>NC_056760.1:12947500-15505000 GCF_018687715.1 Carya illinoinensis
GATAGCAAATCACAAGATTAATAATCATCTAATCAATGGACAGTTAATTAGAAGCATTAAACTCAGAATAAATCAGATAAACAAAGAGAGAATTGCATTAAATTAGCATGGACAAACAAGCATAGTTCGGAAATAGGTTACATCGTTTTCCTAGAAATAAGAAAATTAGCTCATGCTAGAACTGGAATTCAACATAAACGAATTCACCATAATTGTTCTGAGAAGATGGGAAGAAGAAAATAAACACTGAAAAATCCGCCTTGCAGCCTCAACTCGTCGGCAAAAGCTCAAGAGAACGATTCAACGCTTTTCTCCCGTCCGTGCTCGTGTATGATTCCAACGTACGTGCAATAAATTGGAATTTCGTCTCCAAAACAAGTGATTTGAATCCCTCTAGCTCTGTTTTTCTCTCCCAAGAAGTGTTCTCCAGTCCAAACTCGCGGCCATAGAGTGAAAAATTCCTTTTATATGGTCTCACGGCGGAAAACCTAGAATCTGTCAAAATACGATGTTCGCTCGAGCGGGGTGTCGAGCGCGCGTCGAGCGTTCGACTCTGACCTTTTTCGCTCGAGCGTCCTATCGAGCGCACATCGAGCGTTCGACTCTGACCTTTTTCGCTCGAGCGTCCAATGTCTCCGCTCGAGCGATCTTTGGTTTTCAGCAACTCGCTCGAGCTCCCTGTCGAGCGGCAGTCGAGCGTTTGAATCTGCCTGAATTCGCTCGAGCGGCCAAAAGCCTCCGCTCGAGCGAACTTGTGAACTCTGCAATATGAAATTTTGCAAGTTATCAATGGGCGATCCACATCATGATGTGCATGGCAATTATTCCTCAAGCAACAAATTTTGAGTACGGTTCCATTTGTCTATTAAAGACGCTGTTTGTGAATTTCTTTTTATGATCGAATTTTGTATATTTCGGCTGAAATCGACTTGGTTAAGGCTCTTAAGTTTAAATAAACTCAAAAGAAATGTAATGAAAGGTATTCAAAAAGAAAAGACGTGTGGGGTACTCACTAAAGAAACAATGGATTCTGTTAAGAAAAATAATCTGTTTGTATTTTTTCGAAAAATTGTTATACAATGGAAGAATAATCAAATAAATAGATACAAAGTTTAGGCTATCTATGGAAACTAATCAAATATGGAAATAAGTTACAAATACAATTCTATGACTAATTGACTAATTGCCTAAAATCAAGTAATGCTGATTTGGACGTAATTGATGATTGTTCTGATTTTGTGCAATTTTGATTCTGTCAATACTCCCCCTCAAGTTGGTGCGTGGAGATCCGTAATGCCCAACTTGTGAAGAAAATGATGAAAGAGCTCATGTCCCAATGCTTTAGTGAAAATGTCAGCAATTTGCTCATGGGATGGAGTGTGCACAGCTGTAAGGAGCCCTAAACGAATTTTATTACGAACAATGTGACAGTCAATCTCAATGTGTTTGGTACGCTCATGAAATACAGGATTGTGAGCGATGTGGAGTGCAGATTGATTGTCACAATATAGGCTAATGGGCTCAGAATGAGGAACCTGAAGATCAGTGAGGAGTTGTTTTAACCATGTAAGTTCACAAGTGGTGACAGCCATGGCGCGATATTCAGCTTCAGCAGAAAAACGAGCCACTGTGGTCTGTTTTTTTGTGCGCCAAGAGATAGGACTGGTACCAAGCTGAATGAAGTAGCCTGTAGTGGATCGACGAGTGGTGGGGCAACTGGCCCAATCTGAATCCGTGTAAGCAGTAACATGCAAAGTGCTAGAGGAAGAGAAAAAAATGCCTTGTCCTGGGCTGCCTTTGATGTAGCGAAGAACACGGGTGGCGGCTTGCATGTGAGGAACACGAGTAGCATGCATGAATTGACTGAGAATATTCACTGCGAAGACGATATCAGGACGAGTGATAGTCAGATAAATGAGGCGCCCAACGAGTCAGCGATAGGCGCAAGGATCGGTGAGAAGAGTGTCGTCACGATCGGTGAGCTTCAAATTTTGTTCCATTGGAAAATGAGCAATTCGAGCACCAAGTTGGCCACTATCAGAGAGAATATCAAGGGTATATTTCCGTTGATTGAGAAAGATGCCTGTCTGAGAATGAGCAACTTCAAGGCCAAGGAAATATTTGAGAGGACCAAGATCTTTTGTTTTTGAAATGGGTGGATAGAATGCTTTTGAAAACGTCGATCTGAGAGATATCATTGCCAGCAACCAGGATGTCATCAACATAAACAAGAACAATGGTAATGCTGGTCTGGGTAACAAGAGTAAATAAAGAATGATTTGCCTAAGACTGATAGAAACCTACATCAAGAAGCACAGTGGTTAGTTTGAAAAACCAGTTGCGGGAGGCTTGTTTAAGTCCATAGAGGGATTTTCAGAGCCGACAGACGCGAGTCTCCCCCTTAGGACAATATCCGGGTGGTGGAGTCATATAGACTTCTTCGTCAAGGTCGCCATGCAAGAAAGCATTGTTGACGTCGAGTTGATGAATAAACCAATTTTTGGTAGCAGCAACAACCAATAAGCAGCGGACTGTGGTCATTTTGACAATAGGAGCAAAAGTCTCATGATAATCCAAGCCTTCAACTTGAGTGTAGCCCTTGGCAACTAGCCGAGCTTTGTACCTCTCGATAGAACCATTGGCCTTGAGTTTAGTTTTGAAAACCCATTTACAACCGATAGGTGTCTTACCAGGAGGAAGAGACTCAAGTGTCCAAGTAGAATTTTCTTCAAGGGCACGAAGTTCAGCAGACATAGCTTCACGCCAATGAGAATGGCGAACAGTAGTGGAATAACAAGAGGGTTCAATAGAAGTGGTGAGGGCAGTTAAAAAAGCAAGATGAGAGGGTGAAAAACGAGAATAAGAAAGAAATGCAGATAAAGGGTGCAAATACAAAGAAAACACTGCTAGACGGGGGTCGTGGTGGTGGCAGTGGAGTCTTCGATGACAAAGTCATTATTATCTTAGAGTTTTGTGCCGGTGAATAAAGAGTTCAGAGAGAGTTCCTAGTACTTAGGAATTACCTTTTATACCCCTTTTCTTGGGTCAGTTGCCCATGCCTTGTGTCAGGGAGATGTGTCCCCTCAGCAGTTCCTTAAGTCAGGTTCCTTTAACGTGGCATAACTTTTGGAGTGGCGCAATTAATGCGGCTTAACTTTTGGGGTGGCATAACTTTTGAAAAGGTCAACATACTTATGTAAACAACTTCAATGACTTCTTTTGCACTTTTCTTGTAGTTTTAATTTATATTTTTCTATTTTTTATACTTTATGTAACGAGCAATATCATTTAATATATCTCGTATTGTTGTATTTCAATTATCAATCTTTTTTAATTTGAAATTCTATTTTTAATTTTAAACTTCACATAATGAACAATATCTAGTGAAATGGACAAAAAAATTCCATTTTTTAATGAATAATGAATAAAAAATCTAGTTATCTAGTGTAATTTTATGTATGAAGTTTTTACTCATATTTTACAATTTTTTTAATACTTGATGCAATGAATAATATCATTTAATATATCTAGTATTTTTTTATTAATTCAATTCTCAATATTTTTTAATTTGAAATTTCATTTTTAATTTTAAAACAGTTCATGTTCAAATGTTAATGACTATTACCTGAACGTTAGAACGAATAATTTACACGTTCGAACGTAAGAGGGCTTAAAGTTCGAATGTACATGAACCGTTTGAATGTAACATTTTATATGTTCACATATAATGTAACCCTTGAAAAACGACATCATATAATTTATGTTCAAACGTATAACCATTTCTCATCCACATTTAATGACGGTTTTATGAAACTTGGGTCCAATTAGTGTGTTAGGTCTGCGATCAACATCCTACACCATTACCAATTGGGTCCACAATAATGGATATAGAACAAACCAATCAATTCCTTAAGGAGTGGTTGAATTTTCATTGTCATCCTTAATTTGTAAATGTGATACACCACACACATGGCGAGTGTTATATAACATTTACACCTGGAAATGTCAGCAATTGGCACCTCATTTTCAAGCCAAGTATTACTGGAAGGTATTAGCCCCTAAGGAGAAGTAAATTGTGAAAGAATGGGATTATCACTTCGCCCTGTTCATATTTTAATACATGGTTCAAAGTTAATACAAGAGAGATACCCCATGTGCAGGGGTCCCAAGGCGGAGAAGCACACCTGGAGTTATCAGCTAAAACTATTCAGGATAGGCAGCAATCAACTGCAGACCTACCCTGCAAATAATGAGGTCGGCGACGGACACTCCTTTATTTTTAGAGCTTCCCCCTTTTTCAGCACTATAGATACTTTTCTGAGCAGCATCCAAGAAATTTCTGCCGCTAGATAAGCTGGCCTGGGTAGTTTCTCACCCATCGTCCTCCTCAGCCTTCCTCAAATGTTTCCATCTTTGCTCTTCATGCAGTTCAGCATCCACTTGCATTTCATGCCGCCTAGTAGCCCGCTCTTCCTCTGAAAGTTTGGAAGCAACATTGTGGCGCTTGAAGTGTGACTCAATCCCATTGTGATGACTTGAATCACAATACCCTCTGGCTTTTCATTCCTTTTCGTCAACATCAAGTGTCAATTTTCTGATGAACACCGAATAGAAGCAGACGAAAAATGAAATGAAAACCTTTTATGAATGGATTGAATGAATTAATTACAAGTAGTGTGTAATACGTGTGTCAATACATTTATCTGTTAATGTTTTACTTTAATCTTCTAATATCCTCTCTTGAAGCTTTTGATTGAAGGATGATGTACAAATGGCCAAATCTGGATCGTTGATGTGTTTTAATCTGAGCTGATGAAATCACGTGAGAGGCTCGTGCTTTCTTCACTGCGTTTAAGGGTTGAGCCGCTGGATTACCTACACGTGTCAGCATCTCTTGTAACATATATATATGTGCTATACGGTGTAAACCCTAGTTGACATTCATTCTGTACATATCGGCCGTTTCAGAGAGAGAGAGAGAACAGAGAGAACAGAGAGGGGGATTAGGGTTTCGGTGAGAATTTCTTGTAGAGAGAAGAAATCAGAGTGATTTCTTGAGGGTTCTGTGAGGGATTTGTGACTCTATGTGTACTGAGGCTTCTCTGTGAAGTATTGTTCATCAATAAAAAGCTCTGAGGCCCATTCCTGCCGTGGATGTAGACCATTAGGGTCGAACCACGTAATCTGGTGTGTTCTTTCCTTGCTTTTAGTTTCTTTATTGTTCTTATTGCTCATATTTGATTCTTGATGCTTTCTTGCGATAATATTGGAAGATATTCATCATTTCTGTTGAGCTGTATAATACTGTTCAATCTCGAGGTGTATATTGGTAATCTGGACATCTATTGGTATACTGCTGTTTCTAGGGTTTTGATTATCATCAAACTGTGGTTATTATGAATATTATGTTTTCTGTTTGAGAATATATCAGAGGGCTTATATTCGGTGAAAACAGAATAGCTTTATAAAATAAAACTTTAGTCTATAATATCATAATAACATTAAACCTTTTTCAAATATAAGAGGGTTTTTTTATAACAACTGGTATCAGAGCCAGGTTTCATGGGAACCATGAGGTTTGATATAGAGAAGTTTACTGGAAATAACGATTTTGGCTTATGGAGAATTAAAATGAGGGCACTGCTAGTCCAACATGGACTGCAGGATGCCCTTCTTGGTGAAAAACAAAAAGGTTCTTCCTTGAAAGAGGAAGAAAAGGGGATTGTCCATAAGGACATCCTCCAGAAGGCTCACAGTGCCTTAATCCTCTCTCTTGGGGATAAAGTCCTGAGAGAGGTGGCCAGTGAGGACACTGCAGCAGGCATATGGCTAAAATTGGAAAACTTGTATATGACCAAATCCCTAGCTAACAGACTACACAAGAAAACTAAGTTGTATACTTTTAAGATGGCCCCTGGAACACCAATAGGACAGCACCTTGATGAGTTCAACAAGATTATTCTAGACCTAGCTAATATAGACATTAAGGTGGAGGATGAGGATCAGGCCATCCTCTTGATGAGTTCTTTGGACTCATCATATCAAAGCCTTAAAGAAACCATGATGTATGGTAGAGACTCTTTGACACTAGATGAAGTACAATCTGTACTTCATACTAGGGAACTTCAAAATAGGGGAGATACCAAACAAGGTCATGGGGAAGGTCTATCAGTTAGGGGCAGAACAGAAAAAAGGGAGAAAAAAGGTAAAAATGAAAATAAGAAATCTAGGTCTAAATCAAGGGGAAAACAGTTTAAATGTTTTCATTGCCATAAGGAAGGGCATTTTAAGAAGGACTGTCCTGAAAGGAAAACAAACTTTGGGAACAAGACCAAAGAGGCAGTGGATGCTTCTCTGGTCTTAGAGGGGTATGAAAGTGCTGAGGTACTTACTGTGAGTGAAGTGGACTCTAAAACAGAGTGGATATTGGACTCTGGTTGTTCTTTTCATATGTGTCCAATTAGAGAGTGGTTTGAGACTTTCACTAAGATGGAAGGGGGGCAAGTAATTCTAGGAAATAACAAGTCCTGTAAAGTCATGGGTATAGGGTCAGTGAGACTAAAAATGCATGATGGGATTGAAAAGGTACTGAGGGAGGTCAGGTTCATACCTGAACTAAAGAGAAACTTAATTTCTCTTGGTATGCTTGATTTGGCAGGTTACACCTTTAAATCTGAAGGAGGGGTTCTTAGAGTTACTAAAGGCTCTCTAGTTATTATGAAAGGAATAATTAAAAATGGGTTGTATACCCTTCTTGGAAAAACAGTAGTTGGGGAAGCATACCCAACTCAGAACATAGTAGAAAACAAAGCAGTACTATGGCATAGGAGGCTTGGACATGTAAGTCAAGGGGGTCTCTTAGAATTACAAAAACAAGGGCTGTTGAGTGACCAAAACTTAGGAAACTTACATTTCTGTGAAGATTGTATCTATGGAAAGGCTAAGAGGGTTAGTTTTAAGTCAGCAACCCACAACACCAAACAAACCCTAGATTATGTTCATTCTGACCTATGGGGACCAGCAAGAGTAAATTCACATAGTGGAGGGAGTTACTTTCTATCATTAGTGGATGATTACTCTAGGAAGGTTTGGATATACATCCTTAAAAACAAGAGTGACACTTTTGAAAAATTCAAGGAGTGGAAGACCCTAGTGGAAAACCAAGTGGTAGAAAACTCAAAATCCTTAGAACAGATAATGGACTAGAGTTTCTGTCTAATGAGTTTAATATGTACTGTCAAAAAGAAGGAATTCTTAGGCATAAGACAGTGAGGGAAACACCCCAACAAAATGGTCTAGCTGAAATTTTGTTTAGGTTCTTTTATGTTTTAGAAATTTTGTTTGTAAATCTTTTTGTTTAACTTCCCAATTTATTTTCCTAAAACATCCATTTAGGTGATTTTTTATGTTTATACGTCTAGTGCTCATTTTATAGAGTTTTTAACTTTTATTTATTTATCTATTTATGTATTTATTTATTTTATTAAGTATATAGCTTATAAAGCAAACAAAATATAGAGTTGAATTATATTATTTAGCAGTATATATATATATATATTTTAAATATGAATTTTTTTAAAGTGAACAGTAAGTACAAATATTTGTATTTTGAATCCTTTTAAAAGAATATTTTTGATCTAACCAAAATTGTGATTTTATACTTTTCTACTTGTAGTGATTTTCATATTTTATAGTTAGAACTAGATAGTAGGTGAGTTGGAATTTAATACTATAGTAAGAGATTAAGTTGGATATTGAGGAATTTCGGAAGTGATGATATTTTTGGGTTAAGAGAAATTTAAGTTTATGATGAATTAAAATAGGCGATTTGAGTATTTCGGATGCGATTACATGTTATATGTTCAATTGGAGATTTATTGAAGTTATATGATTTTCTATAGGTGACGATTGATTATTCGTTGAGCACTGTTGTGAAGAATTTTTGAAAGACTAAGAAGTTCAGGTAAGCGGGGTTCCCATACTAGACTTTGCGTAAAAGATATGAAATGAGGTTGATTTTGTAAATATGCATATTTGTTGTGACGCCCCCAACTCCCATGTACGGACACGTAGAAATCGAGGTATCGAGATGATGACAACACGGGTCACGCATCCCATCGCTAAGTGCTAAGTGTGTGTACATGCAACACATGTACAACAAAACAATGCAACAGATAAAAAAAGTTAGTCTACTAAGTACCAGAATTGTTTAAAATATAAATTCGCTTAAACATAATCGTACTAAAAAAAATTACAATTAACCGGTAAAAAAGCCATAAACTAAATACATAATTTAAAAGTAAGAAAATAATTTCCAACATATACAAGCAAGAGGCACTCAATCAATTCTCCGGTAGAGCCGCATCCTCAAGCTCGGTCTCCTCATCATCTACATTAAAATTTATGATACCAAGAAACGGTACCGCAGGTAAGTAATCATCCAAACAAATGCCAAGATAAAAATACATTCATGCCAAACAAAATGCATGAATATGATGCCATATGCATAAGACCCAAAAATCATCATTTTCTCGAAAAGAATAATTTTTTCACGCACGCCAAAAATCTCATTTGGTCCAAAAATCCAATCCAAATCAATAGTCCCGCCATTTTTCCAGAGAATGGCCCGATATAAAAATCCATTAATCCAATCTTGCAATTTTTCAAGAAAATGGCCCAATATCCGTTATTAAAACCAATATCCAATTTTAATTCGTATGCACTATGGTCTCCCCGAAGGACCATCTGCATACCCTGACTCCCTTCATCACACCATGGGTAACAACCATGTATGTGATTTTGTAACGAGCAATGCCCAGTTATGCACCCAGTGCATTCGTAGCTAAGCATCCTTTAGCCCTCACCAGTATAAGGGCCATGAAGTCAGCACGAGAGCGTTACCATCCCGTCCGATCCTATTGTCGCCCAGCGACAACTCAGGGGACGTCACTTAGTATATTGCGCTCATGAGTGACCAAAGGAGCTTCACCGAGATAATGCCCCATCTTTGCTTGGGGTCGTGATACACACGCACCAAAAAATTCACTTTCACACGAAAACTCAATTTTTCATTCATATCCATGAATATGCATGCAGTATGTGAAAATCTATTTTTCATTTTACAAACATGATCATGTGTGCACTATGTAATGCATGCGACAAGTCACAAAGATATCCAACAAACCCAACATCATCCAATCAATAAACAACTCCGTCCTCCATTCCGAACGACCCCCAAACTCATCGGACTCAATCCAGCACAACAAACCAATCACCGATTATTTGCTAAAGCATAAATATATTGAAATCACAAGAGTTGTTCGGAAAATACTTACAGCGCTATTAAATAATTTATGAAGGATCAATGAACTGCAAAAAGGCTATGCAAAGGAAATGTTATAGTGCAAAATGTACTATGGCCGTGGGTCTCAAAATAACAAAATTTGGACAGAGGCAAACGAAGGCTAGGGAAGGCTAGGGTAGGACTTAGGGGTGTTGGTGAAGTTAATAGTGGTGGTTGGTGGCCACGGGAGGTGGCGCACGGTGGAGATTAGCTATGAAAGGTAGAGAAAGGCCGTGGTAGAGTGAGGGAGAGTGTGACGGCTAGGGGTCACAATGGGGCATGAGATTAGCTAGGGGAGGTCACCGGTGGAAGGGAAAACCGATGGTGGTTGCGGTGAGGTGGCACAATGGCGCACGGCGGCAGAATAGAGGAAAAGTCGTTGGTCTTGGTGGGCTTTGTGGTGGTGAACAACGGTGAGTTAGGGGCTGATCTTGGTGGAGGATGTTGGCTGATGAGAGGGGAAGCTATGGTGGTGGTGGTTGCGCCGTTGGGTGGTACACGCGGCCTAGTAAGTTCATGGCCATTTCGTGCTCTACACGACTAGGAGAGAGAAGGATGAGGTGTGGGGGTGGTGGCTGGGGTGAGTGAGGTCGCCAGCGTGAGGGGAAAGTGGTGGGCTACGCAGTGGTGGCCACGCTGGCGTGCAGCGGCACACTGGAAAGAGGGAAGAAAATGGACAGAAAGGAGAGGGGAGGGCTTGCACGGGCTAGGGGCAAAAATAGGGAGGAGAAAAAGAAAAAGAAAAGAAGAAAAAGGAAGAAGAAAGAGAAAGGGAAAAAAAGGAGGGAAAAAGAAAAAGGAATGGAAAGAAATAAGATCCAATGTTTTCAATCTGGGTCTCAAAACTGATTCAACGAAATATAATCTAAAACGGCAAATTTAAATAAAATAATTTAAACACAGTGACTTAATAAAATAAAATAATAAAATCCAATAATAAACTGATTTAAAATAAAAGGCACAATAAAATAAATAAAAACTAAATAAAAATAATACAACTCAATATTAATAAAATAAAATAGTTAAAACCCAACAATAAAACAATTCAAGGTGGATATTAATTTAAATGCGAAATAATTATTAGTATCAAGACAATACATTATTTAAATCTCACAACTTAAAAAAATCATAAAACAATATAACGAGAAACACATTTAATTTCAAATAAAAGAACCACTAATTATAATAATTTAAATAATCCTTTAATAAAAATATACCTAAATGCGGGGTATCACATTTCTTTTTGAAAAGAAATCTGAAAATAGCCTCAATTATGTGTTCTGCATATACATAAAACCTGTATAAGAAAAGTATTTTCCGTCATGATTGGTGTAGACATGAGCTAATTTTGTGCATTCTGTTTTCTGAACTATGCAAACAGAGCGAATATGAAATTTATGAAAATGTGTGCATGTGATGTGATGTTTTGAATCTATTTTTGAAAATGTGAAACGATCTGAATTTATTTCAGTACTCTGTTTTGATATGAAGTGTTATCTGAAAAACCTTTGTCATGACTTTCTAATTCTGTTCTAACTCTGATTCTAGTTTTGATATAATGATTCTGATTTTGTTTTACTCTAATATCTTGCCCTGTCACGGGATACAATAGTGACCTTTGGCCCTATTACGGGATACAATAGTGACCTCTGGCCCTGTCACGGGATACAATAGTGATCTCTGGCCCAACCATGGGATATAATAGTGACCTTTGGCCTTACCACGGGATATAATAATGGTCTCTACTCTTAGTGCAATCGCTTTGGTAACATGGTGATTTATATTCTGCTTGGTTTTTTGCAGAATGCACAACCTTACGACCGAGGTTAAACATAGTTTCTATTTTGATATGATATGATGAGATGAAGATGTTTAGTTATGTTGTGCCAAAGGTGTATTTGAATATGGTTTTTTAATATGAATAGTTTGAAGCGTCGCTTTGATTTTCTAATAATATGTATTTTTGAGATTTGCATATTGAAACTGAAATGTTTTGTTTCTGCATTATGAACTATATGAAAATGCTCATGTTTACATACTAGTATATGTTCTCTACTTACTAAGTTGTTGATAACCCACCCCTTATCTCCATAACATTTTTCAGATGATTTTGGAATAGTTCAGCTAAGGATTAGAATTATGGAGCATGGGTGAGATGATTATTTTAGTATAGTGGATTGCTCATAGAAGATTTCTCAGGATTATTGGATTTTATTAAGAGATTTTGTAGTATTATGATGAAATGTGAGTTTTAAGTTATAAGAAGTAACTCTCCGACTCCTACGGGACTGGAGCTTTACAAAGATTATGTAACAAAAAATTTGGAAGCAAGCGATTTTGATCCAGTTAATGGAATACAAGTTCTCATTGAAAGATCTTTGGTGATTGTATACAAAAACAAATTGCAGACGCATGACTTGGTTTATACAATTGACGGGTAGGAATATTGTTCATCAAGAATCTCCCAACAAGCCAGGAAAGCGTAGCCGATTATCGTCACATGAGGATATTCTTCATGTTCTTTTTAAAAACACGGTAAGAGCGACATGGAAAGAACCAAAAAAAAAAAAAAAAAAATTCTAGGCAAACCTAATAGAAAAATACATATATATAATTTTATTCTTTTTCTTCTTTCAATTGAGTCCTAACATTTTGTCATCCACATGAAATTAATTGGCAATCAATTTTTCACATCAGAGGCAAAACAGTAGAGGCGAAACAGAGGCGACTGCTAGGGTTTCCCCCAAAGTTCTATGGCTGCCGCGGAGCCCCTCCCGGGCTCTTCGGCAACAGCAGGGAGGCATCAAACTTTTGCAGAGCTGGTATATCAACCCCCGTCTCCGATTCCAGAAGTGGAGATTCCGATTCGTCCGCCGAAGCTTATCGATGGGGAGATTTGCATTATGTTTTCGAGGGAGGAAATTGAAAAATCAGCTCAGCCTTTTCGGTTTTCTTTAGTGATGTCATCATTAAAATCGACATGGCGAAGGCCTACGATAGCATTGAATGGGGATTTCTAATTCATGTGTTATGTGCCTTTGGATTTTCTATAGAGGTTTGTGATCTGATCAAAAGCTGCGTGTCTTCTCCTTGGTTTTCGGTGACTATGAATGGGGTGTCCAAGGGTTTTTTCGAAGGTGAACGAGGGCTTCAACAAGGCGACCCCATCTCCCCATATCTTTTCATAGTGGTGGAGGACTTTTTTTCTAGATTGTTGAAAGGAAGATTTCAGCAAGGTTTGATAAGACCTTATCATCATCACAGAAATGCCCCTCTTATCACCCATCTATTATATGCAGACGATATAGTCATATTCGCTAATGGAAATATATCTTCTTTAAAAAACATCTCGGAGGCCTTAGAGGTGTATGGAAAATGGTTGGGCCAAAAGGTAAGCCAGGAAAAATCATCGATTATTTTCTCTAAGCATATCCCACATGCTAGACGTCAGAGGTTGCTTCGCTTGACTGGATTTTCTGAATGCTCTTTGCCGTTTAAATACCTGGGAGCCCCCATTGTCTCTGGAAGGCTAAAGGGTATACACTTTGATGACTTTTTGGGGAAGATTAGAGATAGAATAGGAGGATGGCAAGCTAATTTATTGTAAAGTGGGGCACGGTCTCTCCTTTTAAAACATGTCCTTGCAAGTATGCCTATCTACCTGTTATCTATACTGCAAGTTCCTAAGTCGATTATAAGAACCTTCAATCGGTATTGCAGTAATTTCTTTTGGGGACTCCATGAGGGGAAGCCGAAAAAGCACTGGAGAGCATGGGAGGGGATGTGTCATCCCGAAAAAGAAGGGGGTATTGGCTTGAGAAATCTAGAAGATATTAAAAAATCTTTACATATGAAGTTTGCCTAGAAGCTACTTACCGAAGATAACCTGTGGTCTCGGTTCTTCAAATCCAAGTATGTCAAAAACTCCCATATTTCTTTACTTAACCCCTCAGTAGGTACAAATTTTTGGAGGATGGTATTACGATGCATTCCCGAAATACTAAATCGAGCAAGATGGCGAGTCAAGGAGGGTAATTTATCCTTCTGGTGTGATACATGGTTGGAGGAAGGCCCTCTTGGTAATGAATATAGCAGTACGGCAAACCTATCTCTGAAAATCAAAGAATGCACCATAGGGATGGATGGACATATGAGCTTCTGAACCAGCTGGTTGGTCCTAATCATGTGGAACGAATCCTGAAGGCTTTGGGCAAGAGGAAAAATGGAGCGGATGTGCTGGTATGGACCCCTTCCCCTGATGGGGTATTCTCTACAAAAAGTGCATGGGAGTGTGTTCGGATCAAAATGCCAACTGATGTTTGGGCTAGCTGGGTTTGGCATCCTTCTATTCCTAAATTCATGGCCACTACTATGTGGAAGGGCCTACATGGGGCTCTGAGTGTAGATGATCGACTGAGAAGAATTGGCATCCCTATTGTCTCAAAGTTCAACTGCTGTAACCATGGAGCTTATGAAGACCTAAACCATGTATTGGCTGAGGGTGAGTTTGTAAAAAGCATTTGGAGAAAAAGTGTTGTACAGATGGGAATGAATGTAAGGGAAGGGCGGTCTTGGAAGGACACAATTGGTAGTTGGTTTAATACGGCTAACAAATCTTCCAATATGGGCAACCTTATTGGTATTATTCCTACTATTATTACTTGGAGACTATGGCTAAGAAGATGCAAAACCCGTATGGAAGGCAGCGGCGAGTCGGTGGAGCAAGTTTGGAGAAGCATTCGCTTTTGGATCACCAAAATAGGTGAGAAATTAAAGGCTGGAAAAAATTTGAAAAGAAGAGATGAGGTGATACTAGATGAGCTAAATGTTCCCCCAAAAAGGGTTACAAAGAGAACACCACAGATAGTCAAATGGTTTCCACCATACCAGGGAAGATACAAACTCAATACCGATGGAAGTAGCCAAGGTAATTCGGGGCAAGCTGGAGGTGGAGGAGTCATCCGAAATTCCTCAGGTAACTTGGTTAGAGCTTTTGCGATTTTTCTTGACCAAGGAATAGTCTCCTTTGCGGAATTCATGGCGGTTTACCATGGAGTAAAATTAGCAAAAAGTATGGGTATTGTTCAGTTAGACATAGAACTGGACTCTAGTACGGTGGTAAAATGGCTGAAAACATCACTTTGTGGGTTATGGTATGTCGAAGACTTTTGGGAAGAACTAACAGATATGTTGAAAAGTATGAACGTAAATATCACTCATGTCTACCGGGAAGCAAATACACCAGCATATCTTTTAGCTAGAATGGGTTCGGAGGGATGCACTAAGTATTGGGACCTCTTTTCTGATTTACCTTGGAAACTTCGCGGCCTTTTGAAGACAGATAAAGCGGGTCTGCCTTATATACGAGATGGTTAATCTGTTTCCATTTTGTTCTTGGTTTCTTTTTGGTATATATGGAGTTTCTTTTGTATCCATGGTGTTCCTCCACCACACGTGAGGTTTTGAATATATCACGGAGGGTCCCTCCTCCCTTATTATAAAAAAAAAAAAAAAAAAAAAGAAAAACATTTTGTCATCCACTTGTTCTATGATTTACTAGGGAACTAATGCAATTCAAGGCATAAAGCTAGATTTGCTCATAGAAAAAAATATTTTGCTGAATCCTAGAGCCTTTACAAAAATGAAAAGGATTAGACAGCTTATAATCCAAAATTCTTGCTTTTCGAAGGGCCCAAAGAGTTTGCCCAATGAGCTAAGATTTCTTGATTGGGCTGGATACTCGTCACCATCTCTGCCGTCCAATTTTAGTCTTCAGAAACTTCTTGTTCTCAACATGTGTCAGAGTAAAATCAAGCAATTTGAAGGAATAGAGGTGAAGTTATGATCTAAATTTCGTATCTCTTTTCTGGATTTTACAATAAGAATTTAGATGCTAGATCAATTTTTCTTTTAAAAAAAGTTACTTGTAAAAAAAATTATATGGGTAATTCTTGGAAGCTGATACATTGGTCCTTTCCCCTTTATTTTCCAGGTTTGTGAAAATCTGAGAGTAATAAATTTTTCTTGCTGTGAATACTTGGCGTTCATCCCTGATGTCTCAATGATGGAAAATCTTGAGAGTTTGGATCTTCTAGGCTGTCGCAATTTAGTGAGGTTCATGAATCCGTTGGATTTCTAAAAAAACTGTTTCGTTTGGATGTTATAAACTGCTCTAAACTTAGACGTCTTCCTAGCCTGAAGTTGCCATGTCTTGAAAGCCTATATGTTTTAACGGGCACAAGTATGGAGAGATTTCCAGATATTGTGGTAGAAATGCATCGTTTAAGGGAAATTAATTTTATAAACAGTCCCATTCAAGAATTCCCTTCACCAATTGAATATCTCATTGGGCTTGATAGGATAACAGTACGGTCATGCAAGAACTTTAGAGATCTCCCTAGAAGCATTTCTAAGTTGAATAATGTATCAACTAATGTACGGTCATGAAAGCTTTTGAATCGTTTAATAATGTATCAAGAAATAAGATAAAAAGAAATAATTAAAATGATAATAAATAGTTTTTATTTTAAAAATGCATTCATATCCAAACTCAACATATATAAATATACATAGATTTTATTTTTTCCCTTTTTCTTATAAATTTTCTAATGAAAGGAAAATCTCGATATAGAGTATTTATTTATCCAAAACTACAAGCGCCATAATTCCCTTACTTGAAATTAACAAGCCAACCGGATTATCATTCAATTATTGAGGATGGTGAAAACTGAAATCCCAAACTAGAACTCAACCTGAACTCATTTTTCACACTACTTCAGTTTTGGTGAATACTTGGAACTTTCATGTAAAGAAAATTGCATGATTATGAGGAACTTCAAAATTCAAGTTTTTTTTTTTTTAATTTCATTAATTTATGTGCTGCTCAAATAACATACATTTCAACAAACCTAGCTAGTATAGTACTTACATGGCATAATTTTATTTAACATATAAGTTTTAAAATTTGAATCATACAAATCAAATCTTATCATTTAAGTGGTGTGGATGTTGTTTTCTACACACTAACTTGAAAATAGAATAATACTTTCAACTAGTATGATACATTATGTGAGCATATAAAACTTCTACTACCCGAATTTCTTCTTATTTCAAAACTACAGCATATTATAGAGCATTATCAAAGAGGATTCCAATGTACGATTGTGGCGACTCCGTAATCAGTCAGGAATGCAAAGAATAAGTAATTAAACAACAACATCCTTTCCACAAAAACGACTTTCAAGCTTAAAATGCAAATGAGTTGGGCCAGTTGGCAACAAAGACGGAAATTTCAATGTTTTGCAAAGGCTACATTACATACATAATTATTATGTGCTCTGTTCTTAACTTGCGTACTTAACAATGGAGTAGGGAAAATAACCTTTTGAATATGATTTTTAGGCTATCTACAAATCGGAAAATGATTTGTACTAGGGGTGCTACCCTGCCCCCTTGCACTCACATGGGTGGGGTGGTCATTTTTCATCCTGCCCTAGCCTTTCCCCGAGTTACTATCCGCTCACTCTAGTTCTTTCCTCCTTGGCTTGGTCATAGCGTGGAGTGTGTTGCCGGCATTGCTGAAGTTGTCAACCTGATCCATGAACTCCCCTAGTGTTGCGGGAGTCCTTCTTGCCAACTCTGCCATGAACTAGGACCAAGGCCATACTCCTCCTAGGAGCATTATGGGGGTGATCTTCTCGTCCTGGCCATCCATCGTCATGCACTTCTTGTTGAACTTGGACAAGTATGGCTTCAGGCTTTCGTCCTCCCCTTGTTTGATGATGAGGTACGCCATAGGACGCCTTCTTCACTTGCTCACCATAAACTGAGCAAGGAACAGACGGGCCAGTTCCCTGAAACTGTCTATAGACCTCAACGTCAGGGACCCAAACCACACTCTTGCTGGTCCTTTCAAAGTCAGTGGGAAGACTCTATAAGACACTTCCCCTGGGAAATAGTGTAGGATCATGTGTGCCCTAAAGGTTTCCAGGTGCTTGAGCAGGTCTGCGGTTCCCGTCATACATTTTCATGAAAGGGGCTTGAAACTTTGGTGGTAAGGGCACTGCCATCACTTCCTCGCTATAGGGCAGGCCCATGTTGGTGAGTAGTTGGTCCACTAATGACGAGGTGCCCATCTTTCTTGCCATCTCCTTGTATTTTTCCTTAAGGTTATGCAGCTCATTTTGCATGTTCCTCATTTCCTCCTCTGTGTGACCCTCCTCACCAGCTTTTCTGGATCCAACATGCTCACTATTGCTGGGTTCCACGTCGTTCCTTGCCTAGTTGGTGGTTCCCTTGAGCGACCTATTATCTTTTCATAGGGTATCCACCTGAATAGTTAGCTTTTCCCACTAGTTAGTCCATGACAGCTAATTTGGCTTCCATGTTCATTGACATTGCTTCCTCTTGTCCCCAGGTCGTCTAAGAATGAGTTCTCGCAAGCATACAAAGGATATGTGAAGTCTATTAAGATCCCACAAATGGCGCCATTGTTAACATCGTGTTTTGCACATCTTTGGGCCGGGCTCTCAGCAAATTGGGTCTTCGGTCTTGGGCCTACAAATACAAAGAAAATACTGCTAGACGGGGATCGTGGTGGTGGCCGGAGAGTCTTCGATGCCAAAATCATTCTTGCCTTAAAATTTTGTGTAAGTGAATAAAGAGTTCAGAGAGAGTTCCAAGTACTTGGGGATTACCTTTTATATCCCATTTCTTGGGTCAGTTGCCCATGCCTTGTGTTAGAGAGATATGTCCCCTCAGCAGTTCTTTTAGTCAGGTTCCTTTAACGTGGCATAACTTTTGGAATGGCGCAATTAATGCGGCTTAACTTTTGGGGTAGCATAACTTTTGAAAAGGTCAACATACTTATGTAAACAACTTCAACTGACTTCTTTTGCACTTTTCTTGTAGTTTTAATTTATATTTTGCTATTTTTTTTATACTTTATCTAATGAGCAATATCATTTAATATATCTAGTATTGTTGTATTTCAATTATCAATATTTTTTAATTTGAAATTCTATTTTTAATTTTAAACTTCACGTAATAAACAATATCTAGTGAAATGGACGAAAAAAATTCCATTTTTTAATGAATAATGAATAAAAAATCTAGTTATCTAGTGTAATTTTATGTAATGAAATGAATAAAGTTTTTACTCATATTTTACAAATTTTTTTAATACTTTATGGAATGAATAATATCATTTAATATATCTAGTATTTTTTTTTATTAATTCAATTCTCAATATTTTTTAATTTGAAATTTCATTTTTAATTTTAAAACAGTTCATGTTCAAACGTTAATGACTATTACCTGAACGTTAGAACGAATAATTTACACGTTCGAACGTAAGTGGGCTTAATGTTCAAATGTACATGAACAATTCGAATGTAACATTTTATATGTTCACATGTAACCCTTGAAAAATGACATCGTATGATTTATGTTCGAACGAAACATTATCATAGTTCGAATGTATAACCATTTCTCGTCCACCTTTAATGACGGTTTCATGAAACTTGGGTCCAATTAGTGTGTTAGGTCTGCGATCAACATCCTACACCATTACCAATTGGGTCCACAATAATGGATACAGAACAAACCAATCAATTCCTTAAGAAGTGGTTGAATTTTCATTGCCATCCTTAATTTGTAAACGTGATAGAACACACACATGGCGAGTGTTATATAACATTTACACTTGGAGATGTCAGTAATTGGCACCTCATTTTCAAGCCAAGTATTACTGGAAGGTATTAGCCCCTAAGGAGAAGTAAATTGCGAAAGAATGCAATTATCACTTCGCCCTATTCATATTTCAATACATGGTTCAAAGCTAATACTTGAGAGATACCCCATGTGCAGGGGGGCCAAGGCGGAGAAGCAAACCTGGAGTTATCAGCTAAAACTATTCAGGATAGGCAGCAATCAACTGCAGACCTACCCAGCTTCCCCCTTTTTCAGCACCATAGATACTTTTCTGAGCAGCATCCAAGAAATTTCTGCCGCTAGATAAGCTGGCATGGGTAGTTTCTCACCCATCGTCCTCCTCAGCCTTCCTCAAACGTTTCCATCTTTGCTCTTCATGCAGTTCAGCATCCACTTGCATCTCATACCGCCTAGTAGCCCGCTCTTCCTCTGAAAGTTTGGGAGCAACATTGTGGCGCTTGAAGTGTGACTCAATCCCATTGTGATGACTTGAATCACAATACCCTCTGCCTTCTCTTTCCTTTTCGTCAACATCAAGTGTCAATTTTCTGATGAACACAGAATAGAAGCAGAGGAAAAATGAAATGACAACCTTTCATGAATGGACTGAATGAATCAATTACAAGTATTGAATGTATTCAATGATTGATAAAGAACCCTGAGTTATACTACTTATAGAGATTTTTTTAAAGTGAAAAACTCTTGAACCATCACTTCTCAAGTTTCTGGTTTTTAACTCCTTAAGTTTCTGGTTGTTAACTCATTCCAAAGACCAACAGCCGAGGCAACATAAAGCAAACTATTCCTTATTTCTTTAGAAATGGAATTCATTAACCAAGAAAGTACCAAATTGTTAACACGCAGCCAAGCAGTATGAAGAACAAGTTGATCAGCAGGAGTAGCAGCAATCGAACCATTAATGAATGCCACCTTGTTCTTAACAGTCAATGCCATGGTGATTGATCGACTCCATGCAATGTAATTATCACCAAAAAAAATTTCTGATACGAGGAGGGCATCAGGTTTGTCATTTGGATGTAGATAATAAGGACTAGAGGAATAATCTGAGAGATTTATGACAGAGCGAGAAGAAGTGACAGAATTGGTAGAATCCATTTTGGGAATCTATTCAAGAAAGTGCAAGAAATGAAAGAAGACGAAGAAGACAACTACAAAAATTCTCGAGCAGAATTTTGTAATGCAGATTTCAAGAATTCAAAGATTTAGAGATGAGAAGATGAATTTGCAGAAGCAAGAATGATTTTCAATCTGATACCATGTCAATTTTCTGATGTAGACAGAATAGAAGCAGAGGAAAAATGAAATGAAAACCTTTCGTGTGAATGAATTAATTACAAGTACTGAATGTATTTATACTAATGAAAGACAATAACAGAAAATAACTAACTTTCTGAATCTTTTTCTACTTTAACACATGCTATTTTAGACTTTAATTCCATTTGCTCAATTTATGAGGCTATACTACAACATCAAGATTTCTGTCTACTAGTCTTCCCCTTTTCCCCTTCTGCAGTGACATTTTCTAAATCTGATTGTTTCCTGGATGATGAATACATTTGATTCTTTAAACAGCTATGATGGTGCTTCATCCGGGGCTCCTTTTCACTATGAGCCTTCTTCTTGGGTTTCTGTTCTTCAACCTAGCAAATGATCTCATAATTGAGAACAATCATAAACATCTTTAATTCCAAATTTTTCAAGAAATGATAAGCTTAATTCCTAATGCATTTTTCAATGATGTTTAGACTATTGCAGCTCATACATTTTCCAACTGAAATTCTCCTCCAGAATATCATTTAATTCTTGTTTTTCTTTGGACAATGAATAACTAATCCTATTTACAACAGCACAAACTCCTTGAAGCGAAACTTGACCAACCAAAACACCTTAGCACAAAATACTCCTGTATTTCTCTCTTTATTCAAACCATTATAGTACTTTCCAACTAGCTACATAAATCAATAAGTCTAACCCAGGGGAAAAAAAAACATTTCTGTTGCATCTCATCTCACTTTTCAGTTTTATATATTTTTTGACAACCAGAAGTTTGACTTCCACAAACAATCCTTATCCAGTGAACAATTCCAAACAATATAAATATATGCAGTTCTTGAATCAAATCCAGACAGGATGGACTACTTTGGTCAAGGTTCAACATGTAATCTTCCATGCACAGAAGCAAAAACGGTGAGAAAGACACTGAGAGGTGGAGAAACTGCAATACTAACATGTTAGTGAGGCTAAATAAACTGTGGGAAGCAAGTAATGCAGTGAACTTTTTTATGTAAGAATGTATTTCCAGAAGAGAAAATGTTTCTAAATTACAGAATGGAAAGGCAAGTAAGGCATTTAGCTTTTTATCTAAGAATGTATTTACAAAAGAAAAAATGTTTCTAAATTACAGAATGGGAAGTCTAGAAACTTAAACAATAAAGGAATGGTAATACACCACGCAGAGATTTCAAGCTGTCTTCCTTAATGGTTTTCAAGTTGAAAGAATCTCAACACATTCCCTTTGTGGTCTCGTATCACCTAGACCTATAGACACTATAGAATCCTTAAGAAACAATGATAATATGATTTAGCACTTCTTTTTACGCAATGGTTCCTGCGTGCCTTATGAGCACTGCATTGACTAGATGCAAGTATTTTAGTCAATTTAGCAAGTTAAAATGAGCATAGCAAGTTAAGATTAGATTGTAAACTCTCGTACCAGAAACCCTTGTTTTTTTTTTCTTTTCATTTTTTATTTATTTTTTTATGATAGGTAAAGAAACCTTCCCATCAATGATTCAATAGCATCAACTTATACCACATCCAATAGAAGCCAGAGACTTGTTTGCCTAAAGAGACTCAAATACTCCACATAAACTGCTCTTAATATTCCCCTTTAGATCAAACAAATCATAAATATTCCCCATTTTTTAATCCCGAGACGAATTGCGAGAATAGAACCCCATAAAATTTCTTTCCAGCGTAAAAAATTGAGAACAGGAGGTGGACGTTCCACGGTGAGTGAAGGTGCAGATCAAGAGAGAGAGAAAAGGAGGGTGTCGGGCTAGAGAAACAGAGGCTTGGTGCGGCGGACCTTTGTCTTTAGGGAAACAATACTTCTCGTCTAATATTTATTAAAATTATTAATCTTTTCATATGATTTTAAAGTTAATTCAATATTAGATTACGTGATAAACGCGGAGAAGCTTCTTATCTTCTCCATGGGAATTATACTGAACGACTACATCAAAGCTTACGTGATAAACGCGGAGAAGTAAATCATGTGATTCCCAAGCTTCTCCATGGGAACGAACATCCATTCTTCCTTGTGTTATGTGCGTCACACGTTCTTAACACTGAGTTGACCCAATTGAGTGTCTCTGGCCTCTTTTGGTCATGTCCGATCCACATCATGATGTGCATGGCAATTATTCCTGCAAGCAACAAATTGTCTATTAAAGGTATTCAAAAAGAAAACACGTGTGGGGTACTCACTAAAGAAACCATGGATTCTTACGGGAGTCATTATTTTCCAAGCAAAGGGAGAAAAGGCTATAGAAAGAAAAAGCAAGTGTTGTGAGCTTTCTTGGATCCTTCGGTGAAAGAAATGTAATGAAAGGTATTCAAAAAGAAAACACGTGTGGGGTACTCACTAAAGAAACCATGGATTCTTACGGGAGTCATTATTTTCCAAGCAAAGGGAGAAAAAGCTATAGAAAGAAAAAGCAAGTGTTGTGAGCTTTCTTGGATCCTTCCGTGAAAGAAATGTAATGAAAGGTATTCAAAAAGAAAACACGTGTGGGGTACTCACTAAAGAAACCATGGATTCTTACGGGAGTCATTATTTTCCAAGCAAAGGGAGAAAAAGCTATAGAAAGAAAAAGCAAGTGTTGTGAGCTTTCTTGGATCCTTCCGTGAAAGACAGAGAGATGGGAGAGATAAAGACTGAGGGCAAGTTTTTCTTCGAAGCGACGCGTAATGCATACCCTTTTTTGACAAAGAAGAAGAAAATTGCTGATCAGTTTGAAAGTAGCAGCTTCATTGGTAATGCCTAGGAAATTTCATGAGAGTTTAATTACACAGTGACAGTGACCCACTCAAACCATCTTGATCCACTTCCTTAATATAAAGCTCCTTACTCACATATCTCTCTGCACTCAATAACTCGTGACCCTTCTTCCTTCAAAGAAGCTACCAAGATTTCAATCTCTTCCATGGCCATCCCAAATGTCTCATCCTCCTCCTCCCCTTCTTCTTCCCATCCTTGGATTTATGATGTTTTCCTTAGTTTCAGAGGGGAAGATACCCGCAATACCTTTACCGGTTATCTATATAACGCTCTCATTATAAAGGGGATCAACACCTTCAGAGATGATGTGGATCTTCAGAAAGGAGACGAAATCTCCCCAGCACTTTTGGAAGCCATTGAACAATCTAAAATTTCCATCATCGTCTTCTCTAAGGACTATTGCACCTCCACGTGGTGCTTAGATGAACTTGTCAAGATTCTCGAGTGTCGGAAATCGATCGGCCAAATGGTTCAACCCATTTTCTACAATGTGGATCCTTCAGATGTGCGGAAACAGTTTGTAAAAGATCTCGATATGCATGAAAATAAAGTCAAGGATGATATACAAAGGGTGTTGAGGTGGAAGGTGGCTCTCAAAGAAGCAGCCAATTTGTCCGGTTGGCATTTGAACAATGGGTACGCTTTTAGTTTTTTTTTAATGCAAGCATTGATATCAAATACATGAGGTGTAACCAAATAGGTCTCTCTCCTCTTTTTCATTTCTCTCTGATTTTATGGTAACTGCACTTAATCGGTTCCAATTCCTTCTAGCTGCTTTACTTTTCATTTCTTAATTCCTCTATATTTGTGGCACTAGAGAAAGCCTTGATCAGATTCTTCTTAATTAGCAATTTCTAGACTGATCCTGAGATGCTTTTTATATGTAACAGTATGATTTCTAGATTGTCCTGTTTGAATGGCATGCAGGCATGAGTCCCATTTTATCCAACGCATTGTAGAAGAGATATCAAGTATATTAATGAAGCACACATTTTTAGATGTTGCGAAGAACCCAGTTGGATTAGATTCTCACATAAGGGCCATGAGTAAGTTGTTGAGTGTTGGGAATGATGACGTTCGCATGGTTGGAATCCATGGAATTGGTGGAATAGGTAAAACCACTATCGCAAAAGCTGTATACAACTCCTTTGCTCTTGAATTTCAAAGTTGCTGCTTTCTTGCTGAAGTCCGAGAAACTACAAACCTGTCCGGCCTTGTTCCATTACAAGAAACACTTCTATCTGAGACCTTGGGCAAGAATACCAACTTAAAGGGGGGAAGTGTGGATAGAGGAATTACTGTAATAAAGGAGAGGCTCTGCCATAAGAAGGTTCTTTTAGTTCTTGATGATGTCAATGAGGTGGAACAACTTCAGAAATTAGCAGGAGATAAGAATTGGTTTGGTCCAGGAAGTAGAATCATTATTACAACCAGAGATCAACATGTGCTAGAAACTCATGGGGTAGAAAGAAGATACAAGGTCCAAGAATTAAGTGATGCTGATGCTCTTCAACTTCTTAGTTTGAATGCTTTCCATAAGTCTTATCCTGAAGAAGGGTATGAGGAGCTCATAAATAGTGTGGTTCAGTACGCCAAGGGCCTTCCCTTGGTTCTAGTGGTGTTGGGGTCTTTCCTATGTGGTAGAAGCAAACCTCAATGGGAAAGCAAAATACGTAAAATGCAAAGAAGTCTTGACAAAGATATCTATGAAATACTTAAAATAAGCTTTGATGCACTGGACGACAATGAGAAGGCTATCTTCCTTGATATTGCGTGTTTCTTTAAGGGAGAAGAGAGAGATTTTGTAACAAAAATTTGGGAAGCGAGTGATTTTGATCCAGTTATTGGAATACCAGTTCTCATCGAAAGATCTTTGGTGAATGTTGATCAACATGAACGATTGCAGATGCATGACGTGATACAATTGATGGGTAGGAAGATTGTTCATCAAGAATCTCCCGACGAGCCAGGAAAGCGAAGCCGATTATGGTCTCATGAGGATATTCTCCGTGTTCTTAAGGAAAATACGGTAAGAGCACTTTAGTCCACTTGTTCTATCAATTTTATCATTTTATCATTTTTCTTCTATCAATTGAGTCCTAATATTTTTTCCTCCACTTGTTCTATGATTTATTAGGGAACTTATAATGCAATTCAAGCCATAAAGCTAGATTTGTTCGGGCAAAAAGATATTTTGCTGAATCCTAGTGCGTTTACAAGAATGAAAAGGCTTAGACTGCTTCGAATCCGTCATGCACGCTTTTCAGAGAGTCCTAAAAGTTTGTCTAATGAGCTAATATTGCTTGATTGGGATGGATACCCATCACCATCTCTGCCGTCCAATTTTCATCCTCAGAAACTTGTTACTCTCAACATGCATCACAGTAAAATCAAGCAATTAGAAGGAATAAAGGTAAATATCTTATCTCTTTTCTAGATTTTAAAATAAGAATTCAAATGTATGGATCCATTTTTCTTTTCAAAAAATTTACTTGTAAAAAAGAAATTATATTGGTAATTCTTGGAAGCTGATACAATATTGTTCCTTTCACCTTTATTTTCCAGGTTTGTGAAAATTTGAGAGAAATAAAATTTTCTTACTGTGTATACTTGACGTGCATCCCTGATGTCTCAATAATGGCAAATCTTGAGAGTTTGAATGTTGAGGGCTGTCGCAATTTAGTTGAGGTTCATCAATCTGTTGGATTTTTAAACAAACTGTCTCTGTTGAATGTTCGATATTGCTGTAAACTTAGACGCCTTCCTGACCTGAAGTTGCCACATCTTCAAATCCTAGAACTTACTGGGTGCACAAGTCTGGAGAAATTTCCAAATATTGTTGGAGAAATTCCTCGTTTACGTGAACTTTGGTTAAATGACAGTCCCAATATTCAAGAACTGCCTTTGTCAGTTGAATATCTCATTGGGCTTCAAAGGATATCAATATTTTCATTCAAGAACCTTAGAGATCTCCCTAGAAGCATTTCTAAGTTGCCACTTCTCAGGGAGCTTGTTCTTAGGCATTGCAGAAACCTTGGAAGGTTTCCAAAATCGTCGTCATCATCATCAACAAATTTGGGCTGGCTGGCTTCGTCAAAGGGGAACAAAACTCAAGATAAGAGCCACTCTGTTGGGTGGTTTCCAGCCTTGAGAAAGTTGAAAATCATGTACTGTAATCTAGAAGAAGTTGATTTCCTCAACAGTCTTCATTGCCTTTCCACGCTAGAAGAATTATATCTATCAGGAAACAATTTCGTTTGCCTCCCTGCATCATGTAACACTGGATTTACCCATTTGCGATCGCTTGCATTGTGGCATTGCAATGGGCTTCAACAAAAGAATGCAAGTAGTGATGTGTTTCCGAATGGTTTCGGAAAAATGATAACTACAATTAAAATTAGAGGAGGGGAGTTACCAGAATGGTTTCGGCATCAAACTAGGGAGATTGAGATGTGTTTCCGAGTGCCTCCACCTAAAAATGCCAAGTTAGCAGGTTTGGTTATCGGTCTTGCTTTCAAACCTCATTTTGAGCTCTCTTTCTGCTATTTGAGGGTGTCTATCATTATTAGTAATGGTCGTCAATCAACTCCCATAGCCAAATCCTACGAGGTTCCCTTTCATGGACATGAACTGGGATTAGATGGAGCACTGTGGCTGTTGTACCTTCCACGTGGTGCCCTTGAGTGGCGGGATGAGATCACCAATGAAATGGATCACTTTGGAGTTTCATATCAAATTCATTTACGGACACCATTTGTGAAGTGTGATAAATATAATAACAGGTTGGGAGTTCATTTTGAATTCGAGCAAAACGACAACATGGATGATGATGATCCTAACAATAAGATAGCTATCTTGGAGAACGATAATTGTTGCCAACTACAGCAACAGCTAGCAGAACAACATGAACGGGCAAAGCGTGGACAAAGCAAATTTCTTTCTGATTTGTGAAATATTATTTTTTGTTTTAGAATTTAAAAAAATTGAATTACTTTTGTGTTTTTATTTAAAATTTTAGAAAAATTATAATGACTATATAATAGTTTACTTTTATTTTCTAAAACGAGTGAATTTTATTACTTGGGGACTTTTAAAAAACATTCATTAAGCCTTTCTTTTTTTTGACATATCAGTGTTGGAATCTTATAATCGGTTGTCTTTACACTTCATTTGGTTGCTTTTATTATTAACTTTTTGGAAAAGTATAGTTGCAAGCACAATTGTGCACTAATCTGTGCACCAATGTGATGTGATTGGTCGAAAAGTAGATTTTATTAAAAACAATGTTAATTTAAATTTTAAGTATGAATAAATCAATATTGGTACACATATTAGTACGCGACTGTGCTTGTATGTAGCAAAACTGTTTATAAAAATGTAGATCTTAGCATATAAAAATGTAAAAAGATAAGTCTATTTTTTGTGAGATTTATTTATTTTTTATAAAAGAGTTTGTATCGATCCTGCATACTTTTTTTTCCTTTTGTATTTTTTTTTAATGTGTAAAACTTGCATACTTAATACTTATACATAATATTACTCTTAATTGAGGATAGTTTACCTTGAAGAACCTTCAAAAGAGGTGTAAAATGAATTTCTTAAAAAAAGTTAGGAAAATGCTATATGCAAGTGTTGTGGCGCACCCATTGCGCACGAAACATGACGTGTCTACGTTTATGGTGTTTTGAAAACAGCGTCTTCTCTCCCATTACCTTCTCCCCCTCACCTTTTTCTCTGTTTCCTGCAAATTTTCAGCACATCTCATGTTCAGTACAGAAAATTCTCAAGACCCTACTCCATATTTTCTTCCATAAAAGTACCTTTTACCCTTCTTTATTTTGGCTCTCTAGACTCTAGTCTAAAAGACTTTATGCCCAACCAAAAATTTTCCAGCACGAGTTGATCTACAATTTTGCAAAGAAGAGTAAAAATTTTAAGATCGGTCTTTTTTTTTTTAGTTTAGTATAAAAAGTTCAGACTTTCCAAATCGGCATCTCTAATCATTTAAGGCATGAGATTTTGGCGTGGGATTTTTTCAGCTTTGGTTTTCCATGTTAAACACTGTTTGTGAAATGAATTTCATCTGAGTTTGAAGTATAATCCCTGCTTGCCTACTCTGCAAGCTGTCAAAGTTCACTACTTTGATTCCATCTTAAACCTGGATATTGGGAGAAATGTTGAAGGAATCTAAAGTATAATACTTTCTGCAAGATTTTTGTATTCACATCAGAAATATTTAAGATTTTTGCATTGTAGCTGTGCTCTCATATTCTGTGAAGAAAAAAAAAAAGAATGAGAGGTGACTTTGCGGAAGGGGAGAAGGGAAAACGCTGGTTTCAAAATTCCAAAACTCACCGTTTAATATTACCACGTTGTGTTTAGTTGGTGGGTGCGCAAATGGTAAGCCACCACGCTTGCATATAGCATTTTCCATAATAATAAAACCTAAAATTGTCAATCACAATACAAGATACCCATAAAACCAAATCCCACAATAGTTCAAAAGAAAAAGAACCAGCCTTAAATAAAAGACCATAACTGAAAAACCTGCAAGAAAACCAAGAAGTTGCATGCAAAGTAACAATAGTAAACAAATAAAACCAAATGCAACTTACCAGGCCACTATGAGATACGCAAATACGGAAGACCAATTCTATCTATGCGGAGAAGGCCTCTTAACTTGTTGGGCAGCCTATCTTGATCACCATACCAAGTCATATTTAGGCCCTCAGCTCCTACATGCGAAAGACTTGTATAATATTACATCATCAAAAATGCCTTTCACATCCGTCAATTACAACTTCACTAACTCTACCTGAACTCATTTTTCACACGACTTGTTTGAGTAACTAACAGTTTTGGACCTTTGGTGAATACTTGGGAGCTTTCATGTAAAGAAAATTGCATAATTCTAAGGAAGTTAAAAATTCAAGTTTTTTTTTTAATTTCATTTATTTATGTACCGCTCAAATAACATACATTTCAACACACCTAGCTAGTATAGTACTTACATGACATAATTTTATTTGAAATATAAATTTTAAAATTTGAATCCTACAAATCAAGTCTTACCATTTAAGTGACCAATTTTGGACACTTGTCATCTATGAACCATGATTTAATGAATTGCTAGTGTTGTGGTAAATGGATGGGACCATGTCGTCTCTTAATTTGCAACTATGTCATGATAATGAGCAAAAACACTGAAAGATGTGAGAATACTCCACATACCTGAGTTGATGGATTTGTGGTAGGAAGCGTTATAGGAGATACATACTCTTTCCCTTTCCCTTTCCCTTTCTTCATGTACAGAATATTTAACAATATTTTAGAACAAGAAAAATTATCTGAAAAAATTGAAGTTACTTAAGCCTTTAACTAAAGCTGCTTGTTAAAGCTAGCAAGTAACAGAATTTATAGAGTTCAGGTAATTAATAGAAAAGTAAATGAAAACCCAATTAGAGAATCTTGACCTGAGAGAAGAATCTTGTTAACTAGAACTAGTTGTCAAAATGATTGCACGTGCCAACTAGCTTGATCAGAAAAATCTAGGTGCAACCTTAAAACCTGCAAAAGGAAGAACACGATCAAGAACAAATATTCGATGCACAAATAAATGTAGGGGAAAGTTCGGTCTAGTCCGGTCCCAAGAGGTTTTGTGGACTGCACCGGACATATTCGGTTCAGGATTTTCTCACCCTGGACCTAACCGAACTCCCTAAGAACAGGGATGGTCTAGTCCGATCCGGTCTGGTCGTGCCACCTCAAACCTCCCTTTTTTTTTTTATCCAAGGAAATTTTGTTTAATACTTATATAATTATATTGTGATATATTTAATATATATACATATAGTATACTATTATATTAATATTAATATATATATATTAGTAGTACGCTAATACTATTAGTCTATTAGTATATAATAAATTAGTAATAGTCATTAACTTATTTACTATAACTAATAACTATATGTAATATACTAGTATTGCTATTTACTATATCTCTTCAAAACCCACATATTTATTAATACTCTATGTGATATTATATTAAATAATAGTAATACTCTTATTACTAATAATCTATGTAGTTATACTAATACTCTATGTAGTTATATTAAATACTATATTATTAATATTCTATGTAGTTATAGTGATTTAATACTAACATATTGCATATTAAGTTAACTATACCAATACTATTATAAATTTGTACATATATGATATATTATAATTTATACTATAACTCTTATAATATATATGTTAATATTAATATATACTAGTACTATATATTATATTTAATAGTTCTACATTAAAGAATATAATAATACATTGATACTAAATGTATATAGTTATAGACTTATAATGATTTAATTATTATGAATTTATAATTAATATAGCTATATAATAGTATTAGTTTTAAACTGTTAGTAATTTAGTATAGCTATATTATAATGGTAATATTAGTTATGTTGAATCAATAGTTAGTATAATTATACTCTACATTATTAGTATTAATATGAATATTAGTATTAGTATTAGTTATAGCTATATACCCTATACTAGAATTGAGAGTCTTAGACTGTATAATAGACTAATAGTATTAGTACAACTATATATGTATATTGTATATCTATATATTAGTATTAATTATAGTAATTAGTATAATTATATAATAATATTAATAGTAGACTATTAGTATAGCTATATATTAGTATTAGTTATACTGTTATAGTGATTTAGTATATCATAATTTCTATATTATAATTTATACTTTTATAATATGTTAATATATACTAGTACTATATATTATAGTTATACATTAAATACTTATAGTTATACTTATAGTTATACTTATATAGTTATACTAAATATATATAGTTATACTTATAGTGATTTAGTTATTAACTTAATATGATTAGTATAACTATATAAATTATAATAGTATTAGACTATTAATATAGCTATATATTAGTAATATTAGTTATGGTGAATCAGTGATTTAATATAACTATATAAGTATTAATTATAGTGATTAGTATAACTATATAAATTATATAATAGTATATTAGTATTAATAGTAGACTATTAGTATAGTTATATATTAGTATTAGTTATCGTGATTTAGTATAACTACAGTCTATATTAGACTATTAATATTTTTTTTATTGATTTCTCTCTATTAATTTAGAAATGACATCAGAAACACAACTTAGAAGATAAATTGGGTGCGTAGGAATGTCCAGCACATAGCTGTCTGGAGTGTTGTTTTCCTTTGGAAGGTGCCCCCACCCGGCCCCAACCCCAAGGTCAAAGGAAAGGGAGAAGTTGTGGTTGTCATTCTGCCTTAAACAAAGCATTAATCTTTGGTGCTACTTGTTCATGAAAATTTAAGCATCGATTACTTTGTAAGGAGAATCTGCAATCACCAATCTGAAAAATCTCACCGGAAATATGCATCAAATGGAGAAGATGGCAAAGATTTTAGGATTTCTCAAGGACGAGAAGATGAAGCTTGAAACTGACGTTGGCTGCCTGCTAAGATTCTTCGGGTTTTCTTCTATTTCTTCTTCTTCTTCTATTGCACTTGTTTCATGTTGGAGTTTATGTTTACCAAAAATTCATTTAATATTTTGAGAAATTTGAGTGGACAAATTCATTTTCATGGCAAACCCCCCATTATATATAGAACACGTACACGTTAGATCTCGTATTTATCTTCTTCCTCTAAACTAGGGTTGCTGCTGCACCACCTTAAGGTAGCCACTGCTCAGTCCATGCACGGAACCTCAGCCACCCAAACTCCTTAAGAGTTCACCACTCCAGCCATGGCCATCTTCGAAAACACCATGAAAATAGCCAAGCCACCACAACACCGCCCTACCCCTCGGTGCCTAGCCAACGCGAAACTGCAACACCACTGCACAACCACTACACATGAGCCCCTCCAAACGGCAACTCCACTCCCTTTCCTAGCAGCAACTCGACTCCCTTTCCTAGCAGCAACTCGAATGGAAAATCACCACCCTTGCTCCTCCACAGCACCCTACACGTCGGAAACACCACACGGGTTACGCCAGTGTACCTCCTCTTGGTCACCACCTCAGCGCATGGTTTATCCACCACAACAATCCCGATTTTGCATGCATAAAAACATAGCATTGCCCCCTTCTCGTTGAACCACGGCCCAACTTCTCCACCCACTCAACCACCAAACAACCTTCAATTCCCTCTCCACTGCCATTAAGCCTCTATTTTTCTACCCCCGAAACAAAGCACGGGTTGTGCTCTCAGCCCCTTGTGTGACGAACGTCTAGCGTCATCACCATTTGCCACTCATTTGCCATCGTCTAGCCGTAAGACACAGTCACCTTTTCTACTGTTTCATTGTCCCTATCACACTAGATCCAACCCTCTTAGTTAGCCCAATTTTATGTATTTTTGGGTTCTTTTATCTTTTAGAAATTTTGTTTGCAAATCTTTTTGTTTAACTTCCCAATTTATTTTCCTAAAACATCCAATTTACAAGTTATATGTTCAATTGGAGATTTATTGAAGTTATATGATTTTCTATAAGTGACGATTGATTATTCGTTCAGCACTGTTGTGAAGAATTTTTGCAAGACTAAGAAGTTCAGGTAAACGTGGTTCCTATACTAGACTTTGCATAAAAGATATGAAATGAGGTTGATTTTGAAAATATGCATATTTGTTGTGACGCCGCCAACTCCTATGTACGGACACGTGGAAATCGAGGCATCGGGATGATGACAACACGGGTCACGCATCCCATCGCTAAGTGCTAAGTGTGTGTACATGCAACACGTGTACAATAAAACAATGCAACGGATAATAAAAGTCAGTCTACTAAGTACCATAATTGTTTAAAATATAAATTCGTTTAAACATAAGCGTACTAAAAAAAATTACAATTAATCGGTAAAAAAGTCATAAACTAAATACATAATTTAAAAGTAAGAAAATAATTTCCAACATATACAAGCAAGAGGCACCCAATCAATTCTTCGGCAGAGCCGCATCCTCAAGCTCGGCCTCCTCATCATCTACATGAAAATTTATGATACCAAGAAACGGTACCGCAGGTAAGTAATCATCCAAACAAACGCCGAGATAAAAATACATTCATGCCAAACAAAATGCATGAATATGATTCCATATGCATGAGACCCAAAAATCATCATTTTCTCGAAAAGAATAATTTTTTCACGCATGCAAAAAATCTCATTTGGCCCAAAAATTCAATCCAAATCAACAGTCCCGCCATTTTTCCAAAAAATGGCCCAATATAAAAATCCATTAATCCAATCTCGCAATTTTTCAAGAAAATGACCCAATATCCGTTATTAAAACCAATATCCAATTTTAATTCGTATGCACCATGGTCTCCCCTAGGGACCATCCGCACACCCTGACTCCCTTCATCACACCATGGGTAATGACCATGCATGTAACGAGTAATGCCCAGTTCCGCACCCAGCGCGTTCGTAGCCAAGCATCCTTTAGCCCTCACCGGTATAAGTGCCATGAAGTCAACACGAGAGCGTTACCATCCCGTCCAATCTTGTTGTTGTCCAGCAACAACTCAGGGGATGTCACTTAATATATTGCGTTCACGAGTGACCAAAGGAGCTCCACCGAGATAATGTCCCATCTTTGCTTGGGGTCGTGATACACACGCATCAAAAAATTCACTTTCACACGAAAACCCAATTTTTCATTCATATCCATGAATATGCATGCACTATGTGAAAATCTATTTTTCATTTTACAAACATGATCATGCGTGCACTATGCAATGCATGCGACAAGTCACAAAGATATCCAACAAACCCAACATCATCCAATCAACAAACAACTCCGTCCTCCATTCCAAATGACCCCCAAACTCATCGGACTCAATCCAGCACAACAAACAAATCACAGATTATTTGCTAAAGCATAAATATATTTAAATCATAAGAGTTGTTCGGAAAATACTTACAGCGCTATAAAATAATTTTTGAAGGATCACTGAATTGCAAAAAGGCTGTGGAAAGGCAACGTTACAGTGCAAAATGCACTATGGCCGTGGGTCTCAAAATATCCAAATTTGGACAGAGGCAAACGAAGGCTAGGGAAGGCTAGGGTATGGCTTAAGGGTGTTGGTGAAGTTAATAGTGGTGGTTGGTGGCCACGGGAGGTGGGGCATGGTGGAGATCGGCTATGAAAGGTGGAGAAAGGCCGTGGGAGAGTGAGGGAGAGTGTGACGGCTAGGGGTCACGGTGGGGCATGAGATTGGCTAGGGGAGGTCACCGGTGGATGGGGAAACCGATGGTGGTGGCGGTGAGGTGGCACAGTGGCGCACGGCGGCAGAACGGAGGAAAAGCCGTGGGTCTTGGTGGGCTTCGTGGTGGTGAACAACGGTGAGTTAGGGGCTAAGCTTGGTGGAGGATGTTGGCTGATGAGAGGGGAAGCTATAGTGGTAGTGGTTGCGCCGTTGGGTGGCGCACGGCGGCCCAGTAAGTTCATGGCCATTTTGGGCTCTACACAGCTAGGAAAGAGAAGGATGAGGTGTGGGGGTGGTGGCTGGGGTGGGTGAGGTCGCCGGCGTGAGGGTAGGGCTGAGCACCGATTCAACCGGAGTCGGATTTGGCCTCCTCCGACTCCGACTCCGACTTTGTCAGAGGCTGAATCCGACCTCCAACTCTGACTCCGCTTACACCCCACTCCGCTCCGACTCCGACTCCGACTCTGACATATCGGAGCGGAGTCGGAATTGAGCTTTTTGTTGGGCTTTTTTATTGGGCTTTTTTTTAGACTTTTTTCTTTGACCCAATTACTATTTCAATTTTACAATTTGCAACTCTAATCGGATTTGGGCTTCTATATCAATTTTTTTTTTAAAATATAATTTGAGATTTCTAATTTATCTAACCAAAATTATCACATTAGAAAATAAAACTAAATTCAAAATCTATCACTATAAAAAATAAAACTAAATTCAAATGTGCAACCAAAATTAAAAACTAAATACACACATTAAAATTACATAACCAAAATTAAAACTAAATACACACATTAAAATTACATAACCAAAATTACAACCTAAAATTAAAAATACATAACCAAAATTAAAACCTAAAATTAAAAATACATAACCAAAATTAAAATCTAAAATTAAAAATACATAACCAAAGGTCCAAAATTAAAACCTAAAATTAAAAATACATAACCAAAGGTCCAAAATTACATCCTAAAATTAAAAATACATAACCAAAGGTACAAGAAATGTCATTTTTCAACTTGTACCTGAAAAAAAAGAACAAAATTAGTGAAGAAATAAGATACCATATAAATTTATAAAAATTAAAAAAAAAAAAGCAAAATTGAAATAAGATACCAGAAATAAGATTGTCAATCCTCTTCACGAAGTATGCTGGCCATAGAATTGGCTAATTCTGCATTAAGATGTTAAAGTATAGGAAATTAGTATTACAAAATGTTAAAATCAACTCATATAACAACTTAAAAAAATCTCTAAATACATTACCTGAGTCGAACTTATAGCTCTCTGCATCATCAGTGGCTTCAGAATAATTTTGACTCAAGCATATGGGAGTAGACTTCAACCAATTTTGCGAGCACACGAGAGCTTCTACAGTTCTAGGAGCCAAAGAGCTCCTAAACGGATCCAGGACACGGCCTCCTGTGCTAAATGCTGACTCAGATGCAATGGTGGTGATAGGAATAGCCAAGATATCTATTGCCATTAGAGTAAGAACTGGATACTTGGTGGAGTTGACTTTCCACCAAATTAAAATATCGAAACTCCCCATAAGAATCTTAATGTTCTCCAACAAATATCGCTCTAACTCCGACTTACAATCCATCAAGGATGCTGTATGCTCTTTATGGAACTCCCTAAAAAAATCCAAGGGATCATAATCTGTAACAGTACTACTACTCCCCATTGATGCACTAGCTTCACCGCTTTGAGTTTTGTTAGCACCAATTACGCACCCACCACCAAACTCTACATATGCCTCATACAAATATTCCATATCCCTCTTGAGGAGTGCAACAAACTCCTCACCCTTCTCCTCACCCAATGTTTTCTTGAACCAATATGCTTGAGTAACCAATTTGAACCGCAGATCAAGAATAGCAGCAATAAACAACAACCGAAAGAAATACAGATTGGATAATAGATGCAATGGTTAGAATGTCATTTCAAATTATATGTAGTAAGGATTGTTTTATTAATGAAGTTCAACTTGCTAAAAAAAGAAAGAAATAAATAAAATAGACTCGAGGAATTTAAGAGGAAAGTGAAAGACTAATTGAGCTTTGCATCTTCATTTTCTTTTCTATATTCCAATCCTTCTTAGTCAAAAATTACTCTCCAGACTACGTAGGGCCATGGGGACTCAATAAAAGACACCATTGGCCCAAGCCTACACTCTATGACTCAAGTTTTAATGAAAATTCAACAAAAAATCACAACGAGTCATTATCAAGTTGAATGAACCGCAAAAATTATGGAGAAGCATCTTAAACCAGACCGATTTTCCTCCTAATAGTGTGTCCCATACTAATACTAAAATACCAAAAGCATAATCACAACTTCGGCCACGAGCAACCAAATTGACATGAAAAACTATCGAGTACATAGTGTGTCCCATCCAACATTCCAACCGCATGCTAAATGCAAAGGGACCCGTACAAAAATAGCACACAACAATCCTAAAATCCACAACTATCCAGCGATTCCAGCACACAAACAAACCTAATATCCACAACTATCAAGAAAATAAACAAAAATATTGCAAAAATAGTTCAGATATACAAATTATAGAGAGAGAGAGAGAGGCACTTCGGTTACAACTCAAAATGGGATTTATGGGTTCACAAGTTCACGGAGGGACGACGGAGGAGCTCCGGCACGGCACGGGTTCAGAATCTTCAGATGAGAGGTACGGGTTCACGGGTTGGTGAAGGTTGAGATGAGAGGAAACGTCACTGAGGGAGAAATCTGATTCAGCGAAGGGGGAGGGAATTCGAGGGGGGGGGGGTGTGGGGGGGGGGGGGGGGGGGGGAAACCCTAATAACTTAACAAAAACGGCGCCGTTTGGGGTTATTTTAACCCCAAACGGCGCCATTTGGGGTTAAAAATTGGGGAAAAAAAAAAGGGGGTACGGCGCCGTTTACTGATTCGGTGATTCCTATTTCTAAATTCTACAATCTACTCCTATTTCTAAATTCTACAATCTACTAATCTACTTTAAACAATAAAAATAAATTAATAAGTTAGTAAAAATAAATTAATAAGTTAGTAAAAATATATACTATTATATATATTATATATTAGTAATACACTAATACTAATACTATTAGTCTATTAATATATAGTAAATTAGTAATATTTATTAATTTATTTACTATAGTCTAATAACTAGATAGTCACCATAGTCTAGATGTAATAACTAGTAACTAATAATATCTAATAACACTAGTTACATTAGTACTAATAGATAATAACTTAAAGATACTAATTTAATATACATATAGCTAATATATACTATTAAATATATTATATATTAGTAATACACTAATACTAATACTATTGGTCTATTAATATATAGTAAATTAGTAATATTTATTAATTTATTTACTATAGTCTAATAACTAGATAGTCTAGATGTAATAACTAGTAACTAATAATATGTCTATAACACTAGTTACACTAGTACTAATAGATAATAACTTAAAGATAACTAGATGTAATAACTAATAACTAATTATATGTAATAACACTAGTTACACTAATACTAATAGATAATAACTTAGAAGATATTAATTTAATATATATTAACTAATAGTATACTATTATATATTAGTAATACACTAATACTAATACTATTAGTCTATTAATATATAGTAATATTTATTAACTTATTTACTATAGTCTAATAACTTATAACTGGATAGTCTAGATGTAATAACTAGTAACTAATAATATGTGATAACTAAATTACTAATAGATAATAACTTGAAGATAATAACTTAAAAGATATTAATTTAATATATACAACTAATAGTATACTATTATAATATATACAAAGGCTTAGACAGCTTATAATCCAAAATTCTTGCTTTTCGAAGGGTCCAAAGAGTTTGCCCAATGAGCTAAGATTTATTGATTGGGCTGGATACTCATCACCATCTCTGCCGTCCAATTTTAGTCTTCAGACACTACAAGAAAATACACTTTTCTCAGCGCCATAAATAGTCGGTAAAGAGCCCCAAAATCGCTGGAAATTCTTATTCTCAGCGCTTTCTTAACCGCTGAATGTTAGTCGCAATTGTATGCTTACTTATAAATTAGTCTAGCGATAGCAGAAAATCGCTATAAATAAACTCTTATTTCTAGCGTTTTTTTTCGCTGAAAAAAAAAATAAAATCGCCGATCTTATGGATCTGATTTGAGATTTAATCGCTGAGAATAATATTTCCAGCGTAATACAATAGTCGAGAATAACAAAAACTCGCTGAGAATAATCCAAAATATTTGTAGCGTATTTGGAGAACGCTGGAAAAATTGCAGAATTATACTCAGCGCTTTCAGATTACGTTGAGAATACTTTTATTTCCAGCGGTAGTAAACGCCGAGAATAATTTATATTCTCAGCGTCTAAGCTTTACGTTGAGAATATATTTTATTTCCAGCGCTTGATAACGCTGGGAATAAGCTTCCATGAATGTATAACAAGGTTACTTCCAGCAGCGCTGTGAAATCTTTGCAGCAGTATGCAATCGCTGGAAATAATTTTCCAGTTTAGTTTTTTATTCCCAGCGAATGGTGTAGCGCCGAGAATTCTCCTGTTTTACACCCACCCAGTTCGTAAATTGGAATTACTTTTGGGTACCTAATTGACATCCACTCGGCCCACAACATATATTTTCCTAAATATATGTACAAACATTCCATTTAGATCCAAATACCATACCATTTAACAACCATACCATTTTCTATTAATATAAATTCATTCTTCCAATACAATATTGTCTAGATTCTTTTAGTTATAAGTAATACATTGGCTTGGTGCATTAATGGAAGGGAATTTGTAGTACTATAAACCTGAGCAACTAATCTATTATACAAAATACATATGAAACTTGTATTACAAATGTTCTTCTCTCAATAAAGACACAGCTGCACCCATATATGCGAGCATACAAATGGTTAATCCTGAAGCTTTAACACCTTGTTGGCTGGAACATGTACAGCACAGCTGCACCCATCCTCCCTAACCAAATAGGTTACATACCCCTTCGTAAAATCGCTGGTCCAAACAAATGCAAGAGCTGGTAGGAACAAAAAAATTTAGTACGCAAATGGGTTAACATTATGAATCACAGCCTCTACATATTATACTTATGCACTTGAAAATGTTGGGATACCCAAATCAGCATTACACCAAAATGCTTTCTACGTGGGTTACACAGTTATAATCTTATCTGCATATAATATATATACACTTTTTTTTAAAACATCATACAAAGTTTTTCCTTATAAGATCTTATATCAGATTATGCTAACAACTCTATATAGACACATGAATACTTATTACCTTAGCATAAACAGATTTCAACCTCTTCTAACTGTACTGTACTTAGAGATTAAGGCCTTTACTCTATATAGACATATATATTGAAAGCATTTAAACAAACTGACTGTGTGCTTGTTTAGAAAACCCATAAAAACACTTACTGCAAACGATAAGGACCAAATTCTCCCATGCTTGTAAAATTTTGGACTTTCATGGAGTTGTGGTAGCTGGATTTAAGGAATTGTATGGGAATGATAAAGCCCAGTTTTCAGTCTCCTGCAATATGGCAAAAAGATGTTAAGGTATAAAGCCCAAGACTCAAACTTAGTCGAGCCAAATAAAGTGAAAGAAATGTATGCCAAGGTTGAGATAGAAAATCTTCAAAAACCAATTGCAGAGTTCTAAGATGCTATGACTGGAAAAACTGAGTGGATATACAAGCTCCAGTGCACTGCATTCATATCAAACATTAAGGCAAGTACAAAAATGCAAAAAAAGATGATAAGGATGCTATGATGCGCACTTTACTGCAGCTGTAGCAAAGAACAAACAGATGTTACAAAGAAATAGGCTGAGCATTGCTTGGTCAATTCCAAGGAAAAGCATGGCCGTCTTTATCTGGTCATGATAGTCAAATGGAGTGCGTTAGGCGATCTGGATTTTATAATTCTTAACTTTGTGCATGCTAGTTAGGGAAAACCCCTTGTGTGTGTGGACTTGTGTGGTGTGGTTGCTATATTTTGCATGAATTTGTATGGTTGACAAAGTGGCTTGTGACGTATTTTATATTAAAAATGCAAGGTGTCTTGCAGTTTGTGAAAAATACCTTTGTGCCAATTCCAATAGTTGCCCAGTTTTTGGCTTATTCATAACAAAGGTTGAATAAGCCTGCAGCAATGTCTTTATTATAGAAATGGGCAACTATCCAATATCTCGGAATCATAAATAATGCAGCAAGATGTTTATGTTTATATGGTAAAAGTAGCAGCATATAATAAATTCTGCTACTTGAGAAATTCCAAATGTAAGATGGAGGAAATTTGTTATTTGGGTTGAGAACAACTTATAAATAGAGTGAATCTGGTCATGGCGGGTTATTACAGTTGTTTTAGCTCTAACAAAGGAATATATGCTACACAAAGTGAGTATGATACAAGACCACACCATATATATCACCCACCAATTCATTGAAACTACCTATTAATATATATTTTCGAAACAAGTTCACCTCTTTCATGCGTGCTCCAGGTCAAGAAAAAAGATGTAATGATGACATCACAGTGAGTGGTAGTCACAATGATGAATTTCTGCACCATCACTATACAAGCATCCTTGGATATTATCCCAAACAGTTCAGCCAAGGTGACCCGCTGCCTCTCATACCATGTACATACATTGTATTACTTATCCTGTACAATAAGTACACAAGTCCGTAAGTTTACCATTAGTAATTTGAGAATACAACAAGTAGTCAAGTCCTCAATCATAGAGAAGAAAAGATGCTTTAGATAATAAGATAGTGGTTGGCAAAGATATTTACCTGTTTTGATATTGAGGGATGGCTTAATATCGGCCCAAACTTCCAAAATATATAATTAAGGATATCTCAATGGGCCCAAAAATTATCCCGTTACCCAACCCCATCACATAGTTTCCCACAAAACATATACATATAGCCTTCCATTGGATAAACTATAGTCTATCCACCATTGGAACAACAAAATATGCACCCAAAAAGCCACAAAAAACAGATTCATATCAACTCACAAAAACCAGCTCACTGAGTCTCTGGAATAGACTCAGTCTCTCTAACAGACTCACTAAGGGACGGGTTCGCAGCAAAGAAAGCCCTCAAAAGGCGGTCGGTCTGCTCTTGTCTTTCCAATAGCTTCTGCATGTTTGCCTTCATTGCCTCCATCTCACTCTTGGAAGATTCAGCCTCTTTCTTATGTTTTTCAATCAAGGCTATGTACTCTCTCTCTCGTTCCAATGAGCGTTGTCTCGTAGACTCTGGGATTACCATCTCCCCTAATCCTCTTGCATAACCAGGTCTCGAACCGAGTACCTCTCTGAAGACACCCGCTGCTGCTTCATCAGTTCGTTGCTCTGGTTCTAGAGTATCTAGCTTTCCAACCATATCCTTCTGAAATATGACATTATTAATCGATTAACTACAAAGCTGGAGGGGTAATGCTCCATTTTTAATTAATTAGATAAATGTACAGTAGCATTGCGATTCCCAAATAATTCATTGAGTGGAATATACTTACATATTTGTCTTCGGTCGCAGCTGTTATAAATTTTGAATTCTTCTTGGACCAGTGGGTTTCCTTGAAGAAGTCTACCAAATTTGCCGATTCAGCCCTCTACATGTGTGTGGAATGTGTATATATAACACATAGTCAGGAATGTAGCACAACATAAAAAATGTGCATGCATTGGTAGCTTAATCCCGGTATTTATTAGAGCAACCAATTATAAATACCGTGTTATGAAATTGAAAATATGATGTATAAGCTATATTGCACAAAATAATGCTTTTGAGTTATACCTTCTCTTCAAGAATCCGCACAAACGATTTGCGACCTGCTGTGTGGTTAATAATCAGCCTCTTCCTATTCTCCCGATTTTTGTTAGAAATTTTCTGTCATGTCCAACCCAAATAACCTTTAAGAAACATATCGTAAAATCAAGGATGTTCCTTGTAGGCCGTGACTTATTAACCACCGGAATCTTAGTTTGTATATGTTTGAAAATATTGCATACCTTGAAGGCCTCGCTACCCCATCTTGTACATAGCTTAACCCAAACAAGGGGGCTGACCCGCTCAGTCCCACTAGCTAATGCTTCCTCGTGGCTCCCATAGGATAAAATATATGCTATGCAATTCATGGTGGAATGCATTAAATCTCTTCCGAAGCTGTTTAGTTACTGTTAATCGATGGTTTCTCCAACTCCCAATCAAGTTCAAAATCACCCTACATATATAATAAAAAATTCTCGATGTCATCAATACGTACTACGTAACCTATCTAACCCACAAACATTAATGTGGAAAGTCTTACCCGAACACGATCGATCAGCTCATCCTTATGCGCTTGGGGTACATCACTCCATCTTGCATAACTCATGTCACAATGATGTTTGACTATCCACGTAACTCGTGTTGTGAACATGTTGGCGTTTGAACAGCATGGTGCAGTTTCCCCAGTATTTATCTTCAATAGCACCTTTCCATACTTCCGTATTTTTTCAAATTCAGTGCATTTGGCTGGCCCACGTCCCCGTCTCTTTTGTGCCTGGTTTTGTACCGTCCCCGTGGGGGTGTCCTCACCTGTATGACATAACATGAATAATGTCTAGTTAGGGGTCTAATCGAATTTAAAACTTTAATGATTTCACCATCATTAAACAACTCATTTTGTATTAATAACTCCCGTAGATATGAACTATACCGATTTGGACTCCAGCCGGCTCTAGCTCTACATGAAATGAGGTCACGATGTTAGGCTCCGTGGGGGCATCCACACCTGTATGACATAGTAACAATAATTCAAAATCAGCCTCATTTAATTGTCATACAAATAAATTTTAACAGCATGATATGTAAATTTAAGAACATGATACTACTTCCCCAGATGTGAACTATACCAACACGGTCTACAGGAGGCTCTGGTGGCATTGATTGACCGGTCACTCTGTTAGGCTCCGTGTGTGCATCCACTACTGTATGGCATAATAATAATTGCTAATTATCAGAGTCTGATCGAACTATCTTACAACAAATGTCAGAACACCAATCTATTTATAAGGAAATAATATGAAACCCATCCCCTAAAGGTATACATACTGATTTGATCTCTATGAAGCTCTGGTTGTGGACCGGGTGAGGTGACTCCGCGTGGCTCGGGCTCCAGTGGTGTGGTCGCACATGGTGGCTCCCATGGATGGCTTGGGGGCTGGGTAGAGTCATCTGAGCTAGCCTCGTCCACATCTCCTGGACTATGGTATGAACTAATCCGAACACCGCGTGGCCGGCGAGCTCGGCATGAATAAGGAACAAGTCTTCTACCCCGGAATCCTCGGCCTCTGGCCCGACCTCGGACACTGGCTCCCACTGGGTCACCTACATTTCAACCACATTTCATTTGTGTTAGGATCATATCTAACAACCAGTTCATGAGGCGAGGAAAAAATGTTAGCTAGAATATCTACCTGGGCCGTTCATGCTCCTCGTGCTCAGCATACCATTAGATAGAATTGCAATGGATTTTTTACGAACACGACATCAAACCAATTCTTCCTTCGAACCCAACCTTCACATGGATTAATATTGTGTCATCAATGTGTATCAAGAGACGTGGAATACCATCAAACTGCTCACCTTCTAATAAGATGAATGCATTAAATTAATAAGACTGGTCGAGTATTAATTATTTATATGCAGTACCCAAATATTTGGCTTATCAATATTCTAGTATAGTTATATCGGCTAATCATTTCATTGGCAAGTTGATGCTCGTCCACAATTTATGTTACAAATTATTCAAACGTTGGCGTTTAAACCACATAGATTTGCATATTCTTTGGGTATGAGAATTAAGTCTTACCAATAAATTGTCAAAAGTTGCCTATTCTGAGTCGGACTCAGAGTCGGTTGACTTGTCCTCATCATCTGAATATTCCCAATCACCATATGCATCTCCAGAACCAGATGGAACCATGCTATCATCAATAAAATCTGGTGAATTTCTGTGTGCACCACCCGACTCCATGTGGTCTCGTGCATCAATATGGGTAGGTTCTATATCAGTCCTACTAAGTGGAGTTGACACAGGACATGCATCACAATGCAAAAGTGGATAATCATATGATGACTCAATCTCTTGATAGGCATCATCGTCACTTGATTCGCCATCATTACCGTCTAAAACCCTGTGCACTGGTGGAATGTCATACACATTCCTATTATTGTACTTCCGCACAACAAACCAGTTCCCTTTCGCCCTTATATCCCTAATGTAAAAACACTGAGAAGCCTGACATGCCAGCACATATGGTTCGTCCTTATACCAAGTCCTATTCATATTGACACTAGTTAAATGATCGTCTACCCGTACCCCTCGCCTTTTATCACCAACATCAAACCAATCACAACTGAACAAGTACACTCTCCGACCTCCCATGTAGTGTAACTCTACAACATCATTTATAACACCATAAAAATCTACATTATCAGTTTCTTGATCACCAGTTACCAACACTCCGGAATTTTGGCTTCGCCGGCGAAGTTCACGGCTCTTGGTATGGAACCGTTTACCATTTATTATGCAGGCAGCATATGTTGCGACCCAACGGTCAGGACCGCAAGCTAACGCATACAAATCTGGGGACACATCAAGTGGGTTGTTGTTACGCTGGTCTACCACCTACATGAATATCGGGGTAAATGGTGAACTTAAATAGTCGATATACATTGTCATATGCTGGTCGGGTATATTCTAAGTAGCATAACTAGCAAGCTAACTTACACGTTGCTTGAACCAATTTGGAAACTCAGTTTGTTGCGTGCGATCAATAGAATTTGGGTTTGACACCTTGCATTTGTCGTAGTGTTCCCTGCATTTGTAGCAAAGAAATGGGGGAAACAAATTTAGTAAGTGTCCCACATTAAATGGTGAGGTAGTTTGTTGAAACATCGAAAGCAGGAGTTAGGTAATGATTGCTTACTCTAAATAGTGTCCAATCTCAATGCAGTTGTTAAGCACGTACCAAATGGCTGCTGTATGGAGTTTATCGTGTAATTGCACACTATTAGCTATACCCAAGGGACGAAGTTTCTGGTTGAAAATTGTGAACCCATCTAGAGTCTCATCTTCTACACCATCAATGTTACGGTCCGGTCGATTAAACTTCGTCTCAACATCTTTGAGATACATTGAGCAAAATGTCAAACACTCAATGTGAACCCAGGCTTCCGCTATTGAACCTTCTGGATGTGCTTTGTTCTTAACATACCGCTTGAACTTGCCGAGATACCTCTCAAACGGGTACATCCACCGATATTGAACTGGACCGCCAAGAATAGCCTCACGGGGTAAATGGACAGCTAAGTGGACCATAACATCGAAAAAAGATGGAGGGAAAATCATCTCTAGTTTGCATAGAATGGTGACAATATCAAGCTGGAGCTTTGATAGGCGATTCACATCTACGGTTCGGGCGCACAACTCTTTGAAGAAACTACTAAGTTCAGTCAAAGCCAATGCAATATCCCTCCTTAAGAACCCCCCCACAGCAATAGGAAGTAGTGTTTGCAAGAAAACATGATGGTCATGGCTTTTGAGCCCAGAGATCTTGGAATCACGTACAGATACACAGTGCGTGATATTAGAAGCAAACCCATCAGGAAATTTCACCTCAGCGAGCCACTCACAGAATTTATTCTTTTCATCTCCATGTAATGTGTATGATGCATGTGGCATAATAGTTCGTTCACCTTCACGTTTCAGATGTAATTCCTTTCTAAACCCCAGGATCTCTAGGTCACGCCGTGAATTAGTGTTATCTTTTGTCTTGCCGGGGATGTTCATTAAAGTGCCCAAAATGTTCTCGGAAATATTCTTCTCAATATGCATAACATCTAGATTATGTCTAAGCCGCATTGTTGACCAATAAGGTAGTTGGAAGAATATGCTTTTCTTTGTCCAGTTCAACTCTTCTGCTGTGCGTTTTCTCTTCCTACAAGATTTTCCAAATTGAATATCTCCAAGCATTTGTAACTGAGTTATTAGATCTGCTCCTTCAACCAATGCTGGTGGCATGCGAAGATCTTCTTTACCGTTGAACAACCCTTTTCTCATTCGCCAGATGTGCTCGCTAGGTAAGAGACGTCGATGTCCCATATAACAATGTTTTCTACCATACTTCAACCAGTTGGAATCTGTACTGGCATTGCAAGATGGACATGCCAATTTCCCTTTTGTTGACCACCCAGACAGATTTCCATAGGCTGGAAAGTCATTAATTGTCCACAACAATGCAGCATGTAACATGAACATTTCCTTAGTGGATGCATCATACGTAGGTACCCCATGTGCCCAAAGTTCTAGTAACTCATCAATTAATGGTTGCAAATAAACATCAATGTCATTCCCTGGTGATTTTGGGCCAGGGATAATGAGGGATGTCATAAAGAATGAATCTTTCATGCATAACCATGGCGGTAAGTTATACGGGACAAGAATCACTGGCCAAATGCTATAAGGTTTTGCCAGATTGTTGAAGGGATTGAACCCGTCACTTGCCAAACCAAGCCTGACATTGCGAGCATCCCTTGCAAACCAACTATGAGCTTGATCAAATGTCTTCCAAGACTCAGAGTCAGCTGGATGTCTCATACTACTCTCATCGATGACCCGCTGCTCCTTATGCCATCTCATGTCACCCGCTATCTTGCTTGACACAAAGAGACGCTGCAATCTTGGCTTCAAGGGAAAATGACGAAGCACTTTTTGAGGGATCACTCGTGACCCGTGTGTATTTGGCTTCCATCGCGACGCCTTACAGATAGGACACTCAGACAGATTACCATATTCCTTCCAGAATAAGATGCAGTCATTAGGGCATGCATGTATTTTGTGGTACGTGAAACCCAAACCACGCTCCAATGTCCTTGCCTCCTCATATGATTGTGGCAATTCAGCATTAGGAAAGGCTGACCGCAAAAGGCTTAGCAGCATATCAAAAGACTTGATTGACCACCCACCAAGTGTTTTAATATGTAACAACTTCACTACGAAAGAGAGCTTTGAGAAATTTGTGCAACCCTCGAACAGAGGCCGTCGGGCATCCTCTAATAGTTGGTCAAAAGTTGAGTTTGGGGAGGATTGAGGTATTGCTGAGTGAGTTGGTGATGTGGTGTTGTCTTGAGGAGCATCTCGGAATGTGGCTGCCCGTATGTCATCTAGCATACCATCTATGTCATCAATGTACACATCTCCACTTTCAACCCCGGGATCGCCATCATCGTCTATGGTGGGGAGTGTTTCCTCCTCCCCATGAAATATCCAGTGCGTGTAATTTGGATCTATCCCTTTTATAAACAAATGGGACTCCACCTCAAGTATAGGCAAGAAGAGATTATTACAGCATATACGGCATGGACACCGAATGCGATCACTTCCCATGGCATGGTTTTGTGCCATTGTAAGGAAATTGCGTACCCCATCAGCGTAAGCAGGTGATAAAAGTCTATCACCCAAAGTCATCCAGCTTTTGTCCATCTAATAAAAAGAATAATGAATGAGTGGGTATGATATTGAAGTTATAATTATCATAAGGTAGGGAGAAGAAATAACTAGCATGTGGAGAATAACTGGTTAGGGGGATAATAAGACAGTAGCACAAACTTTGTGAAAAACCTTTTCACAGAAGCACAGAAGTGTGACTCTTAGCATGAGCAGAATATATACTTTCAGAAATGGCATCAGTTATAAGGTAAGTACAGAAGTTATAAATTAATAGGATCATGATGCAGAATGGGTGATAATGAGATATTGTGAATGACCAATAACATATTTGTTAAATGCTTGCTCCAGGAATTGTGAGCTTCTATCAATGGTCATTGTATGTGTAGAAGGGGTAAGGGATTGAGTGGTTGGCTGAGTTGTGTTACTTGTTTCTAAGGAAAGTAAGAGCAAAGATGGCACACTTATCTATCCCAAACTAATTAGCTCTGCATACCCAAATAAGTGGTTGTCATCCAATTCCGTATGGAATGTGTATTAGAACAAAGCCAATCGGTTACCTATGAGAATTAGATACCCAATGAGGAGGGTAAAGAATAAGTTTCATATTATTTTTCCAGAGTTGGTAAAAAAGCTATAATTCTATGAATACACATTGTGCCAACCAGGATAAATTAAGTGAATACTTTAAAGTGGTTAAAGAAGAGTATGTTGACACATTTGAGGATAATAATGAAATCTATGGTGAGGGCCTAGCTTAATATACAGCTCATTTTATGTTAAAACCTTCACATCTAGGAAGGGTAAGAATCTATTAGATTATAATGGAGTTTCTAATAATATCAAAGAAAACTCTAGAGCTTATAGTAGAGAAAAGAGCTAAGTTAAGAAATACACTAGGGTCTCGAAGCACAAGATACCTTAGGACATACAATGTCGTGAGTGCCATGGTCTTACAAAAAATTCACATTGAGTGCCCTAATTAGAAGAGAACCTAAGATGGAAAGTGGGTCAGCTCATCCTTGAGTAATCACAGTTTGAGTAAACACTCTGTTACTGTGTCTTTGTGAGCTGGACTCACAAACCCATTAATTCCATGACCTTTGCAGTTATCTATTGGAGATAACTGTGATTCTAGTTGTAAGAATATGAAAGGCTGATTTGAAGCTAGCATATGAAAGTCTCTATGAGGGACGGGTCACGCAAGAAAAATATCAATATTGCAAATCTTAAGAAGCTAGAGTAATGTAAGGGGAGGAAAAAAATACATCACTAATCTATTATTTATATGTTGCTTGTGAAAACATAAAATCTGATATTTCTATGTTCATTGGAACAAAGATAAATCGGTTGACGAGAAAGTAATTGTACAGGCACAGTAAAATTCGGCTAATCAGATTTTCTAGTAATACACTTAATATATATTGTTCTCGGAAATCACCATCAACAAGTAGTCAATCTGGTTTTTGTTTATGTGACTGATTGTAGACATAGTTTTGGTGCATTTTGCATGAATTTATATATCTATGGATAACACCAACAAGGTTAATATTTCCAAGAAATATGTACCACATCCTCCCAAGATACCTAGCTAATAAACTGATTGTGTAACTAGTTGCCATCTTTATTGTAAGATTGGGTATATTTGAGCTAATTTAAAGGTTGAACCCCCAAGGACACTTGAGAAAAATGCCCTAATTATTAAATAATTAGTTGAGTTTAGTCAAGAATATGAGTGACACATTTAATAGATTTCATGACATATCGTAAAACTTATCTCGAACTCCAAAACCTGCACATATATTACTTCAGAGAATTTGAGTTCCTAAAGTTGATGTCATTCTCCCGTCAAAGAAAGTGGTAATGGTCTTACGTACCTAGTATTAGGGAGACACCACATGCCTAGGAGTACTCTTACTGCTTGATCATATATCCTAGTGCAGCATATAAGTTTTTAGATTGTGTGGTTAATTTTTCTTGTTTTATGTTTATAGTGCGTATTTTGGCTTATTGAACTTTTGAATGCACAGTTACATTCACTTCTTTTCCATATACAAAAATAAAAAGAATGCCATTGAAAAGTGAAAGTTTGACTTCATATAATATTTTTGTATATGAATATAATATCATTAGTGGGATTAATAGAGATACACTCAGTTAATCCTCTAACATGAAAAGGGTGTCATGTTACAAATATATCAAATTTGTGAATTACACCTAATTGACATTGCAGAGTTTCGAGTCTGAACCACACAATTTTTTCAGAGTTTAGACAGCATAGGGCAAGTTTAGGAGTCTCTGTAATATGGATTAATCCCTTCCCCAAACCCAATTAGATAATGATCATGCATATCCACAACTCCACAACCCAATCAAACTGAAAACAGTAACTTTTTATTATGAAAGTAGCATTTATGAAAGTAAACAAGTACTAATCTGAATTTTCTTAGTCTACGCTTAAAGTTTCCTTACAATATCAGGTGCATGCCTGCTTGCCTTCACCATCAAAAACCTACTTTGGCCTGGAAGTATATTTATGTTCATTCATTTAGTACGCCTAGTAATTTTCTCTAAGGTGCTTCATTTTCAGGAAATAAATAATGTGCTGACTCAAAACTCTTTTTCATATGAAATGAGAAAATTATGGTTTTCCATCAACCTTTTCATGCCATTTTCCTAAACTCCAAACTGGACACTGTCATCGTCTCCTTCACTTTCACAGTCACCTTTTCCTACTTTTATTTTTACTTTAAAGCATTTTCCTTTCGCATGGCCCACAACTCAAGTTTGGTACAAAGGTTAGTTCTTATGATTTGGTCCAAAGCAGCTCATATATATTCTATTTTTCTCTTCTTTGACACTTTCTAGCAGCAACATATAGGTCGATGCTAGTATATATGCTACTCTAACAGCGACATGGCAAGTACAATGCTAGTATATATGCTACTCGACATACTGTCTAATTAAGTAGTTGATCTCTTGGTTAGCATAAATGCAAATCATATTTTATAACCCCTAAATGCCAACAACTTAAAAAAATATAATGAATAATGAGACTACTAAATTCCAAATGTACAAGTCTTGCACAGATTTTATATTAAAAAGAAGTAGACTCAAGCAGAAAAAATCTATATGAAATTTACTTTCTTTGTAGGGTCTGGTATTTTACAAATGGCTGGTGACATGTTTGTGCATTTAGTGCTTGTTCCTACCATTACTAAAATATAATTGCCCACTGAAAATCCTATATCTGCTAGGTGTTAGGTCCTGACATGGGTCCCGACAGAATTTTTTCATAAGGAGTAAGCTGCATGCTCCACTTTACAAAGGTTAAAATCTTAGTTGTAAAGTATGAAAGAGGCATCAATAGGCGATCTGCCTGTCTTCTGCTACATGATTTCCCAATAATTAATTTCTCAGTCCATGGGCTCTCGGTTATCTATTCTAGAATAAGATACAAGAGATTTCTAACATTCACTAATAGTTTTTGGGGATTAATTCAGCTTAAGATTTGAAAGTGCAAATTATTTTTCATTAATTTTAATAGTATGAATTTGGCACAGAAATTTGTTTATCAAATTTGATAGCTTTCAAGATGGCACCATTGAGAGACCGCATTACCACAACAAAAGTTCAGAAGTTCACTTGCCCAATGTGGTGAGAATGTAAAAGAACACAATAATATCAACAGCCATTTTCGAAAGAAAGAAGAACAGAATGGTGAAGAAGAGGGTGGTTGATTAAAAGATAGGAATCAAAAGCAGATGAAGGGTAGACAAGAATCACGAGGAAATAGCAACATTATTAATGTAAGGAAAGAGTACGATTTCCATTTACTATATTATTATTATTATTATTATTATTGTAATAATGAAAGCATGAATGCTAAAATCAAGGATGCAAGAGGAGAGCATGTGGAACACAGCCGAACAAAAAGCCACTGGATATATAGACAACACAATGTGTATAGAAAGAAAATAAAATAAAAAATCGTATAACGTGCAAAAGGTTTAAACCCCATTTGCAGTCGACATTTGCAGTTCTCCATTTTTGGGGATTAATTCAGCTTACACTTACTCAAATGCTTGCAGCTACAATAGAAAAAATTGGTACTTTAAAACTGATCAAGTAACTACATATAACAACACTAACGGAAAAGGGTCATGCTTGTTTAGAAAATGCTCTGTTTTTCCAAACACTGGGAAGTTCAAATGGGTTAGTGTTATGATACTTCCTCCAAATTTAGAACACCCCGTACAGGAAAAAAACTAAAATTCGTGCGAAAGGAAGAAGATGGGGGAGCATGCAAAAAAAGGTAGTGTGCAAACAAACAGGCAAGCTGTGAAAAACAACAATTAAGGCATGAAGGGGGAGCGACTATCATCAATAAAGGGAGAAGAAAACATTATACCAGCTCAAACAAAGCCTGCCCTGAAAAGGTATGCTCTTGTCGATTCGCCAAGAGGAACCCAACACAGTGAGAAACCAGGCCGAATATACTAGCAATTTCTCTTCCAAACTCGCCGATGGGTCTGAACTACTTGAAGGCAAACTTAGAAAGCCACTGATAAACACTAACTAGGGGGAGAAGGGGGTGGAATAACAGACTCTGAAAAGGAAAATCGCCTCGTGTACGTGTGTGCGTTGTGAAATCTTCAAGCCGAATGGTTAAACCAAGGAAAATGGAGGGGATTTGCAGAAGATAATTACCGAAGGTTTTGCAGATGATGGGTAGGGAGTATGGTTTCGCCGAAGAGGAGTCGGGGGAATGATTTGGGAACTCCGGTACTGTTTGGGGCAAAAGTGTTGGGGGGAAATAAAGCAAACTTACCTTATTTTCGCGCCTGACTTTATCCCGACGTATAATGTAGCGCTATAACAAGTTTTTTTTATTTGCAGCGCCATTAGTTGCCGAGACTATAGAAAAAATCGCTGCAATAAAAGTTCTAACCTCTCCCGCTCCCGAACGTTTTAATTAGAGTTGAATATATTGAGCGATGACAAAATCGCTGAAAATAATTATCATATACAGCGAATTTATTCCCAGCAATTAAAAAAACGCTGAGAAAAGTGTATTTTCTTGTAGTGAGAAACTTGTTGTTCTCAACATGTGTCAGAGTAAAATCAAGCAATTTGAAGGAATAAAGGTGAAGTTATGATATAAATTTCGTATCTCTTTTCTGGTTTTTAAAATAAGAATTTAGATGCTAGATCAATTTTTCTTTTAAAAAAAGTTACTTGTAAAAAAAAATTATATGGGTAATTCTTGGAAGCTGATACATTGGTCCTTTCTCCTTTATTTTCCAGGTTTGTGAAAATCTGAGAGTAATAAATTTTTCTTGCTGTTAATACTTGACGTTCATCCCTGATGTCTCAATGATGGAAAATCTTGAGAGTTTGGATCTTCTAGGCTGTCGCAATTTAGTGAGGTTCATGAATCCGTTGGATTTCTTAAAAAACTGTTTCGTTTGGATGTTATAAACTGCTCTGAACTTAGACGTCTTCCTAGCCTGAAGTTGCCATGTCTTGAAAGCCTATATGTTTGAACGGGCACAAGTATGGAGAGATTTCCAGATATTGTGGTAGAAATGCATCGTTTAAGGGAAATTAATTTTATAAACAGTCCCATTCAAGAATTCCCTTCACCAATTGAATATCTCATTGGGCTTGAAAGGATAACAGTACGGTCATGCAAGAACTTTAGAGATCTCCCTAGAAGCATTTCTAAGTTGCCACGTTAAAGGTGTTGCACAAACCTTGGAAAGTTTCCAAAACCGTCATCATCATCATCTACAAGTTCGGGCTGGCTGGCTTGGTCAAAGAGGAACAAAACTCAAGGTATGAGCCTAGAAGCATTTCTAAGTTGAATAATGTATCAACTAATGTACGGTCATGAAAGCTTTTGAATCGTTTAATAATGTATCAAGAAATAAGAAAAAAAAAAATTAAAATGATAATAAATAGTTTTTATTTTAAAAATGCATTCATATCCAAACTCAACATATATAAATATACAGAGATTTTATTTTTTCCCTTTTTCTTATAAATTTTCTAATGAAAGGAAAATCTCGAAAGAGAGTATTTATTTATCCAAAACTACAAGCGCCATAATTCCCTTACTTGAAATTAACAAGCCAACCGGATTATCATTCAATTATTGAGGATGGTGAAAACTGAAATCCCAAACTAGAACTCAACCTGAACTTATTTTTCACACTACTTCAGTTTTGGTGAATACTTGGAACTTTCATGTAAAGAAAATTGCATGATTATGAGGAACTTCAAAATTCAAGTTTTTGTAATTTCATCAATTTATGTGCTGCTCAAATAACATACATTTCAACAAACCTAGCTAGTATAGTACTTACATGGCATAATTTTATTTAACATATAAGTTTTAAAATTTGAATCATACAAATCAAATCTTATCATTTAAGTGATGTGGATGTTGTTTTCTACACACTAACTTGAAAATAGAATAATACTTTCAACTAGTATGATACATTATGTGAGCATATAAAACTTCTACTACCCGAATTTCTTCTTATTTCAAAACTACAGCATATTATAGATCATTATCAAAGAGGATTCCCATGTACGATTGTGGCGACTCCGTAATCAGTCAAGAATGCAAAGAATAAGTAATTAAACAACAACATCATTTCCACAAAAACGACTTTCAAGCTTAAAATGCAAATGAGTTGGGCCAGTTGGCAACAAAGATGGAAATTTCAATGTTTTGCAAAGGCTACATTACATACATAATTATTATGTGCTCTGTTCTTTACTTGCGTACTTAACAATGAAGTAGGGAAAATAACCTTTTGAATATGATTTTTAGCCTATCTACAAATCGGAAAATGATTTGTACTAGGGGTGCTACCCTGCCCCCTTGCACTCACATGGGTGGGGTGGTCACTTTTCATCTTGCCCTAGCCTTTCCCCGAGTTACTGTCCGCTCACTCTAGTTCTTTCCTCCTTGGCTTGGTCAGAGCGTGGAGTGTGTTGCCGGCATTGCTGAAGTTGTCAACCTGATCCATGAACTCCCCTAGTGTTGCGGGAGTCCTTCTTGCCAGCTCTGCCATGAACTAGGACCAAGGCCATACTCCTCCTAGGAGCACTATGGGGGTTATCTTCTTGTCCTGGCCATCCATCGTCATGCACTTCTTGTTGAACCTGGACAAGTATGGCGTCAGGCTTTTGTCCTCCCCTTGTTTGATGATGAGGTACGCCATAGGACGCCTTCTTCACTTGCTCACCATAAACTGAGCAAGGAACAGACGGGCCAGTTCCCTGAAACTGTCTATAGACCCCGACGTCAGGGACCCAAACCACACTCTTGCTGGTCCTTTCAAAGTCAGCGGGAAGACTCTATAAGACACTTCCCCTGGGAAACAGTGTAGGATCATGTGTGCCCTAAAGGTTTCCAGGTGCTCGAGCGGGTCTGCGGTTCCCGTCATACATTTTCATGAAAGTGACTTGAAACTTTGGTGGTAAGGGCACTGCCATCACTTCCTCGCTATAGGGCAGGCCCATGTTGGTGAGTAGTTGGTCCACTAATGACGAGGTGCCCATCTTTCTTGCCATCTCCTCATATTTTTCCTTAAGGTTATGCAGCTCATTTTGCATGTTCCTCATTTCCACCTCTGTGTGACCCTCCTCGCCAGCTTTTCTGGATCCAACATGCTCACTATTGCTGGGTTCCACATCGTTCCTTGCCTCGTTGGTGGTTCCCTTGAGCGACCTGTTATCTTTTCGTAGGGTATCCACCTGAATAGTTAGCTTTTCCCACCAGCTAGTCCATGGCAGCTAATTTGGCTTCCATGTTCATTGACATTGCTTCCTCTTGTCCCCAGGTCGTCTAAGAATGAGTTCTCGCAAGCATACAAAGGATACGTGAAGTCTATTAAGATCCCACAAATGGCGCCATTGTTAACATCGTGTTTTGCACATCTTTGGGCCGAGCTCTCAGCAAATTGGGTCTTCGGTCTTGGGCTTACAAATACAAAGAAAATACCGCTAGACGGGGATCGTGGTGGTGGCCGAAGAGTCTTCGATGCCAAAATCATTCTTGCCTTAAAATTTTGTGTAAGTGAATAAAGAGTTCAGAGAGAGTTCCAAGTACTTGGGGATTACCTTTTATATCCCATTTCTTGGGTCAGTTGCCCATGCCTTGTGTTAGGGAGATGTGTCCCCTCAGCAGTTCCTTTAGTCAGGTTCCTTTAACGTGGCATAACTTTTGGAGTGGTGCAATTAATGCGGCTTAACTTTTGGGGTGGCATAACTTTTGAAAAGGTCAACATACTTATGTAAACAACTTCAATTGACTTCTTTTGCACTTTTCTTGTAGTTTTAATTTATATTTTGCTATTTTTTTATACTTTATGTTATGAGCAATATCATTTAATATATCTAGTATTGTTGTATTTCAATTATCAATCTTTTTTAATTTGAAATTCTATTTTTAATTTTAAACTTCACGTAATGAACAATATCTAGTGAAATGGACAAAAAAAATTCCATTTTTTAATGAATAATGAATAATGAATAAAAAATCTAGTTATCTAGTGTAATTTTATGTAATGAAATGAATAAAGTTTTTACTCATATTTTACAAATTTTTTAATACTTTATGGAATGAATAATATCATTTAATATATATAGTATTTTTTTTATTAATTCAATTCTCAATATTTTTTAATTTGAAATTTCATTTTTAATTTTAAAACAGTTCATGCTCAAACGTTAATGACTATTACCTGAACGTTAGAATGACTAATTTATACGTTCGAACGTAAGTGGGCTTAACGTTCAAATGTACATGAACAATTCGAATGTACCATTTTATATGTTAACATGTAACCCTTGAAAAACGACATCGTATGATTTATGTTCGAACGAAACATTATCATAGTTCGAACGTATAACCATTTCTCGTCCACTTTTAATGACGGTTTCATGAAACTTGGGTCCAATTAGTGTGTTAGGTCTGCGATCAACATCCTACACCATTACCAATTGGGTCCACAATAATGGATACAGAACAAACCAATCAATTCCTTAAGAAGTGGTTGAATTTTCATTGTCATCCTTAATTTGTAAACGTGATAGAACACACACATGGCGAGTGTTATATAACATTTACGCCTGGAGATGTCAGTAATTGGCACCTCATTTTCAAGCCAAGTATTACTGGAAGGTATTAGCCCCTAAGGAGAAGTAAATTGTGAAAGAATGCGATTATCACTTCGCCCTATTCATATTTCAATACATGGTTCAAAGCTAATACTTGAGAGATACCCCATGTGCAGGGGGGCCAAGGCGGAGAAGCAAACCTAGAGTTATCAGCTAAAACTATTCAGGATAGGCAGCAATCAACTGCAGACCTACCCAGCTTCCCCCTTTTTCAGCACCATAGATACTTTTCTGAGCAGCATCCAAGAAATTTCTGCCGCTAGATAAGCTGGCATGGGTAGTTTCTCACCCATCGTCCTCCTCAGCCTTCCTCAAACGTTTCCATCTTTGCTCTTCATGCAGTTCAACATCCACTTGCATCTCATACCGCCTAGTAGCCCGCTCTTCCTCTGAAAGTTTGGGAGCAACATTGTGACGCTTGAAGTGTGACTCAATCCCATTGTGATGACTTGAATCACAATACCCTCTGCCTTCTCTTTCCTTTTCATCAACATCAAGTGTCAATTTTCTGATGAACACAGAATAGAAGCAGAGGAAAAATGAAATGACAACCTTTCATGAATGGATTGAATGAATCAATTACAAGTATTGAATGTATTCAATGATTGATAAAGAACCCTGAGTTATACTACTTATAGAGATTTTTTTAAAGTGAAAAACTCTTGAACCATCACTTCTTAAGTTTTTGGTTTTTAACTCCTTAAGTTTCTGGTTGTTAACTCATTCCAAAGATCAACAGCCGAGGCAACATAAAGCAAACTATTCCTTATTTCTTTAGAAATGGAATTCATTAACCAAGAAAGTACCAAATTGTTAACACGCAGCCAAGCACTATGAAGAACAAGTTGATCAGCAGGAGTAGCAGCAATCGAACCATTAATGAATGCCACCTTGTTCTTGACAGTCAATGCCATGGTGATTGATCGACTCCATGCAATGTAATTATCTCCAGAAAAAATTTCTGAAACGAGGAGGGCACCAGGATTGTCATTTGGATGTAGATAAGAAGGACTAGAGGCATAATCTGAGAGATTTATGACAGAGCGAGGAGAAGTGGCAGAATTGGTAGAATCCATTTCAGGAATCTATTAGAGAAAGTGCAAGAAATGAAAGAAGACGAAGAAGACAACAACAAAAATTCTCGAGCAGAATTTTGTAATTCAGATTTCAAGAATTCAAAGTTTTAGAGACGAGAAGATGAATTTGCAAAAGCAAGAATGATTTTCAATCTGATACCATGTCAATTTTCTGATGAACACAGAATAGAAGCAGAGGAAAAATGAAATGAAAACCTTTTGTGTGAATGAATTAATTACAAGTACTGAATGTATTTATACTAATGAAAGACAATAACAGAAAATAACTAACTTTCTGAATCTTTTTCTAATTTAACACATGCTATTTTAGACTTTAATTCCATTTGCTCAATTTATGAGGCTATACTACAACATCAAGATTTCTGTCTACTAGTCTTCCCCTTTTCCCCTTCTGCAGTGACATTTTCTAAATCTGATTGTTTCCTGGATGATGAATGCTTTTGATTCTTTAAACAGCTATGATGGTGCTTCATCCGGGGCTCCTTTTCACTATGAGCCTTCTTCTTGGGTTTCTGTTCTTCAACCTAGCAAATGATCTCATAATTGAGAACAATCAGAAACATCTTTAATTCCAAATTTTTCAAGAAATGATAAGCTTAATTCCTAATGCATTTTTCGAAGAAGTTTAGACTATTGCAGCTCATACATTTTCCAACTGAAATTCTCCTCCAGAATATCATTTAATTCTTGTTTTTCTTTGGACAATGAATAACTAATCCTATTTACAACAGCACAAACTCCTTGAAGCGAAACTTGACCAACCAAAACACCTTAGCACAAAATACTCCTGTATTTCTCTCTTTATTCAAACCATTATAGTACTTTCCAACTAGCTACATAAATCAATAATTCTAACCCAGGGGAAAGAAAAACATTTCTGTTGTAGAAGTAGCTAATTGCATCTCATCTCACTTTTCAGTTTTATATATTTTTTGACAACCAGAAGTTTGACTTCCACAAACAATCCCTATACAGTGAACAAGTATTTTAGTCAATTTAAAATGAGCATAGCAAGTTAAGATTAGATTGTAAACTCTAGTTCCGCGAAACAGCTTCTAAACTGTTGTACCAGAAACCCTTTTTTTTTTTCTTTTTTTATGATAGGTAAAGAAACTTTCCCATCAATGATTCAATAGCATCACCTTATACCACATCCAACAGAAGCCAGAGACTTGTTTGCCTAAAGAGTCTCAAATAGTCCACATAAACAGCTCTTAATATTCCCCTTTAGATCAAACAAATCATAAATATTCCCCATTTTTTAATCCCGAGACGAATTGCGAGAATAGAACCCCATAAAATTTCTTTCCAGCGTAAAAAATTGAGAACAGGAGGTGGACGTTCCACGGTGAGTGAAGGTGCAGATCAAGAGAGAGAGAAAAGGAGGGTGTCGGGCTAGAGAAACAGAGGCTCGGTGCGGCGGACCTTTGTCTTTAGGGAAACAACACTTCTCGTCTAATATTTATTAAAATGATTAATCTTTTCACATGATTTTAAAGTTAATTCAATATTAGATTACGTGATAAACGCGGAGAAGCTTCTTATCTTCTCCATGGGAATTATACTGAACGACTACATCAAAGCTTACGTGATAAACGCGGAGAAGTAAATCATGTGATTCCCAAGCTTCTCCATGGGAACGAACATCCATTCTTCCTTGTGTTATGTGCGTCACACGTTCTTAACACTGAGTTGACCCAATTGAGTGTCTCTGGCCTCTTTTGGTCATGTGCGATCCACATCATGACGTGCATGGCAATTATTCCTGCAAGCAACAAATTGTCTATTAAAGGTATTCAAAAAGAAAACACGTGTGGGGTACTCACTAAAGAAACCATGGATTCTTACGGGAGTCATTATTTTCCAAGCAAAGGGAGAAAAAGCTATAGAAAGAAAAAGCAAGTGTTGTGAGCTTTCTTGGATCCTTCGGTGAAAGAAATGTAATTAAAGGTATTCAAAAAGAAAACACGTGTGGGGTACTCACTAAAGAAACCATGGATTCTTACGGGAGTCATTATTTTCCAAGCAAAGGGAGAAAAAGCTATAGAAAGAAAAAGCAAGTGTTGTGAGCTTTCTTGGATCCTTCGGTGAAAGAAATGTAATTAAAGGTATTCAAAAAGAAAACACGTGTGGGGTACTCACTAAAGAAACCATGGATTCTTAGGAGGGTCATTTCAATTTTCAGAGCGAAGGGAGAAAAAGCTATAAAAAGAAAAAGCGAGTGTTATGAACTTTGTTGGATCCTTCCGTGAAAGACACAGAGATGGGAGAGACAAAGACTGAGGGCAAGTTTTTCTTCGAAGCGACGCGTAATGCATACCTTTTTTTGACAAAGAAGAAGAAATTTGCTGATCAGTTTGAAAGTAGCAGCTTCTCTGGTAATGCCCAGGAAATTTCATTAGAGTTTAATTACACAGTGACAGTGACCCACTCATACCATCTTGATCCACTTCCTTAATATAAAGCTCCTTACTCACATGTCTCTCTGCACTCAATAACTCGTGACCCTTCTTCCTTCAAAGAAGCTACCAAGATTTCAATCTCTTCCATGGCCATCCCAAATGTCTCCTTCACCTCCCCTTCTTCTTCCCATCCTCGGATTCATGATGTGTTTCTGAGTTTCAGAGGGGATGATACCCGCAACACCTTTACCGGTCATCTACATCACGCTCTCATTGAAAAGGGGATCAAAACCTTCATAGATGACAAGGATCTTCGGAAGGGAGACGAAATCTCCACACTTTTGGAAGCCATTGAACAATCTAAAATTTCCATCATCATCTTCTCTAAGACCTATGCCACTTCCACGTGGTGCTTAGATGAACTTGTCAAGATTCTCGAGTGTCGGAAATCGATCGGCCAAATGGTTCAACCCATTTTCTACGATGTGGATCCTTCAGATGTGCGGAAGTTTGTAGAAGTGATCGATATGCATGAAAATAAAGTCAAGGATGATATACAAAGGGTGTTGAGGTGGAAGGTGGCTCTCAAAGAAGCAGCCAATTTGTCCGGTTGGCATTTGAACAATGGGTACGCTTTTAGTTTTTTTTTAATGCAAGCATTGATATCAAATACATGAGGTGTAACCAAATAGGTCTCTCTCCTCTTTTTCATTTCTCTCTGATTTTATGGTAACTGCACTTAATCGGTTCCAATTCCTTCTAGCTGCTTTACTTTTCATTTCTTAATTCCTCTATATTTGTGGCACTAGAGAAAGCCTTGATCAGATTCTTCTTAATTAGCAATTTCTAGACTGATCCTGAGATGCTTTTTATATGTAACAGTATGATTTCTAGATTGTCCTGTTTGAATGGCATGCAGGCATGAGTGCCATTTTATCCAACGCATTGTAGAAGAGATATCAAGTATATTAATGAAGCACACATTTTTAGATGTTGCGAAGAACCCAGTTGGATTAGATTCTCACATAAGGGCCATGAGTAAGTTGTTGAGTGTTGGGAATGATGACGTTCGCATGGTTGGAATCCATGGAATTGGTGGAATAGGTAAAACCACTATCGCAAAAGCTGTATACAACTCCTTTGCTCTTGAATTTCAAAGTTGCTGCTTTCTTGCTGAAGTCCGAGAAACTACAAACCTGTTCGGCCTTGTTCCATTACAAGAAACACTTCTATCTGAGACCTTGGGCAAGAATACCAACTTAAAGGGGGGAAGTGTGGATAGAGGAATTACTGTAATAAAGGAGAGGCTCTGCCATAAGAAGGTTCTTTTAGTTCTTGATGATGTCAATGAGGTGGAACAACTTGAGAAATTAGCAGGAGATAAGAATTGGTTTGGTCCAGGAAGTAGAATCATTATTACAACCAGAGATCAACATGTGCTAGAAACTCATGGGGTAGAAAGAAGATACAAGGTCCAAGAATTAAGTGATGCTGATGCTCTTCAACTTCTTAGTTTGAATGCTTTCCATAAGTCTTATCCTGAAGAAGGGTATGAGGAGCTCATAAATAGTGTGGTTCAGTACGCCAAGGGCCTTCCCTTGGTTCTAGTGGTGTTGGGGTCTTTCCTATGTGGTAGAAGCAAACCTCAATGGGAAAGCAAAATACGTAAAATGTTGGATTTTGAATAAATCCGAGATCACCAAGATCTCTTATCAAAATTGTGAAGAAAATTAACAAAGAACATACCTCCAATTTGTGATGAGTTTTCCATGGAGATGTAAGAATTCCTGCAAAAGAGAAAGAGAAATTTCTCTATGGAGTGAACTACTCTCTACCCTCTTTTTCTTCTTTTTTGTGTTTTCAATTACCGTGTGTCTATCAGCCCTCACTTTTTAAAGAGATGTGATAAAAGGGCCAGACAAAAAACACTAATAGAACTTAATGGGTTAGTTCTATTTAATTGGGGTGAGAGTAGGGGCCTCCATGTGTCTATAAAAAATAACCCATCCCATTATAAGTTTAATGATTAAACTATAATGCTAGTCCATTAAAAACAAATACAACAATCTTCCACTTGGACAGCATTATAATTAATCACAACATAAACGCAAACACTCATTTCCAGAAGAAGCCCCAGAGATAAATCTTAATGTCTTTAAAACAATAGGCCTTGTCCAAAAAATGCAGTTGTAGTACCTAGTCTAGTGAATATATCGACAGGATATATGATACTAAACTTATACTCACAAGCACCTGACTCAGGCATAGACTAAATAGATTATCTCTGACAGGTAATAAGCCTTGTCCATAATGCGCGTGACTCAGACACGAGACTAATCAATATGTCTCAATACATAAAGTATGTCCTGTCCAAAATGCGCGTGACTCAGGCATGAGACCAAACATAATGTCTCATTATATAAACAATCGCCTTGTCCAAAATGCGCGTGACTCAGGCACGAAACTAATCAAAATGTCTCAATACATAAAGTACGCCCTGTCTAAAATGCGCGTGACTCAGGCATACATTGACATGGATATATATAAAAAACAGAATATGAGCATAAACAATATAAGTAAACAGTCAATGATCACATAACTCCCACTAACTAATTACAACAGAAGACTCTAACAATCCCAAATGAGTCACATGCTCCTGAAACAATTTTGGAGCTAAACCTGTAGTTAGTGGGTCAGCTAACATGTGTTCTGTGGAAACATGCTCAACACAAATACAAGACTCGGCTATTTTCTCTCTAACAAACAAAAACTTAATATCAATATGTTTGGAACGAGAAGAACTTATGGTGTTTTGAGAGAAAGCAACTGCTGCAGAATTGTCACAAAATATCTTCAGTGGCCTCGAAATGGTGTTCATAACACCTAGTCCCAAGATAAAGTTTCGCAACCATATAGCCTGACATGTAGCCTCATAACAAGCTACGTACTCTACCTCCATTGTAGAGGAAGCTGTAAGTGTCTGTTTGACACTTTTCCAAGAAACAGCTCCTCCTGCCATCATAAAAACATAACCGGAAGTAGATTTCCTGTCATCTAAACAACCTGCAAAATCGGCATCAGAATATCCAACTATATCAAGAATGTCAGATCGCTGATATGTAAGCACTAGGTCTTTAGTGCCTTGCAAGTACCTAAGTACTTTCTTTGCAGCTTTCCAGTGAGCCAAACCAGGATCACTCAAGTATCTTCCAAGTACACCAACAACATAAGCAATATCAGGTCGTGTACATACTTGAGCATACATTAAACTGCCCACAACTGATGAATAGGGAATCGTTTGCATTTGAGTTCTCTCATTATCATTCTGAGGACATTGAGACTTAGAAAACTTATCACCCTTTATAATAGGTGCTTTCCCAGGAGAACAAGAATGCATATTAAACCTACTTAAAACTCGATCAATGTAGGTTTTCTGAGACAATCCAAGAATGCCTTTAGTTCTCTCACGAAATATCTGGATGCCCAAAACATAAGAGGCCTCACCAAGATCTTTCATATCAAAATGAGATGATAACATGCGTTTTGTCTCAAACAGAAGCTCAATGTCATTTGTGGCGAGTAATATATCATTAACATAAAGAACAAGAAAGATATACTTACTCCCATTGATCTTTAAATATATGCATTGATCAACAAGATTTTCCTTGAAATCACAAGAGGTAACAATTTCGTCAAACTTCAAGTACCATTGTCTTGATGCCTGTTTAAGCCCATAAATGGACTTATTAAGCTTACATACCATGTGTTCCTTTCCTTCCACTTGAAAACCATCTGGTTGCTTCATGTACACATCCTCAAATAGATGTCCATTGAGAAAAGCTGTTTTGACATCCATTTGATGCAGCTCGAGATCAAAATGAGCTACCAATGCCATAATAATTCGAAAAGAATCTTTGGTAGAAACAGGTGAGAAAGTGTCTTTATAATCAATACCTTCTCTTTGGTTAAAGCCCTTAGCAACAAGCCTAGCTTTATACCTTTCTACTTGACCTTCAGAATTATACTTGGTCTTAAAAATCCATTTGCAACCAATTGCCCTATAACCACATGGTAGTTCAACTAAGTCCCATACACTGTTTCGACACATCGATGCCATCTCATCATGCATAGCATCTATCCAATATGAAGATTGAGGACTATCAATGGCCTCATTAAAAGAGACTGGATCAAGAGACATACCAGTATTAAACTCATGCTCCTGCAAATAGACAATATAATCATTAGAAATTGCTGGTCTACGACTTCTTTGTGATCTCCTCAAAACAATATCATCTGATCTCATATCAACATCAGCTATAGCGTCAACAACCTGGTCTTGGACAATAGTACTAGTTCCCTCTGTCAATGGTGGTGCAGCAACTGCTGGGGAAGTAACCTGAACAGGTACAACAACACGCTCCTCCCTAAATACAATTTCACGTGTCGCTGAACTCCCACTGTCACTAACATCCTCAAAGAAGATGGCTCGATCAGATTCAATAATTCTAGTAACATTAGAAGGGCAATAGAATCTAGAGCCTCTTGATCCCACACAATAACCAACAAAATAACCAGTAATGGTCTTAGGATCAAGTTTCTTCTGCTGAGGATTATAATGCCTTATTTCCGCTTTACAGCCCCAAACACGAAAATGATGCAAACTAGGTCTTTTACCTGACCATAACTCATATGGAGTTTTAGGAACTGATTTACTTGGCACTTGATTCAAAATATATGTAGCAGTTTTTAGAGCCTCACCCCACAAAAATTCAGGCAAAGTGGAATGACTAAGCATACACCGCACCATATCCATGAGAGTACGATTTCTTCTTTCTGCAATACCATTCTGTTCAGGGGTTCCAGGCATTGTATACTGAGCCTCAATACCACATGCCTCGAGAAATCTAGCAAAAGGTCCAGGATTTCTACCAATTTCATCATATCTCCCATAAAACTCACCTCCTCTATCTGATCTTACCGCTTTGATTTTCTTATTTTTCTGGAGTTCCACAGCAGCCTTGAAAACCTTAAAAGCTTCCAATGAATCTGATTTTTCTCGAATGAGCTCAATACAACCATAACGAGAATAATCATCAATAAATGTAATGAAGTATCTATAATTTCCCAAAGCGGCAGGTAAAATGGGACCACAAATATCAGTATGAATTAAATCTAGAATCTCCTGACTTCTACTAATCTTTTGCTTTCTGGTTTTCGCTGGAAGTTTTCCTTTGATACAAGCAACACAAGTTTCAAAATCAGAAAAATCCAAGTCAACTAGAATGCCATCTTTAATCAACCTTTTCATTCTTTCTCTAGAAATATGACCCAACCTTTTGTGCCACAACATGGAAGAATTCTTATTGGATCTAGTACGTTTAGAGCCAACTACAGTATTCACAACAGAAACACTAGAAGAAGCAGGATTTAAAGAAGGAAATAAGTCGATTTTATATAAACCATCATACAAGGTAGCAGTACCAACTATAATACAGTCATAAAAGATTGTAGCCTTTCCATTTCCAAAATGAAAAACATATCCACATCTGTCCAAAACAGACACAGAGACTAGATTTCTTCTGATGGAAGGTATAAAAGCAGCATCAAACAAGTTCAAAACATGCTTAGAAGCCAAAATAAGTCTGATTGTACCAATGTGTTCAACTTCAACCTTCACCCCATTGCCCATATTTACTACTAACTCTGTGTCATTTGGTCTTCTGCGATTCCTTAGCTCCTGCAAAGAATTTGTAGTGTGAATGGTTGCACCAGTATCTAGCCACCAAGTATCAGAAGGTACATCGACTAGATTAGACTCAAAACACACTAGTAGTGAATGTGTACCTTTCTTATTTATCCAAGCCTTAAATCTCCTACAATCAATCCTCTTGTGCCCAAACAAATGACAAAAGTTGCACTTTCCCTTAAAGACTTCCTTCTTAGGCCCATTTGGAACACTCATACCAGCTTGTTGAGGAGGCTTTCCATATTTCTTCATCTTATGGAAGTTGCTATTATTACTCTTGAAGAACTTCTTCTTCCCTTTATCAACAGTTACCATAAAGGCAGCATGAGACTTGGCCTTTTTCATCATCTCCTCTTCTTGAGTTACAATAGCAGTCATTTCACTCAAACTCCATTCATCTTTCTGAGCATTATAAGTGGTCTTGAGTGCATCAAACTGAGGTGGTAAAGATTCAAGCACTTGCCATACAAGAAAGCTATCTGCTAACTCAACTTTCATTCCTTTGAGCTTATTAAATAAGTGAGTAAGCTTCATGATGTGCTCTCGGACTCCACTAACCCCATCATAGGTTGTGGTAGTAAGAAGTTTCATCAAAGTTCCCTTCTCTGCCTTATCAAACTTAATAAATTTCTTCCCAACGGCATCAAGATATTCTTTAGCACTATCAGTATCAGCTATGCTCAGCCTAATAGACTTGTCAATAGTATACTTCATAATCATGAGACAAGTCCTATTAGAATGCACCCATTGCTCATAACGAGTCTTTTCAGCCGCAGAACTTTCACTAGTGGGCTCAACAGGCGCATCGATCCTCAAAGCCAAATCCAAATTCATAATAGCCAAATTAATAGTAAGAGATTCATACCAATCCTCATAATTGGTTCCCGTCAGACTCTTGATGGCAGATAAAGAGAGAGACATAGCCGCATTGCCATAAGCTGAGGAGAATATAATAAAAATTATTATGCATGTGGAATAAGAAACATGCACCCATAAATGTCTCAAGGCAATCTTATATCCATGCCGAAGTTTTATTTAAAATAGACTCTTACATACTATGCTAGAGCCCATGATACATTAAAAGACTCTTACGCATGATAAAGCAGAATAATTAAATACATGGACTTAAAATGACCCGCTACCGAAAGGATAGGACTAGGCCACCAAGTGCCAAGTACTTAACTATTATCTTTATCGTCCTAAGCCTCCTACCAAATAATGATTTGCCGACAGGGTAAATTCACTATTTGTATGAATCTTAGTATAATATCATTAAGCGGAAGCATGATCAATAATAACAACTCCGATAATTTGTTATTACTAGTCTCACGAGAGGTGGGTACATAGTCATTCCAAACCATCGGTATTACAACAAAATGACATAATCTCCATATAAGATTCTTTATTTCGAGAATAAAAAAAAATATGTAAAAAAAAAAAAATTAGTACAACAGCACTATTATACTACATTTTTTTTTAATTTTATTTAATTTTATTTTTTTTAATTTTATTTTATTTATTTATTTAATATTATAATAAGTCAAACCGGGTGGTCAAACCGGGTCAAAATCGGGTCAAAACTGGGTGGTCAAACTGGGTCAAACCGGGTCAAAATCGGGTCAAATCTGGGTGGTCAAACCGGGCAAAATCGGGTCAAATCTGGTTGTCAAACTGGGGTCAATTCAGCCCATATATAATCCATCAACCCATACGTATGGGCTTTGTCCACATTTACCTTTCTCAAAACTATTCCCTTAGTCAAGGGTCTAAATATCACATGGGCCAAATAGTTAGAATAAATCCAATCCAAAGCCCATACCATGAATCAAAACCCTACCCAGATAATTAACATGTTTTACCCGAGTTACTTTAGCGAAAAGGGACTCCGGCGCCGCAACCTTTCCGGACACTATTCCGGCCACCGGTTCGGCCATCCGAACCATTTTTCCGGCCGATCCGGATGAGGAGACGCCGGTGAGGACATTTCCGGCATCCTCCCATGTCTCCGGTAGTCCACTTTAGTCAAAAAAAAAAAAAAAAAAACGAAGATACAAAAATAAAAAAAAAAAATTGGCCACCAAAAGTGGCGGTTTTTGACATTTCCGGTGAGCTACACACCAGTGTTGGCAACAAAAACTCAAAAAACGAAATTTTTGGTCATCCAAGAACTCCAAAAAAAAAAAAAAAAAAAAAAAGGATGAACTTGAGTGGTGAAAAAAAAAAAAATTCACAAAACAGGAACTTATTTCCTTACAAATATGACAAGTTGGCTCTGATACCAATTGTTGGATTTTGAATAAATCCGAGATCACCAAGATCTCTTATCAAAATTGTGAAGAAAATTAACAAAGAACATACCTCCAATTTGTGATGAGTTTTCCATGGAGATGTAAGAATTCCTGCAAAAGAGAAAGAGAAATTTCTCTATGGAGTGAACTACTCTCTACCCTCTTTTTCTTCTTTTTTGTGTTTTCAATTACCGTGTGTCTATCAGCCCTCACTTTTTAAAGAGATGTGATAAAAGGGCCAGACAAAAAACACTAATAGAACTTAATGGGTTAGTTCTATTTAATTGGAGTGAGAGTAGGGGCCTCCATGTGTCTATAAAAAATAACCCATCCCATTATAGGTTTAATGATTAAACTATAATGCTAGTCCATTAAAAACAAATACAACATAAAATGCAAAGAAGTCTTGACAAAGATATCTATGAAATACTTAAAATAAGCTTTGATGCACTGGACGACAATGAGAAGGCTATCTTCCTTGATATTGCGTGTTTCTTTAAGGGAGAAGAGAGAGATTTTGTAACAAAAATTTGGGAAGCGAGTGATTTTGATCCAGTTATTGGAATACAAGTTCTCATCGAAAGATCTTTGGTGAATGTTGATCAACATGAACGATTGCAGATGCATGACGTGATACAATTGATGGGTAGGAATATTGTTCATCAAGAATCTCCCGACGAGCCAGGAAAGCGAAGCCGATTATGGTCTCATGAGGATATTCTCCGTGTTCTTAAGGAAAATACGGTAAGAGCACTTTAGTCCACTTGTTCTATCAATTTTATCATTTTATCATTTTTCTTCTATCAATTGAGTCCTAATATTTTTTCCTCCACTTGTTCTATGATTTATTAGGGAACTTATAATGCAATTCAAGCCATAAAGCTAGATTTGTTCGGGCAAAAAGATATTTTGCTGAATCCTAGTGCGTTTACAAGAATGAAAAGGCTTAGACTGCTTAGAATCCGTCATGCACGCTTTTCAGAGAGTCCTAAAAGTTTGTCTAATGAGCTAATATTGCTTGATTGGGATGGATACCCATCACCATCTCTGCCGTCCAATTTTCATCCTCAGAAACTTGTTACTCTCAACATGCATCACAGTAAACTCAAGCAATTCGAAGGAATAAAGGTAAATATCTTATCTCTTTTCTAGATTTTAAAATAAGAATTCAAATGTATGGATCCATTTTTCTTTTCAAAAAATTTACTTGTAAAAAAGAAATTATATTGGTAATTCTTGGAAGCTGATACAATATTGTTCCTTTCACCTTTATTTTCCAGGTTTGTGAAAATTTGAGAGAAATAAAATTTTCTTACTGTGTATACTTGACGTGCATCCCTGATGTCTCAATAATGGCAAATCTTGAGAGTTTGAATGTTAAGGGCTGTCGCAATTTAGTTGAGGTTCATCAATCTGTTGGATTTTTAAACAAACTGTCTCTGTTGAATGTTCAATATTGCTGTAAACTTAGACGCCTTCCTGACCTGAAGTTGCCACGTCTTCAAATCCTAGAACTTACTGGGTGCATAAGTCTGGAGAAATTTCCAAATATTGTTGGAGAAATTCCTCGTTTACGTGAACTTTGGTTAAATGACAGTCCCAATATTCAAGAACTGCCTTTGTCAGTTGAATATCTCATTGGGCTTCAAAGGATATCAATATTTTCATTCAAGAACCTTAGAGATCTCCCTAGAAGCATTTCTAAGTTGCCACGTCTCAGGGAGCTTGTTCTTAGGCATTGCAGAAACCTTGGAAGGTTTCCAAAATCGTCGTCATCATCATCAACAAATTTGGGCTGGCTGGCTTCGTCAAAGGGGAACAAAACTCAAGATAAGAGCCACTCTGTTGGGTGGTTTCCAGCCTTGAGAAAGTTGAAAATCATGTACTGTAATCTAGAAGAAGTTGATTTCCTCAACAGTCTTCATTGCCTTTCCACGCTAGAAGAATTATATCTATCAGGAAACAATTTCGTTAGCCTCCCTGCATCATGTAACACTGGATTTACCCATTTGCGATCGCTTGCATTGTGGCATTGCAATGGGCTTCAACAAAAGAATGCAAGTATTGATGTGTTTCCGAATGGTTTCGGAAAAATGATAACTACAATTAAAATTAGAGGAGGGGAGTTACCAGAATGGTTTCGGCATCAAACTAGGGAGATTGAGATGTGTTTCCGAGTGCCTCCACCTAAAAATGCCAAGTTAGCAGGTTTGGTTATCGGTCTTGCTTTCAAACCTCATTTTGAGCTCTCTTTCTGCAATTTGAGGGTGTCTATCATTATTAGTAATGGTCGTCAATCAACTCCCATAGCCAAATCCTACGAGGTTCCCTTTCATGGACATGAACTGGGATTAGATGGAGCACTGTGGCTGTTGTACCTTCCACGTGGTGCCCTTGAGTGGCGGGATGAGATCACCAATGAAGGGGATCACTTTGGAGTTTCATATCAAATTCATTTACGGACACCATTTGTGAAGTGTGATAAATATAATAACAGGTTGGGAGTTCATTTTGAATTCGAGCAAAACGACAACATGGATGATGATGATCCAAGAGTGATCCGGCATGACCCTTCTCCTAACAATAAGATAGCTATCTTGGAGAACGATAATTGTTGCCAACTACAGCAACAGCTAGCAGAACAACATGAACGGGCAAAGCGTGGACAAAGCAAATTTCTTTCTGATTTGTGAAATATTATTTTTTGTTTTAGAATTTAAAAAAATTGAATTACTTTTGTGTTTTTATTTAAAATTTTAGAAAAATTATAATGACTATATAATAGTTTACTTTTATTTTCTAAAACGAGTGAATTTTATTACTTGGGGACTTTTAAAAAACATTCATTAAGCCTTTCTTTTTTTTGACATATCAGTGTTGGAATCTTATAATCGGTTGTCTTTACACTTCATTTGGTTGCTTTTATTATTAACTTTTTTTAAGAAATTCATTTTACACCTCTTTTGAAGGTTCTTCAAGGTAAACTATCTTCAATTAAGAGTAATATTATGTATAAGTATTAAGTATGCAAGTTTTACACATTAAAAAAAAAAACAAAAGGAAAAAAAAGTATGCAGGATCGATACAAACTCTTTTATAAAAAATAAATAAATCTCACAAAAAATAGACTTATCTTTTTACATTTTTATATGCTAAGATCTACATTTTTATAAACAGTTTTGCTACATACAAGCACAGTCGCGTACTAATATGTGTACCAACATTGATTTATTCATACTTAAAATTTAAATTAACACTGTTTTCAATAAAATCTACTTTTTGACCAATCACATCACATTGGTGCACAGATTAGTGCACAATTGTGCTTGCAACTATACTTTTCCTTTTATAAAAGATACGCACGCAAAAGGCTTTCTTTTTTCTTTTTTTAAGGAAGATGATAATACCCTAATTTTATTGATAATCATCACTTATAACGAAGGAAAATTGTGATTACACAAACAAATATTTGGTGATAACAAATAATCAAAAAAACCCAAACTCAGGCATAATAATAATAATAATAATAATAATAAGGAAAATGCTAAATGCAAGTGTTGTGGCGCACCCATTGCGCACGAAACATGACGTGTCTACGTTTATGGTGTTTTGAAAACAGCGTCTTCTCTCCCATTACCTTCTCCCCCTCACCTTTTTCTCTGTTTCCTGCAAATTTTCAGCACATCTCATGTTCAGTACAGAAAATTCTCAACACCCTACTCCATATTTTCTTCCATAAAAGTACCTTTTACCCTTCTTTATTTTGGCTCTCTAGACTCTAGTCTAAAAGACTTTATGCCCAACCAAAAATTTTCCAGCACGAGTTGATCTACAATTTTGCAAAGAAGAGTAAAAATTTTAAGATCGGTCTTTTTTTTTAGTTTAGTATAAAAAGTTCAGACTTTCCAAATCGGCATCTCTAATCATTTAAGGCATGAGATTTTGGCGTGGGATTTTTTCAGCTTTGGTTTTCCATGTTAAACACTGTTTGTGAAATGAATTTCATCTGAGTTTGAAGTATAATCCCTGCTTGCCTACTCTGCAAGCTGTCAAAGTTCACTACTTTGATTCCATCTTAAACCTGGATATTGGGAGAAATGTTGAAGGAATCTAAAGTATAATACTTTCTGCAAGATTTTTGTATTCACATCAGAAATATTTAAGATTTTTGCATTGTAGCTGTGCTCTCATATTCTGTGAAGAAAAAAAAAAAAGAATGAGAGGTGACTTTGCGGAAGGGGAGAAGGGAAAACGCTGGTTTCAAAATTCCAAAACTCACCGTTTAATATTACCACGTTGTGTTTAGTTGGTGGGTGCGCAAATGGTAAGCCACCACGCTTGCATATAGCATTTTCCATAATAATAAAACCTAAAATTGTCAATCACAATACAAGATACCCATAAAACCAAAGCCCACAATAGTTCAAAAGAAAAAGAACCAGCCTTAAATAAAAGACCATAACTGAAAAACCTGCAAGAAAACCAAGAAGTTGCATGCAAAGTAACAATAGTAAACAAATAAAACCAAATGCAACTTACCAGGCCACTATGAGATACGCAAATACGGAAGACCAATTCTATCTTATGCGGAGAAGGCCTCTTAACTTGTTGGGCAACCTATCTTGATCACCATACCAAGTCTTATTTAGGCCCTCAGCTCCTACATGCGAAAGACTTGTATAATATTACATCATCAAAAATGCCTTTCACATCCGTCAATTACAACTTCACTAACTCTACCTGAACTCATTTTTCACACGACTTGTTTGAGTAACTAACAGTTTTGGACCTTTGGTGAATACTTGGGAGCTTTCATGTAAAGAAAATTGCATAATTCTAAGGAAGTTAAAAATTCAAGTTTTTTTTAATTTCATTTATTTATGTACCGCTCAAATAACATACATTTCAACACACCTAGCTAGTATAGTACTTACATGACATAATTTTATTTGAAATATAAATTTTAAAATTTGAATCCTACAAATCAAGTCTTACCATTTAAGTGACCAATTTTGGACACTTGTCATCTATGAACCATGATTTAATGAATTGCTAGTGTTGTGGTAAATGGATGGGACCATGTCGTCTCTTAATTTGCAACTATGTCATGATAATGAGCAAAAACACCGAAAGATGTGAGAATACTCCACATACCTGAGTTGATGGATTTGTGGTAGGAAGCGTTATAGGAGATACATACTCTTTCCCTTTCCCTTTCCCTTTCTTCATGTACAGAATATTTAACAATATTTTAGAACAAGAAAAATTATCTGAAAAAATTGAAGTTACTTAAGCCTTTAACTAAAGCTGCTTGTTAAAGCTAGCAAGTAACAGAATTTATAGAGTTCAGGTAATTAATAGAAAAGTAAATGAAAACCCAATTAGAGAATCTTGACCTGAGAGAAGAATCTTGTTAACTAGAACTAGTTGTCAAAATGATTGCACGTGCCAACTAGCTTGATCAGAAAAATCTAGGTGCAACCTTAAAACCTGCAAAAGGAAGAACACGATCAAGAACAAATATTCGATGCCACAAATAAATATAGGGGAAAGTTCGGTCTAGTCCGGTCCCGAGAGGTTTTGTGGACCGCACCGGACATATTCGGTTCAGGATTTTCTCACCCTGGACCTAACCGAACTCCCTAAGAACAGGGATGGTCTAGTCCGATCCGGTCTGGTCGTGCCACCTCAAACCTCCTTTTTTTTTATCCAAGGAAATTTTGTTTAATACTTATATAATTATATTGTGATATATTTAATATATATACATATAGTATACTATTATATATATCTATTAATATATATATATATATATATTAGTAGTACGCTAATACTATTAGTCTATTAGTATATAATAAATTAGTAATAGTCATTAACTTATTTACTATAACTAATAACTATATGTAATATACTAGTATTGCTATTTACTATATCTCTTCAAAACCCACATATTTATTAATACTCTATGTGATATTATATTAAATAATAGTAATACTCTTATTACTAATAATCTATGTAGTTATACTAATACTCTATGTAGTTATATTAAATACTATATTATTAATATTCTATGTAGTTATAGTGATTTAATACTAACATATTGCATATTAAGTTAACTATACTAATACTATTATAAATTTGTACATATATGATATATTATAATTTATACTATAACTCTTATAATATGTTAATATTAATATATACTAGTACTATATATTATATTTAATAGTTATACATTAAAGAATATAATAATACATTGATACTAAATGTATATAGTTATAGACTTATAATGATTTAATTATTATGAATTTATAATTAATATAGCTATATAATAGTATTAGTATTAGACTGTTAGTAATTTAGTATAGCTATATTATAATGGTAATATTAGTTATGTTGAATCAATAGTTAGTATAATTATACTCTACATTATTAGTATTAATATGAATATTAGTATTAGTTATAGCTATATACCCTATATTAGAATTGAGAGTCTTAGACTGTATAATAGACTAATAGTATTAGTACAATTATATATGTATATTGTATATCTATATATTAGTATTAATTATAGTAATTAGTATAATTATATAATAATATTAATAGTAGACTATTAGTATAGCTATATATTAGTATTAGTTATACTGTTATAGTGATTTAGTATATCATAATTTCTATATTATAATTTATACTTTTATAATATGTTAATATATACTAATACTATATAATATAGTTATACATTAAATACTTATAGTTATACTTATAGTTATACTTATATAGTTATACTAAATATATATAGTTATACTTATAGTGATTTAGTTATTAACTTAATATGATTAGTATAACTATATAAATTATAATAGTATTAGACTATTAATATAGCTATATATTAATAATATTAGTTATGGTGAATCAGTGATTTAATATAACTATATAAGTATTAATTATAGTGATTAGTGTAACTATATAAATTATATAATAGTATATTAGTATTAATAGTAGACTATTAGTATAGTTATATATTAGTATTAGTTATCGTGATTTAGTATAACTACAGTCTATATTAGACTATTAATATTTTTTTTATTGATTTCTCTCTATTAATTTAGAAATGACATCAGAAACACAACTTAGAAGATAAATTGGGTGCGTAGGAATGTCCAGCACATAGCTGTCTGGAGTGTTGTTTTCCTTTGGAAGGTGCCCCCACCCGGCCCCAACCCCAAGGTCAAAGGAAAGGGAGAAGTTGTGGTTGTCATTCTGCCTTAAACAAAGCATTAATCTTTGGTGCTACTTGTTCATGAAAATTTAAGCATCGATTACTTTGTAAGGAGAATCTGCAATCACCAATCTAAAAAATCTCACCGGAAATCTGCATCAAATGGAGAAGATGGCAAAGATTTTAGGATTTCTCAAGGACGAGAAGATGAAGCTTGAAACTGACGTTGGCTGCCTGCTGAGATTCTTCGGGTTTTCTTCTATTTCTTCTTCTTCTTCTATTGCACTTGTTTCATGTTGGAGTTTATGTTTACCAAAAATTCATTTAATATTTTGAGAAATTTGAGTGGACAAATTCATTTTCACGGCAAACCCCCCATTATATATAGAACACGTACACGTTAGATCTCGTATTTATCTTCTTCCTCTAAACTAGGGTTGCCGCTGCACCACCTTAAGGTAGCCACTGCTCAGTCCATGCACGGAACCTCAGCCACCCAAACTCCTTAAGAGTTCACCACTCAAGCCATGGCCATCTTCGGAAACACCATGAAAATAGCCAAGCCACCACAACACCGCCCTACCCCTCGGTGCCTAGCCAACCCGAAACCGCAACACCACTGCACAACCACTACACATGAGCCCCTCCAAACGACAACTCCACTCCCTTTCGTAGCAGCAACTCGACTCCCTTTCCTAGCAGCAACTCGAATGGAAAATCACCACCCTTGCTCCTCCACAGCACCCTACACGTCGAAAACACCACACGGGTTACGCCAGTGTACCTCCTCTTGGTCACCACCTCAGTGCACGGTTTATCCACCACAACAATCCCGGTTTTGCATGCATAAAAACATAGCATTGCCCCCTTCTCGTTGAACCACGACCCAACTTCTCCACCCACTCAACCACCAAACAGCCTTCAATTCCCTCTCCACTGCCATTAAGCCTCTATTTTTCTACCCCCAAAACAAAGCACGGGTTGTGCTCTCAACCCCTTGTGTGACGAAGGTCTAGCGTCATCACCATTTGCCACTCATTTGCCATCGTCTAGCCGTAAGACACAGTCACCTTTTCTACTGTTTCATTGTCCCTATCACACTAGATCCAACCCTCTTAGTTAGCCCAATTTTATGTATTTTTGGGTTCTTTTATCTTTTAGAAATTTTGTTTGTAAATATTTTTGTTTAACTTCCCAATTTATTTTCCTAAAACATCCAATTTACAAGTTATATGTTCAATTGGAGATTTATTGAAGTTATATGATTTTCTATAGGTGACGATTGATTATTCGTTCAGCACTGTTGTGAAGAATTTTTGCAAGACTAAGAAGTTCAGGTAAACGTGGTTCCTATACTAGACTTTGCATAAAAGATATGAAATGAGGTTGATTTTGAAAATATGCATATTTGTTGTGACGCCGCCAACTCCCATGTACGGACACGTGGAAATCGAGGCATCGGAATGATGACAACACGGGTCACGCATCCCATCGCTAAGTGCTAAGTGTGTGTACATGCAACACGTGTACAACAAAACAATGCAACGGATAATAAAAGTGAGTCTACTAAGTACCATAATTGTTTAAAATATAAATTCGTTTAAACATAAGCGTACTAAAAAAAATTACAATTAATCGGTAAAAAAGTCATAAACTAAATACATAATTTAAAAGTAAGAAAATAATTTCCAACATATACAAGCAAGAGGCACCCAATCAATTCTTCGGTAGAGCCGCATCCTCAAGCTCGGCCTCCTCATCATCTACATGAAAATTTATGATACCAAGAAACGGTACCGCAGGTAAGTAATCATCCAAACAAACGCCGTGATAAAAATACATTCATACCAAACAAAATGCATGAATATGATTCCATATGCATGAGACCCAAAAATCATCATTTTCTCGAAAAGAATAATTTTTTCACGCATGCAAAAAATCTCATTTGGCCCAAAAATTCAATCCAAATCAACAGTCCCGCCATTTTTCCAAAAAATGGCCCAATATAAAAATCCATTAATCCAATCTCGCAATTTTTCAAGAAAATGGCCCAATATCCGTTATTAAAACCAATATCCAATTTTAATTCGTATGCACCATGGTCTCCCCTAGGGACCATCCGCACACCCTGACTCCTTTCATCACACCATGGGTAATGACCATGCATGTAACGAGCAATGCCCAGTTCCACACCCAGCGCGTTCGTAGCCAAGCATCCTTTAGCCCTCACCGGTTTAAGTGCCATGAAGTCAGCACGAGAGCGTTACCATCCCGTCCAATCTTGTTGTTGTCCAGCAACAACTCAGGGGATGTCACTTAATATATTGCGTTCACGAGTGACCAAAGGAGCTCCACCGAGATAATGTCCCATCTTTGCTTGGGGTCGTGATACACACGCACCAAAAAATTCACTTTCACACGAAAACCCAATTTTTCATTCATATCCATGAATATGCATGCACTATGTGAAAATCTATTTTTCATTTTACAAACATGATCATGCGTGCACTATGCAATGCATGCGACAAGTCACAAAGATATCCAACAAACCCAACATCATCCAATCAACAAACAACTCCGTCCTCCATTCCAAATGACCCCCAAACTCATCGGACTCAATCCAGCACAACAAACAAATCACAGATTATTTGCTAAAGCATAAATATATTTAAATCACAAGAGTTGTTCGGAAAATACTTACAGCGCTATAAAATAATTTTTGAAGGATCACTGAATTGCAAAAAGGTTGTGGAAAGGCAACGTTACAGTGCAAAATGCACTATGGCCGTGGGTCTCAAAATATCCAAATTTGGACAGAGGCAAACGAAGGCTAGGGAAGGCTAGGGTATGGCTTAAGGGTGTTGGTGAAGTTAATAGTGGTGGTTGGTGGCCACGGGAGGTGGCGCACGGTGGAGATCGGCTATGAAAGGTGGAGAAAGGCCGTGGGAGAGTGAGGGAGAGTGTGACGGCTAGGGGTCACGGTGGGGCATGAGATTGGCTAGGGGAGGTCACCGGTGGATGGGGAAACCGATGGTGGTGGCGGTGAGGTGGCACAGTGGCGCACGGCGGCAGAACGGAGGAAAAGCCGTGGGTCTTGGTGGGCTTCGTGGTGGTGAACAACGGTGAGTTAGGGGCTAAGCTTGGTTGAGGATGTTGGCTGATGAGAGAGGAAGCTATAGTGGTAGTGGTTGCGCTGTTGGGTGGCGCACGGCGGCCCAGTAAGTTCATGGCCATTTTGGGCTCTACACAGCTAGGAAAGAGAAGGATGAGGTGTGGGGGTGGTGGCTGGGGTGGGTGAGGTCGTCGGCGTGAGGGTAGGGCTGAGCACCGATTCAACCGGAGTCGGATTTGGCCTCCTCCGACTCCGACTCCGACTTTGTCGGAGGCCGAATCCGACCTCCAACTCCGACTCCGCTTACACCCCACTCCGCTCCGACTCTAACTCTGACATGTCGGAGCGGAATCGGAATTGGGCTTTTTGTTGGGCTTTTTTATTGGGTTTTTTTTTAGACTTTTTTCTTTGACCCAATTACCATTTCAATTTTACAATTTGCAACTCTAATCGGATTTGGGCTTCTATATCAATTTTTTTTTAAAATATAATTTGAGATTTCTAATTTATCTAACCAAAATTATCACATTAGAAAATAAAACTAAATTCAAAATCTATCACTATAGCAAATAAAACTAAATTCAAATGTGCAACCAAAATTAAAAACTAAATACACACATTAAAATTACATAACCAAAATTAAAACTAAATACACACATTAAAATTACATAACCAAAATTACAACCTAAAATTAAAAATACATAACCAAAATTAAAACCTAAAATTAAAAATACGTAACCAAAATTAAAATCTAAAATTAAAAATACATAACCAAAGGTCCAAAATTACATCCTAAAATTAAAAATACATAACCAAAGGTCCAAAAAATGTCATTTTTCAACTTGTACCTGAAAAAAAAGAACAAAATTAGTAAAGAAATAAGATACCATATAAATTTATAAAAAAAAAAAAAAAAAAAAAAAAAAGCAAAATTGAAATAAGATACCAGAAATAAGATTGTCAATCCTCTTCACGAAGTATGCTGGCCATAGAATTGGCTAATTCTGCATTAAGATGTTAAAGTATAGGAAATTAGTATTACAAAATGTTAAAATCAACTCATATAACAACTTAAAAAAATCTCTAAATACATTACCTGAGTCGAACTTATAGCTCTCTGCATCATCAGTGGCTTCAGAATAATTTTGACTCAAGCATATGGGAGTAGACTTCAACCAATTTTGCGAGCACACGAGAGCTTCTACAGTTCTAGGAGCCAAAGAGCTCCTAAACGGATCCAGGACACGGCCTCCTGTGCTAAATGCTGACTCAGATGCAACGGTGGTGATAGGAATAGCCAAGATATCTCTTGCCATTAGAGCAAGAACTAGATACTTGGTGGAGTTGACTTTCCACCAAATTAAAATATCGAAACTCCCCATAGGAATCTCAATGTTCTCCAACAAATACCGCTCTAACTCCGACTTACAATCCATCAAGGATGCTGTATGCTCTTTATGGAACTCCCTAAAAGAATCCAAGGGATCATAATCTGTAACAGTACTACTACTCCCCATTGATGCACTAGCTTCACCGCTTTGAGTTTTGTTAGCACCAGTTACGCACCCACCACCAAACTCTACATATGCCTCATACAAATATTCCATATCCCTCTTGAGGAGTGCAACAAACTCCTCACCCTTCTCCTCACCCAATGTTTTCTTGAACCAATATGCTTGAGTAACCAATTTGAACCGCGGATCAAGAATAGCAGCAATAAACAACAACCGAAAGAAATACAGATTGGATAATAGATGCAATGGTTAGAATGTCATTTCAAATTATATGTAGTAAGGATTGTTTTATTAATGAAGTTCAACTTGCTAAAAAAAGAAAGAAATAAATAAAATAGACTCGAGGAATTTAAGAGGAAAGTGAAAGACTAATTGAGCTTTGCATCTTCATTTTCTTTTCTATATTGCAATCCTTCTTAGTCAAAAATTACTCTCCAGACTACGTAGGGCCATGGGGACTTAATAAAAGACACCATTGGCCCAAGCCTACACTCTATGACTCAAGTTTTAATGAAAATTCAACAAAAAATCGCAACGAGTCATTATCAAGTTGAATGAACCGCAAAAATTATGGAGAAGCATCTTAAACCGGACTGATTTTCCTCCTAATAGTGTGTCCCATACTAATACTAAAATACCAAAAGCATAATCACAACTTCGGCCACGAGCAACCAAATTGACGTGAAAAACTATCCAGTACATAGTGTGTCCCATCCAACATTCCAACCGCATGCTAAATGCAAAGGGACCCGTACAAAAATAGCACACAACAATCCTAAAATCCACAACTATCCAGCGATTCCAGCACACAAACAAACATAATATCCACAACTATCAAGAAAATAAACAAAAATATTGCAAAAATAGTTCAAATATACAAATTATAGAGAGAGAAAGAGAGAGAGAGAGGCACTTCGGTTACAACTCAAAATGGGATTTATGGGTTCACAAGTTCACGGAGGGACGACGGAGGAGCTCCGGCACGGCACGGGTTCAGAATCTTCAGATGAGAGGTACGGGTTCACGGGTTGGTGAAGGTTGAGATGAGAGGAAACGACACTGAGGGAGAAATCTGATTCAACGAAGGGGGAGGGAATTCGGGGGGGGATGTGGGGGGGGAAAACCCTAATAACTTAACAAAAACGGCGCCGTTTGGGGTTATTTTAACCCCAAACGGCGCCATTTGGGGTTAAAAATTGGGAAAAAAAAAGGGGTACGGCGCCGTTTACTGATTCGGTGATTCCTATTTCTAAATTCTACAATCTACTCATATTTCTAAATTCTATAATCTACTAATCTACTTTAAACAATAAAAATAAATTAATAAGTTAGTAAAAATATATTTAAGTTAGTAAAAATATATACTATTATATATATTATATATTAGTAATACACTAATACTAATACTATTAGTCTATTAATATATAGTAAATTAGTAATATTTATTAATTTATTTACTATAGTCTAATAACTAGATAGTCACCATAGTCTAGATGTAATAACTAGTAACTAATAATATCTAATAACACTAGTTACATTAGTACTAATAGATAATAACTTAAAGATACTAATTTAATATACATATAGCTAATATATACTATTAAATATATTATATATTAGTAATACACTAATACTAATAGATAATAACTTAGAAGATATTAATTTAATATATATTAACTAATAGTATACTATTATATATTAGTAATACACTAATACTAATACTATTAGTCTATTAATATATAGTAATATTTATTAACTTATTTACTATAGTCTAATAACTTATAACTGGATAGTCTAGATGTAATAACTAGTAACTAATAATATGTGATAACTAAATTACTAATAGATAATAACTTGAAGATAATAACTTAAAAGATATTAATTTAATATATACAACTAATAGTATACTATTATATATATTAGTAATTTACTATATACTAATAGTCTAATACTATTAGTCTATTAGTATATAGTAAATTAGTAATATTTATTAACTTATTTACTATAAGTTTATAACTAATAACTAGTGCTAATTGCTAGTATATTATTGGATTTAACTAATGATGTTACTATATTTATATTTATATGATTACTATATAGAAAAACACATATATTTTTTATAAAATATGTACACTAGCGGAGCGGAGTCGGATACGGAGTCGGAGTCGGAGTCGAAATAGGGAGTCGGAGTCGGAGGATCGGAGTCGGATCGGAGCGGAGTCGGAGTCAGATCCGCCTGGAATCCGACTCCGACTCTGACTCTGACTTTTCACTGGAAAAAAACTCCGACTCCGACTCCGACTTGTCAGAGTCGGAGCGGAGCCGGAGTGGAGTCGGGGTCGGAGTCGGATTTTCGAATTTCTGCTCAGCTCTACGTGAGGGGAAGGTGGTGGGCTAGGCAGTGGTGGCCACGCCGGCGTGCAGTGGTGCACTGGAAAGAGGGAAGAAAATGGACGGGAAGGAGAGGGGAGGGCTTGCACGAGCTGGGGGCAAAAATAGGGAGGAGAAAAAGAAAAAGAAAAAGAAAAGAAGAAAAAGGAAGAAGAAAGAGAAAGGGAAAAAAAAAGAGGGAAAAAGAAAAAGGAATGGACAGAAATAAGATCCAGTGTTTTCAATCTGGGTCTCAAAACTGATTCAACGAAATATATTCTAAAACGGCAAATGTAAATAAAATAATTTAAACGCAGTGACTTAGTAAAATAAAATAATAAAATCTAACAATATACTGATTTAAAATAAAAGGCACAATAAAATAAATAAAAACTAAATAAAAACACTACAACTCAATATTAATAAAATAAAATAGTTAAAACCCAACAATAAAACAATTCAAGCTAGAGATTAATTTAAATGTAAAATAATTATTAATATCAAGAAAACACATTATTTAAATCTCACAACTTAAAAAAATCATAAAACAATATAACGAGAAACACATTTAATTTCAAATAAAAGAACCACTAATTATAATAATTTAAATAATCATTTAATAAAAATATACGTAAATACGGGGTATCACATTTGTTTTTGAAAAGAAATCTAAAAATAGCCTCAATTATGTGTTCTGCATATACATAAAATCTATATAAGAAAAGTATTTTCCATCATGATTGGTGTAGACATGAGCTAATTTTGTGCATTCTGTTTTCTGAACTATGCAAAAAGAGCGAATATGAAATTTATGAAAATGTGTGCATGTGATGTGAAGATGTTTTGAATCTGTTTTTGAAAATGTGAAATGATCTGAATTTATTTCAGTACTCTGTTTTGATATGAAGTGGTATCTGAAAAACCTTTGTCATGACTTTCTAATTCTGTTCTAACTCTGATTCTGGTTTTGATATAGTGATTCTGATTTTGTTTTACTCTAATATCTTGCCCTGTCACGGGATACAATAGTGACCTTTGGCCCTGTCACGAGATACAATAGTGACATCTGGCCCTGTCACGGGATACAATAGTGATCTCTGGCCCTACCATGAGATATAATAGCGACCTTTGGCCTTACCACGGGATATAATAATGGTCTCTGCTCTTAGTGCAATCGCTTTGGTAACATGGTGGTTTATATTCGATCTGCTTGGTTTTCTACAGAATGCACAACCTTACGACGGAGGTTAAACATGGTTTCTATTTTGATATGATATGATAAGATGAAGATGTTTAGTTATGTTGTGCCAAAGGTGTATTTGAATATGGTTTTTTAATATGGACAATTTGAAGTGTCACTCTGATTTTCTAATAATATGTATTTTTGAGATTTGCATATTGAAAGTGAAATGTTTTGTTTCTGCATTATGAACTATATGAAAATGCTCATGTTTACATACTAGTATATGTTCTCTGCTTACTGAGTTGTTGATAACCCACCCCTTATCTCCATAATATTTTTCAGATGATTTTGGAATAGTTCAGCTAAGGATCAGAATTATGGAGCATGGGTGAGATGATTATTTAAGTATAGTGGATTGCTCATAGAAGATTTCTCAAGATTATTGGATTTTATTAAGAGATTTTGTAGTATTATGATGAAATGTGAGTTTTAAGTTACAAGAAGTAACTCTCCGACCCCTACGGGACTGGAGCTTTACCAAGATTATGTAAGAAAAATTTGGAAGCAAGCGATTTTGATCCAGTTATTGGAATACAAGTTCTCATTGAAAGATCTTTCGTGATTGTATACAAAAACAAATTGCAGACGCATGACTTGATTTATACAATTGACGTGTAGGAATATTGTTCATCAAGAATCTCCCAACAAGCGAGGAAAGCGTAGCCGATTATGGTCACATGAGGATATTCTTCATGTTCTTTTTAAAAACACGGTAAGAGCGACATGGAAAGAACAAAAAAAAAAAAAATTCTAGGCAAACCTAATAGAAAAATACATATATATAATTTTATTATTTTTCTTCTTTCAATTGAGTCCTAACATTTTGTCATCCACTTGTTCTATGATTTACTAGGGAACTAATGCAATTCAAGGCATAAAGCTAGATTTTCTCAAAGAAAAAGACATTTTGCTGAATCCTAGAGCCTTTACAAAAATGAAAAGGCTTAGACAGCTTATAATCCAAAATTCTTGCTTTTCGAAGGGTCCAAAGAGTTTGCCCAATGAGCTAAGATTTATTGATTGGGCTGGATACTCATCACCATCTCTGCCGTCCAATTTTAGTCTTCAGAAACTTGTTGTTCTCAACATGTGTCAGAGTAAAATCAAGCAATTTGAAGGAATAAAGGTGAAGTTATGATATAAATTTCGTATCTCTTTTCTGGTTTTTAAAATAAGAATTTAGATGCTAGATCAATTTTTCTTTTAAAAAAAGTTACTTGTAAAAAAAAATTATATGGGTAATTCTTGGAAGCTGATACATTGGTCCTTTCTCCTTTATTTTCCAGGTTTGTGAAAATCTGAGAGTAATAAATTTTTCTTGCTGTTAATACTTGACGTTCATCCCTGATGTCTCAATGATGGAAAATCTTGAGAGTTTGGATCTTCTAGGCTGTCGCAATTTAGTGAGGTTCATGAATCCGTTGGATTTCTTAAAAAACTGTTTCGTTTGGATGTTATAAACTGCTCTGAACTTAGACGTCTTCCTAGCCTGAAGTTGCCATGTCTTGAAAGCCTATATGTTTGAACGGGCACAAGTATGGAGAGATTTCCAGATATTGTGGTAGAAATGCATCGTTTAAGGGAAATTAATTTTATAAACAGTCCCATTCAAGAATTCCCTTCACCAATTGAATATCTCATTGGGCTTGAAAGGATAACAGTACGGTCATGCAAGAACTTTAGAGATCTCCCTAGAAGCATTTCTAAGTTGCCACGTTAAAGGTGTTGCACAAACCTTGGAAAGTTTCCAAAACCGTCATCATCATCATCTACAAGTTCGGGCTGGCTGGCTTGGTCAAAGAGGAACAAAACTCAAGGTATGAGCCTAGAAGCATTTCTAAGTTGAATAATGTATCAACTAATGTAGGGTCATGAAAGCTTTTGAATCGTTTAATAATGTATCAAGAAATAAGAAAAAAAAATTATTAAAATGATAATAAATAGTTTTTATTTTAAAAATGCATTCATATCCAAACTCAACATATATAAATATACAGAGATTTTATTTTTTCCCTTTTTCTTATAAATTTTCTAATGAAAGGAAAATCTCGAAAGAGAGTATTTATTTATCCAAAACTACAAGCGCCATAATTCCCTTACTTGAAATTAACAAGCCAACCGGATTATCATTCAATTATTGAGGATGGTGAAAACTGAAATCCCAAACTAGAACTCAACCTGAACTCATTTTTCACACTACTTCAGTTTTGGTGAATACTTGGAACTTTCATGTAAAGAAAATTGCATGATTATGAGGAACTTCAAAATTCAAGTTTTTGTAATTTCATCAATTTATGTGCTGCTCAAATTACATACATTTCAACAAACCTAGCTAGTATAGTACTTACATGGCATAATTTTATTTAACATATAAGTTTTAAAATTTGAATCATACAAATCAAATCTTATCATTTAAGTGATGTGGATGTTGTTTTCTACACACTAACTTGAAAATAGAATAATACTTTCAACTAGTATGATACATTATGTGAGCATATAAAACTTCTACTACCTGAATTTCTTCTTATTTCAAAACTACAGCATATTATAGATCATTATCAAAGAGGATTCCCATGTACGATTGTGGCGACTCCGTAATCAGTCAGGAATGCAAAGAATAAGTAATTAAACAACAACATCATTTCCACAAAAACGACTTTCAAGCTTAAAATGCAAATGAGTTGGGCCAGTTGGCAACAAAGATGGAAATTTCAATGTTTTGCAAAGGCTACATTACATACATAATTATTATGTGCTCTGTTCTTTACTTGCGTACTTAACAATGAAGTAGGGAAAATAACCTTTTGAATATGATTTTTAGCCTATCTACAAATCGGAAAATGATTTGTACTAGGGGTGCTACCCTGCCCCCTTGCACTCACATGGGTGGGGTGGTCACTTTTCATCTTGCCCTAGCCTTTCCCCGAGTTACTGTCCGCTCACTCTAGTTCTTTCCTCCTTGGCTTGGTCAGAGCGTGGAGTGTGTTGCCGGCATTGCTGAAGTTGTCAACCTGATCCATGAACTCCCCTAGTGTTGCGGGAGTCCTTCTTGCTAGCTCTGCCATGAACTAGGACCAAGGCCATACTCCTCCTAGGAGCACTATGGGGGTTATCTTCTTGTCCTGGCCATCCATCGTCATGCACTTCTTGTTGAACCTGGACAAGTATGGCGTGAGGCTTTCGTCCTCCCCTTGTTTGATGATGAGGTACGCCATAGGACGCCTTCTTCACTTGCTCACCATAAACTGAGCAAGGAACAGACGGGCCAGTTCCCTGAAACTGTCTATAGACCCCGACGTCAGGGACCCAAACCACACTCTTGCTGGTCCTTTCAAAGTCAGCGGGAAGACTCTATAAGACACTTCCCCTGGGAAACAGTGTAGGATCATGTGTGCCCTAAAGGTTTCCAGGTGCTCGAGCGGGTCTGCGGTTCCCGTCATACATTTTCATGAAAGGGACTTGAAACTTTGGTGGTAAGGGCACTGCCATCACTTCCTCGCTATAGGGCAGGCCCATGTTGGTGAGTAGTTGGTCCACTAATGACGAGGGGCCCATCTTTCTTGCCATCTCCTCATATTTTTCCTTAAGGTTATGCAGCTCATTTTGCATGTTCCTCATTTCCACCTCTGGGTGACCCTCCTCGCCAGCTTTTCTGGATCCAACATGCTCACTATTGCTAGATTCCACATCGTTCCTTGCCTCGTTGGTGGTTCCCTTGAGCGACCTGTTATCTTTTCGTAGGGTATCCACCTGAATAGTTAGCTTTTCCCACCAGCTAGTCCATGGCAGCTAATTTGGCTTCCATGTTCATTGACATTGCTTCCTCTTGTCCCCAGGTCGTCTAAGAATGAGTTCTCGCAACAAAGGATACGTGAAGTCTATTAAGATCCCACAAATGGCGCCATTGTTAACATCGTGTTTTGCACATCTTTGGGCCGAGCTCTTAGCAAATTGGGTCTTCGGTCTTGGGCTTACAAATACAAAGAAAATACCGCTAGACGGGGATCGTGGTGGTGGCCGAAGAGTCTTCGATGCCAAAATCATTCTTGCCTTAAAATTTTGTGTAAGTGAATAAAGAGTTCAGAGAGAGTTCCAAGTACTTGGGGATTACCTTTTATATCCCATTTCTTGGGTCAGTTGCCCATGCCTTGTGTTAGGGAGATGTGTCCCCTTAGTAGTTCCTTTAGTCAGGTTCCTTTAACGTGGCATAACTTTTGGAGTGGTGCAATTAATGCGGCTTAACTTTTGGGGTGGCATAACTTTTGAAAAGGTCAACATACTTATGTAAACAACTTCAATTGACTTCTTTTGCACTTTTCTTGTAGTTTTAATTTATATTTTGCTATTTTTTTATACTTTATGTTATGAGCAATATCATTTAATATATCTAGTATTGTTGTATTTCAATTATCAATCTTTTTTAATTTGAAATTCTATTTTTAATTTTAAACTTCACGTAATGAACAATATCTAGTGAAATGGACAAAAAAAATTCCATTTTTTTATTAATAATGAATAAAAAATCTAGTTATCTAGTGTAATTTTATGTAATGAAATGAATAAAGTTTTTACTCATATTTTACAAATTTTTTAATACTTTATGGAATGAATAATTTCATTTAATATATATAGTATTTTTTTTATTAATTCAATTCTCAATATTTTTTAATTTGAAATTTCATTTTTAATTTTAAAACAGTTCATGCTCAAACGTTAATGACTATTACCTGAACGTTAGAATGACTAATTTATACGTTCGAACGTAAGTGGGCTTAACGTTCAAATGTACATGAACAATTCGAATGTAACATTTTATATGTTAACATGTAACCCTTGAAAAACGACATCGTATGATTTATGTTCGAACGAAACATTATCATAGCTTGAACGTATAACCATTTCTCGTCCACTTTTAATGACGGTTTCATGAAACTTGGGTCCAATTAGTGTGTTAGGTCTGCGATCAACATCCTACACCATTGCCAATTGGGTCCACAATAATGGATACAGAACAAACCAATCAATTCCTTAAGAAGTGGTTGAATTTTCATTGTCATCCTTAATTTGTAAACGTGATAGAACACACACATGGCGAGTGTTATATAACATTTACGCCTGGAGATGTCAGTAATTGGCACCTCATTTTCAAGCCAAGTTTTACTGGAAGGTATTAGCCCCTAAGGAGAAGTAAATTGTGAAAGAATGCGATTATCACTTCGCCCTATTCATATTTCAATACATGGTTCAAAGCTAATACTTGAGAGATACCCCATGTGCAGGGGGGCCAAGGTGGAGAAGCAAACCTGGAGTTATCAGCTAAAACTATTCAGGATAGGCAGCAATCAACTGCAGACCTACCCAGCTTCCCCCTTTTTCAGCACCATAGATACTTTTCTGAGCAGCATCCAAGAAATTTCTGCCGCTAGATAAGCTGGCATGGGTAGTTTCTCACCCATCGTCCTCCTCAGCCTTCCTCAAACGTTTCCATCTTTGCTCTTCATGCAGTTCAACATCCACTTGCATCTCATACCGCCTAGTAGCCCGCTCTTCCTCTGAAAGTTTGGGAGCAACATTGTGACGCTTGAAGTGTGACTCAATCCCATTGTGATGACTTGAATCACAATACCCTCTGCCTTCTCTTTCCTTTTCATCAACATCAAGTGTCAATTTTCTGATGAACACAGAATAGAAGCAGAGGAAAAATGAAATGACAACCTTTCATGAATGGATTGAATGAATCAATTACAAGTATTGAATGTATTCAATGATTGATAAAGAACCCTGAGATATACTACTTATAGAGATTTTTTTAAAGTGAAAAACTCTTGAACCATCACTTCTTAAGTTTCTGGTTTTTAACTCCTTAAGTTTCTGGTTGTTAACTCATTCCAAAGATCAACAGCCGAGGCAACATAAAGCAAACTATTCCTTATTTCTTTAGAAATGGAATTCATTAACCAAGAAAGTACCAAATTGTTAACACGCAGCCAAGCACTATGAAGAACAAGTTGATCAGCAGGAGTAGCAGCAATCGAACCATTAATGAATGCCACCTTGTTCTTGACAGTCAATGCCATGGTGATTGATCGACTCCATGCAATGTAATTATCTCCAGAAAAAATTTCTGAAACGAGGAGGGCACCAGGATTGTCATTTGGATGTAGATAATAAGGACTAGAGGAATAATCTGAGAGATTTATGACAGAGCGAGGAGAAGTGGCAGAATTGGTAGAATCCATTTCGGGAATCTATTAGAGAAAGTGCAAGAAATGAAAGAAGACGAAGAAGACAACAACAAAAATTCTCGAGCAGAATTTTGTAATGCAGATTTCAAGAATTCAAAGTTTTAGAGACGAGAAGATGAATTTGCAGAAGCAAGAATGATTTTCAATCTGATACCATGTCAATTTTCTGATGAACACAGAATAGAAGCAGAGGAAAATGAAATGAAAACCTTTCGTGTGAATGAATTAATTACAAGTACTGAATGTATTTATACTAATGAAAGACAATAACAGAAAATAAATAACTTTCTGAATCTTTTTCTAATTTAACACATGCTATTTTAGACTTTAATTCCATTTGCTCAATTTATGAGGCTATACTACAACATCAAGATTTCTGTCTACTAGTCTTCCCCTTTTCCCCTTCTGCAGTGACATTTTCTAAATCTGATTGTTTCCTGGATGATGAATGCTTTTGATTCTTTAAACAGCTATGATGGTGCTTCATCCGGGGCTCCTTTTCACCATGAGCCTTCTTCTTGGGTTTCTGTTCTTCAACCTAACAAATGATCTCATAATTGAGAACAATCAGAAACATCTTTAATTCCAAATTTTTCAAGAAATGATAAGCTTAATTCCTAATGCATTTTTCGATGAAGTTTAAACTATTGCAACTCATACATTTTCCAACTGAAATTCTCCTCCAGAATATCATTTAATTTTTTTTTTTCTTTGGACAAGGAATAACTAATCCTATTTACAACAGCACAAACTCCTTGAAGCGAAACTTGACCAACCAAAACACCTTAGCACAAAATACTCCTGTATTTCTCTCTTTATTCAATCCAGAAGTTTTATATATTTTTTGACAACCAGAAGTTTGACTTCCACAAACAATCCCTATCCAGTGAACAATTCCAAACAATATAAATATATGCAGTTCTTGAATCAAATCCAGACAGGATGGACTACTTTGGTCAAGGTTCAACATGTAATCTTCCATGCACAGAAGCAAAAACGGTGAGAAAGACACGGAGAGGTGGAGAAACTGTAATACTAACATGTTAGTGAGGATAAATAAACTGTGGGAAGCAAGTAATGCAGTTAACTTTTTTATGAAAGAATGTATTTCCAGAAGAGAAAATGTTTCTAAATTACAGAATGGAAAGGCAAGTAAGGCATTTAACTTTTTTATCTAAGAATGTATTTACAAAAGAAAAAATGTTTCTAAATTACAGAATAGGAAGTCTAGAAACTTAAATAATAAAGGAATGGTAATGCACCAGGCAGAGATTTCAAGCTGTCTTCCTAAATGGTTTTCAAGTTGAAAGAATCTCAACACATTCCCTTTGTGGTCTCGTATCACCTAGACCTATAGACACTATAGAATCCTTAAGAAACAACTGATAATATGATTTAGCACTTCTTTTTATGCAATGGTTCCTGCGTGCCTTATGAGCACTGCATTGACTAGATGCAAGTATTTTAGTCAATTTAGCAAGTTAAAATGAGCATAGTCTGGTTCCGCGAGATCCAATATAGTGGCTCAGAATTCAGAAAGGGTAAAGATTAGATTGTAAACTCTAGTTCCGCGAAACAGCAGAAGTGACTTGGGTTTCATCAACAGCTTCTAAACAGCAGAATTGAGTGTCTCTGGCCTCTTTTGGTCATGTGCGATCCACATCATGATGTGCATGGCAATTATTCCTGCAAGCAACAAATTGTCTATTAAAGGTATTCAAAAAGAAAACACGTGTGGGGTACTCACTAAAGAAACCATGGATTCTTACGGGAGTCATTATTTTCCAAGCAAAGGGAGAAAAAGCTATACAAAGAAAAAGCAAGTGTTGTGAGCTTTCTTGGATCCTTCGGTGAAAGAAATGTAATTAAAGGTATTCAAAAAGAAAACACGTGTGGGGTACTCACTAAAGAAACCATGGATTCTTACGGGAGTCATTATTTTCCAAGCAAAGGGAGAAAAAGCTATAGAAAGAAAAAGCAAGTGTTGTGAGCTTTCTTGGATCCTTCGGTGAAAGAAATGTAATTAAAGGTATTCAAAAAGAAAACACGTGTGGGGTACTCACTAAAGAAACCATGGATTCTTAGGAGGGTCATTTCAATTTTCAGAGCGAAGGGAGAAAAAGCTATAAAAAGAAAAAGCGAGTGTTATGAACTTTGTTGGATCCTTCCGTGAAAGACAGAGAGATGGGAGAGACAAAGACTGAGGGCAAGTTTTTCTTCGAAGCGACGCGTAATGCATACCTTTTTTTGACAAAGAAGAAGAAATTTGCTGATCAGTTTGAAAGTAGCAGCTTCTCTGGTAATGCCCAGGAAATTTCATTAGAGTTTAATTACACAGTGACAGTGACCCACTCATACCATCTTGATCCACTTCCTTAATATAAAGCTCCTTACTCACATGTCTCTCTGCACTCAATAACTCGTGACCCTTCTTCCTTCAAAGAAGCTACCAAGATTTCAATCTCTTCCATGGCCATCCCAAATGTCTCCTTCACCTCCCCTTCTTCTTCCCATCCTCGGATTCATGATGTGTTTCTGAGTTTCAGAGGGGATGATACCCGCAACACCTTTACCGGTCATCTACATCACGCTCTCATTGAAAAGGGGATCAAAACCTTCATAGATGACAAGGATCTTCGGAAGGGAGACGAAATCTCCAAACTTTTGGAAGCCATTGAACAATCTAAAATTTCCATCATCATCTTCTCTAAGACCTATGCCACTTCCACGTGGTGCTTAGATGAACTTGTCAAGATTCTCGAGTGTCGGAAATCGATCGGCCAAATGGTTCAACCCATTTTCTACGATGTGGATCCTTCAGATGTGCGGAAGTTTGTAGAAGTGATCGACATGCATGAAAATAAAGTCAAGGATGATATACAAAGGGTGTTGAGGTGGAAGGTGGCTCTCAAAGAAGCAGCCAATTTGTCCGGTTGGCATTTGAACAATGGGTACGCTTTTAGTTTTTTTTTAATGCAAGCATTGATATCAAATACATGAGGTGTAACCAAATAGGTCTCTCTCCTCTTTTTCATTTCTCTCTGATTTTATGGTAACTGCACTTAATCGGTTCCAATTCCTTCTAGCTGCTTTACTTTTCATTTCTTAATTCCTCTATATTTGTGGCACTAGAGAAAGCCTTGATCAGATTCTTCTTAATTAGCAATTTCTAGACTGATCCTGAGATGCTTTTTATATGTAACAGTATGATTTCTAGATTGTCCTGTTTGAATGGCATGCAGGCATGAGTCCCATTTTATCCAACGCATTGTAGAAGAGATATCAAGTATATTAATGAAGCACACATTTTTAGATGTTGCGAAGAACCCAGTTGGATTAGATTCTCACATAAGGGCCATGAGTAAGTTGTTGAGTGTTGGGAATGATGACGTTCGCATGGTTGGAATCCATGGAATTGGTGGAATAGGTAAAACCACTATCGCAAAAGCTGTATACAACTCCTTTGCTCTTGAATTTCAAAGTTGCTGCTTTCTTGCTGAAGTCCGAGAAACTACAAACCTGTCCGGCCTTGTTCCATTACAAGAAACACTTCTATCTGAGACCTTGGGCAAGAATACCAACTTAAAGGGGGGAAGTGTGGATAGAGGAATTACTGTAATAAAGGAGAGGCTCTGCCATAAGAAGGTTCTTTTAGTTCTTGATGATGTCAATGAGGTGGAACAACTTGAGAAATTAGCAGGAGATAAGAATTGGTTTGGTCCAGGAAGTAGAATCATTATTACAACCAGAGATCAACATGTGCTAGAAACTCATGGGGTAGAAAGAAGATACAAGGTCCAAGAATTAAGTGATGCTGATGCTCTTCAACTTCTTAGTTTGAATGCTTTCCATAAGTCTTATCCTGAAGAAGGGTATGAGGAGCTCATAAATAGTGTGGTTCAGTACGCCAAGGGCCTTCCCTTGGTTCTAGTGGTGTTGGGGTCTTTCCTATGTGGTAGAAGCAAACCTCAATGGGAAAGCAAAATACGTAAAATGTTGGATTTTGAATAAATCCGAGATCACCAAGATCTCTTATCAAAATTGTGAAGAAAATTAACAAAGAACATACCTCCAATTTGTGATGAGTTTTCCATGGAGATGTAAGAATTCCTGCAAAAGAGAAAGAGAAATTTCTCTATGGAGTGAACTACTCTCTACCCTCTTTTTCTTCTTTTTTGTGTTTTCAATTACCGTGTGTCTATCAGCCCTCACTTTTTAAAGAGATGTGATAAAAGGGCCAGACAAAAAACACTAATAGAACTTAATGGGTTAGTTCTATTTAATTGGGGTGAGAGTAGGGGCCTCCATGTGTCTATAAAAAATAACCCATCCCATTATAAGTTTAATGATTAAACTATAATGCTAGTCCATTAAAAACAAATACAACAATCTTCCACTTGGACAACATTATAATTAATCACAACATAAACGCAAACACTCATTTCCAGAAGAAGCCCCAGAGATAAATCTTAATGTCTTTAAAACAATAGGCCTTGTCCAAAAAATGCAGTTGTAGTACCTAGTCTAGTGAATATATCGACAGGATATATGATACTAAACTTATACTCACAAGCACCTGACTCAGGCATAGACTAAATAGATTATCTCTGACAGGTAATAAGCCTTGTCCATAATGCGCGTGACTCAGACACGAGACTAATCAATATGTCTCAATACATAAAGTATGTCCTGTCCAAAATGCGCGTGACTCAGGCATGAGACCAAACATAATGTCTCATTATATAAACAATCGCCTTGTCCAAAATGCGCGTGACTCAGGCACGAAACTAATCAAAATGTCTCAATACATAAAGTACGCCCTGTCTAAAATGCGCGTGACTCAGGCATACATTGACATGGATATATATAAAAAACAGAATATGAGCATAAACAATATAAGTAAACAGTCAATGATCACATAACTCCCACTAACTAATTACAACAGAAGACTCTAACAATCCCAAATGAGTCACATGCTCCTGAAACAATTTTGGAGCTAAACCTGTAGTTAGTGGGTCAGCTAACATGTGTTCTGTGGAAACATGCTCAACACAAATACAAGACTCGGCTATTTTCTCTCTAACAAACAAAAACTTAATATCAATATGTTTGGAACGAGAAGAACTTATGGTGTTTTGAGAGAAAGCAACTGCTGCAGAATTGTCACAAAATATCTTCAGTGGCCTCGAAATGGTGTTCATAACACCTAGTCCCAAGATAAAGTTTCGCAACCATATAGCCTGACATGTAGCCTCATAACAAGCTACGTACTCTGCCTCCATTGTAGAGGAAGCTGTAAGTGTCTGTTTGACACTTTTCCAAGAAACAGCTCCTCCTGCCATCATAAAAACATAACCGGAAGTAGATTTCCTGTCATCTAAACAACCTGCAAAATCGGCATCAGAATATCCAACTATATCAAGAATGTCAGATCGCTGATATGTAAGCACTAGGTCTTTAGTGCCTTGCAAGTACCTAAGTACTTTCTTTGCAGCTTTCCAGTGAGCCAAACCAGGATCACTCAAGTATCTTCCAAGTACACCAACAACATAAGCAATATCAGGTTGTGTACATACTTGAGCATACATTAAATTGCCCACAACTGATGAATAGGGAATCGTTTGCATTTGAGTTCTCTCATTATCATTCTGAGGACATTGAGACTTAGAAAACTTATCACCCTTTATAATAGGTGCTTTCCCAGGAGAACAAGAATGCATATTAAACCTACTTAAAACTCGATCAATGTAGGTTTTCTGAGACAATCCAAGAATGCCTTTAGTTCTCTCACGAAATATCTGGATGCCCAAAACATAAGAGGCCTCACCAAGATCTTTCATATCAAAATGAGATGATAACATGCGTTTTGTCTCAAACAGAAGCTCAATGTCATTTGTGGCGAGTAATATATCATTAACATAAAGAACAAGAAAGATATACTTACTCCCATTGATCTTTAAATATATGCATTGATCAACAAGATTTTCCTTGAAATCACAAGAGGTAACAATTTCGTCAAACTTCAAGTACCATTGTCTTGATGCCTGTTTAAGCCCATAAATGGACTTATTAAGCTTACATACCATGTGTTCCTTTCCTTCCACTTGAAAACCATCTGGTTGCTTCATGTACACATCCTCAAATAGATGTCCATTGAGAAAAGCTGTTTTGACATCCATTTGATGCAGCTCGAGATCAAAATGAGCTACCAATGCCATAATAATTCGAAAAGAATCTTTGGTAGAAACAGGTGAGAAAGTGTCTTTATAATCAATACCTTCTCTTTGGTTAAAGCCCTTAGCAACAAGCCTAGCTTTATACCTTTCTACTTGACCTTCAGAATTATACTTGGTCTTAAAAATCCATTTGCAACCAATTGCCCTATAACCACATGGTAGTTCAACTAAGTCCCATACACTGTTTCGACACATCGATGCCATCTCATCATGCATAGCATCTATCCAATATGAAGATTGAGGACTATCAATGGCCTCATTAAAAGAGACTGGATCAAGAGACATACCAGTATTAAACTCATGCTCCTGCAAATAGACAATATAATCATTAGAAATTGCTGGTCTACGACTTCTTTGTGATCTCCTCAAAACAATATCATCTGATCTCATATCAACATCAGCTATAGCGTCAACAACCTGGTCTTGGACAATAGTACTAGTTCCCTCTGTCAATGGTGGTGCAGCAACTGCTAGGGAAGTAACCTGAACAGGTACAACAACACGCTCCTCCCTAAATACAATTTCACGTGTCGCTGAACTCCCACTGTCACTAACATCCTCAAAGAAGATGGCTCGATCAGATTCAATAATTCTAGTAACATTAGAAGGGCAATAGAATCTAGAGCCTCTTGATCCCACACAATAACCAACAAAATAACCAGTAATGGTCTTAGGATCAAGTTTCTTCTGCTGAGGATTATAATGCCTTATTTCCGCTTTACAGCCCCAAACACGAAAATGATGCAAACTAGGTCTTTTACCTGACCATAACTCATATGGAGTTTTAGGAACTGATTTACTTGGCACTTGATTCAAAATATATGTAGCAGTTTTTAGAGCCTCACCCCACAAAAACTCAGGCAAAGTGGAATGACTAAGCATACACCGCACCATATCCATGAGAGTACGATTTCTTCTTTCTGCAATACCATTCTGTTCAGGGGTTCCAGGCATTGTATACTGAGCCTCAATACCACATGCCTCGAGAAATCTAGCAAAAGGTCCAGGATTTCTACCAATTTCATCATATCTCCCATAAAACTCACCTCCTCTATCTGATCTTACCGCTTTGATTTTCTTATTTTTCTGGAGTTCCACAGCAGCCTTGAAAACCTTAAAAGCTTCCAATGAATCTGATTTTTCTCGAATGAGCTCAATACAACCATAACGAGAATAATCATCAATAAATGTAATGAAGTATCTATAATTTCCCAAAGCGGCAGGTAAAATGGGACCACAAATATCAGTATGAATTAAATCTAGAATCTCCTGACTTCTACTAATCTTTTGCTTTCTGGTTTTCGCTGGAAGTTTTCCTTTGATACAAGCAACACAAGTTTCAAAATCAGAAAAATCCAAGTCAACTAGAATGCCATCTTTAATCAACCTTTTCATTCTTTCTCTAGAAATATGACCCAACCTTTTGTGCCACAACATGGAAGAATTCTTATTGGATCTAGTACGTTTAGAGCCAACTACAGTATTCACAACAGAAACACTAGAAGAAGCAGGATTTAAAGAAGGAAATAAGTCGATTTTATATAAACCATCATACAAGGTAGCAGTACCAACTATAATACAGTCATAAAAGATTGTAGCCTTTCCATTTCCAAAATGAAAAACATATCCACATCTGTCCAAAACAGACACAGAGACTAGATTTCTTCTGATGGAAGGTATAAAAGCAGCATCAAACAAGTTCAAAACATGCTTAGAAGCCAAAATAAGTCTGATTGTACCAATGTGTTCAACTTCAACCTTCACCCCATTGCCCATATTTACTACTAACTCTGTGTCATTTGGTCTTCTGCGATTCCTTAGCTCCTGCAAAGAATTTGTAGTGTGAATGGTTGCACCAGTATCTAGCCACCAAGTATCAGAAGGTACATCGACTAGATTAGACTCAAAACACACTAGTAGTGAATGTGTACCTTTCTTATTTATCCAAGCCTTAAATCTCCTACAATCAATCCTCTTGTGCCCAAACAAATGACAAAAGTTGCACTTTCCCTTAAAGACTTCCTTCTTAGGCCCATTTGGAACACTCATACCAGCTTGTTGAGGAGGCTTTCCATATTTCTTCATCTTATGGAAGTTGCTATTATTACTCTTGAAGAACTTCTTCTTCCCTTTATCAACAGTTACCATAAAGGCAGCATGAGACTTGGCCTTTTTCATCATCTCCTCTTCTTGAGTTACAATAGCAGTCATTTCACTCAAACTCCATTCATCTTTCTGAGCATTATAAGTGGTCTTGAGTGCATCAAACTGAGGTGGTAAAGATTCAAGCACTTGCCATACAAGAAAGCTATCTGCTAACTCAACTTTCATTCCTTTGAGCTTATTAAATAAGTGAGTAAGCTTCATGATGTGCTCTCGGACTCCACTAACCCCATCATAGGTTGTGGTAGTAAGAAGTTTCATCAAAGTTCCCTTCTCTGCCTTATCAAACTTAATAAATTTCTTCCCAACGGCATCAAGATATTCTTTAGCACTATCAGTATCAGCTATGCTCAGCCTAATAGACTTGTCAATAGTATACTTCATAATCATGAGACAAGTCCTATTAGAATGCACCCATTGCTCATAACGAGTCTTTTCAGCCGCAGAACTTTCACTAGTGGGCTCAACAGGCGCATCGATCCTCAAAGCCAAATCCAAATTCATAATAGCCAAATTAATAGTAAGAGATTCATACCAATCCTCATAATTGGTTCCCGTCAGACTCTTGATGGCAGATAAAGAGAGAGACATAGCCGCATTGCCATAAGCTGAGGAGAATATAATAAAAATTATTATGCATGTGGAATAAGAAACATGCACCCATAAATGTCTCAAGGCAATCTTATATCCATGCCGAAGTTTTATTTAAAATAGACTCTTACATACTATGCTAGAGCCCATGATACATTAAAAGACTCTTACGCATGATAAAGCAGAATAATTAAATACATGGACTTAAAATGACCCGCTACCGAAAGGATAGGACTAGGCCACCAAGTGCCAAGTACTTAACTATTATCTTTATCGTCCTAAGCATCCTACCAAATAATGATTTGCCGACAGGGTAAATTCACTATTTGTATGAATCTTAGTATAATATCATTAAGCGGAAGCATGATCAATAATAATAACTCCGATAATTTGTTATTACTAGTCTCACGAGAGGTGGGTACATAGTCATTCCAAACCATCGGTATTACAACAAAATGACATAATCTCCATATAAGATTCTTTATTTCGAGAATAAAAAAAAATATGTAAAAAAAAAAAAATTAGTACAACAGCACTATTATACTACATTTTTTTTTAATTTTATTTAATTTTATTTTTTTTAATTTTATTTTATTTATTTATTTAATATTATAATAAGTCAAACCGGGTGGTCAAACCGGGTCAAAATCGGGTCAAAACTGGGTGGTCAAACCGGGTCAAACCGGGTCAAAATCGGGTCAAATCTGGGTGGTCAAACCGGGCAAAATCGGGTCAAATCTGGTGGTCAAACTGGGGTCAATTCAGCCCATATATAATCCATCAACCCATACGTATGGGCTTTGTCCACATTTACCTTTCTCAAAACTATTCCCTTAGTCAAGGGTCTAAATATCACATGGGCCAAATAGTTAGAATAAATCCAATCCAAAGCCCATACCATGAATCAAAACCCTACCCAGATAATTAACATGTTTTACCCGAGTTACTTTAGCGAAAAGGGACTCCGGCGCTGCAACCTTTCCGGACACTATTCCGGCCACCGGTTCGGCCATCCGAACCATTTTTCCGGCCGATCCGGATGAGGAGACGCCGGTGAGGACATTTCCGGCATCCTCCCATGTCTCCGGTAGTCCACTTTAGTCAAAAAAAAAAAAAAAAAAAAAAAAAACGAAGATACAAAAATAAAAAAAAAAATTGGCCACCAAAAGTGGCGGTTTTTGACATTTCCGGTGAGCTACACACCAGTGTTGGCAACAAAAACTCAAAAAACGAAATTTTTGGTCATCCAAGAACTCCAAAAAAAAAAAAAAAAAAAAAGGATGAACTTGAGTGGTGAAAAAAAAAAAAAATTCACAAAACAGGAACTTATTTCCTTACAAATATGACAAGTTGGCTCTGATACCAATTGTTGGATTTTGAATAAATCCGAGATCACCAAGATCTCTTATCAAAATTGTGAAGAAAATTAACAAAGAACATACCTCCAATTTGTGATGAGTTTTCCATGGAGATGTAAGAATTCCTGCAAAAGAGAAAGAGAAATTTCTCTATGGAGTGAACTACTCTCTACCCTCTTTTTCTTCTTTTTTGTGTTTTCAATTACCGTGTGTCTATCAGCCCTCACTTTTTAAAGAGATGTGATAAAAGGGCCAGACAAAAAACACTAATAGAACTTAATGGGTTAGTTCTATTTAATTGGAGTGAGAGTAGGGGCCTCCATGTGTCTATAAAAAATAACCCATCCCATTATAGGTTTAATGATTAAACTATAATGCTAGTCCATTAAAAACAAATACAACATAAAATGCAAAGAAGTCTTGACAAAGATATCTATGAAATACTTAAAATAAGCTTTGATGCACTGGACGACAATGAGAAGGCTATCTTCCTTGATATTGCGTGTTTCTTTAAGGGAGAAGAGAGAGATTTTGTAACAAAAATTTGGGAAGCGAGTGATTTTGATCCAGTTATTGGAATACAAGTTCTCATCGAAAGATCTTTGGTGAATGTTGATCAACATGAACGATTGCAGATGCATGACGTGATACAATTGATGGGTAGGAATATTGTTCATCAAGAATCTCCCGACGAGCCAGGAAAGCGAAGCCGATTATGGTCTCATGAGGATATTCTCCATGTTCTTAAGGAAAATACGGTAAGAGCACTTTAGTCCACTTGTTCTATCAATTTTATCATTTTATCATTTTTCTTCTATCAATTGAGTCCTAATATTTTTTCCTCCACTTGTTCTATGATTTATTAGGGAACTTATAATGCAATTCAAGCCATAAAGCTAGATTTGTTCGGGCAAAAAGATATTTTGCTGAATCCTAGTGCGTTTACAAGAATGAAAAGGCTTAGACTGCTTAGAATCCGTCATGCACGCTTTTCAGAGAGTCCTAAAAGTTTGTCTAATGAGCTAATATTGCTTGATTGGGATGGATACCCATCACCATCTCTGCCGTCCAATTTTCATCCTCAGAAACTTGTTACTCTCAACATGCATCACAGTAAACTCAAGCAATTCGAAGGAATAAAGGTAAATATCTTATCTCTTTTCTAGATTTTAAAATAAGAATTCAAATGTATGGATCCATTTTTCTTTTCAAAAAATTTACTTGTAAAAAAGAAATTATATTGGTAATTCTTGGAAGCTGATACAATATTGTTCCTTTCACCTTTATTTTCCAGGTTTGTGAAAATTTGAGAGAAATAAAATTTTCTTACTGTGTATACTTGACGTGCATCCCTGATGTCTCAATAATGGCAAATCTTGAGAGTTTGAATGTTAAGGGCTGTCGCAATTTAGTTGAGGTTCATCAATCTGTTGGATTTTTAAACAAACTGTCTCTGTTGAATGTTCAATATTGCTGTAAACTTAGACGCCTTCCTGACCTGAAGTTGCCACGTCTTCAAATCCTAGAACTTACTGGGTGCATAAGTCTGGAGAAATTTCCAAATATTGTTGGAGAAATTCCTCGTTTACGTGAACTTTGGTTAAATGACAGTCCCAATATTCAAGAACTGCCTTTGTCAGTTGAATATCTCATTGGGCTTCAAAGGATATCAATATTTTCATTCAAGAACCTTAGAGATCTCCCTAGAAGCATTTCTAAGTTGCCACGTCTCAGGGAGCTTGTTCTTAGGCATTGCAGAAACCTTGGAAGGTTTCCAAAATCGTCGTCATCATCATCAACAAATTTGGGCTGGCTGGCTTCGTCAAAGGGGAACAAAACTCAAGATAAGAGCCACTCTGTTGGGTGGTTTCCAGCCTTGAGAAAGTTGAAAATCATGTACTGTAATCTAGAAGAAGTTGATTTCCTCAACAGTCTTCATTGCCTTTCCACGCTAGAAGAATTATATCTATCAGGAAACAATTTCGTTAGCCTCCCTGCATCATGTAACACTGGATTTACCCATTTGCGATCGCTTGCATTGTGGCATTGCAATGGGCTTCAACAAAAGAATGCAAGTATTGATGTGTTTCCGAATGGTTTCGGAAAAATGATAACTACAATTAAAATTAGAGGAGGGGAGTTACCAGAATGGTTTCGGCATCAAACTAGGGAGATTGAGATGTGTTTCCGAGTGCCTCCACCTAAAAATGCCAAGTTAGCAGGTTTGGTTATCGGTCTTGCTTTCAAACCTCATTTTGAGCTCTCTTTCTGCAATTTGAGGGTGTCTATCATTATTAGTAATGGTCGTCAATCAACTCCCATAGCCAAATCCTACGAGGTTCCCTTTCATGGACATGAACTGGGATTAGATGGAGCACTGTGGCTGTTGTACCTTCCACGTGGTGCCCTTGAGTGGCGGGATGAGATCACCAATGAAGGGGATCACTTTGGAGTTTCATATCAAATTCATTTACGGACACCATTTGTGAAGTGTGATAAATATAATAACAGGTTGGGAGTTCATTTTGAATTCGAGCAAAACGACAACATGGATGATGATGATCCAAGAGTGATCCGGCATGACCCTTCTCCTAACAATAAGATAGCTATCTTGGAGAACGATAATTGTTGCCAACTACAGCAACAGCTAGCAGAACAACATGAACGGGCAAAGCGTGGACAAAGCAAATTTCTTTCTGATTTGTGAAATATTATTTTTTGTTTTAGAATTTAAAAAAATTGAATTACTTTTGTGTTTTTATTTAAAATTTTAGAAAAATTATAATGACTATATAATAGTTTACTTTTATTTTCTAAAACGAGTGAATTTTATTACTTGGGGACTTTTAAAAAACATTCATTAAGCCTTTCTTTTTTTTGACATATCAGTGTTGGAATCTTATAATCGGTTGTCTTTACACTTCATTTGGTTGCTTTTATTATTAACTTTTTTTAAGAAATTCATTTTACACCTCTTTTGAAGGTTCTTCAAGGTAAACTATCTTCAATTAAGAGTAATATTATGTATAAGTATTAAGTATGCAAGTTTTACACATTAAAAAAAAAAAACAAAAGGAAAAAAAAGTATGCAGGATCGATACAAACTCTTTTATAAAAAATAAATAAATCTCACAAAAAATAGACTTATCTTTTTACATTTTTATATGCTAAGATCTACATTTTTATAAACAGTTTTGCTACATACAAGCACAGTCGCGTACTAATATGTGTACCAACATTGATTTATTCATACTTAAAATTTAAATTAACACTGTTTTCAATAAAATCTACTTTTTGACCAATCACATCACATTGGTGCACAGATTAGTGCACAATTGTGCTTGCAACTATACTTTTCCTTTTATAAAAGATACGCACGCAAAAGGCTTTCTTTTTTCTTTTTTTAAAGAAGATGATAATACCCTAATTTTATTGATAATCATCACTTATAACGAAGGAAAATTGTGATTACACAAACAAATATTTGGTGATAACAAATAATCAAAAAAACCCAAACTCAGGCATAATAATAATAATAATAATAATAATAAGGAAAATGCTATATGCAAGTGTTGTGGCGCACCCATTGCGCACGAAACATGACGTGTCTACGTTTATGGTGTTTTGAAAACAGCGTCTTCTCTCCCATTACCTTCTCCCCCTCACCTTTTTCTCTGTTTCCTGCAAATTTTCAGCACATCTCATGTTCAGTACAGAAAATTCTCAACACCCTACTCCATATTTTCTTCCATAAAAGTACCTTTTACCCTTCTTTATTTTGGCTCTCTAGACTCTAGTCTAAAAGACTTTATGCCCAACCAAAAATTTTCCAGCACGAGTTGATCTACAATTTTGCAAAGAAGAGTAAAAATTTTAAGATCGGTCTTTTTTTTTAGTTTAGTATAAAAAGTTCAGACTTTCCAAATCGGCATCTCTAATCATTTAAGGCATGAGATTTTGGCGTGGGATTTTTTCAGCTTTGGTTTTCCATGTTAAACACTGTTTGTGAAATGAATTTCATCTGAGTTTGAAGTATAATCCCTGCTTGCCTACTCTGCAAGCTGTCAAAGTTCACTACTTTGATTCCATCTTAAACCTGGATATTGGGAGAAATGTTGAAGGAATCTAAAGTATAATACTTTCTGCAAGATTTTTGTATTCACATCAGAAATATTTAAGATTTTTGCATTGTAGCTGTGCTCTCATATTCTGTGAAGAAAAAAAAAAAAGAATGAGAGGTGACTTTGCGGAAGGGGAGAAGGGAAAACGCTGGTTTCAAAATTCCAAAACTCACCGTTTAATATTACCACGTTGTGTTTAGTTGGTGGGTGCGCAAATGGTAAGCCACCACGCTTGCATATAGCATTTTCCATAATAATAAAACCTAAAATTGTCAATCACAATACAAGATACCCATAAAACCAAAGCCCACAATAGTTCAAAAGAAAAAGAACCAGCCTTAAATAAAAGACCATAACTGAAAAACCTGCAAGAAAACCAAGAAGTTGCATGCAAAGTAACAATAGTAAACAAATAAAACCAAATGCAACTTACCAGGCCACTATGAGATACGCAAATACGGAAGACCAATTCTATCTTATGCGGAGAAGGCCTCTTAACTTGTTGGGCAACCTATCTTGATCACCATACCAAGTCTTATTTAGGCCCTCAGCTCCTACATGCGAAAGACTTGTATAATATTACATCATCAAAAATGCCTTTCACATCCGTCAATTACAACTTCACTAACTCTACCTGAACTCATTTTTCACACGACTTGTTTGAGTAACTAACAGTTTTGGACCTTTGGTGAATACTTGGGAGCTTTCATGTAAAGAAAATTGCATAATTCTAAGGAAGTTAAAAATTCAAGTTTTTTTTAATTTCATTTATTTATGTACCGCTCAAATAACATACATTTCAACACACCTAGCTAGTATAGTACTTACATGACATAATTTTATTTGAAATATAAATTTTAAAATTTGAATCCTACAAATCAAGTCTTACCATTTAAGTGACCAATTTTGGACACTTGTCATCTATGAACCATGATTTAATGAATTGCTAGTGTTGTGGTAAATGGATGGGACCATGTCGTCTCTTAATTTGCAACTATGTCATGATAATGAGCAAAAACACCGAAAGATGTGAGAATACTCCACATACCTGAGTTGATGGATTTGTGGTAGGAAGCGTTATAGGAGATACATACTCTTTCCCTTTCCCTTTCCCTTTCTTCATGTACAGAATATTTAACAATATTTTAGAACAAGAAAAATTATCTGAAAAAATTGAAGTTACTTAAGCCTTTAACTAAAGCTGCTTGTTAAAGCTAGCAAGTAACAGAATTTATAGAGTTCAGGTAATTAATAGAAAAGTAAATGAAAACCCAATTAGAGAATCTTGACCTGAGAGAAGAATCTTGTTAACTAGAACTAGTTGTCAAAATGATTGCACGTGCCAACTAGCTTGATCAGAAAAATCTAGGTGCAACCTTAAAACCTGCAAAAGGAAGAACACGATCAAGAACAAATATTCGATGCCACAAATAAATGTAGGGGAAAGTTCGGTCTAGTCCGGTCCCGAGAGGTTTTGTGGACCGCACCGGACATATTCGGTTCAGGATTTTCTCACCCTGGACCTAACCGAACTCCCTAAGAACAGGGATGGTCTAGTCCGATCCGGTCTGGTCGTGCCACCTCAAACCTCCTTTTTTTTTATCCAAGGAAATTTTGTTTAATACTTATATAATTATATTGTGATATATTTAATATATATACATATAGTATACTATTATATATATCTATTAATATATATATATATATATTAGTAGTACGCTAATACTATTAGTCTATTAGTATATAATAAATTAGTAATAGTCATTAACTTATTTACTATAACTAATAACTATATGTAATATACTAGTATTGCTATTTACTATATCTCTTCAAAACCCACATATTTATTAATACTCTATGTGATATTATATTAAATAATAGTAATACTCTTATTACTAATAATCTATGTAGTTATACTAATACTCTATGTAGTTATATTAAATACTATATTATTAATATTCTATGTAGTTATAGTGATTTAATACTAACATATTGCATATTAAGTTAACTATACTAATACTATTATAAATTTGTACATATATGATATATTATAATTTATACTATAACTCTTATAATATGTTAATATTAATATATACTAGTACTATATATTATATTTAATAGTTATACATTAAAGAATATAATAATACATTGATACTAAATGAATATAGTTATAGACTTATAATGATTTAATTATTATGAATTTATAATTAATATAGCTATATAATAGTATTAGTATTAGACTGTTAGTAATTTAGTATAGCTATATTATAATGGTAATATTAGTTATGTTGAATCAATAGTTAGTATAATTATACTCTACATTATTAGTATTAATATGAATATTAGTATTAGTTATAGCTATATACCCTATATTAGAATTGAGAGTCTTAGACTGTATAATAGACTAATAGTATTAGTACAATTATATATGTATATTGTATATCTATATATTAGTATTAATTATAGTAATTAGTATAATTATATAATAATATTAATAGTAGACTATTAGTATAGCTATATATTAGTATTAGTTATACTGTTATAGTGATTTAGTATATCATAATTTCTATATTATAATTTATACTTTTATAATATGTTAATATATACTAGTACTATATATTATAGTTATACATTAAATACTTATAGTTATACTTATAGTTATACTTATAGTTATACTTATATAGTTATACTAAATATATATAGTTATACTTATAGTGATTTAGTTATTAACTTAATATGATTAGTATAACTATATAAATTATAATAGTATTAGACTATTAATATAGCTATATATTAGTAATATTAGTTATGGTGAATCAGTGATTTAATATAACTATATAAGTATTAATTATAGTGATTAGTATAACTATATAAATTATATAATAGTATATTAGTATTAATAGTAGACTATTAGTATAGTTATATATTAGTATTAATTATCGTGATTTAGTATAACTACAGTCTATATTAGACTATTAATATTTTTTTTTATTGATTTCTCTCTATTAATTTAGAAATGACATCAGAAACACAACTTAGAAGATAAATTGGGTGCGTAGGAATGTCCAGCACATAGCTGTCTGGAGTGTTGTTTTCCTTTGGAAAGGTGCCCCCACCCGGCCCCAACCCCAAGGTCAAAGGAAAGGGAGAAGTTGTGGTTGTCATTCTGCCTTAAACAAAGCATTAATCTTTGGTGCTACTTGTTCATGAAAATTTAAGCATCGATTACTTTGTAAGGAGAATCTGCAATCACCAATCTAAAAAATCTCACCGGAAATCTGCATCAAATGGAGAAGATGGCAAAGATTTTAGGATTTCTCAAGGACGAGAAGATGAAGCTTGAAACTGACGTTGGCTGCCTGCTGAGATTCTTCGGGTTTTCTTCTATTTCTTCTTCTTCTTCTATTGCACTTGTTTCATGTTGGAGTTTATGTTTACCAAAAATTCATTTAATATTTTGAGAAATTTGAGTGGACAAATTCATTTTCACGGCAAACCCCCCATTATATATAGAACACGTACACGTTAGATCTCGTATTTATCTTCTTCCTCTAAACTAGGGTTGCCGCTGCACCACCTTAAGGTAGCCACTGCTCAGTCCATGCACGGAACCTCAGCCACCCAAACTCCTTAAGAGTTCACCACTCCAGCCATGGCCATCTTCGGAAACACCATGAAAATAGCCAAGCCACCACAACACCGCCCTACCCCTCGGTGCCTAGCCAACGCGAAACCGCAACACCACTGCACAACCACTACACATGAGCCCCTCCAAACGGCAACTCCACTCCCTTTCCTAGCAGCAACTCGACTCCCTTTCCTAGCAGCAACTCGAATGGAAAATCACCACCCTTGCTCCTCCACAGCACCCTACACGTCGGAAACACCACACGGGTTATGCCAGTGTACCTCCTCTTGGTCACCACCTCAGCGCACGGTTTATCCACCACAACAATCCCGGTTTTGCATGCATAAAAACATAGCATTGCCCCCTTCTCGTTGAACCACGGCCCAACTTCTCCACCCACTCAACCACCAAACAGCCTTCAATTCCCTCTCCACTGCCATTAAGCCTCTATTTTTCTACCCCCGAAACAAAGCACGGGTTGTGCTCTCAGCCCCTTGTGTGACGAAGGTCTAGCGTCATCACCATTTGCCACTCATTTGCCATCGTCTAGCCGTAAGACACAGTCACCTTTTCTACTGTTTCATTGTCCCTATCACACTAGATCCAACCCTCTTAGTTAGCCCAATTTTATGTATTTTTGGGTTCTTTTATCTTTTAGAAATTTTGTTTGTAAATATTTTTGTTTAACTTCCCAATTTATTTTCCTAAAACATCCAATTTACAAGTTATATGTTCAATTGGAGATTTATTGAAGTTATATGATTTTCTATAGGTGACGATTGATTATTCGTTCAGCACTGTTGTGAAGAATTTTTGCAAGACTAAGAAGTTCAGGTAAACGTGGTTCCTATACTAGACTTTGCATAAAAGATATGAAATGAGGTTGATTTTGAAAATATGCATATTTGTTGTGACGCCGCCAACTCCCATGTACGGACACGTGGAAATCGAGGCATCGGGATGATGACAACACGGGTCACGCATCCCATCGCTAAGTGCTAAGTGTGTGTACATGCAACACGTGTACAACAAAACAATGCAACGGATAATAAAAGTCAGTCTACTAAGTACCATAATTGTTTAAAATATAAATTCGTTTAAACATAAGCGTACTAAAAAAAATTACAATTAATCAGTAAAAAAGTCATAAACTAAATACATAATTTAAAAGTAAGAAAATAATTTCCAACATATACAAGCAAGAGGCACCCAATCAATTCTTCGGCAGAGCCGCATCCTCAAGCTCGGCCTCCTCATCATCTACATGAAAATTTATGATACCAAGAAACGGTACCGCAGGTAAGTAATCATCCAAACAAACGCCGAGATAAAAATACATTCATGCCAAACAAAATGCATGAATATGATTCCATATGCATGAGACCCAAAAATCATCATTTTTCTCGAAAAGAATAATTTTTTCACGCATGCAAAAAATCTCATTTGGCCCAAAAATTCAATCCAAATCAACAGTCCCGCCATTTTTCCAAAAAATGGCCCAATATAAAAATCCATTAATCAAATCTCGCAATTTTTCAAGAAAATGGCCCAATATCCGTTATTAAAACCAATATCCAATTTTAATTCGTATGCACCATGGTCTCCCCTAGGAACCATCCGCACACCCTGACTCCCTTCATCACACCATGGGTAATGACCATGCATGTAACGAGCAATGCCCAGTTCCGCACCCAGCGCGTTCGTAGCCAAGCATCCTTTAGCCCTCACCGGTATAAGTGCCATGAAGTCAGCACGAGAGCGTTACCATCCCGTCCAATCTTGTTATTGTCCAGCAACAACTCAGGGGATGTCACTTAATATATTGTGTTCACGAGTGACCAAAGGAGCTCCACCGAGATAATGCCCCATCTTTGCTTGGGGTCGTGATACACACGCACCAAAAAATTCACTTTCACATGAAAACCAATTTTTCATCCATGAATATGCATGCACTATGTGAAAATCTATTTTTCATTTTACAAACATGATCATGCGTGCACTATGCAATGCATGCGACAAGTCACAAAGATATCCAACAAACCCAACATCATCCAATCAACAAACAACTCCGTCCTCCATTCCAAATGACCCCCAAACTCATCGGACTCAATCCAGCACAACAAACAAATCACAGATTATTTGCTAAAGCATAAATATATTTAAATCACAAGAGTTGTTCGGAAAATACTTACAGCGCTATAAAATAATTTTTGAAGGATCACTGAATTGCAAAAAGGCTGTGGAAAGGCAACGTTACAGTGCAAAATGCACTATGGCCGTGGGTCTCAAAATATCCAAATTTGGACAGAGGCAAACGAAGGCTAGGGAAGGCTAGGGTATGGCTTAAGGGTGTTGGTGAAGTTAATAGTGGTGGTTGGTGGCCACGGGAGGTGGCGCACGGTGGAGATCGGCTATGAAAGGTGGAGAAAGGCCGTGGGAGAGTGAGGGAGAGTGTGACGGCTAGGGGTCACGGTGGGGCATGAGATTGGCTAGGGGAGGTCACCGGTGGATGGGGAAACCGATGGTGGTGGCGGTGAGGTGGCACAGTGGCGCACGGCGGCAGAACGGAGGAAAAGCCGTGGGTCTTGGTGGGCTTCGTGGTGGTGAACAACGGTGAGTTAGGGGCTAAGCTTGGTGGAGGATGTTGGCTGATGAGAGGGGAAGCTATAGTGGTAGTGGTTGCGCCGTTGGGTGGCGCACGGCGGCCCAGTAAGTTCATGGCCATTTTGGGCTCTACACAGCTAGGAAAGAGAAGGATGAGGTGTGGGGGTGGTGGCTGGGGTGGGTGAGGTCGCCGGCGTGAGGGTAGGGCTGAGCACCGATTCAACCGGAGTCGGATTTGGCCTCCTCCGACTCCGACTCCGACTTTGTCGGAGGCCGAATCCGACCTCCAACTCCGACTCCGCTTACACCCCACTCCGCTCCGACTCCGACTCTGACATGTCGGAGCGGAGTCGGAATTGGGCTTTTTGTTGGGCTTTTTTATTGGGCTTTTTTTTAGACTTTTTTCTTTGACCCAATTACCCTTTCAATTTTACAATTTGCAACTCTAATCGGATTTGGGCTTCTATATCAATTTTTTTTTTAAAATATAATTTGAGATTTCTAATTTATCTAACCAAAATTATCACATTAGAAAATAAAACTAAATTCAAAATCTATCACTATAAAAAATAAAACTAAATTCAAATGTGCAACCAAAATTAAAAACTAAATACACACATTAAAATTACATAACCAAAATTAAAACTAAATACACACATTAAAATTACATAACCAAAATTACAACCTAAAATTAAAAATACGTAACCAAAATTAAAACCTAAAATTAAAAATACATAACCAAAATTAAAATCTAAAATTAAAAATACATAACCAAAGGTCCAAAATTAAAACCTAAAATTAAAAATACATAACCAAAGGTCCAAAATTACATCCTAAAATTAAAAATACATAACCAAAGGTCCAAAAAATGTCATTTTTCAACTTGTACCTGAAAAAAAAGAACAAAATTAGTAAAGAAATAAGATACCATATAAATTTATAAAAAAAAAAAAAAAAAAAAAGCAAAATTGAAATAAGATACCAGAAATAAGATTGTCAATCCTCTTCACGAAGTATGCTGGCCATAGAATTGGCTAATTCTGCATTAAGATGTTAAAGTATAGGAAATTAGTATTACAAAATGTTAAAATCAACTCATATAACAACTTAAAAAAATCTCTAAATACATTACTTGAGTCGAACTTATAGCTCTCTGCATCATCAGTGGCTTTAGAATAATTTTGACTCAAGCATATGGGAGTAGACTTCAACCAATTTTGCGAGCACACGAGAGCTTCTACAGTTCTAGGAGCCAAAGAGCTCCTAAACGGATCCAGGACACGGCCTCCTGTGCTAAATGCTGACTCAGATGCAACGGTGGTGATAGGAATAGCCAAGATATCTCTTGCCATTAGAGCAAGAACTGGATACTTGGTGGAGTTGACTTTCCACCAAATTAAAATATCGAAACTCCCCATAGGAATCTCAATGTTCTCCAACAAATACCGCTCTAACTCCGACTTACAATCCATCAAGGATGCTGTATGCTCTTTATGGAACTCCCTAAAAAAATCCAAGGGATCATAATCTGTAACAGTACTACTACTCCCCATTGATGCACTAGCTTCACCGCTTTGAGTTTTGTTAGCACCAGTTACGCACCCACCACCAAACTCTACATATGCCTCATACAAATATTCCATATCCCTCTTGAGGAGTGCAACAAACTCCTCACCCTTCTCCTCACCCAATGTTTTCTTGAACCAATATGCTTGAGTAACCAATTTGAACCGCGGATCAAGAATAGCAGCAATAAACAACAACCGAAAGAAATACAGATTGGATAATAGATGCAATGGTTAGAATGTCATTTCAAATTATATGTAGTAAGGATTGTTTTATTAATGAAGTTCAACTTGCTAAAAAAAGAAAGAAATAAATAAAATAGACTCGAGGAATTTAAGAGGAAAGTGAAAGACTAATTGAGCTTTGCATCTTCATTTTCTTTTCTATATTGCAATCCTTCTTAGTCAAAAATTACTCTCCAGACTACGTAGGGCCATGGGGACTTAATAAAAGACACCATTGGCCCAAGCCTACACTCTATGACTCAAGTTTTAATGAAAATTCAACAAAAAATCGCAACGAGTCATTATCAAGTTGAATGAACCGCAAAAATTATGGAGAAGCATCTTAAACCGGACTGATTTTCCTCCTAATAGTGTGTCCCATACTAATACTAAAATACCAAAAGCATAATCACAACTTCGGCCACGAGCAACCAAATTGACATGAAAAACTATCCAGTACATAATGTGTCCCATCCAACATTCCAACCGCATGCTAAATGCAAAGGGACCCGTATAAAAATAGCACACAACAATCCTAAAATCCACAACTATCCAGTGATTCCAGCACACAAACAAACATAATATCCACAACTATCAAGAAAATAAACAAAAATATTGCAAAAATAGTTCAGATATACAAATTATAGAGAGAGAAAGAGAGAGAGAGAGGCACTTCGGTTACAACTCAAAATGGGATTTATGGGTTCACAAGTTCACGGAGGGACGACGGAGGAGCTCCGGCACGGCACGGGTTCAGAATCTTCAGATGAGAGGTACGGGTTCACGGGTTGGTGAAGGTTGAGATGAGAGGAAACGACACTGAGGGAGAAATCTGATTCAACGAAGGGGGAGGGAATTCGGGGGGGGGGGGGGTGTGGGGGGGGAAAACCCTAATAACTTAACAAAAACGGCGCCGTTTGGGGTTATTTTAACCCCAAACGGCGCCATTTGGGGTTAAAAATTGGGAAAAAAAAAGGGGTACGGCGCCGTTTACTGATTCGGTGATTCCTATTTCTAAATTCTACAATTTACTCCTATTTCTAAATTCTACAATCTACTAATCTACTTTAAACAATAAAAATAAATTAATAAGTTAGTAAAAATATATTTAAGTTAGTAAAAATATATACTATTATATATATTATATATTAGTAATACACTAATACTAATACTATTAGTCTATTAATATATAGTAAATTAGTAATATTTATTAATTTATTTACTATAGTCTAATAACTAGATAGTCACCATAGTCTAGATGTAATAACTAGTAACTAATAATATCTAATAACACTAGTTACATTAGTACTAATAGATAATAACTTAAAGATACTAATTTAATATACATATAGCTAATATATACTATTAAATATATTATATATTAGTAATACACTAATACTAATACTATTGGTCTATTAATATATAGTAAATTAGTAATATTTATTAATTTATTTACTATAGTCTAATAACTAGATAGTCTAGATGTAATAACTAGTAACTAATAATATGTCTATAACACTAGTTACACTAGTACTAATAGATAATAACTTAAAGATAACTAGATGTAATAACTAGTAACTAATTATATGTAATAACACTAGTTACACTAATACTAATAGATAATAACTTAGAAGATATTAATTTAATATATATTAACTAATAGTATACTATTATATATTAGTAATACACTAATACTAATACTATTAGTCTATTAATATATAGTAATATTTATTAACTTATTTACTATAGTCTAATAACTTATAACTGGATAGTCTAGATGTAATAACTAGTAACTAATAATATGTGATAACTAAATTACTAATAGATAATAACTTGAAGATAATAACTTAAAAGATATTAATTTAATATACTATTATATATATTAGTAATTTACTATATACTAATAGTCTAATACTATTAGTCTATTAGTATATAGTAAATTAGTAATATTTATTAACTTATTTACTATAAGTTTATAACTAATAACTAGTGCTAATTGCTAGTATATTATTGGATTTAACTAATGATGTTACTATATTTATATTTATATGATTACTATATAGAAAAACACATATATATTTTTTAAAATATGTACACTAGCGGAGCGGAGTCGGATACGGAGTCGGAGTCAGAGTCGAAATAGGGAGTCGGAGTCGGAGGATCGGAGTCGGATCGGAGCGGAGTCGGAGTCAGATCCGCCTGGAATCCGACTCCGACTCCGACTCTGACTTTTCACTGGAAAAAAACTCCGACTCCGACAAGTCGGAGTCGGAGCGGAGCCGGAGTGGAGTCGGGGTCGGAGTCGGATTTTTGGATTTCTGCTCAGCTCTACGTGAGGGGAAGGTGGTGGGCTAGGCAGTGGTGGCCACGCCGGCGTGCAGTGGTGCACTGGAAAGAGAGAAGAAAATGGACGGGAAGGAGAGGGGAGGGCTTGCACGAGCTGGGGGCTAAAATAGGGAGGAGAAAAAGAAAAAGAAAAGAAGAAAAAGGAAGAAGAAAGAGAAAGGGAAAAAAAAAGAGGGAAAAAGAAAAAGGAATGGACAGAAATAAGATCCAGTGTTTTCAATCTGGGTCTCAAAACTGATTCAACGAAATATATTCTAAAACGGAAAATTTAAATAAAATAATTTAAACGCAGTGACTTAGTAAAATAAAATAATAAAATCTAACAATATACTGATTTAAAATAAAAGGCACAATAAAATAAATAAAAACTAAATAAAAACACTACAACTCAATATTAATAAAATAAAATAGTTAAAACCCAACAATAAAACAATTCAAGCTAGAGATTAATTTAAATGTAAAATAATTATTAATATAAAGAAAACACATTATTTAAATCTCACAACTTAAAAAAATCATAAAACAATATAACGAGAAACACATTTAATTTCAAATAAAAGAACCACTAATTATAATAATTTAAATAATCATTTAATAAAAATATACGTAAATACGGGGTATCACATTTGTTTTTGAAAAGAAATCTAAAAATAGCCTCAATTATGTGTTCTGCATATACATAAAATCTATATAAGAAAAGTATTTTCCGTCATGATTGGTGTAGACATGAGCTAATTTTGTGCATTCTGTTTTCTGAACTATGCAAAAAGAGCGAATATGAAATTTATGAAAATGTGTGCATCTGATGTGAAAATGTTTTGAATCTGTTTTTGAAAATGTGAAATGATCTGAATTTATTTCAATACTCTGTTTTGATATGAAGTGGTATTTGAAAAACCTTTGTCATGACTTTCTAATTCTGTTCTAACTCTGATTCTGGTTTTGATATAGTGATTCTGATTTTGTTTTACTCTAATATCTTGCCCTGTCACGGGATACAATAGTGACCTTTGGCCCTGTCACGAGATACAATAGTGACCTCTGGCCCTGTCACGGGATACAATAGTGATCTCTGGCCCTACCATGAGATATAATAGCGACCTTTGGCCTTACCACGAGATATAATAATGGTCTCTGCTCTTAGTGCAATCGCTTTGGTAACATGGTGGTTTATATTCGATCTGCTTGGTTTTTTGCAGAATGCACAACCTTACGACGGAGGTTAAACATGGTTTCTATTTTGATATGATATGATAAGATGAAGATGTTTAGTTATGTTGTGCCAAAGGTGTATTTGAATATGGTTTTTTAATATGGACAGTTTGAAGTGTCACTTTGATTTTCTAATAATATGTATTTTTGAGATTTGCATATTGAAACTGAAATGTTTTGTTTCTGCATTATGAACTATATGAAAATGCTCATGTTTACATACTAGTATATGTTCTCTGCTTACTGAGTTGTTGATAACCCACCCCTTATCTCCATAATATTTTTCAGATGATTTTGGAATAGTTCAGCTAAGGATCAGAATTATGGAGCATGGGTGAGATGATTATTTAAGTATAGTGGATTGCTCATAGAAGATTTCTCAGGATTATTGGATTTTATTAAGAGATTTTGTAGTATTATGATGAAATGTGAGTTTTAAGTTACAAGAAGTAACTCTCCGACCCCTACGGGACTGGAGCTTTACCAAGATTATGTAAGAAAAATTTGGAAGCAAGCGATTTTGATCCAGTTATTGGAATACAAGTTCTCATTGAAAGATCTTTCGTGATTGTATACAAAAACAAATTGCAGACGCATGACTTGATTTATACAATTGACGTGTAGGAATATTGTTCATCAAGAATCTCCCAACAAGCGAGGAAAGCGTAGCCGATTATGGTCACATGAGGATATTCTTCATGTTCTTTTTAAAAACACGGTAAGAGCGACATGGAAAGAAAAAAAAAAAAAAAATTCTAGGCAAACCTAATAGAAAAATACATATATATAATTTTATTATTTTTCTTCTTTCAATTGAGTCCTAACATTTTGTCATCCACTTGTTCTATGATTTACTAGGGAACTAATGCAATTCAAGGCATAAAGCTAGATTTTCTCAAAGAAAAAGACATTTTGCTGAATCCTAGAGCCTTTACAAAAATGAAAAGGCTTAGACAGCTTATAATCCAAAATTCTTGCTTTTCGAAGGGTCCAAAGAGTTTGCCCAATGAGCTAAGATTTATTGATTGGGCTGGATACTCATCACCATCTCTGCCGTCCAATTTTAGTCTTCAGAAACTTGTTGTTCTCAACATGTGTCAGAGTAAAATCAAGCAATTTGAAGGAATAAAGGTGAAGTTATGATATAAATTTCGTATCTCTTTTCTGGTTTTTAAAATAAGAATTTAGATGCTAGATCAATTTTTCTTTTAAAAAAAGTTACTTGTAAAAAAAAATTATATGGGTAATTCTTGGAAGCTGATACATTGGTCCTTTCTCCTTTATTTTCCAGGTTTGTGAAAATCTGAGAGTAATAAATTTTTCTTGCTGTTAATACTTGACGTTCATCCCTGATGTCTCAATGATGGAAAATCTTGAGAGTTTGGATCTTCTAGGCTGTCGCAATTTAGTGAGGTTCATGAATCCGTTGGATTTCTTAAAAAACTGTTTCGTTTGGATGTTATAAACTGCTCTGAACTTAGACGTCTTCCTAGCCTGAAGTTGCCATGTCTTGAAAGCCTATATGTTTGAACGGGCACAAGTATGGAGAGATTTCCAGATATTGTGGTAGAAATGCATCGTTTAAGGGAAATTAATTTTATAAACAGTCCCATTCAAGAATTCCCTTCACCAATTGAATATCTCATTGGGCTTGAAAGGATAACAGTACGGTCATGCAAGAACTTTAGAGATCTCCCTAGAAGCATTTCTAAGTTGCCACGTTAAAGGTGTTGCACAAACCTTGGAAAGTTTCCAAAACCGTCATCATCATCATCTACAAGTTCGGGCTGGCTGGCTTGGTCAAAGAGGAACAAAACTCAAGGTATGAGCCTAGAAGCATTTCTAAGTTGAATAATGTATCAACTAATGTAGGGTCATGAAAGCTTTTGAATCGTTTAATAATGTATCAAGAAATAAGAAAAAAAAATTATTAAAATGATAATAAATAGTTTTTATTTTAAAAATGCATTCATATCCAAACTCAACATATATAAATATACAGAGATTTTATTTTTTCCCTTTTTCTTATAAATTTTCTAATGAAAGGAAAATCTCGAAAGAGAGTATTTATTTATCCAAAACTACAAGCGCCATAATTCCCTTACTTGAAATTAACAAGCCAACCGGATTATCATTCAATTATTGAGGATGGTGAAAACTGAAATCCCAAACTAGAACTCAACCTGAACTCATTTTTCACACTACTTCAGTTTTGGTGAATACTTGGAACTTTCATGTAAAGAAAATTGCATGATTATGAGGAACTTCAAAATTCAAGTTTTTGTAATTTCATCAATTTATGTGCTGCTCAAATTACATACATTTCAACAAACCTAGCTAGTATAGTACTTACATGGCATAATTTTATTTAACATATAAGTTTTAAAATTTGAATCATACAAATCAAATCTTATCATTTAAGTGATGTGGATGTTGTTTTCTACACACTAACTTGAAAATAGAATAATACTTTCAACTAGTATGATACATTATGTGAGCATATAAAACTTCTACTACCCGAATTTCTTCTTATTTCAAAACTACAGCATATTATAGATCATTATCAAAGAGGATTCCCATGTACGATTGTGGCGACTCCGTAATCAGTCAGGAATGCAAAGAATAAGTAATTAAACAACAACATCATTTCCACAAAAACGACTTTCAAGCTTAAAATGCAAATGAGTTGGGCCAGTTGGCAACAAAGATGGAAATTTCAATGTTTTGCAAAGGCTACATTACATACATAATTATTATGTGCTCTGTTCTTTACTTGCGTACTTAACAATGAAGTAGGGAAAATAACCTTTTGAATATGATTTTTAGCCTATCTACAAATCGGAAAATGATTTGTACTAGGGGTGCTACCCTGCCCCCTTGCACTCACATGGGTGGGGTGGTCACTTTTCATCTTGCCCTAGCCTTTCCCCGAGTTACTGTCCGCTCACTCTAGTTCTTTCCTCCTTGGCTTGGTCAGAGCGTGGAGTGTGTTGCCGGCATTGCTGAAGTTGTCAACCTGATCCATGAACTCCCCTAGTGTTGCGGGAGTCCTTCTTGCCAGCTCTGCCATGAACTAGGACCAAGGCCATACTCCTCCTAGGAGCACTATGGGGGTTATCTTCTTGTCCTGGCCATCCATCGTCATGCACTTCTTGTTGAACCTGGACAAGTATGGCGTCAGGCTTTCGTCCTCCCCTTGTTTGATGATGAGGTACGCCATAGGACGCCTTCTTCACTTGCTCACCATAAACTGAGCAAGGAACAGACGGGCCAGTTCCCTGAAACTGTCTATAGACCCCGACGTCAGGGACCCAAACCACACTCTTGCTGGTCCTTTCAAAGTCAGCGGGAAGACTCTATAAGACACTTCCCCTGGGAAACAGTGTAGGATCATGTGTGCCCTAAAGGTTTCCAGGTGCTCGAGCGGGTCTGCGGTTCCCGTCATACATTTTCATGAAAGTGACTTGAAACTTTGGTGGTAAGGGCACTGCCATCACTTCCTCGCTATAGGGCAGGCCCATGTTGGTGAGTAGTTGGTCCACTAATGACGAGGTGCCCATCTTTCTTGCCATCTCCTCATATTTTTCCTTAAGGTTATGCAGCTCATTTTGCATGTTCCTCATTTCCACCTCTGTGTGACCCTCCTCGCCAGCTTTTCTGGATCCAACATGCTCACTATTGCTGGGTTCCACATCGTTCCTTGCCTCGTTGGTGGTTCCCTTGAGCGACCTGTTATCTTTTCGTAGGGTATCCACCTGAATAGTTAGCTTTTCCCACCAGCTAGTCCATGGCAGCTAATTTGGCTTCCATGTTCATTGACATTGCTTCCTCTTGTCCCCAGGTCGTCTAAGAATGAGTTCTCGCAAGCATACAAAGGATACGTGAAGTCTATTAAGATCCCACAAATGGCGCCATTGTTAACATCGTGTTTTGCACATCTTTGGGCCGAGCTCTCAGCAAATTGGGTCTTCGGTCTTGGGCTTACAAATACAAAGAAAATACCGCTAGACGGGGATCGTGGTGGTGGCCGAAGAGTCTTCGATGCCAAAATCATTCTTGCCTTAAAATTTTGTGTAAGTGAATAAAGAGTTCAGAGAGAGTTCCAAGTACTTGGGGATTACCTTTTATATCCCATTTCTTGGGTCAGTTGCCCATGCCTTGTGTTAGGGAGATGTGTCCCCTCAGCAGTTCCTTTAGTCAGGTTCCTTTAACGTGGCATAACTTTTGGAGTGGTGCAATTAATGCGGCTTAACTTTTGGGGTGGCATAACTTTTGAAAAGGTCAACATACTTATGTAAACAACTTCAATTGACTTCTTTTGCACTTTTCTTGTAGTTTTAATTTATATTTTGCTATTTTTTTATACTTTATGTTATGACCAATATCATTTAATATATCTAGTATTGTTGTATTTCAATTATCAATCTTTTTTAATTTGAAATTCTATTTTTAATTTTAAACTTCACGTAATGAACAATATCTAGTGAAATGGACAAAAAAAATTCCATTTTTTAATGAATAATGAATAATGAATAAAAAATCTAGTTATCTAGTGTAATTTTATGTAATGAAATGAATAAAGTTTTTACTCATATTTTACAAATTTTTTAATACTTTATGGAATGAATAATATCATTTAATATATATAGTATTTTTTTTATTAATTCAATTCTCAATATTTTTTAATTTGAAATTTCATTTTTAATTTTAAAACAGTTCATGCTCAAACGTTAATGACTATTACCTGAACGTTAGAATGACTAATTTATACGTTCGAACGTAAGTGGGCTTAACGTTCAAATGTACATGAACAATTCGAATGTACCATTTTATATGTTAACATGTAACCCTTGAAAAACGACATCGTATGATTTATGTTCGAACGAAACATTATCATAGTTCGAACGTATAACCATTTCTCGTCCACTTTTAATGACGGTTTCATGAAACTTGGGTCCAATTAGTGTGTTAGGTCTGCGATCAACATCCTACACCATTACCAATTGGGTCCACAATAATGGATACAGAACAAACCAATCAATTCCTTAAGAAGTGGTTGAATTTTCATTGTCATCCTTAATTTGTAAACGTGATAGAACACACACATGGCGAGTGTTATATAACATTTACGCCTGGAGATGTCAGTAATTGGCACCTCATTTTCAAGCCAAGTATTACTGGAAGGTATTAGCCCCTAAGGAGAAGTAAATTGTGAAAGAATGCGATTATCACTTCGCCCTATTCATATTTCAATACATGGTTCAAAGCTAATACTTGAGAGATACCCCATGTGCAGGGGGGCCAAGGCGGAGAAGCAAACCTAGAGTTATCAGCTAAAACTATTCAGGATAGGCAGCAATCAACTGCAGACCTACCCAGCTTCCCCCTTTTTCAGCACCATAGATACTTTTCTGAGCAGCATCCAAGAAATTTCTGCCGCTAGATAAGCTGGCATGGGTAGTTTCTCACCCATCGTCCTCCTCAGCCTTCCTCAAACGTTTCCATCTTTGCTCTTCATGCAGTTCAACATCCACTTGCATCTCATACCGCCTAGTAGCCCGCTCTTCCTCTGAAAGTTTGGGAGCAACATTGTGACGCTTGAAGTGTGACTCAATCCCATTGTGATGACTTGAATCACAATACCCTCTGCCTTCTCTTTCCTTTTCATCAACATCAAGTGTCAATTTTCTGATGAACACAGAATAGAAGCAGAGGAAAAATGAAATGACAACCTTTCATGAATGGATTGAATGAATCAATTACAAGTATTGAATGTATTCAATGATTGATAAAGAACCCTGAGTTATACTACTTATAGAGATTTTTTTAAAGTGAAAAACTCTTGAACCATCACTTCTTAAGTTTTTGGTTTTTAACTCCTTAAGTTTCTGGTTGTTAACTCATTCCAAAGATCAACAGCCGAGGCAACATAAAGCAAACTATTCCTTATTTCTTTAGAAATGGAATTCATTAACCAAGAAAGTACCAAATTGTTAACACGCAGCCAAGCACTATGAAGAACAAGTTGATCAGCAGGAGTAGCAGCAATCGAACCATTAATGAATGCCACCTTGTTCTTGACAGTCAATGCCATGGTGATTGATCGACTCCATGCAATGTAATTATCTCCAGAAAAAATTTCTGAAACGAGGAGGGCACCAGGATTGTCATTTGGATGTAGATAAGAAGGACTAGAGGAATAATCTGAGAGATTTATGACAGAGCGAGGAGAAGTGGCAGAATTGGTAGAATCCATTTCAGGAATCTATTAGAGAAAGTGCAAGAAATGAAAGAAGACGAAGAAGACAACAACAAAAATTCTCGAGCAGAATTTTGTAATTCAGATTTCAAGAATTCAAAGTTTTAGAGACGAGAAGATGAATTTGCAGAAGCAAGAATGATTTTCAATCTGATACCATGTCAATTTTCTGATGAACACAGAATAGAAGCAGAGGAAAAATGAAATGAAAACCTTTTGTGTGAATGAATTAATTACAAGTACTGAATGTATTTATACTAATGAAAGACAATAACAGAAAATAACTAACTTTCTGAATCTTTTTCTAATTTAACACATGCTATTTTAGACTTTAATTCCATTTGCTCAATTTATGAGGCTATACTACAACATCAAGATTTCTGTCTACTAGTCTTCCCCTTTTCCCCTTCTGCAGTGACATTTTCTAAATCTGATTGTTTCCTGGATGATGAATGCTTTTGATTCTTTAAACAGCTATGATGGTGCTTCATCCGGGGCTCCTTTTCACTATGAGCCTTCTTCTTGGGTTTCTGTTCTTCAACCTAGCAAATGATCTCATAATTGAGAACAATCAGAAACATCTTTAATTCCAAATTTTTCAAGAAATGATAAGCTTAATTCCTAATGCATTTTTCGAAGAAGTTTAGACTATTGCAGCTCATACATTTTCCAACTGAAATTCTCCTCCAGAATATCATTTAATTCTTGTTTTTCTTTGGACAATGAATAACTAATCCTATTTACAACAGCACAAACTCCTTGAAGCGAAACTTGACCAACCAAAACACCTTAGCACAAAATACTCCTGTATTTCTCTCTTTATTCAAACCATTATAGTACTTTCCAACTAGCTACATAAATCAATAATTCTAACCCAGGGGAAAGAAAAACATTTCTGTTGTAGAAGTAGCTAATTGCATCTCATCTCACTTTTCAGTTTTATATATTTTTTGACAACCAGAAGTTTGACTTCCACAAACAATCCCTATACAGTGAACAAGTATTTTAGTCAATTTAAAATGAGCATAGCAAGTTAAGATTAGATTGTAAACTCTAGTTCCGCGAAACAGCTTCTAAACTGTTGTACCAGAAACCCTTTTTTTTTTTCTTTTTTTATGATAGGTAAAGAAACTTTCCCATCAATGATTCAATAGCATCACCTTATACCACATCCAACAGAAGCCAGAGACTTGTTTGCCTAAAGAGTCTCAAATAGTCCACATAAACAGCTCTTAATATTCCCCTTTAGATCAAACAAATCATAAATATTCCCCATTTTTTAATCCCGAGACGAATTGCGAGAATAGAACCCCATAAAATTTCTTTCCAGCGTAAAAAATTGAGAACAGGAGGTGGACGTTCCACGGTGAGTGAAGGTGCAGATCAAGAGAGAGAGAAAAGGAGGGTGTCGGGCTAGAGAAACAGAGGCTCGGTGCGGCGGACCTTTGTCTTTAGGGAAACAACACTTCTCGTCTAATATTTATTAAAATGATTAATCTTTTCATATGATTTTAAAGTTAATTCAATATTAGATTACGTGATAAACGCGGAGAAGCTTCTTATCTTCTCCATGGGAATTATACTGAACGACTACATCAAAGCTTACGTGATAAACGCGGAGAAGTAAATCATGTGATTCCCAAGCTTCTCCATGGGAACGAACATCCATTCTTCCTTGTGTTATGTGCGTCACACGTTCTTAACACTGAGTTGACCCAATTGAGTGTCTCTGGCCTCTTTTGGTCATGTGCGATCCACATCATGACGTGCATGGCAATTATTCCTGCAAGCAACAAATTGTCTATTAAAGGTATTCAAAAAGAAAACACGTGTGGGGTACTCACTAAAGAAACCATGGATTCTTACGGGAGTCATTATTTTCCAAGCAAAGGGAGAAAAAGCTATAGAAAGAAAAAGCAAGTGTTGTGAGCTTTCTTGGATCCTTCGGTGAAAGAAATGTAATTAAAGGTATTCAAAAAGAAAACACGTGTGGGGTACTCACTAAAGAAACCATGGATTCTTACGGGAGTCATTATTTTCCAAGCAAAGGGAGAAAAAGCTATAGAAAGAAAAAGCAAGTGTTGTGAGCTTTCTTGGATCCTTCGGTGAAAGAAATGTAATTAAAGGTATTCAAAAAGAAAACACGTGTGGGGTACTCACTAAAGAAACCATGGATTCTTAGGAGGGTCATTTCAATTTTCAGAGCGAAGGGAGAAAAAGCTATAAAAAGAAAAAGCGAGTGTTATGAACTTTGTTGGATCCTTCCGTGAAAGACAGAGAGATGGGAGAGACAAAGACTGAGGGCAAGTTTTTCTTCGAAGCGACGCGTAATGCATACCTTTTTTTGACAAAGAAGAAGAAATTTGCTGATCAGTTTGAAAGTAGCAGCTTCTCTGGTAATGCCCAGGAAATTTCATTAGAGTTTAATTACACAGTGACAGTGACCCACTCATACCATCTTGATCCACTTCCTTAATATAAAGCTCCTTACTCACATGTCTCTCTGCACTCAATAACTCGTGACCCTTCTTCCTTCAAAGAAGCTACCAAGATTTCAATCTCTTCCATGGCCATCCCAAATGTCTCCTTCACCTCCCCTTCTTCTTCCCATCCTCGGATTCATGATGTGTTTCTGAGTTTCAGAGGGGATGATACCCGCAACACCTTTACCGGTCATCTACATCACGCTCTCATTGAAAAGGGGATCAAAACCTTCATAGATGACAAGGATCTTCGGAAGGGAGACGAAATCTCCACACTTTTGGAAGCCATTGAACAATCTAAAATTTCCATCATCATCTTCTCTAAGACCTATGCCACTTCCACGTGTTGCTTAGATGAACTTGTCAAGATTCTGGAGTGTCGGAAATCGATCGGCCAAATGGTTCAACCCATTTTCTACGATGTGGATCCTTCAGATGTGCGGAAGTTTGTAGAAGTGATCGATATGCATGAAAATAAAGTCAAGGATGATATACAAAGGGTGTTGAGGTGGAAGGTGGCTCTCAAAGAAGCAGCCAATTTGTCCGGTTGGCATTTGAACAATGGGTACGCTTTTAGTTTTTTTTTAATGCAAGCATTGATATCAAATACATGAGGTGTAACCAAATAGGTCTCTCTCCTCTTTTTCATTTCTCTCTGATTTTATGGTAACTGCACTTAATCGGTTCCAATTCCTTCTAGCTGCTTTACTTTTCATTTCTTAATTCCTCTATATTTGTGGCACTAGAGAAAGCCTTGATCAGATTCTTCTTAATTAGCAATTTCTAGACTGATCCTGAGATGCTTTTTATATGTAACAGTATGATTTCTAGATTGTCCTGTTTGAATGGCATGCAGGCATGAGTCCCATTTTATCCAACGCATTGTAGAAGAGATATCAAGTATATTAATGAAGCACACATTTTTAGATGTTGCGAAGAACCCAGTTGGATTAGATTCTCACATAAGGGCCATGAGTAAGTTGTTGAGTGTTGGGAATGATGACGTTCGCATGGTTGGAATCCATGGAATTGGTGGAATAGGTAAAACCACTATCGCAAAAGCTGTATACAACTCCTTTGCTCTTGAATTTCAAAGTTGCTGCTTTCTTGCTGAAGTCCGAGAAACTACAAACCTGTCCGGCCTTGTTCCATTACAAGAAACACTTCTATCTGAGACCTTGGGCAAGAATACCAACTTAAAGGGGGGAAGTGTGGATAGAGGAATTACTGTAATAAAGGAGAGGCTCTGCCATAAGAAGGTTCTTTTAGTTCTTGATGATGTCAATGAGGTGGAACAACTTGAGAAATTAGCAGGAGATAAGAATTGGTTTGGTCCAGGAAGTAGAATCATTATTACAACCAGAGATCAACATGTGCTAGAAACTCATGGGGTAGAAAGAAGATACAAGGTCCAAGAATTAAGTGATGCTGATGCTCTTCAACTTCTTAGTTTGAATGCTTTCCATAAGTCTTATCCTGAAGAAGGGTATGAGGAGCTCATAAATAGTGTGGTTCAGTACGCCAAGGGCCTTCCCTTGGTTCTAGTGGTGTTGGGGTCTTTCCTATGTGGTAGAAGCAAACCTCAATGGGAAAGCAAAATACGTAAAATGTTGGATTTTGAATAAATCCGAGATCACCAAGATCTCTTATCAAAATTGTGAAGAAAATTAACAAAGAACATACCTCCAATTTGTGATGAGTTTTCCATGGAGATGTAAGAATTCCTGCAAAAGAGAAAGAGAAATTTCTCTATGGAGTGAACTACTCTCTACCCTCTTTTTCTTCTTTTTTGTGTTTTCAATTACCGTGTGTCTATCAGCCCTCACTTTTTAAAGAGATGTGATAAAAGGGCCAGACAAAAAACACTAATAGAACTTAATGGGTTAGTTCTATTTAATTGGGGTGAGAGTAGGGGCCTCCATGTGTCTATAAAAAATAACCCATCCCATTATAAGTTTAATGATTAAACTATAATGCTAGTCCATTAAAAACAAATACAACAATCTTCCACTTGGACAACATTATAATTAATCACAACATAAACGCAAACACTCATTTCCAGAAGAAGCCCCAGAGATAAATCTTAATGTCTTTAAAACAATAGGCCTTGTCCAAAAAATGCAGTTGTAGTACCTAGTCTAGTGAATATATCGACAGGATATATGATACTAAACTTATACTCACAAGCACCTGACTCAGGCATAGACTAAATAGATTATCTCTGACAGGTAATAAGCCTTGTCCATAATGCGCGTGACTCAGACACGAGACTAATCAATATGTCTCAATACATAAAGTATGTCCTGTCCAAAATGCGCGTGACTCAGGCATGAGACCAAACATAATGTCTCATTATATAAACAATCGCCTTGTCCAAAATGCGCGTGACTCAGGCACGAAACTAATCAAAATGTCTCAATACATAAAGTACGCCCTGTCTAAAATGCGCGTGACTCAGGCATACATTGACATGGATATATATAAAAAACAGAATATGAGCATAAACAATATAAGTAAACAGTCAATGATCACATAACTCCCACTAACTAATTACAACAGAAGACTCTAACAATCCCAAATGAGTCACATGCTCCTGAAACAATTTTGGAGCTAAACCTGTAGTTAGTGGGTCAGCTAACATGTGTTCTGTGGAAACATGCTCAACACAAATACAAGACTCGGCTATTTTCTCTCTAACAAACAAAAACTTAATATCAATATGTTTGGAACGAGAAGAACTTATGGTGTTTTGAGAGAAAGCAACTGCTGCAGAATTGTCACAAAATATCTTCAGTGGCCTCGAAATGGTGTTCATAACACCTAGTCCCAAGATAAAGTTTCGCAACCATATAGCCTGACATGTAGCCTCATAACAAGCTACGTACTCTGCCTCCATTGTAGAGGAAGCTGTAAGTGTCTGTTTGACACTTTTCCAAGAAACAGCTCCTCCTGCCATCATAAAAACATAACCGGAAGTAGATTTCCTGTCATCTAAACAACCTGCAAAATCGGCATCAGAATATCCAACTATATCAAGAATGTCAGATCGCTGATATGTAAGCACTAGGTCTTTAGTGCCTTGCAAGTACCTAAGTACTTTCTTTGCAGCTTTCCAGTGAGCCAAACCAGGATCACTCAAGTATCTTCCAAGTACACCAACAACATAAGCAATATCAGGTCGTGTACATACTTGAGCATACATTAAACTGCCCACAACTGATGAATAGGGAATCGTTTGCATTTGAGTTCTCTCATTATCATTCTGAGGACATTGAGACTTAGAAAACTTATCACCCTTTATAATAGGTGCTTTCCCAGGAGAACAAGAATGCATATTAAACCTACTTAAAACTCGATCAATGTAGGTTTTCTGAGACAATCCAAGAATGCCTTTAGTTCTCTCACGAAATATCTGGATGCCCAAAACATAAGAGGCCTCACCAAGATCTTTTATATCAAAATGAGATGATAACATGCGTTTTGTCTCAAACAGAAGCTCAATGTCATTTGTGGCGAGTAATATATCATCAACATAAAGAACAAGAAAGATATACTTACTCCCATTGATCTTTAAATATATGCATTGATCAACAAGATTTTCCTTGAAATCACAAGAGGTAACAATTTCGTCAAACTTCAAGTACCATTGTCTTGATGCCTGTTTAAGCCCATAAATGGACTTATTAAGCTTACATACCATGTGTTCCTTTCCTTCCACTTGAAAACCATCTGGTTGCTTCATGTACACATCCTCAAATAGATGTCCATTGAGAAAAGCTGTTTTGACATCCATTTGATGCAGCTCGAGATCAAAATGAGCTACCAATGCCATAATAATTCGAAAAGAATCTTTGGTAGAAACAGGTGAGAAAGTGTCTTTATAATCAATACCTTCTCTTTGGTTAAAGCCCTTAGCAACAAGCCTAGCTTTATACCTTTCTACTTGACCTTCAGAATTATACTTGGTCTTAAAAATCCATTTGCAACCAATTGCCCTATAACCACATGGTAGTTCAACTAAGTCCCATACACTGTTTCGACACATCGATGCCATCTCATCATGCATAGCATCTATCCAATATGAAGATTGAGGACTATCAATGGCCTCATTAAAAGAGACTGGATCAAGAGACATACCAGTATTAAACTCATGCTCCTGCAAATAGACAATATAATCATTAGAAATTGCTGGTCTACGACTTCTTTGTGATCTCCTCAAAACAATATCATCTGATCTCATATCAACATCAGCTATAGCGTCAACAACCTGGTCTTGGACAATAGTACTAGTTCCCTCTGTCAATGGTGGTGCAGCAACTGCTGGGGAAGTAACCTGAACAGGTACAACAACACGCTCCTCCCTAAATACAATTTCACGTGTCGCTGAACTCCCACTGTCACTAACATCCTCAAAGAAGATGGCTCGATCAGATTCAATAATTCTAGTAACATTAGAAGGGCAATAGAATCTAGAGCCTCTTGATCCCACACAATAACCAACAAAATAACCAGTAATGGTCTTAGGATCAAGTTTCTTCTGCTGAGGATTATAATGCCTTATTTCCGCTTTACAGCCCCAAACACGAAAATGATGCAAACTAGGTCTTTTACCTGACCATAACTCATATGGAGTTTTAGGAACTGATTTACTTGGCACTTGATTCAAAATATATGTAGCAGTTTTTAGAGCCTCACCCCACAAAAATTCAGGCAAAGTGGAATGACTAAGCATACACCGCACCATATCCATGAGAGTACGATTTCTTCTTTCTGCAATACCATTCTGTTCAGGGGTTCCAGGCATTGTATACTGAGCCTCAATACCACATGCCTCGAGAAATCTAGCAAAAGGTCCAGGATTTCTACCAATTTCATCATATCTCCCATAAAACTCACCTCCTCTATCTGATCTTACCGCTTTGATTTTCTTATTTTTCTGGAGTTCCACAGCAGCCTTGAAAACCTTAAAAGCTTCCAATGAATCTGATTTTTCTCGAATGAGCTCAATACAACCATAACGAGAATAATCATCAATAAATGTAATGAAGTATCTATAATTTCCCAAAGCGGCAGGTAAAATGGGACCACAAATATCAGTATGAATTAAATCTAGAATCTCCTGACTTCTACTAATCTTTTGCTTTCTGGTTTTCGCTGGAAGTTTTCCTTTGATACAAGCAACACAAGTTTCAAAATCAGAAAAATCCAAGTCAACTAGAATGCCATCTTTAATCAACCTTTTCATTCTTTCTCTAGAAATATGACCCAACCTTTTGTGCCACAACATGGAAGAATTCTTATTGGATCTAGTACGTTTAGAGCCAACTACAGTATTCACAACAGAAACACTAGAAGAAGCAGGATTTAAAGAAGGAAATAAGTCGATTTTATATAAACCATCATACAAGGTAGCAGTACCAACTATAATACAGTCATAAAAGATTGTAGCCTTTCCATTTCCAAAATGAAAAACATATCCACATCTGTCCAAAACAGACACAGAGACTAGATTTCTTCTGATGGAAGGTATAAAAGCAGCATCAAACAAGTTCAAAACATGCTTAGAAGCCAAAATAAGTCTGATTGTACCAATGTGTTCAACTTCAACCTTCACCCCATTGCCCATATTTACTACTAACTCTGTGTCATTTGGTCTTCTGCGATTCCTTAGCTCCTGCAAAGAATTTGTAGTGTGAATGGTTGCACCAGTATCTAGCCACCAAGTATCAGAAGGTACATCGACTAGATTAGACTCAAAACACACTAGTAGTGAATGTGTACCTTTCTTATTTATCCAAGCCTTAAATCTCCTACAATCAATCCTCTTGTGCCCAAACAAATGACAAAAGTTGCACTTTCCCTTAAAGACTTCCTTCTTAGGCCCATTTGGAACACTCATACCAGCTTGTTGAGGAGGCTTTCCATATTTCTTCATCTTATGGAAGTTGCTATTATTACTCTTGAAGAACTTCTTCTTCCCTTTATCAACAGTTACCATAAAGGCAGCATGAGACTTGGCCTTTTTCATCATCTCCTCTTCTTGAGTTACAATAGCAGTCATTTCACTCAAACTCCATTCATCTTTCTGAGCATTATAAGTGGTCTTGAGTGCATCAAACTGAGGTGGTAAAGATTCAAGCACTTGCCATACAAGAAAGCTATCTGCTAACTCAACTTTCATTCCTTTGAGCTTATTAAATAAGTGAGTAAGCTTCATGATGTGCTCTCGGACTCCACTAACCCCATCATAGGTTGTGGTAGTAAGAAGTTTCATCAAAGTTCCCTTCTCTGCCTTATCAAACTTAATAAATTTCTTCCCAACGGCATCAAGATATTCTTTAGCACTATCAGTATCAGCTATGCTCAGCCTAATAGACTTGTCAATAGTATACTTCATAATCATGAGACAAGTCCTATTAGAATGCACCCATTGCTCATAACGAGTCTTTTCAGCCGCAGAACTTTCACTAGTGGGCTCAACAGGCGCATCGATCCTCAAAGCCAAATCCAAATTCATAATAGCCAAATTAATAGTAAGAGATTCATACCAATCCTCATAATTGGTTCCCGTCAGACTCTTGATGGCAGATAAAGAGAGAGACATAGCCGCATTGCCATAAGCTGAGGAGAATATAATAAAAATTATTATGCATGTGGAATAAGAAACATGCACCCATAAATGTCTCAAGGCAATCTTATATCCATGCCGAAGTTTTATTTAAAATAGACTCTTACATACTATGCTAGAGCCCATGATACATTAAAAGACTCTTACGCATGATAAAGCAGAATAATTAAATACATGGACTTAAAATGACCCGCTACCGAAAGGATAGGACTAGGCCACCAAGTGCCAAGTACTTAACTATTATCTTTATCGTCCTAAGCATCCTACCAAATAATGATTTGCCGACAGGGTAAATTCACTATTTGTATGAATCTTAGTATAATATCATTAAGCGGAAGCATGATCAATAATAACAACTCCGATAATTTGTTATTACTAGTCTCACGAGAGGTGGGTACATAGTCATTCCAAACCATCGGTATTACAACAAAATGACATAATCTCCATATAAGATTCTTTATTTCGAGAATAAAAAAAATATGTAAAAAAAAAAAAAATTAGTACAACAGCACTATTATACTACATTTTTTTTTTAATTTTATTTAATTTAATTTTTTTTAATTTTATTTTATTTATTTATTTAATATTATAATAAGTCAAACCGGGTGGTCAAACCGGGTCAAAATCGGGTCAAATCTGGGTGGTCAAACCGGGAAAAATCGGGTCAAATCTGGTGGTCAAACTGGGGTCAATTCAGCCCATATATAATCCATCAACCCATACGTATGGGCTTTGTCCACATTTACCTTTCTCAAAACTATTCCCTTAGTCAAGGGTCTAAATATCACATGGGCCAAATAGTTAGAATAAATCCAATCCAAAGCCCATACCATGAATCAAAACCCTACCCAGATAATTAACATGTTTTACCCGAGTTACTTTAGCGAAAAGGGACTCCGGCGCCGCAACCTTTCCGGACACTATTCCGGCCACCGGTTCGGCCATCCGAACCATTTTTCCGGCCGATCCGGATGAGGAGACGCCGGTGAGGACATTTCCGGCATCCTCCCATGTCTCCGGTAGTCCACTTTAGTCAAAAAAAAAAAAAAAAAAAAAAAAAAAAAACGAAGATACAAAAATAAAAAAAAAAATTGGCCACCAAAAGTGGCGGTTTTTGACATTTCCGGTGAGCTACACACCAGTGTTGGCAACAAAAACTCAAAAAACGAAATTTTTGGTCATCCAAGAACTCCAAAAAAAAAAAAAAAAAAAAAAAAGGATGAACTTGAGTGGTGAAAAAAAAAAAAAATTCACAAAACAGGAACTTATTTCCTTACAAATATGACAAGTTGGCTCTGATACCAATTGTTGGATTTTGAATAAATCCGAGATCACCAAGATCTCTTATCAAAATTGTGAAGAAAATTAACAAAGAACATACCTCCAATTTGTGATGAGTTTTCCATGGAGATGTAAGAATTCCTGCAAAAGAGAAAGAGAAATTTCTCTATGGAGTGAACTACTCTCTACCCTCTTTTTCTTCTTTTTTGTGTTTTCAATTACCGTGTGTCTATCATCCCTCACTTTTTAAAGAGATGTGATAAAAGGGCCAGACAAAAAACACTAATAGAACTTAATGGGTTAGTTCTATTTAATTGGAGTGAGAGTAGGGGCCTCCATGTGTCTATAAAAAATAACCCATCCCATTATAGGTTTAATGATTAAACTATAATGCTAGTCCATTAAAAACAAATACAACATAAAATGCAAAGAAGTCTTGACAAAGATATCTATGAAATACTTAAAATAAGCTTTGATGCACTGGACGACAATGAGAAGGCTATCTTCCTTGATATTGCGTGTTTCTTTAAGGGAGAAGAGAGAGATTTTGTAACAAAAATTTGGGAAGCGAGTGATTTTGATCCAGTTATTGGAATACAAGTTCTCATCGAAAGATCTTTGGTGAATGTTGATCAACATGAACGATTGCAGATGCATGACGTGATACAATTGATGGGTAGGAATATTGTTCATCAAGAATCTCCCGACGAGCCAGGAAAGCGAAGCCGATTATGGTCTCATGAGGATATTCTCCGTGTTCTTAAGGAAAATACGGTAAGAGCACTTTAGTCCACTTGTTCTATCAATTTTATCATTTTATCATTTTTCTTCTATCAATTGAGTCCTAATATTTTTTCCTCCACTTGTTCTATGATTTATTAGGGAACTTATAATGCAATTCAAGCCATAAAGCTAGATTTGTTCGGGCAAAAAGATATTTTGCTGAATCCTAGTGCGTTTACAAGAATGAAAAGGCTTAGACTGCTTAGAATCCGTCATGCACGCTTTTCAGAGAGTCCTAAAAGTTTGTCTAATGAGCTAATATTGCTTGATTGGGATGGATACCCATCACCATCTCTGCCGTCCAATTTTCATCCTCAGAAACTTGTTACTCTCAACATGCATCACAGTAAACTCAAGCAATTCGAAGGAATAAAGGTAAATATCTTATCTCTTTTCTAGATTTTAAAATAAGAATTCAAATGTATGGATCCATTTTTCTTTTCAAAAAATTTACTTGTAAAAAAGAAATTATATTGGTAATTCTTGGAAGCTGATACAATATTGTTCCTTTCACCTTTATTTTCCAGGTTTGTGAAAATTTGAGAGAAATAAAATTTTCTTACTGTGTATACTTGACGTGCATCCCTGATGTCTCAATAATGGCAAATCTTGAGAGTTTGAATGTTAAGGGCTGTCGCAATTTAGTTGAGGTTCATCAATCTGTTGGATTTTTAAACAAACTGTCTCTGTTGAATGTTCAATATTGCTGTAAACTTAGACGCCTTCCTGACCTGAAGTTGCCACGTCTTCAAATCCTAGAACTTACTGGGTGCATAAGTCTGGAGAAATTTCCAAATATTGTTGGAGAAATTCCTCGTTTACGTGAACTTTGGTTAAATGACAGTCCCAATATTCAAGAACTGCCTTTGTCAGTTGAATATCTCATTGGGCTTCAAAGGATATCAATATTTTCATTCAAGAACCTTAGAGATCTCCCTAGAAGCATTTCTAAGTTGCCACGTCTCAGGGAGCTTGTTCTTAGGCATTGCAGAAACCTTGGAAGGTTTCCAAAATCGTCGTCATCATCATCAACAAATTTGGGCTGGCTGGCTTCGTCAAAGGGGAACAAAACTCAAGATAAGAGCCACTCTGTTGGGTGGTTTCCAGCCTTGAGAAAGTTGAAAATCATGTACTGTAATCTAGAAGAAGTTGATTTCCTCAACAGTCTTCATTGCCTTTCCACGCTAGAAGAATTATATCTATCAGGAAACAATTTCGTTAGCCTCCCTGCATCATGTAACACTGGATTTACCCATTTGCGATCGCTTGCATTGTGGCATTGCAATGGGCTTCAACAAAAGAATGCAAGTATTGATGTGTTTCCGAATGGTTTCGGAAAAATGATAACTACAATTAAAATTAGAGGAGGGGAGTTACCAGAATGGTTTCGGCATCAAACTAGGGAGATTGAGATGTGTTTCCGAGTGCCTCCACCTAAAAATGCCAAGTTAGCAGGTTTGGTTATCGGTCTTGCTTTCAAACCTCATTTTGAGCTCTCTTTCTGCAATTTGAGGGTGTCTATCATTATTAGTAATGGTCGTCAATCAACTCCCATAGCCAAATCCTACGAGGTTCCCTTTCATGGACATGAACTGGGATTAGATGGAGCACTGTGGCTGTTGTACCTTCCACGTGGTGCCCTTGAGTGGCGGGATGAGATCACCAATGAAGGGGATCACTTTGGAGTTTCATATCAAATTCATTTACGGACACCATTTGTGAAGTGTGATAAATATAATAACAGGTTGGGAGTTCATTTTGAATTCGAGCAAAACGACAACATGGATGATGATGATCCAAGAGTGATCCGGCATGACCCTTCTCCTAACAATAAGATAGCTATCTTGGAGAACGATAATTGTTGCCAACTACAGCAACAGCTAGCAGAACAACATGAACGGGCAAAGCGTGGACAAATTTCTTTCTGATTTGTGAAATATTATTTTTTGTTTTAGAATTTAAAAAAATTGAATTACTTTTGTGTTTTTATTTAAAATTTTAGAAAAATTATAATGACTATATAATAGTTTACTTTTATTTTCTAAAACGAGTGAATTTTATTACTTGGGGACTTTTAAAAAACATTCATTAAGCCTTTCTTTTTTTTGACATATCAGTGTTGGAATCTTATAATCGGTTGTCTTTACACTTCATTTGGTTGCTTTTATTATTAACTTTTTTTAAGAAATTCATTTTACACCTCTTTTGAAGGTTCTTCAAGGTAAACTATCTTCAATTAAGAGTAATATTATGTATAAGTATTAAGTATGCAAGTTTTACACATTAAAAAAAAAAACAAAAGGAAAAAAAAGTATGCAGGATCGATACAAACTCTTTTATAAAAAATAAATAAATCTCACAAAAAATAGACTTATCTTTTTACATTTTTATATGCTAAGATCTACATTTTTATAAACAGTTTTGCTACATACAAGCACAGTCGCGTACTAATATGTGTACCAACATTGATTTATTCATACTTAAAATTTAAATTAACACTGTTTTCAATAAAATCTACTTTTTGACCAATCACATCACATTGGTGCACAGATTAGTGCACAATTGTGCTTGCAACTATACTTTTCCTTTTATAAAAGATACGCACGCAAAAGGCTTTCTTTTTTCTTTTTTTAAAGAAGATGATAATACCCTAATTTTATTGATAATCATCACTTATAACGAAGGAAAATTGTGATTACACAAACAAATATTTGGTGATAACAAATAATCAAAAAAACCCAAACTCAGGCATAATAATAATAATAATAATAATAATAAGGAAAATGCTATATGCAAGTGTTGTGGCGCACCCATTGCGCACGAAACATGACGTGTCTACGTTTATGGTGTTTTGAAAACAGCGTCTTCTCTCCCATTACCTTCTCCCCCTCACCTTTTTCTCTGTTTCCTGCAAATTTTCAGCACATCTCATGTTCAGTACAGAAAATTCTCAACACCCTACTCCATATTTTCTTCCATAAAAGTACCTTTTACCCTTCTTTATTTTGGCTCTCTAGACTCTAGTCTAAAAGACTTTATGCCCAACCAAAAATTTTCCAGCACGAGTTGATCTACAATTTTGCAAAGAAGAGTAAAAATTTTAAGATCGGTCTTTTTTTTTAGTTTAGTATAAAAAGTTCAGACTTTCCAAATCGGCATCTCTAATCATTTAAGGCATGAGATTTTGGCGTGGGATTTTTTCAGCTTTGGTTTTCCATGTTAAACACTGTTTGTGAAATGAATTTCATCTGAGTTTGAAGTATAATCCCTGCTTGCCTACTCTGCAAGCTGTCAAAGTTCACTACTTTGATTCCATCTTAAACCTGGATATTGGGAGAAATGTTGAAGGAATCTAAAGTATAATACTTTCTGCAAGATTTTTGTATTCACATCAGAAATATTTAAGATTTTTGCATTGTAGCTGTGCTCTCATATTCTGTGAAGAAAAAAAAAAAAGAATGAGAGGTGACTTTGCGGAAGGGGAGAAGGGAAAACGCTGGTTTCAAAATTCCAAAACTCACCGTTTAATATTACCACGTTGTGTTTAGTTGGTGGGTGCGCAAATGGTAAGCCACCACGCTTGCATATAGCATTTTCCATAATAATAAAACCTAAAATTGTCAATCACAATACAAGATACCCATAAAACCAAAGCCCACAATAGTTCAAAAGAAAAAGAACCAGCCTTAAATAAAAGACCATAACTGAAAAACCTGCAAGAAAACCAAGAAGTTGCATGCAAAGTAACAATAGTAAACAAATAAAACCAAATGCAACTTACCAGGCCACTATGAGATACGCAAATACGGAAGACCAATTCTATCTTATGCGGAGAAGGCCTCTTAACTTGTTGGGCAACCTATCTTGATCACCATACCAAGTCTTATTTAGGCCCTCAGCTCCTACATGCGAAAGACTTGTATAATATTACATCATCAAAAATGCCTTTCACATCCGTCAATTACAACTTCACTAACTCTACCTGAACTCATTTTTCACACGACTTGTTTGAGTAACTAACAGTTTTGGACCTTTGGTGAATACTTGGGAGCTTTCATGTAAAGAAAATTGCATAATTCTAAGGAAGTTAAAAATTCAAGTTTTTTTTAATTTCATTTATTTATGTACCGCTCAAATAACATACATTTCAACACACCTAGCTAGTATAGTACTTACATGACATAATTTTATTTGAAATATAAATTTTAAAATTTGAATCCTACAAATCAAGTCTTACCATTTAAGTGACCAATTTTGGACACTTGTCATCTATGAACCATGATTTAATGAATTGCTAGTGTTGTGGTAAATGGATGGGACCATGTCGTCTCTTAATTTGCAACTATGTCATGATAATGAGCAAAAACACCGAAAGATGTGAGAATACTCCACATACCTGAGTTGATGGATTTGTGGTAGGAAGCGTTATAGGAGATACATACTCTTTCCCTTTCCCTTTCCCTTTCTTCATGTACAGAATATTTAACAATATTTTAGAACAAGAAAAATTATCTGAAAAAATTGAAGTTACTTAAGCCTTTAACTAAAGCTGCTTGTTAAAGCTAGCAAGTAACAGAATTTATAGAGTTCAGGTAATTAATAGAAAAGTAAATGAAAACCCAATTAGAGAATCTTGACCTGAGAGAAGAATCTTGTTAACTAGAACTAGTTGTCAAAATGATTGCACGTGCCAACTAGCTTGATCAGAAAAATCTAGGTGCAACCTTAAAACCTGCAAAAGGAAGAACACGATCAAGAACAAATATTCGATGCCACAAATAAATGTAGGGGAAAGTTCGGTCTAGTCCGGTCCCGAGAGGTTTTGTGGACCGCACCGGACATATTCGGTTCAGGATTTTCTCACCCTGGACCTAACCGAACTCCCTAAGAACAGGGATGGTCTAGTCCGATCCGGTCTGGTCGTGCCACCTCAAACCTCCTTTTTTTTTATCCAAGGAAATTTTGTTTAATACTTATATAATTATATTGTGATATATTTAATATATATACATATAGTATACTATTATATATATCTATTAATATATATATATATGTATTAGTAGTACGCTAATACTATTAGTCTATTAGTATATAATAAATTAGTAATAGTCATTAACTTATTTACTATAACTAATAACTATATGTAATATACTAGTATTGCTATTTACTATATCTCTTCAAAACCCACATATTTATTAATACTCTATGTGATATTATATTAAATAATAGTAATACTCTTATTACTAATAATCTATGTAGTTATACTAATACTCTATGTAGTTATATTAAATACTATATTATTAATATTCTATGTAGTTATACTGATTTAATACTAACATATTGCATATTAAGTTAACTATACTAATACTATTATAAATTTGTACATATATGATATATTATAATTTATACTATAACTCTTATAATATGTTAATATTAATATATACTAGTACTATATATTATATTTAATAGTTATACATTAAAGAATATAATAATACATTGATACTAAATGTATATAGTTATAGACTTATAATGATTTAATTATTATGAATTTATAATTAATATAGCTATATAATAGTATTAGTATTAGACTGTTAGTAATTTAGTATAGCTATATTATAATGGTAATATTAGTTATGTTGAATCAATAGTTAGTATAATTATACTCTACATTATTAGTATTAATATGAATATTAGTATTAGTTATAGCTATATACCCTATATTAGAATTGAGAGTCTTAGACTGTATAATAGACTAATAGTATTAGTACAATTATATATGTATATTGTATATCTATATATTAGTATTAATTATAGTAATTAGTATAATTATATAATAATATTAATAGTAGACTATTAGTATAGCTATATATTAGTATTAGTTATACTGTTATAGTGATTTAGTATATCATAATTTCTATATTATAATTTATACTTTTATAATATGTTAATATATACTAATACTATATATTATAGTTATACATTAAATACTTATAGTTATACTTATAGTTATACTTATATAGTTATACTAAATATATATAGTTATACTTATAGTGATTTAGTTATTAACTTAATATGATTAGTATAACTATATAAATTATAATAGTATTAGACTATTAATATAGCTATATATTAATAATATTAGTTATGGTGAATCAGTGATTTAATATAACTATATAAGTATTAATTATAGTGATTAGTGTAACTATATAAATTATATAATAGTATATTAGTATTAATAGTAGACTATTAGTATAGTTATATATTAGTATTAGTTATCGTGATTTAGTATAACTACAGTCTATATTAGACTATTAATATTTTTTTTATTGATTTCTCTCTATTAATTTAGAAATGACATCAGAAACACAACTTAGAAGATAAATTGGGTGCGTAGGAATGTCCAGCACATAGCTGTCTGGAGTGTTGTTTTCCTTTGGAAGGTGCCCCCACCCGGCCCCAACCCCAAGGTCAAAGGAAAGGGAGAAGTTGTGGTTGTCATTCTGCCTTAAACAAAGCATTAATCTTTGGTGCTACTTGTTCATGAAAATTTAAGCATCGATTACTTTGTAAGGAGAATCTGCAATCACCAATCTAAAAAATCTCACCGGAAATCTGCATCAAATGGAGAAGATGGCAAAGATTTTAGGATTTCTCAAGGACGAGAAGATGAAGCTTGAAACTGACGTTGGCTGCCTGCTGAGATTCTTCGGGTTTTCTTCTATTTCTTCTTCTTCTTCTATTGCACTTGTTTCATGTTGGAGTTTATGTTTACCAAAAATTCATTTAATATTTTGAGAAATTTGAGTGGACAAATTCATTTTCACGGCAAACCCCCCATTATATATAGAACACGTACACGTTAGATCTCGTATTTATCTTCTTCCTCTAAACTAGGGTTGCCGCTGCACCACCTTAAGGTAGCCACTGCTCAGTCCATGCACGGAACCTCAGCCACCCAAACTCCTTAAGAGTTCACCACTCAAGCCATGGCCATCTTCGGAAACACCATGAAAATAGCCAAGCCACCACAACACCGCCCTACCCCTCGGTGCCTAGCCAACCCGAAACCGCAACACCACTGCACAACCACTACACATGAGCCCCTCCAAACGACAACTCCACTCCCTTTCCTAGCAGCAACTCGACTCCCTTTCCTAGCAGCAACTCGAATGGAAAATCACCACCCTTGCTCCTCCACAGCACCCTACACGTCGAAAACACCACACGGGTTACGCCAGTGTACCTCCTCTTGGTCACCACCTCAGTGCACGGTTTATCCACCACAACAATCTCGGTTTTGCATGCATAAAAACATAGCATTGCCCCCTTCTCGTTGAACCACGACCCAACTTCTCCACCCACTCAACCACCAAACAGCCTTCAATTCCCTCTCCACTGCCATTAAGCCTCTATTTTTCTACCCCCAAAACAAAGCACGGGTTGTGCTCTCAACCCCTTGTGTGACGAAGGTCTAGCGTCATCACCATTTGCCACTCATTTGCCATCGTCTAGCCGTAAGACACAGTCACCTTTTCTACTGTTTCATTGTCCCTATCACACTAGATCCAACCCTCTTAGTTAGCCCAATTTTATGTATTTTTGGGTTCTTTTATCTTTTAGAAATTTTGTTTGTAAATATTTTTGTTTAACTTCCCAATTTATTTTCCTAAAACATCCAATTTACAAGTTATATGTTCAATTGGAGATTTATTGAAGTTATATGATTTTCTATAGGTGACGATTGATTATTCGTTCAGCACTGTTGTGAAGAATTTTTGCAAGACTAAGAAGTTCAGGTAAACGTGGTTCCTATACTAGACTTTGCATAAAAGATATGAAATGAGGTTGATTTTGAAAATATGCATATTTGTTGTGACGCCGCCAACTCCCATGTACGGACACGTGGAAATCGAGGCATCGGAATGATGACAACACGGGTCACGCATCCCATCGCTAAGTGCTAAGTGTGTGTACATGCAACACGTGTACAACAAAACAATGCAACGGATAATAAAAGTTAGTCTACTAAGTACCATAATTGTTTAAAATATAAATTCGTTTAAACATAAGCGTACTAAAAAAAATTACAATTAATCGGTAAAAAAGTCATAAACTAAATACATAATTTAAAAGTAAGAAAATAATTTCCAACATATACAAGCAAGAGGCACCCAATCAATTCTTCGGTAGAGCCGCATCCTCAAGCTCGGCCTCCTCATCATCTACATGAAAATTTATGATACCAAGAAACGGTACCGCAGGTAAGTAATCATCCAAACAAACGCCGTGATAAAAATACATTCATACCAAACAAAATGCATGAATATGATTCCATATGCATGAGACCCAAAAATCATCATTTTCTCGAAAAGAATAATTTTTTCACGCATGCAAAAAATCTCATTTGGCCCAAAAATTCAATCCAAATCAACAGTCCCGCCATTTTTCCAAAAAATGGCCCAATATAAAAATCCATTAATTCAATCTCGCAATTTTTCAAGAAAATGGCCCAATATCCGTTATTAAAACCAATATCCAATTTTAATTCGTATGCACCATGGTCTCCCCTAGGGACCATCCGCACACCCTGACTCCTTTCATCACACCATGGGTAATGACCATGCATGTAACGAGCAATGCCCAGTTCCACACCCAGCGCGTTCGTAGCCAAGCATCCTTTAGCCCTCACCGGTTTATGTGCCATGAAGTCAGCACGAGAGCGTTACCATCCCGTCCAATCTTGTTGTTGTCCAGCAACAACTCAGGGGATGTCACTTAATATATTGCGTTCACGAGTGACCAAAGGAGCTCCACCGAGATAATGTCCCATCTTTGCTTGGGGTCGTGATACACAGGCACCAAAAAATTCACTTTCACACGAAAACCCAATTTTTCATTCATATCCATGAATATGCATGCACTATGTGAAAATCTATTTTTCATTTTACAAACATGATCATGCGTGCACTATGCAATGCATGCGACAAGTCACAAAGATATCCAACAAACCCAACATCATCCAATCAACAAACAACTCCGTCCTCCATTCCAAATGACCCCCAAACTCATCGGACTCAATCCAGCACAACAAACAAATCACAGATTATTTGCTAAAGCATAAATATATTTAAATCACAAGAGTTGTTCGGAAAATACTTACAGCGCTATAAAATAATTTTTGAAGGATCACTGAATTGCAAAAAGGCTGTGGAAAGGCAACGTTACAGTGCAAAATGCACTATGGCCGTGGGTCTCAAAATATCCAAATTTGGACAGAGGCAAACGAAGGCTAGGGAAGGCTAGGGTATGGCTTAAGGGTGTTGGTGAAGTTAATAGTGGTGGTTGGTGGCCACGGGAGGTGGCGCACGGTGGAGATCGGCTATGAAAGGTGGAGAAAGGCCGTGGGAGAGTGAGGGAGAGTGTGACGGCTAGGGGTCACGGTGGGGCATGAGATTGGCTAGGGGAGGTCACCGGTGGATGGGGAAACCGATGGTGGTGGCGGTGAGGTGGCACAGTGGCGCACGGCGGCAGAACGGAGGAAAAGCCGTGGGTCTTGGTGGGCTTCGTGGTGGTGAACAACGGTGAGTTAGGGGCTAAGCTTGGTTGAGGATGTTGGCTGATGAGAGAGGAAGCTATAGTGGTAGTGGTTGCGCTGTTGGGTGGCGCACGGCGGCCCAGTAAGTTCATGGCCATTTTGGGCTCTACACAGCTAGGAAAGAGAAGGATGAGGTGTGGGGGTGGTGGCTGGGGTGGGTGAGGTCGTCGGCGTGAGGGTAGGGCTGAGCACCGATTCAACCGGAGTCGGTTTTGGCCTCCTCCGACTCCGACTCCGACTTTGTCGGAGGCCGAATCCGACCTCCAACTCCGACACCGCTTACACCCCACTCCGCTCCGACTCTAACTCTGACATGTCGGAGCGGAATCGGAATTGGGCTTTTTGTTGGGCTTTTTTATTGGGTTTTTTTTTAGACTTTTTTCTTTGACCCAATTACCATTTCAATTTTACAATTTGCAACTCTAATCGGATTTGGGCTTCTATATCAATTTTTTTTTAAAATATAATTTGAGATTTCTAATTTATCTAACCAAAATTATCACATTAGAAAATAAAACTAAATTCAAAATCTATCACTATAACAAATAAAACTAAATTCAAATGTGCAACCAAAATTAAAAACTAAATACACACATTAAAATTACATAACCAAAATTAAAGTATGCTGGCCATAGAATTGGCTAATTCTGCATTAAGATGTTAAAGTATAGGAAATTAGTATTACAAAATGTTAAAATCAACTCATATAACAACTTAAAAAAATCTCTAAATACATTACCTGAGTCGAACTTATAGCTCTCTGCATCATCAGTGGCTTCAGAATAATTTTGACTCAAGCATATGGGAGTAGACTTCAACCAATTTTGCGAGCACACGAGAGCTTCTACAGTTCTAGGAGCCAAAGAGCTCCTAAAAGGATCCAGGACACGGCCTCCTGTGCTAAATGCTGACGCAGATGCAACGGTGGTGATAGGAATAGCCAAGATATCTCTTGCCATTAGAGCAAGAACTAGATACTTGGTGGAGTTGACTTTCCACCAAATTAAAATATCGAAACTCCCCATAGGAATCTCAATGTTCTCCAACAAATACCGCTCTAACTCCGACTTACAATCCATCAAGGATGCTGTATGCTCTTTATGGAACTCCCTAAAAGAATCCAAGGGATCATAATCTGTAACAGTACTACTACTCCCCATTGATGCACTAGCTTCACCGCTTTGAGTTTTGTTAGCACCAGTTACGCACCCACCACCAAACTCTACATATGCCTCATACAAATATTCCATATCCCTCTTGAGGAGTGCAACAAACTCCTCACCCTTCTCCTCACCCAATGTTTTCTTGAACCAATATGCTTGAGTAACCAATTTGAACCGCGGATCAAGAATAGCAGCAATAAACAACAACCGAAAGAAATACAGATTGGATAATAGATGCAATGGTTAGAATGTCATTTCAAATTATATGTAGTAAGGATTGTTTTATTAATGAAGTTCAACTTGCTAAAAAAAGAAAGAAATAAATAAAATAGACTCGAGGAATTTAAGAGGAAAGTGAAAGACTAATTGAGCTTTGCATCTTCATTTTCTTTTCTATATTGCAATCCTTCTTAGTCAAAAATTACTCTCCAGACTACGTAGGGCCATGGGGACTTAATAAAAGACACCATTGGCCCAAGCCTACACTCTATGACTCAAGTTTTAATGAAAATTCAACAAAAAATCGCAACGAGTCATTATCAAGTTGAATGAACCGCAAAAATTATGGAGAAGCATCTTAAACCGGACTGATTTTCCTCCTAATAGTGTGTCCCATACTAATACTAAAATACCAAAAGCATAATCACAACTTCGGCCACGAGCAACCAAATTGACATGAAAAACTATCCAGTACATAGTGTGTCCCATCCAACATTCCAACCGCATGCTAAATGCAAAGGGACCCGTACAAAAATAGCACACAACAATCCTAAAATCCACAACTATCCAGCGATTCCAGCACACAAACAAACATAATATCCACAACTATCAAGAAAATAAACAAAAATATTGCAAAAATAGTTCAGATATACAAATTATAGAGAGAGAAAGAGAGAGAGAGAGGCACTCGGTTACAACTCAAAATGAGATTTATGGGTTCACAAGTTCACGGAGGGACGACGGAGGAGCTCCGGCACGGCACGGGTTCAGAATCTTCAGATGAGAGGTACGGGTTCACGGGTTGGTGAAGGTTGAGATGAGAGGAAACGGCACTGAGGGAGAAATCTGATTCAACGAAGGGGGAGGGAATTCAGGGGGGGGGTGTGGGGGGGGAAAACCCTAATAACTTAACAAAAACGGCGCCGTTTGGGGTTATTTTAACCCCAAACGGCGCCATTTGGGGTTAAAAATTGGGAAAAAAAAAGGGGTACGGCGCCGTTTACTGATTCGGTGATTCCTATTTCTAAATTCTACAATCTACTGCTATTTCTAAATTCTACAATCTACTAATCTACTTTAAACAATAAAAATAAATTAATAAGTTAGTAAAAATATATTTAAGTTAGTAAAAATATATACTATTATATATATTATATATTAGTAATACACTAATACTAATACTATTAGTCTATTAATATATAGTAAATTAGTAATATTTATTAATTTATTTACTATAGTCTAATAACTAGATAGTCACCATAGTCTAGATGTAATAACTAGTAACTAATAATATCTAATAACACTAGTTACATTAGTACTAATAGATAATAACTTAAAGATACTAATTTAATATACATATAGCTAATATATACTATTAAATATATTATATATTAGTAATACACTAATACTAATAGATAATAACTTAGAAGAATATTAATTAATATATATTAACTAATAGTATACTATTATATATTAGTAATACACTAATACTAATACTATTAGTCTATTAATATATAGTAATATTTATTAACTTATTTACTATAGTCTAATAACTTATAACTGGATAGTCTAGATGTAATAACTAGTAACTAATAATATGTGATAACTAAATTACTAATAGATAATAACTTGAAGATAATAACTTAAAAGATATTAATTTAATATATACAACTAATAGTATACTATTATATATATTAGTAATTTACTATATACTAATAGTCTAATACTATTAGTCTATTAGTATATAGTAAATTAGTAATATTTATTAACTTATTTACTATAAGTTTATAACTAATAACTAGTGCTAATTGCTAGTATATTATTGGATTTAACTAATGATGTTACTATATTTATATTTATATGATTACTATATAGAAAAACACATATATTTTTTATAAAATATGTACACTAGCGGAGCGGAGTCGGATACGGAGTCGGAGTCGGAGTCGAAATAGGGAGTCGGAGTCGGAGGATCGGAGTCGGATCGGAGCGGAGTCGGAGTCAGAAATAAGAAAAAGGAATGGACAGAAGTAAGATCCAGTGTTTTCAATCTGGGTCTCAAAACTGATTCAACGAAATATATTCTAAAACGGCAAATTTAAATAAAATAATTTAAACGCAGTGACTTAGTAAAATAAAATAATAAAATCTAACAATATACTGATTTAAAATAAAAGGCACAATAAAATAAATAAAAACTAAATAAAAACACTACAACTCAATATTAATAAAATAAAATAGTTAAAACCCAACAATAAAACAATTCAAGCTAGAGATTAATTTAAATGTAAAATAATTATTAATATCAAGAAAACACATTATTTAAATCTCACAACTTAAAAAAAATCATAAAACAATATAACGAGAAACACATTTAATTTCAAATAAAAGAACCACTAATTATAATAATTTAAATAATCATTTAATAAAAATATACGTAAATACGGGGTATCACATTTGTTTTTGAAAAGAAATCTAAAAATAGCCTCAATTATGTGTTCTGCATATACATAAAATCTATATAAGAAAAGTATTTTCCGTCATGATTGGTGTAGACATGAGCTAATTTTGTGCATTCTGTTTTCTGAACTATGCAAAAAGAGCGAATATGAAATTTATGAAAATGTGTGCATGTGATGTGAAAATGTTTTGAATCTGTTTTTGAAAATGTGAAATGATCTGAATTTATTTCAATACTCTGTTTTGATATGAAGTGGTATTTGAAAAACCTTTGTCATGACTTTCTAATTCTGTTCTAACTCTGATTCTGGTTTTGATATAGTGATTCTGATTTTGTTTTACTCTAATATCTTGCCCTGTCACGGGATACAATAGTGACCTTTGGCCCTGTCACGAGATACAATAGTGACCTCTGGCCCTGTCACGGGATACAATAGTGATCTCTGGCCCTACCATGAGATATAATAGCGACCTTTGGCCTTACCACGAGATATAATAATGGTCTCTGCTCTTAGCGCAATCGCTTTGGTAACATGGTGGTTTATATTCGATCTGCTTGGTTTTCTGCAGAATGCACAACCTTACGATGGAGGTTAAACATGGGTTTCTATTTTGATATGATATGATAAGATGAAGATGTTAGTTATGTTGTGCCAAAGGTGTATTTGAATATGGTTTTTTAATATGGACAGTTTGAAGTGTCACTTTGATTTTCTAATAATATGTATTTTTGAGATTTGCATATTGAAACTGAAATGTTTTGTTTCTGCATTATGAACTATATGAAAATGCTCATGTTTACATACTAGTATATGTTCTCTGCTTACTGAGTTGTTGATAACCCACCCCTTATCTCCATAATATTTTTCAGATGATTTTGGAATAGTTCAGCTAAGGATCAGAATTATGGAGCATGGGTGAGATGATTATTTAAGTATAGTGGATTGCTCATAGAAGATTTCTCAGGATTATTGGATTTTATTAAGAGATTTTGTAGTATTATGATGAAATGTGAGTTTTAAGTTACAAGAAGTAACTCTCCGACCCCTACGGGACTGGAGCTTTACCAAGATTATGTAAGAAAAATTTGGAAGCAAGCGATTTTGATCCAGTTATTGGAATACAAGTTCTCATTGAAAGATCTTTCGTGATTGTATACAAAAACAAATTGCAGACGCATGACTTGATTTATACAATTGACGTGTAGGAATATTGTTCATCAAGAATCTCCCAACAAGCGAGGAAAGCGTAGCCGATTATGGTCACATGAGGATATTCTTCATGTTCTTTTTAAAAAACACGGTAAGAGCGACATGGAAAGAAAAAAAAAAAAAAAAATTCTAGGCAAACCTAATAGAAAAATACATATATATATAATTTTATTATTTTTCTTCTTTCAATTGAGTCCTAACATTTTGTCATCCACTTGTTCTATGATTTACTAGGGAACTAATGCAATTCAAGGCATAAAGCTAGATTTGCTCAAAGAAAAAGACATTTTGCTTAATCCTAGAGCCTTTACAAAAATGAAAAGGCTTAGACAGCTTATAATCCAAAATTCTTGCTTTTCGAAGGGTCCAAAGAGTTTGCCCAATGAGCTAAGATTTATTGATTGGGCTGGATACTCATCACCATCTCTGCCGTCCAATTTTAGTCTTCAGAAACTTGTTGTTCTCAACATGTGTCAGAGTAAAATCAAGCAATTTGAAGGAATAAAGGTGAAGTTATGATATAAATTTCGTATCTCTTTTCTGGTTTTTAAAATAAGAATTTAGATGCTAGATCAATTTTTCTTTTAAAAAAAGTTACTTGTAAAAAAAAATTATATGGGTAATTCTTGGAAGCTGATACATTGGTCCTTTCTCCTTTATTTTCCAGGTTTGTGAAAATCTGAGAGTAATAAATTTTTCTTGCTGTTAATACTTGACGTTCATCCCTGATGTCTCAATGATGGAAAATCTTGAGAGTTTGGATCTTCTAGGCTGTCGCAATTTAGTGAGGTTCATGAATCCGTTGGATTTCTTAAAAAACTGTTTCGTTTGGATGTTATAAACTGCTCTGAACTTAGACGTCTTCCTAGCCTGAAGTTGCCATGTCTTGAAAGCCTATATGTTTGAACGGGCACAAGTATGGAGAGATTTCCAGATATTGTGGTAGAAATGCATCGTTTAAGGGAAATTAATTTTATAAACAGTCCCATTCAAGAATTCCCTTCACCAATTGAATATCTCATTGGGCTTGAAAGGATAACAGTACGGTCATGCAAGAACTTTAGAGATCTCCCTAGAAGCATTTCTAAGTTGCCACGTTAAAGGTGTTGCACAAACCTTGGAAAGTTTCCAAAACCGTCATCATCATCATCTACAAGTTCGGGTTGGCTGGCTTGGTCAAAGAGGAACAAAACTCAAGGTATGAGCCTAGAAGCATTTCTAAGTTGAATAATGTATCAACTAATGTACGGTCATGAAAGCTTTTGAATCGTTTAATAATGTATCAAGAAATAAGAAAAAAAAAATAATTAAAATGATAATAAATAGTTTTTATTTTAAAAATGCATTTATATCCAAACTCAACATATATAAATATACAGAGATTTTATTTTTTCCCTTTTTCTTATAAATTTTCTAATGAAAGGAAAATCTCGAAAGAGAGTATTTATTTATCCAAAACTACAAGCGCCATAATTCCCTTACTTGAAATTAACAAGCCAACCGGATTATCATTCAATTATTGAGGATGGTGAAAACTGAAATCCCAAACTAGAACTCAACCTGAACTCATTTTTCACACTACTTCAGTTTTGGTGAATACTTGGAACTTTCATGTAAAGAAAATTGCATGATTATGAGGAACTTCAAAATTCAAGTTTTTGTAATTTCATCAATTTATGTGCTGCTCAAATAACATACATTTCAACAAACCTAGCTAGTATAGTACTTACATGGCATAATTTTATTTAACATATAAGTTTTAAAATTTGAATCATACAAATCAAATCTTATCATTTAAGTGATGTGGATGTTGTTTTCTACACACTAACTTGAAAATAGAATAATACTTTCAACTAGTATGATACATTATGTGAGCATATAAAACTTCTACTACCCGAATTTCTTCTTATTTCAAAACTACAGCATATTATAGATCATTATCAAAGAGGATTCCCATGTAGGATTGTGGCGACTCCGTAATCAGTCAGGAATGCAAAGAATAAGTAATTAAACAACAACATCATTTCCACAAAAACGACTTTCAAGCTTAAAATGCAAATGAGTTGGGCCAGTTGGCAACAAAGATGGAAATTTCAATGTTTTGCAAAGGCTACATTACATACATAATTATTATGTGCTCTGTTCTTTACTTGCGTACTTAACAATGAAGTAGGGAAAATAACCTTTTGAATATGATTTTTAGCCTATCTACAAATCGGAAAATGATTTGTACTAGGGGTGCTACCCTGCCCCCTTGCACTCACATGGGTGGGGTGGTCACTTTTCATCTTGCCCTAGCCTTTCCCCGAGTTACTGTCCGCTCACTCTAGTTCTTTCCTCCTTGGCTTGGTCAGAGCGTGGAGTGTGTTGCCGGCATTGCTGAAGTTGTCAACCTGATCCATGAACTCCCCTAGTGTTGCGGGAGTCCTTCTTGCCAGCTCTGCCATGAACTAGGACCAAGGCCATACTCCTCCTAGGAGCACTATGGGGGTTATCTTCTTGTCCTGGCCATCCATCGTCATGCACTTCTTGTTGAACCTGGACAAGTATGGCGTCAGGCTTTCGTCCTCCCCTTGTTTGATGATGAGGTACGCCATAGGACGCCTTCTTCACTTGCTCACCATAAACTGAGCAAGGAACAGACGGGCCAGTTCCCTGAAACTGTCTATAGACCCCGACGTCAGGGACCCAAACCACACTCTTGCTGGTCCTTTCAAAGTCAGCGGGAAGACTCTATAAGACACTTCCCCTGGGAAACAGTGTAGGATCATGTGTGCCCTAAAGGTTTCCAGGTGCTCGAGCGGGTCTGCGGTTCCCGTCATACATTTTCATGAAAGTGACTTGAAACTTTGGTGGTAAGGGCACTGCCATCACTTCCTCGCTATAGGGCAGGCCCATGTTGGTGAGTAGTTGGTCCACTAATGACGAGGTGCCCATCTTTCTTGCCATCTCCTCATATTTTTCCTTAAGGTTATGCAGCTCATTTTGCATGTTCCTCATTTCCACCTCTGTGTGACCCTCCTCGCCAGCTTTTCTGGATCCAACATGCTCACTATTGCTGGGTTCCACATCGTTCCTTGCCTCGTTGGTGGTTCCCTTGAGCGACCTGTTATCTTTTCGTAGGGTATCCACCTGAATAGTTAGCTTTTCCCACCAGCTAGTCCATGGCAGCTAATTTGGCTTCCATGTTCATTGACATTGCTTCCTCTTGTCCCCAGGTCGTCTAAGAATGAGTTCTCGCAAGCATACAAAGGATACGTGAAGTCTATTAAGATCCCACAAATGGCGCCATTGTTAACATCGTGTTTTGCACATCTTTGGGCCGAGCTCTCAGTAAATTGGGTCTTCGGTCTTGGGCTTACAAATACAAAGAAAATACCGCTAGACGGGGATCGTGGTGGTGGCCGAAGAGTCTTCGATGCCAAAATCATTCTTGCCTTAAAATTTTGTGTAAGTGAATAAAGAGTTCAGAGAGAGTTCCAAGTACTTGGGGATTACCTTTTATATCCCATTTCTTGGGTCAGTTGCCCATGCCTTGTGTTAGGGAGATGTGTCCCCTCAGCAGTTCCTTTAGTCAGGTTCCTTTAACGTGGCATAACTTTTGGAGTGGTGCAATTAATGCGGCTTAACTTTTGGGGTGGCATAACTTTTGAAAAGGTCAACATACTTGTGTAAACAACTTCAATTGACTTCTTTTGCACTTTTCTTGTAGTTTTAATTTATATTTTGCTATTTTTTTATACTTTATGTTATGAGCAATATCATTTAATATATCTAGTATTGTTGTTTTTCAATTATCAATCTTTTTTAATTTGAAATTCTATTTTTAATTTTAAACTTCACGTAATGAACAATATCTAGTGAAATGGACAAAAAAAATTCCATTTTTTAATGAATAATGAATAATGAATAAAAAATCTAGTTATCTAGTGTAATTTTATGTAATGAAATGAATAAAGTTTTTACTCATATTTTACAAATTTTTTAATACTTTATGGAATGAATAATATCATTTAATATATATAGTATTTTTTTTATTAATTCAATTCTCAATATTTTTTAATTTGAAATTTCATTTTTAATTTTAAAACAGTTCATGCTCAAACGTTAATGACTATTACCTGAACGTTAGAATGACTAATTTATACGTTCGAACGTAAGTGGGCTTAACGTTCAAATGTACATGAACAATTCGAATGTACCATTTTATATGTTAACATGTAACCCTTGAAAAACGACATCGTATGATTTATGTTCGAACGAAACATTATCATAGTTCGAACGTATAACCATTTCTCGTCCACTTTTAATGACGGTTTCATGAAACTTGGGTCCAATTAGTGTGTTAGGTCTGCGATCAACATCCTACACCGTTACCAATTGGGTCCACAATAATGGATACAGAACAAACCAATCAATTCCTTAAGAAGTGGTTGAATTTTCATTGTCATCCTTAATTTGTAAACGTGATAGAACACACACATGGCGAGTGTTATATAACATTTACGCCTGGAGATGTCAGTAATTGGCACCTCATTTTCAAGCCAAGTATTACTGGAAGGTATTAGCCCCTAAGGAGAAGTAAATTGTGAAAGAATGCGATTATCACTTCGCCCTATTCATATTTCAATACATGGTTCAAAGCTAATACTTGAGAGATACCCCATGTGCAGGGGGGCCAAGGCGGAGAAGCAAACCTAGAGTTATCAGCTAAAACTATTCAGGATAGGCAGCAATCAACTGCAGACCTACCCAGCTTCCCCCTTTTTCAGCACCATAGATACTTTTCTGAGCAGCATCCAAGAAATTTCTGCCGCTAGATAAGCTGGCATGGGTAGTTTCTCACCCATCGTCCTCCTCAGCCTTCCTCAAACGTTTCCATCTTTGCTCTTCATGCAGTTCAACATCCACTTGCATCTCATACCGCCTAGTAGCCCGCTCTTCCTCTGAAAGTTTGGGAGCAACATTGTGACGCTTGAAGTGTGACTCAATCCCATTGTGATGACTTGAATCACAATACCCTCTGCCTTCTCTTTCCTTTTCATCAACATCAAGTGTCAATTTTCTGATGAACACAGAATAGAAGCAGAGGAAAAATGAAATGACAACCTTTCATGAATGGATTGAATGAATCAATTACAAGTATTGAATGTATTCAATGATTGATAAAGAACCCTGAGTTATACTACTTATAGAGATTTTTTTAAAGTGAAAAACTCTTGAACCATCACTTCTTAAGTTTTTGGTTTTTAACTCCTTAAGTTTCTGGTTGTTAACTCATTCCAAAGATCAACAGCCGAGGCAACATAAAGCAAACTGTTCCTTATTTCTTTAGAAATGGAATTCATTAACCAAGAAAGTACCAAATTGTTAACACGCAGCCAAGCACTATGAAGAACAAGTTGATCAGCAGGAGTAGCAGCAATCGAACCATTAATGAATGCCACCTTGTTCTTGACAGTCAATGCCATGGTGATTGATCGACTCCATGCAATGTAATTATCTCCAGAAAAAATTTCTGAAACGAGGAGGGCACCAGGATTGTCATTTGGATGTAGATAAGAAGGACTAGAGGAATAATCTGAGAGATTTATGACAGAGCGAGGAGAAGTGGCAGAATTGGTAGAATCCATTTCAGGAATCTATTAGAGAAAGTGCAAGAAATGAAAGAAGACGAAGAAGACAACAACAAAAATTCTCGAGCAGAATTTTGTAATTCAGATTTCAAGAATTCAAAGTTTTAGAGACGAGAAGATGAATTTGCAGAAGCAAGAATGATTTTCAATCTGATACCATGTCAATTTTCTGATGAACACAGAATAGAAGCAGAGGAAAAATGAAATGAAAACCTTTTGTGTGAATGAATTAATTACAAGTACTGAATGTATTTATACTAATGAAAGACAATAACAGAAAATAACTAACTTTCTGAATCTTTTTCTAATTTAACACATGCTATTTTAGACTTTAATTCCATTTGCTCAATTTATGAGGCTATACTACAACATCAAGATTTCTGTCTACTAGTCTTCCCCTTTTCCCCTTCTGCAGTGACATTTTCTAAATCTGATTGTTTCCTGGATGATCAATGCTTTTGATTCTTTAAACAGCTATGATGGTGCTTCATCCGGGGCTCCTTTTCACTATGAGCCTTCTTCTTGGGTTTCTGTTCTTCAACCTAGCAAATGATCTCATAATTGAGAACAATCAGAAACATCTTTAATTCCAAATTTTTCAAGAAATGATAAGCTTAATTCCTAATGCATTTTTCGAAGAAGTTTAGACTATTGCAGCTCATACATTTTCCAACTGAAATTCTCCTCCAGAATATCATTTAATTCTTGTTTTTCTTTGGACAATGAATAACTAATCCTATTTACAACAGCACAAACTCCTTGAAGCGAAACTTGACCAACCAAAACACCTTAGCACAAAATACTCCTGTATTTCTCTCTTTATTCAAACCATTATAGTACTTTCCAACTAGCTACATAAATCAATAATTCTAACCCAGGGGAAAGAAAAACATTTCTGTTGTAGAAGTAGCTAATTGCATCTCATCTCACTTTTCAGTTTTATATATTTTTTGACAACCAGAAGTTTGACTTCCACAAACAATCCCTATACAGTGAACAAGTATTTTAGTCAATTTAAAATGAGCATAGCAAGTTAAGATTAGATTGTAAACTCTAGTTCCGCGAAACAGCTTCTAAACTGTTGTACCAGAAACCCTTTTTTTTTTTCTTTTTTTATGATAGGTAAAGAAACTTTCCCATCAATGATTCAATAGCATCACCTTATACCACATCCAACAGAAGCCAGAGACTTGTTTGCCTAAAGAGTCTCAAATAGTCCACATAAACAGCTCTTAATATTCCCCTTTAGATCAAACAAATCATAAATATTCCCCATTTTTTAATCCCGAGACGAATTGCGAGAATAGAACCCCATAAAATTTCTTTCCAGCGTAAAAAATTGAGAACAGGAGGTGGACGTTCCACGGTGAGTGAAGGTGCAGATCAAGAGAGAGAGAAAAGGAGGGTGTCGGGCTAGAGAAACAGAGGCTCGGTGCGGCGGACCTTTGTCTTTAGGGAAACAACACTTCTCGTCTAATATTTATTAAAATGATTAATCTTTTCATATGATTTTAAAGTTAATTCAATATTAGATTACGTGATAAACGCGGAGAAGCTTCTTATCTTCTCCATGGGAATTATACTGAACGACTACATCAAAGCTTACGTGATAAACGCGGAGAAGTAAATCATGTGATTCCCAAGCTTCTCCATGGGAACGAACATCCATTCTTCCTTGTGTTATGTGCGTCACACGTTCTTAACACTGAGTTGACCCAATTGAGTGTCTCTGGCCTCTTTTGGTCATGTGCGATCCACATCATGACGTGCATGGCAATTATTCCTGCAAGCAACAAATTGTCTATTAAAGGTATTCAAAAAGAAAACACGTGTGGGGTACTCACTAAAGAAACCATGGATTCTTACGGGAGTCATTATTTTCCAAGCAAAGGGAGAAAAAGCTATAGAAAGAAAAAGCAAGTGTTGTGAGCTTTCTTGGATCCTTCGGTGAAAGAAATGTAATTAAAGGTATTCAAAAAGAAAACACGTGTGGGGTACTCACTAAAGAAACCATGGATTCTTAGGAGGGTCATTTCAATTTTCAGAGCGAAGGGAGAAAAAGCTATAAAAAGAAAAAGCGAGTGTTATGAACTTTGTTGGATCCTTCCGTGAAAGACAGAGAGATGGGAGAGACAAAGACTGAGGGCAAGTTTTTCTTCGAAGCGACGCGTAATGCATACCTTTTTTTGACAAAGAAGAAGAAATTTGCTGATCAGTTTGAAAGTAGCAGCTTCTCTGGTAATGCCCAGGAAATTTCATTAGAGTTTAATTACACAGTGACAGTGACCCACTCATACCATCTTGATCCACTTCCTTAATATAAAGCTCCTTACTCACATGTCTCTCTGCACTCAATAACTCGTGACCCTTCTTCCTTCAAAGAAGCTACCAAGATTTCAATCTCTTCCATGGCCATCCCAAATGTCTCCTTCACCTCCCCTTCTTCTTCCCATCCTCGGATTCATGATGTGTTTCTGAGTTTCAGAGGGGATGATACCCGCAACACCTTTACCGGTCATCTACATCACGCTCTCATTGAAAAGGGGATCAAAACCTTCATAGATGACAAGGATCTTCGGAAGGGAGACGAAATCTCCACACTTTTGGAAGCCATTGAACAATCTAAAATTTCCATCATCATCTTCTCTAAGACCTATGCCACTTCCACGTGGTGCTTAGATGAACTTGTCAAGATTCTCGAGTGTCGGAAATCGATCGGCCAAATGGTTCAACCCATTTTCTACGATGTGGATCCTTCAGATGTGCGGAAGTTTATAAAAGTGATCGATATGCATGAAAATAAAGTCAAGGATGATATACAAAGGGTGTTGAGGTGGAAGGTGGCTCTCAAAGAAGCAGCCAATTTGTCCGGTTGGCATTTGAACAATGGGTACGCTTTTAGTTTTTTTTTAATGCAAGCATTGATATCAAATACATGAGGTGTAACCAAATAGGTCTCTCTCCTCTTTTTCATTTCTCTCTGATTTTATGGTAACTGCACTTAATCGGTTCCAATTCCTTCTAGCTGCTTTACTTTTCATTTCTTAATTCCTCTATATTTGTGGCACTAGAGAAAGCCTTGATCAGATTCTTCTTAATTAGCAATTTCTAGATTGATCCTGACATGCTTTTGATATGTAACAGTATGATTTCTAGATTGTCCTGTTTGAATGGCATGCAGGAATGAGTCCGATTTTATCCAGCGCATTGTTGAAGAGATATCAAGTATATTAATGAAGCACACATTTTTAGATGTTGCGAAGAACCCAGTCGGATTAGATTCTCATATAGTGGCCATGAGTGAGTTGTTGAGTGTTGAGAATGATGACGTTCGCATGGTTGGAATCCATGGAATTGGTGGAATAGGTAAAACCACTATCGCAAAAGCTGTATACAACTCCTTTGCTCTTGAATTTCAAAGTTGCTGCTTTCTTGCTGAAGTCCGAGAAACTACAAACGGGTCCGGCCTTGTTCCATTACAAGAAAAACTTCTATATGAGACCTTGGGCATGAATACCAACTTAAAGGTGGGAAGTGTGGATGGAGGAATTACTTTAATAAAGGAGAGGCTCTGCCATAAGAAGGTTCTTTTAGTTCTTGATGATGTCAATAAGGTGGAACAACTTGAAAAATTAGCAGGAGATAAGAATTGGTTTGGTCCAGGAAGTCGAATCATTATTACAACTAGAGATCAACATGTGCTAGATACTCATGGAGTAGAAAGAAGATACAAGGTCCAAGAATTAAGTGCTGCTGATGCTCTTCAACTTCTTAGTTTGAATGCTTTCCATAAGTCTTATCCTGAAGAAGGGTATGAGGAGCTCATAAATAGTGTGGTTCAGTACGCCAAGGGCCTTCCCTTGGTTCTAGTGGTGTTGGGGTCTTTCCTATGTGGTAGAAGCAAACCTCAATGGGAAAGCACAATACGTAAAATGTTGGATTTTGAATAAATCCGAGATCACCAAGATCTCTTATCAAAATTGTGAAGAAAATTAACAAAGAACATACCTCCAATTTGTGATGAGTTTTCCATGGAGATGTAAGAATTCCTGCAAAAGAGAAAGAGAAATTTCTCTATGGAGTGAACTACTCTCTACCCTCTTTTTCTTCTTTTTTGTGTTTTCAATTACCGTGTGTCTATCAGCCCTCACTTTTTAAAGAGATGTGATAAAAGGGCCAGACAAAAAACACTAATAGAACTTAATGGGTTAGTTCTATTTAATTGGGGTGAGAGTAGGGGCCTCCATGTGTCTATAAAAAATAACCCATCCCATTATAAGTTTAATGATTAAACTATAATGCTAGTCCATTAAAAACAAATACAACAATCTTCCACTTGGACAGCATTATAATTAATCACAACATAAACGCAAACACTCATTTCCAGAAGAAGCCCCAGAGATAAATCTTAATGTCTTTAAAACAATAGGCCTTGTCCAAAAAATGCAGTTGTAGTACCTAGTCTAGTGAATATATCGACAGGATATATGACACTAAACTTATACTCACAAGCACCTGACTCAGGCATAGACTAAATAGATTATCTCTGACAGGTAATAAGCCTTGTCCATAATGCGCGTGACTCAGACACGAGACTAATCAATATGTCTCAATACATAAAGTATGTCCTGTCCAAAATGCGCGTGACTCAGGCATGAGACCAAACATAATGTCTCATTATATAAACAATCGCCTTGTCCAAAATGCGCGTGACTCAGGCACGAAACTAATCAAAATGTCTCAATACATAAAGTACGCCCTGTCTAAAATGCGCGTGACTCAGGCATACATTGACATGGATATATATAAAAAACAGAATATGAGCATAAACAATATAAGTAAACAGTCAATGATCACATAACTCCCACTAACTAATTACAACAGAAGACTCTAACAATCCCAAATGAGTCACATGCTCCTGAAACAATTTTGGAGCTAAACCTGTAGTTAGTGGGTCAGCTAACATGTGTTCTGTGGAAACATGCTCAACACAAATACAAGACTCGGCTATTTTCTCTCTAACAAACAAAAACTTAATATCAATATGTTTGGAACGAGAAGAACTTATGGTGTTTTGAGAGAAAGCAACTGCTGCAGAATTGTCACAAAATATCTTCAGTGGCCTCGAAATGGTGTTCATAACACCTAGTCCCAAGATAAAGTTTCGCAACCATATAGCCTGACATGTAGCCTCATAACAAGCTACGTACTCTGCCTCCATTGTAGAGGAAGCTGTAAGTGTCTGTTTGACACTTTTCCAAGAAACAGCTCCTCCTGCCATCATAAAAACATAACCGGAAGTAGATTTCCTGTCATCTAAACAACCTGCAAAATCGGCATCAGAATATCCAACTATATCAAGAATGTCAGATCGCTGATATGTAAGCACTAGGTCTTTAGTGCCTTGCAAGTACCTAAGTACTTTCTTTGCAGCTTTCCAGTGAGCCAAACCAGGATCACTCAAGTATCTTCCAAGTACACCAACAACATAAGCAATATCAGGTCGTGTACATACTTGAGCATACATTAAACTGCCCACAACTGATGAATAGGGAATCGTTTGCATTTGAGTTCTCTCATTATCATTCTGAGGACATTGAGACTTAGAAAACTTATCACCCTTTATAATAGGTGCTTTCCCAGGAGAACAAGAATGCATATTAAACCTACTTAAAACTCGATCAATGTAGGTTTTCTGAGACAATCCAAGAATGCCTTTAGTTCTCTCACGAAATATCTGGATGCCCAAAACATAAGAGGCCTCACCAAGATCTTTCATATCAAAATGAGATGATAACATGCGTTTTGTCTCAAACAGAAGCTCAATGTCATTTGTGGCGAGTAATATATCATCAACATAAAGAACAAGAAAGATATACTTACTCCCATTGATCTTTAAATATATGCATTGATCAACAAGATTTTCCTTGAAATCACAAGAGGTAACAATTTCGTCAAACTTCAAGTACCATTGTCTTGATGCCTGTTTAAGCCCATAAATGGACTTATTAAGCTTACATACCATGTGTTCCTTTCCTTCCACTTGAAAACCATCTGGTTGCTTCATGTACACATCCTCAAATAGATGTCCATTGAGAAAAGCTGTTTTGACATCCATTTGATGCAGCTCGAGATCAAAATGAGCTACCAATGCCATAATAATTCGAAAAGAATCTTTGGTAGAAACAGGTGAGAAAGTGTCTTTATAATCAATACCTTCTCTTTGGTTAAAGCCCTTAGCAACAAGCCTAGCTTTATACCTTTCTACTTGACCTTCAGAATTATACTTGGTCTTAAAAATCCATTTGCAACCAATTGCCCTATAACCACATGGTAGTTCAACTAAGTCCCATACACTGTTTCGACACATCGATGCCATCTCATCATGCATAGCATCTATCCAATATGAAGATTGAGGACTATCAATGGCCTCATTAAAAGAGACTGGATCAAGAGACATACCAGTATTAAACTCATGCTCCTGCAAATAGACAATATAATCATTAGAAATTGCTGGTCTACGACTTCTTTGTGATCTCCTCAAAACAATATCATCTGATCTCATATCAACATCAGCTATAGCGTCAACAACCTGGTCTTGGACAATAGTACTAGTTCCCTCTGTCAATGGTGGTGCAGCAACTGCTGGGGAAGTAACCTGAACAGGTACAACAACACGCTCCTCCCTAAATACAATTTCACGTGTCGCTGAACTCCCACTGTCACTAACATCCTCAAAGAAGATGGCTCGATCAGATTCAATAATTCTAGTAACATTAGAAGGGCAATAGAATCTAGAGCCTCTTGATCCCACACAATAACCAACAAAATAACCAGTAATGGTCTTAGGATCAAGTTTCTTCTGCTGAGGATTATAATGCCTTATTTCCGCTTTACAGCCCCAAACACGAAAATGATGCAAACTAGGTCTTTTACCTGACCATAACTCATATGGAGTTTTAGGAACTGATTTACTTGGCACTTGATTCAAAATATATGTAGCAGTTTTTAGAGCCTCACCCCACAAAAATTCAGGCAAAGTGGAATGACTAAGCATACACCGCACCATATCCATGAGAGTACGATTTCTTCTTTCTGCAATACCATTCTGTTCAGGGGTTCCAGGCATTGTATACTGAGCCTCAATACCACATGCCTCGAGAAATCTAGCAAAAGGTCCAGGATTTCTACCAATTTCATCATATCTCCCATAAAACTCACCTCCTCTATCTGATCTTACCGCTTTGATTTTCTTATTTTTCTGGAGTTCCACAGCAGCCTTGAAAACCTTAAAAGCTTCCAATGAATCTGATTTTTCTCGAATGAGCTCAATACAACCATAACGAGAATAATCATCAATAAATGTAATGAAGTATCTATAATTTCCCAAAGCGGCAGGTAAAATGGGACCACAAATATCAGTATGAATTAAATCTAGAATCTCCTGACTTCTACTAATCTTTTGCTTTCTGGTTTTCGCTGGAAGTTTTCCTTTGATACAAGCAACACAAGTTTCAAAATCAGAAAAATCCAAGTCAACTAGAATGCCATCTTTAATCAACCTTTTCATTCTTTCTCTAGAAATATGACCCAACCTTTTGTGCCACAACATGGAAGAATTCTTATTGGATCTAGTACGTTTAGAGCCAACTACAGTATTCACAACAGAAACACTAGAAGAAGCAGGATTTAAAGAAGGAAATAAGTCGATTTTATATAAACCATCATACAAGGTAGCAGTACCAACTATAATACAGTCATAAAAGATTGTAGCCTTTCCATTTCCAAAATGAAAAACATATCCACATCTGTCCAAAACAGACACAGAGACTAGATTTCTTCTGATGGAAGGTATAAAAGCAGCATCAAACAAGTTCAAAACATGCTTAGAAGCCAAAATAAGTCTGATTGTACCAATGTGTTCAACTTCAACCTTCACCCCATTGCCCATATTTACTACTAACTCTGTGTCATTTGGTCTTCTGCGATTCCTTAGCTCCTGCAAAGAATTTGTAGTGTGAATGGTTGCACCAGTATCTAGCCACCAAGTATCAGAAGGTACATCGACTAGATTAGACTCAAAACACACTAGTAGTGAATGTGTACCTTTCTTATTTATCCAAGCCTTAAATCTCCTACAATCAATCCTCTTGTGCCCAAACAAATGACAAAAGTTGCACTTTCCCTTAAAGACTTCCTTCTTAGGCCCATTTGGAACACTCATACCAGCTTGTTGAGGAGGCTTTCCATATTTCTTCATCTTATGGAAGTTGCTATTATTACTCTTGAAGAACTTCTTCTTCCCTTTATCAACAGTTACCATAAAGGCAGCATGAGACTTGGCCTTTTTCATCATCTCCTCTTCTTGAGTTACAATAGCAGTCATTTCACTCAAACTCCATTCATCTTTCTGAGCATTATAAGTGGTCTTGAGTGCATCAAACTGAGGTGGTAAAGATTCAAGCACTTGCCATACAAGAAAGCTATCTGCTAACTCAACTTTCATTCCTTTGAGCTTATTAAATAAGTGAGTAAGCTTCATGATGTGCTCTCGGACTCCACTAACCCCATCATAGGTTGTGGTAGTAAGAAGTTTCATCAAAGTTCCCTTCTCTGCCTTATCAAACTTAATAAATTTCTTCCCAACGGCATCAAGATATTCTTTAGCACTATCAGTATCAGCTATGCTCAGCCTAATAGACTTGTCAATAGTATACTTCATAATCATGAGACAAGTCCTATTAGAATGCACCCATTGCTCATAACGAGTCTTTTCAGCCGCAGAACTTTCACTAGTGGGCTCAACAGGCGCATCGATCCTCAAAGCCAAATCCAAATTCATAATAGCCAAATTAATAGTAAGAGATTCATACCAATCCTCATAATTGGTTCCCGTCAGACTCTTGATGGCAGATAAAGAGAGAGACATAGCCGCATTGCCATAAGCTGAGGAGAATATAATAAAAATTATTATGCATGTGGAATAAGAAACATGCACCCATAAATGTCTCAAGGCAATCTTATATCCATGCCGAAGTTTTATTTAAAATAGACTCTTACATACTATGCTAGAGCCCATGATACATTAAAAGACTCTTACGCATGATAAAGCAGAATAATTAAATACATGGACTTAAAATGACCCGCTACCGAAAGGATAGGACTAGGCCACCAAGTGCCAAGTACTTAACTATTATCTTTATCGTCCTAAGCATCCTACCAAATAATGATTTGCCGACAGGGTAAATTCACTATTTGTATGAATCTTAGTATAATATCATTAAGCGGAAGCATGATCAATAATAACAACTCCGATAATTTGTTATTACTAGTCTCACGAGAGGTGGGTACATAGTCATTCCAAACCATCGGTATTACAACAAAATGACATAATCTCCATATAAGATTCTTTATTTCGAGAATAAAAAAAATATGTAAAAAAAAAAAAAATTAGTACAACAGCACTATTATACTACATTTTTTTTTTAATTTTATTTAATTTTATTTTTTTTAATTTTATTTTATTTATTTATTTAATATTATAATAAGTCAAACCGGGTGGTCAAACCGGGTCAAAATCGGGTCAAATCTGGGTGGTCAAACCGGGAAAAATCGGGTCAAATCTGGTGGTCAAACTGGGGTCAATTCAGCCCATATATAATCCATCAACCCATACGTATGGGCTTTGTCCACATTTACCTTTCTCAAAACTATTCCCTTAGTCAAGGGTCTAAATATCACATGGGCCAAATAGTTAGAATAAATCCAATCCAAAGCCCATACCATGAATCAAAACCCTACCCAGATAATTAACATGTTTTACCCGAGTTACTTTAGCGAAAAGGGACTCCGGCGCCGCAACCTTTCCGGACACTATTCCGGCCACCGGTTCGGCCATCCGAACCATTTTTCCGGCCGATCCGGATGAGGAGACGCCGGTGAGGACATTTCCGGCATCCTCCCATGTCTCCGGTAGTCCACTTTAGTCAAAAAAAAAAAAAAAAAAAACGAAGATACAAAAATAAAAAAAAATATTGGCCACCAAAAGTGGCGGTTTTTGACATTTCCGGTGAGCTACACACCAGTGTTGGCAACAAAAACTCAAAAAACGAAATTTTTGGTCATCCAAGAACTCCAAAAAAAAAAAAAAAAAAAAAAAGGATGAACTTGAGTGGTGAAAAAAAAAAAAAATTCACAAAACAGGAACTTATTTCCTTACAAATATGACAAGTTGGCTCTGATACCAATTGTTGGATTTTGAATAAATCCGAGATCACCAAGATCTCTTATCAAAATTGTGAAGAAAATTAACAAAGAACATACCTCCAATTTGTGATGAGTTTTCCATGGAGATGTAAGAATTCCTGCAAAAGAGAAAGAGAAATTTCTCTATGGAGTGAACTACTCTCTACCCTCTTTTTCTTCTTTTTTGTGTTTTCAATTACCGTGTGTCTATCATCCCTCACTTTTTAAAGAGATGTGATAAAAGGGCCAGACAAAAAACACTAATAGAACTTAATGGGTTATTTCTATTTAATTGGAGTGAGAGTAGGGGCCTCCATGTGTCTATAAAAAATAACCCATCCCATTATAGGTTTAATGATTAAACTATAATGCTAGTCCATTAAAAACAAATACAACATAAAATGCAAAGAAGTCTTGACAAAGATATCTATGAAATACTTAAAATAAGCTTTGATGCACTGGACGACAATGAGAAGGCTATCTTCCTTGATATTGCGTGTTTCTTTAAGGGAGAAGAGAGAGATTTTGTAACAAAAATTTGGGAAGCGAGTGATTTTGATCCAGTTATTGGAATACAAGTTCTCATCGAAAGATCTTTGGTGAATGTTGATCAACATGAACGATTGCAGATGCATGACGTGATACAATTGATGGGTAGGAATATTGTTCATCAAGAATCTCCCGACGAGCCAGGAAAGCGAAGCCGATTATGGTCTCATGAGGATATTCTCCGTGTTCTTAAGGAAAATACGGTAAGAGCACTTTAGTCCACTTGTTCTATCAATTTTATCATTTTATCATTTTTCTTCTATCAATTGAGTCCTAATATTTTTTCCTCCACTTGTTCTATGATTTATTAGGGAACTTATAATGCAATTCAAGCCATAAAGCTAGATTTGTTCGGGCAAAAAGATATTTTGCTGAATCCTAGTGCGTTTACAAGAATGAAAAGGCTTAGACTGCTTAGAATCCGTCATGCACGCTTTTCAGAGAGTCCTAAAAGTTTGTCTAATGAGCTAATATTGCTTGATTGGGATGGATACCCATCACCATCTCTGCCGTCCAATTTTCATCCTCAGAAACTTGTTACTCTCAACATGCATCACAGTAAACTCAAGCAATTCGAAGGAATAAAGGTAAATATCTTATCTCTTTTCTAGATTTTAAAATAAGAATTCAAATGTATGGATCCATTTTTCTTTTCAAAAAATTTACTTGTAAAAAAGAAATTATATTGGTAATTCTTGGAAGCTGATACAATATTGTTCCTTTCACCTTTATTTTCCAGGTTTGTGAAAATTTGAGAGAAATAAAATTTTCTTACTGTGTATACTTGACGTGCATCCCTGATGTCTCAATAATGGCAAATCTTGAGAGTTTGAATGTTAAGGGCTGTCGCAATTTAGTTGAGGTTCATCAATCTGTTGGATTTTTAAACAAACTGTCTCTGTTGAATGTTCAATATTGCTGTAAACTTAGACGCCTTCCTGACCTGAAGTTGCCACGTCTTCAAATCCTAGAACTTACTGGGTGCATAAGTCTGGAGAAATTTCCAAATATTGTTGGAGAAATTCCTCGTTTACGTGAACTTTGGTTAAATGACAGTCCCAATATTCAAGAACTGCCTTTGTCAGTTGAATATCTCATTGGGCTTCAAAGGATATCAATATTTTCATTCAAGAACCTTAGAGATCTCCCTAGAAGCATTTCTAAGTTGCCACGTCTCAGGGAGCTTGTTCTTAGGCATTGCAGAAACCTTGGAAGGTTTCCAAAATCGTCGTCATCATCATCAACAAATTTGGGCTGGCTGGCTTCGTCAAAGGGGAACAAAACTCAAGATAAGAGCCACTCTGTTGGGTGGTTTCCAGCCTTGAGAAAGTTGAAAATCATGTACTGTAATCTAGAAGAAGTTGATTTCCTCAACAGTCTTCATTGCCTTTCCACGCTAGAAGAATTATATCTATCAGGAAACAATTTCGTTAGCCTCCCTGCATCATGTAACACTGGATTTACCCATTTGCGATCGCTTGCATTGTGGCATTGCAATGGGCTTCAACAAAAGAATGCAAGTATTGATGTGTTTCCGAATGGTTTCGGAAAAATGATAACTACAATTAAAATTAGAGGAGGGGAGTTACCAGAATGGTTTCGGCATCAAACTAGGGAGATTGAGATGTGTTTCCGAGTGCCTCCACCTAAAAATGCCAAGTTAGCAGGTTTGGTTATCGGTCTTGCTTTCAAACCTCATTTTGAGCTCTCTTTCTGCAATTTGAGGGTGTCTATCATTATTAGTAATGGTCGTCAATCAACTCCCATAGCCAAATCCTACGAGGTTCCCTTTCATGGACATGAACTGGGATTAGATGGAGCACTGTGGCTGTTGTACCTTCCACGTGGTGCCCTTGAGTGGCGGGATGAGATCACCAATGAAGGGGATCACTTTGGAGTTTCATATCAAATTCATTTACGGACACCATTTGTGAAGTGTGATAAATATAATAACAGGTTGGGAGTTCATTTTGAATTCGAGCTAAACGACAACATGGATGATGATGATCCAAGAGTGATCCGGCATGACCCTTCTCCTAACAATAAGATAGCTATCTTGGAGAACGATAATTGTTGCCAACTACAGCAACAGCTAGCAGAACAACATGAACGGGCAAAGCGTGGACAAAGCAAATTTCTTTCTGATTTGTGAAATATTATTTTTTGTTTTAGAATTTAAAAAAATTGAATTACTTTTGTGTTTTTATTTAAAATTTTAGAAAAATTATAATGACTATATAATAGTTTACTTTTATTTTCTAAAACGAGTGAATTTTATTACTTGGGGACTTTTAAAAAACATTCATTAAGCCTTTCTTTTTTTTGACATATCAGTGTTGGAATCTTATAATCGGTTGTCTTTACACTTCATTTGGTTGCTTTTATTATTAACTTTTTTTAAGAAATTCATTTTACACCTCTTTTGAAGGTTCTTCAAGGTAAACTATCTTCAATTAAGAGTAATATTATGTATAAGTATTAAGTATGCAAGTTTTACACATTAAAAAAAAAAACAAAAGGAAAAAAAAGTATGCAGGATCGATACAAACTCTTTTATAAAAAATAAATAAATCTCACAAAAAATAGACTTATCTTTTTACATTTTTATATGCTAAGATCTACATTTTTATAAACAGTTTTGCTACATACAAGCACAGTCGCGTACTAATATGTGTACCAACATTGATTTATTCATACTTAAAATTTAAATTAACACTGTTTTCAATAAAATCTACTTTTTGACCAATCACATCACATTGGTGCACAGATTAGTGCACAATTGTGCTTGCAACTATACTTTTCCTTTTATAAAAGATACGCACGCAAAAGGCTTTCTTTTTTCTTTTTTTAAAGAAGATGATAATACCCTAATTTTATTGATAATCATCACTTATAACGAAGGAAAATTGTGATTACACAAACAAATATTTGGTGATAACAAATAATCAAAAAAACCCAAACTCAGGCATAATAATAATAATAATAATAATAATAATAAGGAAAATGCTATATGCAAGTGTTGTGGCGCACCCATTGCGCACGAAACATGACGTGTCTACGTTTATGGTGTTTTGAAAACAGCGTCTTCTCTCCCATTACCTTCTCCCCCTCACCTTTTTCTCTGTTTCCTGCAAATTTTCAGCACATCTCATGTTCAGTACAGAAAATTCTCAACACCCTACTCCATATTTTCTTCCATAAAAGTACCTTTTACCCTTCTTTATTTTGGCTCTCTAGACTCTAGTCTAAAAGACTTTATGCCCAACCAAAAATTTTCCAGCACGAGTTGATCTACAATTTTGCAAAGAAGAGTAAAAATTTTAAGATCGGTCTTTTTTTTTAGTTTAGTATAAAAAGTTCAGACTTTCCAAATCGGCATCTCTAATCATTTAAGGCATGAGATTTTGGCGTGGGATTTTTTCAGCTTTGGTTTTCCATGTTAAACACTGTTTGTGAAATGAATTTCATCTGAGTTTGAAGTATAATCCCTGCTTGCCTACTCTGCAAGCTGTCAAAGTTCACTACTTTGATTCCATCTTAAACCTGGATATTGGGAGAAATGTTGAAGGAATCTAAAGTATAATACTTTCTGCAAGATTTTTGTATTCACATCAGAAATATTTAAGATTTTTGCATTGTAGCTGTGCTCTCATATTCTGTGAAGAAAAAAAAAAAAGAATGAGAGGTGACTTTGCGGAAGGGGAGAAGGGAAAACGCTGGTTTCAAAATTCCAAAACTCACCGTTTAATATTACCACGTTGTGTTTAGTTGGTGGGTGCGCAAATGGTAAGCCACCACGCTTGCATATAGCATTTTCCATAATAATAAAACCTAAAATTGTCAATCACAATACAAGATACCCATAAAACCAAAGCCCACAATAGTTCAAAAGAAAAAGAACCAGCCTTAAATAAAAGACCATAACTGAAAAACCTGCAAGAAAACCAAGAAGTTGCATGCAAAGTAACAATAGTAAACAAATAAAACCAAATGCAACTTACCAGGCCACTATGAGATACGCAAATACGGAAGACCAATTCTATCTTATGCGGAGAAGGCCTCTTAACTTGTTGGGCAACCTATCTTGATCACCATACCAAGTCTTATTTAGGCCCTCAGCTCCTACATGCGAAAGACTTGTATAATATTACATCATCAAAAATGCCTTTCACATCCGTCAATTACAACTTCACTAACTCTACCTGAACTCATTTTTCACACGACTTGTTTGAGTAACTAACAGTTTTGGACCTTTGGTGAATACTTGGGAGCTTTCATGTAAAGAAAATTGCATAATTCTAAGGAAGTTAAAAATTCAAGTTTTTTTTAATTTCATTTATTTATGTACCGCTCAAATAACATACATTTCAACACACCTAGCTAGTATAGTACTTACATGACATAATTTTATTTGAAATATAAATTTTAAAATTTGAATCCTACAAATCAAGTCTTACCATTTAAGTGACCAATTTTGGACACTTGTCATCTATGAACCATGATTTAATGAATTGCTAGTGTTGTGGTAAATGGATGGGACCATGTCGTCTCTTAATTTGCAACTATGTCATGATAATGAGCAAAAACACCGAAAGATGTGAGAATACTCCACATACCTGAGTTGATGGATTTGTGGTAGGAAGCGTTATAGGAGATACATACTCTTTCCCTTTCCCTTTCCCTTTCTTCATGTACAGAATATTTAACAATATTTTAGAACAAGAAAAATTATCTGAAAAAATTGAAGTTACTTAAGCCTTTAACTAAAGCTGCTTGTTAAAGCTAGCAAGTAACAGAATTTATAGAGTTCAGGTAATTAATAGAAAAGTAAATGAAAACCCAATTAGAGAATCTTGACCTGAGAGAAGAATCTTGTTAACTAGAACTAGTTGTCAAAATGATTGCACGTGCCAACTAGCTTGATCAGAAAAATCTAGGTGCAACCTTAAAACCTGCAAAAGGAAGAACACGATCAAGAACAAATATTCGATGCCACAAATAAATGTAGGGGAAAGTTCGGTCTAGTCCGGTCCCGAGAGGTTTTGTGGACCGCACCGGACATATTCGGTTCAGGATTTTCTCACCCTGGACCTAACCGAACTCCCTAAGAACAGGGATGGTCTAGTCCGATCCGGTCTGGTCGTGCCACCTCAAACCTCCTTTTTTTTTATCCAAGGAAATTTTGTTTAATACTTATATAATTATATTGTGATATATTTAATATATATACATATAGTATACTATTATATATATCTATTAATATATATATATATATATATTAGTAGTACGCTAATACTATTAGTCTATTAGTATATAATAAATTAGTAATAGTCATTAACTTATTTACTATAACTAATAACTATATGTAATATACTAGTATTGCTATTTACTATATCTCTTCAAAACCCACATATTTATTAATACTCTATGTGATATTATATTAAATAATAGTAATACTCTTATTACTAATAATCTATGTAGTTATACTAATACTCTATGTAGTTATATTAAATACTATATTATTAATATTCTATGTAGTTATACTGATTTAATACTAACATATTGCATATTAAGTTAACTATACTAATACTATTATAAATTTGTACATATATGATATATTATAATTTATACTATAACTCTTATAATATGTTAATATTAATATATACTAGTACTATATATTATATTTAATAGTTATACATTAAAGAATATAATAATACATTGATACTAAATGTATATAGTTATAGACTTATAATGATTTAATTATTATGAATTTATAATTAATATAGCTATATAATAGTATTAGTATTAGACTGTTAGTAATTTAGTATAGCTATATTATAATGGTAATATTAGTTATGTTGAATCAATAGTTAGTATAATTATACTCTACATTATTAGTATTAATATGAATATTAGTATTAGTTATAGCTATATACCCTATATTAGAATTGAGAGTCTTAGACTGTATAATAGACTAATAGTATTAGTACAATTATATATGTATATTGTATATCTATATATTAGTATTAATTATAGTAATTAGTATAATTATATAATAATATTAATAGTAGACTATTAGTATAGCTATATATTAGTATTAGTTATACTGTTATAGTGATTTAGTATATCATAATTTCTATATTATAATTTATACTTTTATAATATGTTAATATATACTAATACTATATATTATAGTTATACATTAAATACTTATAGTTATACTTATAGTTATACTTATATAGTTATACTAAATATATATAGTTATACTTATAGTGATTTAGTTATTAACTTAATATGATTAGTATAACTATATAAATTATAATAGTATTAGACTATTAATATAGCTATATATTAATAATATTAGTTATGGTGAATCAGTGATTTAATATAACTATATAAGTATTAATTATAGTGATTAGTGTAACTATATAAATTATATAATAGTATATTAGTATTAATAGTAGACTATTAGTATAGTTATATATTAGTATTAGTTATCGTGATTTAGTATAACTACAGTCTATATTAGACTATTAATATTTTTTTTATTGATTTCTCTCTATTAATTTAGAAATGACATCAGAAACACAACTTAGAAGATAAATTGGGTGCGTAGGAATGTCCAGCACATAGCTGTCTGGAGTGTTGTTTTCCTTTGGAAGGTGCCCCCACCCGGCCCCAACCCCAAGGTCAAAGGAAAGGGAGAAGTTGTGGTTGTCATTCTGCCTTAAACAAAGCATTAATCTTTGGTGCTACTTGTTCATGAAAATTTAAGCATCGATTACTTTGTAAGGAGAATCTGCAATCACCAATCTAAAAAATCTCACCGGAAATCTGCATCAAATGGAGAAGATGGCAAAGATTTTAGGATTTCTCAAGGACGAGAAGATGAAGCTTGAAACTGACGTTGGCTGCCTGCTGAGATTCTTCGGGTTTTCTTCTATTTCTTCTTCTTCTTCTATTGCACTTGTTTCATGTTGGAGTTTATGTTTACCAAAAATTCATTTAATATTTTGAGAAATTTGAGTGGACAAATTCATTTTCACGGCAAACCCCCCATTATATATAGAACACGTACACGTTAGATCTCGTATTTATCTTCTTCCTCTAAACTAGGGTTGCCGCTGCACCACCTTAAGGTAGCCACTGCTCAGTCCATGCACGGAACCTCAGCCACCCAAACTCCTTAAGAGTTCACCACTCAAGCCATGGCCATCTTCGGAAACACCATGAAAATAGCCAAGCCACCACAACACCGCCCTACCCCTCGGTGCCTAGCCAACCCGAAACCGCAACACCACTGCACAACCACTACACATGAGCCCCTCCAAACGACAACTCCACTCCCTTTCCTAGCAGCAACTCGACTCCCTTTCCTAGTAGCAACTCGAATGGAAAATCACCACCCTTGCTCCTCCACAGCACCCTACACGTCGAAAACACCACACGGGTTACGCCAGTGTACCTCCTCTTGGTCACCACCTCAGTGCACGGTTTATCCACCACAACAATCTCGGTTTTGCATGCATAAAAACATAGCATTGCCCCCTTCTCGTTGAACCACGACCCAACTTCTCCACCCACTCAACCACCAAACAGCCTTCAATTCCCTCTCCACTGCCATTAAGCCTCTATTTTTCTACCCCCAAAACAAAGCACGGGTTGTGCTCTCAACCCCTTGTGTGACGAAGGTCTAGCGTCATCACCATTTGCCACTCATTTGCCATCGTCTAGCCGTAAGACACAGTCACCTTTTCTACTGTTTCATTGTCCCTATCACACTAGATCCAACCCTCTTAGTTAGCCCAATTTTATGTATTTTTGGGTTCTTTTATCTTTTAGAAATTTTGTTTGTAAATATTTTTGTTTAACTTCCCAATTTATTTTCCTAAAACATCCAATTTACAAGTTATATGTTCAATTGGAGATTTATTGAAGTTATATGATTTTCTATAGGTGACGATTGATTATTCGTTCAGCACTGTTGTGAAGAATTTTTGCAAGACTAAGAAGTTCAGGTAAACGTGGTTCCTATACTAGACTTTGCATAAAAGATATGAAATGAGGTTGATTTTGAAAATATGCATATTTGTTGTGACGCCGCCAACTCCCATGTACGGACACGTGGAAATCGAGGCATCGGAATGATGACAACACGGGTCACGCATCCCATCGCTAAGTGCTAAGTGTGTGTACATGCAACACGTGTACAACAAAACAATGCAACGGATAATAAAAGTTAGTCTACTAAGTACCATAATTGTTTAAAATATAAATTCGTTTAAACATAAGCGTACTAAAAAAAATTACAATTAATCGGTAAAAAAGTCATAAACTAAATACATAATTTAAAAGTAAGAAAATAATTTCCAACATATACAAGCAAGAGGCACCCAATCAATTCTTCGGTAGAGCCGCATCCTCAAGCTCGGCCTCCTCATCATCTACATGAAAATTTATGATACCAAGAAACGGTACCGCAGGTAAGTAATCATCCAAACAAACGCCGTGATAAAAATACATTCATACCAAACAAAATGCATGAATATGATTCCATATGCATGAGACCCAAAAATCATCATTTTCTCGAAAAGAATAATTTTTTCACGCATGCAAAAAATCTCATTTGGCCCAAAAATTCAATCCAAATCAACAGTCCCGCCATTTTTCCAAAAAATGGCCCAATATAAAAATCCATTAATCCAATCTCGCAATTTTTCAAGAAAATGGCCCAATATCCGTTATTAAAACCAATATCCAATTTTAATTCGTATGCACCATGGTCTCCCCTAGGGACCATCCGCACACCCTGACTCCTTTCATCACACCATGGGTAATGACCATGCATGTAACGAGCAATGCCCAGTTCCACACCCAGCGCGTTCGTAGCCAAGCATCCTTTAGCCCTCACCGGTTTATGTGCCATGAAGTCAGCACGAGAGCGTTACCATCCCGTCCAATCTTGTTGTTGTCCAGCAACAACTCAGGGGATGTCACTTAATATATTGCGTTCACGAGTGACCAAAGGAGCTCCACCGAGATAATGTCCCATCTTTGCTTGGGGTCGTGATACACAGGCACCAAAAAATTCACTTTCACACGAAAACCCAATTTTTCATTCATATCCATGAATATGCATGCACTATGTGAAAATCTATTTTTCACTTTACAAACATGATCATGCGTGCACTATGCAATGCATGCGACAAGTCACAAAGATATCCAACAAACCCAACATCATCCAATCAACAAACAACTCCGTCCTCCATTCCAAATGACCCCCAAACTCATCGGACTCAATCCAGCACAACAAACAAATCACAGATTATTTGCTAAAGCATAAATATATTTAAATCACAAGAGTTGTTCGGAAAATACTTACAGCGCTATAAAATAATTTTTGAAGGATCACTGAATTGCAAAAAGGCTGTGGAAAGGCAACGTTACAGTGCAAAATGCACTATGGCCGTGGGTCTCAAAATATCCAAATTTGGACAGAGGCAAACGAAGGCTAGGGAAGGCTAGGGTATGGCTTAAGGGTGTTGGTGAAGTTAATAGTGGTGGTTGGTGGCCACGGGAGGTGGCGCACGGTGGAGATCGGCTATGAAAGGTGGAGAAAGGCCGTGGGAGAGTGAGGGAGAGTGTGACGGCTAGGGGTCACGGTGGGGCATGAGATTGGCTAGGGGAGGTCACCGGTGGATGGGGAAACCGATGGTGGTGGCGGTGAGGTGGCACAGTGGCGCACGGCGGCAGAACGGAGGAAAAGCCGTGGGTCTTGGTGGGCTTCGTGGTGGTGAACAACGGTGAGTTAGGGGCTAAGCTTGGTTGAGGATGTTGGCTGATGAGAGAGGAAGCTATAGTGGTAGTGGTTGCGCTGTTGGGTGGCGCACGGCGGCCCAGTAAGTTCATGGCCATTTTGGGCTCTACACAGCTAGGAAAGAGAAGGATGAGGTGTGGGGGTGGTGGCTGGGGTGGGTGAGGTCGTCAGCGTGAGGGTAGGGCTGAGCACCGATTCAACCGGAGTCGGTTTTGGCCTCCTCCGACTCCGACTCCGACTTTGTCGGAGGCCGAATCCGACCTCCAACTCCGACTCCGCTTACACCCCACTCCGCTCCGACTCTAACTTTGACATGTCGGAGCGGAATCAGAATTGGGCTTTTTGTTGGGCTTTTTTATTGGGTTTTTTTTTAGACTTTTTTCTTTGACCCAATTACCATTTCAATTTTACAATTTGCAACTCTAATCGGATTTGGGCTTCTATATCAATTTTTTTTTAAAATATAATTTGAGATTTCTAATTTATCTAACCAAAATTATCACATTAGAAAATAAAACTAAATTCAAAATCTATCACTATAACAAATAAAACTAAATTCAAATGTGCAACCAAAATTAAAAACTAAATACACACATTAAAATTACATAACCAAAATTAAAACTAAATACACACATTAAAATTACATAACCAAAATTACAACCTAAAATTAAAAATACATAACCAAAATTAAAACCTAAAATTAAAAATACGTAACCAAAATTAAAATCTAAAATTAAAAATACATAACCAAAGGTCCAAAATTAAAACCTAAAATTAAAAATACATAACCAAAGGTCCAAAATTACATCCTAAAATTAAAAATACATAACCAAAGGTCCAAAAAATGTCATTTTTCAACTTGTACCTGAAAAAAAAGAACAAAATTAGTAAAGAAATAAGATACCATATAAATTTATAAAAAAAAAAAAAAAAAAAAAAGCAAAATTGAAATAAGATACCAGAAATAAGATTGTCAATCCTCTTCACGAAGTATGCTGGCCATAGAATTGGCTAATTCTGCATTAAGATGTTAAAGTATAGGAAATTAGTATTACAAAATGTTAAAATCAACTCATATAACAACTTAAAAAAATCTCTAAATACATTACCTGAGTCGAACTTATAGCTCTCTGCATCATCAGTGGCTTCAGAATAATTTTGACTCAAGCATATGGGAGTAGACTTCAACCAATTTTGCGAGCACACGAGAGCTTCTACAGTTCTAGGAGCCAAAGAGCTCCTAAACGGATCCAGGACACGGCCTCCTGTGCTAAATGCTGACTCAGATGCAACGGTGGTGATAGGAATAGCCAAGATATCTCTTGCCATTAGAGCAAGAACTAGATACTTGGTGGAGTTGACTTTCCACCAAATTAAAATATCGAAACTCCCCATAGGAATCTCAATGTTCTCCAACAAATACCGCTCTAACTCCGACTTACAATCCATCAAGGATGCTGTATGCTCTTTATGGAACTCCCTAAAAGAATCCAAGGGATCATAATCTGTAACAGTACTACTACTCCCCATTGATGCACTAGCTTCACCGCTTTGAGTTTTGTTAGCACCAGTTACGCACCCACCACCAAACTCTACATATGCCTCATACAAATATTTCATATCCCTCTTGAGGAGTGCAACAAACTCCTCACCCTTCTCCTCACCCAATGTTTTCTTGAACCAATATGCTTGAGTAACCAATTTGAACCGCGGATCAAGAATAGCAGCAATAAACAACAACCGAAAGAAATACAGATTGGATAATAGATGCAATGGTTAGAATGTCATTTCAAATTATATGTAGTAAGGATTGTTTTATTAATGAAGTTCAACTTGCTAAAAAAAGAAAGAAATAAATAAAATAGACTCGAGGAATTTAAGAGGAAAGTGAAAGACTAATTGAGCTTTGCATCTTCATTTTCTTTTCTATATTGCAATCCTTCTTAGTCAAAAATTACTCTCCAGACTACGTAGGGCCATGGGGACTTAATAAAAGACACCATTGGCCCAAGCCTACACTCTATGACTCAAGTTTTAATGAAAATTCAACAAAAAATCGCAACGAGTCATTATCAAGTTGAATGAACCGCAAAAATTATGGAGAAGCATCTTAAACCGGACTGATTTTCCTCCTAATAGTGTGTCCCATACTAATACTAAAATACCAAAAGCATAATCACAACTTCGGCCACGAGCAACCAAATTGACATGAAAAACTATCCAGTACATAGTGTGTCCCATCCAACATTCCAACCGCATGCTAAATGCAAAGGGACCCGTACAAAAATAGCACACAACAATCCTAAAATCCACAACTATCCAGCGATTCCAGCACACAAACAAACATAATATCCACAACTATCAAGAAAATAAACAAAAATATTGCAAAAATAGTTCAGATATACAAATTATAGAGAGAGAAAGAGAGAGAGAGAGGCACTTCGGTTACAACTCAAAATGGGATTTATGGGTTCACAAGTTCACGGAGGGACGACGGAGGAGCTCCGGCACGGCACGGGTTCAGAATCTTCAGATGAGAGGTACGGGTTCACGGGTTGGTGAAGGTTGAGATGAGAGGAAACGGCACTGAGGGAGAAATCTGATTCAACGAAGGGGGAGGGAATTTGGGGGGGGGGGTGTGGGGGGGGAAAACCCTAATAACTTAACAAAAACGGCGCCGTTTGGGGTTATTTTAACCCCAAACGGCGCCATTTGGGGTTAAAAATTGGGAAAAAAAAAGGGGTACGGCGCCGTTTACTGATTCGGTGATTCCTATTTCTAAATTCTACAATCTACTCCTATTTCTAAATTCTACAATCTACTAATCTACTTTAAACAATAAAAATAAATTAATAAGTTAGTAAAAATATATTTAAGTTAGTAAAAATATATACTATTATATATATTATATATTAGTAATACACTAATACTAATACTATTAGTCTATTAATATATAGTAAATTAGTAATATTTATTAATTTATTTACTATAGTCTAATAACTAGATAGTCACCATAGTCTAGATGTAATAACTAGTAACTAATAATATCTAATAACACTAGTTACATTAGTACTAATAGATAATAACTTAAAGATACTAATTTAATATACATATAGCTAATATATACTATTAAATATATTATATATTAGTAATACACTAATACTAATAGATAATAACTTAGAAGATATTAATTTAATATATATTAACTAATAGTATACTATTATATATTAGTAATACACTAATACTAATACTATTAGTCTATTAATATATAGTAATATTTATTAACTTATTTACTATAGTCTAATAACTTATAACTGGATAGTCTAGATGTAATAACTAGTAACTAATAATATGTGATAACTAAATTACTAATAGATAATAACTTGAAGATAATAACTTAAAAGATATTAATTTAATATATACAACTAATAGTATACTATTATATATATTAGTAATTTACTATATACTAATAGTCTAATACTATTAGTCTATTAGTATATAGTAAATTAGTAATATTTATTAACTTATTTACTATAAGTTTATAACTAATAACTAGTGCTAATTGCTAGTATATTATTGGATTTAACTAATGATGTTACTATATTTATATTTATATGATTACTATATAGAAAAACACATATATTTTTTATAAAATATGTACACTAGCGGAGCGGAGTCGGATACGGAGTCGGAGTCGGAGTCGAAATAGGGAGTCGGAGTCGGAGGATCGGAGTCGGATCGGAGCGGAGTCGGAGTCAGATCCGCCTGGAATCCGACTCCGACTCTGACTCTGAATTTCACTGGAAAAAAACTCCGACTCCGACTCCGACTTGTCGGAGTCGGAGCGGAGCCGGAGTGGAGTCGGGGTCGGAGTCGGATTTTCGAATTTCTGCTCAGCTCTACGTGAGGGGAAGGTGGTGGGCTAGGCAGTGGTGGCCACGCCGGCGTGCAGTGGTGCACTGGAAAGAGGGAAGAAAATGGACGGGAAGGAGAGGGGAGGGCTTGCACGCGCTGGGGGCAAAAATAGGGAGGAGAAAAAGAAAAAGAAAAAGAAAAGAAGAAAAAGGAAGAAGAAAGAGAAAGGGAAAAAAAAAGAGGGAAAAAGAAAAAGGAATGGACAGAAATAAGATCCAGTGTTTTCAATCTGGGTCTCAAAACTGATTCAACGAAATATATTCTAAAACGGAAAATTTAAATAAAATAATTTAAACGCAGTGACTTAGTAAAATAAAATAATAAAATCTAACAATATACTGATTTAAAATAAAAGGCACAATAAAATAAATAAAAACTAAATAAAAACACTACAACTCAATATTAATAAAATAAAATAGTTAAAACCCAACAATAAAACAATTCAAGCTAGAGATTAATTTAAATGTAAAATAATTATTAATATCAAGAAAACACATTATTTAAATCTCACAACTTAAAAAAATCATAAAACAATATAACGAGAAACACATTTAATTTCAAATAAAAGAACCACTAATTATAATAATTTAAATAATCATTTAATAAAAATATACGTAAATACGGGGTATCACATTTGTTTTTGAAAAGAAATCTAAAAATAGCCTCAATTATGTGTTCTGCATATACATAAAATCTATATAAGAAAAGTATTTTCCATCATGATTGGTGTAGACATGAGCTAATTTTGTGCATTCTGTTTTCTGAACTATGCAAAAAGAGCGAATATGAAATTTATGAAAATGTGTGCATGTGATGTGAAGATGTTTTGAATCTGTTTTTGAAAATGTGAAATGATCTGAATTTATTTCAGTACTCTGTTTTGATATGAAGTGGTATCTGAAAAACCTTTGTCATGACTTTCTAATTCTGTTCTAACTCTGATTCTGGTTTTGATATAGTGATTCTGATTTTGTTTTACTCTAATATCTTGCCCTGTCACGGGATACAATAGTGACCTTTGGCCCTGTCACGAGATACAATAGTGACATCTGGCCCTGTCACGGGATACAATAGTGATCTCTGGCCCTACCATGAGATATAATAGCGACCTTTGGCCTTACCACGGGATATAATAATGGTCTCTGCTCTTAGTGCAATCGCTTTGGTAACATGGTGGTTTATATTCGATCTGCTTGGTTTTCTACAGAATGCACAACCTTACGACGGAGGTTAAACATGGTTTCTATTTTGATATGATATGATAAGATGAAGATGTTTAGTTATGTTGTGCCAAAGGTGTATTTGAATATGGTTTTTTAATATGGACAATTTGAAGTGTCACTCTGATTTTCTAATAATATGTATTTTTGAGATTTGCATATTGAAACTGAAATGTTTTGTTTCTGCATTATGAACTATATGAAAATGCTCATGTTTACATACTAGTATATGTTCTCTGCTTACTGAGTTGTTGATAACCCACCCCTTATCTCCATAATATTTTTCAGATGATTTTGGAATAGTTCAGCTAAGGATCAGAATTATGGAGCATGGGTGAGATGATTATTTAAGTATAGTGGATTGCTCATAGAAGATTTCTCAAGATTATTGGATTTTATTAAGAGATTTTGTAGTATTATGATGAAATGTGAGTTTTAAGTTACAAGAAGTAACTCTCCGACCCCTACGGGACTGGAGCTTTACCAAGATTATGTAAGAAAAATTTGGAAGCAAGCGATTTTGATCCAGTTATTGGAATACAAGTTCTCATTGAAAGATCTTTCGTGATTGTATACAAAAACAAATTGCAGACGCATGACTTGATTTATACAATTGACGTGTAGGAATATTGTTCATCAAGAATCTCCCAACAAGCGAGGAAAGCGTAGCCGATTATGGTCACATGAGGATATTCTTCATGTTCTTTTTAAAAACACGGTAAGAGCGACATGGAAAGAACAAAAAAAAAAAAAATTCTAGGCAAACCTAATAGAAAAATACATATATATAATTTTATTATTTTTCTTCTTTCAATTGAGTCCTAACATTTTGTCATCCACTTGTTCTATGATTTACTAGGGAACTAATGCAATTCAAGGCATAAAGCTAGATTTTCTCAAAGAAAAAGACATTTTGCTGAATCCTAGAGCCTTTACAAAAATGAAAAGGCTTAGACAGCTTATAATCCAAAATTCTTGCTTTTCGAAGGGTCCAAAGAGTTTGCCCAATGAGCTAAGATTTCTTGATTGGGCTGGATACTCATCACCATATCTGCCGTCCAATTTTAGTCTTCAGAATTTAAAATAAGAATTTAGATGCTAGATCAATTTTTCTTTTAAAAAAAGTTACTTGTAAAAAAAAATTATATGGGTAATTCTTGGAAGCTGATACATTGGTCCTTTCTCCTTTATTTTCCAGGTTTGTGAAAATATGAGAGTAATAAATTTTTCTTGCTGTGAATACTTGACGTTCATCCCTGATGTCTCAATGATGGAAAATCTTGAGAGTTTGGATCTTCTAGGCTGTCGCAATTTAGTGAGGTTCATGAATCCGTTGGATTTCTTAAAAAACTGTTTCGTTTGGATGTTATAAACTGCTCTGAACTTAGACGTCTTCCTAGCCTGAAGTTGCCATGTCTTGAAAGCCTATATGTTTGAACGGGCACAAGTATGGAGAGATTTCCAGATATTGTGGTAGAAATGCATCGTTTAAGGGAAATTAATTTTATAAACAGTCCCATTCAAGAATTCCCTTCACCAATTGAATATCTCATTGGGCTTGAAAGGATAACAGTACGGTCATGCAAGAACTTTAGAGATCTCCCTAGAAGCATTTCTAAGTTGCCACGTTAAAGGTGTTGCACAAACCTTGGAAAGTTTCCAAAACCGTCATCATCATCATCTACAAGTTCGGGCTGGCTGGCTTGGTCAAAGAGGAACAAAACTCAAGGTATGAGCCTAGAAGCATTTCTAAGTTGAATAATGTATCAACTAATGTAGGGTCATGAAAGCTTTTGAATCGTTTAATAATGTATCAAGAAATAAGAAAAAAAAATTATTAAAATGATAATAAATAGTTTTTATTTTAAAAATGCATTCATATCCAAACTCAACATATATAAATATACAGAGATTTTATTTTTTCCCTTTTTCTTATAAATTTTCTAATGAAAGGAAAATCTCGAAAGAGAGTATTTATTTATCCAAAACTACAAGCGCCATAATTCCCTTACTTGAAATTAACAAGCCAACCGGATTATCATTCAATTATTGAGGATGGTGAAAACTGAAATCCCAAACTAGAACTCAACCTGAACTCATTTTTCACACTACTTCAGTTTTGGTGAATACTTGGAACTTTCATGTAAAGAAAATTGCATGATTATGAGGAACTTCAAAATTCAAGTTTTTGTAATTTCATCAATTTATGTGCTGCTCAAATTACATACATTTCAACAAACCTAGCTAGTATAGTACTTACATGGCATAATTTTATTTAACATATAAGTTTTAAAATTTGAATCATACAAATCAAATCTTATCATTTAAGTGATGTGGATGTTGTTTTCTACACACTAACTTGAAAATAGAATAATACTTTCAACTAGTATGATACATTATGTGAGCATATAAAACTTCTACTACCTGAATTTCTTCTTATTTCAAAACTACAGCATATTATAGATCATTATCAAAGAGGATTCCCATGTACGATTGTGGCGACTCCGTAATCAGTCAGGAATGCAAAGAATAAGTAATTAAACAACAACATCATTTCCACAAAAACGACTTTCAAGCTTAAAATGCAAATGAGTTGGGCCAGTTGGCAACAAAGATGGAAATTTCAATGTTTTGCAAAGGCTACATTACATACATAATTATTATGTGCTCTGTTCTTTACTTGCGTACTTAACAATGAAGTAGGGAAAATAACCTTTTGAATATGATTTTTAGCCTATCTACAAATCGGAAAATGATTTGTACTAGGGGTGCTACCCTGCCCCCTTGCACTCACATGGGTGGGGTGGTCACTTTTCATCTTGCCCTAGCCTTTCCCCGAGTTACTGTCCGCTCACTCTAGTTCTTTCCTCCTTGGCTTGGTCAGAGCGTGGAGTGTGTTGCCGGCATTGCTGAAGTTGTCAACCTGATCCATGAACTCCCCTAGTGTTGCGGGAGTCCTTCTTGCTAGCTCTGCCATGAACTAGGACCAAGGCCATACTCCTCCTAGGAGCACTATGGGGGTTATCTTCTTGTCCTGGCCATCCATCGTCATGCACTTCTTGTTGAACCTGGACAAGTATGGCGTGAGGCTTTCGTCCTCCCCTTGTTTGATGATGAGGTACGCCATAGGACGCCTTCTTCACTTGCTCACCATAAACTGAGCAAGGAACAGACGGGCCAGTTCCCTGAAACTGTCTATAGACCCCGACGTCAGGGACCCAAACCACACTCTTGCTGGTCCTTTCAAAGTCAGCGGGAAGACTCTATAAGACACTTCCCCTGGGAAACAGTGTAGGATCATGTGTGCCCTAAAGGTTTCCAGGTGCTCGAGCGGGTCTGCGGTTCCCGTCATACATTTTCATGAAAGGGACTTGAAACTTTGGTGGTAAGGGCACTGCCATCACTTCCTCGCTATAGGGCAGGCCCATGTTGGTGAGTAGTTGGTCCACTAATGACGAGGGGCCCATCTTTCTTGCCATCTCCTCATATTTTTCCTTAAGGTTATGCAGCTCATTTTGCATGTTCCTCATTTCCACCTCTGGGTGACCCTCCTCGCCAGCTTTTCTGGATCCAACATGCTCACTATTGCTGGATTCCACATCGTTCCTTGCCTCGTTGGTGGTTCCCTTGAGCGACCTGTTATCTTTTCGTAGGGTATCCACCTGAATAGTTAGCTTTTCCCACCAGCTAGTCCATGGCAGCTAATTTGGCTTCCATGTTCATTGACATTGCTTCCTCTTGTCCCCAGGTCGTCTAAGAATGAGTTCTCGCAACAAAGGATACGTGAAGTCTATTAAGATCCCACAAATGGCGCCATTGTTAACATCGTGTTTTGCACATCTTTGGGCCGAGCTCTTAGCAAATTGGGTCTTCGGTCTTGGGCTTACAAATACAAAGAAAATACCGCTAGACGGGGATCGTGGTGGTGGCCGAAGAGTCTTCGATGCCAAAATCATTCTTGCCTTAAAATTTTGTGTAAGTGAATAAAGAGTTCAGAGAGAGTTCCAAGTACTTGGGGATTACCTTTTATATCCCATTTCTTGGGTCAGTTGCCCATGCCTTGTGTTAGGGAGATGTGACCCCTTAGTAGTTCCTTTAGTTAGGTTCCTTTAACGTGGCATAACTTTTGGAGTGGTGCAATTAATGCGGCTTAACTTTTGGGGTGGCATAACTTTTGAAAAGGTCAACATACTTATGTAAACAACTTCAATTGACTTCTTTTGCACTTTTCTTGTAGTTTTAATTTATATTTTGCTATTTTTTTATACTTTATGTTATGAGCAATATCATTTAATATATCTAGTATTGTTGTATTTCAATTATCAATCTTTTTTAATTTGAAATTCTATTTTTAATTTTAAACTTCACGTAATGAACAATATCTAGTGAAATGGACAAAAAAAATTCCATTTTTTTATTAATAATGAATAAAAAATCTAGTTATCTAGTGTAATTTTATGTAATGAAATGAATAAAGTTTTTACTCATATTTTACAAATTTTTTAATACTTTATGGAATGAATAATTTCATTTAATATATGTAGTATTTTTTTTATTAATTCAATTCTCAATATTTTTTAATTTGAAATTTCATTTTTAATTTTAAAACAGTTCATGCTCAAACGTTAATGACTATTACCTGAACGTTAGAATGACTAATTTATACGTTCGAACGTAAGTGGGCTTAACGTTCAAATGTACATGAACAATTCGAATGTAACATTTTATATGTTAACATGTAACCCTTGAAAAACGACATCGTATGATTTATGTTCGAACGAAACATTATCATAGCTCGAACGTATAACCATTTCTCGTCCACTTTTAATGACGGTTTCATGAAACTTGGGTCCAATTAGTGTGTTAGGTCTGCGATCAACATCCTACACCATTGCCAATTGGGTCCACAATAATGGATACAGAACAAACCAATCAATTCCTTAAGAAGTGGTTGAATTTTCATTGTCATCCTTAATTTGTAAACGTGATAGAACACACACATGGCGAGTGTTATATAACATTTACGCCTGGAGATGTCAGTAATTGGCACCTCATTTTCAAGCCAAGTTTTACTGGAAGGTATTAGCCCCTAAGGAGAAGTAAATTGTGAAAGAATGCGATTATCACTTCGCCCTATTCATATTTCAATACATGGTTCAAAGCTAATACTTGAGAGATACCCCATGTGCAGGGGGGCCAAGGCGGAGAAGCAAACCTGGAGTTATCAGCTAAAACTATTCAGGATAGGCAGCAATCAACTGCAGACCTACCCAGCTTCCCCCTTTTTCAGCACCATAGATACTTTTCTGAGCAGCATCCAAGAAATTTCTGCCGCTAGATAAGCTGGCATGGGTAGTTTCTCACCCATCGTCCTCCTCAGCCTTCCTCAAACGTTTCCATCTTTGCTCTTCATGCAGTTCAACATCCACTTGCATCTCATACCGCCTAGTAGCCCGCTCTTCCTCTGAAAGTTTGGGAGCAACATTGTGACGCTTGAAGTGTGACTCAATCCCATTGTGATGACTTGAATCACAATACCCTCTGCCTTCTCTTTCCTTTTCATCAACATCAAGTGTCAATTTTCTGATGAACACAGAATAGAAGCAGAGGAAAAATGAAATGACAACCTTTCATGAATGGATTGAATGAATCAATTACAAGTATTGAATGTATTCAATGATTGATAAAGAACCCTGAGATATACTACTTATAGAGATTTTTTTAAAGTGAAAAACTCTTGAACCATCACTTCTTAAGTTTCTGGTTTTTAACTCCTTAAGTTTCTGGTTGTTAACTCATTCCAAAGATCAACAGCCGAGGCAACATAAAGCAAACTATTCCTTATTTCTTTAGAAATGGAATTCATTAACCAAGAAAGTACCAAATTGTTAACACGCAGCCAAGCACTATGAAGAACAAGTTGATCAGCAGGAGTAGCAGCAATCGAACCATTAATGAATGCCACCTTGTTCTTGACAGTCAATGCCATGGTGATTGATCGACTCCATGCAATGTAATTATCTCCAGAAAAAATTTCTGAAACGAGGAGGGCACCAGGATTGTCATTTGGATGTAGATAATAAGGACTAGAGGAATAATCTGAGAGATTTATGACAGAGCGAGGAGAAGTGGCAGAATTGGTAGAATCCATTTCGGGAATCTATTAGAGAAAGTGCAAGAAATGAAAGAAGACGAAGAAGACAACAACAAAAATTCTCGAGCAGAATTTTGTAATGCAGATTTCAAGAATTCAAAGTTTTAGAGACGAGAAGATGAATTTGCAGAAGCAAGAATGATTTTCAATCTGATACCATGTCAATTTTCTGATGAACACAGAATAGAAGCAGAGGAAAAATGAAATGAAAACCTTTCGTGTGAATGAATTAATTACAAGTACTGAATGTATTTATACTAATGAAAGACAATAACAGAAAATAAATAACTTTCTGAATCTTTTTCTAATTTAACACATGCTATTTTAGACTTTAATTCCATTTGCTCAATTTATGAGGCTATACTACAACATCAAGATTTCTGTCTACTAGTCTTCCCCTTTTCCCCTTCTGCAGTGACATTTTCTAAATCTGATTGTTTCCTGGATGATGAATGCTTTTGATTCTTTAAACAGCTATGATGGTGCTTCATCCGGGGCTCCTTTTCACCATGAGCCTTCTTCTTGGGTTTCTGTTCTTCAACCTAACAAATGATCTCATAATTGAGAACAATCAGAAACATCTTTAATTCCAAATTTTTCAAGAAATGATAAGCTTAATTCCTAATGCATTTTTCGATGAAGTTTAAACTATTGCAACTCATACATTTTCCAACTGAAATTCTCCTCCAGAATATCATTTAATTTTTTTTTTTCTTTGGACAAGGAATAACTAATCCTATTTACAACAGCACAAACTCCTTGAAGCGAAACTTGACCAACCAAAACACCTTAGCACAAAATACTCCTGTATTTCTCTCTTTATTCAATCCAGAAGTTTTATATATTTTTTGACAACCAGAAGTTTGACTTCCACAAACAATCCCTATCCAGTGAACAATTCCAAACAATATAAATATATGCAGTTCTTGAATCAAATCCAGACAGGATGGACTACTTTGGTCAAGGTTCAACATGTAATCTTCCATGCACAGAAGCAAAAACGGTGAGAAAGACACGGAGAGGTGGAGAAACTGTAATACTAACATGTTAGTGAGGATAAATAAACTGTGGGAAGCAAGTAATGCAGTTAACTTTTTTATGTAAGAATGTATTTCCAGAAGAGAAAATGTTTCTAAATTACAGAATGGAAAGGCAAGTAAGGCATTTAACTTTTTTATCTAAGAATGTATTTACAAAAGAAAAAATGTTTCTAAATTACAGAATAGGAAGTCTAGAAACTTAAATAATAAAGGAATGGTAATACACCAGGCAGAGATTTCAAGCTGTCTTCCTAAATGGTTTTCAAGTTGAAAGAATCTCAACACATTCCCTTTGTGGTCTCGTATCACCTAGACCTATAGACACTATAGAATCCTTAAGAAACAACTGATAATATGATTTAGCACTTCTTTTTATGCAATGGTTCCTGCGTGCCTTATGAGCACTGCATTGACTAGATGCAAGTATTTTAGTCAATTTAGCAAGTTAAAATGAGCATAGTCTGGTTCCGCGAGATCCAATATAGTGGCTCAGAATTCAGAAAGGGTAAAGATTAGATTGTAAACTCTAGTTCCGCGAAACAGCAGAAGTGACTTGGGTTTCATCAACAGCTTCTAAACAGCAGAATTGAGTGTCTCTGGCCTCTTTTGGTCATGTGCGATCCACATCATGATGTGCATGGCAATTATTCCTGCAAGCAACAAATTGTCTATTAAAGGTATTCAAAAAGAAAACACGTGTGGGGTACTCACTAAAGAAACCATGGATTCTTACGGGAGTCATTATTTTCCAAGCAAAGGGAGAAAAAGCTATACAAAGAAAAAGCAAGTGTTGTGAGCTTTCTTGGATCCTTCGGTGAAAGAAATGTAATTAAAGGTATTCAAAAAGAAAACACGTGTGGGGTACTCACTAAAGAAACCATGGATTCTTACGGGAGTCATTATTTTCCAAGCAAAGGGAGAAAAAGCTATAGAAAGAAAAAGCAAGTGTTGTGAGCTTTCTTGGATCCTTCGGTGAAAGAAATGTAATTAAAGGTATTCAAAAAGAAAACACGTGTGGGGTACTCACTAAAGAAACCATGGATTCTTAGGAGGGTCATTTCAATTTTCAGAGCGAAGGGAGAAAAAGCTATAAAAAGAAAAAGCGAGTGTTATGAACTTTGTTGGATCCTTCCGTGAAAGACAGAGAGATGGGAGAGACAAAGACTGAGGGCAAGTTTTTCTTCGAAGCGACGCGTAATGCATACCTTTTTTTGACAAAGAAGAAGAAATTTGCTGATCAGTTTGAAAGTAGCAGCTTCTCTGGTAATGCCCAGGAAATTTCATTAGAGTTTAATTACACAGTGACAGTGACCCACTCATACCATCTTGATCCACTTCCTTAATATAAAGCTCCTTACTCACATGTCTCTCCTTACTCAATAACTCGTGACCCTTCTTCCTTCAAAGAAGCTACCAAGATTTCAATCTCTTCCATGGCCATCCCAAATGTCTCCTTCACCTCCCCTTCTTCTTCCCATCCTCGGATTCATGATGTGTTTCTGAGTTTCAGAGGGGATGATACCCGCAACACCTTTACCGGTCATCTACATCACGCTCTCATTGAAAAGGGGATCAAAACCTTCATAGATGACAAGGATCTTCGGAAGGGAGACGAAATCTCCAAACTTTTGGAAGCCATTGAACAATCTAAAATTTCCATCATCATCTTCTCTAAGACCTATGCCACTTCCACGTGGTGCTTAGATGAACTTGTCAAGATTCTCGAGTGTCGGAAATCGATCGGCCAAATGGTTCAACCCATTTTCTACGATGTGGATCCTTCAGATGTGCGGAAGTTTGTAGAAGTGATCGACATGCATGAAAATAAAGTCAAGGATGATATACAAAGGGTGTTGAGGTGGAAGGTGGCTCTCAAAGAAGCAGCCAATTTGTCCGGTTGGCATTTGAACAATGGGTACGCTTTTAGTTTTTTTTTAATGCAAGCATTGATATCAAATACATGAGGTGTAACCAAATAGGTCTCTCTCCTCTTTTTCATTTCTCTCTGATTTTATGGTAACTGCACTTAATCGGTTCCAATTCCTTCTAGCTGCTTTACTTTTCATTTCTTAATTCCTCTATATTTGTGGCACTAGAGAAAGCCTTGATCAGATTCTTCTTAATTAGCAATTTCTAGACTGATCCTGAGATGCTTTTTATATGTAACAGTATGATTTCTAGATTGTCCTGTTTGAATGGCATGCAGGCATGAGTCCCATTTTATCCAACGCATTGTAGAAGAGATATCAAGTATATTAATGAAGCACACATTTTTAGATGTTGCGAAGAACCCAGTCGGATTAGATTCTCATATAGTGGCCATGAGTGAGTTGTTGAGTGTTGAGAATGATGACGTTCGCATGGTTGGAATCCATGGAATTGGTGGAATAGGTAAAACCACTATCGCAAAAGCTGTATACAACTCCTTTGCTCTTGAATTTCAAAGTTGCTGCTTTCTTGCTGAAGTCCGAGAAACTACAAACGGGTCCGGCCTTGTTCCATTACAAGAAAAACTTCTATCTGAGACCTTGGGCATGAATACCAACTTCAAGGTGGGAAGTGTGGATGGAGGAATTACTTTAATAAAGGAGAGGCTCTGCCATAAGAAGGTTCTTTTAGTTCTTGATGATGTCAATAAGGTGGAACAACTTCAAAAATTAGCAGGAGATAAGAATTGGTTTGGTCCAGGAAGTCGAATCATTATTACAACTAGAGATCAACATGTGCTAGGTACTCATGGAGTAGAAAGAAGATACAAGGTCCAAGAATTAAGTGCTGCTGATGCTCTTCAACTTCTTAGTTTGAATGCTTTCCATAAGTCTTATCCTGAAGAAGGGTATGAGGAGCTCATAAATAGTGTGGTTCAGTACGCCAAGGGCCTTCCCTTGGTTCTAGTGGTGTTGGGGTCTTTCCTATGTGGTAGAAGCAAACCTCAATGGGAAAGCACAATACGTAAAATGCAAAGAAGTCTTGACAAAGATATCTATGAAATACTTAAAATAAGCTTTGATGCACTGGACGACAATGAGAAGGCTATCTTCCTTGATATTGCGTGTTTCTTTAAGGGAGAAGAGAGAGATTTTGTAACAAAAATTTGGGAAGCGAGTGATTTTGATCCAGTTATTGGAATACAAGTTCTCATCGAAAGATCTTTGGTGAATTTTGATCAACATGAACGATTGCAGATGCATGACGTGATACAATTGATGGGTAGGAAGATTGTTCATCAAGAATCTCCCGACGAGCCAGGAAAGCGAAGCCGATTATGGTCTCATGAGGATATTCTCCGTGTTCTTAAGGAAAATACGGTAAGAGCACTTTAGTCCACTTGTTCTATCAATTTTATCATTTTATCATTTTTCTTCTATCAATTGAGTCCTAATATTTTTTCCTCCACTTGTTCTATGATTTATTAGGGAACTTATAATGCAATTCAAGCCATAAAGCTAGATTTGTTCGGGCAAAAAGATATTTTGCTGAATCCTAGTGCGTTTACAAGAATGAAAAGGCTTAGACTGCTTCGAATCCGTCATGCACGCTTTTCAGAGAGTCCTAAAAGTTTGTCTAATGAGCTAATATTGCTTGATTGGGATGGATACCCATCACCATCTCTGCCGTCCAATTTTCATCCTCAGAAACTTGTTACTCTCAACATGCATCACAGTAAAATCAAGCAATTAGAAGGAATAAAGGTAAATATCTTATCTCTTTTCTAGATTTTAAAATAAGAATTCAAATGTATGGATCCATTTTTCTTTTCAAAAAATTTACTTGTAAAAAAGAAATTATATTGGTAATTCTTGGAAGCTGATACAATATTGTTCCTTTCACCTTTATTTTCCAGGTTTGTGAAAATTTGAGAGAAATAAAATTTTCTTACTGTGTATACTTGACGTGCATCCCTGATGTCTCAATAATGGCAAATCTTGAGAGTTTGAATGTTGAGGGCTGTCGCAATTTAGTTGAGGTTCATCAATCTGTTGGATTTTTAAACAAACTGTCTCTGTTGAATGTTCGATATTGCTGTAAACTTAGACGCCTTCCTGACCTGAAGTTGCCACATCTTCAAATCCTAGAACTTACTGGGTGCACAAGTCTGGAGAAATTTCCAAATATTGTTGGAGAAATTCCTCGTTTACGTGAACTTTGGTTAAATGACAGTCCCAATATTCAAGAACTGCCTTTGTCAGTTGAATATCTCATTGGGCTTCAAAGGATATCAATATTTTCATTCAAGAACCTTAGAGATCTCCCTAGAAGCATTTCTAAGTTGCCACTTCTCAGGGAGCTTGTTCTTAGGCATTGCAGAAACCTTGGAAGGTTTCCAAAATCGTCGTCATCATCATCAACAAATTTGGGCTGGCTGGCTTCGTCAAAGGGGAACAAAACTCAAGATAAGAGCCACTCTGTTGGGTGGTTTCCAGCCTTGAGAAAGTTGAAAATCATGTACTGTAATCTAGAAGAAGTTGATTTCCTCAACAGTCTTCATTGCCTTTCCACGCTAGAAGAATTATATCTATCAGGAAACAATTTCGTTTGCCTCCCTGCATCATGTAACACTGGATTTACCCATTTGCGATCGCTTGCATTGTGGCATTGCAATGGGCTTCAACAAAAGAATGCAAGTAGTGATGTGTTTCCGAATGGTTTCGGAAAAATGATAACTACAATTAAAATTAGAGGAGGGGAGTTACCAGAATGGTTTCGGCATCAAACTAGGGAGATTGAGATGTGTTTCCGAGTGCCTCCACCTAAAAATGCCAAGTTAGCAGGTTTGGTTATCGGTCTTGCTTTCAAACCTCATTTTGAGCTCTCTTTCTGCTATTTGAGGGTGTCTATCATTATTAGTAATGGTCGTCAATCAACTCCCATAGCCAAATCCTACGAGGTTCCCTTTCATGGACATGAACTGGGATTAGATGGAGCACTGTGGCTGTTGTACCTTCCACGTGGTGCCCTTGAGTGGCGGGATGAGATCACCAATGAAATGGATCACTTTGGAGTTTCATATCAAATTCATTTACGGACACCATTTGTGAAGTGTGATAAATATAATAACAGGTTGGGAGTTCATTTTGAATTCGAGCAAAACGACAACATGGATGATGATGATCCTAACAATAAGATAGCTATCTTGGAGAACGATAATTGTTGCCAACTACAGCAACAGCTAGCAGAACAACATGAACGGGCAAAGCGTGGACAAAGCAAATTTCTTTCTGATTTGTGAAATATTATTTTTTGTTTTAGAATTTAAAAAAATTGAATTACTTTTGTGTTTTTATTTAAAATTTTAGAAAAATTATAATGACTATATAATAGTTTACTTTTATTTTCTAAAACGAGTGAATTTTATTACTTGGGGACTTTTAAAAAACATTCATTAAGCCTTTCTTTTTTTTGACATATCAGTGTTGGAATCTTATAATCGGTTGTCTTTACACTTCATTTGGTTGCTTTTATTATTAACTTTTTTTAAGAAATTCATTTTACACCTCTTTTGAAGGTTCTTCAAGGTAAACTATCCTCAATTAAGAGTAATATTATGTATAAGTATTAAGTATGCAAGTTTTACACATTAAAAAAAAATACAAAAGGAAAAAAAAGTATGCAGGATCGATACAAACTCTTTTATAAAAAATAAATAAATCTCACAAAAAATAGACTCACTACAAGAAATCTGGCTTTTTGCAGCGATTTTTATAATGTTGCAAATAAATTCGCTGCAATAGATAACTTTTTGCAACGAAATATGAGTCCTTGTAAGTGTTTGTTGCAATAGGTGAATGCTACATATGCAGTTACTTAACTTATTTTTTTGCAGCGTTTTTTTCTTTTATAAAGGCGAAAGTATGCGTTGCAATAATAAAAAAAATTATTACAACGGATTACATCGTTGCTAATAGATCGAGGCGGCAACTTAAACAAAAATGATAAGATTTTCCCCCCCGAAATCAAACCCACTCTGTTACCGCGTATCTCCTTCTCCACTTCGACTTGCTTGCCCATTTCTCGTACCATTGCAGTGTCCACCCACCCCTGCACGGCGAGACCTAACCTTCACCACCCAAGCTGATTTTTCCTCCACTTCGTTAGCCTTCCCAGCGGAAGCTAGAGTCGTCTTCTCCTCCCCATACAACTGGGTGCCGTGCGATTGGGGATTTGGTAAAGGGAAGTTTTTGTCAACGATTTTGACCAAGATTGATCAAACGATTGTCTAGGTATCGTTATTGTCTCCGTTTGGGAAGCTGAAGGACTACGTTTCCACTTTTGCTGGAATAGATGATTCCAGCCCTCCATCTATAGTCCGAAGTTATCAGTCCTCTGTTTTGCAAGAATGATCAAACGATTGTCTAGGTATCCACTGAATTTATGAAACCCCTTTACGAGTAGGTTGCATTACAAAAGTTATCGTAACATTGATGTACACTTGTATTTTTTGGGTCATGTGAAACTGATGTGCATGTGCGTTTACCTGAGGTATACTGGTTGTGTATCTGCCTCTTGTGTTTGGATTGCTCAATCAGTTGTGTGTATTAGATAATTTGGGTATTAAGCAAATAGAACTTCTTGTAGCTAAACCAGAAGCATGTTGATTTCAACAACAATACCCAAAAAAGGTGTTTGGTCATAGGTTTCCTGTGGGTTTCCAGCGTGATTTTCCTTCTAACAATTTGTATGACAGAAGATTTATATATAAATACATTATAACATAACATCAAAATATGTATAAGAGATGCTACAAAAAAAAAAAAAAACCGCTGCAATACAAGTTGTGATAATTAATTAAAGAATGTTCCTTTTCCATCTCATGACTGGTGAGATTTGGTCCTGTTTTTCCAACTTATTTGCAATAAGTAACTTAATGATATATTTATAGCGCCAAGCAATTAAATGTCTCTTTAATGAAATGTGGAAAGCCCCAACTTCTTTCCAAAATTATCCAACTGCCATACTCTATAAATAAGATAGGAGCATTTTAAGTGTTTGCTGGCTGTTATGCTGCTCTAAATACTTACAAATAAACATTGGCTGAAGAGTTTTTGGGATTGAATAAAGTAGAGTAAGATGTATCCTTCTGCCCCCACTATGGGCATCTCTTTCAATCAATATAGGAAGGTTCACTGCGTGTCATTATATGTAGTTTTATCATACAGGCCTAATTATGCCCTTCCTTAATGAATTGCAGCAAAAACTGTTAGGGCTAGAGTCTAACAGTCAATTCTCATATTTTTAAAGCCTAGAATGATTGCCTTAAAACTAATGGAAAACAAAACCCTTACATATTATTTACAAACTTTTATGATGATCACTGAAAAGTCACAATACAGTGAGAAGCTGCCACATTTTCTTTTTATATGAATAATATTACTAAATATTGTTCATATTAGTGCTTCCCATTATACATATATAATGGGAAGTTTCCACCCATCGATATTTAGTAATATCTTTAGTGCATTTCTCTATTTTTATAGCAATGAATGTCATGCCTTCAGATCCTCTACATGTGTTTAATGAAAGTTTTATATTTCAAATTACTAAAACTTATATTGAAAAAACAAAAAAACTTAAAGATCAATTAGTGGCCTTCAGCTTGTGTTGTCTGCATTCTACTAGTCTTTGTGACAGCTTGCACTACAAACTTAATCTGTTGTGTCGTTTTTGTGGATGTGCAGTGGGATTTGTTTGCACAAAACAGTTATGGTTCTGTTTTAATGCATCTGAGTTATGGTTCTTTTCTGTGCATCTGTGTTGTGGGTCTGTTGTGGGGGTAGTTGGTTGCTGTCATTTGCCACTGACCAAGACTCTTGCATTTTATTTTATTTTCTTTTTATTGTTTTTTCTGATCTAATCTCTTTTCATGCCTGTTAATTTGAATTGATATTAATGCTTGTGGGGACTCAAACTCAAGAGCATAATTTAGTCCAATGAATTATGTTAGATGGCAAGGAAAACTTAACCAGTATATATTAGCATACTTATTATGCAGATCACTTAGAACTCCCATGCAGTAAGAAGCTGCCTGTATTCAGGGATGATTAATCTTATTCACATGACTACATAATTACACTTCAATTTATGTAGTATATTAGAAGAGCTTCCATGCAGTAAGCATATTACATGGAGGCTGTTTCTTCATGTACATTCATATACATTAAGTGACAGCCTCCACCCATTAATTTCTTTAATAAACTCGGGACTTTCCTTAGAGCCTCCATTAATCTTAAGAGCTTTTTTTGACACCAGTAACTTGGACCTCCACTTACCCTACTGGCAACCCTGCAGTTGTGCCAAATTTAATCTTGAGGACTCTAATGAGTACAATCTCTCATTGACTGGGCTTCAGAGCAAGACTTCATTCTAGAAACACTCCCAATTGTCTTCCTTTCAAGTGCACTTACGAATTCATACAGGCTTTAACAATTACAATCTCAACCATTTCCTAAAACCATACTTTTAGATGAAATTAAATGACAATCCATATTGATTCATGTGATCAATATTGATAATTAATGAAATGATAAACTAGGCTTTCTAGTTTGTAGAGAAAAAAACTATTTCTTCAATAAACTCCTGTAAGTAGAGGAAAAATTTTATTATATTAGTAGTAAATTGGAAAATAAAATGCTATTTGAAACTTAAAAGGGAAATTAAATGCTTAATTTCTTTGATTTTACATATTATGGGCATTGTTGAGCTGCTCGAACCACAACCTAAATGATCAAGCCATTATGCATCGATTTTCCATCTGTCAAACCTACTTATTGTACTGTCAAACTCACTGGTATTAACTTATTTCCATCTTTTGATGATCCCCATCATCATCCAACAATCAAGTTTTAGGGCCAGATTTACAGTTTATCCTGACTTTTCAAAAGAGAAAAGATAGAAACTTATCTGAATATTTCTTTATGTCCTGACCTTTGTAGTCTTATCAACCTAAACCAGAATAGTTTGATTAAACCACTTTCTATGATACCTTTCAGCCTCTCATTTAGTATAGAAATGCTTGTTCTTTTTCATATATATATATATATATATATATATATATATATAATATTTTCTTATTTTTACAAGTTTTAGAATCCTGATATAGTATAGAAATGTCTGTCTCCATATCTAGCTTATACCATAAATTGTATATAACAGAGGTTTCTATCTTTTTCTGTTTAAAAAAATTACTAAAAGTAGTTTGAATTGATATTGGGGTCTATGTTAATTTAAAACATTCAGGTGAGATGTGGCCTAGCGTTTTTGCAGCTTCTATGTATGATTGTTGTGCAGCACTATCCTGCCTGACAGCAGGCATAATGCAATCTTTGAGAAGTACCATACATCTTTTATGTCTTGCCAAACCCAGACACCTTAACCTAATTAATTTTCATTAGTATAGTCTCCATTGGATATGCGGCAGGGGCATTTGTGAGTAACTGATATCGCTTGTAGGGCACATGTTTTAGAATCATTATGTGTAGCAAGGTCATTTCATATAAAAATGGGATCTGTAAAGGGTCATTTTGACCTACTTGATCTGTAGAGGGACATTTCAGTTGGCTACTTAGTGTAGCAAACTTTTAGATGTCTTATGGGGTTGGGTCCAAACTCATTCTTTTATTATATAGATATGCTAATCTTTTACATAATACCAATTAAGTAATCAACCTTGCTTGTCATAAATATGTGAATCCAACCTGATTATTGTAAGGATAGTCGACAATTCTGGATCAACACGAGTAGGTGATTAATTTTAGAGTGCAAGTTGAAGAAAACACATCCTAAGACAAAAAAATGGGATCTGAATGTCACATGGGCTAAGTGGATAATGTGTGTAGAGCATAGGAATGAAAGTTCATTTGTTCAATAATTGAATTTGCTAGTTTTGTTTGGACATAAGAAAGAGCCACAGTAGATCCCTTTAAAACCGTTTGTGACCTGGATTAATTCAAAATTTTCCGGTTATTTTCAATATGCTAGCATGCCTTTGGTCCTGGAGACTCACATGATGGTTTTTGGTTATTGCAAAGTTGGTGGCAGATGCTTACTTTTTTCTGTTAAACAAATAGATAATGTCTACCACATGGCTGTGAACCTTTGCATTATCGAGTGCTAGCTACCTAGAAGATCAAGACAAGACAAGAATCCCATCCTAATGGTTTGAAAGATGATTACACCTACAGAAAATCTAGCTAGATTTATTTGGAATGTGTTTCAGATGGGTTTATTTGAAACCCATATTTCTCCATGAGTGTTCATGATTTTCTAAGTCTCTCCCTTGGTGTGTTCCATCCAAGTAACAGAAAATACTAAGACACACACACAAAAAATATATCTTTATATATCTTTCATGTAGAATTTATAATTTGACTTGGGTAAGGATCCTTGAGTACTTTGTTGTTATTTTCTATGTACCCTTTGTATTATTAAGTAAAGGGAATTAAATCCTAGCTGATCTACTAACTTTGCTTCTAATACAGTGAAAAAAATTACTGAAATTGTATGCTTCAGTAGTAATTTTTTTTTTTTTATTTTGTAATTAAGTATTTGCAGCGATTTTTAGTCGATGCAAAAACGCCAAAATTTGTTGCAAATAATCAGTTTCAGCGATTTTAGTCCTTGAAAAAAATGAAAAATGCAACAAAGGAAGCAAGCGTTGCTTTTGGGCATTTGCAGCGCTTTTTGATTTTTTGCAGCGATTTTAGTCCTTGCAAAAAATATTAAATGCAACAAAAAAGCAAGTGCTGCTTCTGATATGGAACATTTGCAGCGTTTTTATGGAAATTTGCAGCGATAAATAGACGCTGCAAAAAGTATCAAAAGCAGCGCTAGAATGGTATGTTGCTTTTGACGTACACAAATTGCAGCGCTTATAAATCAATTGCAGCGATTTTAAGTGTTGCAAAAAATGGGAAAAGCAACGAACCAAATGTAGCGCTGCTGTTGTTGGGAGTCTATTGCAGCGAAATTTAATGATATAGCAAGGATAAATTTCGCTGCAATTGATCAAATGCAGCGCCATGGCAGTCACATGGGGTGGCCTTTTGCAGCGTGAAATTAGTGAGTTTGCAGCGGTTCAAAAACGCTGCAAATGAAGTCGTTTGCAGCGTTTTTTCAATAACGTTGCTATTGATCAAAAATATCACTTTTATACTGTCGAACATGCAAGGAGGGTAATAACGCTGCAATTGATCAATTACAGCGTTTTTTGAATGTATTTGCAACGATTTTACGCTCTGCAAAAGGGCTAATTTCTTGTAGTGACTTATCTTTTTACATTTTTATATGCTAAGATCTACATTTTTATAAACAGTTTTGCTACATACAAGCACAGTCGCGTACTAATATGTGTACCAATATTGATTTATTCATACTTAAAATTTAAATTAACATTGTTTTCAATAAAATCTACTTTTTGACCAATCACATCACATTGGTGCACAGATTAGTGCACAATTGTGCTTGCAACTATACTTTTCCTTTTATAAAAGATACGCACGCAAAAGGCTTTCTTTTTTCTTTTTTTAAAAAAGATGATAATACCCTAATTTTATTGATAATCTTCACTTATAACGAAGGAAAATTGTGATTACACAAACAAATATTTGGTGATAACAAATAATCAAAAAAACCCAAACTCAGGCATAATAATAATAATAATAATAATAATAAGGAAAATGCTATATGCAAGTGTTGTGGCGCACCCATTGCGCACGAAACATGACGTGTCTACGTTTATGGTGTTTTGAAAACAGCGTCTTCTCTCCCATTACCTTCTCCCCCTCACCTTTTTCTCTGTTTCCTGCAAATTTTCAGCACATCTCATGTTCAGTACAGAAAATTCTCAACACCCTACTCCATATTTTCTTCCATAAAAGTACCTTTTACCCTTCTTTATTTTGGCTCTCTAGACTCAAGTCTAAAAGACTTTATGCCCAACCAAAAATTTTCCAGCACGAGTTGATCTACAATTTTGCAAAGAAGAGTAAAAATTTTAAGATCGGTCTTTTTTTTTTTAGTTTAGTATAAAAAGTTCAGACTTTCCAAATCGGCATCTCTAATCATTTAAGGCATGAGATTTTGGCGTGGGATTTTTTCAGCTTTGGTTTTCCATGTTAAACACTGTTTGTGAAATGAATTTCATCTGAGTTTGAAGTATAATCCCTGCTTGCCTACTCTGCAAGCTGTCAAAGTTCACTACTTTGATTCCATCTTAAACCTGGATATTGGGAGAAATGTTGAAGGAATCTAAAGTATAATACTTTCTGCAAGATTTTTGTATTCACATCAGAAATATTTAAGATTTTTGCATTGTAGCTGTGCTCTCATATTCTGTGAAGAAAAAAAAAAAAAAGAATGAGAGGTGACTTTATGGAAGGGGAGAAGGGAAAACGCTGGTTTCAAAATTCCAAAACTCACCGTTTAATATTACCACGTTGTGTTTAGTTGGTGGGTGCGCAAATGGTAAGCCACCACGCTTGCATATAGCATTTTCCATAATAATAAAACCTAAAATTGTCAATCACAATACAAGATACCCATAAAACCAAAGCCCACAATAGTTCAAAAGAAAAAGAACCAGCCTTAAATAAAAGACCATAACTGAAAAACTTGCAAGAAAACCAAGAAGTTGCATGCAAAGTAACAATAGTAAACAAATAAAACCAAATGCAACTTACCAGGCCACTATGAGATACGCAAATACGGAAGACCAATTCTATCTTATGCGGAGAAGGCCTCTTAACTTGTTGGGCAACCTATCTTGATCACCATACCAAGTCATATTTAGGCCCTCAGCTCCTACATGCGAAAGACTTGTATAATATTACATCATCAAAAATGCCTTTCACATCCGTCAATTACAACTTCACTAACTCCACCTGAACTCATTTTTCACACGACTTGTTTGAGTAACTAACAGTTTTGGACCTTTGGTGAATACTTGGGAGCTTTCATGTAAAGAAAATTGCATAATTCTAAGGAAGTTAAAAATTCAAGTTTTTTTTAATTTCATTTATTTATGTACCGCTCAAATAACATACATTTCAACACACCTAGCTAGTATAGTACTTACATGACATAATTTTATTTGAAATATAAATTTTAAAATTTGAATCCTACAAATCAAGTCTTACCATTTAAGTGACCAATTTTGGACACTTGTCAGCTATGAACCATGATTTAATGAATTGCTAGTGTTGTGGTAAATGGATGGGACCATGTCGTCTCTTAATTTGCAACTATGTCATGATAATGAGCAAAAACACTGAAAGATGTGAGAATACTCCACATACCTGAGTTGATGGATTTGTGGTAGGAAGCGTTATAGGAGATACATACTCTTTCCCTTTCCCTTTCCCTTTCTTCATGTACAGAATATTTAACAATATTTTAGAACAAGAAAAATTATCTGAAAATATTGAAGTTACTTAAGCCTTTAACTAAAGCTGCTTGTTAAAGCTAGCAAGTAACAGAATTTATAGAGTTCAGGTAATTAATAGAAAAGTAAATGAAAACCCAATTAGAGAATCTTGACCTGAGAGAAGAATCTTGTTAACTAGAACTAGTTGTCAAAATGATTGCACGTGCCAACTAGCTTGATCAGAAAAATCTAGGTGCAACCTTAAAACCTGCAAAAGGAAGAACACGATCAAGAACAAATATTCGATGCCACAAATAAATGTAGGGGAAAGTTCGGTCTAGTCCGGACCCGAGAGGTTTTGTGGACCGCACCGGACATATTCGGTTCAGGATTTTCTCACCCTGGACCAGGATTCGGTTAGTTCCAGGGTTGAGAAAATCGCTGAACCGAATATGTCCGTTGCGGTCAAAACCTCCTTTTTTTTTATCCAAGGGAAATTTTGTTTAATACTTATATAATTATATTGTGATATATTTAATATATATACATATAGTATACTATTATATATATATTAATATATATATATATTAGTAGTACGCTAATACTATTAGTCTATTAGTATATAATAAATTAGTAATAGTCATTAACTTATTTACTATAACTAATAACTATATGTAATATACTAGTATTGCTATTTACTATATCTCTTCAAAACCCACATATTTATTAATATTCTATGTGATATTATATTAAATAATAGTAATACTCTTATTACTAATAATCTATGTAGTTATACTAATACTCTATGTAGTTATATTAAATACTATATTATTAATATTCTACGTAGATATAGTGATTTAATACTAACATATTGCATATTAAGTTAACTATACTAATACTATTATAAATTTGTACATATATGATATATTATAATTTATACTATAACTCTTATAATATGTTAATATTAATATATACTAGTACTATATATTATATTTAATAGTTATACATTAAAGAATATAATAATACATTGATACTAAATGTATATAGTTATAGACTTATAATGATTTAATTATTATGAATTTATAATTAATGTAGCTATATAATAGTATTAGTATTAGACTGTTAGTAATTTAGTATAGCTATATTATAATGGTAATATTAGTTATGTTGAATCAATAGTTAGTATAATTATACTCCACATTATTAGTATTAATATGAATATTAGTATTAGTTATAGCTATATACCCTATATTAGAATTGAGAGTCTTAGACTGTATAATAGACTAATAGTATTAGTACAACTATATATGTATATTGTATATCTATATATTAGTATTAATTATAGTAATTAGTATAATTATATAATAATATTAATAGTAGACTATTAGTATAGCTATATATTAGTATTAGTTATACTGTTATAGTGATTTAGTATATCATAATTTCTATATTATAATTTATACTTTTATAATATGTTAATATATACTAGTACTATATATTATAGTTATACATTAAATACTTATAGTTATACTTATAGTTATACTTATATAGTTATACTAAATATATATAGTTATACTTATAGTGATTTAGTTATTAACTTAATATGATTAGTATAACTATATAAATTATAATAGTATTAGACTATTAATATAGCTATATATTAGTAATATTAGTTATGGTGAATCAGTGATTTAATATAACTATATAAGTATTAATTATAGTGATTAGTATAACTATATAAATTATATAATAGTATATTAGTATTAATAGTAGACTATTAGTATAGTTATATATTAGTATTAGTTATCGTGATTTAGTATAACTACAGTCTATATTAGACTATTAATATTTTTTTTATTGATTTCTCTATTAATTTAGAAATGACATCAGAAACACAACTTAGAAGATAAATTGGGTGCGTAGGAATGTCCAGCACATAGCTGTCTGGAGTGTTGTTTTCCTTTGGAAGGTGCCCCCACCCGGCCCCAACCCCAAGTTCAAAGGAAAGGGAGAAATTGTGGTTGTCATTCTGCCTTAAACAAAGCATTAATCTTTGGTGCTACTTGTTCATGAAAATTTAAGCATCGATTACTTTGTAAGGAGAATCTGCAATCACCAATCTAAAAAATCTCACCGGAATCTGCATCAAATGGAGAAGATGGCAAAGATTTTAGGATTTCTCAAGGACGAGAAGATGAAGCTTGAAACTGACGTTGGCTGCCTTCTGAGATTCTTCGGGTTTTCTTCTATTTCTTCTTCTTCTTCTATTGCACTTGTTTCATGTTGGAGTTTATGTTTACCAAAAATTCATTTAATATTTTGAGAAATTTGAGTGGACAAATTCATTTTCACGGCAAACCCCCCATTATATATAGAACACGTACACGTTAGATCTCGTATTTATCTTCTTCCTCTAAACTAGGGTTGCCGCTGCACCACCTTAAGGTAGCCACTGCTCAGTCCATGCACGGAACCTCAGCCACCCAAACTCCTTAAGAGTTCACCACTCCAGCCATGGCCATCTTCGGAAACACCATGAAAATAGCCAAGCCACCACAACACCGCCCTACCCCTCGGTGCCTAGCCAACGCGAAACCGCAACACCACTGCACAACCACTACACATGAGCCCCTCCAAACGGCAACTCCACTCCCTTTCCTAGCAGCAACTCGACTCCCTTTCCTAGCAGCAACTCGAATGGAAAATCACCACCCTTGCTCCTCCACAGCACCCTACACGTTGGAAACACCACACGGGTTACGCCAGTGTACCTCCTCTTGGTCACCACCTCAGCGCACGGTTTATCCACCACAACAATCCCGGTTTTGCATGCATAAAAACATAGCATTGCCACCTTCTCGTTGAACCACGGCCCAACTTCTCCAACCACTCAACCACCAAACAGCCTTCAATTCCCTCTCCACTGCCATTAAGCCTCTATTTTTCTACCCCCGAAACAAAGCACGGGTTGTGCTCTCAGCCCCTTGTGTGACGAAGGTCTAGCGTCATCACCATTTGCCACTCATTTGCCACTCATTTGCCATCGTCTAGCCGTAAGACACAGTCACCTTTTCTACTGTTTCATTGTCCCTATCACACTAGATCCAACCCTCTTAGTTAGCCCAATTTTATGTATTTTTGGGTTCTTTTATCTTTTAGAAATTTTGTTTGTAAATCTTTTTGTTTAACTTCCCAATTTATTTTCCTAAAACATCCAATTTACAAGTTATATGTTCAATTGGAGATTTATTGAAGTTATATGATTTTCTATAGGTGACGATTGATTATTCGTTCAGCACTGTTGTGAAGAATTTTTGCAAGACTAAGAAGTTCAGGTAAACGTGGTTCCTATACTAGACTTTGCATAAAAGATATGAAATGAGGTTGATTTTGAAAATATGCATATTTGTTGTGACGCCGCCAACTCCCATGTACGGACACGTGGAAATCGAGGCATCGGGATGATGACAACACGGGTCACGCATCCCATCGCTAAGTGCTAAGTGTGTGTACATGCAACACGTGTACAACAAAACAATGCAACGGATAATAAAAGTCAGTCTACTAAGTATCATAATTGTTTAAAATTTAAATTCATTTAAACATAAGCGTGCTAAAAAAAATTACAATTAATCGGTAAAAAAGTCATAAACTAAATACATAATTTAAAAGTAAGAAAATAATTTCCAACATATACAAGCAAGAGGCACCCAATCAATTCTTCGGCAGAGCCGCATCCTCAAGCTCGGCCTCCTCATCATCTACATGAAAATTTATGATACCAAGAAACGGTACCGCAGGTAAGTAATCATCCAAACAAACGCCGAGATAAAAATACATTCATGCCAAACAAAATGCATGAATATGATTCCATATGCATGAGACCCAAAAATCATCATTTTCTCGAAAAGAATAATTTTTTCACGCATGCAAAAAATCTCATTTGGCCCAAAAATTCAATCCAAATCAACAGTCCCGCCATTTTTCCAAAAAATGGCCCAATATAAAAATCCATTAATCCAATCTCGCAATTTTTCAAGAAAATGGCCCAATATCCGTTATTAAAACCAATATCCAATTTTAATTCGTATGCACCATGGTCTCCCCTAGGGACCATCCGCACACCCTGACTCCCTTCATCACACCATGGGTAATGACCATGCATGTAACGAGCAATGCCCAGTTCCGCACCCAGCGCGTTCGTAGCCAAGCATCCTTTAGCCCTCACCGGTATAAGTGCCATGAAGTCAGCACGAGAGCGTTACCATCCCGTCCAATCTTGTTGTTGTCCAGCAACAACTCAGGGGATATCACTTAATATATTACGTTCACGAGTGACCAAAGGAGCTCCACCGAGATAATGCCCCATCTTTGCTTGGGGTCGTGATACACACGCACCAAAAAATTCACTTTCACACGAAAACCCAATTTTTCATTCATATCCATGAATATGCATGCACTATGTGAAAATCTATTTTTCATTTTACAAACATGATCATGCGTGCACTATGCAATGCATGCGACAAGTCACAAAGATATCCAACAAACCCAACATCATCCAATCAACAAACAACTCCGTCCTCCATTCCAAATGACCCCCAAACTCATCGGACTCAATCCAGCACAACAAACAAATCACAGATTATTTGCTAAAGCATAAATATATTTAAATCACAAGAGTTGTTCGGAAAATACTTACAGCACTATAAAATAATTTTTGAAGGATCACTGAATTGCAAAAAGGCTGTGGAAAGGCAACGTTACAGTGCAAAATGCACTATGGCCGTGGGTCTCAAAATATCCAAATTTGGACAGAGGCAAACGAAGGCTAGGGAAGGCTAGGGTATGGCTTAAAGGTGTTGGTGAAGTTAATAGTGGTGGTTGGTGGCCACGGGAGGTTGCGCACGGTGGAGATCGGCTATGAAAGGTAGAGAAAGGCCGTGGGAGAGTGAGGGAGAGTGTGACGGCTAGGGGTCACGGTGGGGCATGAGATTGGCTAGGGGAGGTCACCGGTGGATGGGGAAACCGATGGTGGTGGCGGTGAGGTGGCACAGTGGCGCACGGCGGCAGAACGGAGGAAAAGCCGTGGGTCTTGGTGGGCTTCGTGGTGGTGAACAACGGTGAGTTAGGGGCTAAGCTTGGTGGAGGATGTTGGCTGATGAGAGGGGAAGCTATAGTGGTAGTGGTTGCGCCGTTGGGTGGCGCACGGCGGCCCAGTAAGTTCATGGCCATTTTGGGCTCTACACAGCTAGGAAAGAGAAGGATGAGGTGTGGGGGTGGTGGCTGGGGTGGGTGAGGTCGCCGGCGTAAGGGTAGGGCTGAGCACCGATTCAACCGGAGTCAGATTTGGCCTCCTCCGACTCCGACTCCGACTTTGTCGGAGGCCGAATCCGACCTCCAACTCCGACTCCGCTTACACCCCACTCCGCTCCGACTCCGACTCTGACATGTCAGAGCGGAGTCGGAATTGGGCTTTTTGTTGGGCTTTTTTTTAGACTTTTTTTTTTTACCCAATTACCATTTCAATTTTACAATTTGCAACTCTAATCGGATTTGGGCTTCTATATCAATATTTTTTAAAATATAATTTGAGATTTCTAATTTATCTAACCAAAATTATCACATTAGAAAATAAAACTAAATTCAAAATCTATCACTATAAAAAATAAAACTAAATTCAAATGTGCAACCAAAATTAAAAACTAAATACACACATTAAAATTACATAACCAAAATTAAAACTAAATACACACATTAAAATTACATAACCAAAATTACAACCTAAAATTAAAAATACATAACCAAAATTAAAACCTAAAATTAAAAATACATAACCAAAATTAAAATCTAAAATTAAAAATACATAACCAAAGGTCCAAAATTAAAACCTAAAATTAAAAATACATAACCAAAGGTCCAAAATTACATCCTAAAATTAAAAATACATAACCAAAGGTCCAAAAAATGTCATTTTTCAACTTGTACCTGAAAAAAAAGAACAAAATTAGTAAAGAAATAAGATACCATATAAATTTATAAAAAAAAAAAAAAAAAAAAAAAGCAAAATTGAAATAAGATACCAGAAATAAGATTGTCAATCCTCTTCACGAAGTATGCTGGCCATAGAATTGGTTAATTCTGCATTAAGATGTTAAAATATAGGAAATTAGTATTACAAAATGTTAAAATCAACTCATATAACAACTTAAAAAAATCTCTAAATACATTACCTGAGTCGAACTTATAGCTCTCTGCATCATCAGTGGCTTCAGAATAATTTTGACTCAAGCATATGGGAGTAGACTTCAACCAATTTTGCGAGCACACGAGAGCTTCTACAGTTCTAGGAGCCAAAGAGCTCCTAAACGGATCCAGGACACGGCCTCCTGTGCTAAATGCTGACTCAAATGCAACGGTGGTGATAGGAATAGCCAAGATATCTCTTGCCATTAGAGCAAGAACTGGATACTTGGTGGAGTTGACTTTCCACCAAATTAAAATATCGAAACTCCCCATAGGAATCTCAATGTTCTCCAACAAATACCGCTCTAACTCCGACTTACAATCCATCAAGGATGTTGTATGCTCTTTATGGAACTCCCTAAAAAAATCCAAGGGATCATAATCTGTAACAGTACTACTACTCCCCATTGATGCACTAGCTTCACCGCTTTGAGTTTTGTTAGCACCAGTTACGCACCCACCACCAAACTCTACATATGCCTCATACAAATATTCCATATCCCTCTTGAGGAGTGCAACAAACTCCTCACCCTTCTCCTCACCCAATGTTTTCTTGAACCAATATGCTTGAGTAACAAATTTGAACCGCAGATCAAGAATAGCAGCAATAAACAACAACCGAAAGAAATACAGATTGGATAATAGATGCAATGGTTAGAATGTCATTTCAAATTATATGTAGTAAGGATTGTTTTATTAATGAAGTTCAACTTGCTAAAAAAAGAAAGAAATAAATAAAATAGACTCGAGGAATTTAAGAGGAAAGTGAAAGACTAATTGAGCTTTGCATCTTCATTTTCTTTTCTATATTGCAATCCTTCTTAGTCAAAAATTACTCTCCAGACTATGTAGGGCCATGGGGACTCAATAAAAGACACCATTGGCCCAAGCCTACACTCTATGACTCAAGTTTTAATGAAAATTCAACAAAAAATCGCAACGAGTCATTATCAAGTTGAATGAACCGCAAAAATTATGGAGAAGCATCTTAAACCGGACTGATTTTCCTCCTAATAGTGTGTCCCATACTAATACTAAAATACCAAAAGCATAATCACAACTTCGGCCACGAGCAACCAAATTGACATGAAAAACTATCCAGTACATAGTGTGTCCCATCCAACATTCCAACCGCATGCTAAATGCAAAGGGACCCGTACAAAAATAGCACACAACAATCCTAAAATCCACAACTATCCAGCGATTCCAGCACACAAACAAACCTAATATCCACAACTATCAAGAAAATAAACAAAAATATTGCAAAAATAGTTCAGATATACAAATTATAGAGAGAGAAAGAGAGAGAGAGGCACTTCGGTTACAACTCAAAATGGGATTTATGGGTTCACAAGTTCACGGAGGGACGATGGAGGAGCTCCGGCACGGCACGGGTTCAGAATCTTCAGATGAGAGGTATGGGTTCACGGGTTGGTGAAGGTTGAGATGAGAGGAAACGGCACTGAGGGAGAAATCTGATTCAGCGAAGGGGGAGGGAATTCAGGGGGGTGTGGGGGGGGGGGGGGGGGGGGAACCCTAATAACTTAACAAAAACGGCGCCGTTTGGGATTATTTTAACCCCAAACGGCGCCATTTGGGGTTAAAAATTGGGAAAAAAAAGGGGTACGGCGCCGTTTACTGATTCGGTGATTCCTATTTCTAAATTCTACAATCTACTCCTATTTCTAAATTCTACAATCTACTAATCTACTTTAAACAATAAAAATAAATTAATAAGTTAGTAAAAATAAATTAATAAGTTAGTAAAAATATATTTAAGTTAGTAAAAATATATACTATTATATATATTATATATTAGTAATACACTAATACTAATACTATTAGTCTATTAATATATAGTAAATTAGTAATATTTATTAATTTATTTACTATAGTCTAATAACTAGATAGTCTAGATGTAATAACTAGTAACTAATAATATCTAATAACACTAGTTACATTAGTACTAATAGATAATAACTTAAAGATACTAATTTAATATACATATAGCTAATATATACTATTAAATATATTATATATTAGTAATACACTAATACTAATACTATTGGTCTATTAATATATAGTAAATTAGTAATATTTATTAATTTATTTACTATAGTCTAATAACTAGATAGTCTAGATGTAATAACTAGTAACTAATAATATGTCTATAACACTAGTTACACTAGTACTAATAGATAATAACTTAAAGATAACTAGATGTAATAACTAGTAACTAATTATATGTAATAACACTAGTTACACTAATACTAATAGATAATAACTTAGAAGATATTAATTTAATATATATTAACTAATAGTATACTATTATATATTAGTAATACACTAATACTAATACTATTAGTCTATTAATATATAGTAATATTTATTAACTTATTTACTATAGTCTAATAACTTATAACTGGATAGTCTAGATGTAATAACTAGTAACTAATAATATGTGATAACTAAATTACTAATAGATAATAACTTGAAGATAATAACTTAAAAGATATTAATTTAATATATACAACTAATAGTATACTATTATATATATTAGTAATTTACTATATACTAATAGTCTAATACTATTAGTCTATTAGTATATAGTAAATTAGTAATATTTATTAACTTATTTACTATAAGTTTATAACTAATAACTAGTGCTAATTGCTAGTATATTATTGGATTTAACTAATGATGTTACTATATTTATATTTATATGACTACTATATAGAAAAACACATATTTTTTATAAAATATGTACACTAGCGGAGCGGAGTCGGATACGGAGTCGGAGTCGGAGTCGAAATAGGGAGTCGGAGTCGGAGGATCGGAGTCGGATCGGAGCGGAGTCGGAGTCAGATCCGCCTGGAATTCGACTCCGACTTTTCATTGGAAAAAAACTCCGTCTCCGACTCCGACTTGTCGGAGTCGGAGCGGAGCCGGAGTGGAGTCGGGGTTGGAGTTGGATTTTCGGATTTCTGCTCAGCTCTACGTGAGGGGAAGGTGGTGGGCTAGGCAGTGGTGGCCACGCCGGCGTGCAGTGGTGCACTGGAAAGAGGGAAGAAAATGGACGGGAAGGAGAGGGGAGGGCTTGCACGAGCTGGGGGCAAAAATAGGGAGGAGAAAAAGAAAAAGAAAAGAAGAAAAAGGAAGAAGAAAGAGAAAGGGGAAAAAAAAAAAGAGGGAAAAAGAAAAAGGAATGGACAGAAATAAGATCCAGTGTTTTCAATCTGGGTCTCAAAACTGATTCAACGAAATATATTCTAAAACGGCAAATTTAAATAAAATAATTTAAACGCAGTAACTTAGTAAAATAAAATAATAAAATCTAACAATATACTGATTTAAAATAAAAGGCACAATAAAATAAATAAAAACTAAATAAAAACACTACAACTCAATATTAATAAAATAAAATAGTTAAAACCCAACAATAAAACAATTCAAGCTAGAGATTAATTTAAATGCAAAATAATTATTAATATCAAGAAAACACATTATTTAAATCTCACAACTTAAAAAAATCATAAAACAATATAATGAGAAACACATTTAATTTCAAATAAAAGAACCACTAATTATAATAATTTAAATAATCATTTAATAAAAATATACGTAAATACGGGGTATCACATTTGTTTTTGAAAAGAAATCTAAAAATAGCCTCAATTATGTGTTCTGCATATACATAAAATCTATATAAGAAAAGTATTTTCCGTCATGATTGGTGTAGACATGAGCTAATTTTGTGCATTCTGTTTTCTGAACTATGCAAAAAGAGCGAATATGAAATTTATGAAAATGTGTGCATGTGATGTGAAGATGTTTTGAATCTGTTTTTGAAAATGTGAAATGATCTGAATTTATTTCAGTACTCTGTTTTGATATGAAGTGGTATCTGAAAAACCTTTGTCATGACTTTCTAATTATGTTCTAACTCTGATTCTGGTTTTGATATAGTGATTCTGATTTTGTTTTACTCTAATATCTTGCCCTGTCACGGGATACAATAGTGACCTCTGGCCCTGTCACGGGATACAATAGTGACCTCTGGCCCTGTCATGGGATACAATAGTGATCTCTGGCCCTACCATGAGATATAATAGCGACCTTTGGCCTTACCACGGGATATAATAATGGTCTCTGCTCTTAGTGCAATCGCTTTGGTAACATGGTGGTTTATATTCGATCTGCTTGGTTTTCTGCAGAATGCACAACCTTACGGCGGAGGTTAAACATGGTTTCTATTTTGATATGATATGATAAGATGAAGATGTTTAGTTATGTTGTGCCAAAGGTGTATTTGAATATGGTTTTTTAATATGGACAGTTTGAAGTGTCACTCTGATTTTCTAATAATATGTATTTTTGAGATTTGCATATTGAAACTGAAATGTTTTGTTTCTGCATTATGAACTATATGAAAATGCTCATGTTTACATACTAGTATATGTTCTCTGCTTACTGAGTTGTTGATAACCCACCCCTTATCTCCATAATATTTTTCAGATGATTTTGGAATAGTTCAGCTAAGGATCAGAATTATGGAGCATGGGTGAGATGATTATTTAAGTATAGTGGATTGCTCATAGAAGATTTCTCAGGATTATTGGATTTTATTAAGAGATTTTGTAGTATTATGATGAAATGTGAGTTTTAAGTTACAAGAAGTAACTCTCCGACCCCTACGGGACTGGAGCTTTACCAAGATTATGTAAGAAAAATTTGGAAGCAAGCGATTTTGATCCAGTTATTGGAATACAAGTTCTCATTGAAAGATCTTTCGTGATTGTATACAAAAACAAATTGCAGACGTATGACTTGATTTATACAATTGACGTGTAGGAATATTGTTCATCAAGAATCTCCCAACAAGCGAGGAAAGCGTAGCCGATTATGGTCACATGAGGATATTCTTCATGTTCTTTTTAAAAACACGGTAAGAGCGGCATGGAAAGAACAAAAAAAAAAAAAAAATTCTAGGCAAACCTAATAGAAAAATACATATATATAATTTTATTATTTTTCTTCTTTCAATTGAGTCCTAACATTTTGTCATCCACTTGTTCTATGATTTACTAGGGAACTAATGCAATTCAAGGCATAAAGCTAGATTTTCTCAAAGAAAAAGACATTTTGCTGAATCCTAGAGCCTTTACAAAAATGAAAAGGCTTAGACAGCTTATAATCCAAAATTCTTGCTTTTCGAAGGGTCCAAAGAGTTTGCCCAATGAGCTAAGATCTCTTGATTGGGCTGGATACTCATCACCATCTCTGCCGTCCAATTTTAGTCTTCAGAAACTTGTTGTTCTCAACATGTGTCAGAGTAAAATCAAGCAATTTGAAGGAATAAAGGTGAAGTTATGATATAAATTTCGTATCTCTTTTCTGGTTTTTAAAATAAGAATTTAGATGCTAGATCAATTTTTCTTTTAAAAAAAGTTACTTGTAAAAAAAAATTATATGGGTAATTCTTGGAAGCTGATACATTGGTCCTTTCTCCTTTATTTTCCAGGTTTGTGAAAATCTGAGAGTAATAAATTTTTCTTGCTGTTAATACTTGACGTTCATCCCTGATGTCTCAATGATGGAAAATCTTGAGAGTTTGGATCTTCTAGGCTCTCGCAATTTAGTGAGGTTCATGAATCCGTTGGATTTCTTAAAAAACTGTTTCGTTTGGATGTTATAAACTGCGCGCTCTAAACTTAGACGTCTTCGTAGCCTGAAGTTGCCATGTCTTGAAAGCCTATATGTTTTAACGGGCACAAGTATGGAGAGATTTCCAGATATTGTGGTAGAAATGCATCGTTTAAGGGAAATTAATTTTATAAACAGTCCCATTCAAGAATTCCCTTCACCAATTGAATATCTCATTGGGCTTGATAGGATAACAGTACGGTCATGCAAGAACTTTAGAGATCTCCCTAGAAGCATTTCTAAGTTGAATATGTATCAACTAATGTACGGTCATGAAAGCTTTCGAATCGTTTAATAATGTATCAAGAAATAAGATAAAAAGAAATAATTAAAATGATAATAAATAGTTTTTATTTTAAAAATGCATTCATATCCAAACTCAACATATATAAATATACATAGATTTTATTTTTTCCCTTTTTCTTATAAATTTTCTAATGAAAGGAAAATCTCGACAGAGAGTATTTATTTATCCAAAACTACAAGCGCCATAATTCCCTTACTTGAAATTAACAAGCCAACCGGATTATCATTCAATTATTGAGGATGGTGAAAACTGAAATCCCAAACTAGAACTCAACCTGAACTCATTTTTCACACTACTTCAGTTTTGGTGAATACTTGGAACTTTCATGTAAAGAAAATTGCATGATTACGAGGAACTTCAAAATTCAAGTTTTTGTAATTTCATCAATTTATGTGCTGCTCAAATAACATACATTTCAACAAACCTAGCTAGTATAGTACTTACATGGCATAATTTTATTTAACATATAAGTTTTAAAATTTGAATCATACAAATCAAATCTTATCATTTAAGTGGTGTGGATGTTGTTTTCTACACACTAACTTGAAAATAGAATAATACTTTCAACTAGTATGATACATTATGTGAGCATATAAAACTTCTACTACCCGAATTTCTTCTTATTTCAAAACTACAGCATATTATAGAGCATTATCAAAGAGGATTCCAATGTACAATTGTGGCGACTCTGTAATCAGTCAGGAATGCAAAGAATAAGTAATTAAACAACAACATCCTTTCCACAAAAACGACTTTCAAGCTTAAAATGCAAATGAGTTGGGCCAGTTGGCAACAAAGACGGAAATTTCAATGTTTTGCAAAGGCTACATTACATACATAATTATTATGTGCTATGTTCTTAACTTGCGTACTTAACAATGGAGTAGGGAAAATAACCTTTTGAATATGATTTTTAGGCTATCTACAAATCGGAAAATGATTTGTACTAGGGGTGCTACCCTGCCCCCTTGCACTCACATGGGTGGGGTGGTCATTTTTCATCCTACCCTAGCCTTTCCCCGAGTTACTATCCGCTCACTCTAATTCTTTCCTCCTTGGCTTGGTTAGAGTGTGGAGTGTGTTGCCGGCATTGCTGAAGTTGTCAACCTGATCCATGAACTCCCCTAGTGTTGCGGGAGTCCTTCTTGCCAGCTCTGCCATGAACTAGGACCAAGGCCATACTCCTCCTAGGAGCATTATGGGGGTGATCTTCTCGTCCTGGCCATCCATCGTCATGCACTTCTTGTTGAACTTGGACAAGTATGGCTTCAGGCTTTCGTCCTCCCCTTGTTTGATGATGAGGTACGCCATAGGACGCCTTCTTCACTTGCTCACCATAAACTGAACAAGGAACAGACGGGCCAGTTCCCTGAAACTGTCTATAGACCTCAACGTCAGGGACCCAAACCACACTCTTGCTGGTCCTTTCAAAGTCAGTGGGAAGACTCTATAAGACACTTCCCCTGGGAAATAGTGTAGGATCATGTGTGCCCTAAAGGTTTCCAGGTGCTTGAGCGGGTCTGCGGTTCCCGTCATACATTTTCATGAAAGGGACTTGAAACTTTGGTGGTAAAGGCACTGCCATCACTTCCTCGCTATAGGGCAGGCCCATGTTGGTGAGTAGTTGGTCCACTAATGACGAGGTGCCAATCTTTCTTGCCATCTTCTTGTATTTTTCCTTAAGGTTATGCAGCTCATTTTGCATGTTCCTCATTTCCTCCTCTGTGTGACCCTCCTCACCAGCTTTTCTGGATCCAACATGCTCACTATTGCTGGGTTCCACGTCGTTCCTTGCCTCGCTGGTGGTTCCCTTGAGCGACCTATTATCTTTTCGTAGGGTATCCACCTGAATAGTTAGCTTTTCCCACCAGTTAGTCCATGACAGCTAATTTGGCTTCCATGTTCATTGACATTGCTTCCTCTTGTCCCCAGGTCGTCTAAGAATGAGTTCTCGCAAGCATACAAAGGATACGTGAAGTCTATTAAGATCCCACAAATGGCGCCATTGTTAACATTGTGTTTTGCACATCTTTGGGCCGGGCTCTCAGCAAATTGGGTCTTCGGTCTTGGGCCTACAAATACAAAGAAAATACTGCTAGACGGGGATCGTGGTGGTGGCCGGAGAGTCTTCGATGCCAAAATCATTCTTGCCTTAAAATTTTGTGTAAGTAAATAAAGAGTTCAGAGAGAGTTCCAAGTACTTGGGGATTACCTTTTATATCCCATTTCTTGGGTCAGTTGCCCATGCCTTGTGTTAGAGAGATATGTCCCCTCAGCAGTTCCTTTAGTCAGGTTCCTTTAACGTGGCATAACTTTTGGAGTGGCGCAATTAATGCGGCTTAACTTTTGGGGTAGCATAACTTTTGAAAAGGTCAACATACTTATGTAAACAACTTCAACTGACTTCTTTTGCACTTTTCTTGTAGTTTTAATTTATATTTTGCTATTTTTTTATACTTTATCTAATGAGCAATATCATTTAATATATCTAGTATTGTTGTATTTCAATTATCAATATTTTTTAATTTGAAATTCTATTTTTAATTTTAAACTTCACGTAATGAACAATATCTAGTGAAATGGACGAAAAAAATTCCATTTTTTAATGAATAATGAATAAAAAATCTAGTTATCTAGTGTAATTTTATGTAATGAAATGAATAAAGTTTTTACTCATATTTTACAAATTTTTTAATACTTTATGGAATGAATAATATCATTTAATATATCTAGTATTTTTTTTATTAATTCAATTCTCAATATTTTTTAATTTGAAATTTCATTTTTAATTTTAAAACAGTTCATGTTCAAACATTAATGACTATTACCTGAACGTTAGAACGAATAATTTACACGTTCGAACGTAAGTGGGCTTAATGTTCAAATGTACATAAACAATTCGAATGTAACATTTTATATGTTCACATGTAACCCTTGAAAAATGACATCGTATGATTTATGTTCGAACGAAACATTATCATAGTTCGAACGTATAACCATTTCTCGTCCACTTTTAATGACGGTTTCATGAAACTTGGGGTCCAATTAGTGTGTTAGGTCTGCGATCAACATCCTACACCATTACCAATTGGGTCCACAATAATGGATACAGAACAAACCAATCAATTCCTTAAGAAGTGGTTGAATTTTCATTGTCATCCTTAATTTGTAAACGTGATAGAACACACACATGGCGAGTGTTATATAACATTTACGCCTGGAGATGTCAGTAATTGGCACCTCATTTTCAAGCCAAGTATTACTGGAAGGTATTAGCCCCTAAGGAGAAGTAAATTGTGAAAGAATGCGATTATCACTTCGCCCTATTCATATTTCAATACATGGTTCAAAGCTAATACTTGAGAGATACCCCATGTGCAGGGGGGCCAAGGCGGAGAAGCAAACCTAGAGTTATCAGCTAAAACTATTCAGGATAGGCAGCAATCAACTGCAGACCTACCCAGCTTCCCCCTTTTTCAGCACCATAGATACTTTTCTGAGCAGCATCCAAGAAATTTCTGCCGCTAGATAAGCTGGCATGGGTAGTTTCTCACCCATCGTCCTCCTCAGCCTTCCTCAAACGTTTCCATCTTTGCTCTTCATGCAGTTCAACATCCACTTGCATCTCATACCGCCTAGTAGCCCGCTCTTCCTCTGAAAGTTTGGGAGCAACATTGTGACGCTTGAAGTGTGACTCAATCCCATTGTGATGACTTGAATCACAATACCCTCTGCCTTCTCTTTCCTTTTCATCAACATCAAGTGTCAATTTTCTGATGAACACAGAATAGAAGCAGAGGAAAAATGAAATGACAACCTTTCATGAATGGATTGAATGAATCAATTACAAGTATTGAATGTATTCAATGATTGATAAAGAACCCTGAGTTATACTACTTATAGAGATTTTTTTAAAGTGAAAAACTCTTGAACCATCACTTCTTAAGTTTTTGGTTTTTAACTCCTTAAGTTTCTGGTTGTTAACTCATTCCAAAGATCAACAGCCGAGGCAACATAAAGCAAACTATTCCTTATTTCTTTAGAAATGGAATTCATTAACCAAGAAAGTACCAAATTGTTAACACGCAGCCAAGCACTATGAAGAACAAGTTGATCAGCAGGAGTAGCAGCAATCGAACCATTAATGAATGCCACCTTGTTCTTGACAGTCAATGCCATGGTGATTGATCGACTCCATGCAATGTAATTATCTCCAGAAAAAATTTCTGAAACGAGGAGGGCACCAGGATTGTCATTTGGATGTAGATAAGAAGGACTAGAGGAATAATCTGAGAGATTTATGACAGAGCGAGGAGAAGTGGCAGAATTGGTAGAATCCATTTCGGGAATCTATTAGAGAAAGTGCAAGAAATGAAAGAAGACGAAGAAGACAACAACAAAAATTCTCGAGCAGAATTTTGTAATTCAGATTTCAAGAATTCAAAGTTTTAGAGACGAGAAGATGAATTTGCAGAAGCAAGAATGATTTTCAATCTGATACCATGTCAATTTTCTGATGAACACAGAATAGAAGCAGAGGAAAAATGAAATGAAAACCTTTTGTGTGAATGAATTAATTACAAGTACTGAATGTATTTATACTAATGAAAGACAATAACAGAAAATAACTAACTTTCTGAATCTTTTTCTAATTTAACACATGCTATTTTAGACTTTAATTCCATTTGCTCAATTTATGAGGCTATACTACAACATCAAGATTTCTGTCTACTAGTCTTCCCCTTTTCCCCTTCTGCAGTGACATTTTCTAAATCTGATTGTTTCCTGGATGATGAATGCTTTTGATTCTTTAAACAGCTATGATGGTGCTTCATCCGGGGCTCCTTTTCACCATGAGCCTTCTTCTTGGGTTTCTGTTCTTCAACCTAACAAATGATCTCATAATTGAGAACAATCAGAAACATCTTTAATTCCAAATTTTTCAAGAAATGATAAGCTTAATTCCTAATGCATTTTTCGATGAAGTTTAAACTATTGCAACTCATACATTTTCCAACTGAAATTCTCCTCCAGAATATCATTTAATTTTTTTTTTTCTTTGGACAAGGAATAACTAATCCTATTTACAACAGCACAAACTCCTTGAAGCGAAACTTGACCAACCAAAACACCTTAGCACAAAATACTCCTGTATTTCTCTCTTTATTCAATCCAGAAGTTTTATATATTTTTTGACAACCAGAAGTTTGACTTCCACAAACAATCCCTATCCAGTGAACAATTCCAAACAATATAAATATATGCAGTTCTTGAATCAAATCCAGACAGGATGGACTACTTTGGTCAAGGTTCAACATGTAATCTTCCATGCACAGAAGCAAAAACGGTGAGAAAGACACGGAGAGGTGGAGAAACTGTAATACTAACATGTTAGTGAGGATAAATAAACTGTGGGAAGCAAGTAATGCAGTTAACTTTTTTATGTAAGAATGTATTTCCAGAAGAGAAAATGTTTCTAAATTACAGAATGGAAAGGCAAGTAAGGCATTTAACTTTTTTATCTAAGAATGTATTTACAAAAGAAAAAATGTTTCTAAATTACAGAATAGGAAGTCTAGAAACTTAAATAATAAAGGAATGGTAATACACCAGGCAGAGATTTCAAGCTGTCTTCCTAAATGGTTTTCAAGTTGAAAGAATCTCAACACATTCCCTTTGTGGTCTCGTATCACCTAGACCTATAGACACTATAGAATCCTTAAGAAACAACTGATAATATGATTTAGCACTTCTTTTTATGCAATGGTTCCTGCGTGCCTTATGAGCACTGCATTGACTAGATGCAAGTATTTTAGTCAATTTAGCAAGTTAAAATGAGCATAGTCTGGTTCCGCGAGATCCAATATAGTGGCTCAGAATTCAGAAAGGGTAAAGATTAGATTGTAAACTCTAGTTCCGCGAAACAGCAGAAGTGACTTGGGTTTCATCAACAGCTTCTAAACAGCAGAATTGAGTGTCTCTGGCCTCTTTTGGTCATGTGCGATCCACATCATGATGTGCATGGCAATTATTCCTGCAAGCAACAAATTGTCTATTAAAGGTATTCAAAAAGAAAACACGTGTGGGGTACTCACTAAAGAAACCATGGATTCTTACGGGAGTCATTATTTTCCAAGCAAAGGGAGAAAAAGCTATACAAAGAAAAAGCAAGTGTTGTGAGCTTTCTTGGATCCTTCGGTGAAAGAAATGTAATTAAAGGTATTCAAAAAGAAAACACGTGTGGGGTACTCACTAAAGAAACCATGGATTCTTACGGGAGTCATTATTTTCCAAGCAAAGGGAGAAAAAGCTATAGAAAGAAAAAGCAAGTGTTGTGAGCTTTCTTGGATCCTTCGGTGAAAGAAATGTAATTAAAGGTATTCAAAAAGAAAACACGTGTGGGGTACTCACTAAAGAAACCATGGATTCTTAGGAGGGTCATTTCAATTTTCAGAGCGAAGGGAGAAAAAGCTATAAAAAGAAAAAGCGAGTGTTATGAACTTTGTTGGATCCTTCCGTGAAAGACAGAGAGATGGGAGAGACAAAGACTGAGGGCAAGTTTTTCTTCGAAGCGACGCGTAATGCATACCTTTTTTTGACAAAGAAGAAGAAATTTGCTGATCAGTTTGAAAGTAGCAGCTTCTCTGGTAATGCCCAGGAAATTTCATTAGAGTTTAATTACACAGTGACAGTGACCCACTCATACCATCTTGATCCACTTCCTTAATATAAAGCTCCTTACTCACATGTCTCTCTGCACTCAATAACTCGTGACCCTTCTTCCTTCAAAGAAGCTACCAAGATTTCAATCTCTTCCATGGCCATCCCAAATGTCTCCTTCACCTCCCCTTCTTCTTCCCATCCTCGGATTCATGATGTGTTTCTGAGTTTCAGAGGGGATGATACCCGCAACACCTTTACCGGTCATCTACATCACGCTCTCATTGAAAAGGGGATCAAAACCTTCATAGATGACAAGGATCTTCGGAAGGGAGACGAAATCTCCAAACTTTTGGAAGCCATTGAACAATCTAAAATTTCCATCATCATCTTCTCTAAGACCTATGCCACTTCCACGTGGTGCTTAGATGAACTTGTCAAGATTCTCGAGTGTCGGAAATCGATCGGCCAAATGGTTCAACCCATTTTCTACGATGTGGATCCTTCAGATGTGCGGAAGTTTGTAGAAGTGATCGATATGCATGAAAATAAAGTCAAGGATGATATACAAAGGGTGTTGAGGTGGAAGGTGGCTCTCAAAGAAGCAGCCAATTTGTCCGGTTGGCATTTGAACAATGGGTACGCTTTTAGTTTTTTTTTAATGCAAGCATTGATATCAAATACATGAGGTGTAACCAAATAGGACTCTCTCCTCTTTTTCATTTCTCTCTGATTTTATGGTAACTGCACTTAATCGGTTCCAATTCCTTCTAGCTGCTTTACTTTTCATTTCTTAATTCCTCTATATTTGTGGCACTAGAGAAAGCCTTGATCAGATTCTTCTTAATTAGCAATTTCTAGACTGATCCTGAGATGCTTTTTATATGTAACAGTATGATTTCTAGATTGTCCTGTTTGAATGGCATGCAGGCATGAGTCCCATTTTATCCAACGCATTGTAGAAGAGATATCAAGTATATTAATGAAGCACACATTTTTAGATGTTGCGAAGAACCCAGTCGGATTAGATTCTCATATAGTGGCCATGAGTGAGTTGTTGAGTGTTGAGAATGATGACGTTCGCATGGTTGGAATCCATGGAATTGGTGGAATAGGTAAAACCACTATCGCAAAAGCTGTATACAACTCCTTTGCTCTTGAATTTCAAAGTTGCTGCTTTCTTGCTGAAGTCCGAGAAACTACAAACGGGTCCGGCCTTGTTCCATTACAAGAAAAACTTCTATCTGAGACCTTGGGCATGAATACCAACTTCAAGGTGGGAAGTGTGGATGGAGGAATTACTTTAATAAAGGAGAGGCTCTGCCATAAGAAGGTTCTTTTAGTTCTTGATGATGTCAATAAGGTGGAACAACTTCAAAAATTAGCAGGAGATAAGAATTGGTTTGGTCCAGGAAGTCGAATCATTATTACAACTAGAGATCAACATGTGCTAGGTACTCATGGAGTAGAAAGAAGATACAAGGTCCAAGAATTAAGTGCTGCTGATGCTCTTCAACTTCTTAGTTTGAATGCTTTCCATAAGTCTTATCCTGAAGAAGGGTATGAGGAGCTCATAAATAGTGTGGTTCAGTACGCCAAGGGCCTTCCCTTGGTTCTAGTGGTGTTGGGGTCTTTCCTATGTGGTAGAAGCAAACCTCAATGGGAAAGCACAATACGTAAAATGCAAAGAAGTCTTGACAAAGATATCTATGAAATACTTAAAATAAGCTTTGATGCACTGGACGACAATGAGAAGGCTATCTTCCTTGATATTGCGTGTTTCTTTAAGGGAGAAGAGAGAGATTTTGTAACAAAAATTTGGGAAGCGAGTGATTTTGATCCAGTTATTGGAATACAAGTTCTCATCGAAAGATCTTTGGTGAATTTTGATCAACATGAACGATTGCAGATGCATGACGTGATACAATTGATGGGTAGGAAGATTGTTCATCAAGAATCTCCCGACGAGCCAGGAAAGCGAAGCCGATTATGGTCTCATGAGGATATTCTCCGTGTTCTTAAGGAAAATACGGTAAGAGCACTTTAGTCCACTTGTTCTATCAATTTTATCATTTTATCATTTTTCTTCTATCAATTGAGTCCTAATATTTTTTCCTCCACTTGTTCTATGATTTATTAGGGAACTTATAATGCAATTCAAGCCATAAAGCTAGATTTGTTCGGGCAAAAAGATATTTTGCTGAATCCTAGTGCGTTTACAAGAATGAAAAGGCTTAGACTGCTTCGAATCCGTCATGCACGCTTTTCAGAGAGTCCTAAAAGTTTGTCTAATGAGCTAATATTGCTTGATTGGGATGGATACCCATCACCATCTCTGCCGTCCAATTTTCATCCTCAGAAACTTGTTACTCTCAACATGCATCACAGTAAAATCAAGCAATTAGAAGGAATAAAGGTAAATATCTTATCTCTTTTCTAGATTTTAAAATAAGAATTCATATGTATGGATCCATTTTTCTTTTCAAAAAATTTACTTGTAAAAAAGAAATTATATTGGTAATTCTTGGAAGCTGATACAATATTGTTCCTTTCACCTTTATTTTCCAGGTTTGTGAAAATTTGAGAGAAATAAAATTTTCTTACTGTGTATACTTGACGTGCATCCCTGATGTCTCAATAATGGCAAATCTTGAGAGTTTGAATGTTGAGGGCTGTCGCAATTTAGTTGAGGTTCATCAATCTGTTGGATTTTTAAACAAACTGTCTCTGTTGAATGTTCAATATTGCTGTAAACTTATACGCCTTCCTGACCTGAAGTTGCCACATCTTCAAATCCTAGAACTTACTGGGTGCACAAGTCTGGAGAAATTTCCAAATATTGTTGGAGAAATTCCTCGTTTACGTGAACTTTGGTTAAATGACAGTCCCAATATTCAAGAACTGCCTTTGTCAGTTGAATATCTCATTGGGCTTCAAAGGATATCAATATTTTCATTCAAGAACCTTAGAGATCTCCCTAGAAGCATTTCTAAGTTGCCACTTCTCAGGGAGCTTGTTCTTAGGCATTGCAGAAACCTTGGAAGGTTTCCAAAATCGTCGTCATCATCATCAACAAATTTGGGCTGGCTGGCTTCGTCAAAGGGGAACAAAACTCAAGATAAGAGCCACTCTGTTGGGTGGTTTCCAGCCTTGAGAAAGTTGAAAATCATGTACTGTAATCTAGAAGAAGTTGATTTCCTCAACAGTCTTCATTGCCTTTCCACGCTAGAAGAATTATATCTATCAGGAAACAATTTCGTTTGCCTCCCTGCATCATGTAACACTGGATTTACCCATTTGCGATCGCTTGCATTGTGGCATTGCAATGGGCTTCAACAAAAGAATGCAAGTAGTGATGTGTTTCCGAATGGTTTCGGAAAAATGATAACTACAATTAAAATTAGAGGAGGGGAGTTACCAGAATGGTTTCGGCATCAAACTAGGGAGATTGAGATGTGTTTCCGAGTGCCTCCACCTAAAAATGCCAAGTTAGCAGGTTTGGTTATCGGTGTTGCTTTCAAACCTCATTTTGAGCTCTCTTTCTGCTATTTGAGGGTGTCTATCATTATTAGTAATGGTCGTCAATCAACTCCCATAGCCAAATCCTACGAGGTTCCCTTTCATGGACATGAACTGGGATTAGATGGAGCACTGTGGCTGTTGTACCTTCCACGTGGTGCCCTTGAGTGGCGGGATGAGATCACCAATGAAGGGGATCACTTTGGAGTTTCATTTCAAATTCGTGGACGGACACCATTTGTGAAGTGTGATAAATATAATAACAGGTTGGGAGTTCATTTTGAATTCGAGCAAAACGACAACATGGATGATGATGATCCAAGAGTGATCCGGCATGACCCTTCTCCTAACAATAAGATAGCTATCTTGGAGAACGATAATTGTTGCCAACTACAGCAACAGCTAGCAGAACAACATGAACGGGCAAAGCGTGGACAAAGCAAATTTCTTTCTGATTTGTGAAATATTATTTTTTGTTTTAGAATTTAAAAAAATTGAATTACTTTTGTGTTTTTATTTAAAATTTTAGAAAAATTATAATGACTATATAATAGTTTACTTTTATTTTCTAAAACGAGTGAATTTTATTACTTGGGGACTTTTAAAAAACATTCATTAAGCCTTTCTTTTTTTTGACATATCAGTGTTGGAATCTTATAATCGGTTGTCTTTACACTTCATTTGGTTGCTTTTATTATTAACTTTTTTTAAGAAATTCATTTTACACCTCTTTTGAAGGTTCTTCAAGGTAAACTATCCTCAATTAAGAGTAATATTATGTATAAGTATTAAGTATGCAAGTTTTACACATTAAAAAAAAAAACAAAAGGAAAAAAAAGTATGCAGGATCGATACAAACTCTTTTATAAAAAATAAATAAATCTCACAAAAAATAGACTTATCTTTTTACATTTTTATATGCTAAGATCTACATTTTTATAAACAGTTTTGCTACATACAAGCACAGTCGCATACTAATATGTGTACTAACATTGATTTATTCATACTTAAAATTTAAATTAACACTGTTTTCAATAAAATCTACTTTTTGACCAATCACATCACATTGGTGCACAGATTAGTGAACAATTGTGCTTGCAACTATACTTTTCCTTTTATAAAAGATACGCACGCAAAAGGCTTTCTTTTTTCTTTTTTTAAAGAAGATGATAATACCCTAATTTTATTGATAATCATCACTTATAACGAAGGAAAATTGTGATTACACAAACAAATATTTGGTGAAAACAAATAATCAAAAAAACCCAAACTCAGGCATAATAATAATAATAATAATAATAATAATAAGGAAAATGCTATATGCAAGTGTTGTGGCGCACCCATTGCGCACGAAACATGACGTGTCTACGTTTATGGTGTTTTGAAAGGGAGCTGCTACGTACAGGCACAATTTTGTGCCTGTACGCGCACCCCTGTGATGTGGCAACATATTATGTCAGTATTTATTTTATTAAAAAAAAAAGCAAAACAGAGGAAGAAGTAAAGTTTTCTCTGGTTTTCATCTTTGTTGATTTCGAAAAAGCTGAGTTTTGTACAGGACTTCGTCTCGCCCATTTTCTTTCCGAACTGTATCCCCCAAAGCAGCTTCAGAAGCAAAAGGTCTGTTTGCAACTTTGCATAGGACTGCTCTAAAATTTTTCTTTTATTTTTTCTTTTCGAGTTTTCTTCTTCTTCTCTTACTGCTTTTACCCAGTTTTCATGCTATTAATTATTTCTCGATTTGTTTTCTGGGTTTTTCTTCCTGGGGGCTTCTTTGTTCAGCTTGAATATATACCATTGCTCCATGTGATTTCTTTTTGATCTTTTGTCCATAAAAACCAACTAGTCAAAATAAATTATATCCTGAGTAGCGCAATGTTCACAGTAGAAATTTTTGGTTGATATTCTGTTTGGCTGTCGAGAAAACTCAGGAAAAAAAAATGAAAATTAGTTCCAAGTTCCAACTGGTACACTCTAAAATTTCCGGTTTCGAGAAACTTAGAAAAAGCGAGCTAGATTTTGATGCAAAATATACATGGTATCAAAACTCTCATCAATGAACACATAGACCAGGGAAAAAAATTAAATCTAAAACAAGAAGAAAATAGATAGCAAGTCTTTTTACGAAGCAGATGAATCGTTTTCAAAATAAAAAGTGATTAAAAGGGCCAGATAAACGCTTCATCGAGCGGAGGAAGAAAGGAAATGCGGCAAATGCTGATCTTGAGGAGAGGAGAAGGAAATCTGATAGAGTACCTAACGTTTGAAAACACACTGTTTTTTCTAATTTCAAACAACGACGTCGTCGCATTTTGCCACCTCAGCTGGCGTGCACGGGGCCTTCCCCCTTCATGCTTGTAAATAGACTTTTTCGTTTTGAAAACAGCGTCTTCTCTCCCATTACCTTCTCCCCCTCACCTTTTTCTCTGTTTCCTGCAAATTTTCAGCACATCTCATGTTCAGTACAGAAAATTCTCAACACCCTACTCCATATTTTCTTCCATAAAAGTACCTTTTACCCTTCTTTATTTTGGCTCTCTAGACTCTAGTCTAAAAGACTTTATGCCCAACCAAAAATTTTCCAGCACGAGTTGATCTACAATTTTGCAAAGAAGAGTAAAACTTTTAAGATCGGTCTTTTTTTTTTAGTTTAGTATAAAAAGTTCAGACTTTCCAAATCGGCATCTCTAATCATTTAAGGCATGAGATTTTGGCGTGGGATTTTTTCAGCTTTGGTTTTCCATGTTAAGCACTGTTTGTGAAATGAATTTCATCTGAGTTTGAAGTATAATCCCTGCTTGCCTACTCTGCAAGCTGTCAAAGTTCACTACTTTGATTCTATCTTAAACCTAGATATTGGGAGAAATGTTGAAGGAATCTAAAGTATAATACTTTCTGCAAGATTTTTGTATTCACATCAGAAATATTTAAGATTTTTGCATTGTAGCTGTGCTCTCATATTCTGTGAAGAAAAAAAAAAAAGAATGAGAGGTGACTTTGCGGAAGGGGAGAAGGGAAAACGCTGGTTTCAAAATTCCAAAACTCACCGTTTAATATTACCACGTTGTGTTTAGTTGGTGGGTGCGCAAATGGTAAGCCACCACGCTTGCATATAGCATTTTCCATAATAATAAAACCTAAAATTGTCAATCACAATACAAGATACCCATAAAACCAAAGCCCACAATAGTTCAAAAGAAAAAGAACCAGCCTTAAATAAAAGACCATAACTGAAAAACCTGCAAGAAAACCAAGAAGTTGCATGCAAAGTAACAATAGTAAACAAATAAAACCAAATGCAACTTACCAGGCCACTATGAGATACGCAAATACGGAAGACCAATTCTATCTTATGCGGAGAAGGCCTCTTAACTTGTTGGGCAACCTATCTTGATCACCATACCAAGTCATATTTAGGCCCTCAGCTCCTACATGCGAAAGACTTGTATAATATTACATCATCAAAAATGCCTTTCACATCCGTCAATTACAACTTCACTAACTCTACCTGAACTCATTTTTCACACGACTTGTTTGAGTAACTAACAGTTTTGGACCTTGGTGAATACTTGGGAGCTTTCATGTAAAGAAAATTGCATAATTCTAAGGAAGTTAAAAATTCAAGTTTTTTTTTAATTTCATTTATTTATGTACCGCTCAAATAACATACATTTCAACACACCTAGCTAGTATAGTACTTACATGACATAATTTTATTTGAAATATAAATTTTAAAATTTGAATCCTACAAATCAAGTCTTACCATTTAAGTGACCAATTTTGGACACTTGTCATCTATGAACCATGATTTAATGAATTGCTAGTGTTGTGGTAAATGGATGGGACCATGTCGTCTCTTAATTTGCAACTATGTCATGATAATGAGCAAAAACACCGAAAGATGTGAGAATACTCCACATACCTGAGTTGATGGATTTGTGGTAGGAAGCGTTATAGGAGATACATACTCTTTCCCTTTCCCTTTCCCTTTCTTCATGTACAGAATATTTAACAATATTTTAGAACAAGAAAAATTATCTGAAAAAATTGAAGTTACTTAAGCCTTTAACTAAAGCTGCTTGTTAAAGCTAGCAAGTAACAGAATTTATAGAGTTCAGGTAATTAATAGAAAAGTAAATGAAAACCCAATTAGAGAATCTTGACCTGAGAGAAGAATCTTGTTAACTAGAACTAGTTGTCAAAATGATTGCACGTGCCAACCTTAAAACCTGCAAAAGGAAGAACACGATCAAGAACAAATATTCGATGCCACAAATAAATGTATGGGAAAGTTCGGTCTAGTCCGGTCCCGAGAGGTTTTGTGGACCGCACCGGACATATTCGGTTCAGGATTTTCTCACCCTGGACCTAACCGAACTCCCTAAGAACAGGGATGGTCTAGTCCGATCCGGTCTGGTCGTGCCACCTCAAACCTCCTTTTTTTTTTTATCCAAGAAAATTTTGTTTAATACTTATATAATTATATTGTGATATATTTAATATATATACATATAGTATACTATTATATATATATTAATATATATATATTAGTAGTACGCTAATACTATTAGTCTATTAGTATATAATAAATTAGTAATAGTCATTAACTTATTTACTATAACTAATAACTATATGTAATATACTAGTATTGCTATTTACTATATCTCTTCAAAACCCACATATTTATTAATACTCTATGTGATATTATATTAAATAATAGTAAAACTCTTATTACTAATAATCTATGTAGTTATACTAATACTCTATGTAGTTATATTAAATACTATATTATTAATATTCTATGTAGTTATAGTGATTTAATACTAACATATTGCATATTAAGTTAACTATACTAATACTATTATAAATTTGTACATATATGATATATTATAATTTATACTATAACTCTTATAATATGTTAATATTAATATATACTAGTACTATATATTATATTTAATAGTTATACATTAAAGAATATAATAATACATTGATACTAAATGTATATAGTTATAGACTTATAATGATTTAATTATTATGAATTTATAATTAATGTAGCTATATAATAGTATTAGTATTAGACTGTTAGTAATTTAGTATAGCTATATTATAATGGTAATATTAGTTATGTTGAATCAATAGTTAGTATAATTATACTCTACATTATTAGTATTAATATGAATATTAGTATTAGTTATAGCTATATACCCTATATTAGAATTGAGAGTCTTAGACTGTATAATAGACTAATAGTATTAGTACAATTATATATGTATATTGTATATCTATATATTAGTATTAATTATAGTAATTAGTATAATTATATAATAATATTAATAGTAGACTATTAGTATAGCTATATATTAGTATTAGTTATACTGTTATAGTAATTTAGTATATCATAATTTCTATATTATAATTTATACTTTTATAATATGTTAATATATACTAGTACTATATATTATAGTTATACATTAAATACTTATAGTTATACTTATATAGTTATACTAAATATATATAGTTATACTTATAGTGATTTAGTTATTAACTTAATATGATTAGTATAACTATATAAATTATAATAGTATTAGACTATTAATATAGCTATATATTAGTAATATTAGTTATGGTGAATCAGTGATTTAATATAACTATATAAGTATTAATTATAGTGATTAGTATAACTATATAAATTATATAATAGTATATTAGTATTAATAGTAGACTATTAGTATAGTTATATATTAGTATTAATTATCGTGATTTAGTATAACTACAGTCTATATTAGACTATTAATATTTTTTTTATTGATTTCTCTCTATTAATTTAGAAATGACATCAGAAACACAACTTAGAAGATAAATTGGGTGCGTAGGAATGTCCAGCACATAGCTGTCTGGAGTGTTGTTTTCCTTTGGAAAGGTGCCCCCACCCGGCCCCAACCCCAAGGTCAAAGGAAAGGGAGAAGTTGTGGTTGTCATTCTGCCTTAAACAAAGCATTAATCTTTGGTGCTACTTGTTCATGAAAATTTAAGCATCGATTACTTTGTAAGGAGAATCTGCAATCACCAATCTAAAAAATCTCACCGGAAATCTGCATCAAATGGAGAAGATGGCAAAGATTTTAGGATTTCTCAAGGACGAGAAGATGAAGCTTGAAACTGACGTTGGCTGCCTGCTGAGATTCTTCGGGTTTTCTTCTATTTCTTCTTCTTCTTCTATTGCACTTGTTTCATGTTGGAGTTTATGTTTACCAAAAATTCATTTAATATTTTGAGAAATTTGAGTGGACAAATTCATTTTCAAGGCAAACCCCCCATTATATATAGAACACGTACACGTTAGATCTCGTATTTATCTTCTTCCTCTAAACTAGGGTTGCCGCTACACCACCTTAAGGTAGCCACTGCTCAGTCCATGCACGGAACCTCAGCCACCCAAACTCCTTAAGAGTTCACCACTCCAGCCATGGCCATCTTCGGAAACACCATGAAAATAGCCAAGCCACCACAACACCGCCCTACCCCTCGGTGCCTAGCCAACGCGAAACTGCAACACCACTGCACAACCACTACACATGAGCCCCTCCAAACGGCAACTCCACTCCCTTTCCTAGCAGCAACTCGACTCCCTTTCCTAGCAGCAACTCGAATGGAAAATCACCACCCTTGCTCCTCCACAGCACCCTACACGTCGGAAACACCACACGGGTTATGCCAGTGTACCTCCTCTTGGTCACCACCTCAGCGCACGGTTTATCCACCACAACAATCCCGGTTTTGCATGCATAAAAACATAGCATTGCCCCCTTCTCGTTGAACCACGGCCCAACTTCTCCACCCACTCAACCACCAAACAGCCTTCAATTCCCTCTCCACTGCCATTAAGCCTCTATTTTTCTACCCCCGAAACGAAGCACGGGTTGTGCTCTCAGCCCCTTGTGTGACGAAGGTCTAGCGTCATCACCATTTGCCACTCATTTGCCACTCATTTGCCATCGTCTAGCCGTAAGACACAGTCACCTTTTCTACTGTTTCATTGTCCCTATCACACTAGATCCAACCCTCTTAGTTAGCCCAATTTTATGTATTTTTGGGTTCTTTTATCTTTTAGAAATTTTGTTTGTAAATCTTTTTGTTTAACTTCCCAATTTATTTTCCTAAAACATCCAATTTACAAGTTATATGTTCAATTGGAGATTTATTGAAGTTATATGATTTTCTATAGGTGACGATTGATTATTCGTTCAGCACTGTTGTGAAGAATTTTTGCAAGACTAAGAAGTTCAGGTAAACGTGGTTCCTATACTAGACTTTGCATAAAAGATATGAAATGAGGTTGATTTTGAAAATATGCATATTTGTTGTGACGCCGCCAACTCCCATGTACGGACACGTGGAAATCGAGGCATCGGGATGATGACAACACGGGTCACGCATCCCATCGCTAAGTGCTAAGTGTGTGTACATGCAACACGTGTACAACAAAACAATGCAACGGATAATAAAAGTCAGTCTACTAAGTACCATAATTGTTTAAAATATAAATTCGTTTAAACATAAGCGTACTAAAAAAAATTACAATTAATCGGTAAAAAAGTCATAAACTAAATACATAATTTAAAAGTAAGAAAATAATTTCCAACATATACAAGCAAGAGGCACCCAATCAATTCTTCGGCAGAGCCGCATCCTCAAGCTCGGCCTCCTCATCATCTACATGAAAATTTATGATACCAAGAAACGGTACCCGCAGGTAAGTAATCATCCAAACAAACGCCGAGATAAAAATACATTCATGCCAAACAAAATGCATGAATATGATTCCATATGCATGAGACCCAAAAATCATCATTTTTCTCGAAAAGAATAATTTTTTCACGCATGCAAAAAATCTCATTTGGCCCAAAAATTCAATCCAAATCAACAGTCCCGCCATTTTTTCCAAAAAATGGCCCAATATAAAAATCCATTAATCAAATCTCGCAATTTTTCAAGAAAATGGCCCAATATCCGTTATTAAAACCAATATCCAATTTTAATTCGTATGCACCATGGTCTCCCCTAGGGACCATCCGCACACCCTGACTCCCTTCATCACACCATGGGTAATGACCATGCATGTAACGAGCAATGCCCAGTTCCGCACCCAGCGCGTTCGTAGCCAAGCATCCTTTAGCCCTCACCGGTATAAGTTCCATGAAGTCAGCACGAGAGCGTTACCATCCTGTCCAATCTTGTTATTGTCCAGCAACAACTCAGGAGATGTCACTTAATATATTGTGTTCACGAGTGACCAAAGGAGCTCCATCGAGATAATGCCCCATCTTTGCTTGGGGTCGTGATACACACGCACCAAAAAATTCACTTTCACATGAAAACCAATTTTTCATCCATGAATATGCATGCACTATGTGAAAATCTATTTTTCATTTTACAAACATGATCATGCGTGCACTATGCAATGCATGCGACAAGTCACAAAGATATCCAACAAACCCAACATCATCCAATCAACAAACAACTCCGTCCTCCATTCCAAATGACCCCCAAACTCATCGGACTCAATCCAGCACAACAAACAAATCACAGATTATTTGCTAAAGCATAAATATATTTAAATCACAAGAGTTGTTCGGAAAATACTTACAGCGCTATAAAATAATTTTTGAAGGATCACTGAATTGCAAAAAGGCTGTGGAAAGGCAACGTTACAGTGCAAAATGCACTATGGCCGTGGGTCTCAAAATATCCAAATTTGGACAGAGGCAAACGAAGGCTAGGGAAGGCTAGGGTATGGCTTAAGGGTGTTGGTGAAGTTAATAGTGGTGGTTGGTGGCCACGGGAGGTGGCGCACGGTGGAGATCGGCTATGAAAGGTGGAGAAAGGCCGTGGGAGAGTGAGGGAGAGTGTGACGGCTAGGGGTCACGGTGGGGCATGAGATTGGCTAGGGGAGGTCACCGGTGGATGGGGAAACCGATGGTGGTGGCGGTGAGGTGGCACAGTGGCGCACGGCGGCAGAACGGAGGAAAAGCCGTGGGTCTTGGTGGGCTTCGTGGTGGTGAACAACGGTGAGTTAGGGGCTAAGCTTGGTGGAGGATGTTGGCTGATGAGAGGGGAAGCTATAGTGGTAGTGGTTGCGCCGTTGGGTGGCGCACGGCGGCCCAGTAAGTTCATGGCCATTTTGGGCTCTACACAGCTAGGAAAGAGAAGGATGAGGTGTGGGGGTGGTGGCTGGGGTGGGTGAGGTCGCCGGCGTGAGGGTAGGGCTGAGCACCGATTCAACCGGAGTCGGATTTGGCCTCCTCCGACTCCAACTCCGACTTTGTCGGAGGCCGAATCCGACCTCCAACTCCGACTCCGCTTACACCCCACTCCGCTCCGACTCCGACTCTGACATGTCGGAGCGGAGTCGGAATTGGGCTTTTTGTTGGGCTTTTTTATTGGGCTTTTTTTTAGACTTTTTTCTTTGACCCAATTACCCTTTCAATTTTACAATTTGCAACTCTAATCGGATTTGGGCTTCTATATCAATTTTTTTTTAAAATATAATTTGAGATTTCTAATTTATCTAACCAAAATTATCACATTAGAAAATAAAACTAAATTCAAAATCTATCACTATAAAAAATAAAACTAAATTCAAATGTGCAACCAAAATTAATAACTAAATACACACATTAAAATTACATAACCAAAATTAAAACTAAATACACACATTAAAATTACATAACCAAAAATATATACTATTATATATATTATATATTAGTAATACACTAATACTAATACTATTAGTCTATTAATATATAGTAAATTAGTAATATTTATTAATTTATTTACTATAGTCTAATAACTAGATAGTCACCATAGTCTAGATGTAATAACTAGTAACTAATAATATCTAATAACACTAGTTACATTAGTACTAATAGATAATAACTTAAAGATACTAATTTAATATACATATAGCTAATATATACTATTAAATATATTATATATTAGTAATACACTAATACTAATAGATAATAACTTAGAAGATATTAATTTAATATATATTAACTAATAGTATACTATTATATATTAGCAATACACTAATACTAATACTATTAGTCTATTAATATATAGTAATATTTATTAACTTATTTACTATAGTCTAATAACTTATAACTGGATAGTCTAGATGTAATAACTAGTAACTAATAATATGTGATAACTAAATTACTAATAGATAATAACTTGAAGATAATAACTTAAAAGATATTAATTTAATATATACAACTAATAGTATACTATTATATATATTAGTAATTTACTATATACTAATAGTCTAATACTATTAGTCTATTAGTATATAGTAAATTAGTAATATTTATTAACTTATTTACTATAAGTTTATAACTAATAACTAGTGCTAATTGCTAGTATATTATTGGATTTAACTAATGATGTTACTATATTTATATTTATATGATTACTATATAGAAAAACACATATATATTTTTTAAAATATGTACACTAGCGGAGCGGAGTCGGATACGGAGTCGGAGTCAGAGTCGAAATAGGGAGTCGGAGTCGGAGGATCGGAGTCGGATCGGAGCAGAGTCGGAGTCAGATCCGCTTGGAATCCGACTCCGACTCCGACTCTGACTTTTCACTGGAAAAAAACTCCGACTCCGACAAGTCGGAGTCGGAGCGGAGCCGGAGTGGAGTCGGGGTCGGAGTCGGATTTTTGGATTTCTGCTCAGCTCTACGTGAGGGGAAGGTGGTGGGCTAGGCAGTGGTGGCCACGCCGGCGTGCAGTGGTGCACTGGAAAGAGAGAAGAAAATGGACGGGAAGGAGAGGGGAGGGCTTGCACGAGCTGGGGGGTAAAATAGGGAGGAGAAAAAGAAAAAGAAAAGAAGAAAAAGGAAGAAGAAAGAGAAAGGGAAAAAAAAAGAGGGAAAAAGAAAAAGGAATGGACAGAAATAAGATCCAGTGTTTTCAATCTGGGTCTCAAAACTGATTCAACGAAATATATTCTAAAACGGCAAATTTAAATAAAATAATTTAAACGCAGTGACTTAGTAAAATAAAATAATAAAATCTAACAATATACTGATTTAAAATAAAAGGCACAATAAAATAAATAAAAACTAAATAAAAACACTACAACTCAATATTAATAAAATAAAATAGTTAAAACCCAACAATAAAACAATTCAAGCTAGAGATTAATTTAAATGTAAAATAATTATTAATATCAAGAAAACACATTATTTAAATCTCACAACTTAAAAAAAATCATAAAACAATATAACGAGAAACACATTTAATTTCAAATAAAAGAACCACTAATTATAATAATTTAAATAATCATTTAATAAAAATATACGTAAATACGGGGTATCACATTTGTTTTTGAAAAGAAATCTAAAAATAGCCTCAATTATGTGTTCTGCATATACATAAAATCTATATAAGAAAAGTATTTTCCGTCATGATTGGTGTAGACATGAGCTAATTTTGTGCATTCTGTTTTCTGAACTATGCAAAAAGAGCGAATATGAAATTTATGAAAATGTGTGCATGTGATGTGAAAATGTTTTGAATCTGTTTTTGAAAATGTGAAATGATCTGAATTTATTTCAATACTCTGTTTTGATATGAAGTGGTATTTGAAAAACCTTTGTCATGACTTTCTAATTCTGTTCTAACTCTGGTTCTGGTTTTGATATAGTGATTCTGATTTTGTTTTACTCTAATATCTTGCCCTGTCACGGGATACAATAGTGACCTTTGGCCCTGTCACGAGATACAATAGTGACCTCTGGCCCTGTCACGGGATACAATAGTGATCTCTGGCCCTACCATGAGATATAATAGCGACCTTTGGCCTTACCACGAGATATAATAATGGTCTCTGCTCTTAGCGCAATCGCTTTGGTAACATGGTGGTTTATATTCGATCTGCTTGGTTTTCTGCAGAATGCACAACCTTACGACGGAGGTTAAACATGGTTTCTATTTTGATATGATATGATAAGATGAAGATGTTTAGTTATGTTGTGCCAAAGGTGTATTTGAATATGGTTTTTTAATATGGACAGTTTGAAGTGTCACTTTGATTTTCTAATAATATGTATTTTTGAGATTTGCATATTGAAACTGAAATGTTTTGTTTCTGCATTATGAACTATATGAAAATGCTCATGTTTACATACTAGTATATGTTCTCTGCTTACTGAGTTGTTGATAACCCACCCCTTATCTCCATAATATTTTTCAGATGATTTTGGAATAGTTCAGCTAAGGATCAGAATTATGGAGCATGGGTGAGATGATTATTTAAGTATAGTGGATTGCTCATAGAAGATTTCTCAGGATTATTGGATTTTATTAAGAGATTTTGTAGTATTATGATGAAATGTGAGTTTTAAGTTACAAGAAGTAACTCTCCGACCCCTACGGGACTGGAGCTTTACCAAGATTATGTAAGAAAAATTTGGAAGCAAGCGATTTTGATCCAGTTATTGGAATACAAGTTCTCATTGAAAGATCTTTCGTGATTGTATACAAAAACAAATTGCAGACGCATGACTTGATTTATACAATTGACGTGTAGGAATATTGTTCATCAAGAATCTCCCAACAAGCGAGGAAAGCGTAGCCGATTATGGTCACATGAGGATATTCTTCATGTTCTTTTTAAAAACACGGTAAGAGCGACATGGAAAGAAAAAAAAAAAAAAAAAATTCTAGGCAAACCTAATAGAAAAATACATATATATATAATTTTATTATTTTTCTTCTTTCAATTGAGTCCTAACATTTTGTCATCCACTTGTTCTATGATTTACTAGGGAACTAATGCAATTCAAGGCATAAAGCTAGATTTGCTCAAAGAAAAAGACATTTTGCTTAATCCTAGAGCCTTTACAAAAATGAAAAGGCTTAGACAGCTTATAATCCAAAATTCTTGCTTTTCGAAGGGTCCAAAGAGTTTGCCCAATGAGCTAAGATTTATTGATTGGGCTGGATACTCATCACCATCTCTGCCGTCCAATTTTAGTCTTCAGAAACTTGTTGTTCTCAACATGTGTCAGAGTAAAATCAAGCAATTTGAAGGAATAAAGGTGAAGTTATGATATAAATTTCGTATCTCTTTTCTGGTTTTTAAAATAAGAATTTAGATGCTAGATCAATTTTTCTTTTAAAAAAAGTTACTTGTAAAAAAAAATTATATGGGTAATTCTTGGAAGCTGATACATTGGTCCTTTCTCCTTTATTTTCCAGGTTTGTGAAAATCTGAGAGTAATAAATTTTTCTTGCTGTTAATACTTGACGTTCATCCCTGATGTCTCAATGATGGAAAATCTTGAGAGTTTGGATCTTCTAGGCTGTCGCAATTTAGTGAGGTTCATGAATCCGTTGGATTTCTTAAAAAACTGTTTCGTTTGGATGTTATAAACTGCTCTGAACTTAGACGTCTTCCTAGCCTGAAGTTGCCATGTCTTGAAAGCCTATATGTTTGAACGGGCACAAGTATGGAGAGATTTCCAGATATTGTGGTAGAAATGCATCGTTTAAGGGAAATTAATTTTATAAACAGTCCCATTCAAGAATTCCCTTCACCAATTGAATATCTCATTGGGCTTGAAAGGATAACAGTACGGTCATGCAAGAACTTTAGAGATCTCCCTAGAAGCATTTCTAAGTTGCCACGTTAAAGGTGTTGCACAAACCTTGGAAAGTTTCCAAAACCGTCATCATCATCATCTACAAGTTCGGGCTGGCTGGCTTGGTCAAAGAGGAACAAAACTCAAGGTATGAGCCTAGAAGCATTTCTAAGTTGAATAATGTATCAACTAATGTACGGTCATGAAAGCTTTTGAATCGTTTAATAATGTATCAAGAAATAAGAAAAAAAAATAATTAAAATGATAATAAATAGTTTTTATTTTAAAAATGCATTTATATCCAAACTCAACATATATAAATATACAGAGATTTTATTTTTTCCCTTTTTCTTATAAATTTTCTAATGAAAGGAAAATCTCGAAAGAGAGTATTTATTTATCCAAAACTACAAGCGCCATAATTCCCTTACTTGAAATTAACAAGCCAACCGGATTATCATTCAATTATTGAGGATGGTGAAAACTGAAATCCCAAACTAGAACTCAACCTGAACTCATTTTTCACACTACTTCAGTTTTGGTGAATACTTGGAACTTTCATGTAAAGAAAATTGCATGATTATGAGGAACTTCAAAATTCAAGTTTTTGTAATTTCATCAATTTATGTGCTGCTCAAATAACATACATTTCAACAAACCTAGCTAGTATAGTACTTACATGGCATAATTTTATTTAACATATAAGTTTTAAAATTTGAATCATACAAATCAAATCTTATCATTTAAGTGATGTGGATGTTGTTTTCTACACACTAACTTGAAAATAGAATAATACTTTCAACTAGTATGATACATTATGTGAGCATATAAAACTTCTACTACCCGAATTTCTTCTTATTTCAAAACTACAGCATATTATAGATCATTATCAAAGAGGATTCCCATGTAGGATTGTGGCGACTCCGTAATCAGTCAGGAATGCAAAGAATAAGTAATTAAACAACAACATCATTTCCACAAAAACGACTTTCAAGCTTAAAATGCAAATGAGTTGGGCCAGTTGGCAACAAAGATGGAAATTTCAATGTTTTGCAAAGGCTACATTACATACATAATTTTTATGTGCTCTGTTCTTTACTTGCGTACTTAACAATGAAGTAGGGAAAATAACCTTTTGAATATGATTTTTAGCCTATCTACAAATCGAAAAATGATTTGTACTAGGGGTGCTACCCTGCCCCCTTGCACTCACATGGGTGGGGTGGTCACTTTTCATCTTGCCCTAGCCTTTCCCCGAGTTACTGTCCGCTCACTCTAGTTCTTTCCTCCTTGGCTTGGTCAGAGCGTGGAGTGTGTTGCCGGCATTGCTGAAGTTGTCAACCTGATCCATGAACTCCCCTAGTGTTGCGGGAGTCCTTCTTGCCAGCTCTGCCATGAACTAGGACCAAGGCCATACTCCTCCTAGGAGCACTATGGGGGTTATCTTCTTGTCCTGGCCATCCATCGTCATGCACTTCTTGTTGAACCTGGACAAGTATGGCGTCAGGCTTTCGTCCTCCCCTTGTTTGATGATGAGGTACGCCATAGGACGCCTTCTTCACTTGCTCACCATAAACTGAGCAAGGAACAGACGGGCCAGTTCCCTGAAACTGTCTATAGACCCCGACGTCAGGGACCCAAACCACACTCTTGCTGGTCCTTTCAAAGTCAGCGGGAAGACTCTATAAGACACTTCCCCTGGGAAACAGTGTAGGATCATGTGTGCCCTAAAGGTTTCCAGGTGCTCGAGCGGGTCTGCGGTTCCCGTCATACATTTTCATGAAAGTGACTTGAAACTTTGGTGGTAAGGGCACTGCCATCACTTCCTCGCTATAGGGCAGGCCCATGTTGGTGAGTAGTTGGTCCACTAATGACGAGGTGCCCATCTTTCTTGCCATCTCCTCATATTTTTCCTTAAGGTTATGCAGCTCATTTTGCATGTTCCTCATTTCCACCTCTGTGTGACCCTCCTCGCCAGCTTTTCTGGATCCAACATGCTCACTATTGCTGGGTTCCACATCGTTCCTTGCCTCGTTGGTGGTTCCCTTGAGCGACCTGTTATCTTTTCGTAGGGTATCCACCTGAATAGTTAGCTTTTCCCACCAGCTAGTCCATGGCAGCTAATTTGGCTTCCATGTTCATTGACATTGCTTCCTCTTGTCCCCAGGTCGTCTAAGAATGAGTTCTCGCAAGCATACAAAGGATACGTGAAGTCTATTAAGATCCCACAAATGGCGCCATTGTTAACATCGTGTTTTGCACATCTTTGGGCCGAGCTCTCAGTAAATTGGGTCTTCGGTCTTGGGCTTACAAATACAAAGAAAATACCGCTAGACGGGGATCGTGGTGGTGGCCGAAGAGTCTTCGATGCCAAAATCATTCTTGCCTTAAAATTTTGTGTAAGTGAATAAAGAGTTCAGAGAGAGTTCCAAGTACTTGGGGATTACCTTTTATATCCCATTTCTTGGGTCAGTTGCCCATGCCTTGTGTTAGGGAGATGTGTCCCCTCAGCAGTTCCTTTAGTCAGGTTCCTTTAACGTGGCATAACTTTTGGAGTGGTGCAATTAATGCGGCTTAACTTTTGGGGTGGCATAACTTTTGAAAAGGTCAACATACTTGTGTAAACAACTTCAATTGACTTCTTTTGCACTTTTCTTGTAGTTTTAATTTATATTTTGCTATTTTTTTATACTTTATGTTATGAGCAATATCATTTAATATATCTAGTATTGTTGTTTTTCAATTATCAATCTTTTTTAATTTGAAATTCTATTTTTAATTTTAAACTTCACGTAATGAACAATATCTAGTCAAATGGACAAAAAAAATTCCATTTTTTAATGAATAATGAATAATGAATAAAAAATCTAGTTATCTAGTGTAATTTTATGTAATGAAATGAATAAAGTTTTTACTCATATTTTACAAATTTTTTAATACTTTATGGAATGAATAATATCATTTAATATATATAGTATTTTTTTTATTAATTCAATTCTCAATATTTTTTAATTTGAAATTTCATTTTTAATTTTAAAACAGTTCATGCTCAAACGTTAATGACTATTACCTGAACGTTAGAATGACTAATTTATACGTTCGAACGTAAGTGGGCTTAACGTTCAAATGTACATGAACAATTCGAATGTACCATTTTATATGTTAACATGTAACCCTTGAAAAACGACATCGTATGATTTATGTTCGAACGAAACATTATCATAGTTCGAACGTATAACCATTTCTCGTCCACTTTTAATGACGGTTTCATGAAACTTGGGTCCAATTAGTGTGTTAGGTCTGCGATCAACATCCTACACCGTTACCAATTGGGTCCACAATAATGGATACAGAACAAACCAATCAATTCCTTAAGAAGTGGTTGAATTTTCATTGTCATCCTTAATTTGTAAACGTGATAGAACACACACATGGCGAGTGTTATATAACATTTACGCCTGGAGATGTCAGTAATTGGCACCTCATTTTCAAGCCAAGTATTACTGGAAGGTATTAGCCCCTAAGGAGAAGTAAATTGTGAAAGAATGCGATTATCACTTCGCCCTATTCATATTTCAATACATGGTTCAAAGCTAATACTTGAGAGATACCCCATGTGCAGGGGGGCCAAGGCGGAGAAGCAAACCTAGAGTTATCAGCTAAAACTATTCAGGATAGGCAGCAATCAACTGCAGACCTACCCAGCTTCCCCCTTTTTCAGCACCATAGATACTTTTCTGAGCAGCATCCAAGAAATTTCTGCCGCTAGATAAGCTGGCATGGGTAGTTTCTCACCCATCGTCCTCCTCAGCCTTCCTCAAACGTTTCCATCTTTGCTCTTCATGCAGTTCAACATCCACTTGCATCTCATACCGCCTAGTAGCCCGCTCTTCCTCTGAAAGTTTGGGAGCAACATTGTGACGCTTGAAGTGTGACTCAATCCCATTGTGATGACTTGAATCACAATACCCTCTGCCTTCTCTTTCCTTTTCATCAACATCAAGTGTCAATTTTCTGATGAACACAGAATAGAAGCAGAGGAAAAATGAAATGACAACCTTTCATGAATGGATTGAATGAATCAATTACAAGTATTGAATGTATTCAATGATTGATAAAGAACCCTGAGTTATACTACTTATAGAGATTTTTTTTAAAGTGAAAAACTCTTGAACCATCACTTCTTAAGTTTTTGGTTTTTAACTCCTTAAGTTTCTGGTTGTTAACTCATTCCAAAGATCAACAGCCGAGGCAACATAAAGCAAACTATTCCTTATTTCTTTAGAAATGGAATTCATTAACCAAGAAAGTACCAAATTGTTAACACGCAGCCAAGCACTATGAAGAACAAGTTGATCAGCAGGAGTAGCAGCAATCGAACCATTAATGAATGCCACCTTGTTCTTGACAGTCAATGCCATGGTGATTGATCGACTCCATGCAATGTAATTATCTCCAGAAAAAATTTCTGAAACGAGGAGGGCACCAGGATTGTCATTTGGATGTAGATAAGAAGGACTAGAGGAATAATCTGAGAGATTTATGACAGAGCGAGGAGAAGTGGCAGAATTGGTAGAATCCATTTCAGGAATCTATTAGAGAAAGTGCAAGAAATGAAAGAAGACGAAGAAGACAACAACAAAAATTCTCGAGCAGAATTTTGTAATTCAGATTTCAAGAATTCAAAGTTTTAGAGACGAGAAGATGAATTTGCAGAAGCAAGAATGATTTTCAATCTGATACCATGTCAATTTTCTGATGAACACAGAATAGAAGCAGAGGAAAAATGAAATGAAAACCTTTTGTGTGAATGAATTAATTACAAGTACTGAATGTATTTATACTAATGAAAGACAATAACAGAAAATAACTAACTTTCTGAATCTTTTTCTAATTTAACACATGCTATTTTAGACTTTAATTCCATTTGCTCAATTTATGAGGCTATACTACAACATCAAGATTTCTGTCTACTAGTCTTCCCCTTTTCCCCTTCTGCAGTGACATTTTCTAAATCTGATTGTTTCCTGGATGATGAATGCTTTTGATTCTTTAAACAGCTATGATGGTGCTTCATCCGGGGCTCCTTTTCACTATGAGCCTTCTTCTTGGGTTTCTGTTCTTCAACCTAGCAAATGATCTCATAATTGAGAACAATCAGAAACATCTTTAATTCCAAATTTTTCAAGAAATGATAAGCTTAATTCCTAATGCATTTTTCGAAGAAGTTTAGACTATTGCAGCTCATACATTTTCCAACTGAAATTCTCCTCCAGAATATCATTTAATTCTTGTTTTTCTTTGGACAATGAATAACTAATCCTATTTACAACAGCACAAACTCCTTGAAGCGAAACTTGACCAACCAAAACACCTTAGCACAAAATACTCCTGTATTTCTCTCTTTATTCAAACCATTATAGTACTTTCCAACTAGCTACATAAATCAATAATTCTAACCCAGGGGAAAGAAAAACATTTCTGTTGTAGAAGTAGCTAATTGCATCTCATCTCACTTTTCAGTTTTATATATTTTTTGACAACCGGAAGTTTGACTTCCACAAACAATCCCTATACAGTGAACAAGTATTTTAGTCAATTTAAAATGAGCATAGCAAGTTAAGATTAGATTGTAAACTCTAGTTCCGCGAAACAGCTTCTAAACTGTTGTACCAGAAACCCTTTTTTTTTTTTCTTTTTTTATGATAGGTAAAGAAACTTTCCCATCAATGATTCAATAGCATCACCTTATACCACATCCAACAGAAGCCAGAGACTTGTTTGCCTAAAGAGTCTCAAATAGTCCACATAAACAGCTCTTAATATTCCCCTTTAGATCAAACAAATCATGAATATTCCCCATTTTTTAATCCCGAGACGAATTGCGAGAATAGAACCCCATAAAATTTCTTTCCAGCGTAAAAAATTGAGAACAGGAGGTGGACGTTCCACGGTGAGTGAAGGTGCAGATCAAGAGAGAGAGAAAAGGAGGGTGTCGGGCTAGAGAAACAGAGGCTCGGTGCGGCGGACCTTTGTCTTTAGGGAAACAACACTTCTCGTCTAATATTTATTAAAATGATTAATCTTTTCATATGATTTTAAAGTTAATTCAATATTAGATTACGTGATAAACGCGGAGAAGCTTCTTATTGTCACACGGCTGGGCAAGTTAAGAGCAGAAGGGAGGTCGGCGGCTTGAGGCATGGCACACGAGGAACAGACAGAACTTAGGGCACACGAAGAACTGAAGACTAGAGTTCAGCTTATGTCGTGGGCTGCTGGTGGAGAGGCCTGCTGGTGGGCCGAACCAAATAAGAAAGAAGCTGGGCCGTATGGGCCATGAGCTGCAGAAGAGTTGATCCTTTTAAGTAAACTGTAAGGGCCTTTAGCCCAGTTAGATTAAGGACTTTTTAGTAAAATGCATATTATAGTACATAAGGTCTCTGTAAGAGATTTAACCTATCATCTGGAATATTCTACTGTTCATCGCTACTGTGGAGGTCCTTTCCCTCGAAGAAAGTGTTGCTACTGCCGTGAGGCTTTTTTATCAATATTACAGTCCCTTATACATTCCATTATATCCACTACTACCATTAGCTTATTACAAGTGGTATCCAAGAGCCCAGATCCTGCTATCCTGAAACTCCAATGGCTGAAGGCACTAGATTGAAGGACCTGCATGAAGGATTTTCATCATTCAAGAAATCAACTGAAGCCTACATAAAAAATTCTGAATCACAATTTACCAACATTAGTGTTGAGCTGCAAGCAGTCCGAATGCAAATGGAAACAATGATGCACCAGTTTCAAGCGTTCGCTTCTGAGATGCAAAAATCACATGCAAAAAGCAGCAACCATGGAGAAAACAGTGGACAACATATGTTGCCTCAAGCGGGTGACATACAGCCTCGATCCGTACGGATTGACTTTCCAACCTTTGATGGGGATGATCCACAAGGCTGGCTGTACAAGGTAAAACAGTTCTTTGCATTTCACAATACTTTACCTCACCACCGTTTACGTTTGGTATCATTTCACATGGTGGGAAAGGCTTTGGTTTGGTTTCAAGGCCTTGATGAGTCTGGGTTGTTAACTGAATGGGATGATTTTGTGAATGCTTTACTGATCCGTTTTGGCCCTAGTAGCTATGATGATCCGGTGGAACAAATTACTAGACTAAGGCAGATGGGTTCAGTTGAGGAGTATAAGACTGCCTTTGAGTTGATTGCCAATAGGCTAAGGCGTTTGGATGAAAGTGACAAACTAAGTTGCTTTATCAGTGGATTAAAAGACGATATCCGTTTGACGGTTAAAATGTTTAACCCTCACACCCTACTCACAGCTTATAGGCTGGCTAGAATTCAAGAAGAAAAACTATCCCTCCATAAAAAGCCAAACCCACGACCAAACCTGTCCCAAAATATTGAACCAGCCTCATTCAAATACCAACCACCACAGAACCCCAACCCTTCAGAAAATCACCAACCATATAACAAGGCAATAGTACCAGTGCAGAAAATCAGTCCAAATCAAATGAAAATAAGAAGAGAAAAAGGCTTGTGTTACCATTGCGACTCGAAATGGCACCCAGGACACCGATGCAATAGCCCAAAACTTTATTTAATTGAAGAAGTTGTAGAGGAGGAGGAGGAGACAGTGGAAGACACGGGTCAGTGTTCTGTCCAGATTGACAAAGAAGGTGTGTGTGAGGTCGGACAGGACATGCAAAAGACTCCAGAGATTTCCTTACAGGCTATTATTGGCTCATTGGGCCCAAAGACTATGCGGGTGAAGGGGAAGATTGGCCCTAAGTGGGTCGTTATTCTCATTGATTCGGGAAGTACCCATAATTTCCTGGATCCAGGAGTGCTTACAAGGGTTTCCATACCCATAGTAGCAGAGGATAAGGTCAGGGTTAAGGTGGCTAATGGGGAGTTAGTAGACAGTGAAGGTAAGGTGAAGGGAGTACAAGTTGGGATTCAAGGAGTTGAGTTTTTACTTGATATGTATGTTTTAGTGTTGGCAGGTTGTGACATGGTTTTAGGTGTCCAATGGTTACAAGGACTGGGACCAATTCTTTGGAATTTCAAGGAGTTAACTATGCAGTTTACTTACCAACAGGCTGTTGTGATTCTTAAAGGGCTCACGGGGCACAAATGGATTGAAGAAGGCTCCATTCAAGACTGTAACAGCATGGAGAAAAAAGGGGTCATGTTACAGCTCATCGACGACTCCAACCGAGTCACACCAACTCAAATCCCAGGCAATATACAGAACCTACTCAACCTATACACTGACATTTTTGCTACCCCAAAAGGCCTACCCCCCAACCGTTCCCATGACCACTCCATAACTTTACAACCAGGTACAACACCCATTTCTGTCCGCCCATATCGCTACCCATATTTTCAGAAAGATGAGATTGAGAAGATTGTTAAGGAGTTGTTGAGCTCGGGGGTGATTCGTCCTAGCCAAAGTCCTTATTCATCTCCTGTTTTGTTGGTAAGGAAGGCTGATGGTACGTGGCGGCTGTGTGTGGATTACAGGGCGTTAAACAGTGCTACGGTTAAGGATAGATATCCGATTCCAGTGGTGGAGGAACTGTTGGATGAGTTACATGGAGCCAGAATTTTCTCTAAACTTGACTTAAGGTCAGGTTATCATCAAATCAGAGTTAAACCAGAAGATGTTCCGAAGACTGCCTTCCGCACTCATGAGGGTCACTACGAGTTCTTGGTTATGCCCTTCGGGTTAACTAATGCCCCCTCAACGTTTCAGAGTTTAATGAACCAGGTTTTTAAACCTTTCCTCAGAAAATTCATTTTAGTTTTTTTTGATGATATAGTGGTTTACAGTCCAGATGCAGCAACCCACTTGGGCCATTTAAGGGTCACTTTTGACATGTTACGACAGCACCAGTTGTTTGCTAAACTCAGCAAGTGCAGTTTTGGGTGCGAAGAAGTTTCTTACTTGGGCCATTTAATTTCTGGTTATGGTGTAAGAGCTGATCCGGAAAAGATCAAGGCTATGCTAGAATGGCCTAATCCACGATCTGTTAAACAGCTAAGAGGATTTTTAGGCCTCACGGGATATTACCGAAGATTCATCAAAGGCTATGGAGCTATAGCGGCCAGGTTGACTGACCTTTTAAAAAAGGAGAAATTCCATTGGAATGAAGGAGCCCAAGAGGCCTTTGAAAGGCTCAAAACAGCAGTAACCCAACCCCCTGTATTGGCCCTACCAGATTTTCAGTCTCCCTTTGTGATCGAGTGTGATGCCTCGGGTGAGGCGATTGGGGCTGTGTTAATGCAGAAGGGTAGACCCTTGGCTTATTTCAGCAAAGCCTTAAAGGGAAGAGCTATGGGAATGTCTACGTATGAGAAGGAGTTGTTAGCACTAGTTTCAGCAGTGCAGAGATGGAGGCCCTACTTATTGGGGCAGGCTTTTGTGATTAAGACTGACCATCAAAGTCTTAAATTCCTACTCGATCAACGAATAGGAACCCCCATGCAGCAAAAATGGATATCTAAGCTATTGGGCTATGACTTTGTCGTGGAGTTCAAAAAAGGAAAGGAGAATGTAGTAGCCGATGCCTTGTCTAGGCAAGGAGAGGAAGCTGAGATCACCTTGTCACTCATTTCATTACCAACTTGGGACTGGATAGAGGATATCAAGGGGCATTATGGAGAAGACTCAAAAGTGCAAGAATTATGGCAAAGGCACCAAAAAGGGGAACTCACTAGTCCCTATACTGTCAAGAATGGTATGATGCTGTACAAAAACAGGTTGTACATTCCAGCTAATCAAGGGTTAATTCAGAAACTACTGGAGTTAATTCATAGCAGCCCTATGGGTGGTCACATGGGATTTGATAAAACCTTACACCGGCTAAAAAGAGATTTTTATTGGCCTGGACAGAAAGCGGATGTGAAGACTTTCTTAAAGAATTGCGACACATGTCAAGTGGTGAAGGTAGATAATACTCTACCTAGTGGACTTTTACAGCCCCTACCCATTCCCTCAAAACCATGGACCGATATCACAATGGATTTTGTCGATGGGTTGCCTAGGTCTGAGAGATTCAACTCCTTATGGGTTATTGTGGATAGATTTACAAAATATGCTCACTTTGTACCACTCTGTCACCCCTACACAGCTAAGGATGTAGCGAAACTGTTTATGAAACATGTATTCAAGCTACATGGTATGCCAAGCTCAATTGTTTCCGACCGAGACTCCACTTTCACAAGTAGATTTTGGAAGGAATTATTTTCTTTGCAGGGAGTGCAGCTGGCTTTTAGCACAGCTTACCACCCTCAAACAGACGGGCAAACAGAGGCTGTTAACAAGTGGGTTGAGAACTACCTAAGGTCTTATGTTGGGGATAAACCTAAGAATTGGTCTCACTGGATTGAATTAGCCGAGTGGTGTTACAACTCAAGCATGCATGCATCTATCAAACTTACGCCATTTGAAGCATTGTATGGCTACAAACCTCCAAAACTAACAAGCTATGTACCAGGAACCTCAAGGTTAGAAGAAGTAGAGGTTACCTTGCGTGACCGTGAGCAGCTGTGGGTCCTGTTAAAGCAAAATCTCATTAAGGCACAAGATAGAATGAGTAAATATGCTAATCTGAAAAGGAAGGAACAAACGTACCAAGTGGGGGATTGGGTATTTTTGAAGCTCCAACCGTATCGGCAATCATCCCTCACTACTCGGCAGAACCTCAAACTCAGTCCAAGGTTTTATGGACCGTTCGAGGTAGAGCAGCGAATCGGAGAGGTGGCATACCGTTTGAAGCTTCCAACCACTGCACAGATCCATAACGTGTTTCACGTTTCACAGCTGAAACCGAGACTCAATCAAGGGGCTTTACCCATAGCAACCCTTCCTCCTGTAGACAAACAAGGGGCCATTAAAGTGGAACCGGCTGAAGCATTAAACCGGAGGTTGAAGAAGGTGAAAAACAAACCGGTAGTGGAGGTTTTGGTCCGTTGGCATGGGCAATCTGCAGAGGAAGCTTCCTGGGAGATGTACCATCAGCTTTGTGAAGAATTTCCCCACCTTGTGGGCAAGGTTTTCTGAAGGAAAGGGGAGTTGTCACACGGCTGGGCAAGTTAAGAGCAGAAGGGAGGTCGGCGGCTTGAGGCATGGCACACGAGGAACAGACAGAACTTAGGGCACACGAAGAACTGAAGACTAGAGTTCAGCTTATGTCGTGGGCTGCTGGTGGAGAGGCCTGCTGGTGGGCCGAACCAAATAAGAAAGAAGCTGGGCCGTATGGGCCATGAGCTGCAGAAGAGTTGATCCTTTTAAGTAAACTGTAAGGGCCTTTAGCCCAGTTAGATTAAGGACTTTTTAGTAAAATGCATATTATAGTACATAAGGTCTCTGTAAGAGATTTAACCTATCATCTGGAATATTCTACTGTTCATCGCTACTGTGGAGGTCCTTTCCCTCGAAGAAAGTGTTGCTACTGCCGTGAGGCTTTTTTATCAATATTACAGTCCCTTATACATTCCATTATATCCACTACTACCATTAGCTTATTACACTTATCTTCTCCATGGGAATTATACTGAACGACTACATCAAAGCTTACGTGATAAACGCGGAGAAGTAAATCATGTGATTCCCAAGCTTCTCCATGGGAACGAACATCCATTCTTCCTTGTGTTATGTGCGTCACACGTTCTTAACACTGAGTTGACCCAATTGAGTGTCTCTGGCCTCTTTTGGTCATGTGCGATCCACATCATGACGTGCATGGCAATTATTCCTGCAAGCAACAAATTGTCTATTAAAGGTATTCAAAAAGAAAACACGTGTGGGGTACTCACTAAAGAAACCATGGATTCTTACGGGAGTCATTATTTTCCAAGCAAAGGGAGAAAAAGCTATAGAAAGAAAAAGCAAGTGTTGTGAGCTTTCTTGGATCCTTCGGTGAAAGAAATGTAATTAAAGGTATTCAAAAAGAAAACACGTGTGGGGTACTCACTAAAGAAACCATGGATTCTTAGGAGGGTCATTTCAATTTTCAGAGCGAAGGGAGAAAAAGCTATAAAAAGAAAAAGCGAGTGTTATGAACTTTGTTGGATCCTTCCGTGAAAGACAGAGAGATGGGAGAGACAAAGACTGAGGGCAAGTTTTTCTTCGAAGCGACGCGTAATGCATACCTTTTTTTGACAAAGAAGAAGAAATTTGCTGATCAGTTTGAAAGTAGCAGCTTCTCTGGTAATGCCCAGGAAATTTCATTAGAGTTTAATTACACAGTGACAGTGACCCACTCATACCATCTTGATCCACTTCCTTAATATAAAGCTCCTTACTCACATGTCTCTCTGCACTCAATAACTCGTGACCCTTCTTCCTTCAAAGAAGCTACCAAGATTTCAATCTCTTCCATGGCCATCCCAAATGTCTCCTTCACCTCCCCTTCTTCTTCCCATCCTCGGATTCATGATGTGTTTCTGAGTTTCAGAGGGGATGATACCCGCAACACCTTTACCGGTCATCTACATCACGCTCTCATTGAAAAGGGGATCAAAACCTTCATAGATGACAAGGATCTTCGGAAGGGAGACGAAATCTCCACACTTTTGGAAGCCATTGAACAATCTAAAATTTCCATCATCATCTTCTCTAAGACCTATGCCACTTCCACGTGGTGCTTAGATGAACTTGTCAAGATTCTCGAGTGTCGGAAATCGATCGGCCAAATGGTTCAACCCATTTTCTACGATGTGGATCCTTCAGATGTGCGGAAGTTTGTAAAAGTGATCGATATGCATGAAAATAAAGTCAAGGATGATATACAAAGGGTGTTGAGGTGGAAGGTGGCTCTCAAAGAAGCAGCCAATTTGTCCGGTTGGCATTTGAACAATGGGTACGCTTTTAGTTTTTTTTTAATGCAAGCATTGATATCAAATACATGAGGTGTAACCAAATAGGTCTCTCTCCTCTTTTTCATTTCTCTCTGATTTTATGGTAACTGCACTTAATCGGTTCCAATTCCTTCTAGCTGCTTTACTTTTCATTTCTTAATTCCTCTATATTTGTGGCACTAGAGAAAGCCTTGATCAGATTCTTCTTAATTAGCAATTTCTAGATTGATCCTAACATGCTTTTGATATGTAACAGTATGATTTCTAGATTGTCCTGTTTGAATGGCATGCAGGAATGAGTCCGATTTTATCCAGCGCATTGTTGAAGAGATATCAAGTATATTAATGAAGCACACATTTTTAGATGTTGCGAAGAACCCAGTCGGATTAGATTCTCATATAGTGGCCATGAGTGAGTTGTTGAGTGTTGAGAATGATGACGTTCGCATGGTTGGAATCCATGGAATTGGTGGAATAGGTAAAACCACTATCGCAAAAGCTGTATACAACTCCTTTGCTCTTGAATTTCAAAGTTGCTGCTTTCTTGCTGAAGTCCGAGAAACTACAAACGGGTCCGGCCTTGTTCCATTACAAGAAAAACTTCTATATGAGACCTTGGGCATGAATACCAACTTAAAGGTGGGAAGTGTGGATGGAGGAATTACTTTAATAAAGGAGAGGCTCTGCCATAAGAAGGTTCTTTTAGTTCTTGATGATGTCAATAAGGTGGAACAACTTGAAAAATTAGCAGGAGATAAGAATTGGTTTGGTCCAGGAAGTCGAATCATTATTACAACTAGAGATCAACATGTGCTAGATACTCATGGAGTAGAAAGAAGATACAAGGTCCAAGAATTAAGTGCTGCTGATGCTCTTCAACTTCTTAGTTTGAATGCTTTCCATAAGTCTTATCCTGAAGAAGGGTATGAGGAGCTCATAAATAGTGTGGTTCAGTACGCCAAGGGCCTTCCCTTGGTTCTAGTGGTGTTGGGGTCTTTCCTATGTGGTAGAAGCAAACCTCAATGGGAAAGCACAATACGTAAAATGTTGGATTTTGAATAAATCCGAGATCACCAAGATCTCTTATCAAAATTGTGAAGAAAATTAACAAAGAACATACCTCCAATTTGTGATGAGTTTTCCATGGAGATGTAAGAATTCCTGCAAAAGAGAAAGAGAAATTTCTCTATGGAGTGAACTACTCTCTACCCTCTTTTTCTTCTTTTTTGTGTTTTCAATTACCGTGTGTCTATCAGCCCTCACTTTTTAAAGAGATGTGATAAAAGGGCCAGACAAAAAACACTAATAGAACTTAATGGGTTAGTTCTATTTAATTGGGGTGAGAGTAGGGGCCTCCATGTGTCTATAAAAAATAACCCATCCCATTATAAGTTTAATGATTAAACTATAATGCTAGTCCATTAAAAACAAATACAACAATCTTCCACTTGGACAGCATTATAATTAATCACAACATAAACGCAAACACTCATTTCCAGAAGAAGCCCCAGAGATAAATCTTAATGTCTTTAAAACAATAGGCCTTGTCCAAAAAATGCAGTTGTAGTACCTAGTCTAGTGAATATATCGACAGGATATATGACACTAAACTTATACTCACAAGCACCTGACTCAGGCATAGACTAAATAGATTATCTCTGACAGGTAATAAGCCTTGTCCATAATGCGCGTGACTCAGACACGAGACTAATCAATATGTCTCAATACATAAAGTATGTCCTGTCCAAAATGCGCGTGACTCAGGCATGAGACCAAACATAATGTCTCATTATATAAACAATCGCCTTGTCCAAAATGCGCGTGACTCAGGCACGAAACTAATCAAAATGTCTCAATACATAAAGTACGCCCTGTCTAAAATGCGCGTGACTCAGGCATACATTGACATGGATATATATAAAAAACAGAATATGAGCATAAACAATATAAGTAAACAGTCAATGATCACATAACTCCCACTAACTAATTACAACAGAAGACTCTAACAATCCCAAATGAGTCACATGCTCCTGAAACAATTTTGGAGCTAAACCTGTAGTTAGTGGGTCAGCTAACATGTGTTCTGTGGAAACATGCTCAACACAAATACAAGACTCGGCTATTTTCTCTCTAACAAACAAAAACTTAATATCAATATGTTTGGAACGAGAAGAACTTCTGGTGTTTTGAGAGAAAGCAACTGCTGCAGAATTGTCACAAAATATCTTCAGTGGCCTCGAAATGGTGTTCATAACACCTAGTCCCAAGATAAAGTTTCGCAACCATATAGCCTGACATGTAGCCTCATAACAAGCTACGTACTCTGCCTCCATTGTAGAGGAAGCTGTAAGTGTCTGTTTGACACTTTTCCAAGAAACAGCTCCTCCTGCCATCATAAAAACATAACCGGAAGTAGATTTCCTGTCATCTAAACAACCTGCAAAATCGGCATCAGAATATCCAACTATATCAAGAATGTCAGATCGCTGATATGTAAGCACTAGGTCTTTAGTGCCTTGCAAGTACCTAAGTACTTTCTTTGCAGCTTTCCAGTGAGCCAAACCAGGATCACTCAAGTATCTTCCAAGTACACCAACAACATAAGCAATATCAGGTCGTGTACATACTTGAGCATACATTAAACTGCCCACAACTGATGAATAGGGAATCGTTTGCATTTGAGTTCTCTCATTATCATTCTGAGGACATTGAGACTTAGAAAACTTATCACCCTTTATAATAGGTGCTTTCCCAGGAGAACAAGAATGCATATTAAACCTACTTAAAACTCGATCAATGTAGGTTTTCTGAGACAATCCAAGAATGCCTTTAGTTCTCTCACGAAATATCTGGATGCCCAAAACATAAGAGGCCTCACCAAGATCTTTCATATCAAAATGAGATGATAACATGCGTTTTGTCTCAAACAGAAGCTCAATGTCATTTGTGGCGAGTAATATATCATCAACATAAAGAACAAGAAAGATATACTTACTCCCATTGATCTTTAAATATATGCATTGATCAACAAGATTTTCCTTGAAATCACAAGAGGTAACAATTTCGTCAAACTTCAAGTACCATTGTCTTGATGCCTGTTTAAGCCCATAAATGGACTTATTAAGCTTACATACCATGTGTTCCTTTCCTTCCACTTGAAAACCATCTGGTTGCTTCATGTACACATCCTCAAATAGATGTCCATTGAGAAAAGCTGTTTTGACATCCATTTGATGCAGCTCGAGATCAAAATGAGCTACCAATGCCATAATAATTCGAAAAGAATCTTTGGTAGAAACAGGTGAGAAAGTGTCTTTATAATCAATACCTTCTCTTTGGTTAAAGCCCTTAGCAACAAGCCTAGCTTTATACCTTTCTACTTGACCTTCAGAATTATACTTGGTCTTAAAAATCCATTTGCAACCAATTGCCCTATAACCACATGGTAGTTCAACTAAGTCCCATACACCGTTTCGACACATCGATGCCATCTCATCATGCATAGCATCTATCCAATATGAAGATTGAGGACTATCAATGGCCTCATTAAAAGAGACTGGATCAAGAGACATACCAGTATTAAACTCATGCTCCTGCAAATAGACAATATAATCATTAGAAATTGCTGGTCTACGACTTCTTTGTGATCTCCTCAAAACAATATCATCTGATCTCATATCAACATCAGCTATAGCGTCAACAACCTGGTCTTGGACAATAGTACTAGTTCCCTCTGTCAATGGTGGTGCAGCAACTGCTGGGGAAGTAACCTGAACAGGTACAACAACACGCTCCTCCCTAAATACAATTTCACGTGTCGCTGAACTCCCACTGTCACTAACATCCTCAAAGAAGATGGCTCGATCAGATTCAATAATTCTAGTAACATTAGAAGGGCAATAGAATCTAGAGCCTCTTGATCCCACACAATAACCAACAAAATAACCAGTAATGGTCTTAGGATCAAGTTTCTTCTGCTGAGGATTATAATGCCTTATTTCCGCTTTACAGCCCCAAACACGAAAATGATGCAAACTAGGTCTTTTACCTGACCATAACTCATATGGAGTTTTAGGAACTGATTTACTTGGCACTTGATTCAAAATATATGTAGCAGTTTTTAGAGCCTCACCCCACAAAAATTCAGGCAAAGTGGAATGACTAAGCATACACCGCACTATATCCATGAGAGTACGATTTCTTCTTTCTGCAATACCATTCTGTTCAGGAGTTCCAGGCATTGTATACTGAGCCTCAATACCACATGCCTCGAGAAATCTAGCAAAAGGTCCAGGATTTCTACCAATTTCATCATATCTCCCATAAAACTCACCTCCTTTATCTGATCTTACCGCTTTGATTTTCTTATTTTTCTGGAGTTCCACAGCAGCCTTGAAAACCTTAAAAGCTTCCAATGAATCTGATTTTTCTCGAATGAGCTCAATACAACCATAACGAGAATAATCATCAATAAATGTAATGAAGTATCTATAATTTCCCAAAGCGGCAGGTAAAATGGGACCACAAATATCAGTATGAATTAAATCTAGAATCTCCTGACTTCTACTAATCTTTTGCTTTCTGGTTTTCGCTGGAAGTTTTCCTTTGATACAAGCAACACAAGTTTCAAAATCAGAAAAATCCAAGTCAACTAGAATGCCATCTTTAATCAACCTTTTCATTCTTTCTCTAGAAATATGACCCAACCTTTTGTGCCACAACATGGAAGAATTCTTATTGGATCTAGTACGTTTAGAGCCAACTACAGTATTCACAACAGAAACACTAGAAGAAGCAGGATTTAAAGCAGGAAATAAGTCGATTTTATATAAACCATCATACAAGGTAGCAGTACCAACTATAATACAGTCATAAAAGATTGTAGCCTTTCCATTTCCAAAATGAAAAACATATCCACATCTGTCCAAAACAGACACAGAGACTAGATTTCTTCTGATGGAAGGTATAAAAGCAGCATCAAACAAGTTCAAAACATGCTTAGAAGCCAAAATAAGTCTGATTGTACCAATGTGTTCAACTTCAACCTTCACCCCATTGCCCATATTTACTACTAACTCTGTGTCATTTGGTCTTCTGCGATTCCTTAGCTCCTGCAAAGAATTTGTAGTGTGAATGGTTGCACCAGTATCTAGCCACCAAGTATCAGAAGGTACATCGACTAGATTAGACTCAAAACACACTAGTAGTGAATGTGTACCTTTCTTATTTATCCAAGCCTTAAATCTACTACAATCAATCCTCTTGTGCCCAAACAAATGACAAAAGTTGCACTTTCCCTTAAAGACTTCCTTCTTAGGCCCATTTGGAACACTCATACCAGCTTGTTGAGGAGGCTTTCCATATTTCTTCATCTTATGGAAGTTGCTATTATTACTCTTGAAGAACTTCTTCTTCCCTTTATCAACAGTTACCATAAAGGCAGCATGAGACTTGGCCTTTTTCATCATCTCCTCTTCTTGAGTTACAATAGCAGTCATTTCACTCAAACTCCATTCATCTTTCTGAGCATTATAAGTGGTCTTGAGTGCATCAAACTGAGGTGGTAAAGATTCAAGCACTTGCCATACAAGAAAGCTATCTGCTAACTCAACTTTCATTCCTTTGAGCTTATTAAATAAGTGAGTAAGCTTCATGATGTGCTCTCGGACTCCACTAACCCCATCATAGGTTGTGGTAGTAAGAAGTTTCATCAAAGTTCCCTTCTCTGCCTTATCAAACTTAATAAATTTCTTCCCAACGGCATCAAGATATTCTTTAGCACTATCAGTATCAGCTATGCTCAGCCTAATAGACTTGTCAATAGTATACTTCATAATCATGAGACAAGTCCTATTAGAATGCACCCATTGCTCATAACGAGTCTTTTCAGCCGCAGAACTTTCACTAGTGGGCTCAACAGGCGCATCGATCCTCAAAGCCAAATCCAAATTCATAATAGCCAAATTAATAGTAAGAGATTCATACCAATCCTCATAATTGGTTCCCGTCAGACTCTTGATGGCAGATAAAGAGAGAGACATAGCCGCATTGCCATAAGCTGAGGAGAATATAATAAAAAATTATTATGCATGTGGAATAAGAAACATGCACCCATAAAATGTCTCAAGGCAATCTTATATCCATGCCGAAGTTTTATTTAAAATAGACTCTTACATACTATGCTAGAGCCCATGATACATTAAAAGACTCTTACGCATGATAAAGCAGAATAATTAAATACATGGACTTAAAATGACCCGCTACCGAAAGGATAGGACTAGGCCACCAAGTGCCAAGTACTTAACTATTATCTTTATCGTCCTAAGCATCCTACCAAATAATGATTTGCCGACAGGGTAAATTCACTATTTGTATGAATCTTAGTATAATATCATTAAGCGGAAGCATGATCAATAATAACAACTCCGATAATTTGTTATTACTAGTCTCACGAGAGGTGGGTACATAGTCATTCCAAACCATCGGTATTACAACAAAATGACATAATCTCCATATAAGATTCTTTATTTCGAGAATAAAAAAAAATATGTAAAAAAAAAAAATTAGTACAACAGCACTATTATACTACATTTTTTTTTTAATTTTATTTTTTTTTAATTTTATTTTATTTATTTATTTAATATTATAATAAGTCAAACCGGGTGGTCAAACTGGGTCAAAATCGGGTCAAATCTGGGTGGTCAAACTGGGTCAAACCGGGTCAAAATCGGGTCAAATCTGGTGGTCAAACTGGGGTCAATTCAGCCCATATATAATCCATCAACCCATACGTATGGGCTTTGTCCACATTTACCTTTCTCAAAACTATTCCCTTAGTCAAGGGTCTAAATATCACATGGGCCAAATAGTTAGAATAAATCCAATCCAAAGCCCATACCATGAATCAAAACCCTACCCAGATAATTAACATGTTTTACCCGAGTTACTTTAGCGAAAAGGGACTCCGGCGCCGCAACCTTTCCGGACACTATTCCGGCCACCGGTTCGGCCATCCGAACCATTTTTCCGGCCGATCCGGATGAGGAGACGCTGGTGAGGACATTTCCGGCATCCTCCCATGTCTCCGGTAGTCCACTTTAGTCAAAAAAATAAAAATAAAAAAAAAACGAAGATACAAAAAAAAAAAAAAAAATTGGCCACCAAAAGTGGCGGTTTTTGACATTTCCGGTGAGCTACACACCAGTGTTGGCAACAAAAACTCAAAAAACGAAATTTTTGGTCATCCAAGAACTCCAAAAAAAAAAAAAAAAAAAAAAGGATGAACTTGAGTGGTGAAAAAAAAAAAATTCACAAAACAGGAACTTATTTCCTTACAAATATGACAAGTTGGCTCTGATACCAATTGTTGGATTTTGAATAAATCCGAGATCACCAAGATCTCTTATCAAAATTGTGAAGAAAATTAACAAAGAACATACCTCCAATTTGTGATGAGTTTTCCATGGAGATGTAAGAATTCCTGCAAAAGAGAAAGAGAAATTTCTCTATGGAGTGAACTACTCTCTACCCTCTTTTTCTTCTTTTTTGTGTTTTCAATTACCGTGTGTCTATCAGCCCTCACTTTTTAAAGAGATGTGATAAAAGGGCCAGACAAAAAACACTAATAGAACTTAATGGGTTAGTTCTATTTAATTGGGGTGAGAGTAGGGGCCTCCATGTGTCTATAAAAAATAACCCATCCCATTATAGGTTTAATGATTAAACTATAATGCTAGTCCATTAAAAACAAATACAACATAAAATGCAAAGAAGTCTTGACAAAGATATCTATGAAATACTTAAAATAAGCTTTGATGCACTGGACGACAATGAGAAGGCTATCTTCCTTGATATTGCGTGTTTCTTTAAGGGAGAAGAGAGAGATTTTGTAACAAAAATTTGGGAAGCGAGTGATTTTGATCCAGTTATTGGAATACAAGTTCTCATCGAAAGATCTTTGGTGAATGTTGATCAACATGAACGATTGCAGATGCATGACGTGATACAATTGATGGGTAGGAATATTGTTCATCAAGAATCTCCCGACGAGCCAGGAAAGCGAAGCCGATTATGGTCTCATGAGGATATTCTCCGTGTTCTTAAGGAAAATACGGTAAGAGCACTTTAGTCCACTTGTTCTATCAATTTTATCATTTTATCATTTTTCTTCTATCAATTGAGTCCTAATATTTTTTCCTCCACTTGTTCTATGATTTATTAGGGAACTTATAATGCAATTCAAGCCATAAAGCTAGATTTGTTCGGGCAAAAAGATATTTTGCTGAATCCTAGTGCGTTTACAAGAATGAAAAGGCTTAGACTGCTTAGAATCCGTCATGCACGCTTTTCAGAGAGTCCTAAAAGTTTGTCTAATGAGCTAATATTGCTTGATTGGGATGGATACCCATCACCATCTCTGCCGTCCAATTTTCATCCTCAGAAACTTGTTACTCTCAACATGCATCACAGTAAACTCAAGCAATTCGAAGGAATAAAGGTAAATATCTTATCTCTTTTCTAGATTTTAAAATAAGAATTCAAATGTATGGATCCATTTTTCTTTTCAAAAAATTTACTTGTAAAAAAGAAATTATATTGGTAATTCTTGGAAGCTGATACAATATTGTTCCTTTCACCTTTATTTTCCAGGTTTGTGAAAATTTGAGAGAAATAAAATTTTCTTACTGTGTATACTTGACGTGCATCCCTGATGTCTCAATAATGGCAAATCTTGAGAGTTTGAATGTTAAGGGCTGTCGCAATTTAGTTGAGGTTCATCAATCTGTTGGATTTTTAAACAAACTGTCTCTGTTGAATGTTCAATATTGCTGTAAACTTAGACGCCTTCCTGACCTGAAGTTGCCACGTCTTCAAATCCTAGAACTTACTGGGTGCATAAGTCTGGAGAAATTTCCAAATATTGTTGGAGAAATTCCTCGTTTACGTGAACTTTGGTTAAATGACAGTCCCAATATTCAAGAACTGCCTTTGTCAGTTGAATATCTCATTGGGCTTCAAAGGATATCAATATTTTCATTCAAGAACCTTAGAGATCTCCCTAGAAGCATTTCTAAGTTGCCACGTCTCAGGGAGCTTGTTCTTAGGCATTGCAGAAACCTTGGAAGGTTTCCAAAATCGTCGTCATCATCATCAACAAATTTGGGCTGGCTGGCTTCGTCAAAGGGGAACAAAACTCAAGATAAGAGCCACTCTGTTGGGTGGTTTCCAGCCTTGAGAAAGTTGAAAATCATTTACTGTAATCTAGAAGAAGTTGATTTCCTCAAGAGTCTTCATTGCCTTTCCACGCTAGAAGAATTATATCTATCAGGAAACAATTTCGTTAGCCTCCCTGCATCATGTAACACTGGATTTACCCATTTGCGATCGCTTGCATTGTGGCATTGCAATGGGCTTCAACAAAAGAATGCAAGTATTGATGTGTTTCCGAATGGTTTCGGAAAAATGATAACTACAATTAAAATTAGAGGAGGGGAGTTACCAGAATGGTTTCGGCATCAAACTAGGGAGATTGAGATGTGTTTCCGAGTGCCTCCACCTAAAAATGCCAAGTTAGCAGGTTTGGTTATCGGTCTTGCTTTCAAACCTCATTTTGAGCTCTCTTTCTGCTATTTGAGGGTGTCTATCATTATTAGTAATGGTCGTCAATCAACTCCCATAGCCAAATCCTATGAGGTTCCCTTTCATGGACATGAACTGGGATTAGATGGAGCACTGTGGCTGTTGTACCTTCCACGTGGTGCCCTTGAGTGGCGGGATGAGATCACCAATGAAGGGGATCACTTTGGAGTTTCATATCAAATTCATTTACGGACACCATTTGTGAAGTGTGATAAATATAATAACAGGTTGGGAGTTCATTTTGAATTCGAGCAAAACGACAACATGGATGATGATGATCCAAGAGTGATCCGGCATGACCCTTCTCCTAACAATAAGATAGGTATCTTGGAGAATGATAATTGTTGCCAACTACAGCAACAGCTAGCAGAACAACATGAACGGGCAAAGCATGGACAAAGCAAATTTCTTTCTGATTTGTGAAATATTATTTTTTGTTTTAGAATTTAAAAAAATTGAATTACTTTTGTGTTTTTATTTAAAATTTTAGAAAAATTATAATGACTATATAATAGTTTACTTTTATTTTCTAAAACGAGTGAATTTTATTACTTGGGGACTTTTAAAAAACATTCATTAAGCCTTTCTTTTTTTTGACATATCAGTGTTGGAATCTTATAATCGGTTGTCTTTACACTTCATTTGGTTGCTTTTATTATTAACTTTTTTTAAGAAATTCATTTTACACCTCTTTTGAAGGTTCTTCAAGGTAAACTATCTTCAATTAAGAGTAATATTATGTATAAGTATTAAGTATGCAAGTTTTACACATTAAAAAAAAAAAACAAAAGGAAAAAAAAGTATGCAGGATCGATACAAACTCTTTTTATAAAAAATAAATAAATCTCACAAAAAATAGACTTATCTTTTTACATTTTTATATGCTAAGATCTACATTTTTATAAACAGTTTTGCTACATACAAGCACAGTCGCGGACTAATATGTGTACCAACATTGATTTATTCATACTTAAAATTTAAATTAACACTGTTTTCAATAAAATCTACTTTTTGACCAATCACATCACATTGGTGCACAGATTAGTGCACAATTGTGCTTGCAACTATACTTTTCCTTTTATAAAAGATACGCACGCAAAAGGCTTTCTTTTTTCTTTTTTTAAAGAAGATGATAATACCCTAATTTTATTGATAATCATCACTTATAACGAAGGAAAATTGTGATTACACAAACAAATATTTGGTGATAACAAATAATCAAAAAAACCCAAACTCAGGCATAATAATAATAATAATAATAATAATAAGGAAAATGCTATATGCAAGTGTTGTGGCGCACCCATTGCGCACGAAACATGACGTGTCTACGTTTATGGTGTTTTGAAAACAGCGTCTTCTCTCCCATTACCTTCTCCCCCTCACCTTTTTCTCTGTTTCCTGCAAATTTTCAGCACATCTCATGTTCAGTACAGAAAATTCTCAACACCCTACTCCATATTTTCTCCCATAAAAGTACCTTTTACCCTTCTTTATTTTGGCTCTCTAGACTCTAGTCTAAAAGACTTTATGCCCAACCAAAAATTTTCCAGCACGAGTTGATCTACAATTTTGCAAAGAAGAGTAAAACTTTTAAGATCGGTCTTTTTTTTTTAGTTTAGTATAAAAAGTTCAGACTTTCCAAATCGGCATCTCTAATCATTTAAGGCATGAGATTTTGGCGTGGGATTTTTTCAGCTTTGGTTTTCCATGTTAAGCACTGTTTGTGAAATGAATTTCATCTGAGTTTGAAGTATAATCCCTGCTTGCCTACTCTGCAAGCTGTCAAAGTTCACTACTTTGATTCCATCTTAAACCTGGATATTGGGAGAAATGTTGAAGGAATCTAAAGTATAATACTTTCTGCAAGATTTTTGTATTCACATCAGAAATATTTAAGATTTTTGCATTGTAGCTGTGCTCTCATATTCTGTGAAGAAAAAAAAAAAGAATGAGAGGTGACTTTGCGGAAGGGGAGAAGGGAAAACGCTGGTTTCAAAATTCCAAAACTCACCGTTTAATATTACCACGTTGTGTTTAGTTGGTGGGTGCGCAAATGGTAAGCCACCACGCTTGCATATAGCATTTTCCATAATAATAAAACCTAAAATTGTCAATCACAATACAAGATACCCATAAAACCAAAGCCCACAATAGTTCAAAAGAAAAAGAACCAGCCTTAAATAAAAGACCATAACTGAAAAACCTGCAAGAAAACCAAGAATTTGCATGCAAAGTAACAATAGTAAACAAATAAAACCAAATGTAACTTACCAGGCCACTATGAGATACGCAAATACGGAAGACCAATTCTATCTTATGCGGAGAAGGCCTCTTAACTTGTTGGGCAACCTATCTTGATCACCATACCAAGTCATATTTAGGCCCTCAGCTCCTACATGCGAAAGACTTGTATAATATTACATCATCAAAAATGCCTTTCACATCCGTCAATTACAACTTCACTAACTCTACCTGAACTCATTTTTCACACGACTTGTTTGAGTAACTAACAGTTTTGGACCTTTGGTGAATACTTGGGAGCTTTCATGTAAAGAAAATTGCATAATTCTAAGGAAGTTAAAAATTCAAGTTTTTTTTAATTTCATTTATTTATGTACCGCTCAAATAACATACATTTCAACACACCTAGCTAGTATAGTACTTACATGACATAATTTTATTTGAAATATAAATTTTAAAATTTGAATCCTACAAATCAAGTCTTACCATTTAAGTGACCAATTTTGGACACTTGTCATCTATGAACCATGATTTAATGAATTGCTAGTGTTGTGGTAAATGGATGGGACCATGTCGTCTCTTAATTTGCAACTATGTCATGATAATGAGCAAAAACACCGAAAGATGTGAGAATACTCCACATACCTGAGTTGATGGATTTGTGGTAGGAAGCGTTATAGGAGATACATACTCTTTCCCTTTCCCTTTCCCTTTCTTCATGTACAGAATATTTAACAATATTTTAGAACAAGAAAAATTATCTGAAAAAATTGAAGTTACTTAAGCCTTTAACTAAAGCTGCTTGTTAAAGCTAGCAAGTAACAGAATTTATAGAGTTCAGGTAATTAATAGAAAAGTAAATGAAAACCCAATTAGAGAATCTTGACCTGAGAGAAGAATCTTGTTAACTAGAACTAGTTGTCAAAATGATTGCACGTGCCAACTAGCTTGATCAGAAAAATCTAGGTGCAACCTTAAAACCTGCAAAAGGAAGAACACGATCAAGAACAAATATTCGATGCCACAAATAAATGTATGGGAAAGTTCGGTCTAGTCCGGTCCCGAGAGGTTTTGTGGACCGCACCGGACATATTCGGTTCAGGATTTTCTCACCCTGGACCTAACCGAACGCCCTAAGAACAGGGATGGTCTAGTCCGATCCGGTCTGGTCGTGCCACCTCAAACCTCCTTTTTTTTTTATCCAAGGAAATTTTGTTTAATACTTATATAATTATATTGTGATATATTTAATATATATACATATAGTATACTATTATATATATATATTAATATATATATATTAGTAGTACGCTAATACTATTAGTCTATTAGTATATAATAAATTAGTAATAGTCATTAACTTATTTACTATAACTAATAACTATATGTAATATACTAGTATTGCTATTTACTATATCTCTTCAAAACCCACATATTTATTAATACTCTATGTGATATTATATTAAATAATAGTAATACTCTTATTACTAATAATCTATGTAGTTATACTAATACTCTATGTAGTTATATTAAATACTATATTATTAATATTCTATGTAGTTATAGTGATTTAATACTAACATATTGCATATTAAGTTAACTATACTAATACTATTATAAATTTGTACATATATGATATATTATAATTTATACTATAACTCTTATAATATGTTAATATTAATATATACTAGTACTATATATTATATTTAATAGTTATACATTAAAGAATATAATAATACATTGATACTAAATGTATATAGTTATAGACTTATAATGATTTAATTATTATGAATTTATAATTAATATAGCTATATAATAGTATTAGTATTAGACTGTTAGTAATTTAGTATAGCTATATTATAATGGTAATATTAGTTATGTTGAATCAATAGTTAGTATAATTATACTCTACATTATTAGTATTAATATGAATATTAGTATTAGTTATAGCTATATACCCTATATTAGAATTGAGAGTCTTAGACTGTATAATAGACTAATAGTATTAGTACAATTATATATGTATATTGTATATCTATATATTAGTATTAATTATAGTAATTAGTATAATTATATAATAATATTAATAGTAGACTATTAGTATAGCTATATATTAGTATTAGTTATACTGTTATAGTGATTTAGTATATCATAATTTCTATATTATAATTTATACTTTTATAATATGTTAATATATACTAGTACTATATATTATAGTTATACATTAAATACTTATAGTTATACTTATAGTTATACTTATATAGTTATACTAAATATATATAGTTATACTTATAGTGATTTAGTTATTAACTTAATATGATTAGTATAACTATATAAATTATAATAGTATTAGACTATTAATATAGCTATATATTAATAATATTAGTTATGGTGAATCAGTGATTTAATATAACTATATAAGTATTAATTATAGTGATTAGTATAACTATATAAATTATATAATAGTATATTAGTATTAATAGTAGACTATTAGTATAGTTATATATTAGTATTAGTTATCGTGATTTAGTATAACTACAGTCTATATTAGACTATTAATATTTTTTTTATTGATTTCTCTCTATTAATTTAGAAATGACATCAGAAACACAACTTAGAAGATAAATTGGGTGCGTAGGAATGTCCAGCACATAGCTGTCTGGAGTGTTGTTTTCCTTTGGAAGGTGCCCCCACCCGGCCCCAACCCCAAGGTCAAAGGAAAGGGAGAAGTTGTGGTTGTCATTCTGCCTTAAACAAAGCATTAATCTTTGGTGCTACTTGTTCATGAAAATTTAAGCATCGATTACTTTGTAAGGAGAATCTGCAATCACCAATCTAAAAAATCTCACCGGAAATCTGCATCAAATGGAGAAGATGGCAAAGATTTTAGGATTTCTCAAGGACGAGAAGATGAAGCTTGAAACTGACGTTGGCTGCCTGCTGAGATTCTTCGGGTTTTCTTCTATTTCTTCTTCTTCTTCTATTGCACTTGTTTCATGTTGGAGTTTATGTTTACCAAAAATTCATTTAATATTTTGAGAAATTTGAGTGGACAAATTCATTTTCACGGCAAACCCCCCATTATATATAGAACACGTACACGTTAGATCTCGTATTTATCTTCTTCCTCTAAACTAGGGTTGCCGCTGCACCACCTTAAGGTAGCCACTGCTCAGTCCATGCACGGAACCTCAGCCACCCAAACTCCTTAAGAGTTCACCACTCAAGCCATGGCCATCTTCGGAAACACCATGAAAATAGCCAAGCCACCACAACACCGCCCTACCCCTCGGTGCCTAGCCAACGCGAAACCGCAACACCACTGCACAACCACTACACATGAGCCCCTCCAAATGACAACTCCACTCCCTTTCCTAGCAGCAACTCGACTCCCTTTCCTAGCAGCAACTCGAATGGAAAATCACCACCCTTGCTCCTCCACAGCACCCTACACGTCGAAAACACCACACGGGTTACGCCAGTGTACCTCCTCTTGGTCACCACCTCAGCGCACGGTTTATCCACCACAACAATCCCGGTTTTGCATGCGTAAAAACATAGCATTGCCCCCTTCTCGTTGAACCACGGCCCAACTTCTCCACCCACTCAACCACCAAACAGCCTTCAATTCCCTCTCCACTGCCATTAAGCCTCTATTTTTCTACCCCCAAAACAAAGCACGGGTTGTGCTCTCAACCCCTTGTGTGACGAAGGTCTAGCGTCATCACCATTTGCCACTCATTTACCATCCCGTCCAATCTTGTTGTTGTCCAGCAACAACTCAGGGGATGTCACTTAATATATTGCGTTCACGAGTGACCAAAGGAGCTCCACCGAGATAATGTCCCATCTTTGCTTGGGGTCGTGATACACACGCACCAAAAAATTCACTTTCACACGAAAACCCAATTTTTCATTCATATCCATGAATATGCATGCACTATGTGAAAATCTATTTTTCATTTTACAAACATGATCATGCGTGCACTATGCAATGCATGCGACAAGTCACAAAGATATCCAACAAACCCAACATCATCCAATCAACAAACAACTCCGTCCTCCATTCCAAATGACCCCCAAACTCATCGGACTCAATCCAGCACAACAAACAAATCACAGATTATTTGCTAAAGCATAAATATATTTAAATCACAAGAGTTGTTCGGAAAATACTTACAGCGCTATAAAATAATTTTTGAAGGATCACTGAATTGCAAAAAGGCTGTGGAAAGGCAACGTTACAGTGCAAAATGCACTATGGCCGTGGGTCTCAAAATATCCAAATTTGGACAGAGGCAAACGAAGGCTAGGGAAGGCTAGGGTATGGCTTAAGGGTGTTGGTGAAGTTAATAGTGGTGGTTGGTGGCCACGGGAGGTGGCGCACGGTGGAGATCGGCTATGAAAGGTGGAGAAAGGCCGTGGGAGAGTGAGGGAGAGTGTGACGGCTAGGGGTCACGGTGGGGCATGAGATTGGCTAGGGGAGGTCACCGGTGGATGGGGAAACCGATGGTGGTGGCGGTGAGGTGGCACAGTGGCGCACGGCGGCAGAACGGAGGAAAAGCCGTGGGTCTTGGTGGGCTTCGTGGTGGTGAACAACGGTGAGTTAGGGGCTAAGCTTGGTTGAGGATGTTGGCTGATGAGAGAGGAAGCTATAGTGGTAGTGGTTGCGCTGTTGGGTGGCGCACGGCGGCCCAGTAAGTTCATGGCCATTTTGGGCTCTACACAGCTAGGAAAGAGAAGGATGAGGTGTGGGGGTGGTGGCTGGGGTGGGTGAGGTCGTCGGCGTGAGGGTAGGGCTGAGCACCGATTCAACCGGAGTCGGATTTGGCCTCCTCCGACTCCGACTCCGACTTTGTCGGAGGCCGAATCCGACCTCCAACTCCGACTCCGCTTACACCCCACTCCGCTCCGACTCTAACTCTGACATGTCGGAGCGGAATCGGAATTGGGCTTTTTGCTGGGCTTTTTTTTAGACTTTTTTCTTTGACCCAATTACCATTTCAATTTTACAATTTGCAACTCTAATCGGATTTGGGCTTCTATATCAATTTTTTTTAAAAATATAATTTGAGATTTCTAATTTATCTAACCAAAATTATCACATTAGAAAATAAAACTAAATTCAAAATCTATCACTATAACAAATAAAACTAAATTCAAATGTGCAACCAAAATTAAAAACTAAATACACACATTAAAATTACATAACCAAAATTAAAACTAAATACACACATTAAAATTACATAACCAAAATTACAACCTAAAATTAAAAACAAAATTAAAACCTAAAATTAAAAATACGTAACCAAAATTAAAATCTAAAATTAAAAATACATAACCAAAGGTCCAAAATTAAAACCTAAAATTAAAAATACATAACCAAAGGTCCAAAATTACATCCCAAAATTAAAAATACATAACCAAAGGTCCAAAAAATGTCATTTTTCAACTTGTACCTGAAAAAAAAGAACAAAATTAGTAAAGAAATAAGATACCATATAAATTTATAAAAAAAAAAAAAAAAAAGCAAAATTGAAATAAGATACCAGAAATAAGATTGTCAATCCTCTTCACGAAGTATGCTGGCCATAGAATTGGCTAATTCTGCATTAAGATGTTAAAGTATAGGAAATTAGTATTACAAAATGTTAAAATCAACTCATATAACAACTTAAAAAAATCTCTAAATATATTACCTGAGTCGAACTTATAGCTCTCTGCATCATCAGTGGCTTCAGAATAATTTTGACTCAAGCATATGGGAGTAGACTTCAACCAATTTTGCGAGCACACGAGAGCTTCTACAGTTCTAGGAGCCAAAGAGCTCCTAAACGGATCCAGGACACGGCCTCCTGTGCTAAATGCTGACTCAGATGCAACGGCGGTGATAGGAATAGCCAAGATATCTCTTGCCATTAGAGCAAGAACTAGATACTTGGTGGAGTTGACTTTCCACTAAATTAAAATATCGAAACTCCCCGTAGGAATCTCAATGTTCTCCAACAAATACCGCTCTAACTCCGACTTACAATCCATCAAGGATGCTGTATGCTCTTTATGGAACTCCCTAAAAGAATCCAAGGGATCATAATCTGTAACAGTACTACTACTCCCCATTGATGCACTAGCTTCACCGCTTTGAGTTTTGTTAGCACCAGTTACGCACCCACCACCAAACTCTACATATGCCTCATACAAATATTCCATATCCCTCTTGAGGAGTGCAACAAACTCCTCACCCTTCTCCTCACCCAATGTTTTCTTGAACCAATATGCTTGAGTAACCAATTTGAACCGCGGATCAAGAATAGCAGCAATAAACAACAACCGAAAGAAATACAGATTGGATAATAGATCCAATGGTTAGAATGTCATTTCAAATTATATGTAGTAAGGATTGTTTTATTAATGAAGTTCAACTTGCTAAAAAAAGAAAGAAATAAATAAAATAGACTCGAGGAATTTAAGAGGAAAGTGAAAGACTAATTGAGCTTTGCATCTTCATTTTCTTTTCTATATTGCAATCCTTCTTAGTCAAAAATTACTCTCCAGACTACGTAGGGCCATGGGGACTTAATAAAAGACACCATTGGCCCAAGCCTACACTCTATGACTCAAGTTTTAATGAAAATTCAACAAAAAATCGCAACGAGTCATTATCAAGTTGAATGAACCGCAAAAATTATGGAGAAGCATCTTAAACCGGACTGATTTTCCTCCTAATAGTGTGTCCCATACTAATACTAAAATACCAAAAGCATAATCACAACTTCGGCCACGAGCAACCAAATTGACATGAAAAACTATCCAGTACATAGTGTGTCCCATCCAACATTCCAACCGCATGCTAAATGCAAAGGGACCCGTACAAAAATAGCACACAACAATCCTAAAATCCACAACTATCCAGCGATTCCAGCACACAAACAAACATAATATCCACAACTATCAAGAAAATAAACAAAAATATTGCAAAAATAGTTCAGATATACAAATTATAGAGAGAGAAAGAGAGAGAGAGAGGCGCTTCGGTTACAACTCAAAATGGGATTTATGGGTTCACAAGTTCACGGAGGGACGACGGAGGAGCTCCGGCACGGCACGGGTTCAGAATCTTCAGATGAGAGGTACGGGTTCACGGGTTGGTGAAGGTTGAGATGAGAGGAAACGGCACTGAGCGAGAAATCTGATTTAACGAAGGGGGAGGGAATTCGGGGGGGGGGGGGGGGGTGTGGGGGGGGGGGGGGAAACCCTAATAACTTAACAAAAACGGCGCCGTTTGGGGTTATTTTAACCCCAAATGGCGCCATTTGGGGTTAAAAATTGGGAAAAAAAAAGGGGTACGGCGCCGTTTACTGATTCGGTGATTCCTATTTCTAAATTCTACAATCTACTCCTATTTCTAAATTCTACAATCTACTAATCTACTTTAAACAATAAAAATAAATTAATAAGTTAGTAAAAATATATTTAAGTTAGTAAAAATATATACTATTATATATATTATATATTAGTAATACACTAATACTAATACTATTAGTCTATTAATATATAGTAAATTAGTAATATTTATTAATTTATTTACTATAGTCTAATAACTAGATAGTCACCATAGTCTAGATGTAATAACTAGTAACTAATAATATCTAATAACACTAGTTACATTAGTACTAATAGATAATAACTTAAAGATACTAATTTAATATACATAAGCTAATATATACTATTAAATATATTATATATTAGTAATACACTAATACTAATAGATATTAATTTAATATATATTAACTAATAGTATACTATTATATATTAGTAATACACTAATACTAATACTATTAGTCTATTAATATATAGTAATATTTATTAACTTATTTACTATAGTCTAATAACTTATAACTGGATAGTCTAGATGTAATAACTAGTAACTAATAATATGTGATAACTAAATTACTAATAGATAATAACTTGAAGATAATAACTTAAAAGATATTAATTTAATATATACAACTAATAGTATACTATTATATATATTAGTAATTTACTATATACTAATAGTCTAATACTATTAGTCTATTAGTATATAGTAAATTAGTAATATTTATTAACTTATTTACTATAAGTTTATAACTAATAACTAGTGCTAATTGCTAGTATATTATTGGATTTAACTAATGATGTTACTATATTTATATTTATATGATTACTATATAGAAAAACACATATATTTTTTATAAAATATGTACACTAGCGGAGCGGAGTCGGATACGGAGTCGGAGTCGGAGTCGAAATAGGGAGTCGGAGTCGGAGGATCGGAGTCGGATCGGAGCGGAGTCGGAGTCAGATCCGCCTGGAATCCGACTCCGACTCTGACTCTGACTTTTCACTGGAAAAAAACTCCGACTCCGACTCCGACTTGTCGGAGTCGGAGCGGAGCCGGAGTGGAGTCGGGGTCGGAGTCGGATTTTCGAATTTCTGCTCAGCTCTACGTGAGGGGAAGGTGGTGGGCTAGGCAGTGGTGGCCACGCCGGCGTGCAGTGGTGCACTGGAAAGAGGGAAGAAAATGGACGGGAAGGAGAGGGGAGGGCTTGCCCGAGCTGGGGGCAAAAATAGGGAGGAGAAAAAGAAAAAGAAAAAGAAAAGAAGAAAAAGGAAGAAGAAAGAGAAAGGGAAAAAAAAAAGAGGGAAAAAGAAAAAGGAATGGACAGAAATAAGATCCAGTGTTTTCAATCTGGGTCTCAAAACTGATTCAACGAAATATATTCTAAAACGGCAAATTTAAATAAAATAATTTAAACGCAGTGACTTAGTAAAATAAAATAATAAAATCTAACAATATACTGATTTAAAATAAAAGGCACAATAAAATAAATAAAAACTAAATAAAAACACTACAACTCAATATTAATAAAATAAAATAGTTAAAACCCAACAATAAAACAATTCAAGCTAGAGATTAATTTAAATGTAAAATAATTATTAATATCAAGAAAACACATTATTTAAATCTCACAACTTAAAAAAATCATAAAACAATATAACGAGAAACACATTTAATTTCAAATAAAAGAACCACTAATTATAATAATTTAAATAATCATTTAATAAAAATATACGTAAATACGGGGTATCACATTTGTTTTTGAAAAGAAATCTAAAAATAGCCTCAATTATGTGTTCTGCATATACATAAAATCTATATAAGAAAAGTATTTTCCATCATGATTGGTGTAGACATGAGCTAATTTTGTGCATTCTGTTTTCTGAACTATGCAAAAAGAGCGAATATGAAATTTATGAAAATGTGTGCATGTGATGTGAAGATGTTTTGAATCTGTTTTTGAAAATGTGAAATGATCTGAATTTATTTCAGTACTCTGTTTTGATATGAAGTGGTATCTGAAAAACCTTTGTCATGACTTTCTAATTCTATTCTAACTCTGATTCTGGTTTTGATATAGTGATTCTGATTTTGTTTTACTCTAATATCTTGCCCTGTCACGGGATACAATAGTGACCTTTGGCCCTGTCACGAGATACAATAGTGACCTCTGGCCCTGTCACGGGATACAATAGTGATCTCTGGCCCTACCATGAGATATAATAGCGACCTTTGGCCTTACCACGGGATATAATAATGGTCTCTGCTCTTAGTGCAATCGCTTTGGTAACATGGTGGTTTATATTCGATCTGCTTGGTTTTCTACAGAATGCACAACCTTACGACGGAGGTTAAACATGGTTTCTATTTTGATATGATATGATAAGATGAAGATGTTTAGTTATGTTGTGCCAAAGGTGTATTTGAATATGGTTTTTTAATATGGACAATTTGAAGTGTCACTCTGATTTTCTAATAATATGTATTTTTGAGATTTGCATATTGAAACTGAAATGTTTTGTTTCTGCATTATGAACTATATGAAAATGCTCATGTTTACATACTAGTATATGTTCTCTGCTTACTGAGTTGTTGATAACCCACCCCTTATCTCCATAATATTTTTCAGATGATTTTGGAATAGTTCAGCTAAGGATCAGAATTATGGAGCATGGGTGAGATGATTATTTAAGTATAGTGGATTGCTCATAGAAGATTTCTCAAGATTATTGGATTTTATTAAGAGATTTTGTAGTATTATGATGAAATGTGAGTTTTAAGTTACAAGAAGTAACTCTCCGACCCCTACGGGACTGGAGCTTTACCAAGATTATGTAAGAAAAATTTGGAAGCAAGCGATTTTGATCCAGTTATTGGAATACAAGTTCTCATTGAAAGATCTTTCGTGATTGTATACAAAAACAAATTGCAGACGCATGACTTGATTTATACAATTGACGTGTAGGAATATTGTTCATCAAGAATCTCCCAACAAGCGAGGAAAGCGTAGCCGATTATGGTCACATGAGGATATTCTTCATGTTCTTTTTAAAAACACGGTAAGAGCGACATGGAAAGAACAAAAAAAAAAAAAATTCTAGGCAAACCTAATAGAAAAATACATATATATAATTTTATTATTTTTCTTCTTTCAATTGAGTCCTAACATTTTGTCATCCACTTGTTCTATGATTTACTAGGGAACTAATGCAATTCAAGGCATAAAGCTAGATTTTCTCAAAGAAAAAGACATTTTGCTGAATCCTAGAGCCTTTACCAAAATGAAAAGGCTTAGACAGCTTATAATCCAAAATTCTTGCTTTTCGAAGGGTCCAAAGAGTTTGCCCAATGAGCTAAGATTTCTTGATTGGGCTGGATACTCATCACCATATCTGCCGTCCAATTTTAGTCTTCAGAAACTTCTTGTTCTCAACATGTGTCAGAGTAAAATCAAGCAATTTGAAGGAATAAAGGTGAAGTTATGATATAAATTTCGTATCTCTTTTCTGGTTTTTAAAATAAGAATTTAGATGCTAGATCAATTTTTCTTTTAAAAAAAGTTACTTGTAAAAAAAAATTATATGGGTAATTCTTGGAAGCTGATACATTGGTCCTTTCTCCTTTATTTTCCAGGTTTGTGAAAATATGAGAGTAATAAATTTTTCTTGCTGTGAATACTTGACGTTCATCCCTGATGTCTCAATGATGGAAAATCTTGAGAGTTTGGATCTTCTAGGCTGTCGCAATTTAGTGAGGTTCATGAATCCGTTGGATTTCTTAAAAAACTGTTTCGTTTGGATGTTATAAACTGCTCTGAACTTAGACGTCTTCCTAGCCTGAAGTTGCCATGTCTTGAAAGCCTATATGTTTGAACGGGCACAAGTATGGAGAGATTTCCAGATATTGTGGTAGAAATGCATCGTTTAAGGTAAATTAATTTTATAAACAGTCCCATTCAAGAATTCCCTTCACCAATTGAATATCTCATTGGGCTTGATAGGATAACAGTACGGTCATGCAAGAACTTTAGAGATCTCCCTAGAAGCATTTCTAAGTTGCCACGTTAAAGGTGTTGCACAAACCTTGGAAAGTTTCCAAAACCGTCATCATCATCATCTACAAGTTCGGGCTGGCTGGCTTGGTCAAAGAGGAACAAAACTCAAGGTATGAGCCTAGAAGCATTTCTAAGTTGAATAATGTATCAACTAACTTTCTGACTTCTTTTGTAAACAAGAAGTCAACATACTTATGTAAACAACTTCAACTGACTTCTTTTGCACTTTTCTTGTAGTTTTAATTTATATTTTGCTATTTTTTGTATACTTTATGTAATGAGCAATATCATTTAATATATCTAGTATTGTTGTATTTCAATTATCAATCTTTTTTAATTTGAAATTCTATTTTTAATTTTAAACTTCACGTAATGAACAATATCTAGTGAAATGGACAAAAAAAATTCCATTTTTTAATGAATAATGAATAAAAAATCTAGTTATCTAGTGTAATTTTATGTAATGAAATGAATAAAGTATTTACTCATATTTTACAATTTTTTAATACTTTATGGAATGAATAATATCGTTTAATATATCTAGTATTTTTTTTATTAATTCAATTCTCAATATTTTTTAATTTGAAATTTCATTTTTAATTTTAAAACAGTTCACATTCAAACGTTAATGACTATTACCTGAACGTTAGAATGAATAATTTACACGTTCGAACGTTCGAACGTAAGTGGGCTTAAAGTTCGAATGTACATGAATCATTCGAATGTAACATTTTATATGTTCACATGTAACTCTTGAAAAATGACATCGTATGATTTATGTTCGAACGAAACATTATTATAGTTCGAACGTATAACCATTTCTCGTCCACCTTTAACGACGGTTTCATGAAACTTGGGTCCAATTAGTGTGTTAGGTCTGCGATCAACATCCTACACCATTACCAATTGGGTCCACAATAATGGATACAGAACAAACCAATCAATTCCTTAAGGAGTGGTTGAATTTTCATTGTCATCCTTAATTTGTAAATGTGATAGAACACACACATGGCGAGTGTTATATAATTGGCACCTCATTTTCAAGCCAAGTATTACTGGAAGGTATCAGCCCCTAAGGAGAAGTAAATTGTGAAAGAATGCGATTATCACTTCGCCCGATTCATATTTCAATACATGGTTCAAAGCTAATACTTGAGAGATACCCCATGTGCAGGGGGGCCAAGGCGGAGAAGCAAACCTGGAGTTATCAGCTAAAACTATTCAGGATAGGCAGCAATCAACTGCAGACCTACCCAGCTTCCCCCGTTTTCAGCACCATAGATACTTTTCTGAGCAGCATCCAAGAAATTTCTACCGCTCGATAAGCTGGCATGGGTAGTTTCTCACCCATCGTCCTCCTCAGCCTTCCTCAAACGTTTCCATCTTTGCTCTTCATGCAGTTCAGCATCCACTTGCATCTCATACCGCCTAGTAGCCCGCTCTTCCTCTGAAAGTTTGGGAGCAACATTGTGGCGCTTGAAGTGTGACTCAATCCCATTGTGATGACTTGAATCACAATACCCTCTGCCTTCTCTTTCCTTTTTCGTCAACATCAAGTGTCAATTTTCTGATGAACACAGAATAGAAGCAGAGGAAAAATGAAATGACAACCTTTCATGAATGGATTGAATGAATCAATTACAAGTATTGAATGTATTCAATGATTGATAAGGAACCCTGAGTTATACTACTTAGAGATTTTTTAAAGTGAAAAACTCTTGAACCATCACTTCTTAAGTTTCTGGTTTTTAACTCCTTAAGTATCTGGTTTTTAACTCATTCCAAAGATCAACAGCCGAGGCAACATAAAGCAAACTATTCCTTAATTCTTTAGAAATGGAATTCATTAACCAAGAAAGTACCAAATTGTTAACACGCAGCCAAGCAGTATGAAGAACAAGTTGATCAGCAGGAGTAGCAGCAATCGAACCATTAATGAATGCCACCTTGTTCTTGACAGTCAATGCTATGGTGATTGATCGACTCCATGCAATGTAATTATCTCCAGCAAAAATTTCTGATACGAGGAGGGCACCAGGATTGTCATTTGGATGTAGATAATAAGGACTAGAGGAATAATCTGAAAGATTTATGACAGAGCGAGGAGAAGTGGCAGAATTGGTAGAATCCATTTCGGGAATCTATTCAAGAAAGTGCAAGAAATGAAAGAAGACGAAGAAGACAACTACAAAAATTCTCGAGCAGAATTTTGTAATGAAGATTTCGAGAATTCAAAGATTTGAGATGAGAAGATGAATTTGCGGAAGCAAGAATGATTTTCAATCTGATACCATGTCAATTTTCTGATGAACACAGAATAGAAGCAGAGGAAAAATGAAATGAAAACCTTTCGCGTGAATGAATTAATTACAAGTACTGAATGTATTTATACTAATGAAAGACAATAACAGAAAATAACTAACTTTCTGCATCTTTTTCTACTTTAACACATGCTATTTTAGACTTTAATTCCATTTGCTCAATTTATGAGGCTATACTACAGCATCACCTTATACCACATCCATAAAATTTCTTTCCAGCGTAAAAAATTGAGAACAGGAGGTGGACGTTCCACGGTGAGTGAAGGTGCAGATCAAGAGAGAGAGAAAAGGAGGGTGTCGGGCTAGAGAAACAGAGGCTCGGTGCGGCGGACCTTTGTCTTTAGGGAAACAACACTTCTCGTCTAATATTTATTAAAATGATTAATCTTTTCATATGATTTTAAAGTTAATTCAATATTAGATTACGTGATAAACGCGGAGAAGCTTCTTATCTTCTCCATGGGAATTATACTGAACGACTACATCAAAGCTTACGTGATAAACGCGGAGAAGTAAATCATGTGATTCCCAAGCTTCTCCATGGGAACGAACATCCATTCTTCCTTATGTTATGTGCGTCACACGTTCTTAGCACTGAGTTGACCCAATTGAGTGTCTCTGGCCTCTTTTGGTCATGTGCGATCCACATCATGACGTGCATGGCAATTATTCCTGCAAGCAACAAATTGTCTATTAAAGGTATTCAAAAAGAAAACACGTGTGGGGTACTCACTAAAGAAACCATGGATTCTTACGGGAGTCATTATTTTCCAAGCAAAGGGAGAAAAAGCTATAGAAAGAAAAAGCAAGTGTTGTGAGCTTTCTTGGATCCTTCGGTGAAAGAAATGTAATGAAAGGTATTCAAAAAGAAAACACGTGTGGGGTACTCACTAAAGAAACCATGGATTCTTACGGGAGTCATTATTTTCCAAGCAAAGGGAGAAAAAGCTATAGAAAGAAAAAGCAAGTGTTGTGAGCTTTCTTGGATCCTTCGGTGAAAGAAATGTAATGAAAGGTATTCAAAAAGAAAACACGTGTGGGGTACTCACTAAAGAAACCATGGATTCTTACGGGAGTCATTATTTTCCAAGCAAAGGGAGAAAAAGCTATAGAAAGAAAAAGCAAGTGTTGTGAACTTTGTTGGATCCTTCTGTGAAAGACAGAGAGATGGGAGAGATAAAGACTGAGGGCAAGTTTTTCTTCGAAGCGACGCGTAATGCATACCCTTTTTTGACAAAGAAGAAGAAAATTGCTGATCAGTTTGAAAGTAGCAGCTTCATTGGTAATGCCTAGGAAATTTCACGAGAGTTTAATTACACAGTGACAGTGACCTACTCAAACCATCTTGATCCACTTCCTTAATATAAAGCTCCCTACTCACATATCTCTCTGCACTCAATAACTCGGGACCCTTCTTCCTTTCAAAGAAGCTACCAAGATTTCAATCTCTTCCATGGCCATCCCAAATGTCTCATCCTCCTCCTCCCCTTCTTCTTCCCATCCTTGGAATCATGATGTTTTCCTTAGTTTCAGAGGGGAAGATACCCGCAATACCTTTACCGGTCATCTATATAACGCTCTCATTATGAAGGGGATCAACACCTTCAGAGATGATTTGTATCTTCAGAAGGGAGACGAAATCTCCCCAGCACTTTTGGAAGCCATTGAACAATCTAAAATTTCCATCATCGTCTTCTCTAAGGACTATTGCACCTCCACGTGGTGCTTAGATGAACTTGTCAAGATTCTCGAGTGTCGGAAATCGATCGGCCAAATGGTTCGACTCATTTTCTACGATGTGAATCCTTCAGATGTGCGGAAACAGTTTGTAAAAAGGATCGATATGCATGAAAATAAAGTCAACAAGGATAAGCAGAGGTGGAAGGAGGCTCTCGAAGAGGCAGCCAACTTGTGCGGTTGGCATTTGGACAAAGGGTACGCTTTCAGTTTTATTTAATGCAAGAATTAATATCAAATCATTCTGATAAACTAAGGACTCAAATACTTGAGTTGTAACATAAAACAATGTGCTATAAGCACTTAACATAAAACTAAGGTCTCTCTCCACTTTTTCATTTCTCTCTGATTTTATGGTAACTGCACTTAATTGGTTCCAATTCCTTCTTGTTGCTTTACTTTTCATTTCTTAATTCCTCTATATTTGTGGCACTAAAGAAAGCCTTGATCCGATTCTTCTTAATTAGAGATTTCTAGATTGATCCTGAAATGCTTTTGATATGTAACAGTATGATTTCTAGATTGTCCTGTTTGAATGGCATGCAGGAATGAGTCCGATTTTATCCAGCGCATTGTTGAAGAGATGTCAAGTATATTAATGAAGCGCACATCTTTAGATGTTGCGAAGAACCCAGTCGGATTAGATTCTCACATAAAGGTCATGAGTGAGTTGTTGAGTGTTGGGAATGATGACGTTCGCATGGTTGGAATCCATGGAATTGGTGGAATAGGTAAAACCACTATCGCAAAAGCTGTATACAACTCCTTTGCTCATCAATTTCAAAGTTGCTGCTTTCTTGCTGAAGTCCGAGAAACTACAAACCGGTCCGGCCTTGTTAAATTACAAAAAACACTTCTATCTGAGACCTTGAGCATGAATACCAAATTAAAGGTGAGAAGTGTGGATAGAGGAATTACTGTAATAAAGGAGAGGCTCTGCCATAAGAAGGTTCTTTTAGTTCTTGATGATGTCAATAAGGTGGAACAACTTGAAAAATTAGCAGGAGATAAGAATTGGTTTGGTCCAGGAAGTCGAATCATTATTACAACTAGAGATCAACATGTGCTAGATACTCATGGAGTAGAAAGAAGATACAAGGTCCAAGAATTAAGTGCTGCTGATGCTCTTCAACTTCTTAGTTTGAATGCTTTCCATAAGTCTTATCCTGAAGAAGGGTATGAGGAGCTCATAAATAGTGTGGTTCAGTACGCCAAGGGCCTTCCCTTGGTTCTAGTGGTGTTGGGGTCTTTCCTATGTGGTAGAAGCAAACCTCAATGGGAAAGCACAATACGTAAAATGCAAAGAAGTCTTGACAAAGATATCTATGAAATACTTAAAATAAGCTTTGATGCACTGGACGACAATGAGAAGGCTATCTTCCTTTATATTGCGTGTTTCTTTAAGGGAGAAGAGAGAGATTTTGTAACAAAAATTTGGGAAGCGAGTGATTTTGATCCAGTTATTGGAATACAAGTTCTCATCGAAAGATCTTTGGTGAATGTTGATCAACATGAACGATTGCAGATGCATGACGTGATACAATTGATGGGTAGGAATATTGTTCATCAAGAATCTCCCGACGAGCCAGGAGAGCGAAGCCGATATGGTCTCATGAGGATATTCTCCGTGTTCTTAAGGAAAATACGGTAAGAGCACTTTAGTCCACTTGTTCTATCAATTTTATCATTTTATCATTTTTCTTCTATCAATTGAGTCCTAATATTTTTTCCTCCACTTGTTCTATGATTTATTAGGGAACTTATAATGCAATTCAAGCCATAAAGCTAGATTTGTTCGGGCAAAAAGATATTTTGCTGAATCCTAGTGCGTTTACAAGAATGAAAAGGCTTAGACTGCTTAGAATCCGTCATGCACGCTTTTCAGAGAGTCCTAAAAGTTTGTCTAATGAGCTAATATTGCTTGATTGGGATGGATACCCATCACCATCTCTGCCGTCCAATTTTCATCCTCAGAAACTTGTTACTCTCAACATGCATCACAGTAAAATCAAGCAATTCGAAGGAATAAAGGTAAATATCTTATCTCTTTTCTAGATTTTAAAATAAGAATTCAAATGTATGGATCCATTTTTCTTTTCAAAAAATTTACTTGTAAAAAAGAAATTATATTGGTAATTCTTGGAAGCTGATATTGGAGGGTAATTAGATATCATGTTGTAACACCAGTTATGAATGGATATGAAGGGTAATTGATAATAGCTTGCCATCACCTTCATTGTAGGGACTGCACCCTCTTGTATTTGGTGTCAATAACTGATAAAACTTTAATTGTTGGATAAAAACCTACTGATGCAGCAGGAATTTTCAGAATGCAATCATGGGATTGCATTCTAACATCCCTGGATGGAATATTGTTCATGAGCAGATATATTAATTAGTGCTAAGTAGGATGGTTCCTATGATTTTGTTGGCATTTGTTGAAGTTAGGTTGTTGATTCTCCTAGAATTGTAGGGCTACTACTGCTGCTGCAAGTGTTTTAAAAAAATTCATAACATCATGTATGAATAAAGGTTTCAGGTCAATATTCATTCAGCCAGTGGATATTTTCTGGTATAGAGAGGCATGTGGGCATCAGGATCAGCTGGTAGTATCAAAGAAAAATGGTGAGATCAACCGTTACAAAAGTCATACCTGCTTTCAATGGAGCTACCAGTGAACTTTACGTTGGAGGGAGGTTATTCTGCTGGAAGTGTATCCCCTATCTACAAGAATTGTGTAGTTGTTGTATGCATTAATAGTTGTTGTTAAAAATGCTGATGACCCTCTTCTCCTTCCCACAGGGTAAACAGAGAATTTTCCATTTCCCTCAAAGACTATGATATTGGAACATTCCTGATCAATGTTGTAAATATATATATGGGGCAATAGTTTTTCATGGATTTGTTGTCTGTATCCCAGCACAGTTATGTTTAATGGGTTATTAGTTGTAAGAAACAGGGGAACGTAATTAAAGTATAATTATGCTTACATTGTTACCATTAATGTATTGTTGGTAAATGGTGGTGTCTATCTCGATCGACTCATGGAGAATAACTCGTGGGTATCAAGATATAGTACAAGAATCCATAAAAGGTTCCTTGCCACAGGTTATTTCCATGTAAAATATAGGTATTACATGGCTTTTATTTGTGGGGAAAAATCACCCACTTAAAATTCAACACATTTCCTAAAGGTATTTCTCATGGACAAATTTTTATTCCTAGGGGTAACGTTTTGTGGGGAAAAAAATAAACTCTTAGTTGTATTAAGATTTTTCCCACGGCAGTTTAATTCATGTAAATTATGTAATTCCCACCGAAACCAATCATGGGTAATCAGCAAATACATGAATGGATCAGGGCTTATTTGCCACAAAACAAGTAGTGGCTAATAAGTATATCCACAAAATTCATTTGTCACTGTTGCTCCTTTTCCCACGAATTTTTAAGGCGGGAATTGCTTCATCACCCACGAGTACAACTTATGGAAAAAATATCATTGCAGAAGGGTAGCGCTGGTGGGAATTACTATATTGCCTATGAGTTGTACACGTGAGAATTATACCTTTTCCCACGGATGAATCTAGTGGCATTATCTGTTTTACTCATGATATTGATAGCAATTTTATTGGCTTTTGCGATGAAGTGTAGAGTTTTTAACCACGGAACATTCCGTGGTTAAAAACATTCAGTCCCCACCAATTAGAGTTATCATGGGAAATTGAAGCATTTGCGGCGAATTATACGCCACGAGACTCCCACGGGCCGAATTTGTGGGAAAAAGTATATCCCCGCCAAAAACTTCCTTTTTGCCACGAAAAGCCCCCCCGGGGAACGTGGGAATTTCTTGTAGTGGATACAATATTGTTCCTTTCACCTTTATTTTCCAGGGTTGTGAAAATTTGAGAGAAATAAAATTTTCTTACTGTGTATACTTGACGTGCATCCCTGATGTCTCAATAATGGCAAATCTTGAGAGTTTGAATGTTGAGGGCTGTCGCAATTTAGTTGAGGTTCATCAATCTGTTGGATTTTTAAACAAACTGTCTCTGTTGAATGTTCAATATTGCTGTAAACTTATACGCCTTCCTGACCTGAAGTTGCCACGTCTTCAAATCCTACAACTTGGTGGGTGCACAAGTCTGGAGAAATTTCCAAATATTGTTGGAGAAATTCCTCGTTTACGTGAACTTTTGTTAAATGACAGTCCCAATATTCAAGAACTGCCTTTGTCAGTTGAATATCTCATTGGGCTTCAAAGGATATCAATATTTTCATTCAAGAACCTTAGAGATCTCCCTAGAAGCATTTCTAAGTTGCCACGTCTCAGGGAGCTTGTTCTTAGGCGTTGCAGAAACCTTGGAAGGTTTCCAAAATCGTCGTCATCATCATCAACAAATTTGGGCTGGCTGGCTTCGTCAAAGGGGAACAAAACTCAAGATAAGAGCCACTCTGTTGGGTGGTTTCCAGCCTTGAGAAAGTTGAAAATCATTTACTGTAATCTAGAAGAAGTTGATTTCCTCAAGAGTCTTCATTGCCTTTCCACGCTAGAAGAATTATATCTATCAGGAAACAATTTCGTTAGCCTCCCTGCATCATGTAACACTGGATTTACCCATTTGCGATCGCTTGCATTGTGGCATTGCAATGGGCTTCAACAAAAGAATGCAAGTATTGATGTGTTTCCGAATGGTTTCGGAAAAATGATAACTACAATTAAAATTAGAGGAGGGGAGTTACCAGAATGGTTTCGGCATCAAACTAGGGAGATTGAGATGTGTTTCCGAGTGCCTCCACCTAAAAATGCCAAGTTAGCAGGTTTGGTTATCGGTGTTGCTTTCAAACCTCATTTTGAGCTCTCTTTCTGCTATTTGAGGGTGTCTATCATTATTAGTAATGGTCGTCAATCAACTCCCATAGCCAAATCCTACGAGGTTCCCTTTCATGGACATGAACTGGGATTAGATGGAGCACTGTGGCTGTTGTACCTTCCACGTGGTGCCCTTGAGTGGCGGGATGAGATCACCAATGAAGGGGATCACTTTGGAGTTTCATTTCAAATTCATGGACGGACACCATTTGTGAAGTGTGATAAATATAATAACAGGTTGGGAGTTCATTTTGAATTCGAGCAAAACGACAACATGGATGATGATGATCCAAGAGTGATCCGGCATGACCCTTCTCCTAACAATAAGATAGCTATCTTGGAGAACGATAATTGTTGCCAACTACAGCAACAGCTAGCAGAACAACATGAACGGGCAAATCGTGGACAAAGCAAATTTCTTTCTGATTTGTGAAATATTATTTTTTGTTTTAGAATTTAAAAAAATTGAATTACTTTTATGTTTTTATTTAAAATTTTAGAAAAATTATAATGACTATATAATAGTTTACTTTTATTTTCTAAAATTAGTGAATTTTATTACTTGGGGACTTTTAAAAAACATTCATTAAGCCTTTCTTTTTTTTGACATATCAGTGTTGGAATCTTATAATCGGTTGTCTTTACACTTCATTTGGTTGCTTTTATTATTAACTTTTTTTAAGAAATTCATTTTACACCTCTTTTGAAGGTTCTTCAAGGTAAACTATCCTCAATTAAGAGTAATATTATGTATAAGTATTAAGTATGCAAGTTTTACACATTAAAAAAAAAAACAAAAGGAAAAAAAAGTATGCAGGATCGATACAAACTCTTTTATAAAAAATAAATAAATCTCACAAAAAATAGACTTATCTTTTTACATTTTTATATGCTAAGATCTACATTTTTATAAACAGTTTTGCTACATACAAGCACAGTCGCGTACTAATATGTGTACCAACATTGATTTATTCATACTTAAAATTTAAATTAACACTGTTTTCAATAAAATCTACTTTTTGACCAATCACATCACATTGGTATACAGATTAGTGCACAATTGTGCTTGCAACTATACTTTTCCTTTTATAAAAGATACGCACGCAAAAGGCTTTCTTTTTTCTTTTTTTAAAGAAGATGATAATACCCTAATTTTATTGATAATCCTCACTTATAACGAAGGAAAATTGTGATTACACAAACAAATATTTGGTGATAACAAATAATCAAAAAAACCCAAACTCAGGCATAATAATAATAATAATAATAATAATAATAATAATAATAATAAGGAAAATGCTATATGCAAGTGTTGTGGCGCACCCATTGCGCACGAAACATGACGTGTCTACGTTTATGGTGTTTTGAAAACAGCGTCTTCTCTCCCATTACCTTCTCCCCCTCACCTTTTTCTCTGTTTCCTGCAAATTTTCAGCACATCTCATGTTCAGTACAGAAAATTCTCAAGACCCTACTCCATATTTTCTTCCATAAAAGTACCTTTTACCCTTCTTTATTTTGGCTCTCTAGACTCTAGTCTAAAAGACTTTATGCCCAACCAAAAATTTTCCAGCACGAGTTGATCTACAATTTTGCAAAGAAGAGTAAAAATTTTAAGATCGGTCTTTTTTTTTAGTTTAGTATAAAAAGTTCAGACTTTCCAAATCGGCATCTCTAATCATTTAAGGCATGAGATTTTGGCGTGGGATTTTTTCAGCTTTGGTTTTCCATGTTAAACACTGTTTGTGAAATGAATTTCATCTGAGTTTGAAGTATAATCCCTGCTTGCCTACTCTGCAAGCTGTCAAAGTTCACTACTTTGATTCCATCTTAAACCTGGATACTGGGAGAAATGTTGAAGGAATCTAAAGTATAATACTTTCTGCAAGTTTAATATTACCACGTTGTGTTTAGTTGGTGGGTGCGCAAATGGTAAGCCACCACGCTTGCATATAGCATTTTCCATAATAATAAAACCTAAAATTGTCAATCACAATACAAGATACCCATAAAACCAAATCCCACAATAGTTCAAAAGAAAAAGAACCAGCCTTAAATAAAAGACCATAACTGAAAAACCTGCAAGAAAACCAAGAAGTTGCATGCAAAGTAACAATAGTAAACAAATAAAACCAAATGCAACTTACCAGGCCACTATGAGATACGCAAATACGGAAGACCATTTCTATCTATGCGGAGAAGGCCTCTTAACTTGTTGGGCAGCCTATCTTGATCACCATACCAAGTCATATTTAGGCCCTCAGCTCCTACATGCGAAAGACTTTTATAATATTACATCATCAAAAATGCCTTTCACATCCGTCAATTACAACTTCACTAACTCTACCTGAACTCATTTTTCACACGACTTGTTTGAGTAACTAACAGTTTTGGACCTTTGGTGAATACTTGGGAGCTTTCATGTAAAGAAAATTGCATAATTCTAAGGAAGTTAAAAATTCAAGTTTTTTTTAATTTCATTTATTTATGTACCGCTCAAATAACATACATTTCAACACACCTAGCTAGTATAGTACTTACATGACATAATTTTATTTGAAATATAAATTTTAAAATTTGAATCCTACAAATCAAGTCTTACCATTTAAGTGACCAATTTTGGACACTTGTCATCTATGAACCATGATTTAATGAATTGCTAGTGTTGTGGTAAATGGATGGGACCATGTCGTCTCTTAATTTGCAACTATGTCATGATAATGAGCAAAAACACTGAAAGATGTGAGAATACTCCACATACCTGAGTTGATGGATTTGTGGTAGGAAGCGTTATAGGAGATACATACTCTTTCCCTTTCCCTTTCCCTTTCTTCATGTACAGAATATTTAACAATATTTTAGAACAAGAAAAATTATCTGAAAAAATTGAAGTTACTTAAGCCTTTAACTAAAGCTGCTTGTTAAAGCTAGCAAGTAACAGAATTTATAGAGTTCAGGTAATTAATAGAAAAGTAAATGAAAACCCAATTAGAGAATCTTGACCTGAGAGAAGAATCTTGTTAACTAGAACTAGTTGTCAAAATGATTGCACGTGCCAACTAGCTTGATCAGAAAAATCTAGGTGCAACCTTAAAACCTGCAAAAGGAAGAACACGATCAAGAACAAATATTCGATGCCACAAATAAATGTAGGGGAAAGTTCGGTCTAGTCCGGTCCCGAGAGGTTTTGTGGACCGCACCGGACATATTCGGTTCAGGATTTTCTCACCCTGGACCTAACCGAACTCCCTAAGAACAGGGATGGTCTAGTCCGATCCGGTCTGGTCGTGCCACCTCAAACCTCCTTTTTTTTTATCTAAGGAAATTTTGTTTAATACTTATATAATTATATTGTGATATATTTAATATATATACATATAGTATACTATTATATATATATTAATATATATATATTAGTAGTACGCTAATACTATTAGTCTATTAGTATATAATAAATTAGTAATAGTCATTAACTTATTTACTATAACTAATAACTATATGTAATATACTAGTATTGCTATTTACTATATCTCTTCAAAACCTACATATTTATTAATACTCTATGTGATATTATATTAAATAATAGTAATACTCTTATTACTAATAATCTATGTAGTTATACTAATACTCTATGTAGTTATATTAAATACTATATTATTAATATTCTATGTAGTTATAGTGATTTAATACTAACATATTGCATATTAAGTTAACTATACTAATACTATTATAAATTTGTACATATATGATATATTATAATTTATACTATAACTCTTATAATATGTTAATATTAATATATACTAGTACTATATATTATATTTAATAGTTATACATTAAAGAATATAATAATACATTGATACTAAATGTATATAGTTATAGACTTATAATGATTTAATTATTATGAATTTATAATTAATATAGCTATATAATAGTATTAGTATTAGACTGTTAGTAATTTAGTATAGCTATATTATAATGGTAATATTAGTTATGTTGAATCAATAGTTAGTATAATTATACTCTACATTATTAGTATTAATATGAATATTAGTATTAGTTATAGCTATATACCCTATATTAGAATTGAGAGTCTTAGACTGTATAATAGACTAATAGTATTAGTACAACTATATATGTATATTGTATATCTATATATTAGTATTAATTATAGTAATTAGTATAATTATATAATAATATTAATAGTAGACTATTAGTATAGCTATATATTAGTATTAGTTATACTGTTATAGTGATTTAGTATATCATAATTTCTATATTATAATTTATACTTTTATAATATGTTAATATATACTAGTACTATATATTATAGTTATACATTAAATACTTATAGTTATACTTATATAGTTATACTAAATATATATAGTTATACTTATAGTGATTTAGTTATTAACTTAATATGATTAGTATAACTATATAAATTATAATAGTATTAGACTATTAATATAGCTATATATTAATAATATTAGTTATGGTGAATCAGTGATTTAATATAACTATATAAGTATTAATTATAGTGATTAGTATAACTATATAAATTATATAATAGTATATTAGTATTAATAGTAGACTATTAGTATAGTTATATATTAGTATTAGTTATCGTGATTTAGTATAACTACAGTCTATATTAGACTATTAATATTTTTTTCATTGATTTCTCTCTATTAATTTAGAAATGACATCAGAAACACAACTTAGAAGATAAATTGGGTGCGTAGGAATGTCCAGCACATAGCTGTCTGGAGTGTTGTTTTCCTTTGGAAGGTGCCCCCACCCGGCCCCAACCCCAAGGTCAAAGGAAAGGGAGAAGTTGTGGTTGTCATTCTGCCTTAAACAAAGCATTAATCTTTGGTGCTACTTGTTCATGAAAATTTAAGCATCGATTACTTTGTAAGGAGAATCTGCAATCACCAATCTAAAAAATCTCACCGGAAATCTGCATCAAATGGAGAAGATGGCAAAGATTTTAGGATTTCTCAAGGACGAGAAGATGAAGCTTGATACTGACGTTGGCTGCCTGCTGAGATTCTTCGGGTTTTCTTCTATTTCTTCTTCTTCTTCTATTGCACTTGTTTCATGTTGGAGTTTATGTTTACCAAAAATTCATTTAATATTTTGAGAAATTTGAGTGGACAAATTCATTTCACGGCAAACCCCCCATTATATATAGAACACGTACACGTTAGATCTCGTATTTATCTTCTTCCTCTAAACTAGGGTTGCCGCTGCACCACCTTAAGGTAGCCACTGCTCAGTCCATGCACGGAACCTCAGCCACCCAAACTCCTTAAGAGTTCACCACTCAAGCCATGGCCATCTTCGGAAACACCATGAAAATAGCCAAGCCACCACAACACCGCCCTACCCCTCAGTGCCTAGCCAACGCGAAACCGCAACACCACTGCACAACCACTACACATGAGCCCCTCCAAACGGCAACTCCACTCCCTTTCCTAGCAGCAACTCGACTCCCTTTCCTAGCAGCAACTCGAATGGAAAATCACCACCCTTGCTCCTCCACAGCACCCTACACGTCGGAAACACCACACGGGTTACGCCAGTGTACCTCCTTTTGGTCACCACCTCAGCGCACGGTTTATCCACCACAACAATCCCGGTTTTGCATGCATAAAAACATAGCATTGCCCCCTTCTCGTTGAACCACGGCCCAACTTCTCCACCCACTCAACCACCAAACAGCCTTCAATTCCCTCTCCACTGCCATTAAGCCTCTATTTTTCTACCCCCGAAACAAAGCACGGGTTGTGCTCTCAGCCCCTTGTGTGACGAAGGTCTAGCGTCATCACCATTTGCCACTCATTTGCCACTCATTTGCCATCGTCTAGCCGTAAGACACAGTCACCTTTTCTACTGTTTCATTGTCCCTATCACACTAGACCCAACCCTCGTAGTTAGCCCAATTTTATGTATTTTTGGGTTCTTTTATCTTTTAGAAATTTTGTTTGTAAATCTTTTTGTTTAACTTCCCAATTTATTTTCCTAAAACATCCAATTTACAAGTTATATGTTCAATTGGAGATTTATTGAAGTTATATGATTTTCTATAGGTGACGATTGATTATTCGTTCAGCACTGTTGTGAAGAATTTTTGCAAGACTAAGAAGTTCAGGTAAACGTGGTTCCTATACTAGACTTTGCATAAAAGATATGAAATGAGGTTGATTTTGAAAATATGCATATTTGTTGTGACGCCGCCAACTCCCATGTACGGACACGTGGAAATCGAGGCATCGGGATGATGACAACACGGGTCACGCATCCCATCGCTAAGTGCTAAGTGTGTGTACATGCAACACGTGTACAACAAAACAATGCAACGGATAATAAAAGTCAGTCTACTAAGTACCATAATTGTTTAAAATATAAATTCGTTTAAACATAAGCGTACTAAAAAAAATTACAATTAATCGGTAAAAAAGTCATAAACTAAATACATAATTTAAAAGTAAGAAAATAATTTCCAACATATACAAGCAAGAGGCACCCAATCAATTCTTCGGCAGAGCCGCATCCTCAAGCTCGGCCTCCTCATCATCTACATGAAAATTTATGATACCAAGAAACGGTACCGCAGGTAAGTAATCATCCAAACAAAAGCCGAGATAAAAATACATTCATACCAAACAAAATGCATGAATATGATTCCATATGCATGAGACCCAAAAATCATCATTTTCTCGAAAAGAATAATTTTTTCACGCATGCAAAAAATCTCATTTGGCCCAAAAATTCAATCCAAATCAACAGTCCCGCCATTTTTCCAAAAAATGGCCCAATATAAAAATCCATTAATCCAATCTCGCAATTTTTCAAGAAAATGGCCCAATATCCGTTATTAAAACCAATATCCAATTTTAATTCGTATGCACCATGGTCTCCCCTAGAGACCATCCGCACACCCTGACTCCCTTCATCACACCATGGGTAATGACCATGCATGTAACGAGCAATGCCCAGTTCTGCACCCAGCGCGTTCGTAGCCAAGCATCCTTTAGCCCTCACCGGTTTAAGTGCCATGAAGTCAGCACGAGAGCGTTACCATCCCGTCCAATCTTGTTGTTGTCCAGCAACAACTGAGGGGATGTCACTTAATATATTGCGTTCACGAGTGACCAAATGAGCTCCACCGAGATAATGCCCCATCTTTGCTTGGGGTCGTGATACACACGCACCAAAAAATTCACTTTCACACGAAAACCCAATTTTTCGTTCATATCCATGAATATGCATGCACTATGTGAAAATCTATTTTTCATTTTACAAACATGATCATGCGTGCACTATGCAATGCATGCGACAAGTCACAAAGATATCCAACAAACCCCACATCATCCAATCAACAAACAACTCCGTCCTCCATTCCAAATGACCCCCAAACTCATCGGACTCAATCCAGCACAACAAACAATTCACAGATTATTTGCTAAAGCATAAATATATTTAAATCACAAGAGTTGTTCGGAAAATACTTACATCGCTATAAAATAATTTTTGAAAGAACACTGAATTGCAAAAAGGCTGTGGAAAGGCAACGTTACAGTGCAAAATGCACTATGGCCGTGGGTCTCAAAATATCCAAATTTGGACAGAGGCAAACGAAGGCTAGGGAAGGCTAGGGTATGGCTTAAGGGTGTTGGTGAAGTTAATAGTGGTGGTTGGTGGCCATGGGAGGTGGCGCACGGTGGAGATCGGCTATGAAAGGTGGAGAAAGGCCGTGGGAGAGTGAGGGAGAGTGTGACGGCTAGGGGTCACGGTGGGGCATGAGATTGGCTAGGGGAGGTCACCGGTGGATGGGGAAACCGATGGTGGTGGCGGTGAGGTGGCACAGTGGCGCACGGCGGCAGAACGGAGGAAAAGCCGTGGGTCTTGGTGGGCTTCGTGGTGGTGAACAACGGTGAGTTAGGGGCTAAGCTTGGTGGAGGATGTTGGCTGATGAGAGGGGAAGCTATAGTGGTAGTGGTTGCGCCGTTGGGTGGCGCACGGCGGCCCAGTAAGTTCATGGCCATTTTGGGTTCTACACAGCTAGGAAAGAGAAGGATGAGGTGTGGGGGTGGTGGCTGGGGTGGGTGAGGTCGCCGGCGTGAGGGTAGGGCTGAGCACCGATTCAACCGGAGTCGGATTTGGCCTCCTCCGACTCCGACTCCGACTTTGTCGGAGGCCGAATCCGACCTCCAACTCCGACTCCGCTTACACCCCACTCCGCTCCGACTCCGACTCTGACATGTCGGAGCGGAATCGGAATTGGGCTTTTTGTTGGGCTTTTTTATTGGGCTTTTTTTTTAGACTTTTTTCTTTGACCCAATTACCATTTCAATTTTACAATTTACAACTCTAATCGGATTTGGGCTTCTATATCAATTTTTTTTAAAAAATATAATTTGAGATTTCTAATTTATCTAACCAAAATTATCACATTAGAAAATAAAACTAAATTCAAAATCTATCACTATAACAAATAAAACTAAATTCAAATGTGCAACCAAAATTAAAAATTAAATACACACATTAAAATTACATAACCAAAATTAAAACTAAATACACACATTAAAATTACATAACCAAAATTACAACCTAAAATTAAAAATACATAACCAAAATTAAAACCTAAAATTAAAAATACATAACCAAAATTAAAATCTAAAATTAAAAATACATAACCAAAGGTCCAAAATTAAAACCTAAAATTAAAAATACATAACCAAAGGTCCAAAATTACATCCTAAAATTAAAAATACATAACCAAAGGTCCAAAAAATGTCATTTTTCAACTTGTACCTGAAAAAAAAGAACAAAATTAGTAAAGAAATAAGATACCATATAAAAAAAAAAAAAAAAAAAGCAAAATTGAAATAAGATACCAGAAATAAGATTGTCAATCCTCTTCACGAAGTATGCTGGCCATAGAATTGGCTAATTCTGCATTAAGATGTTAAAGTATAGGAAATTAGTATTACAAAATGTTAAAATCAACTCATATAACAACTTAAAAAAATCTATAAATACATTACCTGAGTCGAACTTATAGCTCTCTGCATCATCAGTGGCTTCAGAATAATTTTGACTCAAGCATATGGGAGTAGACTTCAACCAATTTTGCGAGCACACGAGAGCTTCTACAGTTCTAGGAGCCAAAGAGCTCCTAAACGGATCCAGGACACGGCCTCCTGTGCTAAATGCTGACTCAGATGCAACGGTGGTGATAGGAATAGCCAAGATATCTCTTGCCATTAGAGCAAGAACTGGATACTTGGTGGAGTTGACTTTTCACCAAATTAAAATATCGAAACTCCCCATAGGAATCTCAATGTTCTCCAACAAATACCGCTCTAACTCCGACTTACAATCCATCAAGGATGTTGTATGCTCTTTATGGAACTCCCTAAAAAAATCCAATGGATCATAATCTGTAACAGTACTACTACTCCCCATTGATGCACTAGCTTCACCGCTTTGAGTTTTGTTAGCACCAGTTACGCACCCACCACCAAACTCTACATATGCCTCATACAAATATTCCATATCCCTCTTGAGGAGTGCAACAAACTCCTCACCCTTCTCCTCACCCAATGTTTTCTTGAACCAATATGCTTGAGTAACCAATTTGAACCGCGGATCAAGAATAGCAGCAATAAACAACAACCGAAAGAAATACAGATTGGATAATAGATGCAATGGTTAGAATGTCATTTCAAATTATATGTAGTAAGGATTGTTTTATTAATGAAGTTCAACTTGCTAAAAAAAGAAAGAAATAAATAAAATAGACTCGAGGAATTTAAGAGGAAAGTGAAAGACTAATTGAGCTTTGCATCTTCATTTTCTTTTCTATATTGCAATCCTTCTTAGTCAAAAATTACTCTCCAGACTACGTAGGGCCATGGGGACTCAATAAAAGACACCATTGGCCCAAGCCTACACTCTATGACTCAAGTTTTAATGAAAATTCAACAAAAAATCGCAACGAGTCATTATCAAGTTGAATGAACCGCAAAAATTATGGAGAAGCATCTTAAACCGGACTGATTTTCCTCCTAATAGTGTGTCCCATACTAATACTAAAATACCAAAAGCATAATCACAACTTCGGCCACGAGCAACCAAATTGACATGAAAAAACTATCCAGTACATAGTGTGTCCCATCCAACATTCCAACCGCATGCTAAATGCAAAGGGACCCGTACAAAAATAGCACACAACAATCCTAAAATCCACAACTATCCAGCGATTCCAACACACAAACAAACCTAATATCCACAACTATCAAGAAAATAAACAAAAATATTACAAAAATAGTTCAGATATACAAATTATAGAGAGAGAGAAAGAGAGAGAGAGGCACTTCGGTTACAACTCAAAATGGGATTTATGGGTTCACAAGTTCACGGAGGGACGACGGAGGAGCTCCGGCACGGCACGGGTTCAGAATCTTCAGATGAGAGGTACGGGTTCACGGGTTGGTGAAGGTTGAGATGAGAGGAAACGGCACTGAGGGAGAAATCTGATTCAGCGAAGGGGGAGGGAATTCAGGGGGGGTGTGGGGGGGGGGGGGGGAAACCCTAATAACTTAACAAAAACGGCGCCGTTTGGGGCTAAAAATTGGAAAAAAAAAAAAAAGGGGTACGACGCCGTTTACTGATTCGGTGATTACTATTTCTAAATTCTACAATCTACTCCTATTTCTAAATTCTACAATCTACTAATCTACTTTAAACAATAAAAGTAAATTAATAAGTTAGTAAAAATAAATTAATAAGTTAGTAAAAATATATTTAAGTTAGTAAAAATATATACTATTATATATATTATATATTAGTAATACACTAATACTAATACTATTAGTCTATTAATATATAGTAAATTAGTAATATTTATTAATTTATTTACTATAGTCTAATAACTAGATAGTCACCATAGTCTAGATGTAATAACTAGTAACTAATAATATCTAATAACACTAGTTACATTAGTACTAATAGATAATAACTTAAAGATACTAATTTAATATACATATAGCTAATATATACTATTAAATATATTATATATTAGTAATACACTAATACTAATACTATTGGTCTATTAATATATAGTAAATTAGTAATATTTATTAATTTATTTACTATAGTCTAATAACTAGATAGTCTAGATGTAATAACTAGTAACTAATAATATGTCTACAACACTAGTTACACTAGTACTAATAGATAATAACTTAAAGATAACTAGATGTAATAACTAGTAACTAATTATATGTAATAACACTAGTTACACTAATACTAATAGATAATAACTTAGAAGATATTAATTTAATATATATTAACTAATAGTATACTATTATATATTAGTAATACACTACTACTAATACTATTAGTCTATTAATATATAGTAATATTTATTAACTTATTTACTATAGTCTAATAACTTATAACTGGATAGTCTAGATGTAATAACTAGTAACTAATAATATGTGATAACTAAATTACTAATAGATAATAACTTGAAGATAATAACTTAAAAGATATTAATTTAATATATACAACTAATAGTATACTATTATATATATTAGTAATTTACTATATACTAATAGTCTAATACTATTAGTCTATTAGTATATAGTAAATTAGTAATATTTATTAACTTATTTACTATAAGTTTATAACTAATAACTAGTGCTAATTGCTAGTATATTATTGGATTTAACTAATGATGTTACTATATTTATATTTATATGATTACTATATAGAAAAACACATATATTTTTTATAAAACATGTACACTAGCGGAGCGGAGTCGAAATAGGGAGTCGGAGTCGGAGGATCGGAGTCGGATCGGAGCGGAGTCGGAGTCAGATCCGCGTGGAATCCGACTCCGACTCTGACTTTTCACTGGAAAAAAACTCCGACTCCGACAAGAGTGGAGTCGGGGTTGGAGTCGGATTTTCGGATTTCTGCTCAGCTCTACGTGAGGGGAAGGTGGTGGGCTAAGCAGTGGTGGCCACGCCGACGTGCAGTGGTGCACTGGAAAGAGGGAAGAAAATGGACGGGAAGGAGAGGGGAGGGCTTGCACGAGCTGGGGGCAAAAATAGGGAGGAGAAAAAGAAAAAGAAAAGAAGAAAAAGGAAGAAGAAAGAGAAAGGGAAAAAAAAAGAGGGAAAAAGAAAAAGGAATGGACAGAAATAAGATCCAGTGTTTTCAATCTGGGTCTCAAAACTGATTCAACGAAATATATTCTAAAACGGCAAATTTAAATAAAATAATTTAAACGCAGTGACTTAGTAAAATAAAATAATAAAATCTAACAATATACTGATTTAAAATAAAAGACACAATAAAATAAATAAAAACACTACAACTCAATATTAATAAAATAAAATAGTTAAAACCCAACAATAAAACAATTCAAGCTAGAGATTAATTTAAATGCAAAATAATTATTAATATCAAGAAAACACATTATTTAAATCTCACAACTTAAAAAAATCATAAAACAATATAACGAGAAACACATTTAATTTCAAATAAAAGAACCACTAATTATAATAATTTAAATAATCATTTAATAAAAATATACGTAAATACGGGGTATCACATTTGTTTTTGAAAAGAAATCTAAAAATAGCCTCAATTATGTGTTCTGCATATACATAAAATCTATATAAGAAAAGTATTTTCCGTCATGATTGGTGTAGACATGAGCTAATTTTGTGCATTCTGTTTTCTGAACTATGCAAAAAGAGCGAATATGAAATTTATGAAAATGTGTGCATGTGATGTGAAAATGTTTTGAATCTATTTTTGAAAATGTGAAATGATCTGAATTTATTTCAGTACTCTGTTTTGATATGAAGTGGTATCTGAAAAACCTTTGTCATGACTTTCTAATTCTGTTCTAACTCTGATTCTGGTTTTGATATAGAGATTCTGATTTTGTTTTACTCTAATATCTTGCCCTGTCACGGGATACAATAGTGACCTTTGGCCCTGTCACGAGATACAATAGTGACCTCTGGCCCTGTCACGGGATACAATAGTGATCTCTGGCCCTACCATGAGATATAATAGAGACCTTTGGCCTTACCACGGCATATAATAATGGTCTCTGCTCTTAGTGCAATCGCTTTGGTAACATGGTGGTTTATATTCGATCTGCTTGGTTTTCTGCAGAATGCACAACCTTACGACGGAGGTTAAACATGGTTTCTATTTTGATATGATATGATAAGATGAAGATGTTTAGTTATGTTGTGCCAAAGGTGTATTTGAATATGGTTTTTTAATATGGACAGTTTGAAGTGTCACTCTGATTTTCTAATAATATGTATTTTTGAGATTTGCATATTGAAACTGAAATGTTTTGTTTCTGCATTATGAACTATATGAAAATGCTCATGTTTACATACTAGTATATGTTCTCTGCTTACTGAGTTGTTGATAACCCACCCCTTATCTCCATAATATTTTTCAGATGATTTTGGAATAGTTCAGCTAAGGATCAGAATTATGGAGCATGGGTGAGATGATTATTTAAGTATAGTGGATTGCTCATAGAAGATTTCTCAGGATTATTGGATTTTATTAAGAGATTTTGTAGTATTATGATGAAATGTGAGTTTTAAGTTACAAGAAGTAACTCTCCGACCCCTACGGGACTGGAGCTTTACCAAGATTATGTAAGAAAAATTTGGAAGCAAGCGATTTTGATCCAGTTATTGGAATACAAGTTCTCATTGAAAGATCTTTCGTGATTGTATACAAAAACAAATTGCAGACGCATGACTTGATTTATACAATTGACGTGTAGGAATATTGTTCATCAAGAATCTCCCAACAAGCGAGGAAAGCGTAGCCGATTATGGTCACATGAGGATATTCTTCATGTTCTTTTTAAAAACACGGTAAGAGCGACATGGAAAGAACAAAAAAAAAAAAAAAATTCTAGGCAAACCTAATAGAAAAATACATATATATAATTTTATTATTTTTCTTCTTTCAATTGAGTCCTAACATTTTGTCATCCACTTGTTCTATGATTTACTAGGGAACTAATGCAATTCAAGGCATAAAGCTAGATTTTCTCGAAGAAAAAGACATTTTGCTGAATCCTAGAGCCTTTACAAAAATGAAAAGGCTTAGACAGCTTATAATCCAAAATTCTTGCTTTTTGAAGGGTCCAAAGAGTTTGCCCAATGAGCTAAGATTTCTTGATTGGGCTGGATACTCATGACCATCTCTGCCGTCCAATTTTAGTCTTCAGAAACTTGTTCTCAACATGTGTCAGAGTAAAATCAAGCAATTTGAAGGAATAAAGGTGAAGTTATGATATAAATTTCGTATCTCTTTTCTGGTTTTTAAAATAAGAATTTAGATGCTAGATCAATTTTTCTTTTAAAAAAAGTTACTTGTAAAAAAAAATTATATGGGTAATTCTTGGAAGCTGATACATTGGTCCTTTCTCCTTTATTTTCCAGGTTTGTGAAAATCTGAGAGTAATAAATTTTTCTTGCTGTTAATACTTGACGTTCATCCCTGATGTCTCAATGATGGAAAATCTTGAGAGTTTGGATCTTCTAGGCTGTCGCAATTTAGTGAGGTTCATGAATCCGTTGGATTTCTTAAAAAACTGTTTCGTTCGGATGTTATAAACTGCTCTGAACTTAGACGTCTTCCTAGCCTGAAGTTGCCATGTCTTGAAAGCCTATATGTTTGAACGGGCACAAGTATGGAGAGATTTCCAGATATTGTGGTAGAAATGCATCGTTTAAGGGAAATTAATTTTATAAACAGTCCCATTCAAGAATTCCCTTCACCAATTGAATATCTCATTGGGCTTCAAAGGATAACAGTACGGTCATGCAAGAACTTTAGAGATCTCCCTAGAAGCATTTCTAAGTTGCCACGTTAAAGGTGTTGCACAAACCTTGGAAAGTTTCCAAAACCGTCATCATCATCATCTACAAGTTCGGGCTGGCTGGCTTGGTCAAAGAGGAACAAAACTCAAGGTATGAGCCTAGAAGCATTTCTAAGTTGAATAATGTATCAACTAATGTACGGTCATGAAAGCTTTTGAATCGTTTAATAATGTATCAAGAAATAAGATAAAAAAAAATAATTAAAATGATAATAAATAGTTTTTATTTTAAAAATGCATTCATATCCAAACTCAACATATATAAATATACAGAGATTTTATTTTTTCCCTTTTTCTTATAAATTTTCTAATGAAAGGAAAATCTCGAAAGAGAGTATTTATTTATCCAAAACTACAAGCGCCATAATTCCCTTACTTGAAATTAACAAGCCAACCGGATTATCATTCAATTATTGAGGATGGTGAAAACTGAAATCCCAAACTAGAACTCAACCTGAACTCATTTTTCACACTACTTCAGTTTTGGTGAATACTTGGAACTTTCATGTAAAGAAAATTGCATGATTACGAGGAACTTCAAAATTCAAGTTTTTGTAATTTCATCAATTTATGTGCTGCTCAAATAACATACATTTCAACAAACCTAGCTAGTATAGTACTTACATGGCATAATTTTATTTAACATATAAGTTTTAAAATTTGAATCATACAAATCAAATCTTATCATTTAAGTGGTGTGGATGTTGTTTTCTACACACTAACTTGAAAATAGAATAATACTTTCAACTAGTATGATACATTATGTGAGCATATAAAACTTCTACTACCCGAATTTCTTCTTATTTCAAAACTACAGCATATTATAGAGCATTATCAAAGAGGATTCCAATGTACGATTGTGGCGACTCCGTAATCAGTTAGGAATGCAAAGAATAAGTAATTAAACAACAACATCCTTTCCACAAAAACGACTTTCAAGCTTAAAATGCAAATGAGTTGGGCCAGTTGGCAACAAAGACGGAAATTTCAATGTTTTGCAAAGGCTACATTACATACATAATTATTATGTGCTCTGTTCTTAACTTGCGTACTTAACAATGGAGTAGGGAAAATAACCTTTTGAATATGATTTTTAGGCTATCTACAAATCGGAAAATGATTTGTACTAGGGGTGCTACCCTGCCCCCTTGCACTCACATGGGTTGGGTGGTCATTTTTCATCCTGCCCTAGCCTTTCCCCGAGTTACTATCCGCTCACTCTAGTTCTTTCCTCCTTGGCTTGGTCAGAGCGTGGAGTGTGTTGCCGGCATTGCTGAAGTTGTCAACCTGATCCATGAACTCTCCTAGTGTTGCGGGAGTCCTTCTTGCCAGCTCTGCCATGAACTAGGACCAAGGCCATACTCCTCCTAGGAGCATTATGGGGGTGATCTTCTCGTCCTGGCCATCCATCGTCATGCACTTCTTGTTGAACTTGGACAAGTATGGCTTCAGGCTTTCGTCCTCCCCTTGTTTGATGATGAGGTACACCATAGGACGCCTTCTTCACTTGCTCACCATAAACTGAGCAAGGAACAGACGGGCCAGTTCCCTGAAACTGTCTATAGACCTCAACGTCAGGGACCCAAACCACACTCTTGCTGGTCCTTTCGAAGTCAGTGGGAAGACTCTATAAGACACTTCCCCTGGGAAATAGTGTAGGATCATGTGTGCCCTAAAGGTTTCCAGGTGCTTGAGCGGGTCTGCGGTTCCCGTCATACATTTTCATGAAAGGGACTTGAAACTTTGGTGGTAAGGGCACTGCCATCACTTCCTCGCTATAGGGCAGGCCCATGTTGGTGAGTAGTTGGTCCACTAATGAGGAGGTGCTCATCTTTCTTGCCATCTCCTTGTATTTTTCCTTAAGGTTATGCAGCTCATTTTGCATGTTCCTCATTTCCTCCTCTGTCTGACCCTCCTCACCAGCTTTTCTGGATCCAACATGCTAACTATTGCTGGGTTCCACGTCGTTCTTTGCCTCGTTGGTGGTTCCCTTGAGCGACCTATTATCTTTTCGTAGGGTATCCACCTGAATAGTTAGCTTTTCCCACCAGTTAGTCCATGACAGCTAATTTGGCTTCCATGTTCATTGACATTGCTTCCTCTTGTCCCCAGGTCGTCTAAGAATGAGTTCTCGCAAGCATACAAAGGATACGTGAAGTCTATTAAGATCCCACAAATGGCGCCATTGTTAACATCGTGTTTTGCACATCTTTGGGCCGGGCTCTCAGCAAATTGGGTCTTCGGTCTTGGGCCTACAAATACAAAGAAAATACTGCTAGACGGGGATCGTGGTGGTGGCCGGAGAGTCTTCGATGCCAAAATCATTCTTGCCTTAAAATTTTGTGTAAGTGAATAAAGAGTTCAGAGAGAGTTCCAAGTACTTGGGGATTACCTTTTATATCCCATTTCTTGGGTCAGTTGCCCATGCCTTGTGTTAGAGAGATATGTCCCCTCAGCAGTTCCTTTAGTCAGGTTCCTTTAACGTGGCATAACTTTTGGATTGGCGCAATTAATGCGGCTTAACTTTTGGGGTAGCATAACTTTTGAAAAGGTCAACATACTTATGTAAACAACTTCAACTGACTTCTTTTGCACTTTTCTTGTAGTTTTAATTTATATTTTGCTATTTTTTTTATACTTTATCTAATGAGCAATATCATTTAATATATCTAATATTGTTGTATTTCAATTATCAATATTTTTTAATTTGAAATTCTATTTTTAATTTTAAACTTCACGGTATGAACAATATCTAGTGAAATGGACGAAAAAAATTCCATTTTTTAATGAATAATGAATAAAAAATCTAGTTATCTAGTGTAATTTTATGTAATGAAATGAATAAAGTTTTTACTCATATTTTACAAATTTTTTAATACTTTATGGAATGAATAATATCATTTAATATATCTAGTATTTTTTTTTATTAATTCAATTCTCAATATTTTTTAATTTGAAATTTCATTTTTAATTTTAAAACAGTTCATGTTCAAACGTTAATGACTATTACCTGAACGTTAGAACGAATAATTTACACGTTCGAACGTAAGTGGGCTTAATGTTCAAATGTACATGAACAATTCGAATGTAACATTTTATACGTTCACATGTAACCCTTGAAAAATGACATCGTATGATTTATGTTCGAACGAAACATTATTATAGTTCGAACGTATAACCATTTCTCGTCCACCTTTAATGACGGTTTCATGAAACTTGGGTCCAATTAGTGTGTTAGGTCTGCGATCAACATCCTACACCATTACCAATTGGGTCCACAATAATGGATACAGAACAAACCAATCAATTCCTTAAGAAGTGGTTGAATTTTCATTGCCATCCTTAATTTGTAAACGTGATAGAACACACACATGGCGAGTGTTATATAACATTTACACTTGGAGATGTCAGTAATTGGCACCTCATTTTCAAGCCAAGTATTACTGGAAGGTATTAGCCCCTAAGGAGAAGTAAATTGTGAAAGAATGCGATTATCACTTCGCCCTATTCATATTTCAATACATGGTTCAAAGCTAATACTTGAGAGATACCCCATGTGCAGGGGGGCCAAGGCGGAGAAGCAAACCTGGAGTTATCACCTAAAACTATTCAGGATAGGCAGCAATCAACTGCAGACCTACCCAGCTTCCCCCTTTTTCAGCACCATAGATACTTTTCTGAGCAGCATCCAAGAAATTTCTGCCGCTAGATAAGCTGGCATGGGTAGTTTCTCACCCATCGTCCTCCTCAGCCTTCCTCAAACGTTTCCATCTTTGCTCTTCATGCAGTTCAGCATCCACTTGCATCTCATACCGCCTAGTAGCCCGCTCTTCCTCTGAAAGTTTGGGAGCAACATTGTGGCGCTTGAAGTGTGACTCAATCCCATTGTGATGACTTGAATCACAATACCCTCTGCCTTCTCTTTCCTTTTCGTCAACATCAAGTGTCAATTTTCTGATGAACACAGAATAGAAGCAGAGGAAAAATGAAATGACAACCTTTCATGAATGGATTGAATGAATCAATTACAAGTATTGAATGTATTCAATGATTGATAAAGAACCCTGAGTTATACTACTTATAGAGATTTTTTTAAAGTGAAAAACTCTTGAACCATCACTTCTCAAGTTTCTGGTTTTTAACTCCTTAAGTTTCTGGTTGTTAACTCATTCCAAAGACCAACAGCGGAGGCAACATAAAGCAAACTATTCCTTATTTCTTTAGAAATGGAATTCATTAACCAAGAAAGTACCAAATTGTTAACACGCAGCCAAGCAGTATGAAGAACAAGTTGATCAGCAGGAGTAGCAGCAATCGAACCATTAATGAATGCCACCTTGTTCTTGACAGTCAATGCCATGGTGATTGATCGACTCCATGCAATGTAATTATCACCAAAAAAAATTTCTGATACGAGGAGGGCATCAGGTTTGTCATTTGGATGTAGATAATAAGGACTAGAGGAATAATCTGAGAGATTTATGACAGAGCGAGAAGAAGTGACAGAATTGGTAGAATCCATTTCGGGAATCTATTCAAGAAAGTGCAAGAAATGAAAGAAGACGAAGAAGACAACTACAAAAATTCTCGAGCAGAATTTTGTAATGCAGATTTCATGAATTCAAAGATTTAGAGATGAGAAGATGAATTTGCAGAAGCAAGAATGATTTTCAATCTGATACCATGTCAATTTTCTGATGTAGACAGAATAGAAGCAGAGGAAAAATGAAATGAAAACCTTTCGTGTGAATGAATTAATTACAAGTACTGAATGTATTTATACTAATGAAAGACAATAACAGAAAATAACTAACTTTCTGAATCTTTTTCTACTTTAACACATGCTATTTTAGACTTTAATTCCATTTGCTCAATTTATGAGGCTATACTACAACATCAAGATTTCTGTCTACTAGTCTTCCCCTTTTCCCCTTCTGCAGTGACATTTTCTAAATCTGATTGTTTCCTGGATGATGAATACATTTGATTCTTTAAACAGCTATGATGGTGCTTCATCCGGGGCTCCTTTTCACTATGAGCCTTCTTCTTGGGTTTCTGTTCTTCAACCTAGCAAATGATCTCATAATTGAGAACAATCATAAACATCTTTAATTCCAAATTTTTCAAGAAATGATAAGCTTAATTCCTAATGCATTTTTCAATGATGTTTAGACTATTGCAGCTCATACATTTTCCAACTGAAATTCTCCTCCAGAATATCATTTAATTCTTGTTTTTCTTTGGACAATGAATAACTAATCCTATTTACAACAGCACAAACTCCTTGAAGCGAAACTTGACCAACCAAAACACCTTAGCACAAAATACTCCTGTATTTCTCTCTTTATTCAAACCATTATAGTACTTTCCAACTAGCTACATAAATCAATAAGTCTAACCCAGGGGAAAAAAAAACATTTCTGTTGCATCTCATCTCACTTTTCAGTTTTATATATTTTTTGACAACCAGAAGTTTGACTTCCACAAACAATCCTTATCCAGTGAACAATTCCAAACAATATAAATATATGCAGTTCTTGAATCAAATCCAGACAGGATGGACTACTTTGGTCAAGGTTCAACATGTAATCTTCCATGCACAGAAGCAAAAACGGTGAGAAAGACACTGAGAGGTGGAGAAACTGCAATACTAACATGTTAGTGAGGATAAATAAACTGTGGGAAGCAAGTAATGCAGTGAACTTTTTTATGTAAGAATGTATTTCCAGAAGAGAAAATGTTTCTAAATTACAGAATGGAAAGGCAAGTAAGGCATTTAGCTTTTTATCTAAGAATGTATTTACAAAAGAAAAAATGTTTCTAAATTACAGAATGGGAAGTCTAGAAACTTAAACAATAAAGGAATGGTAATACACCACGCAGAGATTTCAAGCTGTCTTCCTTAATGGTTTTCAAGTTGAAAGAATCTCAACACATTCCCTTTGTGGTCTCGTATCACCTAGACCTATAGACACTATAGAATCCTTAAGAAACAATGATAATATGATTTAGCACTTCTTTTTACGCAATGGTTCCTGCGTGCCTTATGAGCACTGCATTGACTAGATGCAAGTATTTTAGTCAATTTAGCAAGTTAAAATGAGCATAGCAAGTTAAGATTAGATTGTAAACTCTAGTTCCGCGAAACAGCTTCTAAACTTTTGTACCAGAAACCCTTGTTTTTTTTTTTCTTTTCATTTTTATTTATTTATTTATTTTTTTATGATAGGTAAAGAAACCTTCCCATCAATGATTCAATAGCATCAACTTATACCACATCCAATAGAAGCCAGAGACTTGTTTGCCTAAAGAGTCTCAAATACTCCACATAAACAGCTCTTAATATTCCCCTTTAGATCAAACAAATCATAAATATTCCCCATTTTTTAATCCCGAGACGAATTGCGAGAATACAACCCCATAAAATTTCTTTCCAGCGTAAAAAATTGAGAACAGGAGGTGGACGTTCCACGGTGAGTGAAGGTGCAGATCAAGAGAGAGAGAAAAGGAGGGTGTCGGGCTAGAGAAACAGAGGCTTGGTGCGGCGGACCTTTGTCTTTAGGGAAACAACACTTCTCGTCTAATATTTATCAAAATTATTAATCTTTTCATATGATTTTAAAGTTAATTCAATATTAGATTACGTGATAAACGCGGAGAAGCTTCTTATCTTCTCCATGGGAATTATACTGAACGACTACATCAAAGCTTACGTGATAAACGCGGAGAAGTAAATCATGTGATTCCCAAGCTTCTCCATGGGAACGAACATCCATTCTTCCTTGTGTTATGTGCGTCACACGTTCTTAACACTGAGTTGACCCAATTGAGTGTCTCTGGCCTCTTTTGGTCATGTGCGATCCACATCATGATGTGCATGGCAATTATTCCTGCAAGCAACAAATTGTCTATTAAAGGTATTCAAAAAGAAAACACGTGTGGGGTACTCACTAAAGAAACCATGGATTCTTACGGGAGTCATTATTTTCCAAGCAAAGGGAGAAAAGGCTATAGAAAGAAAAAGCAAGTGTTGTGAGCTTTCTTGGATCCTTCGGTGAAAGAAATGTAATGAAAGGTATTCAAAAAGAAAACACGTGTGGGGTACTCACTAAAGAAACCATGGATTCTTACGGGAGTCATTATTTTCCAAGCAAAGGGAGAAAAAGCTATAGAAAGAAAAAGCAAGTGTTGTGAGCTTTCTTGGATCCTTCCGTGAAAGAAATGTAATGAAAGGTATTCAAAAAGAAAACACGTGTGGGGTACTCACTAAAGAAACCATGGATTCTTACGGGAGTCATTATTTTCCAAGCAAAGGGAGAAAAAGCTATAGAAAGAAAAAGCAAGTGTTGTGAGCTTTCTTGGATCCTTCCGTGAAAGACAGAGAGATGGGAGAGATAAAGACTGAGGGCAAGTTTTTCTTCGAAGCGACGCGTAATGCATACCCTTTTTTGACAAAGAAGAAGAAAATTGCTGATCAGTTTGAAAGTAGCAGCTTCATTGGTAATGCCTAGGAAATTTCACGAGAGTTTAATTACACAGTGACAGTGACCCACTCAAACCATCTTGATCCACTTCCTTAATATAAAGCTCCTTACTCACATATCTCTCTGCACTCAATAACTCGTGACCCTTCTTCCTTCAAAGAAGCTACCAAGATTTCAATCTCTTCCATGGCCATCCCAAATGTCTCATCCTCCTCCTCCCCTTCTTCTTCCCATCCTTGGATTTATGATGTTTTCCTTAGTTTCAGAGGGGAAGATACCCGCAATACCTTTACCGGTCATCTATATAACGCTCTCATTATAAAGGGGATCAACACCTTCAGAGATGATGTGGATCTTCAGAAAGGAGACGAAATCTCCCCAGCACTTTTGGAAGCCATTGAACAATCTAAAATTTCCATCATCGTCTTCTCTAAGGACTATTGCACCTCCACGTGGTGCTTAGATGAACTTGTCAAGATTCTCGAGTGTCGGAAATCGATCGGCCAAATGGTTCAACCCATTTTCTACAATGTGGATCCTTCAGATGTGCGGAAACAGTTTGTAAAAGATCTCGATATGCATGAAAATAAAGTCAAGGATGATATACAAAGGGTGTTGAGGTGGAAGGTGGCTCTCAAAGAAGCAGCCAATTTGTCCGGTTGGCATTTGGACAATGGGTACGCTTTTAGTTTTTTTTAATGCAAGCATTGATATCAAATACATGAGGTGTAACCAAATAGGTCTCTCTCCTCTTTTTCATTTCTCTCTGATTTTATGGTAACTGCACTTAATCGGTTCCAATTCCTTCTTGCTGCTTTACTTTTCATTTCTTAATTCCTCTATATTTGTGGCACTAGAGAAAGCCTTGATCAGATTCTTCTTAATTAGCAATTTCTAGACTGATCCTGAGATGCTTTTTATATGTAACAGTATGATTTCTAGATTGTCCTGTTTGAATGGCATGCAGGCATGAGTCCCATTTTATCCAACACATCGTAGAAGAGATATCAAGTATATTAATGAAGTGCACATTTTTATATGTTGCGAAGAACCCAGTTGGATTAGATTCTCACATAAAGGCCATTAGTAAGTTGTTGAGTGTTGGGAATGATGACGTTCGCATGGTTGGAATCCATGGAATTGGTGGAATAGGTAAAACCACTATCGCAAAAGCTGTATACAACTCCTTTGCTCCTCAATTTCAAAGTTGCTGCTTTCTTGCTAGCGTCCGAGAAACTATAAACCCGTCCGACCTTGTTCCATTACAAGAAACACTTCTATCTGAGACCTTGCGCATGAATACCAACTTAAAGGTGGGAAGTGTGGATAGAGGAATTACTGTAATAAAGGAGAGGCTCTGCCATAAGAAGGTTCTTTTAGTTCTTGATGATGTCAATGAGGTGGAACAACTTGAGAAATTAGCAGGAGATAAGAATTGGTTTGGTCCAGGAAGTAGAATCATTATTACAACCAGAGATCAACATGTGCTAGATACTCATGGGGTAGAAAGAAGATACAAGGTCCAAGAATTAAGTGATGCTGATGCTCTTCAACTTCTTAGTTGGAAGGCTTTCCGTAAGTCTTATCCTGAAGAAGGGTATAAGGAGCTCGCAAATAGTGTGGTTCAGTACGCCAAGGGCCTTCCCTTGGTTCTAGTGGTGCTGGGGTCTTTACTATGTGGTAGAAGAAAACCTGAATGGGAAAGCACAATATGTAAAATGCAAAAAAGTCTTCATAAAAAGGTCTACGAAATGCTTAAGATAAGCTTTGATGCACTGGACGACAAGGAGAAGGCTATCTTTCTTGATATTGCGTGTTTCTTTAAGGAAAAAAAGAAAGATTTTGTAACAAAAATTTTGGAAGCGAGTGATTTTGATCCAGTTATTGGAATACAAGTTCTCATCGAAAGATCTTTGGTGAATGTTGATCAACATGACCGATTGCAGATGCATGACGTGATACAATTGATGGGTAGGAATATTGTTCATCAAGAATCTCCCGACGAGCCAGGAAAGCGAAGCCGATTATGGTCTCATGAGGATATTCTCCGTGTTCTTAAGGAAAATACGGTAAGAGCACTTTAGTCCACTTGTTCTATCAATTTTATCATTTTATCATTTTTCTTCTATCAATTGAGTCCTAATATTTTTTCCTCCACTTGTTCTATGATTTATTAGGGAACTTATAATGCAATTCAAGGCATAAAGCTAGATTTGTTCGGGCAAAAAGATATTTTGCTGAATCCTAGTGCGTTTACAAGAATGAAAAGGCTTAGAGTGCTTATAATCCGTCATGCACGCTTTTCAAAGAGTCCTAAAAGTTGGTCTAATGAGCTAATATTGCTTGATTGGAATGGATATCCATCACCATCTCTGCCGTCCAATTTTCATTCTCAGAAACTTGTTGCTCTCAACATGAGTCACAGTAAAATCAAGCAAATCAAAGGAATAAAGGTAAATATCTTATCTCTTTTCTAGATTTTAAAATAAGAATTCAGACGTATGGATCAATTTTTCTTTTAAAAAAATTTACTTGTTAAAAAGAAATTATATTGATAATTCTTGGAAGCTGATACAATATTGTTCCTTTCACCTTTATTTTCCAGGTTTGCGAAAATTTGAGGGAAATAAATTTTTCTTCGTGTAAATACTTGACGTGCATCCCTGATGTCTCAATGATGGCAAATCTTGAGAGGTTGCATCTTTTTGGCTGTTGCAATTTAGTTGAGGTTCATCGATCTGTTGGAATTTTAAACAAACTGTCTGATTTGGATGTTACCAATTGCTCTAAACTTAGACGCCTTCCTAACCTGAAGTTGCCACGTCTTAAAATCCTAGGACTTTCTTGGTGCACAAGTCTGGAGAAATTTCCAAATATTGTTGGAGAAACTCCTCGTTTCGATGAAATTTGGTTTCGTGACAATCCCATTATTCAAGAACTGCCTTTACCAATTGAATATCTCATTGGGCTTAAAAGGATAATAATACAGTTATGCGATAACTTTAGAGATCTCCCTAGAAGCGTTTCTAAGTTGCCACGTCTCGAGTATCTTATTCTTCGGCGTTGCAGAAACCTTGGAAGGTTTCCAAAATCGTCGTCATCATCATCAACAAATTTGGGCTGGCTGGCTTCGTCAAAGGGGAACAAAACTCAAGATAAGAGCCTCTCTGTTGGGTGGTTTCCAGCTTTGAAACGGTTCAGCATCACTTACTGTAATCTAGAAGAAGTTGATTTCCTCGAGAGTCTTGATTGCCTTTCCACGCTAGAAGAATTATGTCTATCAGGAAACAATTTCGTTAGCCTCCCTGCATCATGTATCACTAGATTTACCCATTTGAAATCCCTTCCATTGTGGAATTGCAATGGGCTTCAACAAAAGAATGCAAGTAGTGGTGGCAAATCCTTCATCGATAATTTAACGATGATGATTCCTATATTATATAGATTCTGTGGAAAAATGATAACTACAATTAAAATTAGAGGAGGGGAGTTACCAGAATGGTTTCGGCATCAAACTAAGGAGAATGAGATGTGTTTCCGAGTGCCTCCACCTAAAAATGCCAAGTTAGCAGGTTTGGTTATCGGTGTTGCTTCCAAACGGCGCCCTCCTCTCTGCGATTTGACGGTGTCTATCATTATTAATAATGGTCGTCAATCAGATCCCGTAGCCAAATCCTACGAGGTTTGCTTTTATAAACATGAACTGGGATTAGATGGAGTACTGTGGCTATTGTGCCTTCCACGTGGTGCCCTCGAGTGGCGGGATGAGATCACCAATGAAGGGGATCACTTTGGAGTTTCATTTCAATTTCCTGGATGGAGAGTACCGGAGTGTGAAAAATATAATGACAAGTTGGGAGTTCATTTTGTATTCGAGCAAAACGACAACACGGATGATGATGATCCAAGAGTGATCCGGCATTGCCGTTCTCCTAACAATAAGATAGCTATCTTGGAGAACGATAATTGTTGCCAACTACAGCAACAGCTAGCAGAACAACAGGCACGCGGACGGAGACGGGAGAGTTTTTTGTATGATTTTTGAAATATTATTTTGTAATATTATTTTTTGTTTTAGAATTTAAAAAAATTGAATTACTTTTGTGTTTTTATTTAAAATTTTAGAAAAATTATATAATAGTTTACTTTTATTTTCTAAAACGAGTGAATTTTATTACTTGGGGACTTTTAAAAAACATTCATTAAGCCTTTTTTGTTTTTTTTTGACATATCAGTGTTGGAATCTTATAATCGGTTGTCTTTACACTTCATTTGGTTGCTTTTATTATTAACTTATTTTGTGATGAGATTGATATATTGTGTAACCACTTTTTTTAAGAAATTCATTTTACACCAAAACTATCCTCAATTAAGAGTAATATTATGTATAAGTATTAAATATGCAAGTTTTACACATTAAAAATAAAAAAGGAAAAAAAAAAAGTATGCAGGATCAATACAAACTCTTTTATAAAAAATAAATAAATCTCACAAAAAAATAGACTTATCTTTTTATATTTTTATATGCTAAGATCTATCTTTTTATAAAAGATACGCACGCAAAAGGCTTTCTTTTTTCTTTTTTTTTTAAAGAATATGATGGTATTTTAATTTTATTGATAGTCCTCACTTATGATGAAAAAAAATCGTGATTACACAAACAAATACATGGTGATTACAAATAATCAAAAAAATCCATAATAATAATAATAATAATAATAATAATAAAACCTAAAATTGTCAATCACAATACAAGATACCCATAAAACCAAAGCCCACAATACTTCAAAAGAAAAAGACCCAGTCCTAAATAAAAGACCATAACTGAAAAACCTACAAGAAAACCAAGAATTTGCATGCAAAGTAACAATAGTAAACAAATAAAACCAAATGCAACTTACCAGGCCACTACGAGATACACAAATACGAAAAACCAATTCGATCCATGCGAAGAAGGCCTTTTAACTTGCTGGGCAGCCTATCTTGATCACCATACCAAGTCATATTTAGGCCCTCAGCTCCTACATGCGAAAGACTTGTATAATATTACGTCATCAAAAATGCATTTCACATCTGTCAATTACAATTTCACTAACTCTACCTGAACTCATTTTTCACATGACTTGTTTGAGTAACTAACAGTTTTGGACCTTTAGTGAATACTTGGGAACTTTCATGTAAAGAAAATTGCATAATTCTAAGGAAGTTAAAAATTCAAGTTTTTTTTAATTTTATTTATTTATGTACTGCTCAAATAGCATACATTTCAACACACCTATCTAGTATAGTACTTACATGACATAATTTTATTTGAAATATAAATTTTAAAATTGAATCCTACAAATCAAGTCTTACCATTTAAGCAATTTTGGACACTTGTCATCTATGAACCATGATTTAATGAATTGCTAGTGTTGTGGCAAATGGATGGGACCATGTCGTCTCTTAATTTGCAACTATGTCATGATAATGAGCAAAAACACTGAAAGAGATGAGAATACTCCACATACTTGAGTTGATGGATTTGTGGTAGAAAGCGTTATAGGAGATACATGCTCTTTCCCTTTCCCTTTCCCCTTCTTCATGTACAGAATATTTAACAATATTTTAGAACAAGAAAAATTATCTAAAAAATTGAAGTTACTTAAGCCTTTAACCAGAGCTATTTGTTAAAGCTAGCAAGTAGCAGAATTTATAAAGTTCAAGTAATTAATAGAAAAGTAAATGAAAACCCAATTAGAGAATCTTGACCTGAGAGAAGAATCTTGTTAACTAGAACTAGTTGTCAAAATGACTGCACGTGCCAACTGGCTTGATCAGAAAAATCTAGGTGCAATCTTAAAACTTACAAAAGGAAGAACATGATCAAGAACAAATATTCAATGGCACACATAAATGTAGGGGAAAGTTCGGTCTGGTCCGGTCCCGAGAGCTTTTGTGGACTGGACCGGACATATTCGGTTCAAGATTTTCTCACTCTGGACCTAACCGAACTCCCTAAGGACAGGAATAGTCCAGTTCGGGTCCGGTCAGTCCACCTTAAACTTCCTTTTTTTTTTTCATCCAAGGAAATTTTGTTTAATACTTATATAATTATATTGTGATATATTTAATGTATATACATATAGTATACTATTATATATATATATATATATATTAATATATATATTAGTAGTACGCTAATACTATTAGTCTGTTAGTATATAATAAATTAGTAATAGTTATTAACTTATTTACCATAACTAATAACTATATGTAATAATAGTAATACTATATGTAATATACTAATATTACTATATCTCTTCAAAACCCACACATTTATTAATACTCTATGTGATATTATATTAAATAATAGTAATACTCTTATTACTAATACTCTATGTGGTTATACTAATACTCTATGTAGTTATATTAAATACCATATTACTAATATTCTATGTAGTTATAGTGATTTAATACTAACATATTGCATATTAAGTTAACTATACTAATACTATTATAAATTTGTACATATATGATATATTATAATTTATACTATAACTCTTATAATATGTTAATATATTAATATATACTAGTACTATATATTATATTTAATAGTTATACATTAAAGAATATAATAATACATTGATACTAAATATATATAGTTATAGACTTATAATGATTTAGTTATTATGAATTTATAATTAATATAGCTATATAATAGTATTAGTAATAGACTGTTAGTAATTTAGTATAGCTATATTATAATAGTAATATTAGTTATGTTGAATCAATAGTTAGTATAATTATACTCTACATTATTAGTATTAATATGAATATTAGTATTAGTTATATCTATATAGCCTATATTAGAATTGAGAGTCTTAGACTGTATAATAGACTAATAGTATTAGTACAACTATATAAGTATACTGTATAGCTATATATTAGTATTAATTATAGTAATTAGTATAATTATATAATAATATTAATAGTAGACTATTAGTATAGCTATATATTAGTATTAGTTATATTGTTATAGTGATTTAGTATATTATAATTTCTATATTATAATTTATACTTTAACTTTTATAATATGTTAATATATACTAGTACCATATATTATAGTTATACATTAAATACTTATAGTTAACTTATATAGTTATACTAAATATATATAGTTATACTTATAGTGATTTAGTTATTAACTTAATATGATTAATATAACTATATAAATTATAATAGTATTAGACTATTAATATAGCTATATATTAGTAATATTAGTTATGGTGAATGAGTGATTTAATATAACTATATAAGTATTAATTATAGTAACTATATAAATTATATAATAGTATATTAGTATTAATAGTAGACTATTAGTATAGTTATATATTAGTATTAGTTATCGTGATTTAGTATAACTACAGTCTATATTAGACTATTAATATTTTTTTATTGATTTCTCTCTATTAATTTAGAAATGACATTAGAAACACAACTTAGAAGATAAATTGGGTGCGTAGGAACGTCCGGCACATAGCTGTCTGGAGTGTTGTTTTCCTTTGGAAGGTGCCCCCACCCGACCCCAACCCCAAGGTCAAAGGAAAGGGAGAAGTTGTGGTTGTCATTCTGCCTTAAACAAAGCATTAATCTTTGATGCTACTTATTCATGAAAATTTAAGCATCGATTACTTTGTAAGGAGAAGCTGCAATCACCAATCTAAAAAATCTCACCGGAAATCTGCAACAAATGGAGAAGATGGCAAAGATTTTAGGATTTCTCAAGGAAGAGAAGATGAAGCTTGAAACCGACATTGGCTGCCTGCTGAGATTCTTCGGGTTTTCTTGTATTTCTTCTTCTTCTATTGCACTTGTTTCAGGTTGGAGTTTATGTTTACCAAAAATTCATTTAATATTTTGAGAAATTTGAGCGGACCAATTCATTTTGATAAATTAAATTTTTTATATACATTTTAATATTTTTATTTATGAGTTTTGAGAAATAAAAGAGTAATGCTATACACCACACTACCATCTCACCTACATCCTACTATATATGATGTGGTGCATTTATCACCATTTGATGGTAAAGAAGCATGCAATAAATGATGATTCAATGGTAGTAAATGTGTCACATATTACTTAGTATGATGCAAGCGAGATGATAGTATGATGTATAGAATTTTCAAAAAAAAAAAAAGAAATATAGTGAACGGTACGTAGTCAAAAAGAGAAGTCGTGTGGGTATGGGCTAAAACCATGGATTCTTCTATGTAAGTGTTGGATCCTTCGGACAAAGACAGATGGGAGAAATAAAGACTTGACTACAAGTTTTTCTTCGATGCCACGGGTCGTGCCAATTAAAGAAGAAGAAATTTGGTGATCAATTTGAAAGTAGCAGCTTCTTTGGTAATGCCCAGGAAAATTCATAGTGGTCTCTCCTTTTTCAATTGGATAAATTTATTTGTAAATTTCTTTTATTTATACACCAAACATGTCTCTCTTCAGTACTCATAAACTCCTAACCCTTCTTCCTTTAAAGAAGTTGCTATCAAGATTTCAATCTCTTCCATGGCCATCCCAAATGTCTCATTCTCCTCCCCTTCTTCTTCCCATCAATGGAATTATGATGTGTTCCTCAGTTTTAGAGGGGAAGATACCCGCAAAACCTTTACCAGCCATCTATATCAGGCTCTCTTTGAGAAGGGGATCATAACCTTCCGAGATGACATGTATCTTCAGAAGGGAGATGAAATTTCCCCAGCGCTTTTGGAAGCCATCAAACAATCTAAGATTTCCATCATCGTCTTCTCTAAGAACTATGCCACTTCCACTTGGTGCTTAGATGAACTTGTCAAGATTCTCGAGTGCCAGAAATCATTTGGCCAAATGGTTCGACCTATTTTCTACGATGTGGATCATTCAAATGTGCGGAAACAGTTTGGAGAAGTGATGGATATGCATGAAAAGAAATTCAAGGAAGATATGCAGAGGGTAGATGGAAGGTGGCTCTCAAAGAGGCAGCCAATTTGTCCCGTTGGCATTTGAGCAATGGGTACGCTTTCAGTTTTGATTAATGCAAGCATTAATATCAAATAATTATGATAAAGGACTCAAATACTTGAGTTGTAACATAAAACCGATGTGCTATAAGCATTTATCATCTGACAGCTTTGGGGTTGACGAAGGATATAAGCAAGAAATGTTGGCACAATTTTGAGACAAGAGATTGAGAGCTGCTTTACCCTGCCATTCCAAACTTGTTTGTAGCCCATTTATTGCGATAGCAGAAAATAAGTGAATTGCTTCAAATCATTACGAGAGGTTTTCTAGACCATTGGCAATGATATTTGAACGAATTTGAGAAGGAAGCTCTTTATTTTTCTATTTTGTCTGCATTTGAGTTTTTTTTTCAAGGATCACACTCAGACACTCTTTTTATCATTTCTCTCTGATTTTATGGTAGTTGTACTTAATTAATTAGTTCCAATTCCTTTTCATATCTTAATTCCTCTATATATGTGGCACTAAAGAAAGGCTTGAGATTTTTAGCGATTTCTAGATTGATTAAAATCTATTAATCAACCCTGAAGCTACTTTTATGCTTTCGATTGTTAAAGACCAAGTGTTGTAGGACAAGCTAATTAGCATGGTTAACGGCCCATTTCCATATATTGGTTAGTGCAGCACACTGCAATTTTCTTGTCCTGTTTGAATGGCAGGCATGAGTCCGATTTTATCCAGAGCATTGTTGAAGAACTGCCTTAATCAGTTGAATATCTTATTAGGTTTGAACGTATAACAATAACTCGATGCAAGAACCTTAGAGATCTCCCTAGAAGCATTTCTAAATTGCCACGTCTCAAGTGTCTTTGTCTTATGGGTTGCACAAACCTTGGAAGGTTTCCAAGATCAACGTTATCATCATCATCAACAAGTTCGGGCTGGCTGGCTTCGTCAAAGAGGAACAAAACTCAAGATATGAGCCTCTCTGTTGGGTTTCCAGCTTTGGAATTTAATAATATTTTTTTTAAAATTATTTTTTACTATTAATTTTATTTTTCTAAATTAAGAGCTAGAGGGAAATATTAATATTCTACCATAAATTGGAAAAAAAAAACATGAAGTACACAAGCTCTACAAAACACCCCACTAGAAAAGAACACAACGTAGATAAGAAAATAAAATAGTTTTTTTTTTTTTGTCATGCTATAATGACTATCAAATTTGATCTAAAGAACTAATTTATTGTAATAAAAAGTCATCTACTTTTACATTTGTATAATCTAATGCAGTATATTTTGAGATTATATTAGCCAAACACTCCATTGGATTTATATTTGCATAATCTAATGAGAGTGCTCTTTGTAGTTAGATTAAATGTTGAGTAATGTTATATATAGTCGTGAAGTGTGTAAGTACCATAAAGTTGTTTTGAAAAAGAGTGGGGTCTACTATTAAAAAACTAATTTTTCTTTTTATGTGAGTCCAGTATTTATTTATTTTTTAAAGTGATTACAAGCCATTTTCACACACGTAATTGTAACTATCATTTCTCTAAAATATTTGTGAACAATTGAGAGGTGGAATTTGACCATAGGGTTATGAGTTATTTATTTATTTATTTATTTTCCTGACTTTCTCGGCAACCACATGCGTACAAAGGGGTTTTTATGATTTTTTTGTGCGTTTTGGTTTCTGGTGATTCGTGTGTTCGAGTGCTTGCTGTTACTTTGGAAAATCGAGAAATTGGAAGTGGTTGCATTTTGTACATTTTGTTTGTTTAGATGTGTAAATTGGAGAAATCATTTTTTTGTTTTTTAGAAGTATGATTGAGCTGATTTTTCAGTTGTATTAATTTAGACACATTTTAGATAGCAAAAATATTTCATCTTATTTTATATTTTTTTAATAAATTTTTACACAAAATATAATGAATAATTTAATTTTTTAAATTTTAAAATAATAATAATATTAAAAATAATAATTTATTTAATTTCAACTTTTATTTTAACTCATTTTATTTTAACTCACTGAAGATTAATTGAATTTTTTTGTTTTAATTGAGTTTATTTCTGCATTAGCAGTACCCGACCGTGTTAAGAATTGGTTTTTGAGTATGGTGCAATGTTTCTTTTGCCCAAAAACACTCGAACCTCGGCCCAAAACGTTCCTTCTCCCTCTCCCTCTCCCTCTTTGATCTCTCTATTGTATTTATGTTTTTGTAAGCAATGGTAAGTGACTCAATGGTACATAATTTGGATAGTAAAAAAGGGCAAAACGGCCGTGTGAAATGTAAGGGTGGGCAACACTTTTGCCGATTCTGACTCCAACCGATGTCTCCTCCAATTAGACAGAATCAAACAAATAAGAGTAGTGCTGTAGCCCGAGGATCTCCAAGAAGGCAAAATATTTTTTTTTTCTGATTTGTTTTCATTCATTTTTTTTTTTGGTATTCTTAAATATCACAACACTATTAAAAAAATATTTCATTAATTACTAAGTAAAAATAAAAAATAAAAATATACTGTCGAGAGAAATACTCAAAACCCATTATCCAAAGTCATTATCAGAATTTAAAGCATTTCTCACAAATTAAAATTTAGAATAGAAATTGAAATTTCTTTGAAAATTTCTTTTGGAGTTGGAATCGATGTAGATGTTTGCGCCGACTCCACCGATGTCTCCTGCGATTTTTATTGTTGTCCTTTGTCTTTTGTCTTTCTGTTTGCTGTATATGTTTCGGTTCAATTTTCAAACAAAAATGTTGAATGCAATCAACTCGGGTAAGCACCGCGTAGTCAAGTTCAACTTGTCTTACTGACTTAATGAAACGGTGCGTATTTGATGGGTATATTCAACCCACGATTAAGAAGAGATATGCTCACAACTCCACTTCGACCAAACACTTCGCCCCTTTTGTCTCCCCTCATCTTCTCCATCTACCCCGAGCTGTTGTCTCATCTCTCCTCTGATCTTCTCAATCAACCCTAAACCTAACTCTTCGAACCTCACAAAGACTTACTTGCTTCCTTCCTCTGAGTTGGAATGTTGCTTCCTTCTTCTTTTTTTATCATTTCGTAGACATATTCTCTTTTGTAGATCGATTTCGTAAGTCCCTCAGTTTTCTCTTTCACAAGTCTGGGTTCTCCTTTCTCTTTTTCGATATCGCAAGTTACTCCTCAGTTTTCTCTTTCACAAGTCTGGGTTCTCCTTTCTCTTTTTCGATATCGCAAGTTACTCCTCAGTTTTCTCTTTCACAAGTTTGGGTACGGTGCTTCCTACTATTTTTCGATTTCGCAAGTTTTGTCGTCAAGATTTGTTCCCTCCTCGGTTTCTCTTTGCGAAAGTCTATTCTCCTTCCTCAAGATCGATTTCGCATTGTTTCATTTGTAGATATGGTTCCTCCTCAAAATCATCAAAACCCTAACCCTAACCCTAAACCTAACTCCCAAAACCCTAACCCTAACCCTAAAACCTGAGACCCTAACCCTAACCCTAAAACCCCAACTTTTGGACTTCGAGTTTGGGCACTAGGCAATTGTCCAGAGAACCCACTCAAGCTTGGTAAGCTCCCCATTTGATATGTGGGGAAAGATTTTATTTATTTGCATGATATTTATTTATTTATTTTGGTGTCAGAATTTGATTCTTCCATTGTTTCATCTGTAGGTTTTTAATTATGTAAAATTGAGAATGAATGCAGTTCAAAGTGCCCAATCGAAGTTGAGTTTTATTTTTTCTTCTCTTTGGCTTGTTAATTCCTAGTTTAATTTTGATTATAGTTAGATTGTTCTGTTTAAACTATATGTAGATTTGAATATGCTTAAATGTGAGGGAAGTGATATTACTTGCTTGATATTGTCTTTGGATAATAAATTTCATTGCTCTGTTTAAACTCACTTGAATAGATTTGAATATGTTTAAATGTGGGGGAAGTGATATTATTTGCATGATATTTTCTTTGGATAATAAATTGGATTGCTCTGTTTAAACTAACTTGGATATATGAATATGATTAAATTTGCCGGGGGGGGGGGGGGGGGTGATATTATTTTCATGATGTTGTCTTTGTATAATAAATTGCATTATTCTGTTTAAACTCACTTAGATAGATTTGAATATGTTTAAATGTGGGGGAAGTAATATTATTTGCATGATATTATCTTTGTATAATAAATTTCATTGCTCTATTTAAACTCACTTGGATAGATTTGAATATGTTGAAATGTGGGGGAAGTGATATTATTTGTATGATATTTTCTTTGGATAATAAATTGGATTGCTCTGTTTAAACTCACTTGGATATATTTGAATATGATTAAATGTGTGTGTGTGTGTGTGTGTGTGTGTGTGTGTGTGTGTTGGGGAGGGGGGGGGGGGGGGGGGAGGGGTGATATTATTTGCATGATATTGTCTTTGTATAATAAATTGCATTGTTCTATTTAAACTCACTTGGATAGATTTGAATATGTAAAGATCTCTGTATCCTCACTTGAAATCAACCTTGCAACCAAAAGAATGCATTGCCCGTAGTGGTTTACACTAACAAATGGTGCAAAAGGCATCCCATATTTATTTATGAGGTATGTGGTGTCGAATGTGACCATATCACCAAAATACTAGTAGCCACTCTCCTACATGGATCTGGTCAAAAAAAAATTCCTTAGCTTCCCTTCATCATCTAAGTCCATCAATGCAAAAAAAACCATTATTCTTGTACTGCATCCTCAAAAAATAATCTCGAAGTGTTCCAACACCACCTACAACAAATCATAGATGTTGTGCCTTATTGATGTAATTGCGACAATCTTTTTTCAAAAATGGAAGGTTCTCGAAGCTACCTACACCAACGACAAGAGATCTGAAACTCTTATTCACCGGAATGCCAACCAAGTCGTTTGTATCTAGGACTCTTTTTATGGTCTCACTCACTTCTCTGTTACATCGAAAGAAGCGGGATTTTCTATGGACTGGCCATGATTATATGTATTATAGACTGTTGTCAATTGCATATTTCCCTTGACTTTTAAGGCATTAATTTTTGCCTTATAGTCCGTCTTTCCTGTCGAATATGGGTTGGCGACATTGAAATTCCTATTCCGAACCTTCCATCCAAGAGTACAACCAAGAGTGACATATCTGATACTTTGATCCTCTCTCATCTCACTCATTTGTGTCATCACCCCAAACTTGCATTTCTTAGCATAATCCTTATAATAACTCTATAAATCTTCAAAAGAATTGGACTTCATCCCGGACTTTGGCTTCTCTATTATATCATCACCATCCGTTTGCACTAAGTGTGGTGACTCGGTCGTGCCATCGTCGGTTTCCCAATAATTTGTTCTATCCTCTTTACTTTCTTCATCAACTCTAGAGGAAGGACTTGGCAATTCAGTTTCCCTACAATCAGGTGTATCCTTGTCACCAACTCTTGTGCTCATTGCAGAGCTTGTAGCGATTTAAGGAGTTGGCGGTTTCATCCCATATTGAAATGGGTAACCAGCGTTCTGCATAAAATATAAAAAAATGGGAGCAATTAAATTCCAAAAAAACTGAATTTATACATAAAAGACAAGAATGAAGTTAACCACCTGAATGTTGCTTGGATATTGGCTGCCATTTGCATATGGTAAAAAAGCTGGTGACCATGAAAACTTTGGTTCATAGTAACCGTGCATGTAATTTGGCAAGTTTATTAGACCAGCTTGAGGGATGTCCTAACATAAAAATAATAATGATAATTAGGATGAGAAACATTGAGTAGACCCATTCATATAAGTTTTTGGAATCTAAATTAACATACTGAGGTTGGGAGATTTGAGATAGATGGTGTTAGCAGAGATGGGCGTTCTTCCCATTTTCCAATGCCCTGTACAAATTGTTCAATATCCAAGGTAAATCTTTGGGAAGAATATCAATTAAGGACCAAGCTATCCTTTGTGCAAGGCGATTATTTGCATCGGCTTACTAGATTTTTAAATAGAAGGAAATCAAGGAGTTTTCCAATTTATTGATCAATATATAGAATATTAGAAATAGTGAAAATTGCATTACTCCACAATGGAATGGTCTCTAAGTCAGTGATGGACTTTTTAATTAAGCAGATAAAAAAGAAACTCATGCATGAAGAACAAGAGAAGACAAGTGAAGAACTACTTGTCACATTGAGATAAGATTGCAAGTTGATGTAGTCTACAACGGCAACATACTTTGGTGAGATTTTTTGCTGTTTAGAAATTCCCTTGGCCTCTATTTCCCTTCCTTTAAAGTTTGTGTAACATTTTTCTTTTTCCTCTTAATATTTGGTTGGCAATTTTTTCTTTGTTGGCTGCGTTGCTCTCAATTTCATAGCCGTTTGTTTCAAAATAGATTATTTTATGTTGATCAAATGTGTCTTGCATGAAATACTTTTATAAGAAAATTAGTATTTGTTGAGAAAAAAATCTATACAAACCATCTATATAAATATAATAAATGTTTTTTGTGCATTCTAAAAACATGCAAATGGCCTCATCCGCTCTTTTTTTCTTCTTTTTCTTTTGTAGGCAATGGTCTATCTGCTTGGAAACGAGTAATTTTGCTCTAAATAAAAGCACACAATGGTCATAATATAAAAGTTCAAATCAAGAAAGAGCTGTAGCAAAAGCTGAGGAGCTACAGTTCAAATCACTAACCGATAGAACAAATGAGAGCCTTTTTATAGATGAGGAGCTACACCTATAAATAAAGACACATCTCCAGTTCAGAAAAAATACCTCCAGTATCAATACAGAATTTTCTCCTAGTATTACAAAGTAGTCTTGTGCATGTACAACATGAATGATTATAGACAAAATTCTATTTTCGCAAAAAATAGTTCTAATTCTATCTTCCATCTACAACCGAGTTTGAAAATAACATACATTTGCTTAGTCAAGATCAACAATTTCCTAACCCAACTAACACAATCAAAGAATATACTATCCGAAATTACAAATATGTGATGGCTACATATATGTGCTTGTATTGTGTGTGAAGCTGAGACACCACTGCCCCTTATAGAAAATTGCTTCACAGGAGACACAAGTAATGAAAACACGCTTCAAACAGTCATTTACATCAAACTTCAATATCTACTCGGGTTTTGATAGGTTTAAGCTTGACCCCAAGATTCTCTAAAGAGAGAAGTTCTAGTGCAATTTTTACATTTGCAAGAAGAAAACATTGCAAATTATATACTTCATGCAAATGTAAAAATTGCAGCTTGAATCTACATTTCTTCGGCATAAACACATGACATGAGCTGTTTTCAAATACATACAAAACACATAACGTGTGTTTATCTGAAGCACAAAATATATGCATTTCTAAGCAATAAACTCAACCAATGTGCAATATTGTTCCTACCAATAGATTTTGTCAACATTGTTCCTAAAACAACAACACCCAAGAAATCATGAAACAGGAGCAAGTCAAAATAGGTGCTTTACCATTGTACAGTTTCTTCAAATTTTTATAGTTCAGTGAAGACTAGCTTTGTGGCAGTGGCTACGACCTCTTGAAGATGATCCACATGAAGCACTTGACCCACACAAATACCCACACATATCACTTGAAAATTTGAAGACCACGAAGCCAAAGAACCCAACGATCCACGGTTTCCGATACTTCTCCAGAAGAAGATGTAATCGACTCACCTGAGCTGCTGAGTGCGGTTTCTGATACTTCTCCAGAAGAAGATGTTGCTCTGAAATACGATAATGCTTTCGAGAGAGTTGCTATGTGTCTAATTTTGAGAAGACGAGCTTGAAGACCACTGACCAGAGCACTAATGCAAGAAGCAAGAAAGTGAAATCCAAAAATGGTAACTCTGTTTTGTTCTCTTTTTTTTTTTTTTTTTTAATAGCCACGACAGCCAACTCCACGGTGACTGGAGCTGGCGACTGTACATAGCAATATTGATTTTTTTTTTCAAATCAACATTCTTTAAGTTGGTAGAGAGTTTTTTCTATTTTTCTTTCTAGGGGGTGGGTGTAGACTCGTAGACTTTTAGTTACCTCTGTGAGTATTTAAGTCAATATCATTTTTTATATTTTTGAGTGTTTTTTTAAGGCCCGCTGTAACACTAGAGGGTCTTGCAGTCGAAAGTAGAGTTAAAGTTGTGTTTAGATGTTAAATTGAGTTGAGCTGAATTCTTTATTAATACTAATAAGTTGAGATAATTGAGTGAGATCTGTGAGGCCCACTTAAGATATATTTAAATATATTTAAATGTTAATATGAGTTTAGATATATTTATATAAAATTAAAAAAAAAATATGAATCCTACCAATAAAAATATTGTTCACTTGAAATCGATAGGATCATTTTGTCAGCAAGAAGCAGAATAACTTTAAATAAATATATATTTTATTAACAATGATCAAAAGTCAAACGAAGAAGCCGTGGGATCAAACCTATGGTGCAATACGTCCCTGCCAGGTTACCACAGCAAATTCATCAATACCCTGCACATCCCTGTCGGGAAGTATAGCTAATGGTGCTATACGCATATGATGGGTTCAGTTCTGTCCATGTCAGGGACGCTGTACCGTTGAGCTATACTGTTAAAATTATGTGAGTTGAAACTGGTAGTAAACTCATCCAGTGTTTAGATCTTTAAATGTTAGAAGAAGTTTAAATTTGAATTGAATTCAGCTCAGTTGAATGCAATCGAAAAGCCAAACTAGCCTTAATAAAAATGTTTCCTAATTATAATTATTTTAAATTTTTATATAAAATATTTTAAATAATTTAAATTTTTAAAATTTTTAAATAATATTAATATTAAAAAAATAATATTTTAATAATATTTTATTTAACTTTCAATGATTTCAACTTATTATCTAATTAATTTTGTTAAATACAGTCGGTATATGCAAGCGGCAGGTAAACGTGGAGAATAAAAAAATGTAAAAAATACAAAAGCAAATTAGTTGGCCTCTCTCTCTCTTTCTTTTTCCCGAAAACTTTTCTTTCTTCTTTAGTTTCTCATCTCTCTTTCTTTTTTATTCTTTGTTTTTATTATCTGGGATTAGTTATTTTGTGGCTAGTTTTGTGTATAAGATTTTATAGATTTTATCTCAAGCATCTCTATCTCTATTTTTTCTCTTTAAGTCTGAATCATGCTATGTGTTGAGACTGCTTGTGTGGAGAAATCCATTACATTGAAACCTGGTGAAGAATGGAGAGGAAGGCAGGAACTATCTGCTGTTTTGCTGTTTAGATTTGGTGCTCCCAGTGAGTTTTTGGCATTTTTTATTTATTTTTTATTTAGAGTACATATTCATTATTAGCATAACTTTCTATAATGTCTTTGAAGCTCTTTATTGTTGAGGAAGAAGGAAGAGAAGACAGTCCATAAAAAGAATTTGTATGTTTACTAGGATTTCTGTCCCAAGAAATTTAAAGGAAAAAAAAGAAATGAATCTCATTTTTGTTTTGTTCCCCTCCAATTTTTCTTTTCCTTCATAAAACATTATATTTTTTATATGCAACTCTTATTTCGTTTGTTTACTGTAAGCCACAAATGAATGATTATTTTCAATTGTGTTTTATAATTTTTTTTTTCTCTGAAAATATTCTTTAGTATTTGAAACATTTGTACAAGATATCCATTGAATTAATCGAAATTGAATCGAGTTTGGGTTCTATAAACTGTACTGTTCATTTACAGTATTAAAGCAGAGGACCTGCTGACAAAATAAAAGAAGAGAAGAAAGAGAGAGAGAGAGAGAGAGAGAGGAAGAAAGTGACCATGGTGGGAGGAATTAATAGAGAGAGAGAGAAAGAAAGCAGGGCCAGTATGTCAGGCGATTGTAACTCGACTGCACCCACCTACTGTATAAAAAGATTTCCTTATCCAATTGTCTTCGTAACTAGAAAACTCAAAACAGTTGGCCACAACTGTTCCAACGCCACAATTGTTTTCCATTTATTATTGAGTACTTTTCTTTCTCAAAAAAATCTCAATGCCTATATTGTCCTTCCCAAAGATACCTTTTTGCTTCCTCGTTCAAATTCTCGAAATGGCATTCTGGTAACTTTGTTAAAAATAAAAGAGAGATGAAAACCAGACGGAACCAAGCTTCCATTAAAACCAGAGCAGCCAGAGTGCACGTGATGCAAAAAAAGTCTTCAATAGAAATATCTGATCGATCTGATCTCTCTCCAGCTCACTGTCAAAGCACACGACGTCTCCCTTCAAAGAAGACAAATCATTCTCACATAACGAAAACCATCTTATTGTCCCGATCGAGCTTGGCTAAGACGCTTCACCTCGCTAAGAAGGCGGTCTGAAAGAGCTTCACCCTCGCGTTCCAATCCAAACTTCACAAGCTCAGGACTTCCAAAGTCGGCACAACCACCACTCGCCACCTCCAAGCCCTGCGCACCTTTGGCTAATTGGCTTCGTGTTCCCCTTCAAACGACACCCTCTCCCTAGACCCCTCCTACACGCTCCCACGCTCTGGCTCTAGCTCCAATTCCGACTTCGGCAATTTTGATCGGAGTCAGAGTCCGTTCTTGATCGGAGTTTGGCTTTCTGACTTCGTCGGAGTCGGAACCCAGTCTTAAATTTTATGGATGGATAGCAGTGAAGTACGGCGGTAAAAGGAATTCCAGAACTTCCAGTTCCTTTAAACTTTCGTTTCCGATTCTTAATTTAATTTAATTTTCTGCACCCGACCAGAAGTATCGCTTATTAAGGAGATGTTTGGTAATATTTTTCAACTCATCTCGTCTCTTTCCTAAACATTACTAGAAGAGAAATATTTTCAAATTAATCGTTTTTTCAAATTTATCTTCCTTTCAAAACAAAGAAAAAAAAAAAGAAAGAAGTCCAAAGTCAGGCATACTGGGCAGGCCCGTGCACGCCGTCCAGAGTGGCAAAATGAAACCCAGCGTTGCATCTTGTTGAAAACGGTGCGATCAAGAAAATCCCTAAGCAACTGCAACTGCAACAACGTCCCTCGCTGCAAGTGCAACGGAAAATCAAATCAAGACCTTGCCCCTTTGTATGCAACTGCAAATCTGCAACAACGCCCCTCTCTGGTCCATACCTCGTGGTTACTGATCCCATTATTACTTTTCTGCTTCAATTTTTGTGGGTCTGTGCTCGTTTTTTCTCAAGGTAAAGTAGCAGTTAGCGGAACAAACTTGTGAAAGGCTCTTACCCCTGGTTCGACGCCGAGGAGTGGATAGCAGTTAGCAGTAGAGGACGGCGTGGTTGCTGCTCGACCTAACGACGGAGCTCAGTCACTTCGTCCAAATACCGATCTGAAAGAGAGAAACGATAAGAGAAGAGATTTGTATTGAGATGAAGATCTGAGGGAGACGAAAGAGCTGCGCCAATCTGAGAGAAACGAAGGAAAGAGCTCCTGAGCTGCGCCTTATTAAACCACCAAGGTGTGTTTCTTTCCTTCTTCCTAAGTTCGTCGTTTTTTTTATTTATTTTTACTTTTTTAATTAAATAATATAAGAAAAATCTTATGCATCAATTCGCCTATTGATATATAAAATATATATTTAATAAAATGATATAAATTAAAAATAAAAATAAATTTTTTAAAATATGAGATGTTTTTCTTCTTTTAAAATTTTTATTTAATAAAAAATATCATCAGTTTGTGAATGGGTGTATTATAACTGACGTCAGCAGTGTGGACATACAGGTACTGTAGAAAAATTGATAGAAAATGGGTGTATTATAACTGACGTCAGCAGTGTGGACATACAGGTACTGTAGAAAAATTGATAGAGAAAAATCTGGAAGAGAAAAGTTACTATGCCGAACCTCAACATTTGACTGTTAAGTGAATTTTTTTTCGATACGATTAAGAAAGTAAGTTTTAATAAAGTGTTTTGCTACACAACTTTTCAACATTTTAACACTCTATTTTTTTTAATTTTTTAATATTTTTTTTAAATTTATTCTTTTTAAATTAATTTAATTAATTTATTTATTATTTATATATTAAATATTTAATAAAAGATAAAATAATAAAAATTAAAAAAATATGGGGTGTTGGGATGTTGTTGTAAAGATTTTTTCTTTAACATATTGATATATTTTTTTCTTTTTAAAAATATTTAAAAACAATTAAAAAATGTGAATAAAAAATAAAAGATAAATTTTACACTAACGGCCACTTATAATGGTACACTAGCCCGACTCAATCTATAAAAAGAAAGGACAATGAAAAAATGACAATAATAGACCATCAACTATTCTACAATAGAGCGAGGTGCTTTGCCGTCTGAGTAGCAATATTACATTTGACCGCTAGGCTTTTTTCTTGTAATTTTTTTTTTCATATTTTTTAAATAGATTTAATTATTTTAAAAAAATAAAAAAATAAATCAATACACTTAAAATTACTTTCTTAATTATTAAGTAAAAAAATAAAAATAAAAAATTTTTGCTGAGCAGTACACTTGAGTGGGCATAGTAGCTTTTTTTTCTACAATTTACCTACAACTTTATATTAAAAAATGGAAAACACTGTTCACATATGATTTCATTTATTGAAATGTTTTTTTATTTAATTTTTAATTTTTATTTTACTTAGTGATCAAATAAATATTTTTAAATAAATATGTGATTTTTTAATTTTTTAAAAATATCTAAATAGTTTTAAAAATGGTGAAAAAAAAGTTAAAAAAAAAAAAAAAAAAGATTGTAACTGATCGTTGAGGATTCTCATTCTCTCTAAGAATCCTCTGTGGACTTAGCAATGTCTTTAAAAAATTATGAAACTTTAGGCAGGCTTGGATGGAGAGATAATTCTATATTATCTTAATATTTAAAGACATAAATATAAATGTTTTTTAAATTTAAATTTTCAATTTTTTTCTTTTAATTATATATTACTTCATTATTAAAATTTTTTAAACTTTAAAATAAAATATAAAAAATAATTCAATTTTTTAAAATTTCAAAACAAAAATTATATTAAAAAATTATATTTTAATAAAATTTTAATTTTATAATATTTATATTCAATTTTTTCTCTTTTATTTTTTAAATCCTATAAAATATTTTAATTGAAACTAATCTTATCTTAACTCTTGATGTTTCAGCAAAATATAACCTCTTTGATAATGCTAAGGAAGAGTTTAATTACACAGTGACAATGACCCACTCAAACTATCTTGATCCACTTCTTTAACATAAAGCTCTCTACTTGCATGTCTCTCTACATTGAATAGCTTCTAACCCTTGCTTAAGAGTAGCTACCAAGATTTCAATCTCTTCCATGGCTGTCCCAAATGTCTCATTCTCCTCTTCTTCTTCCCATCCTTGGAATCATGACGTTTTTCTAAGTTTTAGAGGGGAAGATACCCGCAATACCTTTATCGGTCATTTGCATCACGCTCTCATTGAAAAGGGAATCAAAACCTTCATAGATGAAGTGGATCTTCAGAGAGGAGACGAGATCTCCGCAACACTTTTGGAAGCCATCCAACAATCTAAAATTTCCATCATCATCTTCTCTAAGAACTACGCCACTTCCACTTGGTGCTTAGATGAACTCGTCAAGATTCTCGAGTGTCGGAAATCATTTGGCCAAATGGTTCGACCAATTTTCTACGATGTGGATCCTTCAGATGTGCGGAAACAATTTGGAGAAGTGATGGATATGCATGAAAAGAAATTCAAGGATGATATGCAAAGGGTGTTCAGGTGGAAGGTGGCTCTCAAAGAGGCAGCCAATTTGTCCGGTTGGCATTTGAACAATGGGTACGCTTCAATTTTATTTAACGCAAGCATTAATATCAAATAATTCTGATAAACTAAGGACTCAAATACTTGAGTTGTAACATAAAACCAAATAGGTCTCTCTCCTCTTTTTCATCTCTCTCTGATTTTATGGTAATTTCACTTAATTGGTTCCAATTCCTTTTTGTTGCTTTACTTTTGATTTCTCAATTCCCCTATATTTGTGGCACTAGAAGAAAGCCTTGATCAGATTCTTCTTAATTAGTGATTTCTAGATTGATCCTTAAATGCTTTTGATATGTAACAGTATGATTTTTATATTGTCTTGTTTGAATGGCAGGCATGAGTCCGATTTTATCCAGAGCATTGTTGAAGAGATATCAAGTAGAATATTAATGAAGTGCATGTTTTTAGATGTTGCGAAGAACCCAGTCGGATTACATTCTCACATACATTCCATGCATAAGTTGTTAAGTGTTGGGTATGATGATGTTCGCATGGTTGGAATCCATGGGATTGGTGGAATAGGTAAAACCACTGTCGCAAAAGCTGTATATAACTTATTTGCTAATCAATTTCAAAGTTGCAGCTTTCTTGATAATGTTCGAGAAACCGCAAACCGATGTGGCCTTGTTCAATTACAAGAAACACTTCTATCTGAGACCTTGGGCAATACAAACTTAAAGGTTGGAATTGAGGATAGAGGAATTAATGTAATAAAGGAGATGCTCTGTCATAAGAAGGTTCTTATAGTTCTTGATGATGTCAATAAGTTGAAACAACTTGAGAAATTAGCAGGAGATAAGAATTGGTTTGGTCCAGGAAGTAGAATCATTATTACAACTAGAGATCAACATGTTCTAGATACCCATGGGGTAGAAAGAAAATACAAGGTCCAAGGATTAAGTCATGCTGATGCTCTTCAACTTCTTAGCTGGAATGCATTCAAGAAATCTTATCCTGAAAGAGGGTATGAAAAGCTCATGGATTGTGTGGTTCAATATGCCTCGGGCCTTCCCTTGGCCCTGGTTGTGCTGGGATCTCTCCTATATCGTAGAAGCAAACCAGAATGGGAAAGCACAATATGTAAAATGCAAAGAAGTCTTGATAAAGATATCTATGAAATACTTAAAATCAGCTTTGATGCACTGGAGGACAATGAGAAGGCTATCTTCCTTGATATTGCATGTTTCTTTAATAGAGAAGACAGAGATTATGTAACAAAAATTTTGGAAGCAAGCAATTTTGATGCTGTTATTGGAATACAAGTTCTCATTGAAAGATCTTTGGTGAATGTTGGATACTCAAACGAGTTGCAGATGCATGACTTGATACAATTGATGGGTAGAAATATTGTTCATAAAGAATCTCCCAACGAGCCAAGAAAGCGCAGCCGATTATGGTCTTGTGAGGATATTCTCCATGTTCTTATGGAAAACACGGTAAGAGTGACATAATTTGTTTTTTAGGCAAATCTAATAGAATATATATATATATATATATATATATACCATTTTATCATTTTTCTTCTATCAATTGAGTCATAATGCTTTGTTGTCCACTTGTTCTATGATTTATTAGGGAACTAATGCAATTGAAGGCATAAAGCTAGATTTGCTCGGGAAAAAAGATATTTTGCTAAATCCTAGAGCCTTTACAAAAATGAAAAGGCTTAGATTGCTTATAATCCGCAATGCATGCTTCTCAGAGGGTCCTAAAAGTTTGCCTAATGAGCTAAGATTTCTTGATTGGGCTGGATACCCGTCAACATCTCTGCCATCCAATTTTCATCCTCAGAAACTTATTACTCTCAACATGTGTCACAGTAAAATCAAGCAATTCCAAGGGATAAAGGTAAAGTTATATTCTAAATATATATCTATCTCTTTTCTTGATTTTAAGATAACAATTCAGATATCTGCATCAATGTTTCTTTTAAAAAAACTTCCTTGTAAAAAATAAATTATATGAGTAATTCTTGGCCGAACCTGATACAACATTGGTCCTTTCACCTTTATTTTCCAGGTTTGTGAAAATTTGAGAAAAGTAAATTTTTCTTATTGTGAATACTTGATGTGCACCCCTGATGTCTCAATGATGGCAAATCTTGAGAGTTTGGATCTTAGAGGCTGTTGCAATTTAGTTGAGGTTCATCAATCTGTTGGATTTTTAAAGAAACTGTCTCTATTGAGTGTTGAATATTGCTCCAAACTTAGACTTCTTCCTAACCTGAAGTTGCCACGTCTTCAACTCCTAGGACTTTCTAGTGGCACAAGTATTGAGAAATTTCCAAATATTGTGGGAGAAATTCCTGATTTATCGAGTATTTGGATTTATAACAGTCCCATTCAAGAACTGCCTTCGTCTGTTGAATATCTCATAGGGCTCGAAAGAATTACAATAATTTTATGCGAGAACCTTAGAGATCTCCCTAGAAGCATTTCTAAGTTGCTACGTCTCAAGTATCTTAATCTAAGTGATTGCAAAAACTTCGGAAAGTTTCCAAAATTGTCGTCATCATCATCATCAACAAATTCAGGCTGGCTGGCTTCGTCAAAGTGGGACAAAACTCAAGATATTAGGCTCTCTGTTGGGTTTCCAGCTTTGGAACAGTTAATCATCTCTAACTGTGATCTAGCAGAAGTAGATTTCCTCCAAAGTCTTCATTGCCTTTCCATCCTACAACATTTGGATTTATCAGGAAACAATTTCGTTAGCGTCCCTGCATGTATTTTTAGATTTACCCATTTGCAATCTCTTAAATTGATAGATTGTGAGGGACTTCGACAAATGAATGCAAGTAGTGGTGGCAAATCCTTCATCGATAATTTAACGATGATGATTCCTATGTTATATAGATTCTGTGAAAAAATGAGAACTACAATTAGAATTAGAGGAGGAGAGTTACCAGAATGGTTTATCCATAAAAGTAGAAAGAATTACATGTGTTTCCGAGTGCCTCCACCTAAAAGAGCCAAGTTAGCGGGTTTGGTTATCGGTATTGTTTTTAAACATGAGGATGATCATTTTGGACCGTCACACTCTTCCGCCAGTACGACCATGGTCTATATCAATGGTATATTCGTTGAAAACTTGGAGTACTACACCCTTGGTGGAGTATTGGAATCAGATTGTGTGTGGCTGTATTGTGTTCCGTGTGGTGCCTTCAATCGGTGGGATGAGAAAAATGAAGGGGATCACTTTGACATTTCGTTTGAATTTCCATGCAAAGACCCAATAGCAGACGTGGATACTAATATATTTGGGGTCCATTTTGTATTCGAGCAAAACGACAACGTGGATGATGATGATGATCCAAGAGTGATCCGGCATTATTGTTCTCTTGACAATAGAACAAGATTTTTTCAAAAACCAAATACTGTTCTCTTCACAATAGAACAAGTCTTTTCCGAAAAAAAAAAGAGGAAAAGAAATAGTCTTGGAGAACAATAATTGTTGCCAATCAGAGCATGCAGGAGATCAAAGATGAAGAGAAGGCATTGAAAGCCTAGCTGTGGAGGACCCAGTAATATATATACTTGATTCCACGTCTTTGTAAATTTCATACGGGTATTGATGCTCTGTGTCATTCAATATCATTAAAATACTTTTATTTTTAATGTCTTATGTTAGATAATTAATCCTTATATTTAATGCCTTTTGTACTAGATATTTAATCCTTTGTTTTGGTTGCTTTATTATTAATTTATTTTATGATGATATTGATACATTGTGTAACCACTTTTTTTTAGAAATGCAAGTTTTTCACAAATAAAAAAGTATGTAAATTCGATACAAGCCCTTTATTTATTTTTTTTTTAAAAAAGTAGATCTCACAAAATAAATAAATAAATAAATAAAGACTTATCTTTTTACATTTTTATTTGGTGAGATCCTAATTTTATTGAAGCTCTATCTTATAGCAAAGGAATATAGTGTAAACAACGCTCAACTCGAAGAAAAGAACATATAAGGAAAAACAAGGCCTATTACTTATAACGTATCACCGGTAATTCTATCCTATCCGGTCAAGTCTGTTATCTCCTTTGGATTGTATGACACTCATTAAGCTTCTTTTTCTTTTCGTATCAGTCTTGGAATCTTGACGGTTCGTCAATGTAATTGATGGTTAAACTATTTTTTTGAATTAAGAGTAATGCTATATACAAGTATTATGTATGCAAGTTTTTCAACAAAAAAAAAAAAAAAAAAATGCAAGTTCAATACAAGCTCATTATAAAAAAGAATAGACTCCACAAAAAACTTATATTTTTATATTTTGTTTTATGGCATGATCCACTCCTTTACATGCAAAATGTCTACGCGAGACTAGTATTCTTAGAACTTCACAAAAATTACTTTTGAGTTAATATTGCATCATCAAAAATACCTTTTCACGTCCCTCAATTACAGCTTCACTAACTCTCTCCCTAAATTAGAGTAAATTAGACTAAAAATGGCAATGCTTCCTGCCTTGCAATCTATTGGACAGACGAAGAAAAGTCCTACAACTTGTTTGAAAAAAGAAAATATTACCCATAGTCTCTATAACTATCATAGTTTCCACCAAATAAAAGATATATAACAACTAGTATCAAATAATACGGTAAAAATAATAACTAAAAACACAATAAATAGTATTTATCTTAAAAATGCATTCATATTGAAACTCTAACAAATAAATGTACACAGATTTTATTTTTCTTCCTTTTATTTTTTTCATTTTTTTATTGAAAGGAAAATCTCAAAAGAGAATATAAAGTTATCCACGTCTCTCATGTGACGCCCCGACTCCCATGTACAGAAACACGATAATCGTGACGTCGGAATGATGACAACACAGGTCACACATCTCAACAATAAATTCCAAGTGTGTGTATATATAGAAAGTGTACAACAAAAAATACAGTGGCTAAATTAAAGAAGTTGACTAAGCACCAGAATTGTAAATACATATTTATTTAAATAAAAGCATTTCAAAAAATATTACATTTATCCAGTAAAAAACGTAATAAAACCAAAATACATGATCCAAAAGCGGGAAACAAATCCCAACACGCAAGAAGGTGACCCCAGGTCACTCCTCCGGTGGAGCTGAAGCCTTAGACTCTGCATCATCATCTGCATCAAAATCTACAATTCTATAAAACGGAACCGTAGGGTGTCGAATACCACGTGAGATATGAATTTTAGTAAGTAATCAACCAAATAACTCATGAGATAAAAATACATTTAAACAACTAACATGAATGCATGCACATGTCGAATATGCATGAGCTCGAAATCATCATTTTTTCAAACTGATTATTTTCCAACGTAGGCCAAAAATCCCATTTGGCCCAATAACAAATCCATTAAAATAATTACCCGCCATTTTTCCAGAAAATGGCCCAATATAAAATCTATCATTTTTCCAGAAAATGGTCCACATAAATTATTTTATCAAAACTCACCATTTTTCCAGAAAATGGCGCAATATCCAATTATAATGTATGCACCATGGTCTCCCCTATGGACCATTCGCATACCCTGGCTCCCTTCATCACATCACGGGTAATGACCGTGCGTGTGATTTCGTAACAAACAATGCCCAGTTTCGCGCTCAGCGCCTTCGTGGCCAAGCATCCTCTAGGCCTTACAAGCAGAGGGGCCACGAAGTCGGCACGAGAGCATTACCATCCTGTCCAATCCTATAAATAAAATAATCATTTAATTAAAATATACATAAATACGAGATATCACATCTCACACCTCTACTCCATACAATGGTCTCAGGAGATTTCTTCAGGCTTACATGAGGAATACCAAAATTAACTCCCTTGTGCTTCCTCAACTGATTCACGCGACCAAGCCTACTTTGACCCAGTATTTTCCTACACATTACTGGACCCTGATGTCAAGTACAAATTAAGTGTCAGTCATCTTACAACATGCTAAAATCAGTACAACCTTCATGACCTTCCATGCTCCTCCATAAAATGCTATTGTATGTCCATTGTCGTCATGTTGTCCCACACATGATGCTCCTGTTCGGGAGTTCGATGCGCACATCGCCCACTCCGACTACATCCAGTGCTTTCCCGTCAGTTGTGTACATCTTTCCAAAATACCAGCACTATAGTTCTGCGCCATCTCTCAATATAAGTTGCTATGGAATGAAACCCCCTAAATCCAACACCCAATTGTCAACTGAACTGTGCACCACAAGAAATAGAGTGTCCTGTATTTCTTCGACCACTGCATTCACAGCGTCATCCTCAGTACATTTCTTATTCTGATAATCTCTTTTGATGTGGCCCGGCTTGCAACAATTCCAACAAGTGACCTGCTACCCACATCTCGACTTGCTCCTCCCTTGTTCCTGGTCCTATCATGTCCCTGGCCCCAATTGTCAACACTCAAGGCCAAACATGTATTAGAAAATTCCACAGAATCCTTACAACGTACCTCATCAGCGAGAATCAAATCGTATATGCCATCATAATTCAATTTCATCATAATTCAATTTTACTTATCGTCATCCACATGGCCTCCCAACTATTTGGCAACGATGCCAACAAAATCGACACTCTAATCCTATCATCAAATTCAAATTCTACATATGACAATTGATTTGTGATCGTATTAAAGTGGTTCAAATGTTGGCCCAGAGGTGTACCCTTCGCCATCCTCAGATTGAAGAGTTTTTTCATCAGATGCACCTTATTATTTGCCGATGGTTTTTCATACATACCTAACAAAGCTGTCATAAGATCTACCGTGGTTCACTCCTTAATAACGTTGTGCACCAATAATCTGGACAGGGTGAGCCGAATAACCCCCCAAAACTTGTCGATCTAACAGGTTCCAATCAGCATCTTCCATGCTCTCTGGCTTCTGTCCCAATAGAGGAAGATGGAGTTTCTTCCTTAGAGATAAGCCTCAATTTGCATCCTCCAATATCCAATTTGTGCCATCAACTCTGAACCTTGGAGCTCTGATACCAGCTCTTGAGATCTAGAAAGCACCACACACACAAACAACGTAGCAAGACAGACAATGAAATCAATGCAAAAGCACAGAAATTAAGCACACACAATTACACGACACGAATTTACATGGTTTAGCAACTTGCCTACGTCCATGGAGTTGCAGGGGATTTTATTCATAGGAGATTACAACACACAGTGAGTTACAGGATCTTCACTTTAGTCACATAATCTCAACTCTCTTTCTAGGGCTTTTTTTCCCCTCTCATTTGCTGGCAAACGTCTCTTGCCTCTTCCACTTTCAATCTGCTTATATTTTTTTATGTTTAAACATTACATATATATAGGCCTCGGTGTGAGAAACCTAAGGTGGCAAAATCAGGGTTATTCACTCGAGCGTGCTGCAAGGAAGAAGTTTGTGCAACATTCACTTGAGTCAACTATCGATTCCACTATCGTGTGCACCTTGAGCGAATAGTAGGGTTCTGCTTTAGTCAATCCCACTACTGTGTGCACCTTGAGTGAACAATCTATCTAACCTTCGATTGAGGCAAATGTTAAGTGCATCTTGAGCAAACTCTCTGTCTAAGCTTCGCCCAAGTGCTAAGTTGAGCGATAGTCGAGCAAACAATCTGCCTAGCACTTTTTAGCTCACAAACTAGGCTCCACACACAACCCAACAAGTCTTTGTTATTCTAAATTGTGTTTGAATACATAACATATGTTCTATCATAGGGGAATACGACTAGATTAATAATGGAAATACAGTCCATCAATAATGCTAATTGATATTGATTGATTTACACAACAAACTAAATATGGTTGAGAATAAGTCAAATTACTAGACATACTATAATATTATGAATATCTTCTAAGCATGGTAATATTTTAACATTTAATATAAGCTATGAATTAGAAGACACGGAACATGCTTCATGTTGCCGCCATAACAGACCATGGAGTGATTTGCAGGGTACTAGTTATGTAGATAATGGGTCGGGTTGTAGCATGGCCACATCAATCCAACTCGGCCCATTTAAGTGGAAAACTATCAGGGAGCAGTGTTGTCATCACTGTTTGTCCACTCTTGTTACACAAGTCTTAGAATTTCATATCACCTGCAATTCCCTGTCTAGATTGCCAACAATTCAAGTTTTATGGCTTGATACTGTTATGCATTTGCTCATATGTCTATTTTTGTTTAGAGTTATGCTATTTAATTATGAGAATTGCCATAACCACAAAGAGATTTAACAAAACTAAACTCAGAAACTGATATTAATTTATATGATACGTTAGATCTACTTTATGATTAAATTTATTTTATAATTTGACGTATTATATTAACTCATATCAGTTTGTGAGTTTATTTTTAAAAAAACATTTTGTGATTGCTTTGTAAAATTGTTGGATAGCATGCCACTTATTGTAAAAGTCATTATATTCATGACAAGACTCAAATATAACAATAAAGAAGCTTACATAAAGATTTATTATTTTATCTATCCAATAGTTATGCAATATTGATAGTGGGACATGAATACAACAGCCACATTTTTTTCCGGCGGCGGGAAAAGTCTAGCTAATGGTGTAACAAAGAACCATGACAGTTTAATTTAGTGACAATGCTAAGGTGCCTATCAAATGTGCACATTAGTATAAATGATTTTTTTTTTCTTTTTCTTTAACAGTTTTTAAACATTCTTAATCATTAAGAAAAAAAAAATTCACTGATAGTTACTTCCTTAACCATTAAGAAAAAATTAAAAAAATTAAAAAATAAAAATATATGAGTGGACATATTTGATAGTCATATTATTATTTTCCTTAATTTAATAGGAGATATTGTATTGGTTTGTGTGCATCTATATTAATGGTCAAGCTAATAAATGGAACTGATCATTCCCTATTAACAATTCAATTCAGCCTCAAACAGCATAACCGTTTCTTACTTTGGATGTCATCTTGATTGTCTAGCTTGTTGCATAGTTTCTACTTGTGCTCTTCTTTTCTTGTTTTTGTACACCAATATACACAAGGGAGGGAGCTTAAAGTCACACTGTTCGTCAAACAGCTGTGATGTAAAACTAAGGTGCTCTTATTGAAGTTGGAGAAGTATAAGAAATAGTTTGAGATCAATGCAAGTGACTGATCGAGTTGTAATATAATCCGCATCCTATTTTGCTTCTTCAAGTACTTTTGTACACCCTTATTTCTCTTTCCCAAAACATCTCTTGCGCAGTCGCATGTATTGTCTGTCATTCTTAAAGCAACACATGAATCCTACCCCACATATTATAAACTAAAACATCTAACATTTATAATTGCAATGATTAAAATCTCATCGATTCAGGAGTTTTCATATTCCCACCCTTTTTTAACCTAATACTTGTCTTGTAGTAAATTATTTGCTCTTGCACCCAATAAATTTATTTCAACCTGAATATAGGTTAACCGAATGCAATATTCACCAACATGAAGTTAGCCCCCACATCAAAGGATATTGCCCCCACCTTAGTTCCATCGTACCTATAAAGGGATCAACCATCCAGTTTAAATAACATACGAGTAGTGCTACGTACTATGCCCCCTCAATTTGCCCACTTAGGGTGCCCCTAGTGCAAATTGCACTTTTCTTTTCTTTTTTACTTTTTATTTCAAACATTTTTTTAAACATGTTTGAATAATTTTAAAAAATAAAAAAAATTAATATACTGATAGTCACTTCCTTAATCAATAAGCAAAAAAAAAAAAAAAAAAATTAAATATATGAACAGTCAAAATGAAGGAGTACAATGAGTAGCATACTAGCATTATTCATAACATTATGCTTGCCTGCCAAACCAGTAAAAGAATAACAAATTAATTTGAGAAACAAAATGGGCAAGGACCGACAAACCTCGCTTTATCTTTAACAAGCTTGGAAGGAGGCATCTGCTTTTGCACTGGCATACTCCACTATAAATAACAATTTTTTTTTTAAATTTTTTACTATAGATATGGGTTGTGAAGCAATCTGAGTGTATGCATATCTTCCGGTTAAGTGGAGACTTTTCTTCCCTTCTGAGCATCTATCCCCAACTTCGAACAAGAAAGGAAGGGAGGCAAACAGAGGCTTGTTTGTCATTGGCTTTGGTGGAGTGAAACAAGGAGTGTTCAGAATTTGGTACAGACAAATTAAGAAAACGGGAACAAGGAGAAGTGGAGAATTTCAAAGAATCACTACTGGTCGTCACATTACCCTTATTGCGATTTTTCTCTGGCAAAAATCTACTAGAAACCGTTGGTAATATGTCTGCCTCAAGTACTGAAGAGCACAAATTAGGAATAGACCGTGCTATACAATTTACCAGTTGGAAGGGGGTTTTTGTACCTAGTCGGGCCAAGCCCAGTCCATTTCACCGAAACCTATGGCCCATGACTTGGTAGGCGCATCCTCTTAGACGCGGTGCATTAACGAGAAAAAGACCGATCAGGATCCTATTCCCAATAAGATTAGCAACATTAAATGCGACATCAAATGGTCAACTCTAGGGTCGAGTTCCTGTCGTTGACAAGAACGACCGCATTAGATACAAGTACGCCATGACGTCTAGAATAGGCATTATAGTGACAGAGGAACCAGAGATCCCACATGAGACAGGGGTATAAATAAGAGGGAGCAGGCAAAGGGAAGAGTTTAATTACTCTAAACTAACTCTCAGCTGTTTCTCTCCTTTTTCCAGTACAAAATATATTCTAACTTTGGCATTGGAAGTGCCATGGACACACCCAACCACCACATTCTTCTCTTTTACAGGAACTTGGTGCGGATCGGAGCTGGTCATTACAAAACACGTCTTAACAGTTAGCAGTGTCTATTGGATTGATAGCTATTTGGATCTAAAAGAATCAGCATGCCTTTTATATGCCAACCACAATGTGCTCCTAAGGACCCTTGAGTGGGAAGCTACATCAACGAGCATGGAGAAGAGAGTTGCAAAAATGGAAGAACTCATAAAGAAAATGGCCTCAAATATGAAGACCCTTCAACAAGAGAATGAGGTGCTAAAACAAAGTAATGGCAACTTTGGAGAAGGCACCGAACCAAGTAGAATCGAATGGATGGAGGGGGAGTCGCAAAATACTAGTAAGATGCCACCCGAAGACGAAGAATGCAAGAGGATGAATGGCTAGTTGGACAGCCTTAAGGGCAAAAACGAGGAAATGACAAAGAGAATAAAAGGATCATCCTCTATGGACCAGCTACTCAGCATCATGAACCTGCACCAAAGCGATGGCCATCCCACTTCCACCCAAGTTCAGAGCTCCACAAAGAAAGATATATGACGGGTCCAAGGACCTTGCCGAAAAAACATTTAATACCCACATGCTTCCCTGGGGAAATCGCATGTCGACGTTCCACCTGACGCTGAAAGGCTTCTCTCAGGCATGGTTTGGAGCCCTACGGCCAGGTACTATCCATAGCTTAATTAGAGGAGTTAGGGTAGCGTTTCTTAATGCAGTTCATGAACAACCGAAAAAGAAGGTGACCGGTGACTGGTTGTTTACCTCTTTACTGTAATACAATGGGAAGAAGAAAGTTTGGAGGCGTACTTGTACTGGTTCAATAAAGAGTGAATGACCATGGATGATCAAGATGAAAAGATTACACTAGTAGCACTCTTCGGCGGCATTTGACCCTAAAGCCCTTTCATGGCAAAAATAGCACAAAGGACCCCGGCCAATGAGATTTCATGGACTGAGCCGATGACTTCGTCAACACCAAAGACACCCTTAGAGCCTTGACCACCCTGAGATGCATAGGAGGAGATGAGCTGGTGAGCGAATACAATCGTGGCGCCAGCACGAAAACCCATGAGAAGGAACCCAAGGCGAAGAAGGGGCAACACGAGAGAAGAAACAACATAAGAGAAGAAGTGACATCATCCCAATCCCCCGAAAAGTGCACTCAAACATGAACGTGCATTCATGGGATGAGGAGCACCCCTAGGAAGGCAACGACCACAGGTAGAGGGCTCACAGGTACTGTACCGAATCGAAAATTGCCACCATTTGAGGAAGAAAATGGCAGAGACCTAAAAAGAGATGCTCGGACTTCTATGTGCCCACCGCTTTTCACCCCTAGGCAAGCAGTTGGAGAAAGGGTGGTAGGAAACCATACGCCCAAAGGGCGAGATACGTGAAAGTCTTCAACATCGGGAAGTTGGCCAAACAAGCTTGAACCCAAAAGACCTCGACAGTTTCCTTCAATGACACTAATTGTGAAGGGGTGATCAACCTGTATGATGATGCCCTATTAGTAACATTACTGGTGTCCAACTACACCACTATGAGGATATTGGTAGACAACACGCGCTCTTGCAAGAGACACGCCATGATGAAAGAAGCTCGATTGAGTCCTAAGTCAGATCGGGGTGAAGAATACGTAAATTGCAAAACCAACAATAGGCAAGAAGAACACTTATTATACTATCAAATATTACAAAGTACAAAGTCCCTCCTTACAAACGATGTGAAAGAAATAAAAATAAAAAATAAAATGTCTCTAAACTTTGGGACGGGGAGTTGGGGCGAGGAAGGCATTAGGCATCAAGTCTCAGCCCAGGTAGTCCAGAGAGTCAAGGTCTTCTCGATTAGGCATAAGGCATAAACTTGGCCTAGTCCAAGGTCCCTGGATTGTCATGAAGGTTCTCCTCCATGCTCCCCCTCAAGTTCTTTAATCCTCAAAAGTACCTGTGGCTCCAAGCCTGTTACGAAGTTGCCTTGCCGCCACAAACTGGGGAGAGAGCCTGGCGAGTTTGTCATTGGTGACGACGAGCTCTAGCTCATTCACTTGTTCCTCACGAGACCTCATCATATCATTAAGCCACAGATGGGACCCGCCCAACTATATGTACAGGTCCTCGGCCTTGTCTTTGTCTCTTTGGAGTGCGGCATTCTTCACCATGAGCACCTCCTTCTTGAATTGGAGTTTGACCATACGCTTGCCTAATTCGTAGTGAGCTGCTTTAGCCTCCACCAACGAGGAAATGTACCTAGATAGTGCTCTTGGGACTCATTCACCTCCTCTTCTAGGTGAAGTGCCCCTCCTCTTCAAAAACCCTGGCTTCGGACCAGTGGCAAGACACCTCCTACCGTAGCTCCTCCATATCCTTGTAGAGGTCCCTGATGATCTCCTGCAAAGACCCATTGTAGGCCTCTACCACGGAAAAGGCCTTCCTGGCATGCTCTAGCATGGCCCTGAGCCTAAACACTTTTCAATAGGCCTACTAGCCAAGACTGCGCAAGGTCTCAACCTCATTCTCCACCTTGGCTTGACCTTCCATGACCCAGGCCGCAAGGGAATCAAACCCTTGCCAAATGAAAGTGGTTAGACAGATAGAACAAAAAAAAAAAAACTATCTCATCAAGACAATGAAGAGAGAGAAGTCCCACTAGAGAGAGGATGCTCCTAAGTTGATCGGTCATCTCTCATATAGCCTCGACCCTAGCCCCATCGATCTCTATCCTTGAAGGGTGAGACGTGGAAATGCCATCCCTACCGTGGGGCACCGAGCCTCCTAGCAACCCCTAGGGCAAAAGGTTAGGCACTTGCGATGTCAAGGGTTCCTAGAGCCTGACATCATTAACTACCTCACCTTTCAGCCACAGAGGAGAGCCAGGGCCCACAAAACTAAGCCATGGGGGAGCCTCCTTGAGGATGGCGGTTAGGGAGGTATCCTACTTGACAAAATTACTAGAGGAAGATAAGAATGTCGAAGACCCATCCTCACTCAGCATCACAAGGTCCGCATGAGAGAGGCCTTGGGGATGATGGCCTCAAGAGGCGCCTCGCTGTCAGAAGCCATGGCACCAAAGCCTGGGGGACATGGGTCGTCCTTGGTACTGCTCTGGACGACCCCCTCCATCTGGCAAGGAGCACCCCTAGAAGTCGACAAGGTCCCCTGATTGACAACTCTAGGGGCAAAGTGGGTGTGACTGGTCCCCTCAAGGTGCTCCACAGTAGCGATCTCCTTGGGCACATTGAATGCCAAATGGTGTAGGGCCTCAAGGAATGCCGCTTCCATCTCTTCTATATCTTGCTCGGACCGAATGCCCCCCCCCCCCCCCCCCACCCTCTCAGGTCTCCCTAAGGTGTATAAGGGATATCATGAAACGGCAGAGGTGCAACCACAGTCTCCTGGGCAGAAGACTCACATCGCCCCGAACCAACGTTAGAGCCTTCCAACTCAGGGGTGATCACCTCATCCTCTGGGCAAGACCTCTTCGTCGCCCCCCTCAAGCTAGTATGTAGAATACATCATTTACATCACTTGACTTGTAAGTCTTGGCTTGTTAGATTTATAATTTAAAATTTATTTTCTAAATCAAATTATATTATGTAAGCATTTTATTAGGTGTGTTATCCAAACAACTTATAAATAAAATTTCTTAATAAGAGAGGCTTTGCCATTAAAAAGTAAAAAAATAAAAAGCTTAAAGCCTTTTTTAACAATTATTTTATAATTCTATTTCAAATGGAGGATAGTTTCATATATATATATATATATATATATATATATATATATATGTATATAATTGAGATGATTTTTAATGAAGTGGCTATAGGTTGATTATAAAGTGAATTATAAAATAGCTTCAAAGAGTGATAGCCATAGGTTTATTATTAATTTTTGTCATAAAGAAGGTTTTCTTTTTTTCTTTTTTTGTTTGAAATTTTTAATTTCAAGTAAAGAATACGTGTGTCAATTTTTTTCAAATTCTAAGCATGTTATTCGAATTCTTCTTAATATAATAATTGATATATGTATATAGAAATTTTATAGAGATATTTGTTAAAAAAAAGCCCAAAACTTTTTTCTCAAAATTCGTATTAATATAAATAATTTAATTTATCCAAATAATTAGTCGGCTCAATTGATCGGTGTTGTGGTTGGGCTTGTGGCACAGCAGCCTCCATTAGAGAGAGAGAGAGAGAGAGAGAGAGAGAGAGAGAGAGAGAGAGAGAGAGAGAGAGAGAGAGAGAGAGAGAGAGACAGGTGGCAGGCTTAGCAAGGAGAGAGGATTTTTTTTTTTTTTTGATGGAATATGCTTCATTGCATTCATTCATAAACGAAGTTACAACTGTGACTTATCAATACAGGAGAACCAGACTATAAGTCAACTAACGCAACTGCTCAGGAGCTTCCCCGCCAACAAATTTCTTTGTGACGGACATTGTCTAAACTTCTACACCTTCTCTTCTGACAGCAATCAACAGAAAAGGCGCTCTGTCAAACCAGAGCTAAAACAATCTATCTTCCGAAGAAGAGAGGTACACCACGCTCCACCCTCCCTAGGAGGAGGAGTACAACCACACTCACTCCTCCCAAGGAGGAAGAGTACTAACACCTACCTTCCTCTAAAAGAGAAGTAGGACAACCACCCAACTTCCTTCAAAAAGAGGAGTGGGAGACTAGTCTTTTTTTATTATTTAATAAAACTAAAACAGAACAAAAAAACTGATAAAGGACTGTAAGACAAAAGAGCCCAGCCCGAGCTAAAGGCCCAGCCTGTTTCTGTAGGTGCATTGGGGCCCAACCCTTTAGGGTTTTATCTCAACAATATGCCGCCGCCGCCCAACACTAGCCTCTGCACTGCCCAGCCCTGCATCTTCCCCCGCCCGGCTCCTGCCCAGCCCCGCACTGCTCTCATCAGTGCCGGTTTTGAGGACAGCCCACACCACAACCTCCACGCCGCAACCTAGGATCTTTCTGCCCAGTCGCGCCCCGCAACCTCCACACCGCAACCTCTAGCCCCACATTCCAGCAGCACCTACACCAGCGGCCCTTTGTACTCCACAGTTATAACCCGAAAACAGAGCAACTGGCATAAACATCCTCTAAAGCCACCGCTCGACCCCTCACCCCAATGGACCCGAGGCCAAACCTCTGGCCACCGAAAACCTTACCGCTAACACGCCACCATAAACGACCGGAGAGAGGGGTTTTGGGGTAAGCCGAGGCAAGGCCATTGCGTAAGAGCCACGGCGATACAGCTCCCCTCTTCAGTCCTTCACCGAGAGCTTATCCAACAACCAGATAGAGAATAAAACAAACACAAATCTAAAACAAACTACAAAAACAGCTACTAAGAAAGAAAAAGAAAGAGAAAGAGAAGGGAGGGAAAAAAGGGAGGATGAAGCCGAAGCCTCAATCCCCCCCCCCCCCCCCCGGCGCTGGTTTCTTTGGTTAACAGACACAAGCCAATCATATTATTTTAAAGTTAATAGAGGTTTGGTGTGGCTAGGGAAACAACACTTCTCGTCTAATACATAATAAAATGACTAATCCAATCATATTATTTTAAAGTTAATTCAATATTAGATTATGTGATAAACCCAGAGAAACTTCTTATCATCGTGACATATATATAATTTATATCTAGCCTGAAGTAAATCATGTGATTCCCAATCTTCTCCATGGGAACAAATATCCATGCTTCCCGCAATTATGTGTACGTGCATGGCAATTATTCCCGCAAGCAACAAATTGTCTATATAAATTGAAGAGGCTGTTTGAGAATTTCTTTTTAGGATCGAATTTTGTATTATATATTTCGGCTGGAATAATGTTCCTAATCCTAAGCATGTTATTTGAATCCTTATTAATATAATAATTTATATATGTATATAGAAATTTTATAAAGATATTAACAACAACAACGACGACGACGAAAATCCAAATTTGAGCAAATGAAATTTACCTAAACGTAAACTGCAACTCGAGATAAGTGCAAGTTTGACTTGACTCCTTTCAGATAAAAATTATAGGAAATGTAACGAACGGTATTCAAAAAGAAAATCCCTGTGGGAGCTCGCTAAAAAATCCATGATTCTTCTCAAGGTCATTTTAGTTTTCCGAGCAAATAGAGAAAAATCTATAAGAAGGAAAAGCACTGATGGGAGAGACAAACACTGATGGGAGAGATAGAGACTGACGACAAGTTTTTCTTCAATGCCACGTACGGGTATAACTTAAGAGCATTTGTAGTGGCCTCAACAAAGCCAAATTATAGCTAAAGAATAGCTAAAATGTGAAAAAAACATCTACAATGGACTCAACAAATCCATAGTAAATTTAGCCTCCAACCTTTTGACTAGCTAAATTTGTTGAGTCAAATTCACTAGCTAAATAATATTTTTAATGTAAAATATTCTTCCCCCCCGTTGCACCGAACAATCCCGCGTAGACCAATTTCGGCTCTTTCCCTCCTTTCATCTCCTTCACCAAAACCCACTAGATCCCCTTTCATCTCCTTCCCCAAAACACACAATTGCAACAGAAAAACATACCTGGAAATCTCAGTTTCGATGGCCGGAACTCCCTCCCGAACTGCCTCCCAGCTCCAGCGTCTGCAGCACCGAAGGAAGAGCAACCGCAGCACCGAACGAGAGCAACAGCAGCACCGGACGGACTCCATCGTCTCCCAGCTGCAGCACCGAACGAACGCACCGCCGGTAAGCCGCCGAATCCCATGCCTCCATTGTTGGGTCTCCTCTGTTTTTAATTTTTTTTATGTGATTTCTGGTGAAGGGCAGCACCGAACGGACGATTCTCTGGTGAAGGGCAGCACCAGACGATTCTCTGGTGAAGGGCAGCACCGGACGGGATTCAAGCAGCACCGGATTCTCTGCGCACCGGTAAATCCCAATCCATCGTATTCTCTGGTGAAGGGCAGCACCGGATTCTCTGCGCACCGGAAAAATATAGCCGTTATAAATTTTAATACATCAATAATACAACCATAAACATTAATATAACAATAATACAACCATAAACTTTAATATAACAATAATACAACCATATTATATTAATATAACAATAATACAACCATAAATTTTAATACAACAATAAACTTTAATACAACCATAATATTTAATATAATCATATTCAAATTAAAATTAAAATTAAAATTTAATAAAAAGTTTAAAATCAATATTTTAATAAAATAGCTAAAGATTTGTTGAGCCTATTATTTGGTGTTACAAAAAGTGGCTAGCTAAAATTTATAAAAGTGAAAACTTTAGCTAAATTTTAACTAAAGTTTGTTGAGGCCACTACCAATGCTCTAAGGACGTGTGAATCAAAGTTTAGCTTCAAGTGATAACGTGTGGGTCCCGAACGACTTTGATTTCCATGCTTCCTTGTTTACTTGCGCCATACGTTGATAGAGAGATGTTACTGATCGTTAGACATCATATACTTTATTTATTTTAATATTATTTTTTATTATTTTTATTTTTATTTTCTTTCATTCTTATTAAACTAAATAAATTGTTTTATTTATTATCTATATACTAAATAAAACAACAGGTTGTGAGCTTTTCATTTTGGTACGATAATAAAATATCTTAATTCATCTGATCGAATTATTTTAATTTTTCTAAATTTTTAAATAAAAGATAAGAAATAATTTAATATTTTTAAATTTCAAAATAAATATAATATTAAAAAATGATATTTCAATCTCATTTAATTTATTTCAATTCACTATCTAAATCTTCTCTATTGTGTACACTTTATGTTGTTTACACTACTTATACAATTACTCAATTGAGATAAAAATGGAATGAAATGTAGTGAACGGTAGTAAAAAGGAGAAGACGTGTGGGTACTCGCTAAAACCATGGATTCTTCTCAGCAAGTGTTGGATCCTTTGGAGAAGGACAGATGGGAGAAATAAAGACTGACGACAAGTTAGATGGGGGAAACAAAGATGGGAGAAATAAGAACACATACCTTTTCTGACAAAGAAGAAGAAAGATGGGAGAAATTTGAAAGTAGCAGCTTCTTTGGTAATGCCCAGGAAATTTCTTGAGAGTTTAATTACACAGTGCCAGTGACCCACTCAAACCATCTTGATCCACTTCGTTAATATAAAGCTCTCTACCCACATGTCTCTCTGCACTTAATAACTCCTGACCCTTCTTCCTTCAAAGAAGCTACCAAGATTTCAATCTCTTCCATGGCCATCCCAAATGTCTCAAAGTTCTCCTCCCCTTCTTCTTCCCATCAATGGAATCATGATGTTTTCCTTAGTTTCAGAGGGAAAGATACCCGCAATACCTTTACCGGTCATCTATATAACGCTCTCATTATAAAGGGGATCAACACCTTCAGAGATGATGTGGATCTTTAGAAGGGAGACAAAATCTCCCCAGCACTTTTGGAAGCCATTGAACAATCTAAGATTTCCATCATCGTCTTCTCTAAGAACTATGCCACTTCCACATGGTGTTTAGATGAACTCGTCAAGATTCTCGAGTGTCAGAAATCGATTGGCCAAATGGTTCAACCCATTTTCTACGATGTGGATCCTTCAGCTGTGCGGAAACAGTTAGGAGAAGTGATGGATATGCATGAAAAGAAATTCAAAGATGATATACAAAGGGTGTTGAGGTGGAAGGTGGCTCTCAAAGAGGCAGCCAATTTGTCTGGTTGGCATTTGAACAATGGGTACGCTTTTAGTTTTTTTTCATGCAAGCATTGATATCAAATACATGAGGTGTAACCAAATAGGTCTCTCTCCCCTTTTTCATTTCTCGCTGATTTTATGGTAAATGCACTTAATCGGTTCCAATTCCTTCTTGCTGCTTTACTTTTCATTTCTTAATTCCTCTATATTTGTGGCACTATAGAAAGCCTTGATCAGATTCTTCTTAATTAGCAATTTCTAGATTGATCCTGAAATGCTTTTTATATGTAACAGTATGATTTCTAGATTGTCCTGTTTGAATGGCATGTAGGCATGAGTCCGATTTTATCAAGCGCATTGTAGAAGAGATATCAAGTATATTAATGAAGCGCACATTTTTAGATGTTGCGAAGAACCCAGTTGGATTAGATTCTCACATAAAGGCCATGAGTGAGTTGTTGAGTGTTGGGAATGATGACGTTCGCATGGTTGGAATCCATGGAATTGGTGGAATAGGAAAAACCACGATTGCAAAAGCTGTATACAACTCCTTTGCTCATCAATTTCAAAGTTGCAGCTTTCTTGCTGACGTCCGAGAAACTACAAACCAGTCCAGCCTTGCTCAATTACAAGAAACACTTCTATTTGAGACCTTGAGCATGAATACCAACTTAAAGGTGGGAAGTGTGGATAGAGGAATTACTATAATAAAGGAGAGGCTCTGCCATAAGAAGGTTCTTTTAGTTCTTGATGATGTCAATGAGGTGGAACAACTTGATAAATTAGCAAGAGATAAGAATTGGTTTGGTCCAGGAAGTAGAATCATTATTACAACTAGAGATCAACGTGTTCTAGATTACCACGGCCAGGTAGAAGGAAAATACGAGATCCTAGAACTAAGTGATGCTGATGCTCTTCAACTTCTTAGTTGGAATGTATTCAAGAAATCTTATCCTGAAGGGTATGAGGAGCTCACAGATCGTGTGGTTTAGTACGCCAAGGGCCTTCCCTTGGTTCTAGTGGTGCTAGCGCCTCTCCTATGTGGTGGAAGCAAACTTGTATGGGAAAGCATAATACGTAAATTACAAATTAGTCTTAATAAAAAGATATACGAAATACTTAAGACAAGTTTTGATGCACTGGAGGACAATGAGAAGGCTATCTTCCTTGATATTGCGTGTTTCTTTAAGGGAGAAAACAAAGATGATGTAACAAAATTTTTGGAAGCAAGCAATTTTCATGTAGTTCATGGAATACAAGTTCTCATTGAAAGATCTTTGGTGAATGTTGGATACGGGAACAAATTGCAGATGCATGACGTGATACAATTGATGGGTAGGAATATTGTTCATCAAGAATCTCCCAACGAGCTAGGAAAGCGAAGCTGATTATGGTCTCATGAGGATATTCTCCGTCTTCTTATGGAAAATACGGTAAGAGCACTTTAGTCCACTTGTTCTATCAATTTTATCAATTTATCATTTTTCTTTTATCAATTGAGTCCTAATATTTTTTCCTCCACTTGTTCTATGATTTATTAGGGAACTTATAATGCAATTCAAGGCATAAAGCTAGATTTGTTCGGGAAAAAAGATATTTTGCTAAATCCTAGTGCGTTTACAAGAATGAAAAGGCTTAGACTGCTTATAATCCGTCATGCACACTTTTCAGAGAGTCCTAAAAGTTTGTCTAATGAGCTAATATTGCTTGATTGGGATGGATACCTATCACCATCTCTATCATCCAATTTTCTTCCTCAGAAACTTGTTACTCTCAACATGCGTCACAGTAAAATCAAGCAATTCAAAGGAATAAAGGTAAATATCTTCTCTTTTTTCTAGATTTTAAATAAAAATTCAGATGTCTAGATCAATTTTTCTTTTAAAAAAATTTACTTGTAAAAAAGAAATTATATTGGTAACTCTAGGAAGCTGATACAATATTGTTCCTTTCACCTTTATTTTCCAGGTTTGTGAAAATTTAAGAAAAATAAATTTTTGTTTCTGTAAATACTTGACGTGCATCCCTGATATCTCAATGATGGCAAATCTTGAGAGTTTGAATGTTGAGGGCTGTTGCAATTTAGTTAAGGTTGATCGATCTGTTGGAAATTTAAACGAACTGTCTTTTTTGGATGTTACATATTGCTCTAAACTTAGACGCCTTCCTAACCTGAAGTTGCCACGTCTTCAATAACTAGAACTTGAAGAGTGCACAAGTTTTGAGAAATTTCCAAATATTGTTGGAGAAATTCCTCTTTTAAGTTTCATTTCTATTGATAACAGTCCCATTCAAGAACTGCCTTTATCAGTTGAATATCTCATTGGGCTCGAAGTTATATCAATAGTGTCATGCAAGAACCTTAGAGATCTCCCTCGAAGCATTTGTAAGTTGCCACGTCTCAAGAATCTTTGGATTTCGCGTTGCACAAACCTTGGAAGGTTTCCAAAATCATCGTCATCATCATCAACAAATTTGGGCTGGCTGGCTTCGTCAAAGAGGAACAAAACTCAAGATATGAGCCTCTCTGTTGGGTGGTTTCCAGCTTTGAAATGATTTAGCATCTCTTACTGTAATCTAGCAGAAGTTGATTTCCTCAAGAGTCTTCATTGCCTTTCCACGCTAGAAGAATTATATCTATCAGGAAACAATTTCATTAGCCTCCCTGCATCATGTATCACTAGATTTACCCATTTGCAATCCCTTGTATTGAATGGTTGCGAGGGGCTTCGACAAAAGAATGCAAGTAGTGGTGGCACCATGGCAAATCCTTCATCGATAATTTAACGATGATGATTCCTATATTATACAGATTCTGTGGAAAAATGATAACTACAATTAAAATTAGAGGAGGGGAGTTACCCTAATGGTTTCAGCATCAAACTAGGGAGAATGGGATGTGTTTCCGAGTGCCTCCACCTAAAAATGCCAAGTTAGCAGGTTTGGTTGTCGGTATTGTTTTGAAACGTCGAGAAGGTTCTGAGCTGAGGCCCCTTTCTTACCTCAATTTGAAGTTCTCTATCATTAATAATGGTCGTCAATTAGCTCTCGTAGCCTACCCCCTCTCTAATGGATATAGACTGGAATCAGATGGAGTACCATGGCTGTTGTGTCTTCCACGTGGTGCCCTCAAGTGGTGGGATGAGATCACCAATGAAGGGGATCACTTTGGTGTTTCATTTCAATGTGATGTATTCCCAAGCACAGTAGCGGACAAGGATAAATGTAATAAAAGATTGGGAGTTCATTTTGTATTCGAGCAAGACGACAACATGGATGATAATGATGATGATGATCCAAGAGTGGTCCAGCATTACTATCCTCCTAACAATAAGAACAAGATAGTCTTGGAGAACGATAATTGTTGCCAACCACAGCAACAGCTAGCAGAAGAACAGGCACTGACACATTGTGGAGGACCTAGTTATATATTTGATTCTTGAAATATTATTTTGTAATATTATTTTTTTAAGAATTTTAAAAAATTGAATTATTTTTGTATTTTTATTTAAAAATTAAAAAAATGCAATTACTATATAAAAGTTTACTTTTGTTTTCTTAAACGAATGAATTTTATCACTTGGGGGCTTTTAAAAACATTCATTAAGCTTTTTTTTGTTTTGTTTTGTTTTTTTGTTTTTTTTTTTTGACATATCAATGTTGGAATCTTATGATCGGTTGTCTTTACACTTCATTTTGGTTGCTTTATTATTAACTTATTTTGTGATGAGATTGATATATTGTGTAACCACTTTTTTTAAGAAATTCATTTTACACCTCTTTTGAAGGTTCTTCAAGGTAAACTATCCTCAATTAAGAGTAATGTTATGTGTAAGTATTAAGTATGCAAGTTTTTCACATTAAAAAAATAAAGAAAAAAAAATGTATGCAAGTTTGATACAAAATCTTTTATAAAAAATAAATAAATCTCACAAAAAAATAGACTTATCTTTTTACATTTTTATATGCTAAGATCTACAATTTTATAAAAGATACGCATGTGAAAGGTTTTTTTTTTTTTTTTTTTTAGAAAAAGAGGACGATACCTTAATTTTATTGATAGTCATCACTTATGACGAAGGAAAGCCGTGATTATACAAACAAATACCTGGTAATTACAAATAATAATAATAATAAAAAAAAAAACCAAACCCAAGCATAAAAAAAATAAATTAAATTAAAAAAATAAAAAAAATAAAAAATAAAAAATAAATAAAAAAACCTAAAATTGTCAATCACAATACAAGATACCCATAAAACCAAAGCCCACAATAATTCAAAAGAAAAAGAACCAACCCTAAATAACAGACCATAACTGAAAAACCTGCAAGAAAACCAAGAATTTGCATGCAAAGTAATAATAGTAAACAAATAAAAGCAAATGCAACTTACCAGGCCACTACAAGATACACAAATGCGGGAGACTAATTATGTCCATGCGGAAAAGGCCTCTTAACTTGGTAGGCAGCCTATCTTGATCACCATACCAAGTCATATTTAGGCCATCAGCTCCCACACGCGAAAGACTTGTATAATATTACGTCATCCAAAATACCTTTCACATCCGTCAATTACAACTTCACTAACTCTACCTGAACTCATTTTTCACACGACTTGTTTGAGTAACTAACAGCTTTGCTGAATACTTGGAAACTTTCATGTAAAGAAAATTGCATAATTCAGAGGAAGTTCAAAATTCAAGTTTTTGTAATTTCATTTATTTATGTACCGCTCAAATAACATACATTTCAACAGACCTAGCTTTTCTTTTCTTTTCTTTTTAATAGGAAAACAAACATTTCATTAAAATATAAGAGTTTACAGACATTTATCAAGCCAAATGGCTTGAGAAAGAAAGTCTGGAAAACAATCAAACCACATTGTGGTACACTCAACATTCCATGCAAAACGAGCAAGCCTATGAGCTACCCCATTTTCTTCTCTGTAAACATGCTGTATTTGGCATTTGGTGTACAAAGTCTGAACCTCTTTAATCTCACGCACCAGGTCGTTCAACAAAGCAGAACATTCAATTTCTGCATTCAGCACCTTCACTGCCATCAAACAATTTGACTCCACTACAAGCTTATTAATTCCCATACCCACACACATTTGTAAGGCACGAAATATAGCCAGTAGTTCAATCGCTTCTGCATTAATCCCTTCATCTTCAAGCTTGGTAGTTGCCCATAGAACTTCTCCCTTATCATTTAGAAGCACCATCCCCACCCCAGCCTTGTGGATATCCCTGAAAACTACCCCATCTACATTAACTTTTAACCAATCTGTGAGAGGTGGCTTCCATTCATAAAAAGCTCGAACCATAGGTCGTGGGAGCAGCTGTATTTCCTTGTAGAAATTGTACACAGCTAAAGCATTATCAACAACCTGCTGCACCTCAACAATTTTCTGCCCATGCACCATGTGGTTCCTTCTCCACCAAAAGCCCCAAGCAAGGCAAAACATGAAAGCAAATTCCCCTTCATTACCCTGCTCAACTACCTTCATAGCTACCTGCAGAACACTAAGATTTCAATCCAAAGATTGCATGATAGGCACATAAGAATGCCATATAGAGAGGATAGCCGAGCAATAAAAAAGAGCATGTGCAGTATTTTCGGCCTCTTCCTTGTAGAAACAGCACGAAACATCGGTTAAGACATGTCTTTTGTGCAAGGCTTGTTTTGAAGGTAGTCCCTCTTTGCATGCCCTCCATGCAAATTAATTTTATTAGGGACTTGCATTTTCCACAAAGCCTTCCAGAATTTCCTCAATTGGTTTGAGTTTGAGCATTCTCTAATGGTACCATTTTTCCTCTCCATAATCAGCCGATAACAACTCCTTACAGTAAACTTTCCACTCCTCTCTTGAGCCCAAATCCACTGATCTGGTTGGTTACTAATATAGAGAGGCACCTTCAAAATGTTAGCCACTAGGTTTGAATTGAAGAGAGCCCTTAATTGTGTCACATTCCACCCTCCAGTTTGAGTATCAATCAATCTATCCACAAAGGCTTCTTGAAAATCAACGCTAAGGTCAGTATCATGTTCCTGCATCAAAGCTTGGTGGCCAGGGATCCAGGGGTCTTTCCACAGTCTTGCTGTTTTCCCATCCCCAATCTTCCATGCACAGCCTTGTTTCAGTACCTTCGTAGCTTCAAAGATGCCTCGCCTTGCAAAAGATGGTGTTCTTCCTAGTCCAGCTTCAAGTAGAGAACCGTGAGGAAAGTATCGAGCTTTGTAAATTTTATGCAACAGAGAATTCGGTTCCTTCAATATGCGCCAACTCTGTTTTGCTAACAAAGCCAAATTAAAAGCATGTAGAGATTTAAAACCCAAGCCTCCCTACCCCTTCGAATCACACATCTTCTGCCAACTAAGCCAATGTATCTTCCTTTCCTCCTTCCTCTGCCCCCACCAAAAATTAGCCATCATTGCCTCCAACTCAATAAAAAAACCAGTAGGTAACAAGAAACAACTCATAGAATAGGTTGGAATAGACATGGCAACTGCTTTGATTAGAATTTCTCTCCCCCCTTGTGATAATAATTTCTCCATCCAATATTGCAATTTTTTCCATACTCTTTGCTTGTTATCAGAAAACGCCTTGGATTTCGATCTTCCAACAGCAGGAGGTAGTTCGAGGTACTTATCATACTGTTGAGCCCCTTGAACTCCCCATATCTGCATTAACTCATTCTTTTGTGCACTAGAGACATTGCCTGAAAAACCATGGCTATTTTTTCCATATTAATTTTTTGTCTCGAGACCAGCTCATATCTCTCCAATAAGGCTTGGATCTTCCTATTTTCCCCCACATCTACTTTACAAAATATTACTGAATCATCAGCAAACAATAGATGGTTTACTACAGGAGCACCTCTACATATTTTGATTCCAGGAATATCCTGATCCAGAGCAGCAACTTTAAGTAAAGAAATAAGCACTTCTGTATATAGCAAGAACAGAAAAGGGGACAATGGGTCCCCTTGTCTTAAGCCCCTACTTGGAACTATGTTGCCTTTAGGTTCCCCATTCACCAAGATTGAAAAAGTAGCTGTTTTTATACAGCACATAATCAAACTAACCAATTTGTTGTCAAAGCCCATGTTACTCTTCACCTTCTCTAGAAAGTCTCACTCCACCCGGTCATAGGCTTTACTCATATCAAGTTTAAGGGACATATAGTCTTTCTTACCCTTCTTCTTCCTTTTCAAATAGTGAATTAACTCATACGCCACAAGCACATTATCATTAATTAATCGACCCGGCACCAAAGCACATTGGGAATCTGAGATAATGTTAGGTAAGATACGCTTCATTCTATTGGCAATCACTTTTGAAATCAATTTGTAGACCACATTACACAAACTAATGGGTCTAAAATCTTAAACTTTCACTGGATTATTCTTCTTGGGAATTAATGTTATAAAGGTGTGATTTAAAGAAGATGGGAAGGAAACAATGTTTAAAGCATCTAAAACAGCATGAGTTACAGAGTTACCAACAAGATGCCAATACTTCTCAAAAAACAAAGGAACCATACCATCTGGGCCAGGGGCTTTTGCTGGATCCATCTGTTTCAGAGCCTCCTAAACTTCAGCCTCTGTATACCTTTTGGAGAAGTCTTCATTCATAGCATTAGACACCCTTCCTGCAAGTGCTACCAAAAAATCCATGGGACCTCTCTGATTTGCAGTTGTAAACATCTGCTGAAAATACTCAGTGATCAACCCATCCCTCAACTCCCCTTCCTGCCACTCCCCCTCATCATTAAGTAATTTCCCAATAGAATTCTTCTTCCTTCTAAGAGAAGCTTTTGTGTGGAAAAACCTGGAATTTTGATCTCCTCCCTAAGCCAAAGTGCCTTGGACCTCTACCGCCACATGACTTCATCCAGCTCTAACCACTTCTGAATATCTTCCCTGATAGCCTGCTGTTCAACCCTTCTTAAGCTCATCAGATCCATTTCTTGCAATTGCCGTAATCGGAGCTTAGCTTGTGTGAGTTTCTTTTGCACATGACCAAAACTAGTATGATTCCAAGCTTGTAGTATTTTCCCACAATTTGATATCTTCCTCATCAAATCATCCATGGAGTTGCTGTATGTGGCCCCCCTCCATGTATCTTCAACAATATTATCACAACCTGTCTCCCCAAGCCACATGGCTTCAAACCCAAACAGCTTCACCCTCCTCCTTTCCACAGTTGCTACTTCTGAGAGTAACCAAATGGGACTGTGATCCGAGTAAGCAGCCCCTTCATGTAACACTCTCGCATGTGCAAATCTAGCCCACCATTGTGGATTCCCAAAAAGTCTATCCAGTCGTACACTAATACTCGAACACGACTCCCTACCATTACACCAGGTATATTTAGGACCTCTAAACCCAATATCACGCAAGGAGCAATCATTCACAACCTGTCGAAATGCCAGCATCTGCCTTTCAAGCCTATCTCGGCCACCCCATTTCTCATGCTGATAGAGGATTTCATTAAAATCCCCAAACACCAACCAAGCCTCATCCACCTGTCTACATAAGGAGCAAATCAAATCCCATGTCCTATGCCTAAGGCTATGATTGGGATGACCATAAACCCCTGTAAGGAAGAACTTATCAGTGCTTATCCCATCCACCGTAACACACGCATCAATATGGTATTTCGAATAGTTCAAAATCGTTAAATTAATGTCCCTTCCCCACAACAACGCAATACCCCCACTCCTTCCTTCAATACTCACTACCAAACAATTACTAAATCCAAGCTTAAATTTACAAGAATCAAAATCACACACTTGTAACCTGGTTTCCTGAAGAAACACAATATCGAGAGCTTCCTTCTTGATGAGATCGCAAAGGGTCCGAATGCCGCGTGGGTTCCCAAGCCCATGGACATTCCAACTTAGGAGCTTCATGGCTCTCGGTGGTGCTGATAGTCAGCCACTTCCGATATGAAACTTTGAGTCTCTTCAGTTGCTTCTGTCGAAACACGCCTATCATGCCGTCGCTTTGAGATTCTGCCTGTATCCTCATCATCTGCGATCTGCACCTTTCACTTACGGGTTGAAAATGCCCACTGAGAGTTATCTGAACATGGAGAAGCAGTGCGATTGATAATGGACATACGTTTCCACTTGGCTCCTTTCAAAACATCAGGTTGCTTTCATCCTGTTAGGTCCAGGCCCTCATGCTGAGCTAGCATGGGCCTACCTTTAATTTGTGATTCATCTCTTTTGGGCCTTGTTAACGTATCCTGCAGACCCATTAGAGCGAATGCTTGATCCAAATCGCTTCCCACCCCTTTCGCACTCGCTTGATGTTTAAATATAACGTCTATGTTCATCTCAACCATCAAATTATTGGCTCCAAGAATCATGGAATTAAGATCATCTAACATCTACATGTTTTCCATCTCCTCATGCACTGAATTCAAATTCTGACCCATCCCCTCATCAATTACTGGCATAACACCAGCATCTGTTTCCTTCATTGATGCCAAATCACTCAATCTGCAATTAAGGGGATTTGAGGATGGCAACAGATTCGTAAGATCAAGAGTCCCATCCTTATTAGTCAGCTGTTGAGTCTTCACCACTTCCTCCACTGTAACCTCTGTAGTATCACCGAGATTATTGCCAGTTTCCTTAGCAGAATCTGTTGTGCTTAAGCTAGACGCTGGATTTGTTACCTGAACTCGTTTCCCATTGTCAAGGTGTGGCCTTTGAGACCACCTTCGAAGACTAGGGCTACCTGCACGCAGCCAACTCCCATAGGGGAAACCCTCATTCTCGAACTTCTCTTGGCAAGACTTCCATAGTTTGCATTCCATGTGAGTATGGCCTAAGCAGCCACAACAGTAACAAAAATTAAGGAGCCATTCATAGGAAAATCGGACCCAAACAGGATCAACAGAACCCATATTAAGCATCTTCCCACATAACAATGGCTTCGTAACATCAAGTTTAATCTGAACCTGCATGAATTCCCCCCACGCCATCTCGCCCTCATCAATATCAACTTCCTCCACTTTGCCTATAGTGCCTCCAATCAAATAACCAATATAATCAGATCTGGCAATTAAAGGAAGATCATGCAAACACACCCAAAAGAGAGCCTCAGTAAGTTGTATCTATTGGACCTGTTTGTGCCCTTCAACCTCCTTAACCAGCACTAGTTGCTTATCAAACGACCAAGGGCCATCACGTATCACCCTATCCTTATCACAGATATCTTCAAACTCTATCAACATGATGACAGGGCTTAATTCTCTTAACTGAATTTTCCTGATCGGTCTCCATGCTTTCTTCATTGTCATCTTAAAAGCTTCCCGATTGTAATGACGATCGGTTAGTAGTTTGACCAACAAACAATAACCACCACTAAGAGCAGCCGCTTCCAGTTTATGGGCCTCCACCACAACCTCCTCACTTTCCGTCTCCGTCAGAGACAGTCTCTTGTACATCTCCTCTAACCCCTCGTCCATGTGGATCCTGCACTACTCTACCACCCACCTACAAGCTGCAAAACCAAGAATTATCTTGTACAGCGACAGGAGAAAGCCTCTACAGAGGAAACTCAATACACCTAGCTAGTATAGTACTTACATGGCATAATTTTATTTGAAATATAAATTTTAAAATTTGAATCCTACAAATCAAGTCTTACCATTTAAGTAACCAATTTTGGACACTTGTCATCTGTGAACCATGATTTAATGAATTGCTAGTGTTGTGGTAAATGGATGGGACCATGTTGTCTCTTTGAGATAGAACTACCATGACTCACTCTAGTGGTTTGTTTTGCTATAATATATATGATGACTAACTTAAATTGGAGATGGATTAGATTTTTGCATGCATAATGTTTACCTTATTGAGTGTATGATTGCATAAGGTATTTCATTCTGATTCTATTAAACTAACAGTTAACGAGAGAAGTGGTTTCTTATTAAAACTCCTACTTTGATGGAAGTGTAATTGTAGTTGAAGGAAATTGGCCCTCTCTCTACTCTATAAATATATATATATGTAAGATTGTATTCAAAATTCAAAAAATGTTAAGTTAGAGAAATTGTTTCCTGGTGTTTACGTTATTTTCATATCTAGAATATAGGAGTTATGGCTTTGGATTCCAGTATGTTCTTTATACATATTTTAATTTAGTGAGAATCATGATAGTCAAGATCCCAAACTTATTTTACAATATTATGTGGATTGTTTTACATGTATTTCACTAATCATAACTTTGGCATGAAGGTTTGAAGATGAGAATTTATGATTTCCATCACCTTTACAGTTGAGTTCATGGCCTCCCCTACACTTCTCATATCAGCCTGCAACATAAAAATATCTCTTGGTAAATGTATCATTGGTGTAAGGCACAAAGTAAGAGGATGTTTTGTTCAACTTAGGAATCTATAAATGAACAAGAATAAAGGAATTTCTATCATTCACACACTGAGCCACAAACATATATACGTGCATACTTGAAACAAATAACATACACCAAGGTGAGAAGAGGCCATCTCTACACACTTTTGAAACGCTCCACAAATCTCAAACATTCCTTTTTGGGATCCTTTTCGTTGTCAGGGCCAAGGGCATGGCCATGGCAAAACCCTTGCCCCTGGCGTCACAAGCACCATAGGGGGCCTCAGATGATGGGGTTTTGGGTAAGAAAACTTATTTGCAGGCATTGGCACAACAGGAAACTTGTTCTTTCAAGCTGCCGATGCGGTATTCGGTTGATGTAAATGGTGCACTAGGTTTTATTTTCTTTGAAATGGAGATGAAAAAGGTTGCAGAGAATTTCCGTTACGCTCTGGTTCTAAAGTTTGCTCATATTAGGCCACCGATATAAAAGATTTGGTTCCATATTATTAAATCTTGGGATTTGTTAGAGGTTCCAATGACTAGCTTCATGGACGATCATCATGTGCTCTTTCAATTGCAATATGAACGTGACTTTGTGCATGGTTGGGCGAGAGAGGGGAGGTTGATGGAAGGTTGCGCTTTTAAACTTTTCAAATGGGCAAAATATTTTGATTTGCATATTGAATCCACATTAACGCCTCAATGGATATTTTTACCTAGCCTTCCTCTGCATTTATATCAGTCCGATTGCTTGTAGATTTTGGCCACCAGATTTGGGGATGGATAATGCCATGTTATAGAAGACTAGGGCCACTGGTGCAAGTGTGGAGATTGATTTGAAAGAGGAACCTGTGCAGGGATTTCCGATCGTGGTTTCAGCTAACAAGACTATTTGGCTGGAAGTGAAATATGAGAAACTTGGTTTCTATTGCTCAAAGTGTTGCCGTCAAGGTCACATGGAAGTGGTTTGCAAGATAGGAGAGTATAGGCGTCCTTCGAGAAGGGAGGGAAATATGAATCAAAAGAAAGTGTGGAAAGAAAAATCATCTGACAATGACTTTGAAAATGGTCAAAGCTAGGAGGGGAAGGATTGGATGGTTCTAAAGGTCAAAAAGCTATAAAGGATGTTGCACCAAAACGAGATGAGGGGAATACAATAGAAATTGAAGAAGGAGAAATTTTGTCTAATGGGGAAAAGAAACAGGATATGGAGAAGTTGTCTAGGTGGCAAAGCAAGACAGAGGGTAATACAGGTGATATAGTACCAAATGGTCAAGGTCTTATTGAAAGCACGAAAATTTTGGATGAGGCAAAATAGACTGTTAGTCAGGAAGTAAGAAGAGTTACGTCAGTGGAGGTGAATGGGGTTCGTGCTAGTGTGCTTTATTTGGATGGTATACAGGTAGTTGAGTTGGATTTTTTGGGAGGGGATACCGGTGTAGATGGCTTTGAGAAAGGCCAAACAGCATTGATTTTTGAATTATTGAAATTGAAATGCCGGTCCAATGATATTTTTGTGGAACATATTGAACCAGAAGCAAGACAACCAGATGTTAATTCAGACTATGAAAAAAGAAATAGCCTTCAACCACTTGCAAAGGAGAAATTTTATGATTCAGATCCTAAGATGCAAGAACCACTTTCAACATGCCATAGTGGTAAGAAACAGTCTGTGAGGCAGTCACAACGGGTTTTATCCCATCTTTCTATGAGGCAATCCAAACATGGGTTCCATGCATACATGAACATGGCCCTACACTTGAGCATTGCCAGTAGATATATATAGGTGTAATATATAGGTGTAAAAGAACTCTTTCCAATTAGTGAAATTGTTAATTAAGCACAGACAATATAACATACCGCAACACTTCATCGCTAATAAAAAAAAATCATCGTATTCATCAAGCTGGCAACCTTATTAATATGATATTCTTACCACGAGGGAATGAAGTGTTATGTACAAATATAAGAAACGGCTTGTTTAATTATACTGGAAGAGGAAAAGGGTGCAAAAAGTATCCACGAGGAAAAGCTTGGATCGCATGTATTGTCATTTTTGCCTTACCATGCCACTAGTTGACGTTAGTCCTCTGCTATTTTAGTTCCTATATTTTCTTAAAGCAACATAATGCTACCTCAAATTCTAAACTAAAACATCTAACATAAAATGTTTATATATATACTAAGATAGTAATAATAGTTGCAATGACGAGACATTCTACAAAATTTCTTGACAACCTACCATTTTTTCCTCTTTTTATCTTTCCTTATTTTCTTTAGGGAATTGCAAATATAGCACCATTAACCAAAATTAGTGAAGAGAAAGTACTAGTGATAAAAATCTCATCGATTTTGGTACTGTTTTCATAAGGCCACCGTTTATTAACCTGATACTTGTCTTGTAGTAAATTATTTGCTCTTGGACCCAAGAAATTTATTTCATCCATAATACAGGTAAACCAAATGTAATATTCATCAACATGAAATTAGCCTCCACATCAAGGAATGCCCCCTCCCTAATTCCATCCTACCTATAAAGGGATCAGCCGTCTAGTTTAAATAACATTATGCTTGCCTGCCAAACTAGTAAAAGAATAACAAATTAATTTGAGAAACAAAATGGGCAATGACCGACAAGCCTTGTTATATTTTGAAGAGAAGGAACCTAAGGCAAAGAAGGGGCAACAAGAGAGAGGAAGCAATGGCGGCACACACCCCCCCCCCCCCCACCCCCCCGGGGGAAAGTGCACTCAAATACCAACTTGCAAACACAAGACGAGGAGTGCCCACTGGAAGGCAACGACCATGGCCAGAGGGTACACAGGTACTGTACCTATCATAATGCAGAGGGCCACAGAACCAAAAATTGCCACCATCTGAAGAAGAAGATGGCAGAGATCTGAGTAAAGGTCCGAGAAGATATGATTGAACATCTAGCTGCCCGTTGCTTTTTTCCCCCTAGGCTAGCAGTTGGAGGAATGCATGAACTAAGACGAGAGGGTCGTCAAAGTGAAAGCTCGAAGAGGAGGAATGTGAGTAGAATGGAAGAAAGTCCTTCACGGTAGGACAAAACAATGTGCCATTGGGTGGGATCCATACCATAGCCGGGGGACTCGCCAACAGTGGCACGTCTGCATTTGGTAGGAAAGCATACGCCTAAAGAGCGAGATACGAGGAAGTATTCAGCGTCGAGAGGCCTCCTAAACAAGCCCTAACCCAAAAGACCCTAGCAGCTTCCTTTGATGACGTTGACTGTGAGGGGGTGATCTACCTACATGATGACAACCTGTTAGTAACGATACCAGTGGCCAACTACACCAATAGGAGGATATTGATAAACAGTGGTAGCTCAACCGACATCTTTTTCTGGGAGGCCTTCATCAAAATAGGGATAAGCAAAGACCAACTGCACCCGTCTCCCACACCATTGAGGGGATATTCTGGCAAGACAACACAACCATTGGGTTCCATAACCCTGCCTGTGATCATCGGAATGGGAAGACTCACAACAACCACCATAGCAGACTTCCTTGTGATCAAGGCCCACTCCTCGCGCAACACCATAGTCGGATGACCAACGTATAATAGCTTAAAGATGGTAACCTCAACATACCATTTGAAGATAAAGTTCTCAATGTAGAAGGAGGGTGTATGCGGCGAAAAAGTGGTGGCGAGGGAATGTTACGTGCAGGAGTTAAGGGGCAAGAAAGGCAGTGGGCACAAGCTGGAGTAGCTAAGAGGCGAAAACCAGCTTCACTACCTAAAGTTAACCAAAGCTCAACCAAGCAAAAACCCGACAGACCAGCGGGTAAGGATGTATCGGGATGGGAGATAGTTCCCTCTTTTGTTCAATAGCTCCCAGTGTAAAGAACAATTGATAAACTTAATAAAAGGTATAATATGAGTGTATGCGATTGAATGTTGCAGCATCTCTCCTCGCCATCCAAAGTGGTAATGTCCATATTTCCCTTGGTTATTTAAGTCAATGCTCCGCACTCACACCTGGCGATTATATGAGGGAACATCTCTCCCAAGTGTCTAAGTCTCTCCTCGCCACCAAGTGCGGTCAAGTCTATCTCTCACTTGGTTATCTAAGTCGATGTTCCGTGCTCACACCTCACCAATTATAAGAGGGAACACCTATCACAAGTGTCCTAGTCTCTCCTTGCCACCCAGCAAGGTTGAGCCCATCTCCCACCTAGTTATCTAAGCCAATACTCCACGCTCACACGCAGAGATTATAGAAGGAAACACCTCTCACAAGTGTCTCACTCTACTCGCCACACCCAATGCGATTGAGTCCATCTTCCATTTAGTTATCTAAGTCGATGTTTATCTTAGGCAACTGGCTTCAATGGTTACCTTAACCCAATTCAAACCCTGGTGAACAACACAAACTCTTGCAAAAGACACACCATGATGAAAGAAGCTCAATCGAGCCCTAAGTCAAATCAGGGTGAAGAATACAAGAATTGCAAAATCAACAATAGGCATAAGTGCACGTAGGTACAAGAAGAAACTTGAAGCTGCAAGTACACATGGAGGCAAACCTTCATGACAATCTCAGGACCTTGGACCAAGCCAAGTTTGCACCTAATCTGGAAGACCTTGATTCCCTAGACTACCTAGGCTAGGACTTGATGCCTAATGCCTTCCTCGCCCCGTCTCCCCATCCCTAAGTGTAGAGACATTTTATTTATTTATTTATTTTATTTCTTTCATCCCGCTTGAGAGCGGGGGACTTTGTACTTTATAATATTTGGGAGTATAATAAGTGCGATTCTGGCATATCCTCCACCAATGAGGTAATGTAGCCTAGACATGCTCTTGGGCCTCCTTCAACTCCTCCTCTATGCGAAGTGCCCACCTTTGCTCTAGGTCCCTCTCCTTCTTGGCGGCCTTGGATTCTAACCTGAGGCGAAACCCCTCCTTCCTTAGCTCCTCCATATCCTTATTGAGGTCCCTGATGATCTTCTGCAAAGACCAATTGTAGGCCTCAACCACAGCAAAGGCCTTCTCGGCATGCTCCAAAGTGACTCCAAGACTGAACAAGGCCCCAGCCTCATTCCCCACCTCGGCTCGATCGTCCAAGACCCAAGCTGCAAGGGAATCAAACCCTTGCCAAATGAAACTGGTTAGCAAGAACAGAAAAAACTACCACAACAAGACAATAAAGAGAGAGAAGTCCCACCAGAGAGAGGATGCTCCTAAGTTGATCAATCATCTCTCGTATAGCCTTGACCCTGGCCCAATCGGTCTCTCTCCTCAAAGAGCGAGACGTGGAAGTGCCATCCTCACCCCATGGCACCAAGCCATCTAGTAGCCCAAGGGCAAAGGGTCAAGCACTTGGGATGTCGAGTGCTCCTCGAGCCCGACATTGTTAACTGCCCTGCCTTTCGACCACGGAGAAGAGCCAGGGCTTGTAAAACCAACTCGTGGGGAAGCCTCCTCGAAGATGGCAGTTAGGGAGGTATCCTACTTGACGGATGTATTATAGGAAGATGAGGATGCCAAAGACTCGTCTTCACTCAACGTCATGAGAAAGGCCTTTGGGGATGGTGGGCTCAAGAGATGCCACGCTGTCAGAAGCCATGGCAGAGCCAGAGCTAAAGCCCAAGGGCGGGACACAGGTCATCCTCGATGTCGCTCTCGACAACCCACTCCATCTGGCAAAGAGCACCCCCAGAAGTCAACAAGGTGGCTGGGAGCGAACGCCCCCCTCCAGTCACCTGGCAAGGTAGAAAGAATATCCTAGAACAGTGGAAGTGTAGCCACAGTCCCCTAGGCAGAAGACTCAAATCACCCCAAACTAGTGTCAAAGCCTTCCAACTCAGGTGCGGTCACCTCATCCTCCAGGCAAGGCCTCTTCGCCATCTCTCTCAAGATGGTGTGTAGAGTACATCATTCACATCACTTGAATTGTAAGTCTTGACTTGTTAGATTCAAATTTTAAAATTCTTCTTCAAAATCAAATTATGTCATGTAAACACTTTATTAGGTGTGTTATCCTTACGACTTATAAATAAAATCTCTTAATAAGAGATAGGCTTTGCCATAAAAAAATAATAAGCTTAAAGCTATTTTTTATAATTATTTTATAATTCTATTTCAAATGGATGATAGTTATATACAATTGAGATTATTTTTAATGAAGTGGCTATAGGTTTATTATTAATTTTTGTCATAAAGAGGGTTTTTCTTTCTTCCTTTTTTTTTAAAGGGTAGAATACGCGCGTGTCAATCTTTTCAAATTCTAATTAAGCATGTCAAAAAAAAAAAAAATTGATGTTAGTTTATAAAAAGAAGCCCAAATTTCTTTCTCAAAATTCGTTTAATAGAAATAATTTAATTTATCCAAATAATTGGTCGGCCAAATTTTTTAAAATATTAAATAAATTTTTCGTAAACATAAACTCCAACTTGATGCAATCATGTAAGCTGTGCAAGTTTGACCGAATCAATTCAGATAAAAAATTAAAGGAAATGTAATGAACTGTATTCATTGTTCACAAAGAAAAAACGACATGTGGGTACTCACTAAAAAACCATGGATTCTTCGCAGGGTCATTTCAATATTCGGCGGAAGATAGACAGATGGGAAAATATAGACTGACGACAAGTCTTTCTTCGGTAATGCATACCTTTTCAACAAAGAAGAAGAAATTTGATGATCGGTTTGAAAGTAAGCAACTTCTTCGGTAATGCCAATGAAATTTTATGAGAGTTTAATTACACAGTGACAGTGACCCACAAATCGTTTAATTGATCCACTTTCTTAATAGAAACCTCTCTACTCACAAGTCTCTCTACACTCAGTAACTCCTTACCCTTCTTCCTTCAAAGAAGCTACCAAGATTTCAATCTCTTCTATGGCCATCCCAAATGTCTCCTTCTCCTCCCCTTCTTCTTCCCATCCTTGGAATCATGACGTGTTTCCGAGTTTCAAAGGAAAAGATATCCGCAATACCTTTACCGGTCATCTACATCATGCTCTCTTTGAAAAGGGAATCAAAACCTTCAAAGATGACGTGGATCTTCGGAAGGGAGATGAAATCTCCCCTGCACTTTTGGAAGCCATCAAACAATCTAAGATTTCCATTATCGTCTTCTCTAAGAACTATGCCACTTCCACTTGGTGCTTAGATGAACTCGCCAAGATTCTTGAGTGTTGGAAATCAATTGTCCAAATGGTTTGACCTATTTTCTACGATCTGGATCCTTCAAATGTGCGAAAACAATTTGCAAAAGTGATGGATATGCATGAAAAGAAATTCAAGGATGATGTGCAGAGGGTGTTGAGGTGGAAGGGAGCTCTCAAAGAGGCAGCCAATTTGTCCGGTTGGCATTTGAGCAATGGGTACACTTTCGGTTTTGATTAATGCAAGCATTAATATCAAATAATTCTGATAAAGTAAGGACTCAAATACTTGAGTTGTAACATAAACCGATGTGTTAAAAGCATTTATCATCTAAAAACTATGGGGTTGAAGAAGGATATATAAGCAAGAAATGTTGGCACAATTTTGAGACAAGAGAGCTGCTTCACCCTGCCATTCCAAAAATTTTTGTAGCCCATTTATTGCGCCAAAAGAAAATAAGTGAATTGCTTCAAAACATTACCGTAGGTTTTCTGGACCATTGGCAATGATATTTGAACGAATTTGAGAAGGAAGTTCTTTATTTTTCTATTTTGTCTGGATTTTATTTTTTTTTCAAGGATCACACTCTTTTTATCATTTCTCTCTGATTTTATGGTAGTTGCACTTAATTAATTGGTTCCAATTTCTTTCCATATCTTAATTCCTCTATATTTGTGGCGCTAAAGAAAGGCTTGAGATTCTAAGCGATTTCGAGATTGATCCTGTAATGCTTTTGATATGTAACAGTACTATGACTTGCCAAAAAAAAAAAAAAAAACAAGAGACCAAGTGTTGTAGGATGAGCTAATTAGCATGGTTAATGGCCCATTTTCATATATTGGTCAGCGCAGCACACTGCAATTTTCTTGTCCTATTTTAATGGTAGACATGAGTCCGATTTTATCCAGAGCATTGTTGAAGAGATATCAAGTAGAATATTGAAGTGCACATTTTTAGATATTGCGAAATACCCAGTCGGATTACATTCTCACATACATGCCATGAGTGAGTTGTTGAGTGTTGGGAATGATGACATTGGCATGGTTGGAATCCATGGAATTGGAGGAATAGGTAAAACAACTGTCGCAAAAGCTGTATACAACTTATTTGCTGATCAATTTCAAAGTCGTAGCTTTCTTTCTAACGTCCGAGAAACTACAAACCGGTGCGGCATTGTTCAATTACAAGAAACACTTCTATTTGAACTTGGACAATGCCAACTTAAAGGTTGGAATTGAGGATAGAGGAATTAATGTAATAAAGAAGGGGCTCTGCCATTAGAAGGTTCTTCTAGTTCTTGATGATGTCAATAAGTTAGAACAAATTGAGAAATTAGCAGGAGATAAGAATTGGTTTGGTCCAGGAAGTAGAGTCATTATTACAACTAGAGATCAACACGTTCTAGATACCCATGGCGTAGAAACAAAATAAAAGGTCAAAGGATTAAGCTATGTCGATGTTCTTCAACTTCTTAGTTGGAATGCTTTCAAGAAATCTTATCCTCAAAAAGAGTATGAGGAGCTCACGAATAGTGTAGTTCAGTATGCCAAAGGCCTTCCCTTGGCTCTAGTGGTGCTTGGATCTCTCCTATATCATAGAAGCAAACCTGAATGGGAAAGCACAATTTGTAAATTACAAAGAAGTCTTCATAAAGAGATCTTTGAAATACTTAAGATAAGCTTTGATGAACTAGACGACAATGAGAAGGCTGTCTTCCTTGATAGGAAGATATTGCGTGTTTCTTTAAGGGAGAAAACAAAGATTATGTAACTAAAGTTTTGGAAGTTAACGATTTTGATCCAGTTATTGGAATACAAGTTCTCATTGAAAGATCTTTGGTGCATGTTGGATATGAAAATGAATTGCAGATGCATGACTTGATACAATTGATGGGTAGGAATATTGTTCAACAAGAATCTCCCAACGAGCCAGGAAAGCAAAGCCGATTATGGTCTCATGAGGATATTCACCACGTTCTAATTGAAAACATGGTAAGAGCACTTTAGCCCACCTGTTCTATCAATTTTATCATTTTATCATTTTTCTTCTATCAGTTAAGTCCTAATATTTTTTAGTCCACTTGTTCTATGATTTATTAGGAACTAATACAATTCAAGGAATAAAGCTAGATTTGCTTGGGCAAAAAGACATTTTGGTGAATCCTAGAGCCTTTACAAAAATGAAAAGGCTTAGACTGCTTATAATCCGTCATACATGCTTTTCAGAGGGTCCTAAAAGTTTGTCTAATGAGCTAAGATTGCTTAATTGGGCTAGATACCCATCACAATCTCTACCGTCCAATTTTCCTCCTCAGAAACTTGTTACTCTCAACATGTGTTACAGTAAAATCAAGCAATTTGAAGGAATAAAGGTAAAGTTATGACCTAGATATCTTATCTCTTTTCTGGATTTTAAAATAAGAATTCAGATGTACGGATCAATTTTTCTTTTAAAAAAATTTACTTGTAAAAAATAAATTATATGTGTAATTCTTGGAAGCTGATACATTGGTCCTTTCACCTTTATTTTCCAGGTTTGTGAAAATTTGAAAAAAATAAATTTTTCTCTTTGTGAATACTTGACATGCATACCGGATGTCTCAATGATGGCAAATCTTGAGAGTTTGGATCTTAGAGGCTATTGCAATTTAGTTGAGGTTCATCAATCTGATGGATTTCTAAACAAACTGTCTAGTTTGGATGTTAGAAATTGCTCTAAACTTAAACGTCTTCCTAACCTGAGGTTGCCACTTCTTCAATTCCTAGAATGTCATGTGGACACAAGTATTGAGAAATTTCCAAATATTGTGGGAGAAATTCCTCATTTATGGAAAATTCTTTTTATCGAAAGTCCCATTCAAGAACTGCCTTCATCAGTTGAATATCTTATTGGGCTTGAACGTATAACAATAACTCGATGCAAGAACCTTAGAGATCTCCCTAGAAGCATTTCTAAGTTGCCACGTCTCAAGTGTCTTTGTCTTAGGGTGTGCACAAACCTTGGAAGGTTTCCAAAATCAACGTTATCATCATCATCAACAAGTTTGGGCTGGCTGGCTTCGTCAAAGAGGAACAAAACTCAAGATATGAGCCTCTCTGTTGGGTTTCCAGCTTTGGAATTGTTGGACATCTCTTACTGTGATCTACCTGAAGCTGATTTCCTTGAGAGTCTTCATTCCTTTTCCACGCTAGATTGGATGGATCTATCAGGAAACAATTTCGTTAGCCTCCCTACATCATGTATCAGTAGATTTACCCATTTGCGATTTCTTAGATTGGTGGATTGCGAGGGGCTTCAACAAAAGAATGGAAGCAGTGGTGGCAAATCCTTCATCGATAATTTAATGATGATGATGCCTATGGTATTTAGATTCTGTAGGAAATTGAGCATTAGAATTAAAGTTAGAGGAGGAGTGTTATCAGAATGGTTTCGGCATCAAACTTGGGAGAATGACGTGTTTCCGAGTGCCTTCACCTAAAAATGCCAAGTTAGCAGGTTTGGTTATCGGTATTGTTTTTAATTTGGATACTTTTGGATCATCGCCCTGTTATAAGCTTGTCAAGGTATATATCAATGGTCGATGGGCTACTGGTCTAGACCCCGAACATGACAGAGTATTGGAATTAGATGGTGCAGTGTGGCTGAATTGTTTAGGACATGGTGACTTGGAGGGGCGAGGTGACACCAATTTAGGGGATTGCTTTCGAGTTTCTATTGAATTTGTATTCAACAACACGAATGATGATGATGATGATGATGATTCAAGGGTGATCCGGCATTACTGTTCTAATTAATGAATCGTTACCAACCAAAAAAGACTGAGAAGTTAGTGTTGGAATCTTATAATCTGTTTTCTTTACAATTCACTTCGGCTGCTTTTATTATTAACTTATTTTGTGAAAACACAAAGAGATTGTGTAACCACTTTTTTTCTTTTTATGGAAATGGATTTTACCTTTCTTGATCGTTCTTAAATGCAATTCATGGTTAAACTATTCTTAAATTGTAAAAATAATTATTAACAATTTTTTATAAAGACCTCTAACTTTTTATAATATGTCTACGCGAGACTTGTGTAATTAAAATTTTACAAAACATTACTTTCGAGTTATTTTTCTTCTTTTTATTTCTTTTCAGTTTTCTATTGATCAAAGGAAAATCTCAAAATAGAATAAATTCCCTTATTTGAAACTACAAAGCCAACACAATTATTAATCAATTATTGGGGATGGTGAAATCTGAAACCCCAAACTATAACTCAACTTGAACTCCCTTTTCACATTGTTTCGGTAACTAACAGCTTTGGCCAATACTTGAACTTTCAGGAAGTTCAAAATCCAAGTTTTTTGTACTAGCACCAACTTTTAACATATATTTAAGCACATTGAAAAAAACTTTAAACTGGTGATTCCTATAACGTCTATTTATCGGAGTCGAATAGCCAAGTCACACGTAAGGGCTACAATTTCTCAAACAAGAGCCGCGCTGCAAGGGATCGAATTATCCCTAACCCAGGAACGCTTCTCTAACCCTTCCATCTCTCTCCTTTTATCTCCTTCAAAAACCATCCCTAACCTCTCTCTCTCTCTCTCTCTCTCTCTCTCTCTCTCTCTCCCCCCCCCCCCCCCACGCATGAAAACCATAACCGTAAAAATGAGGAACTGGTTCACGTCGAGGTCGATGGGTGAGTTATTTTCTGTGTTTCAGTTTCTCTAATCCTTAATTTATTTGAAATTCTAATTGGACATGGACTCTCTCTCTCTCTCTCTTGGCATGCTTTTCATTTCTTTAGCCAAATGAAAAAAAAGGCTAGATTTTTTTTTTCCATTTTACTTGTCAAAAGAAAAAGGTCTAGATTTAACTTGCTTAAATTCTTTAGGGCAAAAAACTAGATGCATTGTATAAAGTGAAGGATCCAGAAGTGCGCCAATTTGTGCAAAAATGCTTGGCAACTGTGTCTCTGAGGCTTTTTGCAAGGGAGCTTATGAATGATTCTTTTCTCCAGATAGATGATGGTGAATATGAGGGAAAATAATAAGAAGCTCAAAAATAGGCCGCTTGTTTACACACAAATTTCACGGGCTGGTTCTTTGCAAATGAATTAAGTCTGGTCTAAATGGTAGCTGTTAGAGCATCTGAATAGGCATAGTTAAACAAAAAATGAAGGGAAAATGACGAGAAAATAATACGCACCAATGGGAGACCGAAAATGGGGTTCAAAATTAATCCAAGAATAATTTCATGAGCTAGTTCATGTTGCTTGCTTGCAGACTACAGTACGAGAGAGAGAGGTCTTCGGTTCGACAGAGAGAGGGGTTTTCGATGTGTGTGTGTGTGTGTGTGTGTGTGTGAGAGAGAGAGAGAGAGAGAGAGAGAGAGAGGTGGGGTGGGGGGCTGGATAGAAAGTGAGAAATACTCACCTGTAGCGTGGCGCACCAGACTAGATAAAGGATCACTTACGTGTCACTAGTTCATTCGTCTCCGTTTATTTCCATTTATAGGATTATCATGTCCGGAGCATTTCTCAAGCACATTTAGTAACTTGTTTACGTTGCATTATTTGATTTGGAATATAAATTTTAAAATTTAAATTTTACAAATTAAATTTTATTATTTAAGTGATGTGAATAGTATACTCTATACACCAATTTAAAAATAAAATAATTCTTTCAATTAGTAGGATATATGATATAATATCATTATCAAAGAAGATTCCAATGTACGATTTGTAGCAACTCCTTAGAATGGTAGTTAAACAAGGACATCCTTTCCAACACAAACGACTTTCAAGCTTAAAATGCAAACGGGTTGGCAACAAGGAAAGGACATTTCAGTATCTTGCAAAGACTGCACTGCATACGGCATTTTTATGTGCTCTGTTCTTAACTCGTGTATTTATCAAGGCAGTAGGAAAAATAATTTAAGGTGCTTTAGGGAAAAAAAAAAACATATTTTTTTATTTTTTTTGGGCCAAAAACTGCACAGAAATTGTACAATTTAAACTTTTATATTAACATTATTCTTACAAATCTAATGTGCACCACACTACTCATCTGAAGATACATTATATTTATAAAAACAGTCAAAATACATTATAAAAACAATTTAAACTTTAAATATTTCTCAGTCACTTAGGACTCGTTTGGGTGCTTAAAATATCTCAATATATTTATGAATAATAATGATATTATTTAAATTAAAATGTTTTATTAAGTTTTGAAAATTAAAAGATAAAAAGTTAAATAAAAATATTATAAAATTAAAATATTATTTGATGGGAAGTGCTAGTGTGTTGCCCAGCTTTGACCACTGGGCATGCCAACTAGTACAAAATTTTTTTTCATTTTTTTTTCTTTTCATTTTTATAGTTTTTAATATATTTAAATATTTTTAAAAAATAAAAAATATATTAATAAACTAAAAGTCACTCCTTAAGCAAAGAAAACAATTTTTTTAAAAATCAAATATATGAGGAGTCAAATAATAAAAAAATAATAATAAATAATAGGCCTATCATTATCCTGAAATCATGATTCACGGTTAAGAAGTAATTTTTCTTTTTACTTTTTTATACACAAGCTCTCGTTTTTTTGTTTTTTTATTAGACCACACGTGGTCTCACGTTGCAGCTGATCTGTACATTTTCAAAACAGAACTTGGAAAGACGACGATGGTCAGTCGATACCTCTCAAATCGCATCCACCCAATTCATGGTCCCGCATAAATTGTGTACTGGATTAGCCCCTCCCACTTCGCGGTCAGCCCCACTCCCCTGACCGAAAGCTCCCTTATCTCGGCCCAAAATGCTCTCTCTGTGTATATGTTTTTGTAAGGAATGGTAAATGACTGGATGCTAAATAATTTGGGAAGCTGAAAAGGTATAAAGTATAAACAACCGTTGGAAATTAAGGGGTAGCTGTGAAGTGCGGCGGTAAAAGGAATTCTAGAACTTCCAGTTCCTTTAAACTTTCGTTTTCCGATTCCAATTCGGAATTTAATTTCATTTCCTGCACCCGACCAGAATTATCGCCTATTAAGGCTCTTGTGAAGTTTCCCAATTGGGGGTAAGTTTCGAAACCCTAGCTCGTCCAATCCCCGGTCCTTTCTTCTTTTCCAAACATGTTTGGTGGGTCGAAATTAACACTAAACTTAGAAACAGTTTTTTTTTTTTTAAATTCTTGAACTCTGTCACTGTTTTCTGATGCTTCAGCTAAGTTTTTTTTTTAATAATAGATCACATACATTCATTAAAGAGGAAATACAATTTTGACTTAAACAACAAGCCAGTTACAAACGTTAATAGCTTCTCAACACACTAACGTGGTTGACATGGTCTAGTCCAGACGACCAACTTCTAAAGACCTAAGTCTAAGAGACAGCTCAACTTTATCCATGATAGAGTTACCAAATCCTCATACCCGACTAAGCGGAATATAGGACACCAACCCCACCAAGCACCGCCAAGCAGAGGGGGGGGACCACTCCATCCGGACAAAAGTCCGATGGTACTATTTTTTGGATTTTTATTTTTGGAAATAAAAGACAAGACACAAAAAAAAAACCGGAAACACTGTACACAAAAAACCAGTGAACCAGTAAGTACTATAGGGCGTGCAGTACACGCGCCACGCTAGGAGGAAACCGACAGCAGATCTTGGTAGTCCCCGACTCACAGGCTCCATAAACGCCGCTCTTGGTGTCGGCAGAGGAATTCTCGTTAGCGCGTGAGAGCCACGCACCGGAAAAATTTAACTCACGCGTGCGGGCGCTTCTCTGCTCCGTTTGGCACCGCATTCGGTGGTCTTGAAGATCGGTGGCTGGGCAACACCATGGAGGGGCGCGTGTTGGTCGGTGGTCGTCGGATTCTTTCAGATCTGTGATTCCCTTATTTGGCCTGAAAAACAAAAAAACAAAAAACAAAACGCAAAAACAGAAGGGGGAGGGGGAGGGAGGCAGGGAGATGGAGGGAGGGGAAAGGGAGCCGAAGCTCCCACCCCCTCTAGCTGAGAGACGTTGGTGGGTGTGTAGAGAGAAGTGAGAGGTTTTAAAAACTAGAGAGAGAGGGGACGGGGCCATCTTGACATGCATGCCGAATTGGCTTGCTTCGGCAAAGTTGTGTTTGGCTAGTCACATAATTATGAATATTTTGTGAATAATAATAAAAATGTAATAAAAATATATTAAAAAATAGTAAATAGTAATATAAAATAATAAATAATAAATAATTACACCCAAACCAGCATTAATGAATTGTCTTTTTCTCCGTTCAGAACACTCTCATCAACTAAAGTCAAATTTAGATTTTAACTAATATGATATGAATTTATTTTTATTTATTTTATTCATCTTTAATCTCTATATTAGATTATTTATTTATTTTTTATATAATTATTAAATAATATTAATTTAACATTTTAAAATTTGAATTACCTTTTACTCATTATATGTTAATTAGTGATGATATTATAATTTTGAAAAAACTTCCAATACCCAAAAACTTTCCAAATCAAGTATATCTTCTATCAAAAACCTTTGAAGCCAAAATAATAAAAAAATATTATTAATTTAATAATTTATTTTTCTAAATTATTTTTTACTATTAATTTTATTTTTCTAAATTAAGAGCTAGAGGGAAATATTAATATTCTACCATAAATTGAAAAAAAAAAAAAAAAAGAAGAAGAAGAAGAAGAAGAAGAAAAAACCTAAAGTACACAAGCTCTACAAAACACCCCACTAGAAAAGAACACATAACGTAGATAAGAAAATAAAATATTTTTTTTATTCTTTTTTGTATGCTATAGTGACTATCAAATTTGATCTAAAGAACTAATTTATTGTAACAAAAAGTCATCCACTTTTACATTTGCATAATCTAATGAGAGTGCTCTTAGTAGTTAGATTAAAATGTTGAGTAATACTATATATAGTCGTGAAGTATGTAAATGCCGTGCATTTTGGTTTTTAGGGATCTGTGCATTCGAGTGCTTGCTGTTATTTTGGAAATTCGAGAAATTGGAAGTGGTTGCATTTTGCCCATTTTGTTTGTTTAAATGTGTAAATTGGAGAAATCATCTTCCCTTTTATTTATATATATATATATATATATATATATATTTTAAAGAAGTATGATTGAGCTGATTTTTCAATTGTATTAATTTTGACATATTTTAGATAGCAAAAATATTTTATCTTATTTTATATATATTTTTTTAATTTTTACACAAAATATAATAAATAATTTAAATTTTTTAAATTTAAAATAATAATAATATTAAAAAATAATATTTTATTCAATTTCAACTTTTGTTTTTATTCATTTTATTTTAACTCACTGGAAGATTAACTGAATTTTATTCAATGTTTCTTTTGCCCAAAAGCACCCGAATCTCAACCCAAAACGTTCTCTCTCCCTCTCCCTCTCCCTCTCTCTGATCTCTCTGTTGTATATATGTTTTTGTAAGGAATGGTAAGTGACTCAATGGTAAATAATTTGGATAGTAAAAAAGGGCTAAACGGCCGTGTGAAATGTAAGGGTGGGCAACACTTTTGCCGAATTTGACTCCGACCGATGTCTCCTCTAATTAGACAGAATCGAACAAATAAGAGTAGTGTTGTAGCCCGAGGATCTCCAAGAAGGCAAAATATTTTTTTTCTATTTTTTTTTATTTGTTGCACCCACCGACTATATAAAGAGATTTCCATATCCAATAGTCTGCATAACTAGGAAACTCAAAACACTTGGACACAACGGTTCCAACGTCACAATTGTTTTCCTTTTATCATTTGAGACCTCGTTTGGATATTCAGTTCAGATGAAATGGGATGAGATTTTGTGACGCCCCCAAATTCCGTTTGGGATCGGACGGACATTTGAAGCGTCGAGACATGCAACACAAGGTTACCTGCCCCCGTTCATGACATATAAGATGCAATAATCCTAACATGCATCTAACATTATGCAATATTCGCAGCGGATAATTTTTTTTTTCTTTAGCAATACTATGCACCAAACTGAAAATATCCCAATACTTAAAACATATTTCATAAATAAAGATACATTGAATAACTAACATCACAGCACTATTCCAAAATAGTTATGATCCAAAAGTACTGGAGATGCAACTCCATCGTACAAGTAGTAATTTAACTACTATATTAACATTAACGACGCACCGTCGTTCAGTCGACTGTGTCTAGTTGGTCAGCTCCTAATCTTCCTTCAGGTCCTGTAACAAGATCTACCATTCGGGGGGAATGGTAGTTGGGACTACCACAGTGAGATTTGATTACAAATCTCAGCAAGTTAACAAAAAACTTCCATACAGACTAATGATGCATGTATGACAGTAAAAGCATAAATGCATAATCAAATTCATAAGTAATTAAAGCATAACTTAGCGTACAACATAGCATAATTGACATAGCTTAAATTGAATCATGAACTGAACTTGACTTAGCTTGAACTTGCTCTGAAACTTGAATTAACATGAACAATACATACTCCACAGTTGTTGTGGCCCCATGTATTCTACGTGTAAATACATACTCCACAATTGTTGTGGCCCCATGTATTCTACACAAACTTGACTTAACATTAAAAATACATACTCCACAGTTGTTGTGGCCCCATGTATTCTACACAAACTTGACTTAACATGAAAAATACATACTCCACAGTTGTTGTGGCCCCATGTATTTTACGCATCACAATTGTAGTTAAATACATACTCCACAGTTGTTGTGGCCCCATGTATTCTACACAAACTTGACTTAACATTTAAAAATACATACTCCACAGTTGTTGTGGCCCCATGTATTCTACACAAACTTGACTTGAACATAACTTGAAATACATGACCAACTTGAGATAAAAACATTTCGTAACATGGCATAACATATAATAGACAACATATTTAACATGACATACTTGCAACAGTGAATATTACATGACTTGATATACATGTAATAGATGGCATACTTAGCATGACGTACTTGTAATGTACAGTAATACATAACAGAATATATTATGTAACAGATAAAAATTGATGACAGAATAAATTCTGTATAATAGACAATTACATGATAACTTGACATGGCATGACACATATGATAACATACATACATACACTGTAGTTCTTTTACTTAGCATACATACACAGTAGACTGCTAGTAAGTTAAAAGCTAACTTACCTCGATCTCCGCGTTTCTTATAAAACTTCAAGTGCGACCACGAGGAACTGTAATTAGTGATTCTAAAAGTTAGAACTAAATCACTAAATATTTGAAATATGGAAAATACTAACTTAAAGAGTAAAATTTTCATTTTACTCTCTACATGTGGAAAAATGACCGTTTTACTCATAACTTAAGGATTTTGCATACTAACTCCAAAAGTTTCTAAAATTTACATTCCTCATGTAAATTTTGTCCTAAACTTAAATATCAACTCAGAAAAATTTAAAACAAAACACAACTATGAAGAACACACTATGGTCGAAACATCCATAGGCCATTTCCCTTTATTTTTGTTGCAATTCCTTCTAACTTCAAAACTCATGCTTAAACCAAAATTTTGCAACAAACATCTTCTAATCCTAAGTTCAAAACCATACTTAAAACATCCATTTAGAAAAAGCTAATAATCAACACCAAACTTTTTTGTAAAAAGATCCAAGCACTTGAATCACAAGTTTTGACCTTAGATCAAAACATCTCCAAGAATTTCAAAAATCAAATCTTACTTCTAACATATTCATAATATCATCCTAACATCAACCATGCTTTAAATCATCAAACTAAAGTCACCAAAATCACAAAATAACATTTGGAGTTTTTGGTTTTACACTTAGTCCAAAAACAGAAACTTTTTCCTCAACTAGTTTTGATAAATATCTTGATCTATGACTTGTATATATATGATCTTCAAACCAAACCATCACATGGTTTAAAAAGATGTCCTAAAACATATATAAGCTTCTAATTCAAGATCACATGGTTAGAAATTAACCAAAACATAAATTTAGCCAAGAATATCCACACTTTGGCTTATTTGAATATCTCTTTGCATAAAATTTCATATCTTTGAAACTAACATCAAATATCTTCAAAATAATAATATAACATGTATATAAGATACTTAGGATCTTCCAATAAAATTATTAAAGTCATTAGAATAGGTTTAGACTACCAAAGAGTTAAACTTTCTCAAAACAGAAACTGTTTTTCCTCTTCCAGTTTCTAAGTTTCTAAATCTAAGAAAATCTTTCATCAAAACCTTTAATCATGCAAAAATACTCAACCAATAGTCATATATACATGTTAACAATACTCCATAAAAATTTCGGACCAATATATATCCATTAGCTTGGTCAAAAACTCCAAACTATAACATACTCTCCAGATTCACGCCCAGAATGATCTTTCCATGGTTAAAAATACTTTTGACTGACCAAATGACCATGGAATGATACGAAAAATACATCTACGGAAACTAGACTCAAAAAGGAACAACTTATATGAAGGAGACTTTATGATAAAACACTTACAAAAGCTTCGAAATGGGTGTGCAAAAGTACTCCTAAAAGCTGTCTGAGAAAGAGTGTTTGGTATTCTTTTAATGGAAAGCATAAATGAAGATAATTTCGTGGGGAGGGGTGGCTGGAGATACTTGTGGATAAGATATGGAAGAGATGAGGCTGGAGTGAGAGTTAAGTGTAGGACTCTCTTACCCGAAGTGAGAGTTAAGTGTAGGACTCTCTTACCTAATAATATCTACAAAAATCAACTCAAAATATTTTTACCCAATAATATCCACAAAATTAGCTTAAAATATTTTCTAAATGTGGAGTAGATTTGGAAGAGTAAGGTGGTTAAAATCTTTCCATGTGTATTTTAAATCTATGTTCTTAAGATATTTTCCAAATGTGTATTTTGCTTAGGTGTCATGATCTCACACCTTGATTTCCTTCACAATTCCATCTAATGGTTTCTCTTTGTGCTAAGTATCTAATACTATTCATTATGTGTGGTTAAGATCTTGCCAAGTATCCAAATAAAATTTCGCTAACCTAATTTGGACATTTCACACTGTGATTTTGAAAACACTGCGTTTAGTACGTTTACCGAGATTACTATTCACTCCCAACAAAAACGTAATAAACTTAATACTGAAAAATCTTAAATATTCAATTAAGCCTAGTGGTGTAGACTATAATGTATTCTGACACTTCTAACTATCTCAAATAATTAAAATCGCATTTCTGGCACCATAGTGAGTGATAACACTAACTATGTTGACAGGCTAAAACCTATGCGATTAATGGATTCGTGAAAACTTATGAGGTTTTCACGAGGTTCCTAAAGTTAATAGAAATATCACAATTGAATTTCTAGCGGGCTGTTACAATCTCCCCTCCTAAAAAAAAGATTTCGTCCTCGAAATCGAAGTAAGTAAGAAATAACAAGTTAAGAAATATGTGTTGCTTACCAACCTGGTGTCTATCCCGTATATATTTGCCTTTGAGATTATGTCATTCCTTAACTCTCTTATTTTAATCAACAATTATATTATACTTCTTTCCACAAGATTGGCCAAGTTGTATCAACACACTCTCCAAACCTAAAATTTCAAGTAAATAATCTTCCGAAACTCTTCTTTAGAAAAACATAGGCGATATACTTTAAGTGTTCTTGTAAATACCAATGTTAGTAGAGAATTCATCAAAATTAAGCTGTTATCATCTCCTCTCTCTCTCTCTTTTTTTTTTTTTTTTTCGGTGGCCCTCTGTTTTGGACCAGACAACTCTGATGCGCATGATTTTTATAGGTCTTCTGTAGTTGTCAGGCGCCGCATAGCTACGACACTACTTTGTTCTTCTGTAATTGTCAGGCACCGCAGCTATGATACTACATTGCTCTTGTCTCTTGTAGAGAAATGACTCACGAGAGATGATTCGTCATAATTTTTTCTATAAAAGAATTATTAAGTTCATTTTCTTTCTCATCTCATCTTCTTCACTTTTCTGAAATTAATCTGCATTCTTACTCTGCAATCTCTTTCTGCTTACTCACTTTGCAATGGCTCAGCAATCTTCTCATTGCCAAAACTTGAGGTATTCTGCACCTCGTTCCCCAGTTGTTTCTGCTTCTTCCATAGGTGCTATTATGCAATCAAATAATGATCTGACTAATAAGTCAGAAAATGAACTTATCTACGAGCTTGTGAGTCTCGGTACTCGATACTCATCAACCATTGTTGCATATTCTCAGAGACTGCAATCCAGGACTGGTGGGGTTGACAAACTCCATGAGAGTATTTCTCTGCTTCAGAGGCTTCTTATGGAATCCAACATGAAGATAGAAGCAGTAAAGCGAGAGAACAGAGATTTAAAATCTTTGTTTAATTCTTCTTTTCGAGTGGCTACTCCTTTAGATAGGAGAGGCATGCAGATTTTTGAAGAGCAAGAACGTTTAAAGATTGAGGCAAAGAGCCTCAAATTTCTGTAATTTTGCTTTATGATAATAAAATAATACTTCACAAATATTCATATTTGTGTTTCTATCTTCTGGTATATGTTTTATGTACTCCATTTTATTTCTTTCAGGGATTTTCATATATATGACATGATCCAATGACTCATATAAATATGCATTTAATCATGCATATCCAAACTCTCAGTAATCTTCAAGTTAATAAAAACCTCAAGGAGTTCTACTGGTCTAGGACTAACTTACTTCTTTATAATCGCAACAATCAGTCATCTTCCTAGGTGGTACTTTGATAACTGACCAGTTAATAACTTAAACTTGAAACTTTCTCTCTTATGATTGTCATAACTCTTCTATCCATCATAAGTTATCAATTATTCTAACTCTAAATGATTTGTTCCTAATGTTCACATAAATCCTCAAGACCAATATTTTACTCTCCATATAATAGTCTCAAAAGAAGATCGATCTATGTATCCATAAAGATAGTGTTTTGCCAGAAATCATTTACTGGCAGCGTGGTAATACTATTATCATAAATAAATTCTACTAAGGCTAAAGTTTCTCCTAATCAAATTACTCTTCCAAACACAATTTCTATCGTATTCTCTGAATCAAAACAATTCTCCAAATATGTGGAATACCATTTATCAATCCTACATATCCTTTCTCATATTACTAAAAGGTATTCTATATCTACATTGGTATGAACAATAATACTTCTAATGAAAATTGTTACTCTTACCACTAGGGTAACAATTTAGCTTCCAAGCTGAATTCTCAAGCACCACAATTAATAGAAACAATGACTCGTTTGAATCAAACAATGTACAATTTACCAACTCCAATGACTTGACCTACTCCAAAATAACAATAATGCAATACTACCATAAATTGCAATCAGATCAACGTTAACTATGTTTACCTCAACTAATTCTTCATCCATCAGGAAATTCTGATCCTCTTGATTGTTATCTCCCTTAGGATTCCGAGGTATTCTATCACGAGTCATGTGTCCCTTCTTAAAACACACGAGCATATATATTAAAACCACTTACTACCCTTCATACCTTAAGAAATTCAAGCCTAATGTTTGGTGCATTTCCTAAGGACATGTGGATTTACTGCCCAGAGACGTATTGCTCTGATACCACCCTGTGACGCCCCCAAATTCCGTTTGGGATCGGACGGACATTTGAAGCGTCGAGACATGCAACACAAGGTTACCTGCCCCCGTTCATGACATATAAGATGCAATAATCCTAACATGCATCTAACATTATGCAATATTCGCAGCGGATAATTTTTTTTTTCTTTAGCAATACTATGCACCAAACTGAAAATATCCCAATACTTAAAACATATTTCATAAATAAAGATACATTGAATAACTAACATCACAGCACTATTCCAAAATAGTTATGATCCAAAAGTACTGGAGATGCAACTCCATCGTACAAGTAGTAATTTAACTACTATATTAACATTAACGACGCACCGTCGTTCAGTCGACTGTGTCTAGTTGGTCAGCTCCTAATCTTCCTTCAGGTCCTGTAACAAGATCTACCATTCGGGGGGAATGGTAGTTGGGACTACCACAGTGAGATTTGATTACAAATCTCAGCAAGTTAACAAAAAACTTCCATACAGACTAATGATGCATGTATGACAGTAAAAGCATAAATGCATAATCAAATTCATAAGTAATTAAAGCATAACTTAGCGTACAACATAGCATAATTGACATAGCTTAAATTGAATCATGAACTGAACTTGACTTAGCTTGAACTTGCTCTGAAACTTGAATTAACATGAACAATACATACTCCACAGTTGTTGTGGCCCCATGTATTCTACGTGTAAATACATACTCCACAATTGTTGTGGCCCCATGTATTCTACACAAACTTGACTTAACATTAAAAATACATACTCCACAGTTGTTGTGGCCCCATGTATTCTACACAAACTTGACTTAACATGAAAAATACATACTCCACAGTTGTTGTGGCCCCATGTATTTTACGCATCACAATTGTAGTTAAATACATACTCCACAGTTGTTGTGGCCCCATGTATTCTACACAAACTTGACTTAACATTTAAAAATACATACTCCACAGTTGTTGTGGCCCCATGTATTCTACACAAACTTGACTTGAACATAACTTGAAATACATGACCAACTTGAGATAAAAACATTTCGTAACATGGCATAACATATAATAGACAACATATTTAACATGACATACTTGCAACAGTGAATATTACATGACTTGATATACATGTAATAGATGGCATACTTAGCATGACGTACTTGTAATGTACAGTAATACATAACAGAATATATTATGTAACAGATAAAAATTGATGACAGAATAAATTCTGTATAATAGACAATTACATGATAACTTGACATGGCATGACACATATGATAACATACATACATACACTGTAGTTCTTTTACTTAGCATACATACACAGTAGACTGCTAGTAAGTTAAAAGCTAACTTACCTCGATCTCCGCGTTTCTTATAAAACTTCAAGTGCGACCACGAGGAACTGTAATTAGTGATTCTAAAAGTTAGAACTAAATCACTAAATATTTGAAATATGGAAAATACTAACTTAAAGAGTAAAATTTTCATTTTACTCTCTACATGTGGAAAAATGACCGTTTTACTCATAACTTAAGGATTTTGCATACTAACTCCAAAAGTTTCTAAAATTTACATTCCTCATGTAAATTTTGTCCTAAACTTAAATATCAACTCAGAAAAATTTAAAACAAAACACAACTATGAAGAACACACTATGGTCGAAACATCCATAGGCCATTTCCCTTTATTTTTGTTGCAATTCCTTCTAACTTCAAAACTCATGCTTAAACCAAAATTTTGCAACAAACATCTTCTAATCCTAAGTTCAAAACCATACTTAAAACATCCATTTAGAAAAAGCTAATAATCAACACCAAACTTTTTTGTAAAAAGATCCAAGCACTTGAATCACAAGTTTTGACCTTAGATCAAAACATCTCCAAGAATTTCAAAAATCAAATCTTACTTCTAACATATTCATAATATCATCCTAACATCAACCATGCTTTAAATCATCAAACTAAAGTCACCAAAATCACAAAATAACATTTGGAGTTTTTGGTTTTACACTTAGTCCAAAAACAGAAACTTTTTCCTCAACTAGTTTTGATAAATATCTTGATCTATGACTTGTATATATATGATCTTCAAACCAAACCATCACATGGTTTAAAAAGATGTCCTAAAACATATATAAGCTTCTAATTCAAGATCACATGGTTAGAAATTAACCAAAACATAAATTTAGCCAAGAATATCCACACTTTGGCTTATTTGAATATCTCTTTGCATAAAATTTCATATCTTTGAAACTAACATCAAATATCTTCAAAATAATAATATAACATGTATATAAGATACTTAGGATCTTCCAATAAAATTATTAAAGTCATTAGAATAGGTTTAGACTACCAAAGAGTTAAACTTTCTCAAAACAGAAACTGTTTTTCCTCTTCCAGTTTCTAAGTTTCTAAATCTAAGAAAATCTTTCATCAAAACCTTTAATCATGCAAAAATACTCAACCAATAGTCATATATACATGTTAACAATACTCCATAAAAATTTCGGACCAATATATATCCATTAGCTTGGTCAAAAACTCCAAACTATAACATACTCTCCAGATTCACGCCCAGAATGATCTTTCCATGGTTAAAAATACTTTTGACTGACCAAATGACCATGGAATGATACGAAAAATACATCTACGGAAACTAGACTCAAAAAGGAACAACTTATATGAAGGAGACTTTATGATAAAACACTTACAAAAGCTTCGAAATGGGTGTGCAAAAGTACTCCTAAAAGCTGTCTGAGAAAGAGTGTTTGGTATTCTTTTAATGGAAAGCATAAATGAAGATAATTTCGTGGGGAGGGGTGGCTGGAGATACTTGTGGATAAGATATGGAAGAGATGAGGCTGGAGTGAGAGTTAAGTGTAGGACTCTCTTACCCGAAGTGAGAGTTAAGTGTAGGACTCTCTTACCTAATAATATCTACAAAAATCAACTCAAAATATTTTTACCCAATAATATCCACAAAATTAGCTTAAAATATTTTCTAAATGTGGAGTAGATTTGGAAGAGTAAGGTGGTTAAAATCTTTCCATGTGTATTTTAAATCTATGTTCTTAAGATATTTTCCAAATGTGTATTTTGCTTAGGTGTCATGATCTCACACCTTGATTTCCTTCACAATTCCATCTAATGGTTTCTCTTTGTGCTAAGTATCTAATACTATTCATTATGTGTGGTTAAGATCTTGCCAAGTATCCAAATAAAATTTCGCTAACCTAATTTGGACATTTCACACTGTGATTTTGAAAACACTGCGTTTAGTACGTTTACCGAGATTACTATTCACTCCCAACAAAAACGTAATAAACTTAATACTGAAAAATCTTAAATATTCAATTAAGCCTAGTGGTGTAGACTATAATGTATTCTGACACTTCTAACTATCTCAAATAATTAAAATCGCATTTCTGGCACCATAGTGAGTGATAACACTAACTATGTTGACAGGCTAAAACCTATGCGATTAATGGATTCGTGAAAACTTATGAGGTTTTCACGAGGTTCCTAAAGTTAATAGAAATATCACAATTGAATTTCTAGCGGGCTGTTACAGATTTTTTGTTAAAAGTTAAATAAAATATTGTTATAATATAATTTTTTAATATTAGTTTTGTTTTGGGATTTGAAAAAGTTAAATTGTTTATTATATTTTATGTGAAAATTTGTTAAAATTATAATGATTATATGAGATAAGATAGTTTAGATTTAGGTATCTAAAAGTCCTAAGATGGCTCTCTCCTTTGCAGGGTATGCATTGGGACCAAGTTTTTGGCCCTAAAACCCGATTAAACCCGATTTCTTTTTCACCTAAAGTGTTTGTTAGAGAACCTCACCCCCTTATTATGTATCTTGCTTTCCATTTCTTAATGAAATATTTGCTTGCTTAGGGAAAAAAATAGCATCTCCTTAATTTCATGGCATTCTGGTAACTTTGTTAAAAATAAAACAGAGATAAAAACCAGACGGAACCAAGCTTCCGTTAAAAGCAGGGCAACCAGAGTGCATGTGATGCAAAAAAAGTCTTCAATAGAAATATCTGATCGATCTGATCTATCTCCAGCTCACTGTCAAAGCACACGACGTCTCCCTTCAAAGAAGACAAATCATTGTCACATAACGAAAACCATCTTATTGTCCCGATCGAGCTTGGCTAAGAAGCTTCACCTCGCGTTCCAATCCAAACTTCACAAGCTCAGGACTTCCAAAGTCAGCACAACCACCACTTGCCACCTCCGAGCCCTGCGCACCTTTCGCTTCGTGTTCCCCTTCAAACGACACCCTCTCCCTAGAACCCTCCTACACGCTTCGACCCTCTGGCTCTAGCCCCAATTGCGACTTCGGCAATTTTGATGGGAGTCAGAGTTCGTTCCTGATCGGAGTTCGGAGTTTGGCTTTCTGACTTCGTCGGAGTTGGAACCCAGTCTTAAATTTTATGGATGGATAGCAGTGAAAGTACGGCGGTAAAAGGAATTCCAGAACTTCCAGTTCCTTTAAACTTTCGTTTCCGTTTCTTAATTTAATTTCATTTTCTGCACCCGACCAGAAGTATCGCTTATTAAGGAGATGTTTGGTAATATTTTTCAACTCATCTCATCTCTTTCCTAAACATTACTAGAAGAGAAATATTTTCAAATTAATCGTTTCAACATTTTCAAATTTATCTTCCTTTCAAAACAAAGAAAAAAAACAGAAAGAAGTCCAAAGTCAGGCATACTGGGCAGGCCCGTGCACGCCGTCCAGAGTGGCAAAATGAAACCCAGCGTTGCATCTTGTTGAAAGCGGTGCGTTCAAGAAAATCCCTAAGCAACTGCAACTGCAACAACGTCCCTCTCTGCAACTGCAACGGAAAATCAAATCAAGACCTTGCCCCTTTGTATGCAACTGCAAATCTGCAACAACGCCCCTCTCTGGTCCATATCTCGTGGTTACTGATCCCATTATTACTTTTCTGCTTTAATTTTTGTGGGTGTGTGCTCGTTTTTTCTCCTGGTAAAGTAGCAGTTAGCGGAACAAACTTGTGAAAGGCTCTTACCCCTGGTTCGACGCCGAGGAGTGGATAGCAGTAGAGGGCGGCGTGGTTGCTGCTCGACCTAACGACGGAGCTCAGTCACTTCGTCCAAATACCGATCTGAGAGAGAGAAACGATAAGAGAAGAGATTTGTATTGAGATGAAGATCTGAGGGAGACGAAAGAGCTGCGCCAATCTGAGAGAAACGAAGGAAAGAGCTCCTGAGCTGCGCCTTACTAAACCACCAAGGTGTGTTTCTTTCCTTCTTCCTAAGTTCGTCGTTTTTTTATTTATTCTTATTTATTTAATTAAATAATATAAGAAGAATCTTATGCATCAATTCGCCCAACTGATATTAATATATAAAACATATATTTAATGAAATAATATGGATTAAAAATAGAAATAATTTTTTTAAAATATGAGATTTTTTTCTTCTTTTAAAATTTTTATTTAATAAAAAATATCATCAATGTGTGAGTGGGTGTATTATAACTGACGTCAGCAGTGTGGACATAAAGGTACTGTAGAAAAATTGATAGAAAAAAATCTAGAAGAGAAAAGTTACTACGCCGAACCTCAACATTTGACTGTTAAGTGAATTTTTTTTCTATACGATTAAGAAAGTAAGTTTTAATATATTGATATATTTTTTTATTTTTAAAAATATTTAAAAACAATTAAAAAATGTGAATAAAAAATAAAAGATAAATTTTACACTAACGGCCGCTTATAATGGTACACTAGCCCAACTCAATCTGTAAAAAGAAAGGCCAGTGAAGAAATGACAATAATAAACCATCAACTATTCTACAATGGAGCGAGGTGCTTTGCCGTCTGAGTAGCAACGTTTTATTTGACCGCTAGATTTTTTTTTTGTAATTTTTCTTTTCATATTTTTTAAATAGATTTAATTATTTTAAAAAAATAAACCAATACACTTAAAATTACTTCCTTAATTATTAAGTAAAAAAATAAGAAAACTTTTTTTTTTTGCTGAGCAGTACACTTGAGTGGGCATAGTAGCTTTTTTCTTCTACAATTTACCTACAACTTTATATTAAAAAATGGAAAACATTGTTCACATATGATTTCATTTATTGAAATGTTTTTTTATTTAATTTTTAATTTTTATTTTACTTAGTGATCAAATAAATATTTTTAAATAAATATGTGATTTTTTAATTTTTAAAAAATATCTAAATAGTTTTAAAAATGGTGAAAAAAAAAGTTCAAAAAAAAAATAGATTGTAACTGATCGTTGAGGATTCTCATTCTCTCTAAGAATCCTATGTGGAATTAGCAATGTCTTTAAAAAATTATGAAACTTTAGGCAGGCTTGGATGGAGAGATAATTCTATATTATCTTAATATTTAAAGACACATCTTAATATTTAAAGACACAAATATAAATGTTTTTTAAATTTAAATTTTCAATTTTTTCTTTTAATTATATATTACTTCATTATTAAAATTTTTTAAACTTTAAAATAAAATATAAAAAATAATTCAATTTTTTAAAATTTCAAAACAAAAATTATATTAAAAAATTATATTTTAATAAAATTTTAATTTTATAATATTTATATTTAATTTTTTCTCTTTTATTTTTTAAATCCTATAAAATATTTTAATTGAAACTAATCTTATCTTAACTCTTGATGTTTCAGCAGAATATAACCTCTTTGATAATGCCAAGGAAATTTTGAGAGTTTAATTACACAGTGACAATGACCCTCAAACCATCTCGATCCACTTCTTTAACATAAAGCTCTCTACTCGCATGTCTCTCTACATTGAATAGCTTCTGACCCTTCCTTAAGAGTAGCTACCAAGATTTCAATCTCTTCCATGGCTGTCCCAAATGTCTCCTTCTCCTCTTCTTCTTCCCATCCTTGGAATCATGACGTTTTTCTAAGTTTTAGAGGAGAAGATACCCGCAATACCTTTATCGGTCATTTGCATCATGCTCTCATTGAAAAGGGAATCAAAACCTTCATAGATGAAGTGGATCTTCAGAAAGGAGACGAGATCTCCGCAACACTTTTGGAAGCCATCCAACAATCTAAAATTTCCATCATCATCTTCTCTAAGAACTACGCCACTTCCACTTGGTGCTTAGATGAACTCGTCAAGATTCTCGAGTGTCGGAAATCATTTGGCCAAATGGTTCGACCAATTTTCTACGATGTGGATCCTTCAGATGTGCGGAAACAATTTGGAGAAGTGATGGATATGCATGAAAAGAAATTCAAGGATGATATGCAGAGGGTGTTCAGGTGGAATGTGGCTCTCAAAGAGGCAGCCAATTTGTCCGGTTGGCATTTGAACAATGGGTACGCTTCAATTTTATTTAATGCAAGCATTAATATCAAATAATTCTGATAAACTAAGGACTCAAATACTTGAGTTGTAACATAAAACCAAATAGGTCTCTCTCCTCTTTTTCATCTCTCTCTGATTTTATGGTAATTTCACTTAATTGGTTCCAATTCCTTTTTGTTGCTTTACTTTTGATTTCTCAATTCCCCTATATTTGTGGCACTAGAAGAAAGCCTTGATCAGATTCTTCTTAATTAGTGATTTCTAGATTGATCCTTAAATGCTTTTGATATCTAACAGTATGATTTTTATATTGTCTTGTTTGAATGGCAGGCATGAGTCCGATTTTATCCAGAGCATTGTTGAAGAGATATCAAGTAGAATATTAATGAAGTGCATGTTTTTAGATGTTGCAAAGAACCCGGTCGGATTACATTCTCACATACATTCCATGCATAAGTTGTTAAGTGTTGGGTATGATGATGTTCGCATGGTTGGAATCCATGGGGTTGGTGGAATAGGTAAAACCACTGTCGCAAAAGCTGTATATAACTTATTTGCTAATCAATTTCAAAGTTGCAGCTTTCTTGCTAATGTTCGAGAAACTGCAAACCGATGCGGCCTTGTTCAATTACAAGAAACACTTCTATCTGAGACCTTGGGCAATACAAACTTAAAGGTTGGAATTGAAGATAGAGGAATTAATGTAATAAAGGAGATGCTCTGCCATAAGAAGGTTCTTCTAGTTCTTGATGATGTCAATAAGTTGAAACAACTTGAGAAATTAGCAGGAGATAAGAATTGGTTTGGTCCAGGAAGTAGAATCATTATTACAACTAGAGATCAACATGTTCTAGATACCCATGGGGTAGAAAGAAAATACAAGGTCCAAGGATTAAGTCATGCTGATGCTCTTCAACTTCTTAGCTGGAATGCATTCAAGAAATCTTATCCTGAAAGAGGGTATGAAAAGCTCATGGATTGTGTGGTTCAATATGCCTCGGGCCTTCCCTTGGCCCTGGTTGTGCTGGGATCTCTCCTATATCGTAGAAGCAAACTTGAATGGGAAAGCACAATATGTAAAATGCAAAGAAGTCTTGATAAAGATATCTATGAAATACTTAAAATCAGCTTTGATGCACTGGAGGACAATGAGAAGGCTATCTTCCTTGATATTGCATGTTTCTTTAATAGAGAAGACAGAGATTATGTAACAAAAATTTTGGAAGCAAGCAATTTTGATGCTGTTATTGGAATACAAGTTCTCATTGAAAGATCTTTGGTGAATGTTGGATATTCAAACGAGTTGCAGATGCATGACTTGATACAATTGATGGGTAGAAATATTGTTCATAAAGAATCTCCCAACGAGCCAAGAAAGCGCAGCCGATTATGGTCTTGTGAGGATATTCTCCATGTTCTTATGGAAAACACGGTAAGAGCGACATAATTTGTTTTTTAGGCAAATCTAATAGAATATATATATACATATATATACCATTTTATCATTTTTCTTCTATCAATTGAGTCATAATGCTTTGTTGTCCACTTGTTCTATGATTTATTAGGGAACTAATGCAATTGAAGGCATAAAGCTAGATTTGCTTGGGAAAAAAGATATTTTGCTGAATCCCAGAGCCTTTACAAAAATGAAAAGGCTTAGATTGCTTATAATCCGCAATGCATGCTTCTCGGATGGTCCTAAAAGTTTGCCTAATGAGCTAAGATTTCTTGATTGGGCTGGATACCCGTCAACATCTCTGCCATCCAATTTTCATCCTCAGAAACTTATTACTCTCAACATGTGTCACAGTAAAATCAAGCAATTCCAAGGGATAAAGGTAAAGTTATATTCTAAATATATATCTATCTCTTTTCTTGATTTTATGATAACAATTCAAATATCTGCATCAATGTTTCTTTTAAAAAAACTTCCTTTTAAAAAATAAATTATATGAGTAATTCTCGGCTGAACCTGATACAACGTTGGTCCTTTCACCTTTATTTTCCAGGTTTGTGAAAATTTGAGAAAAGTAAATTTTTCTTATTGTGAATACTTGACGTGCACCCCTGATGTCTCAATGATGGCAAATCTTGAGAGTTTGGATCTTAGAGGCTGTTGCAATTTAGTTGAGGTTCATCAATCTGTTGGATTTTTAAACGAACTGTCTCTGTTGAATGTTGAATATTGCTCTAAACTTAGACTTCTTCCTAACCTGAAGTTGCCACGTCTTCAACTCCTAGGACTTTCTAGTGGCACAAGTATTGAGAAATTTCCAAATATTGTGGGAGAAATTCCTGATTTATCGAGTATTTGGATTTATAACAGTCCCATTCAAGAACTGCCTTCGTCTGTTGAATATCTCATAGGGCTCGAAAGAATTACAATAATTTTATGCGAGAACCTTAGAGATCTCCCCAAAAGCATTTCTAAGTTGCCACATCTCAAGTATCTTAATCTTAGTGATTGCAAAAACTTCGGAAAGTTTCCAAAATCGTCGTCGTCATCATCATCAACAAATTCTGGCTGGCTGGCTTCGTCAAAGTGGAACAAAACTCAAGATATTAGGCTCTCTGTTGGGTTTCCAGCTTTGGAAAAGCTAATCATCTCTAACTGTGATCTAGCAGAAGTAGATTTCCTCCAGAGTCTTCATTGCCTTTCCATCCTAAAACATTTGGATCTATCAGGAAATAATTTCGTTAGCGTCCCTGCATGTATTTTTAGATTTACCCATTTGCAATCTCTTAAATTGATAGATTGTGAGGGGCTTCAACAAATGAATGCAAGTAGTGGTGGCAAATCCTTCATCGATAATTTAACGATGATGATTCCTATGTTATATAGATTCTGTGAAAAAATGAGAACTACAATTAGAATTAGAGGAGGAGAGTTACCAGCATGGTTTATCCATAAAAGTAGAGAGAATTATATGTGTTTCCGAGTGCCTCCACCTAAAAGAGCCAAGTTAGCGGGTTTGGTTATCGGTATTGTTTTTAAACAAGATGATCATTTTGGACCGTCACACTTTTGCGCCAATACGACCAGGGTCTGTATCAATGGTATATTCGTTGAATACTTAGAGTACTACACCCTTGGTGGATTATCCGAATCAGAATGCATGTGGCTGTATTGTGTTCCACGTGATGCCTACAACCGGTGGGATGAGAACAATGAAGGGGATCACTTTGACATTTCGTTTGAATTTCCATTCAAAGACCCAATACCAGACGTGGATAATAATATATTTGGGGTCCATTTTGTATTCGAGCAAAACGACAACGTGGATGATGATGATGATCCAAGAGTGATCCGGCATTATTGTTCTCTTGACAATAGAACAAGATTTTTTCAAAAACCAAATACTGTTCTCTTCACAATAGAACAAGTCTTTTCCGAAAAAAAAAAGAGGAAAAGATATAGTCTTGGAGAACAATAATTGTTGCCAATCAGAGCATGCAGGAGATCAAAGATGAAGAGAAGGCACTGAAAGCCTAGCTGTGGAGGACCCAGTAATATATATACTTGATTCCACGTCTTTGTAAATTTCATACGGGTATTGATGCTCTGTGTCATTCAATATCATTAAAATACTATTATTTTTAATGTCTTATGTTAGATAATTAATCCTTATATTTAATGCCTTTTGTACTAGATATTTAATCCTTTGTTTTAGTTGCTTTATTATTAATTTATTTTACGATGATATTGATACATTGTGTAACCACTTTTTTTAAGAAATGCAAGTTTCTCACAAAAAAAAAAAAAAAAAAAAAGTATGTAAATTCAATACAAGCCCTTTATTTATTTTTTTTTTAAAAAAAAGTAGATCTCACAAAATAAATAAATAAATAAATAAAGACTTATCTTTTTACATTTTTATTTGGTGAGATTCTAATTTTATTGAAGCTATATCTTATAGCGAAGGAATATAGTGTAAATAACGCTCAACTCGAATAAAAGAACATATAAGGAAAAACAAGGCCTATTACTTATAACGTATCACCGGTAATTCTATCCTATCCGGTCAAGTCTGTTATCTCCTTTGGATTGTATGACAATCATTAAGCTTCTTCTTTTTTTCGTATCAGTCTTGGAATCTTGATGATTCGTCAATGTAATTGATGGTTAAACTATTTTTTTTTTTAATTAAGAGTAATGCTATATACAAGTATTATGTATGCAAGTTTTTCAACAAAAAAAAAAAAAAAAAAAGATATGCAAGTTCAATACAAGCTCATTATAAAAAAGAATAGACTCCACAAAAAACTTATATTTTTATATTTTGTTTTATGGCATGATCCACTCCTTTACATGCAAAATGTCTACGCGAGACTAGTATTCTTAGAACTTCACAAAAATTACTTTTGAGTTAATATTGCATCATCAAAAATACCTTTTCACGTCCCTCAATTACAGCTTCACTAACTCTCTCCCTAAATTAGAGTAAATTAGACTAAAAATGGCAATGCTTCCTGCCTTGCAATCTATTGGACAGACGAAGAAAAGTCCTACAACTTGTTTGAAAAAAGAAAATATTACCCATAGTCTCTATAACTATCATAGTTTCCACCAAATAAAAGATATATAACAACTAGTATCAAATAATACGGTAAAAATAATAACTAAAAACACAATAAATAGTATTTATCTTAAAAATGCATTCATATTGAAACTCTAACAAATAAATGTACACAGATTTTATTTTTCTTCCTTTTATTTTTTTCATTTTTTTATTGAAAGGAAAATCTCAAAAGAGAATATAAAGTTATCCACGTCTCTCATGTGACGCCCCGACTCCCATGTACAGAAACACGATAATCGTGACGTCGGAATGATGACAACACAGGTCACGCATCTCAACAATAAATTCCAAGTGTGTGTATATATAGAAAGTGTACAACAAAAAATACAGTGGCTAAATTAAAGAAGTTGACTAAGCACCAGAATTGTAAATACATATTTATTTAAATAAAAGCATTTCAAAAAATATTACATTTATCCAGTAAAAAACGTAATAAAACCAAAATACATGATCCAAAAGCGGGAAACAAATCCCAACACGCAAGAAGGTGACCCCAGGTCACTCCTCCGGTGGAGCTGAAGCCTTAGGCTCTGCATCATCATCTGCATCAAAATCTACAATTCTATAAAACGGAACCGTAGGGTGTCGAATACCACGTGAGATATGAATTTTAGTAAGTAATCAACCAAATAACTCATGAGATAAAAATACATTTAAACAACTAACATGAATGCATGCACATGTCGAATATGCATGAGCTCGAAATCATCATTTTTTCAAACTGATTATTTTCCAACGTAGGCCAAAAATCCCATTTGGCCCAATAACAAATCCATTAAAATAATTACCCGCCATTTTTCCAGAAAATGGCCCAATATAAAATCTATCATTTTTCCAGAAAATGGTCCACATAAATTATTTTATCAAAACTCACCATTTTTCCAGAAAATGGCGCAATATCCAATTATAATGTATGCACCATGGTCTCCCCTATGGACCATTCGCATACCCTGGCTCCCTTCATCACATCACGGGTAATGACCGTGCGTGTGATTTCGTAACAAACAATGCCCAGTTTCGCGCTCAGCGCCTTCGTGGCCAAGCATCCTCTAGGCCTTACAAGCAGAGGGGCCACGAAGTCAGCACGAGAGCATTACCATCCTGTCCAATCCTATAAATAAAATAATCATTTAATTAAAATATACATAAATACGAGATATCACATCTCACACCTCTACTCCATACAATGGTCTCAGGAGATTTCTTCAGGCTTACATGAGGAATACCAAAATTAACTCCCTTGTGCTTCCTCAACTGATTCACGCGACCAAGCCTACTTTGACCCAGTATTTTCCTACACATTACTGGACCCTGATGTCAAGTACAAATTAAGTGTCAGTCATCTTACAACATGCTAAAATCAGTACAACCTTCATGACCTTCCATGCTCCTCCATAAAATGCTATTGTATGTCCATTGTCGTCATGTTGTCCCACACATGATGCTCCTGTTCGGGAGTTCGATGCGCACATCGCCCACTCCGACTACATCCAGTGCTTTCCCGTCAGTTGTGTACATCTTTCCAAAATACCAGCACTATAGTTCTGCGCCATCTCTCAATATAAGTTGCTATGGAATGAAACCCCCTAAATCCAACACCCAATTGTCAACTGAACTGTGCACCACAAGAAATAGAGTGTCCTGTATTTCTTCGACCACTGCATTCACAGCGTCATCCTCAGTACATTTCTTATTCTGATAATCTCTTTTGATGTGGCCCGGCTTGCAACAATTCCAACAAGTGACCTGCTACCCACATCTCGACTTGCTCCTCCCTTGTTTCTGGTCCTATCATGTCCCTGGCCCCAATTGTCAACACTCAAGGCCAAACCTGTATTAGAAAATTCCACAGAATCCTTACAATGTACCTCATCAACGAGAATCAAATCGTGTATGCCATCATAATTCAATTTCATCATAATTCAATTTCACTTATCGCCATCCACATGGCCTCCCAACTATTTGGCAACGATGCCAACAAAATCGACACTCTAATCTTATCATCAAATTCAATTTCTACATATGACAATTGATTTGTGATCATATTAAAGTGGTTCAAATGTTGGGCCAGAGGTGTACCCTTCGCCATCCTCAGATTGAAGAGTTTTTTCATCATATGCACCTTATTATTTGCCGATGGTTTTTCATACATACCTAACAAAAGCCGTCATGAGATCTACCGTGGTTCACTCCTTAATAACGTTGTGCACCACTAATCTGGACAGGGTGAGCCGCATAACCCCCCAAAACTTGTCGATCTAACAGGTTCCAATCAGCATCTTCCATGCTCTCCAGCTTTTGTCCCAATAGAGGAAGATGGAGTTTCTTCCATATAGATAAGCCTCAATTTGCCTCCTCCAATATCCAATCTGTGCCATCAAACTTCTCAACTCCAACTTTCACGACTTCTCTTTTCAACTCCGAACCTTGGAGCTCTGATGCCAGTTCTTGAGATCTAGAAGGCACCACACACACAAACAACGATAGCGAGACAGACAATGAAATCAATGCAAAAGCACATAAATTAAGCACACACAATTACACGACATGAATTTACATGGTTCAGTAACTTGCCTACGTCCATGGAGTTGCAGGAGATTTTATTCATAGGAGATTACAACACACAATGAGTTACAGGATCTTCACTTTAGTCACATAATCTCAACTGTCTTCCTAGGACTTTTTTTCCCCTCTCATTTGCTGGCAAACGTCTCTTGCCTCTTCCTCTTTCAATCTGCTTATATTTTTTTATGTTTAAACATTACATATATATAGGCCCTGATGTGAGAAACCTAAGGTGGCAAAATCAGGGTTATTCGCTCGAGCGCGTTGCGAGGAAGAAGTCTGTGCAACATTCACTTGAGCCAACTATCGAGTCCACTATCGTGTGCACCTTGAGCGAATAGTAGGGTTCTACTTTAGTCAAGCCCACTGTCATGTGCACCTTGAGTGAACAATCTGTCTGACCTTTGTTCGAGGCAACTGTTAAGTGCATCTCGAGTAAATTCTTTGTCTAACCTTCGCCCAAGTGCCAAGTTGAGAGATAGTCGAGCAAACAATCTGCCTAGCACTTTTTAACTCACAAACTAGGCTCCACACACAACCCAACAAGTCTTTGTTATTCTAAATTGTGTTTGAATACATAACATATGTTCTATCATAGGGGAATACGACTAGATAAATAATGGAAATACAGTCAATCAATAATGCTAATTGATATTGATTGATTTACACAACAAGCTAAATATGGTTGAGAATAAGTCAAATTACTAGACATACTATAATATTATGAATATCTTCTAAGTATGGTAATATTTTAATATTTAATATAAGCTATGAATTAGAAGACACAGAACATGCTTCATGTTGCTGCCATAACAAACCATGGAGTGATTTGCAGGGCACTAGTTACGTAGATAATGGGTCGGGTTGTAGTATGGCCACATCAATCCAACTCGACCCATTTAAGTGGAAAACTATCAAGGAGCAGTGTTGTCATCACAGTTTGTCCACTCTTGTTACACAAGTCTTGGAATTTCAAATCACCTGCAATTCCTTGTCTAGATTGCCAGCAGTTCAAGTTTTATGGCTTGATACTGTTATGCATTTGCTCGTATGTCTATTTTTGTATAGAGTTATGCTATTTAATTATGAGAATTTCCATAACCACAAAGAGATTTAACAAAACTAAACTCACAAATGGACATTAATTTATATGATACATTAGATCTACTTTACGATTAAATTTATTTTACACTTTGACGTATCATATCAACTCATATCAGTTTATGATTTTATTTTTAAAAAAACATTTTGTGATTGCTTGGTAAAATTGTTAATATTGATAGTGGGACATGAATACAACAGCCACATTTTTTTCCGGCGGCGGGAAAAGTCTAGCTACTGGTGTAACAAAGAACCATGATAGTTTAATTTAATGACAATGCTAAGGTGCCTATCAAATGTGCACATTAGTATAAATGAATTTTTTTTTCTTTTTCTTAAACAGTTTTTAAACATTTTTAATCATTAAGAAAAAAAATTCACTGATAGTTACTTCCTTAACCATTAAGAAAAAATAAAAATAAATAAAAAATAAAAATATATGAGTGGATATATTTGATAGTCATACTATTATATATTTTCCTTAATTTAATAGGAGATATTGTATTGGTTTGTGTGCATCTATATTAATGGTCAAGCTAATAAATGGAACTGATCATTCCCTATTAACAATTCAATTCAGCCTCAAACAGCTTAACCGTTTCTTGCTTTGGATGTCATCTTGATTGTCTAGCTTGTTGCTTAGTTTCTACTTGTGCTCTTCTTTTCTTGTTTTTGTAAACCAATATACATAAGGGAGGGAGCGCGATTAAAGTCACACTGCTCGTCAAACGTCAGTTGTGATGTAAAACTAAGGTGCTCTTATTAAAGTTGGAGAAGTATAAGAAATAGTTTGAGATCAATGCAAGTGACTGATTGAGTTGCATGTAATATAATCCACATCCTATTTGGCTTCTTCAAGTACTGTTGTACACCCTTATTTCTCTTTCCCAAAACATCTCTTGGGTCGCATGTATTGTCATTCTTAAAGCAGCACAATCCTACCCCACATATTATAAACTAAAACATCTAACATTTATAATTGCAATGATAAAAACCTCATCGATTCCAGTGTTTTTACATTCCCACCCTTTGTTAACCTGATACTTGTCTTGTAGTAAATTATTTGCTCTTGCAGCCAATAAATTTATTTCTCTCTGAATACAGGTTAACCAAGTGCAATATTCATCAACATGAAGTTAGCCCCCACATCAAATGATATTGCCCCCACCTTAGTTCCATCGTACCTATAAAGGGATCAGCCATCCAGTTTAAATAACATACGAGTAGTGCTACGTACTATGCCCCTCATTTTGCCCACTTAGGCTGCCCCTAGTGCAAATTGCATTTTTCTTTTTTCTTTTTTTTTTTTTACTTTTTATTTCAAACATTTTTTTAAACATGTTTGAATAATTTTTAAAAATAAAAAAAATTAATATGATGATAGTCACTTCCTTAATCAATAAGCAAAATATATATATATATATATATATATATATATATATATGAGCAGTTAAAATGAATGAATACAATGAGTAGCATACTAGCATTATTCATAACATTATGCTTGCCTGCCAAACCAGTAAAAGAATAACAAATTAATTTGAGAAACAAAATGGGCAAGGACCGACAAACCTCGCTTTATCTTTAACAAGCTTGGAAGGAGGCATCTGCTTTTGCACTGGCATACTCCACTATAAATAACAATTTTTTTTTTAATTTTTTACTATAGATATGGGTTGTGAAGCAATCTGAGTGTATGCATATCTTCCGGTTGAGTGGAGACTTTTCTTCCCTTCCGAGCATCTATCCCCAACTTCGAACAAGAAAGGAGGGGAGGCAAACAGAGGCTTGTTTGTCACTGGCTTTGGTGGAGTGAAACAAGGAGTGTTCAAAATTTGGTACAGACAAATTCAGAAAACGGGAACATGGAGAAGTGGAGAATTTCAAAGAATCACTACTGGTCGTCACATTACCCTTATTGCCATTTTTCTCTGGCAGAAATCTACTAGAAACCGTTGGTAATATGTCTGCCTCAAGTACTGAAAAGCAAAAATTAGGAATAGACCCTTGAGTGGGAAGCTACATCAACAAGCATGGAGAAGAGAGTTGCAAAAATGGAAGAACTCATAAAGAAAATGGCCTCGAATATGGAGACATTCAACAAGAGAATGAGGTGCTAAAACAAAGTAATGGCAAGTTTGGAGAAGGCACCGAATCAAGTAGAATCGAATGGATGGAGGGAAAGTCACAAAATACTAGTAAGATACCACCTGAAGACGAAGAACGCAAGAGGATGAATGGCTAGCTGCACAGCCTTATGGGCAAAAACGAGGAAATGACAAAGAGAATAAAGGGATCATCCTCTATGGACCAGCTGCTCAGAATCATGAACCTGCACCAAAGTGATGGCCATCCCACTTCCACCCAAGTTCAGAGCTTCACAAATAAAGATGTATGACGGGTCCAAGGACCTTGCCGAAAAAACATTTAATACCCACATGCTTCCCTAGGGAAATCGCATGTCGACATTCCACCTGACGCTGAAAGCCTTCTCTCAAGCATGGTTTGGAGCCCTACGGCCAGGTACTATCCACAGCTTAATTAGAGGAGTTAGGCTAGCATTTCTTAATGAAATTCATGAACAACCGAAAGAGAAGGTGACTGGTGACTGGTTGTTTACCTCTTTATTGTAATACAACGAGAGGAAGAAAGTTTGGAGGCATACTTGTACTGGTTCAATAAAGAGCGAATGACCATGGATGATAAAGATGAAAAGATTACACTGGCAGCACTCTTCGGCAGCATTTGACCCTAAAGCCCTTTAATGGCAAAAATAGCATGAAAGACCCCAGCCAATGAGATTTCATGGACTGAGCTGATGACTTCGTCAACACCAAAGACACCCTTAGAGCCTTGACCACCCTGAGATGCATAGGAGGAGACGAACCGGTGAGCGAATACAAGCGAGGCGCTAGCACGAAAACCCCATGAGAAGGAACCCAAGGCGAAGAAGGGGCAACACGAGAGAAGAAACAACATAAGAGAAGAAGCGACATCATCACAATCCCCCGAAAAGTGCACTCAAACATGAACGTGCATTCACAGGATGAGGAGCACCCGTAGGAAGGCAACGACCACAGGCAGAGGGCTCATAGGTACTGTACTGAATCGAAAATTGCCACCATTTCAGGAAGAAAATGGCAGAGACCTAAGAAGAGATGCTTGGACATCTATGTGCCCACCGCTTTTCACCCCTAGGCAAGCAGCTGGAGAAAGGGCGGTAGGAAACCATACGCCCAAAGGGCGAGATACGTGAAAGTCTTCAACGTCGGGAAGTTGGCCAAACAAGCTTGAACCCAAAAGAACTCGACAGTTTCCTTCAATGACTCTAACTGTGAAGGGATGACCAACCTGTATGATGATGCCCTATTAGTAACATTACTGGTGGCCAACTACACCACTATAAGGATATTGGTAGACAATATGCGCTCTTGCAAGAGACACGCCATGATGAAAGAAGCTTGATTGAGTCCTAAGTCAGATCGGGGTGAAGAATACGTAAATTGCAAAACCAACAATACGCAAGAAGAACATTTATTATACTATCGAATATTACAAAGTACAAAGTCCCTTCTCGCAAATGATGTGAAAGAAAAAAAAATGTCTCTAAACTTTGGGACGGGGAGTTGGGGCGGGGAATGCATTAGGCATCGAGTCTCATCCCAGGTGGTCCAGAGAGTCAAGGTCTTCCGGATTAGGCATAAGGCATAAACTTGACCTAGTCCAAGGTCCCCGGATTGTCATGAAGGTTCTCTTCCATGCTCCCCCTCAAGTTCTTTAATCCTCAAAAGTACTTGTGGCTCCAAGCTTGTTACGAAGTTGCCTTGCCGCTGCAAACTGGGAAGAGAGCCTGGCGAGTTTGTCATTGGTGACGATGAGCTCTAGCTCATTCACTCGTTCCTCACAAGACCTCATCATATCATTAAGCCACAGATGGGACCTGCCCAACTATATGTACAGGTCCTCGACCTTGTCCTTGTCTCTCTGGAGTGCAGCATTTTTCACCATGAGCACCTCCTTCTTGAATTGGAGTTCGACCATACGCTTGCCTAAATCATAGTGAGCTGCTCTAGCCTCCGCCAATGAGGAAATGTACCTAGACAGTGCTCTTGGGCCTCATCCACCTCCTCTTCTAGGTGAAGTGCCCCTCCTCTTCAAAGACCCTAGCTTCGAACTTGTGGCAAGACACCTCCTGGCGTAGCTCTTTCATATCCTTGTAGAGGTCCCTGATGATCTTCTACAAAGACCCATTGTAGGCCTCAACCATGGAAAATGCCTTCTCGGCATGCTCTAGCATGGCCCTGAGCCTAAACACTTTTCAATAGGCCTACTAGCCAAGACTGCACAAGGCCTCAACCTCATTCTCCACCTTGGCTTGACCTTTCATGACCCAGGCCGCAAGGGAATCAAACCCTTGCCAAATGAAAGTGGTTAGACAGCTAGAACCAAAAAAAAAAAAAAACTATCACATCAAGACAATGAAGAGAGAGAAGTCCCACTAGAGAGAGGATGCTCCTAAGTTGATCGGTCATCTCTCATATAGCCTCGACCCTAGCCCCATCGATCTCTATCCTCGAAGGGCGAGACATGGAAATGCCATCCCTACCATGGGGCGCCGAGCCGCCTAGCAACCCCTAGGGCAAAAGCTTAGGCACTTGCGATGTCAAGGCTTCCTCGAGCCTGACATCATTAACTACCTCGCCTTTCGGCCACAGAGGAGAGCTAAGGCCCACAAAACTAAGTGATGGGGAAGCCTCCTCGAGGATGGCGGTTGGGGAGGTATCCTGCTTGATGAACTTACTAGAGGAAGATAAGAATGTCGAAGACCCATCCTCACTCAGCATCACAAGGTCCGCATGAGAGAGGCATTGGGGATGATGGCCTCAAGAGGCGCCTAGTCATCCTCGGTACCGCTCTGGACAACCGCCTCCATCTGGCAAGGAGCACCCCTAGAAGTCGACAAGGTCCCCTGATTTGCAACTCTAGAGGCAAAGTGGGCGTGACTGGTCCCCTCAAGGTGCTCCACAGTAGCGATCTCCTTGGGCGCGTTGAATGCCGAGTGTTGCAGGGCCTCAAGGAATGCCACTTCCATCTCTTCTATATCTTGCTCGGGACTGAATTACCCCTCCCCCCCCCCCCCCCCCCCCCTCTCTCAGGTCTCCCTAAGGTGTAGAAGGGATATCATGGAATGGCGAAGGTGCAACCACGATCTCCTGGGTAGAAGACTCACATTGCCCTGAACCAACGTTAGAGCCTTCCAACTCAGGGGTGATCACCTCATCCTCTGGGCAAGACCTCTTCGTCGCCCTCCTTAAGCTAGTATGTAGAATACATCATTTACATCACTTGAATTGTAAGTCTTGGCTTGTAGATTTAAAATTTAAAATTTATCTTCTAAATCAAATTATGTTATTTAAGCACTTTATTAGGTATGTTATCCAAACAACTAATAAATAAAATTTCTTAATAAGAGAGGTTTTGCCATTAAAAAGTAAAAAAATAAAAAGCTTAAAGCCTTTTTTAACAATTATTTTATAATTCTATTTCAAATGGAGGATAGTTTTATATATATATATATATATATATATATATATAATTGAGATGATTTTTAATGAAGTGGCTATAGGTTGATTATAAAGTGAATTATAAAATAGCTTCAAAGAGTGACAGCCATGGGTTTATTATTAATTTTTGTTATAAAGAAGGTTTTCTTTTTTTCTTTTTTTTGTTTGAAATTTTTAATTTCAAGTAAAGAATACGTGTGTCAATGTCATGATACATAATAAAACAGAGACTTGGTGTCGAGCTAAGAAAACAGAGACTTGGTGTGCAAACCTTTGTGGCTAGGGAAACAACACTTCTTGTCTAATACATAATAAAATGACTAATCCAATCATATTATTTTAAAGTTAATTCAATATTAGATTATGTGATAAACCCAGAGAAACTTCTTATCATCGTGACATATATATGTAAATGCTGCTAGCATATGAAAATTATACCAAACGATTACATCAAAGTTTATAGCTAGCCTGAAGTAAAACATGTGATTCCCAATCTTCTCCATGGGAACAAATATCCATGCTTCCTCGGTCGTGTACGTGCATCGTACGTTCTTAACACTGGGTTGACCTAATCCTAAGCATGTTATTTGAATCCTTATTAATATAATAATTTATATATGTATATAGAAATTTTATAAAGATATTAACAACAACAAAAAAAAAAAAAATCCAAATTTGAGCAAATGAAATTTACCTAAACGTAAACTGCAACTCGAGATAAGTGAAAGTTTGACTTGACTCCTTTTAGATAAAAATTATAGGAAATGTAACGAACGGTATTCAAAAAGAAAAGCCCTGTGGGAACTCGCTAAAAAATCCATGATTCTTCTCAACGTCATTTCAGTTTTCCGAGCAAATAGAGAAAAATCTATAAGAAGGAAAAGCACTGATGGGAGAGAAGAACACTGATGGGAGAGATAGAGACTGACGACAAGTTTTTCTTCAATGCCAGGTACGGGTATAACTTAAGGACGTGTGAATATTCAAAGTTTAGCTTCAAGGGATAACGTGTGGGTCCCGAACGACTTTGATTTCCATGCTTCCTTGTCTACGTGCGCCATACGTTGTTTGAGAAATGTTACTCATCCAACACTATACGTTTTATTTATTTTAATATTATTTTTTATTTTTATTATTTTTATTTTATTTTATTCTTGTTAAACTAATTTAATTGTTCTATTTATCATCCATCCACTACATATTTATTATATGAAAAATTATAAAAAAATTAAATAATATATGGTGTATGGCCTCGACCCTAGCCCTATCGATCTCTATCCCCGAAGGGCAAGACATGGAAGTACCATCCCCACCCCGGGGCACCGAGCCGCCTAGCAACCCCAAGGCAAAATTAAGGTCTTGCACTTGCAATGTCGAGGATTCTTCGAGCCCGACGTCATTAACTGTTGTGCCTTCCTGCCACGAAAAAATGCCAGGACTCACAAAACTAACTTGAGGGGAAGCCTCCTCGAAGACGGCGATTGGGGATTGGGGTATCCCACTAGACGGACTTACTAGAGGAAGATAAGGATGCTGAAGACCCATCCTCACTCAGCATCTTGAGGTCCTCACGAGAGACACCCTTGGGGACGATGGGCTCAAGATCAGCCACCTTGCCATCAGAAGTCATGGCACCAGAGCGTGAGGGACACGGGTGGGTCACCCTCTTTTGACCATAGGCGATCCACAATATCATGTGCATGACAATTATTCCTGCAAGCAACAAATTGTGAGCTTCATTTATTGTGTACACTACTTATTTTATTGTTTACACTACCTTATATATATATATATGGTGACATTTACCCTCCAATAAATTATCTTCAGTTTGGTTCGAATTGTCTATATAAATTAAAGAGGTTGTTTGTAAATTTCTTTTTAGGATCGAATTTTGTATTATATGTTTCGGCTGGAACCGACTTGTACTATCTATATGTTTATAAGGAGTATATCGTAAATATTTAAAGAGGTAGGTAGGAGGAAATAATGTTCCTAATCCTAAGCATGTTATTTCAATCCTTATGAATATAATAATTCAAATATGTATATAGAAATTTTATAAAGACATTACCTAAACGTAAACTCCGACTCGAGATAAGGACAGATGAGAGAAATAAAAACTGACGACAAGTTGGATGGGGGAAATAAGAACACAGACCTTTTCTGACAAAGAAGGAGAAAGATGAGTGAAATTTGAAAGTGGCAGCTTCTTTGGTAATGCCCAGGAAATTTCATGAGAGTTTAATTACACAGTGACAATGACCCACTCAAACCTTCTCGATCCACTTCGTTAATATAAAGCTCTCTACCCACATGTCTCTCTGCACTCAATAACTCCTGACCCTTCTTCCTTCAAAGAAGCTACCAAGATTTCAATCTCTTCCATGGCCATCCCAAATGTCTCATCCTCCTCCTCCCCTTCTTCTTCCCATCAATGGAATCATGATGTTTTCCTTAGTTTCAGAGGGGAAGATACCCGCAATACCTTTACCGGTCATCTATATAACGCTCTCATTATAAAGGGGATCAACACCTTGAGAGATGATGTGGATCTTCAGAAGGGAGACGAAATCTCCCTAGCACTTTTGGAAGCCATCGAACAATCTAAGATTTCCATCATCATCTTCTCTAAGAACTATGCCACTTCCACATGGTGTTTAGATGAACTCGTCAAGATTCTCGAGTGTCAGAAATCGATTGGCCAAATGGTTCAACCCATTTTCTACGATGTGGATCCTTCAAATGTGCGGAAACAGTTAGGAGAAGTGATGGATATGCATGGAAAGAAATTCAAAGATGATATACAAAGGGTGTTGAGGTGGAAGGTGGCTCTCAAAGAGGCAGCCAATTTGTCTGGTTGGCATTTGAACAATGGGTACGCTTTTAGTTTTTTTTAATGCAAGCATTGATATCAAATACATGAGGTGTAATCAAATAGGTCTCTCTCCTCTTTTTCATTTCTCTCTGATTTTATGGTAATTGCACTTAATCGGTTCCAATTCCTTCTTTTTGCTTTACTTTTGATTTCTTAATTCCTCTATATTTGTGGCACTAAAGAAAGCCTTGATCAGATTCTTCTTAATTAGCAATTTCTAGATTGATCTTGAAATGCTTTTGATATGTAACAGTATGATTTCTAGATTGTCCTGTTTGAATGGCATGCAGGCATGAGTCCGATTTTATCCAGCGCATTGTAGAAGAGATATCAAGTATATTAATGAAGCGCACATTTTTAGATGTTGCGAAGAACCCAGTCGGATTAGATTCTCACATAAAGGCCATGAGTGAGTTGTTGAGTGTTGGAAATGATGATGTTCGCATGGTTGGAATCCATGGAATTGGTGGAATAGGTAAAACCACGATTGCAAAAGCTGTATACAACTACTTTGCTCATCAATTTCAAAGTTGCAGCTTTCTTGCTGACGTCCGAGAAACTACAAACCAGTCCAGCCTTGTTCAATTACAAGAAACACTTCTATTTGAGACCTTGGGCATGAATACCAACTTAAAGGTGGGAAGTGTGGATAGAGGAATTACTATAATAAAGGAGAGGCTCTGCCATAAGAAGGTTCTTTTAGTTCTTGATGATGTCAATGAGGTGGAACAACTTGATAAATTAGCAAGAGATAAGAATTGGTTTGGTCCAGGAAGTAGAATCATTATTACAACTAGAGATCAACGTGTTCTAGATTACCATGGCCAGGTAGAAAGAAAATACGAGGTCCAAGAACTAAGTGATGCTAATGCTCTTCAACTTCTTAGTTGGAATGTATTCAAGAAATCTTATCCTGAAGAAGGGTATGAGGAGCTCACGGATCGTGTGGTTCAGTATGCCAAAGGCCTTCCCTTGGTTCTAGTGGTGCTGGCACCTCTCCTATGTGGTGGAAGCAAACTTGTATGGGAAAGCATAATACATAAATTACAAAGTAGTCTTAATAAAAAGATATACGAAATACTTAAGATAAGTTTTGATGCACTGGAGGACAATGAGAAGGCTATCTTCCTTGATATTGCGTGTTTCTTTAAGGGAGAAAACAAAGATGATGTAACAAAATTTTTGGAAGCAAGCAATTTTCATGCAGTTCATGGAATACAAGTTCTCATTGAAAGATCTTTGGTGAATGTCGGCAACAAATTGCAGATGCATGACGTGATACAATTGATGGGTAGGAATATTGTTCATCAAGAATCTCCCAACGAGCCAGGAAAGCGAAGCCGATTATGGTCTCATGATGATATTCTCCGTGTTCTTATGGAAAACAAGGTAAGAGCACTTTAGTCCACTTGTTCTATCAATTTTATCATTTTGTCATTTTTCTTCTATCAATGGATTCCTAATATTTTTCAGTCCACTTGTCGTATGATTTATTAGGGAACTTATAATGCAATTCAAGGTGTAAAGCTAGATTTGTTCGAGAAAAAAGATATTTTGCTGAATCCTAGAGCCTTTACAAGAATGAAAAGTCTTAGATTGCTTGTAATCCGTCATGCACACTTTTCAAAGAGTCCTAAAAGTTTGTCTAATGAGCTAAGATGGCTTGATTGGCCTGGATACCCGTCACCATCTCTGCCGTCCAATTTTCATCCTCGAAAACTTGTTATACTCAACGTGTGTCACAGTAAAATCAGGCAATTCGAAGGAATAAAGGTAAATATCTTTTCTCTTTTTTGGATTTTAAAATAAGAATTCGGATGTGTGGATCGTTTTTTTTTTTTCAATTTACTTGTAAAAAAGAAATTAGATGGGTAATTCTTGGAAGCTGATACATTGGTCCTTTCACCTTTATTTTCCAGGTTTGTCTAAATTTGACAAAAATAAATTTTTGTTACTGTGAATACTTGACGTGCATCCCTGATGTCTCAATGATGGCAAATCTTGAGAGTTTGGATGTTCATGGCTGTTGCAATTTAGTTGAGGTTCATCAATCTGTTGGATTTTTAAACAAACTGTCTCGATTGGATGTTATAAAATGCTCTAAACTTAGACGCCTTCCTAACCTGAAGTTGCCACGTCTTCAATATCTAGGACTTTATGGGTGCACAAGTCTTGAGGAATTTCCAAATATTGTTGGAGAAATTCCTCTTTTAGGTTACATTTTGATTTGTGAAAGTCCCATCCAAGAACTGCCTTCATCAGTTGAATATCTCACTGGGCTTGAAAGGATAACAATAACTTCATGCCAGAACCTTAGAGATCTCCCTATAAGCATATCTAAGTTGCCACGTCTCAAGTCTCTTCTTCTTGAGTGTTGCACAAACCTTGGAAGGTTTCCAAAATCGTCATCTTCATCATCATCATCATCATCATCATCAAGCTTGGGCTGGCTGGCTTCGTCAAAGAGGAACAAAGCTCAAGATATGAGCCTCTCTGTTGGGTTTCCAGCTTTGGAAACATTGAAAATCTCTTACTGTAATCTAGTAGAAGTTGATTTCCTTAAAAGTCTTCATTGTCTTTCCACGTTTGAAGTATTAAATCTATCAGGAAACAATTTCATTAGCCTCCCAGCATCATGTATCACTAGATTTACCCATTTGCAATCCCTTGTATTGGAGTATAGCAAGGGGCTTGGACAAATGAATGCAAGTAGTGGTGACAAATCCTTCATCGATAATTTAACGATGACGATTCCTATATTATACAGATTCTGTGGAAAAATGATGACTACAATTAAAATTAGTGGAGGGGAGTTACCAGAATGGTTTCGGTATCAAACTAGAGAGAATGAAATGTGTTTCCGAGTGCCTCCACCTAAAAATGCCAAGTTAGCAGGTTTGGTTATTGGTATTGTTTTGAAACGGGAAGCTTTTGAGCCGTTGTCGACCCATTCTCACATCAATTTGAGCGTCTCTATCAACAGTCGATTGGCTCCTATGGCCTACCCCTTCTCTGGTGGATTACGGGAATCAGATGAAGTGTGGCTGTTGTGTTTTCCACGTGGTGCCTTAAAGTGGTCGGATGAGACCAGTGAAGGGGATCACTTTGGAGTTTCAATTCAATTTCATGTAATCCCAGGCTCAAGAGTACTGGACGTGAATAAAAGATTGGGGGTTCATTTTGTATTTGAGCAAAACGACAACATGGATGATGTTCCAAAAGTGATCCAGCATTACTGTTCTCCTAACAATGAGAACAAGATGGGTAACTCTACAATTAGTCTGTCGTCTCTACAACGCTACACACAGGTGAGGTGGATTTTTTATTTATTTATTTTTTCAAAACGTTGCGTTTTACTCCCCAAGTTCTGCCTGCCATCTAAAAGGTGTGTTTTAATTTGAAAATTTCTCTAGGCCCTTATTCGAAAATTTGAACAGCTGCCCCCCCTAACCCCAACACCCATCGTGTGTGCTCTACCGCACCGCGCCGCGTGTCTTCCTCCATGTTCTTTCTGGACTGACAACAAAAGAACACGGAACACGGAGGAAGCCATGGAGGAAGACACACAGCGCGGTCCAGAGAGAACACGGAGGAAGAGACGCCGACGACCTGATCTTTATTCGCCAGTTACCAGATTGAAAATGGACTCAGATTGTGTAGCCCAGTTTTCTCTCTCTCAAGGTATTGTCTAAAATCTCTTTTCGTTAGCTTTTGCTTCAAAGATTTGTTCTTTTCTAAAAACTATGCCCCCAAAGATGATGTCTTTTAGAAACTCATGCTAGGTTTATAGGTAAAATCGATATTTTTTATATCTGTGAAATTGTTCTTGCACTACAAAAAAAGGCAAAATTAGCGGCGTTTATATACGTGGCGTTTGTTTATGCGCCGGTAGATATATAAAATTACCGGCGCTTAATGTTTCCGCTGGTAAATTATTGAGATTCCCGACATTTAAATTGTTACGCCGGTACTAATATATAGCTTTGGCGGCGTTTATAACAACGCCGCCAATATAGTAATTATGCGCCGGGAAGGTAATAGTTTCCCGGCATTTATATTGTTACGCCGGTAATAATATAGATTGTTTGTGGCGTTTAAATAAATGCCACTAATTTATTGATTATATGCCGTTATATTAACCGTGTTTGCCGATGTTTATAATATTACGCCGATGATAATATATAGCGTTAGCGGCGTTTCATAAAACGCCGACAATTAATAAAGTTTGCGTTGGTAAAATGTTGAATTTTTTGGCATTTATATCGTTTGAACAAATGCCGGCTATTGATTAATTTTACGCTAGTACATAAGTAGTTTTCCAGCGTTTATAGTGTTACGCTGGTAATAATTATATAGCATTGGCAGCGTTTACAAAATGCCAAAAATTGATCAATGAAACACCGGTAATTGATAAATGCACCGGCGTCTATATTGTTACGTCGATAAGAATATATAACATCAGTAATAAAAGCTATTATAAATTTATTGGTAGTAAAATAAATAATAATAAAAATTTATTTAAATGATATGAAAATATCTACAAAATCTTAATTAGTTGAATATCTGAAATGCCCTACCAGTAAATTCCATATATTGCATTCCAATTCTGAAGGGAGGGAGTTTAAATAGAACTATAGAATAGTAAGACTATTCATCCGAGTTTCGGACCGGGTACCCGGATATGCCCAACCCGAAAACTGAATTTCAAACTTAGACCAGGTCCGGTCCGGCCCGGCTAATCCGGGTTATGACCTGAGTTGAAACTCGAATGAATTCGAATTCTTTAAAACCGGGAATCCAGGTTTTGCACTGAACCCGGATTTTCTCTTTTTTCTTTGTCTTTTTTTAATAAATAGAAAAGCCTATATATTATAAAATTTTTGCATAATAATAAAAATATATCAAAACAGAAAACTTTATGTAAAAAATAACTAAAGTTAGAAACTAATTACCATTTTAACTAAATGCATGCAAAAGAAAATATATACAATATTCAACACAATATAATTCACTACATTATTTTGTATTTATACATTGCTTTATAAAATAAAAAATTATAATATATGAATCATTTTGATTTTGGAGACATTGTTTTGATCATGATCCTCTCGGGTTTGGCAGTAGACTTTGGTTTCATCAGGTGGAGAGCTGGAATCTTCAAGTTTTGGGTCCTCTTCATTTGGATTTGCTACACTCATGGAATTCTCAAATCTCCAATCTACAAAGAATTCAAAATATCTCTGCTAAAAATATATATACATGTACATAATTGATAAAGTGACCAATAAGCAAACTGCAGTACAGAAATTGATCTTTTTTTTTTTTTTTTTTTTGATAACAACTCTCATTCATTCATAACATAGAGTCATCTAGAGAATTACAAGCTGGCCTCATGCCAAACAATTTGGGAAATACACTCGGGAATTGATTCCCACCAAACTGTTAAATCCTCTACAAATCTTGCTAATTTTGCTAGACCATCAGCTGCTGCATTGTGCACTCTGCCGGCATGTTGGAATGTCACCTTTGGTAGCTGTTTAGAGAGGCTGAGTATGGAATAGATCAGGTTACCATGGGGAGACATGGACTCCTCCTCTGCTGTTAAGGCTCTTACACTGAGCATTGAGTCTGTTTCCACAATCAACTCGCCAATGCCCAACGGGATACACAGCTGTAGCCCCCTCAGGATGGCAAGAAGCTCCACTTCCATAGGGTCAGAGAACTCAGGTTCTTTTTTACACGCAGCCAGAATTACCTTTCCTTTTTCATCTCTCAAAATAACTCCCACACCTGAGGTACAGCATCCCTGAAACATAGCCCCATCCGTGTTGATTTTTAGAGCTCCTATAGGGGGGTTTCCACCTCATATCCCTTACCATGTTCTGTTTAGTGCTGGCTTGAGCTTCTCGAGACTCCTTAAACAAAGACATGGCATGATCCACAAACTGTTGTGGGTGCTGAACCTGCTCTTCAAAGTAAAAAAGGTTCCTTCTATACCAAAAGGACCAGGCCATAAGAAAAAACTTCTCAAGATCTCTTGGCTGCCCTTCCTTTGTCACTCTCATGGCTATCTCCATAAACCCCTGCTGGTTTCCTCCCCGAAATAAAAAACCAAACAAAGACTTCCATAAGGGTAAAATGGATGGGCAATATATCAGTGCATGACTTGTGTCTTCCCTTTCCTCATGGCAGAACTTGCAGGTATCTTCAGAAACAACCTTCCTGACCCTCAGGTTTTGCAAGGTGGGCAGTCCATGCTTGCATGCTCTCCAAGAGAAGACTCTAACCCTGTGTGGTATTGGCATTGACCATAACTGCTTCCAGAATCCCCGCAGTGCCTGATAGTTTGAGCAACCCCCTTCTACCCTATGGTTCTTTATAGCCCAGAACAGCCTATAAGCACTCCTCACTGTGTATTCTCCTGAGTTTTCATAGTGCCATATGAGCTTATCCTCTCTAGGTGAAGGTCCTAGGGGAATCCTCAGAACATCAGAAGCTTCTCTTGGAGGGAGAGTTCTCCTAACTATCTCAGCATCCCACCAACCTGTCTCCCCATCAATCAATTGTGCAACACGTTGACAACTGCTTCTACTTTCTTGATATAGGCCTAAAGGGGTTTGACTCTGTCCTGGTAGCCAGATATCAGTCCAGATATTTATGGACTCCCCATCCCCTACTCGCCACCTGCATCCCTTCACCATTAGTCTTGTAGCTTCCCATATCCCTCTCCATGCATATGATGGGGCATTTCCCAACTGTGCGTACTGGATGCATGAATTGGGGAAGTACTTGGACTTGTAGATTCTATGGAGGAGAGAAGACTTTTCATTCATTATCCTCCATGCTTGCTTAGCTAATAGGGCCATATTGAAACTATGCAGGTCCTTAAACCCCATTCCCCCATCTTGCTTAGGAGCACACATTTTTGTCCAGCTCACCCACCTGATTTTGTTTTCCTCCCTCCTTTGGCCCCACCAAAACTTTGCCATCATATTCTCTAGCTCTTTACACAAACTTTCAGGTAACTTGAAGCAACTCATAGAGTATGAAGGGATTGATAGTGCTACTGCTTTAATTAGTATTTCCTTCCCCCCTTGTGAGAGTAGCCTCTCCTTCCATCCTTGAAGCTTCTTCCAAACCCTGCTCTTGATATTTGCAAAGGCCCTTTTCTTTGATCTTCCTACCACTGATGGGAGGCCAAGGTACTTTTCATACTTCTGAGCCTGCTGTATCCCCCAAGATGCCATAATTTCCTGCTGCAATTGGGGGTTAACATTGGTGCTAAAAACCATTGCTGTCTTCTCTTTATTAACTTTCTGACCCGATGCCAGTTCATACTCCTTTAGAAGTTGGTGGATATGTGCATTAGTTTGCAAAGTGGCCCTGCAAAAAAACAAACTATCATCTGCAAAGAGGAGGTTGTTGATCCTTGGGCTGCCTCTACAGATTTTTACTCCTTCCACCAGCTTGTTCTCCTCTGCTTGTCTTAGCATAGCTATCAACCCTTTAGTGCACAGAAGAAAGAGATAAGGGGAGAGGGGATCCCCTTGCCTCAGACCTCTCGAGGGCTTGATAGGGCCCTTTGGACTACCATTCACAATAATAGAGTATGTAACAGTCTGCACACAGCACATTACAAGCTTTCTCCACCTTTCATTGAACCCCATCTTGCCCATTATATTATCTAGGAATCCCCACTCCACTCTATCGTATGCTTTGCTCATATCCAATTTGAGTGACATATACCCTTTCTTCCCTTTCCTTTTCTGTCTTAAGTAATGGACCAATTCATAAGCAACTAGAACATTGTCTGTAATTAGTCTCCCGGGTACAAAGGCTGATTGAGACAAGGATATAACCTGAGGCAGGACTTATTTTAGCCTATTGGAGAGGACTTTGGATATAAGCTTGTAGGCAACATTGCACAGACTGATTGGTCTGTATTCTGCTACTGTTTCTGGTTTATCCTTCTTAGGAATTAAAACAATGTGTGTGTGGTTAAGTTCAGCTGGGAAGACCCCTTCATTTAGTACTTTCAGCACAGCCTCGGTGACATCCTTTCCTACCACAGTCCAGTACTTTTGGTAAAATAAAGGGGGCATGCCATCAGGTCCAGGGGCTTTGGATGGTTCCATCTGGTTTAGAGCCTGAAACACTTCTTCTTCTGAATACTGCTGCATCAGAACCTCATTCATTCCTTCAGTTACACAAGCCTGCAGATTATCTAGGAATCCCACTTGTTCTTGATGGCCTGAAGATGTGAAAATGGTTTGAAATTAATCCATGATGATTTGATCCCTTTCTTCTCCCTCCTGCCAGGTATTATTGCTATCTCTTACTCCTTTAATATAATTTCTTTTCTGTCTTTGAGAAGCTTTTCTATGAAAAAACCTTGTGTTCTTGTCCCCCTCCTTTAACCATAATGCCTTCGATCTCTGCCTCCACATGATTTCATCTCTTTCCAACCAAGTTTGCACCTCAGCCTTTGCTTGCTTGTGCTCTTCTATTCTCAGGCATCTTGGATCAGTTTGGTACAGCAGGTTCATCTTGTCTCGGGCCTTAGCAATATGTCTCTTCACGTGACCAAAGCTGCTCTTATTCCACTGCTGGAGCCTCTCCCCACAGCCCTTTATCTTCTTCATAAGTGAAGAGATGTCCTTGTCCCCTCCCTCTAGGTTCCAAGTAGAAGACACCACCTGCTTGCATCCTTCTGTCTCAGTCCACATGGCCTCAAACCTGAATCCAGGTCCTCTACTACTCAGATTGGGATCGACTTGGGGTTTCAATATAACAGCAAGGTGGTCCGAGTAGGCAATTGGCAGATGAACAACATGCCACATAGCAAATTTGGAGCTCCACTCTTGATTAGCACAAAATCTATCTAGCCTTTCTGACACACTGTGTTCTTCCTGCCTCCCATTCCACCATGTGAATTGAGGTCCACAGAACCCCAGATCCAATAACCTGCACTCAACCAGCATGTCACTAAAATCCTCCATCTGCCACTCAGGTCTGCTTCTTCCTCCCCTCTTCTCCCCCATATGCAAAATTTCATTAAAATCCCCCATTACAAGCCAAGCACAACCTGCTGGTACCATTAGGGACTTTATTAATGACCATGTTTCATGTCTTCTTGCAGCTTCTGGGTGACCATACACTCCAGTCAAGTACCAGACAGCTTCCCCTTCCCCTTGCAATTTAATTTCAGCATGGATATGAGACTTTGAATATTGGGTAATCTTAAGATCAATACTGTTTTTCCATAAGAGAGCAATGCCTCCCCCTCCTCTGTCATTACTCACTGCTAAACAGTTTGGAAAACCTAAGATATACTTAATTTTCTCCATTCTAGTAACACTCAATCTTGTCTCTTGTAGAAACAGGATTGTGGGATCTTCCCTTCGAGTCAAGTCTCGAAGTGCTCGAACTCCCCGTGGGTTCCCAAGCCCACGTGAGTTCCAACTGATGAGTCTCATTGATCTTGGTGGGGCTGTAAACCAGCCTCCACCATGTTTGTGTGTTCATTGCTTTCAGGCCCCTCATTCTCAATCTTTATTTTTTTGTTCTTACCATGGTTTGCAGAGGATGCTGCAATTCTTTTACTTCTCTTTAAAATTGGACTTTTGGCTCTCTTTTTGCTGTATGATACCCCTGATGGGTTTCCTCCCAATCCTGGTGAAAAGTTCTCAGTTTTCAGATTTCTTTCTTGTCTTCTCCATGTAGGATCCTTCTTTGGTTGATTCAGTGCTTTTAGTTGGTCAGACAGGAAACTCTCAATGGAATGAATCTGTGTAACTAAGTCAGTTGAGATCTCCGTACCAGTTATCCCATGTTGTACTGCCTCTTTAGCTGTCAGTGGAGTGTGTGCTATTCCTGTAGGCCTTGTCTGCTCATCGAGCCCCCTTTCTAGTTTTTCATGGGGTACATTTGGAGGGTTTAGTGGAGGAACTCCTTTTCCCGCCAGCTTTTGTGTACCAACTTGTCTAGGGAAGTTTCCTTGCCTAGTCAACCTCTCTGCTCCCTGAAATGGTACGGAATTACTCCTAAAGTCAAGAGCAAACTATGAGGCTAAACTATGAGGAAGTTATCACAGCTTGGCCCAGCCAACGTTCTCCATGGACGACAGGAACATGACCGAAGCTCAATCCTGACAACTGTTGGCGGAACATCATGGTAATCTCTCTCTCTCTCTCACACACACACACACACCATTTTCAGGTCCTACTCATTGAACAACTAATAGTTTACACTTTTTAATTTAGATGACATATTTCATTAACTGGATGAGTCATCTCATGTAGCAGACTTCTTGCATAGATTTGAAGCCAACCATCATGAATTTGTACAAGGTACCATAGTTTTTCAAAAAACAGAAAAGAAAAATGAACTAAGCTGCAGATCACATCTTATATATCATGGATATATATGAGCAGAAGATAGATGGGGTTAGGTTTTTGACAAAATCCACATGCCAAGGGAAGGACAGGATCTATAATCAGTTAAAAGGCATGATCATATATATAATGGAACTTAGTTTAATAATCCACTATGCATATGTACTGACACTAAGCTCCACACCATACCGAAAATATCCATATATAGATGTTGCTTCTCAGTAGGTTGTTTAGTTAGTTTTAATTAGGGTCAGATTGATTTATAGGAAAGTCTTGGTATTGATATATGCATATGTCTGACTGAAATATATATCCATAGTGGGATATTTTAATTTTAATTAAACTTCGTATCATATGTTCAAACTTCTTTTTCATACCTGTAGTTTCCCCCTTTGAAGGAAGGATTGAAAAGGAACCAAACAAACTGGACATTTGCTCCAATGTTACTTCTGAAATGGACCTCTCAAGAGACAACAAAAGAAGCCAATAAACAAGGAAAAACTCCATGTTCCAAAAAGTAGAAGCAAGAAATAACAGAAAGCAGAAGCATTTTGTGTTCTTGAAATCAAATATTCTATGAATAGCCATTACACGCATTAAAACATCTGAAAGAACAAGCTCGCACTCTGTTAGCACCCAATAAATTATCTTCAGTTTGGTTCGAATTGTCTATATAAATTAAAGAGGCTGTTTGTGAATTTCTTTTTAGGATCGAATTTTGTATTATATGTTTCAGCTGGAACCGACTTGTACTATCTATATGTTTATAAGGAGAATATCGTAAATATTTAAAGAGATAGGTAGGAGGAAATAATGTTCCTAATCCTAAGCATGTTATTTCAATCCTTATGAATATAATAATTCATATATGTATATAGAAATTTTATAAAGATATTACCTAAACGTAAACTCCGACTCGAGATAAGTGCAAGTTTGACTTGACTCTTTTCTGATAAAAATTATAGGAAATGTAACGAACGGTATTCAAAAAGAAAAGACATGTGGGTAATCCCTAAAAAATCCTCCATGATTCTTCTCAAGGTCATTTCATTTTTCCGAGCAAATAGAGAGAAATCTATAAAAAGGAAAAGCAAGTACTGTTGTGAACTTTGTTGGATCCTTCGGTGAAAGACAGACACAGATGGGACAGATAAAGACTGAGGACAAGTTTTTCTACAATGCCACGGGTATAACGGACGTGTGAATCAAAGTTTAGCTTCAAGTGATAACGTGTGGGTCCCGAACGACTTTGATTTCCATGCTTCCTTGTCTACTTGCGCCATACGTTGATAGAGAGATGTTACTGATCGTTAGACATCATATACTTTATTTATTTTAATATCATTTTTTTTTTCTTTCATTCTTATTAAACTAATTAAATTATTTTATTTATTATCTATATACTAAATAAAACAACAGGTTGTGAGCTTTTCATTTTGGTACGATAATAAAATATCTTACTTCATGAATTATTTTAATTTTTCTAAATTTTTAAATAAAACATAAGAAATAATTTAATATTTTTAAATTTCAAAATAAATATAATATTAAAAAATAATATTTCAATAATATTTATTTAACTTTCATCGTATCACATTTCATTTTATTTCAATTCACTATCTAAATCTTTCCTATTGTGTACACTTTATATTGTTTACACTACTTATACAATTGAGATAAAAATGGAATGAAATGTAGTGAACGGTAGTAAAAAGGAGAAGACGTGTGGGTACTCGCTAAAACCATGGATTCTTCTCAGCAAGTGTTGGATCCTTTGGACAAGGACAGATGGGAGAAATAAAGACTGACGACAATTTAGATGGGGGAAATAAAGAAGGAAGAAATAAGAACACATACCTTTTCATCCAAAGAAGAAGAAAGATGGGAGAAATTTGAAAGTAGCAGCTTCTTTGGTAATGCCCAGAAAATTTCATGAGAGTTTAATTACACAGTGATAGTGATCCACTCAAACCATCTCGATCCACTTCGTTAATATAAAGCTCTCTACCCACATGTCTCTCTAAACTCAGTAACTCTTGACCCTTCTTCCTTCAAAGAAGCTACCAAGATTTCAATCTCTTCTATGGCCATCCCAATTGTCTCATCCTCCTCCTTCCCTTCTTCTTCCCATCAATGGAATCATGATGTTTTCCTTAGTTTCAGAGGGGAAGATACCCGCAATACCTTTAACGGTCATCTATATAACGCTCTCATTATAAAGGGGATCAACACCTTCAAAGATGATGTGGATCTTCAAAAGGGAGACGAAATCTCCCCAGCACTTTTGGAAGCCATCGAACAATCTAAGTTTTCCATCATCGTCTTCTCTAAGAACTATGCCACTTCCACATGGTGTTTAGATGAACTCGTCAAGATTCTCGAGTGTCAAAAATCGATTGGCCAAATGGTTCAACCCATTTTCTATGATGTGGATCCTTCAGATATGCGGAAACAGTTAGGAGAAGTGATGGATATGCATGAAAAGAAATTCAAAGATGATATACAAAGGGTGTTGAGGTGGAAGGTGGCTCTCAAAGAGGCAGCCAATTTGTCTGGTTGGCATTTGAACAATGGGTATGCTTTTAGTTTTTTTTAATGCAAGCATTGATATCAAATACATGAGGTGTAACCAAATAGGTCTCTCTCCCCTTTTTCATTTCTCTCTAATTCTATGGTAACTGCACTTAATCGGTTCCAATTCCTTCTTGCTGCTTTACTTTTCATTTCTTAATTCCTCTATATTTGTGGCACTAAAGAAAGCCTTGATCAGATTCTTCTTAATTAGCAATTTCTAGATTGATCCTAAAATGCTTTTGATATGTAATAGTATGATTTCTAGATTGTCCTGTTTGAATGGCATGTAGGCATGAGTCCGATTTTATCCAGCGCATTGTAGAAGAGACATCAAGTATATTAATGAAGCGCACATTTTTAGATGTTGCGAAGAACCCAGTCGGATTAGATTCTCACATAAAGGCCATGAGTGAGTTGTTGAGTGTTGGGAATGATGACGTTCGCATGGTTGGAATCCATGGAATTGGTGGAATAGGTAAAACCACGATTGCAAAAGCTGTATACAACTCCTTTGCTCATCAATTTCAAAGTTGCAGCTTTCTTGCTGACGTCTGGGAAACTACAAACCAGTCCAACCTTGTTCAATTACAAGAAACACTTCTATTTGAGACCTTGGGCATGAATACCAACTTAAAGGTGGGAAGTGTGGATAGAGGAATTACTATAATAAAGGAGAGGCTCTGCCATAAGAAGGTTCTTTTAGTTCTTGATGATGTCAATGAGGTGGAACAACTTGATAAATTAGCAAGAGATAAGAATTGGTTTGGTCTAGGAAGTAGAATCATTATTACAACTAGAGATCAACATGTTCTAGATTACCATGGCCAAGTAGAAAGAAAATACGAGGTCCAAGAACTAAGTGATGCTGATGCTCTTCAACTTCTTAGTTGGAATGTATTCAAGAAATCTTATCCTGAAGAAGGGTATGAGGAGCTCACGGATCATGTGGTTCAGTACGCCAAGGGCCTTCCCTTGGTTCTAGTGGTGCTGGCGCCTCTCCTATGTGGTGGAAGCAAACTTGTATGGGAAAGCATAATACTACAAAGTAGTCTTAATAAAAAGATATACGAAAGACTTAAGATAAGTTTTGATGCACTAGAGGACAATGAGAAGGCTATCTTCCTTGATATTGCGTGCTTCTTTAAGGGAGAAAACAAAGATGATGTAACAAAAGTTTTGGAAGCAAGCAATTTTCATGCAGTTCATGGAATACAAGTTCTCATTGAAAGATCTTTGGTGAATGTTGGATACGGGAACAAATTGCATATGCATGATGTGATACAATTGATGGGTAGGAATATTGTTCATCAAGAATCTCCCAACGAGCTAGGAAAGCGAAGCCGATTATGGTCTCATGAGGATATTCTTCGTGTTCTTATGGAAAACACGGTAAGAGCACTTTAGTCCACTTGTTCTATCAATTTTATCATTTTATCTTTTTTCTTCTATCAATTGAGTCCTAATATTTTTTCCTCCACTTGTTCTATGATTTATTAGGGAACTTATAATGCAATTCAAGGCATAAAGCTAGATTTGTTCGGGCAAAAAGATATTTTGCTGAATCCTAGTGCGTTTACAAGAATGAAAAGGCTTAGATTGCTTATAATCCGTCATGCACGCTTTTCAGAGAGTCCTAAAAGTTTGTCTAATGAGCTAATATTGCTTGATTGGGATGGATACCCGTCACCATCTCTGTCATCCAATTTTCTTCCTCAGAAACTTGTCACTCTCAACATGCATCACAGTAAAATCAAGCAATTCAAAGGAATAAAGGTAAATATCTTCTCTCTTTTCTAGATTTTAAAATAAGAATTCATATGTCTAGATCAATTTTTCTTTTTAAAAAATTAACTTGTAAAAAAGAAATTATATTGGTAATTCTTGGAAGCTGATACAATATTATTCCTTTGACCTTTATTTTTCCAGGTTTGTGAAAATTTGAGAAAAATAAATTTTTGTTTCTGTAAATACTTGACGTGCATCCCTGATGTCTCAATGATGGCAAATCTTGAGAGTTTGAATGTTGAGGGCTGTTGCAATTTAGTTGAGGTTCATCGATCTGTTGGAAATTTAAACGAACTGTCTTTTTTGGATGTTACATATTGCTCTAAACTTAGACGCCTTCCTAACCTGAAGTTGCCACGTCTTCAATACCTAGAACTTGAAGAGTGCACAAGTTTTGAGAAATTTCTAAATATTGTTGGAGAAATTCCTCTTTTAAGTTTCATTTCTATTGATAACAGTCCCATTCAAGAACTACCTTTATCAGTTGAATATCTCATTGGGCTCGAAGTTATATCAATAGTGTCATGCAAGAACCTTAGAGATCTCCCTCGAAGCATTTGTAAGTTGCCACGTCTCAAGAATCTTTGGATTTCGCGTTGCACAAACCTTGGAAGGTTTCCAAAATCGTCGTCATCATCATCAACAAATTTGGGTTGGCTGGCTTCGTCAAAGAGGAACAAAACTCAAGATATGAGCCTCTCTGTTGGGTGGTTTCCAGCTTTGAAATGATTGAGCATCTCTTACTGTAATCTAGCAGAAGTTGATTTCCTCAAGAGTCTTCATTGCCTTTCCACGCTAGAAGAATTACATCTATCAGGAAACAATTTCATTAGCCTCCCTGCATCATGTATCACTAGATTTACCCATTTGCAATCCCTTGTATTGAATGATTGCAAGGGGCTTTGACAAAAGAATGCAAGTAGTGGTGGCAAATCCTTCATCGATAATTTAACGATGATGATTCCTATATTATACAGATCTTGTGGAAAAATGATAACTACAATTAAAATTAGAGGAGGGGAGTTACCAGAATGGTTTCGGCATCAAACTAGGGAGAATGAGATGTGTTTCCGAGTGCCTCCACCTAAAAATGCCAAGTTAGCAGGTTTGGTTGTCGGTATTGTTTTGAAACGTCGAGAAGGTTCTCAGCCGGGGCCCCTTTATTACCTCAATTTGAAGTTCTCTATCATTAATAATGGTCGTCAATTAGCTCCCGTAGCCTACCCCCTCTCTCGTGGATATAGACTGGAATCAGATGGAGTACTATGGCTGTTGTGTCTTCCACGTGGTGCCCTCAAGTGGTGGGATGAGATCACCAATGAAAGGGATCACTTTGGTGTTTCATTTCAATGTGATGTATTCCCAAGCACAGTAGTAGACAAGGATAAATGTAATAATAGATTGGGAGTTCATTTTGTATTCGAGCAAGACGACAACATGGATGATAATGATGATGATGATCCAAGAGTGGTCCAACATTACTATTCTCCTAACAATAAGAACAAGATAGTCTTGGAGAACGATAATTGTTGCAAACCACAGCAACAGCTAGCAGAAGAACAGGCACTGACACATTGTGGAGGACCCGGTTATATATTTGATTCTTGAAATATTATTTTTTTTAAGAATTTAAAAAAATTGAATTATTTTTGTATTTTGTTTAAAAATTTAAAAAAAAATTGTAATTACTATATAAAAGTTTACTTTTGTTTTCTTAAACGAGTGAATTTTATCACTTGGGGGCTTTTAAAAAACATTCATTAAGCTTTTTTTTGTTTTTTGTTTTTTTTTTTTTTTGACATATCAGTGTTGGAATCTTATGATTGGTTGTCTTTACACTTCATTTTGGTTGCTTTATTATTAACTTATTTTGTGATGAGATTGATATATTGTGTAACCACTTTTTTTAAGAAATTCATTTTACACCTCTTTTGAAGGTTCTTCAAGGTAAACTATCCTCAATTAAGAGTAATGTTATGTATAAGTATTAAGTATGCAAGTTTTTCACATTAAAAAAAAAAAAAAAAAAAAAAAAAAAAAAAAAAAGGTATGCAAGTTTGATACAAAATTTTTTATAAAAAATAAATAAATCTCACAAAAAAATAGACTTATCTTTTTACATTTTTATATGCTAAGATCTACCATTTTATAAAAGATACGCACGTGAAAGGCTTTTTTTTTATTTTTAGAAGAAGAGGACGATACCTTAGTTTTATTGATAATCATCACTTATGGCGAAGGAAAATCGTGATTATACAAACAAATACCTAGTGATTACAAATAATAATAATAATAATAATAACCTAAAATTGTCAATCACAATACAAGATACCCATAAAACCAAAGGCCACAATAATTCAAAAGAAAAAGAACCAACCCTAAATAAAAGACCATAACTGAAAAACCTGCAAGAAAACCAAGAATTTGCATGCAAAGTAATAATAGTAAACAAATAAAAGCAAATGCAACTTACCAGGCCACTACAAGATACACAAATACGGGAGACCAATTATGTCCATGTGAAGAAGGCCTCTTAACTTGCTAGGCAGCCTATCTTGATCACCATACCAAGTCATATTTAGGCCATCACCTCCCACACGCGAAAGACTTGTATAATATTACGTCATCCAAAATACCTTTCACATCCGTCAATTACAACTTCACTAACTCTACCTGAACTCATTTTTCACACGACTTGTTTGAGTAACTAACAGCTTTGCTGAATACTTGGAAACTTTCATGTAAAGAAAATTGCATAATTCAGAGGAAGTTCAAAATTCAAGTTTTTGTAATTTCATTTATTTATGTACTGCTCAAATAACATACATTTCAACACACCTAGCTTTTTTTTTTTTTTTTGATATATAGGAAAACAAACATTTCATTAAAATATAAGAGTTTACAGACATTTATCAAGCCAAATGGCTTGAGAAAGAAAGTCTGGAAAACAATCAAACCACATTGTGGTACACTCAACATTCCACGCAAAATGAGCAAGCTTATGAGCTACCCCATTTCCTTCTCTGTAAACATGCTGTATTTAGCATTCGGTGTACAAAGTCTGAACCTCTTTAATCTCACGCACCAGGTCCTTCAACAAAGCAGAACATTCAATTTCTGCATTCAGCACCTTCACCGCCATCAAACAATCTGACTCCACTACAAGCTTATTAATTCCCATACCCACACACATTTGTAAGGCATGAAATATAGCCAGTAGTTCAATCGCTTCTGCATTAATCCCTTCATCTTCAAGCTTGGTAGCTGCCCATAGAACTTCTCCCTTATCATCTCGAAGCACCATCCCCACCCCAGCCTTGTGGATATCCTTGAAAACTGCCCCATCAACATTAACTTTTAACCAATCTGTGAGAGGTGGCTTCCATTCATAAAAAGCTCTAACCATAGGTCGTGGGAGCAGGTGTATTTCCTTGTAGGAATTGTACACAGCTAAAGCATTATCAACAACCTGCTGCACCTCAACAATTTTCTGCTCATGCACCATGTGGTTCCTTCTCCACCAAAAGCCCCAAGCAAGGCAAAACATGAAAGAAAATTCCCCTTCATTACCCTGCTCAACTACCTTCATAGCTACCTACAGAACACTAAGATTTCGATCCAAAGATTGCATGATAGGCACATAAGAATGCCATATAGAGAGGATAGCCGAGCAATAAAAAAGAGCATGTGCAGTATTTTCGGCCTCTTCCCTGCAGAAACCGCACAAAACATCGGTTAAGACATGTCTTTTGTGTAAGGCTTGTTTTGAAGGTAGTCCCTCTTTGCAAGCCCTCCATGCAAATTAATTTTATTAGGGACTTGCATTTTCCACAAAGCCTTACAGAATTTCCTCAATTGGTTTGAGTTTGAGCATTCTCCAATGGTACCATTTTTCCTCTCCATAATCAGCCGATAACAACTCCTTACAGTAAACTTTCCACTCCTCTCTTGAGCCCAAATCCACTGATCTAGTTGGTTACTAGTATAGAGAGGCACCTTCAAAATGTCAGCCACTAGGTTTGGATTGAACAGAGCCCTTAGTTGTGTCACATTCCACCCTCCAGTTTGAGTATCAATCAATCTATCCACAAAGGCTTCTTGAAAATCAACGCTAAGGTTAGTATGTTCCTGCATCAAAGCTTGGTGGCCAGGGATCCAGGGATCTTTCCACAGTCTTGCTATTTTCCCATCCCCAATATTCCATGCACAGCCTTGTTTCAGTACCTTCGTAGCTTCAAAAATGCCTCGCCATGCAAAAGATGGTGTTCTTCCTAGTCCAACTTCAAGTAGAGAACCATGAGGAAATTATCGAGCTTTGTAAATTTTATGCAACAGAGAATTCGGTTCCTTCAATATGTGCCAACTTTGTTTTGCTAACAAAGCCAAATTAAAAGTATGTAGAGATTTAAAACCCAAGCCTCCCTGCCCCTTCGAATCACACAGCTTCTGCCAACTAAGCCAATGTATCTTCCTTTCCTCCTTCCTCTACCCCCACCAAAAATTAGCCATCATTGCCTCCAACTCATTAAAAAAAACCAGTAGGTAACAAGAAACAACTCAAAGAATAGGTTGGAATAGACATGGCAACTACTTTGATCAGAATTTCTCTCCCCCCTTGTGATAATAATTTCTCCTTCCAATACTGTAATTTTTTCCATACTCTTTGCTTGATATCAGAAAACGCCTTGGATTTCGATCTTCCAACAGCAGGAGGTAGTTTGAGGTACTTCTCGTACTGTTGAGCCCCTTGAACTCCCCATATCTGCATTAACTCATTCTTTTGTGCACTAGAGACATTGCCTGAAAAAACCATGGCTGTTTTTTCCTTATTAATTTTTTGTCCCGAGGCCAGCTCATATCTCTCCAATAAGGCTTGGATCTTCCTATTTTCCCCCACATCTACTTTACAAAATATTACTGAATCATCAGTAAACAATAGATGGTTTATTACAGGAGCACCTCTACATATTTTGATTCCGAGAATATCCTGATCTAGAGCAGCAACTTTAAGTAAAGAAATAAGCCCTTCTGTACATAGCAAGAACAGATAAGGGGACAATGGGTCCCCTTGTCTTAAGCCCCTACTTGGAACTATGTTGCCTTTAGGTTCCCCATTCACCAAGACTGAAAAAGTAGCTATTTTTACAGAGCACATAATCAAACTAACCAATTTGTTGTCAAAGCCCATGGTACTCATCACCTTCTCTAGAAAGTCTCACTCCACCTGGTCATAGGCTTTACTCATATCAAGTTTAAGGGACATATAGCCTTTCTTACCCTTCTTCTTCCTTTTCAAATAGTGAATTAACTCATATGCCACAAGCACATTATCAGTAATTAATCAACCCAGCACAAAAGCACATTGGGAATCCGAGATAATGCTAGGTAAGATACGCTTCATTCTATTGGCAATCACTTTCGAAATCAATTTGTAGACCACATTACACAAACTAATGGGTCTAAAATCTTAAACTTTCACTGGATTATTCTTCTTGGGAATTAATGTTATAAAGGTGTGATTTAAAGAAGATGGGAAGGAAACAATGTTTAAAGCATCTAAAACAGCATGAGTTACAGAGTTACCAAAAAGATGCCAATACTTCTCGAAAAACAAAGGAACCATACCATCTGAGCCAAGGGCTTTTGCTGGATCCATCTGTTTCAGAGCCTCCTGAACTTTAGCCTCTGTATACCTTTTGGAGAAGTCTTCATTCATAGCATTAGACACCCTTCCTGCAAGTGCTACCAAAAAATCCATGGGACCTCTCTGATCTACAGTTGTAAACATCTGCTGAAAATACTCAGTGATCAACCCATCCCTCAACTCCCCTTCCTGCCACACCCCCTCATCATTAAGTAATTTCCCAATAGAATTCTTCTTCCTTCTAAGAGAAGCTTTTGTGTGGAAAAACATGGAATTTTGATCTCCCTCCCTAAGCCAAAGTGCCTTGGACCTCTGCCACCACATGACTTCATCTAGCACTAACCACTTCTGAATATCTTCCCTGATAGCCTACTGTTCAACCATTCTTAAGCTCATCAGATCCATTTCTTGCAATTGCCATAATCGGAGCTTAGCTTGTGTGAGTTTCTTTTGCACATGACCAAAACTAGTATGATTCCAAGCTTGTAGTCTTTTCCCACAATTTGATATCTTCCTCATCAAATCATCCATAGAGTTGCGGTATGTGGCCCCCCTCCATGTATCTTCAACAATATTATCACAACCTGTCTCCCCAAGCCACATGGCTTCAAAGAGCAATCATTCACAAAGAGCAATCATTCACAACCTGTCGAAATGCCAGCATCTGCCTTTCAGGCCTATCTCGGCCACCCCATCTCTCATGCTAATAGAGGATTTCGTTAAAATCCCCAAACACCAACCAAGCCTCATCCGCCTGTCTACATAAAAAGCGAATCAAATCCCATGTCATGTGCTTATCCCATCCACCGTAACACACGCATCAATATGGTATTTCGAATAGTTCAAAATAGTTAAATTAATGTCCCTTCCCCACAACAGTGCAATACCCCCACTCCTTCCTTCACTACTCACTGCCAAACAATTACTAAATCCAAGCTTAAATTTACAAGAATCAAAATCACGCACCTGTAACCTGGTTTCCTGAAGAAACACAATATCAGGAGCTTCCTTCTTGATGAGATCGCAAAGGGTCCGAATGCCGCGTGGGTTCCCAAGCCCACGGACATTCCAACTTAGGAGTTTCATGGCTCTCGGCGATGCTGATCGTCAGCCACTGCCGATATGAAACTTTGAGTCTCTGCAGTTCCTTCTGTCGTAACACGTCTATCATGCCGTCGCTTTGAGGTTCTGCCTGTATCCTCATCATCTACGATCTGCACCTTTCACTTACGGGTTGAAAATGCCCGCTGAGAGTTATCTGAACCTGGAGAAGCAGTGCAATTGATAATGGACATACGTTTCCACTTGGCTCCTTTCAAAACATCAGGTCGCTTTCATCCCGTTAGGTCCAGGCCCTTGTGCTGAGCTAGCATGGGCCTACCTTCAATTTGTGATTCATCTCTTTCGAGCCTTGTTAACGTATCCTGCCAGCCCATTAGAGCGAATGCTTGATCCAAATCACTTCTCACCCCTTTCGCACTCGCTTGATGTTTAAATGTAACGTCTGTGTTCATCTCAACCACCAAATTATTGGCTTCGAGAATCATGGAATTAAGATCATCTAACGTCTGCATGTTTTCCATCTCCTCATGCACTGAATTCAAATTCTGACCCATCCCCTCATCAATTACTGGCATAACACAAGCATCTATTTCCTTCATTGATGCCAAATCACTCAATCCGCAATTAAGGGGATTTGAGGATGGCAACAGATTCGTAAGATCAGGAGTCCCATCCTTATTCGTCAGCTGTTGAGTCTTCACCACTTCCTCCACTGTAACCTCCGTAGTATCACCGAGATTATTGCCAATTTCCTTAGCAGAATCTGCTGTGCCTGAGCCAGACGCCTTTGAGACCACCTTCGAAGACTAGGGCTACCTGCATGCAGCCAACTCCCATAGGGGAAACCCTCCTTCTCAAACTTCTCTTGGCAAGACTTCCATAGTTTGCATTCCATGTGAGTATGGCCTAAGCAGCCACAACAGTAAAAAAAATTAGGGAGCTGTTCATAGGAAAATCAGACCCAAACAGGATCAACAGAACCCATATTAAGCATCTTCCCACGTAACAATGGCTTCGTAACATCAAGTTTAATCCGAACCCGCATGAATTCCCCCCACGCCATCTCGCCCTCATCAATATCAACTTCCTCCACTTTGCCTAAAGTGCCACCAATCAAATAACCAATATAATCAGATCTGGCAATTAAAGGAAGATCATGCAAAAGCACCCAAAAGAGAGCCTCAGTAAGTTGTATCTATTGGACCTGTTTGTGCCCTTCAACCTCTTTAACCAGCACTAGTTGCTTATCAAACGACCAAGGGCCATCACGTATAACCCTATCCTTATCACATATATCTTCAAACTCTATCAACATGATGACAGGGCTTAATTCTTTGAACTGAATTTTCCTTATCGGTCTCCATGCTTTCTTCATTGTCATCTTAAAAGCTTCCCGATTGTAATGACGATCGGTTAGTAGTTTGACCAACAAACAATTACCACCACTAAGAGCAGCCGCTTCCAGTTTATGGGCCTCCACCGCAACCTCCTCACTTTCCGTCTCCGTCAGAGACAGTCTCTTGTACATCTCCTCTAACCCCTCGTCCATGTGGATCCTGCACTACTCTACCACCCACCTCCAGGTTGCAAAACCAAGAAATATCTTGTACAGCGACAGAAGAAAGCCTCTACAGAGGAAACTCAACACACCTAGCTAGTATAGTACTTACATGGCATAATTTTATTTGAAATATAAATTTTAAAATTTGAATCCTACAAATCAAGTCTTACCATTTAAGTAACCAATTTTGGACACTTGTCATCTGTGAACCATGATTTAATGAATTGCTGGTGTTGTGGTAAATGGATGGGACCATGTTGTCTCTTTGAGATAGAACTACCATGACTCACTCTAGTGGTTTGTTTTGCTATAATATATATGGTGACTAACTTAAAATGGAGATGGATTAGATTTTTGCATGCAAAATGTTTACCTTATTGAGTGTATGACTGCATAAGTTATTTCATTCTGATTCTATTAAACTAACAGTTAACGAGAGAACTGGTTTCTTATTAAAACTCCTACTTTGATGGAAGTGTAATTGTAGTTGAAGGAAATTGGCCCTCTCTCTACACTATAAATATATATATGTAAGATTGTATTCAAAATTCAAAAAATGCTAAGTTAGAGAAATTGTTTCCTGGTGTTTACGTTATTTTCATATCTAGAATATAGGAGTTGTGGCTTTGGATTCCAAATGTTCTTTATACATATTTTAATTTAGTGAGAATCATGATAGTCAAGATCCCAAACTTATTTTACAATATTATGTGGATTGTTTTACATGTATTTCACTAATCATAACTTTGGCACGAAGCTTTGAAGATGAGAATTTATGATTTCCATCACCTTTACAATTGAGTTCATGGCCTCCCCTGCACTTCTCATATCAGCCTACAACATAAAAATATCTCTTGGTAAATGTATCATTGGTGTAAGGCACAAAGTAAGAGGATGTTTTGTTCAACTTAGGAATCTATAAATGAACAAGAATAAAGGAATTTCTATCATTCACACACTGAGCCACAAACATATATACATGCATACTTGAAACAAATAATGTACACCAAGGTGAGAAGAGGCCATCTCTGCACACTTTTGAAACGCTCCACAAATCTCAAACATTCCTTTTTGGGATCCCTTTCGTTGTCAAGGCCAAGGGCATGGCCATGGCAAAAACCTTGCCCCTGGCGTCACAAGCACCATAGGGGGCCTCAGATGATGGGGTTTTGGGTAAGAAAACTTATTTGCAGGCGTTGGCACAACAGGAAACTTGTTCTTTCAAGCTGCCGATGCGGTATTCGGTTGATGTAAATGTTGCACCAGGTTTTATTTTCTCTGAAATGGAGATGAAAAAGGTTGCAGTGAATTTCCGTTATGCTCTGGTTCTAAAGTTTGCTTATATTAGGCCACCGATATAAAAGATTCGGTTCCATATTATTAAATCTTGGGATTTGTTAGAGGTTCCAATGACCAGCTTCATGGACGATCATCATGTGCTCTTTCAATTGCAATTCGAACGTGACTTTGTGCATGGTTGGGTGAGAAAGGGGAGGTTGATGGAAGGTTGTGCTTTTAAACTTTTCAAATGGACAAAATATTTTGATTTGCATATTGAATCCACATTAACGCCTCAATGGATATTTTTATCGAGCCTTCCTCTGCATTTATATCAGTCCGATTGCTTGTAGATTTTGGCCACCAGATTTGGGGATGGATAATGCCATGTTATAGAAGACTAGGGCCACTGGTGCAAGTGTGGAGATTGATTTGAAAGAGGAACCTGTGCAGGGATTTCCGATCGTGGTTTCGGCTAACAAGACTATTTGGCTGGAAGTGAAATATGAGAAACTTGGTTTCTATTGCTCAAAGTGTTGCCGTCAAGGTCACATGGAAGTGGTTTGCAAGATAGGAGAGTATAGGCGTCCTTCGAGAAGGGAGGGAAATATGAATCAAAAGAAAGTGTGGAAAGAAAAATCATCTGACAATGACTTTGAAAATGGTCAAAGGTCGGAGGGGAAGGATTGGATGGTTCTGAAGGTCATAAAGCTATAAAGGATGTTGCACCAAAATGAGATGAGGGGAATACAATAGAAATTAAAGAAGGAGAAATTTTGTCTGATGGGGAAAAGAAACAGGATATGGAGAAGTTTTCTGAGTGGCAAAGCAAGACAGAGGGTAATAAAGGTGATATAGTACCAAATGGTGAAGGTCTTATTGAAAGCACGAAAATTTTGGATGAGGCAAAATAGACTGTTAGTCAGGAAGAAAGACAAGTTACGTCAGTGGAGGTGAAAGGGGTTCGTGCTGGTGTGCTTTATTCGAATGGTATACAGGTAGTTGAGTTGGATTTTTTGGGAGGGGATGCCGGTGTAGATGGCTTTGAGAAAGGCCATACAGCGTTGATTTTTGAATTATTGAAATTGAAATGCCGGTCCAATGATATTTTTGTGGAAGAAATTGAACTAAAAGCAAGACAACCAGATGTTAATTCAGACTATGAAGAAAGAAATAGCCTTCAACCACTTGCAAAGGAGAAATTTTATGAGTCAGATCCTAAGATGCAAGAACCACTTTCAACATGCCATAGTGGTACGAAACAATCTGTGAGGTAGTCACAACGGGTTTTATCCCATCTTTCTATGAGGCAATCCAAACATGGGTTCCATGCATACATGAACATGGCCCTACACTTGAGCATTGCCAGTAGACATATATAGGTGTAATATATAGGTGTAAAAGAACTCTTTCCAATTAGTGAAATTGTTAATTAAGCACAGACAATATAACATACCGCAACACTTCATCGCTAATAAAAAAAATCATTGTATTCATCAAGCTGGCAACCTTATTAATATGATATTCTTACCACGAGGGAATGAAGTGTTATGTACAAATATAAGAAACGGCTTGTTTAATTATACTGGAAGAGGAAAAGTGTGCAAAAAGTATCCACGAGGAAAAGCTTGGATCGCATGTATTGTCATTTTTGCCTTACCATGCCACTAGTTGACGTTAGTCCTCTGCTCATTTTAGTTCCTATATTTTCTTAAAGCAACATAATGCTACCTCAAATTCTAAACTAAAACATCTAACATAAAATGTTTATATATATCTTATAATAATTGCAATGACGAGACATTCTACAAAATTTCTTGACAACCTACCATTTTTTCCTCTTTTTATCTTTCCTTATTTTCTTTGGGGAATTGCAAGTATAGCACCATTAACCAAAATTAGTGAAGAGAAAGTACTAGTGATAAAAATCTCATCGATTTTGGTACTGTTTTCATAAGGCCACCGTTTATTAACCTGATACTTGTCTTGTAGTAAATTATTTGCTCTTGGACCCAAGAAATTTATTTCATCTAGAATACAGGTAAACCAAATGTAATATTCATCAACATGAAATTAGCCTCCACATCAAGGAATGCCCCCTCCCTAGTTCCATCCTACCTATAAAGGGATCAGCCGTCTAGTTTAAATAACATTATGCTTGCCTGCCAAACTAGTAAAAGAATAACAAATTAATTTGAGAAACAAAATGGGCAATGACCGACAAGCCTTGTTATATTTTGACGAGAATGAACCTAAGGGTGCCGCCCCCCCCCCCCCCCAGGGAAAGTGCACTCAAATACCAACTTGCAAACACAGGACGAGGAGTGCCCACTGGAAGGCAACGACCATGGCCAGAGGGTACACAGGTACTGTACCTATCATAATGTAGAGGCCACAGAATCAAAAATTGCCACCATCTGAAGAAGAAGATGGCAGAGATTTGAGTAAAGGTCCGAGAAGATATGATTGAACATCTAGGTGCCCGCTGCTTTTTGCTCCCTAAGCTAGCAGTTGGAGAAATGCATGAACTAAGACGAGAGGGTCATCAAAGTGAAAGCTAGAAGAGGAGGAATGTGAGTAGAATGGAAGAAAGTCCTTCACGGTAGGACAAAACAATGTGCCATTGGACGGGATCCATACCATAGCCGAGGGACTTGCCAACAGTGGCACGTCTGCATTTGGTAGGAAAGCATACGCCTAAAGAGCGAGATGCGAGGAAGTATTCAGTGTCGAGAGGCCTCCCAAACAAGCCCTAACCCAAAAGAACCTAGCAATTTCCTTTGATGACGTTGACTGTGAGGGGGTGATCTACCTACATGATGACAACCTGTTAGTAACAATACCAGTGGCCAACTACACCATTAGGAGGATATTGATAGACAACGGTAGCTCAATCGACATCTTTTTCTAGGAGGCCTTCGTCAAAATAAGGATAAGCCAAGACCAACTGCACCCGTCTCCCACACCATTGAGGGGATATTCTGGCAAGACAACACAATCATTGGGTTCCATAACCCTGCCTGTGATCGTCGGAATAGGAAGACTCACAACAACCACCATAGCAGACTTCCTCGTGATCAAGGCCCACTCCTCGCACAACACCATAGTTAGATGACCAACGCATAATAGCTTAAAGGTGGTAACCTCAACATACCATTTGAAGATAAAGTTCTCAATGAAGAAGGAGGGTGTACACGGCGAATAAGTGGTGGCGAGGGAATGTTACGTGCAGGAGTTAAGGGGCGAGAAAGGCAGTGGGCACAAGCTGGAGTAGCTAAGTGGCGAAAACCAGCTTCACTACCTAAAGTTAACCAAAGCTCAACCAAGCAAAAACCCGACAGACCAGCGGGTAAGGACGTATTGGGATGGGAGATAGTTCCCTCTTTTGTTCGATAGCTCCCAGTGTAAAGAACAATTGATAAACTTAATAAAATGTATAATATGAGTGTATGCGATTGAATGTTGCAGCATCTCTCCTCGCCATCCAAAGTGGTAATGTCCATATTTCCCTTGGTTATTTAAGTCAATGCTCCGCACTCACACCTGGCGATTATATGAGGGAATATCTCTCCCAAGTGTCTAAGTCTCTCCTCACCACCCAGTGCGGTCAAGTCTATCTCTCACTTGGTTATCTAAGTCGATGTTCCATGCTCACACCTCACCAATTATAAGAGGGAACACCTATCCCAAGTGTCCTAGTCTCTCCCTGCCACCCAGCAAGGTTGAGCCCATCTCCCACCTGGTTATCTAAGCCAATACTCCACGCTCACACCCAGAGATTATAGAAGGAAACACCTCTCACAAGTGTTTCACTCTACTCGCCACACCCAATGCGATTGAGTCCATCTTCCATTTAGTTGTCTAAGCCGATGCTTAGCTTAGGCAACTGGCTTCAATGGTTACCTCAACCCAATTCAAACCCTGGTGAACAACACAAGCTCTTGCGAGAGACACACCATGATGAAAGAAGCTCAATCGAGCCCTAAGTCAAATCAGGGTAAAGAATACAAAAATTGCAAAATCAACAATAGGCACACGTGCACATAGGTACAATAAGAAACTTGAAGCTGCAAGTACACATGGAGGCAAACCTTCATGACAATCTCAGGACCTTGGACCAGGCCAAGTTTGCACCTAATCAGGAAGACCTTGATTCCCTAGACTACCTAGGCTAGGACTTGATGCCTAATGCCTTCCCCGCCCCGTCTCCCCATCCCTAAGTGTAGAGACATTTTTTTTTTTTAACTTCTTTCACCCTGCTTGAGAGCGGGGGACTTTGTACTTTGTAATATTTGGGAGTATAATAAGTACGATTCTGGCATATCCTCCACCAGTGAGGTAATGTAGCCTAGACATGCTCTTGGGCCTCCTTCAAATCCTCCTCTAGGTGAAGTGCCCACCTTTGCTCTAGGTCCCTCTCCTTCTTAGCGGCCTTGGATTCTGACTTGAGGCGAAACCCCTCCTTCCTTAGCTCCTCCATATCCTTATTGAGGTCCCTGATGATCTTCTGCAAAGACCAATTGTAGGCCTCAACCAAGGCAAAGGCCTTCTCGGCATGCTCCAAAGTGACTTCAAGACTGCACAAGGCCTCAGCCTCATTCCCCACCTCGGCTCGATCGTCCAAGACCCAGGCTGTAAGGGAATCAAACCCTTGCTAAATGAAACTGGGGTTAGACAACAAGAACAGAAAAAACTACCACAACAAGACAATAAAGAGAGAGAAGTCCCACCAGAGAGAGGATGCTCCTAAGTTGATCGATCATCTCTTGTATAGCCTCGACCCTGGCCCAATCGGTCTCTCTCCTCAAAGAGCAAGATGTGGAAGTGCCATCCTCACCCCAGGGCACCAAGCCAATAGCCCAAGGGCAAAGGGTCAAGCACTTGGGATGCCGAGTGTTCCTCGAGCCCGACATTGTTAACTGCCCTGCCTTTCGACCACGGAGAAGAGCCAGGGCTTGCAAAACCAACTCGCGAGGAAGCCTCCTCGAAGATGGCAGTTAGGGAGGTATCCTACTTGACGGATGTATTATAGGAAGATGAGGATGCCAAAGACTCGTCTTCACTCAACGTCATGAGAAAGGCCTTTGGGGACGGTGGGCTCAAGAGATGCCACGCTGTCAGAAGCCATGGCAGAGCCAGAGCCAGAGCCAGAGTTAGAGCCCAAGGGCGGGACACAGGTCGTCCTCGATGCCGCTTTGGACAACCCACTCCGTCTAGCAAAGAGCACCCCCATTAGTCAACAAGGTGGCTGGGACGGAACGCCCCCCTCCAGTCACCTGGCAAGGTAGAAAGAATATCCTAGAACAGTGGAAGTGTAGCCACAGTCCCCTAGGCAGAAGACTCAAATCACCCCAAACTAGTGTCAAAGCCTTCCAACTCAGGTGCGGTCACCTCATCCTCCAGGCAAGGCCTCTTCGCCATCCCTCTCAAGCTGGTGTGTAGAGTACATCATTCACATCACTTGAATTGTAAGTCTTGACTTGTTAGATTCAAATTTTAAAATTCTTCCTCCAAATCAAATTATGTCATGTACACACTTTATTAGGTGTGTTATCCTTACGACTTATAAATAAAATCTCTTAATAAGAGATAGGCTTTGCCATAAAAAAATAATAATAAGCTTAAAGCTATTTTTTATAATTATTTTATAATTCTATTTCAAATGGATGATAGTTATATACAATTGAGATTATTTTTAATGAAGTGGCTATAGGTTTATTATTAATTTTTGTCATAAAGAGGGTTTTTCTTTCTTCCTTTTTTTTAAGGGTAGAATACGCGTGTGTCAATTTTTTCAAATTCTAAGCATGTCAAAAAACAAATTTTGATGTTAGTTTATAAAAAGAAGCCCAAATTTCTTTCTCAAAATTCGTTTAATAGAAATAATTTAACTTATCCAAATAATTGGTCGGCCAAATTTTTTAAAATATTAAATAAATTTTTCGTAAACATAAACTCCAACTTGATGTAATCATGTAAGTCCAAGTTTGACCGACTCAATTCAGATAAAAAAAAATTAAAGGAAATGTAATGAACTGTATTCATTGTTCACAGAAAAAACGACGTGTGGGTACTCACTAAAAAACCATGGATTCAATATTCGGCGGAAGACAGACAGATGGGAAAATATAGACTGACGACAAGTCTTTCTTCAGTAATGCATACCTTTTCAACAAAGAAGAAGAAATTTGATGATCGGTTTGAAAGTAAGCAACTTCTTCGGTAATGCCAAGGAAATTTCATGAGAGTTTAATTACACAGTGACAGTGACCCACTCAAATCATTTAATTGATCCACTTTCTTAATAGAAACCTCTCTACTCACAAGTCTCTCTACACTCAGTAACTCCTTACCCTTCTTCCTTCAAAGAAGCTACCAAGCTTTCAATCTCTTCTATGGTCATCCCAAATGTCTCCTTCTCCTCCCCTTCTTCTTCCCATCCTTGTAATCATGACGTGTTTCCGAGTTTCAAAGGGGAAGATAACCGCAATACCTTTACCGATTACCTACATCATGCTCTCTTTGAAAAGGGAATCGAAACCTTCAAAGATAACGTGGATCTTCGGAAGGGAGACAAAATCTCCCCCGCGCTTTTGGAAGCCATCGAACAATCTAAGATTTTCATTATCGTCTTCTCTAAGAACTATGCCACTTCCACTTGGTGCTTAGATGAACTCGTCAAGATTCCCAAGTGTCGAAAATCATTTGGCCAAATGGTTTGACCCATTTTCTATGACGTGGATCCTTCAAATGTGTGGAAACAGTTTGGAGAAGTGATGTATACGTAACTAAAGTTTTGGAAGCAAGCGATTTTGATGCAGTTATTGGAATACAAGTTCTCATTGAAAGATCTTTGGTGCATATTGGATACGAAAACGAATTGCAAATGCATGACTTGATGCAGTTTGGGGAACAATTGATGGGTAGGAATATTGTTCATCAAGAATCTCCCAACGAGCCAGGAAAGCAAAGCCGATTATGGTCTCATGAGGATATTCTCCACATTCTAATTGAAAACATGGTAAGAGCACTTTTAGTCCACTTGTTCTATCAATTTTATCACTTTATTCTTCTATCAATTGAATCCTAATACTTTTTAGTCCATTTGTTCTATGATTTATTAGGGAACTAATGCAATTCAAGGCATAAAGCTAGATTTGCTCGGGCAAAAACATATTTTGTTGAATCCTAGAGCCTTTACAAAAATGAAAAGGCTTAGACTGCTTATAATCTGTCATGCATGCTTTTCAGAGGGTCCTAAAAGTTTATCTAATGAGCTAAGATTGCTTGATTGGGCTGCATACCCGTCACCATCTCTGCCGTCCAATTTTCATCCTCAAAAACTTGTTACTCTCAACATGTATCACAGTAAAATCAAGCAAATTGAAGGAATAAAGGTAAAGTTATGATCTAAATATTTTATCTCTTTTCTGGATCTTAAAATAAGAATTCAGATGTCTGGATCAACTTTTCTTTTAAAAAATTTACCTATAAAAAAGAAATTAAATGGGTATTTCCTGGAAGCCGATACATTGGTCCTTTCACCTTTATTTTCCAGGTTTGTGAAATTTGAGAAAAATAAATTTTTCTTGCTGTGAATACTTGAAGTGCATCCCCGATGTCTCAATGATGGCAAATCTTGAGAGCTTGGATCTTAGAGGCTGTTGGAATTTAGTTGAGGTTCATCAATCTATTGGATTTCTAAACAAACTCTATAGTTTGGATGTTAGAAATTGCTCTAAACTTAGACATCTTCCTCACTTGAAGTTGCCACGCCTTCAATTCCTAGCATGTCATGTTGGCACAAGTATTGAGAAATTTCCAAATATTGTGGGAGAAATTCCTTATTTATGGAAAATTCTTTTTATCGAAAGTCCCATTCAAGAACTGCCTTCATTAGTTGAATATCTCATTGGGCTTGAATGGATAAAAATACATTCATGCAAGAAGCTTAGAGATCTCCCTAGAAGCATTTCTAAGTTGCCGCGTCTCAAGTGTCTTTGTCTTTGGGGTTGCACAAACCTTGGAAGGTTTCCAAAATCGTCGTCGTCATCATCATCAAGAAGTTCGGGCTGGCTGGCTTCATTAAAGAGGAACAAAACTAAAGATATGAGGCTCTCTGTTGGGTTTCCATCTTTGACAGAGTTGGACATCTCTTACTGTAATCTAGCAGAAGTTGATTTCCTCGAGAGTCTTCATTGCCTTTCCATGCTAAAATTTTTGGATCTATCAAGAAACAATTTCGTTAGCATCCCTGCATGTCTCACTAGATTTACCCATTTGCAATCCCTTGGATTGAAGGATTGTGAGGGGCTTCAACAAATGAATGCAAATAGTGGTGGCAAATCCTTCATCGATAATTTAACGATGATGATTCCTGTGGTATATAGATTCTGTGGAAAAATGGGAATTAGATTGAAAGTTGGAGGAAGGGAGTTACCAAAATGGTTTAGCCATAAAACTAGGGAGAATGAGATGTGTTTCCGAATGCCTTCACCTAAAAAAGCCAAGTTAGCAGGTTTGGTTATCGGTATTGTGTTGAAATTGGATGCTTTTAGAGAGGCGCCCTGTCATGACAACATGATCAGGGTCAATATCAATGGTCGATTGTATGAATGGATACAGATATACCCCCGCAGAGTAGTGGAATCAGATGATCTCATGTGGCTGTTGTGTGTTCCACGTGGTAACTTGAAGGGGCAGGGTGAGACCAATATTGGGGATTACTTTCGAGTTTCACTTGATTTTCTAGTCAAAGGCAGAATAGAGGACGGGGATAAATTTAGTAAAAGATTGGGGGTCCATTTTGTATTCAACAACACGGATGATGATCTAAGGGTAATCCGAAATTACTGTTCTAATTACAGAAGTTGCCAAACACAGTTGAAGAAGAAGAAGAAGAAGAAGAAGAACAATAAATGTTGCCAACCACGACAGATGAAGATGATGAAGAATAAGAAATGAGTGAATTTTATGATTTAAGGACTTTTAAAAAACATTCATTAAACTTATTTATTTTGACGTATCAGTGTTGAAATCTTATTATCTGTTTTCTTTACACTTCGCTTTGGTTGCTTTATTATTAACTTATTTTGTGAAAAGACTGAGAGATTGTGTAATCACTTTTTTCTTTTTAAGGAAAATGATAAAGTCGTCCAAGATGTCTACCGATAATTTCTAACGAATTATGTTTTTTTATTATTTATTTTTTACTTAATAGTTAAGAAATTGTTTTTTAATGAATTTGTGATATCATTTTATAAAAAATAAAATAAAATAATTGATAGTTATTTTATTCATTTTGATAGTTAAACTATTCATTTTGAATCAAGAGTAATGCTATATACAAATCTTAAGTATCAAGTTTCGTACAAGCCTTTTATAAAAATAAATAAATTTTATAAAAAAAATATTTTTTTACTTTTTTTTTAAAGGTTGATTTAATTTTTATAAAATGTCTGTATGAGACTTATATACTTAAACTTTTACAAAACATTACTTTTGAGTTAAAATTGCATCATCAAAAATACCTTGTCACATCCCTCAATTACAGCTTCACTATCTCTATCTCTAAATTAGAGTAAATTAGACCCAAAGTGGCAATGCCTCCTTGCAAACGTAGGCAACAAAGAGGGACATTTGAATATCTTGCAAAGACTGCATTGCATACTGCATTTTTATGTGCTCTGTTCTTAACTCGTGTTTCTAACAAGGCAGTAGGGAAACTTTTTTAATATGAATTTTATATTATCTACAAATCGAAAAATGATTTGTACATATTTAAGATGTGTAAGTGAAAAAATATTTTTTTAATAACAAATCCCATTGTATTTTTCAAAAAAACTGCATATAACTTGTACACTTTAGACTTCTATCTTTAACATTACTTACAAATCTAATGTCCTTCACACTACTCATCTGAAGATACATTGTATTTGTCAAAATACTATAATTATTTATTTAAATTGATGTGACATATTTTCATAAATAATATGTGTAGTGTCTAAATAAAAATATTTACAAATAAACTTATTCTTTAAATATTTCTCAATCATTTAAAGCCTATTTGGATATTTAGGATATTTTAGTGTATTTATAAATACTAGTGAAATTGTATGAAATTGTAAGAGTGGGTAGCGGGGTCGCTACCCTACCCCCGCTAGGGGGACTAGATGCAGGGGTGGGGAGGGCCCAAACCCGCTCCTCCTATATATATATATATATATATAAAAACATAAATATTTATATATATACAAAAACATAAATATATGTTTATATATATAAATATAAATATATCTTTATATTTTACAAATTGTGTATATAATATATATATTACAATTTGTTAGACTTGTTTACAAAATATGCATTAGCAAATTTAAAAACTATATAGTTTAAAACTACTACACTACAACTTACATAAAATATGCACTAGCAAATTTAAAAATTACAAAATTTTTAAATTATAGTCATATTTATAAAATTTAAATTTATAATTTAGATATAAAAATATATTTTTGATTACTTTTGGATCTAGAAATAATTTTTAAATATAATAAAATGTAGTTTATATTTAAAGTGAAAATTAGGCGGGGCGGGGTGAGGTGTGGGGGGGTTATCCCGCACCGTATAGTGAGGGTAGCACCCCTATCAAATTATTTGAGTTAAAATATTTTATTGAATTTTAAAAAATAAGAGATAAAAAGTTAAAAAATATATATTATAAAACTATAATATTATTTGAATATTATTTTTTATTTTTTTATAAAAATTGAAAAGAAAAATATTTTTTGAGAAAAGATATATACAACATCTAAATGCATTAACCTTGCGCCAGCCTTTTATAAAAAAGTAAACACCATCATAAAAAAAGTGTGAAAAATTCACTTTTTCTTGATGGGATCCACGTTTTTACAAAAGATTTATATATTTGAAATTTGTACATAACATTACTTATCTTTTTTGTGTGTTTTGTTTAGGAGTTTAAAAAAGTTATAATGATTTAATAATATTAGATGAAAAAGTTAAAAATTTAAAATTTAAAAATATTTTTTATTTGAATGATGTTAGGAAAGAGAATATCTAAGAATACTTAAAAGCTTTGTTTGGATATAACAACTATTTAATCTCATCTTATCTCATTATTATAATTTTTTTAAATTTTTAAATAAAATATAATAAATAATTCGATTATTTTAAATTTTAAAATAATAATATTATTAAAAAAATAATATTATAATAATATTTTATTTAATTTCTAACTTTTATCTTTTATTTTAATTCACCTCATCCGTTAAAATCGTACCTTAAAATCAATTCTGCAACCGACATTTAACTTCGTACGGGTGAAATCAAGGTTAAAAAGGGTTTTTTCTTTTTCTTTCTAAACATGAACTCTCGTTTTTTTTTTAATTTTTTTTTAATCTGATACCGACTAGACCACATCCTCTCCCGTGGTCTCACGTGCAGCTGATCCGTACATTTTCACAAACGGAACTTGGGAAGACGATGACGGTCAGTCGTTACCTCTCAAATCCCATCCACCCACTTCGTGGCCCCCGCACAAATTAGCCCCTCCACTTCACGGTCAGCCCCACTCCCCTGACGGAAAGCACCCGTATCTCGGCCCAAAACTCTCTCTCTCTCTCTCTCTCTCTCTCTCTCTCTGTATATATGTTTTTGTAAAGAATGGTACATGGCCAGATGGTAAATAATTTGGGAAGCAGAAAAGGGCAAAACGGCCGTGTGAAATGGATGGGTAGCAGTGAAGCACGGCGGTAAAAGGAATTCCAGAACTTCCAGTTCCTTTAAACTTTCGTTTTCCGATTCGGAATTTCATTTCATTTCATTACCTGCACCCGACCAGAATTATCGCCTATTAAGTCTCCTGTGAAGTTTCCCAATTGGGGGTAAGTTTCGAAACCCTAGTTCGTCCAATTCCCCCTGTCCTTTCTTCTTTTTCAAACATGTTTGGTCGTTCGGAATTAACACTAAACTTAGAAACAGTTTTTTTTTTCAAAATAATTCTTGGACTCTGTCAGTGTTCTGATGCTTCGGCTCTTAATCAGCCGTCTTTTTCTCTGCTTAGTAGCTGGGTTAAAATGCTTGAGAACAATTGAGAGGTTGAAATTTGACCATTGGATTCTGAGTTTTATTTTGTTTTCCTTTCTTTTCTGACGGTTTCTCGGCAACCATGCGTACCTAGGGGTTTTTATGATTTTTTGTGCGTTTTGGTTTCTGGTGATCCATGTGTTTGAGTTCTTGCTGTTACTTTGGAAATTGAAGAAATTGGAAGTGGTCGCATTTGCACATTTTGTTTATTGACATAAATTATCTTAGTTTATGAATGTGCGGTATCTACATGATTAAATGAGCTTTTTTAGAGTATGAATGAGCTGATTTTTCAGGTTTAACTGTGTGAATTTAGTTGAATTTTTTGGTTTGATTGAGTTGATTTCTACGTTAGCAGTACGGTGGCAAGAACTGATTTTTGACTATCGTGCAATGTTCCTTTAGCCATACCAATTTAATTTGATTTCAATTAACTATATCTATTATCTTTGTTAGACTGAGTATATTCATATGCTTGTGCGATTAAATATGTCAGCTACCTCACTAGAGCTGAAGAGGATTCTTGCTATGGAAAATAACCAGAAATTACGAAGAGAAGAAAGGGAGATGAAAATGAGGGAAAATAATGTCATACGTTCATTCAAATTCTACTGGAATGTTCGAGGCATTCCAACCTCCATGAAAGTTCAGAAATTACAGATTCATCAATAATCCTTTCTCTGCTCTCCACTACCTTATATTCCCTCTGACACTGACACATTCATAACAAACTAAAGCAGAAATTAAAATGACAGCAGAAATAGACTCGTGTCACAGGACTCAAAACGCACGGTTTCACTAATTGAAACGTGGCATTTAACTAAAACAAGGAAAACAAATAAAACGACTTGTTCAGGACCATGGGTTCCAGCTCTATCATCTCAAGGCACACCATTTTACCTCTCTGACTTGCACGCACCGTTTTGAGTTGCATAACTAAAGACTACATCAGTTAAACACTTCAGTTCCCATCGACATCTCAGATCTCTTCTAGGGTTCTTCCTCTGTTCTTTCTCTTGCCTCCAGGAACCCTAACAAAATATCCAATAGAAGCTATTTTTTCGTTGGCCACTATCAACTTTAAACAATCTAATTGCCATTAAAAGCATAGTTTTTTTTCTTTTGATAATAATTTGCCCATCCATCTTTCTGTCCTTTTATATGCATGTGTGTATGAATATTAAAAAAAAAAAAGGGGGTTATACTTTCTGATCTTAATTAAAGAAAACATTTCAGGCATGCAATAAAAAAAGGGAATTGAGTTTGCTTATTTTGAATGGTTTGTCAAAGCTAAACCAACTTTTATGAACATTTATGTCAGTTTGTCCATTATTTGGTGTCATGAGGAAGCTCTGGTGCTTTGCTACAAAAAAAATAAGTGCTGATATCTCTCAATTCATGAATGAGTATATATCTCATAGTAAGTAGCTTCAGTAAATGCTTACACCCAGATATGTCATAGGAAGAGTGGCTACCTTACACCCCAATGTGTTAGCCAACTGTCGAGATCTACTAACATTCTCAACTGGTACTAATTCTGATTTATCAAAATTTACTCTCAAACCTGATGCTGCTTCAAAGCATAACAATAACGCTTTCAGAATACTAAGTTGTTCTTGTTCAGCCTCACAGAAAATTAAAGTATCATCAGCAAAAAGTAAATGAGAGATCGAGATAAGGCCCCTATTCAGATCACCCACAGAAAAACCAACCAACAAACCATTGGTAACTAAAGCCATTAACATCCTACTCAGGGCCTCCATGATGATAACAAAGAGAAGTGGGGACAACGGATCCCCTTGTCTTAAACCTCTTGAGCTGTTAAAAAAAATTATGGACTGCCATTAATCAGAATTGAGAATCTTGCTGTTGAAATGCACCATCTGATCCACCTACACCATTTTTCCCCAAATCCACACCTCCTCAGTAGATAGATAAGAAAGTCCCAATTTACATGGTTATATGCCTTTTCCATGTCTAATTTACAAATAATCCCTGCCATACCGGATTTTAGTCTACTATCCAAACATTCATTGGCTATTAATACCAAATCCAGAATTTGACGACCCCTAACAAAGGCATTTTGTGGCTTTGAGATTATCTTACCAATGGCCTCTCCCAACCTGTTTGGTAGTACCTTTGAAATAATTTTATAGACCCCGTTAATGAGGCTAACAGGCCTAAAATCCTTCACTTCCACAACCTCGGTCTTCTTCGGAATTAATTCAATAAAAGTTGTATTCAAACTTTTCTGAAATTTCCTAGATGAGAATAATTCCTGAAAGACATTCAACATATCCTCTTTTATCACCTCCCAACAAGTATGGAAGAATCCCATCGAAAAACCATCTGGTCCTGGCGCTTTGTCTTTCCCCATTTGTCTGATCACTTCATATATCTCCTCTTCCTCGAACGCTCTTTCCAACCTTGCTGCTGTCTGTGGCTCAATGGAATCAAAAAAGGACCATCCACTTTTGGCCTCCATCCCTCTCTTTCTTTAAATAGTTGTTGGAAAAAATTCAGCACATGTTCTCGTATCACACGGGCCTCAGTACACTCTCTACCATTTATATTCAGCATCTCAATGGTATTATTCCTCCTATGAGAGTTTGCCACTCTATGGAAGAATTTTGTACTTCTATCCCCTTCTTTCAGCCACAAAGCTCTTGATTTCTGTCGCCAAGATATCTCTTCAAAAGATAATACCCTTTCCAGCTCTAAAGTCAATTCTACCTTTCTTGATCTTTCCTCTACGGTGAGAGATCGACCTTCATTGATCCTTTCAAGAACTTGTAACTCTTCCATCATGTTTTTCTTTTGCTCCCCTAGATCACCAAAAGATTGGGAATTCCACAGCTTTAAATCTTCCTTTAAAGCCTTTAGTTTGCCTGCAAGTATATGGGAAGGAGTATCATTAAACAAATAAGAGGACCACCAACGCCTTACCCTATCCACAAAACCCTCGCTTTTAAGCCACATGTTTTCAAACTTGAAGTAACTACGCCCACTTTGAATGCCTTTGCCATCCAGTAAAATTGGAAAGTGATCTGAGCATGAGCATAGATGCGGCAATCTCCTCTGACAAACCTCTGGATACTGACATTCCCACTCTGGCTATATTAAGAATCTATCCAACCGTGACCATGTCTGACTATTGGACCAGGTAAATGGGCCACCGATAAGTGGTAAATCCACCAAGTTCAACTCAAAGATGCAGTTGGAAAACTTTGTCATGGCTGGTCATATACGACTATCACCCGATCTTTCACTAGGGAGACTTGTGATGTTAAAGTCCCCTCCTATGCACCACGGGAGATCCCACCAGCTGTGTACCCCCGCAATTTCTTCCCAGAGTTGATGTCTGACGTTGTCAACATTCGGTCCATAAATTCCTGCAAAAGCCCACAAAAAGTTATCTTCCACCATCTTAAGAGAAACGGCCACCATATATTCCCCTATGAACTCCTTCCTCTTCATCATCACCCTTTTGTCCCACGTCACCAGAATACCCCCCAAAGCCCCATTCGAAGCCAAATAGATCCAGTCTACGTATGGGCAATGCCATACACTTCTCACTATTTTTCTGGTTACCAGTTTCAGTTTGGTCTCTTTAAACATACAATATCCATCCACCATTCCCGTAGCAATTTTTTTATGCGAGAGCGCTTATTGTTCTCATTTAGCCCCCGAACATTCCACGACACTATTTTTGACTTCATAAAAAAACAAACGTACCCTTCCCTTTGACCCTATCACGGCTTGAACTACCCTCATTCAATGACCAATTCAATCTCTTAAGCTCTCTTCTTTTCTTGGCTCCTTTATTTTTAGAATGCGAGTGACCCACCTCAATGGCCGTGAGAAGAGCCAAAAACTGTTCTTCATAGCCCACACACTCCATGCCCACTATCTGTTGAATATCTTTAACCTTGTAGAATACCCAATTCGACACCTCACATTCATTTGGTAAAAGACAGTCTAAAGGGAATGGATTCTTGTCCCCCTGCCCTTCACACTGATTATGGCCTTCCCATTCCACCATTGTGTTCCCTGTCTCCACTCCATCTGAGATGGTTTCAAATGGAATATCAGGTACCTCCCTTAAGGTTATCGGCTGGTTTAACTCTTGAGAGTCAGGGACCATTATTATTTCATTACTTTGAGCCGTAGGATCCTCCCTTATGCTATCCGAAATGTTCTGTCCACCAACAGCAAGTGGAAAAGCTCTCGGGAGCTGATTTTTTTCGTTTTCCTCCATGGTCTCCTTATTCCATTCGAATCCGTGTTATGAGAAAAGGTCTAGGTGTTCTCCCTCTGAACCATGTATCTCCATTTGAGAAAAAAACTCCACCGTATTATTGGAGACTATGCGTAGATATCTGGGAAAAGAACTATTGGAGACTGGATCTCCTCTTTTTCCTCCACACGATACGGCAAAATCTGTTCCACCCTTCTCGCCGGCGATGTCTGTGTTGCCGGGATAATTTTCGCCGTCGTTATCTGTTCGGCTTGAGCATGGGTCGTCGTTAATTTCTGTCCTGAGAACGTAGACAGGTCGGATCTCGGGTTACGGATCCTCCAGGTTTTATGTGCTAACGGCCCGTGAGCTGAGGCCGGGTCATTAGGCTTCCTAAGAGGGCCTTTACCCGCAGTCCCTTGCTGCCCAGATTAAAAGGCCTCGTGGCCCTAAGCTCCTTCCCTTCTAGGCCCATATCCGGCCCATTCTAGGCCTGCCCCAACTCCTTATTTAATAAGAACTCTATTTTCATGAGCAGATCTATAATATGTGTTTTTGCTTCGCACAACAAATTCAACATTTCCCCTTCAGACACTCCACCTACCTGTCTGCTACAACTCTGCCACTGTACCGGGCACGTCTCTTTGCCAAGGACCTGACCCAAAGCCATACCTTTTTGTACGAGTGATCCTTCATTTTCAGTTCGCTGCTCCTGTGGTTGCTCCACCATCAGTGCCTCCTTGTAGGACCGAGGCTGTGATTGCACCAACCACTGCTTGACTATCGACTTCTTTCGACTGTCCTCAGTTTGGATTTTTCTCTTTTCATCAACAAAATCCCACAGCACCTCCCCCATCTTATTCCACCCATTTCCTTCTTCCTCAGGTATGAATATGAAGTTCCTCCTCCCACCAACTCCATACTCTACCACTGCCAAATAACGACCTCTCGAGTTTGAACACCGTTGAGCAATGAAACTACTGCTACCTTCCCTTTTTGAGGTATAAAATTCCTTTTGTTCTTCCTTTGAACAGACCGCCATGGCCTTTGCTAGCCACTGCACCGTTGATGGACCCAAAGCTATCTTTGCCACCATCCTCCAAGTTTTTTCTGTGATAACCACCCTGCCCCCCTCCTTTACAAGAGTGAAGCATTTTGAATCAATAACTATCTCCTTACACCACTGCATAGCGTATAACTAGAACCTAACTAATCACCGCCGTGAGAACCGTCGTTAACTACCCCAACCAAAGCAACTAAATAAAGCTAACCATCATGAGGGAGAAAGTGTACGGAGAGAAAGCTGGTTCGCTCAAGGGATCAAGTTCACTGGAACATCACTTTTTATAGAGCAGCACATGATTGGGAAGTAAACAGTTTCGTGGATTTTTTCAACCTAGTGTACTCTATGAAGCTGAATGGATTGCATGAAGATAAGCTGTGGTGGAAACATACGGGTAAGGGTATTTTCTCGGTTCGCTCTTATTATAAGGCCCTTACAGATATACCGAATGCTCCGTTTCCATGGAGAAGATTGTGGAGGAATAAAGCACCGCCCAAAACACTTTTCTTCATTTGGACAGCAGCCCTGGGTAAGATTCTGACTACCGATAATATGCAGAAGCGGCGGGTAATCATTACTAATTGGTGCTGTATGTGTAAGAAAGCTGGTGAGTCAGTGAATCATCTCCTGCTACATTGTGAGACAGCTAGAGCCTTGTGGTGTGAAGTATTCCGTCGAGTAGGGTTAAATTGGGTGATGCCGAAGTCAGTAGTTGAATTATTAGCCAGTTCGGCGATGCCAGGGGGAGATCTACATATCAAAGTTGTGTGGAAGATGGTACCTATCTGCATTATGTGGTGCATTTGGCAAGAGTGAAATGAACGAACATTTGAAGATAAGGAGAGGACAGCTGAGGAGCTTTGTATCTTATTTTTCAGCACTTTATTTCTGTGGTCTCTAGCTATAGACTTTAATGGCCTAAATGTACACAAGTTTCTAGTGACTACTATAGCCACCTAGATAGGTCTTACATCTTGTATACCTTCTTGTGTTCTTGGGCTATGCCTATTATTATTAATACTACTGTTTACTTATCAAAAAAAAAGTAGCTGTAACTAATAGAATAAAATATAGTTTTCTGAAATCAATCACATCACTGTGGTATTTGTTAATTACTCCAAGTTATTTGTGAGAAAAATTGTTAATTAGATCTGTTAATGTCATATATGATCAGTCGATATTACTGATAAAAAAGTATATATATGATCAGTCGATATCATATGGTGCTGCTATTTATGTATGGTATTTTAGTTGGTTTGTTCTGTAGTCATCTGTCTTCCAATGCTATTTTGAATATTGCCTAAAAGTTCCTAGTTTGGGCCAATGAGCTGGTGACATGGTTTTTGTTTTAAATAGTCTCTCTAGAATGATTTGCTACTACTTTGACAGTCTGATTGTACTGCCAGATTTTACTCCAGGGATTCAGTGTGCATTACAGCCTCATGACTTCTTCTGCAAATGATCTTTCCGGTATTCTCTATGATAACTTGGTCGAAATCATAAATCTGTGCTACCCTTTCCACCATTCTTTTATGATCCCATTGAACTTATGCAGTCATAATTCTGATTTTGATCTAATTGAGCTAGCTTATTATGTTTTGAGAACCAGTCTTACTGAATTATCACTTTTTTCTACTGGATTCTTTAATATGGAAATTTCGTTATTTTAATTTCATTCAATATGTGGAATTGTTTCTTTTTTCGTTTTCAATTTCATTTATCTTTCTGAAGTGAGATCAACCTTCTCTCCAAAGTGAGACAATAACTCTAATCAGCGAAAATACAATCCTCTTTTTCAATCATGCTTTTCTAACAATTTTATACTAGGATCTCCAGTATGAGTTAGAAACTGATGCTATTCAACCAACAGAACCAAAGGCTGTTCATGTTATCTGAACTAGTCAAGAGAGCATCTTTGTTTATAGAGGGCATTTTTTGCATGTTACCTTCCATGGTAATTATTTTTCATTGGCTAGATTTAACCTACGACTTACCCAATCCCACCTCACAATATTTCCACTTGTGATGACGTCAAAGTGCCTAACATCCATGGGAATATTGCCTTACAGCATGCATTGCTCTTGTGCTGCGATAATTATTGATGTTGAAGAAACTTACAACTTTCTCTGATTGCTTGTAAAAGCTGATTGACCAGGCTGATTTTCAAAATTGTGAAGTCCCTCACTTCAGTTGTAAAGCTTGGTCCCTTTAGGTTTTGTTTTACTTGTTTCTAGTTTCTTTTTTGCTTTACATATATCCTTTTTCTTTTAATTTTGTCCAATTCTTCATAAGATTTGTAATTTACTGTAAACTTATGATTGTCCAGATAATAGTGAAGCTGATGAGCAGCAAAAGCATTCAGAATCTCAGATTCAGTCTTTGTCTCCTGCAACTGGAATGTCTCATCCTGGTATTAGTAGTCAAAATGTTCAGTATCAAACACCTCAGCAGCTTGGAGCAGCGCATGCTTTGGTACTATTTTGAAAGTCAATTTTTAAAGTATTAGTTTACTGCTCAACATATTCCACTTGCAACATCTTTGTCCAAAGTGTTTTTCAGCTGTGTATTTTTTATAAGTAAACTAAATTTAATTCGATCTCAAAAAGTTGTGAAATCCATGTCCACAAGAAGTATACAATAATACAATGGATAAACCTAAAAAGTTAGAAGGAAAATGAAGAAGAAAATCTTTATAGCAAAGAGCAGTATCACTAATATTAGTGTCCACCTAAAAATATAAAAATAAAAGGTTCTGAAAAAACCTTTGAGCTCATCCGCTGATTTCTCACAATCTTTAAAACGTCGATTATCTCATCCTCTCCACATGCATCGCATTAAGCAAGCCAGGACCAATTTTCTCAAAACTTCACAATGATTGCAATGAAACTGTCTTCTCCAACACGCCAGGAGATCCACCACACTTCAGGATATATTATACTCGATGAGTTACAGAAGTAGGGTATCCTTATGCTATGACTAAGAAAGCAACAGTAGGGAGCCTTATTGATTGATCGGTAGGGATTTCGCACTGGTCTAATATTCTATAGGAATGTCTGATTGGGAATTGGACGCTACAATGAGCTGTTTTGTGCTCTTGATGCTATTCAGGTTTCTGATGTTTTAGAGGATATGACGTGTCATTGACCAATATGGAGTACTATGTGACTTGCTTGTTTTAAAAAATTTTCTTTTTGAGTGTAATGATTGCTATATTTTTTTCTTTTTCTTGTAATTTAATACATTATTACTTATTAAAATTAATTTGCATGTATATAATGTGTGTGTGTGTGTGTGTCCGTGTGTGTAAAGTGGCATTTATGGTGTTTCCAATGGTTTTGCCTTGGTGATGCTCAAGTGGTAACTGGTGCGGTGTACGGGACCGGGGTTTGTTCAGCAAGAGTGGGTCCAAAGGGCTCTGCCTTGGAGAGGTTTCCCGACATTGAAAAAAATAAAAAAATAAATTGGCAATTGGTTGGTAGCAGTGGCAACCACCATTTGGACTTTCTCCAAATGGGAGAAAGAATAGGCTTATTGTCTTTTTTCCAAAGATGATAACGATGGTGAGATAATTCATTTAGCTATCTTTGACTTGCTCGAAACCATTCTTCAATTTCTTTGTTTCCAGATCATCTTACTGGATGATCCTTTTTTATTACATCTCAATTAAGTTGTAATGAATTATTTTTATTTTATTTATTCTTTGAATAAAACCAGAGGAAAGACAAAAGTCGATTGGCAGTGGTAAAAATTAAGCTCCATAATGTAGGCAACTATGTTGCACTCTCATCATTGTTAGAAGGGTGTTGGGAACAGTTCTCCAAACATATTAGCTTCATAGTGGGCTAGGGAATCAAGTTCACTTTTGGAATGGTCTATGGTGTGGGAAGATTAAGTTAGAACGTCCATTTTCTAAGCATTTTCAAGTTGCAATGTATAGATGTGTGTCAATGTTTGATCATTTCAATCATTGACTTCATTTGAAACTATAAGGTTTATAAAACTGGAAACTTGAGTCGATGGAGCAGTTCATGGAGCTATTATATTCAGTTCACGGAATATTGGCCGGCTAATACTCCAAAAAAAGTGGGTTATTTTTTGGCAGTGAGGGTAACAACTTTGACTGTGGATAATCTTAAACAGTGGGGAAATATTTTAGTGGATTGTTGCTGTATATGCAAGTCGAGTGGGCGTCTTGATGACCATCATCTGCTTCATTCTGTCTATTGTGGTCACCTTTAAAAAAAAAAATTGTTTGGGGTTTCATAGGCGATGCCTAAGTCAGTTGTAGATTTGTTTGCTAGTTGAAAATGTAGCTTTAATGAGATTTGTAGTAGTGTAATATGAAACTCAGTCCCATTATCTCTCACGTGGTGTATTTGGCATGAATAAAATGCATGGATTTATAGACATTGAACACTCTACTGAAGAAGTTGAAGATGATGTTTTGAGATTCTCATTTGATTGATTGATAGCAACTACTGGCTCATCCTCTTCATTTTGGATTTTATGGACCTTTGTAATGTTAGATCTTAAGTTTCACTTTGTTTGGGATCATGTGCATCTTGTTTACTCAGGTGCACGCTGCTTGTCAAACGAAAGCAGGATACTTTTTTAATTCAGTCTTGTGTGTAAAACAGTTGAATAGCCATAAACTTGTATGTCTGCATGACGACAATTTCTAAATGGTTAATCAATAGAGATGGTGAGTTTGTAACAATAGGCTTAGCTCACTTATCAAAAGGGGAAAAAAATAGGCTTAGCTTTCTTGTTCTCTGTCCTCTCTGTTTTTTCCTTCCTCTCTTTGAAGGTAGTATGAGTTCTGCATATCAAAACAAAAATGGTAGTATGAGTTCTGGATTTCCTTGTTCAATGTAAGAGTATAAGAACTGAACTGGTGTTAATAGTTGTCAATGAATACCCAACTGATTATGATTTCTGGCTCTCTCCCCGTTTTCATATTCAAATTTGGAAACTATGGAGTATTTGAATAATTTGATTTTGTCTTATCTGTTGAAGGCACCAGCAGTATACCCATATCCAGATCCCTATTATAGAAGCATCTTTGCCCCATATGATTCACAGCCATATCCTCCACAAACCTATGGTCAACCGATGGTATGCTTTCTTTAGTGCTTTGTCGATACAGTTATCATATGATGCCATGTGATATGATGTATGGCAATTTTGGAGTTTGACACCACACATTGCTTATAACCATTATTGAATTATTTGTCTTAGGTCCATCTTCAGTTAATGGGAATTCAGCAAGCTGGGGTTCCTTTGCCTTCAGATGCAGTTGAGGAACCTGTTTTTGTGAATGCGAAACAATATCATGGCATTATGCGGCGTCGACAGTCTCGTGCAAAAGCTGAATTGGAAAATAAAGTTCTCAAGTCACGAAAGGTTTGTTATAAGCCACGAATTTCTTGCCCCTTGCGTCAATGTTGCAGTGAGTTTCATTGGCTAAATTTATGAAAAGATCTGTGGGATTGCATTATTTCTCAATTCCATATCATTTCAGTTTAAACATATTTATCACTCATTACTCAGAGTAATCTTGCAGCCATATTTGCATGAATCTCGACATTTGCATGCATTGAGAAGAGCTCGAGGATGTGGGGGTCGGTTTCTCAATTCAAAGAAAAATGGGAACCAACAGAATGAGGTGGCATCAGGTGACAAATCACAGTCCAACATCAATCTCAACTCTGATAAAAATGATATTGCTTCCTCAGATGGCACATCTTGAGCTTTTGGAAGCAACGCATGCGATGGGCTGCATGAACCCGTTATTCATAAACAGTGTCAATTAGCCAAGGTTCTATTCCGGCCCCAAAAGTCTCACTATTGCTTCCTTCTGAATCTATACTTAGAATCCATAGTATGTATAGCTTATCCCGTAGCCAGTTTGTAGGGAGGTTGCAGAAATAGTGTTGTTGAAGTGCGGTAACTATTATCTTCTCCATGATGGATTTTCTTGAAGGCTTGTCCTTTTTTTTTTCCCTATGAGAGTGATGGTTAGCCTGCTGTGTGGGCATATATCTTTGTGATTAAATCTGTGGCAAAGCCAAGACTTCCTAACATCAAAGTTGTGTCATGTGGATTGTTTGGTTATGTATATCATTAGCTTTGCAAAGATTAGATTGGCCATTGGTGTTTGTATCAGGCCTCGGATTCTGTTGTCAGCTGGGAGAATAAGTTAGATTTGTTTTTTTTTTAGATTGTGTTGAGTCTATGGGGGTGCTTGTCATAGTATTTTGTAATGTATTTATTTGTACAGAGTTGTATGGCTAATGGAAGTGTTAGCATCTTCTTTGAACTACCAGAAATGAACTATAGGATTGTAGCTCTTTATTGGTAGGTGGGAAGAGATAGTTGTTTTCTGGATGAGATTCCCGTTTGATTAATTGGTGCTGGAATAACTCGAACAGGCTTCTCTAGGATGGGTGAAAGCTTGCTCCTGTCAAAGACTAGAGCTGGGATTGTCGTAGATCCAATAATTACAAATACTGTGTAAAAAGTTTGCAAATTCTAGCTGTGGGTTGAGATGGGATTTACAGGCTACAAATTCTCTATGTATGGATTTTACTTTGTGCAAGAAAGAATGATAAACTAGCAACTCAGGGCATCAACAAGCAATGCAAGGTTAACTCTGCAACAAACTGTTACTACATTATTCTTCCGCCACAAACTCAGCTCATGTGCATAAGATCAACAGCTTCCATGACAGTGAATTGCCGGTATGCTAATTACCATCAAGAAGGATGAGCTTGGACAAGTCAGAAACTTCTTCAACCAACTATATTTTAGCCCAACCTCGAATGGAACTAATCCAAAAACTATGTTCCTAAACTGGAGCAGCTCATCCCAAGTATTTAGCCATTCTCCTTGATGTGAATTCCCATTTCCTTGTACTAGTAGGGCATAAAAATGAGGTGGAATAACTGAGACCCCAGCAAGCTAGCCCAAGGAAGCTAGTAGTCATTCTATCAAATCTGCCATTTGCATAACCCTTCATACAGCTCAGGGCCCCTGGAGCCTATTTGAATGCAAGTGCTTTTCCACGAAGCATGCATTCAAGACCGTCTCTGCCCATTTACTTTTTTTTATTTTTCTTTATGGATAATTTCATGGAATATTTTTACCCGCTCGGTCAAAGTTGGCAAAACCTTCAACTTCACCTGAATAAAATGAGGCCTTGGGAATGCATTAATCCTACGTGTTTCCTCCTCCTGCGTACTTGAAATAAGAGTGTGGTAAAAACCCTCCCACTCAAAAGCTTACTGTAAAAACCATCTTGTCCCCGAAAAGAGAGCGGAAAAAAAGTCAAAAGGGTGGCTCTTAGAATTGACCATTTTAAGTGGGTGATTGCGGGTCATGCAAATGATATGATATTCATCAATCAATTATCTCGTCAACAAAGATGGGACTGCCTGAGTTCTCAAATTTCAACGTCACTATTACCTTCTTTTGTTTTACATTAACTATATATAATATATATATTCCCGATATATGTTTCTACGGTGAAATCATTCCAATTTTGTCTAGAATTCTACGTTTTTTGGATTTGTCTTTTTAGAGACTGCATGATCGATCTATTTATCATCTCTGATATATCTGCAGTCGTTAGTTAGGTGTGGAATGACTTCTTTTTTATTATTTTTTGGGCCTGCAACTGTTTCCCTCCTCTATATTCTCTTCCCCAATGATGTGCTTCAAAACCACATGACCCAACAGAACAAAGTTTCAGTAAGCTGTAAACCAATCAGTCCCATCAGAGAGAGAGAGAGAGAGAGATTGGTGTTTTTGTGCGTGATTGTGTGTGCTAGTCTTGCCTTTTGTTTACAAATATATATATAATCTTCATGAGATCGCTAGCTAATTATTGTAACAGAGCTCAGTTGTCTGAACATGTCAATCAAATCAAGAAAATTAAGAACCAAAAGATAAACCTAATAAAATTAAAATAATAAAAAAAGTTTAGAGTGGGATTTAAGAATGACATATTAGCGTATGTTTTACCACTTAAATGGTCCTTTTAAGACTTGAAGATTACTCATATGCGCACCACACCCTCCATTAACCTTTATATGCATGTATCATGTTTCCTATTCCAAAAACAGTTCTTATCTTACACTTCTCTCTTTTTTGTTCTTTGATACCAAACTACTTTTCAATTGGTTTCTTCTAGTGTAAGTTTTTTTTTTTTTTTTTAATCTCAGATTATTATATTTTTCACAACATTAACGTTGCACGTTTTCTTAGAATCAAACATATTTGTTTATGTATGTTTTGATAGATAATGAATATTAATCATTTGTGTTACAGTACTTCCATGTTTACCATTACAAATTGATCAGTTTTACTCCATTTATATATGTTTTGTTGTTTACGTTTTATATTCAAGGCCGTGGGATATACAGTGCTCTGAAATTAGCTAAGACTACACAGCTTCTTCCTTGAATCTCTAATATTGGAGTCCAAGGCTACATTACAACTCGTGTCTTGGGCCTGGGTTCGATTTCTACTGAATCACAGCGAGCTTCATGGGGGTGGCACAATTTATCTCTCTCTCTCTCTCTCTCTCTCAATATATATATAATATTTTAGTCATAAAAGAATTACATAAAATAAATTTATAAACTGATATGATTTGATGTAGTACGTTAGATTATAAATTTATTATAAAATATATCTAACAGATTCTATAAAATTATATTAATATGTGAGTTTATTTTATATAATCTATTTATATCTGTAGCAGTTTATATAATTTGTTTTGGTTTCTTACTATTCACTCGCTCAGAAACACATACAACAGGGAATTAAAGTAGTACCAGATCAGGTCATTAATCTTTTTTATCACTTCAAAGGAAATAATTGGAACGCTCGAATTAGTACTGTTGCAAGTGATGATCAATTTTAGTTGCAAGTGTATTTGTCAAAACCATGCAATTTTTTCCCTCCAAGAAATAAAGCCAAACACACTATACCCTATGCCGCTGAAAGTACGTACGATCGATAATATTGCATGCACTTTAAATTCGATAATGAAAATAAAGGAAAAAGAAAGAAGAAGAAGAAGATAATACACACATATATATATATATAATAAATTCAATCACGACGCATATTATAATTTTGATTGGCCATAGCCCCCAGATGATCATCACCTTCTCGAAACCCCTCAAAACTGCTAATTTACAATATCTAAGGACATAGATATTTAATTTGTTTCATCGAAGTATAGAGACTTACGTTCTCCACTTTTAATTAAATTAGTTGGTGGTCTCAATTACTCCGATCCAAATCCATAATCATATCACGTAAACATTTTGTTACGTATAAACGAATTTACATATTAATATTAATGTATTCATATTTAAAATTTAAATTGATATTATTTTTAATAAAATCTTTTTTCTGGTTAATCATATTGGATGAGTGAACATATTGAATGGATGAATGTATTGGCTGATAAGTAGAATCACTTAGAATTAGATTTTTCCAAACAAAAAATGCATGGTGATGCATGCATGTCATGTCGACGACTTATTAATGGTATTTATGTTGACATTTATTGCAGTCTCATGACACATGCTGGTAATCTTTTCTACCCCTGAGGCTGTCCTTTCCTCTTCTGAGGTTTTGACAAATCAAATTCTTATACTTTAATACCACTCCTAATCATAGCAAGTATTATATGGTACTGTGCCATAATAATTAGAAGCAGAGATTATAATATATTCCCTCACATGAGCATGCATCCTATCGAGTTCGGTTCCTTCTTTTCTGTATATCCAAGTCTATACGTGCTTTACACCTTTATCAAGCATGGACCCCCAACAAAGACCTCACGCAGAGAGAGAGAGAGAGAGAGATGTAAAATGGAAGCAAAGGCACACAATTCTGGAGAGAAAAAAATGTGGTGGGTGGGGTCTTTTTCTGTGAGACTCTATGACAATCTTTTGGTGCATGGCAAAATGGGGTCGCCCGCCTCTCCATTTGAAAAGAAAAAAAAAAACAAATTAACTTTTGGGTCCCTCAAACGGGGTTGGAAAGGAACTTCCACCACTGTTAATATTGCAGAATCACGCAATGTGTGATATGGGAACATGGCTCAGTGGACCTGCCCCAATGGTGGGGTCTCGGTGTCCCCTGCGCCTTATTTTTATTGGAGTGTCCCTTATCTTCCAAAAAAGGAGATGTAAAAAGAAAGAAAAGGGAAGTAAAGGGTTTGATGATCATCATATATATTATGTATATAAATATATATATATATATATATATCTCTCCGGGGAGACAGGAAAACACCAAGTGAGTCTGTGTATAGCCATTGACTCCTCCTTCAGCTCCCATCATATGCCCATTAATTATACACTATTGTTAGAGAGAGAGAGAGAGAGAGAGAGAGCCAACTTTGGATGAGTGTTTTCGAGCTTTGGATGCTTTCAGGAAAGAAACCCTTTGTGTAAAAATGTCAACCTTTGCGAAATGATCTAAAAGTCAATTGCTTTTCTTTCTTTCTCTCTCTTGGATTCTTCTGAACCAAGGGATAGATGGAGGTGGGAAACACTCTCAATTGTCACAAAAGGGGACGGTTGGTGCGGTCGATCCCTTAACCAAAAAAAAAAAAAGTGAATTAAATTTAGGGTTAGATTCTAGCTTCGAGATTTAAAACTTTGGAAGACTTTAATTTTGAGGGGCTTTAGATTCTATATATATACACGTAAGATGGCAACGTTTGCTTTAGCAAATAAATTAAAGCATATTGTTAATGCAATGAGATTTAACCCTAATTTTTTTTGTCCAGTTGGCACATACGTCGAAAGCGAAAGGCACTAGGGCAAGTTGAATTCATGATGGCACTGCACATGAAAAAAATAACACATATTATATGGAGGTTACTGATCTGATTTCAATCTGAGCTATACAAGTAGTACTAGGTACTATACGTAAATGATCATATAATATATATATATATATATGCATATCATCATCAATGGTCGATATCTTTCTTCCTCTTGATCTCCTTCCATGCATGTAAGTCTAATTGCCACTTCCTTGTACATTATATTTTAACAAGTGGCCGTTCTCATAATTAAGCTAGCCTATATATATTATAATTAATTGGTGTTATCATAATTCATTGCATGGTCATGTTATCAAAAGTGGAGCTAAACAATGGGAGGCCACCCCTAATAATTTATTTTTGTTGAATTTAGGGAGGCAAACAACAAAAAATTAACACTTCGTAAATAAAAAGCCTTGCCAAGTTACTATTGATCGACTCATGTTAAGGCGGGACCTTGGTCCTTCGACATGCAAAGAGGTAAAAGCTTTTTAGACTATTTTTGTTAATATGCAAAGAGGCATATACTAACTTGTTTGTCATGCATAGCCTCTAAAAAATAGTAGAAAGTTTTAACAATTAAGTCTGAGAAGCTAGATGGGGTGTTTCACTGTGTCAAATTTTACCTATGGTCGTAATAAGGTGAGAGAGACTGCCTCTTATATGATATTTTACCATAAATATTCATTCTCTTTTATTAAGCATGCCGGGTTTAATAAGTTTATGAGTGCAACACTCTATATAGAGAAAAAATGTTTCGAGTTGCTACAAAGAAGGAATGCATCAAAACTTAAGAGACAAAAAAGACAAAGCTAAAATGTTTGCTTAAAGTTGTTAACAAAATTCATATCAAAACTAATATGTGCACTTCTTATTGTTGATGCTTTACAAAAGTGTTCGAGAATGAGAAATTGAGAATAAAATCAGTTTAATTACTATAGACAATGCAAGTTCTAATGATGTTGCCATTAAGATCTTGAAAGATGATTTTAGATTGAAGAAAATATTGTCTATTAGAGGAAAGTTGTTTCGTGTGCGTTGTTGTGTGCTTATAACTAATTTGCTTATGCAATATGGACTTGGAGAGATCGAGGAAATTGTTGATTGTGTGAGGGATTATAAGAAATATTTAGTATCATCAGAGAGTAGGTTAAAATAATTTAGTAAAATTGCAAAACAATAGCATTTACCCTGAAAGAAACTAATTTTTAGATGTGCCTAGTAGATAGAAAAGGACATATTTAATGTCAGATATTGTATTTCAAAGAGGTGTTTCCCAAATATGTTGATAGGGATCAAAGTTTTGAATGGGTTCCAAATACTGCAAAATGATTTAAAGTTAAAAATGTTTGTCAACAACTTATGATTTTCAATTAGTTAACCAATATTGTATCCATAAATGATTACCCATCAGTAAACATATTTCTTTTTAAAATATGGAGAATGAAAGACATCTTAGGTAAAAAGTCTAGAGATGAGAAAAAGTACATAAAATCAATAATGAGAAAAATGAAGTCTAAATTAAAAAATATTGGGAAAGTAATTTATTTAATGGCAATTGTTGCGATGTTAAACCTTAGGTTCAAGATAGTGATGATCCAATTTTGTTTCCCTTTAATTTATCAAGAGCCACAAGCTTTTAAGAATGTTGACAACATCTCTAAAGTGTTGCATGATTTCTATGATGAGTATGTTAGGAATACAATTCAACTCTTATGGAATAGAGAGAGAAAGAAAATGCTCGAACAAACTCTTTCAATGGTTCCTTCGTTGTTGGGAGAAACATGCATAGTTACCATACATTGTTTTAATATTTTGTTAGAAGTATTGATACAGTATAACTAATCAAATCAAAACTGGACATTTTTACTCTATTATAATAAATGTCTATCTAACTGTGAATGGTGACTTTTTCTTGTTTTATCGTTATTTTCTTGTTTTCCCATTTGTATTCCATTACTTGTAATTAAGTTCGTTGCTTACCCTTCCAGTGCACCCATTACTGAGACCAACCATGCAACGGAGACGTCCATACTCAACGGAGTGGAGGAGGGGCGCAAAGAATTAGAAGGTGGAGAAGATTACATCAGCGAGGTGGTGGCTAAATACTAAGAGAGAGTGATGAGAGAGAGACCAACTAATGAAAGAGAGAGAGATATTACGAGAGGGAAGAAAGCATGGAGTAAGGGAGAGAGAGAACTCATCGTGAGACCATGAGAGGCGTCCCCGCGCAGACGTCTGTAAACCTCCTTGCACCACCACCCCGCGCAGACCTCTGTAAACCACCTAAGCTGCTGTTTTCCCTACATCAAAACAAAGCAAGCAAAACTCCTTCCCAAGCTCTCTGTTTTTAACCACTTCGGCTCCGTTGCATGCTTCCGTTTCTTCTTGGTAAGTCTATGCCGCATAGCCTCTTGTTATTCTTGAGTGAAGGTCAGTTGCCTGCATAGGTTAGCTTACCTTTTTTTTTATAGATTTTTTTTTTTAGCCTTTCAGAAAATACCTACAAACTTATGTTATTGCCATATAAATTAAAATAAATGCTAGTTTTAAACCACCGTGGTGTATTTGTAGTCCTTTTTTTTTTCGTAAACAATCATTGAGACTTTTTTTTAATATGTTATTTATGCCCTTAGCTGTAACTCATGACCGAATATGATTTAGACCTGCATTGCTTTTACGTTGAGCTATATATTGAACTTTCTTTGAGTGTCAGAATTTATACATATATATATTATATTTGGGGTTTTTAATTATATCATTAAGTGATATTTTCTTTACGATTAAATTCAAAAGAATAAGATTGTAATTTTGTTCTAAATACTTTAAATTCGATTTAAATATATGTTACTAAATGAGTTTCTGTTGTTTTAACAAACTGTGTTAAAAATAATATGTTCGTGGGCTTTAATTCCCACAAGTTAGTTTTCCAAAAGGGTTTTGTTTTAAATCGGGTTGGTGAATTTTTTTAGTACAACTGGATTTGAATTAACTTGTTTATCATTGAAAGTCATATGGCTTGAATTAACTGGGTTTGTTTTAATGGTTGCTTATTTGCTAAACTTGCGTCAATTTATGGTCTGTTTTAATTTTATACTATTGCACTTTCTACTTTATGAACATATTGTAATTACTTTGTATATTTATTTAATTACTTTATGCTTGGATGTTAAAATCTTGGTTATGTGTTCTTTTAGTGTGATGGTAGTATTTGTTGTGGTGGCAATGATGCTATTTTTATTTATCTATGTTATTTTAATATATCTTGACTTTAATTTTAAACTAATCTTTTTGTTTTTTAATGTATTCAAATATATATGTAATTATTATATTTACCGACCTATCATTATCTAAAAATATTTGCTAAAGTTTACTTTTTTGTCTCTATGCATTCAATTATTAATTAATCAAGTATTTTTTTAAAAACCATATTATTTTTGTAAAAAACTTATTTAATCCAACTAAGCAAACGTGCTATGCACGTGCTCCGAACCTAGTATTTAAAAAATAACAAATAAATGGAAGTAGAAAGTAAACAAGATAAAATACTCACAAATTATTAATTGAAATATTCACATAAAAATATTTAGGAATTACAGTGGAAGAGCAAGAGAGCATGAGAAAAGAATGGTTCTTAGGTCCTGAAGCTCCTAAGGTTCTCAAAATAAAGTTCTGTCTTTCAACAAAGGCAATCCCTCCTTATATAGGCAAATAGTGGCTTACTAATACAATAATTTTCAAGATGTACAATTATGAACAATAAATTTGACTTTATATATGTGTGTGAAAATGGGTCAGTTGCAAGTTCCAACGCCTTGGAATGGTGGAAAGCAAATACTCTTAAATTTCTAACTTTATTCGAATTGATTCGAGATATATTGGCAACACCAATTACCATTGTCAGTTCAGATTCAACTTTCAACGTTGATGGTGGAGTTATTGATCTTCGTCAAGCTTTATTGTCAACTAAAACAGTGCATTTGTTGTCATGTGGGTCTAATTGGGTCAAAGCATTATATGGGTTTAAAATATCATCAACTGTGATGGTAAGTGTTACGTTTATATTTAGCTTTTAAGTTGCTGGTTTATTATCTTATTAAACAAAAGTACTAACTATTGATTTTTTTTTTTTTTTTTGTCTATAGAAGAATGTTCCATCTGTAACTCAGATTCTTATACTATAGGTAAAAGCTGTATTTTTATTTAGTGATATGTAATCTAAACACTTAATTACTTACTTTTGTATTTTTGGTGAATTTTGTAGTTTTTGTTGGATGATAATTCTTTTAAGGTAATTTCTTACCCCTCACCATTATCACAAAGCATATTTGGTTAAAACAAATCAAATTTTGCATTATTATCAAACATCCCTTGACAGAATTATAAACTTAATTAACAGTACTTAAGTAATCATGTAAGGGATTAAAAAATATATTAATTTTTTAGTGTGTATGGGTGTATGCAGGTATAATTGTTGAAGTGGACTTAACTGGGAGCCTTTGAAGTTTGGTACTTACAAATTCAAAAATTCTATGTGAAGTCACTTTTACGTACTCTTTTGCACAATCTATTGATGTAATTAATTGTATATTAAAAAATTAATACAACTAATCACATTAATAGAGTGTTCAAAAAGTATATAAAAATGACTGTATATAGCATTAAATTTAATTACAAATTAGTGTATGTCAGTATAGTACTGAAAGGGACTTAACTGTTTCAGTGCCATACTTGTAGGTATAGATCCTGAAGTTTGTATGCTTAAATGTTATAGGAAATTCAATTTTTATTTTGGTTGGAAGTTTGTATTTTATTTGAAGATTGTTATATTGTGTTAGTCCGTATCACATATGCTATTATTGGTAGAAGACAAAGAACCTTGCACCTCATTTTATACATGAACAATATGAGACGTTTGCTATTGCAATTAAAAAAATCACCATTATGGCAAAGCATATTTTGTTGAGTCAATTAAATTTTACATTATTATTAAATGTTCCTTAACAGAATTACTAAATTAAAATATTTGAGTAATCATGCTGATAAAAAATTATCTTAATATATTTTTAGGTGTAGTTTGAATAGTGAGATGAGATGAAATGGTTTTAGATGAAAGTTAAAAGTTGAATAAAATATTATTTTAATATTAGAAAAAGTTATACTGTTTATTATATTTTATATAAAAATTTAAAAAAATTATAATGATAAAATGAAATGAGATCAAACCATTTTAATATCCAAATCAGCCCGCAAGAATAGTTATTGACTTGGAGTGATACTTAGAAGCTAGATAATGTATATGAGGAAGGCTTAGAGCACTCTCAATGACTTCTCTATCCTATCTTTCAAAATACATTACCAAAATTCACTTTTTCTATTTTACATACTGACTTTTATGATATATTATACATCAACTTATCTATTTTTTCTTCATATCATTTAAATATTATATTTTTTATTCTTTTGTATTCATTTCAAATATTTTTTTAAATGTTTACACATGAAGAGGAAATGGAAAATCACATGAGGAGAAAAGAGAAAGTAATTAAAAATGTTTACATTTGATGAATATGATCCTCTCCATGTAGAGGAATCACTGTAGCAAAATGTATAATGTTTTTAAAATACAAAATTCAATTGAGTATCATTTTAAGAACATTTCTTTATATTTTGAAGGAAAATACATTTTATAGTAGCCATTGGGAGTGCTCTTAGAGTGGTATCTTCTGATTTGATTTGTTATTTATTGGTGTTTAATAGGAAGCCTTTGAAGTCCTTGACTTAATAAACCTTGAGTTACACTACACAACCACCCACTGTTCACTCAACCTCCACACTCCAGCCTACGTGGCTTTTTTTTTTTTTTAATTAAAACGCGAGTTTTGATCAGAACATTTCAATTTCTCCCCCCCTCCCCCGGTTCGTCTTCACTTTCTTCAGAACTCTTCCCCGCGTTCTCTCCTCCACGCCCCCAGCTCGTGTCCTTTGCCGGCCTGACCCTCTCCCCGCCCCGGCATCACTAGGGAACTGGGTGGGTTCATCACTCCATCACGGTGGAACAAAAGTTCCCCTCTGGGTGCACCATTTCTATACGGGTTCTCCAGCCTCACGGTTTCGGCACGGTTTTAGTCCTCCAACCTCACGGTTTCGGCACGATTTCAGTCCCCGCCCCGGCATCACTACTAAATTTATGCCATTCTCGGATGAGAATATACCCAAACTCAGCAACCATTAAAAGAAAAAACATAGATCTAACAAACACAAAACTAAGGAAGGAAAGAGACATTTTGGAAGGTAGAGATTAAAAAGAAAAAGAAAAATAAAGTGCCTTCGGGGATGGCGAGAAGAGGCTGAAGGAAGTGAGTCAGATGGGTGGGTCTTGGAATCCGTCGAGGATGATTTCTTCTAGGGTTCGGAATTGAAGGGGGTGAGAGAAATGGGTCTTCGTTCAAGGGAGAGAGACGTGAAGGGCGATGGGTGAGAGAGAAGAGTCTCACAGTAATGGTAGAGGGTAGCTGCATTTAGGGGAGATGAAGAAGAGGGAGAAGAGTCTGAGGTGAAGGCGTCGGATTGAGGGGTGATGGAGAAGAGAGAGTGCGTAGGGAGCAGAGTAAAGGGCAACCCGGTTTATTTTGATAATAAACCATGACGTGGAAGGAGTGTGGCGTATGTTAGGCAAATTGGAGGCTGAGTAGCTTTTTTCATAAACCTTTGGGAGCTGCAGTCATCCCTTTTTTAAAAATCAAAAGTCTAATCCATAAATTTGTTGTTTTTTATATAAGGTTTGTCAAATGATCAAAGTTTCACCATAATTTTTTGAAATATATTTTGATATAGCCTGCCTGCACTATAGATTGTTAGTTATGATTGCTTGCATATGTAAAAATAAATAGAAGTAAATTAATCATATAACTCAAGTTAACATGATTCAGTATGGTGCCTATGTTCATAGAGCTGTAAAAGATTTTATTGTATTGAGAAATCACAAAAATACACTTTGGGATAAAATCTCACTGTTTATAAAGCTCAAAACCACTATACTATTTATTGAGTACATATTTATAATATCACATGGAGAAAACCATAATTCTTACTTTTTTGCATTATTTGCTCAATCAGAGTATAGAGCGCACCTTAAGCGAACTCTCTGTCCTTCATTTATTCAAGCGAAATCTTTACTTGAGTTTCGCTCAAACTATCTATCATGCGAATATCGAGTTAACTTTATGCTTAGCGCTTTCCAAACAAAAAAGATGTGACAAAATGTGACGCCCCCAAATTCCGTTTGGGATTGAACGGACATTTGAAGCGTCGAAACATGTAACACAAGGTTACCTGCCCCCGTTCATGACATATAAGATGCAATGTTCCTAACATGCATCTAACATTATGCAATATTCGCAGCGGATAAATTATTTCTTTAGCAATACTATGCACCAAATTGAAAATATCTCAAATGCTTAAAACATACTTGATATATAAAGACTCATTGAACAACTAAAATCATAACACTAGTCCAAAATGATTATGATCCAAAAAGTACTGGAGATGCAACTCCATCGTACAAGTAGTAATTTACATTAACTACTATATTAACATTGACGTCGTATCGTCGCTCAATCAACTGTGTCTAATTGGTCAGCTCCTGATTTTCCTTCAGGTCCTGTAACAAGATCTACCATTCGGGGGGAATGGTAGTTGGGACTACCACAGTGAGATTTGATTACAAATCTCAGCAAGTTAACAAAAAACTTCCATACAGGCTAATGATGCATGGATGACAGTAAAACCATAAATGCATAATCAAATTCATAAATAATTAAAGCATAACTTGGCATACAACATAGCATAATTGACATAACTTAAATTGAAACATGAACTGAACTTGACTTGACATGAACTTGATTTGAAACTTGACTTATCATGAACTTATTCTGAAACTTGACTTAACATGAAAAATACATACTCCTCAGTTGTTGTGGCCCCATGTATTCTATGTGTAAATACATACTCCACAGTTGTTGTGGCCCCATGTATTTTACACAAACTTGACTTAACATGAAAAATACATATTCCACAGTTGTTGTGGCCCCATGTATTCTACGTGTAAATACATACTCCACAGTTGTTGTGGCCCCATGTATTCTACGTGTAAATACATACTCCACAGTTGTTGTGGCCCCATGTATTATACGGAAACTTATTCTTTAACTGCTTAAATACATACTCCACAATTGTTGTGGCCCCATGTATTCTACGTGTCACAATTGTTGTGTCTCACGTAGTGTATGCGTCACAATTGCTGTGACCCCATACATAAGTAATCAAGATGAAACGTGACTGGAATACGAAAGGACTGAAGCTCTGACGTAACATAACATGATTTGAACATAACTTGAAATACATGACCGACTTGAAATAGAAACATTTTGTAACATGTCATAACATATAATAGACAACATATTTAACATGACATACTTGCAACAATGAATATTACATGACTTGATATACATGTAATAGATGACATACTTAGCATGACGTACTTGTAATGTACAGTAATACATAACATAATATATTATGTAACAGATAAAAATTGATGACAGAATAAATTCTGTATAATAGACAATTACGTGATAACTTGGCATGACATGACATATATGATAACACACATACATACACTGTAGTTCCTTTACTTAGCACACATACACAGTAGACTGCTAGTAAGTTAAAAACTAACTTACCTCGATCTCCGCGTTTCTTACAAAACCTTAAGCGCGATCACAAGAAACTGTAATTAGTGATTCTAAAAGTTAGTACTAAATCACTAATAAATTGAAATATGGAAAATACTAACTTAAAGAGTAAAATTTCTATTTTACTCTCTGCATGTAGGAAAATGACCGTTTTACCCATAACTTAAGGATTTTGCATACTAACTCCAAAAGTCACCAAAATTTACATGCCTCATGTAAATTTTATCCTCAATTCAAATATCAATTTAGAAAAATTTAAAACTAATCACAACTATTAAAACTCCATAGGGCCGAAATTCTCATATGCTATTTTTATTGATTTTTGTTTCCAACTAGTTTTGATAAATCTCTTGATCTATGACTTATAAATATGTGATCTTCAAACCAAACCATCACATGGTTTAAAAAGATGTCCTAAAACATATATAAGCTTCTAATTCAAGATCACATGGTTAAAAAATTAACCAAAACATAAATTTAGCCAAGAACATCCACACTTTGGCTTATCTGAATATCTCATTACATAAAATTTCATATCTTTGAAACTAACATCAAATATCTTCAAAATAATAATATAACATGTATATAAGATGCTTAGGATCCTCTAATAAAATTATCAAAGTCATTAGAATAGGTTTAGACCACCAAAGAGTTAAACTTTCTCAAAACAGAAACTGTTTTTCCTCTTCCAGTTGCTAAGTTTCTAAATCTAAGAAAATCTTTCATCAAAACCTTTAATCATGCAAAAATCCTCAACCAATAGTCATATATACATGTTAACAATACTCCATAAAAATTTCGGACCAATATCTATCCATTAGCTTGGTCAAAAACTCCAAACTATAACATATTCTCCAGTTTATCTCCCAGAATGACCTTTCTATAGTTTACACAATATTTGACTAACCAAATGATCTTCAAATGGGGAAAATAAGATATCCATATAAACTAGACTAAAAAAGGAACAACTTATATGAATGAGACTTTATGATAAAACACTTACAAAAGCTTCGAAATGGGCGTGCAAAAGAACTCCTAAAAGCTGTCCGAGAGAAAATGTTTAATATTCTTTTAAAGGAACGTGTAAATGAAAATAAGTTCGTGGGTGATGGCTGGAGATGCTTATGGACGAGATAAGGAAGATGATAAGGCTGGAGTTGAGAGTTGAGTGTAGTTTTCTCCTACCCAAAATATCTATAAAAGATTATCTCAAAATATTCTATCAAATAATATCTACAAAAATCAGCTTAAAATATTTTCCAAATGTGGAGTAGACTTGGAAGAGTAAGGTGGCTAAAATTTTTTCATGTGTATTTTAAATCTCTATTCTTAAGATATTTTTCAAATGTGTATTTTGCTTAGGTGTCATGATCTCACACCTTGATTTCCTTCACAATTTCATCTAATGGTTTCTCTTTGTTCCAAGTATCTAATACTATTCATTATATGTGATTAAGATCTTGCCAAGTGTCCAAATAAAATATCGCTAACCTAATTTAGACATTTCACACTGTGATTTTGAAAACACTGCACTTAGTACGTTTACCGAGGTTATTATTCACTCCAAAAATAAACGTAATAAACTTAGTACTGAAAAATCCTAAATATTCAATTAAGCCTAGTGGTGTAGACTATAATGTATTCTGACACTTCTAACTATCTCAAATAATTAAAATCGCATTTCTAGCACCATAGTGAGTGATAATACTAACTATGTTGACATGTTAAAACCTATGCGATTAGTGGATTCGTGAAAGCTTATAGAGTCTTCACGAGGTTCCTAAAATCAATAGAAATTCCACAATTGAATTTCTAGCAGGCTGTTACACAAAATGTTCTCGAGGGCATTGCCCCTAGACCCAAGTCAAAAATTCACTTCGGCTTGGGCCTATCAGTCCAATTCTGCATTTCATGATTTAAGCCTCCTTGAAAATATGTCAAAAAATTATAATATATCATTGTCAGGTCATCAAATCGGGCTGACACACCAACAAATCATACTCCACAAACGCAACATGTTGTGTAAAGAAAATCAATGTTACTTTGGTCTTTTTTTAAGTGGGATCAAGATCCCCAAGAGGCAATAAGTGGCAACACATTTTTGCATTTTTCATATTTACTTACCAAAAGCATTTGTGGGATGCGCATAAGGGAAAACCTGATGTGAAGATTGAAGAAAGCATTTTTCGTTTGATGCTTTCATGTACCATAATTTATAAGCATTAATGGGGTAAATATCAGACTAAATATTTATTGTAAGTTAGTATTTTATTTGAAGATTGTTATATTATGTCAGTACATATCACACATGTTATTATCAGTTGAAGATAAAAGAATTTTGTACCTTATTTTATGATGGACAATCTGATAAGTTTCTTATTATAATTAAAAAAACCACCCATTTGAACCAAGTTGAGTTAAGCTCAATCTCACTTTTTCATTGAAACGACCTAAGCTTGGCTAGAAATCTGAACTCGGCTTATAATCAAGCCGAGGCGAGCCTATTAACGTATTAAATGAGCTGGCTCAAATAGCTTGAGCTCGCCTGAGCTCGGCTCGAATACAACACTAGTACTAGAGGGTTGTTTCGTCGAGCCATGCATGGAGGGAGGAGGCTCCTGTGATATTGATTGCAACATCGGACCACGACATCAAAGTTGGTCCTCACAAAACCTTCTCAAAAGGTTTCCTATTCTCCTTTGTTTGGGGAGTTTGATGAGCTTCAAGCTAGCTTTTATGGGATCTTTACATTTCTTTTAAACTTGACAAGTCGTGAATAGGTTTGGATAGTGAAATAGTTTTAGATAAAGTTGAATAAAATATTATTAAAATATTATTTTTTAATATTATTATTATTTTAAAATTTAAAAAAGTTGAATTATTTATTATATTTTATGTGAGAATTTAAAATAATTATAATAATAAGAGAAAATTAATGAGATGAACTATCCTTGTATCCAAACCTGACCTTAGTCTTGCTTTGCTTTTCATGATTTTTCCTTTATATTTTTCCTCTTAACCAACCAAGTTATTAGTCAAGTAATACTTCTTGTACTTCCGTAAACCAGAGAATTGTATCCATCTTGCAGTGTACAACTCCATCCAATTATGAAACTTTTATGTTGCATTTGATTGTTAAGGCGATTTTAGATAATTTGTAAGTAATAGTAAAGATTAGTGAATAGTAGTAAACTGTATGTGAGATTACTTCTCCTATCAAATACATTCTTAACCAGTCAACTGATTGAATTTAATATCTCTAATTTGTAACTCAATTTTTTGAGAAATATATATAGATAAATCATAATTATATTTCGGAAAAAATGATAAAAAATTTAATTCTTCACATGTCAACTGACAACTATTAATATGTTAAAAATTATAAAATTTGAAATTCAAGATTTTAGTTTTAAAATAAAATTAATAAAACGAGTCTCATAAATAAAATTATACGTACATATAGCAATAATTATACACACAATAGAAGAGCAATTGGAAGCCTAACTCTATCAATTTCAACTTTATCCTCTACAGTCTACAGCGTGCATTAGCTCCTCTTGAAAGTAATCATATACAACTCCACTGCCTGGGCAAGCTTATGAGCAAATACTCTATTTGCTTGATGAAAGACACGTGCTTAATTGTGTTGCAAAAGAACAAGTCTCGAGCTATCTTATAAGGATACGAATAAGCATAAGAACAACTCTAATAAAGAAAAGAATAAACACACAATAATTTTTATAATATTTCCCATAATTATATTTTAAAATTAAAATATAAAATGCCTCATAAAAATAATATGACATTATCACTTATTTTAAAATATAATTCTAATATTTGTCATAAAAAAATATCATTATTCATTTTGAGTATTTGTTTTTTTTTTTTTTAAATAGACCACTCTTATTAGATTATGCAAATATAAAAGGGGATGAATTTTTGCTATATTAAGTTAATGTTGTGGGTTAAATTTGTAGTATGACCAATATTTTATTCCTTATTTCTTACCGTGATTTGGTTGTAACAAATTTTTGAGAGTTATAAGATTATTATTAGTTAATATATAATCGATATAATAATAAAATATGATAATAAATTAATATTATTTTAATATTATATAAAGAATATATAAAAAATCTAATGTGTAGATTGAAAATGAATGAAATAGACAAAAATAAATTTATATCATATTAGTTAAAATTTAGATTTAAATTCGACAATATTTTGCGTAAAAGTTATGAAATAATTATTTTTATATCATTTTTGTAAAATAAATTTCGAAACCGATTATTTAACCCTTTTAATGTATCCGTTCCAAGTTTAGTACCCGATACCGCAATCCTCGTCCATTTCTTCTGTTTCTTTTTTTTTCTTTTTCTTTTTCGGTGTGTGGTCCATTGTGTCTGTCATCACTTCACGCCTCCCACACACATTCCTCCATCATGCATATATCACATCACATACATACATACATATGTCCAACGCATGCATCAATGAGAACATGTTCCCTCGAAGAGAGAGAAACTGACGCTTAGAGAGAGAGAGGCAGGCTGTACTGTAACTTTATCTTTTCCCCAGAGGAGAGAGATAAACAGGGACCCATTTGTCAAAAAACGTCTCCCTCTGATCTGGCGGGCCAAAATCTGCTGCACTCTGCTGCCCTCTCATTTATTCCTCATCCTTTTCTCCCTTTTCTTTGGTTTTTTTTTTTGTCTTTTAATTTTCACATCACACGGTAAAGGTGTAGAGGACGGAGGGAACAGAGGGTGTTTGCGGCCAAAAACAAAAATCCAGAGTAGAGAAAAAAGGGTAATGCCAATGCCGATGGGCATGCGGCCAGGTGGCCCTTTCATTTAGCAATTACCATTGGCTGTTTGATGTGTTTTTTTTTTTTTTTTTTCCTGTCATCTACGTACAAAACCAAACACGAGCACACTCTATCCGTGCCCTCTCTATATCTTTCTGTGGGTTGGTTCTTTGTCGCTCCAAAAAATTCTCGAGATTGGCGTCAAGATAAAGAACACAGGACCCCTCCCTGTTCAAGTTCAAGCCCTTTACCAGCTTCGCTTTCCGAGAACCAAAACAAAGCTCACCAGCTGATGAAGGAGAAAGTAGGCTCTCTTGGAGGAGAGAGCCTGCCCCAGAACACCAACAGCATCAACAACAATAACAAAGAAGCTGAAGAAACAGAACCAAAGCTACCACCTTTCTAAAATCCCATTTTCGGGAGGCCTGAGTAACCCAAAACAACTTCTGGGTCTGTTCTAGTTTTGGTTTTTTTGAGTGGTTTTTTAAGCTTTTGGTGTTTGGTACTGTATTGTCATATGTATGGCGCTTTCTATGCACAAAAATTCACCATATAAGGATATGGATTCAAGCAAGTACGTAAGATATACGCCAGAGCAGGTGGAGGCGTTGGAGAGGGTGTACTCGGAATGCCCAAAGCCTAGCTCTTTGAGAAGGCAGCAGCTCATTAGGGAGTGTCCTATACTTGCCAACATCGAGCCCAAACAGATCAAAGTTTGGTTTCAGAACCGCAGGTAGATGGAGAACATAGCTATGTACAAGATAGAAAGTCGTGTACTTCGTTATTATTCATTCGTTTGCTACATTTATCGTCATGAAAATGACTTCCGTAGTTTTTCTTGTGGCTTCCGAGGAATGCGTTTTTTAATCACATTTTTTTTTTCTTTTTCCATGCATAGCTTTCAAATGGAAGGCTTTGAACTTACCTAAAAAGGCTGGCTTTCAATTCTGGTTGTTTTTGTCAAGTTTGTGTTTATGTTTTTTGTCTCTTGATCATTTCATTTTACAATGTGGTAGAATTTATCTCTAGGGGCCTCTCTTACTCTATATTTTGTAAGTTTTAAAATTTCTTCTTTTTACTGCTTCGATGGGGAAAATAAATAAAAAATAACAGGTGTTTTTCCTGGGGGATGGAGGATAAGCGTTCTATAAGTTTGTCCTTTTTTTTTTCGTAGTTCCGTTCTATTGTTTTGTCTTGGATATCGATTCTCCATCTATCCTGTCTATAGTATTTGGAGATTTCTTGAAAGGGGGAATGTGGGTTCTTAATGGGCAGTTTTCCATCGTTTTCTTCGTGCTCGGTCTTAAAATGAGAAAATGTACAGCTCTTACCCCTTTTAAGAATTTCATCAACTGTTGATTTCTTTTCTTGTCCCTTCTGAACATCGAATCTTTATCGGAAAATAGTAATATGATCTGACTTAAGTTTTGGTAGAAGCTTAATCTTTTCTGGTTTGAATATGTAAGCTTATTCCTTTTTGTTCTATTAGCAAAGAACATGTATTCTTGCATGCATTGTAAATGCTTTGTTTTGGAGTTAAGAAAAAATATTACCCGTTAATATGCTCTCTTCTCTGAATTTTGTCTTGAATTTTCTGTTTTTTCGAAGAATGGCATGCCCTTGAGAAAGGGTTTCAAATGAAAGATAGCGACAGCTAATCAATATGCTTTTCATGAAAGCATTCCTTCTTTGTTCTTGTGGCAGTTATTTTTACCTTTTTTTCAATATTCAGCGTATCTGCAGATGTCAACATTGTAACCGAGATGATTGATTATGTGTCGTATTTATTTTAGAAAAATTTGCAGATAATAATTGCTTATGTTATTCCTAGTCCTAAGATGGTGTTTTTGTCTGCTATGTAATACATTTGGGTGTTTAAATTATAGTTATGATCATTCTGTTTACTTCTGGTTCTGTCTGCTTCATGTTTGCACATCTGGTTGTGGTGGGATTTGTATTCATTTTATTTGCCCTACTAAATTGAGGATTTTTAGTGTAGATTCAACTTTATGGTTAGAGCCTGTTTGGATGCTTCTTGGACTGATATACTTGTATTTAATAGACAGATTTTGAATCCATGCAGTCATGTTTTGGAATGAAATCATTCATATAGATGTTTTTCAGTTATAATCTCATGAAATGCTCTAGGTTTTCTGTCTTCCTATCATTTCCAATTCATTTTATTTTGTTCTTTTGTTTTTGCACCTTGGGATGTACGTGTGAAAAGCAGAAAACAATAGAAAATTAGTTTGTTTTACCTCCCATGGAACGGCTGTGTTACCTTCATTTTTGCTTTACCAATACTGAGTTCTCTGTTTTACCTTCGTTATTTTGAGTTCTCTTTCAATTTAGACTTGAGGACAAATAAATTTTGGGAACTTGTTCACTGACACCATTCATTTTTCTCCATAGATGCCGTGAGAAGCAGAGGAAGGAAGCTTCTCGTCTCCAGACAGTGAATAGAAAGCTGTCTGCAATGAACAAGTTGTTGATGGAAGAGAATGACCGGTTGCAGAAACAGGTCTCACAGTTGGTGTATGAGAATGGGTACATGCGACACCAACTGCAGAGTGTAAGCTTCTTGTCCTTGACCCCTAGCTGTTTCTACTTTGAAAGATTACCTGCTCGCTTAATTTCAAGCACATGAAGGATGCTTCTTGTGCTCTGAACATGGTTCTGTGGTGTCCTATACATGTTCTGTAAAAATGTAGGTGCGGTGAGTGTGGGCATTTTTACTTGAATTTGGGTAATTACCAGTTCAAGATTTACCAAACGAAGTCCAGCTTCTTCAAATTCTATACACTTGATTTGGGCCTCCAAGTTTTTTCTATTAGATAAGATGGATGTTCCTTATGGGAAAAACTTGTGAATATTATCACTCTATATTGATTAAATCTAAAAGCATCATTTGGGGGATCCTAACCAGGCATCTGGAACGACCACAGACAACAGCTGTGAGTCTGTGGTCATGAATGGTCAGCACCAACAACAGCAAAACCCAACACCTCAGCATCCCCAAAGGGATGCTAACAACCCAGCTGGGTAAGTAATTTTTCCAGTTGAACCACTTTATTTCAGAATATTACTATTTTTTTTTTCTTGACCTTATCATTCATGTAGTCTTCTTGCAATTGCTGAGGAGGCCCTGGCAGAGTTCCTTTCCAAGGCTACTGGAACTGCTGTCGACTGGGTCCAGATGATTGGGATGAAGGTAAGACTTCTTGAATCTTTCTTCAGAGATGTGGGTGTTTTTGCTAGTATATAGGAACAAGTGCATTACTCTGTGCCACTTCTGTTCCAAAATCTAACTTTGATGTTGATAATGTAGCCTGGTCCGGATTCTATTGGAATCGTTGCTGTTTCCCGCAACTGTAGTGGGGTAGCAGCACGAGCCTGTGGTCTTGTGAGTCTAGAGCCCACAAAGGTATTTTTTTTTTCCCTATATGGTGGGTTCCCTTCCTCCACACCTGCTCCTCAACATTTATATCCTAATTTTCATGAAGTATATAACAAGTTCATCACAGGTCGCCGAAATCCTTAAAGATCGTCCATCGTGGTTTCGTGATTGTCGTTGCCTTGATGTACTGAGTGTACTTCCTACAGGAAATGGAGGGACGATCGAGCTCATATACATGCAGGTTTGTTGCCTTCGTGAACTAGGATTTGATCACTGTTGAAGATACAGTCTGACTTTCAGTTCTCACTTTAATTCCCTTTACTTTTTAATTTTTCACATTCTTTATCAGACTTATGCACCTACAACATTGGCTGCGGCACGTGACTTCTGGACGATGAGATATACTACAAGCTTGGAAGATGGTAGTCTTGTGGTAATTCATATTCCCTTTCAACATGGAAGATATTTTTCTGTTTCCTTGAAGAAATTTTTGGAATTTCACACCCGTATCAATAACCATTCTGTTTTGTCCTAGACTTCCTAGACTATGCTGCCATGTCTTCTACAAGAAATGGTTGGGACCCTAAAGGCCCCATTTGGATACAAGAAGTGTTTCATCTTATCTCATTATTACAACTTTCTGAACTTTTCACACAAAATATAATAAACAATTTAACTTTTTCAAATTTTAAAACAATAATAATATTAAAAAATAATATTCTAACAATATTTTATACAATTTTCATTTCAACTCACTATCCAAATGGCACTTAAATGTAGTCGTTTGCATAATGCATTGGATATGAATATCTCCCTTGAATTTTTTGAATTAAATTCATGGCTATAAATATTCCTTGAAATTTGGTGTTTCTTCAATCCGACTAATATTAATTGATCCAAATTTACAGAGTTTCTCACTTGAATTCCTTTGAGTTTACCACATTGTTGTAACTTATTTTATTGTATCAAAATGTGTTTTGCAGGTGTGCGAGAGATCATTGACTTCTTCTACTGGTGGTCCAGCAGGGCCTCCCACTGCTAGTTTTGTAAGAGCTGAAATGCTTCCGAGTGGCTTTCTAATTCGACCTTGTGAGGGCGGTGGCTCCATTATTCACATTGTTGATCATGTTGATTTAGATGTAAGGAGAAGAGCTGATTGAATTCTGTTTCTACTTCAACTTCTTTCTTTTGCATTTGCTTACTTCAATTTCCTGGTGGTTCTAGGTTTGGAGCGTACCTGAAGTTCTCAGACCACTTTATGAATCATCAAAGATTCTTGCTCAGAAAATGACTATTGCTGTAAGAAACTGTGATATATGAGAGGTCATTCATTCATCTATATGGTTAGTTTTGTTTGTTCATACTTTGCCTTTTTTAAATCTTACAACACAGGCCTTACGACACATAAGACAAATTGCACAAGAGACTAGTGGGGAAATTCAGTATGGTGGTGGTCGCCAGCCTGCTGTTTTAAGGACATTCAGTCAGAGACTTAGCAGGTAAGGTCTCCAAACATGGTATTCAAGTTCAACAGGGCTTTGCCCTGATTCTGAGTTTATTATTTACAGTTTAGAGCACAGAATCTCAAAGAATTGATTACTTCAATGTGCCTGGGCTATACTGGATTCCCCATTGACTAAATTGTTTATGAAAATGAACTGTAGGGGATTCAATGATGCTGTTAATGGGTTTGTGGATGATGGTTGGTCGCTTCTAGGTAGTGATGGTGTGGAAGATGTGACCATCATGATAAACTCATCTCCAAATAAATTTGTCAACTCCCAGTATGGCACATCGATGTTCTCAACTTTTGGAGGAGGGGTGCTATGTGCCAAGGCATCAATGCTTCTGCAGGTATTTTGATATGCTAATCCAAACAAGCGAGGATGGTTAGCTTGGCTGTTTCACTGTTTTAGCCTTGCATTATTTTGATTGTATCTAACTCTCTTCTCTCAGAATTTCGATTGATTATTGATGCTTTAATCTTTTTATGAAATTTATGTTCACATTTGACTTTGTACATGATTAAATTTTTAATCTTTTTCTGGACTCTGCAGGATGTCCCCCCTGCCTTGCTGGTTCGTTTTCTTAGGGAGCACCGTTCAGAGTGGGCTGACTATGGAGTTGACGCTTACTCTGCAGCATGTCTTAAAGCTAGCCCCTATGCAGTTCCTTGTGCAAGACCTGGTGGTTTCCCTGGTAGCCAGGTCATCTTACCTCTTGCCCATACTGTGGAACATGAGGAGGTGGCAAATATCTTATCCACTTGAGCAAGTTTCCATTTTTTTTTTTTTTACCATCTATTATTTCACCTGATTTAAATATAAATTTCTAAGTAAAGTTTCACCTTCATTAATGAAGTTCCTGGAGGTAGTTCGGCTAGAGGGTCATGCATTCTCCCCTGAAGATGTGGCATTGGCAGGGGACATGTACTTATTGCAGGTTGGTTTTTTCTATTCCTTTCATCACACAATAGATGAAAGTTTATAGTTGGCATGCATTATGTTGAAATATTCTCCCCTAAATAGGAGCCTAAAAAGGTGGGATTAAATCTAAAGGTAATATGTGATCAAATTTATAAATATTTTTATTTCTAGATAAAATCCATTTATTTTTAGGACTCCCCAAGGAGGTAAATCTCTCCCCTGTTATTCTTGGACAGAGATTAGTATGACATGGCATAGGTTTTGTTTTCTTGTTCTAAAGAATTTTTCATTAATGTGGATCTTTATTGCTGATATAATCATTTAATTTTATTATATTCTATGGTGACAGCTTTGCAGTGGGGTTGATGAAAATGCAGTTGGTGCCTGTGCTCAGCTTGTCTTTGCACCTATTGATGAATCTTTTGCTGATGACGCTCCCCTATTGCCATCTGGTTTTCGTGTGATACCGCTGGATCCTAAAACAGTTCAGTGATATCTGTGATTTGCTGCCATTTAGGTTTGAAATTTTAAACGTGTGCTGAATTCTTTAATATGTGTTGCAGGATGGGCCAGCTGCAACTCGAACATTGGACTTGGCCTCTACTCTTGAAGTCAGAGCGGGTGGTGCCCGCCCAGCTGGTGAAGCTGATCTGAACAGTTACAACCTTAGATCAGTTCTGACTATTGCTTTCCAATTTACTTTTGAGAACAATTTGCGGGACAATGTGGCTGCCATGGCTCGCCAATATGTGCGTAGCGTTGTAGGGTCTGTTCAGAGGGTTGCCATGGCTATTTCTCCCTCCCGCCTTAGTACCCATACGGGGCCCAAACCCCTTCCTGGTTCCCCTGAGGCTCTTACTCTGGCCCGATGGATTTGCCGAGGCTACAGGTTGACATCATAGTATCTTTCAAGTTTTGCATTTCTATTTCTTATTGGTTTTTCTTTTAGTTGCATTTTCTGTGCAAGAGTTGAATAACTTTCTTCATGGAAATTATGGCAAACTCTGGCAAATAACTTTATAACTTTGCAATCAACATTTGGAGATGGTATGGGATTATCTTTTTCATTGCTAACTGCTCACTCTTATGTGGTATCTTTCAGGGTCCACACTGGGAGTGAGCTCTTTCGGGTTGACTCCCAAGCTGGTGATGCAATCTTAAAGCAACTTTGGCACCATTCAGATGCTATACTATGCTGTTCGGTAAAAACAAATGTAAGCACTTCTTCAGTTGCTTTCCCTGTTCTGTAGCGCTAAATTTCTCTATCCAATGCATATTATTGAAATATACTTCAGATTATCAAGAGATGTGCTATAAACTACACTCCCATAGCACTTCCATCATACTTTATTTACGCTACATTACCCATCAACCATTAGATCAATTCATGTTTCTAAAATAACAAATTTAATGGTAGACAGTTAATGTCACATCATTAGCGGTAGGATGGAAAAGGAATGAGTGTAGTGTCATGGTATTTTCTTTTTATCAAAGGACGAGTTGAAGCAATACAGACTTCATTTTATAATTTCTGTTCCATTTCTTATGGATTAAATCTACTGGCATAAATGTGTGCAGGCATCTCCTGTTTTCACCTTTGCAAACCAGGCTGGGCTTGACATGCTTGAAACAACACTTGTGGCCCTTCAAGACATAATGCTCGACAAGATTCTTGACGAAGCCGGCCGGAAGATTCTATGTTCTGAATTCTCCAAGATCATGCAGCAGGTAATGATGCCTTGAGCTTCCATCAGTGTGGAAACTTTTGTTTATACCCTTTGCTAGGAAGACAAAAATATACTTAGTAAGATATTGAAATCATTGAAAAGTAATAGAGCATTAAAGAATGTTTCAAAACATTTAACGATATCAACAATCAACAAAACCCTTGAATCTCATTCCAGCATCCATGCTGCTGCCTGATGTAGGATGTTAGACTTTGTTGACCGAGCTCTTACATTGAACATTCTTATCTTTTCCTAATGTGGTTCTTCAAATTGCCAGGGATTTGCGTATCTACCAGCAGGATTATGCGTTTCCAGTATGGGTAGGCCAGTTTCTTATGAGCAGGCCATCGCATGGAAAGTTCTCAATGATGATGATTCAAATCACTGCCTGGCCTTCATGTTTATAAACTGGTCTTTTGTGTGATGAAAGAATGCAGATACTAAAACAATTTAGCTACTTATTTAAGTTATGTACTTTTGCTAGTTGAAGTTAAAAGACATTGTGACAAATGAATGTAGTCATGGCAGGATCTTTTATGAAAACGTATGTAGCATATGTACCCGTTATATGTTTTGCTTAATGTGTTTGGTTCAGATGTCTACCTCATTCTAATCAGGTTTGTGAATTTGGCTAAGATTTAAACCAAAATGGATGATCTTGGCATTATTTGTGCCAACCGAGCCGTGGGGGGGTCTTCAATTTTGGTTGTAGGCCTAAGTTGGTTGCTTGGCATTTCTAATTTCTATCGTAATGTTGATTGGGTGGAATTTCGGCCAACTGGGGTCATATTCAACTATATAGGAAAGTAGTATTCCAAATACTAATCATGCGTTTGTCTGTCTTTTCAAGAAAACTGTCGAATTAGTGAGAAAAAAACATTTGAAAAAAGACAACTCTCGAACTTATATGCAGGACTCAGTAGATAGGGATGTTATTTTGCTTTTTCTCTTGGTATGCATTATAGGTTTGCTAGACGGTAACTCAGAAGGAAACGTTAAACCATGCAGTTCTACAGTTCTCTTATAATCTCTAAAGACCAAATCCCGTCCCAGACACTATCATCTGCAATGTCTATACGTGCAGGGGAATTGAGAAGGTTCCTTTATGGTCAATAGTGTCTAATTCTCAACATACAACAATGAATAAATTCATAAACCAAAATCTTAAAAAGATCCACCCAAACACTTGTCCTCCTCGACCAGAGAAAAATGCATACATGCCAAAGTTAGCTGAAACCCACCCATCAAAACGTACCCTTTAAAGTCAGTCACTGTAATAAGGCTGATGATGCTCGCTGTATATTGTACGTGGCACCAGCTTTTTAAGGTTGGTTCCTTTCTTTGAAATCACCATTCGAGTTTTCTTTCTCTCTTTATATGAAAACTTGGCTCTTTAAAGACTGCTGTCTGCTGCGCCTGAGAAAGACAATACTGTAAGATAGTAGCAGCAGCTTTCACAGGAGGCCATTAAACTAAGCACTCAGCACTCTGTAGAAACAGCAGACCTAAATCAGCCTCTTTACCTCTGCAATTATCATCACAGAGTATCTTTCCTAATTAATGATCTTTAGGCATATCTATCTCCTCTTCAGAGTCATTATGATTTCATATATGGAGACAGTTGATGCTTCTTTTTCCACTGTTGGCAACCAGATCTGTGTAGTCTTTTCAAGTTTATCTAACTGAATAAGATTGTTCAGGTTCGATGCCAGATGTCTCGTATGAAGGCTATTGGACTATTATTTAATTATTTCTTATTTGCTTAAATTTGGAGGTAAGTGATCATAAATATAATAGCATTTTATTTCTAGTTTAGATAAAGTTCTCTCTATGGGTATCAACGATTGAGTACGCTATATTTACTTATAATTTTATTTATATTTTTATATATAAAATTTATTTTGTTAGTTTTTTTTAAATTAAATTTAAAAGTTTAATTTAAAATATTTGAAATTTATTTTATTGTTTTAAGGGGTCCTACACTGTAAAGGGCACTCGGGACCACTGGAGCCGGAAAAGAATCGTTTATTCTGTTCGGCCACGGATTTAGATGGGACCACGAGAATCTCTACCTAACGATTTTAGTCAAAGAGAGAACCGGCCAAATGGGGTGGTTTTATGATGTGGCTTTCACCGTTCATCTGTGAGCCACGTCACCAATTTACTTCCCACCGTCCTACGTACGTACATATATACATTACACGCACGGCTTCAACTTCAAATGTAGACTGTAGAGGGATATTATCGTCAAGTCAAAGAGATAAATAGCGGTTCCGGGCCCACTTGACGGGTGCTGCGACCCAACCCATATGGGCCATGGCTACAGGCGCACCGGGAGGGAAAAAGACTTTCACATTTTTTTCGCAAATAGACCCCAACACTTTCTGACCAATCAGAGCACGGTCCATCAACTTTTCCCGAGCGGTGCGAAGAAATGCAGTTTCGTGCGGGCCCCACTCGTTCAACGCGTGCACCTCTGATATCACACACATACGCCACTGCACATATCTTTTTCTCGTACTGTAGATGTAGTTTTGTACGTATGCACAATTACTCCATGCATGCATGGCATCGAAGCATGTAACATACATCACAATCATCATCCATCATCATCTTAGCGAGCATCCTCCACATCAGAGGGACCCAGATGAGCGTTGAGCCGTAGGAGGAAGAGGGTAGGGTTAGGATTAGGGTTTTCATTTTCTTACCCTTTTCAGTGTTTGAAATTCGAGGCATTTTAAAGGTGAGTGCGAAAGGCACTGTATTTTCGAGGTTCGTGCTACTTTTTCACTCTTTTTCCTTCGGTACTTTCACTTATTAATGAATAATGGCTTATATTAAATGCCTCAGCAGCTCGCTCTCTATCTTTTGGTGCAGAGCAAATTAAAAGGAACTGTTCCCGCGTGGAGGCCCTTCTGGCTTCCCACTTTTGTCGATAGTTGTATCATCTCGTCTCATGCTTACACGAAAAGTCTTCTTTTTTATGGTTGGGATATTTTATCTTTTTAACATATATTTGTTTTTTTGGTTAAGGGTGAAAGAATGAGAAGTAGCGTGCTTTTGAATCATTTTCTAGACAAAAAAACACATTAAAGTGCAAAGATATCTAGCTTTACAAACCCAAGGAAAGTGAGTACTGATCAGGAGGATCCTAGGGTTTTGCTCTTCTTTCACACTGTACGCATATAGCTAGGGTTGGTTCGGGTACTGCGTTGAATCAAGAGATCTTTTATGTTTGCAGGTTATCAGAGATTCTGTAGGGGAGAGCGATAGTTCATCATGGCTTCTGGGACTTTAGGTAGAGTTACAATCAGTAGTTGGTTTGACTGTGGGGCTTCGAGTTTAGAACTTATATTGTTTTATGATTCTGTTTGAGGGATTAGATTTCTGTGGGAAGTTGTATCTGTCTGTTTTGGTGGAAAGGTTTTTAATCTGTAGGAGTAAAATGAAATGGGGCTTTCGGGGTTGTGGCATTTTGACGAGTGAGTTAATGGAAAGAGGGGATGTTAGGCTGCATGGAAGTCTGGTGGTTTTCGGGATGGGTTTTGGGAAATCTTTGGTACTAGGGTTCGTTTCATGATTGATGCTAGTTTTTGGGTTCTTGTGTTGGACCAAAGAGACTTCGATTTGACTTTTTTGTGTTGTGAACTTTTGAATTTTTTGGGTACTAAGGTTTATTTAGAACCACAACCAAAGTATATTAATATATTATAGACCAAATACTTCATTTGAATATGGATTTTCATTACGATTGGTTGGTAAATTCTTCTGCCTTGTTTGAGTAATATAAAAATAAGAAAAATATTTTAACTATAAATAATTATATAAAAATAAATCTATAAATTGATGTAATTTGATATGTTACGTCGGACTGTAAAGTTATTTTTATTATAAAATAAATCTAATAGATTTCATAAAGTCACATGAATTTATAAATTTACTTTATATAATTTTTTTATGTCTTTAATAATTCTCTAAAATTAATTAATTAAATAAGTATCTCGAAGGGGTTATTAATATTTCTATTGGAATATAGTCTGAAGACAGTGAAAATTATCTCAATTGATTAATAGCTAAATAGGTTGGATGAGATAACCTTTGCTTGGAATGCTTTCGGTAAATAAATACTTTATTTATTTTTTATGATGTGATCACTTTGTTAACAATGCGGTGGTTGACTTGAGAGTGTCAAAGGCATAAATGTCTGCTGAAACATGAACATGCGGATAAAGTAATTCGCTTGAAATGCGGTGATTGAAAGATTAATCATGAATAACATTTGGTGAAAAAAGTTTGGGATAGTCTTTAGAACGAGAGAAATGCTATATATTATTTTAGAGTGTGTATATCTTATTTTGTACATTCTTTTAAAAATTAAAATAAAATACACGGTTAAAATATGATTTTTTTTTCATATATATATATATATATTATTGTGCAAACACACACCAAGGATGGCAAACAAATAAAAGCAACAATCAAAATCACACGACACAATTTTTGTAGTTTAGTAACGTGCCTACGTCAATAGAGGTACATAAGTTTTATTGATTCAAAAAAGATTACAATCACACAATTTCAACTCACTTTTTGTATGGTTTTTTCGCTCTTATAATATGTACTCACACTTTGCCTCTATTTGTTCTCACTTAAACTTCTAAAAAAAACATGTATAATAGATCAAAATATTACATATATATCGAAAGTGGGGTTGGAAACTTAAGTGGCAAAAAATATGTATTTCGCTTGAGTAGTATCTCGAGCATAGCTCAAGCGAACATTAGAGTTTGTATCTCGCTCGAGCCCATTGTCCCGCAAGACTCGAGCGAACTCACGGATTGTGCCTTTTCATTCACAAATCAAGCTTTACATGCAACCTAACATATACCTCATATTTGTTCACTTTTTTTTAAAAGTTTGTATGATAACTATATACTTTAAAATTGTATAAATAATCTTCCTTAAAAATTATAGAAAATTATTGGGTAAACTATGAGTGATGCGATTCCTAATGATCGTATGAAAACAATGTTATTAGGTAATATTATTAACATTGTTTTCATATATATTTACTTTTTAAATAATATATAATTACACGATAGAATTAAGAATACCTAGTATGGGTGGTGAAACTAGCGAGTAATTACACGTAGAAGAGTAAGATGTTGGTGGGACAGCCTTTTTATGGTAGAAGGACCCATGTATGAAATGTTAGGTCCAGGCCCATCTAATGTCCCATTCCCATTGCCAGCTCTTTTCACGAAAAGATCAACAACAGTCGAAATACAAAGTCCAGAACACACGGCCCAAAGCTCCATTTCATCAGCTTCTGTGTGTCTCACTGTGATCAATCGGAGATGGAGGAGACGGAGAAAGAACCGATAAGAGCGGCTTCTGAGGAGGTCTCTCGTGAATTCAAAACTCTTATCAACGCCGAGGATCTAGACTCCCTTAAGCAATCGCAGAACCTCATGTAACATTTATCTTTCTGTTGATTACACTGCACGTTTGTTGGATTGACCTTCAAATATGAGCTTTTTAATTTATAACGCTTGATACTTTTTTTTTCTCTAATGATTTTAATTTTTTCATCAATGGTTTTTGTCCAATTCGTTTGTGAAAAAACTGGATATGATATCGTTTATATTGCTATTTTCTTATAACAGTCGGTTTTTCTTTTTTGAGAGTTCGTAAAATGTGCATTGGATGGTTGGAAATTGAATGATGTGGTGTGTATGAATATGGCAAAGAACCGTGGTAAGAGGTTTTGTTTATAAATAATTGATTACTATTGTGATTAAATTTTGCAAATAATGTTAGAAACTGAAAGAAGGCAGGTTACAAATCGACGAAAAAGTGCCTAATTTAACAATAGCTCATGAACCCGCAGAAACAAATTCTTCTATCTGAGTATGAGATTAATGTTAATAAGGGGGAAAAATTGCCTAGAGATGGAATAGCACTGGGAAAATTATCTAGTTTGTTATGATGTGCAAGCAATTTCAACACTGGGGCTGGACGTGGTACAATCATTGTTTACTCATCTCATGACTCCCCCCCCCCCCCCCCCAAAAAAAAAAAAAAAAAACCCAAATCTCATTGTAGTAAAGTATGTATTAGAAAGTAAATCCTATTTTGTTGTGTTGGTAAAGGAAATAAAAACCAAGTTGTATCAATTAGCTAGAAAAAGGCTATGTCAATGAGGGGGAAAAGGAAGTGGATGCTATATTGGATGAGAAAATTATGAAATAACCATTTCTTATTACTTGAATCTCTGAAAGTGAGTGAAGCTTCCATATAATGTCCATGCTATATAGACAATCAAAATGTCCGGAAAAAGAGGAAGAAATTTGGGCAACTTTGATGATTTAGCAATGTTTTATTGCCTAAACTATGAAATATTTGTAGCGTGGATGGTTTTTGGGTTAGAGACATTTTCAAACATAAAGAATGGCCTAGAATTGATGCAACAAAAAGAATGAGAAAAATAAATGGACTTCAAAATACTGCATAGTTTAGGTAACAACAATGTAGGATTTGATCTTCTATTTGAAGTCCATTGAGGATATGGTAAAATAATATAGTCTGTAATATAGAAGCTATCCATGTTTATACCTTCTTCATATAAAGTGAAACTGATGATGAACCAAAATGGCCAAATTTTTGGCCAATAATGCAAACGTTGGTTGGTTATGAACCTCATAGTCTTAAGAATTAATAACTTGAGTGTTATTTGATTCTTAACTTAATGTTGAGGATTTTTTCTCTCATGAGGGACACCGTCTGTATGCTTGTGTACATAGATTGCCCCACTTTTGTTACTGTTTAATAGCACTTCCACTTTTCAGTGTGTATGTATTCATGTATACATAAATCCCACTTTGTGCATACTTAAGCTGAAAGTGAAGGATGCAATTAGATCATGTAGAAAATACATTTGGAACGGTCTTTAATGGAAAGAGAAATATTTGTAAACCATGATTACCATGGAGAGATACATTGAGAGCAACGGAGTAAATGTAGTTGCTGGAACTTCTTTTGCCAGGCATCCCTACGTGCATATTTATATTTTTAGGAATCTTAGATGAGTTGAAACTATGAATTCCTCCAGCACCTTGAAGATCTGTTAACTTGGTAGCTAGCTCTGAAGATCTACTAATCATTCTTCCTCTGCTGATTTTATCGTTGGCACCTCATATTGCAGATTGGGGAGATTGCAGGACAGCAATGCTGTCCTGTCACATTTTAATGATTATTCAGAGCATTGTTTTGCTGAGGTTTCTGGAGACTTCTCTAGAAATACACGTCTTTTGAGGTCTATGAAGTCGGATCTGGATTACATATTTCAGAAACTAAGGTATAGATCACACTCATTTTTCATTCCACGTTGATTCTTTCAACTGATCAATCTTGCTGAAAGCTATGGATACAGTCAATTATTCCATTGCCTCTTAGTACATGTGATTAATAATTTCTAGGGAGATATTTCAATCATATGGACTGCACTTGATCCTCATGCTTAAATAGATATTTGAATGAGGGGGAGGCTTTTGTTGGGGAAATAGAGAGAATATTTATTACTCTTTGATAGTAAGACCGCTTAAGCATAAAATCAAGGGCTTCCAAAATCACTTTTTGTGATTTTAAGAAATGAAGAGAAAACAAATCCTCCTCTTTCCCTGTTCATCTTCTGCTGCTTCTTTTAATTAGTATTGGCAAGTGAGTAAAGAGAGCATCAGAAGCAACAAACTCCCTGACGATTTAAAATTCTGTAACTATAGGATTGAGATTGATACTAGCTAATCCAAAAATCAATGTTAAGCTCCGTGGTTTATGATGTAATTCATCCAAGGATTTATTAGGTGTCCTATTCACATCAATTCAGTATATCCCCATAAAGGATCCCACGTATTCTAATATAATCTGAAATTAAATAATAGTTAGATTAGATTGGTTTGTTTGGGCTTCAAGTGGTTTTTTAGACTTTTAAACCTACAAGTTCTACTGAACCAACAACTTTTTTTTTTTTCTTGGATAACAGTGATAACAAAGGAAGCAGACTGAAATTAATCAATTTGGTTTGATGCTTTCCTCAGTTTCGTGGTTTATAACCACTCTATTTTTTTCCAAGTGCGCATTCATCCTCAGAAACAAATGCTTTCGGGCATAAATTAAACAATTATCCAGAAGTCAAATTCAATACTGTGAAAACAAATGCTTTGGTGATAAATTAGTTTCTTTTGGGGCTTGGAAAGGACATAAGGCCTTGTTTGGTTAACCAAAACCAAAAATCTCATCTCATCTCATCTCAACTCATCATTACAACTTTTTCAAATCCTCATACAAAATATAATAAACAATATAACTTTTTCAAATCCCAATACAAAATTAATATTCAAAAATTATATTAGAACAATATTTTATTTATTACTATTTAAAACATCTCATCTCATCTATGTAACCAAATCATCTGTGTAACCAAAATTATATATATTCAAGCCCACCAAGATCATTCGTGGTACTAGGATATGGAACTGTTTTTAATGTTCAGGTAGCAGGGTGCAGTTTTTTTTCTGCATATAATTTATTTGAGAAATGATATTTGCAGTCATGGTTGTGCAAGCGGCGCACAGTCTCTTTGAAAAAAGTGAATTAATACGGGATCCATATGAAAAAAAACTAACTTTTTAATCGTGAACCTCACTATTTTTCAAACCGATTGCGCGGCTTTTGCACACTCTATGATTGCATGTAGCATTATTCAATTTATTTTACTCTATCCTGCCCAAAATCCCGTGGATAAAGATGTTGCGTGTTCAGTGGGATATTTTCTGTCGATCAAGTCTAGTGCATTCTTACCTACTGCTTGAATAACTGAATTTTTACACTATTTGTTAGTTTGTTCTGCAATGGCAGTGTTGATTGGAAGCCACTTATTCCAAGACCCTTCGTCCATTCATCCTAGATCAATTTTATGATCTAGATTGAAGTTGTCTTCATTGTACAATTGCTTATTTTCTTGGCCTTCTCATTTTTTAATGCTCTCCTCACACGCATACATTATTAACAGGAGCATGAAATCAAGGATTTTAGCCACCTATCCAGATGCATTTCCAGATGGTTCAACAGAAGTACTTGACCGGAGACCTGACCTCGAAATGCCTCAGTAACACGAGACAATTTGTCAGCAACATGTTTCATGCTACCACTTGGGAAACACAGTGTAGGAGAAACATCTTTCTTTTTTCTTTTTTTTTTTTTGTTGCGCGCTGCCCCCAGGGGGGGGGGTGGGATGGGAGGTATGTGGGGTGTTGTAACTTGTGGGTTTGTGAATGCAGCATGATTTATTTGGTACTAAATAACTATTGAAGTGTCTCGACTGAATAACAGAAAATGGAACCCAGATCCAACCAAGCCTAATAATGAAGTTGTTTTCATGGTGTTTTGAAGCAATAGGGACTTCTCCAGCGTCTCTTCAGAATATTAAAAACTGTTGCATTTTCCGTCATGATTTCCTTCTGAATTTCCTCCCCAGAAAAGCAAATTTCAATACACGCTGGCAGATCGACATGATCTTATGATACACGAACTCTCATGGTGGCTGTTGTCACGAAAACCAGATGCATTACTTTGTCCCAAGACATGTAGATGAAAATCCTAGCATCAATTGCTTGCTTCATCTTCACGATCTCTACCATATCTAAATTTTTCATTCTTCAATGCATCATATGAACCCTGGAAACCAATAGAATTTCACTAAAATGGTTACTCAGAGACCTTCCAAATTTTAGTATATATGCCTCCAATAACAGTATTTAGGCCGTGAGAGAGCGTCAATCAAGATCATCCATTGCGGAGGCTTCACGAGAGATTCATTCAACCGTATAGTCCCAAAGAAAAATGTACCCTTTTTTTTTTTTGTGAAAATTTTTGTGCTATCTAAAGAAAAAAATAATAATGAAACAGCCAGTTTTCGGACAAATACAAAAACAGGGTAATACGAAGGAGAAATGTAAAGTAATAGAAAAGGGGGTTTTTAGTCCTCACTCGGATACGATGGCGCGTGGTTCTAGACTCTTTTCAAGTAGCATGTTCGACTTCTTTATTCTCTACAATGATTGCTGAAGAACTGAGATTACTGTCAGTTCATGCCCAAGAGATTCCCAAATCTCCCCATTCTTTTTGTTTTTCACTGAGCCCCCATTAAATATTAACCAGCTGGTTTATACTCTACGTTGCGTAGGTTATCTGGCCTATACTCTCAAGCCCATAAATGAGCCCTTTAAAGAGTTCAAAAAATTGCAATTACTGTGGCTTATTATCAAATCTTAAGTTAGTATATATAAAAACGAAAATTCAATTCACAATCTAAAGACCTGCATTTCACTCTAACTTTCTCACTCCCTCCCTTCTTGTTCCTTTCCTACCTTACTGCCGCTCCTACTCACAAATTCAAAGCCCAACCACATCGAAATTGTCACTCCACCTCTCTTTAGTCCTTTATTGTTTCTCCACTCCTCTCTTCTCATCTCCAAGAAGGCCTCAGTAATATTATCCCACTCTCTTTTGTTTGTGTTTGAATTGGGTTGCTGTCACTCCCTGTAGGATTTCTACCTTTCTGATTTTTGGATATACAATTTGAGACTTCTTTTGTTGGTTTTTATTTATTTGAAGTTCTATAGTTTTTGTGCTTGTGAATTTGTGATGTTTGGTTAAGTTCATGCTCTATGATCTTTTAGAATTGGAAGAAGATTACGATATATGGTAATGTTGTTTTTAAAGTTCAGAATATTTCTTCAATACTCATATTGAGGTATCTTGCTCGATATTGACCCGTTTCTTCTGAATAAAGGCAGGAAACAATTGGCAGTAGTATTGTCTCCCTCATGCTCTCTCTTCTCATTTTCTTTGAACTACCATTTTTATACACACTGCCAAACTCCTTCATCTTTCCTTGGTCTCTTTTGTTCTAAAATAAAATTTCCAACCGGCACGAGGCAAGTGCATCTTTCCTTATTATCTTAAAAATGGTATTTACAGCCTGGATCTCAAAGATGAGCTGGCGCCTCTTGCAGCTCAAACCCATTTGGCAAATCTAGTAACCATGATGAGGCACTTTCTCAACAATGGAAGAGCAGCTCTCTATGCCATATCCATCTCTTTTAAAATAAAAAGCAAAAAAAGAAGTATTTACGACAATTCAGTTTCTCCCATTATAGTTATATGTAAATTAGAACACAATATGGTGTCTCATAAAGGCCATTGAAAATGACTTGTTATCGACACTTTTCTAGAATCAGTCTAAACCAAAACCTGCAGCAGTAAAAAGCTGTGTTTCTGTATCAGAGTGTCAGTATATCTCCTGATCGCAATCACGTACTCTCTGTCGTTCGGCCGCCCCCAACCCCCCCTACATATCAGTCTTCTCATTCTTCATTGTCCCCTTCTAATATATATCGACCATCGCCCCACTTCACGCGCATAACCCACTCTCTCTGGGGGGCTGAAACACGCATTTGTGACTCCCGCACCTTCCCCGCCTCATGCAAAAAGAAGAGAGAGGAGGGTACATAAATTCCCCTCCTATTCTTCCTATACTTCTTCCCACATCACAACCGTCCACTGCAAAATGCCCCATCCTCAAGTGGCTCTCCCCAACCGTCCGATCACTACCCAAAAGCGTCCATCCACTTCAACTACAAAGGTGGCTAGACTTCCTCTGTGACAGAGACACAAGAAACAGGGAGAGAGTAAGAGAAGCAGTGAAAGAGGAAGAATATGAAGGAAGCGACGGCGGGTAAGGCAAAGGCAAAGGCATTGATGTTGGGAGGAGAAGCGAGTGGTGGGGCACAGCAAAGGACCACGTTGGGGATCATGAAGAGATCTGTTGGGAAACCTGGAGCAGTGGGGAGGACGGAGACCGAGAAGGAGAAGACGAAGATGAGGGAGAGGCAGAGGAGGGCCATTACCACCAACATCTTTCACGGGTTGCGAAAGCACGGCGGCTACCACCTCTCCCCTCGCGCCGACATCAACGAGGTCCTCCGCGAGCTCGCCAAGGAGGCAGGCTGGATCGTCCAGCCCGACGGCACCACCTACCGCTCTTCTCACGTAACTTCTTTCCCTTCCATTTTATCTCTCGCTGACCAAACTAAGTTAGCATTACTGAGGACATCTTGGTCTTCTCTGTTTTAAGGGTACGAGCTGTTGTCCGCTTTGTGGGTCGTGGAGAACGAGCAACAACAGTACAACACCGAGCAGCACTGTCATGGTTGGTAGCGGAGGAGAATATTGCTCAACCACAGCGTCGCCGGTAAGGGATTCTACGATGAACAACAGCAGCAACAACAAAATCGGTGGTGAGCCGACAATACTAAGTTCGCTCTTCGTCTCCGGCGGCGTTGGACGTTCGCCCGACGCTGACATTCCCCTTGATCAACTCTACATGTACGAATCAGAGTTCACCGGTGGGCTCCACCACCCCAATTTGTCCGCCGGTGGCGGTGGACCACTGGGATTAGGACCTACATATAATCCTCAGCCGTTGTATGCGCAGGAAGCGAGGGCGTCCAACCAAAACACGCCCGTGGGTTCTCCTCTGCGGCGCGCCTAAAAAGTTGAAGCTTTTCCTCGATCTAGTTAAAAATGGTTGCAATATATATACCAGTAGGCTACAACAGAAGTATACAGAAAGTGAAACAAGGCCGGGTGCTTCTTTTTCTGCAACTTTTTTGTTCTGTCCGGCTGCATTGATACCCATTAATCTAGATAGTACTGTGGGGGCGAAAGAATCAAAGCAGCCATGTTTTTTGTTTGATCACAGATAGAAACGTGCTGTTTTTATTAGCTGATTTTTTCCTTTTGCCTTGATGTCATGCAATCCCATTGCATATTGCCATATTGATTATTCATATGCACCCTGAAGTTTACAAAAACAACATCTTAGCTTATTCACAAGTTTGTATCTCCAACGCACAAATTAAAATGAATTCCCTCTATATAATGACCACACGAAGCCTATGTTTGGATGGTTAGATGAGAATTTTTTTATTTTAGATGAAAGTTTAAAATATTATTTTTAATATTATATTATTATTATTTTGATATTGAAAAAAATTGAATTGTAATATAAAAAAATTAAATTATTATTATATTTTATATGAGAATTTCAAAATATTATAATGATGAAATGATAATTTATGTCTGATCTCACTTGTCAAAACCTGAACTATAAAGGGACAAACGTATAGTACATAGCTTGGTCCCATGCAGACGAAAAATATTCCTTTGATCAAAAGACTCTCAACTATCTGCTGTTTTGATTGGTTTGTTTGGTTATAAAGTGAGAAATTAAATAAAATATTATTATAATATTATTTTATTTTAAAATTTTAAAAAATTAAATTATTTATTATAATTTTATGTAAGATTTATAAAAATTATAAAAATAAAATAAAATAATTTGTGTAATAGCGAGGCGGTTGAATCTGATATGAGAGAAAATATAAAAAGAGTCCTGTTCTTGGGCATTTTCCTCCTTGTTTATCAACAATTTCTCTTATCCAATCGCATACTGCCATGTGTAATAATACAAATCAACAACAATAAGCACGCATCATCCTCGTGCTTAATAGAATTGAATTATTGGTATCATTTTCTTTTGAATATTATGCAAAGAAAATTAGAAAGAAGAAAAACTGGATTATGCATTAAATGCTTGTACAGCAAGTGGACAGTATGCCTCCAACATTTGGGGCGTCAAGGCAACTAGTAACCAAACCTATGAAAACTGCGGCGGATCATTGCCACTTTTCATTGTTTTCAATACCCCAAGTTCCTAATATAAACGTCATTATAATAAATAAATAAATATCTCAAATATCTATATATATATATATATATTTTATATTATTTTCAGCCCAACTGAGTCTATTCATTTCCAAATACTCTCGTCCCCCCCCTCCCGCGATTGCAGGTTTTTATTTTTTTGGTTCCTCGCTCGCAGACCGTGGTCTGGATTCGATCTAATCCAATGCCTCGGTTTGGACTCTAGGGTTTCGTTTCGATCTTTGCTGCGCTCTCGGCGGTCGGGGTTTGTTGAATCCGCGGTTGGTCGGAAGTTTGGCGAGGCGGCTGCGCTAGGGTTTCTGAGCGCCGCAGATCTGAGTCTGTTTCGTTCTGTGGAGGAGGTTTCTCTATAGAATTCAGAATGTTTTGGCGTATGGCCGGGTTGTCCACTACGTCTCCCGTGAGTTGTTGGATCGGGTTTTGTTTTGTTTCGTTTCTTCCATTCAATGTGTAGCATATTTATACCATAAGAGGTGCATTCAATGACGTGGATTGTTTTGATTTTCTCTTTGGTTGTGATAAAATGTAGGATGAGACTTAGGAATTGGATTTATAAATTTAGTTTAGTCGTTGTTTTGGACCAATAACCAGTACTCGTTTTCTCTTCCATTATGTGGGACTTTGGCACATCATGGAAAATTAGACTAAAGAAATTATGTTATTTGTTCCTCTAACTTCCTAAGTTTCCTTATTTTTTTAATTAGGGATTCATCAGATTATTATAGTATTTATTACATCTAAGTTGAACTTACAGTCTGAATTTCACGGAATGAACTTTTTAAGCATACCTGTTTCCCCCTCGGAGTGACACTGCTAAGAAACAGTTTGATGGAAGGCTGCAAATCTATGTGTAAGCCCTCTATTATCAAAGTTGAGGACAATGTTGCTTGTCTGCGTGGTAGAAAAGCTGACCTTTGCTATAATTAAAAGGTTTAGAAATGAATGGGATATATAATTTGGAATCCCATGAAGCACTTATGTGGATACCATGCAAATCTACCGAAGCAGATACTGCAAATGTCAATTTGTCGTACATAGAAATTTGAAAGCTTGAAGGTTCTTAAGTCTAGCTTTCCAAAACATTGGATCCCATACATTGCACTTTTCATAAGCATGCAGTGATTGCACTCTTGGCCAAACTACAAATGGTGATGAATTTAGTTGAAAGTAAATGGCAAAGATACTTAAAGATACTTTTGATGTGGGTGGAGGTCATAAGGGGATACTTACTATGATTTTACTATGTATTCGATTTGTGAAGCGGAAGTGGATTTGATTAAAATTGTATGCCTTAGAACGTTTATGGAGTAGGTAGCACCCTTTCATGCAAATGATCGAACTCTATTGTCATGCTGGGTGTAAACTGAACTATCATGTTGAATCATTGATAGCATATAAGAGTTCCCCTGCATATTGATAAAATTGGGCATTTTCATCCTATCAAAATGAGAGAAACATATTGTTGGTACTATGTTATATATGATAGTCGTATGCTTATTGAGCCTCGTTTTATAGGTAGCTAATGAAATTGAGGAATTAGCATTTCAATATTTATCTTTAATTACTTCATTTTTGGGTAGCAACAGCTTCCATGGAATACAAAGTCTTGAAGCTCCTCTAAGTAACTTCTTGTATACATACATATGATGATATGAAAGTGGTTATAATGAAACTTGGAAGTGCAAGGTGAAAAAAAAGCTAAGTTACATGCTGGTGATGCTGTTAAGATGGATGATAGCAATGCAAGGAGAAATAGAGCAATGAATTCGAACCTTTAGAAAAAAGTGGTGGTGGATAGATGGGTGAATGCCATTCATATGTTTCTGTTATGTGGAGACAAGATGTGTAACTCATCATTCATAGGATTCACATCGTTCAAGTTTAAGGGACACAATATACAAGACATGAGATGTTTTTGGATAGGTATGAGGTGGACAAAGGATTCATTACTTCATATAAGGTGTTTTAGTTTGTTTAGATTGTATGAAGTGCATAGCTGTTAGCTGAAGGGCCAGCTGCTTTTATGGATTTTCTAACTCTCATTTTTGCTCCAATGATTAATACACAAGCACTTAGTGTGTTACATCACATCAAATTCTATATCAACCCATTGCATACTATTTCGGTAGGCAATTTTGTGGCATGAACTAGTTAACCTAGGATCCAATTAGTAGGGATGCCGTTTTCTATGCCTCTAGTGGGAGGCGTACCTAGGATTCAATTATTAGGGATACCATTTTCTATGCCTCTAGTGGGAGGGCTGAAAGATTTATAAATTGAACTTTGTTTGATGCGAGTTTTTGGTTGAGGAATCTTACCTGGCCTTCCTTCTATTATGTTCTTGTTGCTACTTTGAAGGTAAAACATATTCCTTTTGAATGTATTAGTCAATTAGGCTTCTTATTTTCTATCTTATTTGTTCTTGATATATGCTCATTGCAGGTGGAGACTATTTTGGACAAGGAAAATTTTACATTGGAGGAGCTTCTTGACGAAGATGAAATTATTCAAGAATGCAAAGCTCTTAATGGTCGCCTTATCAATTTGTAATGCTCTTTTCGTTTACTTGTTCCTTATTTCTTTTACTTTCAAGCTATTTTGTTTTTCAATGATTCATTGATATGTATGAGAACTTATTGATGCTTCATGACTTTGGGGGAAGGTCTTTTTTGCAGGATATTATGAGATGTGACATCATGTTTTGATATTTTAACTAGGGAGAAGTGGGTTAAGAGTTAGGGCGTAACATTTAGTGTTTCAACTTTAATTTACCTGTCAATGTGTAGCCTAGTGGTCAAAGGGAGGGTTTGGGATCGGTCATAGACCTAGACAACCTTGTTTCAATTCCACATTGGTAATTCCTCTGGATTACCTTATTGTGGTCTAAGGATGGGCTTGGGGGGTCCCGATGGCTTTTCTGTGGCTTTTTTTAAAACTTGTTGGGATGTTGTTAGTAGGATATTGTGAAGGTTTTTCATGAATTTTATTCATATGGGAAGTTTTAAAAAAGTCTGAATGCAACCTTTATTGCACTTATCTCCAAGAAGGTCGAGGCTTTGATTTTGCTTTTTGTTAGTCTTTTCTTCTTCTGTGAGACCCCTCTCCTCCTCCACATCCTCCAAACCTTGTAATTCGTCGAGGAGGGTCTTTTTTCGGCATTCTTCATTCCTAGAAATCTGCTCATTCCACTTCTTCAGGTCCTCCTTGAGAGCCCTTGAGCTTATATGGCAGCACATAACTAGGATTGCCCTGTCGGAGATATGTCTCAGATTAGGGAGTTAGTGGTAGAATCTAAGAGAATCACTATCGCAAGCGAGGGAGTAAACTTTCGGGTAACGGAAAGGGGTTGGAAAGAAAAATACGAGGTGGTGGTCTGCCGTAATACAATACTATGGTTGGTACGTGTGCTGGAGGAATGTTTGAGGGGAGGAAGAAAGGAGATGTATTCGGTGGTCCGAGAAGGTTATAGGAGTTTTATTGCTCAACGCTGTGCAAACCACCGTGGGAGTTATCTGTCGATGGCAGAGTATGGGCGTGAGGGAAGAACATCTCTACTCTGTTTTCCAGAAGGGTATGGTGGATGGGGATGGAAAAGCCTCAAGGAGATGGTTGAGGAGATGACACACAAAAAGGTGCCGGCGGTAAAAGGAGATGGGAATCAGTTGTACAGAAGAGCATGGAAACCCCATACTGTCACATACGCAGAGGCTCTCACGGCGGCAAAGCAAGTAAACGGCGTGCAGAAAACAGAGGCGGTCCAGCAAGGGGGTGTGTCTCGAGCCTCTAAAACAGTACAGAGGTCAGTTTTCGGCAGGCCTAAGGTGGGACAGGAGACGTGGGTGAGTAGTAGGAGACTGTTAGAGTTGCAGGGACAGGTGAGGAGAATGCAGAGGGAGCTGGAAGATTTACGTGCCTATGTCGGGATGAAAAAGGAAATAAAAGGGAAGGAATTGATGTTAGGAGAAGAGAGTCAGGGAGCGGGGACGTGGGGTTCTGATTTAAATGGAGATGGACATGGACATGGACCTGGGCCTGGGCCTGGGCCTGGCACGGCCCATGTGGCTGTTTTAGAGGAATCAGGGCCGTCGAAGTTTTTAAATGGATGTGGGCCTGGGCCTGGGCCTGGGCCATCCCAGCCCATCCCAATTTTAAGTCCTGCTGGCCCTGACCCGAGCTTTTCGAATCGGTTACCCCGACCCGCTGACCCGTCGATCTTCACTGAGACACCATCGCGTGTTCTGTGCACGCAGTCGAGTCAGATGTCGCCGGTGAGTCCACAGAAGTTGCCGACGGGAACAGGGGGACACTCCGGCAAGGTCACGGCGACTACAGATGTACCCAGCCCAACCCCGGTCCAACCCCATTCAACGCCGATGAGTGAAGGGAACTTTTTCTCTCTATGTAATGGCCAGAAAACGCCGATATCCTCTAGAATCAATGGGGAAGATGGTTTGGAGCCCATAATCCAACCAGGCAGTGATTCGGAATTTGAGGCAGAGGAAGGAGATGGGCCCGATGAGTGTAGGTATTCGGTGGAGGGTGATTTTGTGCTTCCTAATGAAGAAAAACAAGTGGGTTTGGATGATATTGATCTGGATGGAGTCAGTCACGAAATTCTGCTGAGTAGATTGGAGGAACCTACCCCTTTAAATTTCTGCCTCCCTTCCCAACCGATTGTAACAGATTGGGTTTATCATAAAGTGAAAGAAATTCAAAAAATAGTGGGGCTTGAGTGTGATGGGTATGAGGAGCAGTTTATGGCGTTGTTTACAGCCATCGAAGCAGGGCACAAACAAAAGGATAAAGGAAAATCAAAAAAGCATAGGGAACTCCAAAGATTGACTTGGTCGATGAACATGGAGGGTAGTGCTAGTAGGGGTAGGTTAAAAGGGAAGGGGCAGAATGTTTCTCCATGAAACCAAAAATTGTGTCATGGAACGTTCGTGGGCTTAATGAGGGGGATAAGCGCCTGCGGATTAGAAATATGATTAGGGAATGGAAAGCGGATATTGTGTGTTTGCAAGAAACTAAATTGAAAGGTATGGATAGAGAAATAGTGCGAAGTTTATGGAGTGGTGTACATGTAGATTGGGCTTATTTGGCCTCTAATGGAGCTTCAGGGGGAATTGTGGTTTTGTGGGACAGACGTGTGGTAGAAAGGGTGGAGGAATTTGTTGGTAATTATACGGTGGCATGCTCGTTTCTGAGTATAGCCGATAACTATCGTTGGGCTTTTGCAGGTGTTTATGGTGCCAACTCAGATTCTGAAAGAAACTTGCTATGGGATGAACTTGCCGGGATTCACAGTGTGTGGGATCTCCCCTGGTGCATAGGGGGGGATTTCAATGTCGTGAGATTCCCAAGTGAAGCATCGGGAAGCAGAAGATTACGACCAGCAATGGAGGCTTTCTCAGAGTGCATTTTTGATTTGAATTTGGTAGATCTGCCTATAGCTGGGGGTATCGCTACCTGGTCGAATAATCAGTCCTGGTCCCGACTGGATCGTTTTCTCATTTCACCGGAATGGGAAAGTCACTTTCCGGAGGTTTGGCAGAAGAGGCTAGCCCGTATTGGCTCGAACCATTGGCCAATTATGTTAGACTGTGGAGGTATTCGGAAGGGTCGTCGGCCGTTTAAATTTGAGAATATGTGGCTAAAATCAGAAGGTTTTGTGGATAGGGTTAAACAATGGTGGTCCTCCTATCAGTTTCAAGGAACCCCGAGTTACATTTTTGCGGCGAAATTGAAAGCTCTTAAAAAGGATCTCCAAACTTGGAACTTGGAATCGTTTGGCAATGTAGGGGAATCCAAAAAAGCAAAGCTGGCGGAACTTCAGGCGCTTGAGAGACTCCAAGAGGTACAACACCTCACACAGGCAGAAAAAGACAGAAAGGTTGAGCTGGGTGCAGAAATTGAAAGGTTAATCCTATTAGAGGAGGTGTCGTGGCGTCAAAAATCAAGAGCTGTATGGTTGAGGGAAGGGGATCGGTGCACGGGCTTTTTCCACAGAATAGCAAACTCACACAGGAGAAATAACAACATTGAAATGTTGAAGGTGGATGGAATGGAGTGCAGAGATGAACAGGAAATTCACAATCATGTTGCGGGTTATTATGAGAACTTGCTAAAGGAACAGGCGGGATGGCGGCCTCCTCTGAATGGGCTGGATTTTAATACCATTGGTTTGAGTGACGCATCACATTTAGAAAGGGATTTTGAAGAGAGAGAGATCTATGAAGTTGTGAGGAAAATGGCTAAGGACAAGGCACCAGGACCGGATGGTTTCTCTATGGGTTTCTTCCAAGACTGTTGGGGTGTTATTAAGGAAGATCTAATGAAAGTCTTCCAGGAGTTCTTTAGGGTGGGAAGATTTGAAAAAAGCCTTAACGCCACTTTCTTAGCTTTGATACCTAAGAAGGTGGGAGCGACGGAGATTAAGGATTTTAGGCCTATCAGTCTAGTGAGTGGGGTGTATAAGATAATATCCAAGGTACTTGCGAATAGACTAAGTGAGGTGATGGGTAAGATTGTTACTCAACCCCAAAATGCTTTTGTTAAAGGAAGACAGATCTTAGATGCAGTGTTAATTGCCAATGAATGCCTCGACAGTCGACTAAACGCCAGGAAAGCAGGAATCATGTGTAAACTTGACATGGAAAAGGCGTATGATCATGTTAACTGGGAGTTCCTTTTACACTTATTAAGGAGGTGTGGTTTTGGGGAGAGATGGAGGGCCTGGATTCGTTGGTGTATTTCTTCGGCAAAATTTTCGGTACTATTGAACGGAACCTCAGTGGGATTTTTCCAGAGTTCACGTGGTTTGAGACAAGGGGATCCATTGTCTCCTTTGCTGTTTGTCATGGTCATGGAGGCGCTAAGCAGGATGATATCGGCACTGGTTGTGAATGGTGTTATTGCAGGTTTCCCGATTGGTACCCCAAGCAGGGGCATCATTGATATTTCCCACTTATTATTTGCAGATGATACATTGATCATGTGTGAAGCTGAGCATAGGCAGGTTCAAGCGCTAAAGGCTGTACTGTTCTGTTTTGAGGCTGTCTCTGGGCTGAAGGTGAATCTGGATAAATCAGAATTGGTGCCAATTGGGTCGGTTCCAAACACCCGCCTATTGGCACGAACGCTGGGTTGTAAGGTTGCTTCTCTTCCTATGACCTATCTGGGACTGCCTTTGGGGAGTGGTTCAAGGGCTACTTCTATATGGGATATGGTGTTTGAGAAAATTGAGCGGCGACTGGCAGGGTGGAAAAGAATGTACTTGTCTAAAGGCGGTAGGATCACCTTGATAAAAAGCACACTTTCTAATCTACCCACATATTTCTTATCTCTTTTTCCAATTCCAGCAAGTGTAGCAGTCCGTATTGAGAAGCTTCAACGAGATTTCCTGTGGGGAGGATTGGGAGATGAGTTCAAGTTTCACTTGGTCAAGTGGAAACAGGTATGTAAGTCTATCCAGGGGGGAGGTTTGGGTGTTAGAAACCTAAGGGTGTTTAACCGGGCACTATTAGGCAAATGGTTATGGAGATATCCCAGAGAACCAGATGCGCTATGGAAAATGGTTATAGAAAAAAAGTATGGCGGCTTATGGGGAGAGTGGAGCACGAGAGAAGTAAGGGGGGCTTATGGAGTTGGTTTGTGGAAAAACATTAGAAGAGGATGGGAGGTTTTTAACCGTTTTGTTAAGTTTCAGGTGGGTACAGGATCCAGGATTAAATTCTAGAGCGATGTGTGGTGTGATTGTCGGGCCTTAAAAGATGCGTACCCATCTCTCTTCCAACTGGCGAGTGCAAAGAATATTTCAGTGGCGGATGCTATGGAGGCGATGGAGGGACGGATTGTTTGGAATATTCACTTCGGTAGGGCGCTACAGGATTGGGAGATGAGTAGCATTGCAGATTTTTACAGCTATATATACTCTATAAATCTAGACAGCCAGCAAGAGGATGTCATGTGGTGGAAGCCAACAAGAAAAGGTATTTTCTCGGTTAAATCTTTCTATAAGGTTCTTACCCCAGAGCCTACTTCTCTTTTCCCGTGGAGGAAGATATGGCGTCACAATGCACCTCCAAAAGCCTCTTTCTTCGTCTGGACAACAGTGTTGGGTAAGATTCTTACCACTGATAATCTAAGGAAAAGAAGGATTATCATTGCAGACTGGTGTTGTATGTGCAAAAGTGGAGGAGAGTCAGTCGATCACCTTTTGTTACATTGTGGGGTAGCAAGGACTTTATGGAACGAGGTGTTTGCTCGCTCGGCATTGACATGGGTGATGCCAAGAACGGTTGAGGCAGCATTGGCTAGCTGGCCAAGCATAAGAGGAAGGCGGCCGATTAAAGCTATGTGGAGAATGATTCCGATTTGCATTGTGTGGAGTTTGTGGCGGGAGCGCAATGAAAGGACGTTTGAAGACCAAGAAAGATCTATAGAGGAGCTTAAACTTTTATTTTTTAGAACTCTTTGTAGCTGGGCCATAGCTGTTGATTTTAATGGTATGGCCCTTCGGGACTTTCTAGCCTCTAATGCACCTACTTAGGTGGGGCATTAGAGTTGTAACACAGGCGTTTTTGCCATTCTTTTGATTAATATAATTTTTATTTATCAAAAAAAAATTCCTCTGGATTACCTTATAACAGTTTTGGCAGGGTCATGTATCCGGGGTTTACTCCCTAGGGGTGGGTCCAAAGGGCTCTGTTTTGGTGAGGCTTTGCGTTATAAAAAAGTTTCTCAACTATAATTTTCTTTTTTTTCCCCATCTGTTATAATTTTTTTTGAAAGGAGGTAAATAAAAAGCATTAATAAAAGTAGTGCTAAGTTAAATACATTTTGGTAGCAGTTTGCCATTCTAGCATGGATGATTGAACAAAAAGTATGGAATTAAGTATAACATAAGAAAGTGAATTTTATTAATGGTTCAAAAGTGTGTTGAAGATAAGATTTAACTTGTTTCAAAGTTAATTAAATAATATTTATTTATCCTTCCATACGCATGACTTATATGCATGATGTCTCATTTTGCACCACCATCAAGAGTGTATCTGGCTAAGTGTAACGACTGTTAAAATCATTATGAAGCCCGGTTCCACACTTAACTAGAAAACAATGTGGTAATTGGCACTTGATGCACCTGTATCACACTCATTCACTTATATCATTTTTCACCCACTGAGGTGGGTTTTAGCTTGGTGGTGCAATCTTTCTTGCTTAAATCCTTGACATCCTCTTCAAGGCGCATATTGGAGCTCATTGAAATCATCATAAAGTTTAGATCGCTTAATAAGCTCCTTATATGGATTTGGCACTCAATATACTTTTTCGTACTCATTCACCCCTATCATTCTTCATCCACCCAATGTGAGAGTTTTTTTTTTTTTTTTTGAGAAAAGTAAGAAGGTATATTAAAAAAGAATAGGCAAAATGCCACGTTCAGTACAAAGAATGTCCTACACTAAGTAGGGTCAAAAGAAATAAGAAACTCATGTAAATTTTGACCATTAAAACTAACAGCAATAGCCCAAGTACAGAGAGTTCTAAAAAAGAAGATTTTCAGCTCCTCAATTGATCTCTCTTTATCTTCGAATGTCCGTTCATTGCGCTCTTGCTACATGCACCACATAATACATATCGGGATCATCTTCCAAATTGCCTTAATCTGGTTGTTACCCCTCAGACCTGTCTAACTAGCAAGAACCGCCACAACTGTTTCCGACATAACCCAACCCAAGTCTAGTCTACAAAAAACCTCGTTTCATAACCCTCGAGCTACCTCACAATGTAATAAAAGATGGTCAACGGATTCTCCCCCCTTCCTGCACATACAACACCAATCTACGATGATCACCCTTCGTTTTCTCAAATTATCCGTTGTGAGAATCTTGCCCAGTGAAGCGGACCACACAAAGAAAGCCGCTTTGAGAGGTGCCTTGTGTTTCCAAAGCTTTTTCCAAGGAAACTGAGAGGGTTGCTCTTGTGTTATGGCCTTGTAGAAAGCACGGACTGAGAACAAGCCTTTACTCGATGGTACCCACCATAACAAATCCAGAAGTTAGTTACTTGGTTTAGTTGAATACAAGAGGCTGAAAAAGGCTTCAAATTTGTCCATTTCCCAATCTTGAGTAGCCCTGCTAAAACTGATATTCCACTGGATTTGCTCCCCCATAACCACCATGACTTCCGCCACTGATTTCTCTTTATCGCTTGCAACCAAGAATAATGTCGGAAATAAATCCTTCAACACACAATTACCACACCAGGTGTCATACCAGAATTTGATCCTGTTTCCCTCTCCTAAACGAAGCCTCGTATAGTGAGAGAAGACCTCCCATCCCTGTCTAATATGTTTCCACAATCCCACACCATGTGCCCCTCGTACTTCCTTAGAACACCAACCACCCCATAATTCCCCATACTTACTTTCAATCACCAACTTCCAGAGAGCTTCTGGTTCTCTATGGTATCTCCATAACCACTTTCCAAGTAGCGCCTGATTAAAGATTCTCAGCTTTCTAATACCCAACCCCCCATTCGAGATGGCTTACAAACCTGTTTCCACCTGACTAGATGAAACTTGAACTCCTCTCCTATTCCACCCCATAAGAAGTCCCGTTGTAGTTTCTCAATACGGAGTGCCACCCTTGCTGGAATAGGGAACAGGGATAGATAATATGTTGGAAGGTTAGATAGAGTACTCTTTATAAGCGTAATCCGACCCCCTTTTGATAATTACATTCTCTTCCAACCTGCTAAACGTTGCTCTACTCTCTCAATCACAGTATCCCATAGCGCGACTACTCTTGAGGTGGCCCCCAATGGAAGGCCTAGATACGTCATGGGAAGTGTAGCAGTCGTACACCCCAGAGTATTCGCCAAGTGTCTTAGACGCTGAACACTACCAATAGGCAACATCTCTGATTTGTCTAGATTCACTTTCAAGCCTGAAGCTACCTCAAAGCAAAGTAGGAGTGCCTTCAGTACTCTAACTTGGAGTTGATTCGCCTCACAGAAAATTAGGGTGTCATCTGCAAACAACAAATGAGAAATGTTAATACTACCCCCTCCTGGGGTTCCAATCAAGTAACCAGTCATATGCCCATTTGCAACTAGGACTGAGATCATTCTGCTCAAAACCTCCATTACAATGACATAAGTAATGGGGACAACGGATCTCCCTGTCTTAGGCCTCGTGTACTGTTGAAGAATCCAGTAGGGCTTCCGTTTATTAGGATTGAGAATTTCACCGTAGATATACACCATCGGATCCAAGAGCGCCATCTCTCTCCAAAATCACACTTCCCCAAAATGTCAATAAGAAAATCCCAGTTAACATGATCATACGCCTTCTCCATGTCTAGCTTACATATAATTCCTGGATGACCCGCTTTCAATCTACTGTCCAGGCATTTATTGGCGATGAGCACTGCATCTAGAATCTGTCTATCCTTTACAAAAGCATTTTGAGGCTTTGAAATAATCTTTCCTACGGTCTGACCAAGGCGATTTGCCAGTACCTTGGATAGAATCTTATAGACCCCATTGACTAGGCTAATGGGGCAAAACTCTTGTACATCCTCCGCTCCCGCCCTTTTTGGTATTAAGGCTATAAAAGTGGCGTTTAAGCTTTTCTCAAACTTTCCAAACGAATAAAACTCGTGGAACACCTCCATTAGGTCATCCCTTAGGATCTCACAACAAGTTTGGAAAAAGCCCATAGAGAACCCATCCCCGGAGCCTTGTCTTTAGCCATTTTCCTTACCACTTCTAGGACCTCTGCCTCTTCAAATGGCCTCTCTATACGGTTGGAGTCCAAAGGTCCAATGGACTCGAAAGTCAACCCCTCTAGCTTAGGCCTCCACCCCACCTGCTTAGAAAGAAGCTGTTCAAAAAAACTAACCACGTGATTGTTAATCACGTGCACATCCCTACACTCTGACTCATCAATCTTCAGCATCTCAATGTTGTTGGATCGCCTATGAGAATTAGCAACCCTGTGGAAAAACTTAGTGTTATGGTCACCTTCCTTCAGCCATAAAGCTCTAGACTTCTGCCTCCACGAGATCTCTTCTAGTAAGATGATCCTCTCGAGCTCTACGACCAATGCTAACTTTTGGGCTTGTTCTTCCGGATTCAAAGGCCTTGACTCTTGCAACCTTTCTAGCTCTTGTATCTCCCTTTGCTTTATTTTCTTGAGTTCCCCAATATTATCAAAGGACTGTTTGTTCCAAAGCTTTAAATCTTGCTTTAGAGCCTTTAGCTTTCTAGCAAAAACAAAACTAGGAGTACCCTAAATTTTGTATGAAGACCACCACTGTTCGACCCTATCCACAAAGCTTTCAGTTTGCAGCCACATGTTTTCAAACTTAAAATGTTGCCGCCTTCTTTGAATCCCCCCACAATCCAGCATGATGGGCCAATGGTCCGAGCACAAGCGAGGCAATCTCTTTTGCCACACCTCTGGATAGTGAATTTCCCATTATGGTGAGATTAGAAACCTATCTAATCTAGACCACGTTTGATTATTAGCCCATGTGTATATGACCCCCGCTAGTGGTAAGTCCAATAGGTTCAACTCAAAAATACATTCCGAGAAGTCTACCATTGCTGGACGTATTCGTCTGTTTCCAAAACACTCGCCTGAGAATCTTGTCACAACATTGAAGTCACTGCCAATGCACCAAGGAAGATCCCACCAGCTGTGTAACCTAGCTAGTTCATCCCATAAAAGTCTTCAGTCACTGTCTGCGTTAGGTCCGTAAACACCTGCAAAGGCCCACATAAACCCATCGATCACACTCCTAGAAGAACATGCCACTGAGAACAACCCCACGGCCTCCTCCAATTTCTCCACCACCCATTGGTCCCACATCACCAACACTCCTCCCGAGGCTCCCTTAGCTGCCAAAAATACCCAATCAACATGAAAACAGCTCCATATACTTCGTATTATTTTTGTATTGACTATTTTCAATTTCGTCTCCTGTAAGCAAACAATGTCCAACTTCCACCCACGCAGTAAGTTTCTTATTTGAAGCCGCTTACCGGCGTCATTTAGACCCCAGACATTCCACGAGAGAATTTTTGGTTTCATTTATTGGAATAAGCTAGCCTCTTCCCTTTTGACCTCTCCCTGCTTGAGCTACCTTCAGAATTCATGGACCATGTTAGCCTATTGAGTTCTCGCTGTTTCTTGGACCCCATGTTCCTTTGTTGTTGGTGACCCACTTCGACGGCAGTAAGTAATGCCATGAATTGCTTTTCATAACCTTCACACTTTAGTCCCACCATGTCCTTTATTTCATTCACTGTTTGGAACACCCAATCTGTAACGATGGATGAATCTGTGTACATACATTTAAGAGGAATTGGGTTCTGCACCCTAAATTCCTTCTGCCCCTCCAAGTTCACTTCTCCAATCACTAAACCCACTTCCCCTCCATGCTTATCAATCCCCTGTAAAAGCCTTTGAGAACTCTCTTCGTCAGATAGGAAGAGATCACTGGCCGAATCTTCTTCTTCTTCTCCTTCACTGTGTTCCACCACCACAAGGTCACAGTTCGCCCCTAAGGGTCTCACATTAGATATCTGCCTTAGTTTTCTGTGCAAGTATATCGATGTGGATGCCTCTTATAAATGCATTGCTAATCTAGATTAGCAAAATATGCTTAAATGAATTGTTGCAATACCCATGGTTCTTTTTTTTTTTTTTTGTATTGGATACATCATAATGGTTTGTCATTATTATGTGTGGAAAACGATTCAAATGTAAAATTCTTCACTGTATGATGCTGTACTTGAGTCGATAAATTTTTCACAATCCCCCCGTGGGAAAATAATCCTTTTTTATTACAAAAAAAAGAAAAAAAAAATCCTAGAACAGTAATTTTCATCTCCTTTGCCTTGGTTAAAGCTGTAAATGAAGGGTTGTTGAGTAAGGATTAGATTTCGATTTTCACAAATAAAATAGAGAAAATTGACTCTAATATTTTCACAGTAGTGTTAACGGTGATTTGATTAATTTTCTTTGGAAGTGAATTTCATTTCATTTTCTTTTGGCCTTTTTATATGCCCTTTTACCTTTTTTTTTTTTTGTAGTTTGCGAGAAAGAGTTCAGGTTGAACAGCTCATACGATATATTGTGGATGAAGCTTCTGAGGATGCTGAAAAGAGGCGAACTTTCAAGTAGGATGGTTTTGCCCCCCAGATGCTTCTGTAAACCTGGATGTATATTGTGATTGATATTCTTGAAATTATTGTGTTCACAGGTTTCCTTTTATTGCCTGTGAGATTTTTACTTGTGAAGTTGATATAATACTCAAAACACTAGTTGAGGATGAAGAGGTCAGGAACTTTATGTGCTCACATCCTGCTGTCTTTGAAACCTTACTTCTGTTACTAATTTCCTTTGTCTGTTGCTTGTTGGCAGTTGATGAATTTGTTATTCTCCTTTCTGGAAGCAGAACACCCCCATAGCACATTATTGGCTGGGTACTTCAGCAAGGTACTTCTTTGTTGAACTTTTAGGTTTATCTTCTGCATGGATAGGATGGTCCTTGTTTCATTATGTGCTTGTAGTTATATCTTTTATCTGAGCTCCTTTTCTCTTCACTTTCCTTTTTGTGTTAAAGAAATTATCAATGACATATTCTCTAGGGCCATATGTGCCCTAATTTCTTATTTCCAGGTTGTCATATGTCTGTTTTTGCGTAAAACAGTCCCTTTTATGCGATATATTCAAGTAAGTGAATTGTTTCTTCACAAAATATTCTCTCTGGTTACTTTTAATAATTATCGTGAGATGGCCATTACTTCTAATAAATTTATTCATTATTTGTACATGTTGGTAGAAATACTATGAAAACAAAAAACACATCTAAAGCCTGTGTTGATGTACAGGAAGGTGTTTCTTTCTGGTGCCTCTGTATTTTGTCTCTTCATTTTAATCAACTGTAGCCCCATTCCTCTGGTGCTCGTGTATTAGAGATTAAGGGGAAGTGGATTGATTCACCCTAGAGTCTCCCTTACCTCTTGTGTCAACCTACTGTGTTGAGAATAAATGAAAAACAGGCTTCTATGTTTTGCTGTAATAAAAAAAAAATTACCAACATATGCATCAGCCTAGAGAGAAATAGCAAACAAGACTTAATGAAGGACTGAAAAAAGCATTATGAGTTTAAGAAAATGATATTTAATTACTTCGTTTTTTTGGGGGGGGGTCAAACTTTTAAGTTTTAAGAAGTATTCTTGATTTATTTATTTATTTGAGGCTAAATTTTGAGTTTTAGCAAAATCTTGTTTACATATATTGTTTAGATTTTGGAAAAGAGAACTATGGGTATTGGGTCTTCAAGTTTTCTAGGACGAGTAATAATATCTTGCAACTGTATGCTAATGAGTAACTCTTGCTTCTCCATTCAGCTTTATTTTCGCAGACTAATGGGTAACTCTTATAAGCTGCTTCTCTATCATGAGTTGAATTGTTTAGTTCTTTGTTTTAATATGTAATTATGCCTTGTGCATATGTCCAGGCCCATCAGGATCTAGTAAGGAAGCTAGTTGACCTGATTGGAATTACATCTATCATGGAGGTTAGTTGGTGATCACCTTTATCTATTGGTTCTGGTCTTGAACACCCTGTGTTGTGTTTGTGCATATTCAAGTGCAACTGTATGCTATCTGCTGTCTACATGCATGTGTTCTTGTGGTCGCATCTTGTATTTTAGGGGTTTTGGATACTTCTGATGTTTATCATTTGTATCACCAGAATTAGTGTACACTGGTGCTTTATTTATTTTTTTAATTTTTTCCACATCTTCGTCTTATGTTAAACAACAGTGATTGTCACTTTAAACTTTTGACCCCACCTGCTGTTATAGTTTGAGTGTAATTTTGGTTGCAGAATGGTTTATGAGTCCTGTTTCCTTATTGAACAGGTTTTAATTCGTCTGATTGGTGCTGATGAACATATGTATACAAACTATGTCGAAGTAATGCAGTGGATAGAAGACACAGATGTGCTAGAGATGATTGTCGACAAGTTCAATGCTTCAGTAAGCAACATTAATTATGCTAAAAACCTGTCAATGCAAATGATTATGTCTCATTGCTCAGTTGGTCTCTTCTTTCCTAGTTTTTATTCTGTTGTATATTATACTGTTGCTTTATGCATGTCACTCTGTGTGCCTCTTTTTTGCTGTCACTGATTTCTGAAACTGATAATTTGGAATAAACATTTTGGAGGACATAATAGCCTTTTATCTTCTTCCAGAAGTTAAATAGCTGCCTGCAATTTCAGCCTTTCATTTCATATAGGATTGATTCCTGCATGCTATTCTCTGTATTTCATTTCTATGTACAAGATTTTGAATCACAAGACTTTTACTTTTCAATTTTCTAGTACACATGGACCTTGGTGAAATAGGATGTGTTATAAAAAAATGAAAATGAAATAGCATGTGTTCGCGGTTTGTGGATCATTGCTTGCCGGCTGAAAATACTGGAAGTAAACCCCATGTTCATGTTCAATTTGTGGACTGCCATCTAAAACCACTCCGGTCTGCTAGAAAGTCTATCAACCTTAAAGGCACTATCCAAGCTAACCCAACTCTGTCAAATAAGTCATTCTGTAACTTTTTGGCTACCTCGCAGTGTAGTTGCAAATGATTTGCAGTTTCCCAGTTCTTTTTACGCATATAGCACCAATTCACCAAAGTGATCCGATGTTTACTTAGCTTGTCTGAAGTGATATTTACCTAAGGAAACTAAAGAAAAGTAACTAAAAAAAAGCAAAATACTATATATAACCTAATGAACTCCCACATACATTTATTCTTGTTAAAAAAAATATTCAATATTTTTTAGGACCCATAGCTTTTGTTTTTAGTGGGTTCAAATCCCCATGGGTGCAAACCATCTCTTGGGGCCATCTGATTGGGGGAATTTCCCTTTGAATTGTCCGAGGTGCACTTGCAGGAAACTCCTTGGCGAGGGCCTGTGCACCCCCGGGATTAGTCGGGATGCTGTTCTCAGAAATCTTCAATGCAATGTATATTCCATATGGGGAACTTGAAAACTCAATAGGATTACAATATGTTTTGGTAGGATAAAAACATGTTTTAACAGTTTGATGGAAGTTTGGGTTACAAAAGTTTAGATGCATGTGCTTTTTCACATGCACACTAGAACACAGTAACGCTAGTTCCTTCCTTTAAATTTTGTTTGTTACTGCCTGCTGGTCAATTGTTGCCCAAACTTTAGCACGTTAAAGAACTGAAATCTGTTTCAAGTCTCTTTTCCAAGCTCGTTTCTGCTGTCTATCTCTGCCCACAGACATGCAGAATTGAGGCAGTATAAAAAAAAAATAAGTTACATGGAATCATGCCAGCCTATAACTGTACTGCTTTTCTTGATCAGAGGATCATCTGTTTGATGAGTTTGATTTAGTGGTAGAGGAACTGTGGATTGATTTTAGAGGAATGTTTATGGGACATGTTTACAGGACTCTCCTGAAGTTCATGTTAATGCAGCAGAAACGCTTTGTGCTATTACACGATTTGCTCCACCCGGGCTTGCTGCTAAAATTTCCAGCCCAAGGTAGCATGTATTTCATCTCATGTTGAGTAGAAAATGTGCGTATAGTTCTGCTATGGCTTTTCCACTGATTCTATGAAGTTTCTATGTTTTGGTCTTTCCAGTTTTATAGGAAGGCTATTCCGTCATGCCTTGGAAGACTCACGACCAAATTCTGTTCTTGTCAACTCCTTGTCTGTATGCATATCTTTGTTAGACCCTAAGAGGCTAACTTTGGGAATGTATCATACATACAACCGCCAAATAACTCAGGGTTCTAAAGTAACTGCTAATCCTGAGACAGTTGAAGGCATGCTGGAAAGCCTAAGTAAGGGTACCTTCTTTCATGTTGATGTTTGCTTGTTTTACTTTTTTTAACAGTTAATTCCCCTGATCATCTTTTCCCTTAATTCATTTTTGTGATCTAACTCATGCAAACATTGTGTGATTTCCATCAGCAATATTTACTTGGGCCTTCCCCTTTACCGTAATGTTTCCCAAAATTTCTGCTATTGTGATGTTTTCAATTTCGCTTCTGTAAGGATGGGGGGATTGAGGAAGATGTGACTCATGTCAGTTTTGATCTACCTGTTCAGTTATAAGGAGTTTTTTTATTTGATATGTTAGAACAAACCAATTCATCAAAAATAAATAAATGTTAGAACAAACCAGTTTTGGGCGGCAATTTTGCTGATTTTGGTTGAGGGTGACAAGTATGTGCACATAAGCATAGGTCAATGGACCTAGCATATAGTGGACTGGTAAACTTATTTAGGGATGCGTCTTGTCATCAACAGTTGTAAATTACTCAAAGTTCTATATCTATTCTTGAAAATGCTTTTTCCTTTTTCTAATTAGTAAATAAGATTTTATTGATGGTAGAAATAGGCAAAAGCCTAAGTACACTGGTCATATACAAGAGCAATGCCTAGGAGTGATGTTCATTCTTGAAAATGCGTAAGATGCATTGGTAGTTGGTTTGTAATTTTAATATTATTAGAGGTCAGCTTGCAAGAATCCATATTTGGATTAGAACCTGCAAGACGGAGAGGCTAACCATGGAGAGCACTGAAACTTCTGAGCTGATTAGCATGATTCTATTGGACTCAAGGGGATTAACTTGTAAAGAACCTGGTGAAGATTTGAATGGACTAATACTTATAAAAAAAAAAGGAAAAAAGATTTGAATGGACTACACATCTATTTTTTAACACTTTGTTCCTTTGCGCACTAGGTGTAGATCTCAATGGACTGAGCTTTCATGATTTTCGGATGTTTTCTGTTGTATACGACCTGTATACTCGGGTTACACCTATTCCTTATCATCAATAAAAAAAATTAGTAAGGGAATCATGTGTTAGGATCAATATGGGGATACTGGGGAATAGAATTGCCTATTTAAATAGTTTTGTGCATGCATTCTATAGGGAGAACAAACAAATATTGATCAGATTTATCTTGCAGGTGATTTACTCAAGCTTTTGGATGTTTCATCTGCGGGGAATGTCCTGTTAACTACTTATGGCAAGTTACAACCACCTCTTGGAAAACATCGTTTAAAGGTATTGTTTATTCGAGGTTTTGAGATCCTATTTGGTGTAGTACTGGCAGTGAATGTTCATCATCATTCTTCTATCTATAATCATAGACTACTGATTTTTTATCATTTTAATTTGTTGGTATGTTTTTACATATTAGCCAAACCCATTGCTTATTGATTATATTCGCAGATGACCATATTTGCAAGTTTATACTGATTCTTATCACTCATTGAATTTTTTAGATTGTGGAGTTCATCTCAGTTTTAGTGACCGCTGGAAGTGAAGCTGCAGAGAAGGAATTAATTCGCCTCGGAGCTGTACAAAGAATTTTAGACTTGTTCTTTGAGTAGGTTAAAAGAAAAGTCTGTTCTTTATGAAGAGTGATGGGATTTAAACCTTACTCCTCTGTTTTCTTGTGAAGGTACCCATACAATAATTTCCTGCATCATCACATAGAGAACATACTAGTGTCATGTTTGGAGAGCAAGAATGCTCCTTTTATTGATCATCTTCTTCATGAGTGCAATCTTGTTGGGAGAATTCTTGAAGCTGAAAATAATGATAAATTGGCAACCGATTTAAACAAGGTAGTGGTCTATTCCTCTATAAATGATTAATATCTCCATGCCAAGACAAGCCTCAGTTTTCTTTTTCTGTTTTTGGAATACAAAGATTGTTGTGCAAATGTCGAAGTGGCATCTGATGTTATGCTTTTCGATTCTTTTCTGCAGCCAACTGTCCCTGCTGAGGATAGATTGCCTCCAAGGATAGGGAATATTGGACACTTAACTCGTATATCCAACAAGCTTGTTCAATTGGGGAATAGCAACAGCGAGATTCAGACATTTTTGCAGGTGTATTACCAAGTCTTGAATCGTTGGTCTGCCTTTATTGACGTATTTATATTGGGCTCCATATTATTTTCAGTCATTACGATGGATCTTTGCCCTGTAAAAGTTATTAGTTCACAATTTTGGTTCTGAATATATCTGAATAACATCTATGATTGAGATATAGATGAGTATTTATCAAAAGATTATAACAGTAGATATCTTTTATTCTGTTGCTTTCATACCAGGTATCCACTTTTATTGTAGTTAGTCATTTGATTGTGGGGTTGTAATCAATGCAATTGTCAGCCAAAACTAAATGGAACTGATAGTTCAAAAGTTAAATGCCATTTTCCCTTCATAATGTTCATCTTCAAAACTCATTTTTGAGTGGTTTTTCATTCGACAGGAAAATAGTGAATGGAGTGATTGGCATACAAATGTTCTATCAAAGCGGAATGCAGTTGAAAATGTCTATCAGTGGGCCTGTGGGTATGTTTCTTCATGTCAAATGTTGCTAGTCATCTCACATTTTAGGATAAAAGTATTCTGATTCAGCCTCAAGTAAAATGAAACTAAAGTTTATTCTTGTAGTTATTTTAGTTATATGAATAATTCATTATCAATAATAATAATAATAATGGTGATGATGATAATATCTCTATGAATGGTCCAAACGAGCAAGATCTAGGTCCTATGAAACCGATCTTGCATTTGAACCCTCTGATGGGTGGGGGTTGTTTATGACCTTCATCCTCTATTGTTGGAATCACAATTAGACGGCCATCATGTTGAAACATCTTACTGTATCTATGGGCAATGAGTTTTGCTCAAATTGAACTTCTCCAGTAACAAGGGGAGGGCGGGTTTGTAGGGGTAAGATCCACCCAATCATATCCATCATAAAACTGAGAACAATGGATTGGTCTATTCCTTATTCTCTATCCCTTGAGACGTTGGATATAAAATTGAGAAGATAAACATAATCATATTTAATATAAAAACGTGGCTATGGAGATACCACAATGAAAGGGGGACTTTGGGGGGAATCGTCATTGAATTGAAGCATGGTGAACCATGGGGAGGATGGTGTTCCAATGAGGTGAGCGGACCTTATGGTATGGGGCCATGGAAGCATATAAGAGGTTGGGACGCATTCAAGATATACTCTTGCTTTATCGTGGGTGATGGATCCAAAATTAGATTTTGGCACAATCTAGGATGTGGTGATAGGGCACTCAAGGAAACTTATCCACAAGTTTATGGTATAGCAAGTATGAAAGAAGCCTCGATTGGGGACCTCTTCATACTCTCTAATGGTATTCCCCAATGGAACGTTACATTCCTTAGAGATGCACAAGATTGAAAAATTGATGTATTTTTGTTGTTCCATGACCTAGTGTGCTCCACCCGTTTGTTAGGGGGAGTCAAAGACAGGATCTTTGGGTGCCCCTCTAAGAAAGGGAAGTTCACAGTTAGCTCTTTCTACCAAGCCATGACTAAGCACAATACAAATCCATTTCCATCGAAGAGTCTTTGGAAGACAAATGCAACCCTTAAGGCAACATTTTTTTATGGACTGATTCCTTGGGGAAGATCCTCACTCTAGACAACTTAAGGAAACGTCGAATCATAGGGATGGATTGGTGTTGTATGTGCAAAAAGAGTGCAGAGTCGGTTGACCATCGACTATTTCATTGTGAGATTGCTTGGACTTTGTGGAATGAAGTCTTTGCTCGGATGGGATTAGCTTGCGTGATGTCGAGACGGGTAATTGACCTCCTCGCTTCTTGGAGAGACATTCAGGGTAACTCTCACATCACATCAATTTGGAAGATGGTTCTAATATGTTAATGGTTGTGTATTTGGAGGGAGAGGAACAAATGAAGTTTTGAAGGTCAAGTGTGGTCAATGGATGAGCTTAAAACCTTGTTTTTCAATACTATACTCCATTGGTTGTTTGTAATTGATTTTCATGGCATGACTTTTCATGATTTCCTTGTATCTGTAAACTAGCATGCTCAGGTGTTTTGTATATGTTTTGTATACTTTGGCTATTGCCTATTCTTTTGATCAATAAAATCTTGTTTACCGATAAAAAAATAAAAACGCGACTTTTTTATTGTTTCATTTTCTGCCTCATATTTTCATTTTTATTACAATTTAATCATTTATAACAGGCGGCCAACAGCACTGCAAGATCGGACTAGGGATAGCGATGATGATGATTACCAGGACAGGGATTATGACGTTGCAGCCCTGGCTAATAATTTAAGCCAGGCTTTTCGATATGGAATTTACAGCAATGATGATGTTGATGAGGTGCCTTTTAAAACTTTTAACATAGAACTTATTTAGTGCTTTTTAATATTTTTAGATAAGAAACAAATGCCAAGTGGAAATATGAATGGGTGAAACACAAAAGTACAGGATTTATGAGGCTTAAATTAAATAAGATGAGCACCATCAAGACTTAACTTATCGGCTTTTGGGGTGCTAGCCTAGGATCCGAGGAAAAAAGATTGAACAAGGGTTGAAAAACTGCAAAATCATGTCCACTATGCTTGCGTAGTATGAAAATAGAAGGCACATGGTGCACATGATTTTGCACGTGGTGCACTAGTAAAACTCATCCCTTGCTGTACTTTTGTAAATTCTAGGCAAAGTCATCCCTTGCTGTAAATGCCATGATTTTGTACAGCAATTCGATTATGTACTTTTATCATAATGCCTTTCACCATTCTAGGAAAATGATGTGTGCCTTAAGTTTGCCTAAGATGGTGAAGGCATTATGATGTGTAAAAACAATGATGTGAAGCCCCTATTTTTGCTTTATGTTTACTTACTAAAAAAAAATTGCTTTTATTACCTATCAAAAAAAAAAAAAAAAAAAAAGCTTTATGTTGCGATGTGTCCCTGATCCCATGTTAGTTATTGGTATGGAGTGTCATTAAGTCCTACCATATTCAACCAAATAGGCTTACTAATTGGATAAAAAAGCATCGCATCATTCTTTTTAACATATATTCAACAATTAAGTACTGGAACTTTTGATAATGCAGTTTTATTTACCTTCATCTCTTACATAATCCTATAAGGCCTGTGGCCCACACTGCATGTGACTTCACAGTTTACTGATCTTTATTTAGTCTTTCTAAATCAGTCCTATCATCCCATGTTAGTTATTGGTATGGAGTGTCATTAAGTCCAACTATATTCAACCAAATAGGCATACTTATTGGATAAACTAGCATCACATCCTTGTTTTTAACATATATTCTGTGACTTTTGATAATGCAGTTTTATTTACCTTCATCTCTTACATAATCCTATACGGCCCGTGGCCCACACTACGTGTGACTTCACAGTTTACTGATCTTTATTTAATCTTTCTAAATCAGTCCTATCATTATTCCTTTTACCCTACATCAATTTCCAATTACTATTCATATGTTAGATAGTTGTTTATTATGTAACTCCTTGTTCATACTTTTCAGGCTCATGGTTCACTTGAACGGGATGATGAGGTATGGGATACATTACGGACTTCTTGGTGTATGATCTTCTGAATAGCCTATTGATATTAATAAGTTTTTACCTATCAAGGAAAAAGAAAAGAATTAACTGGGGTTACTCTTCCATTCGAGTTAGGAAAATTGGGTCTGATGGTTATTTCATGGTTTTTCACTGGCCTAGTTTAATTTGGAAATGATCTTAGGTCTATGAAAGGGATCATATTTTGGTTGCCTGATCATCTATGAAAGGGGTCGTATTTTGGTTGCTTATGAGTATCTATGAAGGGATCATTTTTTGGTCACTTATGAATATCTCCTGTTACTTGAGTTTTCAGCCAGTAAGTTTGATGCATTAATCAGGAAAGTACATTAAGGAAAGCACTTTGGCCTGAAGTCGATGTAGGAAGATTGATCTTTTAGCATATGTGAATATTAAACCCTTCCAAAAAGGTCCATATGTGAATATTTTCTTCCCTCTTAAGGATTGAGTAGGACATGACTATTTAAGAGTTATTTACTAAACCTTTCCCCCAAGGGTCTACCTACATTTATTATTGCATTTTTAAATTAAAATAAGCAATTCAGAATGTTCTTTTTATTTAACATGGAAATGTGTACCTGGGCTATGCCCATCCTTATTTCAATAAAATAACTTATTACCTATAAAAGAAAATTTAACATGGAAATTATGCAATGTAATCTTATCTGAATTGGACTTTTGGGTGGAATTACATGATGTTGGCATGCATGTCTGTTGTGTAATTTATTTTATTTTATTTTTATCTTTTTTTGAGTAAAAATATTATATATATATCAATAGGAGTAACCAAGTACACTAGAAGTATACAGGTAAACACCTAGTCCATACTAGAGAGCTCCTAATGACCCAAAAAGCCCGTGAAAATTAGAAATCTATCCGAAATACATCAAGCCTGAATTGGAATAGAACACACATCCCCATCCCCAACCCCTTGTTTCCCTTAAGACTAATACTCCTCCCGAAACTCCCTCTACTAAGACGCCTTCATAAATCCCTCCTTTTAGGCTTCCCTTGACTTGAGCTACCTCCCTTAGCATCGTAGTTGATTGCCCTGGATGTAAAAATTAATTTCAGTCATTTACCTTTATTTTAACGATGCGCCATCCAATAATCATTTCAAGTTGTGGGCCTTGAACTTAGTTGGGTTAATGAAATATGTTAACAATTGAGCTAGTTTGCTGTTCAATATGGATTATGTTTCGTAATTCATCCATGTGAGTTGTTATTCTGATTCATCAATGTAAAACATTGCTCGCCTTTTTTTTTTCCCTGAAGGACCTGTTATAAGGATTGATTTCTGAGATGGGGAAAAAGAACAAGAGATCAGTGCATATCTTGCATTATAATCGCTCTTACACATGCATATCATATGTATCATAGATAGCAACTTTTGTCCCTTTTTCCCCTGATAGCGGCTGTTTTAGTGGGAAATAGATGAATAATGGATATGTTTCTTACCTGGATACTTGGCAGGATGTTTATTTTGATGATGAATCTGCGGAAGTTGTTTTATCTTCTCTTCGTCTGGGAGATGACCAAGAAAGGTAGGCACAAGGTCTTCTTTGACTTTTTATTGTCTGTTAGTTCTGAATTAGAAATATACTGTTGCCCATGGGGAGGGTGTTGTCTGTCTTTTTAAGCTGTTTTTGTTGGATTTTTTTGGCGTTATTTATATGGGGTGGGGGGTTGGAATAGCTTATTGTTCTTTCATGTTGGCCAGTGTAGTTAAAAGCTTAAGAGGCACTTATTTGTAAAGACCTCATGGAGCCTATAGGTGTATGGCGCAGCTGCGCAAGTGTGCATCTGTTTGAATTAAAATGAACATTTTGTTACGTATAAGGTGTAATAACTTCTAAGAGAGTTTATTACATACTTCCCTGCAGGAATAATTTTTTATTTTTTAGTGGTCATAATGCCTCATAATTTAAATTCTGAAGTTCCAAACAATGAGAAGTACAATATTTTATATAAAACAACCACTTAATGATAAGACTATAGCATTTCTGATTATAGTTGAAAGCAATTTTTATCAAGGCAACGATTTATTGTGTTACTTGTTAATCCTTTAATATAGCATATTTAAAACCCCAACCCCACAAAAAAGATCGGCTTCATATGGGCTGTTACATGATGTGGAGGATAAAGGGATTGTGTGCATGCATGTTCAACATTGATGTAGGCTGTATCCAACCTTTTATAGGCTTTAGGTTCACCAATCCAAGTCTTTACACCAGGAATCGGTTGACCTTTTGGAAAACCAATGTGTACCTGCTGACTAGAATGGCAGGGATGCTGCTTGTACTACATTTGCTAGGGTGCTAGTTTTTTTAAATTTGTGGAAGATTATATGCCTGAGTAGCTTCTTGCGATTTTGGCTTACATGCTTATTGAAGAATGTGGTAGTTTTTAATGATCACAAGTCTCGTACTGATTCTTCTTTGGCGTGGTGGCCCTATGATACAGAGGATAGGTTTCTAAATGATTTGTTGGCATGGAATGGCATTCCTATTTTGCTTTTATTTTTTCGGTATTTTGATTAGAAAAAGAAGTGATTTTGCTGAGCTTTCATTCTACTGATTCTGATCTATATACTATGGTGTCATAGTTCTGTTTCTGTGTTCACATGCAATCCCAGTTGTTTGACTTGGTTATTTTTGCATGTCTTGGTGTGTGCAGTGGCTCACTATTTACAAATTCCAACTGGTTTCCTTTTGAGGATGAAATAATTGCCAATGAACGGTCAATTGGTTCACTTGCTTCTCCATCGCCTAATACTGAGGAGGCTGGTGTTATTAGCGGCAGCAGTGATGATAACGTAATTATTGGTGAAGATGATGACCTGGTTGACACTGCAACATCTTCTCCGGAAACAGGAACAAAATCAGAAGACAGTACACATCTTGTGTCTGAGAACTTAGGAGAAATGGGAGATGGTGAAACTGATAAGCCACCCGAATGGGTTGAGTGGAGGGAGACTTCAGACTCTGGTGATCCATCTGATGATGTTCTACGCAATGGTGAGATTCCAGTTGGATCAAAACCTAGCGAGACAGATGTAGCTGAACCTTCATCATCTACCAATGGATTGGAGAAGAATGAAGAAACTGCTACTGCACAATTGCTGGCGTCAACTGATGAGAACCCCGGTTCTGATCCTTCAAAACAGTCAAATTTGGGTAATGAGAATCCAAATTTAAGTCCAACTGCTTCTGATGATGTGTTGATGGTGGAAAGGACCGAAGGTGCTCCTGAGGCAGAAGATGACAAAAAAGATGTTAATCAAACAGGGAACTAATGTAAATTTTCAAGAATCTGTTTGATTGGGCTAACTTATGCGTTGCAACATTGATCAGGTGGGAAGAAAAATTCTGCAGGTTGGGTAGGCGGCTGTAACTTTAGAGCCTTGTGTACATCATGAATGTGGGGGGCAGTGTTAAATAGGGGCTGATGATTCTTTACCCCCCACCCATGAAAGTCGGTTCTCCGTCTCTCTCTTTCCCTCTCAATATTGGTAGAAATGAAAAGGGCAAGTTCTGATTTTCAAACTCTTAGCAATTCAACTTTTTGCTAGGTGAAACAAGGCTGTTACGTGTTGCATGGATTTTTAGCACAAGAAATCTGTGTATATTGTACCATTGCCCTTCCTCCCAGAATATCAAGCTATATTGACTGTTATTGGAAATTTCACATGAATGCCTTTTGTTTTCTTACAAACATACATACACGCTCCGTAATAATATTCTCTGGATTTTCAGTCGCAGTCAAGGTTTTCTTCAGCTTGTTATTTCTCCTTTATGTTATAATATAATGGTATCTTGGGTATGATTCCAAACGAAAAGGAGCGAACAGCCAGACTATCCATCATGAGATGAGAGTCCTGGTAATACCTTCTTATTTTATTTTAAGTTTTATGTTCTCTTATCTTTCTATGCGATTGAAAAGAACGAAATGTTGGGTATTCTGTCGCGGTTCGATTTTGATTATATAAGTATGATTGTTTTTGTTGCTGATCTGAAGTGATAAATCTTCAAACTGAGCTTTAATCTTTGAACTCTTGAATTTTCATCCTAGAGTCTTAAGAAGATGATGAAATCCAAACCAATTAAAAGAATAAAAAAGGCACTTGTTAGAAACTTACAAAATTAAAATTCAAAGCCTCCACTACGATTTCACCTTCAATCCGGACTCTTAGGGCTAGGAGAAACTTGTCATTATCATCATCAGCAATCGTGAGATCTCAGTGATACTCATTTTGTCACATGTTTGAAGATCGGTAACAACGTCTTCATATCAAATCCAACATCATCCAAAGCCTATCTCACCTCGACTTTTTATATGTGAGAGAGAGTTTTAACTTTTCATGTGTTCAAAGTTGGCTAAAGACGGAAAAGTCGGGGTTGAATTATCAAATCGATATCACCAGAGGCTAGGCGCCTTTTGTCAATGGATCGGACGGAAGTACCTGAATTGCGGTTTTACTTTCTAGTTGATGTTCATGGTATAGGTTGGTAGATCTTCTTGGCCGAACTCTAGGTCTAGAGTGGAAGAAAAATATATGAAATGGGTACCATATTACTTTATTTATTGAACGTTTGTCCAAGAAACTCACTTGGGCGGCTTATAAATATTAGAGGATTCACTTTATGTATCTATCTTTCTTCCACTATAAATCCTAGAGTTTAATTCTAGGAGATTCAAATCTAGGTATATAAATATAGAGAAATACTTTAACCATAAATGGTTTATACAAAAGTAATATCACAAGTTGACGTGATTTCATGTGGTTCGTCAGATTATAAAATTACTTTTATTATAAAATAGATTTAATGGATCAGATAAAATCCTGTCAATTTATGGAATTGCTTTTGTGTAATCTTTGTATGGCTATAGCGGTACTAATAAATATAAGTCTCCCGATGCTTATTTTTACTCTTTGGGATTTTGTTTTCTTAATGGTGATATAGTTTGAGATGTAATCATAACATTCATTCACCATAAGTGAAAGCTATTAATAAAATTATGTATATTGTCCCTTAAAAAAAAAAGTTTAAAGAGAAAATTGAAGGGGTTTTTGTAGTGGATATGAATGTTTAAAAGTTAGAAACCGTCAAAGGCCCGTGACCTGATTGGTATAATCCCAACCTCCAAAATGGAAGCCTGGAGTTTGGAACCCCCCTTTCTCAAATGTATCAAAAAAAAATATTAGAAACCGCTCTTTTAAATTCAAATATTTAAATGACAATTTATAAGAGAAATGAGATAAGGTGGATTGAAAATTATATTTAGAGCTGTAAATAGAGTACTCATCTAGCAATTCCTGAACACAAAACTATGATTAAATTATTAAACAATAAGACACTTGTAAAACTTGACTGAACTCAATAAATTTGTATAAATTCAAATAACTTCGTATTTATATTTTTATAGTATTTTTTTAATTTTAAAATGATAGTATCTTAAATATTTAAAACGATAAGACATCATATTCCTAACATGATACATGTTATTTGAATTCTTATGCATATGGTCCTTGATACATGTATACATAAACTATTTAAAGATATTTAAAAATAAATGAAATTTGACAAAATTTGCATATAAAGTTATAAGATATAATATAAATAAACTATTTTGTCCAAAATAAATAGCTTATAAACAAGTTTAAACTTGTCGAAACTTAAATTAGTTATTCGTAAACATAAAATCTAATTCAGTGATAAACTTAAACTCGACTCATGTTTGAATAAAAATTAAAATAATAGTGCTTGATTACCTACTATTCACTAAAAACTCAAGCTAGTTTATACCCCTACAATTTTCATGATTACCGACCGATTAATACCCTCTTTAACTCCATTTCCTTTCAACCCCCTTCTTTTATTTGCTAGAAAATGGTTCTACCAAAGTACCAATAATTTTTTTTTCCATCTTCACCATCCAATGGACAAAAGAAAACACATTGCGTCAAACTTGCATTCGATCTCTAACCAACATGGCATCCTTTATGTGGTCAACTTTTGCAATAAGATGATAGTTACATGGATGACATCCTAGAACTTTTAGAGAACAAACACAACATGTTGTGTAACTGACCAAAATTTGTAGATCAATTGAGTATCATACTGAAATACGATATTGTAAATATCTATTTACAAGTACGTTAGTCTATATCAGCATTAAGTCCCGACTCCCATTATCTATTCATCATATTTTCCCCGACTCATTTCATTCAACATTTAAGTTGCAACGCATTTAAATACTTTGAATACGTTCAGAAAACAAAACAATTCACCACCCCAGATTTCTCAAATACAACAAAGTATCCAAAAAGAATTATACTCAATTATGTTTCCAAGAAAGGTCAGCCTGGGGAAGATTGCTTCCCCTGTTAGTAGTGTCGCTTATTTGCCGCTCAGCTCATGGCATCTGTAAGTGATCGGAACCTGTGGTAGTATCTCCTTCTGAGCCTCGCCGCTTCTTCCTCCCCTCCCCATGCCTTGACCGCCTAGGTGCCTCATCCTCACTTTCGCTCTCATCATTTTTGAAGTTATTACCGCCACCATAATGATCTTCATGGTGAGCCTTGAATCCATGCTGAAACCGTGTCTCATCATCTGGTCCAAAACCAGGACTAGGCATCTCTTGACCCTTGCCTTGCTCTGAACCTGTATTATACCTGTCATTCCGATCATTCACCCTCTGATCTCTCTTCATAACCCGGTTGATATTTTGAGAGGATGGTGGTGGGGGTGGTGGAAACATTTGAGGCATGCCAACAGGCCGGCCAGGCCGAGTTGGATTTGCACCTGCGACCCCCATCACTCCCATAAAGGGGGCACGCCCTGGCCCCATCATCATCCCAAATCCACCCGCTGGGAAAGGTTGAGAAGGTTGTGGACGAAACATCATGCCAGAGTTGGGACCTGTAAAATCACCGGAGAATCGTGGACCATACGGTGCAAAAGCACGGGGGCCAACCCCAAAAATATCGGGCATTGGAAACCGATCAGGTGTAATAGGTCCATAAGATAATCCATCAGCTCCCATTATAACAGGGGGAAAACCCTGTGTCCCAGGCATAGGTCTGGCTCCACGTGCTACCGGCATGTGAGGGGGCCACATGATTCCCCTGCCCCTCCCTCTACCCTGCATTGCTGCCCCAGGAATCTGGCTGAAGCTCTCCTCCTCTTCTTCACTTTCTTCCTCTTCCTCCTCTTCATTGTCCTCGAATGGGACAATATCTGGGTTCTCTCCTCTGTTGTCAGGATCGACTCCCTTTGCTTTCTCCTCCTCTCGTTTTGATTCAGCTGCAAGTGAAATTGCCTGTACCCAAGGAACAAATACAACAACCAGATTCATTTAGTTCAGACCATTGAAAATGAATAGAGAGGTCCTCTTTCTTAAAAAAAAAAAACCTACAACAGAGGGCGGGCATATTGTAGCATAATCCAATTCTTGTACTGTCTCCACTGATTTCCTCACAATATATGCCACTTACCGGCTGCCTTGGAAAACAGACTGATGGCACTAACAATATCTTGCTATGCAATTACTAATTCCACCAAATATTAGGTTTTTGAATTCTCACATAACTGATTGCCTTGCTCCGAACAAATAAATCTTCCAATATGCCTCATTGGACAACATGAAAGAAAAACCATGATCTGATTGGAGATATTTTACAATATTAAGTACTTGAAGATAAAAGGAGAAAATAACGACGAAATAGTACTTCAAAATTTCATTCACACATGATTTGGCAACAAAATAACCATAGTTTTATGGAAACAAAATCTGAAGTTATATTCTCAGCATCCTAATCACCGCTTTGGCACTTGAATTTCCAAACGTTGCTAGGAGTAGTTCCATAAAGATGATCGTATTGCATGCGGCATTACAAATTATCTTTGACGTCACTTTTTTTTAAACAGCCCCTCTAACAGTCCAAAAGGCCTTGGGTTTATGAGCTTCATACTATCACGAATGGCAGGGGCCAGCTTGAGAGACTGCTGGCTTGGACCAGTAGGAACCGAGTTTATTTTAGTAAGTGACATGGGCTTAGGCCCAAGTAGATTAATGATGTAATGGACCTTTAAATTTTCTTATTATGCTTATGTTAGTTGTTCAAGCCACGGCCCACGAGGCCCAGTAGATGGCAAGCCTTCCATTAGGGAATTCCATCATTCTGTATTTTCATGCTACATAGCAAAATTCAATTTGTCATCTTGCTAGTGCAAAGATTCTAACATTGCTCCATCAAACCTTGACAAATTTTGCTAATAAGCTGTTAACAAAAACACTCATTTAAACCAATTTTGATCAGATTTCTGGTGCAGGGGCCAGCCCTTCAAGACAATCTTCCCGAAGTTATTTCCAATATCCTAATGTAAGGAGGTTTTTGTTGCAAAACACTAACAGATTTCTTATTATATGTACCTATTGAATATTACTTTATCAGAACAGCCCATGATTGGGAGATCAAGTTTTTCTCTTTGGTCTTGAACAAGTTGTATTCCTTTAGTGGAGAAGAGACAGTAATGATAAAAATATGTTGGAACCTGTCTAAAAGATGATATTTGAGTTAACTCTATTTTAATGTGCTCATCCCTCCAATTGGCTCTTCATTTCCTTGGAAGCATATTTGGCAAAACAAGGCACCTTCAAGGGTAGCTTGGTTTGTTGAGATGGTAGCCTTAAGAAAGATATTAACAATTGAGAAAGAGACATATCATAGTAGTGGATTGGTGTCGTGTGAGCAGAATGGAGAAAGCATAGCTCATCTTCTGCTACGATATGAGTTGGTGAGGGACATATGGGTAGCAGTATTCATTACTTTGGTATTGAGTTAGTTATGCCCAGCTGGTGGTGGATTTGTCAGCATGATTGGAAGCCATAAAAATTTAGAAGTTTGGAGGATGATGCCTTGTGCTTAATGTGACGTATTTGGCAAGAATGCAATGTCCACACTTTTGAGGACCGTGAGAAAAAGCCACAATATCCACTCCCTCTACTTTAGGATGTCTACTTAAAACAATCCCTCCCTCATGCACACACACACACACACACACACACACACACATATATTTATGTATTGCATTTTCAGGTTATTTCACTCACTATTGTTCATTTGTTTTTCTTTTCTTCTTTTACCTAAACATGTTGTACTAATTACTATATTGCACCACATAATGAATCAAAAGAAAACCTACCATAAGTTCACCATCCGGTTCAAGATAAAGCAAGGAAGCTAACTGCTCACCAACAGAAGGCTCTAGCTCCTGACAGTCTCTACTTATCTGCAACAATAAGTGCATAAAATGACGTCAATTGGAGCTGATATGGTGAGATGGCCACAAGCTACGGCATCTCACAAGCCAAATATACATACCGGGAATTGAAGTAGTAGCAAGCAAAAGAAAGTGGTAAAATGGAAGACAAGATGGGTACAAACACAGAGTTACAAGGTTAGCTTACAATATTTATTTGTAAAAGTAGTATTTAATCCATCTTCCAGTGAGCGCACCAATGCTATATGAATTTAATTTGCACTATTTATGTTTTAATTGCCAATAGCATGAGAACTTGAAGGCCCTTGCGCATTTTGTATTGGACCTAAATCAAGTCAATTATAAAAAGTTCTCCCCCTCTTTTGTGGCACTTTGATTTAATTCTTAATTACCTATTATCATATCATTAAGAATTTCTCTGAATTCCCCTTCGTGTGATAGTAACCTACCAACAACGTGACAGAACCTAAATTGGTTTCAACAAATGAAGTTAGCATTCATGAAGGAAGGGTGCCTCTTTTCTATGCATAAATCTCAATTGTTAAGTCGTTAACACTAAAAGTAAGTACAAATTCTCGACTATTAAGGCCCACTTCAGATTTTTCCCCTTTTTTATGAGGAAATAAGGGGAAATTATGTTTGCTCGATCGAGCAAATGTGATCAGCAGGTCTCTCATGGATTATTACAAAAAAAGAAGCATGAGTTACCTCAAACCTTCTCGAGAAAGAAAAGCCAGAAAAACAGCATATTTTTATTTTAGTTCAATTTCTGTTGGTATATTATCTTCATTTCAAAGCAATTCCCATCTTCAACTTAGCAAACTTCTAAACAGCAGCAGCAACAGAAAACTCAGAAAAGAAATCTCAATACAAGCAGCATTTTTTTATGAAGCCCAAATAATACCTTGACTGGTAAGTTCTCATTGAACGGATTCCGCAGATGGCGAGTGTTGTGGAAGGACAATTCACATAACTGCATATAAAAAATGGCAATTAACCATGGAAAAAATTTATTTTTCACGTACAAAACTTCTCTGGTGTTCTGCTCTGTTAACATTGCCTGGTCTCCACACTATGATACTAGTTTTGAAAGGGTTTCAAACAAATGCCAAAAGAAGGAAGTTCAGGCATTCAATGAAAATTTTTCCTCCCTTTAAAGCTTGACAAAAAACAACTCTAATAAATGGAATACATACCTAACCCCTCACATAAACCGTGTTTACATTTCTCAAAACAAGAGCATGATCTGTAACATGAATCTCAAGAAAGAAAGAAAAATGGAAACAATCTCCTCATACATGACCCTACCAAATTTTAGGAACTCAATAATTTGAAAGAGGAAACACAAAAAAGAAGGATTTGGTCATTTAGTAGGTTGAATAATAGCCTTGTCAGGGTCATAGATTTGGTAATAAATTGCATTATAAGAATTTCTGGAACCAAGATAAATACTGCAGAACATCCTGACAAAAACATACTACCCATTAAGAGAAAAAGGTGTACCTTTAACCATTTCACTGAAAAATTCCGCCCATAATGTGCGGTTCCATGTGCATATTTCCAATTGCCCCCACCAACAGATCCACCAATTCTTGATGTCATCTTTGCACAACCCTGACAAAGCACAGACATCTTTGTGTTTACCTCAAACATACAAAAACATGCAATTCAGACTGACCAGATGACCCAGTAAGCTAAAGTAATCATTGAGAAACACGGATGGTAAGCTCAAGTGGTAAAAGCCTTGGTCTTGGTGGTATGCTCCCTCCAAGTCTAAGGTTAAAATCCTCTTGGGTGCAAACAATAAGGGCTATCGGACTGGGGGAACTTCCCTATGAATTACCCGAGGTGCACTTGTAGAAAACTCTTTGCCAAGAGCATGTGCACCCCTGGAATTAGTCGAGACATTGTTCCCAGACACCCAGTGCCAATGAAAAAAAATCATTGAGAAACACAGATCTAGAGAAGAGAATAAATAGCATTAATAGATGGTAGAATATTGAATAAAAATCTACCTGGAAATGCCGGGTCCGGTTGACAGAAAAAATCAGAATCACATTTTCAGCAGAGTCAAAAGCTTCGTTCAGTTTAGCTTCATTGCTCCTTTGAGTTGCCCATACTCCTTGTTGTACAGATAATTCCAAATTTTCACGGTTGCAACTTTTAACAATAAAATACCTGACGTTCCATGTTTGGAAATGAGTTACTCCATATTCATAAAATCAAACCTTAATAAAACAAGGTGCTTTAACTGGAAAATAAAGAACGCACTTTCATCAAACTTAGAGTTCAATCGATAATTAACAGTTACCATATGGGCTGTGAATGGCATTAAGGAACATGCCTGCCAGTTGCATGACCCAGCATTCAATCTACATGTCTACATCATGATACTCAAAACCAAAAAATCTGGCATCATGGCATATAGCCTCGTCACAATAGCCAAATGGCATATAGTCAAGTAGAATAAAGAAGTACGCTAACCACAGATGGTATAAACTTTACTAATTCTAGTTAGATGGTCCATCAAATTACAGGTGAACTTGAAACTTTAGTCAACATGGAAGTGTAGCATAAACTGAACTTTGCAACGTAGCATGAAAGTGGCTAGCAATTCTGTAATTTCATATTTACTGTAATGTCCAAACTGTTTCTTTTTTATTGGTAAGTTACATATGGACCAGGTGGGTCTTGAACTCGCAACTTGACCCTACAGATCTTTTATAGGTGGCTGAGGTGCTGTTTAAGCTAAAGTCCATTGGCTGGAATTTGATGATGATTACCTAATATTACAACCTCCATGAGTCATAACCAAGAATGCAAAACAATGAGCCACTAGTTTCTATAAAATGCATCTAAAAGCCATCTAGAACCACATTTTACTGTCATCCAAAACCACTTGACAGAGAAGGAATTCTTCTCTCCAAACGTCCATTGGGATTAAATTACTCATTTTCTATCCTTGTATAAGTAATTTTGGTAAGAAAAGGTAATGGCGAAGGACCCATGAAGTTTGAGAATTAGTACAAGCCTAATTGACACAACAATTCCTAAAGTTATGACATTTTTTTTTATATAATTGATAGAAATAGAATAACCAAATGACAGATCATCTGACAGCCAGATGAGCTCAAAATGCTGTTTCCAACTACTTCACAATTGGTAACAACCTGCAGCCTACACAATGCTCCGATTGCTCGCCAACTATCCAACATCTCAAATGAAGGTATTGCCCAAACCAACGTCTAGCAAGGCACACACCAAACCCTAGCTAGTGATGCCAATGTATGGCCCTTCATACAGAACTTGAAATTAGTAACCCCAAATTTGCTAATATTCAGGTCATCTTGCTCATCTCCTTCAAACACCCATAATGCAGCCAAGAAACCCTAACATCTAAGTGCACAACAAACTCCCCCTAATGGATATTGTTAAGACAATAATAAATAATTAAATCTACATTTTTCCATCATCTTAAACCAATAGGACAAGTGATTTCATATGATATTAGAGTAGAGGTCCTGAGTTCGAATCCTAATTCTACACTTCACCCAATTAGTTAAATTAAAATATTTCATGTGTTTGACCTACTTATTAAGGGATAGTCTAGCCCACACGTGATGAGGAGTATTAAGACAAAATATAAATAATTAAATCTACCTCTTTCTATCAACTTAGACTACGTTTGTGTAGTGAGGTGATCTCAGATGATCTGTGAATAGTAGTGAAAAAGTTGTGAAAAATTATTAAATAGTAGTAAAAAGTAGTTAAAAGTAACAATAAAATATTGAATAGTAGTACTACCCAAACACAACCTTAAACCTTTGGGACAAGTTGTGATTTCACGTAGGATGAGAACTTCCCAGGAGGTGCCCCACCATACTACTCTCCCAATTGGATTCAACTTTAAACTGAACTTTCATATCTAAAGCACTTTCTAACCTCCTAAGTTTTATATATCTTGCAGGGTTTTTTTCGACTTCCTAGCTAAATTAGAGGTATGGCATCAATTTCTAACCAGCTAGAAGATTTCTGAAAACATTTCTCATTAAGTTAAAAGGTTAACATCATCCATAGGATGCCATATTTCTCCCAAAGGCACATGCACATATAGGACCACTAAGGTGCAAATTTGTCCATGTACAAATAAATTGGGCATCTTAGCACTTCAACAAAGTTGGAACTGATGACCTTTCTTCCTCTTCTCTCTATAGAGATATTAGTCAGCTACAAAGGCCGATGGCACACTATCCTTTTTTTTTTTTAATCGGTAAACAAAATTTTATTGATTATAAGAAGAGGCAAAAGCCCAAGTATACAGCACATATACAAGAGCATTGCCTGAGTGAGCCAGTTTAGTGAAACAAGAATACATAGAAACTCATTCCATTGAAATCAATTACAACCGACCAATGAAGTAAAGAATTGAAAACAATTTCCTAAGCTCTTCCATTGATTGCTCTTGATCTTCGAAGCTTCTGACGTTCCTTTCCCTCCAAATGCACCACCATAAGCATATTGGGACCATCTTCCATATTGCTGCAATATGAGAGTCGACCATTGCTGCACAATGTTCTATGCGATTTACTAATTAGATTTTTTTTCTTTCTACACTTGATGCCAACTCATCTCAATACCTTCATATCAATACTGCTCAAGGAAAAAACAGCTAATTATCTTCTCGTATCACACAACATTTCTTGTCTAATAAGATGCACTTATCAGCTTGATATAAATACACAAGTCAACAGCAGAAAGAAAAACTACCTGCTTCATACATTTCTACCAGATTATGTTATTGATGTTTTAATCAACTCTTCCCCCTTAAGGATCACATAAGGTGATCAATAACCATCCTTGGATATCTCTTGCCAAAAAATTTAGTTATTCCCACATCCTCCATGGTCCACAATTGTAAGTTTAATTTCCATAGTTGACTAACTTTTAACTAGCTCACAAAGAGAGGAATCTATTCAGTCTATACAATTAGCTAAAATAGTAGGCTTAGTCATTCCAACCCCACCAAGTTCAATCACCTAAGCTCTTGACCAAAAAAAAACCAAGAATAAAGGCCAAAAAATACAATAAAAGTCTCAAACTAACCGATCGGGAGCTTGTTTTATAACAAATATATTTATAATCAAGAAAAAGAAGCAAAGGCATCATCAAAGTACACTGCAAGCATAGATCATATACACCTATGCTGTGAAAGAAAAAGATCGAGAAAATACTGAAAATTGAAATTAAAGAGACATAGGTGGGCCCTGAGTTCTTTCACGGTCCTTTCGCTATCGGCAAAACTTTTTGGTAATTTCTTTCCCTCCATATGCACCACATCAAACAAAGCAGGATCACTTTTCTTGGTTGTATTTGTTCAGATCAAGACAGGGTGGTGAAGACAAGATGCATTGCAGTACAAAGAGAGGGGTGTTTGGAGTTAATCTTTCTATAATGTATTAGTCCCCCATGGCAGCATTCCTCTTCCATGAAAGACCATTTGGAGGAGCAAGGCTACCATGAGAGAGTGGCTTCTTTGAGAAGATCTTTACTTTAAAAAAATTAAGGAGGGATTATGATAAAATGGTGCTGTATGAACATAGGAATGGAGAGTTTGTGGATCATTTCTTACTCCACTGTGATATAGCTAGTCCATTGCTGGTCACATATCATAATTTAGTTTCTTAAGAGGCAAATGACATCAATCTTCCATTCTCTAAACAGATTCCGCACACAGGCATTTGTCTTCCTCATTCAAGCCCCCAAACATTCCAAGATAGTAGCCTCGACCTTGGGGAAGCAAATACCCAACTCACTTTCATTTTACTACGACTGGAACTAACTTTTGGGTCATAATTTTTTTTTATAGGTAAACTAAACTTTATTACTCAAAGAATAGGCCTAGCCCAGTATATACAAGAAACAGCCCTTCTAAGCGGGCACAAGAGAGACAAGGAAATCATGAAGGACCATTCCATTGAAATCAACAGTTATTTGGGTCATAATTAATAGAGGTCAACCTTTTCAGCCCTCTATCCTCTTTGGCCTAATTGGTGGTTCCTCTTTGTCAGGTAGTGGCTAGCTTCAATGGCGGTAAACATGGACATTAACCCTTCATCAGGGCCTTCACAGACAAAAGGTCTGACTTTCTTCAATTTCTACAATACCCAATATGAAGTCTAATGCTTATCCCTTTAAGCGATTATTGTCCCTAGATAAACAGAAATCTAATAGTAATAGCTCACAACTTAAAGGTTTTTGATTGGGAAGCAATGTTTCCTAAAGTGACCCAGCAGAGACTTCTAGGACTTTGGACCACTTTCCCATTCTCCTAAAATGGAACAAAATACTTTTAAGTTTGGGGATACATGGCTGAAATATGAGTGCTTTGTGGAGAAGGTGAAAATGTGGTGAACTTTTTATTGCATTCAAGACTCCCCAAGTTATGTCCTAGATCGAAAACTCAAATTTCTGAAAACTGATTTGGACATTTGGAATGAGCAAATGTTTGGCAATGTGGGGACACAAGAGAAGCTCCATCTAGGAACAAGCAAAATCAGTTAGGCTCCAATCCTCGTCCAAATTACTGTTATTCACTCTTCATAACATGCACACGTGAACACAAACGCCTATGTGCATGCACGTAAATGCCCCTCTATGTTTTATATATTTTCCGAAATGTAAGATGAACTTAATTAATCAATCAACGTTGGTGAAACCTTTTTCATCTTTATTAATAACAGCAAAGGCACAACCCAAGTACACGAGTAAAATATAAGAGATACCTAAATAGTAGAAGAAAAAAATTCTAGAAAATCATGTAAACTAAATCCAAAAGTTTATAGATGCAGTCTGTAGGAGAATATTATGGGTAAAACAAATTTTTGAGTTCCTCTGTCGTCCATTTGCAATCCTTGAAGATTCTCTCATTTCTTTCCATCCATATACACCAAAATAAAGCATATAGGGACCATCTTCTACACTGCTGTAGTTTGGTGACTGCCATCTAGCCTTCTCCAAGCACAAAAAAGCTCCACAAATCTTCTAGGCATGACCCAAGCCTTCTCCTCAGTTGCAATCACACAGTGGAGTCCAAGATGATCAACGGACTCCCCACTCCTCTTAAATATGCAACACCAGTCTATCACAACTATATTTCTCGAGGAAATACAATTGGTTCTGCCGTCCTCCCTTAGCATTAATTGTGTTTTCTAAATTTTTACTTATCAAAAAAAATTTCTCGAGAAAAGTTCAAACTAAACTTCAATAATAAAACCAATATCAAACCATAATGGCTCAAGGAAAGTTCCACTGCATCTTGGCTTATGATCCAAAAGGAATAGTCCAGCTTACAATTGGAGCCCCATAGAATCAATCAACCGTGAAAACTTCTCCTTTTCAAGTAATGTGGGATCTTAGTCACCAACATCATATATGCAATCCAAGGTGTTACAATCCCCCCTTAAATCCTCAGTGTCCTCCTCAAGTCATTTTATTGTGTGTTGCATGGCTCAAATCCCACACTTCTAGTCAAAATTTGCTCTAACATTTGTAACCACCCAAGAAAAACCCAAGCCGCATGTGGACTTATAACTCAAAAGCATTAGTCAAGATTACAATCGAAGACCCTTAAAATCATCAAAAACCATAAGAACTTCTCGTTACCAAGCAATGGGGGATCCTATTCACCATACTCCTTTACTCAATCCAGGGTATTCTACAAACACTAAGTTGTGGACAAACCATTTATGATGTTGCACTACTTGAAGTCAACAAGCATTTAACCACAAGGAAAGACAATTATGGCACTCAAAGGGGTCAACCACATTGAGGCATAAAAGTAGCAGTAAGTAGTTAAAGCATTTTCCATGAGCATCACTTAGATGAATATTCAAGGTATAAACCATAAATGCTACTTGAGTATAGCTTTCGGTACCTTAAACCAACCAGTTCCACTTCAAAAACTATACCCAATGTAAAAAATATAAAGGAAATATATTTGTTTCCTATCACACTTAAGGTTAACAGATGATAGAAATTTAATCCCGAAATGCCTTTCTCCCAAAACATTTTTTTGATAGGCAATCATGAAGTTTTATTCATAAAAGAAGGCAAAGCCCAAGTACATAGGAAGTATATATGAGAAGTACCTAACTAGGATTTACAACCGAAAGTAGAAAATCATGTACATTTAGCCCATTAAAAACAATGGTCCCTGCACATAAGAACAATGTTTTAAGGGGGAAAAAAAAAAAAAAGCTCATCAATTGTCCTCTCGAAGTCCTCAAAGCTTCTATCATTTCTCTCCCGCCAAATGCACCAACACATGCATATAGGAACCATTCTCCATATTTTTGTCACTTGTGGATTACCACGAATGCCTCTCCAACTTGCTCTAGAAAATCCACCAGCCTAAGATACATGACCCATGATAATCCGATTCCAGCAAAATAAATCATCCCACTTGGTCCTAGCCACCTCGCAACGTAAAGGCAGATGCTCAACTGACTCCTCATTCTTCTTACACATGCAACACTAGTCCAACACAATTACCCGACATTTTCTCCTTATTTGTAGTAAGAATCTTATCCAAGGATGTTGTCCAAACAAAAAAAACTGCTTTTAAAGGAGCTTTCATCTTAAATATACTCTTCCATGGGAATGTGGTCATTACGGGGCTCGTTAAAACTTGGCGAAACAATCTAACAATGAATCTACCTTTCTTGGAGGGACTCCAGTTCATCTTATTTATGGTACCCTCGGTCATGGAATACAATGCCACATAGAACTTTGTGATAGCCTCCAACTCCCAATCTCGGGCTGCCCTAATGAAATCTACATTCCATTGAAGGGAGCCACTAGAGAAGACCAAGAGGTCAGCTCTCGTTGCATCCTTCGATCGTACGAGCTCAAAAATGGCAGAGAATGTGTCTTGGAGGCTTTGTTCACCACACCACTTATCATACCAAAAATCTGACATAAGAACTATCGCCCACCACAATATGTGCATTTCTTCAAAAGCTCCCAACCTTTTCTAATGTATTTCCACAAACCCACCCCATATGGACCGCGTACCTCATTTGAGCACCATCCTCCCAAAACTTTGAATTTATAACAAACTTCTATAGGTCCCCCCTTTCGTGTTGGTACCGCCACAACAATTTACCCAACAGAGCTTAGTTGAACTTTATCAAATTATGAATCCCCAACCCCCCCCCCCCCCCCTAGAAATTGGAGTACAAACAAATGACCAATTTACCCAATGAAATTTGAACTCTTCTCCCAACCCGCTCCACAAGAAGTCATGTTGTAACTTCTCAATATAGTTGGCAACCTTTGTGGGGAGCAGGAACAAAGACAGGATATAGGTGCGTAGTTTAGAAAGAGTACTTTTAATCAAAATGAGCCTACCTCCTTTAGACAAATACTGCCTCTTCCAAGAAGCCAATCTTCACTCCACCTTTTCAACCACAACATTCCAAATCCTCTCTGATTTAAAGGACATGCCCAGTGGCAAGCCAAAATACTTCAGGGGTAGAGAAGATACCTTACATCCCAAGAGAGAGGCTAGATTCACCGCTTCGGGGACAACCGCCACCAGAACCAATTCAGACTTTGATAGATTAATTCTTAACCCCGAGACAGCTTCAAAACAAAGTAGAGCCTCAAAGATTGGATATGCCCGAGATTTGCTCCACAAAAGATGAGAGTATCGTTTACAAAATGCAAGTGAGAAATATCAAAAGAGCCATAATCACCATTCCCCACCGGGAAACCATAGAGAAAACCACCTTCCATAAGGCCCACAATCATCTTGCTAAGAACTTCCATGACGAATATAAACAATAATGGAGAGAGCGGGTCCCCGCTCAAACCACAGGAGGAATCAAAGAAACCCACCAGTGAACCATTCACCAAGATAGAGAAGCATACTATAGAGACGCAAAACTCCACCAAGAAACCCACCAGTGAACCATTCACCAAGATAGAGAAGCATACTATAGAGACGCAAAACTCCACCCAATCACACCATCTCTCCCCAAAGCCACATCTTGCAAGTAATAAAGTAAGAATTTCCAAATGACGTAACCATAGGCTTTCTCCATGTCTAATTTGCAAAGTAACCAAGGTTCTCTAGATTTGAGTCGTCCGTCCAAAACTACATTTGCAAATTAAGACTGAATCTAGAATTTGTCTACCTTTTTCCCAAAACTTTTGATAACTTTTTATCACTTTTCCTTAAACAAAACGAGAAAAGAAATACTCAAAAAAGACATCCTGTAAGAGAAAGACTTTATTCCAAGTCCTAAAAAACAATTCACTAGAACTTTTTTTTTTATAGGTCCTAAAAAACAATTCACTGGAACTTATCAGGTATATACCACATTTGTTTACTTTCCTTTTAGATGTCCCAAGTGAACAAAAAATTATAATGGTAGAGCACACTGCAATAAGATATTAAGCAAATCCACGAATCAAATGGTGTTTACTTTCCTTTTATCTTCCCATAAATATATAATTTTTTATTGATAAAAGTACACTACATAAGATGAGAAGTAAATCCATACATCTAATAGTCAAAATGAGAAAAGTACAACATAAAATGTGTATCAAACTATAAACCAACTGACGAGTGATCAAGGGACACTAACTAGAGCTTCTAAACATGGAAAGAGTTCTTTTTGGCAATTACTGATTGAATAATGGGCTCTTCAACATTGCCCGTATAATTATACAAAAACTGATTTTCATAACCTAATTAAAGACCTCAGGACTCTGAACACACCTAGATATTCCTTTAGGCAAAGGTATAGCAGTTCTGTTCGTTTGATTGGGCAGGCCATTTGGAATATTTGGTGTCTGGTTCTGGCTGACCTGCTGCTGGGACTGTTGCTGCTGCTGGACATTAGAAGACTCATTTGTTGAAGGTTTAACCACGCCTTGATTGGCAGTGTTGGGACCGTGTGGAAACTGAGACTTTTCTGCTTGTTGAGGGAAATTACCATTCCTTTGCTGGAAAAATCTGCTAGAAGAGTTGTAGTTGTAAGAATTTAATTGCTGAATCTTCTGAAGGACCTCTTCTACAGGAGGTGGAGGTCCAGGCAGTTTTGCATGCCTGTACCGACAGTCGGGACCATTTGGACAAAAGCCCAACCTGTACCTGCAGTTACAGAATTTCCCAATTAAGTGCATACACCTTACATGCTCTTATTATTTTACCAATGCTTATACTGATAAAGATAAAAAATTAAAAATTAAAATAATAATAATAACAATAATAATAATAATAAACCCAATGCTTTGCCTCACACTAAATACAAAATTAACCCCCAAAAAAGAACAAATAAAATAATTACATTGCAAAGCCATTCATGCACAGCAGCAATTTCCAACTTTTTTCAGTGCAGCGCCATCGTTAAAAGATTTATTATTCAAATCTATACCACAACGTACCTACCATAAATCTTGAAATAAGAATTTTTTTTATCGGTAAATCTTCAAATAAGTATTAAAAAACATTCAAACAAGACGAACAATATAAATCCTCCGGATCCTCGTGCAAATTAAATGTTGCAACTTCCCTCCGCTTCAGATAACGAATTTCATACCTACCTAAATCAAAACCCCATTCTTTGAATCACACACTCCGTCCACTTAAAATATCGCCACACCCGTCCTTAGTTAATCCCATTATTCCTAAAACCCAAGTTCCTCTTTCACCACGAAAAAATATACCAAAAGTATTATCACCCTCCAAACAAAAACAATCAACCAACACAACCTCGTAACTGCAGTATGAACAAAAGATGCATCACGTACATGTTACACTCCTTGATATCTTCATTGGTGTGCTTGTACACGCAGTCCTGCTCGCGGCACTCACCGTAGAGCCGGAAGAAGCGGCAGACGGGCATCCGTGACTTGTCGTACTGGTGGAGGAAGCCGCAGGCGTCGCCTTTCATGCAGAGGCTTCGGAGCCAGTGTCGGCACACCGTCTGACGGAAGCTTCGCCTCCCCGAGGCGAGGTTGCCACCCGCGGAGGCGGAGTCAGCTACGAATGCTGCAGTCCCGGGGCCCGCGGACGCCGCGTTGGCGGCCGCTGCTCCGACGGAGGAATCAGATTGGACGACGTGGGGCCCCGGGGCGACGGCGGCGTTGGCAGTGGGACCGGCGTCTAGACCGCCCTCGAAGTCGAAGTTGAGAACCCCCTCCGAGTCCTCCATTGAGGGAATTTCCTACTTCCGCGTCTTATATGTATATTTATGGGTTAGCAGTTGGTGATGTTTACCAAATTAGGGCTTTGAAAAAAGCTGTGCTTGATTTTGATATGAACAAGAGTGGTAGTTACTGTTAGAGAATTGAAATAAATGTGCAGAGGGTGTTTGTCGTCGATGTCTGGGTTTTGAGGAATGGACTTTTGCCCCTTCACCGAATTAGGATACTTACAAAAATGAATAAAAAAATTTTATTTGCCATAAAACCCTTCCCATATACGTCGAAGTCAAAAGCTAATAAATTAAGCATTTTCATTCATTCTGGTTAACCTTTGTGTGTGCAGTCCATACATTTTATGGGAACAGAATTCATTAAATACATGAATTTTAATGGATTCGAAGGTGGTATGTATTATTTATTAATTTTAATTTTAATCAAATTTTAGTAATAGAATAATGTTAAATATAATTTAAAAAAATTACGTGTATTCTAGATTTATTTATTTTTATAAAAAACTACGAAAAACTTGCGCAATTATATAAATCATTTCCCTTAATAATATATCCTACTAATATGTTTTTCGAGTAAAATGTGAGGCTATATTCTTGTAATCTTACTAATATAGAAACTCTAATAGAAAGAAATGTTGTAAATTTCAGTGCCTAAACCTGATATTATGTATTGCAACAAAATTATTTATTATATTATAATAAACGACTCTCTAATTATTATATTAATAATTTTTACATCCTTGATAAACAGTACCATTACTGTAATCAACGCTTGTTTTCACACTCAAACAGTTCCTATGTACTTTTCTTTGACAATCCTGAAAAAATAAATTAATAAATTAAAGTAATACATGGTGCTTAGATTAATATATATATATCTGAGGGACCGAGTGCTACTTTTTTTTTTTGCTTTGTAGAAAAATGGTTGGATAGTCGGTAACTGATGAAAAGCATCGATATTGATTTTTCTCCTAGGGCCCTAGGGAAATGATTATAAGCATTATTTTGTCTTCGAATTATTGGTATTAATTATTTTCTTTTTTGTGTATTAAATTAATAAATATTAATAAGTAACATTACAAGGATAAGTACATACAAAATATATTTTAACACTACAAGTAGACATTCTAATGTTTTAAATCACATATCAATAAAATATGGTACATCAGAAATTATACTTAATTTTAATTATAATTAGTTAGATATTTTGTTATATGAAAGTGAAATTTTATTAATCTGTTTAACCCACCATCTAATTTTTTAACAAAATTTAAATGCTTTAGAATATTAAATAGCATAAAATAGAGTGGAATTAATACTCCATTTCTCGTTTGATGCATACGAGGGAATAAAAAAAGGCAGCACCTTTATTTTCTTCTCTCAAAACACATGCATGACCATTTTCTTTATGGAGTTCAGAAGATATTTATGCATATCAGCTTTTATCTTTATTATAGTGAGATTCTATTATTAGTCTATAAATTATTTTAAAGTAGATGAAAATATGATTAAATAATAAATTTTACCTTTTTTATTCTTATTTGATTTATTTTATTGAAAAATTAGTGAAATAAAAAACAACACTCCGAAATTCACTCTTTGATTGAAAGCATTGTGTTGGATTCCTATATTTAATATATCATTGATCAATAAATAGCATTTCAAAATTTATACTCATAATTTTTTTTTGAAACAAACATCAAGTATCTTGTATTCATTCATCATCAGTAATTACATTTTGTCCTTCAGTACATAAGGCTGTATACCTTCAGGACCCTCTTTAATCCATATTCTTTCCTCATTTACATTAAAAGACATTTTTGCAAGAAAATGTGCTACACAGTTACTTTCTCTATATGAATGTATTACCTTCCAACTATTCCTATTTTTCAACACCTCTTTAATATCTTCAACTAATTGACCATGCCATTCCCAACTTGAATCGGGATTATTAACTGCCCTTATCACATTTAAAGCATCCCCTTCAAATATCACTCTTGTCATGTTCAATTCTGCACATAGTTTCATAGCACGCCACAAAGCCTGCATCTCAACCACTAGAGGATCACGCACATACTTCTTCTGTGAGCACAATGACACCAACACATCCCTTTTCTCATCCCTCATTACTACACCAATCCCCATCCCACCTTCTGTTAGTTTTACTGCTGCATCCCAATTCACTTTAACTTGATCTTCAGCAGGAGCTTCCCATCTGCATAAACTTCTCCTTGTATTAACTCCTTTATTGTTGCTGCCCTGCTGTTGGGCTTGTTTAAACTAAAGCAAAGTTTCTGCAGCTTGTTTGAAGATCAAATCAGGCTTTTCAAATTTATTTTCAAAAACAAAACTGTTTCGCCTTAACCACACTCTTCTTAGAACCACTGCCATCAGCTCCAGATCCTCTCTACTCAGCTTTGTACACCAATCTGCCCATAGCTCATGCATCTCCCTTTCATTTGAAACCCACTTCTGTACAGGACTTAAGTTATCTGCCCAAACATCCATAGCTCCACCACAACTCCATAGAGCATGTGAAATAGTTTCCTTCTAAGCTTACAAACTGGACAGTAATAGTCCTTAACAATCTTCCTGCAACACAGGTTCAGCTTTGTAGGCAAACAGTTGTTCAAAGCTTTCCATAGAAACATTTTAACCACACCAGGCACATTCAGCTTCCACAATAACTTCCACATTTCTGTATTCTTTTTAGAAACCTCCCCCTTATCCTTGTTTTTCCTACGAACTTCAAGATGATATGCACTCTTAACATTGAATTGACCATTCTTAGTGTGAGCCCAAATTTGTTTATCTGGTAGCCCCGAAGTACTTATGGGCAAACTACAAACTAATGCAGCCTCTTCTTCATTCAGAATACCCTTTACCATTTCTTCCTTCCATGTCTTTGTGCTCTCATCAATTAAAACTGCAACCTTTGCATCTGCTTCAATTAGTGTTGATATGCCTGCCATTTATCCCCCCATATGTTGATATACCTGCCATTCCCAACTCTTCACACCAAACCTTCTCTTAATAACTCCAATGATCCCCATATACTCCTCCACATAACAGATGGCCTATTTCCCAGTTTCGAATCCAGTAGCTTTGAGTGCCTAAAGTATTTATCTTTTAACACCATAGCAGCCATTGATTGAGGTTTTGTCAAGATCCTCCAACATTGCTTAGCTAGTAAGGCTGTGTTGAAACTTTCAATTTCTCTAAAACCCAATCCACCACCCATCTTTGCTGTCCCCATTTTTGCCCAACTCTTCCAATGAATTTTATTCTCATCTTTTTTGAAACCCCACCAGAATTTTGCCATCTGAGCTGCAATCTCCTTACATAGCTTCTTTGGAAGCTTAAAAACTGACATGTAATAGGTTGGTATAGCTTGCATGATAGCCTTCAACAACACCTCCTTACCCGAAGGTGATAAGAACTGATTTTTCCAGTTGCTAATCTTCTTCCACACTCTATCCTTTATCACTCTAAAAGAGTTGTATTTAGATCTACCAACCATAATTGGTAAACCTAAGTATTTTTCACAACTATTCAACTGTCTAGCTCCAATATCCTTCATAATTCCTTCCTTAACAGTTTCTTGAGCTCTTTGACTGAAGAAAATTGTGGTTTTGTGCTTGTTCAGGCTCTGCCCAGAGGCCTCTTCATACAACTTTAGAATGCTCCTTATCTTCTTCCACTCCTTCCAGCTGGCCTTCCCAAAGATGATGCAGTCATCAGCAAATAGTAAGTGAGTGACCCTTGTACCTCCTCGTGCCACAGACACACCCTTTAATTCTGATCTCCTTTCTGCATTATTCAGCATTGCACTTAAACCTTCTAAGCACAAAAGGAAAAGATAAGGAGATAATGGGTCTCCTTGTCTTAATCCTCTTGTAGGCAAAATAGTCTCACCTAGTTTTCCATTTATTAATGCAGCATATGATATTGAGGATATGCACTGCATAACTAAACCAATCCACCTATTCCCAAAGCCAAGCTTTTTCACAACTGCCTGAAGATAGGACCATTCCGCCCTGTCGTATGCCTGAGAAATGTCCAGTTTTAAAGCCATACTACCCCCCTTACTCCTCTGCCTTATTTGCATTGAATGAAGTACTTCATAGGCTGCTATAGTGTTATCAGAGATTAACCTCCCTGGAATGAATGCACTTTGGCTTCTAGAAATGATAGCATCCATTACTTTTTTCAGTCTATTAGTAAGAGTTTTTGCTATAAGTTTATACACAACATTGCATAAACTTGTTGGCAAACTCATTAACTGATTTGGGGTCACTGACTTTAGGAATCAAGGCTATATAGGTGTGATTTAGACCTACATTCATCTTCCCTTCATTTAAAAAACCAAGCACAGCTCTACACACATCATTTCCTACAATATGCCAAAAGGATTGAAAGAAACAAGCTCCAAATCCATCGGGTCCTGGTGATTTTAAAGGCCCCATCATCTTTAAAGCCTCTACTACCTCCTCCTTTTTAAAATCCTTTTCCAAAGCTTTATTCATATCATCTGACACTCTTTTCTCCATTTCAAACAGACATTTATTAATCTTTTCAACTCTAGGATTTGTTGTCCTATATACCTCTTCAAAATGTTTCTTGAAAGCCTCAGCAACTCCATCCTGGTCAGATCTCAGCATCCCCATACCATCAACAATTGAGAGGATTTTACTCCTCTTCTTTCTCTGATTTGCACATTCATGGAAAAATCTTGTGTTTCTGTCACCAAGACTATACCAGTTCCTCTTTGCCCTTTGTTTCCACATTATATCCTCTTGCTCCAGCAAATCTCCCACCTGTTTTTGCAACCTTTTTAATTCTTCTACATTATGAGGTCCCAAATCTTCATGTACTTCCTTTATTTTTTCTGTGATCACCTCAATCTTTGACTCTTCCTCTATCTTTTCTCTTAAAACACCTGCTAAGAATCCCACTACAAGCTCTCAATCGAGACTGCACCAGTGTCAAAGAATCACCTGTTAGAATCCCATCATTCCACACTTGCCTTATCTTTAACTCACATTCATCATCTTTTGTCCAGCTTGCCTCGAATCTAAATGGAATCTGCCAGCTTCTTTGTCTTTCAGTAACCCCTCCTGTTGACACCGTTAAAGGCAAATGATCTGAGCTTCTCACAAGTAGCCTTTCCACTCTTACTCCTCTAAACATCTCCTTCCATTCTCTATTGGCCACACATCTATCTAACATTTCTTTTGTGAAAGAAAGGTCAGAATGCCTATTACTCCATGTATAAAATCCATTACAGCATCCCAAATCATAGAGTGAATTATCCTCCATCATCTATCTAAACTGGTTTAATTGAGCTTTAGACCTCTGCCTGCCCCCCACCTTTTCATTTTGAAAGAGAATCTCATTGAAATCCCCCATCACACACCAAGGTATCTTCTCTTTAGGCTTCAAACTACGCAATAAATCCCAACACAGCTTCCTTTTTCCAGTTTCAGGATGACCATAGAATCCTGTAAATAGCCAGCTCTTCCCCTTTCCTTCTTCTTTGATCTCAGCAGTAATATGCCAGCTAGAGTAGTTCTTTATTTCTACTTCATCACCATATTTCCAAAACAAAGCTAAACCTCCTTTCTTACCCACAGGATCAACTGCAATACAACATTCCATTCCCAATCTTCTTTTCATACTATCTAATCTCCCTCCTTTAATCATAGTTTCAATCAACAAAATAACATTGGCCTTCTTATCCTTTGCCATTAGACAAAGGTCCTGAACTGTCCGAGGGTTGCCAAGCCCTCGGCAGTTCCAGCTTATGAAATTCGTAATGCCGGGTGGGGCTGCTCAGCAGCCACCACCCTTTCATTTTGTACCCCTTCAGTCACCATTTCAACAAGCAGAACCTCCTTCAATCTGGCCTTCTTTTCAACACCCTCATCCCTCTTAAGCCCTTCCATACTTTCAAAACTCCTTTTATTCTTGAGATTGAGTATAGCCAAATTACCTGCATTAGATCTACCTCTTGCTCTTCTTTTCCAACTGCCCTTTCTATCTCCACGAGAGCTCTCTTTCTGAAAACTCACTTCCTCCATAGCCATCAATGAATTATCACCTTTCACATATAGCTTTAAGTTTGAATCACTTAGAGCATCATCCTGAATTTCTTCTTTAGAACCCTGACTCACATTGTCATCACCCACCCCTTTCTTCATTCCAACCAAATGACTAACTAAATTGTTCTCCCCTTCCACCTCAGTTTCCACTTCTGGCTCATCCCCTCTTACACTTCTTTTTATTGCTTCCTCTACCCTTCTCCCATTATCAACCCCTCCTTCCTTCCTCTTTGAATCTGAAAAAGAGCCTTGTGAGTCCTCATTCTCAGATCCAGTATCCTTTTGTTCCCATCTCCTCTCAATCCATCTACGGTTCCCTGGTATAGCTCTCAACCAGAGGCCATATTGCATTTCTCCACTGCTTATCCTCTGCTTACTCATCTTCCCTTCCACACATCCCTCCTTATCATGTACAATTCTACCATAGTAATAGCACAGTTTAGATAGCTTTTCATACTGAAAAGGAACCCACATTGTCTTCCCCTCTACTTCAAGAGTTCTTCCCCTAACCAAAGGTTTCTTTAAATCACATTCAATCCGAACCCTTAAGACTCTGCCCCACGCCAATCCATCCTCCTGCACATCAACTTCTTTCACTATACCAACAGATCCACCAATCTGTTCTCCCATGCCCTGTGTCATACAACTAAGTGGTAAGTTCAGCATATGGATCCAGAAGCATTCCTGATCAAATTCCATTAGATTCGGTTGTGTTTCACCATCATAGTTCTTTAACACAAACAGATAGTGGTCAAAAAGCCAAGGACACCCTCCCATAACCTTCTCTTTGTCACTTTCCGATGCAAAGGTAATTATAAAATAGTTAAAACCAATTTCCTGAAACTCCATCGATCTCCCCACCCTCCATATCTTCTCCATAGTAGATTTAACTACTTCGCTCCCAATCCTCCTCTCCGAGCAGATCTTGCCAACTACACTTCTCTTTCCTTTATTCTTTATCTTTTCCGATAGCCTACAGTCAACTCCAATCGGCCTGTTTTCTTCCTCACTCAACTTCAACCTCTCCCAAATCTTAGTCATCTCTTCCATTCCCTCACCTTTGCCCGCCATAGCGTGCAAAGACACTCACCGTCTTCTTCCATAGCAGCAGAAGCCAACGGACTAACAAACTCTCCTCAGTCGTTTTCAGAGAAAATGGTTAGAGCGAGAGACTCACTGTCTACCAACTAGTTGTTATAGCTAATGGGATGGTAATTTATACTCATAATTGAATATACTTTTTGTTGTTATAAGTGACAATTATTTTACAAAAGTTATTATAATCACATGATTACTTAGTTATCTCTTCTTTCAAAATTAATGTGCTGCATTGCATAATGCACAAAAGTGGCTGGCAATAAACTTATATAAAATTAAAATATATATTTTTATACACTGGCCAGCAAGATCTAATTCACCTATCTTTTTTGAAATTATCATAAACAAAAATTTGCCTAAAATCAGCCTCAGATCAAATAATTTTAATAAAAAATAATATATCTACTTGTAAGAATTTTGTAAATTATAGAGGTGGGTTGTTAATAAGATAAAAACATTCAACTAGACGTATGTGCTCTATGCTTAACTTGAAAATAAGTTTTCATAAAAATAATTTCACTCAACCACTCCACTAATGAGTTAAAATTTCACAAAATCCTAAAAATAGAGTGTCAATCATTTAAAGATTTAGCCAGCGGCGTCCTAATACAAGTATTTTTGTATAGTGGGTATTTACTATTTAATATTAGTAGATCATCTAAGATGTGTATTATTTTATTTATAGATTTGATTTTTTGTGATTTTTGTTCCTTAGAAATATATTTATTATTACTAGTCATATATGTACATTTATTTTTTTATTATCTCAATTCAAAATTACCTTTTCATTTATTATTTACTATCATTTTAATCAAGCTTAATTCCATAACTAATTCTCTTAATTCCATAACTAATTCTCATAATCTATAGTATTATTTAATTCCATGATGGATACAACTTTGAATTCAATTTATTCGTAATAACATATATATACTATAAATCTCTCACAACACTTTTTATTTGTAGAGGTTGGCTTTCCAGATCTTAATTTGTAGACGTAATGATTAAGAGAAATTAATATGTTTTTAATTTCAAGGTAAGTGGATATCTCTCTTTCATATATATTTTTCAGAAAGAACAGAAAAAAGTAGAGAATAATTTAATCTCACCGTCCATAATTTATATTGATTTACCATGTTTTCAATTTTTTGTATTATATTCTTTACTTTTCTATTGATCATTCACAAGCACTAAATTAATAAATTCATATCATGCAAGAGCATTTGTCATATTCGGAGAATATTGCAACATAGACTTCACAAAGAGAATAGGTGATTCAACTTGGTGGAGACCTTGATCAACTCAAGCAACAACATCACAAAAGATTGAGTGTGCTCTCAATTAATCCCATAGAAGAAGACACAGAAATACACAATCACAGTTTGATCAAGCAACAACCCTCGGCCATTGTCTTGACCTATCACATAAATCGCAGTTTGATCCTAGGAGGATTCGAACTTGTGACATGGGACTTGTGCATACGAGTTTGTCCTTACCACTTAAGCTACTCACGGGTGGGTAATGCCGACTCCCAATAAATTAGCAACAAAGTCTGTCATCATATTGTATAATTTCGTTGCATTTGTATAATTGCATCAATAACATCCAGCTTATCCCAAGTTAACATAGATTGGTCTAATCAGATAAAACTGAGTAATCGTGTAACGACCCATATTTCACCAATCTACACCCAGTTCTCTTGCAAGGAAAAGATTGTCGATGTACAGGATCAAAGGAGCTGATGTAGCGATGTAACTTTGCATTTGGATCCTTGCAGACTCCTCTGAAAGCAACATTATACACCATTATTGTTTAATTAAGTTTCAAAAATAGAAACGAGAATGGTATGAAAGGATCAAATAAGTCAAATATAAATGAATTTTAGCAAACCAACCAATGGCATCACCTCCTGTATACTTAGGTAAATAGAACTGCATCCCCTATTGCAATGCAATTAGAGAAGTGTCTCGAATGCCAAAAGCAAATCGACAAGAAAGTGTCTCAATTTTTTTGTTTTTGATTTTTAGTGAGAATTTGTACCAATCGCTTCATGAACTCACCTTCTTCATTGAGCTTCTTCAGTAGCTGTGGCTTTGTAGGAAGGGCATACATCCCTGCAGCAACGGCCTTCCTGATGGCCCACCCATGGTGGGGAGCAAATACCTGTGCATAAGCCTTGGAAGCTGGATCCTTCAGGGAATTCCCTCTGCATGGTTATCAGGAACTGTTAACTCTTGTCAATATAAGTCCAAAACATCAACTGTAACATCAATGTCAATCAGCTTACTATTTTAGCTAAAATTGCCGCATTTCTACTCAGCAAAGAAAATTCATTATTATTTTCTACTCAGGTTGTCGATTCACCTACATTTCTAGTAACTCCCATATAATTTCCATAAAATATGGAGTTCTTAACCTCTCGGTCAGTTGGAATCAAATCAGGTATCCTCTTCTAAGCAAAATTTCGATCTTAGAGCCACCTAAAACCATTCCATCCCTTTATCACCGGAGTTAACCACCCTCAAAAGGCAAGATATAATTCCATGAGTAAGGACAATTTCAGTCCCAAATTTCTTACTTTAAGCAAAAAGAATAAAATGCTAGCCCCATCCCATCCCCCGCTACATAAATGGTTTTGAAGGTTCTGACTTTGCAGGCAATATATGGGACTTAAATCAGCCCCATATTCATGTATAATATCTTTCCAAATCATATTTCTAGAAGGACAAAGAATAAAAATTTAAGAAGAACAAGAAGATATCCAGATCCAACTAGAAACCATACATAAGAATGATAAAACTGAAAAGAAGTTTATTTTTTTTATTCTCGATTATTTTGATGAGTATGATAAGGGGACAAGACAGAATAGAACCGGAAAAGTGTATTCGCGTCCTACAATTCAGGCATCTTAAGAATCTAAAGCAAAGGAACCACATGAGAGACAGAGAGCATGAATTCTGCAACCATCCACCTTCCGTCTAATCATGACCATTACCCTTTACCTTGCCTCCACAAAGCAACTCAAAGAAAGCACCACAGATCCGTTTTCCCATGTTTAGTTGGCCCTTTTATACAAGTGCACCAGTTCCCCCATGATAAGTTCTTAATGAGATTATACAGCAGAAACACACAATATCTTGTATACTTCTTGTGTACTTGGGCAATAACAACCTTTTATATCATTAAAAAAAAAAATATTTATATTAGCCATCACAAAATATAGCAGAAACGTACGCTACCAAAAAAATTGAAGTTTTAGTGCAAGTTTAATCAGGACCCATGTGCCACAAGATAACCACATCAGATAGCTAGCACTACAAAGAGAAGTGCTATGATATGCAAATTTTACTCAAAAGTTTCCTTTTACTTCTTGTTTTTCAAAGAGAAGTGTTATTCATCATTTTTTTTGTCATCATTCTCTAATGTGACATTAAATGATTAAAAAATATATATCATCCATTACTTACCATTCAGTTATTTGATGTCAAATAAGAGGATGGTGATTAAAAAGATGGTGAATAGAGTTTTTCTTTTTGGAATCACATTTTAATAATCAATCCATTTGACAGCGGCGCTGGTATTTTCTGGACATCAATCTCCATCATTTACTCCAGCCTTAAATACTATCACAGCCCACAAATTATTCGTCTGGCTAGTGGCTAATCCTTAGATCATATGTCCGTTCTAGCAAATGCTTAAACGTAACTGACAACCATGTGCAAGATAAAATGGCTTGATGGTACCGGACAGGATAGATATATAATACACACACGGGCGTACACACACATATATATCATTTGAGTGATAGATGCACCAGCATCTTCTCAAAAAGGAAAATTTAATACTCTGCTTCTTTTCTTTTCTTTTTTCTTGTGGTTCTGTAGCAATGTACGAATTATTCCTGACTAGAGTTAGGCCCCATACACGCTTCAAGGTAATTTCAGTTCTTTTCCCTCACTTTACCACCATTTTACACCAATCAATTCAACAAGTCCTCGGACTACGCATACAAATTTGCAAATTTCCAGAACACAACGCTACCATGTGCTGAAAATACTTTGAATACATGAAAATACTTTGAAGACAGAAAAATGTTAAATAAAGTAGGAGATCGTAGACGTACTCTGTAGCTAGCATCTGCTCAAACAGTATCCTGACCATATCGAGCCCACGTTTCACTCTCAAGAGGTTTCTCGAATGACTACCGGCTTTCTTTACTGTGTTTGCTGCAATATCTTGTTCAAGCAAAGCCTGCAAGCTCCCAATCGAATTCGACGCCTCTGCAAGATCCTTAACCTGAAATCATCAAGTAGCAAATCAGTTAACATCAATCAAAATGGACAAAAAGAAAAAATAAAGCAATGATTTTTTTTTATAAACAATAAGAAATTTTATTAAACCAAGTAATTAGGCATAGCCCAAGTACATAGGGAGCAATGAATTAATTAAGCAATTAAACCGGCATCCTCAAATGGCAGGAACACAGAGAGAAGAACGACGCATTAGAGAATTAGGGAAATTAAGTCAACTTATCAGTTCGTTTGCTTTTCCAACATATTTCCTATTTTCCTGAGAAGAAAACTGAGAAAGAACAGCCAATTAACCCAAAAAAAACTGCTGCTTTAAATTAGGTCAGCCTAAAAAATGGGTGAGCCTGTATGCTCTCTTTTAGCAATCAATGCAAGTAACCGACGACTCAACAAGTTAATTAATTCGATCCCATCTTTCTTTCGCGTTATCTCGGAACCACACAAGGTTGATCGAGATGGGCGGAGTCGTGACCCGTACCTTTGCGACGTAGTCTATCTCGGCAAACTTAAAGGCGATACCCAAGCAGCCAAAGAGAGGCGAGATGAGAGAGCACGCGCGAGAGAAAGGCGCGACCTCGACGTCTGCGGTCTGGCCATCGACAGTGGCCGCGAGCTCCTTGAAGGCCTCCGATATATTCCTAAGAGGCTTGTAGTTGTCTAGGTCCGCCATTGACAACAGATCTCTTTCTTTCTATTTCTCTGACTGGGAAATCAGAATGTTCTTTGCTGCTTCTGAATGAATAAGGAGGACGAACAATTTGCGTACGGTTTTATAAAGAAAGTTGCCACCAGATGTACAACCATTATGGCTTGGATATATTCGCCCCTTATACAAGCCGTTGCCAAATAAAATATCTACGATGCTCCTTATAAAAAAAAGAAAATCTACTAAACCAGATTTTAAGAAAAATACCATTTACAAGTTTACATATTTATATATTAAAATATATCAATAATATAGAAAATATAGAGACCTATCACGACAATTAATGAATAGCAATTAAACTTTTTTACAACGATTATAATAACAAAAATTATATGTGTAGTCACTTTTATGTATTTTTTTGTGCATTTTATTAATATGATTGGTTGTATATTAAAAGAATTAATACAGTCAATCACATCAGTAGAGTGTATAGAGAATATATAAAAGCGACCATATATAGCATTACTTCTCTCTCATGTCTGAATATCCCTCACGTGTGAAATCTCTCTCTAATCTCTTGATTCTACTCCTGTGAACCTCTCTCTATATCCATACGTGCTCCTCTCTCTCTAAACTTCCTCATATTCGAAATCTTACAAATGTCTCTCTGTTTTCTCTCTCCTTTATTACTTCTCTCTCCTACCAAACCCATCTCATCCCCTCTATGATTCTAGGGCAAAACCTCTGCATCCATATCTATCTACACCCTTTTCTCTATCTCTCTTTTAAACTGTGGGCGTTCATTGAAGGGAAACCCCCTATATCTAGATTTGCATCCATGTCACAGTAAGTTTTTTACTGAACTTGTGTACATGCTTCCCCCACAACACACCACATACCTTTCTATGGATTGTGCACTTATTTTTGGTTGCTTGGGCCTTATTGTTAACCGTGTAATTTTAATTTTTTTATGGAGGTTTGACAAAAGTACACTGATTGTTGGTCCAAAAGTAGATTGAGTCTTAAAGATCTGTTGCAAGTTTCAGATGGGCCAATCAGAAGGTTAAGAGTTAAGAAGATCAGAGAAGCAATGTGGGAATCTCCCTTTCTCTTGGACAACACAGAGCTTAATATTTTCTTACCCTTGTTCTTGCAAATGTTTTTTTTCACCTTGGTTGAACTGGACTTTAACTCAAGTGTTAAGCCTTCAAATCTATGCCCAAAGTCATTTAAATGGTGCAAAAATGCATTGACATAGTCATCACTTGGGGATACATGCATCGCCAATTTCTAACATTTTTTAACCACAACCTCATACTGCCATGCATTTGCATTGTCCCGCAAGTCATCATAGCTACTTTTCACCAGTATCTCCCTTTTAAATCATTTATCCATTGATCCAATACATATTCTTCTAGCAACACTTTAAGTTTCTTCATATGACATACTCTAAAAACATGACTATAGAAAATGCCCCTCATCTCTAGGGTTGAGCAGAAATCCAAAAATCCGACTCCGATCCCAACTCTGCTCCGACTCCTGCAAGTTGGAGTTTCAATTGATAGGTCAAAAGTTCAATGTTCTAGTTTTTTGAGTCTTGACGTGCCTACAGGATGGAATTCGACTTTTCTCATGTTGGATGTGGTTGAGAATTATCAAAAAGCTTTCCAATTTTCGCTTGATGAGGATCCTTACTCACGAGTTTATTTGTCTGAGGATGGGCATGGGAAAAAGAGTCTAGGAGCTCTTGGGTCTGATGATTAGGAGACCATAAGAAACTTTTCGAAATTTCTTTAAATATTTTATAGTGTCACCTTGCGTATTTCTGGTACATTATATGTCACATGAAATATTTATATCCAAGAGTTTATTGTCATTCATAAACACTTAAATAATTTTTGTGATAATAGTAATAGACGTTTAAGTTCAATGGCTTTCAGAATGAAGACAAAGTATAATAAATATTGGGGTGATCTTGAAAAAATAAATCGGTTGTTATTTATTGTTGTCATTCTTGATCCACGGTTCAAATTAGTTATTCAAGCATATTGGTTCAAGAAAACATTGGGCGAGGAAAAGGGTGAGGAATTTGTTACACTCCTTAAGAGTGATATGGAATACTTGTATGAACAATATGTAGACTTTGGTGGTGGGTGCGTAACTGGGTCTAACAAACTCGGAATAGTGAAGGTAGTGCATCAATGAGAAGTAGTAGTAGTACAGTTATAGAATATGATCCATTGGAATTTTTGATAGAGTTCCATAAAGAGCATACAACATCCTTGATAGATTGTAAGTCGAAGTTAGAACAGTATTTGTTGGAGAGCATTGAGATTCCTACGGGGAGTTTAGAAATTTTAATTTGGTGGAAAGTCAACTCCACCAAGTATCCAGTTCTTGCTCTAATGGCAAGAGATATCTTAGTCATTCCGTTCACCACCGTTGCATCAGAGTTAGCATTTAGCATAGGAGACCGTGTCCTGGATCCGTTTAGGAGTTCTTTGGCTCCTAGAACTGTAGAGGCTCTTGTATGCTTGCAAAACTGGTTGAAGTCCACCCCTAAATGCTTGAGTCAAAATTATTCGGAAGCCATTGATGATGCAGAGAGCTATAAGCTAGACTCAGGTAATGTATTTAGAGATTTTTTAAAGTTGTTATATAAATTGATTTTAACATTTTGTGATACTAATCTCCTATTATTTAACATCTTAATGTAGAATTAGCCACTCTATGGCCAGCGTACTTTGTAAAGATGATTGACAATGATGTTTATGGTATCTTATTTCAATTTTGTTTTCTTTATTTTTATAAATTTATATGGTATCTTATTTTTTCACTAATTTTGTTCTTTTTTCTTCAGGTACAAGTTGGAATGACATTCATTGTAATTTGTATTGATTCTGTTGTTGTAAGTTGTAATTTGTTGATGGAATTAGAACTTGTTGATAGATGATGAGACATGAGTTGGTTGGATAATTTGGAGGATAGATGATGATGGAATCTAGATGGGTTAAATGATGGTAGACCATGTGTTGTGTTGGCTTTGTATTATTTTGTTTGTTGTTATTGAAATGACAATAGTATGAGGATGCTAGATTTGGTTATGTGTTTTTAACTTATAATTTTGAATGAATGATCTTAATTTGTAATTTCGGTTATGTATTTTTAATTTGTATTGTGTAATTTTGAATGAATGATCTTAGTTTGTAATTTGGTTATATATTTTTAATTTGTATTTTGTAATTTTGAATGAATGATCTTAATTTGTAATTTTGGCTATGTATTTGTAATTTGTAATTTTGAATGAATGATTTTAGTTTGTAATTTTGGTTATGTATGTTTAATGTGTATCATAGTTGGAAAATTTCTTGTTGCAAGTGTGAATTTAGTTTTATTTTATAGTGTCTAGGATTTTAATGTATGTATCAAGTATGAAGGATTCTAGTATGAATGATTTCTTTTTACAACAAATTTGGTTAAATAAATTAAAAATCTGAAATTATATTTAAAAAAAAATTGATATAGAAGCCCAAATCCCTATTAAAGTCTAAAATTATGAGCTTGAAATGTCAAATGAGTCAAGGAAAAAAGTCCAATAAAAAAGCCCAACTCTGATTCCGCTCCGACAAGTCGGAGTCGGAGTATATAGCAGTCAGAGTTGGAGTCGGAGGTCGGATTCGACTTCCGACAAAGTTGGAGTCGGAGTCGGAGGGCCCAGATACCGACTCCGATCCGTCGATGCTTAGCCCTACAGTCATCTCAAACAATGCATACGTGTTTTTAACTTCACATGTATCTTCGTTATTGTAAATTGAATATTGAACCATTTTCACATCTTCATCAATGGAAATTTCATCCAAAACATTGAAGATAGAAATGCAACCCTGCAAGTTGACAAGCATGCAATTGCATAAAATCATCCCCAATACCTTTCTTTAGATCTCTTTAAATTTCTCATTTGTATACATTGATCGAAACTACTTGTCAATGACAAATGGGGACACGCATGGGATCATTTGATTGAATGAATTGAAATTGGTTGTCGCCTCGACCTTTATCTTTTTCCTAAGAGTATTGTTAATTTGATCGATAAATTCCTTCAAAGTCTTACCAGAATGCATAAACTCATCGAAAAAATGCATTCATGCTTTGAGACTCTTGTATAGTGTTCATACGAGCCCAAAAATACACTCTTCAAGTAAATCAGTACCTATAAAGACCTTTCACCATACAATCATTGCAGCCATGCATTAGAACCAAGTTCATACTTCTGAAGTAGTTGCCCTTGCTAGTTCTTAAATTTTGCACAAGTCTGTGAATCATATAAAGCACTCTGAATGGAAGTCTTCAATTCTCATTGAATTAGGAGTGGGATCCCACTTTTCTGGCAGTTTCCACATGATATGCCAAAACAATACATATGGCAATTGTCTAGAAATACAATGGCAATAGCACTCTTCATTACTCGATCTTGGTTTGTCATAATGAATTTGGGAGTCCGACCATTACACTTCAACCATGCTCGAAACAACCAGACAAAAGTACTTGTGTCTTCACTTGAAATCGAGCCAACCCCTAATAGTATGGACTACTCATGATGGTTTACACCAACAAAGGGAACAAAAGGCATATCGTACCTATTTGTTAGATACATCTTATTAAAGGTTATAGCATCTCTAAAATACTTATATGTTGCCAGACTTCATGCGTAAATCCAGAACACATTTATTATTCTAAACTTGTCATCCACATATATGACAATAACAAAACCATCATTTATCTCCCTCATTCTTTCAAAATAGTTACTAATTGGTTCGTCACCTCCTTTACCCAACGTTAAGTGTTTGGTTTTGTCAATAAAATCCCGACAATCTTTCTCTGCAAACTCGAGATTCTCAAACCCCTCCACTTCAACAACAAGTGCAGTTGAAATTCTTATTCATTCAAATACCTACTTTGTCATTCAAATCAAGCATCCTTTAACTATATTCATCTAAACACTTGAGAGATCTAAAAAATCTAGACTTATGTAGGCTTACAATATGATTGTGAGCAACCTCAACAGTGATAAAAATCCATCCCCATTAACCAAGTGAACATTTACCTTCCGCTTATAGTCCATTTTAACTGTTGGTCGTGGCCTCCCAACTTTACTATTGCTAGGATGGTACGTACTTGCCGCCATGCGCACACCTAATTGTCACATACTTTATACTCTCATTTGCCTCCCACCTCGTCCTTTGTGTCTTCATACCAAAATTCCCTTACTTGGCATATCTTTTGTAATAAGCTAGAAGCTCTTCCTTAGTGGCAAACTCCACACTAGATTTTGGTCCATCATCCAATACTTCATTAGTCTATTTTGCATCTTTATTTATGTTGGATGTTGTTTTTGAAAATGCAAGAAAATGGTTAGGGTTAGCATTTATATTATATATACTAGATGTGAAACCGTCAGGTTAAAAGAGTAATACTGTTAATAATATAAGGGCTTTCATTAGTTGTGTGTAATGTACCTCCAATATTCTTCTCACTTTCGGCACTATTATGCACGACTGATGACTCACTTAGGCATTGGGGGGGTCTTTTCAGATCTTCTAAACTTGTTCAGATAACTCGATGAAGGTTTAGGTATAGTTGATCCAAGAGGTGACCCTGATGGATGTTGTAATTAGGTAGCTTTGTTAGTTCATTGCTAATGCACATGGAACAAAAGTTGAAAAAAAAAACTCTACTTGGCTAATCTCTTCAAATCTTCTCAACTCCTCATAATTGTTGAACGATTTGTAGGGAATAGTTGGTCATAGAGGTAACATTGATATTGAACAAATTCATCTACCTGGCTACCCAATGGGTACATATATGGCATTGGATATGGATTTTGATATGTATTTGGAGGAATTATAAAGGGCGAGCAGTACGGACTGATGGCTAGATATTCCTATAATACACAAATAAACAATATATTAACTAAATAGAAATATCGGACACAGACATATCCAAATGACCAGTGTGTATCATACATGGGTTGATGACATTGATGTAGAAGGCCAGGATGGCCTTCTATTTTCCTTTTTATCCATCACGCTATTTCAATTGTAAATGCAGTAGTAGTTTAGAAATTAGTAACCATGTGCATCTTTTTTTTTTTTTTGGCCAAGATATTGGCTATTTACAACTAAAATAGAAAAGATTATTACAATTGAAGATGCAGTAGTAATTTAGAAATCAGAAACCATGTGCATTATTTTTTATCACAAGACCAAGATATTGGCTATTTGCAACTAAAATAGGAAAGATTATGAAGTACTTTGCAATGTAAAATGTCTACTTATTCATCATGCATGCATGGATGTAAAAGGTCTAAGAGCATCCTCATTCAATTCCTCATCTCTATCCCTATAATTTAACTCAAAATCACATTTTCTCAAATTTATCTCTAAATTTTATTCATCTTCTAAAAACCTCATATATCTCATTCTCCATCTCTATCTCTATTCTATTAAATAATATTTCTCTATTCTTTTTTTATTACTTTTTTTTCTCTCTTCCATTACAATCTTAACTACTAACTCTTTTATCTTATTATCTTTTTTTCAAATATCATTTTCTACTAAATATTTATATGATTTTGACTACCCAATACAGTATTTTTTTCAAACAGAAATTCGTATTATAAAAATAGTAATTTTTTATTTTTAGTTAGTGCTTTTTCTAATGTGATGGAGCATTTTTTTTTTATTTAGTACTCTTTATCAATTTCGCTAATGGGGATCCGTAGTCACGTATTAATGATAAAATTTTTTGTAATTTTTTTAACGGTAATATTTTTTGTCATTTTTTCAACAGTAGCATTTTTTGACTTTTCTCCAACGGTAACTTTTTTTGTCTACTTTCAAACGGTAACATTTTTTGTCTTATATGTAACGGTAACTTTTTCCTCTATAAATAAATATATTGCTAGCATTCACATTCTCACAAACTCAAGTCTAATTTCTTCTATAGAATCAAAATTCTATTGCATCATCTGATCTCCCACTTGCTTCATCAAATGGCTTATACTGTTTTTCACAAATTGTTGACATACGTATCCTCTGAAGATGATAGCGATGTTCTTAATGAGAAGGCCGATGGATAGTCATCAAGGCATTGTGGCAATCGCTAACGTCGTAAGTTTATTTGGCGTGATCATATTCAGGGGCACGAGTGCCTATTTTACGATTATTTCGTAGAAAATCTAGTATATCCTTCGAATCTATTTCGAATGAGATTTCGGATGAGCTGTCTCCTATTTCTCTGTATTCTAAATGAGGTAGAGTTTTACAAGCCGTACTTCTTCTAGAGAAGAGATAATACCGGAAGACTCAATTTATCTTCTATGTAAAAGATAACTGCAGCACTTAGAATGCTGGCGTATTGGGTTACTGGAGATTTTATGGATGAATACATACGTATTGGTGAAAGCACCGCAATGGAGAGCCTAAAAAAATTCTCTGAGACAATAGTAAGTGTTTTTTAGATGAATATCTGCGGTCTCCAAATGTCAATGATATTTCCCGATTGCTTGTAGTTGGTGAACAACGGAGATTTCCAAGAATGTTGGGAAGCATTGACTGCATGCATTGGAAGTGGAAAAATTATCCCGCAGCATGGAAATGTATATACTCCGGTCACATCCATGAACCAACTATTACTTTAGAAGCAATTACTTCATATGATCTCTGGATATGACATGCATTTTTTTGTATGCCCAATTCACATAATGATATTAATGTACTAGAGAGATCTTTTATTTTCACGGAACTTGCCCAAGGGCGTGCTCCTCCAGTCAATTACACAATCAATGGCAACGACTACACTATGGGGTATTACCTTGTGGACGATATTTATCTCAAGTGGCGAACTTTTATGAAGACGATTCCATCACCACGAGGGAATAAGAAGAAATTTTTTTGTAAAAGCACAAAAATCGGCAAGAAAAGATGTCGAGCGTGCGTTCGGAGTACTTCAACAACGATTTGCTATCATTCGTGGACCTTCTTGAATGTTCAAAGTGAAGGAACTAACAAATATAATGAACGTATGTGTTATTCTATATAATATGATCATTGAAGACGAGAGTGATGATAACGAGGGTTCGAACATTGAGTATGGTCAACTTGATGATGAACTCCCGAAACTCTCACCCAATCATACAATTGAGCTTACGGAATTCATCCAGCGTCATCATCATATTAGAGACAGCTCGGCACATCATCAGCTCTAATAAGATCTAATTGAACATCAATGACTATTATATTCCCAAAATTAGACATGTCACCTTAGTATAGTATGTCCTTCATGTTAGTAGTGACTATGTTTGAGTTAATCTCCGCTTTGTTTGTATTTCCTTCATGTTAGTAGTGACTATGTTTTTATTTTCAACGCTTTGTTTGTATTTCCTTAATGTTAGTAGTGACTATTTTAATAGTAATCATATTTTATTTCGTATTTCTTTCATGTTAATAATAACTATATTAGAGGTAATTTGTAATTGTTTTTGAAATTCATATGGGCAATTTCCTTACATCTAGTATATTAACAACACCACAAAGCATTGAAATATAAAAATTTAGTCCATCCATATACTCATCTATCATTGTCCGATACATAATAAACAAAATGATAAACTTTTTACAAAAATACAAATCAACATTTAATCTGAGTTACTTTCGCGTCTCGCCATAATTTCTTTCTGTAGTTGTTTAAAATATAACTGCTGCATTTCTGGCATGACACTTGTGTCCATCATCATAATGCGCTGATCTGATTCCTTCTTCGCGAGCTCTACTTTCTCGGCCTCTAACCTCACTCTTTCATCCTCAAGGTGTAATTTTTTTTCCTCTTTCTCCTTGTCATACTCCATCTTCTCGCCTTTAAGACGATAGAACTCTTTCTCTTGAGTGCGTGACTCCTCCAAAAGAGTATATTTCATCTTCTTGAGTTGGAAATTTTCCTCCGCTTGCTTGCCTTGAGCCTTTCATTTTCCTTTCTTAGCTTTCCTTCCCATTGGTTTGTCCAATTTGATCACTTCATTTTCCATTACATTATCCACCTCAACATCAAAAATTGAATCATCAGTAGCACCAGAACATCGAGTGGGGGTTAGGGATGGACACATCGTCTTCCTTTGCTTTGGATCCTCCTTTGTGGCCCTTCAAATCCACTTAGGTTGGTCCATCAACAAGTGCCAATAATGCTCGAATTGAAAGGAGCATTTCTCTAGCGATTGGTACATAACATTGGCCTTATCAAACTTGCATGTAAACAAAAAAATTCATGTTAAACCGACGTAGGAGAAAAAAAATTATTCATCTAACAAGTAAGAGTATGGAAATTCTACCTTGTCTTGATCGGTCATGCCACTTTGATTTAACCCTTCAACTTGGGCTAGTTTCGCACAAAACTTGTTTGTTGCCTTTTGAATAACCGACCACCGATGTATTAAAGAATTTATTGTCCGTTTATTTGTGGTTACTTTATATTGTTGGAAGTACTCAAATATTTTTTTCCAGAGTTGTTGGTGTTTTTGATCTGTTCCCTGGACGGCGTCAATGCTACAATTCAGCCATACGGAGACAAGTAACTTGTCTTCCTCGAGGTGAAGTTCGCATCCCTGACTGATTTCCTAATGCCGATAAGCTCGTTGGGGGATAAGGGTGGAGAGTCATCAAGGATCACAAGAGATGTTCCATTTTACCCATCGTAAGGGGGGTCGAGTTGAGGATCTTGACTAAAGAGGTTGGTAAAGTACATATGTCCATCTTCTTGTGAATCCATCTCTAAAAACGCATTGAAAATGTTAGACATGTCACCCTCTGAAGTTTGGGGTTTAGTCCGGGTCATTGGCTCAGAAACCGGTTGGTGACATCTTGGAAAGTTGGCCACCCATTGATGGCTGCAACAACCGGTTGCCAGTACTTGTTGGCCGTCCAGATTACCTAGCCATTGAGGAAATGACTATAAATTTCCCATATCCTCACATGAGGTTGTCATCATCACAACTGAGGGAGTATAGTTTACACATGATTTCTCTGTTACAACATAATACAAAACAACAACCAAACAACATGCAAATCACAATAATGCTAAATAATATATTGAATATATTATTAATTAAAAAGGCTCAGAATGGTGTAAATATTGACAGCATGCGTAAGCAAGGAGCCCAACATCAAATGGCTGCAAAACCCCACTTGAACCCTGATTGCCTTTTGTGGAAAGAACTACAGACTGCAATATGGTCATCTAGGTGAGGATTGCCCTGCCATATCGATGGGGCCCCATTAATACTTGTGACTTAACCCGTACTATAACACCATCATCATAGCCTAATAACAGCCCCCTCCCTTGAGAGATACACAAGACTGCAAAGGACCTAACATCAAATAAAAAACTAATATGAATTCCTCTCCCCGTTGCACAAACAGAATTCATGTGAGAACATCAAGAATGAATATGGAAGACATAAATAAACACAAGAGATTGATCACCATAAAGTTTTTTAAATAAATTACTTATTTAAATAACCATTCTTGCATTTCCAACAAGGGTTAATAAAAGTATTGAAGTGAAATATGAAAAAAATATTCTCGATCATGTACTGATATTCATTGATTGAAATAAAAAGATAAAGCATCAAATGGAAAGTTAATAAAGAATCCATTCAACTCTTTCATCTTTTAAAAAAATTTAAAACTCTAGAAAGTAGTTGTAAAGAAATTCATTGTCAAACAAAATCATTGTTGGTAAGAAAGATTATCAATGTATCGATCATAATTGCATAATCAAAACAAAAACAACAAAAAGATTCATATTCATCTAAAAACTTTTTAGAAATGTAAGACCAACAAAAGGCAGCCCAAAATGCATGCATTGATTCCAAACAGTATGGAAAATCATCAATACAAAAATCATCAAGATTATTTTCGCAGCAACTGAACTGAATGTGAAGGATCAGAAAATCAGCATAGAAAAATCATGGAGATTTTCACATCAATCGAATAGTATATGAAGGAAAATCAGCACAGAAAAATCATCAACCGAACTGGAAATGAAGGAAAATCATCACAGAAAAATCATCAAGATTTTCGCAGCAACCAAACATCATATGAAGGAAAATAAGCACAGAAAAATCATGGAGATGTTCGCAGCAACCGAACATATGAAGGAAAATCATCACAGAAAAATTGCAGCAACCAAACATTAGAGGAAGGAAAATCGGCACAGAAAAATCATGGAGTTTTTTGGGGTTCCCAAATAGTCTATGAAGGAAAAAAGGGCAGAAACTCCCTACAAGATTTTCGCAGCAACCAAACAGACGCCGATAGGAAAATTAGAACAGAAAAATCCCCAACATTTTTATAGCAACCAAACAAATGCTGATAGGAAAATTAGAACAGTAAAATCCCCAACATTTTCGTAGCAACCAAACAATTTACTCAAGAAAATAGACACACGAAAAGCATCAAAATTTTCACAACAATTAGACATCGGTGAGAAAATTAAAGCTTTCATCATCAACATTTTCGCAACAACCAAACAGCGGCTCCAAAATCAGAATGTGAATAGATTTCCCAACAGCCAAGCAGCAGAAAAAAAATATATATCCAAAAGCAAAAACAGATACCAAATGCATTCCAAGAATAATCGGATTCGCACATACCAAACACTCAAAGGAAAAGGCTTCGCACAGAGAGAGAAAGAGTTATAGTCGTTCAGCAGGAGAGGCGATGGACAAGGACACCAATCGTCGAGAGCAAAGCACGCGGGATAGGAAAATGAAAACTGACTTGGGGATGTACAGTCAGTCCTCAAAGATGGGGAATTTCTGTACACCCCGTAAACAAGCACCGCATTATAGGGAACTGGATGGAGTGATGATTTTATCAAAAATCTTATAATTTTTATCAAATTATAGGAAAAATTGGGAGATGCATAACGGGATGGGGATACTCTAATGCTTCCTAACCTTTTGAATCTCTCTCTCTTTGACACACTTTGATTTTTTCACCAAGTGTTATGTGTCAATCAACCCCAACATAGTACAAAGTCCAAACCATGTCTCCCACTTTTTATTCTTTTTCCAGCATTTTCTAAACAAGTACGTCCAACAACAAGAAATCTAAAGTAGTAAATATTATGGTAATCATCTTTTCTAACTAAGAAAATAATAGAAAAAATTAACTGTAAAGGGAGCATTGTCATAAGAGTTCTTTTACTCATCAATCATACACCACACATCACACTTGATTTTTTTTTTTTTTTTAATTCTTGTTAAACTAAAGGAATTGTTAGTTAGGAAAAGAAATATGTATTGTGTGTGGTGTAGGGCCGACTCTTCCATTAGGCAACTTAGGCAATTGTCTAAAGCTCTTAGTAGTAGAAGGCTCCAAAAAAATTTGAAGTAAAATTAATTATAAAGAAAAAAAGCAAAAATCCTAATTAAAAAAATAAATGAACTCAATGAGAAAATATCAAAAGTATCAAATAGATATTATATCATTACTAGTTTTAAAAGTATTTTCACGTAATAATTATTTTCCATACTCCTTATAAAAATACACTTATTATTTGTCATTATTAATTTAATAATAATGTGAAATTTATAAATAGCAAAATCTAATTTTCGAGTATCCATAAAAAGTTTTTATTTTATCCTTTGAAGAGGCAAGGGCTAAAATTTTTCCAAATGCCTAGATTTGTTTATAGAACTTTGTTGAAAATAATGATTATAATTGCTTCTAAGGCCCCGTTTAGATTTGAAAATAATTTCATCTCACCTTATCTTATTATTACAATTTTTTTAAATTTTCGCACGAAATATAATAAACAATTCAACTTTTTCAAATCTCAATTTAAAAGTTTCAAATTTCAAAATAATAATAATAATAATAAATAATAATAATAGATAATAATTTATTCAATTTTCATGTTTCATCTAAAACTATATCATCTTATCTCTGAATCCAAACCAACCTTAAGAGTCTAAAGCACGTATTGTAAAATTAAATTAGATCAAATCCTCTCTAAACTGATAATTTTCTAACAAAGATTAAATCAATTATTCGTTGAAAATGTGATATAAAATTCTAATCAGTAATTTACTTTGCAAAAGGATGGGAATTATTTTTAAATAAAAAAGTAATGTAAAAATTAAATTTAAAATTATTTTATTTTATTTTTAAAAAATGAAAAAAAGCCTCGCTCAAAATTTCTACCTTAGGCCCTATAACATATTGAGCCGGCCCTGGTGTGGTGTATAGATAATGAATAAAATTTTTCTTGTTATAATAATTGGAGAATCTCCATTCTATTTGTTTGAGTTAAATAAGTTATTAGTAGTTCAAGGCTTGGTATTTTCCATGTTAAGACAATCAAAACAGTCCAAGTCAGTTATATTACAGAAATATATTGGAAAAGCTTGAAATTTACCGTGTTTAAACAGTCAAAACAATCAAAGTCAAAATATTACAGAAAGATAATGGTCTTTTTCCATGTCATTCAAAAGAAAGAAAAAAATAGAGAAAATGAAATAGAGAGCAAGGTATCTGAGAAGAAAGTTTGACAGCTCTTAAAGGATGAGTCAAGAATCTCTATGTCCTTATTGTAGTTTTTATTTTTGCAAAAAAATACAGAAAAAAAATTAGTAAAACAAAAGTTGGAAAATAAAATGGTAGAGACAATGTAAAGAATGTAGATCTCTCAAACAAGAATGATGGTATGGATGTCTCAAGAAAATGAGCTTTTGAAAGCTACACAAGTTTTACCAAAAATGAAGTTTTAATTTGGATAGGGATGCAAAGATGTTTTCAACCCATAACTCGTGTCCTTCAAGAGTTACGACTTTAGAGAATGGTGGAGGAGAGAATGTTGCGACTGGCTGGTTGGTGGGGGAAGTAGACCAAATTCGAAATGAATTGGGTAAAGAGACAGAACGTGAGTTTTAGGCTATCAAGAGAAGAAAAAATAATAATAGTTTCACACTGGTAAGAAGTGTACAGTGTGAAGAGCCTTAAGGCTTTTCTGTAAGAGTTTTGCTATGTCCAAGCAAAGTCGCATACTGATCTGCGTACCAATACTGATTCTTTCATATTCAAAATTTAAATTAGCATTGTTTCAATAAAATATAATTTTTGACTAATCACATTAGATTGGTACACATATTAGTGCAACTAGATTTTTCCTTTATGTAGACTTACTATACTCAAAATAGATAATTATTTAATAATATAAAATACTTCAACTATTTCTTTTTAGAAAAATACAATAAGATCACGTCATGTTCAGCCTTACTAGCATCCCATACAAAAAATAAAATATTTTTTTATGGTCTAGATTTTTTCATTCATTTCCAATACGATCGACATAGTTTTTTTTTTACCCTTCTAATTCTTTCAATCTTTTCCCTTCCTTTGTCCACCTTCTTTTGCCTTTTGGAGTTCTATCCGGCAGTCAATTGTTGGTCTTTTTCTTATAGAATTGGCTCATCCTTTCTTTTAGAGCAAAGTTGCTTCATTCTTATGGTTCTATTGCCATGTCCTAATTTTTTCAAATATTAGAGATGGATCTTTTGACATCATAATGGTAACTTAAATAATAACAAATGAAAAATGAAGTAAAAATTTTCACATATAATCAATCGAGTTCAAACCATCAAACCAACTCAAATTCTTCTTTCATAAAATTTCAAACAAAACTTTAACTAATAAATAGACGACATTTATTTCATAGCTCTCATTTTAACACTACCATGTGTCCTCTAACTTATAGACATGCCCTTCTTTAATATCTATAAAATAAGAAATTTTACAGGTGAAACGTAAGTTTATGGCTCGATAAGTATAATTGATTAAGATATGAGGGGTCCAAGGCAACAACCCGCATGCGCACACACACACACACACACTCTCTCTCAGTAATAAAAACCCCTCACCACCACTTAGGTATTTTTTTTCCGTTCACTAGCCAGAGGGGGGTTGGATGAGGTAGAAGGTGTTTGTAAATTGTGGTCAAAACAATGCTATCATTTTGAAGCAGTGTGTACATCTTTAAGACAAATCTGGCCGAATGGGTGAGATGAGGTAGAACAGAGAAGAAATGATTGTCATGACCACGACTGTGATATTCCGTTTTTACGTGTATTTTCACTGAAAGAGTATTTTAATTTAATTAAAATATTGGTTATTTTATTTTAAATTATCAAATTTTAAGTGGAATTATTTAGTTGTGATATTTATCTTGTGGTGCTTTCTTATTACTAATTATTGTTTTGTGTTTAAATTATTGTTTAATTTATTTTAGTTTTTTTTATTTAAAATTTAATTGTTAGTTTTTACTACTTAATTTTTATATTTTAGCTTGATGTTGTGTTTAAACTATTTTATTCAATTTATAGCTTTTAAAGTTGCTTTTGTTGGATCAGTTTCTAGACTCTAGAGGTGAGGACTAGATCTCATTTCTTTTCCTCATCTTTTCTTTTTCTCTTTCTTTTCTCTTTTTCTTTCTTTTTTCTCCTCTTTTTCCTTCGGCTTTCTTTCTCTTCCGCGCGCGTTCTCTCCTTTTCTCCTTACCGTCGTTTTCCTTCAGCTGTCGTTCATCGGCGCCGTGACCTGCACTGCCCACCCAGTTTTCTTCCCCTCCAGCCGATGATCATCCCCACCAAATTTCACCACCATCAGAGCCACCGTTAACCACCATGAGCTCCTCCAAGCGGCGGCGTCTTTTCCCTCCAGCGTCGCCATCGTTCCACCTTTGGCCACCATCTCTTCACAGTTTCATCATCGACCACTTGTCGTCCTAAACCACCCATTTTTAGCTCCGATCCGTCGCCGGAGTAGCCCCCACAACCTCACTTTCTGTTTTGGGCTTTTTGGCCTTCCACAGCCGTTTTCGCCGCCACCCACGGCCAATCTCCACTTCTACTAGTTTCATAAAATACCTCTAAACCATTCCCTATCAATCCCAAGTCTTGGTTCGTCTCCATTCAAAAGTTGGTATTTTATAAACCACGGCCACAATGTTTTTACACTGTTATGTTGCTTTTTCTTTGCCCTTTTCAACTCGTTGATAATTCATAAATTATTATATAGCGCTGTAAGTATTTTTCAAACTTCATTTTAGATTTATATATATTATTACTTTTACAATAAATTTGTGACTGGTTGGTTATTCCGAACTGAGTTCGAGGAGTCAGAGGTCGGATGGATTTGAGGACAGAGTTGTTTGGTTGTTGTTGATGTTTAGTTTTGTTTGTTAATCTGTATCTTGATGTGTCTTGCCATTTGCATTGCATGGTGCATATATGTACATGTGTTAAATTGAGAAAACTAGATTTTCAGTTGTAAATGGTATTTTGGGTGCGTGTGTATCACGACCCCAAACCGGGATAGGGTATTATCTCGGTGGAGCTCTTCTGGTCACTCGAGAGTGGATAATACTGAGTGACATTCCTTGGGTTGTTGTTGGGCGATGACTGGATCGCACGATACGGTACGCTGTCGTGTCGACTCCGTGGTCCCTTGGCTGGCGGGGATTAGAGGATGCCTGGTCCAAGTACGCGCTGGGCGTGAGACTGGGTATCGCTTGTTTAGATGTCACATGCGTAGTCATTACCTGCGGTGTGACATAAGAGCCAGAGTGTGCGGATGATCCCTAGGGGAGATCATGGTGCATGTATTTTATTGGAACTGATTTTTGGATACTAGATATGGACCATTTTCTGAGAAAATGACAAGATTTTGTAAGAGAATATTGTGATCCATTTTCTGAAAAAATTGTGGTTTTCTTGGTTTGGGCCATTATCTGGGATAATGGTAAGGATTTGTTTTAAAGGATATGTTTTGGGCCAAAATGGAATTTTGGCATACGTGGAAAAATATGGATTTTTGAGACATGTGCATTTAGCATATTTTCATGCATATTGTCAAGTGTAATATATTTTTATCTTGTAGTGTTTAGATTATTATTTACCTACGGCACCATTTTTGGTACCGTATATGTTGATGTAGAGGTTGAGGAGGAGGAGACTGAGCCCGAGGAGGCAGCTCCGCCAGAGTATTTGACTTGGAGTTGTTTTACGCTGGAAAATATATTTACTTGTTTTTATGTTATGTAATTTGGATTTGAAACAATGTTAAACTTGTAATATTTTATTACGTGTGTTTTAAACTAGTTTGTATTTAAACAAAATTCTGGTACTTAGTTATAAGATTTTTATTATTTACTGCGTGGTTTTATTGTACACATGTTGTATGTACACATACTTGGCACTTGACAATGGGATGTGTGACCTTTGTTGTCATCATCCCGACGCCTCAATTTTCACGTGTCCGTACGTGGGAGTTGGGGGCGTCACAGGTGGTATCAGAGCAATTCGGCTTTGGGTAAAACCATATGTCTCATAAGTGGAGTACCAGAAAGTTTTAAAAGCTTGAGTTGAAATTATTTTATTTATTCAATTTGAATTGTTTTAATTTAATTTGATTCGATTTTATTTGATTTGAAATTAATTTATTAAATTTGAATTTATTTTATTTACTTCCATTTGATTTGGTTTGGTTTATTTGATCTTATTTGAATTGAAAGTATGTTGTTTTATTTGTTTTATTTATTTCAATGTATGTTATTTTATTTAATTGATTTATCCCTAATTTTATTTATTTTGTTTTAATTTATTTTGATTTGTTTTGTTCGGAGTTGAAAGTGGGGTTAAAGGTTACGCTATGGCAGAAAGACGGTATAATCGAGAATACTATTATTAGGCATGAACATTTAGTGTAGTAGGCTTGAATTCTTAGCGATGTGGTTTGCTTTTATGATGTTGAGGTGTGAAGGGAATGTTATGATTTAAGCGATCTTTGTAAGGTAAGAACTCACATCGCAATGAGGAGAGGAATTAGCTTTAAATCGCTTAAGATGATTGAGGTCTTAGATTTTGTAAAATTTATGGAATGAGGCTATAGAATAGGAGAGTGTAGGTTTGACAAGTTTTGGGGGAAATAGTTAAATTTCAAGTTTTAAATTTCACTGATTTGGATGAGCAATTTGGTGGTAATTGGGGATTTAGAATTTACAAGCATTTAAGGTGAATGTTTTGGATTAAGGCCACCAATCTTGAACATTTCAGAAAATGATTTATTATCCATTAATGTTTCAGATTTTGAAAGCTTTGGGAGTCGATTGTTCTATTATGGGGTGTAAGTTCATTGATCTTAGAAATTCCAGAAAATGATTTTTATGTGATTTAAGGTTTTAGAATTATAGAGTTGAAGGACCGATTTATAATAAGAGTTGAGTTCTTAGTTTTACAGACTTGGTGTGCTAGATTGATCTACTCTGGAAAGTGATTAGTTTGCAACCATTAAATAGGATTGATTAGAGTTGAATTACTGATGTGTGATTTTTTTTTTCAAGAGAGTATTTCTTTGGGGATTGAAGATAATAATCTAGTTCATGTATTTCTCTGATGACTGAGGATATCGATCTAGTTCAAAAAATAATTATTGTTAACTTGAGGTTGTAGTAGCAGATTTTAGGAAATGGTTTTTATTAATTCGAAGGAAATAAGTCCATCGAGGTATTGGAAAAAGTAGTTTGTGTTGATATTGAATGCGATAGAATTTGAGGCTTTATGATCCATAGACTTTTGGGAATGGATTATTAGCATGTTTAAGATCAATCTCGGTACAAAACTTTTAGCAATAGATGTTTGCTGATTTTAAGGATATAAGTTGAGCAGATTTAGGAATGATTTATGTTGATTTGCGGATATAAGTCCAGATGATGTAAATAGTAATAATGGATCACTTATACGTTGGAATGATTATTGGTTTTGGCTAAGGATGCATGAGATCGACATGTGATAGTGGTGAGTTGATTGGAGTGTTCAATCGAAACGTGTTACTCAATGGAATGTTGGTTGGCAATAATTGTTATGATTACCTTAAGGAATTAGTTGTGAATTGGGGTCGTATAAGAGAAGGGAGATGGACTTCAACAACATCTACAAGCTATTCCAAACATAGTTCGTGGTGGAGGAGATGACCAAAAAGTTCATCTAGAGGCATAAGTTCCAGACGAGTGTTTACCGAGATTATAAGAAAATCATACTTAGTAGGAAGTCCAACAAGAATGAATGATATGATTCGGGTTCACCAACACGCAACATGTTGACCAATGACATAGTGAATATCATAATAACTCTTTGCTTTATGAAAATAATCTTGGATAGAGAGGCCACCTGTATTCAATTACTCAGTTGGAAAAAAGGGTACAACTGGTTTTCACAAAAGGTATTCATTCATTAAACAAAAAAGGCTGGGAATCTAGGTTTACAATTCAAGAGTTTTTATGATTTTTTATTTAAATATTTTTACAATTTAATAAATAAATATAATATCTAAGGCTGTATTTGGGTGCTGAGGTGATTTGAGTTGATATGTGAATAATGGTATTTTATGGGTCCCATTGAAATATATTTAAATTTATGAAGCATGTTGATATATGTTTAACTTTGTATGAGAACTTGAAAAAGTAACGAGTTACATCAATAATTAGTTTGAGATAAATTGAGATGAGATTGACACCCAAACATAATCTAAATATCACAATATTAATTATTGTTCATAGACGTGGTAGACTCTTGCATTATTATTATAGAATCAAATTATTGTGTACGTTGATTCCTCCTTTATGGCCAATACTTATTGTGATTGCTCCATTTTCCATAGATATAACATTAGTACACATGAAACTACTTATAAATCTAGTCGGGTTCGTTCTCTAATTTTGAGGGCATGATTGCAAAGAGACAAATGTACAAGGTAAGATCCTGCTAAAGGCAATGACTCTGGCTATTTCTTCATATGCTATGAGTTGTTTCAAACTACCAAATCAGCTTTGCTCAGGACTTGAGGGTATGATAGCCAAGTTTAGGTGGGGGCAAAAAAATGAGGAAAGGCAGGTGCATTAGGTTAGCTGGAAAAAAAATGTGTTAGTCTAAATTTGTTGGGGGAGTAGGTTTCAAGGATTTGAGGCTTTTTAACATGGCTATGTTGGCAAAGCAAAATTGGATACTTTTACATAATAAAAAAAAGTCAGTTTTACAAGACCTACAGAGCAAGATACTTTCCCAACGGTGACATTGTTAATGCCTCTCCAGGTGGAACTCCCTCTTATGCTTGGAGAGAAATTTGGGAGGCAACAAACTTACTCATTAAAGGGGGCAGGTGGAGTGTTGGTAATCGGACTGCAATATATATACTGAATGATGTTGGGATACCTAGCTTTCGAGATCAAATAGGGGTTGTCTTAAGAAGTTCTGGAATGCTGTGTGGAAGTTGAAAGTACCTCAAAAGGTGAAAATATTTACATGGATTGTTTGTAAGTGTTGTGAAAAACGATGACAATGAATTGAAAAAGAAAATGGAATGAGAAAACAATCACACACGACACAAAATTTACGTGGTTCGGCAAATTGCCTACGTCCACGGGAGCTGCAGAGGATTTTATTATTGAGCAATATCACACTACAATGATGGATCAATCACTGTACGTCCACAGTATTTCTACAGTACGACCATATGATAGAATAATCAGATATATAGTTAAACGGCGAAAAAACCCTAAAATGCATGTTCCCTCGAGCGGCGTGTCGAGCGAACTTCCTTCCCGCATCCGCTCGAGCTCACTGTCGAGCTGACATCGAGCGTTCAACTCTGCCTGACTTCGCTCGAGCGACCAATGCCTCCACTCGAGCGAAACTACCTTCCGCCTCTGCTCGAGCTCACTGTCGAGCTAATATCGAGCGTTCGAATCTGTCTGACTTCTCTCGAGCGGCTAATACCTCCACTTGAGCGATGTGGACCAGACTCTACAATACTCAACAATTCTCCCACTTGGAGAATGTTTTGCTTTTCTGTCCATTTGTCAGCAACTTCATTTTGCTGTGGTGTCCCAGGAATGGTCTTTTCCATTCTGATACCCAGAGCTGCACAATACTCCTTGAACCCACCATCGACATACTCACCACCATTGTCAGATCTCAAACATTTCAGTTTCAAGCCTGTCTCTGTCTCAATCATGGCTTTCCAAATTTTGAACACATTAAATACACAGATTTATGCTTCAAAAAATAAACCCATACCTTCCTACTATGGTCATCAATGAATATGACATAGTAGCGAGAACCTCTAAGAGATGCCACTGGGGAAGGACCCCACACATCTGTGTGCACAAGATCCAGTCTTCCTGTCTTAGGTGTCCTGCCACTTTTCAAGAAGCTGACCTTCTTTTGTTTCCCCATAACACAACTCTCACACATACTGAGATCAACTTACTTCAGTTTTGGTAGCTTGCCTCTAGGCAGAAGTTCTTTAATACATTTCTGACTCATATGGCCAAGCCTGCAATGCCACAAATCTGTTGTGCTCTCTGCAACGGTAGTAGCAATAATGTCAATCAAACCAGTAGTCATATATAGTGTACCAGTTTTCTTACCCCGAGCCAGTACCAATGCCCACTTTGTGACCTTCTAGGTGCTATCTAAGAACACCACTGAATGACCACACTCATCGAGCTGTCCAACAGAAATGAGGTTCTTCTTCAACTCAGGAATATGCCTGACCTTTTGCAAGGTCCATTTGTTCTTGCCAGGGAGTGCAATATCAATGTCTCCCATCCCCACTACGTTCAAAGCCTCTCCATCAGCCAAATACACATTCTCAAAATCACTTGCAACATAGTTCTGCATTGGCTCCCGGTGGGAAGATGTATGGAAGGAAGCCCTTGAGTCCAGTATCCAGTCATCAACTGGACTATGAACTGCAAGCAATAGTACATCATGTACTTCTTCAGTTACCACATTAGCACTATCATTCTAGGTCTTCTTAGGGTTTTTGCAGTTCTTCTTTATGTGGCCAGCTTTGCCACAATTCCAGCAAGTTGCCTACTGACCAGGTCTCGACTTGCTCTTGCCCCTGTACTTTGATTTTGATTTTCCTCTGTTTGAGTTCCTATCTTGTGATCTCCCTCGAGAATCAACATTTAGAGCTGAACTCAAACCCGAGGTCTCACCTGAATCTTTCCTGCGCACTTCAGCCAAAATCAAATCACGAATATCATCATATTGCAATTTAGATTTACCAGCAGAATTACTGACAGCCATTCTCATGGCTTCCCAACTATTTGGTAGTGAAGCCAATAGTATCAATGCACGTATCTCATCATCAAATTCAATTTCAACCGACGACAATTGATTTGTGATAGTATTAAAATCATTCAGATGTTGTGCAACAGATGTACCATCTGCCATCTTCAAATTGAATAACTTTTTCGTTAAATGTACCTTGTTATTCGCTGACGGCTTTTCATACATACCTGACAAAGCCGCCATGAGATCCGCAGTCGTCTTCTCCTTAATGATGTTGTGTGCAACGGATCTCGATAGGGTTAATTAAATAACCCCCAGAACATGTCAATCCAATAGGTTCCAATTAGCATCATCCATCTTTTCCGGTTGCTTTCCCAATAATGGAAGATGAAGTTTCTTCTCATAGAGGTATCCTCTATTTGCATCCTCCAGTATCCAAAATCCGTGCCATCAAAGTCCGATGCCTTCAATTCATCTTCAGCCATCGTTGTTTCTCAGACCTGAACCTTGGCTCTTGATACCAATTGTTGTAAAAAATGATGACAATGAATTGAAAAAGAAAATGGAATGAGAAAAAAAATCATACACGACACAAGATTTACGTGGTTCGGCAAATTGCCTACGTCTATGATAACTGTAAAGGATTTTATTATTGAAAAATATCACACTACAATGATGGATTAATCACTATACGTCCACAGTGTTTTTACAACACGACCATATGATATAATAATCATATATATAATTAAACGGCGAAAAAACCCTAAAATGCATGTTCGCTCGAGTGGCGTGTCGAGCGCGCATCGAGCGAACTTCCTTCCCGCATCCGCTCGAGCTCACTGTCGAGCTGACATCGAGCGTTCAACTCTGCCTAACTTCGCTCGAGCGGCCAATGCCTCCGCTCGAGTGAAACTACCTTCCGCCTTTGCTCGAGCTCACTGTCGAGCTAATATTGAGCGTTTAAATCTGTCTGATTTCGCTCGAGCGGCTAATGCCTCCACTCGAGTAGTGTGGACCAGACTCCACAGTACTCAATAGTAAGGATGCTCTTCCTACAAAGGCTAATATGATTAGTAGGACAGTTAATGTGGAAGCTAACTGTTGTTTTTGTCAACATCTAGTAGAGGACTTGGGACATGTTTTACTTTTATGTCCATTTGTTCATGACTTATGGGTGAAAAAGTTTCCTGATTTGTAGTAGCTTCATTAGTTTAGTGCTTTTTTGTCTACTGCAATAGATGTTTACTCGAAAGGTTTCGCAGATGATTTGACAGACTTCTTCCTAATGGCTTGGGGCATGTGGTATAAGAGAGGTAAGATGATTCATGATAAGATTTGTTTACATCCTCAACATGTTATCTCCTTTGCTCTTTCTCAGAAATGCAAGTCTGTCACTTGTTTGCAATTGTAGGGAGTCACTCAGTAGTCTGAATATAGGTGGTCACCTTCACCAGAAAACTGGTTCAAGTTAAACATCGATGGGGCATTGTTCTTTGACTATAATAAGATAGGTGTTGGTGCCATTTTAAGGAATTCACTGGGTGATGTTTTTATGGCCTTCAGCAGAGTTGAACATGAGTTTCTTGAACCAGAAAATGTTGAGGCAATGGCTTTATTGAGAGGTCTCTAGTTTGGCATGAACATTGGCATCCAAAACATTTTTATTGAAAGTGATTGTCTTTTGTTGGTGGAGGAGGTTAACAAGGGTGATGAATCATTTTCTTTTATAAGAACTGTTGTCTCTAAAATTTGACAATTGATGCAAAGCCTCCCTCATTGCAAATTACAACATGGAAATTGACTATCAAATGTAGCTGCAGATCGACTTGCAAGACATGCATGGTCGATTCAAAATATGCAACTTTGGTGGCATAGTTCTCCTGTTTTTATTGAGAATGTTATTTATGTTGACAAACAGTCTTGTAAATAGGTTTGAGTTGTTATTCCTCTCTTGAAATGAAGTTATTTTTTATAAAAGAACTAATAGAAATAAAGAAGCGTTGTAGAGAGAGAGAAAAAAAAGAAAACAATTTTTATAAATTTAGATTATATAAGTGTTGTGAGAAATCCAATTTTTTCATTGAGAGTCTTGCTTTTTCTTTTTAAACATTCAAAATTTATCAGCCTTAAAATTATATTTAGTATTAATTAAAAAAATAACAAAGAAAGAGTGAAAAGATGGCTAGTCGGAAAGTCATTTTCTAACATTAATATATTTTTTTAATAAGTTCTAACATTAAAGATGGCGGGTTGGAAAGTCATTTTCTAACATTAATATTTTTTTTGATAAGTTCTAACATTAATATTTGATTGTATGTCGAAAGAAAATGAAAGTGAGGGTTATTTGGTAAACTGGCGTGCGTTCCAATGCCAGCTTTGGAAATATTAAAAAAAGGGGGTAGAAACTCAGCTGAGTGTTCAAAAAGTCCCCAAACTCCTCTCTCTCTCTCTCTCTCTCTCTCTCTCTCTCTCTCTCTCTCTCTCTCTCTGTCTCTGTGAGAAAAGTCTCGCAAATCGCCCCGCCTAGTATTTGTTATTGTTTGTTGGGGAAAGGGGGTTGGTGCTTCGGCTCCACCCACCTCCCATCCTCGCCGCCCTAGGCATTGTGTTTTTTTTTTCCCGTTTATTTATGTCTTTTTCTAGTTGGTTTTTATGTGATTTTCTATTAGCACAATCACTAGCCAATCTACTGCCTTCCGGTGATCAAAGGTAGCTTCCCCAACATCCTCGCCGGCCTAGGCATTGTTTTTTTCCGTTTATTTATGTCTTTTTCCAGTTGGTTTTTATGTGTTTTTTTGTTAGCACAATCACTTGCCAATCTACTGCCTTCCGGTGATCAAAGGCTGACACGCGCCCCCCCAACAGCTTCTCCAGGTGCCGATTGTCCTGTTAGCGGAAGAAATCAACTTTTCGTGCGGCGCGTATGGCTCACGTGCGGCCTATGCCGCGAGTGAGATTCACGTGCCTCCATGTTTCGGGGAGTTTTCTATCGCCACGCGCAGCAATTTCTGAATTAGCACCTTCGGATCTTTCAGATTCAACTGCTTTTCACTCTCCAATTGTGGCGCGTGGCCTGCACGGGTTGCCACTGCTAGTTTTGGCCCTTTGCCGGCGATTCGACACAGTGACTGATTGCTACGCTATGTTTCAACTTTCCTTAATCCATAATTGAGTGAAAGTGGATGTAATAGTTTATTCCAGCCAATCCAGACCAACACGTTGCAACACACCCTTTTGTACTGCGGCTTTCAGCCACAGTTTTATATTCTGTTCATCAAACTATATTAAAACTATTATCAAGCGGTCTTCCCCTTGTGGGAAATGGGTGAGAGCAATTTGTTTGGTTTCGATTACTCTCTTTATTTTTTCTTTTTGTGTTGTAATGTGTGTTAGCTTTGGAAAGACTGTAGGGGACTGCTATCTTATTGAACTTATATCTTGTATCTATTAGTTTATCTATAAATATCATACTTTCAAGAAGAGAAGGAAAAAAAAAAAAACTTGACCGAGCTTTCGGAGGGCTCTAGACTATAGAGCAACAAACAATAGAAGTTTTAAAAACGTATAGGGTACTGTCTGTTTCTGCGAATTCCCATTAATCCAACATTATCTTTTCGTACCATACACCTTTCTCAAATATCGAATATATCCCTTATCTTCATCATTTTTATAATTTTTTATAATTTCTTCTTATTTTATTTAATTATTATAATTTTTTTAAATTTTTACATAAAATAAAATAAATAATTTAATTTTTTTTAAATTTTAATAATAAAATAATATTATAATAATATATTTTAATAATATTTTATTTAATTTTCAGTCCGACCCATTTCACCGTTCTTACTATCCCACGTCTTACCATCGGAACAAACGATGCTTAACGATAGCTCACTTCGCTAGATACAAACGATGCCTTAACGATAGCTCACTTCGCTTTTAGCTCGCATTCCCAATCAAGCTCATTGGCTCCACAACAGTGAAACACACACACACACTCCCTCTGTCTTTTTGTTTTTGATTCCCCGCCGGAAATTCCTCATGATTTCCTGCCGGATATCACAACCCTAGCGCAATGCTTCTCTGTTTCGGTTTCAGCTTCTTGCCTCTTCAGATTTGAAAAAGCGTTATTCAGGTGCAATTATATTCTGTGTATCGGAGTTTGCGTTTACATTGTACTTCTTGCTTCTCTTTCGTCCTCTCTCTTTCTGTCCGGAAGTGTTCATCTGAACTAGATTGACCCGGAAGCTTGAATTATTTTGGGCTAGAGAACCTGCATTTTGTGCAGACCCAAGTATTGTCATCTGCTTTCAATAGCAGAGGTGTCGGTTCTGAACTTGCATTCCAGTTTCTTGCAAAATCTTAGACTTCTAGGTGGCTCTACCTATATCTTTAGTTTACTTGAACGTATTTTGAAGTTGGTACTGAATTATCACCAGTTTGTTAAAGTTTGAGCAAATGAATTTGGGTTTTACGCATGGGAGCCAAGGAATGACAGCGACCGGTCAGCTAACTAAATAATTGCATAAGGAGTCGAATTTTTTATCTTCTGAAATCCAAATGTGAAAATGATTTAAGATTCAGAGTCTATTAGTTTTCTTTTCTTTTCTTTGCTACTTTTTCCTGCAAACCAAACAGAGCATTTGCGAAAATTTCGCTACATTTTTATGCACTTTTATTTGGCTATTGGTGGATCAGATTGTTAGTTTCACTTTGCTCGAGCTGGTGAACTAGGATGGAAGAAGCCTTGGTACAACCAGGTGAAGATGTAGTGGAAAAGCCCCTAATTCCAGAGAAACAGATCTCTGTTGGTTCATCAGAAAGCACAAAAGAGGTTTTCAAAACCGTGAAAGTTAGTGTTGCATCGGTCTCAAGTCTCTCGGAGGCAAAGGGTCATGTCAGGAAGAGATTGGACTACAAAGCTGGTCTGGACGCTGCGTCGAATGTGATGAAACCAACTGTAAGTGCGTCACTGAAAAGTTCAAATGTCGTTCCGGCGGCTAGGCGAAACAGTACAGGAGGCTTGCCCGAGAAGCGGCAAAGCAATATTGGCTCGGTTGCGGGGAAAAAGACTACTCCTTTTGTTTCTGCACCAGTAAGGCGGTCTCTTCCGGAAGTTAGGAGTTCATTGCCTTCACCTATTACCAAAGCTTCGCCACGAGCTAAAGTGTCGGGGACTAGAAAGTCTGTTCCCGTGTCACCAGTTGGTCGAAGTCTGAACACATCAACTGGGTCCGATGTTGCTAAACAGGAGACTGCGAGGAAGTCTTCAATGAAGCCAGCATCATCAGCCTCTTCTCCTTCTTCTTCTAGAATGGTTACTTCTACGTCATTGGGCAGCAGTGGTAGCAGCGGAATTAGGAAGACGGTTTCAAAGGTTTCTTCCTCGTCAGCTCGTTCACCTTCAGTTTCCAGTGGATTGAGAGCTCGGTCTTTGTCGTCATCACTGGATAGGAGTTCTAGTTTATCTGGACGCAGGCAAGTGGCGAATCCTGAAAGCCGGGATTCAAGGTTCATTGCTCTTCCACAGGTGGAGATTAAAGCTAGTGATGATGTGGTATGCACCATCTGCAGAACTTTAAATTATGCATGGTGGTAAAAGGGTAGCTTAATTAAATTAAGGATCTATCCTGCTTTGGTTTAGTTAACTTACTTTCCAGAGAGATTCTCTTGAGAATAAATGATCTTTTTTTCTTTCAATGAAAAAATTCAGTCGGCCTTGAAGGGTGAAGTTGCTTATTATTAGTCTGCCGTATGTTAGTAGCATCGCTTGTCTTCTTCTTCTCATTGTGCCTGTCGAGCACCATGGAATATATTCCATTAGACATCTTTTCTCTTGATGACAGTAGCACATCTTTTAAATCTCTGATGGAAATATGGGCATTTCAGATAGTCATTGCGGCATAACTGCAGTTCAAGTATACTAACCGTACCTCTAAGATCATCTAATGATTGGTGCTACTAAATTACTGTGAGATTTTAATTTTATTTTGTTCTCTGAGTCGTTTCACATAGCATAAAAAGGGTAACTTCATTTTGACTGCAAGAATTGACTATTAGGGATGGCATCTTAGCCAAACAGAATAGATCCTGTCAATACTATTATATCGGAAATAAAATCTGTTAGTTCATTGCTTATTAGTGATTTGTTTTGTGTTATATCAGAGGTTGGATCGTCGAGGTCATAGAGTTCGGAGTCTCAATGCAAGTGGCTTGAACTTGTCAGCAAATTTAGAGGTAACCCGATCTTTTATCTGATGTATTATTATTTTCACTTAATGAATAAATATTCTATCATTTTGTAATTAAATGCCTTGTTATTATTGCTTTTAATCCTCTGTCAATTTCTTGTGCATGAAGTTCTGTGCCTTAAAGTTTTGATAAGTGAAATAGCTTTTTAGTTGATTCTAAACTCATGTCTTGCAAAATTGAAGTTTACTTAATAGGGTGGTTAGCATGTGCGTGGTACATTGTAGTCTTCCTTGTAGCAATGCTCTTGTTATTGAAAAGGGGCTTTTACCATCAAAATAAGGGTCTTCCAAAGCTTATTGCCTTTAAATTCTTTGTTGAATGGAAAGGTTGATTTTAAGATACAAAAGGAAAAGTTTGCCACAAATTTTCAAAAACCACACGGAGGATGTTCATTTTCGAGAAGAGGAACTTTTGACAAATCAATAAAGTACATCGGGTGATTGAGTGATGCCCAAGGAAGTTGTGGATCTCCTTGCATGTTGGTGTGGTTTTGAGTCAAGGAAAAGTATTGCTGCCAGATGGAGAATGATTCCCTTGTGTCTAATGTGGTGTATATGGCTGGAAAGGAATGGAAGATGCTTTGGAGATGAAGAGAGTTCTTTTGAATATATTCGCTATTTTTTCTTTTCTTTTCTTCTTTGAGTTTGTGGGCTAGGATCTTTGTGAGGAATGATGATATTGTACTAAATCTATTTCTATCGTAGTTTCCTGCTTTCTAGTGTGTAGTAGGTGTTTCCTTTGTATACTTCTTTTGTACTTGGGCTGTGCCTATGCTTGGTAATAAAATTCTTATTAACTATAAAAAAAAAGAAGTACATTAGGTGATGGGATGGCTCTTTTATTACTTTTAGAACTTGGGGGATGCTGTGATTGTTTCCAGGAGCTCTTTCTTTATTTGAATCAAGAGTTCTTATTTTCTTTCTGTGTTATTGGAGAAAAACCAGAACAACTTCACAAAATGGAACCATCTCAAACTAAAAGACCCAAACTACTTCAAAACTTGGAACAGTTTCAAAATAAACTGACTGTCTATTTTGTCTGCATCATAGTTGTGTAGCATTAGTTGATTTAGGAGCGCTGATAATCCTCTTTTGCAGTTTGTTTATCTCAGAGACAATCTCTTGTCTACATTGGAAGGAGTTGAGATACTGAAGAGGGTTAAGGTTCGTTATTTCGTGATATACATACACATGCACACACACCGGTTTTATTCGATTCTATTCAATGGACATTGTACCAGATGCGAAACATAGATTTGTGAAAGAATAGCTTGATGTTATTGGTAGTATTGATTCTTCACAGGTTCTTGATTTGAGCTTCAATGACTTTAAAGGGCCTGGATTTGAACCACTTGAGAATTGCGAAGCTCTACAGGTATGTGTCTCATGTGTATTCATATTTTGATGGCAATGATTCGGCATTTGTTAGAGTTATCAATGCAATAGGGTCCAGCATGTTTATTATTTTTTAACTGCTGTAGCAACTATATCTCGCTGGGAATCAAATTACATCACTTGCAAGCCTCCCACAGCTTCCTAATTTAGAGGTATTCCTTTGAAGCTTTGCTGATCATCAATGAATGTTCACGCTTCAGGTGGTTAAAATAACTGTATATTTTTTCCTCTCCTCCCCCCTTATTTTGCAGTTTCTTTCTGTTGCTCAAAATAAGTTGAAGTCTCTTTCAATGGCTAGTCAACCTCGACTGCAGGTTTGTCCTTGTTTTATGTAGGTTATTTCTTCCTCATCACCACTTTATGAAGTCATATTTTTTACTTAATTTTCATGTAGGTATTAGCTGCCAGCAAAAACAAAATTTCAACTCTAAAGGGTTTCCCACATTTACCAGTTCTTGAGGTCAGTCCTGTAATTTTGTTTGTTAGACATGGTGCATGCTAGATAGTTACTCAAGTAGTCTTACATGTTCTTGTTTTACTCAAGTAGTCTTATGTAGGCTCTTCATAAAAACACCTCAGTCTCACATTGAGAATATGGATAACCCACCTAGAGTGGTTAGGTTATAAACGTAGTCATGGGTGCTAAGCCCCACAACAATTACTTACAAGGTGAAACCGGGCTTGTAAGTGAGCTTCAAATGGACTGGTCTTTTTTGGGATAATAGCATAGATATGGCTAGCGCTTTTCCAAGGTCGTTACGCTCTCATTTCATCATGCATTATATTTAATAATACTAACCCACTGTAGAAAATCTGTTGGTTTAAATCACTATCATTTAAGTTCTCTTATTGCCAAAATATGGTGGGGATGGGTTGATTTGGGAAATTTTATTTGTTTAGCTCTGAAAATTAATAGAAATACAGGAAAGGGATTTGGATAACCTATCAGGAATTTGGGATAAGGACTTGTAGAGTTTGTGGATGAAAGTTGGATGATCCATAGTATCTGGATTTTCCAACATCTCACCTTGTCAACTTTGACAATAAAGTAATAAATTCTTTTGAAATATTATTATGTTCAGGGAGTAGCAATCAATTCTTTTGGTAGGCTTACCTTAATGAAATTGCTCTTAATTTTATTTTTTATTTTTTATTTTTATGTCGGAGAACCTCTCAAAGGCAGGGCCCTTCGGACCCACCCTTGTAGAGTAAACCCCAGTCCCGTGCACTGCACCCTTGAAAGTTTCCCTGCACGGAATTGGTTAAATCACTGGATTTTCACTAGGGGGTGTGGCCTCAAAGGATTGTTTGCACTCATGAGGTTTTGAACCCTGGACTTTACATGAAAGTGCTCTGTTAACCTGCCTACATACTTCTTTATTGTCAATGATATCTATCTATGGCAGTAAATATATATGGCTGTAACTAGCAGTAGTTGTATATATGTGTATAGGCGCCAACTTTAGTTTTATTTCCTTTCTAGTATTCCTTTATTCTTTTCTATTTTACAGATGACTTGTAGGCTGTAATTAAGACTTGGCAGTATATATAATATATTGAAACTTTCATTTGAGGGTATTCAAGCAAACTTGACATGGTATCGGAGCCCTAGATTTTTTTTTTTTTTTTTTTTTTTTTTTTTTTTTTTTTTCTGGGCAATTTTTTTCAGCAAAAATACCTTTCATATGAAAGACCTTGGCCCACTTCAGTATTTTCTTGGTCTCGAGGTACATTTTTGTTCCAATGGTATGCTTTTGCATTAGCACAAGTATACCCAAGAGATTCTCACCTTGGTTGGCTTCAATCTGGGATTAGCATGGACAATGCCAGGAAGGGTAGTTGAGTTACTAGCAAGTTCGAGAGGAATATCAGGGATAGCACAGATTGCAGCACTGTGGAAAATGGCCCCCATTTGTATCTTATAGTGCATCTGGAGTGAAAGAAATGATAAACATTTTGAGGACCAGAAAAGATCTATAGAAGAATTTAGGAGTTTTTTATATAAGACTTTGTTTTCGTGGGCCGTTGCTTTAGAGTTTAATGGTCTCAGCTTTCATGATTTCCTTGTAACAGTTTCTAGCTCTTAAAACGGTGCATTCACATGTATACTTCCAATGTACCTGACTTATGCCTTTCTTTATATCAATAAAATTTAATATTACTTATAAAAAAAAAAAAAATTCTAGAAACTCCGTACTTACACCTTTGGAGGTCAATTTAAAGCTTTGTTGGGATGAGGGAGACCTATTATCTGATCCATCTTTGTATCGGCAGTTTGTAGGGAGTTTAAATTACTTGACTATTACCCGACCTGATATTTCCTTTGCTATCCAGCAAGTCAGTCAATTTATGCAGGCTTCTTGAATCTCATCTAGAAGCAGTACGACAGATCATTCGTTATCTCAAAGGTACCTCTGGTAGAGGTTTATTCTTTCCTACTGAGATTTCCTTACAATTAACGGGTTACAGTGATGCTGATTGGGCTAGTTGTGTGGATACTCGTTGTTCAGTTACTGCTTGGTGTATGTTTTTTGGTAATGCTTTCATTTATTGGAAAAGTAAGAAGTAGGATCGAGTATCCAAATCTTGTACTGAATTTGAGTTTCGTGCTATGTCATAAGCATGTTTTGAGATTGTGTGACTTTGGGGTTTAAAGAGTGAACTTTGTGTTCTGCAACTTACACCTACTCCTCTTCATGTGGATAACACCAGTGCTATTCAAATTGCGGCCAATCCTGTGTTCCATGAGTGCACCAAGTACATTGAAGTATATTGCCATTCCATTCGTGAGGCATTTGATCATCATGTGATTTCACTCCCTCACATTTCTACCGAACACCAAACTGCTGACATCTTTACCAAGTCTATGTCTCGCCATCATCATCAATTCATGATTGACAAATTGATGCTTCCTGATTGATCGACATCAATTTGAGGGGGGATGTCAATGATATCTATATATGGCTGTAAATAGCAGTAGTTGTATATATGTGTATAGATGCCAACTTTAGTTTTATTTCCTTTCTTGTATTCCTTTATTCTTTCCTATTTTACAGATGACTTGTAGGCTGTAATTAAGACTTGGCAGTATGTATAATATACAGAAACTCTCATTTGAGGGTATTCAAGCAAACTTGACATTTATTTCCACTTTCCACAAACAATGCCAACCGTATTGAGAAGCTAAAGTGGGATTTCTTGTGTAGTGGGATGGGGTACGAGTTTTAAGTTCCATCTTGTGAATTTGACAACAGTATGTACAACATCTTTTGGGGAGGATTGGGTGTTCGTAAATTGGTGATGTTTAATGAAGCCCTTTTGGGGAAATGGATGCAACGATACTGGTAAGAAAGGGAGACTTTATGGAAGACTATTATATTTGTTCTTCGATGAAGCATGGGGTGGCCGGTGCTTGGATGAGATATGTGGACCACATTGGGTGAGTTTGTTGGCATGACATATGGCGTGGTGATAGAAATTTTGACGAGGAGAACTCTAAGAGGCTTTTTCCTAAGAGGCTTTTTCAAGTGACAAGTGATCTTGTAGGGGAAGTGGGATTTGTGCTTGGGGAAGAGAATATGGAGGAACATCTGGATTTTAGAATGCAGTACTTGATTTCGTTGAATTGTTTGTTTCCAGACCAATCTAGTGTCTCAGACTGGGTGTTTAACATAGTAAAGGACATTCAGGAAATAGTGGGTTTGAAGTGTGAAAGATATGAGGAGCAGTTCATGGTCTTACTTACCGCTATTGAAGCAGGTCATCAACTATCAAAGGAAAACTAGGGTTTTCTTTACTTAAGATGCAGCAGTCTCCTAATAGGATATGTTTTCTAATAGTTATCTTGTATTTAAATTAAACTTGTACATATTTAGATAGGATAAGTCAAGTAGTTAGTGGAGATTCAAATTGAATCACAATCTTATCTTTGTAACCCGAGGACTATTGTTTATTTAATGAGAAGAAAATACCTCAAGAGGTACTTCGGCTAAAACTCTGACATGGTATCAGGAGCGGCTAAAACTCTGACATCAACAAAGAAGGAAAGTTGGTTCAAAGAAACAGTGTGAACTCAAGATGCTAACTTGGTCAATGAACTCTGAAGGTAGTTCTAGCAGGGATAGGGCTAAAGGGAAGGGGTTGGCCTATCCCAAATGAAACAAAAAATTGTCTCGTGGAATGTTCGTGGACTTAATGAGGCTAGTAAGCATTTTCAAGTAAGAAACTTGCTGCAAGGGTGGAAGGTGGACATCGTTTGTTTACAGGAGATGAAGTTGAAAGTAATAACTACAAGAATTGTAAGAAGTATATGGAGCTGCGTACACGTAGATTGGGTTTATTTGGCAGCTAACAGGGCCTCAGGAGGTGTGTTGGTGATGTGGGACCAATGAGTGGTGGAGAAAAGGAAGGAGTTCATAAGGTTATTTACGGTGGCATGCTCCTTTAGGAGTATGTTAGATGACTTTTTGTGGGCCTTTGTGGGTGTTTATGGTCCTAATTCAGATAATGATCGAAGCTTATTGTGGGATGAACTAGCTGGAGTACACAGTTGGTGGGATCTTCCATGGTGCATTGGTGGAGACTTTAATGTAATAAGATTTCCCAGTGAGTGCTTTGGCAATAGAAGAATGCGTCCGGCAATGTCAGATTTTTCGGAATGCATCTTTGAGTTATCTAGTGGATTTACCAATGGCGGGGGGGTCCTTGCATGTGGGCTAACAATCAGACGTGGTCTCGATTAGATAGATTCTTAATCTCTTCGGAGTGGGAGATTCATTATTCGGAGGTTTGGCAAAAGAGATGCCTCGACTATGCTCAGATCATTGACCCATCTTGTTGGATTGTGGTGGGATTCAAAGAAGATGTCGATATTTTAAGTTTGAAAACATGTGGTTGAAATCGAAATGTTTCGTGGATAGGGTTAGACAATGGTGATCTTCTTATCAGATACAGGGTGCTCCTAGTTTCATGTTTGCGAGTAAATTGAAAGCGTTAAAACAAGACCTAAAGCTTTAGAATAGATAGTCTTTTGGCGACATTGGGGCACACAAGGAAAGTAAGATAAGGGAGATTCATGAGCTAGAAAGGTTACAAGAGTCTAGGACCTTAACACGAGAAATCAGACCAAAAATTAGTGCTGGTTGCAGATCTCGAGCGGATCATTCGACTAGAAGAGACCTTGTGGCAGCAAAAGTAGAGAGCGGTATGGTTGAAGGAAGGTGATTGAAGTACTAAGTTTTTCCATAGGGTAGCCAATTCTCACAGGAGATACAATAATATAGAGGCCTCGTTTAGTTACACAGTTAAGAGGAGATAAGATGAGATGTTTTGTTGAAAGTTGAATAAAATATTGTTATAATATAATTTTTTAATAATAGTTTTGTTTTAGGATTTGAAAAAGTTGAATTATTTATTATATTTGTATGGAGATTTTAAAAAGTTGTAATGATTAGATGAGATGAGATGGTTTAAGTTTGGGTAAACAAACGGGGCCTGAGATGTTGAAGATTGGTGGGGTAGAGTGTAAGGATGAGCAGCGGATCAACAACCATGTAGTTGGTTTTTATGAACAGCTACTTACTGAGCAAGTGGGTTGGTAGCCTAAGCCTGATGGGCTGGTTTTTGATGCCATTGGGCCTATGGATGGTTGCCGTTTGGAGAGGCCTTTTGAGGAGGTCAAGCCGAAACGCCACTTTTATTGCTTTGATACCAAAGAAGGTTGGGGCTGCGAAGATTAAGGAATTTCGACCTATTAGCCTAGTAAGTGGGGTTTATAAGATTCTTTCTAAGGTTCTTGCGAATCGCCTTAGCGAGGTTGTGGGAAAGATAATCTCAAAGCTCCAAAATGCTTTTGTAAATGATAGACAGATTTTAGATGTGGTTCTTATTGCAAATGAATGTCTAGACAGTAGACTGAAAGCTAGCAATGCAAAGATCATATGCAAGTTAGACATGGAGAAGGCGTATTGGGACTTCTTGCTTGACCTTCTTGGGAGGTGTGGTTTTGGGGAAAGATGGCGATCATGGATCCGTTGGTGTATATCTACGGTGAAATTGTCAGTTTTGATAAATGGAAGCCCAACTGGATTCTTCAATAGCACACGAGGTCTAAGACAAGGAGATCTACTGTCCCCACTACTCTGTTATTGTGATGGAGGCTTTGAGCATATAATCTCAGCCCTGGTTAACAATGGGCGTGTGACCAGTTATTCGATTGGATCTTCGGGTGGGGAACTTATTAATATTTCTCATCTATTGTTTGCAGATGACATTTTAATCTTTTGTGAGGCTGATCATAATCATGTTCGAGTATTGAAGGCCCTTTTACTTTGCTTTGAATTAGTTTTGGGGTTGAAAGTGAACCTGGACAAATCAGAGATGGTGCTTATTGGAGGTGTGCAGCGTATACGACACTTGGCTAATACTTTGGGGTGTAAGATCGCCGCACTTCCTATGACATATCTTGGGCTTCCGTTGGGGGCCGCCTCAAGAGCGGCTTTGGTATGGGATACAGTGATTGAGAAAGTGGAGCGTCGATTAGTAGGTTGGAAGAGAATGTACCTGTCAAAAGGGGGTGAGATTACCCTAATCAAGAGTACCTTATCTAACCTATCGACATATTTTTTATCCTTGTTCCCTATTCCAGTAAGTATGTTGCTTTGAATTGAGAAACTACAATGGGACTCTTTGTGGGGTGGGTTGGGTGAGGAGTTCAAATTCCACCTAGTTAGGTGGGAAAAGGTGTGTAGTCCTCTCCCTAATGGTGGTTTGGGCGTTAGAAATTTGAGTCTTTAATCAGGTGTTACTAGGAAAATGGCTGTGGAGATACCATAAAGAACCAGAAGCCCTATGGAAGTTAGTGATTGAGAGTAAATATCGTGGCCTTTGGGGGGGTGGTGTACCAATGAGGTGAGAGGGACATCTGGAGTGGGGTTGTGGAAACATATAAAAAGAGGATGGGGGGTCTTCTATTGTCACACAAGATTTTGTCTAGGAGAGGGGTCAGGATCAAATTTTGGTATGATGCTTGGTGTGGTAATTGTGCTCTGAAGGATTAATTTCTGCTCCCTTTAGGGTCGCAAGTGCTAAAGGGTTTCAGTGGCGGATGTCGTGATAGTGGGGGAACAAATCTAGTGGAACATCAACTTTAGCCGGGTGGCTCACGATTGGGAAATGGACAGCTTTGCAACCTTCTTCAACCTTTTGTACTTACTCAAACCGAGCAACCAGCATGCTGATTTATTGTGGTGGATTCCTATAGGTAAAGACTTGTTCTTGATTTGCTCGTTCTATTAGTCTCTTTCACAAGAGCTTCCCATTCAGTTTCCTTGGAAGAGGCTTTGGAGACATAAGGTGCCTCTCAAAGCAACGTTTTTTGTGTGGACCACTTCCTTGGGTAAGATCCTCACAATGAATAACTTGAGGAAAAGAAGGGTGATCATCGTAGATTGGTGTTGCTCGTGTAGGAATTGGGGTGAATTTGTGGACCATCTTCTACTACACTGTGAGGTAGCTCGAGGGTTATGGAACAAGGTATTTAGTAGACTAGACTTGGGCTGGGTTATGCCTGAGACAGTAGTGGCGGTCTTAGCTAGTTGGATAGATCTAAGAGGCAATCAACAGATCAAAGCTGTATGGAAGATGATCCCTATTTGCATCATGTGGTGTGTTTGGCAGGAGCACAATGAACAGGCGTTTGAGGACAAAGAGAGATCGTTGGAGGAACTAAAAGCTTTCTTCTTTAGAACTCTTTGTACTTGGGCTATTGCCGATAATTTTAATGCCCAAAATTTTCATGATTTTCTTGTATCTATTGCTCCTACGTAGTTAGGGCATTCTTTGTACTGAACACAACTGTTGCCTATTCATTTAATTAATATACTTTGATTTACTTATAAAAAAAAAGAAGTATTGAAGACACATTCCCAATAGTATTTGAGATTGCATAGGTAAAGGATGCTTCAATAGCTGATCTCTTAAAATTCTCTAGAGGCCCCACTTAATGGAATATTAATTTCTTTAGAGCAACACTTCTCCTTCTTAAATAGGTTTCTCTCTTGTATGCCATCTTGATTACATGGGTTATGCCTATGATTAATACAATCGTTTACTTATAAAAAAAAAAAAAAAAATTCTTCAGAGCAGCACAAGATTAAGAGTTCAATGTTATTATTGAGTTTTTTTACTTTGTTGTACACTACAAGCATGATAGTTGGTTTGTAGATGTAGTCGATAAACAAGAGAGAGAGAGAGAAAATACTTTGTTGTGTTTTATTGATGAATATCCAACTATACATATACATAGAGTAGTGACCATTATACCCCCATACTATACAATTAGTTACAACTATGTATTCCAACACTCCCCCTCAAGCTGGGGCATATATATCATCTAAACCTAGCTTGGAACAAATTAACTTTAGCCGACTATGACAAAGTGGTTTGATAAACACAGTTGCAAGTTGATCAGCAGACTTCACAAAGGGTGTAGAAATGTCACCACTGAATATCTTATCTCGAATGAAGTGACAATCGATCTCAATGTGTTTAGTCCTCTCATGGAACACAGGATTAGACACAATATGTACTGCAACTTGATTATCACAAAATAACTGAAGGGGGACAGGAGCTGGAAACCCAATCTCATGAAGAAAGTGTTGCAACCATGTCAGCTCACTAGCAGTGTGAGCCATTGCTCTGTATTCGGCCTCTGCACTAGATCGAGCTACGACTGTTTGCTTCTTACTCTTCCATGTAACCAAGTTACCTCTTACAAAGGTACAATATCCAGTAGTTGATCTTCTATCTAAAGGAGATCCTGCCTAATCAGCATCTGAAAAAGCTTCAATTCTAAGATATCCATTTGGTCTATACAACAACCCAAGGCCAGGAGCTCGCTTAAGATACCGAAGACTATGGATTACAGCATCCCAATGTGAGACCCTAGGCGTTTGTAGAAATTGGCTCAATACACTTACTGCATAAGAAATATCAGGTCTAGTGATAGTCAGATAATTTAATTTTCTAACAAGTCTTTGATACCAATTTGGATCTCCAAACAACTCACATTCCTCTTTCAAGAGTTTACGATTTGGATCCATAGGAGTGTCAATAGGCCTTGCACCCAACATGCTAGTTTCTTCCAAAAGATCAAGCACATATTTTCTCTGAGATAGGTTGATACTCTTTTTAGATCTACTAACTTCAATTTCAAGAAAGTATCTAAGTTTTACTAAGTCTTTTGTCTGAAATTGATCATGTAAAAATTGTTTCAGCCTGGCGATTCCAGCTGAATCACTCCTAGTAATTACAATATCATCTACATATACAATCAATAAGATATGACTTGCATCACCATGCAGATGAAATACCGAGTGGTCTGTTTGGCATCTATGAAGACTGAATGCCAATACCCTATCAGAGAACCTCCCAAAAACCATGCTCGAGGATATTTTTTCAAACCATATAATGCATTTTTTAACTTGGAAACTGTACCTCGACACTCCCCCCGAGCAACAAACCCAGGTGGTTGCTCCATATACACTTCCTCATTTAAGTCACCATGTAGGAATGCATTTTTAACATTTAATTGAAATAAGGGCCAATCCAAATTAGCAGCAAGAGAGATCAATACCTGAACAGATGAAATTTTGGCAACGGGGGAAAAAGTTTCGTCGTAATCAATGCCATAAATTTGAGTGTAACTTTTAGCTACCAAGCGAGCTTTCAGACATTCCACAGAGCCAGTAGGATGGAATTTGATTGTGTATACCCATCTACAACCAACATATTGTTTTTCCGGCGGCAGAGGAACAAGATCCCATGTCCCATTATGGTGAAGAGCATCCATTTCATTTTCTATGGCTGTCCTCCATCCCGAATTAGATAAAGCATCTTGAACTGTCTTAGGAACAGAAACTTTTGACAGTTGAGAAGTAAAAGATGAAAAAGATGGAGACAAAGCATGACAAGAGACATATTGGCTAATCGGATGTTGAGTAACACAAGAATGAGTATTTTTTTTTGAGAGTAATAGGTGGAGATTCTGAAGCACTGGGTAACTCAGGGTCTGAAGACGGAGACAAAGTTGGTGGAGGCAAGGGAGCCGAGGTCTGTGAGCGACGCGAGTACACCTGTAGAGGGACAAGAGAAGGCACTGAAGGGGTTGGGTAACAGTGGTTGATTGTGGAAGAGAAAGGGCTAGGGTAGGTAATGGTAGAGGATCACACTCAACAACCGAAGACTTGTATGAGAAATAGGGTATGGACTCAAAAAATGTGACATCAGCACTCGTGAAGTAGCATCTAAGAGCAGGACTATAGCAGCAATATCCTTTTTGAGTTTGGGAATAGCCAACAAAGAAACACTTAGTAGCACGTGGATCAAGCTTATCAAAGCCTGGGCCAAAATTATGAACATAGCAAACACACCCAAAGATTTTGGATGGAAGAGAAAAGGATGGCAATGAGGGAAACAAGATGGAGAAGGGAGAGGAGCCATCGAGGACAGATGAAGACATACTATTAATAAGGTGACATGTAGAAAGAATACCATCACTCTAGAAACGTTTAGGAACATGCATGTGCAGTAAAAGTGTTCGGGTTACATCTAACAAATGACAATTTTTGCGTTCAACCACTCCATTTTGTTGGGGTGTGTAAGAACATGAAGTTTGATGAACAATTCCCTTATTGCTTAAGTAAGCAGCAAAGACATTAGATTGATATTCTTTAGCATTGTCAGAACGCAAAACTTGAACTTTTTGTCTAAATTGAGTTTTAATTTCTTTTCGAAAGACTTTAAATATGGAAAGGAGTTCAGATCGTGCTTTCATCAGAAATAACCATGTCATACAAGAATAGTCATCAACAAATGTAACAAAATATTGAAACTTGTTTGATACAATGTTGAATAGTCCCCATATATCAGAGTGAACCAATGCAAAAGAACAAGATGCTCGATTATCAACTCGAGGTACAAAAGACACACGGTGGTGTTTACTAAGCTGACATGCTTCACAAGGAAAGGGAGACACATTTCCAAGATCCCTAACTTGACGTTTCAAAAGAGAAAGGGATGGGTGTCCAAGGCGGCAATGCCATTCAAAAGCGGAGGAGGAAGTGAGGGCTCGAGTGGGTGATTGCTCGATGTCGAGGTAATACAGACTACCAGTTTCATGCCCGTACCAATATTCTTCCTTGTCTTGAGATCCTGAAATATACATACAGAAGGAAAAAAGGTCACAGAACATTGAAGATTTTGAGTAATTTTACTAATGGACAGCAAGCTAAAGGGAAAACTAGGAGCATATAGAACATATGACAGGGATATAGAATCAGTGAGTTTGGTGGATCCAATGCCTGTAACTTTAGCAGGAGAACCATTAGCAAGAGTAACACTCTTGGGAAGTGACAGAGTACCTAACTCAGATAAGGAATGAGACAAACCAGTCAGATGTTCATTAGCTCCTGAATCGATGATCCATGAATTTTGGGTAGATGAGACAAGATATGCGGATGCTGTACCTGGTTGGGTAAGAGTAGCTATGGAAGATGAAGCCGCCCTTGTGACTAAAAACTGATCATACTCATCCTTCGATATGCTAATCATCTCTGGAAGCAAGTTGGAACTCGTTGCCTGTGATGTAGAGTCTTGGCAAATGGCTTGATTAGCGGACCCAGATGGTCTACCATGTAGATCCCAACAATAGTCCACCGAGTGGTTAGTGCGACCACAATGGGTGCACTTACAAGATTCATGACCTTGAGTGTGGTTACCTCTGGCATCACGTCCTCCACGTGCACCTCTACCACTTCGGCCTCCACGACCACCAGGAGCAACATAGGAGACAACTAAAGAGGATTTCTCATTACTCTAGTCAGAAGACAACTAAGATCTAGGTCCAGATAATGTGACTCGCTGAAGTCGGGAGAACACATCAGGAAATGAGGGGAGCTGTGGGCTTGCCAGAATTGAGAGCGCACCGACTCATACTCAGGTTTTAAGCCAACTAGGAATCGAACAACATTGAACTCTTCACGTTGTTTTAGCATAATTGAAACATTAGAAGTGATAGGTTGATAAATTTTGAGTTCTTCACATATGCTTATCACCTGAGAGTAATATTCTTCCAGGCCCAAAATACCCTGTTCCAACCCAAAAAATTGTTGACACAACTCATAAATACGGGTTGTTTTTCCAACACCCGAGTACATCTATTTGAGATGCCTCCATATCTCTTGAGTGGTGTCAAAGTGTACTAAACTAGCACAAATATTAGGCTCAATACTAGTCAACATTAGGGAGCATATTTGAGCATCTTCTTGCTCCCATTGAGCAATGGTAGAACTAGTTGAATCAGGCATTGAATCAACCAAGTGGGTACGACGAAGACCCTTACCTTTCAAAAACATTTCAACAGATTTTGACCACAATATGTAGTTTTATCCATTCAATTTCACCGTAGTCATAGGCATATTAACGTTTGGTGCAATAGATAATAACTCAAACTTAGCTTCCATGGAGAAAAATATGAGAATATGGATCAAAAACTGAACAAATACATGCTGGAAAAATAGAAACCAGCTTAACAAACCAAATCTTGAATCTGTACCGGTGGAAAACAGTGGTCGAAACAACCAATTTTAAAGCTTAAACCGGCCCTGTTTCGGTCGGAACCGGTTTTGTTTCGTCGGAACCAGCTTGTATCTAGTTGAACCGGCCTGTATCGGCCGGTACCGGATTTGGGCGTATCGGGTTGAAGAATAAAAACAAAACCGCAAATAAGCTACTCCTAACCAGGAATAAGGAAAGCAGGGTTATCGTATTCCTGTTACCAAACAGGTGCTATTCCAGATAAGATTAGGTTCTTATTCCAGATTGGGGGCATCACAACCACGGATAGGATAGTGGGAACTTGCAACCAAACACCCAGAGACTCCTTCTTCGGTTGGCAATACACCGTCCTTCTGGCAGCCAATGGAGATGAAAACTCACCGGAGTGGACAGACCATGGCGGCGACCTTGATTCCGGTGTCCATTACCCGAGATAACCCCTTATGTCACCGGAAAAACACTTGAGAAGGAGCTGCTGGCTGAAACTACACAACACCACCAACGACCATCAACAACCACCAGCACCCACCAGAAAACACCACTAACTCCGTCGTACAACCACCGCCGACTACTCACCGCTCTGATACCATGTAGTCGATAAACAAGAGAGAGAGAAAATACTTTGTTGTGTTTTATTGATGAATATCCAACTATACATATACATAAAGTAGTGACCATTATACCCTCATACTATACAATTAGTTACAACTATGTATTCCAACAGTAGACAAGATCATTTGGAGCACTTCTAAGAAAGGTAGATTCACTGCTTGATCGTTCTACCAAATCCTAACTAGCCAAGGCATGATGAATGCCAGAAATATTTGGAAGGCTAAAGCTCCCTTGAAAGCTACTTTTTTGTCTGAACAGTTTCCTTAAGAAAGATCCTTACTGTAGACAACCTAAAGAAACGCTGGATCGTGGTGTTGGATTGCTACTGCATGTGCAAGAAGAAAGGTGAAATGGTGGATCATCAGCTTCTACGTTGTGAGGTGGCTAGGACTTTATGAAATAACTTTTTAAAGAGAGTGGGATGAGCATGGGTCATGCCAAGGTTGGCGAATTTTCTAGCAAGTTGGAAAGGCGTCCAAGGCAGCCCACAAGTGGTGGCAATATGGCAGATGGCTCCTAAATATGTGGTGATACATTTGGAGGGAGAGAAATGATAGAAGCTTTCAAGATCAGGAGAGAAATGAAGATGGCTCTTTAGTGGGATGTTTGTTTCACTGGAGCTGTTCAGGATTAGGTAATTCATGAACTTTCAGCTTTCTTCAGCTCCTTATACTCTTTGAGGCTTGGTGGTAATGATGGGGATAGGATGTTGAGGAAGTCCAAGGGGTGTAAAAAGTTCACGTCTGATCGTATTATAAGCTGTTGACTTTTCAGAATAGTCCTTTTTCTTGGAAATGTATTTGGAGGTCTCACGTGCCTTCCAAAGTTGCTTTTTTCATATGGACTGCTGCTCTTGGGAAAACTTTGACGTTGTACAATTTAAGGAAGCGTGGTATTATAGTTATAGAGTAGTGTTTCATGGGTAAGAAGCATGGGGAAACCATGGATCATTTACTTTTGCATTGTGAGGTGGCAAGGGCTTTGTGGGATGTCAGTTTTTGTAGAATCGGTTTGGCTTGGGTGATGCCTTTAAGAGTGGTTGATCTTCTTGCGTGTTGGAACAGGCTTCATGGTTGTTCTCAAGTGGATGCAGATTGGAAGATGGCTCCTTTGTGTCTTATGTGGTGCATTTGGATGGAAAGGAATGAGTGGTGTTTTAATGATAAGGAGTGTACATTGGAACAACTCCGGAACTTTTTTGTGCACTCTTTATTGCTTTGGTTTTCTGCTTTAGTAACTAACAGAGCTTCTGATTTTTTGTTGTCGCTTTCTGTTTCTTAGAGTGCAAATAGGTGTTTTCTTTTGTTTACTTCCTGTGTACATGCGCTTCCCCTAATCATTCGTTTCTAATAAAATTACTTCTTACTTATATTTATTAGAAAAAAAGATCGGGAGTGGACAACGGATGAGCTGAAAGCTTTCTTTTTTAAAACCTTTTTCCTTTGGGTGGTTGCAATAGATTTTAATGGGATAAGTGTTTCTGATATTTTTATTTCCCTTGTAGATCCTAGTTAGGTATTACTATGGTACCATGGTATACGTCATGTGTACTTGGGCTATGGCTATTACCCAATTAATAAAACTTCTTGTTTACCTATCAATAAAAGAATATTAAATCTGGTGTAGTGTAGTCTTGATTTACAATTTTTCAAATTTGAATTCTCAAATTAGTTTATTCATAATTTATTCCCAAGTTGTAAATATCTGATTTTGCATGTGTCTTTTAGTGGCACAAGTGGCAAGGTTAAAATGCAAAGGATTCATGATTTCAGAATATTTTACAGATTCACGATTTGGGAATATTTTACGGATTCATGATTTGAGAATATTTTACTTTATTATTGTCTACTTAATATGCAAGTATATTCTTGTGTATGCTAATAATTCGTGGATATGCCATGATGCAGCATTTAAGAGTGGAGGAGAATCCCATTCTTAAGATGCCTCATTTTGAAGCGGCTTCCATTTTGCTTGCTGGACCCACTTTGAAAAAGTTTAACGATAGAGGTATCTTGTGATTTATTAATGTTTTGGTTTTGGCATCATAACTTCTTGTCTTATATTTTACTCTCTTTTATTTCTTTCCATTTTTTTTCTAATCAGCTGCACTTTATTGTGCTTCTTACTTTAGATCTTTACACATTTTTACAGTTTAATTTATATGGAATTTTCTTTTTATGTTAATATGGAAACTTAGATCTTTCCCAGGATGAGCTAGCTTTAGCAAAGCGCTACCCTGCACACACGGCTTTGTGCATTAGAGATGGTTGGGACTTTTGCCGTCCAGAGCATGCAGCAGGTGCATAATTAGGAAATCCTTTCCTTTTGGCTAATATCTGCTTTGTGGGCATTTATCTATTGTTTCATTTCTAACATTATATGTGTGCTTCATCTAGTGTATGGTTTTGGATTAACGAGTCACTATTGTACAGAACTTCTAGGAAGAACAAATTGCTAATTTTGTTTCAATGGCATCTGATGAACAGATTACTAATCTAAGTACATCCCACCTGTGACATTGGGGGAATATCAATAGCTCTATCACCTCTCAGTTTATGATGTATAGTATCTCAAATTTATTGAAATGAATAATGGATGATATGACTATGCCGTTGGATGATCTTGTAAATTGCCATACATGGTAATATGATGGTAAAACGTCCATAGATGGAATTGGTAATAAATAATTTATTCTTTCATATTTTGTTTTGAAGTATTTACTTTCAAATCCATGATAACAGTTTCTTAGGAAGTTTAGTGATAAAAAAAAAAAAAAAAAAAAAAAAAAAAAAAAAACAGTTTCTTAGAAAGTTTAGCAAATAGGTCAGGAAGAAAGATTTGGTGGTCGTATTGGACGACATATACACCAAGGTAATGTTACGTGTTGGTGAGTTTGATCCATATGTGGATACTTGTGCTATTCCTATTCATTCTCATCAATAAAATTCTCGATTGCCTATGTAGAAAAGTTTGTTCCGCATGTTGATATATGCACAATACATTATGCATGTGTTTCTATGTATGTTTTTATATATAGGTAAATTACAATATCCATCTTTTATCAATTTTGCAAAACTACTGTCACTCAACAATAGAATCAAACAGATGGGAGTTGAGGGTTTATTTGTCTGGCTCTGTAGGAGATAAATATCTCTAGCATCAAAGCATTTAAAAACCTATTTAAAAGCAATGCAGAAGCAATACCAGATGGTGAAGAAGCACGTTCAAACTCATAAAATGATATTTAGAGTGCAAATAAACTATTTTCACATCTCGTGTACTAGGAAACTACAACCAACATCACAATATGAAAAACTAAGAGAAAAATAGAAGGATTGTCTTCAAGATGATTAAACAGTGACAGCATCCTCCCTCCCTCTCCGGGGTTATGGAGCATTCACACTTCATTGTGTACCAAGACCTTAGTAGGACCCATGCCACTGATGCTACAAAAAACTGGTGTACACATTTCTTGGATTTCCACATTGAAATTCAGTAACCAAGTATTTTAAGTGTGACTAGTATCGCCATAGTGATTTTTCAATTGGAAAATTTTGTGTCACTTCTTCATAGCAATAGCAGTGCCTTGTCTGGTGAGGATATAAAACATTATGTTTATCGCACTATTTTCTAGTAAACTTCATAATGTTTGAAAAATAAATGGTGTTTTTTTATCGGTAAACAAAATTTTATTGATCATGAGAATAGGCAAGTGCCTAAGAATACGGGACATATACAAGAGCATAGCCTATGCTTGCTAGTTTAGTGATACAAGAAGTTTATGAAAGTTCATCCTGTTAAAATCACTTACAAACGACTGATAGAGTAAAGTAGTGAAAAAGAAATTTCTAAGCTGATGCATTGACCGCTCTCAGTCTTCGAAGCTTTTCTCGTTCCTCTCCCTCCATGAAAAAGTTCCCGTATAGTTTGTTGACATTTACTGGGGATTCTAACAACAAGAATCTGGGGATGATATAGTTGGTAAGTTGATATTGAGAAAATTGTGTATTGGTATTCTATTCCTCTAGAATAATTTTTCAGATATAAAATGAATGTTAAATTGAGGTCCTAGCATGTGGTTTGAATTTGGTAATGCTCAATGCAACGAGAAATTCTGTATGTATGAATAACTGTGCATTATACTTGTTGTGTGTGTCTATATATAAATACTACTAATACACATGGCAGTATTTTTGCATCTTTGATTCATGGGCAGAGTCAACTTTTCGCTTTCTTGTCGAGCAATGGAAGGATTATTTGCCTTTGGGGTACCTGCTCAAGGAAGCTTCTATTGATCAGCCTTTTGAAGAAGATGCTTGTCGTTGCCACTTTACTTTTGTCCAGAACAGCACATTGAGCACTGACCCACATGTAGTTTTGAACTATCAATGGTTTGTGGGAGAGAGAATGCTTTCAGATTTTGCCGCTATTCCGGATGCCACTGAAGAGGTGATGAAGTTTTGCATTGTTATTATTATATTTGAACATTTGAACTTCAAACTGCTGTTAATGCTTTGGTTATGCCATGCTATATGATGTGATGGCAGGTTTACTGGCCAAAGCGCAAAGACATTGATAAAATCTTGAAAGTGGAATGTACTCCCCTACTCGGAGAAACAAAGTATCCTTGTATTTTTGCCATAAGCTCACCAGTTTCACCAGGTACAATTTTTGTCTTCTCTGAGATTGAATGGTTGATTTTAGAGGTTCATTTTAATCAATCAATTATAGAACTTAAATACCTTCTCGAGTATCTTAGTTGCACAGTAATGTGAAACTAGTAGTTCTCAACATCGACATGTTTCTTTCTACAAGAGAATATTCAAATATGAAATGTATATGAAGTGATGTGTACTTAACTTATGTCACCCTTCCATGCTTTTTATCCATAAGGTAGAAGAAAACAAGAGAAATTGGGAGATGACCCCATTTGGATGTTGAGATGGTCTCAACCCTTCTCATCCCATCTCAACATCCAAACACCACTCAAGCACAAACATTTTTAATTTCAAATTTTCAAATTTTTCATCTAATCATTACCTAATCTTTACAACTTTCCCAAACTTCCAAAAAAAACACAAAAGAGAATTCAACTTTTTCAAATCCCAAAATAAAAATAATATTAAAAAATAATATTCTAACAATATTTTAACTATATAATATTTTTATTCAACTTTTTCTCTCTCCTTTACAAAAACCCCATAAAACGTCTTTAACTCAAACCATTTCACTACTATTTACAAACTATTTCATTATTATTCACATATTTCTCATCTCATTTTATCTTAACATCCAAATAAGGCATAAAAGTGAATTTTTTTTAGTAAAGTTTACCTGATGAATAATATTACTGAAGAAATATGTTGAGTCGTTTGCTGAGAAATAGGGAAGCTTCAAGAATAAATGATAGGTTTTTGATATTTGAGAAAAATGTTGGAAGTCAATGAAAGTCATTGGGAAGTTAGATACATAAATTTAAGCAAATAAGCATGTAACTGGTTGTAACACCCCACATCTATGGGTGGGTAGTGAATGAGAGCCTGTGAATGGGATCCCTTGCTGCTTGGGTTCAGAAGTTTTTACCGTTATAATAATTCAAAGGGACTCCAATTGTAACCATGGCTAGTACTTTTGTAGTACATGCATATATATGGCTTGAGCTTTCCTTGGGTCGTTATACTGGTTAATTGAAATATGTTGTTAATTAAAAATATTATCATTTTTGGTTACTTAAATTTTATTTGATATTTTTGAATTTTCCTAACGTATGCTAGTTGACTCAATTATGTAGCTAGTACAGAAATATTTTCATTTATCAGTTACTTAAATATTAATTTTGTAGTTATCTACAAAACTAAGATTTAAGTAAGATCATGGATTGTGGTTTTAAGCTTTTTCGTGGTTGAATGGACCATGCCTAAATGGGTGATATGGTTGGCTCACAAGGTGTTAGTGGAAGAACTCAAGAATATGCTGGTTTAATTGCTTTATACATGGACGGGGGCGTATAATATTTCTCACTTTGCTGGTGTTACATACTACATTAGGAAATGCAGATTATTTGGTACATTACATCCATACATTTACAATTCATGTGATGGTATTGATACTCTTGAAAGGATTTTTATTTGCCTGTAGTCTATCCCAACATACTTGGTGAGGGATGCATCAATAGGCAAGATTTATTTTGTTCAATTAAATCACATTACAAAATAATTTTGGTTTCCTCTCTCTCTCTCTCTCTCTCTCTCTCTCTCTCTCTCTCCCCCTTTGTTTGTGGAAACGAAGAGAAATGGAGCTTAGGAAGCCTCTGCATTTGAAATCAAAGGTTTGATTGAGTTATTATGAGTTAGTTTGTGCTTTTTTGGGTGGAGTCGAAGGCTTTTGAGTTTTCACCAGAAACATGGAAGTCCTCAATAAAAATATTGGAGAAGAGCATAAGGGTTTGGAGGTCTATAGTTATGGGTCATGATATAGGGTGGCTGGTGGCTACAGTGGAAGCAGTGTTATAGGCGGAGAGAAAACTGGAATTCATAAAACAATTGCGCAAAGGAAATAGAGCCCTCGTGTCTCAATGATGCTCCAACGTACATGGTAGATATCTCACTATTACCGAATATGGTGGAGGAGGCTGGTGGGGGTGTTCTAGTCACTCCGGAAGGGTATGAAGGTCTGGGTTTGGAGAAATTTGCTGTTGAGTTGTGCAGAGCCGTTGCTTTATTTTTCTCCTTCCATGATGATGGATCATGGAGGGAAAACTAGAAGAATACATACGGTCATGAGAACATCAATTTGGATTTGAAACAAAAAGACCCAAGCACAACCATGGTGGCAAGGCGTTCATATGTGGCAGCTCTGAATACGTGTCATGCTTCGGTGACTCATTTTGATACTAGGGGCAGGATGGATAACTGTGAAAGTGGCTTGGAGCCTTTGCAGATCACGCATGGATAGAACCAGCTGAAAGGGTCTGACTCCTTTGAAAGCGTAAGAGCCATTTTATGCAACAAGAGATGGTATTGGTCTTCCCAGTGGCAGTACAGCGGAAAGAGAGATGCATAGCACAATAAAGGAGATGAAAAACCAGCTTGTTGAGTTGCAGCGGTAGCCTTTTTATCTACGAAAATAGACTCACTTTTGGCTAGGGGTAACAGTGTAAGGCCCAAAAGAGGGAGCCCAAGATATGAATCCTTTATAATCAAATAAAGGAAAACATAAAGTTGGGTTCGGCCCAATCCCTATAACCAAATCTAGGAGAGTCTGGCAGGTCAAAAGGAAAATCTTCGAGGCCTTCGTAGTGGGTTCTACGTCATGACCGAAATGGAATGCCCTTCACTACGGGTGACAGAAAAGGCTGATGGCCAGTGTTCTCCACGAAGAAATGATGGCACCCATGCCGGATTTGAAGGAAAATGGTGTAACGCGTAGGCTTGAGGGAGGTGTAGGGTCTGTCTGAGTGGCACATAAAGGATGGCCGGTGGGTGGCGCACCTCCAGTCAATGTTCTTTTCGACGAAATGACGACACCCATGCCGGAGGTGAAGGAACTTGATGTACTGCCAAGACCTGTGGGATTTTATTTGCCTCCAACCCAGAACCTCCAATTGTGACCATGGCCTCACCACGCATGATAGAGAGAACCAATTTGTCGGTCTCTCTTCAAGCATCTTGTGACAACAACAATGGAGTTGTTGAGAAGGTGCAGGATTTGTATGTAGGAGATGATGTGAAGGAAATTGTGGGTTTGCCGTCGGTGCCCTGGAAGATGTTATCCCCTTGTTATCTCTTCCATCGATAAACAATATAGCTGGTACATTATTGGATTCGGTTTTGCAAAAGTTTAATGAGATACAACAGTGTGTGAGGATTACATGTGGAGGATTTGACGACCAATTCACAGCACTACTCATTGCAATTGAGGCAGGTCACTTAATTGAAACAAAATCAAGATCTAAGAAGAGCATGGAGTTAAAGCTTCTTACTTGGGCAATCAATTACAACGCTAATGGTGGTAGTTCAAGTTGAGGGAGGACTAGAGGGAGGGCAAAAGTTGTATTATGAAGCCTTCATCTGTTTTCATAGAATCATTTGGATTATGTAGAATGGTCCTATTTAGCTTCTAAGGGAGTTTCGGGTGGAGTATTAGTTATGTGGGAAACAAGGTGTTGGGGTATTTACAAAGACTTGCTTTGCTTTGGAGAGGCGTGTTTTGTCCCAATCAGGCTTGGTGTAGATTAGATAGGTTTCTAATTTCTCCCTTGTTCCCTATTATGGGCTAGCTATTTTCTCTTGTATACATCTAGTGTACTTGGTTATGCCTATTGATATTAATAAATTTTTACTTAATGAAAAAAATTGCATTACAAATAAATGAAAGTAAAAAGAATGAAAAAGGGCCCAGGCTAATAAAAGAATTCATGATGCCCTATGACTTTGACTTTAGATGAAGGTCAATGCTCATGAGAACTCACCCACATTCCCCCTTGTTGGAATAGGCTCTGCTAAGTCAAGCTATTCATCACATTTTTATACTTCCTGTGTAATTGCCTATTTAGATTGAAAAAACATTATTTATTCCATAAAAAGTCAAGCTATTCATCTTTTCTTATTTTCTTTGTTGATTTTTTAGCATTTATGCCATATACCACCATTTCACTAGATTGGTTGGGGCTTCTAGCTGCACGACTAATTTTATGTCTCAATAAGTAGAAGAGTGTGGTGTGATAAAAGTAAAAAATAAATGCTTCGCCTTTTGCCCCAAATGGTTATATTATGGTGCTTTCTTGGATATATCTTTGACCTCTTTTATGGGTAAACTGTCAGTCCAAATCCGTCTTATAGACTCATCCTTATGTTGTGGAAATATTATCCATATGTGCAACTTGCATCATGCTTTTATTCCATCTTTTCTTACCATTTAATTTGTTTCCCTTAACTTTCCTATCTCGCAAAGGAACTGGAATTCCAAAGGTTGTGAACCTTGAAGTCCATGGGGAACTGGTGGAGGGAAATATCATTAGAGGTTATGCTGAGGTTGCATGGTGTGGTGGGACTCCAGGGAAAGGTGTTGCTAGGTGAGTTGCATTTTTAGAATCATTATACACAACCATCAATATGCATGCATGTTGTATGAATGCTCATGCATCACATCTATGTAGATATGTATATGTATGTATATTTATAAATTGTCGGGACAAATTGATAGTCTGACTTACTCACATTTTTCAGCTGGTTAAGGAGAAAATGGAACAGCAGCCCTGTGGTAATTACTGGAGCAGAAGATGAGGAGTACCGGTTGACTGTAGATGACATTGATTCAAGTTTGGTTTTTATGTACACACCAGTAACAGAAGATGGTGCCAAAGGAGAACCTCAATATAAATATACTGATTTTGTAAAAGCAGGTGTGTCTTTGGGAGAGAGAGGAAGGGGGGGGGGGGGGGGGGGGGTTTGTTGGTAGCTTAAATCTTCTCAATTTTTTGTTTTTAACTTCTGGTATATCAAGTTCCCTCTCCTTTCCAGGAATTCTTTCCCAGTTATTGAGTTCGTTCAATATGCTTTTATTAAAATTTACCTTGTTCAACTTGTCTCTCTCTATATGGATGTTAACTTTCCTCTGCAAATATATTTAATTGCCATTGCAAATATTTCAAATTGCATCTAGGCATTCTACTAGCTGTTTCTGCATTGTTGTGTATGCGTGCGGGGGTTGGAGATTTCATATTGGTTATGCTCACCTATACTCTTGGATTGGTGTCCTAAAGTAGTTCAATTGCTGCCTCTAATGGGCGAATGTAAATTCCAGGATTGGCTTGGGAAACTGTTTTCTGTTTTAGCAAATTTTGAAAGAAGCCCTGAAAAGATGGCACGAAGAATGCCAGTTTAGGGCATGTAAACGAACAAAGGAATTGGAAAAGCATAATTAGCAGGCTGAAACCTAAAGAAGTGATGGTCTGAAGTTTACAATTGTTACTGTTTTTCTTACCCAGTGTCCAAAGAATACTCTGTTTTAAATTTCTGCAGTATATAGATGATTTTGAAAAGGGTGAATATAATTCCTGATAGTCCTTTGGAAACTGCATTATAAAGGAAATTCTGACTAACATGATGTATCAACATTTTAGTTTGAGCTTTGTCTGTGCAAAAGACATGCTAGTTTAGGACTACAGAATTTTAGGGTGGCTTGTTCTAACGGAGGCCTTGGCATGCTGACTGAGTAACCATTTTACTGCTACCTACCTACATCATCTCATTTTTGCCTCTTCTATTCTCAGCCTTGAAACACTCTCAAAGCTTATTGTAATGTATGGAAGAGGCCCTTAACCTTGGGATTCTTAACTTCTAGTTTATACTTGATGGTCACTGCATCATGAGAACCTTAGTGCTTGTTATCGAATGTGAACTTTCTTTCTTAGATAACTCTGTTTGGCTGGAAGGAGAAAAGAATGGTTTGTCCAGTAGTGATACGAATTGCCATGGAATTTAATTATGGGTCTTTCCTTTGGGCTTTGGCCATTGTATTCAATGGAACTAGTGTTCATGATTTTCTTGTATATTTTTCTACATCCTAACTTGTAACTAGGCTTGCGCTTTTGTATACTTCCCGTGTACTTGGGCTATGCCTATTTAGTTGTCTAAATAAAAATTTTCTTATAAAAAAGGGGTTTTCTCATCTGTCTTTTATGTGGAAATAGTGAGGGTGTTAATAGTATGTGGTTGTGTGCATGTCTGTATTCTGATAAGTTGGACATGCAGCCAGTGAGTTTTTAACCTGCTGCAGCATCCTCCATATCTTCTCATGGGGGAGGAGGTTTAATGTGAACTAGAACTCGTTGTTATGGCCATGATATTTTATCTGTTAAATGCATGCTATTATTGCAAGACTGTAGAATGGCAAGTCTCAACAATAATTGAACTTACAAAGATGCTTGCTCTTAAAATGATTCACTTTATTTTGTTTCTTTCATTTTATTTTTATTTTTGTAAGTTTATGTTAAGCCCCAAATGCATTCTAATGGATGGTATTGGATCTTGCTCATGATGCAGCTCCTCCATCGGTCAGTAATGTTCGAATTATTGGTGATGTTGCTGAAGGAAATGCCATCAAAGGAGTTGGTGATTACCTTGGAGGAAGAGAGGGTCCCAGCAAGTTTGAATGGTTACGTGAGAATCAGGATACAGGGTGAGTATACATGTATTTTCTCTAGCCAAATTTCACCGCTTGTTGTGGATTTCTGGCTTGCCTACTTAAGGAATGAAGTTTCCCACGATTTTGCTTCATAGCATATATTTATTATGGGCCTAGATTATTTGCAATCTTAAGCTCTCGTTTCTTAGTTTCCTTTTGTATTGTTTTTGGTTTGTCTTTTTGTTGCGCCTAAGATGATATAATATATACTTTAGAATCTAAACTTTTAGTTTTGAGAAATGATATTTGCAGTCATGGAGGGCACAAGCGCCGTGCAATCGTTTTGAAAAAAGTGAGTAAACACGGGATCCACATGAAAAATATTTAATTTTTTAATAGTGGACCCCACTCTTTTTCAAAGTGATTGCGTGTCGCTTGCCCACTTTATGATTGTATGTATCATTACTCTTTATTTCTTTATTTTTTTACTTTCTTAAATGCTGATATGGAACTTTTACTTCCAGGAAAAAAGATTGTTCTGTTTTACTATTCAGCTATCTCCACCCCCAATTTTATGGCTTTTGTTGCAGAGACTTTCTACGAGTGTCAACTGGTACATCCGAGTATATCTTGACCAAAGAAGATGTTGGGCGAGTCATGGCTTTTGTGTATATACCCACCAATTTAAAGGGTTTGTCCATTGCCCTTCTGTATTGAGGAAATATTCTATATATGCTTCTGTTGATTTCTACAGATTATTGAGTAAAAGCAAATTGGTACCTTTCAGGGCAGGAAGGGGAATCTGTATTAGTAGCATCTAATGTAGTGAAGCAAGGTACCTCTTGGCGCCAACAACTTTTTGTGTCTTATGTTTGCCACATGTATCTAGTTCATTATGTATCAGTAAGGGTAATGTGTGCTTTTATAAAATGGGTAATAGTATAGGGAGGAGCCACCTGCACTCTGTGGTAGACCTCCCGGCCTTACTTATTCCTTTGTAGAATTCCAAAACTTGTGTGCTTGGAGTATGCATTTTAAGCTTTTTAATGAAATTTTTAGTACTTGAAAAAATTGTTCTTTTAAAATGGTGAGGTATTTCTAGAGTGATAAATGCAGTTTGATCTTATTTCAGAGGATAACACTCTGGTGTGTTGTTATGGTGGATCAATTTGTTTACATTCGTCTGGTGTGTTATTCAACCGTTCCTTCCTTTCCCCTATTCAGCACTACCAGATAGGCCCTTTGGATTTCTACTTGTGCTATTTTTAAATGCATTAGACTTTTCTCCCCAGGAGGATCATATTGACAAATGAACACTAAATGCAGATGAATAATCCTACAGACAATGTGCAAATATTCTTTGAAATCCAAATTCACCCACTGGCTTCACTTAAAGCCATTGTTAGGCGTTGGCTCTCTACCTTGGGCTGATTTCTTGTCCTTATCTCTTCTAAAACATTCTGATTTTCACTTTTCTTTCTTCCCTTGTGCTCTCTCTCTCTCTCTCTCTCTCTCAAGAAATAGAACTTCTTCCTTTGCAGGTATTCTCTAGCCACCTGTTTTGCATTTGTATTTTTCATGCATAGCTTAATAAAGATTTTAAAAAGTCTGCATAGGTTGAGTCTTTTTTCATTAAGGAACATTACCCATGTAGTTTTGATGTTAGACAATATTAATAGTTTTGCTTTTACCTCCGTGGACTATGATAAATTCTAGTTTTTACATTTGGCGATTCAGAAAATTTCATGCAATTGGGTTTTTTTCTACTTCACTTCTATTTAAAGGTTGGTTGGATACAATCTTTTGTTCTCAGATGCGAATAGGTTTAGTTGAGATGTTGGAAATAATCTATTTATATTAATTGTATGATTGATTGAATGTTTCAATAGGAAAAGGGTTTTCAGGATTATCAGTTTATGAAAATAAATTCACAATTTGCCTCTAGACTAGTAGCATAAGATTTTTTTGGAACAATCCATAATTTGTCTTGTGTTAGGTCAATCAAATGGGAGGATTATTGAAACTTCAAACGGTTTAAAATTTGGGCAGGGGTCACCAATATAGCCACTAAAGGAGGGGGGACTTGTAATTTTGTATAGAGACTGCTTTTATCCTTTCTGGTGGAAGATAAGGGTGTTTTCAGTAGGGAAGAGATTCCATCTCCCTGAATTCTGTCTGAATTACTTTTCCTTGAATGCAATTCTTAATTTTTGCACATTTGTCTGTCGTGGTAACTTAGACTTGTCTTGTGTCCTGAGAAGTACATAAGGAGGTCCCCAAAGATTGTTTTACTTGATACTCGTTCAAATTTATTTGATAATCCAGCTGCTTGTTGATGTTGGAGTTGCCATATCAATCATTACCTCCATGATCAATTTTTGTGTCCTCTTCTTTGAGTACAATGGCAATGCTTTTTTTCTCCCTCTTTGCATAGACATCCTATTTTTAATAAAAATTGCAGCTATATTACTTTATCTTGGTGCATATTATCGTGAACTTCCTTCTGTGGTGATGTGGATCGTTGTCGAAATTCCAGCACCACCCAAGGTAACAAAAGTAAAGATTATTGGTGAATTGCGGGAGAACAGCAAGATTACTGTAACTGGTATTGTTACTGGAGGAACTGAGGGTTCCAGCAGAGTACAGTGGTTCAAGAAAAGATCATCCATATTGGATGGTGAGGAAGATCTTGAAGCGTTGAGCACATCCAAGATTGCCAAGGTATGCGATGTTAACTTTCTGTGAGCATTTGTATGCAGTCATCCTGCAACCGTTCGAAATTAGCTTTTCCTTTAATATTTGATGGGGTTCTTAGTTGAGCTTTGGTCTTTGCTTAGGCATTCCGCATACCTCTAGGAGCTGTTGGCTATCACATTGTTGCCAAATATACTCCGATGACTCCAGATGGTGAATCTGGTGAAGGAGCATATGCGATATCAGACAGAGCCGTTGAGAGTGAGAAAACCTTTCTTTTTATATCATCACATTTTCCAATGAAAAAGTCTCTTGATTTGTAGTATCATCATGCCTAAAACCTTCATTTGTATGTAATATTTGCCTCTTATTCGTTTTTTATGTTCTTGCAGCTCTTCCCCCAAGCTTGAATTTCTTATCTATTACTGGTGATTACACTGAAGATGGAATGCTGACTGCATCATATGGTTACATAGGGGGTCATGAGGGGAAAAGCAAATACAATTGGTATCTTCATGAGGTATACACTCTTGGCAACATGGTGTAAAACTTTATGTGAACTTTCTTTTTGACAGGTAATGGTCATGTACATTATGGGTGCCTTGGTTTCCTTGGTATGTAGACGTTAACTGTTCTAAACTGTTTATCTACTGTAAGATGAGAGAGCTTCTTGGTAAAACCATATGTAGAAATCATGTGGTACTCATTGAATGACGTTACATTGACTTTGCAAATCATTAGAATTGCCATTTCATCAATCTTCCATTGGCTGGATTTGTTTTATTACTGCAAAATATGTTCCTATTAAGGCTGTAAATTTTTCAGGTTTGGGTTTTTCTTTTCCTTTTTACATTAATATTTTCAAGATTTATTTATTACTGATTCCTTTTTTTCTGATTCATATTTTGTGGGTGCTTTTGTCTACCATCATTATATTGTTTAGTTCTATTGTTCTTCTAACCATTCTTGTATTCTATAAATGTTCAATATGACTTATATTATCTGTTCTCTACTTCACTTGAAGTTTAAAAAAAAAAAAACAATTGAAAGATCTACCAGCTATGTTTTGGGGCTAACTTGTTTCAAGCAAAAGTTTGGTGCAAACTAACTGCCTTGCCCTTTGTTTCACATTAATTGTTATCACGTGTTAGTACTTAAGTTTAGATCATTATTCTAATATTGCCCTATACTTTCTTTGGAATCTGCAGGTTGAAACTGACTCTGGTTCTCTTCTACCTGAGGTTTCAGGACTTCTTCAGTATCGTATTACCAAGGCTGCAATTGGTAAATTTATTTCCTTCCAATGTATTCCAATACGTGATGATGGCATTGTGGGCGAGGCAAGAACTTGCATGGGGCAGGAACGTGTTTGCCCTGGTAATTTCTTCATCTTTTGTTGTTTAAAATTATATCGGCTAATGTCAAAATAATATTTATAATTATGGCCTTACATTAAAGTGATGCATGGAAGGGTTTTACATTTTGAAAGAGGTGTAATGTCAGTGCTTGAGATTTCATAATGCTTGAAAAGTGTGGTAAAATGTTATTGGGTGAGTCCTAAGGGCTCTGCCATGGGGTGGTTCCCCCGTCATAATAAAAATGTATGGCAAATTGTTATATAAACATTTTACGGTGTTCAGAAATTTGTGATACGACAGACCTTTTTAATCAACAGAATGTGAAAGTAATTGCGAGCCTTATTACTTAACTTTCTATCAAGTATATATTGCCTAAACATTGGTATGATCCTGAGGGAGAAATGTCACGTAAGTTGAGATTGGATTCATCTTTCAAACGCCCAGAAAAAGATGAATCTAATTGAATGACCTTTTCATTTTTTTGGAAATCGTTTACTCTTGCTTTAAACGGGCTGTCCTGAATGGTGTTCATTTGAGAGCAATGCAATGTTATATCTTACATGGGACCAATACATTTTAAAGAGTCAAGATTTGATAGATTCTATGTGAAAAGTTTTCCATGACCCATGCTAGGGGAAATTGTTTTTGCATGATTGCCTGTTACCAATGTATATATTTTCGTGTCCTGGTTTGCAAATGAATGTGCACTATTACAATGTGTATTCATTGTGGACATATGAATTAGACATCATATATAAAGTTGTGATTCTTTTATTTTCATTGGTTGAACTTTTCTTCTTATGCTGAGTGCTACTTGATGATTAGGAAGCCCAAGGTTGCTTTCTCTACAAATAGTTGGGAATGCTATTGAAGGAACCACGCTAAGTGTTGAAAAAAAGTATTGGGGTGGTGAAGAGGGAGATTCACTGTTCTGCTGGTTCCGGGTATTTTCGGTCAACATTTTTACACCAGTTGATATTATTGTACCTCATTTTACAAAGCCATTATTTGATTGAGAACACTTGGATGGGACATTAACCTCCTGCAGGAAATATCATCATTGTTGTAATTGGATGCTTGGCATCCAAGTACCTGAAAGTCATAGTTCCTTAAAAAATGTGTTTCAATTATTTGATGTCCATTTTTCTCTGTTAATTAAGTTACTTAACTGCTGATATTCTTAGTTATCACTTTTATGTATATGCAGACTAGTTCAGATGGCATGCAAAATGAAATTAAGGGTGCGTCTACTGCATCATACATGCTCTCAGTTGAAGACATTGGCTTCTTTATTTCGGTTTCATGTGAGCCTGTAAGAAGGGACTGGGCTCGTGGCCCCATTGTTCTTTCTGAACAAATTGGACCTATAATATCTGGTAAAGTCATGCTCTTCATCTGATCTACACTTTTAACCAGCTTTATTTTAAAGAACTGTGGTTTTAATTATTTTTTGTTGCCATGTCCACCCAATAACTGTTCATCAGGAATAGTCATTCAAGTTCTGTAGATAAATAATACTGCTGTTTGGGGCAGGCACATTTTTGGCTTGGGCTAGGACTTTGTTACTTTCATTTTCCTACATGGGTTTGTTGTTGGGCTAGGGCTTTGTTGGGTTTATTGTTCCTTGTATCTTTTTTGCACCCCAACTAGGTGTTTTCTCTTGTATACATCCAGTGTACTTGGCTGCACCTATTGGTATTAATAAATTTTTACTTATAAAAAAAATAATACTGCTGGCAAATCAATTGTCTTATAGGAGCATGTTAATTTCATAAATTGTTTGATTTTATTATGCAATGCAGGCCCCCCAACCTGTCAGTCTTTAGGCTTTCTCGGATCAATGATAGAAGGGCAGCGTGTGAGCTTTGTCGCCTCTTATAGTGGAGGGTGAGAAACTTGATTCGCCACCTTACATTGATAAGGTTGCAACTCCTAGCCTTGCTCTTGTGACTGTTAACCCTGACATGGGTTGTTAATGATTCAGGGAGAGGGGAGATTGCTCCCATGAATGGTTTAGAAAGCAAAGTACTATCGTACGAGAGAAAATTAGTACTTTTGGTGAGTTTTGTGGAATAATGAGATGAGATCTTTTCACCTATCCATATTGAATTACAATATTAATAATGTAATTTTTTTTTTTTTTTCTAGCAGAGTTTTTGGATTTGACTCTTGAGGATGTGGGAAGATGCATTGAACTTGTTTACACTGCCGCGCGGCAAGATGGAATGAAAGGGAGTCCTAGGAGCATAGTATCCGACATAATTGCTCCTGGTTAGTTGAACATTGGTTTAAAAATTCAACATAATCCTCCAAGGATGTGAAATGGTCATTATGTTTTTATGCTTTCAAACCATAATCTAGTTTAGGCTATTGGGGCGGATCAAACAAGCTTTTCACTGAACTGTGAAGAGGTAAAATCTTTGACTATTGGGGCAGATCATGTAAAATCACCGGCTCCAGGGAAATAAATGTAGTAGATGTTGTAGGTTTTATTTAGCATAGACAACAAGTAGATAATTGAATTTCCCCTTGTTGTGCTCATGCAAGGGCCTGTTCCATCTCTTTTTATTTTGTTCTTTCTTTCAACAGCGGATCCTATAGGAGTGGATCTGGAAATTCTTGATTGCGTTGAGGACAAGGAGGTTGTGCCACGAAAAACATATTTTGGTGGACAAGAAGGTGTCGGACAATATATTTGGTACAGAACAAAGAATAAGCTACATGCATCTGAATTAACAGATATATCTGCTGCTTGTGAAGATGCTGTTATTTGTGGTAAAACACTGTAAGTTCTGAATCTTATTGTTATTATGAAATTTTAGAAACTCATGTCTGCATCTTCAAATTAATGGTGGTGAATGATGTGCAACTGTGCCAGAACTTATCTACCATCGCTTGAGGATGTTGGAGCCTACTTGGCCTTATATTGGCTGCCCACTCGTGCTGATGGAAAATGTGGGAAGCCATTGGTTGCAACATCCAATTCTCCAGTTGCTCCAGGTACAACTCTAGTTGCATAAAATCAGAAATTGTTTCTTATTTTGTTGGCTAAGTTGAAGACCTACAATTAGATGGCCTTGTCTAATATAGATATAATTCTGATTGGGTGATTGGAAGACTCTCTTTAGAGATTTTTCCAGTAGTGCACGTATATTCTGGTGTCCTAAGCGAGTGATAAGCTCAAGTGGTTGTTCCCATTCATTGTAGGTGATGTTTGCCCTAGGGACACCTCCTTTTCTCTAGCTGTTAAACAGTTGGTTCTACGTAGTGCATGTACTCCCAACTTCTATCCAGACTTATGGCCCTAGTCATGCCAAGGCACTTATATGTTAATTTTTTAGCTTGTCATTTGATACATTAAATAAATAATGTGGCAGCTCTTCCCGTTGTTTCTAATGTTCGTGCAAAGGAGTTGTCGTCTGGTGTTTATTCTGGAGAAGGTGAATATTTTGGTGGGTATGAGGGATCAAGCCTTTTCAGCTGGTATAGAGAAACTAATGAGGGCACTACTATTCTTATCAATGGAGCTAACTTGAGTATGTATGAAGTTACTGATTCGGATTACAATTGCCGCTTGTTATTCGGGTAAGTATTCTGCCTTGATCTTTCTTTTCTTGTCATTTTTTGGCTGGAATAATTTATAACATGTTAAAACTTGCCTTCTGAAAGTTCCAAAAAGGAAAAATAACCAGTATTCTATCACTCCTTGCTCAAAGTTGCTGTGATTTAGTTTTTATTTGTTTCTAGGATGAAATGTTTTGAACAACAAGTCATTGCCTCAGTGTAAGGAAGACTTTTTATTTATTGAATGGTGGTGACAGTTTTTTTGAAGTGGTGATAGATCTCTAGAAAGCTGCAACAGATTCTTATTAGACTAGGTTTTTCTATAAGATTGTTTTAAGAATGGTCAATCAGTTTGCATTTCTCTTTTGAGAACCACCCACAATGTTGGATCCTGCATTACTACATGGCAATGTTGATCTATGGTGCCTTTGAAGGTGTCATTATTCACCCTATCTGAATACAATGATACCCCTCTATTTTAATCAGATGTAGATAATGGTGAAGAAGTTGGCTTCTCATGATTTTTTTTTTTTTTTTTTTTGATAGGTAATTTTGGCTTCTCGTGTTATCAGTTCCTAAGAAAAGTAAATCTCCTTATTCTTTGTATTAAGAGAACATAAAAATTCTCATTCTACATATGCCCATTACTATCAAAATTAAGTTTTTTTGTATGTTCAGCTGCATCACAATGCCTGTGGTGTTTGCCAACAGCTGGTCAGCCTATCTGAACCTGGAATTTTTAAGGATCAAATAGATGGCCTATCAGACGTTACTGGGGCCAGGGTAGTCTGCAAACATATTTTTCTTACCGAGATATCATATAGTGGTTAAATTTATTTACCTCATCTCTGGTTTTTTCTGTACCATTCTGGTCTTAATAAAATCAGTAATGTATGTGCTATTGTCTGCTGATCCTTTCATACATTTATTATAAAACATATGATGTGATCTTATACCGATTTTACTGTGCATCTTTTTGCGCATAATAGATTTAATATTTTCTTATTTATTTATTTCACAGATACACTCCAGTCCGTTCAGATTCAGTTGTGGGAGAACTCAAACTCTCTGAACCAACTGATATTGTTCTCCCAGGTAAAAGTTTCTGTTTGGTTATACAGAAGCCTGGGGCCTTTAAAATAACATGCACATTTCTTGTTAGAGAAAATAGTTCCAGAGTATACATGATATAACTTGTCGAACACAGTGAACTTGAAGAAGACTGTTTATATTTGAACTTGAAATAGTGTAATTAGGTGTTTTCTTTTGTATGCTTCCTGTGTACTTGGGCTTTGCCTATTACATTCGTTGAATAAAATTCTATCTTACTTATAAAAAAAAAAAATATTTGAACTTGAATATTGCATTGCTTTCCAGAGCTTCCAAAAATTGAGGTGCTTGCTCTCACTGGAAAGGCAGTTGAAGGTGATATACTCACTGCTGTTGAAGTAATTCCAAAGAGTGAGACTCAACAATGTGTATGGAGCAAGTACAAGAAAGATGTCAAATACCAATGGTATGGTGCTACTTTTGAGTATCCTGCTACACATTCAAATACATTCGCAACATTCACCGAACTTTTCTCCACTCAATTACAATATTCAGAATTCACATAGATGTTGAACAAAGTGAAGCTCTATAAGTAATTTATCTATCTTGCTCTTTCATGTAGGGTTCCCAGACTGTCATTTTATTGTTTGCATTTACTGGTTTAGTTTGATCTAGTTTTTTAGAAATGTATCTAATCTTTGTGACTGGTTTATTTAGCTCTTGTAATGGCACCGCATTCCTTTTATATTTGACATCAGGGAAACTGCAGGTTCTGTTCATCAGATGTTGAAGATAGAAAATCGTATGAACCATTACCTACACAGTATTCCTGCTCCTACAAGGTCCGGCTGGAGGACATTGGCCGACATCTGAGATGCGAATGCATTGTAACTGATGTGTTTGGGAGGTTGACTGAACCAGTATATGCAGAGACTGCACCTGTATTGCCAGGTATTTTTCTTTACACTGCTGTGAATTGACTCATGATCCATTTTGTTGCTCAATTAATGGCTCATAATCAATTCTCTTTCTGCCTGTGCTGGCAAAATGTTGTTTGGTGGAAAGTTTTCACGGTTAGAAAGGTACTGTGGTATGTGTTTTATTAACACAGTAGAAAGGTATTGCTGCATGCAGGATCTATCTTTTACATCTAACCTAAATATGGATTAGACTTGTTATTGTCCTAGTTGCTCCTGGTATAATCATTTTTGTGAAAAAATTGGAAGATTTTGCCTTAAATCTTCTATATTGAAGCTGGCACCACTGATCTTGCATATTATTAATGTTCTATGTTCACAACAATCTTTTCTCTCTTTCTTGGTTGCCCATGATGTGTGTCACCGAAGTGAGCAACAGCTATAAGACAAGATCTTTCCTGTAGCTCGTTCAACTATTGTTATGGTCTCTTTTATTGGCACTGGGTGTTCGAGAACAAAGTCCCAACTAATCTTGGGGGTGCACAAGCCCCCCGCAAGTGTACCTCTCGGGTAATTCAAGGGAAAACTCCCATAGTTGATGGCTCCTAGAAATTGTTTGCACTAAGAGGATTTGAACCTTAGAGCTGGTGGGAGTATACCACCATGACCAAGGCCCTTACCACTTGAGCCAACCCTTAGGGGTTTCTGTTATTCTTATTATCGCTATAATAATTGTAATTATTATTATTGTTAACATTAGGATTATTATTATTATTATATTACCATGGGCTCTATTTTGATTGGTTTCAATATTTCGTTTTTAGAAATCTATAATATGAAATTTTCACATAATCAGTGCCTTGGTTTTTATTTTCTCGTTTTACGCTTCTATTTAAAGATTTTTTTGATGACGAGGTATCCAAGAACTTTCATTGCCCTAGATAAGGCTCTGGTTCTCGACTAATCCCCGAGGTAAAAGACGTCTCCTTCAGCAAATTTGTCACCTTCATTGTGGTGCCTTGTTCGCAAGGACCAGAGATTAGCGAGGAGCAACCCACCTGTAGGGTCTCCTTTTGATGCCTTCCTCGCCCAGATTGGGGTCTCTGGGGAGCCTTTTAATCTCCTGCTCAGGAGGGTTCTGTTTAAAGATATCCAGATGTTTAAAATCTAAGAATATTGTTCTCCTTATGGAAAGCCACTTACTTCCTTTAGTGAGATTGATCACCATTTTTAGATTATTATTAATGAAATTATTGGTGTCTTCACAGTGTTTGGCTACTTGAAAAAGAAAAATAGACTTTGTTGTACAGCTTTGAACCAACTTTTAGGTGGACTAAATCTTTTAATGATATGGAATTTTTACTTTCTATGTTAACTTGATTTGACTGCTTCCAGCTCTTTTTTTGTTTTTTAATTGATAATAATACGATTGTAGGGATTCCTAGAATAGATAAGCTGGAGATTGAGGGGAGGGGCTTCCACACCAACTTGTATGCTGTTCGTGGCATTTATAGTGGAGGAAAGGAAGGAAAAAGTAGAATTCAGTGGCTTAGATCAATGGTTGGAAGTCCTGATCTGATCTCTATACAAGGTATGATAGATCTTTAGATTACCACTCAGGAGTTCATTTCTTGTGTCTTTGAAGACAATAACTTATTTATTTATCATTTATGTATTCCAGTAAATTTATGAAAAGAAAATAAAATAATGGGTAGTAAAGCTGATCACAAATTTGGTTAAAAATGTGAAAAAGATTATGGCTCTTGGTGAACTTCTCAACTACCATGCCTTGTTTTTTCTTATCTTTTCTTTTTCATGTGCGTGCAATTTAAAAGTTTACTTATTGACACTTATCGCTTAATGGATGCTAGCAGTAAAGATGAGAAGGGGATTTATGTTTGAGGAATAACACGAGATAAAGTCTGCAAAAGTTCGCATGTATTCTTTGATGCGCATATCCCATTAGTCAACTAGGATCACCCTCTAATTGATTGTAATTATTATTATTTTTTGTCTCCGTACAAATCATTGCCATTGCTGTTCAGTGTTAGATAAGCTGTAATATTTACTTTACTAGCCTGTATAAAATATCCGATATTTGGGAACTTATTTTGAGCATAACACATGAGCATTTGATGAAAGGGTCACAAGAAATGAGGGTCATTCATGAAGTCAAAATACCAAACTGCTTCCTAACATTGAGGAACAATTTCAGTTTTGATTCCATTTGTAATCATGTTGATTGTTTGATGACATCTATACAATAACTGTACCCAACTAGAATGATTGGGCAAAGCTTATGCATTGTATGAGTTTGAGGTTTCTTAAACTTTGGAAATGAAATAATTTTTTTATATATAGAAATTGTCGATATCAAGGATTGTCAATAGCAAGACTTTTATCCTTGTTCATATTAATGATATCTCCTAGATTCGAATCAATCTACTTATCAAAAAGATTCGAATCAATCTTATCAATTAGCATAATTTTTTAATCTATTCATTGTGATAGTAACAATGTGTTGTATTGGCAAGGGCATTGATCACTTTATATTTCATTGCGAGGTGGTTAGGAAGTTATGGTATTGATCTTTTCTCTTTCTGTTCCAAGTGGATCATCCTCCAACTTGTAGTGGAGTTGTTGGCTTGCTAGGGCTTTGGGAAATACAATAATGTCGAAGTTTGGAATAATGGTTCGTTTGTGCTTAAAGTGTATTTAGCAGGAACACAATGCTAGAACCTTTGAAGATGGCTACACAACTGTGGTAGAGTTAAAATCCATTTTGCTCAATTCCCTTCATAGTTGGACGGCTGGCCACAATGGCTCTTGGTTTGCAAATTTTCAAGATTTTATGGACTCTTGTTCTTTTTCTTGTCCTATATAGTAGGTGTGTAATTTTATATACTTCCTGTGTACAATTCGGTTGGCACCTCTCTATGCGATTAATGAGACTAACTTATCAAAATAGTTTGTTGTGTTGGCTCCTCTATTGCTTCTGTTTTGCTGAATATAGTTTTAGACAATTGTAATTTTCCATATTCGAGTATTTGATTGCAAGTATTTTTTGCAGGAGAAATAGGAAGGATGTATGAAGCTAATGTGGATGATGTGGGATACAGGTTGGTGGCCATTTATACCCCTATAAGAGAGGATGGGGTTGAGGGGGAACCTGTTTCTGCATCAACAGAGCCAATTGCAGTTGGTAATGTTAAATCACATCTCCCTTTCTCTAAAGGGAAATCATTTATTTCTGTTAAATTCTCTCTTTTAGCTTGTTATGTTAGTTGTTACTCATATTGATCGGAAAAATGTTATTCATTTGTTTTTTGTCAACTCTTGTAAGGCAAGCATGATTGTTGCTTTGTATTTCTTTTTCTCTTCAATGTTTGTTCTGACTGAATCACAAACACAATAGTGGTTATCATCTAGTACCTTATTTCACTGAGTTGTGAATGCTGAAATTGATAATCTACCTTGTCAAGGGTTGAGTGCTGTTAACAAGTTTAACTTTATTAATAAGGTTAAACTTCAAAGAAATGTTTCATCCACAAACGGATCTCACCAAAGTAAATTCACAAGCTAATGTGGTTTGATGTGGTACGTCAGATTATAAAGTTCTTTTTATTGTAAAATAGATCTGACATATCACATGAAGCCACATCAGTTTGATAATTTGCTTTTATGAGATTCCCTTGTGGATCTAGCACTTCTCTTAACTTTATCATGGATAGCAAACATTATAGGTACTTTTGGTTCCCTTTATACGTAAAATGCCCTCCCTTTTTCTTGGCATTTCTTCCTTTACTTGTAAAAAATAAAAAAATAAAGACATTATTCCTTTGTTCTTTTTTATTTTCAATTGCTGTCTCACTTTTGGAGAGGTGGATATCTTCTGCCGAGATTGATCTATGGATGCTCATGGAAAGAGTTCTTTAGGTTCAGAAATCCTATCCTCCTGCTATCTTGTTTTCATTTTGTATTGATTGATTTGCTTGCAGAGCCTGATGTCTTTAAAGAAGTGAAGCAGAAGCTTGATCTTGGATCTGTGAAGTTTGAGGTGGGACCTCTTTGAACTGTTTTGTTGGTTTTGATTTCCTTTCAACTTAGTTGTATATACTGGAAGTGTTTGTTGCAGTTGAGAAATCTGTGAAGTTTGAGGTGTGCCTATATTTCAACTCTTATGTTGGCTTTGATTTTCCTTGGAGCAAAGATGAAACTGCTTGTAATTGTTCTTATTTGCTTAATTCCTATCTATCCTGTTTGTTTTTCTTGTTTAGGCTCTTATGTTTAAGTTACCTTCGCATTTTAACAGTGAGTGACTGAAATTCATGAGGGTTTGGGGCCCTCAAAAACATAGTTCTTGGACTTTTTAATTTTGTCAGTAGTTCAAACCAACATTATCAAGCCTTATGTCTACTGCCTGGGTAAACTCTTGGTTTTGAAAGCACTAGTTCCTATAGAATGAGATTTCCAGCACTGTATGCGCACCATTTGCCTAGAAGCGACTAAGCTAAATGTAAAGCTGATAGTAGACACAACCACATGTAAAGCTTTCCTTTTCCAACAGACTGATGATACCAGAAAAACATGGCTCAGAGTAAGACCGATGTATATTGAAGCACATTTGCACCACTAAACCAATCAAGTTCTTCTTAACCCTTTTTTAAGGGGACTATAATCCCCTTATATCATTTAAGTACTTTTAATGATCTGTTCAAAAAAATCTTTGGTTTTTTTCACATCCAATGAAACTACACATTTCATGTTGAAAACCATCTGTCCATATTGAATATTTCAATGTCCAAGAAAGCTAACTACTACTCATTAGCATCAAATTGTGTTTAATTAAATGTAGTTTTCGATTTTGCTTTCAGTCAATTTTGGTTTTATTAGTTTTTTGTGTTCCATATCTCACTGTTAATTTCTTCTGAAACAGGCATTGTGTGACAAGGATCGATCTTCCAAAAAGGTTACTTTCTATATTCTCCTTGTACATTTCTTCTCTGTTTATGTAATATACCCAGAAGATTGACATGTGAAACAAATAAAATTCTGTTTTATTTTGCAGGTAGCTTCAGTAGGGAGTCTTGAGAGAAGAATCCTAGAAGTTAATAGAAAACGAGTCAAGGTCGTAAAGCCAGGGTCTAGAACTTCTTTTACAACTACTGAAATTCGTGGAAGTTATGCACCTACTTTTCATGTAAGTTTGTATCTCAACTCTAGATCCTCATCCAGTGTATATTGTCAATTTGGAAAGATATTACTTATGATTCTGTCATCTACTTGCTAAACACTCATCATTATTGAAGCATTCAATCAAAATTTGTGTAGAGAAGTATCTTTATTAAGAATTAAGGGATATGGTAGAGTGGCAGAAAATGATATGTATGGATAATCTTTTGTAAGTTACAAAAAGGATTCATAAAGTTCAGCTGTAGACATTTGACACTTTTGTATTACATGTTTATGTCTCCATTTTATTTTTGGATAATTAATCTCAAGACTCTGGAAATCTAAGGTTAATGGTGTATCAGGTGGAGCTTTTCCGAAATGACCAACATCGACTTCGAATTGTAGTGGAAAGTGATAATGAAGTAGACTTGTTGGTGCAGTCCCGGCATCTCCGTGATATTGTAGTGCTTGTGATCAGAGGCTTTGCCCAGCGATTCAATAGTACATCTCTCAATTCTCTCCTCAAAATAGAAACTTAAGTCTAGCTAAGAAGTGTAAAGTGAATTGATTAAAAAAATATATCTATGAACTATGAATCAGTTTTTAAGACATGCATGTCATCGCCACTCCATTTTTTTCCCTTGTACCTTTAGCACATTACCAATGCTTGTTTTCATTGCAATATTTTTAATTTTCCTTGCAAGAAGTGTTGTGTAGTGAACAAAGGATAGTTGCTGTCATAATCACTGTATATTACCGTATCAATGATATGTTTTTAAGCTACTTGCACTGGATGTTCAACTTTTTGTCTCAGTGTGTACGTGTTTATGTGCTGCACATGTATTACTTACTGCGATAACAATTCTAGTGAGTTTGGCTTTAACTTTTGCTCCACCAGGACCACCCTGACGGTAGGTGGTTTGGTTTAAATTCCAGCTCCCAATCCATTGGATGGCAAAGACTAGTTGAAATGAATTAGTAATCCGCACTAGTAATCCGCACCATCCCATGCTTGGGATAGGTGGAGATGCCATTGGCAAGTTATTGTCTTTCTTGCTTGTTTTTTCGTTGATCTTGAAGTAAATGTCTTGTCCTTACTATTAGTAGCTTACAAGCATGAACTACACAATTCAGGAAGTCCGGCATAGGTTAAAGGTGTCCAGGTTTTTCAGGTTTGTTGATGGTTTTGGGTGGTTGCTGAGTAATGCATGCCCACTCGTGGGGATGTTCTCATGTTTTGGTTTCTACCGGTGTTTTATTAAGCTTTTCCTGGAAACCTGTTCCGTAAATTCTAATGAATGATTTTCGGGTCTGGCATGCTTCAAATCCCTTATGAACTGAAACCAATTGAGAAAACTAGGTAGCGATTGCATAAACGCATTCATTGTGGCGTGCCTTCCTACAATGGAAGCTTATGCAATCTCTGCCTAGTAATCTTAATTGGCTTATGCTTGCCCTCATATTTTTTTCTCTCTCATTACAGTATAGGATGGATTGGCACCTAGACAACACAAATAAAAAGTTAAAAATAAGGTGCAAGATGTAGAAACTAAAACAATAACCCTTAAATCTTTACCAACATAAAATATCAGGTTACAGGTTGAACCCATTACTTGTCTCCTGAATTGCCTTTTTATGAAAGCAGGAAGGTCGAAATCTTCAAAACCCCATCCACACCCCAACCCAGCCAAAAAGAAAAGAAAAAGACGAGAAAGAAATCGTTTCAACTCCTTAGCGTCCTACATGAGAAATTGAATAATAAAGTTCTAACCTTATCTACAGGAGATCACCTTTCAGTGAATCAAGTTCTGTTTTGCTAATTGACAATCCCGGCCTCAATGTTCGTTCCTTGAGTTGCCTGAAGTTGCCTTTCAGTCTCCTTGGCAGCATCATAAGAAGCATGCAGTGCCACAAAAATGTAGTAGACGAGCAAAACCAATGTCCAGAGAATGAATCTCACAAATGACTGACGATCGATCGAGCCCATGATGAAGACGTTGATTGCAATGCAAGCTGATGGCAACCAAGGAATTAATGGCACTCCCCACATTTTAGGTTTCCTTGCTTCCTTCACTGTCAACTTTAGTCCCAGTGTGGCCAAAAACCAAACCGGTACTGTCACTATGTATCCAACCCAACCGTTATTGCTAAGTACCCAATATGCAGGTGAGCAAATAGACGACCCTATGATCAACACCAAGAACACGGCAAGCTTCTTGCGGTCAGCATCCAATGTCTCACCCGTGACATAATATCGTCTCACGATCAAAGCAACCGCGACAAGGGAAAAGATAAATAGTGTAGATATGGAGAGAAGGTTTGCTAACACATCCAGGCTTGTAAAGAATGCAACAATGGAGTTTGCAACAGTCATAATGATCGTGGCATTCATGGGTGTCCCGGTTTTCTCATTGATGACAGCAAGAACCGGTGGTGCCATGTGGGTACGTGCAATATGAGTGAAATATCGAGCTTGGCCAATGATGTTAGCAAGCAAAACCGTGGTCATGCCCTTTAATGCTCCAAATGCAACGATGTACTTAGCCCAATTCATCCCTACCGCTTGGAATGCGACGGTGAAGGGTGCATCAGCATCAACTTGTGTGTATGGCTGCATCAAGCTCACTGTTGCAGCTAGAATGCAATAAATTACAATGACTATCGACATGGAACCGATTAACCCAATTGGGATATCTCTACCGGGGTTCTTCACCTCTTCTCCCAAGGTCGCAACTCCATCGAATCCAAGGTAAGCAAAGAAGAGGAGTGCAGAAGCTTTAAAAACACCTTCGATACCAAAAGGCATAAAGGTTTCAAAATTGGCAGGGTTAGCCTTTGTAAGGCCTGCGGCTACTATAAAAATCAAAATTATAATATGGAGGATGGTTGTAATGGAGTTGAATCTGGATGACCCTTTAATGCTTAGGCATGCACCAACAGAGACCGCAATGGAAATAGCAATGGCAATTGGGTCTAAATGGTTGTAGTCATCGGCAAGGGATGACACAGTTATTCGAAAATCATTGGGTTTGTGGTTGCAAAGGGTCGCAAAATATGAAGTCCAGGATCGAGCCACACCAGCACCGCCTACTATATACTCGAAAAGAATGTTTCCAGCGGTAATATATGCCATGAAGTCACCCAGCTCCACTCTAAGATAAGCGAAGGACCCTCCTGCCACCGGGAGTTCAACTGCAAACTCAGTGTAGCACAGCACAGAGAGCAGTGCAGATATGCCTGAGATGATGTATGAAATCACGACTGCAGGGCCAGCATCGTTCCTGATAGCCTCACCAGTTAGGACGAAGATTCCAGCGCCCATGACGGCTCCAATACTAAACCAGATGAGATCCCACCAGTTTAGAACTTTCTTCATCTCGTGCTGGCTGCGAGAACGCATCTCTTGTAACTCCAGATGGTCTAGGGAGCGTGCCAGGAGTCGATCTTTGAGCCTGCTTTTTGTACTGCCTAATGCCTTCACATAGTTCCCCCAACTCTGGAACGACTCCTCTGGCAAGAGATCTTGTTTGCTCCACATACAGCCTCTCTTCCTGACCCCATTGCCATTCTCGCAGCTACCACCACCTTCAGTGCCACTCACCATTGTTGCCCCGAAAAAGAAGAATGAAAGGAATCAAGTTTTATTATGGAACTTCAACAGATAATTCCTAATTTTATCTCATGGGAGCTCTGACTTACGTGAAACTAAAGACGTGCAGTTGCTTGTGAACTCTAAACTCAAATGAAACAAAACTTCATATACAAGTCTGCGGAACTGGCTCTGTTAGTTAGTACAGATGGAACGCGTAGCATAAACTTCTGCGTTTGAAGCAGTAGTGAAGGAAGTCTACATATAGAAGAATTCTTGTAAAGATTGGGTCGCTATATGCCTCGTTAAAAGGGATTCCATGTTGATCCAGGGGATCAAAATTCATCAACTATATTATAATATGTCTTGTGAGAAGCACGTGCATTTTTAATAAAGAGACACGTGGCAATTTTTTAAAAATTGCATGCATTTCTAACCTTTTTAGTAAATCAACATATTATCTATGGATCATGCTAGCAGGCCACCCAGCATTTACCACTCAGCGTACCGCTCATTATAAATTTTTTACTTTTATTTTTAATTATTTTTTACCTATTTTTTTAGCATTTTTAACCATTAAAAAAATATACAATTTTACTAATAATCATTTCCTTAATTATTAAATAAAAGAGATGGTGGGCTTGGCAGTAATTTCAATTGTCGCAGTTTTTTTACTTTCCACAAAAGAGATGGTCACCAACACCATAACGTTACAACAAAGAGTTTCATCTCTAAGAGGGATTGAAACCTGTTTTAGAATCTTTCACGACCACTTAATCCGACACAAATTCAAGAAGAAATTGCAACGTTGTTTGAAGTAGCATCAATGACTTCAAAAATGATAATCGTGGCACAATATTCGTCAATATATATATATATATATTCTTTTGAATTTATATATTGTAACAAATAACTCTAGTTAGAAAAGATTCTAATGGTCTCGTTTGAATACCTAGAATATTTTTAAATACTTGTAAATGGTAGTGAAATAATTGATAAATAATAATGAAATAATTTATAAATTCTCTATTGTATAATTGTTATGTCGGGTTTAATTATGAATTTAGTATATATTGAAACAGTTTGGACTTTTGGAGGAGAAGGAAAATGCTAAATGTACCTAAAAAAAAAACTTCTCCACATATTAGTTATTGATATATTGAAAATTATGAAATTTAAAATTTAAAATTTGAATTTTAAAAAAAAATTAACGAAATAAATTTTGTTAGTAAAACTATAAGTATTCGTAGCACTACTCTTAAAGATGAGGGCCTACGTGCAGTTAGTTGGTGACCTTTCTTCAATTATCTTTTCTGCATATTTGAATTTGTTTGATTAGATAAAAACGTCATACTTCGATTATTGGGGTACCCTCGTTAAAATTTATTTTTTATAATTTGTACCGAAAGTAATTACTTGGCCCAAGTAATTATTGGGCCTACATGCAGTTAGTTAAAAATTCACCACGGAATCCAATAAGGGATACAAGGCCTAAGCTCTCAAGTTAAGGAATCACGAAAAATCAGAGTTTATGCACCAAGAGAAGGTTTTACCAAGAGAATATAAAACCTCTCCTGTGTTATTGAAAGCTAATCCATATTGAGGAATAATAATACATTAGAAATATTTTTAATTATAAAAATATCTTATAAAAGTAAATTTAGATATGATTTGATATGGTATATTGGATTTTAAAGTTATTATTATTGTAAAGTAGACCTAATGTCTCATATAGAATCATGTCAATTTATGAAATAATTTTTTTTTTTTTGTTTTATAAAATCTCTTTGTAGGTATAGCAGTTCTCACATATATCGGGAATAATACAAAATATTCTTCCTAATTTACTAGTACAATATTGAAGATACAATCATATAATTTGGGTTTTGTGTTTTATTTCACGTGTCTCTCATCCAACGATCAAATTCCTTTGTCTACTTGAAAAAATGTTAAAAGTAGTACTCTCTTTCTCTCTCAAATAGGACGGACTAGTTGTATTAAGAGCGAGCAAGAGGCAGCAAGGACAATACAAACTGAGGGAAGTGGGAGACCACTCATGTCAGCTAATTTGGGGAAGAGAATTGAATTTCCCTCGTGAACAAAACATAATAGTTGTTTTAAGAAAAGAAAATATGAAACACCCCAGATCACCATCATATCAACATATACAACTGCACACAAGCAATTACACATTTAATAGAACTTACCCAAGACGAATTGGCTAACGCCTTTAACCCTGAACCCACGGTCACGAAGGCACAGCGCCATTTTCAACATTCTTGATCATCTCTTAAATATCATTGCCAGCTTCCTTGGCTGTGTCATAGGATGCATGCAATCCAAAAAGGAAATAGTAAACCAAGATTATCAGAGTCCATATCCCGAACCTCTCGAACGATTTTTTTTCAACCGACCCAAGAAAGAAAATGTTGATGGCGATGGACAACGACGGTAGCCATGGAACCAACGGCACCCCCCAAATCTTTGGTTCCCTTGCTTGTGGAACAAAAAGCCAAAGTCCCACGGTTCCAACGAGCCAAATTGGGCCAGTTATTACGTACCCGATCCAAGCATCAGTTGTTGTAGCCCAATAGGTAGCGGTGGCAATCGAAGACCCAAGTATAAGCAGCAGAAACACAATGAGCTTGTTACGATTCGCCGGCGTTGTCACCCCACTGGCATAGTACCGGCGCACGATCAGGGCAAGAGCCACGAGCATGAAGATGAATAGCGTGGAGATAGAGAGTAGATCGGCGAGAATACTAAGCTTCGTGAAGAAGGCGATGATTGCAGTGGCTGCAAGCATGACGACTGTGGCATTGACGGGAGTGCCAGTCCTCTCATTGACATGGGCGAGCCATGGGGGAATCATGTGGGTACGAGCAATGTGAGTGAGATATCGAGCCTGACCCATTGCTGCAATAAGCAGAACCGTCGTCATGCCCTTTAGCGCACCGGCTGCCACTATGTACTCAGCCCATCCCCAACCGACGGCTTCGAAGGTGAGTACCGAAAATGGAGCAACTGCATTGATGTGTCTGTATGGTTGCATAAGGCAGAGTGTCACGGCCAGCAAACAATATGCCAAAGTAGTAATGGCCATTGAGCCAACAAGCCCAATAGGGATGTCCCGACCAGGGTCCTTTGTTTCCTCGGCCATGGTCGAGACTGCATCAAACCCAACATAAGCAAAGAAAAGCACTGCTGAGGACTTAAAGATGCCACGAGCGCCATTTGGAGCAAAGTTGGAGTAATTCTTGGTATCAGCTTTGGTAAGGCCAGCAACGATGATGAAGACAATGAAAATAATATGAATGATGGAGGCGATGTAATTGAAACGTGAGGAGCCCTTGGTGCTGAGGACTGCCAGGAAACAGACGATAGCGATGACGACGACGGCTATGGGGTCGAGATATCTGAAGCCGGGATCGAGACCGTGGGCTACGATGCGGAAATCGTTTGGCTCTTGGTTGCAGAGTGTGGCGAAGTAGGATGTCCATAAGCGGGCAGCGACCGCTCCGGTGACCACATATTCAAGTAAGATGTTTCCGGCGGCAATGAAGGCCATGAAATCGCCGAGCTCTACCCTTAAGTACGCAAATGATCCACCTGAAACGAAAAGAAATATGAGATTTCTTAGGAGCTTGAGATATCAATTTGAGCAATTAAGAGTAGTGACGCGCGCTACTTATGATTTATGGACGGTGCTAGTGGCCAGCCCAGCAGTACCGCTAGCACAAATATGGAGAATGTTTTTTTTTTTTTTTTTTTTTTTCTGAATATCTTTTTAACATCTTTAATTATTAAAAAATATATATATACTTTTATTAATAATCATTTCTTTAACTATTAAGTTAAAAAAAAATAAGTTAAAAAAGTTAAAATGCGTGAACGGTAAGATTGAATAGTTATAAGTTTAAAGGATTATTATTTATTATTATTTTATACGTCTTCCTCTCTCCTTCTCAATATTAAATTATTAAAAAATTATTTATTAAATTTAAATAGTCAACTGATAAATTTTTATTACATAAATAATAATTATGTAAATAATAGTTAAAATAATTATGAAGAGCATGTTTCTTTGATTCAAATCATAAGTGCTTGTTTATTTCTAAATAAAAAATTGTATATTTGATAAATTTATAAAAGAGTAACGTTAGATACGCTCTTGTCACACTTTAAACAACTCTCACGTTTCAGAAATTGTCTTCTTTTTTTTTTTTTTTCTTCCTTTCTTTTTTTCAAAAAAATAGATTCATCAAGAAATTAGAGCCGCTTAATTACCTAAAAATTCGTGCAAGTTGACTAATTTTTTCAAATAAAATAAGAGAGATTCTATTCACGAAATAAAATTACGAATTATCTGAAGATTTTAAAGAATGATCGAAAATTATGCATGGGGGTACGTACCAGCGACGGGGATCTCCACTGCGAACTCGGTATAGCAGAAAACAGACAGCATAGCAGAGACGCCGGAGAAGACGAACGACAAGACGACTGCCGGGCCCGTGTCTTCCTTGGCCTCGTACCCCGTAAGCATGAAGACACCGGCGCCGATGATGCCACCGATGCCGAACCACATGAGGTCCCACCACGTGAGTGTCTTCTTCATCTCATGCTGGCTCCGAGCCTTCATCTCCACAAGCTCTGTCTGGTCCATGGATCGGGCCAGGACCCGGTCCCTTAGCCGCAGCGGAGTCTCCATGAGCGCCCTCCCATAGTTTCCCCAGCTCTGAAACGATTTCTTGTGGAGAAAATCGTCTTTTGTGCACGGACACCCCCTCTTCCTGAGCCCTTCGTCGACCATTCTGTCTTCACCACCAAAAATAGAAAGTTTGAGATCCAGAAGGAAAACAAAGAGCGGAAATGAGGCTTTCGTGAAGCAGAGCGGAGATTTGAAGCCTCACAAATCCAACTCTTGTTAGAGGCTACTCGAAGACCAGAGAGTTTGGAAACTCGTGGTAGATCTAATCCAGTTGAAAATATGATCAGCTCACGCATTCTTACCAGGGAAAGCGATTGATCAGCTCACGCATTCTCACCAGGGAAAGCGATTGATCATATTAGTTACTGTAGCATGAAATGTTTGAAAATTATATGTAACTAATACTTAGTTGAAGGGGATATTTGGTACCCATTTGAGCCCAGAAGCCCAACAACTTAGTGCAAGCGGGTCTTATGGATATATATTTATATATATATATATAGTTACTGTATAGAAGTTAGTGCTATACACCATGATAATGTGGAAGTTTTGGGTAAAAATCACATGTCATTCTGCTAATGTCGTGTTTTTATCTTGCCAGGCACGAGTGTTTCAATTTAATTAATTCTTCCTTCTTTAATTTCAAAGAACTAGCACTGCTCTTATCCTGTTCAACATCTCAACAGACTTCAGTCTGTTTTCCTCCCTAACAGAATTGATAATCTTCGCTTTGGTTGATTCTTGAAATAGTCGGGGTTCATTTTCATTCTTGAAATACTCTGTCTTTGACAGATATGTTGGATATACCCCACGTTATATCATAACAAATCAGGCACAAGAGTGGCTTGTACAATATTGTTCTATGCATTTTTGTCTGTTAATTAAACCATAGCAACTTATCAAAAAAGACTAAACCATAACTTTCTGAGAAGGAGTTTATGTTGCCAAAATGGGAGAGGAGAAAGAAAAGTGGGGAGGGGAGGGGAGGGGGGGTAGAGGTAAGGTCCACTCGTTTTACTCTTAGCATCCTAAATCATAATTTGAAGTGATTTTTTCGTCCACAAATATTTTGGGATGATGCTAATCTCACTTGGAGATGAAGTTTATGATTTCATATAAATATTCATACACTAAAGGGCTGTTGAATTGTCTATTTTTCATTATCAAAGCCAAAGTCCCATCTATTTTGATTTGACTGCAGTGAGAAATATATAGTTGATTCTCTTAAATCTCTTGTGATATGTTTGTTTATAGGCGGGGCTACCTATGGTACAGCAGTATCTTTTTCAGTTTGATCACTTGGTGAGAGCATTTGCCAAAGCTGGGGGAGCATTTTTCCCAAGAGATGATAAATCCTAGCATGTATGCAAGTCAGTGGTTCATTACAGTTTTCTCATACTCTTTTCCATTCCACTTGGCTCTTCGAGTTTGGTATGTCTCTCTTATTTATTTCTTTCTCTATGAGGTATGTACTAGTTGCTAGGTGAATAAGTCTTCCTTGTTGTATGATTATCAACAAAGTTTTTCTTGTTGTATGCCGCCTGCTGATAATTATTGGCTTTGCTTTCAAATTCTTCAGATCTGGAGTGCAGAAGGCTGGGAGTCCAACTAAGTGAGAAAACTTTTACTTGCAATTGTTTTGTGAAAGGTTGTATCTATATCAGACAGTTTTGTGAAAGGCTGTATCTATATCAGAGAGTTTTGAACCTGCCATGTATAGGATCAATGATGACTTGGAATTTTACTTTTAGATTTCAACGTAGTTTTAGGATACATAAACTACGATTATTAAAAAAAGGGTTATGTGTCCACTTACAATTTGTATCTGTTGAACAGGAATATTCGGTTGAGATTTATGAGTGGTCTGGTAGAAGTTGGGAACCGTTTGAAGCTGATGATGTTCAGGTGGAGTTTTACATGATGAGTCCCTATGTTCTGAAGACTTTATCAACTCACAAGAAGGTACTCAAATAATTAGTCGTGAGTTGCTTGTGATTTCGGTGGCCGAGTTTGTTTTCAATCTTTTTTTGGGCCTGAATGAGCACTCTATTTGTAATTTTGTAATCTTGCAGGGTCATTATTTTACAGCATTCAAGGACGTTCCTGATGTTTATGGGGTTTTTCAGTTCAAGCTTGAGTACCAAAGACTTGGATACACGAGCTTGTCCCTGTCAAAGCAGGTATATAACGTACTTTTTGTTTTTTTTTTTTTTTATTTGAAAGGATATATAACGTACTTAAGTTATTTAGAGGTAATTATAAATTTAATTAATAATATCAATAGGCATAGTACAAAAACATGGGTTGTATTTAGGAGCTTAATATTCTTACAAGTTGGACTCTGTAAAAAAGAGGAACAGTAGTATTATTATACTGAATTGTATGTAAGAAGTAAGGGAGAGTTTGGTCCGGTTTGGTTCAGTCTCGGCAGGTTTTGTGGACCGAACCAAATCTATTCAGTTTAAAGTTTTCCCACCCTGAACCGGACCGAACTCCCTAAGGACTGGGACAGTCCGGTCCGGTCCGGTCTGTCCATTCGGTCCACCCTAGACTCTTTTAAAAAAAAAATCTAATGTCATTTTATTTAATACTTATATAATTATATTGTGATATATTTAATATATATATACATATAGTATACTATTATATATGTATTAATATATATATTAGTAATACGCTAATACTATTAGTCTATTAGTATATAGTAAATTAGTAATAGTTATTAACTTATTTATTATAACTAATAACACACTAATACTAATACTATAACTAATAACTATATGTAATAATAGTAATATTATATCTTTTCAAACCCCACACATTTATTAATACTCTATGACACTATGTAATACTACATTAAATAATAGTAATACTCTTATTACTAATACTCTATGTAGTTATAGTGATTTAATATTAACATATTACATATTAAGTTAACTATATTGATACTATTATAAATTTATACATATATGATATATTATAATTTATACTATAACTCTTATAATATGTTAATATATTAATATATACTAGTACTATATATTATAGTTATACACTAAAGAATATAATAATACATTCATACTAAATATATATAGTTATACTTATAGTGATTTAGTTATTAACTTATTATGATTAGTATAACTATATAAATTATCATAGTATTACATTATTAATATAGCTATATATTAGTAATATTAGTTATGGTGAATCAGTAATTTAGTATAACTATATAAGTATTAATTATAGTGATTAGTATAACTTATAACATAGTGATAATTATAATTGATAATATAGTAATAGTCTATTAGTATATAGTAATATAGTAATAAATTATAATACTATTAGTCTATTAGTATATAGTAATAGTTATTAACTTATTTACTATAACTATTAAATAATTTAATGTATATACATATAGTATACTATGATATATATATTAATATATATTAGTATAAATATAATATTATTAGTCTAATAGTATTAGTACAACTGTATAAGTATATTGTATAGTTATATATTAGTATTAATTATAGTGATTTGTATAACTATATAATAGTATTAAATATTAATAGTAGATTATTAGTATAGCTATATATTAGTATTACTTATAGTAATTTAGTATAACTATATTAGTATAACTCTATAAGGATAACAATATTACAATAGCCTATATCAAACTATTGGACTATTAGTAATTTAGTATTAATTTTTTTTATACCATATTAGACCATTAGTATTAGTATAATATATAAATATATAAATAATTATATATTTTTTATTATTTTACATTCGGTTCGGTCCGGAGTGGAAAACTCCTAGACTGAGACCAAACTGAACTCATTCAATCCATTGAAATTTGGACCAGACAGGTTGGTTTTGCCGGTCCTGACTGGCTGAATCTCACCCCTAGTAAGAAGACTCTTTTTTCACTTTTACAATTTTTTTTTCTAAATTCTTTTAACATTTGTCACGAGATGCATTCGCTGCAAATACTCTTTATTTTTTATTTTTTTTTAAGCCGGAAGAAGTTTTTTCCACCAAGTTCATGGGAAAAACAAAATTCCACCAAGCTTCTTCATTAGAATATATTGCATTTCTCACCAATCTTCCGATTTTGTTGCTCATTTCCCACAAAATCTATAGCCCTTCTCCATAGGTGATGTGGTGGGGAAACATGGTTATTTTCTATGAGTTGCTACTTTAATGGAAAAAAAGTCTTAAAGTCACCAATTTTAAGTCACAAGTCTCCCACAAAACAGTTTGGTGAAAAAAGCCTTTTCCCACTAATCATTTACCTTTTCCAACCACATGCCCTCCCGGCATAAAGTAGTCTCCCATGGAACAATATATTGAAATCACTTCTCTAACTTAGGAATTGGAGTTCCATTGCGCACCTCGTGCTGCCCTCTTATTTCATTACAGATATTCATATAGTTGGTGGTGTGAAACACGTCCTTAATAGTGACACCGTTTGTGGGATCTTCACATACTTCAATGTGATTTCACATGCCAATTACCACGCGATTATAGGCAACCAGAGATCAAGATATGAACACAACAGAGATGGAAGCTAGGTTAGCAGATGTAAAAGAAAAAATGAAAAGGGCAACGGCCCTAGCGAAGCAGTTATGAAAAGAGAACGAAGAGTTGAAGTAGCAACACACTGCTACATCATCGATCAACAACGACCAGACAAAAGGAGATGCACAAAGTACAGGTAAGGTCAATGCCGAGGAACTAGAGAAGAAGAGGTTGCATGACGAACTGAAGAGCCACTTGGACAAATACGAGGAGATGGCAAGAAAAATTGGTGGATCTTCCTTCGTAAAGCAGTTGTTGAACCGGACAGATCTCCCCTACAGTGGAGAGGTGATGCTAGTACCACTCTCGCCCAAGTTCAAAGTTCCTCAGATCGACATGTATGACGGTTCAAGGGATCCTGTGGATCACTTAGAAAATTTTAAAGCACACATGACTCTCCACAACTTCCTAGGAGAGGTCGTTTGCCGTGTCTTCCCACTAACTTTGAAAGGGATAGCACATGGTTGGTTTGGAACTCTACGACCAAGGTCCATCAACAGCTTCGTTGATTTGGCCAAACAGTCCTTAACATAATTCATGGCAAGCAAAAGACACCACCAACCTGCAGCCAACCTTTTCACCATCAAGCATAGGGAAGAAGAAAGCTTGAAAGCCTCTGCTTAACTCGATTCAACAAGGAGAAACTGACCACCGATGATCAAGATGAGAAGATCATGCTCGCTGTCTTACTATGAGGTATATGGCCTCAGAGCACATTCATGACTAAGCTGGCCAAAAAAAACCCCTCAACTTTGAGGGAGTTTGTGACGCCCCCAAATTCCGTTTGGGATCGGACGGACATTTGAAGCGTCGAGACATGCAACACAAGGTTACCTGCCCCCGTTCATGACATATAAGATGCAATAATCCTAACATGCATCTAACATTATGCAATATTCGCAGCGGATAATTTTTTTCTTTAGCAATACTATGCACCAAACTGAAAATATCCCAATACTTAAAACATACTTCATACATAAAGATCCATTGAATAACTAAGATCACAACACTATTCCAAAATAGTTATGATCCAAAAGTACTGGAGATGCAACTCCATCGTACAAGTAGTAATTTAACTACTATATTAACATTAACGACGCACCGTCGTTCAGTCGACTGTGTCTAGTTGGTCAGCTCCTGGTCCTCCTTCAGGTCCTGTAACAAGATCTACCATTCGGGAGGAATGGTAGTTGGGACTACCACAGTGAGATTTGATTACAAATCTCAGCAAGTTAACAAAAAACTTCCACACAGACTAATGATGCATGGATGACAGTAAAAGCATAAATGCATAATCAAATTCATAAGTAATTAAAGAATAACTTAGCGTACAACATAGCATAATTGACATAACTTAAATTGAAACATGAACTGAACTTGACTTAGCATAAACTTGCTCTGAAACTTGAATTAACATGAAAAATACATACTCCACAGTTGTTGTGGCCCCATGTATTCTACGTGTAAATACATACTCCACAGTTGTTGTGGCCCCATGTATTCTACACAAACTTGACTTAACATTAAAAATACATACTCCACAGTTGTTGTGGCCCCATGTATTCTACACAAACTTGACTTAACATGAAAAATACATACTCCACAGTTGTTGTGGCCCCATGTATTTTACGCATCACAATTGTAGTTAAATACATACTCCACAGTTGTTGTGGCCCCATGTATTCTACACAAACTTGACTTAACATTAACAATACATACTCCACAGTTGTTGTGGCCCCATGTATTCTACACAAACTTGACTTAACATTAAAAATACATACTCCACAGTTGTTGTGGCCCCATGTATTCTACACAAACTTGACTTAACATGAAAAATACATACTCCACAGTTGTTGTGGCCCCATGTATTTTACGCATCACAATTGTAGTTAAATACATACTCCACAGTTGTTGTGGCCCCATGTATTCTACACAAACTTGACTTAACATTAAAAATACATACTCCACAGTTGTTGTGGCCCCATGTATTCTACACATCATAATGTACTCAAGATGAAATGTGACTGGAATACGAAAGGACTGAAGTCCTGACGTAACATAACGTGACTTGAACATAACTTAGAATACATGACCAACTTGAGATATAAACATTTCGTAACATGGCATAACATATAATAGACAACATATTTAACATGACATACTTGCAACAGTGAATATTACATGACTTGACTTACATGTAATGGATGACATACTTAGCATGACGTACTTGTAATGTACAGTAATATATAACAGAATATATTATGTAACAGATAAAAATTGATGACAGAATAAATTCTGTATAATAGACAATTACATGATAACTTGACATGGCATGACACATATGATAACGTACATACATACACTGTAGTTCTTTTACTTAGCACACATACACAGTAGACTGCTAGTAAGTTAAAAGCTAACTTACCTCGATCTCCGCGTTTCTTATAAAACTTCAAGTGCGATCACGAGGAACTGTAATTAGTGATTCTAAAAGTTAGAACTAAATCACTAATAATTTGAAATATGGAAAATACTAACTTAAAGAGTAAAATTTTCATTTTACTCTCTACATGTGAGAAAATGACCGTTTTACCCATAACTTAAGGATTTTGCATACTAACTCCAAAAGTTTCCAAAATTTACATTCCTCATGTAAATTTTGTCCTAAACTTAAATATCAACTCAGAAAAATTTAAAACAAAACACAACTATGAAGAACACATTATGGCCGAAACATCCATAGGCCATTTCCCTTGATTTTTGTTGCAATTCCTTCCAATTTCAAAACTCATGCTTAAACCAAAATTTTGCAACAAACATCTTCCAATCCTAAGTTCAAAATCATACTTAAAACATCCATTTAGAAAAAGCTAATAATTAACACCAAACTTTTTTGTAAAAAGATCCAAGCACTTGAATCACAAGTTTTGACCTTAAATCAAAACATCTCCAAGAATTTCAAAAATCAAATCTTACTTCTAACATATTCATAATATCATCCTAACATCAACCATGCTTTAAATCATCGAACTAAAGTCACCAAAATCACAAAATAACATTTGGAGTTTTTGGTTTTACACTTAGTCTAAAAACAGAAACTTTTTCCTCAACTAGTTTTGATAAATCTCTTGATCTATGACTTATAATCATATGATCTTCAAACCAAACCATCACATGGTTTAAAAAGATGTCCTAAAACATATATAAGCTTCTAATTGAAGATCACATGGTTAGAAATTAACCAAACCATAAATTTAGCCAAGAATATCCACACTTTGGCTTATTTGAATATCTCTTTGCATAAAATTTCATATCTTTGAAACTAACATCAAATATCTTCAAAATAATAATATAACATGTATATAAGATACTTAGGATCCTCCAATAAATTATTAAAATCATTAGAATAGGTTTAGACCACCAAAGAGTTAAACTTTCTCAAAACAGAAACTGTTTTTCCTCTTCCAGTTTCTAAGTTTCTAAATCTAAGAAAATCTTTCATCAAAACCTTTAATCATGCAAAAATCCTCAACCAATAGTCATATATACATGTTAACAATACTCCATAAAAATTTCGGACCAATATCTATCCATTAGCTTGGTCAAAAACTCCAAACTATAACATACTCTCCAGATTCACGCCCAGAATGACCTTTCTATGGTTAAAAATACTTTTGACCGACCAAATGACCATGGAATGATACAAAAAATACATCTACGGAAACTAGACTCAAAGAGGAACAACTTATATGAAGGAGACTTTATGATAAAACACTTACAAAAGCTTCAAAATGGGTGTGCAAAAGAACTCCTAAAAGCTGTCCGAGAGAGAGTGTTTGGTATTCTTTCAATAGAAAGCATAAATGAAAATAATTTCGTGGGGAGGGATGGCTGAAGATATTTGTGGATAAGATATGGAAGAGATGAGGCTGGAGTGAGAGTTAAGTGTAGGACTCTCTTACCCGAAGTGAGAGTTAAGTGTAGGACTCTCTTACCGGAGTGAGAGTGGAGTGTAGGACTCTCTTACCTAATAATATCTACAAAAATCAACTCAAGATATTTTTACCCAATAATATCCAAGAAAATTACCTCAAGATATTTCTTTTTATCCAATAATATCTACAGTTTTAAACAGACGTTTTGACCGAAAATATGAAAAAATGTTATTGCGCCATAAGACTTTAAATAACCCTCCGAGTCTAATGGCACAAACTATAATACATTTTGACACTTCTAACTATATCCAATAATCAAAAACACACTTCTGATACCATAGTAAATAATAACACTAACTATGTAGTTAGACAAAAACCTATATGATTAATGGATTCGTGAAAACTTATGGGGTTTTCACTAGATTCTTAAAGTTAATAGAAATTTCACAATTGAATTTCTAGCGGGCTGTTACAGAGTTTATGGACAAGGCCGAGGACTACGTGAATGCAAAAGACACATTGCAGGCTCTGTTGGAGCTAAGGAAGCAGGAAGTAAAATCTGAATTCAAAAATTCAAGTGAAGATAGGAAAGTTGGGTCCAGTCATCATGGTAGGGGGCTTGAAAAACACTCCTCCCAGTGAGACCAAGGGCCTCTGCCTTGTCCACAATAATTTGAATGTACAAGAGAAGTTAGGGACCGCAAGAAAAGATACACGCCCACCTACAAAGGGCTAGCATTATTGTAAATGCCAATAATCTAATATTCACTAGACAGAAGACTGTTCGACCTTAAAGAAAAGAGTAGCCAAATTGGTGGGAAGCTGGGAGCTCGAACGAATGTTAGTAGACCATGTGAAGCCAAGGAGGGAAAAAGGTCATGGCCATGAGTCCAAACAGAGCACAAGTCCAAAGAGGCAATGGCAGGATAGGGAACGCAGGCAAGACACTCTCCGTCAACCACGGGACCAAGACCAAGCCCCATTGGAGAAAATCTGAACCATAGCTAGAGGATTTTCCGGTGGGGGAGTAACTGTGACGCCCCCAAATTCCGTTTGGGATCGGACGGACATTTGAAGCGTCGAGACATGCAACACAAGGTTACCTGCCCCCGTTCATGACATATAAGATGCAATAATCCTAACATGCATCTAACATTATACAATATTCGCAGCGGATAATTTTTTTCTTTAGCAATACTATGCACCAAACTGAAAATATCCCAATACTTAAAACATACTTCATACATAAAGATCCATTGAATAACTAAGATCACAGCACTATTCCAAAATAGTTATGATCCAAAAGTACTGGAGATGCAACTCCATCGTACAAGTAGTAATTTAACTACTATATTAACATTAACGACGCACCGTCGTTCAGTCGACTGTGTCTAGTTGGTCAGCTCCTGATCCTCCTTCAGGTCCTGTAACAAGATCTACCATTCGGGGGGAATGGTAGTTGGGACTACCACAGTGAGATTTGATTACAAATCTCAGCAAGTTAACAAAAAACTTCCTTACAGACTAATGATGCATGTATGACAGTAAAAGCATAAATGCATAATCAAATTCATAAGTAATTAAAGCATAACTTAGCGTACAACATAGCATAATTGACATAGCTTAAATTGAATCATGAACTGAACTTGACTTGACATGAACTTGATCTGAAACTTGACTTAGCATGAACTTGCTCTGAAACTTGAATTTAACATGAAAAATACATACTCCACAGTTGTTGTGGCCCCATGTATTCTACGTGTAAATACATATTCCACAGTTGTTGTGGCCCCATGTATTCTACACAAACTTGACTTAACATTAAAAATACATACTCCACAGTTGTTGTGGCCCCATGTATTCTATGTGTAAATACATACTCCACAGTTGTTGTGGCCCCATGTATTCTATACATCACTATGCAGTTAAATACATACTCCACAGTTGTTGTGGCCCCATGTATTCTACATAAACTTGACTTAACATGAAAAATACATACTCCACAGTTGTTGTGGCCCCATGTATTTTACGCATCACAATTGTAGTTAAATACATAACCAACTTGAGATAGTAACATTTCGTAACATGGCATAACATATAACAGACAACATATTTAACATGACATATTTGTAATGTATAGTAATACATGACAGAATATATTGTGTAACAGATAAAAATTGATGACAGAATAAATTCTGTATAATAGACAATTACATGATAACTTGGCATGGTATGACATATATGATAACATACATACATACACTGTAATTCTTTTACTTAGCACACATACACAGTAGACTGCTAGTAAGTTAAAAGCTAACTTACCTCGATCTCCGCGTTTCTTATAAAACTTCAAGTGCGATCACGAGGAACTGTAATTAGTGATTCTAAAAGTTAGAACTAAATCACTAATAATTTGAAATATGGAAAATACTAACTTAAAGAGTAAAATTTTCATTTTACTCTCTACATGTGGGAAAATGACCGTTTTACCCATAACTTAAGGATTTTGCATACTAACTCCAAAAGTTTCCAAAATTTACATTCCTCATGTAAATTTTGTCCTAAACTTAAATATCAACTCAGAAAAATTTAAAACAAAACACAACTATGAAAAACACACTATGGTTGAAACATCCATAGGCCATTTCCCTTTATTTTTGTTACAATTCCTTCCAACTTCAAAACTCATGCTTAAACCAAAATTTTGCAACAAACATCTTCCAATCCTAAGTTCAAAACCATACTTAAAACATCCATTTAGAAAAAGCTAATAATCAACACCAAACTTTTTTGTAAAAAGATCCAAACACTTGAATCACAAGTTTTGACCTTAAATCAAAACATCTCCAAGAATTTCAAAAATCAAATCTTACTTCTAACATATTCATAATATCATCCTAACATCAACCATGCTTTAAATCATCAAACTAAAGTCACCAAAATCACAAAATAAAATTTGGAGTTTTTGGTTTTACACTTAGTCCAAAAACAGAAACTTTTTCCTCAACTAGTTTTGATAAATCTCTTGATCTATGACTTATAAATATATGATCTTCAAACCAAACCATTACATGGTTTAAAAAGATGTCCTAAAACATATACAAGCTTCTAATTCAAGATCACATGGTTAGAAATTAATCAAAACATAAATTTAGCCAAGAATATCCACACTTTGGCTTATCTGAATATCTCTTTGCATAAAATTTCATATCTTTGAAACTAACATCAAATATCTTCAAAATAATAATATAACATGTATATAAGATGTTTAGGATCCTCCAATAAAATTATCAAAGTCATTAGAATAGGTTTAGACCACCAAAGAGTTAAACTTTCTCAAAACAGAAACTGTTTTTCCTCTTCCAGTTTCTAAGTTTCTAAATCTAAGAACATCTTTCATCAAAACCTTTAATCATGCAAAAATCCTTAACCAATAGTCACATATACATGTTAACAATACTCCATAAAAATTTCGGACCAATATCTATCCATTAGCTTGGTCAAAAACTCCAAACTATAACATATTCTCCAGTTTATCTCCCAGAATGACCTTTCTATAGTTTACACAATATTTGACTGACCAAATGATCTTCAAATGGGGCAAATAAGATATCAATGTAAACTAGACTCAAAAAGGAACAACTTATATGAAGGAGACTTTATGATAAAACACTTACAACAGCTTCGAAATGGGCATGCAAAAGATCTCCTAAAATCTGTCCGAGATAGAGTGTTTGATAATCTTTTATTAGAAGGAGTAATTGAAGATAAGTTCATGGGTGCTGGCTGGACACATTTATGGACGAGATAAGGGAGGTGATAAGGCTGGAGTTGAGAGTTAAGTGTGATTTTCTCCTACCCAAAATATCTATAAAAGATTATCTCATAATATTCTATCCAATAATATCTACAAAAATCAACTTAAGATATTTTTATCTAATAATATCTATAAAAATCAACTCAAAATATTTTTACCCAATAATATTTACGAAAATTACCTCAAGATATTTCTTTTTATCCCATAATATCTACAGTTTTGAACAGACGTTTTGTCCGAAAATATGAAAAAATGTTATTGCGCCATAAGACTTTAAATAACCCTCCGAGTCTAATGGCACAAACCATAATACATTTTGACACTTCTAGCTATCTCCAATAATCAAAAATACACTTCTGATACCATAGTAAATAATAACACTAACTATGTAGTTAGACAAAAACCTATACGATTAATGGATTCGTGAAAACTTATGGATTTTTCACGAGATTCCTAAAGTTAATAGAAATTTCACAATTGAATTTCTAACGGGCTGTTACAGTAACGACATCTAGCAAAAAGGCTCGCGCTTGTCAAGCCAAATATCACAAAGAGTACTCCGCAGATAAGCCCTTCAAGCACCTAGGTTGGGTACCTCTTCCATTATTTCCTTTGGAGATGAAGATTGCGATGGTGTCTTATACCCCCACGATGACACCTTGGTAGTCACTTTGTTAGTTGCAAACTAAACTTTAGACAGATCTTGATTGACAATGCGAGCTCCGCCAACATCATGTTCTGGGATACCTTCACTAAGATGGGTATTAGCCCTGATAGGCTACGCCTATCACCCACCCCCTGAAGGGATTCTCTGGCAAAGCTGTCTAGCCTATGGGATCCATTGCACTACAGGTCACAATGGGGCAGGGAGACAACATGGTTACAACGATAACAAATTTCTTGGTTGTTATAGCCCCATCATCATACAACACCATATTGGGGTGCCCAACTCTAAATAGTTTGAAGGTAGTCACCTCTACTTACCACTTGAAAGTGAAGTTTTCAACAGAGGCAGGTGTTGGCGAGGTAAGGGGGAAGCAGATCTTGGCGAGAGAATGTTATGTACAGGAACTCAAGGTGGCGGCGCCATTAAATACTTATTTGTTATGGAGAACTCAAACACTGAGCCATCGCCTCCACTACTAGTAGCTACTGGCCAAGACATTGAAGCTAGGATGAGGGCACTTTAATGCAAGTAGAGGTAAATGAACCCTTGGAGCTAGTAACACTCCACTTAGACCGTTCAAACGCCACCACCTGTGTGGGAACAAGACTCTCACCCGAGTATAGAGAGGTGTTGAAACAATTATTGATTGAACACATGGATGTATTTGCTTAGAGCCATGAAGATATGCCATGCTTTAACAATGTCATCACGGAGCATAGGCTATGTATTGATCCAGCAATGAAAAAAGTGTGTCAAAAGAGAAGAACTTTTAGCATAGAAAAGTGCATAACCATAACAAAGGAGATTGATCATCTTCAAGCAGTGGGATTCATATGGGAAATCTACTACCCATAGTGGCTTTCCAACATAGTGTTAGTAAAAAAGTAAACAGGAAGTGGAGGATGTGTGTTGACTTACAGACCTGAATAAAGCCTGTCCTAAGGATAATTTCCCATTGCCGCGGATGGATGTTATTGTAGACGCCACAACAAAATATTGGGTGCTAAGTTTCATGGATGCTTATTCGGGATACAATCAAATTCACAAAAGCAAGTCAGATGAAGAGAAAACGACATTCATTACTAACAGATGTCTTTATTATTTTCGAGTAATGTCATTCAGGTTGAAAAACGCCAAGGCAACTTACAAAAGGCTGGTCAATCAGATATTCAAGCAGCAGATTAAGAAGACTAAGGAGGTGTATGTTGACGACTTGTTGGTGAAAAGTAAAGAACCCACCCAGCACCTAGCCGACCTACGAGAGTCTTTTGTAGTGCTTCACAAATACAAGAGGTTGCAAAGAAAGAGGGCATAGGAACGACATCTTCAGATGGTGGGCTTGGCAGTAATTTCAATTGTCGCATTTTTTGCACAAAAGAGATGGTCACCAAAACCACTAACATTACAACAAATTAAGAGTTTCATCTCTAAGAGGGATCGAAACCGTTTTAGAATCTTTCACAACCACTTAATCAGACACAACTTCAAGAAGAAACTGAAGTAGCATCAATGACCTCAAAAATGACAATCTGACTATTCCTCTTCAAGATGCATGGCAACGAACCAATATAAGACTGAGACCGAGACCAGCAGGGAAATAAACGGAAGTGTAAGTTGCTTGGAAACCGAATGGACTGAAAACTAATTAAACAGCCTACAAGCTGAACAATGTTTAAGGAAATAAATTAATACTAAGATGGTTATGCAATTGTTTTAATAACAACTTGGAAACCGAATAATTTTTATAACTTGGAAGCTGCGCAGTTATAAAGCAAAATTGAACTTAAAGAAAAATAAAAAGCGATAATTAATAGAAGGTGCAAGAGACAAGTAATGAGATGGTAATAAAGAGTGTAAGGTGCCCATACAAGATGGTAAATGTAAGAGACGGGAAGAAGTGCAAGGGACGAGTAATAATGCGGCGATGCAGTACGAAGTTAGTTAAATGTATTTGTAGAATAATTAGATAATAATATAATAATTAAAAATTAATATTAAAATAAGATAAATACTGAGGTGGCGCCATAAGTGGCACAATATTTTACCAAATATATATATATATATGCTTTAGAATTTATACATTGTAGTGAAGTGGTTTGTAAATAATAATAAAAAAGTATCATCACTTATGTTAACAAGCTATGTAAAGAGTTATTGGTGCATCTCTCTATTGTATAATCGTTAACACATGTCTCGCATCTTTAAATTTGCTTAGTATATATTGTAACAGTTTGGACCTTTGGAGAAAGAGGAGGGCCTACATGCAGTTGGTTAAGGTGACCTTTCTTCAATTATCTTTTCTGCATATTTGAATTTGTTTGATTAGATAAAAACGTCATACTTCGATTATCGTTAAAAATTTATTTTTTTATAATTTGTACCGAAAGTAATTACTTGGCCCAAGTAATTATTGGGCATACATGCAGTTAGTTAAAAATTCACCATAGAATCCAATAAGGGATACAAGGCATAAGCTCTCAAGTTAAGGAATCACGAAAAATCAGAGTTTATGCACTAAGATAATATAAAACCTCTCCTGTGTTATTGAAAGCTAATCCATATTGAGGAATAATAATACATTAGAAATGTTTTTAACTATAAAAATATCTTATAAAAATAAACTTATAAATTGACATGATTTAATATGGTATATTGAATTTTAAAATTAATTTTATTGTAAAGTAAATCTGATGTCTCATGTGAAATAATGTTAATTTATGGATTAACTTTTTTTTTTTTTTTTAACAAAATCTCTTTGTCAGAATAGCAATTCCCACGAATATCGGGAATAATACAAAATACTCTTCCTAATTTACTACTAAAATATTGAAGATACAATCATATAATTTGAGTTGTGTTCTATTACACGTGTCCCTCATCCAACGATCAAATTCCTTCATCTACTTGAAAAAATGTTAAAAGTAGTACTCTCTTTCTCTCTCTCAAATAGGAGAGACTAGTTGTATTAAGAGCGAGAAAGAGGCAGCAAGGACAATACAAACTGAGGGAAGTGGGAGACCACTCATGTCAGCTAATTTGGGGAAGAGAATTGAATTTCCCTCGTGAACAAAACATAATAGTTGTTTTAAGAAAAGAAAATATGAAACACCCCAGATCACCATCATATGAACATATAGAACTGCACACACGCAATTACACATTTAATAGAGCTTACCCAAGACGAATTGGCTTAACTTTAACCCTGAACCCACGGTCACGAAGGCACAGCGCCATCTTCAACATTCTTCATCTCTGAAATATCATTGCTAGCTTCCTTGGCTGTGTCATAGGATGCATGCAATCCAAAAAGGAAATAGTAAACCAAGATTATCAGAGTCCATATCCCGAACCTCGCAAACGATTGATAAAGAACCCACGGTCACGAAGGCACAGCGCCATCTTCAACATTCTTCATCTCTGAAATATCATTGCTAGCTTCCTTGGCTGTGTCATAGGATGCATGCAATCCAAAAAGGAAATAGTAAACCAAGATTATCAGAGTCCATATCCCGAACCTCGCAAACGATTTTTTATCAATCGACCCAAGAAGGAAAATGTTCATGGCGATGGACAACGACGGTAGCCATGGAACCAACGGCACCCCCCAAATCTTTGGTTCCCTTGCTTGTGGAACAAAAAGCCAAAGTCCCACGGTTCCAACGATCCAAATTGGGCCAGTTATTACGTACCCGATCCAAGCATCAGTTGTTGTACCCCAATAGGTAGCAGTGGCAATCGAAGACCCAAGTATAAGCAGCAGAAACACAATGAGCTTGTTACGATCTGCCGGCGTTGTCACCCCACTGGCATAGTACCGGCGCACGATCAGGGCAAGAGCCACGAGCATGAAGATGAATAGCGTGGAGATAGAGAGTAGATCGGCGAGAATACTAAGTTTCGTGAAGAAGGCGATGATTGCAGTGGCTACAAGCATGACGACTGTGGCATTGACGGGAGTGCCAGTCCTCTCATTGACATGGGCGAGCCATGGGGGCATCATGTGGGTACGTGCAATGTGAGTGAGATATCGAGCCTGACCCACTGCTCCAACAAGCAGAACCGTCGTCATGCCCTTTAGTGCACCGGCTGCAACTATATACTTAGCCCATCCCCAACCGACGGCTTCGAAGGCGACCGAAAATGGAGCATCTACATCGATCTGTCCGTGTGGCTGCATAAGGCAGAGTGTCACGGCCAGCAAACAATATGCCAAAGTAGTAATGGCCATTGAGCCAACTAGCCCAATAGGGATGTCCCGACCAGGGTCCTTTGTTTCCTCGGCCATGGTCGAGACTGCATCAAACCCAACATAAGCAAAGAACAGCACAGCTGAGGACTTAAAGATGCCACGAGCGCCATTTGGAGCAAAGTCAGAGTAATTCTTTGTATCAGCTTTGATAAGGCCAGCAACGATGATGAAGAGAATGACAATAACATGAATGATGGAGGCGATGTAATTGAAACGTGAGGAGCCCTTGGTGCTGAGGACAGCCAGGACACAGATGATAGCGATGACGACGACGGCTATGGGGTCGAGATATCTGTAGTCGGGACTGAGACCGTGGGCTACGATGCGGAAATCGTTTGGCTGGTGGTTGCAAAGTGTGGCGAAGTAGGACGTCCATGAGCGGGCAACGGCCGCTCCGCCGATCACATATTCGAGTAAGATGTTCCCGGCGGCAATGAAGGCCATGAAGTCGCCGAGCTCTACCCTTAGGTACGCAAATGATCCACCTGAAACGAAAAGAAATATGAGATTTCTTAGGAGCTTGAGATATCAATTTGAGCTGCCAAGAGTAGTAACGCTACTTATTATTTATTATCATTTTATTCGTCTTCCTCCCTCATTCTCGATATTAAATTATTAACAATTTATTTATTAAATTTAACTAGTCTACTGATAAATTGATATTACATTAAGAATAACTACGAAAATAATTGTTTCTTTGAGCCAAATCTTAAGTGCTTGTTTATTTTTGAGCTTGATAATTTAGAAAATACTTTTAACAGTTTACTTTAGAAAATACAATTTAAATAAAAAATTGTATATTTGATAAATTTATAAAAAAGAATAACATTAGATACTACCCTATTATCACACTTTAGAATATGGAAATTTTCATCACATTTTGATAATCTCTTATTTTAAAAAAAAAAAAAAAATTGATGAACTGTGTCCCTTCATTCATATAATAGGATAAGGGTGTGAATAGGATAAGGGTGTAATGATAACTTAGTATATATAATTTTTCTTTATTTATAAAAAGTGCTTTTAAGCACTTCATAAATTACTTTTAAAAATGTATTAAATTAAAACATTTCTTAACATATACTCGCAGAAAATTTTTAAAACCATCGTAACAACTTTAAGAGACTTTTAGCTTTTAGCCATATGCCTTAAAAACAAGAAGAAGTTTTTCAATTTCAGAAAGTTGTGCAATTAGAAACTATTCCAAATTCATCATTTGTTTCAATAATTTATAAGAAAAATGGAGTTTAATATTAAAAATTGATAACTTTTCTAGTTTAGAGTTCATATAAAAATCATATTTTAAAAAGAAAATTAAAAAAAAAAATTCTTTGATACTTCAGCAAAATCTTGTTTCAATTTTAATTTGCCCCTTATAAAACGATGAGCTGGGAAATATACAGCAAATTATTAAAAGTGTAATGAATATGCGGGAACGAATTATGTACGGACAATAAATGAAATATCTAACCAAGCTAAGTAGGGCTGGACTCAAACCAAAAGTCAACTCACAACGTGATTTCGTGAAACCTCAGCCGTATTAGATAATAACAAAAATAATACTTTTTAATCGGATCCGGTTATATGAGATTGAGCATTGAGGTTCCCAAGCAATCGTAACGCTGACAGTTTAATTCATCATTTTCTTAGCGTTAAAATGCTGAAGTGTGAAAAATTATATAAAAATAAATTTATAAAATTATATTATTTGATCTGATTTATCATATAAGTTATATTACATATAATTTTAAAATGTACAAAGACCATGTAACCATTTTAAAAGAAAATTGAGTCGATTATTAAAAAATTAATTTTTTTTATATAAATTTAATATTTTTTTAAATGACTATATGACTCTTACGTACTCATAATTATAATTATAATTTCTCTTATCAGATTATAAAATTATTTTTATTATAAAATAAATCAAACGAATTCGTAAATATGTTAATTTGTAAAGATCTTTTCGTGCAATCTTTTCTATTTGTAGCACTTTATCTTCTCCTAAAGATAAAAAAATAATATTCGAGAAAAAAAATTCTAATGCAAGTGAATAATGAATATCCCTCCTTGGACAAATGTATTATTTGACTTTTCCGAACACGCTACACTTAACATAGAAGACAAAACAGCATTTCTTTCAAACATCAGCTTTGGACCTTTTGGGTTACGTACTATTCACAAAGATACTCCACGACAAGCAACTCTCACGTTTTTTCTTCCTTTAAAAAGTTAAAAATAAAAATAAAAATAAAAATATCAAGAGAAATTTTCTAAACATTCGTGCAAAATTGACTAAATTTTCAAATAAAATTTTCACAAAATATCTCCTCTTATTTTATTTAATTATTATAAATTTTTTAAAATTTTTATATAAAATAAAATAAATAATTTAATTTTTTAAAATTTTAATATTAAAATAATATATTTTAATAATATTTTATTTAACTTATTTTATCTCATGTTTCAAAACAAACTAGGCGCGTTTCTGTTCACGAAAAAAAATTACGAATTATCCGAAGATTTTAAAGAATGATAGAAAATTAAGCATGGGGGTACGTACCAGCGACGGGGATCTCCACCGCGAACTCGGTGTAGCAGAAAACAGACAGCATAGCGGAGACGCCGGAGACGACGAACGACAAAACGACGGCCGGGCCCGCGTTTTCCCTTGCCTCTAACCCCGTAAGGACGAAGACACCGGCGCCGATGACGGCACCGATGCCGAACCACATGAGGTCCCACCACGTGAGCGTCTTCTTCATCTCGTGCTGGCTCCGAGCCTTCACCTCCACAAGCTCTGTCTGGTCCATGGACCGGGTCAGGACCCGGTCCCTCAACCTCAACGGAGTCTCCATGAGCGCCCTTCCATAGTTTCCCCAGCTCTGAAACGATTTCTCGGGGAGAAAATCGTCTTTTGTGCACGAACACCCTCTCTTCCTGAGCCCTTTGTCGGCCATTCTGTCTTCACCACCAAAAATAGAAAGTTTGAGATCCAGGAAGAAAACAAAGAGAGCGGAAATGAGGCTTTCGTGAAGCAGAGCGGAGATTTGAGAGTTTGGAAACTCGTGCAAGATTTAAACCAGTTGAAAATATGGCCAGCTCATGCAATCTAATCAGGGAAAGCGATTGATCATGCATGTTGGTTACTGTCAGATGAAAATGTTTGAAAATTATAAGTAACTAATACTTACTCAAATATATACGGAAATCAAATCGTAAAGAGAGCTGATCTGAGAGTTTCTCCGGTGACAGCCGGGACAGGAGAATGTCGTTTGAGGAGGCAGAGAGGATCGGAAATCTCTCTTTTTAAGGACTGGGAGAGCGAAACATGTAACTATGGGAAATGAAAAATAATAACGTCGGTCACGTTCTTTCCATTGACTCAAGGAAGTCCGAGTGACACGTGGCAAGCTCGGTTGGGTAACAGCCAATCGACCGTCCTTTAAGCAGAGATTTTTTATAAAAAATAATTCAACCTTAAATTGATCATTGGAAATTAAAAAATTAAATGTATGCACATTATACTATAAAAAAAAATATTTATTTATTTATGGTCAATTATTTTTTATTAAAATAATCTTTTTATCAAAATTATAGTTTTAGGATGCTTGAATTATCGGTTATTTGGGGATATTCAGATCTCACCAATAATGTGAAAACATTCCCATTTTTAATCGTTATAACATTTTTTTTTAAAATACAAATTATAATATTATTACTAACTGAAAAAAAGTGAAAAAATATATATATACTGAAACCCATGTTGGTTCTCTCTAGCTGTATCATTTTCCTTCATATAATCTGAACCAAGTAATATAGGATGGATATTGGATACCATTCTTTAAAAAAAGAACGGCAGTAAGGACCTACCCGGGGATCAGCATCAGCCAATCAGGAATCATGCGGTGTGCGTTCAGATTGGGTCAACACGAGGTTTCGTCAAAAGCACGAGAGTGACTTTGACTTTTTGTCAACGTTGGAGCACTGAGATGATGAGAGAGGGCCCTGCCCTTTAAAAAAGGTTGGAGGGTGGGTTTGATGAAATTAACATGGTGTAGAATGTAGATCGATGCTAACATCTCATACTGCCCACTACTGGCTACCACTTCACACGGTCTGGTCTTCATTGTTGGCGCGGACTTCGGCCGCCTCCATAATTAAGCTCTTTTTGAATCTTATACGTATGGGTTTCTTCTTTATTTTTCTTTTCTTCTGATCAGATAAAATATCACAACACAGATATGGTTAGTTTGTTGACTCTGTAGTTCATACTTTGAATCAATACATTAATAGTCTATTGGAAGGACATGCAATGGAATGGCCGAGACCATGTTTGTTTTGTCTTTTTAATATTAACTCGTCTCTCTGTATGCTTGGCTGGCTTTCTAAATGGCGGAAGCAAAGGCAGCTGGAGACCAGAATCCAGATCGATCCGAGAAAGATCCAACAATATATGCAGGCCAGGCCTGGGGAGTTGAGAGTGACAACGTCCTAGGCGGTGTGAATTGTAGAGGGGCCAGTTAAGTGGGCAGCTTTGACCTGGAGTTCCTAGTTGATAAAATAGCGCACTAAGTTTTGATAAACTTTTCCTTCCAGGGTATAAGGCATGCGAATGACTGACTTTTCATGTTAATCCACCAATTATTCTTACCATTGCTTTCCGTCTCTTTCTTTCTACAGTATTGAGTGGAAATTAACGACTTCGTTGATGTGTACTCTGAATAATATATAGTTTGTAGACAAAAACAGCGGGGTTTGTAGACAAGACATTAATGTGACATTAAAATTTAGTCCAATGGGGCTCCTTCTTATATGGGTCTTTGCATTCCCAAACGTGGCACGGATCATGCTCTGGAGGAAGATCGTGAGGAACAGACGGGTGGCAGTCTTGGTGATGCCCTGGACAATAGGAACGAAGCTTCATACTTCCTCCAACATTATATATTGTAATGGACTGGATTATTTATTCCAATAATATTATTTATAATCATGTGTTTTTATTGTACAATCATAGTGCACCCTTTTTAAAATTATTATGAAAAAAATAATTATTTTTATGTAAATCTAATATTTGTTTACTTTTTTTCGAAAGAAATGTGCGACGTTTACGCTCAGTATCATTTCTCTATAGGCAATATTACAATTACTGCTCCAATATATAGTTTTCCCTTCCCGCTTGAGGCCCCCCCAACCCTCCCTCCTCTCCTTCCCACTTTAGAAGTCGAAATCCCCAACCCCCGATAAGCCTGCCTTTGTTGGGAATGGACCGAACAAACAAAGACTAAGTTGAAGCAAATAATAGCGGAAGCAACAAAAGAAATGACAATCACACAAAGAACACCAAGATTTAAGTGGTTCAGCTCAATGTGAGCCTACGTCCACTGTCGGGGTCGGTTTCAACAAATTTCACTATGAACAAAGATGGAGTACAAGAGTATTGATCACATAAAATCCTTGATCCTAAAGCCCCAATACACTCAATGGACTCTTAGGATTGTATACAAAAGGATTCTCAAAACTCTCTCAAGCTGGCTGCTGAAGGGCTCTTCAAAATGAAGAGAAAATGATGTATTTATAGCACAAGGCGCTAATCAGAACATTCGCTCGAGCAGACGTCGAGCGGAGTGTCGAGCGCACGTTAGGGTTGCATTCTCGCTCGAGCGGACAGTCGAGCGAAGGTCGAGCGAAACTCTCTGGAAGATTTCGCTCTAGCGGACTGTCGAGCGGAGGTCGAGCGGAACTCTCTGGATGAGTTCGCTCGAGCGGAGGTCGAGCGAAACTGTAGCGAAACTGTAGCAAACCCCAAAAAACACATTTTCAACAGGAAATCAAGCCAAAACTCAACAAATCTCCACCTTGGCTTGAATTCCGTCAAGCCTAAACAAAAAACCATCAACCAAGAAATCGATTCCCACCAACAAATCACAAAAGGGGAATCATAAAACCCCGAACATAACGTCTATCTTTGAAGAACTCAATTTCCACCCAAAAGTCTTCAATACCATAGACAACTTGACCAAATCACAAGCTTGGTCCTAATGAAGAATCAACATCTTCACACAAAAAGCAACGCACCACTGAAACAGACTGCTTACTTGAACACGGCTTCTGAATACACACGGAGGCTAACAACAAATATTCTCTGCCAAAGTAAGAACACCCCAAAGTCTGCACGAGCATATCCCAAAGGTGACCAAACTGTCTCCTCTATCTACCAGATGAAACTGTAGACTTGCTCTCATTGTACGCCAATGCCAAAATCAAAATCATACTTAATCAATAGCATGATCTAGAGTACCACCTGCACTCTATTGTGAAGCTCTCCCAGCAACTCCACCTTCTTGCTATAACCATGCTCTCCTTTCCTGTGGAAACAACAACTGAAAAACAAATTGTAAAGAAGAGAAGGTTCACCCAATAGCAAGTTGTGTTGACCGCTTCACCCAAATCTGTAGACAAGCCTGGCAAATCCAAAAGCATACTACGGGCTCTCACACTAGAGTCCGTCTCATTTCATTCAGCTACTCCATTTCTGTGGAGTGGACCCAACTGTATGGTATGAACAACGCTCTACCTTCTTGTCTGTAGATCACTAGCCTTCACAAATGCTTGAACACATCAAACACATCACAAAACAAAGATGAACAAATCCAGACTCTTCTTCAAATGGTCATCAACAAATATGAGTACAAACAGGGCACCACATCACACTAGATGTACCCCCAAAAATCATAAAGACATAAACTCCAGTAAACCTGATTCAGCACTGCTTTACAAGAATACAATGCAAACAAACAAATCAAGTTTTTCTGTCTTCTGATTACACAAAGCAAAAAATTGCCTACTCATAAATGACCATACTCATTCATCCATATGGCACAATCACATGCGCCATAAATGAGTAATACCTGAATCTGGAACATCTGAAGGTGCTCCACCAATCACTGTACTGCCCTGAAGAAAATAAAGACCATCTGTCTTCTTCCCTGTCATTACCACCGAAGAGCCCTTGTAGACTCGAATGACTCCACCTCCAGCTGAATACTGGTAATCAAAGGAGTCAAGAATGCCCAAAGATATAAGATTTTTCTTCAAAGATGGAATATGTCGAACGTTAGACAAGGTTCTAACGATTCCATCATACATCTTAATCTCAACTGAACCAATCCCAACAATATCACAAGCCATATCATTTCCAACCAAAACGGAGTTACCGTTGATTGATTCATAGGTAGTGAACCAATCTATCCTGGAACACATATGGAATGTACAAGCTGAATCCATGACCCACTTGTTACCAAAGTGACCACTAGAGCCGCTGACTGCTAGGACAATATCAGAGTTGTTAGACTGTTCAACGCTAACAACATTGGAGGAACCTTTACTTTCCTCCTTCAATTTGGGACACTCATTCCTGTAATGACCAAATCTATGACAGTAGTGACATTTAACATTTTTCTTGTTAAATTTAGAGCTACTACTGGAACTACTCCCACCATAATCCGAACCTCTTCCATTAGATCTACCACCAGAGGAATATTTCACAAACAAACCATTGGCTTGATTGTCCGTGCCTTGTACACACAATTTTGTTCTCAACTCCTTAGAATTCAAAGCAGATTTTACATCTACCAAGGAGATGGTATCTCTACCATACAACATTGAGCTCACAAAACTTTCAAATGATACCGGCAACGAACACAACAAAATTAACGCTTGATCCTCATCATCAAGCTTGATATCAATATTCCTTAGATCCATAATAGTTTTATTAAATTCATCTAGATGATCGGAAATAGGAGTACCTTCCCTCATCTTGAGAGTGTATAGTCGCTGCTTCAAATACAAACGATTGGTGAGCGACTTTTTCATATACAAGCTCTCAAGCTTGGACCAAAGACCGGAAGCGGTCTCCTCATCAGCAACCTCCCTCAAAACTCCATCTGATAGTGACAACAAAATGGCACTATGTGCCTTCTCATCTTCTTCTCTTGACGATGCAGGAGAATCCCCGGATACCTTCACCTCCAAAGCTTTCGACAAGCCTTGTTGTCGTAACAAAGCCTTCATCTTGATGCGCCATAAGCTAAAGCTGTTTTGACCGTCGAATTTCTCCACTTCAAACTTTGCCATAGCCATTCCTCAAGATTTCAAAGAGCTTAACGCTCTGATACCAGTTTGTTGGGAATGGACCGAACAAACAAAGGCTAAGTTGAAGCAAATAATAGCGGAAGCAACAAAAGAAATGACAATCACACAAAGAACACCAAGATTTAAGTGGTTCAGCTCAATGTGAGCCTACGTCCACTGTCGGGGTCGGTTTCAACAAATTTCACTATGAACAAAGATGGAGTACAAGAGTATTGATCACACAAAATCCTTGATCCTAAAGCCCCAATACACTCAATGGACTCTTAGGATTGTATACAAAAGGATTCTCAAAACTCTCTCAAGCTGGCTGCTGAAGGGCTCTTCAAAATGAAGAGAAAATGATGTATTTATAGCACAAGGCGCTAATCAGAACATTCGCTGGAGCGGACGTCGAGCGGAGTGTCGAGCGCACGTTAGGGTTGCATTCTCGCTCGAGCGGACAGTCGAGCGGAGGTCGAGCGAAACTCTCTGGAAGATTTCGCTCTAGCGGACTGTCGAGCGGAGGTCGAGCGGAACTCTCTGGATGAGTTCGCTCGAGCGGAGGTCGAGCGGAACTGTAGCAAACCCCAAAAAACACATTTTCAACAGGAAATCAAGCCAAAACTCAACAGCCTTCATTTCCTCCGTCAGACTTCTAACGGCATTTCCTCTTTAGAAGTCGAAATCCCCATTTCCTCTTCAAGTTGATTTCATTTATGGTTTATATAAGATTGTTTCACATTTTCGTACAGCTGAAGATATGTAAATGTTTCCTTCACCTACAATTTTTATTCTTCTTTTATCTGCCATGTTCACTGAATAAGCATAGATTAATTAAATATATGTAAATGTTTTCCATCATTTTTTTTTTGGAGAGTTTTGTTTTTCCTGCGAGTACCTAATAGCCAATTGTTCTTTTCTATTCTAGCTCGTATAATTCATTTTGGCTCTCTAATTTTCCTGGCTTTTTAGGTAAAGTAATTTTTCTTATGAGTTAAGATTATGATCCTGCTTTCTGAATGGTTGAATGTTTCAGAAATTCCAAGGGATGGGTAAATCAAGACAGCTATTAAGGGCATGTTTGGTTGTCACATGAAACTGCAATATGCTTCATTCTATTAATGGGAGTTGGACGATATGCGTTATCAAATCTCAGGCTGTTGCAAAAATAAAAAATAAAAAACAGGGTGCATGATTTATCATGCGCGACTTTCACGGGAATGGACCAAGCTTCACGGGATGAAATTATTCTGGCTTCAAGGTAGTTTTACAGCGACGGAGGTACCAAGCTTTCACGGAAGTAGGTTTGAAGTTTGAGGCGATGGAGATTACGGAAATGGGTTTGAAGGTTGAGCCAACAGAGATCCAAGCTTACCGGATGAAATTTTTATGGCTTGTAGTTTGAGGCGACGAAGATGAAAGCTTACGGGAATGGGTTTAAAGGTTGAGGACATAGAGGTACCAAGCTCGAGTAAGGGTTTCTCGCGCTTAAAGAAAATGAAATTGTTTTGTCTATTAAAACATGCCACATGGACATGCCACGTCAAGCGGGATGGTCCAGCAGTGGGCGTAACATTTTCCTCTCTCTATTTGTTCGGCCAGTGGTTCCTACCAAATAGTTAAACAAATGACATCTGACGTGTACTCATCGGTAAGGAATTTAGTGGCACACGATAATTTATAAATGTAAGGACGTCACCGAGATTAGAACCTGAAAAATTTTAAGGACGAAATTCAAGCAAAGCTGGTGAAAATGAGCAAGATTCCGTCAATATTATATTGGCAAGACTCAAGAGAATGTCCCAATCCTAGTTTGTCCCATATGATATGGATATTTGTATTTAAGTCCAAGAGAAAGTAAACCATCCGTTCTCCATTAAAATTGTCTCCGTGTTAAGAGAAATATGATATTGTATAAAGCCATCGATATCAAAAGTGTAAGTGTGAGACCCGCATAGCAAAATAAACAAAAAGAAGCTCCGATCTCATTTCACTGACCAAAAAAAAATACAAGTTTGATTCTAGAGTCTATAAACCATGTATTGAACTTATGGACTCCCCTATAACGGACCATGTGATTCCAAAAACTCTACATTAGTGAAAAAGAATAAAACGCCGGTATTAGCACGAAGACGATAGAAAGAATGAATGTAACATTGAAACTACAAAAATTAAAGAAAGGGGGGTAAAGAAGAAAAAAAATATAAACATCATGTGATTACCGTCCAGGAATGCACCCCATTGACAACTATGTGAACAGAGTTACAACATCTCTGCGGTATCCTCTTACCATCAAAAGCCTCGGGACATTCTCCACCAACAAATCCATGTACTCCATGTAGAAATATGCCGGGTGGTTCACTGGAGGTGGTGGTAGGCTAACAAGCACAACTGCAGCCATTCTCGAGTATCTCAGTATTGTTGAATTCAACTTCAGAGTGGTGTAAAGAAACTTCTCCACCTGCTGCTCATTCACAACAACGGCCTTTCCATCTGCCATCAGTGGCGTTCCTTCTCTCTCGGATGCCTCCTTCATCTCAGATAAATATCGAGTAATTCGATGCTGCGCACCAGTAAATGCATCTAATGATTTATCTTGCTGCGACCCACCCTCTACTTCTGCATCCCATGATTTCATCGTTACGACAATCACCTCAGCATGCATCCGAAGATCATACAGAAACTTCTTCACGTCAGCCTTGAGCCCCCCTGTATCAGAATCCTCCTCTGCAATGCAAAAGACTTGAATTTTACAACTCTCAAAGCTCTCCTTGGTAAGAAGGAGCTGGGAGAGGAGAAGCATGAGACCGCCATCTCTCACAATCCAATACAAATCTATCGTACCATACTGTCTCTGATACTCGTTGGGCCACTCGTCAAGACCTTTAACAATAACAACTGCCTTGTTTGCAACAATACAGTCATTTATTATTCCAACAAAGGTGGCAGGTATTTCAGTTAAGTTTTCACGACGCCATATTTCAGGGTAACGCATCACCACAATGTTTGGCTTGAGGTTACCGAGGCCCATGGTTTGGACAATACCACGGAAGCCCTCTGACATATTAGGTGCTACAACTATCTCTGCTACACCTTCACATCGCTTGTAGTCAATGTAGGCACCTAGCTGCTTGCAGGCGACCTTGGCATCTTCAGCAAGTTCATGATAGTCTCCATCAAGTATGGAGAAAAAGATAGACATTCCACGACCCTTTTTCTTCATGCAGTTTGCAAAGTCAGCAAGTTTTGGATGGCAGGGTACGTTTTCTGGCAGTTTCCCCCATGGCCTGCAGAACACCAGGGGGATTGGATACCAATTCTTTGGATGCACTTGGTTTGCTGCAATTATTACAAAATTTCAATATACACATGTACATCCATGATACATACATACTTGGACCAAGCAGTGAAGGCCCCGTGCAATTTCAAAGCAAACAGCACACAGTATCTTCACAATTCAATCAGATGAGGAAACAATAGATCAGGAATATTAAGTCTAGGTAGAATCATTTTGGAAGTATACGCACCTCCTAATGATCGAAGACTGCGAAGAGCTAGCTGGAAATATGCACTCTTGAAACCATCACCCCAGTCCCCAGCCTTTCCTTTAATGCTCACATAGTAATATATAAGGCTTGCAAGGGCTAAGGACACTATGGTGAATGACCAAGAGATTAAGAACATTATCACTGCATGCAAAACAAAAACAGCACATTAACATGATTATCAGAGGATATTATATCTGCACTTGCTACACACATGCACAGAAACATGGGCGTGACCAGGGCACCCAAGCACTAGACCCCACCCCTGGCATAACTAGCATTCCCCAAAGAAGCAACCCCACAAATGCATCAAAGTTATCCAACAAATGATAAATGAGTTTAAACTTTTTGCGGCATTTTAAAAAATCGTATTGCTCAGCCATGAAAATTCATCCAATCCACCCACCAACATCCGTCACTCAAAAGACCAGTCCAAGTTTTCGTCATTTCTAAAGACATAAGACCCATCATTTAATCACTCCCAATGATTAACTCAGTCTTGAACATCATTTAGTTTCATATGCTTGCAAATTCCCTAGAAATTCCTACACTACACTTCATCCAAGCCCTTAAATAAATGGACATGAGATCATGTTTCTGATATCATCTGTTGTAAATATGGGAACATATCAACCCCTGGGGGTTGGCTCAAGTGGTAAAGGTCTTGGGCTTGGGGGTATGCTCCCCCCGAGTCTAAGGTTCAAATCCCCTTGGGTGCAAACAATCTCTAGGGGCCTTGAGATGCACTTGCGGGAAACTCCTTGCCGAGGGCCTATGCACCCCTAGGATTAGTCGGGACGTTGTTCGTGAACACCCGGTGCCAATAAAAGAAATATGGGAACATATCTGAACATATTCAGCGAATAGGAATATTAAAGTGAAGATCCCTCCCTGTGCGTGCACCTCAATAACATAAGTTACAATTAGAACGTGATAGGCTTGAAAGCCACCACCTAGGTCCTCCTTGCCAATGATTTCATCACTGGATTTTGTTTTGCCAAAACCTCATTTAAAAACAGAACAAACAATAATTGAAAACAAATTAGGAATGAGATACGTGACAAGGAAACATGCCTATGGAAAGTGATGCTCCAAGAAGTGAGAGGCTCCAGTGGTGAAATTTCCATCGAGGACGCCAGCTGGGAGCGTCCAGAAGATCCAGAAGGAAGCAAGATAAGTTCACACCCGCATAACACAGAAGGAAAAACATAGTTACAGTTGGTGTGATAAGATCCAGGTTCCCAATTACGACACACCCAATACAGATGAACGCGGTAAAAAGGGTAGCAATGTGTGGCTCACTGCCATCTGCAACCTTGAAGTAGTTAAGAATAGGCAGGATGTCATCATTGGCTATTGCTGCAAGAAGGCGTGGGGCACCTGTCAGGCTCTGAAGAGCAGCTCCTAACGTTGAAAGAATGATTCCAATGTAAATGATGGCTGGGAAAGGCCAAGCAACTGTAGCCGTAAGAAGCCTGCATAAAAATTTCATTTCAGCTTTCATGCAATTAAAGGGGTCTATTACTAAACCAATATTCATGAAAACATTTTCTTTGAGCATACCCATTGGTTAAAAAAAATAAAAGAAAGAAAGAAATTAGAACCTGAATAGATACTGGCTACAATTAAATCAAAACTGATGCAAGACATATACCAAAATAAATTTATTAACCAAGAAATCACTTATACATCAATTTATGTATATCAGGACTGACAATTACTAATTAAGCAGTTTAAACCCCTAGACCCCTACATCAATGAATAACAGCTATTCCAGACTGACAACTACAATTTTTTTATAAGTGTTTCAGACAACTGTTTAGAAACAACAAGACGCCATCTGAAGCTATTCCAACTATTTTTAAATACATTAATTAACCAAAATGTCTTCAACCTAACTTGGGCTTTTGATTATCTTTAACTTACTGTAGTTACATATAATTCTTGAAGTATTTCAGGTTGAATGTTATTCTTTGTGATATCCCTATAGAAGACAGTTCATTCTACAATGTTCCAAATATTATTATATGAAAAAAATTTGTTGATAGATAAAAATAAATTTTATTAGAACTAGTAATACATGTATACAATAGATCAAGAAATTCCCCGCCCCCTCCTCATGTATCATCTTTTCTAATGAAAATTGCTTGCTTAGGAAAAAAAAAAAAAGAAGTATACAATAGAGAACACCTAGTTACACGTTAGGAGCTAAAAAATTAAAAATGGATGATAGAAAATCATGAATACTCATCCCATTGAATACAATAGCAGAAGCCTATCTTCCAAAAAAAAACTTTCCATAAAAAATCCTCCAGTTAGTTCATATATCCTTCGTAGTTATTCCAAGTAACTAATTTTTTTATGGTAAAAGTTCTATTAATATTAAAAGAATAAGGCATTGTCTAAGTACATGGGACGTAAACAAGAGATCCAAGTAATTAATTTTTTCTAATTTAAAAAAAAAAAAAGAAAAAAAAGAAAAGAAAAGAAAACTGACACCTTCTATTAACTCAAAAGGACTTTGCAAGCAATGATGAAGAAACGGAAGGAAAACTCACAAATTACAATCTGGTCATATGCTCTAAAGTTCTCTTTTTATAGAAAAAATAAGTAACGAGGGGCCTTTTAAGTGGTAAGTCTTCCACTTTCTCGTTTTCATTCAATTCTATCATAAGACCTCAGTTCTTCTCATGGATGTCAAACTCTGACATGGCATTAAAAATAAAGCATGATCCTCTTCAAATTCTAGCAGTCTAGTTCATCCACTTCACTTCTTATTTTTTATTTTCCTATTTCCTTTCTCTGTGCTCTTCACCAATCTTTTTCACAAATTTCAGGACTTTAAATTTGGATGCAGTGATGAGTCCCTTTGAGAATGGATCGATCACTCTCTTTTCATAACCAAAATGGTTATCCACTGCACACTGGTGCAGTGGATAACCATTATCCACCCACACGCCAGAGCACAATAAAATATCATAATCATTGGTTTAAAGAAATCCCATAAAACATACTCCACAACAGTTGGTTACATATTTCTCATGGAGTTATGAAGTAAAAGGATTTCAATCCGAGGCCAAACTTATGGGCAAAAAAGACGATGTTGCGTTGCAACGTTTGAAGAATTACTAATTAGCAGTAGAGAACTTCAAAGTTTCTTTCAAGTTTCTTCTTTCCTCACAGACAAGAATTCAAGCACACATATAGAATTGCACCCATGACCTCACCCTCCATCTCTTGGTGCACAGCGGAACAAGATGTCAACTGGTCCAAAGACCATTAGCTTCAATTCTACCTATATAAACTCTTCACCCAATTCTTAGTACATGAAAAATATAAAAGCAGATGGTCTCAGAAGGTATGAGTCCAATAACTTTGCCCCATTACTCAATAAAACTGGCAGAAAACAAGAAAATATGCAAAATATGTAATGAGATTACTAAAACTCTAAAGCTTCGTGGGAGGGAGAAAAAATGAAAAGAAAGAAGAAAAACATATTTAACTTAAAGCAAAAGGTTAAAACAAATATACCTGTCCGCCAATAGCTTCTTTCTGGTAGCAAGGGCTCCAAATAACAATACAGAAACTAGATACAACACAGTAGTTGTTAGTGTGGCAGCCAATGTCCCTACGGGAATTGAACGCTGAGTATCTTTCAGTGAAGCTGATCGATTTGAACCTGCCATAATTCCCGTTACAGCAGGGAAAAAAAGACCGACCAATGCACTGAAAAAAAATATATACATTAGAAAAATCAACAACTAGCCAAGCTACTTAATGGACAATAAAATATAATTTTTTTTTATAAGTCAGAAGATATTTCATTAATATTGAAATAGGCATAGCCCAAGTACACAGTAAGTACACAAGAGAATACACCTAGTTTTTTATATATATAAAATTAGCACCATAGAATGGAAACTCTTGATTTGTGATGTTAATAAGGCACAATTGGTCACTGGCTATTACCGCAATGTTCTGGTGGAAAGGACACAAACACATTCAGTTTATTTGCATTACTGCAGGAGTCCATTCCGGAACAAGAAAATGACATCATGATTTGAACTCAATCTTGATGAAACAATACATCAATGAGAAGTCCGATCTTGCTTAGGCTAATCATGTGACATGTAGGTAAATTTCTAACAGAGATGAGCCATTGAACCATCAACCTATGACTAAGGATATGTATTCTGGAGGCCCTGCAATTTACCAAAGCCTAGAGCAGAGAAAATCTGAAATTGGTCTTGTTACAATAGCAGGAGACCAATAAATGATGTATTACACACACCAGGACTATATCTCACAGCAATGACTCCAGACTAAGCTATAATGGCATGAAAAAATAAAAGTGCCAAGGCTTACTTAAAATTCCAGTATACACTTCCTTCTGGATCAGGAACACCGGCATCATTAGTATTCTGATAACCTGGACTCCAATTTTCTTTGAAAGTTTCCAAACTCAAGCCCGTGACTCCAACTGTACCAAATTTACAGAGAATAAAACTTATTTGATACCTCCACCAAAAAGATTTCAGAACAAGCAGAAAAGGATACAAGGATGAGCAGAAGTACATAGTTTTTTGTAAAAATAAACATAAATGTTAAACTCATGTAGAGTATCTGAATCAATGAGCCTTGTTTAGAAAAAAAAAAAAAAAAAAAAGCCAATGCTATAATCTCAACTCCAGATCACTATTGGCAACATACAGCACTAACAGAATAAGTATATAATGAACGGTAATAGTGAAGCCTACATATGTCAAAATGGTCTAAGACTAAAAGTACAGACCCATACTTTGTTCAACCTAAGGCCAAAGTTCACCTGACCTGATCAGCAGAACATCTGCCTATAAAGTAACCAGATTTTGCATCGTCGAAATGTAACCATTCGGTTGGAATGGGGGGACTTTGTAAAAAACATAAAATTCAAAGTGGGAGATGGGAGATGGGACAAAAATTTATTTTTGGCATGATACTTGGTGCAGGGATTCAACTCTTAAGTATGTATGTCCTAATCTTTTCAGGATTGCTAGAGATAAAGGGGCTGCAGTGGCTGATTCTATCAGTTTTCTAATAACATGTTACATTGGATTGTGGAATTCAACAGAGATGTGCGAGACTGGGAAGTGGGTGAAGTATCTGATTTTTTTGGAAGATTATATGATATGAAGATTGATCAGAATAGGGAGGATAGTCTGCTGTGGGTGCAAGATAATAACTCCAGATTTTCTGTGAAATCTTTTTACAAGGTGTTAATTAGTCAGGGAGCTAAAGACTATCCCTGGAAATGTATTTGGAGGGCCAAGGTTTCTAGCAAGGTTGCTTTCTTTTGTTGGCTTGTGCTTTTGGGAAAATATTAACCACGGATAATTTGAGGAAGAGAGGTTTATTGCTGGTTGATTGGTGTTATATGTTTAAGAAGATTGGTGAATATGTTAACCATCCCTTTCTTCATTGCGAGGTGGTGACGAAGTTGGGGAATGAGATTTTTGCAAGGGTAGGCATTGCTTGGGTGATGCCTAGGCATGTGGTGGATTTCTTGGCTTGCTGGCAAGCTCTTGTGGGGAAGTAGAGGCAGTGCAGCAGTGTGGAGGATGATCCCCTTGTGGTTATTTTGGTGCCTATGGTTGGAGAGGAATGGAAGATGTTTTGAAGATTGTGGACGTTCTGTGGGGGAACCTAGGGAGTTTTTCTTTAGCACTTTAAGTTTTTGGGTGAAGAATCTTGTAAGGGATGGGAACATTTGTAATGTTCTGTTTTAGTCATGTTTTGTTTTAGCTTGTATTTAGGTGTATTCACTTGTATACATCATGTGTGCTTGGGCTATGCCTATTTACTTGGAATAAAATTCTCTTATTAACAATCAAAAAAATATATATATAACCACCAATGTGAACAAATTGAATGAGTAAAATTCATAAAATGCCATCAAAAGCACTGGATGGTTGTGTGAGTTAGTGTAAAAAAAGTACCCCACCCAATAGTTGGAATAACCTTTTGATTTCCAATGTGTGACAGCCAGGAATCGGGGAGGAAAGGAAAAAGTACAGGGCCAACTCGAGCTTCTGAGCTGACTTCCTCCCTAGCTTGGCTTGATGACCCCAAAGGAGTTGGTTCGGCTCAGTAGGGTACTTATGTGAGGGCTAGAGTGAACCAAGTGGATAAACAAATCCCATAGAAACTTCCACATTAAAGCCGATATGGCCAAATAGAACCAAGAATGAAGAGGGACCTTGCAATACAATCATTGCGGTACAGAAACCGCCCATAGTTACTTTTTCAATCGAAAGAGACTATACTTTAAAAAAACCAGGAACATCAATGCAGAAGATCTCAACCCAAAAAGGGCACACAATACTACCATAATATGAGACATCAAGTATCTTGAATCTCTCAAATGAAGAAGAGTATCAGTGTGAGAACACACCAACATCTAATCTCTGAAATCCAAATAGTTAAAACTGACTCAAACAGAGGCATGATGACGGACCGAGAGAGTGCTGTGGGAGGTTGACTATTCTTCTAAAGTTGTGGGTGTTCAAAATTAACTTAAGCACATCAGGACCATTCCATACATAATTGTATCCACATAGACCACATTTTTAGCTCCAGTAGCACTCTCTCGGTCTTCAAAAAATTGTGGGCATAAAATTCATTCCATACACACCACATTAAGCACATCAGAGCCATCTTTCGTACACAATGAATTTCTGGTCTACCTCTGCAAACCGCCAATAGCTAGGAGAAAATGCAATGCCCACAAAACCGTAGTTACATCACAATGAAGGGATAGATAGTCAACAGTTTCCTTACTCTTTTTGCACATGGAACACCAATCTAAGGCCATAGAACGCCTCTTCTTGAGTTGTCCATGGTCAAGATCTTACAATTGCTGCCATCCATACAACAAAAGACACCCTCAACAGGGACCTATTTTGCTAACTGCTTTTCCAAGTGAAAGAATGTTCAGCCATGGGATGCACTATTTGATAGAAAGATCTAACCCCAAACTTTCTTTTTTTAAATGAATCCACACCAATTGATGCTCACAGTCTTCCTTTTCTCAGAAAAATACAGGATGTTGAGAATCGAAGAGAATGATTCCACTTCCCAATCTGCACTGGTTTAATAAGGTTATACTCCAGTGTTACCGATAAAAAGGTTATGCTCCAATGTTGATCACCACTATTGATTTGGTACATATCAGCTATTAAGGTCTCCCTACAAACAGATATTTTGAGTATTTCTGGATATATTTCCTTCATGGCTTGATCTCCGCACTATACATAATGCCAAAAACTAATTCTACCCACCCCCCCCCCCCCCCCCCCCCCCCCCCCCAAAAAAAAAAAAACAAAAACTTGTATGAAGTTGACCTAGAGAATTTCCCCCATCCTCCATGAAGTTTTTCCATACCCCCACTCTGAATGGCCCATTAACCGCATTCAAGCACCATCCACATGACAATGGATTGCTCCCAATTTGTATCTAGTGTGCTACATATCATGATAAATCCATGGTGACACACACAATGTGATACCCCATATGATAAGGGTAGGTGGTGAATGAGATCCCACATTGTTTGGGAATGAAAAGTTCTTGCTCTTGATAAGATTCCAATGGGGCTCCACTTGTATCATTAACTAGTCCTTTTGGAGTATAGGCCATGTGGTTTGGGCCTTCTATTGGGTGTTACAAATAGTATCTTGGGCCTTCCATTGGGCCATTACACACAAGTTGTACATCATATAGGTCATCTTCAATATGTCTATACATTGATGTGGATCCAAAACGACTAACAGGAAAGGACACGTAATGCATTCAACCAAAAGGTACTTTGGCATGTCTATTGAAGCTCTTGACCACAAGAAATTGACAGCATTACACACCATGTTTGAAATTCTTCTTGCAATAAGTCACACAAAGTTTAATGTTGAATCAAATGTACATGAAAGAGAGAGGTCATATATAAAACATGAAAATATAAAATACACTCACGTGCAGGTTTGTCCTTCCTTGCCAAAAAGATCCCTATGAATATGCAGAACAGCGAGAATAGAACAGGTACAAGGAAAGCAGGTGCAACCCGATTGATCATCCTCACACCACCAAATACAATAAAGCATAGAACGATAGTCACAACAATCCCATAAATTTGCAAGTCATGTGAACTTGGACTTTCTACTCGCTCAACTGCTGTGACATTAACATTTGTGATGGTCTCTGCATTGACAACATGAAAAATTAGTACAATATACAATTTTTTTGTATCTTTGCATGCTTCGCTTATCAGTAGCAACTACCAAAAACAACTGTCAGCAATTCAAACGAACGGACATGAATCTCATAGGAAGGAAACACGCGCATAGTTCTGGAAAATACACTCCACAAAGCTGTTCCGCACACAAGGGGGTTAAAAATGTGGAAGATGTGTTCTTTTGCATTTGTTTTTTGTTTCATTTTTTTTTCAAAACAGTAAACTTTCTGTTCTGGCCAACAGGGTTAACCAGTGCAGAATAGAAGGAAGGAAGACCTTTAGTATGAAACATATTGGGTCATAATTCCACAAGGTCAAAATTCTGTAACAACCTGAATTGCACGACCGTTACATGGTAAACAATCTTTCCATCTGTCAATGAGAGGAGGCAGAGGACTCATAATTATCACCATACCATCAATATAACTTTTTACCACATCTGCTACTGAGCAAATGCTGGACCTATGCATGCTGGTGTAAAACAATGTTGGCATCAGGCCAGAAGGTCAGAGTTTGCAATGACAGTACTATTACCACAGTTGTAGTTGCTGAAATGTATATAAAACCAAATTACTCAAAACTGTCATCTGTCAACAATTGGATGACAGTCAACAATTGGTTTGAAATAACAGGCTCAAGAATATTATCTACAAAAAGACACCAAGAACTGAGGCAAATCTCAATGGTGACCTCTAAAAATGCCAGCAGCTGGCACGGCTTTCAGAAAGGTTTCAACAGCTCCTAACACATACCTGGAACCACAAGTACATGAAATGGAAAAAGTTAACAAATGAACTGCACTCATATAATACAAAAGCAATCAACAGAATAAATCATCTATGGCATGTCTAAACTACATTGTTCTAAAGGACATCAACCATATATATCATGCTGTTATCGCATTTACGTATAATACACTCACAGGGCTCCAGCAACTGCATTCCCAAGGAAAAAACAGAGTCCAATGCTAACTCCAACTTCTGGACCAAGGGCACGACCAATGAGATAGTATGGTCCCCCACCCTAGAAGCAAAGCAAACAAACTAAGATCACTTTCCATTACTACCAATGTGACCTATTTTGGCAAAATAAGTTACAGGACACGACAAAAAAATTTTAATGCAAGTGAACTCTCATTCCAAGAGCACATTACCAAATGCGACATGCAATAAACACTATAATGAAGAATGACCATGATCATTTCCGTCATACTCTGCCTTTTTTTCTTAGGTTTTGAAGCTGTTTCAAGTCTGAAAATTAAACTGGCTACATCAGAATCAGTGTCTGTGGGAGCCATTGCATATATCAATAGATTGGCTAGAATTCTTGGTTGTGGGGTGACAGCTTTATCTATTAGTAATTGCGACTTCCTTTGAGGGTTTCATTCAAGACCAGATCTATTTGGATAACATTCTTGAAAAGATGGAATGTTGATTGGTATGGTGGAAGCGACTATTTGTCAAAAGAAGGCAAGCTAACTTTCATCAAAATACTTCTATCCAATTAACCCAGCTGGGGAGCCCAATCCTATAAAATGCTTCAAATGGATTCCTTATGGGGTGGAATTGATGAAGAATTCAAGTTTATTCTAGTCGATTGATATAATATTTATACTCTGGTTTCTTCAGGAGGGGGTTGCGAGTCATAAATTTGTTAGTGCTGTGCTTTGATAGAAGAATAGCTCTGATGATTTGCCACATAGAGGAAGGCAGCATGGCGATTGGTGGCAGACAAGTATGGCAACATGTGGGGCAGGTGGTGCTTTAATGAGATCAGTGGGCCTTCAGCCTTGTGGCGTTAGTGTGTGGAAAGGCATAAGGAAGGGCTGGGGGATTTTCTCTAGCTATATCAAATTTAAGGTGGGAAATAGGGCCAAGATAAAATTTTGGCATTACGTATGGCACCGCAATTAGCCTCTAAAAGCTGTTTTCTGGAGTTGTTCAAACTTTCCTAGATAATAAAGCATCGGTAGAAAATTCCTGACAAGTTTCAAACAACACAAGACAAATGGAACATAAACTCACATCATTGGGAACGGTAGTTTTTTCTGCATTCTTCAACCTTTTACACTACTAGGTTTAGAGGTGGTAGAGAGGATCAGATGTGGTGGGTCCCATCTAGAAGAAAAAAGTTGAGGTAAGATGCTTTTATCAGCCATTGCGCCCTGTGAATAGCCCTTTTCCTTAGAAAGTATTTGGCAGAACAAAACTCCATTGAGGGTAGAATTCTTTGCATGGACTGTTTCATTGGGAGATCCTCAATATGGATGATATGAGAAGGATAATTTTAGTGATGAATTGGCACTGCATGTGCACAGTTGATTATTTGCAGCTGCACTACAAAGTTGTTCAAACAGTTTTGGCATCGATATTCCATCTTTGATGTTGATTAGGTGATTCCACAAAGGATTGTGGAGTTGTTTGACGTGTTGGAGAAGTCAAAATGTTGATCATTGCAGTATGGAAGCTTGGCGAATTGTCCCATTGTGTTTGACATGGTGCACGTGGAATGAATGTAACCCTCGAAATCTCAAAGATTGCGAGAAAATGGTGGATAAAGCTAAATGTTGGCCTGGAAAAGTCCTTCCCTTTCTAATTATTTTGATCTTATGCCTCTTTATCCTCCCTCTTCCTCCTAGTTGGGCTCTATCTCTTGTATACAGCCCATGTACTTGGGTCGTTACCCTTTCCACTTTTTAATAAAGTTGAAATACTTACAACAAAATGAATAAATGTGTTTTCCTTCCTCCTAAATGTTGTAATGATCCTAGGACCAAATGGCATCCCATCTCCCATAAATGAGAGATGGAGGGTCAAGTCACGAGTTTAATCCCATATCTGTGAGTGAGTTGTATGTAATGGCAATCAAGACAAGATCCCAATTCCCTCATAAATTTGTATCAAAGAATAACAAACTACCGAACTTATTCTTGATATGCATAATAACATGTTAACAACGAACAAGTTAGTCATGAACTATCTACTGGCATCCAAGAGATAATCTTTGCTTTTCTAAAGCATGATTAATGAACACATTTGGAAGAGCTAACAATTTTTGCTTTATAGTCATCACCCCAACAGCAATAAGAGACAACCAAAGCTAGTAAGTTGCTTGCAAACAATGTCTACCTTCATCGCACCATTAGTTGCAATGGCACTCAGTGATATTCCAGTCAGAAAAGTGCACAAGCCACAGAAAGATACCAGCAACAGAGACTCACCTATGCCAGCCATACCAACAATCCTGCAACTCATAATTTGAAAAAAGAAATCACTACAATATAGTTGATCTAACAAGCAAAGGCAACAAATTAAATTCAGGCACTTACAAAAAGCTGCAGTAAAGATATAGCTAAACAAGTTACAACGATCAGCATCCAGTCAAAAATAAATCAATACTCAGTATTGCAGGTTACATTTTATTTACCTGATAGATGACCCATAATGAACATATAATGAGTTCTTTAAAAGGGGTGAGGCAGGGAGGCAGGGAAGAAGAAGGGGGAAAGGGGGATGGGAAGAGAGAGAGAGGGAGAGAGTTGCAAAGACACTGTAACAGACAATGTCTAACTTCTGTTTCTATCTTTTTTTTTCCCTTTCTTCTCAAAATAATTGTCTGAAAACAACCAAGAGAGTTTCCCTCTGTTCGCTTTCAAATTTTTTCTCCTAATGAATGAGAAATAAATCTCTAATACAACCCCCTAGGGAATTTACAAGTGGCCTTAAAAGGTCTATATGCCATTCAGACAATTATACCTCACACATGATCTGCTTGATTGCAGGATCATAGTAGACTTTGCATGACAGAGATTCACATGATTCTCAATATTTTCCTTCATTAATAATCAAACCAATCACCTATCAAAAAAATAATAATCAGACCACTAAAAAAGCAAGGAAACTCTGGCTCTAATCTGCAGTCAGCTAAGTTCGTATATTGGTAGAGTAACAGCTTATACTTTAATTTGGTAATTTCTAAATTTGGCTCAAAGGAAAGGAGGTAGCATGCCAATCACAAAACTAAATATACATGTATGTAGTTCTTCCCCTACAAATGGAATAACACTAAGGTAAGATTGCTGTGTTCCCAACCCCGGAAGTCCTCACCATCAAACCCTGTGGCTGGACCAAAGCTTCCACAGTCACCACCAGCCACTCCACGCTAATTTGACCTAAAGAAACATCTCAGACCCTACCATGGCTTCTCTCAACTATGTGCAGCACCATTACCCCCCATCAACTGCAGTTAATTCCAAATACTTAGCTTCAAGGTGTAGCTATCAATTTGTGAGGCAAAAAAAAAAAAATCCAGAGAGAAAATTAAGCTATTTCACCAGAATAAATTTTTTTTTTTTGATAGGTAATCAAAGATATTATATTCATAGAAATAGGTAAAGCCTAGGTACACAGGTAGCATACATGAGGAAAACGCCTAGCTAGAGGAAATAGAAAGAAGAAAATCATGGACACTTAGTCCGTTACAAACTATGGCCCCCGCCCACAAGAACAAAGATTTAAAAAAGAAAACTTTTAGCTCATCCATTGTTCTCTCTCAATCTTCAAAGCTTCTAGCATTTCTCTCCCTCCAAATGCACCAACACATGCATATCGATACCAATCTCCAAATCGCCGCTACCTATGAATTGCCGTGTATTCCTCTCTAGCTTGCGAGGAAATCCACCAATCTACAAGGCATGAGCCATGGCAGCCCAACTATTGGGAAAAAATCATCCCACATAATCCTAGCCACCTCACAGTGTAAAAGCAGATGATCAACTGACTCCCCATGCTTCTTACACATGTAACACCAATCGAGCACAATTACCCGTTTTTTCCTCTAATTATCGATAGTGAGGATCTTATCCAAAAATGTTGTCCAAACAAAAAACACTGCTTTTGAATGAGCTTTCGTTTGCCAAATGTTCTTCCACGGGAACATAGACCTTCCGGAGTTCGTAAGCACTTGATAAAAAGAACTGACAGATAAAATACCTTTCTTAGAATGACTCCAATGTATCTTGTCACCAGTGTCCCCAGAAATACTTGCGGACTGTAGTGCCGCAAAAAACTCCATAATAGGCTCCAACTCCCAATCTTGAGCTGCCCTAATAAAATCAATATTCCATTGAGGGGAGCCATTCGAAAACATCACAAGATTGGCGATCATTGCCTCCTTATTTCTAACGAGTGCAAAGATAGCAGGGAAAGTGTCTCATAAACAATGGTTACCGCACCATTTGTCAAACCAGAAACTAACCCTAAAACCATCGCCCACAACAAAATGTTCTTGTCCTCAGAAGGTCTCCCAAAGACTCCTAATATTTTTCCACAACCCCACTCCATGAGTGCCTCGTACCTCTTTTGAGCACCATCCTCCCCCAGTTACCCCGAACTGTGAATCTATAACAGACTTCCATAAGGCCTCCCTTTCGTTTTGGTACCTCCACAACCACTTACCCAAAAGAGCTTAATTGAATTTCATCAAGTACCGAATCCCTAAACCTCCCCCCAAAACTGGGGTACAAACTATTAACCAATTAACCAAGTGGAATTTAAACTCTTCCCCTAGTCCACTCTATAAGAAATCTCTTTGTAACTTCTCAATGTAGTTAGCCACCTTAGTGGGAATTAGAAACAAAGACAAAAAGTAGGTGGGTAAGTTTGAAAGTGTGCTTTTAATCAAAGTAATCTACCGCCTTTTGACAGATATATCCTCTTCCAAGCAGCCAATCTATGCTCCACCCTTTCGACCACATCAACCCATATCCTTTCAGATTTAAAGGAAGCACCCAACGGTAGACCAAGATACTTCAAAGGCAGTGAAGAAATCTTGTATCCCAATGTAGCAGCTAAAATCTCCACCTCATGAACAGCCCCCACTGGCACTAATTCAGATTTTGCAACGTTTATGCTCAAGCCAGACACAATCGCAAAACAAAGGAGTAACGCCCTCAAGTCTTGGACCTGACCAAGGTGTGCACCACAAAAAATGAGCGTGTCATCAGCAAATAACAAATGAGAAATGTTGAGGTCATCATTCCCCACCGAGAAGCCATGGAGTAACCCACCCACCACTAGGCTCTCAATCATCTTGCTGAGGGCTTCCATGACAAAAAGGAAAAGTAGAGGAGACAACGGATCTCCTTGTCTCAAGCCTCAAGAGGAATTAAAAAAAATCCACCGGTGAGCCATTTACCAAGATAGAGAAACGGGATGAAGAGATGCAAAATTCTATCCATTTCTACCATTTCCTTCCAAAACCACATCTTTCAAGTAAGTAAAGTAGGAACTACCAGTCGACATGATCATATGCTTTCTCCATGTCTAACTTGCAAAGTAGCCCAGGTTCTCTAGACTTCAGGCAACCATCCAAAGCTTCATTTGCAATAAGTACCCAAATCAAGTATTTGTCTACCTTTGACAAACGCATTCTGTGACTTTGAGATTAGTTTTTCCACCACCATAGTCAATCTTGTTGCTAACACTTCGGATAGAATCTTGTACACCCCATTCACAAGACTAATGGGACGATAGTCTCTCACATCCCTGGAGCCCACCTTTTTGGGAATGAGGGCTAAGAATGTGGCATTGAGACTCTTTTCGAAGCTAGCATTAAGATGAAATTCATGAAGAACTTGCATTAAATCTTCCGTGACCACCTCCCAGCAAGCTTGAAAGAAACCCATAGTAAACCCGTCCGGACCGGGAGCCTTATCACTTGCCATCCCTCTGATAACACTGCATACTTCCTCTTCTGTGAATGGTCTCTCTAACTACTCTGCACTCTGCTGATCTAAAGTGGAAAAAGACAACCCATCCCCTTTCAATCGCCCATTATGCTCTTCAGATAAGAGTTGTTGATAGTAGTGTTCAATGTGATTATTAATTGCCATCTGATTTGAAGACACTGACCCATCTACCATCAATGTATCAATAGCATTGTTCCTCCTGTGAGAATTAGCCATCCTGTGGAAGAATTTCGTGCTCTGGTCCCCCTCCTTGAGTCAGAGCACCCTTGATTTCTGTCTCCAAGAAATCTCATCCATCAAAGTGACCCTTTCAAGTTCAGCAACTACCTGACACTTGCGAGTTTTTTTGGGTTCCGAAAGGGTTCTGGCCTCCTCCTCACCTTCTACACCCTGTAACTCCTCAACAAGCTAGCACCTCTGCTGAAATACATTGCCAAAAACTTGTTTATTCCATTGCTTCAAGTCCTATTTCAGCGCTTTCAATTTTTTTGCCATAATGTAGCTTACAAAGCCTTGGAAACTGTAGGAGGTCCACCATTTTCTTACCCTGTCTACAAAACCGTTAGTTTTAAGCCACATATGTTCAAATTTAAAATACCTTCTACCCCCTTGGATGCCACCACAGTTTAAGATGATGGGAAAGTGCTCCGAGCATAAACGGGGTAGCCTTGTTTGGACCACATCTGGAAAATGTGCCTCCCAATCAGGGATTAACAAGAATCTATCAATCCTCAACCAAGATGGGCAATCTCGATTGTTAGGCCAAGTAAACGTGCCTCGTGATAGTGGGATGTCCATAAGCTCGTGTTCTAAAATAAAATCAGAAAAATCTCTCATGGCTGGAGAGATGTGAGATATAGCCGACCTTTTGCTTGGGAAGCGAGATATGTTAAAATCACCCCCCATGCAACTTGGTAGCTCCCACCAACTAAGGATTCCCGCCAATTCTTCCCACAATGACCTTCTCTCCGAATCAATATTTGGGCCATAAACACCAGCAAATGCCCATTTGAAGTCATCTTCTAGATTAACAAAAGAGCATGCGAGCGTAAAATCACCCATACACTCCACCACCCTTTCCACAACCCTTGTATCAAACATTATTAGAACTCCCCCAGATGCTCCTTTTGAAGGTAAATAAGACCACCTGACATGTTGCCCTCTCCATAGGCTGCGAACTATTTGTCTTGTAATAGTTTCCAGCTTAGTCTCTTGTAAACATATGATATCCCCCTTCCATTGTCGAAGTAAATTTTTGACTTGAAGCTAGCCGCTTATTAGGGTCATGCAACCCCCTCAGGTACCATGATAAAAATTTTGGCTACATGGATCAACCATTTTACCCCTCCCCTTACAACGTTCCCTATTAGAGCTTTCTCCCCCATCCTCTTTCATCGCCCATGCTAACCTTTTGAGTTCCCTTTCCCTTTTTTTAACTGAAGCCATGGATTGATCGGATTTAGATTGGGCATTCGCAGCCTCTATGGCTGTAAGTAGGGCCAAAAAGCACGCTTCGAAATCCCCGTAAGAAATCCCCACCATATGCTTAATGTCCATCGCTCTCTAAATGACCCAATTTGACACATTGGGATGGAAAGAGTTAAGGGGAGTAGGATCATCCTCCCCTTCCCTATTAGCAGTGAACAGAACCAAAGAACCAGTGTGTTCAGTAGGCTATTCCGATACCTAAACCACTGCCAGCAGCACTATTCCGCTACCTGAAAAACCCTGCTTAATGGCCATCACCATAGAGACGGGAAGCATCCCAGAAAATGCTGAAAGCACTATCTGATCCAACATGTGCCCCGAAAACCCAGCCCACTCTGTATTCACCACCGTCGCATGCCCTGGGAGAACTATCACCGCCAGCACATCAGAAGGATGGTCAAAACATAACGGCGACCCATTCTGTGCCACCATAGGTGGGTACAGCCCATACATAAGTTTCCCATGCTCCATCGAGGGGTTCTGGGTGGAGCACGAAGATAGGCCAACTTCATGTGACAGCGGGAGAACTGTCGTCGCCGCTAGCACGTCAAAAGGTGAGCCAGAACAAGCCAGCGACCCCATTTGTGCCACTACAAGGGAGGATGGCCCACCCAAAAGCTCCCCGAGCTCCATCACACATTTCTAGGTTGAATCGGAAATATTCGAGCAAGCTAGCGACACTTGAACAATTGCAGGAGCCGCCGTCGCACGGAGTGCTGGCACCAGGTTTGTCGTCGACTGTGTAGACATAGTCGTTGGCTTAGAAGTCATTGCCATCACTGTCGTAGGCCCAAGTGTCAACGGTAAGGCTAAATCCACCGTAGGTGGGTTATCAAGCTTTACGGGCCTTGCGCCCACTACAAGGGCCTCTGGCCTAGAAACAAGCCTAGAGGAAGAACCTTTCTCAAAAACGGGCCTAGCCTTCCAGCCTAATTGATTTGCTCCTTTCCAGCCCATCCCCACCTTTGCCTTACCAAAAGCTTGCCTGGGGATCTTCCGCCCCTTAACAAAGACCTAACGTTGGCCAAGACCTTTAATAATACGAGAACTCAGATTTTCCAATTCCTTCCTAAGGGAATTCAGTTCCTCCTTCACCCCAGTCACCTCTTCTTTCAAACAAAAAAGAGCTTTCTGCAGCTTACTTTCCTCAGGACAGATATTGGGCAGTGAACCACTCCCCCTTTCTAGTGCAACAAGTTTGTCACCTTTCTCTACATGTACACGTGAGTGTTCACCTGCCATATAATCCTTTTTATTTTTTCCAAAGGCTTCCAAAGTTCTCCCCCCACCACCCAACGCCAACTTTGCATAGGATACCTTCTCCTTCTCCTTCCCCTTGCCTTCTTCTCTGTCCAGCCATGGAATCAAAGCTGAAGATGGGGTCTGAACATTCCTAGGCAAGGCATTCAACAACTCCATTGAGAAGATCCTCCAACACTTTCCATCCACTCCTTCCAGGATCACTAACAAACCTTGACCTCCATTGCCACCACCGTACTCTGTGACTTCAAAGTAACACCCATACACATTTGAGCGCCTATGAGAAAACAGAGATTTAGCTCTATCCCGATAGGTCTTATAAAAAACCTTCCTTCCCCCTGAAAATAGACATTCTTCTACTGTCTTTGCCAGCCACCAAGCACTGGCCATATTGAGCAGTAGCTCTTTTGTAACCCTCCTACCCCTCTCAGTGATACGACAATGGGTTCCTCCCTCTAGAGACAAAACAAAGACCTTTGTCTCTATTAAAAGATGCTTGAGGAGACCCATTCCAAAAGATAAAAACAATATAAGAGCAAAGACTGAAAATAACTAAACCAGCAGAAACATCTTGATTTTTCTAAAGAGAAGCCAGACACTCTCTCTCTAGAATCCACAATATTCCTCAACCCTTACTAAAAATGGAAGTACAAATTAAAATTGAAAGGAACATTTTCAACTTCTTTTTAGCAGCATGAGTGCACCAAATATCTATATTTTGGCATACAATCCTCATCAGAATAAATGGCTTCACAAAGACTGAATTTGGTGTGTGCACGCATGTGTGTGTGTGTCAGAGAGAGAGAGAGAAAGGCTCGTGTTACTAGGAAAAAGAACCTCTTTGAGCTTTACCTCTACACTTTAAAGACTTGGGATCCTTTTCTTCTTATGGTTAGTTTGGTGTTTTGTTCTTTATACTTGTGTACTTGGGTCACACTCATTTGCACTCTTAATAAAACGCATTGATTATCAAAAAAGGCTATAGAAGTGTTTTCTTTTAAAGTACTCTAAATTCTAAAGTACTATTTATTTCTCCTTTGAAGCCCTTGCCCCTTCTACTTACTCTAAATCTGCATCTTGATTGCTTTAGATTTTGGGCACGTTTGGACACTTAGAATGTCTCGTAATGTTGTGAATGGTAATGAAATGATTTGAGTTAAGATATTTTATTGGGTTTTGGGAAATGAGAGAGAAAAAGTTGAATAAAAATCTCAAGTTAAAAAATTGTTTGAAGATCAATTTTTAATATTATTTTTGTTTCGAAATTTGAAAATGTTGTATTGTTTTTTGTGTTTTGTTTTTTGTGTTTCGTTTGTTAGTTTGGAAAAATTGTATTGAGTTTTGTGTTTGGATAATGATTAGGTAATTATTGGATGTGAATATTTGAAATTGAAAAGTGTATTGTGTTTGAGTGATGTTTGGGAAGGAAATTATGAGAAGTTTTGAGAATATCTCGTTACCCAAACAAGGCCTTAACTTCAAGCTTTCGAAATGTTTAACGATATTGACCTTTGGCAGAGAACTAAAAGGTGGTAACATGAGGAAGCACGAGAACAATGAGAAGCATTGATTATGACTTCAAAAGGTTCTGATACCAATCACATAGAGAAATGCACACCACTCAAAGAACCTTTTCAATTGAATGTGTAGGACATTTTACCTATTATTGTATTATCTTCGTCGCCTCATTCTCTTAGACCTTAATAGTAAGTTTGTTGTCGTCCATACAAACAGTAATCATGCCATGATAAACCTCCACATTGCTCCATACTATCAGCTTTTAGTTAAACTATTGACTTACTAAATCAATTAACAATGAAACATTTCGAATCATAAAAGATCATTTCACATGGGAAACCATACACCAATGAAATCGTACAAATTTTAGAAACGGCATCAGCAACTGAGAAGGAATTTTTTCTCAATTTATAACTGCATGTATGCCCTTTACATGACTAAAATTACAATGTGATGATTGCACAAAAGAAATATCAGGTAATACAAGAATTACCATGAAAATCGGATGTAGTAGATAATTCCCAGTATGCTTTGTAAGCAAGGGACAAATACACCCATCAGGGTACCCAGTTTGAGTTCAGCAGGCTGCATACAATTGCATCAGAAGAAAAAAAAAAAAAAAGCATCAGAAATATGGTACAGTGCAGTGCCCAAGGTCAATGTGATACGACATTAACAACCAAGGTCAATTTTCAAGCAAAAGAATAACATTTGACAACAAAAATACCCATCTGGTCCATGCCTAAAAACTGAATCTTTAGGAAAATTCTGAGCTTACACCAAACGAGTCTCTATTGGCATTTTTTTATTTTATTGGCACCAAGCATCCGAGAAAGGTCTCTATTGGCATTTAACCTATTGAGCATGTTTCCCATCTCTTCTCGAAAAACAAGTAGGCTATTTCAAGGAAGAGTGACCAGTCTTTTAGATTACACAAAAACCTCGAAGGATATTCATAACTTTCATGGGTTAAAAGATATTTAAAAGCACTAGTGTTCTTTAGATTGTCATTTTGTCAATTCTGATGCTTTTATTTCAAATCATTGAACGAACAAACCATTTCTATCAACAAATCAAATAAATTAAAAGCATACCACAACAAATGGAAGAATAACTTATGCAAGCAAACAGCAGAATGTTAAACAAACCATCATATACCTTAGGCTGCCCAATGGTAATAGCGACATCCTCACCATCTCTAGGACTTGAAGGTGCCGGAATCTGCTCCCCTGTCATACTGGAATATATAAAGCGCATCGTAACATTTTTCAACGAAGAGATGGAGTAAATTCAGAAACACTATCGAAAAAACACAGCAATAGACCTCCTGAGACCAAGAATATTGACAAGAGAATCGAAACCAAACAATTCCAGTTTCGAGTCTCCCTGTGGTCCATTAGCTTGCTCATGTGTCGGCAAAGACCCTTCTTTCAAATCGGTATCCATGGTTGCCTGTGTGCCCGCTTTAATTTTTCTGCCACAAACAGATCAAAGAAATTGAGCAAGACTCTAGGAAAAATTTGGCACTTTAGGTTCTTTGAGCTCTCTTGTGTCAAAATGTAGATAAAAATATACAGTTTAGTTTTTAATACATCTAGATCAATAACAAAATGTGTAAAAAGATTCAATTACCTTGTTTTTTAAGTACAGAGAAAACAATGCAAAGGAATGAATAAATAAAGATGGAACGAAATGGAAGACTTGTCAAAAACATGAAAAAAAAAAAAATAGAAATTCATGACTTGACCATTTTAACTTTTTCTGCGTTTTCAGGAAGTGGGACAAAAATGGACTTTCACATGCTATAACAAAGGGAATGAAGCATTCGGCTCACTCTTGGGGGCAATGCGTAGGAGGGGAAGAAGATCTTCTAAACAAAACAAGGGAATATTGTATAAATCATTATTATAACACAGACATGAACTATTGTTAGATTCCATGAACAGCGGAAATCTAATCAGAATATTCCTAATAAAAATGTGAGTTCATACCAAAATCTAAGCTCCTTCTAACAAGTTAGGTTTTCTTATAAAATTCATATAAATAAATATATTCAGTAAGGCCCGCGCAATCACGTGTTTATACCAGCTATCGTAAGGCCAATACAATCTTTTTATTTCAAGCGGAACGAAAATCCACTTACTTCACGAGAGCATTGAAAGAGATAATAATACAAAGAAGTAATCTAAGCAGTAATTCAGACTCAAAGCATGAAGAAATAAAATGAAAGACAACAGTCCCATCCTACACAGTTGCTTGAACTTCATAACACATTAGGGAGACAATTGCATTGCAACTTCTTTTCACTCAGAATTCTAACACCCATGAAATCAAGAAAAACATTTATAGAAAATGTATCCATGGAGAGAGGGGGGGATGTACTTGAGGGAAGCTTGGTGATTTGAGAAGGTAGCGGTGGTGGAGGAGGACCCAGGATCCATGGAAGACATCTGGAGCACGGCGCGATCATTGGCCACAACGGGCCGGTACTTGCGCCCGCTTATTCGACCCGGGAATTCTTCATCTGCGCCCTCAATATCCCCATTGTCCATTTCCTCCTCCTCTGCTTCGGCTTCTGATTATTCGTCTTCTTTCTTATTTAGATCTAAAAAGTGTCAATTCTATACGATAGATACGGATAGATTCAACAAAGATCAGAGATAGATCTAAGATCAGGCATTTTATATACAGGTTTTACAATCTTGATTTTTGTAAGGGAGAGAAACGTAATGGAATTGAAGAGGAGAAAATCTGAATCTAGTGAGTTCGTACCTCTTTTTAACTGAAAAGGACGTTGACGCGAAATAGGGGGATGTAATAGGGAATGGTGTGTGCCCCCTCCTAAACTAGTTTTAACTCACCATTTTTATTTTTATTTTTTAAAAATGATATTTACAAATGCCGTTTCTTAAAAAAATAAATAAATATAAATTTTATATATAAATAAATAAATTTTTAATTTAAATCTCACTCTTTTTTAATTATATATAATATTAAAAAATTAATTTATGATATATAGTATAGCGAAATTATTCAGTCCAGTCCTAAAAAGCATAAAATCATAATCGAAACCAGATGGATACCGATTGCTTTTGGAACTAAAGGATCGGGTCCCAAACCCGTTACATCGATTTAGGCCGGATCAGTCTAGTTTTTCTAATTTCTCAGTTAATTTTTACAACCTTAATCATCCCACACACCACATTTTTTTTATTCTTATTAAAGTAATTGACTTCTTCTACTCATTATCTTTATATCACATATTTATTAAAGAAAAAAAATCATGTGTAGTGTGTGAGATTATAAGTATATTTTTCATTTTTTTTAGATTTCATCATTTTTATATTTTTTATTCACCTATAAATCATTTAGTGAATTATTCTTTGAAATCTTCGATGATGCTATGTATACTTACAGTGTCCACCTAATTTTTTTTCTTTTTAAATATTTTTTAAATGCCTTTAAATAATTTTTTAAAAAAAATATAAACTAATTAAAAAATATTTCCTTAATTAATCATTTAATTTTCAAAAAAGCAACATTTAATTAATCATTGGATTTTTCATTTATATTTAAAAAATATTAAATGTTGTTTTTTTGGAAGAAAAAAATAGATGATTAATTATCAGACTGTACTTTTCGGTTTATTGTTTAGAGATGAAGACTTTTAACTTGATCTACACTATAATTAGTTAACATGTCTTTAAAATCTATTTATCCACTAATATTTTTCTCATTATTATTTCTCTAATTGAGGACTGCTATGGTCATAAAAAAAAAAATTACACAGAAATAATCTCATAAACTGACGTAGCTTTATGTAATCCGTCAGATATATTTCACAATAAAAATAACTTTATAATTTGATAAATCATATTAAGCCACGTTAATTTATAATATTACTTTTGTATAATCTATTTGTGTTTAGAGTATTTTTCATTGTAAATGGTGAGGAAGGTCAAGTGCTTGAAGAACAAGTCCTGTAAGCTTTGCGTGTTTTTCGTAATTTTCACTTTCTAGGGAAAATATAAAAGATTGCGTGGAGTCATTATCAGTGATGAAAAATCTATAAGTATATATATAATTAAGCATTCAACGAATAAAATTCAACAAAATTGGTTCTGGAGAATCATGGCATGTATGCATGTTGAATGAGTCCATTATGCATTCAAGATCTTCTTCCATCCTCTCTGTCTTGTTCGTTATTTTTCCTTCTAATCCCACAAAGTCAATTGGAGTTCCAGAATCATGATAGAAATTTTTGTTTGGTTGTGAAGGAAAATAATTACAATATGAAAAATGTTTTTGTAGTCCTGTCGAGTTATGATGCTATTGCAGAGGTGTGGCTCTTCTGATAAGACTTGAATTTCCAGAACTTAGAAAAAAGCAGCGTTCAAGTTTGATTATTGACCAAGAATCATGCAAACTTTCATCCTCATCTGTTTTGGTTTATCCTTAAATAAATTCCACGCACCAAAATACAAGATAAACAGAAAATGAATGGTTTTGTCTTTAATGTCAACACGTTGATGCTTTTCTTTTTTTTTCTTTGTTGCTTTGCCAGAGAAAGCAACATACGTGCAAAGGTTGTAACTTTGGCTGCTATTTCTTCAAGTTCTGCTACTTTATCATTGCGCTATGTGTTGTAGGATCCATTTTGGATTTTGACTTAAAAGATATGATTTTTTTTTTTTTTTTAATTCAGACCTCTGTACCTTAGAACCTAAAGCTGCATAAACCGACCCACAGAGAGAGAGAGAGAGAGAGAGAGAGCCTTGCTAGAGTTACAATGACACAAATTACACTTTCCTCCATCCGTCTGCAATATATTTGGTACAGTTTTGAAACCACAGAGATGGATGTATGCTTTATAACTTGAAAATACAAAAGCGGAACTACAAATGAAAAAAAGAAACAGTACAAAATAATAAACAATTTTGAAAGGGTTTAGTCATTATGGGATGAGTTTTTCTTGTGCTTTCCATGCCTGTCCTTCAACTTCTCAACCTTCACATTACCATTATTCTGGTTGCTAACTGATTCAGCTTGAGCACTGCACATTTGAGACTTTAGCTTAAACCCGAATTTCTTCGACACATTTCCCCACGTGCTAGAATTCTTTGTGCGACCACCCAACTTCTCAATCTCCTGCCTCATGTTTGAACATTCCTTCTCCAGCTCAGATACTCGCATCCTCATGTTATCCATCCCCACCTTCAAAACCTGATTCTCCCTCACAGCTGTGGCCCACCCTCCCTCATTAGATCCAGCAAGCCCACTTCTTAACTGTCTTGATCCATCAAGATTTTCTGAAACCAGAAAGCAGCCAGCAATGGAGGTCCTAAGCTGAAGCTGCTCAAAGAAGAGAACTTGAACTACTATTCTAAGAGGAAGCCTCTCATTTTGTGCAGCATGGGTGCAAGCTTCTAACGAGAGCTTCTGGCAGTCCATCAGCCTGCAGAGTTGTTCTCTTTCAGACTCTGCCAACCATGGGTGTGACTGCATGTTTGAAAACCACAGGGAAACCAGATAAGCCCAAACTTAATGAAATGTTCCCTATCTAGTATGTTTGTCTTCTTTCTTCTCTTTTTGTTTCCTTTTCTTTTTCCCTCTTTGCATTTGAGTAAGGACCTAATAATATGATTTCAAAAATTGGTAAACCCAATGCCCAAGAGAAACAACTTTGAAGCGTATTGCTATCTGTAAGTGTTATGAAAAGCGGACTTGGCTGAAGGTAGCCCTCTGGCTCAAAAACTTTCAGATAAAACCAAGACCAAGTGAGACTGACCCTGATTTGGCGTCATTAGTTCATTTCAGTTTCACACAGTGAAGTAACTTGATGTTGCAGTGCTGAGGGTAAGCCAAACTTTCATAAATCAAGAACCAACTACGCAGACACAGCACATTTTAACAGAAGAAATAAGAATAAAAGATAAAGAAAATATTATCTTTCCAAATTTTTTCAAAAGAAACCAAATCTGGTAAAAAAGTGTAACCTGACCCAACCAAATTTGAATCAAGAGACGAAATCAGGTTGGATGCAGTCAAGAGAAGAAATTGCATAGGCATTGAGAGTAGTGAGTCTAGGCCAATAGGTGGTATGTCCTTGTGCACGATTTTGGATATTAGATTCCAGAATGAATTTTTAACTACTCAAGCTCTGGATTTCTACATGACAATGAAATAAGCAGTACCTTCAGATAAATGTCTATCGCACGATAAAGGCCATCATCCAAGGGCCTGGCATAGTCAGGAACTGCAGCAGCTAGAGCCTGAAATTTGGGGAGCTTCAAATTAACATCAGGGGCAACCTCTGCAAGGTATCCATCAATTAGCTTCGCTACCATTGTGACTGGTGTCAACGAAGGTGACCCGATCAATTGGCCATCATCAACTGCACATGGGGAGGCCCCACCTGAAACCTGATCCATGGCAAGAAAATGCTCAAGAATCCGTTGCACACAGTCAACATTGTATAGTGTCTCCATGGAATAAGAGAAATTGGGCATCAACAGATCTTCCAGAGTCGCTTGATCAAGCTGCATCCCAATCCTTTTTTCCAAACTTGATACGCTAGAGGGGCTCACTCGTAGAATCATGGCTGTTCGAAGCAGACCAAATAGGAACTTGGTTGGCGCTAGTCCCTTCTGCATTGGAAGTAGCCTATCAATTTCTTCTAGGAAAAGCTTCTGGTCTTCTTCTGATGGTGGAGCCCCCATTGCTGCTGGTGCCGGACGGCTACTTGACTCACTGGCTCCCTGACGCCGATTCAACCCTGGAAGGTATTTTTTTGCATAGCAAGTGAGGGACCCAGCAATAATATCCTGTTTGATTCCACGAGTTTCCATGACTGAAATCAACCTCTTATAGAGGGGCAAACTTAAAGTACATACATCATTATACCACCAATCTGAACTTGAATTCTTTGGTCTAGCTCCCGTACTTATCCCATTCCACAACACACTTCCCCCAGGGCTCTGCATGGGGCCACTATGCTCCATGACAGGCCACCCAAATAGATTTGGGTCAGTACATGCCTTACTAGCCAGCGACTCAATGCACCTTTTTGTAATGTTAAGTTCTTCAGCATAGAGTAGAACATCATCGCAGGTTTGCAGTGCCTTTAGTGAGTCTTTCCAACTTCGAAGAACTACTTGATTAAGGAAGGTTTCACACAGGGCAATCAAATTGCCTTCACCATATTCCTCTGTCATTTGAAGATGCTCAGCAGCACAGCGAAGGTACACAACATTTGAGGATGTAAGTTCAAGTTTCACCCCATAGCAGAACTTGGCCACAAGTTCAAATGTTTTGGCCCCACCAGGAATGTCAGGAAGGTTTATGACACATCCTTCTTCTCCTTCTTCAGATGCTTCTGCATACAATCTTTCCACAGCCCCGCTTCTAGAGAGCAAAGGGAACTGCATTATTAATTATTAACAAGCATTAGAAACTATATATGGCATCTTCTGTTTCACATTTTCCTAACATGTAAGAATTATACCTTACAGTTGATATGAAAGCGACAAAAAAATTTTCAGCAATCACTACATAATTTACTGGACAAGGTAGTAAAGTGCAGTTCATCAGATGCATTCTATTAAGCTCATACGCTGATCTCTAGGTTGGTTTGGCCAGCACGTTTGTGTTATAACAAGAAATAAGAGAAGACAATTAATGCCAACATGATAAAATATGTAAATTACTCACAGAAACTGAGATTTGAGGTTTCAAAATGATGGGGGGGGCATAAGAATTTTCCAACAACATTTTTTTTAAAAGTAAAGTTTGCCAACGATTAAACCTAATTCCACTATAAGTCTATTTAAAGGGCATTTAAAAAATATTCACGGTTTATAGTCCTAGCAAGTAAAAGCAGGGGTATATGAGAAATCTAAATGATCATTTAGCCAATGGGTTGCCCACATTGGCATAAAGTAAAGGGAAATACATAATATTTTTGGAAAGGTGAAGCAAGTTTTTCAAATACTCGTGCATACTCATACTAAAGTTCAGTGAGAAATACATCTCAAAAGAAACATAAATATAGTGAATTCAAAGTACCTTGTGAAGATGAAAGGACATCTCCCCAACTTCAACAACAAAATCACTTGGAAGCCCAGTTGTGCAGAACCTATAACATCACAGTTAGATGAGAGTGCATTGAATTAGATGAAAAATTAAAAAAAAGATTTCATAAGGTGCACATGCATTAGCACACCGTGTAAGGTGTCCTTGTCAGTTGCCATACAAGCTTAACGTTTGCAGATACTAGAATCACACATATTATTATTTACGTTACTGGTTAATCCCACCATCAATAGAAAATATACATCAAAATGGGTAGAAACCAGAAAGCCTTCACAGATTATCTACTTTTCCATTTTGTCAAGTGGTGTCCTTGTCCATAACCACAAGACAAAATACAAACAGAACACGTGTTTGTGTGTGCATATACATATATCTTTATATTCATCTTAGGTTATTTATTCTAACCACAGGACAATCTACAAGAGGACATATAAAATACCCATATTTCACTCCTTGTGGTGGTTTTGAGAGAGAGATAGATGTTGGGAAACCTGTATGATAAATATATTCCCGGGCCTGGATTGTGCTAACTATATGAGATCTAAGGGCTGGAGCCTATATAAATAAAATGCAACACCTCATCTTATGAATAAGATTAGTTTGAGGAGTCAAATCAACAGCCCTTAATGACATCTGTGATAAACAAGCTGTGATAAAGCAGTTCAAAAGTCCATCGGCTTTAGGGAGCAGTAAAAACGTTTGTTATGCAGTTAGAAGGATCGTCAACTTCAATTAGTCGAACCGTTCTTCCTCAACTCATGATATTCCCACAGAGCTAAATTGATACCATTCACCTATTACCACTTCATCAAAATAAATTTAGGGACAGCATATTTCAGGAATGCATGTACATATTCCCAAGCAAATATTTAAGAACTTAATTTCAAATTTTCAACTCACACGCAGAAAAGTTTCCCTAGTGCAGGAAGTGAGCTAAAAAATAAAGCAGGAGACAGAAGATTGCGAATCATATGCCTAAGATGAACGAGCAAGCTTCATTTGTCAAGAAAAATTTACTGCTCGGTTCAGATAGCAGGATGGAGTTTTGTCGTATGAAATATCCCTAAATTTAACCAAGAGAGATTTTCCAAGTGACAGGAGAGCGTAGACGTCGTGTTCTTATTTTTGTCGTATGAATAATGAGACTCAAAAATCCGCGAAACATAAGTAAAGAAGTAAAGGATTCAACAGAAAAGTCAGGTCCAACAGTCAATTTCATATGAAAAAAAAAATCATATAGAGGACAATATCAGACAGACCAAACAACATACCAGGCCTGCCCTTGCCGTTGGAACGCGTCAGTTTTGGATCCCAGTTTCATGCAAGCCATTTTCTCAAAATAAGAACTTCAGGAAAGGGATAAGTTAATGGGAAACCGAACGACAACCACCTCGGCCTCTTATCTCACTCTGAAATCCGCTTTCACGCCCAGTAAACGTTTTGCATCAAATAGAGCAATCTGCCGAGCAGAAATAGAAACCCAGTTGATCTTTTCCCTTCAGCAACACTAACAAACTAAAATCAACTGGGAAACGAACAAGCAAGCCCAAAATTCCCAAGCCAAGTCTCTCAGAACCTTGAAACAGAACTGCAATGTGGTTTCTTCTCTGATTTAACTGCCAAAAACAGCAGAAAAATTGCAGAATCCCACTAAATTTCCCGGTAAAGTTGCCCGAAATCTACCTTCAGGTTGAGAAGAACAAAGCATATCCTTTCAGAGATCCTGTCCAAAAACAGCACAAATCGGAAAACAACTCCGTTATTATTGCGTACCCACTTTCAGCAAATAACCTTAATCTGATCCCACAGCCCCAAAAGAAGACCCTAAACCAGACACACCTAAATTAGGTCAGTGTTCTGCCCTCCCACACACACCCAGCCGTTCAGAAACAAACCCAAAGTTAATATTTTTTTCTACTCTCAAACCGACCAAGAAAATCCCAAGAATTCAAACTCACAGGGAACACAAGGGACCCAAACCACTCAAACCCATTAAAGAAAAAGTACAACTGAGCCGCTGTGCAAAAAGAAAGTCCCCCAAGGCCATGATTCATGCAAGAGCAGCAGTGGATGCATTTTTATTAGAGCTCGGTCTGGAATCCATCCTCACGCACACACCCATGGGCATGTGGGTCCTTTGCCTTGGAACACACTCATTACTTTTCTAGAACTTAGTTTCAGAGCATCTTTAAACAAAACAAATGCATTAATCTGAAAGATTTGACCAACACCAAATTTTCTTGTATTTATTAGGGAGAATATTAGATTAATGACAAGCTTTGAAGAAGAAACATCTACGATCTTTGTCCAGCTAGCCATGTGACCACGTTAAGCATGGGTTGCTTAGAAAATCATTAATCGGTTAAAAAAAAAAAAAAGTACAGGACAAATTTGGTAGGCTGTATTAATAAATGTGATGGAAACCATAATTATTAAAAAAAAGTGATAAAAATTTCACAAAAATAATTTTATTAATTAAAATAATTTTACATAATACTTATAAAAAAAAGTTGTACAGTCTCAAAATACTCTTGTGTATTTAATACACATTTAACTAATATAATTAGTCCAAATAATTATTTTATATTTTAAAAAATAACAAAGCTAATTATATTAATAAAATACATAATAAATACATAAAAGTTTTGTTATAAAAATATTTATTTTTATAAAAACTTGTGTACCTAAAATATTTCTCTTAGGCTAAAAAAAGTTTTAGAGATGGTTGCCGTAATAACTTTGAGATGTTGTGAGGCTAATTTTGTATTTTTGCGTACTGCATTGTCCCATGCATGCAACTACGCAGGAACCTGAGTAGGGACTGTTCTCCACAGTAATGGTGACGTGCAGGTATGCGTTACGGAGATTGAGGCATTTTTTTAAGAAATTTTATTAAATATAAGTAAAGTTTCGTATTAATTTATATATTAATATTAATTTTTTTATATTTAAAATTTAAATTAATTTTATTTTAAATAAAATTTATTTTTGATTAATTATATTAGATTAATGTATATATTAATAAACAGTCATATTTATAATTAAATTTTTTCTTTTTTAAGAGATTTGAAGGGTATTTTGGGAGTTTCGTATGAAACTACTTTCTATGAAGAATGGAAGGACCTCATGGGTGTCAGGATTAAGTAACAAGCGACGACCAAAGAATCCCAGTGAGAATAAACATACATCCAGATCCGAAAGCTGCCCACCAGTACATCTCCCTAATAATTATTTATTACATATTTTAATTGGCTATTATGACGATTTGCAGAGTTATTTAAAGGTTGATGCTACTCACTTCTTCAACTTTGGTTTTTTTTCTAATATTAGAAAAAAATACATAAATTTATTAGATCTAACTTTTTTAAATATTTAAAAATAAATAAATACATTAGTTGTATAAAAGGCAACCTAGCATCTTTTTTCTTTAAAATGTGTCATATTAAACAAAATATAACTGATAACAAAATTTAAGATAAAAATTAATATTAATTTTATCCATTCTTTAAAAATATTTATTTACTGTTTGTGAATTTCTCGTAAAAAAAAAAAGAGAAATAATTTAGATGTGATTTAGATAGTGAAATGAAATAATTTTAGTTGAAAGTTAAATAAAATATTATTAGAATATTATTTTTTTAATATTATTATTGTTTTTAAATTTAAAAAAATTAAATTTTTTATTATATTTTATATAAAAATTTGAAAAAATTGTAATTATAACATGAGATGAAATAATTTCACTATCCAAGCGATTTCCCAAACATATTATATAAAAATAATCCCACAAATTAATGTTACTTGATGCGTTTTATCAAATTATAAAATTATTTTTATTATAAAGTAGATACAACGAATTATATAGAATTACGTCATTTTATAAAATTATTTTTACATAATTTCTTTACGGCTATAGTACTCCTCCCAAGAATATATGAAAAAACATTTTTCCAGAATACTCACTACCTATGTATCTTAAAAGTTAAAACACCAAAACACTCATCCAGCAAAGCTTAACTTTTAGCTCGGTTTTGGATGCACGTATGAGATACAAATTATCTCATCTGAGCTGTACTTTATCTTTCATCTGTCTCTCTAAATGGTTGGTAACAAAATCTTATCTCATATCTAATTTTTTAACTAACTCTACATTAACACCACATTATTACTACAATAACACTAACTACTACATTTTTAATATATATAATTATCTACTAGAATTTTTTTTTTTTATTGTAATATATAATTGAAAAAGTATAGTTCGAATTTTTTAAAATATAGTATAATAAATAAGTCATAATATAATAATATAATAATATATTTTGGAAAAGTCAAAATATTTATTATTTTTAAAATTAATAATATATATTACTTATTTTTAATATATTCATAATATTTTTCACTCAATAATTAAAAATATTTTTTAATAATTGGTGAGATTCACCACTTTATAAAATCTTATAAAATTAAAATTATCTCATCTCATCTCGTCATCTAAACACATATTTTTTTACAAACCATCTCATTTTATCTTAATTGAAAAATCTCATTATCATTTAAAATATCTTATCTTATCTCATTTGAAGTGCGTGACTAAACCAAACCTTAATGCACACTCTGGTATAAAGTCTTAATATTTGAATAAATATGAGAACTAATTTTGAACTCCGAATTATTAAATATTAATATCAAAAATTAAAATATATACGTCAGACGCACAAATATCCATGCACGTGGCGACAAATTATTCATGGTATAGAAGAGACAATAATTCAGGGGTCCAAAGTACAATTCTACCTTTGGCATACCATTTTGTTTGTAAGTCTTATTTGTTATGAGTACCAATGCTTTTTTAAGGTAAAATTCTTTAGTTATAAAAATATATATATAAAAATAAATTTATAAATTAATATAACTTGATATTATATATTAAATTATAAAATTATTTTTATTATAAAATAGATTTAATAAATCGTATAAAATCACTTCAATTTATAAATTTATTTTTATAAAATATATTTATGTCCGTAACACTTCTCGTCTGTTCGTATTCTAATCAAACGTGAGATGGAAAAATATGTGCATCGCTTATTCAATAAAGATTTTCAATTAGTACTTCATCGAACTTAATAATTTTTTTTTTTTAAAAGATAGACACATAAAATGGATCTTAAACCTTTTATATTTTTCATATAAAATTTTCAAATACTGTTTATTTTGCTCACTTTTATTTCTTAAACCCACACCAAATCAAAGTACTTACATTTCTTAACATACTAAATTAGCCGCATAATATTTGTAGATGTTTTTATGAAAAGTAATGCTATATGTATTTATAATTTTATTTATAAAAAAATGTATAAAACTTATCTTCTTAATTTTTTTAATTTTTAACAAATAAATAATTGACACATAGATAATTAAATTTGTATAAATGTAATAATTTTCTTTTATGAATTATGACCGTTGGGCAGTTGGTATCCTCAAAACATCGATAGCATTGATGTATCTCAATACGTTGAGCAGCTGGTATATTGAAAGGCCATTATTTTCGGTAAATAAATATTTCTATTTATTCATCACATAAAGATTCGTCCAACTGTGCTTTGGTTGGGTTGGGGGTACCTGAACATTATCTACAGCTGGAAGGAACCTCTTGGCCAGAAATGGCCCTTTCGCATTTAAGACGAGCATTAAAAACATGAGAACAGAGCATTAAATATTACAGATTAACGAGGTTGAGAGTATTTAGGTAAGCAGTAATAAGGCAGTCGTTGTGATTTCGTTATAGCACATTAAGTACGAGAATAATGATTACTAAATGCTGCACTTGTCCTGCAATTGTTCGGAAATTTTCATCAATTTTTAGATATTTTTGAAGAGGGTGTTGCATTATTGTACGAAGAATTTTATTACGTATAAATAAAATTATGTATTAATTTATTTTAATATATTGATAAGAATTAAGTATATAGGTGGCACAAATATTTTATAAAAAAATAATTTAAAAATAATATTTACAATCATAAATATATAAATATTGCATAATTATTTTAAATAAATAAATATAAAATCTATATAATAAGAAAATTAATTTTTTAATAATTGATTTTATTTTTTTTTAAAACAATTATACGACGCTTATACATTTTATTATTATATGTAGCATTACTAAAAAATATATATTTATAGTTCTAAAGTATGTTTGCCCAGCGTATTCTTTTTTAAAAAAATAAATAAATATGAGGTCATATAAAAAATTTATTTTTGTAATAATAGATTCTATTTTTTTAATGCATATATGAAACTTGTATATTTAGATCTTATATAAATCATTACTCTCAACACATAATTTTTTACATAACTATATTTTAAATAAGAATGATCAAGTTATAAAAACACTCGTAAAAATAAAGTCATTATATAAAAATACTCTCGTTTTAAAGCTTCTGAAAGAATTTCCTTACGTGGGAGGCGCGACCATGCATTTATATTTATTCCATTTATAAATTTTTTAAAATTATTTTACAAAAATATCATTTATTTAAAATAAAGTCGTAAACAAATTACAAACAGAGTTAGATCTTATTATTATTGATTTTTGGAGATGTATTTTCTCAGACAACTTAGCTCCATCAATTTATGAAAAGATTTAAGAACCCTTTTGTTCATCCCGAGTTGTGTCAACACAGATTGGGAATCAATTGAACATGTTGATCGAGAGTGTCCAACAAAAGACTGTTCCAATAGATCTCAATCAGTAAGTTTGTAAAACAAGTATGCAAAAACAAAATGCAGGCTAACATAGGGCACTCGAGGGCATGTATTGGCAAACTAGACAAAAAGGCAGGAAACGCCAGCAGCCTTTGGCTAAAAAGGATGCTTTATTCAACTATACATAAGCTTTCTTTACTTTGAAGATAAAATCATTGGCTTTATTTTCTGGGTCAAATCGATATATGTGCAGTTTTTTGTGCTCAGCTATGGGCAATTATCAGAGGCATAATGATGGGTTTGGTTGGAATTTTCACGAGGACTTGTCACTTTTACGCTTTCCACTTTTTTCCTCAGCGCCTTTTTTTTTTCCTCGCTTTCCCTCTTTGGAGTCCCCATCCATTTCATGAATCATAATCATGGGAGTTTTTTTTCATGCATTATCATTAGAGCTTTGTCGAGCAAGCGCCCAACGCATAGGACGGGGGACCTGCAATGTGGGGATCGATATATAACATATTCTAGAGCGACTCAATTGTCATGTTTAAAAAACCACTTCTGATCTTTCTATAGAAAGAGGAAGTTAGGCCAGCTTCTCTGCAAAATTCCTTCATCCTCTCCATTTTCATGTTCCACTAGAGAAGAGGATGATCCTCTCCGTTCCATTTTCGGCACCACCTTATTTAAGGGGTTTTCTCTTCTTTTTTATTTTTAACTTTTGCTTTCCATTGATTCGGTTTAGGTTCGATTTACTGCTTTTGACGATTGATTGTTGACATGCCACCCCACAACTTCTCATGCAACTGATCTATTGGTACAATGCAAAACCTCGGTGCATGAATCTCATGCGCAACTTGGCCCTCACTTTTAAGATTATAAATGAACCATTTTGTTTGATAGTCCGCTCAATACTTATTCGGCTAAATTCAAATTAAATTAGACTAGTGAGAAAAAAAAAATACCCTTAAAAGCAGATATCCTCTCGATTAGTAAATAATACATATTCAACTCGATCCGGCTAATGCTCGTTAAAACCCACTCGTTTATACTCGAATCGACTCAATTAAAACTAATTCATATATCAATAAATATGTATATGCATATAAGTTAATAATATAAGCATCACATCTTTTATAATTAGATATATAGTATGTAACATAATTACTTGTGCTTAGTAACTTATATATACTTATTGAATTTACTTCATAGCTTTGTTTTATAATTTATACAATATTGTGTCAATAGAATTTAATAATTTCATATATTAGGACGTATGAACCATATATGAAATGTTGATATATATTATTATATTATGTCTAAGGTATTAATTTATGTAGGCATATAATATATGGTTATTATAGATAAATATCAACTAGTTACATATTAATTATTTATAATTTTTTACAATTTTCAAATTCAATAAATGATCTACTTGTTAGTTGTAAAAATTCCATTAAATTTAGAAATTTATATCAAAAATTTTCTCATTTTTAATTATTAAATCTTATTTTAAAGAAAACAACTCAAGTTGACTCGACACGAGCTCATTTTAGGATCGAGCTCAAATTTTTTTAGTCAAACATAGCTCAGTAATCCAAAGAGACCAACTCGACTCAGCTTAATTACAGCCCTACTTGCGCATGGTCACGACATGTCGTTATGTTGAAACTTCTATGATGGTGACACGTGTCATACTAGTAGTTTTATCATCCAAAGATCTATTAAATTTGACCTATCCCATCTCACCATCACTGACGTGTGGACTCCATGCAACATTACATCGCAAGCGTGAATAAATTTGGCCACTAACTACTCGAGCTGTTGATGTTGTTTATCTCGCTATATTTTCATTTTTCATAACTGAAGATTTTGAGATTGCGGACATCGATCTCTAACGTGAACATTTCATACCAACAAACTGCAGTGCACCACTAGCAACCACCACCTCTAGCGGTGGTCCTACAGTTCGTACAACTATAGAAAGCCATCATTTAAAATGGCGCTTTCTTTATAGGGAATGGGTGGGGACCAATTTTTTTTCTTTCAAAATCCAATCTACTTTTTATTGTTACATTATATTTATTGTAATGTGATGTTTGTTGGGAAACCACACCCCTCCTCATGTATCTTGACCTATTTATGTTAATGAAATGCTTGTTTGAAGAGAAAAAGGGGAAAAAAAAAAAAACTTAGTTGTCATGTTGATTTTTAGCAAAAAATAAATAAATAAGGTAAAGAAAGAGTTTAAGAAGACGATGATTAGCAATTGATATTGACGTAAGAAACACGAAGAATACATGCACAATATATAGATTTAATTATTGAATGGCTCAAAAATTAAATAGCATTACAAATATATATTCTAGATTATAAAGGAAATCCTTCTAGGGTAGGATTGTCATTGTAGTATAATGCTGGTTGCAATGGCAAAAAGAGTAATGATAAAAATACACAACTTTTAAACAATCCTTTTATAACTCTGTTTTAAATACATGGTATTCTTATAAAAGAGAATTGTATGAATATTATTATTTTATCAAAAAAATCAATAATTTAAAAAGGAGTTATAAAAACAAGTTGTCTAATCAATGACTGTAATGGTTATATCTCTACCACTCATCCGCGAAATATCTTTCTATTCAGGGATTGAGTTTGGTCAAGGTGCAATTAAAACGACAAAGAGACTGTCGTATAGTACAATGGAAAATGGAATCGAGGGTGGATGGACCGTTCCCAGCGGGGGGGTCTCTAGCTTTCTAATGAGTCGGGCTTGTATCCACCCTTAACTGTCCCCATCGGGCCATCAGTCTCTGGACTCTTCAAAGAACAGCTTAGGGTGGTTTAGATTTTGGAATTATTGCCCTACCTTTTTTATTGTCTACTTGTCATTATAACATCCCAATTTCTTTTCAAAATCTTGCATTCATTACCTCTCAGGGAGAAGAAAAAAAAAAAAAAAAAAGGTAAGATTAAATATTGTTTTTGTTTAGTATTTTCTAATATGGACATATTTTATGTAATTGTCTATTTAAATAATAAACACATGAAACCATTATAGATATATTATATTAATATATATTTCTAAGAAGGATAAAACTTTCGATGAAAAATACATCCACCAATAATATATATACTAGGAGAGGCAACTTCCTTCGGACATTTGCCTAGTAGAGGCAAAATATAAATGTAAAACTTTTTTATGAAAGCAAATAATTGTATAAAAGAAAAACACAATAATTGTATTAAAATAAATTCATATATTTAAAAATATGTTTAAACTTTCACTGACAGATGTAACTCATAAAACAATATAACTATCAATGTAGCATAAGTCTTGGGCATTTTCTTTAAGACAGAGATAACCCAACGCTTATTTGACCATGGTAGTTTGCTTCACAACATCTACAAATTGATCAATGGAGGTTGATGGCATGCACATTCTTTCAGCTCCCATTTTCATGTAAATTGCATTCTGTTTTGGACAGAAGAGAAGAAGATGCCCATCTTCACTCATGTATGCTTTTGTGCCTTCAAATAGTCTCTGTTTAGATTTTTCATTTGATTATAAATTTCCTTTAGGCTACACAAGTGAAGGGTAAAACAAAGCTGCACTCAAATACTTAAATTCAACGAAATAAAACCTCCTTTTTTTGAAAATAAAAATAAAAAATCAAATAGGACATCCTTTATTTCCATACGGTTTAATTATGAAGCAAACATCAACTGCAATATACCTGCCCATAATTTAGAACTCCAGCAGTAGGGCTCAGCTCAATGTTTCCATATCGACTAAGATGTCCTTGTTCAAAACAGTCTCCTTTAGTGCATTTCGTCATGTACATCCTATCATGAATGAAAACCTTTTTTAGCCTACTTTATGACTTAAGATTCCCAAATACCTTAACATAATTACTAAAAACTGTATACTATATCCATTAGAGAGATCATATATGATGAATGAAAACAACCATATGATCACAAATTATTTGAGCACTATTTTTTAGTCTATAGAGGAGAGATTATTTAGCCATGAGTTGCTTTAAACCATATGGAAAATAGCACTCAAATAATCAAAAGCTAAATTGTGATCATCTGAAAATCAAAAACTAAATTGTGATGTAAGATTGAAAGAGGAAAAAAAAATCATTTTTTTACTAAAAACAAAGAAGGCATTGTTTTTGGTTTTAGTAGAAGGGGGAGGGTTTTGAAATCTGGATCCTAATTTTTGACAAAAGGGGTGTCATCATAATCCTGACAAGCCATCAAAGGTAACATCTTTGGTCCTCACATTGTTCCTTAGATCGCATGTATTCTCTTCTACGAACTTGAACTACATGCTTCACCTACAATGTTTTTCTTTTTTTCATTTCATTTGTAACAAAACATAGTAGAAAGAAGCAGTCCAATTACATAGGACCTACAATGTATTTTACATCTCATTTCTACAAGAGAAGCATGACATAACAAACATTTTTAGTTGGAGCCAAAACCACTGCAATTTCTGATTTTCTTTTTCATTTCATGGTAAAACCAATGCAAAACTTGTTCACACAACTCAACTCATTTTCTGTCTATTCACACATTCACACAATGAAAACACCTAATGTGCATCCAGAAAATAAGCATATGGAAGGGATATACAGTACATGGCATAAAGTCAAGAAGAATTTATTGTGGTGTGATGCATACACAATGTAGTCTACAACTTCTTGGATAATCATGACTCAGGCCATACCTCTCACCATAGATTAGAAATTGTCTACCTGTATCTTTGGATGCAAGGATCTACAAAATACACATATATATACAAGTTATAAAATAAATAAGTACTTATCAGGAATAAGTAAATTATATTGATGTGGAAGCGACAGCGGCCAGTATAGAAAACTTAGAAGTAAGATAAAAGGAATGCAATTAAATGGCTGCATAGTCTGGATTCCAAATTAATTAGGATGGCAGACTTCGTTGACTGCTTGGCACGATCAAGCTGTACCGGGTCAATTGCAACAGGATGGGGGCATAACATGTTAGAAACAAGGTCCAAGATTTAGATGTGGCACTGAAAAGACAACGCTACCCAACATAAACATGTGACGGCAACCTTCTCTAGGAGTTGCAACTGAGATAAGCTCGTTCACCACTATATCAATGGCTTGTGACACAAAATCAGAACTCTTTTAAGTGGAAATATATTTGTGGACAGAACAAACAAAGGACTATATTATTTTTATGGATGCAGAAAAGAAGGGACATGTGGTTGTCTTGCCATAACAACTTGCCAACAAATCACAATACCTCAAGGACAAGTACAATAAAACACAGAACATCAGAAATATAAAACTATTAAAATAAATAAATATGATATATTGAAAGAATGCAGCAAGTAAGCCACCTTTAAGTCTCCCACAAGGAGACGTATTCTTTCAAAGCATATATTTATTTTTAACAAAAGTCTTTGAGTTTTAATGAATCAAAACTCATCAGTTTTTTTAATACCTAGATTTTTTCAAATATTTTAAATCAATTTTTCATTAACGAAACACATATCTTTATTTTTAATAAAAGCCTATTGCCTCCTCCTTAGACTGAACAGTCCAAACGAAATTGCTATATCCGCTATTCAAAGAAAAGAAATGAATCTGCATGTTCTGATGATCCAGAAAGATTTAACTCTTACAGAATTTCTAAAAAGTGGAATATTTATCAAACCAAATTCTCAACCAAAATAAATAGAAATAACAATCCTAAACATCTTAAACAAAAAAAATGAATTAAAATTCTTAAAAAAAATACAAGCAAAAAAAATAGAAATGACAAACCTAAACATGTCAAACAAAAAATAAAAAATAAAAACATCTGTTTTTTTTTTTTCAAAAAGCTGGAAATGAAAATCCAACAATATATAAACTGAATTAAACATATTAATAATAAAATCCAAAAATAGGAATGAATAAAAAAATATGCATGTCAAAACCGAGAAAAGAAACTGAAAGAGATGTACAAACCTCATAGTATCATCAATTGCAAATCAAAAAATGTAAATTCCCTGCAATAAACAAACCAACCAATTAGATTAACTAAAGGCAAAAAAACGATGACTAAGAAACACAAAAATAAAAAAATAAAATCTTAAAGCATCATTAACCCCAAACCATACCATGCAAATTACTTTTATGCTGTATTTTTTTAAAACAAAAGTATTATATAGAAATCTCCATTATCATAATCATTCTATCTTTAGTATAAAATAAAATAACAAAAGCAAAACCTCAATATAATTTAATTCATTGCTAAACTGTCATAGATACAAAAGCCATGAACTCATAATATAAGATGAACAACTAGAAGCCATCTTAAACCACATGTAAAAATTAAAATTAGAATCTTTATCCTAACATTTTCCAACCAAAAAGAAACAATTTTGAACAAAGATAAAAATAATAGTTAACCTTACTAATTGATTTCTATGATGCTTAATGTATCAATTCACAAAAGAGTTCCAAGAATATGATATAAAAGATACTAATAACCAGTTTTTCTATAAGATTCCGAACCAAGAAATTCTAACCTCAACATAATTTAATCCATATATTGCTGAACTATCACAAATACAAAAACCATAAACTCATAATATAAAATAAACCAGAATCAATCTTTTTTTTTTTTATATAAGTATAAACCAGAAGCAATCTTAAACTCATACGCTCATATGCATAATTTTTTTTTTTTTGAATGCCTGTTTTACAATTTCCAGACAAACTGACAGGGATCAAAAGGAAAGAAATAAAAAGAAAAACAAATCCAGAAGAAATAAATATGCTTATTCTATCAATTCACTAACGGATTTCAAGAACATGATATAAAGGATACCAACAAAAAGATACGAATCCAAAATAAAAAAAAAAAAAACAATTGGTCCTTTATAAAATAACAAAAATTTTAATTCCTTTTTATTCCATTCTATGACCCTCTATTTAAAATTAAATTAAATTAAAAAAAAAACAGAAATATAAGATAAGATGAACCATAACCGATCCTAAAGCCACATGTACCAAAAAAGGGGTAGAATCCTTAAGAAGAAACAAATTTTACAAACTTTCCAACTAAAAAATTTGAACCTTAACATAATTTAACCCAAGAAGCCATCTTAAAACCATATGCATGAAAAAATAAGGAGAAAAAACCAGAAGAAATAAATCTAAGAGTATGCACAACAAACTTGGAAACACCAAACAAACCAATAGAAACCAGAATATTAATGACAAATTTGTCTCGGATGCAAAGAATAGTAGTAAATAAAAAAATCTATCTAAAAATAACATTGATTCCCACGCTCTTTATCATTTGTTATCATTCGCTTTTTCTTTTGTTCACCATAAAGCTGTGAAAGCCACTCCACATTATGAGATTCAGTATTCACAGAAGGTTTAAAATTCAGGAGCTCCTTTTCAGATGGTTGAACTCTCAAGCAACTTAAGAACCTGTTGGTATCTTCTTGAACAAATATCCACCCTTGTACATCAGTCGATCTAGAACGTTGAAAACAGTATCGGCCTCACGGTCACGTTTGAATTTAATAAGAGGCTGAAACTCCCTACAAAGTTTGCACATGAACATATGTAAGAGAAGTTAAGACTCTGAAAATATTAATTAAAAAAGAAAAAATTATGCATAGTACTCAAGTTCACTTTTTCAATCGAGTTAGCATGCCTCCCATGTTGCCCCACTGCTAAAGTTCTTAGCTCCTATAAAATTGTCTGTTTAAAATGTAAATTGCTACAAATCAATACTAGAAAGATATGCATTAATGACTATCTTGCATAAATAAGTTATAATATTTACTCCACTCAGAAAGAAAAAAGGATCACAAAAAAAAAAAAAAGGATGAAAGGTCCAAGACGAAAAAAGAAAGTCAAATGATTTGAAATCTCCAAGAATTATGATTCCTCATTTCCAAGACACTAAAGAAATGGACTTCATGAATTCTATCATTAATAGGATTTAAATTAAGCATGAATTTAACCCAAAATAAAAAAGCAAGATATGTGAAGTAATTATGTGTCCCATTGCTTTTAAGAAACAGAGTAACATATGGGTTTAAAAAACATACGAATCATCTTGTTGAGCTAATATCCACTATCACCAAACTTCATACTCAATAATTCTAGCAAATGTAAGAAACTAAAAACCTTGGGACATAACTAACAGACCCAAATTAGCAAACTTTGAGACGAAGAAAAATAACACAATTCCATAAGAAACCAAATTAGCAACAATGAACTTTCAATAATGACTTTCTATAAGCAACCAAATTAGTGACACAAATGGATTTTTTTTTTTTTTTATCGTTTAGTGGCTAATCTTCCCACCATAGTAAAAACAAGAGCACATAATAACTCTCACCCAAACTATATTACTTCCCACCACGGATAAAAGGCTAAACCACAGGCTGTTCGGATACAATCACAACAAACTGTTAAACCCAATCCTCAAACTAAAAACCTACCATTCTTACGGAAGACTTGGGAGAAACAAACATCCCCAACTTGTCGCATGTGATCCTGATACAAGGCAATGAGATTAATTTAAAATTAAACATTTCAGGAAATGTTTAACTCTGCCAAACACTTCAATCAAGCAGAGTAATAAAAAACCCATTAGGCTTTCCTAAGCAAACAAATGAAACACTGATTATGATAAAAAAAATACATAAAAAATAAGGCACGAAGTTGAAATTACTGTGATCTTTGAGCCAATCGGAATAATATTTTCCTTCCCCTGCAAACAAAAATCACAGAACATATCATCAAATCCATAAAGAAAATAATACATAAATTAAAAAAGTGGAGAGAGAGAGAGAGAGAGAGAGAATTTGGGCATTCCGTAGGTATGATTTCTGCTTCTTGTCCTCTCAGTTCAAAATGAAGTTCATGATACGCATATGCATGAGTAAAAAATTCATGATACACATATGCATGAGTAAAAAACAACCAAACAGAGGATTGAATTCAAAATTGAAGTTCAACAAACAAAAAAAAAAAAAATCAAAAAATGAAACTCAAACCCAATGTTTGGAGACCTAGATTAAACACGGCATGACACGAGTTCCTCTGCTACCGAACCAGAGCTTCCATGCAAGTCTAACCACCACACAGCGAACACAAAGCAAACGACTCAATCATATACAGTTTAGAAATGCATATACGCAACAGGAAAACAAATTACCAAATAGTGAATAAAAACCATATTGAATAAAAACTCAACAGAATAAAAGCCATATATGCTTATATGCGTATGATCCGATAGATCATTTTCTCACAGAAAATAACCCCACCAGAAGGAATCGAAATCATACGAATGTCCATCACACAAAAAAAAAAAAAAAAACCCAAAAACATTTAACAAAATCTTCCGATTTTGATGGTTCAGTAAAGTAATCATTCAAACATTCGTTGTTTGAAAAAAAAATTGAAAAAAAAATTAGCTTTCGGAAGATCCATCAGTATTCTTCTTCACTAACCTCTATTTCTCATTCAGATGGAGGATGGTATTTATCTGCCTTTGTCTCCATCTTCGTCTTCGTCGGGCTGAGACCGGAGGCATGCGTGGTTGAGGTTGGAAAGGAGGATGGATGATCAAACCACGGGTCAGAGATCTGATGCGAGAGACCATGTTTCATTGACGGAGGCGGTGGTGTCTCTGTTTTGCTTTGCTAGAGGTGAGGGTGTGGCGGTGAAGAGGAATAAGCGAAGAGAGAGAGAGAGAGAGGGGTTTGTGAGAAATGGAGAAATGGGGGTGAATGTCGGCGCTGAAGAAGAAGAAAAAAGATCATAAATGTAAAAAGACTAAAATGGTAGTCGGCAAAAGAAAAATAAAAGCAAACACAAGGAAATTTTGAATTACAGTTAAGGGTAAAATTAGAAATAAAAAATTTAGATGAAAATACTGTAGTTAGTGGATTCGCACTTTATATATAAGTATAGATATGTGCATATATATATTTTTTAAAAAATTTTGACATTTGGAACACAATTTGATGTACTCTTGTCTAGATAATCTCTAAAAGCTCAATTGTCATTGTTTGGTTGTTAATGACTATTTTGGTCCTATTTCTTACTCATTCATCACCATAAATCAATAAGGTCTAGTTTGGTCACACAGTTTAGATGAGATATTATATTAAAAGTTGAATAAAACGATGTTATAATATAATTTTTTAATATTAATTTTGTCTTGATATTTAAAAAAATTGAATTATTTATTATATTTTATGTGAAAATTTAAAAAAATTGTAATAATTATATAAGATAAAATAGTTTGATTTTGTGTAACTAAACTAACCCAAAATATTTGTTGAGATTCTTTAAGCTTTTTTTAACATTTGTCATCATTGTTCTCAAATGAAATAAACAGTAAAATATATATATATATATATATACATATATATATAATAATGTTAGGTATAAGTATCAAATAGACAACTTCCATATATATATATATATATATATATTTTTTAATGTTAGGTATAAGTATCAAATAGACAACTTCCATACAAACCTTTTCTAAAAGAGTGGGTCTCACTAATAAATAAATAACTTTTTTTTATACTTTTTAAGGTAGGGTTTATTTTTTTACAATTGTCTATTGAGACTTGTATAAATTATTTCTTATAAAAAAAAATCACAAGTGGTGGCCACTACCTAGTAGTCTTGTATGGCCGCCACCCCTATCACACGCGGCTCAAGTTGGGTTGCTAAAAGAGCCGACCAATCGACACTCAAATCGAATTGTCTAAGGAGCGTGTGATATTCCGTTTTTACGTGTATTTTTACTAATTGAGAGTTTTAATTTAATTAAAATATTGGTTCTTTTATTTTAAATTATCATATTTTAATTGGATTTATTTAGTTGTGAAATTTATTTTGTAGAGTTTTCTTAATATTAATTATTGTTTTGAGTTTAAATTACTATTTAATTTATTTTAGTTTGTTTTTAGATTTAAAATTTTGTTGTTAGTATTTACTAGTTATTTATTATATTTTAGCAATATGTGGTGTTTAAATTATTTTATTCGTTTTATAACTTTTAAAATTGTTTTCGTCGAATCAGTTTATAGACTCCAAAGGTAAAGACTGGACCTTATTTATTTTCCCTATCTTTTCTTTTTCTTTTTCTCATTTCTCTTTCTTTCTCTTTTTCTTTCTTTTTCTTCTCTTTTTTCCTTCGGTTTTCTTCCCATGCGCACGTCTCTCTCTCCCCCTCCATTTTCGTCGTTTGCCTTCTGCCACCCAAAACCGCTACCCACCGCCGCCGTGTACAACACTACCCACTTAGATTTCTTCCCCTCCGACCGGTAAACATCTCCACCAAATTTCACCTTCATCCGAGCCACCGTTAACCACCACGAGCTTCTCCAAGCCGGGGCATTTTTTTAGCTCCAGCACCGCCGTTGTTCCACATCCAGCCACCATCTCTTCACAACTTCATCACCGACTTCTTACCGTCTTAAACCACCCATTTCCAGCTCCGATCCATCGCCGGAGCAGCCCACACGACCACCCTTTCCATTTTGGATTTTTTGGCCTTCCACCGCCATTTCCTCCACCACCCAAGGCCAATCCTCACTTCCACTAACTTCATAAACACATATAAGTCATTCCCTACCAATCTCAAGTCTTAGTTAGTTCTCATTCAAAAGTGGGTATTTTACAACCCACGATTACAGTGTTTTTACACTGTTACGTTACTTTTTCTTTGCCCTTTTCAGCTCGTTGATCATTGAAAAATTGTTATATAGTGCTGTAAGTATTTTCCAAACTTCATTTTAGATTTAAATATATTATTGCTTTAACAATAATTTTTGTTACTGGTTGGTTATTCCAGACTGAGTCCGAGGAGTCGATGGTCGGATGGATTTGAAGACGGATTTGTTTGGTTATTGTTGATATTGAGTTTTGTTGGATAAATTGTGTCTTGATGTGTGCATTGCATGATGCATACATGTGCATGTGTTAAATTGAGAAAAACTAGTTTTATCAGTATAAATGGATTTTCAGGTGCGTATGTATCACAACCCTAAGTCGGGATGAGGTATTATCTCAGTGGAGCTCCTCTGATCACTTGGAAAATAGATAATACTAAGTGACATCCCCTGGGTTGTTGCTGGGCGACGACCAGATATCACGATACGGTAATTCTGTCGTGTCGACTCCGTGGTCCCTCAGCTGGCATGGACTAGAGGATGGTTTGGTCCAAGTACGTGCTGATTGGGCATCGCCCGTTTAGGTGTCACATACGTAGTCGTTACCTGCGGTGTGGCACAAGAGTCAAAGTGGGCATATGATCCCTAGGAGAGATCATGATGTATTAATTTTGGAACTGGTTTTAGATATTGGATATGGGCCATTTTCTGGAAAAATGATGAGATTTTGTAAGAGGATATTGTGATCTATTTTCTGGAAAAAAAATGGTGGTTTTCTTAGTTTAGGCCATTATCTGGGATTAGGGGTGGGCAGCAGGGGCCCGCCCCCCGCTACCCCGCCCCCGTCCGCCCCGCCTCCGCATAGGCGGACGGGATACCCTGCACCGCACATGCCGGGGTGGGGGACCCCGCCCCGAATGAAAAACACTAAGCGGGGGCGGGGGGCGGGCAGGGCTCAACCCCGCCCCGCTTTTTATATTTATATTTATAAATATATATATTTTATATTTATAAATATATATTTTTATTTTACAAATTGTATATATATAATATATTACAATTTGTTAAACTTGTTCACAAGAATCACAAGAGAGTGAGACTTGTTCATCACAAGCTTGCATATGCCATGGGCACCCTAGGCCTCATTTATATAGAACTCTAAGGCCATACAAGAGTCTTACTTGAGCAATGTGGGATTTACTGCCATGGCATATGCAAGCTTGTGATGAACAAGTCTCACTCTCTTGTGATTCTTGTGAACAAGTTTAACAAATTTAAAAATTAGTAACATAATTTTTATATTATTAGTTTTTAAATTATTATATATATAAATTTTAATTTAAGATTTAATTATATAATAATTTGGGTCTAAAAATAATATTTTTAGACACAAAAATTTTTTTAAGCCCGTTGAAATATGAGATTCTTGAAGTGGGCAGGGGGCGGGGCGGATGGGGTGTTCGCCCCGCCCCCCCAGCACCGGAGCGGGGGCCCCGCCCCCGCCTCACGGGGGCGGGGTGCGGATGAAATATTCATCCCCTGCATCATGCGAGGGCGGGGTGCAGGGAAGGGGTGCACCCGCCCCGCATGATGCGGGTAGCACCCCTATCTGGGATAATGGTAAGGACTTATTTTAAAGGATATGTTTTGCGCCAAAATGAGATTTTGGCGTGTGTGGAAAAATGTAGATTTTGAGACATGTGCATTCGGCATATTTTCATGCATATTGTTGAGTGTAATATATTTTTATCTTATAACGTTTGCATTATTACTTACCTGCGATACCATTTTAGTACCGTAGATTTTGAGGCAGAGGTTGAGGAGGAGGAGGCTGAGTCCGAGGAGGCGGCTCTGCCAGGGTATTGGCTTGGAGTAGTTTTACGTTAAAAATTATCTCTACTAGTTTTTATGTCTTGTAATTTGGTTTTGAAACAATATTTGAGACTTGTAATATTTTATTATGTGTAATTTAAACGAGTTTGTATTTAAACAAAAATTCTGGTACTTAGTTATAAGACTTTTATTATCCGCTGCGTGATTTTATTATATATTTGTTGCATGTACACATGCTTAGTACTTGGCGATGAGATGTGTGACATGTATTGTCATCATCCCGATGCCCCAATTTTCACGTGTCTATAAGTAAAAGTTGGGGCCATCACAGAGCGGCCACATGGTGGCAACTTGAGGGCCAACTTTTTAAAAAATAAAAAAATAATGAGGATATTTTATTTCAAAACATATCTCTAGTTGAGGCAGGACTCACAACTTTCACACAACAAAAATTATAAAGGGAATGTTTAGAGAATTAATTGAGATACATGAGATGAAATAAAAGTTAAATAAAATATTATTAAAATATTATTTTTATTTTAAAATTTTAAAAATTTGAATTATTTATTATAAAAATTAAAAAAATTTAATAATTAAATAATATGAGATGAGATAATATAAATTGAAAAAACTTATTCTATCCAATCAATCCAAAATCTGTTCTTATCTCTATTTAACGTAAAGCATTCCTCCGTTTAAAAAAAAAAAAAAAACTCATAAAATGACAAACTCGCGGACATTTTATTGTTGTTGGGTATATGATGAGGTCACTGTCCTCGTTAACCTACAAGGTTAGTAAGTAGCCATGTGTATTTGGTTGTTTGAAATTAAATTAATCTATCTTAAATTTATTATTAATGAGATCTATTATTTTTTTATTTTTAATAAAAAGTTTAAATGCATATCTTAATTTATTTATTTTTAAACATATATCGATAAAATTTACAAAATATTACTATTTATAAATCAATTCAAATTATTTAAAATTATCTCATTATTCAAATACAATTTTTAGCGTCTAGATATTTAATTATCCTCCGATGCCATAGTACTCCAACAGCCAATGATGGTGGGTTTAATAACAACATAACACATTAACACCTCCACCCCTCGTAAGTAAACGGTAGTAGAAATAGTGTAATATTGTACATATGTACATATTCTAATTTTGATATGAGCTTTTTCCATTTTCATTAAAATATTTTTTAATCCTTTTGGGTTGTGTTTGGAGCCCATTTTGTGACATAGTTGTGGGCTTATCTTATTGGACTGAACAGGTGGTGTCTTTGTCTAATTAACAAGCCCGGGCTTTTCCTTCAACTCCTACCTATCCAAATTCAAACGAAAGAAAAAAGAAGTAATGTCAAGGCTTTTGAATATTAGGAGTATTTTTTTTTTTAAAAAAAAAAGCAATATTGGAGAAATTATTGATGATGGATTGAAGATTTTTTAAATTTTTTATTGGAATTTTAAAGTCTAAAGGAGAGACAGGTAAAAAAATTTATTGTTAAAAATGAAGTCAAATCTAATACTATTTTAATTTTATAATATTTTTATTTAATTTTTTCTCTTCTATTTTTCAAAAGTTCATAAAATATATTAATTTAAACCATTTTACTACTCAGTGAGCCACGTTGTACCGTGGCCCCTCCAAAAAAAATTATAATCTCTATATGCTCAAAATTTTTTTAAAATTTTAATATACCTAGAAATGTCCTTCTCCATTTCTTTTATAGTCCTATAATTTTGTTGAATTTTTATATATTATCTATTTTAAAAAATATAGCTTTTCTAAAATTAAAATTAAAATTAAATTTAGTATAAATATTAAAAAATTATTTTTTAATAATAGACTATTTTTTTTTTCAAAATGAATGCGTAGAGCTTGCACACTATGTATTTAACATTATTTTTCATATAAATACGTCATATAATAAAAAAAGTGAGCCCCTCAACATAATTGTCGGTGCTGTCGCAGTTATTATTATTTATAAATTATTTTAATATTATTTAGATATCATTTTATCTCATATCAATATTCAAATATAATGTTTTAAATCGATACTTTTATTTCATCCGATCCCTAAACCCTAAATAATAATTCCAACGCCGCGGACAAAATGTATGTCGTGCATGTAAACTTTCGTTATGTCCGCAAACAAAATTGTCTTCCATTGCCAACAAAATGCACGCCGTGAAAATGAAAGGAGAGAATTGATAAGCTTGTCCCTTGGAACGGTGTGGATAACATTGTAATTACGAACAAGTGCAATCTAGATTCTAATGAATCAGCTCCACTAGGGAAAAGTTCATCTTTAGGATAAAACGACAAAATAATTCTTCAACTTCTAGTCTTATATCTATCAATCAAATCCAATATGATGTATAGTTCAATTATTGAAAGAAAAATATGTTGTAAAGATTACATAAAAATAAATTTATAAATGTATAATATGCTTTAATATAATATATTAAATTATAAAATTATTTTTTATTATAAAAAAATTATATTTACAGTTAAAGAGTATGCAAGTATAACACAATTCTTTAAAAAAATTAAATAAATATGAGACTTATATAAAAAAATTATTTTTTTAATAATGAACCACATTTTTTTTCAAAATGAATGCATGATGTTTGCATAATTTATGACAATTTTTAATATTATTTTTTTTTATAAAATATATTTAATATATTATATCAAATTATATTAATTTATAATTTTTTTAATGGAATGACGTATGATTGGTCAAACAACGATCTTTTATAATTTATCTTGTAGATCCATACTCGGAGATTGTGATGGTGTGGGGTGTGCATAAATTTGATAGTCGGAAACTGATGGATTGAACATTTTTAAGATAGCAAGAGAGGAAAAGGAGAGGAAAAAAATAAATAGAAAAGGATGAGTAGCCTTCTCCCTTATAAAAAAAAAAAAAGGGGTAATTGAGAACTGAGAAGCTTGCCTTTTGTGAATTTTGCGAAGACAGCCATAGTCGCTAGATAGGTCCTGCGTGTTTGTCTCTCGAGATAAAAGTGTCAATTTTTTTTTTTACAATGATTTACACTATTATAACTTAGAGAAGTATTTGACAATAGCGCCAAACCATTATTAATTCTCGATAAGTATATACTTACTATCTTTTTACTATTATAACTTACAATGATTTACACTATTATAACTTAGAGAAGTATTAAAGGTCCCGTTTGGTTACACAGATGAGATGAGATAAGATGAGATATTTTAAATAGTAATGAATAAAATATTGTTATAATATAATTTTTGAATATTAATTTTGCATTGGGATTTTAAAAAGTTAGATTGTTTATTATATTTTGTATAGAAATTTGAAAAAGTTGTAATAATGAGTTGAGATGAGATAAGATGAAATGAGATTTTTGATTTTTGTTAAACAAACAAGGGAAATTTTCTTTTATTTTCTTTTAAGTATATTTTAACATCCTTAATTATTAAGAAAATATTAAAAAGATATATAATTTCATTAATAGTCACTTCCTTAACTATTAAATAAAAAAATAAAAAATATAATAAAATGATAATAAGAGGGTAGTAAGCTTATCATTATTCATTCTTTTTAGGGTGGCACTACAACCAATGCTAGTAGCTTACACACTGGAAGCTACTGCTAGTTATTTTGGTGTGTTTGATTTTTTGACTTTTGTTTTTTACCTGTATTTTTTAAAAACTTTTAAATATTTTTTTTAAAAAATTCACAACATCATTAAAAAATAATTCTTTAATTACGACTAAAAAAAATGGTAGCCGTAGTTGGGATTAGTGGGTAGGGGTGAGATTCGGCTGGTCCGGACTGTCAAAACCAACCAAGTTGGTCATTTTTGGACCGGTTCAGTCCGGTCCGTTCCAAATTTCATCAAACCGAATGAGCTCGGTTCGGTCCTGGTTCAAGGTTTTTTCACCCCAGACCGAATCGAACTGAACCGAATGAAATAATAAAAAAAATATTTAATTATTTATATATGTATATATAAATTAATTATATAATTATTAACTAATAATCTAATATGATATCAAAAAAATAATAATACTAAAATACCAATAGTCTAATAGTTTGATATAAACTATTGTAATATTGTTATACTTAGTTTATATACTAATATAGTTATATTAAATCATTATAATAGTCTAATATATAGCTATACTAATAAATTAATAATCTACTATTAATATTTAACACTATTATATAGACTATAGTAGGCCTGCAACCCGATGAGGCCAAGTTGTATCTGTGCATGGTCTGATTCGACCCAATTTCCAAAACGCGCCAAACCGACCTGACTCGTCCGTATATGCGGGTCTGTACGAACGGATCTTTTTTTTAATTAATTAATTAATTTATTTAAATCTATCGGTTCTTGTAGGTGAGTTCATTTCTGCACCCACTCTATGTGGTCTCTTTTCCATACGAATCATTTCATTACAAATGAGTAAGCAAAACATTAGTACAAAGCTATCAAGAGAAAAATTGCAAAATAAATATCTTTTTCCATACAATCCCTGTTAGGGAGTTAATCCAAAGGTTAGAAGAGCTAATCCAAAGGTATCTCCATCTTTTTGAAATGATTCTAGTAGTTGCTGCCTCCCTCAATGATAGTAAGAATATGATTGAAGAAAGAATGTCCTCCAGTAAGCTACTAATCAGATCAGCCATCGGGGCACTGTCAATCTATTGGCACACGAAATAAATAATCAAAAGCCCCTTAAATCTCATCATATTTGCATACTTATTAAAGTAGTCATAATTTCTCATGTTTCAATATATCTATAAGAGTATTGCTACTCATAAGCCCCATACATCACACACCTTATATTTTTTATTTTTTTAAATTTTTTTTTAGATTTATTTTTTTAAACTAATTTAATTTTTCTATTCATTATTCATATATCAAACATTTGATAAAATAAAAAAATTTTAAAAAATGGATGGCCTGTGGTGTATAGGCTTATGTTTAGAATTTTTCTATCTATAAATATAACAAGAAAGTAGATATAGCATGTAAGACTTTGGGAAAACAGAAGGAAAAATAATAAATAAATACCTCAGGCATGGCAAATCCAGAACAAAGCCCAAGGTCTTCATCCTTGGGGCCATCAGACCGCATTTCCTCCCATTTTCGTTTGATACCCTGTAACACCCCGTTCCCGTAGGATAGAGACGTTACTAACAAATATGATAAAATGCCCAGTAAAGAGACTCATTACTCTGAAATACCTCATTTATTGAAAGAAACTTAATTGAAAGGATATAAATAGTCTTGAAACTTGAAACTGAATAAATCAAAACATGAGCTAGTCTTAAACAAGACTAGTTATTGAAATGACATAAAAGAAACTTAATCCTTGTGTAAAAGACACTTATTCGTCTCTAAGTCCTTATACTAAATCTACTCCTGGCCATCCAGCTCTGCATCATCATAATCACCATCTGTGGCAATCAACAAAGAAGAAAACAAAAAGACAAACAACAAAAATGAGTCGAATACTCAGTAAATAATACATCATACCGTAAAATACTATCTAACTTAGCATAAATTTGATTTTTAAAGCCTTATTATAACTTTCATATAACATTCATGGATTAACATGAACGGAAACATTCATAATCGTGGCAAACATGAAGCGTGAATGCATGAGTAACTTGTTTATCTTGAATTATACTTATTTCATTGTGAACCACGCTTGAGTCCATGGCACCACATAATTTGTCATGTAGTGAAACACGCTTGAATCCGTATTTCACTTAACTTGCATAACATGAAGTGAATCACGCTTGAGTCCATGTTTCACTTATCTTGCTTGACGTGGAGTAAAACACACTTGAGTCTGTGTTTCACTTATCTTGCTTGACATGGAATGAAACACGCTTGGGTCCGTGTTTCACTTATCTTGCTTGACATGGAGTGAAACATGCTTGGGTCCGTGTTTCACTTATCTTGCTTAACATGTAGTGAAACATGCTTGGGTCCATGCTCACCTAACTTGCATGACATGGAGTGAAACACGCTTGAGTCCATGTTTCACTTAACTTGTGGTAACCACGCTTGAGTCCGTGGTACCGTCTTAGCATAACTATGGTAAACACGCTTGGGTCCATATTACCTTAAAATGTTTATCTTTCTTAATGCATGATAATTTTCTTGGACTTCATAGACTTTTCTAGCATGGCATATTCTTGTACATGACATGGCATAACATGATATATTCTTGTACATGATATAGCATAGCATGACATGGCCTAACATAAATTAATCATTTTATGACATTTCATGGCATGCATGATCTCAAAACTACATGAATATGGCATACATGATCTAGCTATTTATTACATGACATGCTTGACTTAAGTTATTGCATGAACAATACATGGCATACATGGTCTAAGCACTACATGAATGAAGCATGCATGATCTGGCTATTTTAATTCATAGAATACCTATCTTAAATTATTATATGATCATATCATGGCTTCCATGTGATTTTAGTAACATTCAATCCATCAATCAACAATCCATAAAAGCATAACATATATATAGGCTTACTTTCATGTAAATCATCATAATTCATAGAAGTTCATAAAAGCGATCTAACCTTGACTTGGCTCTTAGCGCAACGTAGATAACCATCAAAACCATATCATATTATCATACCCAATTATAATATTTACATTACACATACATTTATATGATCATATCATTTACCTCTTAGCGCTACTTCCGAAATCTCACATCGTAGCTCGTGACCTATACGAGGCACTAGACGTTACTAATCTTTCTAGAAAACGTGTCGTAGCAAACTAATTACTTAAAATCTTACCATAGAGATAATTTAATAAATATTCACAAATAAAAAAAAATTACCTAAAATAATATTATTCCAACGCTCCTATCATAATCTTAATAATTTTATAAAACTTAGTTAAAGGTCAATTGAAATATTAGCTAAGATAATAAGCTGAAACAATATAAAAGAATTCTTTAAAATATGTTTAAAAGCCCTTAAATATTTTCTATAAAAAGGGTCTAAGACTAATTTATTTAAGTAGATAAAGTTTTTGTAAAGGTGATGCTTCCTTTTTTCTGAAAATATAATCTGTCCAATAAAATCACTAAAACAATTGCTGAAATGTAGTAAAATCAAGCCCTAATTTAAAATAATATGAAAGCAACCACTTAAGTAAAACAGGAGGCCCAAGGCCTAAGTGAGGGGCAGCCCACGTATAGGAACATAAATAAGGCATAGGCACTTAATGGCAGGATTGTAATTTTAACCAAAGGTTCTTCAAAAGATGATTATAGGGGCTTTAAATGGCATAAAGGTAATATAAGAGTTTATTTGAGGGGCTATTGGGAAAGTCTAAAGTAAAGCAAATAAAAGAGTACAGGAGGAGCTTACAGGAATGGCTCACGCGTATCATTGCAACCAAAGAAAGAAAAAGAAAAAGCAAGTGGATGTGCGATGCTTTACCGAGAGGAAGCTGAGGCGATGACAGCTTTGGGTTGGTTGGAAGTGACCGGCAACACCACTGGTTTTCTCGGAATGGTGATGCAAACCAAGGGAGAGAGAGAGAGAGAGAGAGAGAGAGAGAGAGAGAGAGAGAGAGAGAGAGAGAGAGAGAGAAGATTCCGGCGTGGCTTACCGGAAGGGAGTGGGTTCGACGGGACTGGGCTGGTCGGCACTTTCTGTGGCGGTTCCGGCGAGTTGGCTGCCTTGGTTGGCTGTGAGAGTGATTTTCCAGGTTTGTAGGATCTGTTACGTTGGGCTGGTGTGAGTTTTTCTACCTATCTTTGTGTGTGAAGAGTCTGAGTATAATTTAGGGTTTTATGGAGAAAGAGTTTCTTATTTATGTGGTCTTCAGGAGGAGTTTAGATAGGATTTGATTTGAGTGTTGTTCTGATCTCAGAATCTTTTTGAAAACAATTTAAAATCCATCCGATAAAAACAAGGAATACAAGATAAAGGAAACCTCTTTAAAACTCTACTTAATCTGATTTATTATCTCATTTAACAAATAAATAATTATAAGCATCATAAGAAAGATAAATAAGTACTTAATAAAAAGAATAAATATAAAAATAACATAACTAAATCATTTCTAACTTAATTAACCTAAATTCTAGGTTCGTATGTTACATAACCATCATGATAATTCACTCCTATCTGGATACAAGCTTCAATGTTTATTCCAAAAGGCAAAAAGAATAACACGAAGTCTATAAAACATTCCAGTTCATAGAGATAGGTCCAAAAGCATCCAACTTTATCATGGAGAAATCCATATTCAGGAAACAAGCAAGAAAGAAGAACAATAAAATCATGAACAAGGACAATAAAGCAAATCAAGCATTATCAAATACCACATACAAGAGCTTCGCACTTTGTACTTCTATTTTTCTTTTTCTTTTTTTAAATCATACCATTTACTTTACAAGAGCAATGAATAAGAAGGAAAAAGAGGCGATACCAGGAGCAAAAAGACTTCCATTTGGTTTCTTGATACCAATTTGGTCTGAGATTTTTGTCTTGCACCAAGCGAAAAATCAGGGAAATGGGTTTCAATCTGCCTTTCTTCCACTTTTCATATATATATATAATGGATTGCAATTTGTAAAAACAGGGAAGAAACTAAAGCAGAGTGGGAAAAGAAAAATCGGATATAATAGACTGCAATTTTTGTGATTTCAACACACTAGCTACATATGCTATGGCGAGACCCAATGGAAATCTCAATAGTCATCAAGAATAAAAAAGTAGAGAAATTTCATCAGGAATCTTGTGCATCAGAAGCAACGAAGTGAAAGATCGATTACCTGAAAGCAGCGCAAGAGGGTAATGGGAGAGAGGAGGTGGGGCAAGTAGAGTACAAGTCGCTGGGATGATGGGGATAGAAGGCAGTCGTTTATCAAAGTATTCGGTTGATTCAGCTGGCTAATGTCTCGAACGGCGTGGTGGTGGCTAGGGTTTGTAAACCAAGGGAAGAGCTTGAAATGAAGACTTACGGTTCTATCGGTTTCAATCGATGTAAGTATCTCTCAACTCGTAAGAGGGCTGGATCCGAAGAACTCGACATTTGTCAGGTGGGTTCACTTCGGTTGCTGCGGACGGACCAGCCCAATGCATTTTATGCACACCCCTAGACTATAGTTATACTAATTACTATAATTAATATTAATATATAGCTATACAATATATTCATATAGTTGTACTAATACTTATTATTAGTTTTAGCAGATAAGTTAATTTAGTTAATAACTATTACTATATACATATACTAATAGACTAATAGTATTATATTTAATGTTATATATATATATATATTAATATATATATATATATATATCATAGTATACTATATCATATATGTATAGTATGTTACTAATTAGTAATTACTACTAGACTAATAGTATTATATTTAATATTATATGTATATATATTAAATTATTTAATATATCACAAATTTATAATATGATTACATAAGTATTAAAAAAAATGCTCATTATGCATTAAGTTATTACTTAGTAACAAAGTGTCAAAGTAGCAATTAACATCATCATTCATCAATATAATTTTAATAAGTTATTTTTTTAATGAGTTAATTAAATAATCCACATTAAATAGTCTAGTTAATTTTAATTTTACTAACTAAAATATTTTTTTTTATTAATTAATGTGCCAACTTAGGGTGAGAATTGGAAATCAAATTAAACTAATTAGAGGAAACGGCGCCGTTTAGTGTAAAATTGGACTTGGGTCCAGTGGTTGAATGATTTCAAACTGGGTTGCATGAAACGACGTCACTTCACACAACTCAGTTATTATTTTTCACATTAGTTTCTATTAAAACGACGCCATTTAGGATTATTTTAACCCCAAACTGTGTCGTTTTAATAGACATCGTTTGTTTCCTTCCTCCCTCCCCTGATTCCATCTCATTCTTAATTTCTCATTTCTCCCTCAATCTCAACCTCTCTCGACTCTCTCTGGTTCTCCTCCATGGCTCCATCAACCGTTGCATCCTGCCAGTGCTATCCCCTCCAAACCCTAGCCCCTCCCTCGCAGTCCCTGCCCTGTTTGGCCCCTCTGTCGCATCCCAAGACCCAGACAAACAACCAGTCGGTCTAGCCCCTACGTCAGTTCCTCTCCAGCCCCGTCGTCCAATTTTAGATGTAAGTAAATACATGATTGTTTTAAACGTACGTGCATGTGAGTTTTGAGGCAGTGAAATTGAATGATAAAAGCTGAATTTTCCATGTTTGTTGTGCTTGGTTTACAGAGTAGATATTTTTCTTTTAGACGAATTGATGTAAGGTTAGTCATGGAATAAATTTAGGAAAATTATACTTTCTCATGCCATTTCAAAATCTCAATCTCCACCCCCAAGAAGCAATATTTTATTCAGTCTAGAATGCATACAACGTGTTTAATGAATTCGGGCAAATAGAAATCTAGTTATTTTTTTAAAAAAATCAGATGAAAAGTGATTAAAGGCAACAACTTTTAATCTTTGATAATCTGGTGATTATCACCATTTAATCTGAGTTTTTTTTATATATATTTTATTTTTATTAACACCATTTAAGTAGAGTTTAAAAAACAAAATTGTAATTTGTAAGAAATATTTGACTCTATGAAAACAAAATTGTAACTTGACAATGGACATGGAAGAGAAGCTTAAGTTGGAAAAATTAGAAGCTAGCTAGCTAGATCATTGATACATGTAGAAAATTTATATATATATATATATTATCCCAAGAGATAACTAGCTAGCTGCTCGTTACTCTGTAAATTAATGTATGGGTATGTAGATTTTGCGTACTTTCTTTGCGATGGTCATTTTAAGGTTTGATTAATGTCTAATTCTAAATTTACCAGCTGCCATACATATATTATGTAAGAAAGAAAATGGGTCAACGAACATCTGAGTTGGGATTTTATATTTTTTATTTAATTTCGCACTATGTCTTAGGTTTTAATGTTTACTATCAAATTATCTTATTTTCTGGCCATTTGCTTTCTTTTCTTGAGTTCTACCTAAAAAATTAACCCCTACCTCATATATCTTTGTTTAATGATATTAGAACTTATGTTTTAAGTTAGGGGTAAAATAACAGCTTTACAAGTATTATTGTAGTCAATATTATTATGTAGGTAAATAATAACTTAAATGATATTTTGTAGTCTACTCAAGTTATGGAAGCGACCGACTATGGTATTTTAATTTCTTTTTATACTAAAGTCACTAAGTGAGATTGAATTTAGCACTTTATTGTTCTCTCGTCTTTTTTTTCTTTTTCTTTTTTAAGTTTTGTTCTATAGTCTTTAAGTGAGATTGAATGTGTTTTAAATTTTAATATTTATTGTTCTATAGAAACTTATTACACTAATTGTTGGTTGTTTATTTTTCTAGATAGATTTTTCAACTTCAACCAATGATGTGCATGAGTCAATACAAAGTCCAGATATGCTTCCGCTTCCGCCTCCACCCCCATCCAATGTAATTGATAAATCTAACATTGGTAGGTCACAAAGTAGTAGAGTTAGGCCAATGGTTTAATATCACTTTACAATAATACCAAAATGTGATCCCACTAAACCTAGGGCTGCATGTAATTATTGTGGTGTTTCGTATGCATGTGATACAAAAATTAATGGTATGAAGTCTATGAAGCATCACATTGATAAGTAATGTAAGAAAGGTCTGTTTAATGGATAAGTCTCAAACAACTCTAGGTTAGAAGGAAGAGAGAGGTAGTGGTAGTGGGGGACTTGTGTCCATTGCATTTAGTGTTGAGACTTGCCGACAAGCTTTTATCAGAAATGATTATTGTTGATGAGTTGCCATTTAGGTTTGTTGAATAAGAGGGTTTTAGAAAGTTATGCTTGTAGTTTGCCCTAAGTGGACAGGGATTACATCCCGTTGGACGATTGCGAATGATTGTTTTAATTTGTTTATAAGGGAAAAAAATAAATTGAGAATTACTCTTTGAGAGTAACGAATTTCCCTTACCACGGATATATGAACATCTATACAAAACCTCAACTATAAACACTAAAATATGTTGTTCAACATTTTTCTCACTTCTCTCATCTCAACATTTGTTTTTCATGTTTTCAATTAACATAACATTAAAAGTGGAAAAAATACACCAAGTATATATACACACACATATAAAGTAATGTTAAATACAAGTATCAAATAGACAACTTCCATTCAAATTTTTTATAAAAAAAATACGTCTCACTAATAAATGATAGCTTTTTTTAAACTTTTTTAGGTAGGGTTTACTGTTTTTATAATTGCTTATTGAGAATTATAGTAATCATTTCTTATAAAAAAAAAAAAAAAATCATAAGCGGTGGCCACTACCTAGTGGTCTTGTATGGCCGCCACCCCTACCACATGTGGCTCAAGTTGGGTTGCCAAAGAGCCGATCGATCGACACTCAAATCGAATTGTCCAAGAAGAGGCCACGTGGTGACAACTTGAGGGCCAACTTAAAAAAAATTAAATAAATAATAAGGATATTTTCTTTCAAAATATATCTCTAGTGAGGTAGGACTCACAACTTTCACACCACAAAAATTATAAATGAAATGTTTAAAAAGTGAATTTAGATGAGATAAAATGAAAGTTAAATAAAATTATTATTAGAATATTATTTTTAGTTTAAAATTTAAAAAAATTAAATTATTTATTATAAATATTAAAAAAATTAATAATTAAATGAGATAAAATGAATTGAAAAAACTTATTCTATTCAAACAATCCCAAAATCTCTTCTTAGCTCTATTTAACGTAAAGCATTCCTCGGTTAAAAAAAAAAAAAAACCCATAAAATGACAAACTCGTGGACATTTTATTGTTGTTAGGTGTATGATGAGGTCACTGTCCTCGTTAACCTACAAGGTTAGTAGGTAGCCATGTGTATTTGGTTGTTTGAAATTAAATTAATTTATTTTAAATTGATGAGATTTATTATTTTTTTATATTTTTTTAATAAAAAATTAAACACATATATTAATTTATTTACTTTCAAACACATATCAATAAAATTCATAAAATATTACTATTTATAAATCAATTTAGATCATCTGAGATTCTCTCAGTAGCCAAATGCAATCATTACCGACTAGATATTTAATTATACTCCGATGCCACAGTACTTCAACAGCCAATGATGGTGGGTTTAATAGGAAAAGTATAGTTGCAAGCAAAATTATGTACTAATCTGTGCACCAATGTGATGTGATTGGTCAAAAAGTAGATTTTATTGAAAATAGTGTTAATTTAAATTTTAAGTATGAATAAATCAGTGTTGATACACAGATTAGTACGCGACTATACTTATATATAGCAAAACTCGGTTTAATAACAACATAAAACACCTCCACCCCTCATAAGTAAACGGTGGTAGAAATAGTGTAATATTGTACATATGTACATATTCTAATTTTGATATGGGCTTTTTTCATTTTCATTAAAATTATTATTTTTTCAATCCTTTTGGGTAGTATTTGAAGCCCATTTTGTGACATAGTCGTGGGCTTATCTTGTTGGACTGAGCAGGTGGTGTCATTGTCTAATTAACAAGCCCGGGCTTTTCCTTCAACTCCTACCTATACAAATTCAAACGAAAGAAAAAAGAAGTAATGTCAAGACTTTTGAATATTAGGAGTAATTGTTTTTTTTTTTTTTTAAAAAAAAAGCAATATTGGAGAAATCGTTGATGGTGGATTGAAGATTTTTTAAATTTTTTATTGGAATTTTAAAGTCTAAAGGAGAAACAGATCAAAATATTTATTGTTAAAAATGTGGTCAAATCTAATACTATTTTAATTTTATAATATTTTTATTTAATTTTTTCTCTTCTATTTTTCAAAAGTTCATAAAATATATTAATTTAAACTATTTTACTACTAAGTGAGCCACGTTGTACCGAGGTGGGCCATGGCCCCTTCAAAAAAAAATTATAATCTCTATATGCTCTAAAAATTTTTAAAATTTTAATATACCTAGAAATGTCTCTCTCCATTTCTTTTATAGTCTCATAATTTTGTTTAATTTTCATATATTATCTATTTTGAAAAATATGGTTTTTTTAAAATTAAAATTAAAATTAAATTTAGTATAAATATTAAAAAATTATTTTTTAATAATAGACTCTACTTTTTTTTTAAATGAGTGCGTAGAGCTTGCACACTATGTATTTAACATTACTTTTCATATAAATACGTCATACAATAGAAAAGTGAGCCCCTCAACATAATTGTTGGTTCTGTTACTGTTATTATTATTTGTAAATTATTTTAATATTATTTACATATCATTTTATCTTATCTCAATATCTAAATAAAATCTTTTAAATCGATATTTTATTTCACCCGATCCTTGAACCCTAAATAATAATTCCAACGCCGCGGACAAAATGTATGTCGTGCATGTAAACTTTCGTTATGTCCGCAAACAAAATTGTCTTCCATTGCTGACAAAATGCACGCCGTGAAAATGAAAGGAGGGAATTGATAAGTTTGTCCCTTGGAACGGTGGGGATAACATTGTAATTACGAACAAAGTGGAATCTAGATTCTAATGAATCAGCTCCACTAGGGAAAAGTTCATCTTTAGGATAAAACGACAAAATAATTCTTCAACTTTTAGTGTTATATCTTTCAATCAAATCCAATATGATGTAAAGTTCAATTATTGAAAGAAAAATATGTTGTAAAAATTACATAAAAATAAATTTATAAATGTATGATATGATTTAATGTGATATAATAAATTATAAAATTATTTTTTATTATAAAAAATTATATTTACAGCCGTACAAGGGTAAAAAAAAAAAAAAAAGTGGTTGAGAACTGAGAAGCCTGCCTTTTGTGAATTTTGCGAAGAGAGCCAGAGTCGCTAGATAGGCCCTGCGTGTTTGTCTCTCGAGATAAAAAGTGCCATTTTTTGTCTTTTTTTACAATGATTTACACTATTATAACTTAGAGAAGTAATTGAAAATAAAGCCAGACCATAATTCACTCCCGATAATGATACATTTACTATCTTTTTACTATTATTTTACTATTTTTAGTGTGTTAAAATTTTTTAGTTTTTTTTTTTAATTTTCTTTTAAGTATTTTTTAATATTATTAATTATTAAAAAAAATAAAAAAGTAGTAAAAAGATAGTAAGAAGGTAGTAAGTTTATCATTATTTATTTTTTTTACAGTGATACTACAACTACCGTTAGTAGCATCCGCAGTGGAAGCTACTGCTAGTTATTTTGGTGTATTTGCTTTTTTGACTTTTTTTTTTTACATGTATTTTTTAAAAACTTTTAAATATTTTTTTAAAAAAATTCACAACATCATTAAAAAATACTTTTTTTAAAAAATTCACAACAACATTATTCTTCTTATAAAGTTTTTACCAAGCTAATGATCCATTTTCCTATCTTTTAACCGTTAACGAGGCGGTCAAAACCCCAAGGTAGGAGGCCACGAGCCATGTCTTGACCAGCACCCTCCCATGCCCAGATATCACATCAGCAACACTGTTGGCGTCGCTTGATTTCCCACAAACCGAGCCCTTAAAGAATACTATGCCACGATCACCCTTAACCAGGCAGCACACATGCAATGCACAGTCAGCACGCACGCAATCGAGGTTGTCACATCATGCTCAGCGCGAGGCTAGACTAGCACACACATGCAAACCCATGTCGGAATTGATGGTGCGGCTACCCAGCAGGCTCAAGCAAGTTGGCATGCTGCTCAACGCCATGACCTTGGCCAGGGCCATGCTGATCAACATCCTGGTTTTGGCCAAGGCCTTGCTGACCAACGCCTAGACTCCATTAGCCTGGGCCATGCAGACCAACGCCAAGGCCCCACTAGCCTGGGCCATGCAGCAGCCTACCATGCTCGAGCTCACCACAGTCCAACCCAGCAACTCACCAATTGTGTCCAGCCCACACATGCAAGCACCAAGGATCAGCTAGGGCCAACCTAGCAAGCCAATCTGAAGACCCATGCACACAAGCAAGTAGCTCATGCTGTGGGTTCATCCAGGCCACCCATGACCCATTGACAACATGAGGCCTTAACCAGGAGGTGTGGATCCTGCAACCATTTTTCCTTTTGTAATCATTTTATTTGCTTTCTAGTATAAGTAAGGCACTAGGCCATAAGTTGTTTTTTTATCTTGGAACATTTAGATGAATTTGGCTTGTAAGCCCCCATAGACACATTGGTGCTTTATCACTTAGATTCCATTGGATATAATCCGTGAATTCCAAAGGAAAAGGCTCACCTTGTGCAATTCATGAATCAGGGTAACCTATGCTTTTCATTGTTTTCCCTTTCATTAATGCATTGTTGAGGTATTTCAACATTGTGGATTGTGTTTATTGCATTGCATTCGCATTTACTTGCTGATCATTTTGCACTGCTTGAGTAGGGTATCGCGTAAGGCAGCCATGAGTTGCCATTGAAGGGCATCTGGCTTGCACCAGGCCTCCCTGGTCGAATTTGGCGCAAGGTCAGGGATAAACTAACAGTTACTGCCCACCACCCAAACCACTAGCCCAGCCATAACCTCTTCCCTACTTTGTAGGGAGTAACCACCCACACCATAAATTGCTCAGGCACCACCCACTTGGCCAGCCCACATAACCGCCCACATAACCACCCATAGCCACATGTTCTACACCCTCAGAAGACACATGTGCTTGACTTGGTCAGCCCACCATCAAGCAACACATGTACTTGACTTGGTCAGCCCACCATCAAGATATGCCTATGTGCCTGACTTGGTCAGCCCACCAGCAGAAGACACGTGTACTTGACTTAGTCAGCCAGTCACTTAACCGCCTTATTTCACTCAACCGTTTTAGCCCACTCTACCACTGCACATGCATGCATGCACGCCCAGTCACTAGAATTTCGCCCACCATCAGCCTTTGAACACTCATACGAGTTCAACCAACACCACTCATAACCATCACAATCAAGCAAGTGGCAGATCGCATCGGTCATAAAGGAATAAGGAGGGGTGTGGTAGCTTGGTGTCTAGAATCTTGACCGAGGACCCTATCACCAAATTGGTGCTTTCATTGAGAGCAGCCACATGCTTAAGGTTCAAGAGAGGTTCTTACTTCTCTGATGAGGTAGGCAACCCATCACTCATATTTGTGATTTTGGTTGGGGGATCCATAGAGGATCCCGACATTGCTGCATTTTCTTTTTGTTGTTGTTGTTGTTGAATTGTGAAGTTTGGGGGTTGCGGTAAAGGAATGAGTAGATAGGCTTGGAGCAGTTGTCACGTGAGAACGTGAGCAACCCAAGATCGGACTCACAGGTTGAGGTTGGGGTCGGTCAACCTTGAAGGTGAAGGACCCAAGGTTGGAACCACGAACCTTCACCATTAGCCCGCTTTCAACCTAGTGACTAATAGTTTGCAAGCCTAAGCCAACTGTGTAGGTTAGTTTGCAAGCCACTCAGTCGTGATACAGTTGTAAGAGTGAGTCAACATGCAGGAGATGCAGTCTGTAGAGGAGCCTACAGGCATTTCTGATAGAGCATGGCTAGAAGTTCTAGAGGATCACACCAACAAGATTACTTCAATTCTTGATGATGTCACTAACAATTTAGCCAAGCTACGTGTGGCCATGGAGAATTCTAATAAAGATAACCAGAAGGCCATGGAAAATATAAGAAGAGAGACAAACATAACATTGGAGTGGCAAGAGAGGAGACTAGCCGAGAACTGCCCTGGGACACCACCTCAAGGGGACGATGCATATACTAATGGACTAGAAACCAGTGTGACTGAGTCCATGAAGCGGCCCTGAGGCAAGATTGGAAGCATGGTGGCCATGTAGAGAACCGCCAAGGTTACCATGAAAGGTGGATTCTGAATGAAACCTTTGAGAGAGATGAGCCATTGGTTGGCTATCGGGTTAGGAGCCCTAGCATTCACCATGAACACCAGGAGTCTGAGCACGAGTAAGGCTTTGAGGAGCCTATCAGTGTGAACAACCAAGGGCATGGAAAAGACAGCCAGGTCGTGGCTATCATGGGCCACAATTTGAGAGAGAAGACTATGAAGATCGAAGGGGAAACTAGAATCAGGATCGGGGAAACCAAACGGCCTAAGGTCGACTTTCCAAAATATAGCGACGATGACCCCTATGAGTGGTTGGATAAGGTCTACCTCTATTTTTCGGACATATGATATCCCACGCTATGAGAGGGTATCGATAGCCTGCTTTTACCTTGAATGCATGGCTGAAAAATGGTGGCGTTGGATAAGGGACCAGTATGACAAGTATCACATGAGGTTGGGGTGGATAGCCTTTGAGAAGGAGCTCCTCATCCAGTTCGAGCCATCACCAATTGTCAATCACCATGGATAGCTGGCCAAACTAAGATAAGATGGCAAGGTCTAGTATTTTATAGAGGAGTTTAGGCAGCTGCAGATTATGGTTAGGGGCTAGTCCGATGAAGCTTTGATTGGCACATTCATCGATAGTTTGAAACCTTGGCTTGCCAAGGAAATCAAATTTAGACAACCCACAAGGCTTCTTGAGGTGATGAAGATGGTTGAAATTCTTGAGGAGGGCCATTCTAGTGAGCGACGCCCAACAAAAGACATGGGGAGCAAATCTTTCAAGACTGTGCAAACCAAAGTCTCTTGAAAGGGAAGGGACACATCAGCCACCACCTCTAAATCAAGGCCTGAGATCAAGAAACTTTCCAGTGAAGAGGTGTAAGAGCGCATCAAGAAGGGTCTGTGTTTTAAGTGCAAAGACAAATGGGGCCCCGGTCACAAGTGCAAGGCAGCCAGACCTTATTTATGTTTGAGGAAGAGCAAAGTGATGATGAGTCGGAAGGCAACCAGGAAGCATCTAGCTAAGAGGAGGAAACCGAATCTGGTGGCACACCAGAAGAGATCAAACTATCATTGAATGCCATGGCTGACATTTCTAAAACCACGTCCATGAGGTTGATGTCATGGGTGGGCAATCATGAAGTGACTTTGTTGGTGGATAGCAGCTCCACCCATAACTTCATTAATTCCAACATTGTTACCAATGTTGGTCTTAAGCCGAGCTCTATTCTGCCATTTGAAGTAAAGGTAGCAAGTGGTGAAAAGCTGCAGTGTGAGGCCCTCATCCAAGAAGTTAAAATGAATATTCAGGGGATCCGAAATTATGGCAGACTTGCATGTGTTGCCCTTGGTCGACCTTGACTTAATCTTGGAAAATGCTTGGCTGAAGAGTCTTGGTAGTGTCTTCAATGACTATCATAACATGACGACGGAGTTCAAACTTGACTCTAAGAAGTGGCTTCAGATAGCCATTGCTAGTAAGGAAATCAAGTTGTGTGAAGCTATTATATTTGAGAAGTTATGCAAAGGCGGGGCACATTACTTTGTCATAGTAGTGGCCAAAGAGGATGTATTGAGGCAAATCGAGAACAAGGGTCAGGAGAGCACCCATGATGAATTAGAGCTGTTGTCCGAGGAGGTCAAGTTTTTTAGAAGCCCATATGGGGGTACTTGAGGTGCCCACCACACTTCCACCTCCTAGGGAGTTTGATCACTGCATTCGACTAGTGGATGAAGCAAAGCCGATCAATGTGCCACCTTATAGATACGCCTACTTTCAAAAGAGAGAGATTGAACAACAAATAGATGAGATGCTAAAGAGTGGTCTAATCCACCCTAGCACCATTCCCTTCTCTTCACCAATGCTGTTGGTGAGGAAGAATGATGGCACATGAAGGTTCTGTACTGACTATAGGGCCCTGAATAAAGCTACAGTCAATGACAGATTCCAAATTCCCACACTGGAGGAGATGTTGGACGAGTTGTATGGGGCCATAGTGTTTTCCAAGTTGGAATTGAGGGCCGACTACCATCAGATTCGGATGAACGAGGAAGACATCCATAAGATAGCCTTTAGGACTCACTCAGGTCATTATGAATACCTGGTGATGCCTTTCAGTTTATGCAATGCACATTCAACTTTTCAAGCTGCAATGAATAGCATCTTTAAGCCACTACTTCGAAAGTTTATGCTTGTCTTTTTCAATGACATTTTGGTATATTTTAAAACCATCGAAAAGCATAAGCAACACTTGGAGAATGTGCTAACAATTATGAATGAGCATCATTTCTTCATTAAGGCCACTAAGTGTGCCTTCATGGAGAAGGAATTTGAGTATTTAGACCACTTCATCTCAGGAGATGGTGTTAAAGTTGATCATAGAAAGATAGAGGCCAAAGTGGATTGGCCTCTACCCAAGGACATATCGGCCTTGAGAGGATTTTTGGAGCTCATGGGTTATTACAGACGGTTTGTCAAAGGCTATGGTCTCATAACCAATCCACTCACAACAATGCTCAAGAAGGATAATTTCGAGCGGACAACCGAGGCTATGAAAGCCTTTGAAGAATTGAAGTGAGCCATGACCAAGACACCTGTGTTGGCACTTCCCAATTTTGAAAGATCGTTTGAAATTTTTATAGGTGCAAGCAGTGAGGGTGTCAGGGCTGTGTTGATCCAAGACCAAAGGCCTTTGGCCTTCATTTCCAAGGCACTCGGGCCTATGAAGAAAGCATGAAGTACCTATGCCTGAGAGCTATTGGCAGTGGTGCATGCTGTCAAGGTGTGGTGCCCATACCTCTTGGGGCACAAGTTTACCATCATCACAGACCAACAAGCCTTAAGGCATCTACTTCAGCAGAAAATTGTTACCCCGGAATAACAGAAGTTTCTTGTCAAGTTGCTAGGTTTTGAATATGATATAATCTATCAACTGGGCAAGGAAAATAAGGTGGCTGATGCCTTAAGCCGAATGGAAGGCAACCAACTACTTGAGGCAGTAAGAGATGACAAGGAGTCATCAAACTTGGCATAAGCAGGGCAGAATGGCGAGTATGGGACAAGATCAGAGAGGCTACCCGATTGGATGCAAGGGCACTTGAGATCATTTAGCTCTTGAATGCCTAAGGGCAAGGGGTTGTAAGCTACAAAGTAAGAGACGGTCTGATCTTCTACAAGAATTATATCTATGTGCTAAACGTTCCCAATCTCAAAAAGAAGATTCTAGATCACTTCTATAACAATAAGGAAGGTGGTTATTCTGGATGGTTGAGAGAATCACTTCTTCCATTGGAAAAGAATCAAGGGTGATGTCAAGAGACTTATGGCCGGATGTGACATCTGTCAAAAGGTTAAGTATGACACTAGGCCAGAAACGAGACTTCTCCAACCATTGCCAATTCTGAACAGAATTTGGAAGGACTTGGCAATGGATTTCATAGAGGGACTACCTATTAGCGGAGGACATGAAGTGATTCTGGTGGTAGTAGATTGGCTAAGCAAGTACGCCCACTTCGTCCCTCTATATCACCCTTATATAGCCAAGTCAGTGGTTAAGGCTTTTGTCAGCAACATTGCCAAGTTGCATGGGTTTCCAAGGACAATAATATCAGATCGGGATAGGGTCTTTATGAGTTTATTTTAGAGGCAGCTATTTGAATTGTAGGGCAGCCAGCTCAAGACGAGTTTTTCCTATCACCCATAAACGGATGGCCAATCCAAGGTGGTCAATAGGACATTGGAACAATATTTGATGTGCTTCTGTCATGAGGAGCAAAGGAGATGGGCAGATTATCTTCCATGAGCAGAATTCTGGTATAATACCTCTTATCACTCTTCCATTGACAAAAGCCCTTTTGAAGTGGTATATGGTAGGCCACCACCACTCTTGGTCAGTTATGAAAAGGGCTTAGCCAGTAACAATGAAGTGGAGTAGGAGCTGATCGATAGGGATAAGGTACTAGCCAAAGTTAAAAGAGAGCTCAAGAAGATTCAAGATCGAATGAAGAAGTACCATGATCAGGGATGACGTGCCATGGCCTTCAAAGTAGGCAACTATGTCTATTTGAAGCTTAGACAATTCGGGCAGAAGACCATGAGGAAAACCGCGAATGCAAAGCTGAACTAGAAGTTTTATGGGTCTTATTGAGTGTTGGAGAAATAGGGCAGTGTGGCATACAAGTTTCAGCTTTCACCAACTTCATAGTTGCACCCGATATTCCATGTTTCCTTACTTAAGAAGAAGGTTGGTGATCTAAGCCTCATTGAGGATGAGTTACCCACAGTGGATCAAGAGGGAAGGATCCTCGTGAAGCCCAAGGAAGTGCACGGATATAGGTTGCATCGAAGGGGCTGAGGGAGACCCAGGGTGTGGCAAGCATTGGTCTTATGAGAAAGCTTATCATGGGACGAGGCAACCTTGGAAAACTATGATGGGCTTGAGAAGAAGTATCCACAATTGATCATTGAGGGTGAAAGTATGCTAAAAGGGAGGGGGAATGTCAAAACCCCAAGGCGGGAGGCCACGGGCCATGCCTTGACTAGCACCCTCCCATGCCCAGACATCATGTCAGTAGTACTGTTGGTGTCGTTTGATTGCCCACAAACTGAGCCCTTGGAGAATGCTAGCCCACGGTCACCCTCAACCAAGCAGCGCACAGCCAGCGCGCGTGTGCAATAGGGCTGAGCAGAAATTCAAAAATCCGACTCCGACTCCTACTCCGCTCCGACTCCGACTTGCTATTCCGACTCCGACTCCGACTCCGCTCCGCTAGTGTACATATTTTATAAAAAATATATGTGTTTTTCTATATAGTAATCATATAAATATAAATATAGTAACATCATTAGTTAAATCCAATAATATACTAGCAATTAGCACTAGTTATTAGTTATAAACTTATAGTAAATAAGTTAATAAATATTACTAATTTACTATATACTAATAGACTAATAGTATTAGACTATTAGTATATAGTAAATTACTAATATATATAATAGTATACTATTAGTTGTATATATTAAATTAATATCTTTAAGTTATTATCTATTAGTAATTTAGTACTAGTGTAGTGTTATCACATATTATTAGTTACTAGTTATTACATCTAGACTATCTAGTTATAAGTTATTAGACTATAGTAAATAAGTTAATAAATATTACTATATATTAATAGACTAATAGTATTAGTATTAGTGTATTACTAATATATAATATATATATATATATATAATAGTATACTATTAGTTAATATATATTAAATTAATATCTTCTAAGTTATTATCTATTAGTATTAGTGTAACTAGTGTTATAGACATATTATTAGTTACTAGTTATTACATCTAGACTATCTAGTTATTAGACTATAGTAAATAAATTAATAAATATTAATATTAGTTATATGTATATTAAATTAGTATCTTTAAGTTATTATCTATTAGTACTAGTCTAACTAGTGTTATTAGATATTATTAGTTACTAGTTATTACATCTAGACTATGATGACTATCTAGTTATTAGACTATAGTATATAAATTACTAAATATTACTAATTTACTATATATTAATAGACTAATAGTATTAGTATTAGTATTAGTGTATTACTAATATATAATATATATAATAGTATATATTTTTACTAACTTAAATATATTTTTACTTACTTAAATATATTTTTACTAACTTGTTAAATATAGTTTTACTAACTTATTAATTTATTTTTACTAACTTATTAATATGTTTTTATTATTAATAGGTTTTCACTTCCCCCCCCCCCAACAACAAGCGGCGTCGTTTGGGATTAAAATAACCCCAAACGGCGCCGTTTCTGTGCAACCCTAATGGGTTTTCACTTTCCCCCCACCCCCACAAACGACGCCGTTTGGGGTTAAAATAACCTCAAACGGTGCCGTTTCTGTGCAACCCATTAGGGTTTTCACCCTCCCCTCTCGATTCCCTTCCCCTCGCCTTCACTGAATCACTTTTCTTCCTCAGTGTCGTTTCCTCTCATCTGAGTCATCTCAACCTTCACCGAAGCCTTCTTCCCTCCCCTCCCCCTGTGCCGAATCGATTCTCTCTCTCACTCTTCAGAAATCGATTCTCCCCTCCCCTTCCCTTCTTCCCTTCTTCCCTCCCCCATACCCAGTTCCCAACTTCCCAAATCGGCAAACCAAGTCATCGCACGGTGCCAAGTCCGACGCCAGTGCCATCGCAGACCTGGGTCATCAGTCATCGCACGGTGCCATCGCAGCCAGCCAAGTCCGACGCCATCAACGCCGTCGCCCAACTCCGACTCCGTTCCGACTCCGCTCCGACAAGTCGGAGGCCGGATTCGGCCTCCGATAAAATCGGAGTCGGAGTCGGATGACTCCAATACCGACTCCGATTCGTCGGTGCTCAGCCCTAGTGTGCAAGCGAGGTTGTTACATCATGTTCAGCACATGACTAGACTGCACACCTGCAGCGTGCACACATGGGCTACATGCACACACCGCGTGCATGCATGGCCTGTGCACAAGCATAGCGCCCATGCATGGCCTAGGCGCCAACGCAACGCACACATGCATACCCATGTTGGAATTGATGGTGCGGCTGCCCAGTAGGCTCACGCAAGCTAGCATGCCGCTCAACGCCCTGGTCGTGGCCAAGGCCATGCTGATCAATGCCCTCGCTTTGGCCAGGGCCCTGCTGACCAATGCCTAGGCACCACATCCTGAGCCATGTTGATCAATGCCCAGGCCCCATTAGCCTGGGCCATGCAGGCCAAGGCCCCACTGGACGGGGCCATGTAGAAGCTTGCCATGTTCGAGCCCACCACGGTCTAACCCAGCAACTCACCAATGGCACCCAGCCCATACAACCTGTGCCACACATGTAGGGACCGACGACCAGCTAGGGCCAACCTAGTAGGCCAATCTGAAAACCCAAGCACACAAGCAAGTAGCTCATGATGTGGGTTCATCCAGGCCACCCATGGCCTATTGACAGCATGAGGCCTTAACTAGGAGGCGTGGATCCAACAGTCATTTTTTCTTTGTAATCATTTTATTTGCTTTCTAATATAAGTAAGGCACTAGGCCACCAGTTGTTTTTTTATCTTGGAACATTTGGACGAATTTGGCTTATAAGCCCTCATAAAAACATTGGTGATTTGTCACTTAGGTTCTATTGGGTGCAATTCATGAATCCCAAAGGAGAAGGCTCACCCTGTGCAATTCGTGAATCAGGGTAACCTATGCTTTTTATTGTTTTCCCTTTCATTGATGCATTTTTGAGGTCGTTTAGCATTTTGGATTATGTTTATTGTATTGCACTCGCATTTGCTTGCTGATCATTTTGCACTGCTCGAGTGGGGCATCGCGTAAGGCAGCCCATGAGTTGCCATTGAAGGGCAACTGGCTTGCACTAGGCCTCCCTGGTCGAATATGGAGCAAGGTCAAGGATAAGTTGACAGTTACTGCCCACCACCCAAGCCACTCGCCCAGCCATAACCACATGTCTAGCCATAACCGTTTCCCTACTTTATAAGGAGTAACCACTCACACCATAAACTGCTTAGCCACCACCCACTTGGCCAACCCACATAACCACCCATAGTTACGTGTGTTTCACCCTCAGAAGACACCTGTGCTTGACTTGGTCAGCCCACCATTAGGAGACACCTGTGTGCCTGACTTGGTTAGACCACCAGCAGGAAAGACGTGTGCTTGACTCAATCAGTCAGCCACTTAACCGCCTTATTCCACTCAACCATTTTAGCCCACTCAGCGACTGCATATGCATGCATGCATGCCCAGTCACTAGAATTTTGCTCACCATTAGCCTTTGAACACTCTTACGAGTTCAGCCAGCACCACCTATAACCATCATAGTCAAGCAAGTGGCAGATCAAATCGGTCATCAAGGAACAAGAAGAAGCGCGACAGCTTGGTATCTAGGATCTCGACCGAGGACCCTATCAGAGGCTCTAGGAGTTACAATTTTTATGCTACTTGTCATCGTGGTTCGGTTGTTGTCATATAAAATATTTATATATATATAAAAGAGTGATCTACATGGACCAAAAAAAATCTCGAAAATTCTCACCAAATGTACTTTTTTTTTCATTCATTTTTTTTATATCCTTAAATATTTTTTATTAAAAAAAATTCACACCATCACTTAAAAAAATTTACATAATCATTAAGTTAAAAAAAAAAACCATTCGGTAAAAAAAAGCTCCCAAATTCGAGAGCTTTAGCATTTCTTAAATAAAAAATCTTACATTTTTATATTTTATTAATAAGAGCACGTGTGATGAGATGTATTTGAATTATTCTATTCTCAAATTGCTATGTAGGCTATCCACATTATTTAAATAATAAGAATTTACTTATAAAACTCAAAATTCAAAAATTTATTTTTTAAATCAAATCATCTTATATAAAAATATAGAGATTTTAAATTCGATGACTTTATTAGTTGTTGACGACGTGTTTCACACAGAGGGTACTAGACTCAATTACCTACAATATAGAGAAGATGAGAGAGGCTCGAGGTTGAATGGTTATCTCCGATGCCTAAGTTAGTTTTATATTTTTTGGGGAGAATACTAGTAAGTTAGAGATCATAATTCCCAAATTCTAACATGGCGCATGACTTGTATATTGCTTCTTGAGATGGTACCATGTGCCCCATGTTAGAGGCCCCTGTCTCCCGTATGGGATACCACGTTATCAACTTTAATGTGACGTGGCCTTCTCGAGCCACACCTTAGTGGCAGGGGTGGTTGCGGCTACCTTTTGTGCGCTCTGTTAGGAACATGAGGTTTTGCCATGATCTCAGTCTATGTCATGTATTGGATCCTTAAATGCGGCGTGGTTTTGTCACGGCATGCATTTGCAAGGTAGTATTAGAGTAAGTGATGTCTTATCTTTCCACATCAATCAATTTCCCGAGCAAGCCCTGGGCCAATTCATGGCCTGATTGTACTGCTGATCACTAGGCCGCTAGGATAAACTCGGCCCGACCTGGGAGGGATATTTACATCCCTCCCAGTTAGGCCTAGCCCGATAAAGGATGCAAACATTTATTTAAGTTCCAACGTCAATTCCTATTGCACATGTACTTTTCTTACTTCCTCTTCCCCCCTCCCAATTTTATTTTATTTTTTTAAATTCTTTTGTGCTTGATGGCTTATAACATTTCATGTGTGGGTTGCTTGTCATGTGCATCTATCTGTTTTGCTACATTGAGGATTGCATCTGACAGCTTGATCATATTGCTCCTTTGTGTAGCGGAAATTGCGAGATCTGTCTCTGTTGTTTCATTCCTAATGACACATATAACTCTCCTACCTGGGCATCTCAATTGCCATAGTTGCCTATTTAAACCCATTGCTTTTACCTTCTTGCTTTTTTATTCGCTCGCTCCTGTTGTGTCCCTTGTTTGTTTCCTCTTGTTTCTTTTCTTCTATGTTCACTTTCTTTTCATTCACCTTCAAACTCTTTCCATATCTGTCTCATTCCTCCTTTAATGGCACCCTAGAACACATTCTGTTTTGTTTCTTGAGGTTCTCGTTCATCTCGTTCGGAGGGACCTTCTAGGGTCTTGGGATCTGGATCCCCTGAGGTCTATGACGAATCTTAGTTCTTCAAGGTATCCCTTGGCCTTGGTTATCACTTTCGCGGACTTGAGGTCATTCAAATCTTCTTTCAAAGCACCTGACTCCACCAACTTTGAGGTTTCGGTGAATCACCAAGGGGCCGTCAACTCATAAGGCTTTGCCACAAAAAGTGGCATTGTACCCTTCGATGTCTACAAAGGGGACTGCGAGCCCATTGCGATGGGTTTTGACAGTTTCTATCAGGGAAGTATAAAATTGATTTTTTTTATTTTATATATTTTCTCAAGTATTTTTATTTTTTCAAAAATTTATATATTTATTTAATTATTAAATAAAAAACACTATTACTAATTTTTTTTCAGTGACTTTTCTAGATAGGATAAACATTTCCCTCTAACTACCATGTAGAAGTTGTAGGGTTTGACGGGGTTTATTGTTGCTTTTATTATTCATGAATAATGATATATTTAGATTTTTTTATAATTTATTTTTTATTAATGAACACAATCATACCACTACATTAAAAATTAATTTTAATATTTCAAAAATATCATGTAAATTTATAAAGTAGTTGCAAAATATTTGCATTTGAATCAATTTTCTTTGTTTATTAATATTGTTGTCGGTTCATTTTCAGACCAATCAGAAAGTAGACTTTTGAAGCAATTAATTTCTTTATCGGGGCCGCCCGTTGAGGGTGAATGATTGAAGCTGTTTCCTAACAGTCATTCCTAACCGTCTAACCAAATCTTCAACTCAACACTTTTCTTTCACTTGTATTTTTTATTTGATTTATTCCTTTAAATAAATAAATTTTCCTGTGATTTAGCGAAGTTCTACTTTTCGGTTTAGATAATAAGTTGAGTTGGAATGAATTAAGATGAAAGTTTAAAATATTATTTTTTAATATTATTATTATTTTAAAATTTTAAAATGTTAAATTAAGATTTTAAAAAATTAAATTATTTATTATATTTTATATTAAAAATTAAAAAAATTATAATAATTAGATGAAATAAATTGAGTTAAGTTGAATTAAACTTAATAACCAAACACGCCTTTAGTCACTTCGCTCGATTCTTCCCCACTGTTTCTTCTGAGCCAAGTTTCGACCAAATCGACATTTAATAATGCTCTGAAAATTATATTACAGTAGTAGTGGTTGTGGGATTAGGCATCCCAGCATGACTTGGTCTAAAACAATTCTGACTTGTCTTCTCATCTATCCTTATCATCATTTTTCGATAAATAAATTTAAAATATTATTTTTTAATAATTATCGTACATTTTTTTAAAAATAATAAGTAAAATGTACACATTCTAAAACTAAATAATCTTTTAAAGCGAAATATTTTTACTATATAAAACAATAAATAAAGAATAATCAATACAACATATATACATGCAGAGCTCCCTTTCTATTTCTGCACTATTTTTGAGTAGTGTCAAAAATTGAATAAGAGAAAAGAGGTAAAAAAAAAAGGTTTAAAGATATCATATAGAGGCTAACATTCATAATTTGGATCTCGTTTGGATTTAAAGATGAGATAAAATAATTTTAAATAAAAATTAAATAAAATATTATTATTATTTTAAAATTTAAAAATGTTAAATTATTTATTATATTTTATATAAAAATTTTAATAATAAAATAAGATAAAAATATTACGTGAATCAAAAAAATTATTGAGCATTGATGGCAAATGATATTTGACTCCCCAGGGGTAGGAGAAAGTGTAAAGGACGTCCCCATGAAAAGTGTGCATTTACAGATTTGAGGATGGGAGCGACAGCTTGTACAAATGTGCATGGAAGTACATGGCCTTATCCTTAAAAATGAGCATGTGCATAAAGTACAAGTTCCCAAAATGCGTGGGAATTTCGTTCAATTGACTGTCCGAGTTGTAAAATTTTTTTTGGATGATGTGATGGACTTTACACATTACTGTAAAAGAATAAAAGGAAGACATACCTTTCGAGTTACAACTCAATCGCATCTATTTAACTTTGATATAAAGGCCTTGTACTCGATTATTCCTATGAGTTGAAAAACTTTAGAAAGAAACTTGACCAATGTTCTTGAATCTTGATCATAATCCTCAAAGACTTGTATTTAATTATTGGTAAAGTATTTAATTATCATTTATGCTTTCTATTTCTATATTGAAAAATGCTTCGGCCAATGAGAGGTGGTTTCGAGACATTTTTTTTGATTTAATAATTAAGAAAATAATTTTTTATTGATGTTGAGAATTATTAATTTTTAAATATTTAAGGGTTTAAAAAAATAGAATACAACTTTCGGATCACATTGGAACAAAGGAAATACTCTAGTCATAAATAAATTATATAAAAATAATTTTATAAATTAATATACTTGATTGTGGTTTAATAGATTATAAAATTACTTTTATTATATGATAAGTCTAACAAATTAAATGAAATTACGTTAATTTATGAGACTGTTTTATATAATTCTTTTGTAAATACAGTATTATTCTTAAAATAATGTGTCGATAAGTGCACTGCCACCTTTCTATGTGTTGTATATTTCTCATTGGTGGTAATATTTTCAAGAATTATTTCTTCATGACAAACGGTGTAATAAATGAAGTTAGGTTTTTGTGCAATAACATAATGTGTATATTATGAAGGGAAGTGAAATAAAGGTATATTTATCATTTATTATATTTAAATATGTATTAATATATAAATATATATATTTAAATAAAATGTTAAAAATCACAAATTGTTATTAGACGGCAGGAGATGATGTGCAGCTTTTCTAACCACTGGTCATATCAGAATCGAAGCGAATGATTGAGCAATATCAGTAGTGCAAGATGCATTTCACAGGATGCATTTTACAGGATTATTGGAAATCCCGACATTTTCCTGAGCAATCTGAGCAGCCAATGGCGTGACCACGAACGGTCCCCCACACCAACCCAAGCCCAGTGTTCACATTATTTACAGAGTGACAAACTCAAGATCTGAAAATCTCCCAAAATGGCCCGCGCAGGTACAAGAGGTGGGAGGAGATATAAAATTTTTATTTTATTTAATTATTATAAATTTTTTAAATTTTTATTTAAAATATAATAAATAATTATATTATATTTATTATTTGTCTTATTTTATTTAATTATTATATATAGTTTAAAATTTAATATAAAATATAATAATTTTAAATTTTATAATAAAAATAATATTAGAATAATATTTTCTTTAATTTTAGACTCAATTCATCGTTACTATAAGTTTATAACCCATACCAAACTCAGTCTTCTAATAAACTCTTAAATAAATAAAATAGTATATTTATTTTATTTTATTTTATTTTTATCGTAAGCGGTGACGACGCAGGGCTGCTTCAAACAACCTTGCGTTGCTGTCCCGAGTCCACCCACAAGTATCTGGTTGGTTGCGAATTTATTCCGATGCCCAGTCTGTCTCTCTATCTCTCTCTATCACATTCCCTCGGTTCCAGAGACGACAGGTCCGCCGTTCTTTTTCTCAAACCTTTTTCCGGGGATTTTTCTCCCAAAAGAGCTTTTCGTTCATACGCTTCTTCTTTTCTTTCTTTTTTCTGATCTGAGAAAATCGTGGACTGCGATGAAGCGTAAAGTTTATTTTTTGTTATTTTTGGGTTCTAGGATTTTGTTTTCTTGTTTGGTTTATGCACAGTTTGAGTGTAAAAGATAAGCAATGGGTTGAAAGGTACGACGGGTTTATTTTTGTGTGTGAGTTCTGTTACGTGTTTTATTCACTCGAACATAGATGATATTTTGTTCCCTTTCTTTGTTTCTTCTCACCCCAAACTGTTGGTTTTATGCTCAATTCGGTCACTGAGAAAATGAGCAAGAATGAAAAGCAATTGCAGATTTAAATGAGATTAATTACATATTGGGAACTGGAAGATAATTTTTTCTTGACTTTTAGAGTGAGACTTTTATAAACGACTAATACAAGGGAAGAGGTAGTTCTGTTATTTCTAAGCAGTTCTCCAGATTATTACGTCAATAGAATTTAGAATAGTTTTATTTTGTTCGAATTGAAATTCTGACGCCCAAGAATTAGACTCAGGGTTGTTTCAATTTTACGGATAGTGTAGTTTGCTTTCGCAAGTCTTACTCCCTTTTCCTGGACTAGGAATTTTCCAAACCGTCAAAACTCCAGGAAACGTAGCATGTAAATCATTCCAACTAAACCAACCCATGTACTAGGCTCAGTTTTGAGTCAAAAGTTTGTTTTTCTCCCGTTTACTTTTTTTCTGTGGGATTGGGAGTGGTCTCTTTGGCTGTTAGTCTCTCCTTTGAGGATGAACTTGGTTGAATCTTATTGCAGGACTAGCTCAGTGTAGAACTTAGAAGCATCGGACTCATATCAGTTGGGAAAGACTCTTTCGGCAGGAGAAAAGGGGAGTATTTCTGATTATGTACGTCTAAGCAAATAGCTTGTTCTTGTGGAGGAGTTATTCAGAAATGGCTTTTGAGCCATTGGTTTGGTATTGTCGGCCGGTGAAAAATGGGGTGTGGGCAAGGGCTGTGGAGAATGCATTTGGGCAATACACACCGTGTGCAGTTGACTCTCTTGTAGTCTGCATTTCTCATTTGGTTGTTCTGGGTCTGTGCTGCTACCGGGTATGGAGGATCAAGAAGGATTTCAAAGTCCAGAGGTTCTGTCTGAGGTCGAAGTTTTATAATTATGTTTTGGGTTTATTGGCTGCTTATTGTACTGCCGAGCCTTTGTTTAGATTATTTATGGGAATTTCAGTCTTAAATTTGGATGGGCAGACTGGCCTTGCGCCATTTGAGGTGAGCTCATTCTTTTGATTGTTTAATGGCTTGTGCCCTTTTTTTTATTTGAAATTTTTTTTCCTGGTTTCACCTGCCTCTTCTATTTGGCGCACACAAAACATATGGAATTCAAATTTTGGTACGCGTACGCATAGACCTAACCATATGCATGTGGTGTACAATCTAATTTGTTTTCGAGAGAAGACAAATCAGATGGTTTGTGGGAGTTTTTAAATCATTATATCTGATTTTTTTTGTTGTTTTGAAAATTACATTATCTCAATTGGTCACCGTATGTTTGAATACATTTGATTTTGGTTTCTTTATTAGTTTAATTTGGATGTTTTGTACATTGAAACTTAGATTAGTTCAAGAAATTATGGATATTTTAAGCACATTTGGCGTTTCTCAACTCCTGCCATTATTTCTTTAGTCTACTTCAAAATCTTTATATTGATCATTTGTTGGCAGACTGTTTCTCTACTCATTGAGGCTCTTGCGTGGTGCTCTATGCTGGTCCTGATCGGTGTAGAAACTAAAGTCTACATCCGTGAGGTTCGATGGTTTGTCAGATTTGGAGTCATTTATGCTCTAGTTGGGGATGTTGTAATGCTCAATCTTGTTCTTTCAGCACAGGAGTTTTATGATAGGTTTGCGTTTCTCTGGTTACTTGAACTGGATACCTCCTTGGCCAGTGATAATACAACTTCATTTTAATATTCTGTCTGTCTGTCTCTCTGGCATAAACACATGAAAATATCTGTATTTATTGAAGTATGGATTTTGCGTATGTTCTTATGTTTCTTCTTATAAAAAAAAAGTCTTACTTATATTTCTAGCTTTCATTCTAGTTAAATTAATATTCTGTATGAGTATAGTCAAAATTGGCGTGGGATCATATGAATGATGTAGTGCAATGGTAGTTCGCTCAGATTCAATTATTGGATTGAAGAAGACCAATGCATTATCTTCTTCAGTATGCTTTGCAAAGGTTGGTGGTGGAAAGACAACTGAAAGTGTTTGTTCTCTGTGCAGGTCCGTTCTGTATTTATATATCAGTGAGGTTGTAGTCCAGGTTGGTAGCTCTTGAGTTCTCACTAGCCTTTACACTGTTTTTTTTTTTTGAAATTTCAAACCTTACTTATATATGCATTGCATTAAAGAGCTTGCAAGTATTTGGATTGTGTCTGTAGCCACCCCCAGTTGGCTCAAGTGGTAAGGGCCTTGGCCTTGGAGCTATGATTTCCCAAGTTCTAGGGTTGAAAACTCTTGGGTGCAAAAAACTTATAGGGGTCATGCTCCATTGGTGAAAACTCAATGATTTATCTGATCCGTGTGATTTGGGTGCGCTACATGGGTCTGGGGCTTAACTGGGTAAAAGACATTGTGTTTGCATGGTCTCTTGGTTCCTCATCTCCAAAAAAATTGTTTGGACTGATTCTGGTAATTAGCTTTACCACTTTGTTACTTTTTGGAGTTAAATAATGTCAAGCTAGATTTGTTCAATGAAATGAAGCATACACACAGACACACTAGCACACTCAAGGCAAATATCACATATATTCAGGCATGGGTTGGGAAAGGGTAGATAAAAGAAAAAAATTGCAGCTACCTCATTTAATCCTGTAGATTTGTAGGAACTAGAGTAGCAAATCTTTGTTGATTCTCAAGGATGCTAAAGAATTGGTGAAGAGAAAAAAATGATCTAAAATTTCTTGTTCAAACTCCAAATCTCCCTGATGGCTGCAATATTATGAGTTTATAGAAAATCTGAAGTAAATCTAAATGACTGAAAGACCGAAGCCTGAAAAGAGAGTATTCAAAACACCCATGACTAGAATAAGAAATGAAATTAAAAAATGAAACAAAATCAGCTTCATTTGGGATTATAGTTATAATAAAAACTGAAAATACAAATAGAAAAATCAGTCCTAATTTCTTGACGGTCTTGGATTCTCATGTAATCTTCCATTATATGTTATGCCTGACACACTCACATTTAAATGTCTATGTATTATATATACTCAAAGATGGTGAAAAACGACCTTAGTACAAGGCCTAGGAAAGAATAAGAACGGGTAGTATCACGAGCCCTACGGTAAAGTTTCTATAATGCTTTACTTTCCTGGGCTTTGGCCATTATTTGTAACACACACATTCTTCATGAATTGCTTGTATCTCTCACTAGTACCTAGTTGTAATTAGGCATGCTAGTTGTATACTACTGGTGTACTTAGGCAATGCCTTTTATATCAATAAAATTTTACTTTTACCTATATAAAAAAGGTATTCCATGTATAATCTATGTTACATTACAAAGCATTCCAAGGTAATTTTGATATGTCTATTGTTTCTCTCTACTTTGTGTGTACTTTGACTGGCATTTTCTTTTCTTCGGGATAAAATTCACTTATCAAAGTAAAAATGAGTACCAACCAGTATTATTTTTTTTAATGCAGGTTTTGTTTGGAATACTTTTACTTGGATATGTTCCTCATTTGGATCCCTATCCTGGTTATACACCAATTCGGACTGAATCAGTTGATGATGCTGCATATTCTGAACTTCCTGGTGGAGATTACGAATGTCCTGAGAGGCGTGGCAGTGTATTTTCAAGTATGTATATGTCACATTGTCAATTGATATGACATGAATGACTTTCGTTTAGAAAATCTCAAATATTATGAAGCGTTGAATGGATACAGAAATCCTTATTCTTAGAATTAGAACCCAAATCATCAATGGTGTACGATGCTTGGTCTGCCAATCACAAACCGGCGCATTTTGTCTGTTCAAACTGACTTCACTACACTGTTCTATTTAACAGTAATCATCATACGGAATGCTTTTTTATTGTTTTAGTTAATGATTACCTAAAAAACCTGTTTTAATTACTTTCATACTCTCACTTTGTATACTCCTATGTGCTTGGGCATTGCCTAGTTTCATTCTATTCATTAAAGATTATTACTTATAAAAAAAAAAAATTACTTTCATACTTAATTACTGATAAAAAAAAAAAAAAAATTTCACACCTAATTTTCTTAAAAGGTAGATATTGGGGTGTAGTATTTTGATCTTTCCAGTTGTCTTTTCCCTACCTTGTTTTTTTCCCATGCATGCTTAGTGTATCATGGTGTGATGACACAATTTTCTTTAATTCGGTCTGGGTCTGAATTGATCTTGGTATGGTTGAGCTGCTTTGCAAACTAATTCTGGTTTCTTGTTTTTCTGTCAGAAATTTTTTTTTCATGGATGAATCCTATAATGAAGCTAGGCTATGAAAGACCTCTCACAGAGAAAGATGTGTGGAAATTAGATACTTGGGATCGGACTGAAACATTGAAAAATAAGTATGTGGTTCTTTTCTTTTGAATTGGCTTTCTTCATGACTTTTTGTCTAGTTTATTACGGTTTTTTTTATTTAACTTTGTAGGTTCCAGAGATGTTGGGCTGAGGAATCTCAAAAGCCTAAGCCGTGGCTTTTAAGAGCTTTAAATAGCAGCCTTGGTGGAAGGTAAATACTAGGATATACAACTGATGATATGGTTATAATGGAGTAAGAGCAGCTTGTACTTGCTGTTGTCTTGCATAACGTTTTACTTATTTCTTTGGCAAGGAATGGTTACTGGCACTTTATTGGAAGATTTGAGAATTGGCTAATGTGACCCAACCAGATTAGTGCTGATTGGATCTCTTATTACCCGAGTGATTTTTTTTCCTTCATTGTTGCTAATATAGGTTAATACATTGAAGCTTGAGTTAATTGAATTACTCAAGTTATTCAAACATGTCATGGATGCAATCAAGCTTCCTGACTCTGAATATCATAAATCATAGCTATAATACCTCAAATGGAGACTTCTGTGATGAATAGATCTCACATTCGTTGGTAGGGAAAAGTTCTTATCTTTAATAATGATCCTAAGGGACTCCCATTGTAACATCTATTACCTGTATAATTGAATAATTTCCTTTACTCTTGGCAGGCCACTTTTGCATGTTCCTAATTACCATCATTTACACCTAATTACCTTACTTTTTTGTTATTTTATTGGTTCCTTATGAGGACGCCAGAGATATTAGGGGAGAGATTGTAATATCTTGGATTGAGTATAGGGATGTGGTGAATGGATTATGGGATACCACATTGCTTAGGAGGGAGAAGTTTTTGTTGTTTATGAGGATTCTGAAGGACCCAAATTGTAAGATTGACTAGACATTTTGGAGTATAAGTCCATATGTGACTTGGGCTTTCTTGGGTCGTTGCAATAGCTGGTCTTAAATGCTCATGTAAATTTTTTCCTTTCCATGTTCTGATTCTAATGGTGTTAGTCAAGTAGAAGAATGGCTGTACAAATAATCTAGAAATTGATATTGTGGGAGCTGGAGTCCTAATATGGAAGAAATCTATAAGTATTTTCTTTTTTGTGAAGTAAAGAAATCTGGAAGAAAAATGCTGTGGTCAAAACTGCACTTCTCCCTTTTACTTTTCACATAAAGCAGATAGAAAACTTTCATAACTTTACTTTGTGTATGTTGATCTGCTTCCTATATCATTATTATTTCTGAGCATCTCATGATTGTCCTCTTTTTGCTTCCTGTAGGTTTTGGTGGGGAGGGTTTTGGAAGGTAACAAGCTTATGCTTTTTGTAAAATTCTATTCTTCAATTTTCTACACACCCCCCAACACGTCTGCACATGGACATGCACAACGATCTATCACCATTTTAATTACATTTCTTTAAACATATTTATCAATTCTGTAGGTTGGCAATGATGCATCCCAATTTGTGGGGCCTCTCGTCTTAAATCTTCTCCTACAGGTAATTTTGTTTTGTTCAATGCTGGATAAATCAATCCTTTTTAGTAAGCTATTGTCTTGGGCATCTGTCACTGATTGTAATGGGTATAGTTTTCATATTTTAGCTGTATCCATTTCTAGTTCCTAGTTGTTGTTAGGTGTATTCTTCGTATACTTCTTGTGTACTTGGGCTATGCCTTCTTAACTGTATCCATTTCTAGTTCCTAGGAAGGACTTAATTGCAATTCTCAACATGATGTGTCCAATAGAGTATATGAATATAGATAGATTTTTATTGAAATTGGTTAAGTACTAAATACTACTCTCTTGTATGCCTCCTTGTGTACTTGGGCTATGCCTATTCCTATTAATACTATCGTTTACTTATTAAAAAAAAAAAAAGTACTAAATACTACTCATCATTATTGATGATGCTGATATTATGATTAACTCAAGTTATTTGGAATACGATCCTCTTTAGGCCTCTTGAATCGGTTTTCTGAAAGCTATTCCTGTAAACATGGTTTGATATTATGATTAGCTCAAGTTATTTGGAATACGATCCTCTTTAGGCCTCTTGAATCGGTTTTCTGAAAGCTATTCCTGGAAACATGGTTTCAAAAATCATATTAGAAATCTGTTTTCTATTTTTTGGTATACAAAATGTGTTTTGATGGATGTAACTCGAACTTTTATCAGAAAATTAAACAAGGAATATTTCAGAGAGCTCATGTAGGGTGTGAAATCTTTTATCATTATGAAGAGAGTTGGAGAGGGAGAGGAATGCCCTTGGATGGTGAGAGTTGTGGTCTGGGAAATCTTGTGGGCAACATATTCAGATTTAAAGAGATGGTGTTGGTGGTGGAAATGAGGGTGCAATTGGATGATAAGTTTAGGGGAGTGAGAGATAAAGCGAGGGAGACAAAGAGTGTAAGAGTGGGAGGCAGCTGGTTTGCATCTGGAAACCCTTGAAAAATTATTTACATTGACGACAGTTGCGCAGGGTGGGGGGTATGGGCTTCCAATACCCAAAACCAACTGCTTGTCCTTTAATCTACTTGACTCAAGCTGGAAGCCGACCTGCTTTGCATCGGGATTTTTGGGCCCTTTCCAACCCTAATTCCATTCTCTTTTTTCACCCAATTATATAGGAGTTAGGAGTTAATGTTTTGGGTTTAAGTGGAGAACTTGGCCATGCATGAAAACTAGTCATAGACTTTAATTGAAATATTCATATAAAGACATAAAATTGTTCTTAATATTAAAACGAAGCCTTTTCAATGAATTGAAGGGTGGTTTCGTTGTTTTATATTTTTTTTTCAAAGTCAATGGTAGTTTAGGGGGTAAGTTACATTGAGGTGGGAGCAGGGGTGGGGAATTATTTATCCCATCTTAATTTGATGTTTTTTGTTTTTACTATTTTGGAAAGCTGTCACGTTGTGTGCTGCTTTCAGCAAGTTTTCTATCTCGTCTGGCCTACCAACTTATTGTCTGTTTAAAATCATTTCCAGTTGAATAGAATTTTTACTATAGGCACACAGATTTGAGCTTCTGTATACACGTAAGTGTGAAGCTTTTAGGACATTGTACATGCTAATCCAAACCAATTCCTGCACTTGCCCCTGTATAAAGAAGTCAAAGGGAATTAGGCGTAGATGGTTGGCTAATAAGGGTGAAAATGTAGGTTTTTTTCTTTCTCATTTTAGAAAACCGTTATCTTACTTTGCAATTGAAAATCTAATCTATGGTCACGGTATTCTTAGTTTTTATTTTTTTATTTTTTTTATAGGTAAAATAAGATTTTGCTTAATCAAGTAAATAGGCAAAGCCCCCGTACACAAGAAGTGTATATGGAGAACACATAGTTACAAGTTAGGATCAAGAAATGGATACAAGAAAATCATTGGAACTAGTCCCATTGGGGACAATGACAGAAGCCCACAAAAATAAAGTATGGAAGAAGAAACATCTAAGATCATCCAACTAGCGCTCTCAATCTTCAAAACTCTGAGACGTAAGCAAATCATATTCCACGCTGCAGCAATTTGGCGATTACCCGGAAGGCCTCTCCAACTAGCAAGGAGATCCACCACCCTCCTAGGCATTGCCCACTCACTCAAGTCCATGGCAATGTGAATATGGGCATTGCTATGAGGGAAATTAGAGGACTTATTATGCTTAAGGTGTTATTTCATGAAGTTTACATTTAAAGATGGTACTTGATGGTCAGATCTATGCTTTTTCAGCAGTAATGGTACAATGATAAACAATTTCTGCATAAATTTAAATTAATAAACAAATGTAGTTATATGCAACAGCATTGTTGAATGATCTAGGAAAGACTATAACCATTTAAACCTTAGTCTTCCCCAAAGTATGGAACTTAATTTACTTGATGAATTCTCTGCAGTCAATGCAACGGGGGGGTCCGGCATGGATCGGTTACATCTATGCCTTCTCAATATTTGCTGGAGTGGTATGGCATTAATCTTCCCTATTTTTTTTTTTTAATTTTAATGTTCTGGAGTATCTATGTATGCCCACCTTTAGCTATGATGTATGCTAATCAAAGTATTGCTGCTTTAATCAATATATGTGTGGTGTGGATCCCTTTCCTTGTATATTGACATGAGCCATTGTAATGATTTTGTTTTTAGCTTTCCTTTTCTCATTCATGCAGTGACATGTTAACATGTGATTACAAACTAAATCAAGAGCTTCCAAGGCAGTTTGATATGGCTTAAAACTTGATGGACCAAAATTCAACTTCTTTGTAGTTCACTGCATCCAGTTAGCATTGAACTCACTTTAAAGAATTGAAACATGTAGATTTTGAAGCTTTAGAATTTGTTTCTTCTTGTAACTTTGGACTTTGGTAAACTAAAATAGTCAGTTCGTACTGCCTTTTGAGGTCACTTTTATGTTTTTCAGAGAGCTCTTTTGCTGATGTCTTTCATCTATGGAAATATTTGTTTGAACTTTCAATTCCTCTGATAGAAACCGAAGTTGCAAATCAATCTTTAGCTACCTCTTTACCCTCTCCATGGGGTCTATCCAACTCCATTTGACTATGCTATCCTTAGCATTATGGAATCTGTATTTTGCGAGTTTGGGCTTTCAATTCATTGAGGCTATATGTTATGGGTTTTGGAGATTGTGTAGGCTCTTGTGATACTTTTCATCCTTGTATTTGTTTGGAGAATATTATGGGCATCTCCTACAGTTGTCTTGGAAGAAGCACCTATGGAGTGCTTGTCTTATGTTCCTTTTTCTCTTATTTTAATGTTACCTTCCTTATGACTAATATGTTGAGTCATTAATTCAATCTTATTCTTTGGCCTTCTGATTACTAATCACTTTATTTTATTTTAAAGGAGATTAATTTACATTTTAATCCTATTGGAACCCTCCTCTTTCTGCCTGCATCTTTGTTATTAAGCTGAAATTTGACTCATCAAGAAGCTCATACAATTTCTGAATTATATAATTTGTTCCAGGTTTTTGGTGTCTTATGTGAAGCTCAGTATTTTCAGAATGTGATGCGTGTTGGTTTTCGACTGAAATCAACCTTGGTATTTTTTTTAACCTTGTTTTTTTCTTAACCTGATCCTTATGAAATGTTTTTGGTTCTTATTTAGATATTTCTTATGTTGATTTGCCTGCCTTTTGGAATGCCTTTCAAGATTATTCTATTGCATTAGTCCCATGATGTTAACAACTAGTGGCAAACACTACTTTATCAGGCTGTAGCTTCTTCACTTTTCTTCCAGGTGAGAAAGGGTATATGGGGGAATTATGGGATAGAGTTGGGAAGAGTGAGTGGTTGATGTAATACCTTGTATAGTAGATTGAGTATAGAAAGGTGGTGAATGAGATAATGCATTGTTGGGATCGAGAAGTTTTTGTCCTTTATAATGATTTTAAAGAGCTCAAATTTAACTTTGACTAATCCTTTTGGGTTATGGGCCTAGATGTGGCTTCTTTCATCCTTGAGTCATTATAGTTGATGATGTTGTATAAAACTTGAAATTCAGCTTTTGGATTTGGCTGGCAAATTGGAGATTTATAGCATGGGCTTGGTGGCATAGGCAGTAGTAGAAGTGAAGCCTATCACCACACCGACCCTGAAATATGAGATGGGTCCCCTTCTTTAAGATTTGATGGAATGGCCTAGCCCACCAAAGAGTTCTTATGTCATATGGGAATGATATGGAAACGCATGGCTGGAAAAAATCCTTATGGTTTTGATATCCAGTAGGAATAATAAGAATCAAAGTCCAGCTTGGTTGATGAACCTAGGGATAGGAGACTATCTAGCTTGGTTTGGAGAGCACTTGTTGGGTTAAAGATTTTTTTGTTGCAAAATGTTACAGCCTAAATGCTGCACTATTGACCTACTTGTTCGGATGGATTTTCACCGCCAAGAGTTCCCATACTGCATGCATACATCTGCAAGTAACTTAGTGCAACATGGAAAATTTAATTGAGAGGAATCAGCAAAGAAAATAAAAACAGGTCAACATCTTATTGTGTATTTGAGAGAGTTTTCACTGGCTGAGGAGTGTCCACATAAGTTCATTAAGGTGTCTACACATGAATAAAAATCTCTTTTATATTCTGTTGAGAGTTCGGATTGCTCCACCTAAGTAGAAAGAAAAAAGAGGAATTGGAAATTCACAGGGGAAGCCAGTAATCAGACTCAGTGACATTGAGTTAGTTTCTTGAGAGCTTTTAAATGTTTATCTCACAGTGTCTTCTGATTGCCCTCTTTATTGGGTCCAACAGATGTTTCCACAGACTGCATATCGAACTATCCAATGATAGATATTGTTGAGTGACTGGATTCTTGTCATATAGTACTTCCCATGTCAATAGATTCAATTAGACCAAAAAAGATGCAAATTAACATTTTTAAATACTGAGAGTCTTGTTCATTCTTGGAATAAGTAGTAGAAATCAATTTCACCAGCCAATCTGATTATTGGATGATTGCATGCTATCTACAACTTTGCACTTTGAATCTCTATTGTCTGGATTTGTCAATTTGTGAAATTATTTTCAATTATTTGAGAAAATGCACAGATATTTATTAAGTATGATTTTTTCAAATATGTTTTTCCTGGTACTTCGGCATTTGTGAATATTGTATTTGACATTATTAGAGCCTGCTTTTTTTCCATTGATGAAAACATACTCATTCTCTGTTTCAGCATTCCTTTTAATACTCATCTGTTGTTGTCTGTAGACGTTTATGGAGGAAAAATACTTCTCTCTTTTAATTGATGTACAAACATATATATACACTACATACACTTGACACTTATGTCTTCACACACTTTACTAATTACAAACATATCCTCTTTCCCCTCAAGCTGGGGCATATATATATATATATATATCATATAAACCCAGTCTAAAATAGATAAGTTTTAGCTGACTCCAACACAAAAACTTACTAAACACATCTGCAAGTTGATCAGCAGACTTCACAAAAGGTGTAACAATGTCACCACTTAGTAACTTGTCTTGAATGAAGTAACAATCAATCTCTATATGTTTAGTCCTCTCATGGAACACAGGGTTAGAGGCAATATGCACTGCGGCTTGATTATCACAAAATAACTTGAGAGGGGTAGGAGCTGGAGACCCAATCTCTTGAAGGAAATGTTGCAACCATGTTAGCTCACTAGTAGTGTGAGCCATTGGCCTGTATTTAGCTTCTGCACTAGACTGAGCCACTTCTGCTTGTTTCTTACTCTTCTATATAACCAAGTTACCTCCTATAAAAGTTCAATATCCAGTAGTAGATCTTCTATCTGAAGGTGATCCTGCCCAATCTGCATTTGAAAAGGTTTCAACCCTAAAATGTCTATTTGGTCGATATAGTAATCCAAGACTAGGTACTCGCTTAAGATAATGAAGAATATGAATTATAGCATCCCAATGCGAGACCCTAGGCTTTTGTAAAAATTGACTCAATACAGTCATTGCATAAGAGATGTCTAGTCTAGTGATAGTGAGATAATTCAATTTCTCAACAAGTCTTTGATACTTACCTGGATCTCCAAATAACTCCCCTTCATCTTTCAAGAATTTACGATTTGGGTCCATAGGGGTGTCAATAGGTCGTGCACCCAACATGCCGGTTTCTTCTAGAAGATCAGTACATATTTCCTCTGAGATAGGTTGATACTCTCTTTAGATCTATTGACTTCAATTCCAAGGAAATATCTGAGCTTGCTCAAGTCTTTTGTCTGAAACTGATAATGTAATCATTGTTTCAGCCTAGCAATTCCAACATTCACTCCCAGTAATTACAATGTCGTCCACATATACAACCAACAAAATGTGACCTACATCACTATGTAGGTGAAATACCGAATGATCTATTTGGCATCCATGGAGACCAAATGCCAATATATCAGAAAACTTTCCAAACCATGCTCGAGGAGATTGTTTTAAACCACATAATGCCTTTTTTAACTTGCATACAATGCCTCGATGCTCCCCCTGAGCAACGAACCCAGGTGGTTGCTCCATATAAACTTCTCCATATAAAAATGTATTCTTAACATCCAGCTGAAATAAAATCCAATCTAAATTAGCAACAAGAGAGATCAACACTTGAACTGAGGAGATTTTGGCCACTGGGGAGAGTCTCCTCATAATCAATGCCACATGTTTGAGTGTAACCATTGGCAACCAAACGGGCTTTCAGACGTTCCACCAAACCATCAGGATGAAATTTGATTGTATATACCCATTTACAGCCAACAGGTTGCTTATCAGGTGGTAGTGGAACAAGTTCCCATGTCTCATGATGATGAAGGGCATCCATTTCATTTTTCATAGCTGTCCTCCATCCCGGATTGGATAAAGCATCCTGAACTGTCTTAGGAACAACAAGTCGAGAGGTAAAGCATGAGAATGGAGGACATATGGCATGATATGAGACAAATTGACTAATTGGATGTCGAGTAACACAAGATCGAGTACCTTTGTGGAGAGCAATAGGTGGAGAGTCTGAAGTACTAGGTAACGCAGGATTCGAAGATGGAGACACAGTTGGTGAAGGCATGGAAGCCGGCAGTCGTGAACGACACGAGTAAACCTGTAAAGGAATGGGGGGAGGGGGTGGAGGTGGAGGACCAATGACAGTAGGAGAAAGTGTAAGAGTAGGTAATGGTAGAGGATCACACTCAACACTCGATGTTGTGTCAGAGAAATAGAGTATGGACTCAAAGAAGGTAACATCAACACTAATGAAGTAGCATCTAAGAACATGACTATAACAACGATATCCTTTTTGAGTCTGAGAATAACCAACAAAAAAACACTTGGTAGAACGAGGATCAAGCTTAACAAGACCCAGGCCAAGGTTATGAGCATAGCAAACATACCCAAAGATTTTTGGAGGAAGCATAAATGGTGGAGATGAATGAAACAAGATGGAGAAAGGAGAGAAACCGTCGAGAACTGATGAAGGCATAAGGTTAATAAGGTAACAAGCAGTAAGTTCACCATCACTCCAAAATCGTCTAGAAACATGCATGTGTAGTAAAAGTGCTTAGGTTACACCTAACATGACGATTTTTGTGTTCAGCCACCCCATTTTGTTGGGGTTTATAAGAACACGAAATTTGATGAACAATTCCTTTGCTACTTAAGTAAGTTGCAAAGGTACTAGATAGATACTCTAGCATTATCAGAATGCAAAAACTGAACCCTTTTATTAAATTAAGTTTTAATTTCTTTCCAAAACATTTTGAATATAGAAAGAAGTTCAGATTTTGCCTTCATCATAAACACCCATGTCACACGAGAGTAGTTATCAATAAATGTGACAAAATACTGAAATGTGTTTGATTCAATGTTGATTGGTCCCCATATATCAGAGTGAACCAATTCAAAAGACCCGAGGCTCTTTTATCAATTCGAGGTATAAAAGACACGATGATGTTTACTAATTTGACATGCTTCACAAGGAATGGGAGACACATTTCCTAGATTCTTGACTTGACACTTCAAAAGGGAAAGAGGGGGGTGACCAAGACGACAATGGCATTCATAAGCAGATGATGAAGAGGATGTAAGGCTTGAGTGGGTGATTGTTTAACATCAAGATAATACAAGCCACCAGCTTCATGCCCCGTACCAATCTTGTTTCCTGTCTTGAGATCCTGAAAAACACATGAAGAGGGATAAAATGTCACTGAACATTGAAGACTTTGAGTAATTTTACAAATGGACAGCAAACTAAAGGGACAATTAGGAGCATATAGAATAGATGACAAGGATATAGAGTCAGTGAGCTTAGTGGATCCAATGCCTGTAACTTTAGCAAGAGAACCATTAGCGAGAGTAATACTTTTTGGAGATGTCGCAGTATCTAACTTAGATAAGATAGAGGACCAACTAGTCAGATGTTCATTAGCTCTTGAATCAATGATCTACGGATCAATGCCTCTTCAGTGGATGAGGCAAGACATGCGGACGTTGAAACCCGTGTGTGACCCAAAAGCTTATCATACTCATCCTTTGATATACTAATCATTTCTTGGCCACTAGGAGCAACATAGGAGGTAACCGCATCATGTAATTGTGACTCAAATTTAGTTATCATGGATGCAGAAAACAAATATCACAACTGAACTTGGAGATTGAAACTCCACACAATATCTTAGAAAAATCACAATTCAACTTGAAAAATCCAAGAAACACAACCAAAAAATGTAGAAACTTAGCCCAAGTACCCGAAAAATAACTTTAAGAACAAAATTTCGGCCTGTATGAGCCGAAATCGGGCTTGTTTCGGCCTGAACCGGCCTGTTTCGGATGAATTTCGGCCTGCATCGGGTTTCGGCGATACTGGCTCCAAAAACTAATATGAAACGGAAATAGGTTATTCCTAAGCAAGGATAAGGTAAGTTGGGTTTACCTTATACATGTTACCAAATAGTGTTATTCCATATAGGAATACATTCTTAATCTAGGTTTTGGCTATTCAAACTCAATATTAGACAGCTTGTACCTGCAACCAGACAGCCAGGAACTTCAACCTTTGGCCGGCGACAGAAGCCCTTCTCGGCGGCGATGACTATGCCAGTAACCACAGAAAAGGCCGGCGAGTCTAACCCTAGTGCCCAATACCGGAGATGACATCGGAAAGTAGCCAGAAAACACTTCAAAGAGCTACGGGCCGCTGAAAACGCTTCCACTAACCACCACAAACTTATCGGAAAGCTCAGAAAACCACCAACACTTCAAACTACAGCTCTGATACCATGTAGATGTTTATGGAGGAAAAATACTTCTCTCTCTTAAACGATGTACAAACATATATATATAGACACTACATACACTTGACACTTATACCCTCACAAACTTTACTAATTACAAACATATCCTCTAACATTCTCAAAAATCTTTCCCTTTATAATTTCTTAAGCTGAAACAATGTGTCTGGGTCAGTTCTTGTGCTAAGCTATGCCTAAATTTGGCAACAGATTTTGTTGGTTTGGGCTGGGTCATGATTGGTAATTGTTTTTGTGAATTTACAATACGGTTATGGGGTTTAACTTCTTAAAGACAAGAATTGCGTGTCTAAAGGTCTTGCTTTTTATATTTTCATGCTTAGGTTTGAAGGTTGCTTTACTGGATTATATGCTAGGTGTTAGTGGAGTTATATAATGTTATGATCCCCATTTGGGCTAGGAAATTTGTGCTCACATACTTGAAAATTTTTGTGTCAGTGCTGAAGGTTTTGATGGTTCTTATATATATATATATATATATATTTATGTTTATTACTTTTTGTAGATTGCCGCTGTATTTCGTAAATCTTTAAGGCTAACTCATGAAGCTCGCAAGAAATTTGCCTCTGGGAAAATAACCAACTTGATGACAACTGATGCTGAGGCGCTTCAGGTTTGCTTTCTATTTCTCAGTTTGTATATATAGTTTACTTCATAGCTGATGCTTTTGAAAATCCAGGTTATTTATATTTGTGAAATCACTCTATTTCTGTAGCCATTTTGGATGTCCAAGTAATTTTTTTTATTAGTGTATATACACATAAATAATACTCTAAAAATACTTAGATACAGAAAAACTGTTAGTGTGCATAAATCTACGTGTAATGTAAATATAGTTGTGCATGTTAACAATCTACTTCAAGTAGATTCAATCCAGTTACAACTAAGTAGATAACGCCATGTTACAGATCATTTAGGAGTACTATTAGAAATATTCTTAGTGTTTTTTCTGTTTGTAAAACCTAATTTGTTTGATTATGTGACTAATTTGTTGTTTTCCTTGTACAGCAAATATGCCAATCACTTCATACCTTATGGTCAGCTCCAGTTCGCATCACCGTTTCTATGGTTCTTCTTTACCAGCAATTGGGTGTTGCCTCACTTCTTGGTGCATTACTGCTTGTTCTTTTGTTCCCTATACAGGTTCAAGAGTTACCTCACTTCACTTTCCTTATTATTTTTGAAAGTAAAGTATCAGTACCATGTTGACTGGGATTTAGCAAATGAGTTTTAGCTCAAATGAAACTTCCTCTCCTTGTGAGAATAAGATGGAGGGTGAGTTGTGGGTTTCAAACTTGCTGGATGTGTGTATTACTTACAAGTGAGAAATGAATCATATTCTATGTGGTTTGTTTTCATGTGTAGCGTGGCTTTGTGTTTGTTTAACTAGCTCGTGGTAGGGCAAATTGAAATGCTGTATGAAGTGGAGTAATTTCGGATTTTGGTACATAGCACTACCACTGTGATATAATAGGAACAAAGACTTACAGGAAATGAGGACATTTTTCATGATTTACACTTTGTAGGTCAAATATAAACTATATGTTATCAAGCTTGACTTGAACTGTATCAATATGTTGTCAAAAGATATCTGAAAAAGATGTGAAAATTTGAAGTGATTGCCTTTGTGTGAGTTTGACATGGCTTTTATGGGAACAAGATGAAAAACAGTGCAGTATCTCACATATTTCTGCATTTTACAACTTCTATGATATCTTTTTTTGATAAGTACAACTTCTGTGATATCTAATCATGGTATTCGTGAAACTTTAACTTTAGGATTCAATAATATTAATTGTTACCAAAAAATTTGAGGTTTAATTATGTTGCTTTTTGGATCTATGAATTTTGTTCATAGGTAAACTGAAGTCTATCAATCTGACCGTGTACTCAGAGGATCAAATTTTTTTTTGTTTGTTTTAGCCAGTTGGTTAGATGTTATTATGGCTCTATTTTGTCTTTCATCCGTGCATCTTACCTTAATTTTTTGTTGAAATAGATTGTTTCTAATCTTTGTAAAATATTGTGGGAGCAGGCGTTTTTGATAAGAAAAATGCAGAAATGGTCTAAGGAGGGGTTACAATGTACAGACAAGAGAATCAGTCTCATGAATGAAATTTTGGCAGCTATGGACACTGTGAAGTATGGTTTTTTTTTTTTTTTTGCAGAGTTATATTTTTGGTTTTTTGTGAGATATATGTGCATAATGGTGAGTTGGCTGTATATGCTTAATATGATTCAGATGTTATGCATGGGAGAGCAGTTTCCAATCTAAAGTAGAAAGTGTACGGACGAAAGAACTGTCTTGGTTCCGTAAAGCATCACTACTAGGAGCGGTATGGCATGTCACATTCAAAAATTACTTTTTGTTTCTTAATATTAGAAGAATTTGGAAATTACTGTTATGTTCTGCGCCAGTGTTATTTCAATACATGTTATATAGTTGTATTACTCAATTCATATTTTTTGTTGCATATAAAATTATGTGCATGCTAACCAGCCCAAAAAAGAGAAAAAAAAAATGCATAATGATTTCATTGTCCCCTAGATTTGTTCTCGAGCAGGACAAGATTTGAAAAAAGAAAAACAGTACTCGTCATATGCTTTATGTAATGCCCCAGTAAGTTCCACATTGGGTGGGAGTAGTGTGATAGACATGAATGAGTCTGAATGATAAAGGTGCATTGGTTCTAAGGAGCTTTAATTATAACACTAATTAGTTATTTTGGAGAACTTATAAAAAAAAATTAGTTATTCTGGAGAACAAATCCAGATGTGGCTTTAGCTTTCTCTGGGTCATTACATGTTAGCATTAGTGTAGGAGTGGCAATGTTCACAGTATTAATGATGATATGGATAGTATTGGTCAGATTTGAAGTCCATCATATTGATATCAAACACTGACCTCTTGTGTATCTCCATCCATGTTATAGCTTGATGCAGGGGGTTATTTTTTCCCGATAAAAATAGTATTATTTTTATTATTTTCCAAATCCTGTCCTGGATCAAACTATAACATGGATGGAGATACACATAGGTCAGCATTTGACATCAATATGATGGGCTTCAAATATAAGCTTGAAATCAGACTAATAAGTTTGGCATGTAGTGGCGATAAAGATGGACCGGCCTTGTTTGCTTTCAGAAAACTTTTCATCTCATCTTCTCTCATCTTACCTCATCATTACAATTTTCTCAAATCCCATACAAAATGATATAAACAATTCAACCTTTTTAAATCTCAAAATAAAAAAATAATATTAAACAAATATATTCCAACAATATTTTATCTAATTTTCAACTTTTATCTCAACTAATCTCATCTCATCTCATCTGCGAAAACAAACAAGGCCGATATGCATTTGTGACTGTTTGTATGGCTGCAAAAGAAAACAAAAATTAATCTACTTGGTCGTCCTTGTTTCTAGCCAGAGTTGATAATATTGTGTAGTGCTTACACTTCTAAGAATATCTAGTTACTAGATGTAGCCTTTTTTTTTGGATTTTCCATGTCTTTCCAGATGGATAAATTTTTAGTTATGTTCAGATGGTCCATGTACTATATACCCATGTGTAACACCCCCTTCTCATAGGTTAGGAGTGTTACGTACTTTCGTAATTGTTTGCAGTAACAACATAATAAAAATACCTAATTTATCGAAAATAAATTCCCAAAAAAAATAACAAAAATATAGTCTCATGGCAAGAAATTTTAAAACTGATCTTTTAATGAAAAGAAAAGACACTTAATTAACTAAGTCTGAAAATCCCATGACACATTATCTATGCCTGGCCGTTAACTCTTCGACACTATCTTCTATAGTTGACATTTAAAAAAAAAAAAAAATAACCAAAATGAGTTGGAATACTCAATACCTAGTACATCATGCAATAAACATAATAAACATAAGGTTTTCTTGAAAGTGTGCATCTTTAATACTTATACTAACATAAACACGTAACATGTACTATGCATAGCTCTTTAAACTTGTCTTTCACTTTCTTTATTGGGCAGCACTCCTTAACCCTTGTGTGCAGGGTTGTGTACCGGTTCCACTACTTGTGCCCACAAGGGGAACCGTTGAACTTATCATAACATACTATGGTGGGCCACGCTTAGGTCCGTGGCTTGCACATCTATTCATCATAACTTTCTTTTATCTTTCTTACCATGATGCATGTAGAACACATAATGACATAGCTGATTGTAATCGTAAATGAAAACATATCATGATGCATGTAAAACATATAATAACATGACATTGAAACTCACTTTTATCATATCATAAATTGGTGCGTAAAAATCAAATTTCAATAAAGGGCCATACATAATACTTTAAAAACATTGTTTACCATCCATCTAAGGGTATGATCATGCTGCTTACCTTTCTGCTTCTATTGATAACAAACGTGTCAATAATCACCTACTTGAAGTTGCTGTAAAAGGGTTGGACTTGATAGGGTGAGGCTGGTTCTTTTTTCAATCTCCTGAAATTGAAGCTGTTATCTAGGGTTAGGGATTGGTTTCTTGAAGAACAATACATGGGATTGCTATAAAAACTTTCAAGACTCACAACAGCCTCTGCAATTTCTAGTTTTCGGGCCATACAATCCTTTTAATGAGACCTGAAAAACCTAATAATAGGGCTGTACGAATTTTACTCAGTTTTCAAAAGGGGCTCTAGGAATCCAAATGGATAGTAGTTCTAGGGAATATATGTTGCTATTCTTTGGATCCATTTAGGAGTCATAAATGAGACTGGTTTCCAATTATAATGGATTTAACAGCCAAAAATCAAATGAGCTTTGGCTAGAAAATATTTGGGCTTATCCATCCATATATGGGCCTAATGGGCTGAACCTACTCCATTTTGAATCTAGGTCCATAATTTCATATCCAAACCTATCTCCTCAATACTAGATCCTCAAATAATAAAGCCTAAAAAAATATGGGTCGGGATGTTACACCATGATATTTGGGCATGTGATTTGCAGGTTATATTTTGACATGAGCTATTAATCATAGGGTCCTATCTTCTCCATGAGAATAGATGCCAAGCATGGGGACCATGCAAATGCCATCTTCTCCTTCCTGACTCTCCACCTTGTTTTGCAGTGCAATATGTTTTTACTAAATAGCATTCCAGTTGTGGTGACTGTGATTTCATTTGGGATGTTTACTTTGCTCGGTGGGGATCTGACACCTGCAAGAGCGTTTACTTCCCTTTCTCTGTTTGCTGTGCTTCGCTTTCCCCTGTTCATGCTTCCCAATATAATAACTCAGGTTCTTTCTTCTTTACCTTCATAAAAAATCTCATTTACTGCTGGTGTGCAATGCTTTTGCATGTAGACAGGATAGATAATTATGTTAGTGGTTTGACTGCTTACCTATTCTGCTCTATGTTACTTAATCTGAGTAGTAGTGTATTCTCAGGGACATTGAAATTGCTGATCCTTAGGAAATTATTAAATGTAACTGTATAAGACTGTTCTTATGTTGTGTTTCTTAATCATGCTTAAAGTATAAATCTAAAGAAATGCTTCTACTTTTTGTCTATTGGAATATGAACTGATTTAATTGTCTAACTTATCAAAAAAAAAAAAAAAAAAGTTTGTTGTCTATTGGATTATGAAATTTCTCTGCATATTTAGACTTTGAGTATCTTCTCTGGATAGTATAAATGTTATCTTGAAGTAGTGGCTTGGTTTACGGGAGTGGTTAGTTCAAATGGGTCTGTTTCTTTTCTAAGAGAATTATAAGGTAAAAGTATACTGATAAACATTATCACCATTGTTTTAAGTGATTTGGTAATTTCAGAAAATTCGCTTTATTGTGTTATGTAATCAGGTGTACACAAATGTCATACCATCTTCCCGTATATCATTTCTCATGCTTTTGAAAATCTAATTCATTGTCCTCTCTCTCTCTCTCTCTCTCTCTCTCTCTCTCTCTCTCTCTCCTCCCTTATAGGTCACTGGCTTTCCTCATATAAGGTTTCTGTGTATGCTATCTAGTTTAGTGGCCTAAAATGTTTTGAATCTCTGTTGTTTAGGCTTCTCACTTTTTGCACATGAGGTTTTAACTCCTTTTTGCTTGTTTGTCTTTTCTGCCAAAAGGTTATTTTATTTAGGAAAAGAGATATAATATCACTAAAACTACTGTAATTACTCAGATAAAGAAAGGAAAATAAAAGAGAGCTGCATAAAATAAAAAATTTCAAATACCATGAAATGTCTGACAAACCCAGCGACGTTCTTCTATATGAGAAACTCCATCCAACTCATGTTGATGTTAATTTACAAGTGAAAAATCTTGGGCAAAGTTGTTCTTCCAGCGCTAGTGTTTGAACAATTAAATATTTTTTTTAAAATGTAAAACAAGAAAGGAATTTATAAAGCTGTAGAGCAGTGTAGTCATGAGACACAAAGCAAAGGAGGGGAAAAGATGGGGGAAAAGATGAACGGAAAGGCATTGAGGTATTTTACTGAGGCAATTTGCACCAACTATTCTTGTCCCATTTTGACTCTCTCTCTCTCTCTCTCTCTCTCTCTCTCTCCCCCTCCCTCCCTCCACCGACACACTGCTGCTATTCTGTTGCACCCTCTATTTGATTGGTACTCTGTTTCTCCAAGGAAGTTTCCCTTTCAACCCACTGTTGTTAATGTCACTTTGACCTTTTTTTGCAACAACACGACTTCTATTAATTGCACCCTCCACGTTCGCTTCTCAATACTAGGGTCAACGATGGTTTATCTATTCTTGTAAATTTCAACTGTTATCAAGAGGCAAGCATACCTTCTCAGCAGATATCTCCTTCATCAGTTGAAGCATTGCTCTGAAATCAGAGAGTAACAGTTAATACCAACACAAACCAATTGTAGGCAGATGAAAGTCATAGTGATGACTGAAAACAAAGGGTTGAGAGAGAAAAAGGATTGCCAACTACCAGAGATTTCCACTAATTCGTCATTACCATCGTGAATCTCCTTGAAGCTATCAATTTAATCATCCAAATCACGATGCACATTAAACACATTATGTTAATGGTAGCACCTTTAAAACTTGCTGCCACAACAAATGACCAAACAATTAGGTTAATTCCACAGGAATCATCATCCCGAAGACCACTGTGGAAACATTATTCCCTCTACTATTTAGTGGTACTGCCACAAAATCTTGCGATTTTGTGATTTCACAGCTGACAATTTTCTGTTCCCATGGACACTTTGATATTACTACCCTATAATTCCATTTGGAGGAACCCCTCATACCCCTTTATCACTAAAGCCCCTCACTCCAATGAGACAAACATTTGGATCTCTCTTTTCGTCGTTTTATATTTTTTTTAGCTTGATCCCTCTATTTTTTTGGCCTGATATGACTAGGGCGTTGTAGTCATGTCATATATAGTGCCTTTTGGACATCAAAATGAGAAAGCTTGTGGGAAAGGGGAAATTTGTCAAACTAGTGCGTGTTTTCATCAGATGTTAGTGTACCTTGGTGGTGGGATTGCAAATTTAAGAATTTCATATGATTGACTCTCCTATTTAAGTATTTCCACAGGTAACTTGTTTCCTGTAAGTCCAGCTCAAATGGCACCTCTTCTCCATCTTAGAAATGTGGAAAGCATGGTTGCTGGTGAAAGACTCATTGGGTTGTAAAATTTTCGCTCGAAAACTTGCTTGTTAAATAAAAAATCTATTGACGAGCCTCTTTATTAACACACCAAAAATACCGTCGATGTGGAAGTCTTCCACATTAGCTACCAAAATGATTGGTTTTTCAACTTTTTTTAAAACATTAATGGGTCCCTTAGTAGGTTGTGTTTTTACATGCCGGCTTGTATGTAACAGAGCATTTTTTTTTAATAGTGATAATGTGAATTACTTCTTCATAGACTTAAACTGGTTGTCTGTTTTTTGGCCCTTGATGCTTCCTTGTTTTGTGAAACACTGTTGTTTCTTTCCTTCTAATGCTGCCTTAATTTGGCAGGCGGTTAATGCAAATGTATCCTTAAAACGACTGGAGGAACTACTCTTAGCTGAAGAGAGAATTCTTCTACCAAACCCACCCCTTGATCCACGACAGCCAGCTATCTCAGTCAAGAATGGATGCTTTTCTTGGGACTCTAAGGTCTATTTTTAATGTAGATTCTTTTGTGGGTTACATGTGTACATACATTATCACACACATTTTTGTATTATCATGACACATTACCATTTTAGGCTTGACTTCTGTTTCTTGCTTACAGTTATTATTGGTTCATTTTAAATAACTTTTGACATAATTCACTCTACTACAATGAATGCATGTAATAATCTTGATATTTTTTTCATTGTTATTATATTTAGTTATTTTGTGTTGTTAAAATGTATATTCCCATGTAGAGTACATAATGACATAAATTTAGTTGGGTAAAAATCATGTTTTCTGATAGCACTATGGTACTGAGATGAATCCTGAGTAATGTCATTATTCTCTGATACCATCAGTTCTCAGGTAGTTTCTTGAATTTCAGCTCCACGGCTGAAAAGCCTTATCTTATGGGCTCTCCTTTTTAAAGAAATTGCTTGAGCGTTGTCTTGTACTTGGGGATATTATGAATACTGTACACTTTCTAGGTTTTTCTTCTTCTTTGTCGGGAAAGTAGCATTTCCTGAATTTAATTTTTCTTTCCAGGCAGAGAGGCCCACACTGTCAAATATCAATTTGGATATATCTGTTGGTAGCTTAGTTGCAATCGTTGGCAGTACTGGCGAAGGGAAGACATCACTTATCTCTGCAATGCTTGGGGAACTTCCTTCAATCTCAGATGCCAGTGTTGTTATGAGAGGAACAGTTGCCTATGTTCCACAAGTTTCATGGATCTTCAATGCTACTGTAAGAAAGCTTATATTTTGTACTGATATATATTGTCTAAAACAAAAATGTATCATTTAAAAAAATTAATTTGTTTCATAACAATCTTACAAACTTTGCTATTGTACACATGCAGATTAAGTGACAATTCTGCTTGTTACTTAACAAAAAAATGGTTAGGGTAGCTTCAATAAATTAATTTAGCTCTAGTGGTCATTTTTTGTTAATTATGTGAATTTGGTGACCTTTGGTTTTTATTTACATATTTTCTTTTTACTTTGCAGGTGCGTGATAACATTTTATTTGGATCTGCTTTTCAATCAGCAAGATACGAGATGGCAATTGATGTAACTGCATTGCGGCATGACCTTGACATATTACCTGTAAGTATTTCACAATGTCTTTTAATGAAGTTAAGGATGTTTGTCATGAAGTAACATATTATTCAACTATTGTAGGCTTCAATTTAACATGTCTTTGCGTGCTTAATAATTAGGGAGGTGATCTTACTGAGATTGGTGAGAGAGGAGTCAATATTAGTGGCGGGCAAAAGCAAAGAGTTTCCATGGCCAGAGCTGTATACTCTAATTCTGACGTGTACATTTTTGATGACCCCTTAAGCGCTTTGGATGCCCATGTGGCTCGACAGGTAACTGTTTCATGTTAGACAATACTCATTCACTTATTTTGCCTTTGCTGCTTCTACATTCTATCTCAAGCTGTATATAGATTATATAATCTGTGTTTGTGTTACAAAGGTGTGGCTCCAATAATCTCTTCTCTCAAGGTTTAGGCCAGTTTTCTCTCAATCTATCGTTTTTTAGATTGGGTTAGTAAAAAAAAGTCTGCTGGGTTATATTTTAAAATGAACTAGACTATTCAACATGCCATGCAATACAAGAGTGAATAAGCATGCTCACAAGTGTACAATTAAACGCAATAAGTTATTTAATTTATGCACATTTTTTTTCACTTATTTTTGAATTCTTGAGAAGCCTGTAAATATGATCAGCTGTCCATTTTACTTGTAAGGTTATATATATATTTTTTTGATAGGTAAAAATTAATTTTATTAAAGAAAAAGGCATAGCCTGAGTACACTAGAGGTATACAAAGATCATGCCAGGTTACAACTAAGAACTAGTGAGAGTTACAAGCAAAGTATGGAGATCATCTGTATTACAAATAATGGCCGAAGCCCAGGAAAGCAGGGTACAGTAGAAAAAACGTTTCAGTTCAGCCATAGAGTGCTCCATATCTTCAAAGCACCTCTTGTTCCTCTCCATCCACACACACCACATAATGCAGTGATGTATCATTTTCCACACAGCAGCGATTTGAACGTTTCCCCAGATACCTTTCCAATAGCACATAAGATCCCGGACACTTCTAGGCATGACCCATGCCACCACTACCCTACTAAAAACGTCATCCCATAGGCATTGGGCCACTTTACAGTGTAATAGGAGATGATCAACTGATTCCCCATCACACTTATAAAACACCAATCTGAAATATAGAACCCACGTTTTCTCAAATTATCCGAGGTAAGAATCCGCCCAATAGATGCTGTCCAGACAAAGAAAGCAGTTTTGGAAGGTACCTTGCACTTCCAAATAGCTTTCCAAGGATAGCTATGACCATGGTGTAGGCCCACAAGAGCCGAATAGAAGGACCGCACCGAGAATTTTTTATTTCCACTTGGATTCCACAACATCCTGTCCCTAACCTCATTTCCAAGAGATATAGCATATAGAGAGTCAAAAAAACCAGACATGTCCAGTTCCCAATCTTGCGCCGCTCTTGAAAAATTCACACTCCAATGAACAGCACCATTAGAGCGTATCAATAAATCAGCCACAAGAGCCTCTTTATCACATGCGATTTGGTAAAGCATAGGAAAAGCCTGCTTAAGAGCCATGTCCCCACACCAAACATCATGCCAAAATAAAACATTGTTGCCGCTGCCAATTGTAACTCTGAAAAAATGAGAAAATCTGTCCCAACCAGCTCTTATGGTTTTCCACAATCCCACTCCATGTGCACCCCTGACTTCGTTAGAATACCAACCCCCCCGAAGACTTCCATACTTAGACTCTATCACTTCTCTCCACAAGCCCTCTCTTTCACTATGATACCTCCACAACCATTTCCCCAATAATGCTTTGTTGAAGACCCTTACATTACGCACCCCCAAACCTCCCCATTGAATTGGAGAACAAACTTTATCCCAACCCACAAGATGGATTTTAGCTTCATCCCCCATTCCTCCCCAAAGAAAATTGCGAAAAGTTTTCTCGATGCGGGAAGCCACACTTGCGGGTATCGGAAATAAGGAAAGAAAATACGTAGGGAGGTTAGATAGTGTACTCTTAATGAGAGTCCATTTACCACCCTTAAGGTTATATTTCTTCTCCAGTCATGCAGACATGAGCAGTATTAACTCTCAAATTGGATTGAATACCTCTGTGAGGATTTCCTTTCATTATATAGGCACAAGTGTGCATGATACAAGGCTAGAATCAAGCCAAATTTATAGTAATCAAATCTGACTACTAAAGGAAACTAGGGCTATTTACATAATCTGTCTAAATCAAGCCAAATTTATAGTAATCAAATCTGCCTACAAAAGGAAACTAGGACTATTTACATAATCTGTCTAAGTAAGAAACATGATCTGTCTAAGTAAGGAAGTATATATGTACAGATTAGGAAAGCTAAATAAGGAAGGTCCTGCTGTCATCCTCCCTCAAATTGATGCTGGTCGGTTAAGAAGTATCAATTTACCCACAAGAAACTGATGACGTTGTCATGTCATGGCCTTTGTAAACACATCAACGATCTGGAGGTTAGTAGAAACATGAGGAAGAGAAATGATACGAGTGTCCAAGACTTCCCGAATGGAATGACAGTTCACCTCGATGTGTTTTGTACGTTCATGAACAACAGGATTTGCGGCAACCTGAATGGCACTAGTGTTGTCAGCATGGAGAGGAGTATGATTGGATTGAACACAACCAAGTTCAGTTAGGCGACCACGAAGCCATAGAATCTCAAAACAAGCAGCGAACATCGCTCGGTATTCGGATTCGGTGGAAGATTTGGAAAAACAATCCTGTTTCTTACTCTTCCAAGATATCAAAGAGTCACCAAGAAACATGCACCAACCCATAACATATCATTGCGTATCAGGACATCTTGCCCAATCAACATCACTGTAAGCCACAAGGGGAAAAGAATTCCCAGTAGGGAAGAACAGGCCACAACTAGGAGATCCTCTAAGATATCAAATAATACGACGAACATCAGCTAAATGTAGATGACGTGGAGCCTGCATGAACTGATTAACCTGCTGGAAAGCAAATAAAATATCAGGTCGAGTAATAGTCAAATAGTTCAGGCTACCCACTAACTGTCGATACATAGTAGGGTTGGAAAGGATATCATCCTCCTCCCGACGATACTTCGTGTTTACTTCCGGAGAAGTATCCTGAACGCTAGCTAAAGTAATCAAATCCTGAGTGTATTTATGTTGATTCAAAAAAATTCTGGATGGATCAGTATGAACTTCCAACCCCAAGAAGTAAGAAAGAGGACCAAGATCCTTTATATGAAATGTGGCTTGAAGATGCTGTTGCAGTCGTGTGATCAACGCGGAATCCGTCCCAGCAATACAATATCATCAACTTAAACCAGAAGAACAATGCTAGTAAATGTCTTGCAGAGAAATAGAGAAGAGTCATATTGACTCTGCTTAAAAGAAAATTGAAGCAAGGTGTATTAGAATTTATCAAACCAAGCTCGGGGAGTTTGTTTCAGCCCATGTAATGTGCGATTCAACTTACAGACATCCAAGGAAGAAGAAGATGACAAACCAGGTGGAATGGTCATGTATAGCTCTTCTTTGAGATCACCATGAAGAAAGACATTTTTAACATCCATTTGATGAAGAGGCCAACCTTGGGATGCAGGAACAGAAAAGACAGTCCGCACCGTAGTCATCTTGGCAACCGGAGCAAAAATCTCCTCATAGTCCACCCTATACACTTGCCTATTGCCAAGTGCAACCACACGTGCCTTATACTGATCCAAACTCCCGTCAAAACAAGTCTTGATAGAATAAACCCATTTGCAACCAATGGCTTTAACCTTAGCAGGAAAATAGAATAAACCCATTTGCAACCAATGGCTTTAACCTTAGCAGGAAAAGGGACAACATCCCATGTATGATTATCTTGAAGAGTCCAAAGCTCTTCATCCATCGCCCATGCCAATAGTCATGTTTAGCCACCTCGGAATAACCTGACGGAATGGGAATGGAAGACAAAGTAACATGAAGAGAGGTATGCGAGAACCATACCGATCTAGTGGATGAGACACTCTGGTCGAACGTCAAGGAACTATGGGGTTGTTCGGATCACCGGTAGAAGATACAATTCGAGCAGGCTCAGATGGCGGATCAGGCTCAAGAAGGGGCAAAGTGGGGCGTCATCGTTCATATGCAAGTCCAGCTTTGAATTGGTTAGGAGTCAAGTCATCAAAATGCGACAAAACATGCATCTTAGGCAAAGACTCAACATGAGAAGAAAAGAATAACTGATTTTCAAAGAAGACAACATGACAGGAAATGCAAAATCTGTTAGTATATGGATCATAGCAAACATAGCCTTTGTGTGAAACACTCTAACCCATAAAAGCACATTTAACAGATTGAGCAGATAATTTATGATGTTCATGGGATGGCAAATGAACAAAACAAGCACAATCAAAAGTATGCATATCAAGATAACGAGGATGCTGATGATAAAGATGAAAGTAATGAGTTTCAAAATTCAAGACACTGGACAACAATCTATTAATTAAATAAACTGCTGTAGATAATGCTTCGACCCAAAATTTAGGTGGAACAAATGAGTGGAGCAATAAAGTACGAACAACATCCAACAAATGTCTATTTTTACGTTCAGTGACAGCATTTTGTTGATGTGTATAAGGACAATACCACTGAGAAAAAATGCCTTTTTGTTGGAGAAAATCATGAAACTCACAAGACATATATTCACCACCGGAATCAGACCATAGAATTTTGATTCTGGAAGAAAATTGAGTCTCAACGTAGGCGATGAATTGTTGGAAAATAGAAAAGACCTCAGATTTAGAACGAAGAAAATAAATCCAAGTACACTTGGTATAATCATCAATGAAAGTAACAAAGTATTTATAATTCGCATGTGAGATAACAGGAGAAATTCCCCACACATCAGTATAAATCAAATCGAAACAACTTTCAGCATGACAACCATGAGAAGGAAAAGAAGGAGACTTACTTTTACCTAATTTGCATATGGGGCAATCAAAAGAGAGAGGGGGAGAAAATTGATCTTTATTGCCCAACAAACCAGAGTTTATTAAATGAGATAAAACAATAGAGTTAGGATGACCCAACCGTTTGTGCCATACTTCACCCTTATTGTTGACAGTATTACAAGAAAATGAAATAACAGTAGGAATGGAAAAATGCAAAGGAAATAAACATCCAACTTTATGCCCCTTCGCGAGTATCTTCCCTGACACTTGATCCTACACAAGACAACCATCACGGGAAAAGCGAACATCACTGTTGTTATCAACCAACTGACCTACTAATATGAGACTAGTGGAAAGCTCAGGAGATACAAAAACATCTCTAACTGTGGAATTAACATCCCCAATAGCATGAATAGGTAACTGACTACCATTAGCATTCTGAATGTAGGATGATCCATTATAAGTCTAAACATTGCTAAGTGTATTAGAAGAACTAGTTATGTGATTAGACGCACCTGAATCAACAAGCCACGATAAGAATGGAAGTGAACTGTTACCTTGCAGCCCTAGTGCTGAAAATGCTGAAATAATCCTTTGCTAGACCATCTCAATAGTAAGAGCAGAGGAGTCACCAGTAGAAGTGGAAGAGAGAAACCCACAGTAGCCCAATAAGCATTAGCCTGACGATTTTGGGGACGAATAGGACATTCTTTGATAATATGCCCCGGCTTCTTATAGTAGTTGCAAGATTTCCTCGCACATTGGGCAGCAACATGTCCGTATTCCCAGCAACATGTCCGTATTCCTTGCAACTGAAGCATTGAACTTTCTGCATGTCTCGTCCCTTGCCTTTCCCGTGAGCAGAATAAGCCACTGCATTTGGTATCATTTTATCGTGCTAATAAGTGGTCTATGTGGCAAGACCCTGCCCTCACGAAATAACTCCCCAAAACAAACATCCAAAAAAGGCACTAGATCACGGTTCATCAAATTGGAGTGCGTGGCTTCAAATTCAGGTCGTAACTTCATTAAGAACTAATCTTGCAACCCCAAGGGGTTGGCCCAAGTGGTGAAGGCCTTGGTCTTGGGGTATCACTCTTTTCAAGGTCCAAGGTTCAACACCTCATGGGTGCAAACAATTCTTTGGGGCCACATCCCATAGTGAAAAGTCAGCGATTTAACCAGTTTGGTGTAGGGAAACTTTTGAGGGTGCGGTGCATGGGATCGGGGTTTACTCTGCATGGGTGGATCCGAAGGGCCTTGCTTTGGAGTGCTTCCCCGACATAAAAAAAAAAAAAAAAAAAGAGAACTGATCTCGCTTGCTTTGTTCATGAACTTCTTGCACAACAAAGAGAGATTCTTCCAGTACCTTGGCATAAATCAGGTTAGTAAATTCTCCCAAGAGATTATTAAATCCAGAAAAATAATCTTGAATTGAGAGATTGCCCTGAGTGTAACTGGCAATCTTGTACTCCAACTGAAAATGCTTGGCAGTATTGTCCTGATTGTACACTTTCCTTACGTATTCCCACATAGATTTAGCAGTCTTATATGGCCTCAAATTAAGAACACTAAGAGGATCTACAAATCCTAAAATCCATGTCATCACCCTAGTATCTTTGATCTTCCACTGAGCCAACTTAAGAAGCTTAGTAGGAGCCGGAGCCCTCCCATCTATATGATCCAAGAACAAATAAATGAAATTGAAATTCCCAGGCAAAATAGTTCTTACCTGTGAACTTCATAGTAAAAGAATAGAAAGACATGATGCCAATTAGAGAAAGAAAACAAAGCACAGGTGTAGCCAAAAAAAATACTTGCCCAAGCACCACAGAAGGTGCCGACAGAATTATAGCAGCTGCCAACCAAGCCTAACCTTCACAAATGTGCCGATAGAACCACACCCAGCCAAGGCAAAATTGCCGACAGCCTATAAACAAGAACACAAAGCTCCCAGTCTGATCTCCAAGAGTTATCGCAGCCAAAAAACTTCTCAGATAGTGTCGACAGATCAACAACTGTCACCCACCTGGTAAAAAACCGCAGCCCCTTAAGGAACTCACAGAAAATGCTGACAGTCTTGAAATTGTTGCCTACCAACAAAATAAAATCCCACTAGAAAGAACTAGAAATATTTCAAAGTTACGGCTTTGAAACCATGTCAAATTGGATTGAATACCTCATTTGTGAGGATTTCCTTTCATTATATAGGCACAAGTGTGCATGATACAAGGCTAGAATCAAGCCAAATTTACAGTAATGAAATCTGTCTACAAAAGGAAATTAGGACTATTTACATAATTTGTCTAAGTAAGGAACATGATCTGTCTAAGTAAGGAAGTATATATAATACATATTAGGAAAGGTAAATAAGGAAGGTACTACTATCATTAACCATGCAGACTTGAGCAGTACCAACCATGCAGACTTGAGTAGTATTAATGAAGCACAGGCTTGAGTAATATTAATGAAGCACTACTGTGTGAATGGGGTTAGTTTTGGAGATCTGTTATTGGAGTTAAATATTGGGAAGTCTAGTTAGTGGACTTCTGAGTTGTTGAGGACTTGGGGATCTAGTCTTTAGAGAAGTGCTGGAGTAGTTAGGTAAGGATTCTCAGCTTTATAAACTCATACTAGGAGGTAATATATGTCAAGATTGGTCTGAATACCTCTTTTCATTGATTTCCTTCATTTATATAGAAGAGAGTTACAGAGTGCCAAATGTTCAGCGTGATTCCAGCACCTAATTGCTGCTGGTTTTACTGTACACATACATATTTACACGTTAAGTCTATTTACATCCAGCCTATTTATCTGCTATACTATCTAAATATAGAAAGTTACTCAAAGTATGTGTGTAACATAAAAGTATCTCTGTAACATCCTCCCTCAAATTGGTCCTGGTGGATCAAGAAGCATCAATTTGTCAACCAATAACTGATGTCGGTGTCGAGAAAGAGCTTTAGTAAATGTGTTGGCAGTTTGACATTCAGTGGAAATGTGAGGGAGAGTAATCATATGTTTGTCAAATGATTCACGTATGGAATGGCAATCGACTTCGATATGTTTCGTATGCTTATGGAATACAGGATTAGCGGCAATCTGAATAGCACTGATATTATCAGCATGAAGAGGAGTGGGATGCAGCTAAGGAAAACCAAGTTCCCCCAATAACCCACGAAGCCATGTGATCTCAGAGCATGCAGAAGACATAGCATGATACTCAGACTCAGTAGAGGACTTGGAAACTTTGTCTTGTTTCTTACTCTTCCAAGAAATTAGTGCATTGCCTAAGAACATGCATCAGCCAGTAACAGAGCAATGAGTTTCTGCACATTCAGCCCAATCAACATCACTATACCCCATCAACTGTAAGGAAGATTCTTTAGGAAAGAACAACCCGCCGGTAGAGGTGCCCTTCAGATATTGGATAATGCGGCGGACAACAGCTAAATGAAGATGTCGATGAGCCTGCATAAATTGACTGACTTGCTGCACGACAAATGAAATGTTAGGATAAGTAATTGTCAAATAGTTCAAACTCCCAACAAGCTATCGATATAAGGATGGATCTGATAAAAGCTCCCATTCTTCCTGACGAAGCTTAAGATTTACCTCCAAGGGAGAAAAAATAGAGTTACCCGATTGGAGACCACCCAATGAAATAACATCCTGCGAGTATTTGTGCTGGTGTAACAATATACCAGTTGGAGTAAGCTGCACCTCAAGGCCAAGAAAGTACTACAGGGGACCAAGATCTTTCATGTGAAAAGAGGCCTTGAGATGTTGTTGTAATTGCTTAATTAATTTAGTATCGAAGCCAGTAATCACAATGTCATCGACATATACGAGAAGTAATACGATTCTTGCAGAAGTCTTGCGGAGAAAAAGAGAGGAATCAAATTGACTCTGAGTAAAATGAAAAGCAAGTAGGTTAGAGCAAAATTTGTCAAACCATGAACGCGGAGCCTGCTTCAGTCCATACAAGGATCGGCGTAACTGACAAACCTCTGAGGAATGTGTAGCAAACATGTCGGGAGGTGGTGACATATGGATTTCTTCCTTCAAATCCCCATGTAAAAAACCATTCTTCATATCCATCTGCTGAAGAGACCACCCTTACGATGCAGCAAGTGCCAAGATAGTCCGCACAGTAGTCATTTTGGCAACAGGTGCAAATGTCTTTTCATAATCAATACCATACTCCCGTCGGTTCCCAAGAATCACGAGACGAGCCTTATATCTGTCCAGTGAGCCATCAGCTCGAAACTTGACTGAGTATACCTATTATAACCAATAGGTTTGCCATCAAAGGGACAAATTACAAGGTCCCAAGTGTGATTGTCTTGAAGAGCCTGGATTTCCTCTTGCATGGCTTGCTGCCAACATGCTTGGGTGGATGTCTGAGTATAAGAGTGAGGAATAGAAATAGTGTCGAGAGTGGCAGTAAGTGAGATGTGAGGAAAACCGTACCTATATGGAGGATGTGTAACCCAGGTGGAGTGTCGACGTATAGGAACCGCAGAATCAGATGGCGGATCAGTGTCTGGAAGGGGCGTTGCAGAAGGGGGAAGACATCGATGATACACCGTAGTAAAACAGCAAAGATTGGTCACAAGGTGAGACTCAATGGTCCCTAATAGCCAAGAGATTACCTTGCCATCCTTGACCTCCCATTGAGCAAATTCTTTTTCATCAGTAGGGACCTTAGCAGAATTATCAATATGATTTGATAATACTTTTCCTTTCAAAAGCATCTTAAACTGAAATTCCCATGTAGGAAAATTCTTTCCAGTAAAGCGAATAATGGTATTTTCAATAGACATGATGAAAAAACACTTAAAGAAATATGCTCAAGTAGTCAATCAGATAAGCAGCAAGTCTAACTCAAATTAGGTCCAAAATAAGCCTAAACTAAAAAAGGCCTAAAGTTACGATAACAGAGAGGAGGAGGAGGAGGAGGAGGAGGAGGAGGAAGGGGGGGGGGGGGGGGGGGGGGGGGGGGGGGGGGGAGGTCCTAGTATCACCTGAATGGGAAGCACATTACCTTGAACTCATCCAAAAGTGACTTGCTTAGATCTCTTTCTCATCCTTATTGATTGTGGAGGTATTCACGGAGGCCCAAGGCCCTTCAAATTTGAAAGCATGTGGTTGAAATCAGATGGGTTCCTAGATTGAGTCTGGTAATGGTGGCCTTCTTATCAATTTCATGGCACTCCAAGTTATATCATGTCATGTAAATTGAAGTCTCTGAAAAAAAAAATTGAAGGCATGGAATGAGCAAGTGTTTGGCAATGTGGAAGCTAAAAAAACTACCCTTTTTGAGGAACTCAAAGGATGGGAGGGAGAAGAGGAGGAGAGGGTATTATCTGTGATGGAGAGGGCTCGTAAAACTTAGGCATCTGTGGACCTTGAAAGGGTTTCTCTGTTGGAAGAAATATTTTGGAGACAAAAGTTGAGAGCACTTTGGTTGAAGAAAGGGGATAAATGCAACAAGTTTTTCTATCGGATGGCTAACTTGCATAGGTGGAACAATGCCCATAGAGACGTTGATGGTCCATGGAGTGGCTTCTTCCAACCACACTGAGATCATAGATCACATTGTCAACTACTATAAAAGTTTGCTTTCAGAACAATTCTCTTAGAGACCGAGACTAGATGGACTCCACTTTGATGCTCTTGACTTGCAAGAAGCAGGACAGCATAAGAGGCCTTTTGAAGAAACAGAAATCAGAAAAGTGTTAAGAAGCATGGCGGGTGACAAAGTTCCAGGTCTGGATGGATTTTCTAGGGTTTTTTGTCCAAACTTTCTTGGAAGTGATCTAAGAAGATTTGATAGGGTCTTTAATGAATTCCATGAAAATGGTATGTTTGAAAAGAGTCTCAATGCAACATTTATTACTCATTCCAAACAGACCTAGCATTGTAGAGGTAAAAAATTATCGCCCTTTAGTTTTGGTGGAATTTACAAGATCCTTCTGAAAGTTTTGGCGAATAGATTGAGCATGGTAGTTGAGAAGTTAATCTCAAAGCCTCAAAACGCCTTTGCCCAAAGGAGGCAAAATCTTGATTTGGTGCTTATCGCCAACAAATGATTGGATGGTAGACTCAAGTTAGGAGTGCAAGGACTCTTGTGTAAGCTTCATATGGAGAAGGCCTATGACAGAGTCAATTGGAGATTTTTGCTCTAAATGCTTGAGAGATGTGGCTTTGGCTTGAAATGGTGTTCTTTGATCAAACAGTGTACTCTACTATTTGTTTTTCTGTCTTGGTGAATGGCACACCAAAGGGCTTTTTTAAAAGTGCATGAGGCTTGAGATAAGGTGACCCTCTATCTCCTCTACTTTTTGTTTTTGTAATGGAAGCTTTTAGCAAGATGATTTCAAAGGTTGTGGAGGGTGGGTTCTTATCTGGATTCATGGTGGGGGAGGCAAATCCTAGCTCATTTCACATATCTCACCTATTATTTTTTGATGATACCCTAGTCTTTTGTGCTAGTCGTGATCAAATTCGATCTCTGAGGGCACTCCTTTTATGCTTTGAAGCTATTTTGGGATTGGAGGTGAACTTGGCTAAATCAGAAGTAGTCTCAGTGGGGAATGCTCCGAATGTGGAGAGCATGGCCCACATCTTGGAAAGCATGATATCCCAACTACCGATGAAATATTTGGGTCTTCCTTTCGATGCCTCATTCAAATCGAAATCTATTTGGGATGTAATAGAAAAAATGGAGTGGAAACTGGCTAGTTGGAAGAAGATGTACCCATCTAGAGGTGGAAGGGTCACATTAATCAAAATTACCATATCCAACTTGCCAACCTACTTTCTATCACTATTTCTTCTTCCCACCAAGGTGGCTCATCGCATGGAGAAACTTCAAAGGGAGTTCTTTTTTTTTGGGGGGGTTGGGGGGGAGGGGTTTAAATTCCATTTGGTAAAATCTAAGATCTAGTGTTCTCGTATCTCGGAAGGAGGATTGGGTATTCAGAACTTGCAATGGGGAGGATGGCTACGGACTTTGGTGAACCATGGGGAGGATGGTGATTGAATGAGGTAAGTGGGCCATATGGGATGAGACTATAGAAACACATAAGAAGAGAATGGGTCACATTCAAGAAATATCCGTTTTGAGGTGGTTGATGGATCCCCCTATCTTGGAAGGAGGATTGGGTATTTAGAACTTGCAATGGGGAGGATGGTTATGGAGTTTGGTGAACCATGGGGAGGATGCTGTTCGAATGAGGTAAGTGGGCCATATGGGATGAGACTATAGAAACACATAAGAAGAGGATGAGACACATTCAAGAAATATCTGTTTTGAGGTGGGTGATGGATCCAAAATCAAATTTTGGCATGATGTATGGTGAGGTGAAAGGACACTCAAGGAAGCTTATCCGAATTCTATGGCATAGCAAGAAGGAAAGTAGCCTCAGTTGTGGACCTCTTAATCCTATCTAATGGTAATCTCCAATGGAACATTACATTTTTTAGAGATGCACAAGATTGGGAAGTTGACGTATTCTCGAGTTCTATGATCTAGTGTACTCCACCCGTATAATGAAGGGAGCTGAAGACAAGATCTTTTGGCACCCTTATAAGAAAGGGAAGTTCACAGTCCGTTCCTACTATCATGCCATGACCATGCATAATATAAATCCATTTCCATGGAGGAGAATTTGGAAGACGAAAGCACCCTTGAAAGCAATTTATTTTGTGTGAACAGCCTCATTAGGGAAGATACTCACAATAGACAACCTACGGAAATGCCACATCATAGTCATGGATTGGTGTTGTATGTGCAAAAAGAGTGGAGAATCCGTAGATCATTTGTTACTACATTGTGAGATTGCTACGACCATGTGGAATGATTTCTTCGCTCGGATACGATTAGCTTGGGTGATGCCGAAAAGGGTAATTGGCCTCCTAGCTTCTTGGTGAAGTATCCGGGGCAACCCTAAGATTGCAACAATGTGGAAGATGGTCCCAATTTGCCTATGGTGTTGTATTTGGAGGGAGAGAAATGCAAGAAGCTTTGAAGATCGAGAATAGTCAATGGATGAGCTTAGAAGTTTATTTTTCAATACCATACTCCATTGGTCGATTGTAATTGATTTTAATGGCATGTCTTTTCATGACTTCCTTGTATCGCTAAACTAGCATGCATAGGCGACGCTCTTGTATATGTCCCATATACTTGGGCCTTTGTCTATTTTATGCACAATAAAAAAATTTTTATTGATAAAAAAATAATATAAAGTTTGAATAGAGTGGATGAACTAAGTATTTTTATCTTTTAAAATTTTACCCCTAGAGGTTGCCTTTCCAGAGGTGCACTTGCGGGGAACTCCTTATTGAGGGCTTATGCACCCCTGGGATTGGTTGGGACTTTGTTCTTGAACAACCAATGCCAATAAAAAAAATTGTTTTGTGTCTACATCTCTTTGCACATTTCTGACTATGCTGCGTATTCTTAAATATATTTTTTCCATTTATTTTTTTGCAAAGTTAATAATACAACCGAATTGGAATTCTGAAAGTTTTATATAACTATTGTTTAAGATTATCTTCTAGTGTTCTAACTTGTGTTGCTAATGATCTTCAGGTTTTTGATAAATGCATTAAGGGAGAACTAAGAGGAAAGACCAGAGTCCTTGTCACAAATCAGCTACATTTTCTCTCACAGGTCGATAGAATCATTCTGGTCCATGAAGGTGTGGTGAAAGAGGAGGGAACATTTGAGGAGCTTTCTAATGAAGGCATACTGTTCCAAAAGCTAATGGAAAATGCGGGAAAGGTGGAAGAATATAAGGAAGAAAAGGAAGAGGTTGATACCATTGATCCTAAGACCTCTTTGACGCCTGTTGCAAATGGATCGGTGAGCGATTTTTCGAAGAATGCAAACCCTACAAATAAAGTGAAGGAAGGCAAGTCTGTTCTTATCAAGAAGGAAGAGCGTGAAACTGGCGTTGTCAGTTTGAATGTCTTGAGAAGGTAACAAAATGGCACCTTAATTTATGTGGCAATTCTGTTAGTAGAAACTGTACTTTTTTAGTTTATTGAAAATGAGAAATTAAATTAGTAATGATGATTGATTAAAAAGATAAATGGTCAAAATTTTTGAATTTTTAATAGGATATGCAGTTCTTCTAGATCCTCAAGCGTTGCCATAGAAAATTATTTGATTTATTCTGCATCACCCTTAAAACCTTGAAAAACTGAGGCAAATCAAATTTTATTATTTCTTAATGGTTATATAGTGGGATTCTTATTGGAACAGGGGCCTTGATGCTTTTCTCATGCTAAAAACTGGTTGCATTGTGTTTCTTTATTCCTTAACCTTCTAAATATGAACAACATGCATACTTCCTTTTCCAATATGGATATTCCTTCCATCATCCACATTGAATCAAACTCGGAGTCCTAAAATGAAACCATTCAACTACTATGCTAAAGTATCCAATAGATTATGAAGCAGTGTTTCAAGAACCATAAATTCAAAATGCAATTCTCAAGAAGAGCTCATAATTTTTAAGGGATTTTAGATGTGTGAGGTAAATTGCACATGGATTGGAAGCCATAGATGATCGAGATAGAGACAGAAGATTTTGGAACAATAAATATTGAGATTATAAAGATATGCAAAATGTAGGAGAGAGAGAAATTAAAACAGAAGAAGAATGATAGAAAAAAAAATAGGGGTGATGGGAGAATGGAAAGAGACGATTTCTCCACTGAATGTTTGATATGGGATCGTATACCATAAAGTCTGTGCTTAATGATTTTCTCTTCAGTTAACCTGTTTGTAATGGCTTCTTTTGAAAGACTTGATCCAATTTTTGGGTACAGGTATAAGGATGCATTAGGGGGCCTATGGGTGGTTATGATACTATTTACATGCTATGTCCTTACTGAAGTTCTACGAGTTTCAAGTAGCACATGGTTAAGCCATTGGACTGATCAAGGGACTTCGGCGGGATACAATCCTGGTTTCTACAATCTGATCTATGCGTCTTTATCATTTGGTCAGGTATGAGTACAGTTAAACGATAATTGGCGTAAATTTTTATAGTAAACTCCATGGAACACATGCTGCCCCCCTTCTTTTGTATGGCTTAAGTTCAGTATTTCCTGCTATTTTGAAAAGTTGGGTGTTTATGTCTGTTACATTTACTTATGTCTGATTTCCGCTGGAAAGATCTGGGCTTTTAAATGTATTTGTATCCCATTCGTTTTCTGGTTTCAGGTTTTGGTGACATTGGTGAACTCGTATTGGTTGATCATATCAAGTCTCTATGCTGCCAGACGGTTGCATGATGCCATGCTTGAATCCATACTAAGGGCTCCGATGGTCTTTTTTCAAACCAATCCACTTGGACGGATCATCAATAGATTTGCAAAGGACTTAGGGGACATAGATCGAAGTGTTGCTACATTTATGAACATGTTTCTTGGCCAAGTGTCGCAGCTCCTTTCTACTTTCATCTTGATAGGAATTGTGAGCACAATGTCTCTATGGGCCATAATGCCACTTTTGGTTTTGTTTTATGCGGCCTACCTATACTATCAGGTATGGAAAAATCTCATATTTCAGTTCTTCATGCTCTTTGCGTTTATGGGACTCATAAGTTATATTCTATCAATATATTGAGTGAAATCAGATTCATGTTGCATATAAGTAAATGTTGCACAAGTCCAAAAGAAGTTCAAGTTCATTGGCAGCAGATATAATGGTAACACAGATGCTTCCTTGATTTTATCTAAACAGAAAGCAAACATTCAGATGAGATCAACCATCTAATTGCTCAAATTTGTTTGGCTTTGGTTTATCCTTTTCTCACGTGTTGCCCGGTATATCTCCAAATCAATAAATATTTTCTTCTACCCTCATGTAACTTTTTCAAAGCTTCCTCGTGTCTTTGAAGTTCTCAAACATGTAGCAATCACTTTGGTTTGGTAGTGCCAGCTAATGACACTCTGTAGCGGATGACTGACCCATCTCATCTGATGTTCATGTTGTTTTCTTAGTTTCTATGGACGGTTCTTTTTGTGATTTTGTAACTTTCCAAAGGTTATATTAAGTTGAAGTGTCTCTCTCTCTCTCTCTCTCTCTCTCTCTCCCTGATGAAACTGTGAGAGTGGGCTGCAGAATATGGGGCAGCAATCCCGCTGTCCATATCCCCATCCTTCCTTTTTGAAGTGCATAATTCTTCCTTTTCTCTGCTCCCCTTCCCCTCATATTGGGGCAGAGGTACCACTTGATGAGAAAGGCTAGTGATAACTTGGAGTCCCTCTCTGATCACAATAAACTGGATTAAATTTTTTAGTCCTTCACTGTTCATACACACTTCTACTGGCGAGCGTTTTATTTTCAAGAAGTGATATTGATATTTAAAGTGATCATCATTTTCTTTCTTTAGAGCACAGCACGGGAAGTAAAGCGCTTAGACTCCATCAGCAGATCTCCTGTTTATGCGCAATTTGGAGAAGCACTGAATGGTCTAGCAACCATTCGTGCATACAAAGCTTATGATCGGATGGCGGACATCAATGGGAAGTCTGTGGACAACAATATTAGATTTACCCTTGTGAACATGAGTGGAAACCGCTGGCTAGGAATTCGTTTGGAAACATTGGGAGGCCTCATGATTTGGTTTACAGCCACTTTTGCTGTCATGCAGAATGGGAGAGCAGAAAACCAGCAGGCATTTGCATCCACCATGGGCCTTCTTCTTAGCTATGCTTTAAATATTACGGGTTTGCTGACTGGTGTACTCAGACTTGCAAGTTTGGCTGAGAATAGTCTAAATGCAGTTGAGCGGGTTGGCACATATATAGATTTGCCTCCTGAGGCTCCTCGTATTATTGAGAGCAACCGCCCCCCTCCTGGATGGCCTTCTTCAGGATCCATTAAGTTTGAGGATGTTGTCCTACGTTATAGGCCTGAACTTCCTCCTGTCCTGCATGGATTGTCTTTCACAATTTCTCCAACTGACAAGGTGGGAATTGTTGGAAGGACTGGGGCTGGGAAATCTAGCATGCTCAATGCTTTATTTCGTATCGTAGAACTGGAAAGGGGAAGAATATTAATTGATGATTATGATGTTGCTAAGTTTGGACTGGAAGATCTACGTAAAGTTCTTGGAATCATACCACAGTCCCCAGTTCTCTTTTCAGGTACACTGACCACAATCTCTCCTTAAATTGGTATGACAGCTGGGTGTGCTTGGCTCCTCCTCGTTTATTTGACTTCAACCTGGTTTTCTCTTTTCCTTAATGGCAATGTTTCATTGGATTCAAGAGATTTACTCCACTTTCTTAAACTGCAGTTCTAGGACTACTCTCATAAAGTGACCTTATTTATTTATTTATTTTTCCTTTTCAATTCTGAACCGTTTTATCCAGATTAACAGTGAGAATGGTTGCACTTGAGGCCCAGTTTTTAAAGAATGCCCTAGTGTCCAGATCCATGACCTAATCATGGTCAACATGTGCACCGTCATGACTTTTAATCTCCAAAAAATGTGTCTGGTTGCTTGTTTCTATTATTATTTTTGTACTTACAGAAGGCATATGTTTGCTAAAACTGAAGGGAAGGGGTAAATGCAACTTTGAATTGCAAATCAGGGTGAATATTCCATGTTCTACTAATGGATTTTCTCTAAATAAAACTCGGCTATTGGTAAAATTAACCCATAAAATGGCCCACAACCAGCAATTTAGGAATTACGAAAACACTCATAACTCTTGGCAAACCAAAAAAAGAAAAATTATTGCTGACAATCACTTATTCTTGGACTGAAAAGACTACTTTCTTGATTTTTTTTGGGCTTAGACTTCAAAAAAGGATGACATAAAACCATGCTAATTCTATAGATGTGGCATTAATGGGTTCATGTCCAACTTATTGATCAGTATACTTAATGGGTTATTCAGTGTACAGTACAACTATGTTTCACAGTTTCACTTGTGTTAATGAATGTTTGCTCATTGTGTCATGGATTAACCCAACTTCCAGCTATGTCATGTTTAGGACAAGTATCACACGGCCCTAATATTACAAGAGGCTATATTTTTATTTTTCTGATTAGAGCCTTTGCTTTTCAAGTTGACTATTTTAATTAATTAAAAGACATGAATGAAGTAGCATTTCTTTTCTAATATCGACCTTATAACTTTCCAGGATCTGTGAGATCTAATCTTGATCCTTTCAATGAGCACAATGATGCTGACCTTTGGGAGGCATTAGAGAGGGCACATTTGAAGGACGTAATTAGGAGGAATTCTTTTGGTCTGGATGCTGAGGTAAATGCTTATTCTTTTTAACTAGATGATTTAGGTTGTGAATGTAAAACGCTACTTCATAAGTCACCCGTTCTGGAGGATTTTCTTGTTTGATGAATATACTTTCTTCTCGCCCATTCTGGATGACTGTGTTCTTCAATTAATTTACCTTCTTCCTCACTCTTCAACTATTGATTGTCTTTAGGGTTTCATTTTATTTTTAGCCTCAAATATGTCGAGAGGCATTTCTATAATTTTTACCAGAAGTAGCTTATATCCTCGTGATTTTTAAAATTTAAAAGAAAAATGTAACTGTTAACTGAGAGTGACCTTCTTGTATATCCTGTGAAGGTTTCAGAAGCAGGGGAAAATTTCAGTGTTGGACAGAGGCAACTATTAAGTCTTGCTCGGGCATTGTTGCGGAGATCAAAAATACTGGTTCTTGATGAGGCTACTGCAGCAGTTGATGTTAGAACTGATGCCCTTATTCAGAAAACTATTCGAGAGGAATTTAAATCATGTACAATGCTTATTATTGCTCATCGACTGAATACCATCATCGACTGTGACCGGATCCTTCTGCTTGATGCTGGTCAGGTGTGTGTTGTGAGCTTTTCCAGCTCATTTCTTTCTTCTTGTTATTGGTGGTTTTTTGCTGCTGTAATAATTGTGTTTAATGATGAGAAATGCTGAAAGTTTGAATGAGTCGAACTTGAGAAACCATGACATTTTTTAAGCCGATTTTGTTTGACCTTCAATCTTTAGCTTCATCTAGTTTCTTTGTTGATATAAAATTCATGTGTGTTTCAGGTTTTAGAATATGATACCCCAGACAAACTGCTGTCAAATGAAGAAAGTGCTTTCTCTAATATGGTTAAAAGTACAGGGGCAGCAAATGCTCAATACTTACGCAGCTTGGTACTTAGGGTAGAAGAAGAAAACAAGTTGACAAGAGAGAACAACCAGGTTGATAGACAGAGGAGATGGCTTGCCTCTTCCCGATGGGCTGCTGCTACCAAGTTTGCCATTGCTGTTAGCCTTAGCTCATCACAGAATGATCTTCAACGTCTGGAAATAGAAGATGAAAACAATATCCTCAAGAAAACAAAGGATGCGGTGATAACTCTACAGAGAGTTTTGGAAGGAAATAATGACAAAGTAATTGAGGAGTCACTTGATCAATACCAGATCTCAAGAGATGGATGGTGGTCAGCTCTTTACAGGATGGTTGAAGGTACAATTGAAATTCCGATAGTATTATCAATTTAAACGAGCTACACACATCTAACTTGGTGGATGGATTCATGCATGAATTTTTAATAATGGTGAATTTTGTACAGTTGGATATTATCTTCATCTTTTTCACCTTTTGTTTCTAGGCGCTTTTTTTATTTGTTGGAGGGCGAGAGTCCTTGGCATATTAACTGGGTTTATATTTATATCTAAAACTTCTGGGAAAAATCTGTTGGTTACATAACTGGGGTGCCAATAATACCTGAAATTATAATTCCTCATGTCTCGTCCAAAAGGGAAAAAAACCAGAATTTCTTAGAAATACCCTATACCAACAATACAATCATTACAGCCCATGGACTTGAGGTTCTTCCTTAGTTAAAATGCATTCTTATTTGTGTTGCATTTTAAACGTCATTTTTTCGTTTTCATTTTTCTTTTATCTAGGCCACTAATGCCACATGTTACTTATAATAGGTAGATAAATACATGCTACAAGTCACATGATCCCTTGCAAACTGTTTGATGGTTGTACTGGGAAGGATTTGTGCTTTAATCAAGAATATGATTTGTTTTAAAAACAGATTATCCCAAAGAAATCCATACTGTTAACATGTTTTACGTTTGTAGCAACACCATCTAATATATCTCTATTTTCCAGGACTTGCTGTGATGAGTAGGTTAGCTCGGAACAGACTTCAACATTCAGAGTATGATTTTGATGACAGATCTATTGACTGGGACCGTATTCAAATGTAGGTGCTACGGATGTTTTAGTTAACAGGTTCCGTAGTCATACCTAAACCGATGCATTTGCACACGCACTGACTGTAATCACTATTTTTGTGATTATCTCTTATGTCTTTCTTAATGTTCAAGCAAACAAGGGAGAGGATTGCGAAGCATTATATGACACACTATACTTTGTAAGCTTCGTTTTGAATCCTAGGTTGAATTGGTCATCCTTCATAAAAATTAAGGATGACTTTGATGAATATGCATTAAGCTTGTTTTATCTGTAATTTTGGACCATGAATGTAACTATTGAACTGAATTGTTTAAAAGGAGCCAATAATGAGCCTTGAATAGTTATGCTGGTAACTTTATAAAGTTGCCAACACAACGAGTGTTCGGATGCAAGAGTTTAGTTGTTCTTCTGCTGTTGTCATGTAATCGTACATCAGGTTATGGCATCGAGGAAAGTCCATTTCCATCTTGAATTCCAATTCCTTGGAAGCCAATAGCGGATAAGGTTTTATCATGACCTTGTTCATTTCAACATGATTTTAGAAAAACAAAATCTCGAAAATTAAACCATGTTCGAAGGTAAACAATCGGGCTCGTGTGAATCTTCTCCAGCACTACCCCATCAATAATTATAGCGGAAAGGGTGTTCGTGATGAAAAGGAAGCATCAACTGAAAAGTCAAATAGCACTTTCTCTGTTACCGTCTTTAAGCGTGGTAAATTCCAAAGAACATCTACCAGGCCAGCTATGAGCGAGGTCCACGCTCCACATGCATGCCCTTGCAATGGCAATTTGCTGAGTCATAACTTTATGCTTGTTCAGAATGAAATAAAGTTAGGTACTAAACCTCTTGGCAGTATCAGGCCGTCAAAGTTTCATTATTGGCACGAATGGTGAGGCTGACCGACGTGACCGTGTTGTGATGTGTCTCATTTGCTAGCATTTTGCAAGTTAGATAGGTGGGTATCATCCTTTCACTATCATTTATTACTTACAAACGATCTAAAATTTTTTATTTTTTTAATATATAATTTTATTAATAATCACTTCTTTATTCTTTAATTATTAAATAAAATTAAAAATTAATAAAAATATTTAATAAAAAAATAATAAATAAGTAATAAGAAAGTTCTAATTCTATCCTTTTTCAAGATATTTTAAAAGTATTGGCAATGAATTTTTTATTTTTATATGTAAAATTATATTTTTTAAAAATTAATTTTGAATATGAAGAAAAATTTCTACATTAAATTATGTATTTTTTAATGATAAAGAGAGAAGAGAAAAAAAAAAGAGAAAAAAGAGAATTGAGAGAAGAAAAGAAATAATAAAATATAATTTAAAAAAGAAAAATATGAATAAATTAATGTAAAATATTTTAAAGATATATTTTTTAAATTTAAAGATAATGATAAAAATAAATAACTCTCAAACCTCGTGACTAGGCAGTCAAAATTTCATTATTGGCACGAATGGTAGGCTGACCGACGTGACCGTGTTGTGATGTGTTAAGGTGCACAATTATAGACTGGGGAAGCAGACAAAATTAGCACGTGGGGAGAGAGCAATTTTCGTAATCATATTGTGATTATTTTCTGTCCTTTTCCTAGTGTGTATGACTACGTAAGCCATGACTCTTGCGTTCGCATCACACTTTTCTCCGCTTCTATTGTATTATTTGAAACGAAAATGTTTGTATATGTTACCTGATTTTGACTTTCCATCTTATTTTATTACGAAAACAAACGACATCTGATGTTTACTTTTTATTATTTCAAATTTTTACATATGTTAAAAAAAATATTAAAAAATAAGAAGTCAAATTTGTGGCTTCCAGCTGTCATTGGCAGCCTATAGCATCACTCTATTTGAAACTACATATACCCACAGGCCACAGACCATGCGTGTGGCTGCTAACAGAGTCTCTTCTCTGTGTTTCGTTCTTTCTTGTGCTGAAGCTGCTTAACGGTACAAACTTCTCTTTTATCATTACTTTTTCACTATCATTCACACACAATATCTACATCACCTCATTATCAAACGCAAGGTAATTGTTGTGGAAGTTCTTGTTGTAATCCTTGTTGGTGCGCTTACTGAACTGCTGCATGCTCTTGTTCTTAACACCGGTTATCTTCTCGATCTCTCTTTTTACTAAATATTGACAGGAAGAAAATTAGTGGGTGGGGAGAGAGAGCAATTTTCGTAATCATATTGTGGTTGTTTTCTGTCCTTTTCCTAGTGTGTAGTAGGACGGCTACGTGAGCCATGACGCTTGCATTGCTTCTTAGAAGAACTGAAAAATGATTGGTGCAAGGGTTTTGGTGCAGAAATTGCGCAAAAATGATGCGGTGGCAGGTGTGCGCAATTCCTGCACCAATTTTCCGTCCTTCGCGACGTGCTTCTGTCTCACTACCCTTTTCGGCTTTTGTATGTTGTATTATTTGAAGAAAAATGATAGGCTATCTATTACTTGACAATTTTATAATTTTAGATTAAAATAATCTATTTTTTACAATTTTAATTTGACTTTTATTTTAGTTTGATGGATTTAAATATTAAAAAAATATTATATTATTAAGAATATGGTAATTCACTTGTAAAGACATCACTTCTGAAAATGTTTGTATATGTTACCTGATTTTGACTGTCCCTCGTATTTTATTACGAAAACAAACGAGATCTTATGTATATATTTTACGAGCAATGCTACCTACAATCATTTTTACGTATTTTTTGTGCACTCCACTGATATGATTAGTTGGATTAATTTTTTTTTAATATTTAACCAATCATATCACTGGAGTGCATAAAAGAGTGTACAAAAATGATTGTACATAGAATTTTTAATTTTTTATTATTTAAAATTTTTAAATATGTTAAAAAAAATATTAAAAAATAATAATAAGTCAAATTTGTGCATTCCAGCTGTCATTACCGGGCAGCCTATCATCACTCTATTTGAAACTACATATACCCGAGCATGCATGCCACGCTCTGCTAACAGAATCTCTTCTTTGTGTTTCGTTCTTTCTTGTGCTGAAGCTGCTTAACGTGCTCTTTGAGCAGTGGAGTGTTCTGTACTAGTTTGGGTAGCGGAATGTTACGAGAATTGTCTATTATTATTCATTATTTTCTCCTTATTTTTTCTTATTTTATACTATTATTTACTATTTTATTATTATTATTTTACTATCTGTCACAAAATATCTGACATGACTTCGTTACCCAAACTCAATTGGTTATGGATGTTCTTCAGCTCTTGTTGTAATCCTTGTTGGTGCGCTTACTGAACCGCTGCTCTTGTTCTTAACACCGGTTATCTTTTCTCTCTTTTTACATATTGAAAATGGAGGATTTGTAGTCATGGGTTCTGCATGTTTTACGTGGTAGTTGAAACTATAGTTTCTAGTTAACTGAACTATGTGCTTCCGTTTTTTGTGTACTTTGTCTCGTCTTCTTGTTGCACTTAATTCTGATCTGTTCAAAAATCACACAAGACCATAAAGAGAATATTTAAGTAGTTCGGCAACTTGTCTACCTCCACTGAAGCCGAAACTCAATATTTTCATTATGTTTGTACAAAATTATAAACACTCATAAACATTAAACAATTCTCTATCTCTCAAAATGACCCTCTGTTCTAGGTTCCTCCAGAATCTATATTTCGTCCACAGTCATGTCTTGATCTCTCACCGCAATGAGGATAATCTTAATCTTCAACAAATGACCTCATTTTATAGGAAAAGTCATGGGGGACAAACTCCCACACTTCTTGATCAAGAGGGAGCCTCCTTTCGGTGCATGCAAATTTTAGTCAATATTTGCTGCTAGAAACTTCTGGTGAATGGGTGGGTGACTGCAACTTCAAGTGACATTTCATACTTGGGAGGTTTTCTAACACTTCTTTCACCTTTTCTTTTTTCTATGGTCCATTGCTTGAGAAAGTTTTGTTAGTACTGGCAGAAGAGAGATGGGTTTGTGTCCCTTCATGTATAGTAGAGTTATTTGATAAAGATTTACTTAAAACTCAGCTCAGTTTTCCTGTTTTAATAAGTATGATTTACTCTTGTTGCAGGAGGTGCATGGAGGGCTAGCTGGTGGTTGTGGAGTAAAATACTAAGAATTGAGTATATGAAACACCCAATAGCTGTGTCCAGCAAAAGGAAACATGAGTCTGTAATGAGACCTCGCTGCTGAATATTTGTGAAATAGGGACCAGATCATGGCTTTTGAGCCATTACTTTGGTACTGTCGGCCGGTGGCAAATGGGGTATGGACCAAAGCAGTAGATAGTGCTTTTAGCTCATACACACCTTGTGCCATTGATACTCTAGTGATCTCCATTTCTCATTTGGTTTTCCTTGGCCTTTGCTCTTACCGAGTATGCCTGATAAAGAATAACTCCAAAGCTAAACGGTTTCAGTTGAGGTCGAATTGCTACAATTATATGTTGGGGTTGTTGGCTGGTTATTGCACTGCCGGGCCTTTATTAAGGTTGATGTTGGGCTTTTCAATCTTTAATCTGGATGGACAGACAGGCTTTGCTCCTTTTGAGGTGAGTTTTCATATTTTCTTGGTTTATGCTTCTTTCTATCTTGTCAGATCTTATGGCAGTACTTTCAAATCCTAAACGCAAAATTAAATGGGATTCAAATTTGAAAGCTGTTAACTTGAATTTGTTGTAAAATGTTTGATGTTTAAATGTCAGTATGATAATTGTTATCTCCAATTCCCGTTGGAGTTAATTGCAATATTACATTACCGAATACCATTGAAGTCGATTCGACTGGAATGTGTGATGTGAATTATTTTGTTCTCTTGCAGGTCATTTCTTTGATCATCGAGGCTGTTGGTTGGCTCTCCATGCTGATAATGATTGGCTTAGAAACTAAAACATACATTCGAGAATTTCGGTGGTATGTGCGGTTTGGAGTCATTTATGTTTTGGTAGGCGATGCCGTGCTGCTCAATCTTATTCCTTCTGTGAGCAGTTACTACAGTAGGTTGGCTTTTCTCCCATTTATCAAATGCAATTCTTAAGAGAAAATCACTCACACACACACACAAAATACATAAAACGAAAGCATTTTAATTTTTTTTGTCGTATATTGTTGGTACGAAGATGATAATTATAGATTTAAACCTCTTCAAGAAATTCAGTGGTGTACTGATGGTTTGCAGTGAGCCATGATCAATCAACATGGCAACTGCCGATAGGATACACGTTAGTGGCACTGCTTTCTGGAGTGGAAAACCATTCATTCTTGCAGTACGACTGTCATACTTACCATGTTATCCTACTCATGCAGATTTGCTTTGTATTTGTACATCAGTACGGTTTGCTGCCAGGTCTGTTCCCTTTTTTTACTTTGTTCCTCCCCTGTAACAGTTATGTGGTCCATCTCCCGTTCTTATATTAGTTTTAATTTGTGCTGTTTTAGCCTGTCATAAATGTTGGATGTATAAGCTTTGTATATACATAGGCTCTAAAGCAGTTCACGTGCCAAATGCCTTGGAAGGCTTCAGGGACTTCTGCCTTGGTCTAAAGAAATATGCAGTGAGCAATTATATATCTTAATTGAAAAAAAATTTGAAATGGATAATATGATAATAAATTAAAATGGGAAACTGTAAAAATATGAACTCTGTAGTAAGAACATCAATGTTGAAGCACTCCTCGTATGCTGCACTTTTGAAGTGAATTTGTAAATCTGATAGACCACTTACATGGTCTTGCCGGTTTCTGAAGGTAGGCATTGGACACGTGGTTGTTAGCTGCATCTTTGTTACCATCTATAGCATGGGGCTTGGCGTTCTAGTCTAAGTGTGAAGTCAAGTTGGCTGCATATCTCAACCTTCTTTACAATTCTTATAAAAGACCACACACCCCAAAAGCTTAAGGTACTAGAAAATTGGCCATTGCATCTTCCAATCTGGTCTAAAAGTCTACTTTAAAACCATTTTATCTTAAAAAGCTTAAGCTATTATAAAATTGGCCAATAATGTACATCAAGCTCATACAGACACTGTCCCCCCTCACATGTAGGTTCACCAAATAGCAAAAAAGACCTTGAGCCTTGCATGTGGAAAACAGAACAGAAGAATCTAATAGAATGGAGGTTAGAGTTACAAAACATGAGTGACGGACCTCAAAGAAAACATAGTTTTGATACCATGCCCGAAACCATCTATCTCAAAAATTTAAGCCATTAGAAAGTGAACTTACATACACACTAATCTTGACAGCATTCTGGACCCTGGACTAACCCCAGTATTATACTCAGTAGGCCATTGCAACTCCTTGTCATGAGCTCAAATAACAATGGCCACGGTTGGGATTAAGATATGTGGTATCTTTGTGAGTGACAGAGTCAGTTTACAATTACACCTACCCTTCTTAGATATTAGAAATCTTGTTTTTTATTTAACTTGTGTTGAAGCATGTAGATACGTCTGAGATTTATTTCTACTATTTTGATTTAGGTTCTATTTGGAATTCTTCTTGTTGTTTATGTCCCAAATCTGGATCCTTATCCGGATTACGTTCTGATGCAAGCTGAGTCTCTTCATGATGTCGACTACGAAGCACTGCCTGGAGACGAGAAAATTTGTCCTGAGAGGCATGTCAATATATTTTCAAGTGAGTACTTCCTAAAGTGACTGGTCTTTAATGCCATAAGTTCTCTGATTTTGTAGCATTTCGTCATTTCATGAATCATTGGCTTATTACTGAATAGGGAGATAAGAATGGTGTACACTTTGAACACAGCACTGTAAGTATTTGACAGTTTGTGAAGGATTTTAGTCTCCAGATTTTCTCTATTTTATGAACCCAAAAAGATTCCAGAAGCCCACACCCATTTATAAACCTAGTTGTTGGGTCTTTAAAGCTATCCCGGGTACCCCTAGAGATGTCTTGGGATGGAAGCTAGGATTTCCTCTAAACTTTCATTGCGTGTACCCTAGTGATGGGAGATCAAACCTACAATCTTTTTTTATGATTAAGTGCATAATTGTGTGGGATTTACCTGCTTACCCTTTAGTTTAATTTCTGTAGGAATATCTTTTGGATGGATGACTCCACTCATGCAGCAGGGTTACAGAAAACCCATCGTAGAAAAGGATGTTTGGAAGCTAGACACATGGGATCGGACTGAAACACTGTTTGAAAAGTTAGCATCATGCTGCCACCTTTTCACGTGCATCTTCATGAGTTCATCTCAAATTGTGAAATACGTATAGTACTGGTGATTTTGCAGGTTCCAGAGGTGTTGGATTGAAGAATCCCAAAAGCCCAAGCCACGGCTTTTGAGAGCCTTGAACAATAGTCTTGGTGGAAGGTATGACCTACACTTTTTATGATTTTAATTTTCCTACACTAAATGGTCATTAGACTTAACCTTTCCAACCTATAATTGTATCATAAATATCTTGTGTAGGTTTTGGCGGGGAGGTTTTTTCAAGGTAGCATGCTCATTCCCCCCATGTGTCCTGGATAATTTATGATGGCATTGTTGCCCACCACTAGTCATCTGCCTTACTATATATGTTTCAGTTGTATGTCTGTGATCTACTGTGTTTTTGGGAAAAAAAAATGAAGATCATCTTATTTTCAGCATTTAGAGGACAAACTTATCTGACTTAATCATCTTAACTGGCTATATTCATTATGTAGCATATGTGATCTCATAAAGTGAAATGAAAGGATCTTGGTGTGCCATCAATGGGAGCCAACTAGATGTTACCAAATAGGCACTTTTCTGAGCATCCTTTTGCATTGATATATTTCTAAAGTTTTCTTATGAGCAGGTATCTGGCCCTGATATTTTGTATATGAAAATTTGAAGTTTACTAAATGAGGACTTTTAAAATGATGCTTTCGCCTGGATCTTGATGCATGGATATCATACTTTTAGTGCGATACGTAAAACTGGAAGTTTACTTTGGAAATTCAGAATAAAGTTATAGTGGGGCCAGAGTTTTGAAATGCTACATGTGAAAAATAATTTTCAATTCTCTATTTGACTGGGAGCTTATTATTTGTCGATCATGTGTTAGATTGGCAATGATCTTTCGCAATTCGCCGGGCCAATTCTATTGAATCATCTTTTAGAGGTCAGTTACTTTCTTTCCATGGCTTTATTGATAAGTGATGCAATCTATTTCATTTATTTGCCACCTAAAGGAGTTTCTTTTGTGTTAATTTCATTAATTTTTATATAAAAAAGCTGTGCTTTTCAATGCTAGCTTGAAGTAAAGAATAATGTTCCATGTTTATTTGATCTAATTGAAGACCTCATAAATCTAATAATTTGACAAGATTATGGCCTCAGTTTGTGATCCATTGGTTTCATAATGAGGAGAGAAATCTTCCTGATGTCGTTAAAAGTAAGGAAGCTGGAAGGAGAATGGAAATTACTTTTATCCCAAGAAAATTAAGTCAAGATTTTAGTATTAACTGGACCGGTTTGTGGTTTAAATGGTTCTTTATATTGTCTCTCTTTACCCTTTGAGTTTGGTTCCCTTTATTTCATACTATTGAAAGAAATGGATATTCACGTTTACCATAATGGCGATTGAGAAAAACGAGGGGGCAAAGTGATGCTTAGCATACCACATGGTGGTAAAACGAAAGCGGGCTTCGTATGCCGCCAACAAGTACAAAAGACTATAAGCATAATTGTTGGATGATGCTGACATAATTACAGTCATTACATCTTTTAGGTCACATAACTGGGTGACTTATGCTACCAATTGCCAAATCATTTTCTCATTCTCTGAACATTTTAAGACTTCAGATAGGTACTTCTGTTTTCACTCCAATTACCTGTTTGAATTTGCGACTTCAAAATATAGTAAAAGTTGTCAGACGTACTGTTAAGAACAGTAGGAATTGAAAAATCATGAGGATTCCATCTCTGAACATGTGGGGAATTAGTTTTTTATCTGAGAAGGTAGATTCTAGTTAGGAGAACCCCATCATGAGGCATATTCAGAGAGTGTACCTCTCATGTAAAGAACTTATTTGCAGAGCTCAATCTCTAGCATAAAGGACTTTTTTCATGATTTTTCGGTTTCTAATATTGTAATCATGAATAGAAATGAGTAATTAAAAGTGGTGTATGATTATTAAAATTGGACTAAAGTTAGGGATTTCAAATGTTTCCAATGAAATATATCCAACATGTTTTTTTCTTTATCCAAATAAGAGCCTGGACTCGTTGTTTGAACAGATACTTCTATTCATTAACTGTAGCATATGCTGGGCAAATTTTGTTAAATTCCAACAAGAGAAGGTAGAAAAATAAAAATTTTGAAGCTTCTTGGATATTTTTGTAGTTGATTATCACATCAAATTGTAAGGGGGATCATAGCTTTACTTTCAGCCTTTTAACAATATCTGTTTGGAGGATCTTTCCTTTCTTCGTCTCTAAACATCTGTACATTTTCACTTTGGCTGGCTTTTATAAATATTCGATTGTGACCAGGCAAATTTTGTGGACTATATCGGTTTATGGTTTTACGATGCCAATGAGGTCAACAATGACAAACTACCACATAGTTTAAGTAAAACTAAAAAATTGTAATAGTCCTGGAACTCTGTTGATATTTTGAGTTAATAAATTTTGATTCTCTAATTAGACCCTTTGGACACTGAGTCCATTGATTCCTGAAATTTACCTGCTGTGATGATGAGAGATTTTTGGGTGCTCAGGCTAATTCATATCCATGCATAAAATTTAATCAGTTAGCTCATTTTTAAACGATTTTACAATGTTTAATTCTGTTACATTTTAAGTCACAAAATGAACCTACTTTATGAGGTTCCTGTGGCTTACATTTGGACCATCAAACTTGATAACTGTCTTGTTACTGCCTGAAGTCAATGCAACGAGGCGATCCAGCTTGGATTGGTTACATATATGCCTTCTCAATTTTCATCGGGGTGGTACGAATTCTACCTCATATAATCTTACATATCATGTTTCTTGACACACATACTTTAGTTTTTGCTCTTCTAACACTAGATTTTTGGTGGATGGTTGTGGCTGATCATCCTCGTCATCAAAAGGGGCAATATATGTTTAAGTGAAAGGCATCATGTTAGATTAGAAAAAAGAAAAAAGAAAAAAAAAAGAAAGGCACATCATGTTGAATGATAATTTATCATGTAAAGGATATTTTCAACACATCAAGAATGTTATTGGATTTGCATTTTAAGATAGTTTCTTTTAAGTTGAGTTTATGATTTTTCTAAAATTTATTGGGTCGTTACAAATGGTGTCGAAGTGTATCTTAGCTAGAAGTGTAAGACTTGAGCCATGCTAAGTCTTGCCCATACCACAGTAAAATGGTCTGACAAGGAAGTCAAGCATATGAGTGTGGACGATTGTAAACCCACTTCTTTGAAAGGGTGGTGAATGTGATCCCACGTTACCTGAGAGGGAGAAGTTTTTGGCATTAAAAATAGTTCTAAGGAAGTTCTAATTGTAACCTTGATTAGGTCTTCTGGAGTAATAAGCCTAGATGTATTGTGAACTTTCCTTAGGTCATTACAAGAAGATTGTTGCGAAGGTATAGGAGTCACAGGGGTTTAACGACATCTTTCATTGGAGACTTCTCTAGTGAATCAATAGCATGGATGTACTCCATTCGTGTTATGATGATCAATTAAACTGCATTCCTTGATATGGTAGATATCTTTTAATAATTTTAGCGAAGTTTGTTTCTTAATGGTATGTTAAAGTCTTTGTTATACATTGAATTAAGTATTTATTATACATTGACTGTTGTCCTTGCATTCATTATGTTATTGGCCGGTGAAAAGAGACCACATTTTAAAATATTTCCCTTCAAATAGAAATGAAAAGCTCTTCTTGTTTCTTTCTGAGAAAAGATAGGAGTTGATGACCTTGTGAGCATTATTTTTAATTGATTACGTCTATATTCGAAGAAGATTAACCGGTTGATTCATTTTATTTCAGTCACTTGGTGTGCTATGCGAATCTCAGTATTTTCAGAATGTTATGCGTGTTGGTTTTCGGCTGAGGTCAACTTTGGTAAATCCTTTGTATCCTAACAATTTTTAGATATATGTTAGTGTCACTTTTGGCTACAACTTCCTCTTTGACAGAATGAATGGGAAACTTTTAGGGTAATTTACATTTCCCATGGTCGGTTGCAATGTTTCTCCTAAACTGTGAATTTAAGCAAATGATATGAACAACATGGGATAGCGAAAATCACCTGAAATTTCTAAGTGCGACTGTTCCTGATTATAGGTGGCTGCTGTATTCCGCAAATCTTTAAGAGTAACCCATGAGAGTCGCAAGAAGTTCTCATCTGGAAAGATAACCAATATGATGACAACTGATGCCAATGCACTTCAGGTATTCCCTAAATTAAGTGAATATGATTATATAAAGGCTGAATAAATTTCCCATTAATTTGATAACCTTTAAATATCCTGCATTTTGATATTACTCGATGCCTTTGACTTCTGTTCAGAAAACTAATGATGTAATTTGTCATAACGCGAATATTGAAAATTTAGTAAATAAAATAATAATTGAAAATACCTAGTTAAGCGATAGATTTTGCATAATACAATATCTATTGTACTTGGCAAAGTGCCTTCAAAGAGCTTACCCAAAAAAAAGCGCCTTGAAAGAAAAATGCAAATAAATTTTTTGGAGCAAAAGAAATATTTTATTGTGCGCCCTTCAAAAGTTTTGCTCACAATGCTTCAAACTAAAACATATGAGGTCGGTGCTTCTCAACTTTTAATATAGTAGTGTGCACAAGTTCTTGAAATTATCAATTAAGAATGCAATCAAAGTTGATGAAGAGCTCAAATAACGTCATCAAGTATGCTGGTTTTCTGTTCATTGGCTCCATTTTCGTTGAATTGTGATGCAGGTCATATTCCATGATTTTGATGCCACTTTTCCCCCATGTTTGTCTGTAATCATTTTATAGGATACGTATTGTAATGCAGTGAAGCAAGTACATGATATAAGAACATAATGTAAATGAGATATAATAGACCTTAGAGACATCATTAACCGAAAATCTTATCGGTACGTATACTGCTTGTGATCAGTCATTTATCAGGTATGATATCAAATGTGGAAGAGAGACAAGTAGCCTAGAAATCTTAAAGTCATATTTGTAAAAGAAGATTATAATAATGACATTCTTTTGGCTTCTTGGAGCAATGGGAACTGAATCCGAGAGTTTTAATTACGCTCTTACAAGGATAAATGATCTAAAATGGCAGCTAATGATAAGATTCTATCCGGCAAAGAATTTTTTAAGCCCGTAGTCATTGATAGTGCATATCGGTGCAGAAACATACAAGAAAAAGTAATGAGTTGTGAAAATAAAAAATAAAAAAATTATGGCCGTTATGTTGGATTTGATCTACTAAAGTATATGGATCTCAGTAATTTAGTGAAGGATACTGCAATATCGAATTAAGACATCATCACATAATTTTGTTTTGGGGAATGTAAGCATGACTCAGTCACCATTACTATACTCCTTACATTGTTCAGCAAATATGTCAACAACTCCATGGATTGTGGTCAGCTCCATTTCGAATCATCATAGCTATGGTCCTTCTTTATCAGCAACTAGGTGTTGCTTCACTTCTTGGATCACTAATGCTAGTTTTCATGGTCCCAATACAGGTAAGAGATTTTTTTCCTATCCTCCTTTGAAAAATGGTTGATTACTTTGATCTTTACCAGTTTGCTATATCCTGTTGATATTTTTTTCCTTGAGTGTTCTTTATAGCAATTATTGTGTAAATATGTTTTAGTTTTAATTGCACATTCCTTATTCTGACTGACTCTGCACCTACCAACGGTTGGTTTCTTAGTTCATACGACAACTGTTGTGCTTTCTGCATCAGTTGACCACTACACTACATCTTACCACATCAGAGGTCTTATCTAGTTACATGCAATACTCACAAAGTTTGGGTTTCATATTGACAGCTAGTTGTAGACTTGTGCAATGTGCAGTGATAAATAAATTTACTAAAATGAAAAATAATATATATAAATAAGTTAGCATACCTTGAACTATTATAGAATAAATAAAATTTTAAGAAGATTGTCAATGATAGCACCTTAATCTCTAAAACTTGGTTGAGCACCTTCATCTCCTCTTCTCTACTTCTCTTTGTTTCTATGTCAGTGATGAGAAACCTCTTGCTTGAGTGGAGAGAGTGACCAAGATTTTTTATATAGTGTGCCAAAGTACTGGCCTTGACCATCAAGAGTACTAACTTATAGGCTTTTTGACTTCATTTTAAATTCAATACCCTCAAATGAATCCTTAAATTAAAAAACCAAAAGGCATGGATTGAGAAAAAAAGGACATGTTGGGAAAACTAAAAGACTACTAACTTTAAATGAAAATTACTAACTTAAGCAGATATATTATTTTTCATTTAATAATTTAAATTTTAGTTACGTATAATATATAATTTTTTTAATGACATATAATGGGTGAGTTGATGATGCAGTTAAACTGGAACAAAGTCCATCACTTCAAAAATTATGTATTATAGTACATGATATGATTAATGAGTTATGTTACTTTGAAACGTAGCATGACACTTGGATTTATTGTTTTCATTTTCTCTTACTAAGATTTGGGACACCATTTTCTTAACTTTGACAAGAAGAGAGTGTCCCAAATCTAAAGTCATATTTTGGCGGCTTTGTGATGGATTATTGTTATAGTCATATCTCCTTTATACACTGGCTCTCTTCCTAGTTTGTCCTAAGCTAGTTACATCAATGGCTCTCTTCCTAACATTGTAATTTCTTCTGCATGCAATGTGTGGGGCCTGTATTTGGTTCGTTGCTATTGAGGGGGCTGGCTTTGAGAGGGGTTTTAGTTAATGTTAATAAGCTTGATTTGTACAAAAATTAATCATAATGGTCACATCAAGTTGTTTCAGATTTTTATCAATTTCAGTTTGTTGTTGCTCTTTCATGTTTCTATCATTATTATGGATTCTATAATATAACAATGGAACTTCAGTCTGTTTGCTTTTCATATACTCAAACTATAATGAGTATCTGTTATCAAATATTTCAATCCTATTTTTCCTTATTGAGTATTCTGTCAGCGATGGAACTAATTAGCCCATGCTTCATGAATGACCTTGTAAGAACAGACCTGTGTGCTTAGCAAAATGCGGAAACTAACCAAGGAAGGGCTACAGTGGACTGACAAGAGAGTGGGCCTCATGAATGAGATTTTGGCAGCTATGGACACTGTGAAGTATAAAACTCCGAGAACATCTGCAATTAACTTTTTTTTAGTTTTGCATGCTTGACAGTGCGCGTTTTATTACTATGCTCTTTCAGATGTTATGCATGGGAGACAAGCTTCCAATCTAGAGTTCAAAGCATTAGGGATGATGAGCTGTCGTGGTTCCGCAAAGCCCAATTACTATCTGCTGTATAGCTCAAAAACATAATCTTGGAAGTTTTCATTTTAGTGCATATCTATCTCAAGAATCTCAAAATCATGATGATGCTACTAGCTGCTATTTGAAGTTCCAGTCACCTTTTATGCTATATTTAATGTAGCGGTAAAGCCACTTTTATGGACTTTTATGGGTCAAAAATGGTGGCTAGTTGACAACCTATATCAAGCTTGCGTTCACATTTGCAAGCCACCATCTTCCACCGCTAAAGCCACTTTTATGGGTCAAAAATGGTGGCTGGTTGACAACCTATATCAAGCTTGCATTCACATTTCCAAGCCGCCATCTTCCACCTCCTTTAACTCCTATAAATACATGTTTTTGTTTTTAAAAACCCATCCCATTTTGAAAAGAAAAATTTAGAGAAAGAGAGAGAGTTTTAGAGAGAAAAATAGTGAGGTTTCTCCTAAATATTGTCTTTCCTTTTATAAGAAAGAGTGTATTTTTCTCCTTTTATAAGAGAGGGTATTGTCAATTGTGCTCTCCTTATTTTAGAGAGAAATTCTTATAATCCTTTTGCTATAGTGAAATTCTTCTACAATTGGAGTTTCTTATTATTTCTTTTATTCTTTCTCATTTCTACTTCAGTTGTAATTGTATGACAGTGGTATCAGAGCATCAGGTTTATAGCCAGTTTTCGTGCTACAATTAGATCCAGTTAGTGGAAAGGAGGCATCTTCAATAATGGCGACGAAGTACGAAATAGAGAAGTTCAATGGGAGTAATTTCTCATTGTAGAAAATGAGAATAAAAGCAATTTTGAGGAAAGATAATTGCTTGACGGCAATTGGAGATAGGCCTTGATGAGATCACTGACGACGGCAAGTGGAACGAGATGGATGGCAATGCTATTGCTAATCTACACCTAGCACTAGCTAATGGAGTATTGTCAACTGTGGCGGAGAAAAAGACAGCAAAAGAGATATGGGATACTCTGACAAAATTGTACGAGGCCAAATCACTACACAACAAAATTTTCTTGAGAAGAAAACTCTACACCCTTCGGATGATGGAGTCAACTATGGTGACAGACCACATCAACACCCTCAACAGCAATGGGGCATAACATAGAGACGGGTGAACGTGCTGAAATTCTACTTCAAAGTCTACCTGATTCGTATGATCAACTCATCATCAACTTAACCAACAACATTGAAATTCTAGTCTTTGATGATATTGCAGCTGCGGTTCTTGAAGAAGAAAGTTGGCGCAAAAGCAAAGAAGATAAACCAGGAGGTTCACAGCAAGCCGAAGCTTTGGTAATGACGAGAGGGAGATCAACGGAACGTGGCCCCAGTGGGAGTCAAAATCAGAGTAGATCAAAATCTAGAAGTAAGAAGAATGTCAAGTGTCATCACTGTGGCAAGAAATGGCACTACAAAAGGGAGTGTTGGCATCTCAAGAAGTACGAAGAAGCCAAAGGAAAAGGCCCTCAGTTGTCAAAAGCTCAAGGTTGTGTAGCAAGCACATCAGATGATGGTGAAATTTTATATAGTGAGGCAACAACAGTTACTGGAGGTAGAAGAAGATTCGCTGATGTCTGGCTTATTGACTCAGGAGCAACATGGCATATGACTCATCGGAGAGAATGGTTCCATCAATATGAACCTATCTCAGGAGGATCTGTGTTCATGGGAGACGATCATGCCTTGGAGATTACTGGTATTGGTACCATCAAATTGAAGATGTGTGACGGTACTGTTCACACCATTCAGGAGGTACGACATGTGAAAGGCCTGAAGAAAAATCTATTGTCTTTAGGACAATTAGATAATAGTGGGTGTAAAACCCATATTCAAGATGGGATCATGAAAATAGTTAAAGGCGCGCTTGTAATGATAAAAGCAGAAAAGATAGCTGCAAATTTGTACATGCTTAAAGGAGAAACACAACAAGAAGGAGAAGTATCCACTGCGTTGGCAAGTTCGGCAGAAGAATTAACAATAATGTGGCACCGTAAGCTTGGCCACATGTCGGAACGAGGTTTGAAGATTCTTGCTGAACAAAAGCTTCTTCCAGGGCTCAAAAAGGTTTCATTACCCTTTTGTGAGCATTGTGTTACTAGTAAGCAGCACAGATTGAAATTCAGTAGTTCCTCTGCTAGGAGTAAAGCTATCTTAGAACTAATCCATTCTGATGTTTGGCAAGCACCAGTTTTGTCCCTAGGAGGAGCAAAATACTTTGTCATTTATTGACGATTACTCCAGGAGATGTTGGGTGTATCCAATAAAAAATAAAGCAGATGTATTTCCAGTTTTCAAAATATTCAAAGCGCGGGTTGAGCTTGAATCTGAAAAGAAGATCAAGTGTTTAAGGACAAACAATGGAGGAGAATATACTGGTAGTGAATTTGATAGCTTCTGTCAACAAGAAGGTATCAAAAGGCAGCTCACGGTGGCATACACTCCACAACAAAATGGAGTAGCAGAGCGGATGAACAGAACCTTGTTAGAACGAGCAAGAGCGATGTTGAGAACTGTGGGAATGGCCAAGTCATTTTGGGCAGAAGCAGTCAAGACTGCCTGTTTTGTGATCAATCGGTCACCATCAACCGCAATTGATCTGAAAATGCCGATGGAGATATGGACTGATAAGCCAGTTGATTATTCTCACTTACATACATTTGGAAGTCATGTTTATGTTATGTACAACGCCCAAGAAACATCAAAACTAGATCCAAAATCTAGAAAATGTATTTTCTTAGGATATGCTGATGGAGTCAAGGGGTATCGCCTATGGGATCCCACTGCCCGCAAGGTGCTAATCAGCAGGGATGTTGTATTTGTAGAATATAAGGTACAAGAAAAAGAAAATGATAGCGCTTCAAAAGAGAAACCAGAGACTACTACAGTTCAAGTTGAAGAAAGACAAGAATTAGAAGTTCCAGATTCTTCTGAAGCAATATCAGAGCACAAAGAACAAGAACAAGCTGAGTGTGCAATTCCACAAGTTCGACGGTCAACTCGGGAGAGAAGAGAACCAGCTTGGCACTCAGAGTACATCATGGAGGGAAATGTCGCATACTGTCTACTAACAGAAGATGGAGAACCGTCAACTTTCCATGAGGCTACAAATAGCCAAGAAGCTTCTCTGTGGATGGTTGCAATGCAAGAAGAAATTGAAGCTCTCCATAAAAACAAAACATGGGATCTTGTACCACTACCACAAGGAAGGAAGGCCATCAGAAACAAATGGGTTTACAAGATCAAACGAAATGGCAATGATCAAGTGGAGCGGTATAAGAAAGAAGGCATAGACTTCAACGAAATATTCTCTCCTGTTGTTCAACTCTCAACGGTTCGAGCAGTCCTTGCGATGTGTGCTACATTTGACTTGTATTTAGAACAACTGGACGTGAAAACTGCATTTCTTCATGGAGAAATTGAAGAGGAGATTTACATGCTTCAATCAGAAGGTTTTGAAGAAAAAGAAAAAGAGAACTTGGTTTGCAGGTTGAACAAATCTCTATACGGTCTCAAACAGGCGCCGAGATGTTGGTATAAGAGATTTGATTCCTTTATCATGAGCCTTGGATACAACAGACATAGTTCAGATCCTTGTGTTTACTACAAGAGATTTGGTGATGGTAATTTCATTATTCTATTGTTGTATGTTGACGACATGTTGGTAGTAGGCCCCAACAAAGATCGTATTACAGACTTAAAGGCACAGTTGGCTAGGGAGTTTGAAATGAAGGACTTGGGACCAGCAAACAAGATTCTAGGGATGCAAATTTACCAAGACAGAAATAATAGGAAGATATGGCTTTCTCAGAAAAATTATTTGAAGAAAATCTTGCGACGCTTCAACATGCAAGATTGTAAGCCAATTTCTACCCCTCTTCCTATTAATTTCAAGTTATCCTCAAGTATGAGTCCTAGCAATGAAGCAGAGAGGATGGAAATGTCTCGAGTACCGTACGCATCAGCAGTGGGTAGCTTAATGTTCGCTATGGTTTGTACAAGACCAGACATTGCACAATCAGTGGGAGTGGTTAGTCGATACATGGCGAATCCTAGTAAAGAGCATTGGAGTGCTGTAAAGAGGATCTTGAGATATGTCAAGGGTACCTCAAATGTCGCATTATGTTATGAAGGATCAGACTTTACTGTCAGAGGCTATGTTGATTCAGATTATGCAGGTGATCTTGACAAGAGCAAGTCCACCTTAGGTTATGTGTTTACTCTTGCTGGAGGAGCTGTAAGCTGGGTTTCAAAATTGCAGTCTATTGTGGCTACTTCTACAACGGAGGCAGAATATGACGCAGCTACACAAGCTAGCAAAGAGGCAATATGGTTGCAAATGCTACTGGAAGAGCTCAGACACGTACAAGAGAAGGTTGATATATTTTGTGATAGTCAGAGCGCTTTGCATTTGGCAAAGAATCCAGCATTTCATTCAAGGACAAAGCACATACGAGTTCAATATCACTTCGTTCGTGAGAAGGTGGAAGAAGGAAGTGTGGATATACAAAAAATCCATACAAAAGACAACCTCGCAGATATATTAACAAAGCCAATTAATAATGACAAGTTTATTTGGTGTCGATCCTCCTTAGGTCTAATAGATATGTAAGCGGCATAGAGATGGAAAGTGTAGAAAAGATAGAAGGATTACAAAAGTGACTTTAAGTGGGAGATATGTAGCGGTAAAGCCACTTTTATGGACTTTTATGGGTAAAAAATGGTGGCTAGTTGACAACCTATATCAAGCTTGCGTTCACATTTGCAAGCCACCATCTTCCACCGCTAAAGCCACTTTTATGAGTCAAAAATGGTGGCTAGTTGACAACCTATATCAAGCTTGTGTTCACATTTCCAATCCGCCATCTTCCACCTCCTTTAACTCCTATAAATACATGTTTTTGTTTTTAAAAACCCATCCCATTTTGAAAAGAAAATTTTAGAGAAAGAGAGAGAGTTTTAGAGAGAAAAATAGTGAGGTTTCTCCTAAATATTGCCTTTCCTTTTAAAAGAAAGAGTGTATTTTTCTCATTTTATAAGAGAGGGTATTGTCAATTGTGCTCTCCTTATTTTAGAAAGAAATTCTTATAATCCTTTTGCTATAGTGAAATTCTTCTACAATTGGAGTTCCTTATTATTTCTTTTATTCTTTCTCATTTCTACTTCAGTTGTAATTCTATGCCCCGTACCACAACGTCCTAACATTTAAATCAACTGTTTGGAGTTCTTTTGTGATCAAATTTGAGTGACTGCATACTCCGATATGAGTGCTGGAGGGAACATTGCATATTTATCTGGCTACTATATATACTTCAATAGGCTTGTGGTAGCACAGTGGCCAGCAATAAATAGCAGCCCTGAGCCCATGCTAGATTGAGATTAGAACATACTGAAATTGGTTGTTATGATTTCAATCATTTTTTTTCCAGACCTTCGCGCTTAGTGCCACATGATAGATTATGTATGCAAAAATAAAAATAAGGTACTTGAAAGATATATCTTGTTTTTGAGCACTGCATTATTATTATTATTATTATTATTATAGAAAATGGAACGATCTCTATTTTATCACAATCTGATTCTCCCCGATGCTTCACATACATGCTGATCTAGATTTTTAGCATCAATTTTATTCATAATAGACCTATCATGACTGAATTCATGACCCATGATATATATATAGAACCAGAAATATGGGGATTTGAAACCAGCAAAGACATGTGCATAGCCATAAGAATATCTCAGTCTTAGCTTCATTGTTATTTCTGACTTGCTAATGGTTTCTTTGCAGTTCAACAGTTTTATACTGAATAGCATCCCAGTTGTTGTAACAGTGACCTCTTTTGGGTTGTTCACTTTGCTTGGTGGGCATTTGACCCCAGCACGGGCATTTACCTCACTTTCTCTGTTTTCAGTATTGCGGTTTCCTTTGAACATGCTTCCTAACTTATTAAGTCAGGTCTGTATGTTGCACTTTTAAGTTTGTGTATATTTTCTGTATTTTGTTTAAACCATCGTCTAGAATGGGTATATTACCTAGTTATTATTTTTTCGGTGAGTATTATACTACCCTTCCTTCCTGTTCCAAGGTGAGTGTCTATACTTGGTGGCCCAAATATGGATATGTGTTGAAAGAATGGAATTAGATCAGTCGTTTACAAGATCTAAGGAATGCTTGGTAAAAATTGTCAAATTTGGGGACAATGTCCTAAGAAAGTAGTCTAGATGAATGTCTAGATGAATGAAGTTGAGAAGTGTCTCTGATGTTTGTTCCTATAATACCTTAAAAGGAATGTAACTAATAGTAATTTATTAGAAATACGGGATTCATGCAATCCCACCCCAAATAGTTGGGAAGCCTTTGTGGAACTGGAGAAACATCATACAAATTTAGTGGCTTTAGTTCTTAAATATGTTAATATGCACTTGAGAAAAAGAAATGACTTTTATATTTTGTGTCTTAGATTAATCATGGGATTAAGGGGGGATATTGTGTGAAAGTGTCTGCTTCTATTATATGAATGGTTCACTCAGGGGATTCAGCCATTGAAATGTATGCGTCAAATTTATCGGTCATGTTAACCTTCCTTGTTTTGATGCGAATTTTAACTTTTTTTCTTTAAATTCTTTGCCTTAATACAGAGTGCGGGCAAAAGTGGCATTTTTTAGGTGGCCAACATATCAGCAGTAATTCTTTTGATAATTAATTCACAAAATGATATAGTTATTTTGGGTTTACAGGTTGTAAATGCTAATGTATCATTGCAACGCTTGGAGGAATTGTTTTTAGCTGAGGAGCGAGTTCTACTACCAAATCCACCTCTTGAACCAGTTCTTCCTGCTATCTCTATTAAGGATGGGTACTTTTCGTGGGCTTCAAAGGTAAAACTTTTATTAGATAATTTTAATGAAATATATCATACTTCTAGTAATGTGGACATTTTCTTGGGTTAATTGGATGAAAACTTTTAAGGGTTGGGCCAAGTCTAAATCAACTTCTAGAGACGGAAAAGGCATGATGTGGGTGGTAGACACTTTAGTTTTAGGAGACTTCAGCCTTAAGGTGCTTGGTGAGAATAATATGCTCCTTCAGTTATGGGCCGTATTTAGAATCTAAGGTTACAAAAAGTTTTGTTAAAACTATTGAAGTTGTTTGATATAATTTAGACAATTATATATTATTCCATCTTTTGTACCCTTAATGCTGGTGAAGAACTCATCTCCCCCAACAGTGGGTTGTTCCTCACTTTAGATGACAAAGAGGTTAGCCAAGGATTTCATCACAAATAAAGACACAAGAAGAGACATGAATGTCTCTTTTTTGGAGGTCAAGAAATGTATTTGCATGATTGAAAACACAGAAGGTCACTTGATGATGAGCAGCACTGATTGATTTGATCGCTGGGCAAGTGTGTGTGGAATATTAGACATTCTAAACAGGGTGGACGTGTTTGTGAGCCTCAACCCTTCCCCAGAAAGGAAAGGACATCCTTTCCTGAGCAAGTGTACTGCTCGTAGGACCTAAATACTTTCATATACATTAACCAACATTTTTCTCCCAAGCAAAATGTGACACTTTCTAGATAAATTCAAGGCCAAAACGAAAAATTACTTGAATCCAAAAGTCTTTACCTTTGTCACTGGGCTTGACCCACATATGAGCTTGAAATCCAAGACAGAAAACCAAAGATGGAGGCATAAAAACTATTCAAAATACATGAGTTAAGACCCTGCATTTGATAGGCGCTCTGGACGAAGAATACACATGATACTGAGCAACATTTTGACACTGAAGGCTAATTTTTCACCCCTATCCATTAGATCTTGTTTTTAAGATGATGTTTTAGACTCTGTTGATTCTCAAATGCTCTTGTTTCCGGTTTGAATTAGCATTAACATTCCAGTTCTATCCAGGCAGATAAGCCCACATTATCAAATATCAATTTGGACATAGCAGTTGGCAGCTTAGTTGCAGTTGTTGGTGGTACCGGAGAAGGCAAGACATCAATATTATCGGCAATGCTTGGGGAGCTACCTTCTGTGGGAGATTCAAGCGTAGTAATCAGAGGAACTGTTGCCTATGTACCTCAAGTTTCATGGATTTTCAATGCGACTGTGAGTGCAGCTTGCTTGTATTCTCATTAACACTACTGTACTACTCTTAAACTTCTGTTTTATACTCTGGATTAATATCTCATGACCATGCATCTCCTGACTTGAATTCATTTTTTACAGCTACGTGAGAATATATTATTTGGCTCAGAATTTGAACCCGCACGGTACTGGAAATCTATTGACGTGACAGCATTACAGCATGATCTCGACTTACTTCCTGTTAAGTAAATTTTCCAATTTATGAAATGAAATATTTGTATTAAATTTATCATTCTAACATATTTTAACATATTTTCTCAGGGATACGATTACACAGAAATTGGTGAAAGAGGGGTGAACCTCAGTGGTGGGCAAAAGCAGAGAGTTTCCATGGCTAGGGCTGTATATTCTAATTCAGATGTATATATATTCGATGATCCGTTAAGTGCTCTTGATGCACATGTTGCTCGACAGGTATGACATAATGTCGAGTGGTATGAGATTGCTTCTTTTTTAAGGCATGGCTTGAGATCACTTATTATCACATTTAGTGGTATGAGATCACTTAATATTTTGCTTAGTAGTATGAAATTAGGTTTAATTACATTCTATCACTAGAATAGGAAATGGCTTTTTAGTATAATTCTGTTCAGGTAAACCATTAAATCTGAAAGGTATATAAAGTTCTGCAATTCCAGGAGGAAATCCAATTTTTCAAGTTTCTTGCAACTGAAAAAAAATATCGTTTTGCAGTTAAAAGATAAGCTGACAATAGTAGGACTTTTTTTGTAGTGAGTCATTATTTAAAAAGTAGTTGTTGAGATCATTTTGAATTAATTTAATCTGTAGTCATCTCCAGGTTTTTAATAGCTGTGTAAAGGAAGAGCTGCGAGGGAAAACCCGGGTTCTTGTCACCAACCAGCTACATTTTCTCCCCCAGGTGGATAGGATTATTTTGGTGTCTGAAGGCATGGTCAAAGAGGATGGAACCTTTGAGGAGTTGTCGAAAAATGGAGTGCTATTCCAGAAACTAATGGAGAATGCCGGAGAAATGGAAGAACAAGAGGCGGAAAAGGAAGATGGAATAAAATATGATCAGAAAAGCTCTAAACCAGCTTCCGGTGGACTAGAGAATGATCTTAAAAAAGATACAAGCTATAATAAGAAAGGTAAAGGACAGAAATCTGTGCTTATCAAACAAGAAGAAAGAGAAACGGGTGTTGTCAGCTGGGGCATTTTGATGAGGTAAAATACACACTTTAACACCTTCAAAATAATCTTTGATCAGCTATTCTGATGTATATTTCTGATATGAACAAAACTCGGTACAAAACTAGTGTTAAATCCCTTTTCTACACCTTTCTGAATTATAACCTCTACAGTAAATCAAAATAATGTTCCAATATGTCTCTGAAGCCTTTATAGTCTACTCTGGAACCTTGGATGCAGCTGAATAATGAAAATGCGACATTTCATCCTAGGTAGAACATGCTCTTCTTGAAAGGAGCTGTATCAGTATTGAACCCATGCAAAGCCCAGCACGAGTGTCAAACCAAAAGACATAATGTTTCATATATTACCCACAAATCTATATGCTGATACTGAAGTTTCCCTGAATTAGTGGACCAGAGATGGAAAAAATCAAAGATATGCTATGCTCCTTAGTTAATGACCCTATCCACCTGTATATACTAGCCCACGAACAAAAATTAAAACCTCTCTTTAATCTAATTTGAAATAATTTACAGAAGAGTTGTGGGAGTGTGAACATAAACACACTCTAGCATGTGGAAACACGTACTAGACCAACTCAAGAAAATGTTAAAACTTAAAATTATAAAGTACTTATGTTAGCTCCACATATACATGGCTTACAAGTGGAGTGTATGGGTCAAATAAGCAAGGCGGCAATGGGTTTGATGCATACATAACATATGTACGTGTATGTATTTAGTAAATACATAGGTATATGGGTATGTATAAAAGAATTAAGGAGACGAGAAATAGAAAGAACTTCTGGATCATTGTATGCAACTTAGTAGCAAGCGTCTGCTCATTCCTGGATTTTAATTCTCTTTAATCGTCCAAACTCAATTCCAATAATCCTGTATGCCCTTTTTTGTTATCAAAGCAACATAAGGTCCTGCACAAGTTATTATGATTTAGGTCAATTATCATCAGAAAACATATATCTAAACAAATTGAAGTAGAAATTTTTAAAGAAAAATTAAAGATTTAAAATTCCTTCATCAGCAGTAGCTGTGCTGGAAAAGCATGACCCCTAATTTTTCACTGATTCCTCTTAGTGAGGAGAATGGTGGAAAATAGAAAATAATTCGTGTGGTCAACCCCCAAGAAGTTGGAGTATGGATTTTTCAGTTGCTATGAGGTTGGACGTCCACTTCATTTAATAAATTATTTTTTGGATGACCAATAACTGGAAAATCGTGAACAAGAGCCTTTATTCTGTGCCTCATAATAGAGAAGAATGTGCAAATTTATTTGTTTAGCCAATCCCGTGTAGTCGTGTTTTGGGTTTCTAGGTGTAGAAGAGCCATGGGAGTACTTTTCCTTGATATGGCCAATCTAATGAGCCTCCTTCCCCAAGTCGACTATTTTATGTAAATCGATCTATCATTTAATGTTTTTTGTTTTTTTGTCAATCGGTTTATTATAACTTGATAGGTTTACAATGCTCCAATCTGCAGGTACAAAAATGCACTCGGAGGCCTATGGGTAGTTATGATTCTCTTCATTTGCTATATACTAACGGAAGTTCTTCGTGTTTTAAGTAGCACATGGTTGAGTGTTTGGACCAATCAAAGCACTTCCGAGAGTTACAAACCCGGCAATTACATTCTTATTTATGCCCTTCTTTCATTTGGCCAGGTGCGTTTTAAATAAGTAAATGGAAAATGTTTATCTTCTCCCTTTCCATCTGTTTTAGAATTTAGAGTGACATGAATTCAGATGAAGAAGATTGATCTGTAATTGTAATAAAGTTTAAAGGCTTGCTCACCCGTTGATGGATTCAGGTAGCCGTGACACTTGGAAACTCTTTTTGGCTGATCATTTCGAGTCTTCGTGCTGCCAAAAGATTGCATGATTCTATGCTAAATTCTGTTCTTAGAGCTCCAATGATATTCTTCCACACTAATCCAACCGGACGTATAATCAATAGGTTTGCAAAGGATCTGGGTGATATAGATCGCAATGTCGCCAATTTTATGAATATGTTTCTAGGCCAAGTATGGCAGCTTCTTTCAACTTTTATTCTGATTGGCACCGTAAGCACGATATCCCTGTGGTCCATAATGCCGCTTCTGATCTTGTTTTATGCAGCATATCTGTACTATCAGGTAGGCTCAACATTTTACTATTTTGATTGTTTTCTGCTGTTTTGCCTGTCTGACATAGTCTCGCTTTCTATAATGAGTTCCTATTCCACACATGTTTAGTGAACGTATATTTGTTGTTACAGAGCACATCCCGTGAAGTGAAACGCTTGGATTCCATTACCAGATCCCCTGTTTATGCACAATTCGGAGAAGCATTAAATGGTTTGTCAACCATTCGTGCATATAAAGCATATGACAGGATGGCCAACATTAATGGGAAGTCAATGGATAATAATATCAGATTTACTCTTGCAAATATTAGTTCAAATCGTTGGCTTGCCATAAGGTTGGAAACATTAGGAGGCATCATGATTTGGTTGATAGCCACCTTTGCTGTCTTGCAGAATGCAAGAGAGGAAAACCAGGTGGCTTTTGCATCTGTGATGGGTCTACTTCTCAGTTATACATTAAATATAACAAATCTATTGAGTGGCGTTCTGAGACAAGCAAGTAGAGCTGAAAATAGCTTAAATTCTGTTGAGCGTGTCGGCACATACATAGATTTGCCTTCTGAAGCCCCAACTATCATTGAGAGCAACCGTCCCCCACCTGGTTGGCCTTCATCAGGATTGATTAAATTTGAGGATGTTTTCATGCGCTACAGGTCTGAACTTCCTCCAGTCTTACATGGATTGTCCTTTACAGTTCCTCCAAGGGAAAAGCTAGGAATAGTTGGAAGAACAGGGGCAGGGAAATCTAGCATGATTAATGCACTATTTCGTATTGTAGAAATGGAAAGAGGGAGAATCTTGATTGATGGCTTTGACGTTGCTAAGTTTGGACTAACAGATTTGCGGAAAGTTCTTGGAATCATTCCACAATCACCGGTTCTATTCTCAGGTATGCATAATTAGATAGCCCTATGTTGCTTTTTTGACAATGACACGATTTTATTTCCTCTTCTTGTGGTTATTTATTTTCCAACATGGGAAATGCTTAGTATTTTTCAATCTTTGACTTTGTAATTATGGTAAGTTGATGCCTCTTAGGTCTTCAATTATAAGATGTCTTTCCTGTTGATTTTTCTTTATTATAAGGTGCATTTCAGAAACGTTTTTTGCACAAATTGAATGCTTGTTTGTATGTTGCAATACGTTTTTGCACTCCCAACCACTCCCGAAGAGAGACAGCTTGTCCTTATGTGCGTTGGTCAATGTGTCTCCAGGATTCCTTGTTTTCCTTCTTGTTGTTATAAGTATTGTCTTTAAACTCGTATCATTATGTTTGTGTGTGTGTGCTGATTTGTATCCTTAATGGATTATTAAAAAAACCAATCTTGTGTTTTTATCATTCTGTCTGCCCCATTTTGGAAGCAGCCAAACCATATTACACTAGTTAACCTGAACTAGGCAGCAAATTTTGTTAGATGACATTGTATGCCTTATTTTAGTTTAAATATGTTATTTCAAAATTTGAAAAATTGAATTGCATCATTAATGGCCATTGTATTTTTTTTTTCAAGGAACCGTGCGATTAAATCTTGATCCTTTCAGTGAGCACAGTGATGCTGACCTTTGGGAGGCTTTAGAAAGGGCACATCTAAAGGATGTTATCAGGAGGAATTCTTTCGGTCTTGATGCTGAGGTATAAGACTGATCATCCCTAGTTAATTAGGATGCAGGTCATAGATTGTTCTCCATGTTAATATATTCTTATTCACTTTCAATGGTAGGATACGGGTTGGGTCATTTTAATAAAGATTTCAATATGATAAGGATACATCTAAAGATGTTATCAGGAGGAATTCTTTCGGTCTTGATGCTGAGGTATAAGACTGATCATCCATTGTTAATTAGGATGCAGGTCTTAGATTGTTCTCCATGTTAATATATTCTTATTCACTTTCGACGGTAGGATATTATGATTATCCGACGGTGATTGCCAATTCATGTTCAAATGGGTTAGGTCATTTTAATAAAGATTTCAATATGGTTCAAAAACATGTATTTTTCTTCTTTCCATGCACTGGGAAAAAGAAAATCTGGGCACTTAGCACCAACTTCATTTTGCAAAAGAAACAAAATAAATGTCCAGAGAATATATGACAAATGCTAACAGAAAGCACTCTCGTGTTGTGTCAAGGTCTCAGAGGGTGGAGAAAACTTCAGCGTTGGACAAAGGCAGCTGCTAAGTCTTGCTAGAGCATTGTTGCGAAGATCAAGAATTCTAGTTCTTGATGAAGCAACTGCAGCTGTTGATGTTAATACTGATGCACTTATCCAGAAAACCATTCGTGAAGAATTCAAATCCTGCACAATGCTCATTATTGCTCACAGGCTAAATACTATCATTGACTCCGACCGAATTCTTCTTCTTGATGCTGGTCAGGTATCATGCAATTCCTACAGAAATTATCTTTCCTACTTGACAGGAATATTTGGGTTTGTAGAAGAATGCTAACCCTGCAACTTAATAGGATCCATTAAACGACATTGAGCAGCCAAACCTAAGAATCATCCAAAAAGGAAAAAAAAAAATTGCAAGCTGACATGAATTTTGATCTTTTAATTATTTCCAATCAGTTAAGACCCTGAAACGTTTATTTCAGGTTTTAGAATATGATACACCAGAGGAGCTTCTATTGAATGATGGAAGCGCATTCTCCAGGATGGTCCAAAGTACAGGCCCCGCAAATGCTCAGTATTTACGTAGCTTAGTACTGGGAACTGGTAAAGAAGACAAGTCCAGCAGTGAAGAAAGCAAGCAGCTAGATGGCCAGAGGAGACGGCTGGCCTCTTCCCGCTGGGCTGCTGCTGCTCAGTTTTCCTTAGCTGCCAGCCTCACTTCTGCATGGGACGATCTTCAGAGGTCAAACTTTGAAGACGTGAACAACATACTCATGCAAACAAAGGATGCAGTTATAACACTGGAGGGAGTTTTGGCGGGGAGGCATGACAGTAACATAGATGAAACGTTAAATATGTACCAGGTTTCCGCAGATAGATGGTGGTCTTCTCTCTACAAAGTTATCGAAGGTACAGCTATGTTCTTCAGCATGCACATATTCCCTGGCGACTATATGTAAATATTAAAAGTAATAATGAATTAATTATTGGGTTCAAGGTTAAAAAAAAAATACTCCAGGCTTTCAAATTGTTTGTTTTAATCCTTAACTTCTATCTTCAATGATAAGGAAGATCAACTTCTTTCTAATCATCTTAACGAATAGAATTTTCCTATTTATGAAGAATATACCATCAAATTCAACAAGCCCTATGCTTGTCTCTCTCTGTCAATAGGAACTATGAAGATGGTTGCAGTTGAAGAATAAAACTGTTTGCATCAGCTTTTCATCTTCTGATGCTAGTAGCCTTTTGTGGCAGGTCTTGCTGTGATGAGCAGATTAGCCAACAACAGGCATCAACAACTAGGATGTGATTTTGAAGACAGACCTTTAGATTGGGACCATGTTGAAGTGTAGGAACAATGTCAATTCCGTACGTACAATGTCTTGTTGATTGAAAAAACAATATTCAGTAACGTAAAAGCTCCAACTTATAATCATTTATGTAGAATAAAGCAGCTGGTTCTGCTTTTCGTTATCAGGCACTGGCCTTTTCTCATCAACCGTACATAATTTAATGTAAAAGACTCTAAATTTCTTCTGCAGTTGAAAACCAAGAAGGGAATGACGTCTGATGCAATTGAAAACCAACGTGCCATGAACGTTCGTTAGAATGTAAATTGAGCTTGGATTATCTCTTACCTAGATTATTCAATTTTGAGTTCAAGATGGAACTCAATTCTTCGAAACATATTTCCAAAATTATTCAGAAAAGCTTTCAATTTCAATTAAAGCATCTTTTCAATATCAAAAAAAAGTTTCAATTTATGTTTCAGACTCCGTTCAAACTATCTTGAGACGTCTCTGTGCATCCCTTGCGTTTGATCCCACGTCCTCCTAACAAAAACTAGAAAATCACACTCAGGTAGAGAGTTCCAAACTCTAGTCTTTTCTCTTGTCCTTACTCCAACAAAAATGGAGAATAAGATGACGTGTTTTCAAATGCAAAGAAGCTGAAAGCAATGAATAGAGGTCTTTCATCTCCACGTAAATGCAAACACCCACGTACATGGCGCAATTACATCAGAATCCTCGTGCAGAAAAACCAATATCTCATTGTAAGGCAGACAGTATCCCAGCATTCTTCCTGTGTTGTGAAGACGGCAATCATGTCTGCTACTACTATAAACGGAATTTTGCTGTGATTTGACTGAATAGTCCAGGAACAAGGTCTTTTCACTTCATATTATAATCTGAAAAGTATTCAGTTTGTTGAGTTTTGTGATGCAACATCACAGCTAACTTCCAGTTTCACGTGGTTGTGAACAGCCTTCCATAGCCTGAACAGAATCACGTGAGAATGCCATCAATGCCTGGAATACTACAGGAAGGCTTGTTTTCAAGTTCTTTAAAGTCATGGCCCTTGTAACATGGACTGCGTTAAGATATTTGGCCTCCTCAATGTTTTTTTGCTTCTTTAACGCTTCAGTTTTGGTGCGCTTCAGGGATAGCGGATGCTTAGGGCTCAAATTGGAGGCTGTATTTTCATCAGCAAAGCTTCCCTCAAGTTTTTTCTCCAATTCGAGTAGCGAATCAGACTCCTTTTGCACTCTTCTTTCAAGTTTTTCATATTTCTTCTGCAGTTTGTACTCCTCCACCTGTTGCAGGAGTACAGAGTGGATGGCAGACAGGAGGCTTTTAATGGCCTCTGAGGCTACCTACAATGGAACATCAAATAGAGTAACTTCCCCATTTGAAAAATCGGAGTAGATATTCTCTACATTACAAGGTTGTTTTTTTGCAAGTAAAATAAAATAATTGCAGAAATTTATTAAAGGTGATATTTTCTAGCATCCCCACCAGATGATTTCGATAAAAGGGAATTGCAGCATCCAAGAATTCTTTCATGAGAATAATATAATCATTTACATATCATTTACTTATCAAGGTAGGGCCCTTCAAACCCACCCTGGGGATTAAATCCCGGAAACACAACCCCACGCACCTGGACTGTATCGGGTAATCCACAAGAATTCTATTGAACCCAAGATCTCTGGTCTACATCTCTTCCCAAGAAAACCCTTTGACCATTAGATTGCACCCTCAAAAGTAAACATTTAAATTATTTTTAAAAATAATGATAAATTGTGATTTTAAAGCTAGGAGATTACTTGAATGACCTCATCTATCAAGACTGTGAGCTGTTTCTGGAAATCCTGGCATGGATCTCTTAGCCTCAATAGCTGAAGATAAGCAATTATATTATCTATAAACTTACAAGACTGAAAGAAAGCAACTGTATACAATCAGGAAATAGAACTAACTGCTCAAAACTTACTCTGATGTTAATGTGATTTTTCTTTAATATTTTCCCCAACCAAAAAAGAGATGACATTCTATCAGGATTGGACAAATGTGTCAAGATGCGACCCCCACCACAGATATCCAGGCACTAAAGACTGATGGGTCCAATAATGAGCTTTGCATTCACCTCAAACTAAGATTTTCAAATTAATCTCGATAGTTAAAACAAAAGGATGTCATCTTTGTTTTGAGCCATATAAATGTCTAGGGTTGACATTTTCATTTGATGTCAAGTTCATCAGTTAAATCACCCGGTGCAATTTAATTTGCAAGATGGTTGACTCCAACATCATAACTCTGACCAAAGAGGCGAAAGACATAACTGTGTGTGTAGGTTTGCCATGTCTTGAGAATATTTATATTAAGCACCCAGATCAAAGATCATCAGTAAACTTAGTAATATCCAAGGTAAGATCAGCAGAAGAACCTTATCAGGTAACTTGTCAAGGGCAACCTGCCAAACTTTGCAGAGGCTGTGGACTACAGATGAGTAACCACTGCGCTGATGGCCATCTGTGACGTGTTCAGTGAGTTGAATCCACCTGCAGAGGGTTCTTACATACTCTCTTTGAGACTTTACGAGTTTGCAGAAGCTGTTAAACCAGTAAGAGATTTCAGCTTCAAGCTGAGCTGTTGCCTGGCGATGGTAATCTGTACTGAAGTCTGTGATTGCGTTATCATGCAGATGATTCAACTGCTTGGAGATATCTCTCTGAACCTGATGACACTCATACATTGTTTTCCACATTTGCATCAACCTGCATAAGGATTCAAGCATCAGTGATAATATTGGGGGCAAAATCATGATCTCAATATGATTCTCTAGTCAGACGTGGAAGATACAATATTTTTTTTTCCAAAATCCCACCTACCCATATTTAAGGCCTGTTGAACATTACAAGGCAGGGGAATGTACAATAGCTAACTTATTCTTGATCAATTCCAGTAGTTTTGAGTTGACAGGTGCCCCATTATTCTAATTTTTAAAAGCTGGAGAGCACACTTTCGCAAGTAATACAATTCCTTGTGTCCACTGGAAAGGAAGCTCTAAAATCGATACAGAACCATGTATGGTAATCAAATGAGTGCTAATATTAGATATTGATGTCTACAACACTTACCCAGAAGTCAATGCTACCAGCTGAGGGTACAGCTCCTCATCTATAAGCTCCAATATAGATGAACAGATCCTACTAATTGATTGTTGCAGACGTACCATGTCAGCCTCCAAACTCTCAACACTCAATCGAGTTTTCTCAGTCTTGGTCCAGTCATGATTCTCATCCTCTTGTTTCTGTAGCATGACAGACTTCCTCTGATGTTCCAATTTGGTAATTTCTTCCTCCTACACAATGTGATGATCAAACATATCATTACAAACTACAAATTAAGGAAAAGAAACAAAAATAAATAAATAAATAAATTATAAGGGCATAGCAATTCTTTATGCAACACATATAACCAATCCTGGAATAAGTGCCGAAATATTGACTCAATAACTTTCCCAGAAGTGTATATATATATATAGAGTAAATTGAGGGCATCGATTGTCAATATCATCCCAGAGACACGCCTACCAAGTAGGGCTGAGCAGAAATCCGAAAATCTGACTCCGACTCCGACTCCGCTCCGGCTCCGACAAGTCGGAGTCGGAGGATTTTTCCAGTGGGAAGTCGGAGTCGGAGTCAGAGGCCAGGCAGATCCGACTCCGCTCCGATCCGACTCCGATGATCCGACTCCGACTCCGCTCCGCTAATGTACATATTTTATAAATAATAAATGTGTTTTTCTATATATTAATCATATAAATATAAATATAATAACATGTAATATTAATGTGTAAATACTAAAATGCTTAATAACATGTAACATTATAATACTAATGTATAATATAACATATAACACTAATATATAAGTAATAAATTTATAATAGCATTTAATACTAATGTATATATAATAGTATACTATTACTTATATATATTAAATTAATATCTTTAAGTTATTATCTATTAGTACTAGACTACTAGTGTAACTAGTGTTATCACATATTATTAGTTACTAGTTATTAGACTATAGTAAATAAGTTAGTAATTATTACTAATTTACTATATATTAATAGACTAATAGTATTAGTATTAGTATTAGTGCATTACTAATATATATTATATATATAATAGTATAGTATTAGTTAATATATATTAAATTAATATCTTTAAGTTATTATTAGTTATAGACTATAGTAAATAAGTTAATAAATATTACTAATTTACTATTATACTATATACTAATATACTATTAGTTATATATATATATATATATTAAATTAATATCATTAAGTTATTATCTATTAGTACTAGTGTAACTAGTGTTATTACATATTATTAGTTACTAGTTATTACATCTAATTATTATTAGTTATAGACTATAGTAAATAAGTTAATAAATATATTAGTTACTAGTTATTACATCTAGTTATTTGTTATAGACTATAGTAAATAAGTTAATAAATATTACTAATTTACTATATATTAATAGACTAATAGTATTAGTATTAGTATATTACTAATATATAATATATATAATAGTATACTATTAGTTAATATATATTAAATTAATATCACAATATAATTACATAATTATTAAATATATTCCCTTGGATATAACAACAATAAAAAAAAAAATTGTCAAATTTCTAATATATAACTCTCTAAGTTAGTAATAATTAATAAAGTAATAATTAACTAATGATTTTTTTAGTGAGTTAATTAAATAATACACATTAAATTGTTACTTAATTTTATTTTTACTAACTTAAAATATATTTTTACTCACTTATTATTTATTAATTTATTTTTATTGTTTAGAAGTAGAATTTAGAAGTAGAAAGTGCTAAACGGCGCCGTTATTAGAAACTGGGTTGCGTGAAACAGCGCCGTTTCACGCAACCCTTTATTTTTTTTCAAATTTATGTCACTGAAACGGTGTCGTTTGGGGTGAAAATAGCCCCAAACGGCGCCGTTTCAGTGCTTTTTATTAGGTCTTTTTTCTCCCCCCCCCCCCTTTCTTCCCCCCCCGATTCCCTCCCCTTCGAGTCCCCCTGCGCCGAATCGCTCTCTACCTCTCTCAACTCTCATCTCAGATTCTCACTGTATTAGCCATTAGGTTTTCGTTTCTCCCCCCCGATTCCCTCCCCTCCCGGGCTCCCCCTGTGCCGGAATTCCGAATCGCTCTCTCTCACCTCTCATCTCAAAACCTTATTATTAGGTTCCCCCCCCCCCCCCCCCGATTCCCTCCCCTCCCCCTGCGCCGAATCACTCTCTCTCACTCTTCAGAAATCAGAGTGAATCTTTGATTTCTCTTTTATCTGTTATGGATTTGGTTTTGGTTTTGATTTGTTTTTTGGTTTTTTTGAAGCTTTCAGGTGCCGTCCGTCGTTCTTGGGTTTTTTTTTGAAGATTTCTCACCGACTCCACTCCGACAAGTCGGAGCCGGAGCCGGAGCGGAGCATATACCCTTCGGAGCCGGAGTCGGAGGTCAGACTCGGCCTCCGACAAAAGTCGGAGTCGGAGTCGGACGACCCAGATACCGACTCCGGTTGCGTCGGTGCTCAGCCCTATCACCAAGTAACTTATACCATTTGATATTCACAAATGAGTGTGTGAACAACTACAATAATTTTCCAATATCCCAAGCATGCATTAAAACAGAAAGATGCAGCTGTGACTGTGAACATACGCCATATATCCTAATTTCTATAGCTTCTGTATGTTTCATGAGGTTCAAATTACCTTCCAAAGAAAAGGAGAGAATATTCGAAACGAGGATCATTTTCAAGCTGTTTCATGCCACAATGCCATAGAGAACTCTTAACTTTCACAGGAAAAAGCACACCTAAAATCCTCATCGCACAATGTTTCCCAAAATTAGCAACACGGGGCTATACTGATTAAAGCTATGAACTTTTTAGGTATATGCACCAGATGCTGTCAAAGAACACACGTGCTTACTAGTTGAACTTAGTTGTCCAATGAGGATCTTACCTTCATTTCCTTGTAAAGTCTCTGTTCTGCAGCATGAAGTTTTTTAAGTGTGATGCAATGAGCTCCAGGCCTGCATGGTTCACTAGAGCCACAAAGCTCAACCGCCTCTTTGGTTGCCTGAAGAGATTTGGAAGACCAACTCCAAGACAATGCACTAAAGACCTTCGCAGAGTTCTTCCCTGTAAATGATAGATTAAAGATAAATTCCAACGGGAACATGATAATGGACATGATCATAAGCACAAGAATAAAGCCATACTTTGAGTAGAAATTAATTAAATCAAAATGGGATTTCCCTGAACAAACTATTCACAAATGATCATATTAGGCACCAAGTGAAAAGAGGAACGAAGCTTAGATCTCAGACACAAAAGAAATACAAACAATAGTGATGATCATATAATTGGTTTAGTATTACATAAAGAATAATGAAGAATCAATCCATGGTCCAGTTCTTCTATGTAATGATGGAGTAACAATAAATTCCAACCGAACTTGATAGCTAAACTCATTCGTGGAAAGGATCACAAGAATAAAGCCATATTTTGAGCAGATAGAATTAAACCAAAACAAGATTTCTCTGGACGAACTATTCACAAATGATCATATCAGGCACCAAGTGAAGAGAGGGGAGTTGAAGAATAGATCTCAGAAACAAAAGAAATAGAAACAGCAGTGACAATGAATTAATTGATTACGTATTGCATAGAAAATAATGAGAAATCAATCTATGCTCCAGCATTATACTTCTGAATGCAAGAAAACAAGGATGAAAGAAAGACTAGGCAGACAATTTCAGAAACGAACTGTCACTGCAGTTGCTCAATAATGGGTTAGACATGAGATTCCATATGTAAGTCAAAATATGGGAATTCACTTTTGAATCCATTATGTTTGAATCTCCACATTCACACTCTTGGGGCCATGTTCTAGGGGAATTTTCCTTGAGTTATTTTCCGATACACTTGCCGGAAACTTCTTACCAAGGGCACATGCACCCCCGGGATCGCGGATGGCCGGTTCCAATGAAGAAATATTTTAGTGAGTTTGACTTGTAACTGGTTTTATTTCCCCATAAAAAAATAGTTAGATGCGGGAATTTGTTTTTAGTTGGCTTGAGATAAGTTTCACATACCAATAGCCTATAATGATGCTTGTTTGCCTGAATCATTTAAACTCAGAAAAAGCTATAGTCCAATCACTGATATGGAATGAAAAATGCCTCCACAATGGTTGGAAGCTTGAACTGGTGCACAGATAGTAACAGAAGGCACAGAATCCTTAACAGAGATGTCAATATGAGGAGGTTTTCATACAATCAGAATAATAATATTGGCAGTGATTGCACACAAAGATCATGAGAAAATCATGAAAAAAGACAATGTTATCAAGTCAAACTTCCTCTTCAGAAGTATGTACCAAGCATGAAGGGAAAACATATATAGGAGAAACCAGCAGACATCAGAAAAATGCTAGATTGTTGAAAGAAGATAGAATTTACTATCATTTTCTTTGAAGCCCTGCGATAGGAAGTTGTCTGCTCCATTAATGTCTACAAGAACAGCTATTTCCTTTCCGGCAGCTGAAGCTTTAAGAAAATAATCATCTAACTCACTCACAATACCCTCCAAGGTCTTCTTGCTCCTCCTTACCACCATGGCGATATCTGCAGTGTCCTTAGTGCAGCAGCTCATTGTTGATGAATTATCATCAAGCAGTTCTACAGGCTGTGGCTTGTCAAGAAGTGGATTCATAATAATCTTCACATCAACTCCCTCTTTCTGATCTTCTTCGTCAAATTCTGTCTTAGTCTCGGCCCACTTTTCATCCTCAACTAGTTCCACCACATCACTCTTCTTGAGATGATGCTGTTGTGAAGAAGACCCAAAAGGGTCCCAATAGGGCCATGATTCCTGGGTTGGAAGAGATGGTGAACCAGATGGAGTAGAACTATCATCCTCTTCAATTTCTATGCTTTCTTTTTGGAGAACTTTTCCCTTCCAATTATTTTCTTCATTCTTTATTGAATCAGGGCTAAAAGGAGGGGGAGGAGGAGGCAATGGCGGAGGTGGTGAGGGAGGCAATGTCAGGCCATAGGAGGTATTTTCAAGTTCCAGTGACTCTGACTCTGTGAATTGGCGAAGGGTCACTCCAGTATTCTTCAATGCTCTCAAGTAAGCCAATAGGGCATCCGCAAATTCTCCCCTAAACCCAACCAACTGTTTCATTAGCTTCTTCCTCTCCTTGCAAATCTGCACCCTCTCATCCTTATCAATCCTTGACGCAACACAGCCCATTTTGCTCGATGTGTGCAACAGCAAAGTAGAGTTTATGCTATCTAGTTCAACTGAAAATATAACACAAGGAATAAAGACAAATTCAGGTCAATTTTATCTGCTTCTATACACAAAAATGATACTGACTATGAAAGGGTACACAAAAAAAAAATTATCAGCGCCCCTAAACTTTTCAGGCTGTTTCCAGCTCAAATGACCATCACATTGTACAAAGACAGTCTAAAACCCTCCACGTCTAAATTCTAGAGTTCTAGCCATGCACGCACTTAATCTTTTCTCCGTTTCAGACATAAAAAAAAACCCAAACAACATAAGTAAATAAATTATCTGGTTCCAAGATTTTCATAATCCAATGGATCTCGAGTTTTATATGTTGAATTGGTCTTCAAAATCCTACAGTCTCTGTTCTCACAATATATGCCTAGCAAATTCTGGTAATTCAGTGAACTCGAATAAGGCAAAAAGGTAAGCAAAAAAGAACAGCCATTTTCAAACATTCAACGTTGAAAATGTCACATACCCACAAAGCTGCCAGAAAATAATCACCAAAATGGGTGGCGTAGCGTCGCTGATTTCCCAAGTATTCTCGGCCAAAACTGATCCTCGCCCCAAAGTATGAAAACCCCACCACACCAAATCCCGAATTAGCAACTCCTACTACTGGCCCATTAAAGGCTCAAAAGACTGGACATAAGGAACTGTAAACAAAATCTCGCAGTTCCGAAATCTCCAAGGCTCATAAGGCAACAAAATCAGCAATTGAAAATGGCAATTTTAGAAGAAGAGAAATTCTTTCTTCTTCTAAAATTCAACAAATTTCTTTCTTTCTTCTTCTGATACGTTTACTTGTCGTGAAAAAATACAAAATGACAGGAAAACAACGGTTCTGACATGGAAACTGTGAGAAACAGAGACCAATATTTATCTCAGCAAAGCACAGAAAACAGACTACTACCGGTAATACTAATATGGTTATGTTGCGTTTGAAAACGACGACCCGAAAAGGATGAACCTCTCCGCGTAGAAAAGCCTTCCCAAGTAACCCCCACCCTCTTCATGCTTTAAGAAAGAAAACATCAAGGAGAGAGAGAGAGAGAGAGAGAGAGAGAGAGAGAGAGAGAGAGAGATGAGCTCGAGACCCGATGAGAGCAGAGAAGCATCCAAAGCAGAGAAGAAATGCACCGAAGTTATTACTGTATTTTCCTGCTAGTTTAAACTTTGAGTGGGACAAAAGACTGGACCGGAGACAAGAAAGACTTGGGTAATTCGGACTTCTGACCGTTGTTTTTTCCTTTGAGAAATGTTAACTTTGTTTTAAAAATATATTTATAAAAAATTAATTAGTCAATAGGCTAAAAATTATAAAATTTTAATTTAAAAATTTGATAAAATGAGTCTTATAAATAAAAATATAAATAACATGTAGCATTACTCAACAATATTTTACTCTTTTATTATAAATAAATTAAATAAGATAGATTTTCAAAACTTTATAAATCAAATTATTAAGTTGTTTAAAAAAAATTTACTTATTGATACGATTGGTTAAATCAATTATTTTATATTTAAAAAAATGATATAAGTAATCACATTAACAGAATACATAAGAAATATATAAAAGTGACTATATATAAAATTTTTATATATGTATATATTATGCCTTTTTTTATTTTATGAGTCATGAGAATTCAAACAAATAAAGCAACACATTTTTTCAAATTTTCTTATCATTTTCTAACAACAACTTGAAAAGGATTTTCTTCAAGGCTAAGATAAAACCATCTTCTAGAATAATAAAAAAAAAAAGTAGATATAGTAATCTTCTTCCTCACGTTATCTAAATTTTGAAATGATGCATAGAAAACATATCTCTAAACACATTTGATAGCTTTCTCTCTTTTGGTTTTGTCATTCATTCATTCATGCCTACTTTCTAAAAGCAAAATAGAAAGAAAAATAATAATAATAAATAGTAATATTATCTTCCAAAAAGCCACTTTAACTAACTTATAAAGGTGTCTCAAAGGAAGATATGGATCTTGACAACTATTCATTTTCCTTTTTTTTTTCTACAAAATAAAAATATTACAGTTATTTTTTAAAAATAATATAGGTACAATTTTTTTTTTGATTTTATAAACATTATATTTTAAATAAGAGGTATTTTATCAAATAACTTATAAAAATAAAATAGTTTAAATAAATATTCTTAAAATTAAAACTTGATTATATAAAAATTATAAAATAATTTTAAACTTATCATTATACTAAAATATTTTAAAAGAAAAGGCAATATTATCTTTATGTTATAAAGAAAACTTTGACGAAAACAATTACCTAAGACATGTCTCTTAGCATATTTTATATGTTTTATTTTTGTTTATTTTAATAAACCGTGGCTACTTTCTAAAAGCAAAAAAATAAAAAGCACTTTTCTGACTCATAATGGACCTGCTTGCCGAGTGTTGGCTTGTTCCTGGATTTTCCTCGTTACTTCTGTCCTTTCTTTTTTTAATCACAATCATTCCACAATTACAGCTCATTTTGTTTTTGTTTTTGTTTTTTTTTAAATAACTCTTTCCTATTTATTTATCATCTCTATTTATATCAATTAATGTATTATACTTTCAGATAATTTGGTATATCAATTATTTAAATAAGAGATTATTTAAGGTTATTAACAGATATGAATGAAATAATAAAGTCCTCGATGAAGATATTCTTATTTTTAAATGAAAAACAACTTAATTCAAAAGATTATGCTTGGAAATGAGATGAGATAACAAATCTGTGAATATTAGTGAAATTGTTTGTGAATAATAGTAGAAATGTTTGAGTTATGTTGTTTTATGAAATTTTAAAAAATAAGAGAGAAAAATTGAATAAAAATATTATTAAGTTAAAATTAGAAGTATAACCGATCGGGTTTAGTCCGATTTTGTATAAATTTTGGAACTGAACTGGTATACACCCGTTTTGTATTTTCAATAACCAATCTCGGACCGGTTACTCTCATAAACTGGTACTTTCAGTTTTACCGGCTTCAGTCTGGTTCGTTCCAATTTTTCAATTTTAATCAAGTGTCAATGTCATTAAAAAAATATATAATTTTCTAATGTATACTAATTAATTAAAGCAAAATATAATTAATATACTAATGTATATTAGTATTACTAATGTATTATGTATTTATCAAAAAAAATATTGAAAATTTATTAGGTCATAAAATGTGATTAATATATATATTTTTTATATTAATAATATAAGATCATCAAATCTTCCAAACTAGCTTTATCATTTCCCAAGTCTTTTTAAACATGGAGACAGAGAAAAGAAAGGCAACATTATGAAATTATCCAAGGATTCATAAGAAATCATAGTGTTTTATCCACAATCTCATTATATTATGCTGCGTTGATCATGAAAGAGAGTAAAAAAACATGGATGTGCAACAAACAACCAAGAAATAAATGAAAATTGTTTAAGTTGTGCAGTAAAAATAAAGATAATTGGTATGCTATACTTTAGGATATTGCACCGTATTTGAGTCTTGGAATCTTTTCCTTACCTCAGGAAAGCAGGAAAAGAAAGAAATTCTGTCTCTCCATTCGTAGGGTCAGAGGTGCTTGAAAGGTTGTGGGTGATGGCCCATGGGATTGGCTGGGTTTGGGAATCATTTGAGGAGGCCGAGACAGAGAGTGAGCAGATGGAAAGATATACCACACCTACCACATGCATTATTATTAATAATCCTAGCATTGTTTTTTTTTTAAATAATAATAATAATAATAATAATACTCTTTGATTCTAAAATATATATTTAATTAACTTGATGGCTTTGAAATTAAAAATAGTAATATTTTATTAAAATAATGTATTGTATATAATATTGTTTTTTTTTTCTTACAATATTGTGTAAAAACTATAAATTAATTGTGTTTGTATCATTTCCCTTATAAAAATTAGGCTTTCTATAATTAAAAGAAGCAAATTGAGGCTCTATATATATATACATATATTTTGGAAGGTTTTTTGATATATTTTGAGATGGGGATTTCGAACTCCAGAACTCCATTTTAAAAGTTTGAGATAATATCAAGCAGACCACATGCTTTTAGTATATATTTTGGAAGGTTAAAAGCAAATAAATGATCATAATCCCCAAAACTAGTGCATAGAATAAGTATCTTAATTTAATACGCATGCATGGTGGCTTAAGCACTTATTCTCTCACATCGATCATCCTCATGAGTCGTGACTCTTTATCTTCTTTTCACCAGCTCAAAACAAGGATATGGACCTTCTATGCTTATGCTCCAACTTCACCTAAAAAAGAAAAGAGAAGGAAAAAAAAAAGGGTAGTCTCATCTCTGAGATAGCTTAAGCATTCGTCGTGAGCTCACAGCCTTTTTCTTTTTCTTTTCCTTTTTTTTTTTTTATATGGAAGAGTAAGCTCACGTCCTAAAATCATGGTACCAAAATCAAGAACCTTGGATTGATTCCTTGACACGGTCATGACACTGTGGTTAAGTACCATTGAAAGACAAGTCATGAGCATATTCTAGTGGGTAGATACTTGCGCCCGACAGTGAAGTTCAGCTTAGATACCATTCCTTGTGCCCAAGTATCATTCTTTTTGTAGACATGGTTTGTGATAATTCCATCTGGATGGCGAGAACAAAACCATCCATGACTAGAATCATGTTAAATGTTACTAAATGCTAAGACAAATATAAAAGATTGAATCTAAATTTTCCTATTAGTAAGTGATAATTTTATATAATATAAAACACAGATTTTGAGTTCGAACTTTAACTCTATGTGCCACTCCATTTAATCAATTATTTTACCACTAAAGACAAGTGCTTGACCGAGCTTACAAATCATTACATTTTAGGTCTCGTTTGATTACACATATAAGATGAGAAATCTGTTAATAATATTGAAATCATTTGTAAATAGTAGTAAAATAGTTTGAGTTACGATTTTTATGGAGTTTTGGAAAATGAGAGAAAAAAATTAAATACAATATTATAAAGTTAAAAAAATGGTTAGAATATAATTTTTTTAATATTATTTTTGTTTTGAGATTTGAAAAAATTAATTTTATTTTTAATTTGTTTGAAAGTTTGAAAAAATTTGTAATGATTAGATAATAATTAGATAAAAAATTTGAAAATTTGAAATTAAAAAATATTTATATTTGAATGATTTTTTTTTAAAAGAAAAAATCATCATTCATTCATCAAGAGAAACTTACATACATGAGCAGATACATGTGGGATATCTCCATATCAACCATTTGGAGTTCTACTAGTACACTACTGGACTGTTCTGGACTTCACTACTGTTGATACTCTCTAGAGACAAACGTCAAAAGATAACACTTTGTCTAAATAGAGACTCAGTCTCACTATTTATAGAAAATGATGACTCAACCTCTATAGACAAACCATCCAAGAGATTAACTCTTTTTTTTTTTAACTATACAATAAAGAAAACAAGAATAAAAAAAATGGATTATAATTTGAACCAATTCCGATAGATCTTGAAATCTGTGACGGGTATGAAGGCTACAAGCTTTTTTCTTTTCAGCTATAAAAATTAGATCTGAAAGATTTAGTAGTGGCAATTCTGGTGATCCAGCGCGTGTAACGAGAAAAGCTGTCAAAAGAGGTGGCGTATGTGGACCATGCACAATTGTGAGCGGTGTGTGATCCTCACACGTGTTGATTTTCGTAAAACTGCCACTATTTTTCAAACGATTTACAACTTAGGAGTCTTCTTGTGTTACACATGTCTCCTGAGAATTACTTGAAAATTATATATATCTAATTTTTTTGGCTTTGAAGAAAGCAAATTAAAACAAAAAAGTGGAAATGAGAGGGAGAAAGGGGACCTCCGGTGAAAGTAAAATCTGAAAGCTTTTTTTGGTGTGAGAGAGAAGAGAGAGGGTGAGAGAGAATGTAGCATACGGCTTTTAGGCAACTTTTAGATATAATAATATTTGACCAAATAATATTTAGATATTGACATGAAATAAGGTAGTTGGAAATATTTATGAAAACAAATTTAATTCTTTTTATGGGTCATTACAATTAGCGATTCAACACTACCAACACACGTTGAAGGAGTTATCAAACCAAATACCCGTTATAAATTAACAAAAAAACAGGGCAACACAAATTAGAGAGTCAAAAAAATTAAGAAGAGAAGAAGATAATTTTTTTTTTTACAGGGCACCCATGTTCTTAAGGCCAAGAACGACCCCAACCCCAATAATATGACCAACAGTTCCACATGCAAGGGTATCTGCAAGAGTGAATCCAGCTGGATCACCCGTCTGCAGCCCAGAGTCCCTTACTTCAAGCTTTAGTCCTGCCGTGGCCTTCCTGTTTGCCGATGGTGCCAACCCAAACCTTCCCGCAAATAGCATCAGGCTTGTTGATAACACAATTATCTGCCCCACAAATTAAAACACATTTTCAGTCATCTCCTCTCCTCAAAAAGTAAAATAAAAAAAACACCCAAAAACATTAAAGCCATCTTAGAGCAAACAATGCTTCTCAAACCCTCACCAAATTAGTGGGTGAGCCAATGAAATCGCATCGAGCACCCAAAGCTCCCTTTCCCTTACGCCTCATTGTTTGAATTGCTACCTGAAAACATTAGCTTTTGTGTGTTGGAGAGAGAATAGCTGTACTCCATTGCTCTACATTTACACATAGAAATGCATGGGAAAAGGGGACACTGACCAGGCTTCGGACAGGAGCCACTGAAATTTTGGGTCTTAGCCCACTGTATTGTGGGAGAGAAGTCATGACAGTTGTTGCCATTTTCCGATCCGAGCTCAAATTGATCTAATAATGTGCAATACGTAGCTTTCTCTCCACTTTGATTGTTTAGTGATTTTATTATTTCCTTTGTTCAAAAGTATTATTATAAACTGATCTATTGAAGAAATGTTGCAGGACAACCACATGTGCAATTTGTGGCTTCAGAATGCAAGGCTTGGATACTCTTTAGATACTTGTTGCTTATGTGGCATCATGCCATTGGGTTTATCCAAGTTGGATAAGGGTTTTGAGTGACTTGGAAGACATAAAAAAAAAAAAGGTTGATAGAAATGGGTTTGTTTTGAGCTGGAAATGTTCTGTAGGTGAAATCCCTCTTTGATTTGTATATAGAAAAATATTAGGTCTAAAGATAATTAGAATAAAAGTATAAATTTAGGAAAAATATAGTTGCAAGCACAATTGTGCACTAATCTGTGCACCAATGTAATGTGATTAATCAAAAAGTAAATTTTATTGAAAACAATGTTAATTTAAATTTTAAGTATGAATAAATCAGTATTGGTACACAGATTAGTGCGCGACTGTAGTTATATGTAGCAAAACTCATAAATTTATGTCTCGAAGGGTTCAACTTACGCATACGTCTATATCAATGGATCGGGTCATGTGAAGTTAAAGATATAGCACCACCCAACAAAAGAGTAAGGACAGTGATACAGCCATCGAGGATGTAGTCCGAGAAGTCACCGACTCACTGAGAAGGCCATTTTGGACTTTTTCTTTCATGCATATTTTTAGTCGTTTTAAATATGTTTTTAAAAAATATATATAATATTATTAAAAAATATTTACTTAATCATTAAGTTAAAAAAATAAAAAAACAAAGGTGTTGAGACCCATTGCTGGGATGCTTTAAAATCTATGAAGCATTTTCCAAGGAATATTTTGAAATTTTAATATCTTTATTATTTTGTCTAATGGAAATACGTAAAATATTGTTGTTTGCTGGATCATGTGAGCCCAAATACGCAATCTTAATCAGGTCTACAAATTTATGCCCTGTCCTCAATAACGGGCTTATTGTCTTTTAACAATTTATGGGCTGTGGCCACCACAGACCAACCAAATTCCCCCTCAACGAAGGAAAATCAGACTTCCTCTCTGATTAAACCAGACACCGGCGGGCTCCATAATCAATGTATATATATATTCCATGTTTGAGGCTTTGATCATGTCGTGAGATTTTTTTTGTTTCGTTTGATGGGGCTCCTGGCTAGGAGCATAGGGGAACGGTGGTCTGGACAATCCACTTGCCTATACGAACAGGTACAACTGTACAAGTGGGCAGGAGGCGGGGGCAGTGAGTGAGGTCGCCACCTCACCTAAGTGGGGTTGGGGATTAAGGAAGCGAGCTACATGCCCTTTTGAGGCAAGTAACTACCAACAACCCTAATATATCATATATGGATGTGAATCAATTCGTTAAAGAACAGCTTCTCTATTTTCTATCATGTTATAGTTTTAGAACATTTCATAGAGATAGGCTAGTGTGCTTCTACTTTGTCGGAATGTGTCCACAATATCACTCTTTGTGACCGCTCTAATGCCAATAAGATATAATGTCGAATTTCATAAAAGACTTGAGTATGTCTTCTCTAACCCCAATTAATTTTAAGTGAATTGACAGATGAATAGTTCGATAATCCTATTTAACTATACATTTTTTCTGAATAAAAAAAATAATATAGAAGGACAGACATTACATAAATAAAACTTGTACCTGATTTGAGCTATTTATTTATTTATCTTAGCAAGTCATGGACAAATAGACCCAATGAGGGAGAATTTACGTTAGAAACTATCAACTGCTAATATTACACTCAAAAGTAAAAAGCAGAGAGACATTTCATGGTCTCCTCGTCCTTTTATTCATTCAAACTATCAACTTCGATTGTGTCATGGTCTCTTTCTACCGTAAATTCTCCCTCATTGCTATACCAAAGCAAGTTCCTCAAGAGCAACGGCTACCACGATCAACTAAAATATTCATACCTTTCTCTCAGCTTCAGCAGCGAAAACTTCTAGAGGTGCGGCTCGTCTCTGTTCTCCATGGCTGCACCAACCTCACCGAAATCAAACAAGTCCACGCCCACATCCTCCGCATGGGCCTTGAACAATGTTGCTACGTTTTCACCAAGCTTATACGTATCCTCACTAGACTCGACGTTCCGGTTCACCCCTACCCTTACCTTGTCTTCCAACAGGTCAAGTACCCAAACCCATTCCTCTGGACTGCTCTCATCCGCGGGTATGCTATCCAAGGTCCTTTATCCGAATCGGTTGTTTTGTATAATCGCATGAGAAGGGAAGGTACTGGGCCAGTCTCGTTCACGTTCTCTGCACTTTTTAAGGCTTGCGGTGCAGTTCTTGACGTAAATTTAGGGCGACAGATCCATGCGCAAACAATTGTGATTGGTGGGTTTGCTTCAGATTTGTATGTTGGCAATACTATGATAGATATGTATGTGAAATGCGGGTTTTTAAATTGTGGGCGCAAAGTGTTTGAAGAAATGGGTGAAAGGGATGTGGTTTCTTGGACCGAGTTGATTGTTGCTTATGCGAAGCATGGAGATATGGATTCGGCAGGGGAATTGTTTCAAGGGTTGCCTGTGAAGGATATGGTGGCGTGGACTGCAATGGTCACAGGCTATGCTCAGAATGCTAGGCCGAGGGAGGCATTGCAGTGTTTTGAGAAAATGCAGGAGGTGGGTGTGGAGACCGATGATGTTACACTGGTTGGTGTCATTTCGGCTTGTGCACAATTGGGTGCGGCTAAGTATGCTAATTGGGTGCGAGATGTTGCTGAGAAATCAGGATTTGGGCCCACTGAGAATGTTGTTGTGGGATCTGCATTGATAGATATGTACTCAAAGTGTGGAAGTGTTGAGGAAGCATATAAGATTTTTGAAGGAATGAAGGAAAGGAATGTGTTTTCTTATAGTTCAATGATTGTGGGATTTGCGATGCATGGTTGTGCTCATGCAGCAATGCAGTTGTTTCATGAGATGTTGAAGACTGAGACAAAACCCAACAAAGTCACTTTTATTGGGGTGCTTACAGCGTGCAGCCATGCAGGCTTGGTTGAACAAGGTCGGCAATTATTTCTGACCATGGACAAATGTTTTGGTGTTGCTCCTTCGGCAGATCACTATGCTTGCATGGTAGATCTACTTGGTCGGGCTGGACAGCTGGAAGAAGCACTTGAGCTTGTTGGAACAATGCCCATGGAACCCCACGGAGGTGTGTGGGGAGCACTGCTTGGAGCATGTCGCATCCATGGAAATCCTGACATTGCTCAAATTGCTGCTAACCATCTCTTTGAGCTAGAACCTAATCGTATTGGAAACTACATCTTGCTCTCTAACATATATGCATCAGCGGGTAGGTGGGATGATGTTTCTAGTTTGAGGAAGTTGATGAGAAAGAAGGGCTTAAAAAAGAACCCTGGGTGTAGCTGGGTTGAAGCAAAAAAGGGGGTAATTCACGAGTTCTATGCAGGTGATACGAGCCATCCAAAATCCATTGAGATTAAGCAGACATTGGATGATCTGCTAGACATATTAAAGGCTCATGGGTACCAGCCAATACTAAGTTCTGTCACTTATGATGTTAGTAATGAAGAGAAGCGGCGTATACTGATGAGTCATAGTGAGAAGCTAGCCTTGGCATATGGGCTGCTCAGTACAGATGCGGGTTGCTTGATTAAGATCATGAAGAATGTCAGAATATGCGAGGATTGCCATGCATTCATGTGTAGTGCATCTCAAGCTACTGGGCGGGAGATTGTTATAAGGGATAACGTGAGATTTCACCACTTTCATGATGGGGCATGCTCTTGCGGTAATTTTTGGTGATTGATGATGAAGGTCCAACTCCAACCCCTTACAGTCCTTTATATGGGTGGATGTTGGTAGTGTAATTGTATTTCCCGTTGATACTCAAATATCCATGCTCCTCCATTGGTATGATATATGTGAGCAGCCACCTAAAAAACCTCTGCTGGAACAGTTATTTCTGAATTTGCATTAGCCAGCTTCTTTTGTGGTTGATGCAACCTTCGAGATTTTTGGTCTATGAAAAAGCAAATTACGATGACGAAACAGTTCTGATTGTTCACACAGCTTTCCTTACAGGACATCTTTTTCTTTTCACTAGTGAGTTAGGACATCGACAATATTTGTTACCTCAAATGTTACTGTTTGGTACTGCAAGAGGACAAACTTATGGACCAGTATGCCAATTTTCATCAATGCGGGCATGTCAAATAGAACACTTGAATTGCAACTCCTTTGAAAGAAGAAATATCAATAAGTTTGCGCTTTGGAGGAGGTAATTCCTGTAATGGTAGTGAATTGTTTTTCTCTATGCTTTTATCACTGTTAGCAAAGTTTTTATTTGAATTCAAGCTCAAAGATTTCATTTGTTTGCATAACCGTTCTATAATCAGATATCTTAAATTTCAACTTCAAATTTTTTTTTAATTGTTGAAAGTACAATTAATTATTTGTTGATTGTAGAAGTAAACGAATAAGAAGAACGAATGGTGCAGACAAATATTTTGTGCAAATGAAAGGATTTGAGTTTATTTAGTCCAATGGCCAAGGTAGAAACGGATTGAATTTATTTAGTCAATAACTAATGTGGAGAATTTGCAATATGTGTTCTACATTTGCAAAATTCTTTGGCTGTTTGCCAACAAATATGCATAATTTAGATGTACCTTTAGGCGTGATGAATAGCAAGCTTAGGAACTGCCATACTTGCAAAATTTGTTTTCTTTCTTTCATACTTTAGGGTTCTTAAAAGTGTTCTTATCTAGAAACAAAGCAATTGATATTTCTCAAATGAATATATGTGAAAATGAGCTTACAAAGGTACATGCTTTTACTCATTGAGCTTTATGATGACTAGTGGTCACTACTCACCCATTTTTACAACTTCGAAATATGTAAAGAAATGTCACCAGATTCTAGTGCCAAAGATTGAATTTAATGATGTTTCTGTCTTCGTAAAATTATTGGCTTTGTATGCTTATGAGGATCTTGGGTTATGCAGTGGAGATAGTGGCAGTGAGTAAGATGTTCAAATTACTTAGGCTAATCAGGCTCATGAAGCTGCCCGTGGTGACAAAACCAATGGATTGAGGAAGCTTGGTATGGAATATTTTGATGAGGATGATGGTATATCATCTGCATAAGGATGATGCATCTTTCTTATTGCCTTTTCGGGGGCTATTTTTTGGGGGGGTTGGGGGGGCATGCTGATATACCCTGTTTTTGTTGCAGGTGTCAAACAAGACTAATTCTTTGGTTATTTGCATAAATTCTTTGGTAAGTGATTTTTATTTTTCCACTAATTTTATGCTTAATCCTTAAAAAAAAATTCATATTGGATATGATTAGCCAAAAATCTGTACGGCCTTGTTGTGCACATAATGTATGAGACATGTTTTACAAACTTCCAATAAATTTCTTGTTTGTCTGTAGTGACTTCGCTTTCCTTTAGCTACCATTAGAAATCCGAAATATCGATGTTTTTTTGTTTCCCTTTTTTCATCGATCATCAGAGGAAAAAATAAAAACACAAATATTGACAAATGCAAGTAATGAAACGTGACTCACTGAGATAAAAAAAAGTGGTGTTTGTTTTGGTTTTAACTTTTTTAAAATAATGCAAGCAAACTGTGTTTGTTTCAATCGTGCTGGAAGATTTTTTTAGACTTTCTGTGTGTTTGGTAGGAACAAAAATCAGGGTGAAGCGAAAAAACTAGGTTGGTTTGTAGGAAAACTAAACAAATAATCGTATGAAGAAAATGAGTTCTCGAGAGAATGATTTCTGTAAGAGAAATCCTTAGGACCGGTCGGGCTGATTATACTTAAATAACAGCCCGCCAATCACATCCCGCCACGTAGGACTTCCACCGATTAATTCGTGGACCAGCATCACGTGGAAGCTGCCCCCTGCCCTCCCTCACGTTGAAGCCCTAAGCTTCTCCCGAATGTGGAAGCCCCCTGCCTCCCTCACGTTCTCTGCGGTCAGAAATCAGAAGCTGCCCTCATGTGATTTCTCCAAACTAATTCTCTGCGTTCAGAAATCAGACTCTGCCCTCACGTTCAAGCCCCAACGTCTACTCCGATTTCTCCAATATTCATCTCCGATTTCTCCCAACCCGTGGCTCACGATTTCAGCATCAACTTTTCTCCACGAATCGATCACTCACGTTCGCACGATCGAACCGATTTCTCCCTGCTGTCGCTCGCCATTTCTCCGATTTCTCAGCCCTCGCGATTCTCCAATTTTCGGTGATGTTATTTACTCAAATGATTTTAACTTTATATTCACAGCAATGTTTTTTTATTTACGTCGGCGTCGGGACCGCGAGCTTCCTGCGCATTGATTTTTTCTCGTTTGGACTATTGACCAACAAATTGATTTTCTTGAACTCTAAAAATTCAAGCTTTTGCATTGACTGTAAATGATAAGACATTAAGGTCACGCTTTCATCTGACAAAGGTGAGAAATTTGGAATTTTCTGTGCTTGGATGCTAGTTTTTTGTTCTTTCATCTTTGGCTTCCATTTTTGTTTGGGCAGCGGCTGTAAAAGGTGGTTGAAGAATTGGAAGTAGCTGGTAAAGCTATGGAGGAATTGAAGGAATAAAAGTGTTTGGATCTGTGATTTGAGTTGCTTTGTGTAAAATCTAACTTCAAAAAATGTTGATTTGTGTTGATTCAGGGGAGAATGGGCAACGGACGATGAACACACACAATGAAATTTGAAATTATTGGGTATTTTGAAATTTGAGACAAATGGCAGAAGGGAGAACAGCTAGTACTCGCGATCGTGGTAAGGGCAGACGGAAAATTGAAGTTTGTTTCAAGCTGCTACGTTCCGCTATGTTCTGATTCCCTACTTCACGGTCTACTTACGTTTTAGTTCTTTTTCCTACATGGCATAAGATGATTGGCGGGCTGTTTTTGTGTGATTAACAGCCCGACCGGTCTGAATCGTTTCTCTTTTTGTAAAGTAGTGCTATACCCTCTACACCCACGAGGGTGTAGGCTTGTAGCCCGATGGATCTGAAAATGTCAAATCCTCTTTTTTTTTCATAAATTTTTTGTTTATGTCCTTAAATATTTTTAAAAAAAAAATTCACAATATCTTTAAAAAAAACACATTCTAGATAAATAAAAAAAGAATTTTGCTACATATAAGCACAGTCGCATATTAATCTGTATATCAATATTGATTTATTCATACTTAAAATTTAAATTAATATTATTTTTAATGAAATGTATTTTTTTAACTAATCACGTCACATTAATACACAATTATACTTATAATTATATTTTTCCATAAAAAAATTATTGAGACCCATGTCATGACCTAACTCACAGTAGCTCTATCATTTTCCTCCTGTAAATTACAAGATGATATGAATTACAGTGAATATACCATCAGAAAGTGCCAGCTCACACTTGTTGACTTATAGAGGTGGCACCCTGCCCCCGTCAGTCCCGCCCAATAAGGAGAAAGCTCAGTAGTGGGTGGGGTCCACTTATTTATAAAATAAATTTTAAATATTTAAATAAATATATTGTATATAAAAAATATATAATTTATTAAAAACTTGAAGTTGTATTCAAATTTTTTGAATTGCATTAATCACTTAAGCCAACAAAAATAATCTAAAATACAATTTTAATAGTTTAAAGATTATTTTATTAATTTTTTATATTTTTTTTTTGTATTTATAAATTTTAATTTATAATTCAAGTTATGTTATAATTTAGATTACCCATAAATAATTTTTAGAGCCAATAGACCATGGGTAGTATGGGCTGGGCGGGGGAGGGGCTGTGGTGGATGAGGTGCCCGACGCCGCCCCTGGGTACCATCGGGGAATCACGATTCATTTTTCGGACTTATCTCTCCTTCTTCCGGGGGCTGAATCTGTGTTTTGCCGAGAGAAACAAAAAACAACGGCCATGTTTGCAAACTTAGGGATCTGTGTAGTTTAGAACTATGGGGGGTTTGGAGATGGATTGAAGTTATTTGGGTCATGGCCAGGTGGTTTATCTAAAACTTTCCTGCAAACCAAACAAGAACATGGCGGGCCCAAAAGAGAAAAAAAGAGATGCCACTTGGAGGTCCCGCTTGCAGATATGGACAAGCAGCCTAGCAGGTGGTACGAAACACTGCCCGAGAATCTATATATATGGCACGGGGACATCGTTTTCCTTTGCTTTGTTTACGCAGAACTTACGTTGGATTTGATTTTACACACAAAAAGTAAAGACACAGCGAACGATATCTACCACTCACAAAACAAAACAAAAATACTGTTGTAGGGCCCCCCAATTTAATCCTGTTTCAGACTTTCAAGATTCTGCATTAACTCTATGTACATCCCAGCAAGGACGACATGTCTATAAACACTACAAAAACCATCACTCTACTTGAGCGAAATTAACAACTATGGCTGAAAAACTCTCCATCTCATGCATGTTGGCCATGAACGGGCGTAAAACTTTCAATCATACTGCAAATTTTGGATTAGTAGATCCCGCTTTAAACACTTTAACTCTCTTACTCAAATGGGATGAATAAATATCTACAATATGAAAAGAGCTGAAACTTAGAAAGTAAAAAGACATTTTGAGTGGAGTTAAATCTGAGAAAGAAAATTAATAATTATTATTTTATTGGTGTCCAAGAGTAAAATCTCAACTAATTTCGGTGGTGCACAAGCTCTCAATAAAGAGTTTCCACAAATGCACCCGAAGAAAGAAAAATAATATAAACTCCACAAAAAATCAGCTCAGTGTTATCTGAGTTAAATCTGTCTCCCAGATTTTGAATATTCAGGATCTTCCGAGTTCCATCTATTGAAAATTAGAAAAACTACAGCCATTTGCAACTATGGGACTTGGGAGTGCAAATGACTAGTCATCATGTGCTGGTTTAGCTACAACTGAAACAAAGAGGCTAATTACAGGGTGGAGATACTAAACTATTAGACAAAACTTTTACTTTTTTGGCAGTCTTGCTAGACAAAACTCAACAAAAGCATAATGGGAACAAATGTTTTTGTCCTTAATTATGTGAACAACTTTGAGAAGGAAAAGAGAGAGAATTGCTTAGCTATAGATTCCTAAACCGACAGCAAAGACAGGAATGCATTAGCAAACAACAATTACAAGAGGCTTCTCTTTCCATTGCATAAATAACATCTAGGAACAATTGGTTGAGAGACCAATTCTAGATTTGTTTGAGCGAGGTTTACAACCTTACCTAACCAAGGATCAGTCTCCCAAGTACAACAGCAGCCGCAACAAGCTCCCACCACATGGAGCTCAGATTATGCTTGGACAGCATAGGTGCTGAAGAGACTAAGGACCTGAAATACCAAATTACATATTAGTTTATTCTTGATAACGTACTTACACACCCTTGAAAATGCATGTACACCAGCGTTTTGACATGTAGCAAACTCCAAGTTCACCAAATACATACCCAGATGCGTAGATGCATTTTCCATAACCTGTAACAGAAAGACATTATGTGTAAATATAACCATCTTTCTTAAAGACATATTAGTCGTGTCAGCTCACAATGATTGGATGAAGCTCTTGCTAGAAAAAAAGACTATAAGGAATAATTCATAATAGCCACTAAAATTGTTGCAATCTAAAATGTCAAATATATACTACAGCTCTTCCAATCTTCAAAATGAACCTGTTGTACTCTTGTAAACCAAGTGCATGCCCAACCCAAGTACCTAGAGAAACTAACAGTATAGCTACCGTACCAAAAGAATAAATATCTCAAACGTACTTCTGTACTTTTTTTCGGAGTTGAATTTGATAGGCTTGAAACTTCAAGGCAAGGAACTAAGAAGAAAATTACTTTTAAGTGCTCAGATCCATGTAAAACCTCTGCATACATACTTTTCTATGGCTATTTTTGAACTTATTACTCCAAAACCCTTTCCATTATTATAGTTATATATGTGTGTGTGTGTTTGTATTTTAACAATTAGCTGCGGGAAAGAAGAAAGAGTTAAAACGTACTTGGGTTGGTTTTAGTTAAAGTGGCAGTTCCTCCGAAATTGCAAGCAATATCAGAATTCCCATTCTGTTGGTAATAGTTGTTAAAAGCATAAGATGCACGAGACAAGAGAGTGTCCGGCTCAGAACATGCTCCACCCTCTTGGATTTCTCTGCAGTCTGCCATCCCCAGTCCACAGGCCCAGTCTAATGCATTCTTCAAATCAACTTGGGACACCCCGGCAAGGGCCACGCACCATGTCGTGCCATCAAGGAAAGTTGTGTTGCCTTCAGGAGGTGACAATGTTGTCACTGGAATTGCTGTATCTGCCTTCTCTTGCACTACTGAGTCTGCTGTCAAAACTGTATGTTTTGTGAAAGGGAACAACATTAGAGATGATTATATGGTTCATAACTCAAATATAATAAAAAACTTGATAGTTTGCAAAAGATTAAATATAGTTTTCACAACCACAGGGTACAGAGTACCTGTACCCCCAAAAGATGGCAAACTCAGGATTTTATTTATTTAAGGGGTCAACCTAATGAGTTCATATGACAATAGAAATAATGTTGAAACATTACACCAAACAAAAAGTTATAAACATTTTTTTCATATAGTACTATTGTCTTAGACTCTTATAACTAAAAAGGACACACATGAATAAAGCTATGAATTGCTAATGCTTATTTTTTTGGGAATTTTCAAGTAAATCAATCTTTCACAGTGAAAGGAAGCACAATGAATTGTCAAGACATTCACCATCATAAATTGCCAGAAAACTCAATCGAATCCTGGACTTAACAGTGGGCTGTGGGTATGGTCGATTGAGGATTGTAAACAATGATTGTATAATGCAGCAACTTCGTGATGATCAAGTACGTTCATAAGCTACAAAAGTGTTATGACAAAAACCTGGAGTCCATCACTTTTAATCTTGCGGCAACAAGATTTTTATGAGCTGCTATTAACTGTCCTTGGGAACATCTTTAGTGATGCTTAATAATAAAAAATTTTCATTCCAGCAGATAGATTTGGGGCTCGTGTAGCATCCAGTACTAAGGTGCACTCGGGAAGTAAAGTGTACGATCCCCACGACCTTTTTTCCTTTCATATATATATATATATATAAATCCTAAGGCATCGTCAACCTATTCACACCGAACAATTAAAAATAAGATTGATGTGTTCCATTTGGTTGGCAAGTAATAAGAGTGTTTTTTGGACAGCGTTGTAGTTTCTTATAATAATAAGAATTTTGCCATAAATGAAAACTAGAGCTAAAAATATAAATGCAAAATAAACCAAAAATCTTTTCTATATTCCCGGAAGACAATATATTTATATTCATATATTGATAAGAAAAAAGACAATATATATAATTCCAACGATAAATCCTCACATTAGCAAACAAATTGAATGAGATTACAAACAAATAAGTGCTACATCCGCAAAGAGATTTAAGTAAACATAGAAACTAACATGATTTCATATGATATATTAGATCTACTTTATAATAAGAGTATTTTATGGATTTATTTTGTAAGATCGATCTGTTTGTGACTAAAACATTTGGAAATGCGGAATACTAGAGAATTTTTAGTTGGTACATAAATCCTAACAGATGGGGAAACCATATGGTTATATATTAAGGGAAATACTTTAGCCACAATACACAAAAGTAATCTCACAATCTGATTCAGTTTCACGTGATTTGTTAGATTGTAAAATTACTTTTATTTTAAAGTGATCTAGATCAGATGAAATCATATCAGTTTGTGAAATTTTCATATCTAATCTATATGTGGCTAAAGCAGTCTTTCATATCTTAAACTTAGAACTCTAACTCAGCTTGCTAGAGATAAAGTTGTAATATTTGAGCATTTCGCGTGTGTGTGGAGGTGTCTCCTCCGATGTAAAGATCGAAAAGGAAATAGTCTTATATCCACTAACTAGTGTAAGAAAATCTAGGTGTTGCAGAGTTACAAACAAACGGTGTCTTGATTGATGAACTTCAAATGCTAAGTTTTTGAAAAGAAGATTAGGATAATGAAATATATGAATAACGCAACTGTAAAGAAAAATAATACAGAAAACGTCTAGCTGAAACAAACATTACCCAATAAAAAAAGGGACAGACAAACCAAGCCAGTGAAAAGAATCGACGAAACAAAAACAGGAAGGGGTAAGTTTATGTCAGGAAATGTAAGTAGAAGATACCCAGATAGCATTCCAACAACAAAAGGCACTGCAAAGCCCATCCTTTCATCGACATGTTAGCTAGGTTGGTTCTTCTCATCTCTTCTGCTAAGAAAATGCCTTCCAAACCACCCACGTTTGCTCAAAGCTTGAAAACAAGATGTTCCAAACACTCTTGCTAGCTCTCAATGTGAATCTCAGTGAGGAATGAAGATGAAGCTAGCGAGAGAATACGGGTGGAATATATGAAAGTCTTGTGTCGAGGAATCAGTAGTTTCTTGAAGCGAAAACCTGCTCCTTTTTTTTTTCGCTTTCTCGAAAGTCCATCAAGAGATATGATGCATGCTTCAGAAGCTAGGTACTACTTTTGACAGGACAGAGTAGAGCGGTGGATTCAGTTTTTAGGCTTATGCACAGTTCACACACTGACTTCATTCAAATGCTTTGCTTTAACAAGGTGCATGGCAGAGACAACACAGTCCAGCAATTCAGTTTCTCGCGATATTTTGGCCTCATCCCCGAGTAAGAAATATTTGGTTCAGCAAGGCCCGGTTTGGACTTTGGACAAGCATTATTCGAACAACGTCTAAATGATGTTTAAATATAAATATTTTTTAATTTTTCTTTTATATTTTTATCTAATCGATCTTTACAATTTTTTCAAACTTTCGTATAAAACAAACAAAATAATTCAATCTTTTCAGATATTAAAATAAAAATTATATTAATAAAGAGTTTTACTACGTACATATGAATTCATGTACCAATCTGCGTACCAATATTATTGCTTTCATATTCAAAATTTAAATTGATACAATTCTCAAGAAAGTTTGACTTTCTGACTAAGTACATTAGATAGATGCGTATATTGGTGTGCAGAATCACTTACAACCAAATTTTTCATTGAAAAATTATATTCTAATAATATTTTAACTTTATAATATTTTTATTCAATTTTTTCTATCTCCTTTTTCAAAACTCAATAAAAATCTTAACTCAAAATATTTCATTACTAGTTACACTTACAACTATTTAAAATTTCTCATCTTATTTCATTTTATCTAACTATCCAAACAATGCCTAAATATTTTATATATTTTTATAAATTACACAAATTTATAAAATCTTTTTAACTTGACACTTCTTTTTTAAAAAATAATAATAATAATAAAGCAAGATCTATTATGGAGAGATTGAACATAAATAGAATCACTATAAAAAAAATTACTTATTTGCTACTAGTTAATTCGAACGAAATTACTATTTTTAACTAAAATTGGTTGCAAATTATCTTTTAGTTGTAATAAATTAATCATAACAATCCGATTTTATTATAGTGAATGATCAATGATAAAGATCCCGCTAGGAGCTTCACTCCCATTTCTTTCTTTCTTTCTTTAATTTCTTTTAGCTTAGTAATTAAGATATTATTTTTTAATAATATTATGATTTTTTATTTTAAAAAAATATTTAACAATATTTAAAAATGATGTAAAAAAGAAACAAAAAGATAAAAAAACTCAAAATCCAAAAGTGGTGAGCTCCAACGGGATCCCCAACGGGAATCCTTAGCACCTAATATACATAATACAAAAAATGAAAAAATCTTCTTGAAAGCACATTTTGTGCACCAATTCGTATATCGATATTGATATGTAAGAAATATAATGAAACGATGTGAGTTGAATACAAAAATAATTTTTATGAGATAAGAGATTTTCTTCTTCTTTTATAAATTTTTTTTATATTTTTTTAAATAAAAAAAGTTATCAATACGTGAATTTGTATATAAAATATGCTTATACTTAGCAAAATTCCAAAAAACATACATAATACAAAAAATAAATCATGGGTTGGCCTTTTGGGCCTACCGAACTTAGCCACAACCCACTGGCCTAAAAGTTTTATTGGACTGGTTTGGGCTTTCTTCATATTTAAAGGCTTCAAGTTCAATTTGGACCCGACTTCAAATAACAATTAACAAAAAACCAAAAAAAAAAGAAAAAAAAAGGAGTCCGAAGTCCGAATCATAAGTTGGGACCTTAGATTATGCATTTTTCTGAGAATGAGACTACAAAATTTACGTAGTGATACTCACACAGGAGGAAAATGAGTATATGACTTTTAGCCAATACAAAAGTTCAACCCATATATATGACTTCCTCATTCGTGATCAATATATATAAGTTTATTGCATGGAACCAAATATTCAGGCTTTATTTGGAAATACAAATGTTTATCAACAAATTTTTTTATTGGTTGGACTAGAAATTTCAAGAAATGACTATAGATCCCATCGAGTCGTTTTCTTATTCTAACATTAAGATTATAAATTAGAGGTTAATTATGAGATATCCATAATAATTTTCATCGAATTATTGATGAAATCACCAGCGTTGATATATATGTCTTTACACACGCAAAAAAAATAATGCTAGATATAATCATAAGGTGATGTGTAAGTCTCTTAGCTCGCATACACTTATTGGAAAAAAGAAGAGATCATGATAAAAATAAATAAATTTTTATGTGTGTCTTAATATATCCATTTTCTTTAAAGAAAGTGTGTGATATCTGCATACTCTAAGACTGTACAAGTCATTTCTCCTTCCAATTCCTTTGAGCGGAAGCGGAGGCGTGGGAGACGGGGAAAAGGAGATCTTAGAGGTGGTAAGGCCCCCACCTATGAAGGGTGGCCATTTGGGATATGTCCTTAGCGTGTCTCATGCAGGATGGGGATGTGGTTTTTGTTTTCCTATAGTACTAATGCTAATTATTTTAACTATATATCATCATTAATTTGTCATTTTTTGGGCGTGGTATAAATTAATTATTAAATAATTTTAAAATTTTTTTTATTTGTCACTTATCATGATACGCAAAATAGTTAAAAATGTGATGAATATAACATTTTTCCATTCTTTGAATACTTGTAATAAAGTATATATAGAATTCATTTAATTAATTAAGTTGTAGCCACGTTTACTTAATGCTTTATAAAATTTAATTTACTTACTGAAACCAAAGATAATAATTTGTTGTTTTGCTTATTCTGATCATAAAATACATGTACGTACAGTTGATGGTGCCGTGGGAACTACTATATATGCTTAGTTGTGACAAAAAACACATCAGAGACACCATTTGCAGATCATTTAAAAACAGGCATAGGTGCGCAGGGTCAACGATTCAAATAAAATACAAAAAGCGTGGGGTAACTATGAATAGTTTTCTTTCTTTTTTTCCTTTCAAATCCTAAACAAGAAAAGACATCTTCATGTGCATCAAGCTGCTGGGTCAGTCCCAAAAACTTAAATATACAGAGAGAAAAAGAGAACGTGTACAATGACTGGGCTTGACGGATTGATGTACTGGTGTCTGTGCTTTACAACAATGCATATATATATAATGCATGAAGATGATCAATAACAAATCGCCTAGATATGCATAATCAGATGCTTAATTTTCATAACCCAGAACAATAATTTTATAGCTAGTGGGGACAAAATCTAGTAGTTAGATGAGCAACCACTGAATTATGTATACAAAATCCGGCACACCTAGAAGCAATGTGAAACAGCTTCGGGAACATCATGCGTGCATATTTTTTTATTTTTTTTTAAATGGTGATAAGAACGAGGATCGGAACTCGGATTCCACAATCCAAATTTTTCTATTTTTGGGTTGTTCTTGATACAGTCATTATGTATGATATTTTAAGTAGTTCGAAGGTTGAGAATTCTGTGATGCAAGTATATTTTAATACTCATGAGGTCGTATAATATTGACATGCGAAGTTGGTTCATATATATTATGTTAACGTTGCCGTTTTCAAGTACTAATATTCACTATTCATGTGTTTGTTTATATCATGTTGTTGTTGAGGATGAAGCTGTCCACTTGACATATTTTGTCCGTTTGTCGGCCTATCAAAACAGCGGGAATATTGGCTATGTGTTCTCCCTCTTATTTATGTTCTTTGGCATATCCCATTTTAAGTGTTAATCTTTCATCCTTCCCCTTCTACTTAGTGCATTCTACTCATCATCATCATCATCGATCCATCTTCGATCTCTTTCTGTGGCACGCAGTTCCTTATAAATTTCTTGCATTTAGAGATCAGTCTTCTAAAATAAAAAGAACAATCTTGCTGCGCCAATCTCTATATTTGCTCCATCTTTATGTCAAAGATCACTAATGCAATCCTCGTTAATTCTACTGCCAATCGACGTACGTAACTCTAAAACTAAGAGCTTAATGTTATGTGAAAGCCCCGCCAAGTCAAGATTCAGGAAATATTATATTCTTGTGAAGTCAATCTGTTTGGTATGGCCCTCCCTTTTTCCAATGATCTGCGATCTGCATAATTCAAACAATATATTTGTTAATTCTGATATATAGTTTATTTGTTTACGTACTCAAAACAGCAACTATGTGGTCTGAAAACCTCCTAGGCTACTAGCTATTAAGATCATTTAATTTTAGCAATATTTAAGATTTCATGACTATTTAAGTTGAAAGCATTTGGTACTGTTCTAAGTTCTAACGCATATGAAACTGTGTTAATGGACACAAGAAATTGTACGTTCAAGATTAGATCAAGTTTAGGGTGACGGAAATTAAGCAAATATTTATGCATAATCAAGTACGTGAACTAATTGTGTAAACGTTGCTGTCCGTCCGTGTTTTCAGTCACAAAGGTCAGTTCCGAAGGAAACTGGTTAAAAGACAAAGCATCTTTAACATGTGGACGAGAATATTGAAGTTAATTGAGGTTACATAGTACAAACAGGATGATGAGTTGGAGATCATAACCTTTGGAAATCTTTGTGGAATAATGGGGGGGAAAAAAAAGAGTGGCCTGCACATTTACACGTTGTATGATACATCTAATATCTTCCCATAATCTCAGTGGTGAGTTTTAAAGTAATTAAAGGTTGCTTTTTCTTTTGATAATTAGTAGGGTTTAGCTAGGGTTAATGACTCATTTTTGTATTATTATTATTATTATTATTATAGATTGACAACTTTCCTAATCTCTCACTTCCTGATGGAACAGAAGTGGAACAGATCAAAGGTTGGCACATGATTAGAACATGCCAAACGTTGAAACTAAATGACAAGGTGAGTTAAAACCTCTGGCCCCAGTACAAGAGATGATGTCTCGTAATTGGAATTGGAGTAGTTTGGAGCTACTGATTTTCCTGCCTGATTACTTCTTGATCAGGAAAACCCATGGTCGTTAATTTTGGGACCTACCTTTTAGGTTTTCAAAAACTAAAAACCACAGTCGATGGATCATCTTGGCTAGTACCCCACAATCTGATACAATTATTGGTTACTGATCTCCCCCATTCATATCTGCAGCATATTCATGACCTAGTTTGCCCTATTAATCTTATCATTCATGGCTGATCATTCTTTTTTGTTATGCAACATGCATGCAAACGTACTGTTCACGAATAAATTCCGTCCAAAAGAATGCAGCAAGCAAATCCAGCATTTAGATGCAATCAAAGCTTCTCTCTTCAATTCTCTGCATGCGTGCACGCATGCATTAGAACGATTCTGGTTTGGGGTTAATCATGTGGATGAACAGTATTAGATATATAGTTTGATTGTTTGGTGGCTCGAGTACTCTGTCATTGAGCACACTAACGAGCAAGGGTCTTAAATATGGGGGTTTGGCTTCCCCTTTCGAAGAACAGTAATTGCAGCAATGCACAGACAATTCCACTTGGTACACTTTTTGCTGGCCTTTCCCACAACAAACATTTACATCTAAACTATCATGGGGCCCTTTGCATCAATTACCTCACCATATTCTTCCCCATAAACATGAAAATGAGAGAGGAACAATCCAAAAAATCATCTAGGCTTTTAGAGAATTGTTCTTCTCAAATGGGACCTGGTTTCTCATCACCAGGGGGGGTCAAGACTCTCTCAGTGCCAACTGTTGCTACCCCCCCACGCCCTTGCTCCCAATCTTGCTGACATGTCATGCATCAACTGTTTTTTTATTTTTTTTAGGCCATGTGGAAATTTAGTATAAGTCTAATCTGTCTACTTCTTGTTGGCCAGATTGCTTTCCGAGTTAAGTTAATTAAAATCATATTTAAGTGGCCGGGCATTTGAAAGCTTAAGTTAACTTGCAATTTGCTTCTGCATCACTACATATATAATTGTATGCAACCATCTCTCTCTCTCTCTCTCTCTCTCTCTCTCTCTCTCTCTCTCTCTCTCTCTCTCTCCCCTTATTATTATTTTATTTTCTGTTTTATAGGGAATGTTAAGTACCAATGCATGACCTAGTACTCTAATTTCAAACCATTAATCTTGAATATGACCTGATCATATAAAGATAAGGGACAAAATAAGTACATCATTACGATCTTTACATATAAATATAATATTAAAAGAGAGAAAATTCTGCTTGAGTATGCATGTGTATAGGATTCCGAGCTAGGGCAACTTGAGTTGATATATTTGACAATGTTTGGTGCACAATCCCAACCCGTGTGTTCTTTCTCTTGATCTCTTGCTCAGGAAGCAAAGTCCATGGCAAAGTACGGCATGGACTTTGCTTATCAAAATTGTTATTTTTTCCTTCATAATTACCTCAGAACAGGAAATAAAACAACTCTATCTAATAGCTAGCTATTAAAAATATGCTCTTCTTTGTAAGAGAAATATTTTTTGCAGTCGGCGTGCAGTCGGCTGTAAAAAAGTGAATTAATACGGGACCTATATGAAAAAAAAAAAAAATTATTTTTATAATTTTTTTTTTTCATGTAGTTCCCCCTGAATATAAAAAAAAAAATTTATAATTTTTTTTTATTCATTCCGTACAGCCGACTGCACACCGACTGCATTTGCCGACTGTATGTAGCAAAGCCCTCTTTGTAAACTCCTCCGCCCACTATCCTAATTATACAAACATCGATCGCACCAATCATTTGTAAAAAAATAAACCTCACTATAAAAATATGTATATATAAGAAAAATATTTTTTTTTTCATAAGAATCACTTTTTATAAAGCGTCTACATGAGATTCGCACATTTTGATGTTGTTTGGATAATACGATGAGATGACTTTAGATGAAAGTTAAAAGTTAAATAAATCTTGTTAGAATATTTTTTTAATATATTATTATTTTTAGATTTGAAAATTTGAATTATTTATTATATTTTGAGTGAAAATTTAAAAAAAAATTATAATAATAAGATCAGATAAGTTTTGAGTATTTTTCAATTTAAATGACGTCTTAAAATTTATACCCAGCATTCTTCTATAGGTTGAAAAAGAAAAGATATTTACAACCATGAATTTTACAACAGCCATGCAATCGTTTCGAAATAAATAAATAAAATATGAAATCTATATAAAAAATTAATTTTTTAATATTATATTCTACTTTTTTTTAAAATATTTACGTGACGTTTATGCACTCTACCAACTTAAAATAAAATATGAAAGGTGAGATGATTGTACTCCATATGTTATATCAACATACTTTTTATTACTAATTTCTCCTTGATTTAATGATTGAATATAAAAACTACTAAATACTGAAACAATTATAATATTATCAGCATAAAATTCTCTTTAGTGAAAAAAATGAAGCTCGTGAATTTTTTTGTTTTTTTATACAATAATCACATGTAAGCAAAAGGTTTCAAAAGGTGAAAAGTCAATTCACGTGGGGCCTAATATTCCCCATTCCGTACCACAAATGACCCTACTTCTCGGAGGATTGTTTTTTGTTAGGTTTGCGTTTAACCCCGCGTCCAAACGCCTCCGATACATGATGATGCGGTAGGAAACCAAAGGTGGTAGGCGATTCGACGTCGGCCATTTTGCTAAAACGTAAAATTACTGCCATGTCCCTGCCTTCACAGACAATTTATACACGTGGTGTGTCCTGCTTAGTTTGCGTTCGTCGTATAAATGACCCAAAAAAATGAATGAAATTGACATATAATAAAGATTAAAATAAAAAAAACATTAATTACATCTTCAAATATTTGTAAGTAGTGTTGACCACTGACAATGGACTGAAAAAAGCTCTTGTAGGGGTATTTATGACATTTAGTTCCCCAACCGTGGAAAGTTTACCGTTTACTACAACCTACAGAGTACCGAACCCAGACGAGGAAATTCAGTAGGGGAAGATCAAAGCCTAACATCTTACTCCACGTGAAAGACAACAAGACGACCTTCGACCCACGTGCCCTAAGTTATCACGCGTCATCCGGCTATATAATATCAGAAATAATTCGAACAAATTTAAATAGATAAATTTTATATTAATTATTGTAAAATAATTAATTTTATTTAAAAAAAATTATTTTCTATTAGTAAGATTTATTTTTTTACAAAAATTATTTATTTAAAACTTATATATACCTTATATAATATATACCTTGACATGATGATAGGGTGTATTCCTCAATTTAAAGTTATCATTACATTGATTTTTTTATTAAGTAAATCTATTGATGCGATAATTCTTATTTGATTTTATTTAATGTTATGTACATAAGAATATTCAAAATGTATAACGTGTATGTGTGATTAGAAATGATATTAGAGTATATATTGTTAAGGAAATTATTGATATGGTGGTAAGGTGTATGAGTTCTGCATATTTTTTATAAAAAATTAATAAAATTATAAATTTATATGAAAAACTTAACTTGTTATGATAGATATTTTTTTTAATCTTAAAACTGTATGTAGCATTATTTTTATTAATAATTTAACACAACTGTCCATAAATTCTCAATAGAACAATTTTATTTGAATGGCTTTATACTATTTATGTGATCTAATTTGATTTAAATCTTACAAATCCGAATAATATTCCGAATATGCATGATCGTTCGACTTTATAATATGAAAGATTAAGTAATTAAATTTTATTGTTTATATGAATAATTTTAATGTGATGAAAATGTAACCTGTCCATTACATCCCTAAGGGCTAAGGCTACAGCCTCAGCATAAATAGCCCCAAGGACCTCTCTCTTTATACAGCCTATTGACCCAAGACAAAAACCATCACCCTCCTTTCCTCCTCACTTATTTGCTTCCAGTACGGACTGGTTTTTGTTTTTAGGTTCCCAAATAAACAGTCTCCCTTCCCTTCCTCCTCAAAAGGCTGCTACGTTTCAAAAAATGAGCATTCAAAGCATAGCTCTGGCCCCTTCCTTCCCCACCTCTGTTTAATGCTGCTCCTGCTGCCATCACCTTAATTTCTCTCCCTTCTTAAAATCCCCACATGATCAGCCTTGACTTACCCTAGAGTTCATCGTTTTCTTCTCTACGTAAGCCGCACCTTACCTTTTAGCTTCCTCCGAAGTATCTCCGATTTCAAAACACGCTTCGAATTCATTTTTCTGTCCGACTCAAACTTGGTTAATTTGGTTCGGGAACTAACGTTCTCCATCGACTCAACAACACCGTGGGGTTCCTAGCTATTCAATCCTTTTTCCGGCCTTTTTGACCGGTTGTTGTTGTTGTACTGGTTTCTCTCTCTTGTGAGCAGAGAAGGAGTGACGGTGGCTGGGCAGTTTTGGGTGGCCTTAAGATGTTAGAGCGTGGACGGGAATCTGACAGCGAGCTGAGTTCGGAGGCTTTGAATTCTGGGTCTAGTTCGATGAGCAGCGATAGTTGCAGCAGCTTCAGCCGCCTCTCCTTCGAGCTGATCGTCCCGACATCTCATTCATCCCCTGATAACCTCTCCGTGAAGCCTCACCGTTCCTCCGACTACGCCTACTCAGCCATCCGCTCTGCCACAAGTCGCCGCAGGAATGGCTGCCTCACGTTCCGCGATTTCCGTCTCATCCGTCGCATCGGTGCCGGAGACATCGGTACCGTCTACCTTTGCGCCCTCCGTGATTGTGACTATTCCGGTGACGAGGAGCCGTGCTTTTACGCGATGAAGGTGGTTGACAAGGAGGCATTGGCGAAGAAGAAGAAGGTGCAGAGGGCGGAGATGGAGAGGAAGATTCTTAAGATGCTAGATCATCCGTTCTTACCGACGCTTTACGCGGAGTTTGAGGCCTCGCATTTCTCTTGCATTGTGATGGAGTTCTGCTCCGGCGGTGACTTGCACTCGTTAAGGCACAAGCAGCCATATAAGTGCTTCTCTCTCACCTCCGCGAGGTACTCTAATGGCGGATATATATTGGCATTATTTCTGCAAGTCTACTAAAAAAAAGTTTCCACAGAGATACTATTGATAATTTTAAAAAGCTGAAACTTTTTTTCGAAATGTAAAAGAAAATTCCTGGATTTTTCTCAATTTTCCTGCTTTTATATGGTTTTGCATGTTTGATTCTTTATGTTTTGTTTTCTTCCGCTGCGAGCACTGGGTGCTCCTATCCTGTCTGCTTTCCCAGCACTGCCAAGTCTCATTCGCATGAGGATTTCTTTTAACCTTCTCTAATTTTCTCGGTTTTTGCATTTTTGCCAGTTAAGTTAAAAATCACTTTCGATTTAACTTTTCAATGCTTTGGCCGAGATTTTTCTCGGATTATTTCTCTGACTTAGCCGCAAATTTCCGTTTTATTTTAAGTTTCCTTTAATGGAAATGATACAAGCACCTTCCTTTGGTTATCTTCTTGATCGAATTTACTAGATCAGGCATTATCGTTATCTTCTCGAACACGAAATCAAAATGATATTAAATTTTCTCGGATAAGAACATCGTTTGGTTTCGGAGAAATTTCTTGGTGTAAAAATCCCTGCGAATGTGAAATTGTGGTCAATTCGACCGATTCACCTCTGTCTAACTCGTTAAGTTGCACTTGCTATTTTCCAGGTTTTATGCAGCCGAGGTTCTCGTGGCATTGGAATACCTCCACATGCTCGGAATAATCTACCGGGACCTAAAGCCCGAGAACGTTTTAGTCAGATCCGACGGTCACATCATGCTCTCCGACTTTGACCTTTCTCTCTGCTCCGATGCGATGGCAGCCGTCGAATCCCCATCTTCCTCCCCGGCTCCATCGACCCCACGGACACCGTCATACAACCGCGCCGTGCCCACGACCTTCTCCTGCTTCCCCAATAGGCTGTTTCGCTCACGGAAGGTGCAAACCCTAACCTCCAACCGGCTTTTCGTGGCTGAGCCGGTAGACGCCCGGTCGTGCTCCTTCGTCGGAACCCACGAATACGTGGCACCGGAGGTCGCGTCCGGTGGATCGCACGGTAACGCCGTTGATTGGTGGGCATTCGGGATCTTCATCTACGAGATGATCTACGGCCGGACGCCCTTCGCGGCTCCATCGAACGAGGCCACCCTGCGCAGCATCATAAAAGAGCCCCTCAGCTTCCCGACCTCCACGCCCTCCGGCTCGCTCGAGCTCCACGCACGGGACCTCATATCCGGGTTGCTGAACAAAGACCCGGTTCAACGCCTCGGATCGAAGCGCGGAGCCGCTGACGTGAAAAAACACCCTTTCTTCAAGAATCTGAACTTCGCTCTCATACGGTCTCTCCCACCACCAGAGATCCCGCAACTGAGAAGGATGAAAACGACGCCGGTGTGTCGCGCGAGGAGCGATGCAACACAATCCACGGCGTTCGAGTATTTCTGAGCCAACGGACGGGAATGACGCCACGTGTCGAGTAGGTGCTACCAGATTTTGTTATTGGCAGGTGACAGCGACATGTATATTCGAGCTGTCTTTTTTTTTTTTTCTTCTTTTTCTTATGCCTTTTACTCTCTTGACGCATTTTGATATATTGTCTGAAGACTGAAGGATATAATATAAATACATAATATTTTCCACGGAAAATACGTGGAAATGTGTGTCAGAGATAACGAGAAGAAGAGGAAGACTCTACATATAACGTAAGTGTAGGCGATGATTTCTATATAATATTATATATTATGTATATATATATATATATATTTTATCATATAATTAAGCATATTTATTATTGTTAGATAATAAAAACATAACTTCCAGATGATGGTCTGAAATATAAAATATTTAAAAAAGTGTGGGGACTCCGACAGGATTGAGCTTTAGGGAAAAACAGGGAATTTGAATATTTTGTGGGTTTAACGTTGCCAAATCACGGTATTGATTAGTTGCTGTTTAAAGAGCAAGTGAGGTTGGAAAGAGGGGGCTGGTAATGTAGTGTAGAGCTGTAGTGGTAAAAAAGGCTCCTCCCTCCATCATCTTGTAATTATGCTTACCTTTTTGTTACTTGCGTTATAGACCAACTTTTTATTTTATTTTTTTATTTTTAGCTAAAATTACCATTTCAAGAGCATAAATGTTATTATTTTTTAAGTAGTAATCCACCAACATATGTTCCACTTCCATTCCACCTATACTACAATATGAGAATACGTACGTAAATACCAAATCTAAGAATATTATAAATATACGTAGGGTAGAAATTAAGGCAATTTGCACATGCACATTAATAAAATAATAATAATAATAATAATAATAATAATAATAATAATAATAATAAAACTGTAGAAAGCATATTCATGAATATATATATATATATATAAAGAGATCAAATGCATGCATGCATGAATGCCTGCCTGCCACAGACCATACAAAGTCGACAATTATATATATAGACGAAATTAGATGTTGCATGCGAACAACTGATCTTTTCCCGTTTCACGTCTAGATATTGGATTTGGCTTTTACAAGACAAGATTTAGCTTGCATGCATGCATGCATCCATCCATCCATATATTTCCAACACTACTAGGTTGCTTCTCATCTGATTAATCTATTTATTTATTTTTGTCCATTGGTTAACATCTTGTTCTAGGTCACCACATACGCGACAACCTTTTACAACTCTTACGCTACTACTTACCTGAAAGGACTAACTTCCTTTACTATATATTTGTTCTACTATTCAATTATTTTTGCTTTCTTTTGTTTTTTGAAAATTTTAAAATATATTATTTTGACATAATTTTAAAAAAAGATATTAAATCAACCAACGTAATCATATTAATAATTAATTTAAATACAAATTTTAATTTTATAAAAATATATTCTATTTTATATTAAAATTAAAAAATATATATATTATAAGTTTGATATTCTCCTTATAATTTACAATATGTATATCATACTTACGAAAAGGAGCCTCGATACCAAGTTAAGCTTCAATCATTACCCACCTAAGGGGGTGTGTGATTTCTTTCTATAGTGTTTTTGAAACTCAAAGGGAAAAAAATACCTAGATAGTAGGGCAGTATTAAAGAAATTATAAGAATATCATTACCCAACCTCCCATTCACACCAACTTTACTAGTTAATGTAAAAAACCAACACTCTTCACAAATTAAAGATAAAGATTATACAATGGGGGAATAAAAAGCATTGGCTAGCTTTTCAACCTTTCAATTTTGCTCTAACTAAAAATATTTGAGAATCACTTTCATCTTGCGTAAGACTTTTATAATAATAATTTTATATGCTAACGTATCAATTGATTTATTTTAAGTGAATTTTTAACAAGTTTTGTCGTTGAATTGAAATTTCTAAAGTGAGTGTGTAACTTATTTTAAAAAATTAAGAAAATATTCTAATCATAGAAAGATTATATAAAAAGTCATACGAACTTATATGACTTAATGTAGTTCATCAAATTATAAAATTATTTTTATTATAAAAATAAATTTAACAGATCAAATAAAATTATATACGTCAGTTTGTGATATTATTTTATGTATTTTTTTTTTTTAAATGTCGAAGTGCTCAAAAAATTATTAAAAACCCATAAATTGCTTAGCATTTTATACTCGAAAGTTTGATTATTTTACAAGAACACTTCTAGAAACTCAAGAGGGACCCAATAATATTCGCCGGCCGGAGAAGTGTTGGGAATATATAAAAGGGAAATGATGAAACACAAAGTGGGGGGCAAAAGCCATAGAGCATCAATTACTCACATTTGACCCTTTTTTTATCACTCTTTTTCTATTCAATAATTAATTATAGGCTTTAAATCATTGGATAATAATAATTTTTCTTAAAAATCAAAGTACCCAAAAGCGTGTATGGAGGAGAAGCTGGTGTTTTGCAGAGGCCGAGGTTGGAAGATGACTTATAAAAAGAACATCTTTGCACCACAGATAGCATACATTAGCTGTGACTACCACGAACCAATCATAGGCCGCGTGTAAGACACAACAAAAACCGGACGAAATCTTAGAAGGATCAGAAGCTTTTAGAGAGATAAGTATTATATAAACAAATAAAAAATAAAAAAATAAAAAAAGAAATAAGGAGCCAAGAGACAACACATGGAGATGACCATGTGAACACCTGCCAACCAGGCAGCCATACCAGCAATCTTTAAAGCACTGTCTCCCTTCTTGTCCCCACTCAACCTCCCTCCCAAAAAGCCAAAAAAGGTCTGACCCACCTCACCAATCGCATTCATCCACGTCGATGAATATTCTTCATCTGGTTGACCCCACCCATTAGTGCATGTCCCTAATTCATGTACCACCAGGCGTGGCTGTAAGTTACGTAGAGGAGTTATCTTATCGAAATAGTTATTTTATAAAAAGAGACGAATAAGTTAATTATATTAGTAAAATGTATAAAAAATATATATATAAAAATAATTATATACAAAATTTTTATATAGAAAAAATTATTGAGGAGTCAAAGAGCTTACTGTTCAGTGAGACTCCAAATTAAATGTCTATCAATGTTATGAAAGGTAATACTGAAATGAAAGAAAGAAATAAAGAATGCTAAAAATCCATAACAGGAAATGAAAAGAGAGAGATATATATACATTAATTATTTGATAAATTGTGGATGAAAAATATTGAAGGCAATCGGCGTGTTTAAGCGGTGTGTAGCCATGTCCATTAATGAAATTGTAAGCATGAAACGGTGCGTTTAATTCAACATCCCTTAAGTTTCAACCTCCACTTTGCCTGTTACCCTTCTCTTCTCCCACGAAGCCTTTCATTTTTCATTTTCCTTCTCCACTCTCCTTCTCCCCTACTCCCCAGACGCCAATCGAGTGAGTCAATTACAAAAAGACAAAGCAGTGTGCACGATCAAGCGACAAAAAATGGGATTCTCAGCAAAGTTGAAGGCAAAGAGTAGCAACGCCAACAACAGTAGCAACAACTGGTGCACTGTTCTACTTCTAGTAGACTTCTTTCTTGAGGACAACCGTTTCATTAATGGAAAAAACAAGTTTTTCTCCTCTCCATCTTCTTCTTCTTCTTCTTTGTCAAAATCCAGAATTAGAAAAAGCAGCAACTCCAACTTCATCACCCTCCTCCTCTTCACTCTCTCCATCTTCGAACCCACGACCATTTCCAGGACCCATCCAACCTCTCCACGATGATTCCTATACTAAAATCCTCGGCCTCCAAATTACATTAACAATCCCAAATCCAAACCCAAACCCAAACTCAAAATGAATACCCCCCACAAGTTTGCTTTCCTATTTGTTTTTTCATTGCTTTCTTCAAGACTTGGTTCCGTTATTTAAGAGGAGAACGGCTCATTCTTGAAGCTCATTTGCCATTACAATGACTCGAACATTACTACCTGTCCAAAGTGGAAAACGGATTTTGATGTGACTCATTTCAGGAAGACTAGAAAGAAATAGAAGGAATTTGGGGAGCCCATATAGGATAAGAGAATCAGGAGCAATTATAGTGACTCGGATGGTGGGGGAGGGGAAGCTGAGTCGGCCCAGTTGGGTTATGGATTAGTGGTGTGGTTTGAAGCGTTTGAGCTTGACTCGGAGAACTCAACGTCGGGTTTTTGGACCTCGTTTCGATGAGTTTAAAAAGTGAAGAACTTCAAGCATGTTATGCTGTTTGGACATGAAGAATTTGATTGTAGTCGGAGATCTACTCGCCCGAGTCTGGAATCAGAGCCCCTTGTCAATTCATTTATCAACCAAGCCAGAGAGTTCATTTGGGTAGCACAATAAGACTAACTCGGATAAACCTCACTCCCATTTTCAGATAAACTCAGCTGTTATAATGGGTGGAACACGAGGAGTCCGGAAATGATCAAGTGCCATGTTAACTAATATTGTTCGAGCTTCAATGCAACGCAAGAAGAAGAACTCGGTCATCGAGTTCACAATATTGAGTCAACTTGTTTCTTCCTCTTTTTACCTATGAAGACGAAGACAAAGGAAGCTCAAGATTTTTCAGATGAACACCCACGAATGATTTTTCAGATGAAGCACACAAAGAGCCGCTGTCCGCTTTTCCTTTCCTCTTCCGGTTCTTCTATTTCTGTTTTCTTTTTAATTTCATCGTTTTTCTTTTTTCTTTTTAATTCAACAACGTGGCCAGTACGCTTACCCCGCGGTTGCAAATCTCGACTGTACGTATAAGGACTGATTATGAATATGTAATGGCAAAATAAATCTATTGAGAAATATTTTTTGCAGTTGGGAGATGCAGTCGGCGTATAGTCGGCTGTAAAAAAAAAATTAATATGGGACCTACATGAAAAAAAAATTATTTTTATAACCTTTTATAATTCATGTAGGTCCCCTTGAATATAAAAAAAATTTTTTATAATTTTTTTTATTCATTCCGTACAGCCGATTGCATGTGGCGACTGTATGTAACAAAACTGAAATTTCTTTATTTTAAGTCAATGTGTGTTTGTGTGCGTGGCGAAGGTAATAACCATATGGTCAAAGTGATACTATGAAGTCCTAATTTTGAGACCCGGAAATTATGTTCCATAACTTTTGAAAGCCCCCCTCTCACCCTCTAGAAGATTTTATAAACATCTTCCTTTCACTCATTTTTCCAAAATCCTAACCCCCACCCTATAATTACATCCTTTTAAAAAAAATAATGCTAAATACAATTATCTGGTATGTAAGTCAGCATGTTCAATTTGAGAAAAAGTTAAGTTTTCCATTAGAAAAATAATTTTTTTATATGAATTTTAAATTTATCTATTATTTTTAAAAAGAGTACACGAGACTTGCATACTTTAGAATTAGAATAGTAAATATCATTTTAAAAAAAGAAAAATATAGTTGCAAGCATAATTGTCTACTAATCTGTATACCAATGTGATGTGATTGGTCAAAAAGTAGATTTTATTAAAAATAATGTTAATTTAAATTTTAAATATGAATAAATCAGTATTGATACATATATTAGTGTGCGATTGTATTTGTATGTAGTAAAACTCTTTAAAAAAAAAACAATAATGTTGCCCTTGCCATCCCACTAATTAAAAGAAAATTACTAAATGTATTTAAGAAAAACTTACTAAAAACTTATTTCTCCACATGTCAGTCACCAACATGTTAAAAATCATAAAATTTGAAATTCAAAATTAGAAATAAAAAATAAAACTAACAAAATGAATAAATAAATTTGGTGTACAGAAGAAGGCGTTGCTAGTTGTCTTTCCATAATTGGTAAAGGAATGAAAATGTCAAATAATTCATTGGTTGGAGAGATTTTGGGTTTATTTTCTTCGAATTTTCAATGGGGGCCGACTTCGGTATGTGATCCTTTCTATGGAATACACGTCAGTAATCAAAGTTATTGTCAGAATAAAATTAATCATTTTTTTTATATTTATAATGATTATGCAAGTGGCGTACAGTTGTTTTAAAAAAATGAATTAATATGGAACTTATATGAAAAAAAATTAACTTTTTAATCGTGGACTCTACTCTTTTTCAAAACGATTGTGCGATATTTACAATTTCATGATTATATGTAGCATTGCCCTTTTTCAAATAATCAGTACTAAAATAAGCTACAAGTTTATGGGGTTAAGAGCAAAAATATGTCATCTTTGTCTCATCAACTTATATAGCTAGCGCTGTGCCCAATAAGAATGCCAACTGAGACGTGATCCAGCAAAGAAAAATGCATGCCATTGCCATGGCTCTCTCTCTCTCTCTCTCTCTCTCTCTATTAGGTCTTTTACATGTTTCAGCTTCTCCAAATATTGAGAGCATAGTCGTACAGTTCATCTTTAAGGTTTCTTTTCGAGCATTCGGAGGCTGGTTCTGCGAAATAATCTTTGCGATGATTACAATCTTGGATCCATCATTGTAGGAGATGGCCACCCACTTCTCATCATGCATTGCATGCTAGTTGTGGATAGTTTTTACTTTCCCCTCTCTGATTCATTTATCACGTGCGAAATTAGCTTCTTTACTTTATGTTGAATTCAAGTATCAAGAAAGTGTTGAGATATGTTATGAATAATAATAAAAAAAATAATTATAAAATATTAAATTGTAATAAAAATAATAAATAATAATAATAAAATATATAAATAATAATAATAAAATAATAAATAATAATAGAATATATTAAGATATTCTTAATACACAAACACGACTTTACGTTTGGACTGTAAGCTATCTAGCTAGGCTAAATTAATAGTCTATCCACTTTCTTCTTATTTCAAGTAAGCCCAGAATATGGGCCTTGATCCAACAACACATGGATATTTTGCCTCTACACTCGTGAATCATTGTGTGATTTTGGTGGAGATGTCTCATTTCCTTCTCTATATACATTGTTTTCTTAATTTTAATTTCTTTATATTAAATACATAGATAGACTCCAACGCACGAGAAGATCAATGCACAATTAGCTAGGCTGTGAAAATAGCTAAAGAACAAGAGAGGGATGTGGTAGTCAGGTAGTTCTCAGATGATTTCGTACCGTGCCCATTCATCATGAGTCAAGTCAAATACCACTGGGAGGGGAGGGGAGGGGAGGGGAGTAGGGCAGCCCATAGGCGCAGGTTTGACGATGATGCTGATGCTGCTATGCGTCAATTTAGCGTCAGATCACAGCTTTCCCTTCCCTTGAGGGTTTTACTTATGAACTAGATGGGGCCTGATGTCAGTAAAAACCGATAGTCGCAACGCCATTGGTGGGTCAGGGGCTCTGCTAAAGACGGCGTCGCACGCGCTGCGGTCTGTTCGACAGGCAATTTGGGAAGATGGGTCACGTGAGCAGTTCATGAACCAGAACCTTTTGCGTGCGTAGCCAGAGAAAAAACTCAGACCTATGTTGTATTGTATAGTCTCACGTTGCCTACCTGCCTGCTCAGGGCTTTTGCATTCTTAGGAACAAAAGTAGTGTGTGTAGGCCTGCATCGTTGACATATAGTCCGTGCCGTCCTTTTTCTTGATTTTCTTTGTTCGTACATTCCCTACTGATTTTTCCATGTCGGAGGTTAGCTGATGAAGAGGTACTTGTTTGTTTCTAGGTCCCGTTTGTTTCCTGTTGATAATGAAAAAAAATCATGCTCCTAGTCTTGTTTTCTTTTGTATTGGTTTGGAGTTGCTGGACAGGTTCCTTTTATTATTTATTTAGCTGATAATATTTATAATAAAATCTTCTTTTTCACCTTCCAAATATTCCAGCCAATTAACAAAAAAAGCTTCCTTGAAGATAAGGCTATCAATTCAATTTTTATTTTTATTTTTATTTTATTTTATTTTATTTTTTTACAGAAAGGAGCATAAAATAAGATTGTAAGCCATAAATTCCAAGAGTACAATAATATAACGCTGAAATGAAATATTTCATAAGATGAGTAGCAGATAAGCATGGCACAGAAGTCCTTTTACTTGATGCACTTACAAATAGGTTAGTCATAGTAGAAATCTCCATAGTCAATAATATCTCCATAGTAGGAGTAATCGCTGTCCCCTGAGAATTCATAATACCCATAATCATCAGAGAAGTAATCAATGTCTGAGAACCCAGAGGGGTAGTCTTCATCAGAAGATCCATTTTCATGGAATTCAGCATCCAATTCGTAGTCATCCATAGGATCGTTGGGAAATCGCAAGTGTTTAATCTGTTCAGCGCATCTTCTTCCCAAACTCCCTGTAAGAACGACATTTAAACATCGCCGCAGGTCAAGTGATTCAAGGTGAGGACAACCATCAAGAATGGCCAGCAAGCCAACATTAGTCAGCTTATTTTTAAAAAGCTGGAGTTGGCGTAATTTGGGCATGTTCTCTGCAATAGCAAGTGCTTCCTCATCACACTCAATGTAAGGTCGCCTGTAGCAGTTGCTGTTCCATTTGAGTGACTTCAAAAGAGGACAACAACGGCCCACAACTTCCAGAGGTTCTTTTGTCCATGGATAACAAAATGAAATATTAAGCTCCTCCAGCAATGGAAGTTTTGCAGCCGCTTCACTCAGTCCCTCTTCTGAAATGCTGTCACAACTTACAAGTCGGAGACGTCTGAGCCGACTTGAACTGTTGAAATGCCATGGAGATGAAAAAAATGGACCGGCAGTTATCGTAAACAGACAAGCAAACAGAAATGTGGAACAACTACGAATCTACAATTTCATTGTTGGAATAAAGAGATCAAATCCACCAAAAAGATTTTGAACTCTATCAGAGCACAAGTAATCAGAAATATTTTTGTAGGACATGCAAGGCATTGGGCAATAGGATCTAGAGGACCGCAATGTGGTTCTGTACCGTCTATTTTATAGTCTGTGCATAAAAGTTGTTCAAAGAAAAGGAAATCCAATGTGTAGTTTCGAAAACTTCGTGCATACTTTTGAAGCCACGGGAATTACTGGACAAGCAAATAAAGATGGAGAAAGGGAAAAAAGGAAGGGGACTGGGCGGGGGACATATGCTAACTTGCCCGTTAAATGCTAATCAAACTCACACAGACTACTACAAACTCTTTCATTCATCTGTGGAAAACAAAGGACTAAAAATGACATTATCTACATATATTCATGTACCTATAAATGACCATTAACTTACATATTTGGCAAGACTTTAAAGAAGCTACGGTTTCTTAGGCATAGGCTAAGTCTATAATAACAATTGCAGTCCTGGAACAATCATAGAAAAATCACCAGTGCACAAATTACATTGAATTAAAATAGATCAAGGTGGTAATGAACACCATAACCATTGTGCATGAGTGATGGGAATTTATTATGAAGAGGTAGGTGGATGAACAGTCAGTTGGAACATGGCAGGCAAGTTGTTGGAAAACCAAATTTTGATCCATGGTCCATCAATAATTGGATCCAGGGGGGGTTTGCAACAAACCACTCATTGTGTACAAGCTTGACGAAACTGATCATTCCACAAAACCCCACCCCCCCACCCCCCCCAAAAAAAAAATACAGTATAGCAGGCAGTAAACATTTTTCAAAAGAATTTAGCTTCACGTTTCAATATATTTATTAAAAGATGGCACATTTGAAGTGAAATTTGGGTCATATAAAGTCTTCAGTGACTAGAGCTAATTTAGACTCTTGATTGGAGACATAACACTATGCACATATATCCACATGGCGTGACAGCATAATTCACTTGGGACTTGGATAATCTGCCAGAACTTGCACACATACAATGAGACATTGGCTATAACTCCCACAAAACCTTTCATTTTTTGGTTAAATAATGCTAGCATAGTACACTAATATATACAAGACAACCGCTTCTAACCAATTCTCATTGACAATTAAAGATCATTAATGGAGGTGTAGATTTCCAACAACATGAGTTGTGGCTTTCGTCAAAGAGCACTTAAAACTCTTTTTCAGCCACAATTTCCTACCATTGAGGAATTAGGCTTCTGTTTCTATTGTAGAAACCTTTATTTGAACAGATGATAGGCTTAAAATATTCATACAGTATCCTTTGGTGATCATCAAAGCTACTTGGCCAGAAGACATTGACATGCAACATCTTATACTATCTAAGGTGAGAACCTTTAATCAGGTGCAACCATAAAGCAGAAAAATCACAAACTGCTTCAACAAAGTGGTTTTGATATGCTTGGGAAAAGAAAAGGTGATGTTGATATTCGCAAGTAGAATAGACAGCATGATGTTCTCCAGTGAAAAAAAATTTCCCTTTAAAAATACTGAAGAATGCGCTAAACTATTTTTCACTTTAATATGAGGGCCATGCCGTGAGGTAACTTTGCTTGTTATGTGCTGAGGTTCGGTTACATAGGTAAAACTTTGGACGTTGGTAATAGAACTCAGAGGAAAGGAGAGCAAGACTAGCATTAATAGAGAGTTTGATAATATGAGAGATACCCCTTGTTAGTAGACCAGAGAAACAGAAATTGAGTATGTAAGGAGCCACAATGGCATAGAACCTTCAATACAACCATTTAAGACTTTTGGATGCTGTTAATAAAATGCTGATGCAAAGAAGAAAGCTACTGCAAAAACATAATTAGACAACATATGAAACCCTATATAAAAATAAAAAATAAAAAATGAAGACATATCAAACGCATGTTGCCAATTGAGGGTATATAATTATATAAATTGGGTCCATATTGGGTTTCGATGGCATAACCCATGGTAGGATTGATTAAATGGGCTTCCAAGCAATTGCAGGGCCAGGAGTTCATTGGAGGTACCGAACCAATATAATAATAATTAAATATTTTTATTGTTTTACATGTTATGTATTTTGCTAGATATACTAAAACAAAACAAAAAAAAAAAAATCAAGATACAAGTAAAGTTATTATAAACCTTTAAATGTATAACAAAAAAAAAAAAAAAAAGATATTGGTTAGGCTTGACAATTAGCCATGTCAATATCTCAGCCTGTTTTATTTCCGCGTATACTTCCTGTGTAGTTGGGCTATGCCTCGTTTCAATCAATATAACTTTATTCTTATATAAAAATATATATATATATATATTTCAGCCTGTTTTATTCTTCCATACAGTAAAGAGGAGGAGAGATTGACGGCACTCAAGGGAGGATGGAGGAGAGCCACACAATCCTGTAGTCTTAAAAAATAAATTATATTTGAGCTTTTAGCAACTTTTTGGGGTAAAAGTTTTGAGTTTTTGGATTTTTTAAGTTTTGGGAAGCCAAGCTTCTGGAACAGGGAAAAAATCCAGACAATCGTCTTTTATTTATTTTTATCTCCATGTCAATTTGGTTAATTATTGAGATTGTTTTTTCTTGATTTTTGTGTAGATTAAACATTTTTTTTTAGAGGGAGGGGAATCAAAGGAGGAATACAGAATTAATTGAATGTTAGTTCCTTTTGAAAAATGTAAGACTCTCTAAAAGACTAGGAAAAATACACTTTGCACCCCCAGTACCGTTTGGTTACACAGATGAGATGAGATGAGATGTTTTGAATAGTAATGAATAAAATATTGTTATAATATAATTTTTTAATATTAATTTTGTATTGGGATTTGAAAAAATTAAATTGCTTATTATATTTTGTATGAGGATTTGAAAAAATTGTAATGATGAGTTGAGATGAGATGAGATGTTTTGGTTAACCAATCGGGTAGTTTTGAGGTTTCAATGTGTCAATTTTGGTAGTTTGGAGGGCAAAATGCAAAACACCCTTTGAAGTTTGATAATGTAAAGAGTATTAATCCCAAAGACTAAATAATGAGTTCAGCCCCTTCTTTTTTCGAAAAGACACTAAATAATCTGTTCAATCATGCATCACTAAGATAGAGCAATGAGGTGGCTGCTGTCTATGACAATAGTCCTACTCATCTTAAGACCCCAGGTGAATCTAGAGATGGGGAAGGGCAGACCCATGGACATGATTCCCAAATTTGTTTAATAATGTATCTCTACCATTTGAGTAAGTTATTATTCATTAATACATCTATACCCTTTATAAGTGGGGCCTTAACCCTCCGCATCCTCCAGCATTATTTTTTCCCCAACAAGTTCTTTCCTTGACGAAGTTTTCAAGCCAATTCATGTTGTTTGGTGAGCTTCCAAGAATGTGAGGTAAGGTCAAACTAAAAATTGTGGCTCAAGTCAGGCCCAAGCCAAGCTTGATAAACCCGTCTGGCAGAACTAAGCTCAAACAATTGGCAAAATAAAAAAAGATGAAAATCAAAATCCTAGAAACCAACTTCTGACTTTCATGCTAGAACAAACAAAAAAATATTATAATCATACTAAACAACTTTTTTATAAGTGATTATCATGCTATAACAAAAATGAAGCCAGCAGTGAAATTCAACAGCCCTCTCCCCAGTCAGTTCCACTCTTAAAATGTCAAAATATTCCAATAACGGAAACTGACTGACAACAATTTTTTTGGTAAGTAAAAAATTAACTGACAACATTATACAAGGATGAAGCATACTCTAAACCTTGAAGTCAATACTAAAATGCACCAAAAAAATTAGAAAAATTCAGACAACTATAAGAACCTTACCGATCAAATTGTATTAAAAATATATCAAAAGAGACTCTTAAAGTAAATACAAATTTGAGGGGGAAAAGGGATAAAATTACCAATCAGCGATGTAGTTGAGAAGCTCGTCGGTGCCAAAGTGCTCGACGTTGATATCAACCAACTGGCCAAAGCTGCGATCGACGGCGTGGCGGCACATCGTCTCGAGGTCGTAGGGCATGTCGCATAAGTCTCCAGGGTTGCGCATGTCGACAGCGCGCCACATCGAGGGATCCTTGCAGATGTTGCGCCACAGAAGGCACACCTTCTGCGCGCTCGTGAGAATCTCTATGGCGCCGAGCCTCAGAAGGATGGACTCTGTCACGTCCCGGGGGAGTTCCAGCCAATTGCGGCACTGCCCCGGCGGCTGAGGAGGAGGAGGGTCCATCGTGAGATTTTGTGAGGAAAATCGTCAGGATTTTTGGTGAAAATCAAGCAATGGAAAGGGGGGATCCCCGGAGCGTCACCTTTGACTAGGGTGTACGGGCTGTGTTCTGCGGGATGGAAGAAACTTAGGCTGCGTTTGATGAAAGTAAAAGTTATAAATTTATTAAATACTTTTTTCTTCTCTATTTTTTTAAATACTTTTTTGAAGTTATTAAATATTTTTTAAAAGAAAGTAAAAGTTATAAATTTATTAAAAAATATTTACTTAACTATTAAGTAAAAAACATAAAAATTAAAAAATTCTATAATCGACGGTCACCGCTGATCTCTTTTTATGAGAGAAGCAATTCCCTTCTTAAATGCATGTTTGATTTCGAGTTTTTAACCCATGTTAGGATGACGTGGACAGAAATTCAGGAATTTAAGATCACACGCAAGAATAAATAACTCGACTTTTTATATAATTCTTTTACTATTCTTTTATAATTTCTTTTTCTAAAATTTCTTTTCATTTCATATAGAATTATAAAAAAGTATAAGTTGTCAAGAATATTATTTTCTATTATAAAAGGAAGATTAAAATTCATTTTCTATTGAATATAACTTCTTTGATTTCCTCTCTCTCTCTCTCTCTCTCTTAACTTTTGCTAATTTTTCCTGATTTATTAGTTGTTGGCTTATTTTAAGTACCTTAATCTAACTTGGATTCTTGAATTTAAATATTTTAGAAGTATAATATATTTATAATCTTATGTATATTGTCGTTAATTTTATTAAGTGACAAAGTAAATAATTAATTTTGGTGAAGAAACAAATGATAATTATACCATTTAAGTAGATCCATTAGAAAATATGGTATGATTATGGAGTCATGTGATAAAAGGAAGACTAGTGACTAGAAATATGACTCTCTTGCATGTAGGCGACTCCCGTTTACGTGAGGTGAAGTCTAAAATCAGGTATGAATTCTAAATTCGTATTATAGCAACTCTAAGTTGAGATTCACTATATTATGAGGTAAGTTTAGTAGATAAGAATTCTTATCTTAAATTTAAAATTCTTATCTCTTCATTATAATTTTTTTAAATTTTCACATAAAATATAATAAATAATTTAACTTTTTTAAATTCTAATATATTTTTTTTAAATCTCAAAATAATAATAATACTAAAAATAATATTTTAAACTTTCATCTCAAATTTAAAATTCTCGTCTCTACTCCCAAACCTCCCCTGAAATCATATTGAGATTCACAGTTAAATTCAATTCATAGTTCATCATTGAAATGAAAAGTAAGCTACCGATCTTTTAATCCAACTAGTACACCATAAGTCAAGCAATTCAAGACGAGGACAAGCTTAGTCAATGTGCATTGAGGACGTGTTTCGCACACTAGAAAAAGAAAATGGCTCGAGATTCGACATACGCCTCTAATGCCCAAGTCATTATTTTTTGTGTAAGTTCAAAGAGAAACCTATGGTACATACTTCAACTAGTATTTGTATGAGCTAGTTGTCTCAACTTGGTAAGGCTCTTTTTCCGACTTGACTTTACACTCCTGCCTCTGGTTCGTGGGTTAACATTCGAGCTGTCCTTGAATCATGCCCCTATGAGGCAGGTATCTCGTGAGATAAGTTAGCTGAAAGGTTTAGAAATGGAATGACTTGAATGAATATCAAGCCAGAGAACCTTTGCTATTTATATTTGAATGTATCATATACACGGACTAATGAATTATAGGGGTATAAAAAAAAATAAGTGAACCGATAAACTGGACAAGACCAAATGAATGGGATCAGTTCGGTCCTGAATTTGGTTCGGTCCAGTACAAGTTTTATTTTTTTTAAAACTGGTCAAAATTAGTCTGGTTTCGATTTTTCTTTTGTTAATATCGGACTGGACCGGTTTATATATATTTTAATTTTTTCTATTGTATATAATATATATAATTATATATAAAATATTTTTGTATTATATAATAAATTACTAATTAATATATAATATTAAATTTTAAAATTTTATATCATTTTATTTATTGTATTAATAATTATACTAATATTATATAGTTCATATTAATAGTTATACTAATATTATATCACAATATATTATAATATTATCATTATAGTATTATATATTACAATATACTATATTATATAATATATAATATAGTATATTAAAATAAGAAAATTGGACTGAACCGGACCGGACACAGTAAAACCGGAGTATCGGTTTGGGAGGATAGCCGATGCGTAATTGATTTTGAAAAATATAAAATATGTGCATACCGATTCGATTATAAATTTTGTCCAAAATTAGACTGGACTAGTTACACCTTTAATGAATTAATACAAATTAAGACAAATATAAAAATTAGTACATAATTTTAGCCGGCCTTCCATCTATGTCATGATCTGCACTATAAATTACTGTTAGTTGGATTTTCTTTAATAGAAGATTTGCTTTGTGACTCTTGTGACACTGCTTGAATCTCGGGAAGATGTGAATCCGATAGATTACTATAAATCTAGTGGTTCGATAGGTGTCTTGACGTTAGCATCCCATGTTGTCCGCCCTTCTATTAAGACTCCACCCTAATTAAGAAGGCTCTAATCAAGCATATGCGTGCACACCAATGCTTCTGAGCTAGCATGTGCATTACACTTCCAGCCCCTCCATCGCATATAGGAACCATGGCCCTTGTTTAGCATCGTTTCTTACTACATAGGGCTTGGCCCACATTCTAAAGCTGAGATTGGGCCTAGCAATGTGTTTTGAGAATGTTTGAGGCACCATAGCTCAAGTGTATTGTATAGTTTTACAATCAAATAAAGAATATTATCTACAATAATCAGTGTCCTCGCCCCGACTTGGTGGATTCGTAGTTATGACTTAGGGTTCGTCCTATACCATACCATCCTCCCAATTTGATTTTAATACATGGAAGCACGTTTTTCTTTGGTTGGCTTACACATAAAATAATATTAGATACAGTTATGGATTAAGTTAGTATCACGCACTTTTTTAAAAAAAGAATAAAATCTATTATTAAAAAATCTTTTATTATTTTATTTTATTTTATTTTATGCGGTTCTTATATTTACTCAATTTTTTTAAAATGAATACGCAATGTTTGCACGTTCTATGATTACAAATATCATTTATTCTTTAAAAAAAGTACAATATTCTACAATTTCATTATCCTCCAAATATTTCCTCCATACATTAATCATATTATTTATATGAGAAAATATGAGTTATCTCAATATAAATCAAAATAAATTATCACAACAATTTACTCCATTTACATTATCCAAAAAACCATCATCTCAAAAACACCATATAACATTCTCTCTTCCTGCATAATGAATCATTCAATTCGATAGACATTGGAAGGGATCGATCTCTATTCTATTTTATTTCATTAGAGAGAAAAAATATGAATTTAATTGATACCCACGTTCACAGCCGCAAGGAATGGGAGATTTGGTTCTACATCTGGTGAAGGTGCCACAAATGCAGTGCCATATAGGATTTGAACAGCCAAACAGCCAACCACTTAAAAAGGGCAGGTTTAGCTTAGGTAGGGACAAAAATGCACATGACAAAAATGTAATTGAGTAATGTTATATACAAATTCAAAATAGACAGGTGTCGTACAAGCTCTTTAAAAAAAAAAAAAGTAGGTCACACTAATAAAAAATAATTTATTTTATATTTTTTTAAAGTATAGTCCGCTTTTTTACAAGGATTTGTATAAAATGTATCTATTTGAAACTTTTACAATTCTTAGGTAGAGGGATAAGTTGAACCAAAATTTCAAGTGGGTGCTAATTTAAGAAGCAAACACATGATGAAGCAAGTACATAAATAAAAAGAAACTTGATTAGCAGATAAAGGGTAAGATCTCAATCCCATTAATTTTGTAACAAAAAGTCACAAGAAAGGAGAACCGATAATATAGAGTCAAACCGCCACCAATAATTGCGGATGATCACTACCTGACAAACCATCCCATGCATCGATCCCAAATTCGATCTAGCACCAACAAAACACATAATATTGTTGGCAGGAACAGAAAGATCAAAGAAAAACTCTCAATTTCTCAAAGACTGAAAGAGAGAGAGAGAGAGAGAGACAGCAAAAGCATCTCTCTTTCTTGGATCTCTCAAAGTAATGATCCATTAATTCGTCAATTTCGTCGTTAATGCTTGTTTTTAGACCACGGTTTTGTCCATCTGTTGTAGAGATCCTTTATATTCTCCTCACATACCATGAGCCGCATTCGAGCATTTTCATCTCCGGAACTTGCACCTCCCATGACAAATCATACCGAAAGCTCAGAAGATTACTTCTTTGAAGGTGATTACTATATATATATATGTGTGTGTGTGTGTGTGTGTTTTTGTTTTCTGGCAATTATATTTTGCAGCAGCATTTCGAGCTAATTAAACCCATGATATATGACTGCATACACCTAATCACTGTTTTCTGATCCTAAATAACCGAAAAATAATAACAAAAACGAGATAGTAAAATCTGCGAGAATATTTCCATGATGGTTTGTCATGCCTTTTCTTTTTCTTCAATGATCATGAAATGGATGAAACAGTAAAGCAAAGATTTTTCGTCCGTCCTCTTCATATAAAAAGCACAGAAACATTTAGATGTTACGCGCAGTCTAGATTGTTTCTTGTTCATGGGTTGATTGGAGTAACCAAACATTTTCATTCATTATATTGTATGATTTCTTGATAAATATTATTATAGGTATCGCAACGAATGTTAAGCTGCTACTGAAACTAGTGCAAGATCACAATGAGGCTCGGTCAAAAGAAAATGACGATCGGAAGGTGCAAAGGGTAGCTGGAATGGTTAAAATCATCGAAGATGTAAAATCCAGGATTGAAAAATGTCAAACTTCTGGAAAGAAAAAGGAGTTCAGGAGGTGTAACACAGATCTTAGGCCTAATATACCAGTCGACGTAAAGAAGCCCGACGAACTGGTTATCGACGAGAAAGAAAAACTTAGAAAAGAGCTGAATGCGAGCTTGGCTGCACGAAAGAGTCTTGAAGTATTGTGTTCAAGTTTGGGAAAGGAAAAGGAGATCATAGCATCAGAGCTTGCAAGAAAGGTTCAGGAAATGAATGGCATGGAGGAACTCATCAATGATCTTAAAGCGCAAAACGAAAAGTTGTCGAATAAGGTACCGTTAAATAATTGAGAAAAAAGTTTAAATTGATGAAAAATAAATAAATTTAATTATTTAAATTATATCTTGAACCTCAACTCAACTCAACTCTGATACCACGTTAGGTACAAGCTTGTGCTCAAGAGCACAAGGAGAGGAAGTATGGCAAGGCAGAGACTCAAGGGGTTGCAGGCCTGCAGGAGAGAAACAAGGCTCTTTCGGCGCAACTACTCAAGTCGCTTGAGGGGTATCGATCCTTGAAGAGAAAGTTCAAAGAGGCAAAAGAGGAAAATGTTGGAATTCTTGCAGCAATGGAGGAAGTGGGGATGGATGCACAAGCTGGCATTAGCAGACTGCGCAGCTTCAGACAACGGATGGCTTCGAGGGCTGAAAAACCACCACTGGATATTGAAGAGGAGATTTCAGCTCTAGAGCACATGTTTGAGGGCTTTAACATGAAGATATCAAAGCATGAGCACAAGATGAGTGAGCGTGCGGATCTAAAAACTGAGGTCAATTTCAGAGAGTCTTCTGTTGTTGCATGAGAAAGAATTGAGAAGAAAGAGTTATCATTGACTAAAATCCAGACATGCCTAATTTGGATGTTTGGGGTTGTTTTATCCTTTTCTGATATTAGAGACAGGAAAACAAAGTTTTATTTCACCCTGGGATTACTAAAAACAGGGAAGCAGTGGTAAGATGTCAAAGTAAAAGGGGCTGGTGGTGTTGCGCATTGTTTTTAATTTGCAATTGACTAATGCAGGTTTCCAAATTACGTTCACTGCCCTTCAAAGGTTGTGTAATTCATGAATGTTCTTTAAGGCTTATCTCTAGAACATACCCAAAACATTGTGGATTCATATGTCAAACATTTTTGTGGAACTGCAAGTCTGCAACACTACTAGGACTATTAGGGGTTCAGAGACAGGACACTTGGGTTGTGTTGATTGTTTAATCATTAATCATTTTAAATTAATCATTGATGAAACCTACTACTTTTTTAATTTTTCATAAAAAAATTAAACTTTTCTCAACCTACTTCATACATTTCAACCTAAAAAATTAAACTTCTTTCAGTCTAAAAAAGTTAAACCCATCTCAATGGAACTCACAAAATACTACTATTCACAACTTAACTCATCTCAACATCCAAATATAGCCTTAATCCCGACATCCACATCCTTAGTTGCTTGGGGTCAAATTCAAGTAATTCTTAAAGAGTTAGATTTTGTATGTTTACAGTTTACTGCTTCAATCCATGATCAAATGTTCAGCAAAAGGAAATATAACAGAAGGGAATGGAGCATTTAACAGAGAAACTATGCGGTAATAAAGAAATGACAACAAAAAGGCTATTCTCAAGGAATTTGGCCCTCATCATCCGAGGCTTGGTTCTTTCCAGGACTCGTCTTTCAGAAAATAAACTGGTCATAGAAACATGATTATATTTTTAACGCACTAATGGCAGCAATCAACTCAGTAATAACAATTACAACAATAAAACAACTTGCCCACAAATAACTTTCTCATCCACTTTCTTATATGTTCTACTTTCAATAACAAGGTTATGCTAGTGTATTGATATATTTAAATATATATTCAATAAGAAATTAAACATCTACAGGGCTCCTGGAATTGGAAAAGATACATTATTCTGGAAGATTTTGTAAATTGCAGGCTGCTATGGAGTTCAACACCCATGAATTGCTTGCCAGTTTGGCTCCAGTTGAACTTGCCAGGGCATCTGCATCAGACCGGCGACGGTTGATAATCGTAGCTTTCTTGCTAGGATTACATTTATCAGGTATCTCAAGACTGTATATTATAAAGGTTTGAAATATTGAGGCGTTGGGGTCCTCTGTAATAGGTTTTCTATGAAGAATTGTTCCTCCAGCAGCAATTACAAGGTCTTGTAGGTACCCCTTATAAGGTGTAAAATCTCCCATGAAATAGAACTTACACCCATTGAAAATCTTTGGTTGCTGCACATAAAAAAAGTGTTTTTCAATAAAAGATGCAAGTTCATATGTTTGCAAACGACTACGCATCTGCTTGTGAAAACATAAGCGCCTTCATTCTATAGATTAGATTCACATGTATTCATTTATGAAATCCATGAACATTATAAGAGCTACTTTAGATGACTCATAATTATAGTATGCTTATATAGTGTTAATTTATGAAAACCCATAACAGTAGTATATCTTCCAGAAGTGTCAATTTCAAAGCAGCTACTAATGATTTAAGGCCTTTAGGATTGAAGGCAAGAGTAACAAACCTTGTTCAGCAATCTTAGCCTTCCAAGTCGAGGGCCATCCCTGATCCCATGAATGTCGACACTAATTTCATAAGGCTCCTCATCAACTAGTTGCATGACCTTCATACATGCTCTGATCCCTGAACATACACACAAGGAAAGATATGCATGTATGTATAGATAAGATGTCTTTGGTAGATTGCTCTAAAACCTTATGCATTTAATCTCTGAAAAAATTAAACAAGCTAAATTCTGAGGAAATGCATTCTGAATGAAAGTTACAGTAATTAACTAAAAGATGCTTACACTCGATGCTAAGTATCCACTTTCCCTCCAAGATACCCATCAATATTTTGAGGGTTCTCCTGCATGCCCTATTTTCATCTGTAGATCCAATAACATGGGTGACACTTGAATCCCACTTTTTCAAAACTCTAACTCCAGATAATCTCTCAAAATCAGAAACAATCTCCTGTAGTATCAGCAGAATAATGAAAATCAGATTTCTTTCAAGAAAAGAACAAATTGAGGTCTGTCAGTAGATTATTTTACCCAGTCAGGAGTTGTGAGAGCTGAACAGCATAGAACCAATTTCTTTGAAGAGACACAAAAATTGCAATTCCTACTGGTACTGATTTCATATTCACTAGCAACACAATCACCTTGAGATAATTTCCTGAAAAGAAAGGTGAGACAGAACGGGCACAAAAGAAGTTTGTGTTGGAGAAACGGTCGTGTTAAAAACCTTAGAACTTGAATGGAAAAGGTCAACATACCGTTTAGGAGTACATTTCTTCCTCCTTTCTTGAGATCCAGGGCTTTCACAGGGCAACTTTGAGGAGAGATGAAGAGGACATAACATGACAAAGTTATCCTGATTCAAGAGATAAAGAGAATAAAAATTTTTTATTTGAAGACATATAGTATGAAGTTTTAGATATCTCATGGCTCTCTCTATCACTTACAGTATCCCATCGACATTGAGGGATAAACCTTGCACAGGGCACATGAAAACTTTTGCGACAACTCTTCTCGTAGCACCCAAGTGCTGCGCCCTTATTTCCACAGCAACAACATTTGATTCTCCGACTTCTAGTTAACTCAGCTTCAAGATTAATTGCAATATCATCTTCGAAATAGACATTAGGGGCCCTGCACGTATAGTTTTGAATACCTTGAATGGGAACACCATATTAAATTCACAAATATTTGAAATTAAACTTGATAACCAAGTTTTCCAAAGTTGATCCAACCCTAATGCTTCCCATCATTGTAAAAACTCAATAGTCATTGATTACACGATCCTTTTTCTGCAAATAAATCACTTTACTTTTTTGAATTACATATTGCTAGAATCAAGTAAAATGTAAACACTTAAAATAGCTTATCCGGTCCGAAAACAACCAAAGTTTTTAACGAACATCTTGTTTGGATTAGACAGCAGAAAATTAATATATTAACCACGAAGTTTCAAGAGCTCTTTTGGACTTTGTAATAATATCAAAAGCACGAAAAGGTAAACAATTTTTCCGAAAAAATAACAAAAAATATAGCAGTATGAAAACAGGGAAATATAGCAATTTGAAATCAATTATTTTTCCTGATGAGAAGGTTTTTTACCATTCAGTGCAATTTCTGTGCACATGTATGACCTTGAATCCTCCATTGTGATCTGCAGCGGCGGGCCTACTATTATAGTAGTGAACCATTTCTCCTGATGCCTGCATTTGGTTTTGGAAATAAAAGTGCTGGTTTGTTAATCCAAACATATTAAAGTTTGAGGAAAAGAGAATCATGTGAACCGAAAAATAGAAGTCAAAGGTACTTAGAAATACCTCTGATTCTTCTGAAGAAAGACAGAAAGCACATTGAAACTTATTACTAATGGTCTCACATTTCTGTAAGACAACTTCATTTATTGGAGAAGGAAGCTTCGGCATGACAGATATATCATCCTGAACTTTGAAATCAGATTTGCCCTGAATCTTTTCATTGAGTTGGGTTTCGCATGCAGGAACACAAGTAGGACTCTCTCGGATGTCATTTACCAAGTCATCCTTCCAGATACTATCAGAAACTTTCAACTTATTCTTGCTTCTGAGTTCTCGATCACATGACTTAGTTTCTTTTGCATGTTTGCTCAGTTTGTGGGTGTAATCAGAGGCTTCCTTATTTTCAGCCCTAGGTATAGATAACGGAGCTAACGTGGGGATAGCATCCTCAGTTTTTCGTTTTTGTATACTAGGTACTTCTTCAAGCATGGTGTCCTTCACAGAATCCAGCTTTCGTTTCCCTGATCTTACAGAGCAATTGATCTTCTCTGGCCTTTTTCCAGCCTTCTTCGAGGTATAGGATTTATCTTTGCCTTCTTTTTTACCAAATGAGGGAGATGTCTCAGTTACCACATTTTCATGACTCAGAGTTTCTGTTTCCAAAGAGACAGTATGAGCACTTTCAGGTGTTGGTTTAGTTGCACTGGTGCCATAACCAATCTTCTTTCCCCTTATGCTAGTCTTACCCACACTTTCATTATTGCAAGAAACTTGTTGCAGAAAATTTTCTGATGCTTCATTTAAATCAACATAAATTCCAAAATCTGAATCTATATGTCTCTTAGCACACTTTTGAGCTCTTTCACTTGCCTTCCTAATTCTACCACTCTTATTAGATTTATTACCCCCAATCAGATTATTACGACCTTCAGTTCTGTAAGTGGCCCCATTGGGCAGGACCATATCTTCAGTACCACTTCCTTGTTTAGAATTTCGGCATTTTGAATTTGCAGATCTTAGGTCATCATTTCTTGTTACACCCTGTAAACCGGCTTCTAATTCTTTCTCTTGAATCCTGTTGATCTCTTCCACATTTGCAACCTAGATTTCATTTACATTCTAGTAAAATAAACCCAAATCACTCAAGCAAGATAACTCATGTAAGAAAGCAAATGTAGGTGAAATGCAGTTCTTCAGTTGATGATATCAATACCTGTCTCTTAAAGGGACTTGAACAAAGTTCAGGAGAGCAAGGTCTCTGTGTCCATTCAAACATCTCACTATCAAAATCTGCAACATGGGAGCACTTACCATGCAATCCCCCCTAATGATTTTTGCAAAACATCAGAAAACAAAAAAATGGCATCAAACAATCAAACCAAAGACAATACATGGAAGTAACCTTTATAAACAACAAATAAATTGATCAAGTCAACCAGTTTTAGTTTAGAGCTAGCACGATCTGTGACAGGGATGGCAAAACTCCAATAGTTTCATAGAAATTGGAGGAAGGTCAACCACGCTAAATGCAATGGGAGAAACTTGTCGCTTAGTTTAGTATTAATGCAGTCAACCTACCTGAACGAGTTTTATACAAACTTAGAACCAGTCAATTGAGATTTTATTAGACACAGAACAAGCACCAATAATAAAATACCTAGACAGTTAAAATATTTCTGATGATTTCACAATATCTCCCAAGCTTGAAATAAACTAACTATGCACTCACAGTTGGGGTCAAATTAGGAGAGTATTCATCATCTGAGTCCTTGATATCACTGAAGGCAGGAACATTTACAGGTGGCATATCCAAGAGCTGATCCTCATCAGTTTGCTGACTTGACTTTTCTACATCTTCCTCCTCCCTCAACCAAAAGAAAGGTGAAAGCATCGTTTCTCCCTCTTCACCCAGAGCAGGCTTCTTTAAAATGGTTGAACTACCTCTAGGTTCCTTGGCAATTTCACACAATTTACCTTCAAACTGTGCAAGCCTTGTTGGGGTTTCTGAAAGAGGGCGTTTTGGCACCTGAACCCTCTTCTTGGCTGGAAATGAAGGTTTTGCAGTATTTTTTGTGTTGGACTTAAATGCTTTTCCTTTCAAGTTATTTTGTTTCTTTGTTCTGTCCTGACAATTTCCACCTGTATCATATTCACCCTGGTTATCATCACCAGCAGCTTGCTTCTCTCCATCTGGAGCACAAGGCAATGATATAAAAAATTCACAAGCATGTTAATTGACTTGAATATAAAAACCTACGAAAATAAAACAGCTACACCACTTGGAAAATGGATAAATTAGTTATAACTATCAATATTGAAGCCAATATTTATAGTAGACAAAAAAATGTGGGTGATGGACGAAAAGATGAGGACATCTGAATTGTATGGTAAAAGACAGTAAACAAATGTTGGGACTAGTATGCAAGGCAAATGGGTACATAAATCTCAGATTCTTGCTTTTGTGAAAAGCTTCTATTATATTAATACCTTACAATTTCCTATGCTCTTTTATATATAAATAAAACTCTTACACCCCTATGTAATTGAATAAAAATCCTGCTCCTCTCCCATTTATTTATGAGCGGAGATGTGATTTGGTCCAAATGATGTGGCAGAGAACTATAACAATCTCATAGCTGACAATAATGACAAAACAAGTAGGATTAATCCAACAACTTGTTATGTTATGAGAGAAAGACTCTGACTAAGAAACATATTTCAAAAAAGGAGATAGGCGAGTGTTATTTATGGTGATTGATATGTCAACAAGAATATATTAGGCACCGTATTAGTTGAATTATGAAAGAATGTTAGGCACCGTAAGAATGTTAGGCTCCGTTTATTGTATATAGCTGACTTTCCATGTATAGTATTCGGTGGTATAGTCTATATAATAAAGAGAAAACTCAAGGCCAATTATTCGGACCAAGAAATTGTCATGGTATCAGAGCTTTCTTAAAATTTTCTTGTGTTTCGGTCTAGTAGTGTGATCTTACAGAAATTATTTTCTTACAGAAATTTTATTGTGTTTCGGTCTGTTCTGTGTCTTTCGGCACTCTGTGAGTTGTCTTTCTGCAGGTCCCTCTCCTCTCGGTTTCTCTCTTCTATTTCGTGTTCTGCAGGTCCCTCGGTTCTTGGCACTCTGTTCTTGGCTTCGTGTTCTCCTCTTTGCGTTGGATCCACTCGGTTCTGCAGAATCATCATCTACTCGGTCTCTCTTCTCTCCTCTCAGTTTCTCGGTCTCATTTCCACTCCTCTCGGCAGGTTCTCGGCAAATCATCATCCACTCGGTCTCTCTTCTCTCCTCTTGGTTTCACTTAAACCCACCTATTCTGACATACGTTATTCTCTCCTCTCAGAATAGCTGACCGACTCACCTATTCTCACTCAAAAGTCAAGCCTCGGTCAATCATTCCAACAAAGCATCTGTTTCTAGGATTGTGATATCTTACATTTTAATATATATATATATATATCGGAAGCACTGAATATATATATATATAAATAAAGAAGAGGGTATTGGATTTAGTATACTTTTTTGTTTGTGTATTGGGGAAGGGGTCAGCCTTTTGACTTCTTGAGGTCTGAAACGAGAAGGGCTTATTTTAAGCTTCTTAATTTTTTTTAGTGCTATTTTTTTAGTGCTATTTTTTATCTGTCATCTTTAGTGCTATTTTTTGTCTCAGCAATTTGTTTTCCAATGGATTCTGCCCCTGTGTGTGTTAAATTTATGGGCACAAATTATTCTACTTGGGCATTTCAGTTTGAATTTTTTCTCAAAGGCGAAGACCTTTGGGGTCATATTGATGGCACGGATGTCGCCAAACCCTCTGCTTCTACACAATCTCAGGATGTCGGGTCTTCTCCGTCATGGGCTGTACTTGATGCACGCATCATGTCTTGGCTTCTTGGTTCCGTGGAGCCTCATATTGTCACCAACTTGCGACCCCATCGCTCCGCTCAATCTATGTGGGCTTACTTGAAGAGGGTTTATCATCAGGATAATGATGCTCGTCGCTTTCAGTTAGAACATGCGATTTCCATGTTTCAACAGGGTAGCCTTTCTATCCAGGACTACTACTCGGCTTTTCTGACCCTTTGGCATGAATATGCTGATTTGGTTACAGCGAATGTTCCCGATGCCGCTCTTTGCACCATTCAGACTCTTCATGCGACTAGTCGCCGTGATTAGTTTCTTATGAAGCTACGTTCGGAATATGAATCTGTTCGCTCCTCTTTACTGAATAGATCACCTGTTCCTTCTCTTGATATTTGTTTTGGAGAGTTACTTCGTGAAGAACAACGTCTTAGTACTCAAGCTATTCTGGAGCAATCTCATGGCAGTTCGGGGATGTCAACTGTAGCTTATGTTGCACACAGACGAGGACCCTCTATCAATTCTAAAAACTTGCAATGTTTCTGCTGCAAGGACCCTCTTCAAGTAAGCCCACATAGATTGAGCGGAGCGATGGGGTCGCAAGTTGGTGACAATATGAGGCTCCACGGAACCAAGAAGCCAAGACATGATGCGTGCATCAAGTACAGCCCATGACGGAGAAGACCCGACATCCTGAGATTGTGTAGAAGCAGAGGGTTTGGCGACATCCGTGCCATCAATATGACCCCAAAGGTCTTTGCCTTTGAGAAAAAATTCAAACTGAAATGCCCAAGTAGAATAATTTGTGCCCATAAATTTAACACACACAGGGGCAGAATCCATTGGAAAACAAATTGCTGAGACAAAAAATAGCACTAAAGATGACAGATAAAAAATAGCATTAAAACAATAGCACTAAAAAATAGCACTAAAAAAATAGCACTAAAAAATAGCACTAAAAAAAATTAAGAAGCTTAAAATAAGCCCTTCTCGTTTCAAACCCCAAGAAGTCAAAAGGCTGACCCCTTCCCCAATACACAAACAAAAAAGTATACTAAATCCAATACCCTCTTCTTTATATATATATATATATATATATATTCAGTGCTTCCGAAAATGTAAGATATCACAATCCTAAAAACAGATGCTTTGTTGGAATGATTGACCGAGGCTTGACTTTTGAGTGAGAATAGGTGAGTCGGTCAGCTATTCTGAGAGGAGAGAATAACGTATGTTAGAATAGGTGAGAATAGGTGGGTTTAAGTGAAACCAAGAGGAGAGAAGAGAGACCGAGTGGATGATGATTTGCCGAGAACCTGCCGAGAGGAGTGGAAATGAGACCGAGAGAAATTGAGAGGAGAGAAGAGAGACCGAGTAGATGATGATTCTGCAGAACCGAGTGGATCCAACGCAAAGAGGAGAACACGAAGCCAAGAACAGAGTGCCAAGAACCGAGGGACCTGCAGAACACGAAATAGAAGAGAGAAATCGAGAGGAGAGGGACCTGCAGAAAGACAACTCACAGAGTGCCGAAAGACACAGAACAGACCGAAACACAATAAAATTTCTGTAAGAAAATAATTTCTGTAAGATCACACTACTAGACCGAAACACAAGAAAATTTTAAGAAAGCTCTGATACCATGACAATTTCTTGGTCCGAATAATTGGCCTTGAGTTTTCTCTTTATTATATAGACTATACCACCGAATACTATACATGGAAAGTCAGCTATATACAATAAACGGAGCCTAACATTCTTACGGTGCCTAACATTCTTTCATAATTCAACTAATACGGTGCCTAATATATTCTTGTTGACAGCACAATCTCAACTCTCTAGGATTCTTCTTTTGCTCGAGTCCATGAGTTCGCACTCATGTACACCTTGAGCAAACTGAGCTTCGCTCTAGGCTCATCCGAGCGAACAATCTGCTTCGCTCTAGCCACATCCGAGCGAACAATCTGCTTGGTGCCTTTACAGCTTTCAAACCAGGCTCCATAATCCTACAATCACACCAATCTCCAACTTGGAGACTGGTTCTCAACATGCCGAGCTCCATCTCCAGCATGATCCCTTATACAATTTTACAGCTCATATCTTCAACTTAGAAGACTAACTAAAGTGATGCATAACTTTAGTTCATCACGTACAATGCCCTTAATCAACACATCTACATAGGGCAACACATCTCCCACTGCACTGGGAATCAATGGTCTCGTACAGACCTTGACACATATCAGAGAACCTGTTGCTGAGGTCTCATCTCTGATCTGGGTGACTGATCCTTCATCCTGCTGCTATCTTCAGTCGCATGTGTCCATCTTGTGTGCAGTCTCCGACTTGCATAATCTCCCTTCTTGCAAGATTTTTCTTCATACCGTAGTTCACTACCTTCATTCAGCAGGATACATTTTAAGGTAGTAACCACCATGGAGGTCTGATCGTCTTGGCAGTTCTTTAGGTGTAGATATCCCTGGAACATCTGACGTTTTGTTCCCATCTCTCACACCTATACTTCATGTCATGGTCTAGGGAGATTTCTTTAGAAAAGTAAAACTGGGTTCCTTTTACTTTCTCTAATTCACACAACAATTAACCCGAGCCAAGACCAATTAATCCTTCGTGACCTTCCAACACCAAATGCTATTGGCAACAATAGCAACAATCTCCAATTTGTGACTTTGACTGGTCCCACAGCCAAGCTCCACCTCAATGAAGATCTTCATAGCTCCCGCTATCATGCTTCACCATAAAAGCATATCCACTCAGAATAAACTAATTCCAAGCATTTAACTTCGGCCCATGTCGAAAATAACTTTGCTGAAAACTATGGTGTAACTTCCACGTTTGGCTCTCCTGGAAGTTCATCAGCCATCGACATGAATTTCCACCACACACCCTGCATTAATGCCAAACCAATGCCTGTGTGTAAACTTGTGGAACTGCTAACATTAACACATCCTCTATCATGGCAACTCATGTCATGAGGATATACATGTCTCTTTTTTCATGGAGAGAGACACACCATTAGCATCAATACCAGTATCTCCATTTACTGACTTGGAGCCACTTGCCGAAATTGCTCCTTGTACTAGCCGTTTCACCAGTCGCTAGTATCACTGTTGACTTCAGGGTAATGCATTGATCTCTTGGAAGAGTAAGAAGCAAGACAGAGTTTCTAAGTCATCTACGGAATCTGAATACCGGGCAATGTCTTTAGCTTGTTCTGAAATTATTTGGCTTCAAGGTATGCTTGCTGAGCTAGATTTTTCAGAGACTGATCCCACACCTCTACATGCTGATAATACAAGTGCTATTCAGATCACAGCCAATCCTGTCTATCATGAGCGCACGAAGCATATTGAAGTCGATTGTCACTTTATCCGTGAAACATTTGAAGCTCGTGTTATCACTCTTTCACATATTTCTACTGAACTACAAATTGCTGATATCTTCACCAAAACTCTCACTCTTCATCGACATTACTTCCTAAGTAACAAATTGATGCTTGTTGATTTACGGGCATCAATTTGAGGGGGGGCTGTCAACAAGAATATATTAGGCACCGTATTAGTTGAATTATGAAAGAATGTTAGGCACCGTAAGAATGTTAGGCTCCGTTTATTGTATATAGCTGACTTTCCATGTATAATATTCGGTGGTATAGTCTATATAATAAAGAGAAAACTCAAGGCCAATTATTCGGACCAAGAAATTGTCATGATAGCCCACATGCATGAAAAATTTAATGCATAGTGCATAAGGATCTAGATGAGTGAGTGTTTTTCAAGTCCTCTAACTAATTAATAAGTTGGGTGATTCCTACATATAGTTTGCACTGCTCACCTGACAATTTAGTCGAAGATGTATTCTGAGTGACAAAAATATTGATTCCGGAAGCAACTTCCATGCTTTTGTAAACGCTCACCAGGTTATCCATGTGAGGAGCAGGCCGAACCTCTACAGTAATAATCAATCAGTAAGCATTAAACATTAAACATAAATACAAAATGAATTCAGTGATGCTGTTGAAAATGTTAAGATATAAAACAAATAATAAAATTTAACTATTCCCATCAACTTAAGCTTTTGAGACAATAGGTAATTTCACATGGTATCAGAGTAGAGATCCTAAGTTCGACCTCTGACTCTACACTCAACCACATTTAATTAAAGATTTCACTTGTTGGGCTATCCATTGAGAGGAAATCAAACCCACACGTGAGAAAAATGTTAAAATATAAAATAAATAATAAAATCTACATCTTTCAATCAACTTAAACTTTTGGGACAATTGATGATTTCAAAAAAAAGGCCATTCATCTTTTAAGAAGTAGATATATCAATTTGTTTTTACTGTGAAATCAAACTTCTTCAGAATAGCTGAAACACCTTTTGTCATTTACTTTTCTCAAGTGGGAAAATATTAATGGACCCATTTGAAAACAATTAGATGAGGGAAATTTTTCAAAGGTAACACACCTCTACGCCGATATGGCACTTTACAAACTGGACAAGTACAGCTCGATTTCATTGATTTCACAATACATGAGCTGGAAAAAAGCAGAAAAATATTAGTTCCAGTTTTTCCAAATTCTAATTACCAAGAAATGACACAAATGACAAAGGAATTGTACTAGATATGAGAAAAAGGAGCTTACTTGCAGAATACATGATTGCACGTAAGAGAAACCGCAGAACACAGAAGACTCAAGCTACAAAATAAACAGAAGATAATTTAGCCCATTGACATCCATAATGACATTTCCGTCAACCCTAGTATTATATTTTTTGCTAAAAACCCAGAGTAATTCATATCAAGCACACTACACTAATGTATCGCACAAAAACTTAGCGATGCGGCGTTTGAGATCAGCTCGGGTTTTGAACATTCAAAAATCAGAATATGGAATCAAACCAGTTGTTAAGACAACGAATAACAACTAAGGTCTGTTTGGCTGCTGAGAATATATTAAACCTTTTGTTTCCATAAATAAAAGGGAACAAAAAATTCAATAAGAATGTGAATCTCGTTGATCCAAAAGCAACAATTTAATCATCACAGAAAGCAACTTTTAAATTTTCAGTAAAAGGAAAACAAAGCATGTACCAAATGGGGCACTTGAGTTCTCTGCCCATCCTCTCCAGGTCGTTCGCATGACCCATTTTCGCCTGAGTCCGATTAGAGAGAGAGAGAAGAGGCACAGCGTTAGAATGGGAAATAGAGAAATATTAGACGGGAGTGGAGGAGCTTTTCTATTTTCGAAATCTCGCAATTTCTTTTGAATTTTTTCTGACCCGCCAAGCTCATTAGCGTTGGCGCCGCCGGTGGGAAAAAATATAGATAGAATTACGGTATTACCCTTTAATTATGATTTTGCAAACAGAAACTCTTTGGACAGGTGTTTATCACAAATCAATAGTGAAATGACACATAAGCTAAACACATCATCTAAATCTAAATCTGGCCGCACCATAACAAGAGCAATATAGCAAATATTAAATAGTAGTGAAAAAATAATAATAAAATAGTAGTGAATAGTAATAAAAATTAATAAATAATAATAAAAAATAAGTAATAAATAATAATAAAGAGTGTTGACATCCAAACATGCCCTTAAGTCCCCCTAATTCTCTTCCTTCTTCCCCTCATTCTCTGCACCTCTCTCTCTCTTAAACATTTATTCTTATAAATGAACTACCCATGCATAGGTCCCCCAATATTTGTTTCTTTTTCTTTTTCTTTATATATATATATATAACAGAAAAAAGCTAGAAATATTGCATTGATCGATAAAACATCTCAAAGTCTAGGTCATTGAAAGACCTAAATATTCAGATCCAACACAACTTAGCTAAAATGAGAAGAAAAACATAAATTTGTAGCCCAGAAAACGACAAGGTAAAAATGGGAGAGTCCTATGTTTGTTTCCTCCTATTATACAAGAATGAACAATTCTATAATTCTAATGAGACTATCAATACTATCATTTTTATTGAACTAATTATTTACCAAACGGTCACGATGATTTTTTGTGTTTCGCTATGCTCATTGTCTACTCCATTTACAGATGGATGCATGGTTATGTCCATAAAAAATCTATAACAAATAACAGAATATTTAATCTCAACTTAGAGGATTTACAGAACTGAAATAGGATATTTGAATAAATGTTTCACAGAGAGACAGGGGGGGCGCAGAGAATGGGGGAAGAAGAAAGAATCGGGAGATGGGGTAGAAGAAGAAATGTTTCTTCTAAACTGCATTAATATACAATAATTTAGATGTGAGGTCTACATGGTAGGTTATAATTCGAGTCTATTATTTGGAAAAAAAAAAGGGGCATACCTGTAGAAAGTTTTTCTCTTTTGCAAATCTTTTGTAGTTCGGCTGAAAAGAGCCAACCATTGTTCCGGTACCATGTTAGTCATATTTCTTTTTCTTTTTTGGTTGTTTCTCTCTATCATTGGTATGATGGGTTTAAGATTATGTTTGAATGTTGAAAAGATTTCAGATGATCTGTTAGGGCTAAAAATTGATCCTATCGATGCAGTTACAGTTTTTAATGGAAACCGTACTTATAGTTTTTCAAGAAGGTGATGCCGACCAAAACCAGCCAGCAATGATAGAGAGAACCAGTTGGAATCTTACAGTTGGTACTAATTGGTTTCACGATTGGTTTGTCAATTGCTAACCTATCTCAAAATTTACATCACAAATTCAAAACAAATCAACTAAATATTCACAACAAAATCACAAATTTATAACAAAAACTTTTAAGAGGAAAGGTGAATGGGAGAGATGAGAGGAGAACAAGAAAGCTTGGGAGGTGAGGGACATTTTAGAGAGCTCGGCGTGAAGTGTGAATGACAAAGAGCTCGGCCTCAAAGATGTTTCAGAGATGAGAGACAAGTTGAGCGCCTAGCAGCATGAAGGGGGGGGGGGGGGGGGAGAGGAGATGGGAGGATTGCTATAGGGTGAGAGGAGTGAAGAGAAAGAAAAATGATCACGACGAAGAAGGGAGAGGGGAGGGGAAGGGTTATTAAACCCTAGATCTAAACAATGTCGTTTGGTGTATTAAACTAAACAACATCATTTCACTTGTACATTTGTTTCTATACGTTTTCTCTAAAACAATGTCATTTAAATTACTCAAATGAAACGTTGTTTAACCTAAGATATATATAAAATATATATTATATTGGCCGATTCGGTGATCTGAACCTAGTTTAGACCGAGGCTGAATTAGACAATGTCGGTTTCTTGTAACTTATACCACTTGTTGACCAATTCCGATTGATTCTTAGCTCTTGTAGCCAATTCCTGCCGCGATGGTCAATCCTATCAATTCTTGTACACCCTTAAAATAATAGTGAAACGATAATAAATAGTAGTGAGACTATTTCACTTGCCAAACACAATCCAGCTATCATCCCTAATCGCAATAAAGTCATGGGGTGGGTCACCATAGATTGCCATCCCACAATAATAAGCCGGTAAGTTCTGAAATTTTGCATCCATATGATCTGTTTTTCATATGAATTCATTGATATCTACCATCCCATCTCCATAAATTATAAGTAATTTTTATGACAAGAAAAATAACCATTTCTGAAATAGAGAACTGCAGTCAATCTTTAGCTTGAAAACCTTCGATGCGAGTTAATGATTTTCAAAAGCAATTGTAATTTTCTCACTATAATAAGACACAAACCTTTGATGCGAGTATAATGAATTGTGCATGCTCCTAACAAAGTCCTCCAAACAAGAGCACTGGGCTGCTAGGGACACGGGGCCATGCACAGATACTATGCATTAGCTAACGAATCAACGTGGCATGTCGATTTATTTGTGCTGACCAAGTGGCATGGAATACCACACAGCATCAGCCCATGCAAGAGCCACCTCTTACTAACTATCCAACATTTTAAAGAGTAATGTTAAATATAAATTTTAAATATATAAATTTTTTGTAAAAATATGTATCTTATAAAAAATAAATAAATTTTTGTACACTTTTTTTTTAATGAAATATATATTTTTTATAAAGAGTTTGCACGAAATTTACGTATTTAAGATTTTATATATATCATTTATCTTTAACTTATCAAATATATATATATCATTTATCTTTAATTTTTATATGTTTGTTTCACCTTTCCTGGCGTACCCAACAGATCAGCCATGGAGCCCTATTTTATTTTTGATTGGTACAATGCCATATTCCTCTTTCATCCTCTAAAAACTAGCATTTCCGCAATGACTTCAAGCATAAAACAACCCAGCAAAACTTATCGTACTTCGCAGACCAATCTCTTTTCAGTCTTTCCAAATCTTTGAAAGCTCAACTGCTTCTTTAGCAAACCCATCAAAAGCCAACCCAACTAATCAACTATCAAAGAAGCCCAAGAAAACACATTCCTTTTGTGCCTCTGTAATGTGCCTCGTTTGAATGTGTCTCATTTGTTTTTATAGATAAGGGGAGATCAGTTGAGATAAAAGATAAAAATTAAATAAAATATATATTTTTAATATTATTTTTTTTTTAAATTTAAAAATATTAAATTATTTATTTTATTTTGTATAAAAATTTAAAAAAATTATAATAATTATATGAAATAAAATAAATTTAGAATAATTGTGAAAACAAATTAGGCAAGGTTACTTCAAATAGTAATACATTAAGAGTAATTGTACCGTGCTTCAGTATTCTGAATGCTTAATACAGTCATAATTAAATGACTAAATGATACTAATCTGCTTAAGAAAATGATAATTTGTTCGATCGATATGTGCACAATTCTTCTAATACTTAAAATGAATGAACTCTCGTTTGAAGAGTAAGATAAGATAAAAATTTTATAATTAGTAATAAGATAGTTTACGAATAGACAGAATAGTAATAAAATAATCTGGTTGAGTCTTTTTCGAGTTGGAAAATGAGATAAAAAAAATAAAAAATATTAAGAAGTTAAAATATTATTAAAATATAGTTTTATAATATTATTTTTATTTAGAGATTTGAAAATGTTGAATTATTTTGTTATTTTTTATTTAAAAGTTTAAAAAAATTATAATGACTAGTTTAAAAATTATATATTTAAATTATGTTTGAAAATGAACTAAGATGAGATGAGATCAGAATTTTAGAATCAAATGTATTTCCAAATAAGCCAGTGTTTGAACAAAATCTCAACTATGTATCATGGCAAATTATGGCAACCAATGCTTATTGGCAAAGTTCATGCGGGGAGGGGAGGGACTATAAGTACAAGTAGCGTAGCAAGTACAGCTCGCTCGTATGCCTCTCGAGGTAACTACATTTTCCAATGAAATCACAAAGACACTGAAAATTAAAAAAAAAAAAAAAAAGGAAGGGGGGGGGGGGGGGGGGGGGGATGAGAGATCAATCAAAAAATTCCCATTGAGGTGTGGTGGAAGGAGGATCAAAGGTCTCCCACTTTGTTGTGACAATTACAGGCTTTATTCTCGCATTTGATATCTTCAGCGCATCAAGACTTTCAACACACTTCTGCACCCTCTTCCCCTGCAAATTGATTTATCATATGAATTCATATGAATCACATCGATTAAAACAGTGCACTTTTGGCAACACTGAAAAGATCACACCACCATCATATCAATATAGCATGAAGCAAGCAAGTCTGTGGGTGAGCTACAAGACTGGATAAAAACCAAGTCTTTCTACTCACAAGCAGGTATGAAAGATGTACCATCAATATTACTGAAATGGCAAAAGTTGGTTTGCAAAACAGTTTAGAAGTTTACTGTTTTTCAATTTGACATATCAACAATGTGGAGGAAATGTTCTCCACACGGATTTGCAAATATAATTATTTGACAAAAACACTTCAAGCCTTCTAGTAGTGCACTCTATTTGTTTGCTAAATTGCTAGGCTTGGATTAAATGCTGTGTTTGTGAGTTAGAGTTTGTTGGATCTTATGCTAAATAAAGTGAATCAATGCAAGAAGATTGAAAGAGGAATTGACACGAAATATTACCAGTTATATATGTCTGAGCAAGAAATATTTTTGTGTGTCAAGAGAATATAAGAACAATGAGTTCTTCTATGGACAGCCATTGTAGCTGTGCACACATTGCACACATTACGTGGCTGCTTCTGGTGTTATGTTTATTTTACTTTATTTATTTTTTTAACCAAAACGTGTGTTTTGGTTGAATTGGTTTCCCATTTTCATCCCATTCAAATCCTTCTCGTGAAACAGAGCCCTCCCTCGACAGCAAACCACTTCAGCTTCCTCTACCCACCGCCTCCTAGTGACACCATCTCTCTCGTTAGCGGCACCAGCCACTCCTCACGAGCTCGTTGAACGAAGCAAATGAGATTTAAATCCCACAAAACCCACAATCCTTCCTTTGGTTTGCTTCCTCGTAGGTAAACTTTTGTCCCATGAATCTTTCTTCACACAAATACCGGCTCCAAGCCAAACAAACAGACAAGAAAAAATAAAAAAATCTTGTGCTTCACGCATGCTTTTCTTCTTTCCTCAATGAACTGAAACTTCACTTCTTTTACAGCTCCATATATATATATTTTTTTTCGTGTTGCCTTCTGGATTGGTGGTCATGTGAGGTTTGGTTTCTTCTATGGAAGCCCACTTCCAAGTTTGAGAAATATCCGACTTTTTTTTCTTTCATCTTTACCGTACTTGGTTTGCTTTTCTGCTTCGATATTTTAATAAAACCAATTCGAATCCTCTAAATCCCAGTCCCGTTCAAGTCGCAAAATCCATTTTCCAAATTCCACCAGCACAACACTTTCAATCTCTCTACCAAACAACAATTCACTAATTCCTCAAAAAGCCAATAATTTTCATCTCAAATTTTGGTCTTTTTCCTAATCTTGAAGGCTGTGGTGTGGTGGGCTTGGATTCGATAGCTGTCAAAGAAGACGAGGGGCTGTGCGTTTTGGGGTGGGGGGAATGATTGAGGGAGATTTTGAGACTTGAGTGCTAAGAGACGAGAGTGTTTTCGAACCGGATCAAAACTTTAGTGAACCCAGTGTCCACGTAATGTGTGCAATGGCTTCACTGAAACAGTGGCTTCCGCGAAGAATTTTTCAAGAAGAATACACGTCTTTAACCATATAAATAACCTTAAAGGCTTAACCTGATTGGGGATTTTTTCAGACTTTAAAAGATAGGGACAGAGAATACGATTGTGATTAATGGGAACGTGGCTTTAAACAGGATAAAGGAAGTAAAAGAAATAAGAGTAGATGGCAAAAATATACCTGCAAATTCTTCTGAACAGAAGCATCTCCTTCTGCAGAAATCGTATCTAGTTTGATTGCTTGTCTCATGAGCATCTCAGTTAATGTCGTGATTTGAACTTCCGCCACCTTAACCCCATTTGAAATAGATTTTTCAATGGCAGAGACCTATTGAAGAGGGAAAATAGTTGAAAGGTTAATTACCAAATTATTTTCTTCATACTATTGGAAGGAAAACAGTCAGTCTCGATGTGACATATTTCATGCAATTATGAAATTGTGACCGAAGGAAAAGAAAAATCTATACACGAAACACCATATTCTGATCATTAATAAAGACCGAGATTAGGAGTTAAACCAAATAGAGTCGAATCCGGTTAGCTGAGGATAATCCTATTTAAGCACACAAAACCAGCCCGAAAAGCAAGTCTAGAACATGTAAACTCAATGCAGATTTTTTGAAATAAAATGAACTTCACCATAAAAAAATAATTTAAAAAAAAAAATATTATACAGAGATTGCACGCACTAAATTTGTATATAAAATTATTCTAATTACACTTACATTGCTGTCTAATAAGATGTTAAATTTTCAATTATCACAAAACTTGAAATGAGACAACAAATTAATGAATATGATTTTTACCATTGTTCGAACGCCACATCAAATCATCACTTTAAAAAAAAAAAAAAAACTAAATCAATTAAAATTTATAAATTTAGTTATTTAACTAAAATTTTGATAACATTGATAGATGATACAAGCAACATTTCATTGATCAATGATATTTTTTAAAAAATGAGGCCGGAATCCATCTGGAATATTGCCATTCTTCAGAATTCATACAACCAACTCATCATGGACAGCTAACCCATTGAAAAACATTACAATACTCAATAACTAGAAATTGATCATATGGTCCCTTAGAAAATATAAAAGCGGCCATGCATGTGCTACAAGGAATATGAACATTTAGGTGTAATTTAGATAAGAAGGTCATATGAGATGATTTTAGATAAAAGTTGAATATAATATTATTAGAATATTATTTTTTAATATTATTATTTTAAAATTAAAATAATTAAAATAATTAAATAAAATAAGATGAAATAAAATATTTTTTATTATCCAATTGGACCAATTCCAAAAACTCTGGAACAATTTTTATTACTCAGACACGGTCCAGCCAGGATAGTTAGTTAGGTGCATTAATAATCACACAAAAAACCAGACACACCGACAAATTAAAAAGACAACATCAAAATAATATCAAACAGTTAAAATGGTGGTCCAGACTTCCAGTACCATCTGAACTTTACAAAAAGAGCGATGCAGAACAAGAGGGGGCCCACCTGATTGATGTTTCACTCTTTTTATTATAATTATAATGAAAAAAATTTTGTGTAAAAACACTTGTATATTAATATATATATTAATTTATTATAATTAATTAAAAAATAAATTTTATTAAAAATAATATTAATTTAAATTTTAAATATAAAAAAAATAATATTAATATTCATATTAATAGGTGATTTTATTTATAATTTTATATATAATAAAACTCAATTATAATTAGAATGCAACGAGGCAACTCCCCTACACTGGCAGTGGAACCTCCTCCGCTGCCCGATTGTTCCCTACCCCTACCCCCAACTTGTCCTGGGCCCGTCCTCTCATACGCAAGTTGTTAGTCAAGATTCTACCCCCTCATTATTATGTCAGACCCACACGATCACCTTCCAGCTGTCCGATCTTGACACAGTCACTATCCAAACCATCGACGGCTGGGTATTTTTTAAAAATTTTAAATTAAGTTTTTGCCAGGTAGTTCTCAAAGATGATTTAAATGGTTAATTTGTAGTGTTACATAAAAGAAAATCACATATTAATCTATATATTAATATTAATTTATTTATATTTAAAATTTAAATTAATATTATTTTTAATAAAATTTATTTTTTAATTAATTATATTATATTAATGTACAGATTAGTATACAATTATAATTAACTAATCTACTTTTTCCTAATTCGTAGTTGTAGATATTCTGCTAAAAACACCAAAAAATAAAAATAAAAATAAAAAATAAAGAAAAACAGAAGAGTGTGAGAATTGAGAAATATGATCACCTGCTCAGCAAGCTTATCGACCTCCACGGAAACGTCGGAGATGGCGCGGTGGGCGCTCTGGATTTTTGCATTCCTGCGCGTCTCGATGAATCTGCGCTCGATGCTCGACGGGTCCTCCATCAGTATCAGCTTGGACCGGTCTTTCACCCCGCAAATGTCCAAGTACTCCCCGTTCTCTCGCTCTTTTCCTCTGAATATCACCCGCTGTTCTCCCGGCTGTAAACCCGTCTCTCCCGTCAGTAGCTTCTTCACCTCCCCTGCCATTCAACCAACCCCCGGCCCCAACCACCAGCACAAAAACAAAGGAACATATAATGTCTGATCGAATCTATCCTTTTTCGCCTTCCAATTAAAAATATCGTAAATTGACATCCTTCGTTATAGTCTAACGAGTGTACGTATGTAGTGGGGTCATTTCAACATGAATTTTCCTCCAGAACAGTGAATTAATAATTAAGCACCATTGAAATTAAGGTGGGAGGTTGTTCGAAATTAATTTACGTTATTTTGGTAATCATCATTGTCTATAGGTTAAGAATGGTGGTTGTACTTGTACCTAGCTGGTTGTTTGTTTTGCCAATAACACAAAAGAGAAATATGAGTAGATCTTAGAAGAAGTGTGCAACCACCAAAGTTGTAGTAATTAATCGTAAAAATTTCATACCTAACCTACTTTTCTTGCCTGCCACCATCAACTGAACTAGTAAAGTCGAACATTAGCATTTTTTTCTTCTATTTTCTCAGCAGCCAAACAGAATATAACGATTATGTTGAGATTAGACAGAATTTATCTTAAAGATAGATCTAGCTCATCTTACCAAACGTGGCCTGAGAATTGACCGAGATCTCATGCCTAAGTGCACCGTAAACCACTCGAAGCCGTATATTTGGAGCGGAAACATCCTTAATATCGCTTCTTTTCTGGACCAACATTCCTCCGGGTCTCATCTCCCACTCGACTGCTTCTTCTCTGGATGTAGACGACGCCGTCACGGTTGAGCTCTCACTCATTTTACCATACCCATTTGACCTTTTCTTCATCATGATCACGTGCGTACGTCTAAGCAACCAAAGATGTCCGGCCGGGAACTGAATGCGTGGACGAGTGTGTGTTTTTGAGACTGTTATATTTGGGGAAATGAAGGGAAGTATCTAATCTGGCATCAATTGTGTGTGTGCGTGGAGGGAAGGGGTGTTTTCTGCCGACACAAACACAATGTAACGTGAGTGTTGGGTTTTATACTGTGAAGAAATGAGCTGTTTTAAAGGGGGAAAGAAAATGCACTTTGATTGGAAACACCCGCGGAAAATGACTAGAAAATGTTTGGACAAATGGGAAGCTCGCCACGTGTGGTGTCTGTGAGATTGTTTGTGGTGACAGCTAAGAAGAGGGAAGTTGCCGACAGCCTAAGAAAGCATCCGAGAGAAGCGGAACCCAAGGTTTGCTTCCTGATTAGTGCTACTTGCACACGTGGAGGCTATAGATTGGGTGGTGACAATGTAGGTCATTGCAACGAGATGGGGATGGATGCTTCTGTTTGTAGAGCTCCCTTAATTACTGGCAGATTAGTCTAGAAATGAACAAACAAGGTTTAGCAATGAAGTTAATTGTGGCCTACATCAACATGTTGATGTGATCAATTCATGAGATCGATGGAGAGTTTTGAGTCCCGATAGGATCACCACATTAGATGGAATAAAAGAAGTCATCGGATCGGACGGAGGGACTTGGAAAGGTCCATGTCTTTATGATGATCATGAGGGAAAGCATAATGTTGCTTAGAGTTATGATTTTGTGAGCTAAGAATAGATAATTAAGGTTTAACAACTTGCGGTTAGCATGGACAAATCAAAAGCGATTGAGTAATCTTTGACCTGATCAATGGGTAAGTTTACTTTAACAATGTGGGTGTGTTTAGGGAGAGATTAAGGTTTTAATAGTCTCAAGTTAGCATGCGTGGTTAAGCCCAAAACTAATTAACCTTTAGTACACGACTTCAAACATGGGGTGCTTGGTCAACTATATCTCTTCTCTCTCTCTCTCTCTCTCTCTCTCTAAATTACCATATATATTTTTAATAAATATTCGGCCATCTGCCACACGAGTAGTTGATCTCCGCAAAGGTTCTTTTATAATATAATTATTATATTTTCAAACCGGTACCATGCAGAATATAATATTCATATCACTTACATAGTAAAACTAAGTACTGTAGATCAAATGCTTATTTACTAGGTTTGTTATGTAAATATTTATTACGTGTGTTACTCGTACCGACTTATAAATATAAGGTTTCTTTATAATATAATAAATACCACAAACTTGCACAATCAAGTAAAGATCAAATATTGATTGTTTATGGTTAACGAAACAAATTTTGTTCATGATTACTATACGCGAGAATTTACAAACCGGCATTAAAAATGGAAGATCGATCAAAATTTACAAAAATTAAAATTGTTTCATATATAGATCATTCCGAGTGATTCATTCCATATATTGACGTATGTACATAGCTATAGGTGTGGTGGGAGGTCAATTTTTAACAAACTCGCCCCTGTAAACTTATCTATTAAAAGTCGTCGTCATCATCTGAAAGAAAATCCATGCAAAGCTTTCGGAAGTAAACAAAGCTACTATGGATACATTGGAGGACTTAGAAGGAAAACATGAAAGCGAAGTGATCATACATTATACAGATCACGTAGAATCGTATATATATATCTACTTATATATACGCACACGTAGTAGAATTGTATTTGAAAATTAAGATTGATGGGAAAGACCAGGCAGCTAGCTAGTTAGGATCATGCATGGAACAACTCCACCCAATCAATCATACATGCATATATGTCCATGGCATGCATGTGGGTGTTTGAAATGATGATCTTGTGATTCCAAATTAATAGAAGCTGGAGTGAAATGGAATGAAGCCGGCCCACCCCAAAGGCAGAACTTGATGACTTTGTTGGGCTGGTACCATGCATACACCCAGTGAAATGCACATCAATATGTCAGTTCTGTCCCAAAAAATGGTCAGAGATGGCTCATGACACGATGATCCACGTTGTTATTCTTTTTCTTTTTGATGTCACGAGTACCACTGATGTTTTCTCTTATAATTGGCTGTTTCAAGATCATGTGGCCAATGAGCTGGAGTGTTGTTTGGAGTTCGTTCTGACAAATCACTGTTCATATGCCACGGGTATATAAATTTTTTTTTATATAATTTTAGCTAGTTTCTCCATTTTGTTTTGAATGATTGTAGCATTTAAATATAACTATTATGTCATATGATTATTCTTATATTAATATTTTAAATTTTTTCTTTTTTTCTTTAATTGTAATTTTTAAATCTCTTATAAATAATAAATATTGATATGGTTGTGATATTATTATAAACATGTTTTTACTTTGTGTTGGGTTATATGACTCTAGCATAGATGTCGAAAAATATCTAATTGGAGAAAGTATGGTAGGTCTCAGACATACTAATATTGTAATAGACATTTGTTAATTTTTTATTTTTTTGATACATTTTAGAGATGGGGTTTCGAACTCCAGGCTCCCACTTAGGAGACTGGCGGTTATGCCAATCAGACCACAAACCTTTAGCTAATAGATATTTGTTTATATTAGAGTGTGAGTAATATAAAACTAGAACTATATACCATCAAAAGCAAGAATATATGAAACAAATTATGAAACAATTTAAGCTCATAGATAGCTTTTTTGTGTTTACTAAAATAATCTAGAAACTGTTGGTCGTGGAAACTAGTAGGTTGCTCCATGTAAACTTCTTCTTCAAGGTGGTAATGAAAAGGGGCATTGGAGATGTTGAATCTAAGGTTTCAAGTTTCGTGTAATTATATATCTATACATAGATTTTGATGATAACAAATGAATTCAAAGAATAAAGGAGTTTCAATCTCAAGTTATCGATCCAATGGAGTCAAGCACATCAAGGAACCAAGCATGAGTAAGAAAAGAACAAATTTACATTAAAATCATAGAGTAATGTTATAAATCTCTTAAAAATTTGAAATTAAGATTAAGGGTCAAAATTAATATTTTATCATAAAGTATTGAAATACATTTTCCACATGTGCATGAATATTTTGAAAATTAAATTTGAAAATTTTGAAAGATGATTGATTATCATCTTTCACATGTGCATGCTTTATTTGAATATTTTCAAAAGCGACTGATGCTCTTTTTGACTTATGTAAAAAGTAGATGATTTTATTTAACAATTTTAAAAATATTAAAGATGATTGATTGTCATCTTTCACATGTGCATGTTTTATTTGGATATTTTCAAAAATAATTGATACTCTTTTTGACTTATGCAAAAAGTAGATGATTTTATTTGAAAAAATTTGAAAAGTAAAGTATGCTCATTTTGTCATATACAAAAAGTAAAAAGATTAGATTTGAAATTTTTGAAAAGTGAAGTGTGCTCATTTTGTCATATGCAAAAAGTAAAAAAATTATGTTTGAAATATTTGAAAAGTGAATGATGTTATCTTTAATATGTGAATCTTTTTAAATTTAAATATGAAGTTTTATATGCCTATAAATAGATCATTTGAGAGTTTCACATTTACAACACTAAGAGCATACAACATTCATACAAAACTTTCATTCTCTCTTCTATAAGTATTGAATCTTAAACCTTATTCATTTTGAGAGAGATATAATTTGCGCTATATTGTTCTTATTTCACTCATTGAGGAGTATTTTCTGATAACATATCCACTATCAGCTCTTGTATCAGTAAAAGGGTGTGTATAACCCTTGTGCGTGTAGAAAGTATTCTACACAGAGAATAGTTGAATCACAACGTATAAGATGATTGCAAGTATATATGGTGTTCTACATGGATCATTTGTAGCGGTGTTGTTCAAATGTGTAATAGGTTTCTATATCCACTTGAAGGAGGTTGAATACTGAATTTGAGGCGAGGACGTAAGCAGTGGGACCGAACCTCATTAACATACTGAGTTTGCTTCTCTTTTACTCTTACTCTTTATATTTATTACTGCTTCGTATTTTGTTTATATTTTATATCGTGTATTTGATTTATAATTTTTAATTTTTAAATACAACTCAGTTCACCATCCTTCTTGTGTTAGTCATCTGGGCAACAGGAGACATGCAATTGCCTTATGGGCCGGTCAAATTTGACTAAAAGGTTGAATGTATCCTTATAGTTGAGTCCTCCCTGTTGTTCAAAGCCTTTGGTAGGCAATACTTGAGAAAAATTTGGTGCTGTCAAGGTTGGTTTTGATGCAAAGGATGAGGAAGAGGATTATACCCAATCATGAGCTGGAAATAATGTTTCATCAAAGATGACATGACAGCTAATGAGAATTTTACAAGTTTCTATATCATAACATCAATAGCCTTTGTAGTTAGTGTAGTAGCCTAAGAAGACATACTTTTTGGATTGATACATTAGTGTATGGGCATTGTATGGTCGAAGAAGGGGATAATAAGCACAACCGAAGACTTTTAAGTATAGAGTAATTTGGTAACTTGTTTGGTAACTTTTCATAAGGCATGGTTGAAAATAGAGCTAGGCATCCTATCGAGAAGGTAAATTACTGTATTCAAAGCATCGACCCAATGTGTGAGGAAAATATGATTGAGCAAGCAAAGTTAGACTAGTTTCAACCACATGTCTATGTTTATGCTTGACTAACGCATTATGCTGAGCAATGTATGGACATGAAATCCTATGAAAAATGTCATGAGTTTCAAGGAACTTTTTAAAACTCACCACCTCTATCAAATTGAAAACATTTTATTTTCTTTGAAATGAAATTTTCAACTACACATTTAAACTTGCCAAAGCATTCAAATATTTACGCTTTAGTGTGTATGGGATTGATCCAAGTGAAACGAGAAAAACTATTAATGAAACTAACATAGTATTTGCAGCCATTATGAGTAGAAATAGAACTCTAAAGACTTGAGTGGATTATTTCTAAAGGTTTAGATGTTACATGAGTAGAATTAGAAAACAAAAGGCATTTGGACTTTGCCATTTGACGTAACTAACATAGGGACTTATAATGAAGTTATAAGTCCATTAGATGTCAGTAAAGAAGCTAGACTTTTAAGTTTATTGAACACAAAGGTTGTAGGATGCCCAAATCTTCTATGCCAAGTAGTTGTATTAGTCGTAGTGCCAATGAAAGTAGCAGGAGGCTTGACTTTATTCATGGATTGGGAGAGATACATTGGATACAATCTATTTTCACCTTACCCTTGCAAAAGAATCCACCCCCTGCATTTGTCCTTTACAAGGTAATGAAAATCAGTGAGGAGAAACACACAATGATTATCAACATAGAAATTTTGAAGGGAAAGAAGATTTACGACAGTTGTAGAACAATGAAGTATAGTGGATAATTTAAATGGGGTTTTTGAGTTTAAGAGTAAAGCATAACTTGTATTAACAATGGGAAGACCTATACCATTATTGACAACAACCTCTTCTTGTTCCTTGTAAGCTCCTTGAAGTGGCAAATTGTCCAAAGTGGTTGTGATGTTGTTGTTTGCCCCGCTGTCAGCATACCATGGTTGGGCCTCAATATGACCGAATGAAGAATTTGTCTTTGTTGCCATTGCTGCTAGTTGAGAAGGATGGTGTCACCCTTGGCATGCATAATTCATACAATGAGAGCAATCTAATGCTTGATGTCTAGTTTTTTCATAAATTGGACATGAAGCTTTATTATAAAAGTGGTCTTTGAAAATGAGTTGCTATCTTTTTGTCTTGGATCACCATTAAAGTTATTTTTCTGATTTCTAGGAGACTTCCTTGCATAAAAAGGGGAGCCATTGTGCTTTGACTTGTTAGAAAACAAAACAAAATTTTCAAAATCAGTTGAGGTGGAGTGTTGCAAGTTGCCTAGAAGAGTCTCATAGTTGAGAAGCTCAGCTTGGAAGTTAGCAAAGGGTAGGGATGAATCACGAATGACAAAGTTGAGAGAGGTAATGAAGGCATTTTCTGGTGGATTGAGCCCTCCAAGGATATAAGAGATGAGGTCAATGTTCTCAACAAGTTTACTCACAACAGTGAGTTGATTAGCCCATGATTTGGCTAGGCTAAGATCCTCAGAGCATGTGTGAGACCCTTGTTGTAAGGACCATAATTGGCGCTTGAGATAGGCAACTCGAGATCGAGAATGTGAAGCAAAACAAGAAGTCAAAGACAGCTACACATGTCTATAGGTGTTCAAACCATATATGGAAGAGAGAAAATTTTCAAACAAAGTAGTGGTAAATCAACCAAGGAGATACTAGTCATTTCTTTGCCATGAAACATAATCTGGGTTAAGCACACTTGTGTGTCTCTACCAGACTCATTGATAAGAAATTTCGAGAGGCATGCCTGGGAGCCATCAATAATACCCATAAGATCATAGTTACTAAGAATTGACAATAATTGTGATACCAGTTCAGATAGTTGGTGCCATCCCATCTGGTTGAAATTTGATGGGTGATGTTAGGTAGGACAAAGGTGTTTATAAGAGATGTAGGAGGAACACTTGATGAGGAAGCCATTGTAAATAATCAGATCAGACAATAGGAGCTATACTTGGTATAGTTCTGAAACGATGAAAAATATCCTATTGGATAAAATATCACGTCTCCTTAGAGATGCTAGTATTGTATTAGATATCTATTTATATTAATGTGTGAGTGATACAAATCGGAACTATGTACCATAACATGCAATAATATATAAAACAAATTATGTACAATTAGATACTATTGATTACGCAAAATCTATAGCTTAATCTGCTCCTGATTTGTTGCCTATATCTGTGATAGAGTGAGGCTAAGATATAGGGATATGATTGAGGTCTTTTCAAGGGAATAGCTGACTTTCTTTTCATGCTTTGAACAGTTGTAATTGGGTCCTTAACAGATGTGCCATATAGATTTTTTAGAATTATTGAATATAGAATAAAATATAAATAGACACAAAATGAATGTCATATATGATTTGTTGAGTAGTTATTGATATCCAAAAGTATGATCTTATACTTTTGGAGTACAATACAAACAAGTCGAGTTTGAACCGAGTAATTATTAGTTCAAATTATATTTATTTATTTTTATTCAAACAAATCAAGTTCAATTTTATTTTTGGATTATGTTTATATTCACCAATAGTTTATTTGCTTTTAGTTTGAGTTCAAATTTCTATTCACAAGCAACTTAATTTTAACAACACAAATTATTGAATAATACTACTATTCATTTTTACAACGTACAAAGTCACATTTTAAATAATTTCACAAGACAACTACTTAAATTAAAAGCTGCTTAAACCAAAATTCAAGATGATAAGCAAATATCTCTTTAGGTTATTTGTATATCTTATAACTTCATTTAAAATTTTTGATAAGATAATTTCAATTTTTTTTGTAAATATTTTTATATAGTTTATGAAATTTATGTACATATAAGTGATTATATTTAAAGGGATTTAAAAAATGTATACAATAGAATTATGATGTATTCTTATTTAAAAAAAAAAAAACTAAATATATTCTCACCGTTAAGTTAAAAATAATAATAAATCTATTTGTAAGCTTGTTAAACGACACACCAAACACACGGCTAACATAGAAACCTACAAAACCATTTTACTAAGAAAATGTTAGTACCTTGATATTTTTATGAATATAATAAGTCTCGTAATAAATAAATTGAAGTCGAATCGAGTTTTATACAATCGTATTATTTACAGATAAAATATGAACAAATTTTTTAAATAAAATAGCAATTCAAATTTAATTGAATTAATTTTGAATAACATGCCAAATAATTTTGTCTATTATTAACATTTGTTGACATATAATTCATACTAGCACTAAGATCCTATTCATTTAGAGTTTTGCCAATTACAAAGTTAGTGTGTCAGTATATCACTTGTTGTGAATCCACTATAGTTAGAAAAGAGTTTAAATGATTACTTTTTCTTTTCATTCGTTATTGTGGGACCTAAAGTTCGAAAACCCGACTTGCTGGAAAGATCCGTCCGTTAAAATTAGTTTGGACTACATTTCGGGTTGGGTGTGAGAGAGAATATTTTTTTCATTCTAAATTTTGTCATCCTTAATAGCGCATGCTAAATAGTATATTTTAACATATTATTATTTAAATAATTAATATATAAAATCACTTAAAATTTAAGGTATAAACAAATGTAAATGGAGATTACAAAATCTAATAAAAAATTTTAACAGATTAGTCACACAGGCCACTATGTAGTGGCTTTAATCAAATAAAAGTTAGGGTTTATTTGAAAAAAGTTTTTATTTTAAAATTCTCATTTCATTTCTTTTTTTCCAATCTTATCTTTTTTTTTTTCAAACATCACTAAAATATAAATACTTTTAAACTAATCATTAAAACTTTTTCAAAGTAATCATTATAATTTTTCTAAACTTTCAAATAAAAAATAAAAAATAATTTAAAATTTTCAAATACTTAAAGAAAAATAATATTAAAAACTTATATTCTAACAATATTTTAACTTTATAGTATTTTTTATTCAAATTTCTCTCTCTTCTTTTCCGAAACTCCATAAGAGCAATGGCAATGGTATTTGGCAAAAAGTTGAGGTTTTGGTTAAAGCTAAAGTCATTGAAGATTTTAATTTACATTAGACTATCCATCGCAAAGTTAAAATAATAATATAATATTCTATATTTTATAATAATTTTATAATAATTTTTTTATTTTACAAATACACTCCATATATTAATTAATAATTTAATTTTTACTTAAAATTATTATTTTCCAGCTATTTTTTATATCTACCTAATTATTCAACATAATACAGCCTTGTTTACAAAAAATATTTCTTGAAAAATATGGACATAATATAACCTTGTTTACTAATAAAAATTTTAAAAAGAACTTAATAAATTTTTGTTGATTATTTGTAAAAAAAATATGGATTTAATGGGTGAATAGTGACTTTCCAACTTTAAAAATTCTTTTAGAGTTACTATAGCTCAAAGTCCAAGCTAATGGTGTTTAGCAAATCCAATGTAGGTCATCTATACAAAACTTAGCTATATCTTGGATTTTACTAGTATTTGGTCAGTCCAATGTCAGTGCTCTAAACATGTTTAAATTGAGAAATACTGTCAACTCATCTTATCTCATAATTACAATTTTTACAAATTCTCACATAAAATATAGTAAACAATTTATTTTTTTCAAATTTCAAAATAATAATAATATTACAAAATAATATTCTAACAATATGTTATTCAACTTTCAACTTTCATCTCAACTCATCTCATTTAGTATTGGTTTGGATTCAGATATGAAATGAAATGAAATGAGATAGTTTTAAATGAAAGTTGAATAAAATATTGTTCTAATATTATTTTTTAAAATTATTATTATTTTGAGATTTGAAAAAGTTGAATTGGATAGGGGTGTAAATAGGTCCAGTGCAATTATTATTATTTTTTATTTTTTTCAAATAAATTAAGAACAAAATTTATTTAAAATTAAGTGAATTATTAATGTAGATTATGTAACTAACTCATTAAAAAAATATTTTATATGGTCAATGATAATAAATTAGATGAAAATGATATCATTAACTTATATAATTATTATATAAAAATAATATATTAAATTATTAAAAATATTTTTAAAATATATATGGGAGTTCGTTTTGGTTCATTTCAAAATTTATAGACTCCAGGATCGAACCAAATATCATTCGGTCCACACTTTTTAGGACTAAGACCGACCGGTCTAGAGTTCGGTCCAGTCGGTTTTCTTGATACGAATTGACCGGCTTACACTTATAGAATTGGAATTTGAAAAAGTTGAATTATTTATTATATTTTGGTGTGGGAATTTGAAAAAATTGTAATGATGATATAAGATGCTTGTTGAATCCAAATGGGGCCTTAACTCACTATCTAAACCTAACATAACTTAAACTATCTCACTACTACTTAAAAACTATTTTACTCCTATGCATAGAATTTTCTTCTCATCTCACTTCCCCAATTCTCATCTCATTTCCCTCCCCAAATGCCATTAACAACTCATCTGAAGGCCCTAGAAAATCCATCACCATTATTCATCTTCCTCCTCTGCATCTCCTCCCCACATTCGCGATTTGAAAGCTGTTCCGAAAGCTCTAGCATCTTGTTCCCCAGCATCTTGATTTCTTTGAGATAGCCTTTGTAACAGCCCACTAGAAATTCAATTGTGAAATTTCTATTAACTTTAGGAATCTCGTAAAAACCCCATAAGTTTTCACGAATCCATTAATCGTATAGATTTTTGTCTAACTACATAGTTAGTGTTATTATTTACTATGGTATCAGAAGTGTGTTTTTGATTATTGGAGATAGTTAGAAGTGTCAAAATGTATTATGGTTTGTGCCATTAGACTCGGAGGGTTATTTAAAGTCTTATGGCGCAATAACATTTTTTCATATTTTCGGTCAAAACGTCTGTTCAAAACTGTAGATATTATTGGATAAAAAGAAATATCTTGAGGTAATTTTCATGAATATTATTGGGTAAAAATATTTGAGTTGATTTTTATAGATATTATTAGATAAAAATATTTTAAGTTGATTTTTTGTAGATACTATTGGATAGAATATTATGAGATAATCTTTTATAGATATTTTGGTAGGAGAAAACTACACTCAACTCTCAAATTCAGCCTCATCTCTTCCATATCTCATCCATAAGTATCTCCAGCCACCTCTCCCCACGAAATTATTTTCATTTACACTTTCCATTGAAAGAATATCAAACACTCTCTCTCGGACAGCTTTTAGGAGGTCTTTTGCACGCCCATTTCGAAGCTGTTGTAAGTGTTTTATCATAAAGTCTCCTTCATATAAGTTGTTCCTTTTTGAGTCTAGTTTACATGGATATCTTATTTGCCCCATTTGAAAATCATTTGGTCAGTAAAATATTGTGTAAACTATAGAAAGGTCATTTTGGGAGATAAACTGGAGAATATGTTATAGTTTGGAGTTTTTGACCAAGCTAATAGATAGATATTGGTCCGAAATTTTTATGGAGTATTGTTAACATGTATATATGACTATTGGTTGAGGATTTTTGCATGATTAAAGGTTTTGATGAAAGATTTTCTTAGATTTAGAAACTTAGAAACTGGAAGAGGAAAAACAGTTTCTGTTTTGAGAAAGTTTAACTCTTTGATGGTCTAAACCTATTCTAATGACTTTAATAATTTTATTGGAGGATCCTAAACATCTTATATACATTTTATATTATTATTTTGAAGATATTTGATGTTAGTTTCAAAGATATGAAATTTTATGCAAAGAGATATTCAGATAAGCCAAAGTGTGGATATTCTTGGCTAAATTTATGTTTTGGTTAATTTCTAACCATGTGATCTTGAATTAGAAGCTTATATATGTTTTAGGACATCTTTTTAAACCATGTATGGTTTGGTTTGAAGATCATATATTTATAAGTCATAGATCAAGAGATTTATCAAAACTAGTTGAGGAAAAAGTTTCTGTTTTTGGAATAAGTGTAAAACCAAAAACTCCAAATGTTATTTTGTGATTTTGGTGACTTTAGTTTGATGATTTAAAGCATGGTTGATGTTAGGATGATATTATGAATATGTTAGAAGTAAGATTTGATTTTTGAAATTCTTGGAGATGTTTTGATTTAAGGTCAAAACTTGTGATTCAAGTGCTTAGATCTTTTTACAAAAAAGTTTGGTGTTGATTATTAGTTTTTTCTAAATGGATGTTTTAAGTATGGTTTTGAACTTAGGATTGGAAGATGTTTGTTGCAAAATTTTGGTTTAAGCATGAGTTTTGAAGTTGGAAGGAATTGCAACAAAAATCAAGGGAAATGACCTATGGATGTTTCGGCCATAGTGTGTTCTTCGTAGTTTTGTTTTGTTTTAAATTTTTCTGAGTTGATATTTAAGTTTAGGACAAAATTTACATGAGGAATGTAAATTTTAGAAACTTTTGGAGTTAGAAAGCAAAATCCTTAAGTTATGGGTAAAACGGTCATTTTCCCACATATAGAGAGTAAAATAAAAATTTTACTATTTAAGTTAGTATTTTCCATATTTTAAATATTTAGTGATTTAGTTCTAACTTTTAGAATCACTAATTATAGTTCCTCGTGCTCGCACTTGAAGTTTTATAAGAAATGCGGAGATCAAGGTAAGTTAGCTTTTAACTTACTAGCAGTCTACTGTGTATGTGTGCTAAGTAAAGGAACTACAGTGTATGTATGTATGTTATCATATATGTCATGCCATGCCAAGTTATCACGTAATTGTCTATTATACAGAATTTATTCTGTCGTCAATTTTTATCTGTTACATAATATATTCTGTCATGTATTACTGTACCTTACAAGTACGTCATGCTAAGTATGCCATCTATTACATGTATGTCAAGTCATGTAATATTCACTGTTGCAAATATGTCATGTTAAATATGTTGTCAATTATATGTTATGCAATGTTACGAAATATTTTTATCTCAAGTTGGTCATGTATTTTAAGTTATATTCAAGTCACGTTATGTTACGTCAGGGCTTCAGTCATTTCGTATTCCAGTCACGTTTCATCTTGATTACTTATGTATGGAGTCACAGCAATTGTGACGCATACACTACGTGAGACATAGCAATTGTGACACGTAGAATACATGGGGCCACAACAACTGTGGAGTATGTATTTTTCATGTTAAGTCAAGTTTGTGTAGAATACATGGGGCCACAACAACTGTGGAATATGTATTTACACGTAGAATATATGGGGCCACAACAACTGTGGAGTATGTATTTTTCATGTTAAGTCAAGTTTGTATAGAATACATGGGGCTACAACAACTGTGGAGTATGTATTTACACGTAGAATACATGGGGCCACAACAACTGTGGAGTATGTATTTTTCATGTTAAGTCAAGTTTGTGTAGAATACATGGGGCTACAACAACTGTGGAGTATGTATTTTTCACGTTAAGTTAAGTTTCAGATCAAATTCATGTCAAGTCAAGTTCAGTTTATGTTTCAATTTAAGTTATGTCAATTATGCTATATTGTACGCCAAGTTATGCTTTAATTACTTATGAATTTGATTATGCATTTATGCTTTTACTGTCATGCATGCATCATTAGCTTGTATGGAAGTTTTTTGTTAACTTACTGAGATTTGTAATCAAATCTCACTTTGGTAGTCCCAACTACCATTCTCCCCGAATGGTAGATCTTGTTACAGGACCTGAAGGAGAATCAGGAGCTGATCAACTAGACACAGTTGACTAAGCGACGGTGCGACGTCAATGTTAATATAGTAGTTAACGTAAATTACTATTTGTACAATGGAGTTGCATCTTTAGTATTTTTTGGATCATAACCATTTTGGACTAGTGTTGTGATCTACTCAATGGGTCTTTATGTATGAAGTATGTTTTAAGCATTTGAGATATTTTCAATTTGGTGCATAGTATTGCTAAAGAAAAAAATTATCCGTTGTATTGCATAATGTTAGATGCATGTTAGGAACATTGCATCTTATATGTCATGAACGGGGGCAGGTAACCTTGTATTGCATGTCTCGACGCTTCAAATGTCCGTCCGATCCCAAACGGAATTTGGAGGCGTCACAGCCTTTGCTTATTTACTATTCTCAACGATGACAAGAAAGGAGCTGGCCTTTCCACCAAGATCTGCTCTTCTCGACGAAGACGAGAAATGACACGTTCTTCCAACCGAGTTATGTTCTTCTCCAAATTGTGGACTCCTCCCTCTGCTTTGTTGCTCTTCTCGATGGCAACGAGAAATGATTTGGCCTTCCAACTAACCTAGCCTTCATCAAAGCATGGTATATAATGTGCCTTCTCAAATCTATAGTTTTTTCAAAGTGATTACGCATCCGAAATGGTATATAACTGCGGTATCTCATGCATTTGGTAGATAATGTGCAATCAGTAGAAACTGTCCCTAGCAATTATTAATGTGCAATTGGTTAGAAATAATGTATGAGACGTTTAATTTTGTTGTATATTTCCATTCGTCAGCATTGCTTTTGGGTTACTAAGATTAAGATTCTGGAAAAGTGAAAGAGACTTATTTTGGTGACACTAAATAGCATTTATTCTGCTTAAGGAGCAGTAGAGTATTTAACGCTTGAGAAGAATTGGGTTTGAAACTCGAGGAACCGTCGGGAAGGCAAGAAACTTGTATTTGAGTTTTTGGTTTTTTTGGGCATTTCCTCCCTTGCTAGCGTGGAGGTGTAGCCAGTGTGTTAAAAAAGAAGATTGAATAGAATTTTTCTGATAAAATATATAGGAGGTGTTGTCAAGGTGTCACTGGCTTTCTCCAAAATATGAAAAATGTACTTCAAGAAAAAAAGAAAGAAAGGAAGAAAGAAATAAAAAGAGAATCTAAAGAGAGAGAGAGAATTTTAGTTGATTGTAATTCTTCTGATGATTTATTCATTAGACTTGTACTGTTTTTATACACTCAGTAATATTCCTTCAGTAGTATTGATGGACTGTAACTACATATGGACTTAACTCCCATACAAAACATCATTACAATTAGACCCACAATTCTTACACTTAAGCCCAACCCTATTAAGCCCATTGAGCCCATTCTACCAATACACGTTGCCCTAACTCCCTCCAAATACCCATTCGACAGATGACAATACCTTCCCCCTTAGAACATCTTGTCCATAAGATGTGGAAAAGCCGTCACCAACAACCCATACTCCTCCCATGTAGCATCGTTGCTGATTGTCCTTCCCAACGAACCAATAACTCTATTAAGGCTCTGTTGTTCAGTTCTGCTTCCTCCTCTAAAGTATCTTGAACGTTTTTGACTTTAATAACCCCTCTGAATCAACTGGAGGCAATTGTGGTAAAACCACAATTGAGGAACCCAACTTCGGCTTCAACTGCAACACATGAAAGACAAAGTAGAGTTGAGAAGATGCTGGAAGTTGTAGGCGATAAGCAACCTCTCCCAATCGTTGTAGAATTTGGAAGGGCCCTAAGACCCTCGGAGCCCACTTGAGAGAACGGTGCTGCACGACATATGTTTGTCTATACGGTTGCAACCGTAGGTAAACCCAGTTGCCTTCAGAAAGAACTCTTTTTTTCCTCTTTAGATATGCAAATATTTTTATGCAATTATGTGCTTGCTAAAGAATTTCCCTGATTAGTCGTAAGATCTAGTCTCTAGCTAAGAGTTGTTTCTCCACCTCAACCACCTAGGTCGTACCAGGCATGTAAGATAACAACTGTGAAGGATGAACTCCGTAGAGTGCTTGGAAAGGTGTCATCTTAATAGATGTATGTATAGATGTATTTTACCACCATTTTGCTATACACACCCACTATGCCTAAATTCTAAGCCGATCATAACAAAACACCTTAGATAAGTTTCAAGGCTCTTATTAACAGCCTCAGACTACCCATCTATTTGAGGATGATACGCAGTACTATGGTAGAGTTGAACATCATGTAGTTTAAAAAATTCCCTCCAAAATTTGCTTGTAAACATTGAATCTCGATCTGACACAATGGTCTGAGGAAACCCATGAAGTCTGAAGATGTGTTGTAGGAAAAGCTGAGCAATAGGCTTAGCTGAGTAAGGATGAGCAAATGAGACAAAATGATTATATTTGGTCAATCTATCTATTATCATCCATATCATAGCATGACCCTTAGATATTGACATATCCTTGATGAAATCTATTGAGATGTCTAACCATGGCTTTTCTGGAACTAGTAGAGGCTGAAGTAATCCACTTGGTAAAGATTGTTCAACCTTAACCCTTTGACAATTATCACACCTAGGAACAAACTTCTTCATTGATCTTTTAAGCCTTGGCTAGAAGAAATTTCTTCTAACCCTATAAAGAGTCTTATCAACACCAGAATGACCACCTTCTAGACTACTATGTAACAAGTGCATAAACTTATTGATAATCTGTAGATCCTTAGGCACATACAACCCGCCTTTATAAAATAAGAATTCCCTTTTAATAGAAAACCATGAAGAACTTGGACCCTTATTCACCTTCTTAAGAAGTTCATGTAGCTCAGAATCATTAGCATAGATTTGTTTCAATTCAATCAACTAATTAATAAAAGAAAAAGAAATAAAAAACAAAGACCAGAGACTTCCCCACCAGATTCGTCAAACTATTTTGCTAAAGCATATGCCAGTCAATTCTCTTGGCCCTTCTTGTATTCCACAAGAAAATCATAGCCAAGTAACTTTGTTATCCGTCTTTGGTGCATGAGAGTGCCAATTCTTTGCTCTAGCAAATACTTAAGACTCTGGTAACCAGTCTTAACATCAAAGGACTAACCCAACAAATAAGGTCTCCACCTCTAAACAGTTGATACCAAAACCAACAGTTCCTTCTCATATGTAAATAATACTAGAGTCCTTCCTTTCAAGGTTTGACTAAAGAAAACTACATGCCTTGATTCCTGCATTAAAATTGACCATATACCTATACCGGAGGCATCACATTCAATCACAAACAACTTAAAAAAATTAGGAAGTGCTAACACTAGTGGTTGAGTAACAACCTGCTTCAACCTTTGGAAGGCTTCCTGTGCTTCGTCATTCCAACAGAAACCATTTTTCTTCAATAGAGCAATAAGAGGAGCATCAATACTCTCATAACCATGAATGAATTTCCTATAATATCCATTTAAATCTAGAAAACCCCTCAAGGCTTTAACTGAATTAGGAATTAGCCGATCAACTATAGCCTTCAACTTAGCAGGATTTACCCTCACACCATTCATGGACACTAGATGGCCTAAATAATCCACTTCATCACATCCAAACCTGCATTTACTCATTTTAGCAAATAAATGATTTTGCCTTACAATCTCTAGTGTTATTTGCAAATGGTGCATATGATCAAATTCAGTATTGCTATATACTAATATATTATCAAAAAACACCAAGATGAATTTCCTTAAATAAGGTCTAAAAATTGAATTCGTCAATAACTAGAAAGTAGAGGATGAATTAGTCAAGCCAAAAGGTATGACTAAGAACTCAAAATGACTCTCATGAGTTCTGAAAGCAGTTTTATCGATATCTTCATCTCTTACCTGAATTTGATGATAACAAGATCTTAAATCCAGTTTAGAATAGATACGAGACCCACTCAACTCATTAAGTAATTCTTCTACCACTTGAATATGAAACTTCTAGAAACTTGTCATTGACAGTTTCCTTATTCAAAACCTTATAATCAATGCACATCCTCTAACTTCCAAATGCTTTTCTGACCAACAAAGTTGGAGAAGAAAATGGACTTTGATTTGGTCTGATCACTTCATTATGTATAAGCTTCTTAACTATCTTCTCAATTTCCTCCCTTTAAAAATAAGGGTATCTGTAGGGTCTAATAGATACTGCCCTAGCTCTAGGTTGTAGATGAATAGTATGGTCATGAGACCTATTAGGGGATAGCCCTTTGGGCTCAGCAAACACAACTTGATATCTTGTCAACAAATTTTGAATCTCTTTAAGAGGCTGAATAGCTTCTAACTGCTTGTCCATGAGATACAACAACATCCATTTTTTCTCCAAATCTCTTAACTTTAGACTAGAAGTTTCTTCAAATAACGTGGTCTTCTTCAAACCATTCAGCTACAAGTTCTTATCATAATAAGAAAACTGCATTGAGAGCTCCTCAAAATTTTACAAAAGATCACCCAATTTCCGCAACCACTGTATGCCGAGCACAACATCATAACCAGCCAACACCAAAACGAACACATCAACATAAAATTCAACACTTGTATTGCCATAGGAACTACATCATAGCTACCTTCACTCACAATTTGATCACCATTTGTTATCTTTACCTGAATCTTTTCTTGAGCTTTAACCATCAACTGGGCCCTTTTAACAACTTTTGGATCCACAAAATTGTGGGTACTTCCAATATCAATCAAAATAACAACCCACTATCTTCCAATCCTGCCTTTAATTCTCATCATTATAAGGTTCACAGATCGTGTAATAGCATGTAAAGATATGTCTAGCTTGCCAATTCCCTCCAAGAAGCACAGAGATTGATTTGCCTCAATTAACTCTTTCCCATTCCCATCACTTTCATCCACACGGGAAATTCTTCCATGATTTCTTCAATTAAAAACAACTTAGGATTCTTGCACTTATGCCCAACCACCCATTTAGAATCACAATAGTAGCATAAACCCTTCTCCCTCTTGTCTTTAATTTGAGACTGAGAAATTTCTTGTACTAGCAAACTAGTCACATTACTACTCTTGGTACTATTTGCTCTAGAACCCATTGATGCTTTTGTAATTCCACCATATCCATTACTGCTGTTGTTTCTTGCCACTTTCTTCTTGATTTGGACATGTTCCTCCTAAATCTTGGCAAGATCATAGGTAGATAGTAAATTCATGGGGCTAAAATTTCTGGTAGGTAGCCTTATCTCATCCTTAAGGCCACTTAAGAAATAACTTAACTTATAGTTTTCTAACAACCCTCTAAGTCTATTCGACAATACTTCAAACTTAGCCTTAATTAAGGCTTCCATGGGATCATCATAGCAACTAGACCCAAACCTTAATAACAATGCTTTCACAAAAGCATTCCAATTCATTAACATGCCAGACTCTTCCAAATCTTGGAACCAGATAAGGGCTTTACCCACCATATGAAAAGATGCTAACTGTAATCTTTGATGAAAAGGAGTATTGTAATACAAGAAAAATTAATTGACCTTATACAACCAACTAGAAGGATCCTTGCCATTGAAAGAAGGAAATTCGATTCTAACAAATCTGGAATGTGTTTCTGCATTATTCATTTCCATTTTATGTTCACCATTACTATTATTTCCACTTTGTGAATTTTTCCCACTTCTCGACTGATTCATTTTCTGCATTTCAATAGTTAAGCCTTTCAAGTGCAAGACCATTGACTCCATTGCCCTCTGTTGAGAATTGAAGGACTTCTTCAAAGAATCCACCTCCAACTCCAAAAGCTTTTTGGTGCGACTCAACTGACTCTTTAAAAGTGAAGAAAGAATTCTGCAATTGATTAACCTAGTGCCTTTTGCAATTTCAATCTCTGATACCACATTGTCACATGCCTTCTTCAAGAATGTCAAGAATGTACTTCAAGAAAGAAAAAAAGAAAGAAGGAAATAGAGAGAGAATCTAGAGATAATTTTAGTTGACTGTAATTCTTTGATGAATTATTCTATAGACTTGTAAAGTTTTTATATACTCCTCGATATTCCTTTAATAATACTGATGGGCCGTAACTACAGATGGGCTCAGTTCTCATACAAAACATCATTATAACTAGACTCACAATTCTTACGTTTAAGCCCAACCCTACTAAACCCATTCAGGCCATTCTACCGATACACGTTGCCCTAACTCCCTCCAGTTACCAATTCGACATATGACACGAGTTTTTCCCAGCAGCCATTCTAACTTCACAAGTTCGAAATCTTTTTCCTCGCGATCCCCAACACCGTTCAGTAGCAAAACCAATCCCGACCTCCGGTCTCCACCGATCAATTCCTGGTTTAATGCCTGTTTGAATAAATTGAGGCCAATTAGAGGAAACTATGAGAAGTGCCTCCTTGTTATAAAGCTTCGGTTTGATCGCGAACTTGTTATTTCTTGATGGGTATCTTGTAATTTTTGTTGGGAGTAGGTTGTGGTTGTTTTTGACTTGGTTACATATGGTATATATTTTTAGTTTGGTTTGGTGGCAAGAAGAATTAGTTCACGTAAGCTCAGTTGGGTTTTCCGTTTTCGTGTTTGGTGGATTTTGAGTTTATTCATTGCGTAGGTTGGTAGTGTTGGAAGTGTGAAAATGAGAAATTTGTGGTCTTTTAACGATTTTACTTCATACTTCAAGAATAAAACAAGAAGAATTTATATAGGAAGATGATACGGATGGTTTAAAAAAAATGATGACGGATTTGAGGGAGTTCAGTATTTTGAACAATTTCAATTATGCTCTCTAATTGGTTTCTAATAGGCTAATAGCATATCATAATGTCTCTCTCACTTACCTACCTGTCGAAATCAAGATTTTCTGTATTTATTTGTTCTTTTTTAATTTCCCCTATGTGAAGCAATGAATTTTCACTTAGACACTTACTTCACATGCATACTAAAGTCTAACTAAGGAATTATAATGGCCACAAAGCATGCTCATTATTATTTGTTTTCTCTGTTTAGATGATTTACTCGTATAATATAGAATTTGCTCGGTAGTGATCTGGAGTTGAGATTCTAGCATTTGCCTCTTTTTTAATAAGGCTCTTGCATTCAGATACTCTACATGTGTTTAACGTCTAGTTTTATTATCTTAAGTGTTGTACTTATCAGAAAAATAATATAGAATAACCGATCCATCTAGAATCACCTGTGTTAAGCCATGTGTTTTGATGATGAATAAAGAGGTAGGATTGGTTTAAGTTTAGTTTGTTCAAATTTATTATACATTTTTTGACCAATTGTTATATCTTTCAGTTATTTGGCAGATTTTTTTTTTTTTTTACTGTAGAATCATAAAATTCCTTATTTTCTACGGAAAAATATATGCTGAAATTTGTTTCAGTATATGTAATTAAGGCGGCTACTAGATTTTTTTTTTTTTGGAATGGCATACACTTGATACATGCCGTGTGGGTGTAATTCCTTTTCTTATTTTTTCACTTATTTTGGCAGATGAACTTGAACTTCCCTTCATTCTGTCATTACAGTAATGGATCTTGATGGCAGAAAGTTTGCAAGGGGTAAGATGTTTAATAAGCTGCGTATATGTATACAACTATACATTGGTTTAGTAATGGATCTTGGCTTTATACTTTTATACCAAGATTATTTATTACATCATTCTCGTAATTATTCATGTTTTTGTACTCACTGTTTATTGGAGCTTCACGCCGGGAAGTGTGTCTCGTGAGGTTTAAACGCAGTGATATAGCAATGTGAGCTTCACCCTAACCCTTCTGATCGTGAAACGGTCATTTGGAACCCTTGAGAGGGCAATAACTCAAACATACACATGTTTTTGTATATCAATGTTAGCAATTTTTTTGTGAATTTTTTCTTGTGTTTTATATATTAATTCATGACACTAGTCTTGAGTTTAATGATAAACTACTGCGGGGAGTTTTTCCTCTTGTAATATTAGCCTGTATAAATGACTTATCGGATCATTACTTATCCAGAAATAAAAAGAAAAATGAAATGGAAAAGACAGAAAAAGGAAAAGGAAAAGGAAAAAAAAAAAAAAAAGATTTAGAGGGTACAATGGTTTGTCTGGATAGCCACTCTGGTCATAAGGGCTTAAGACAAACTCCATGGTCATAGGAGTTTAAGAAGCTTTGTTTTCTTCATGATGGCTTTGTAAGCGATCAGTTATTTGGAATCAAGCTATTAGAATATTATTGTTGATTGGTGCTGTATGTGTAAGAAGAATGGTGAATCCATTGAACATTTGTTACTTCATTGTGAGGTGGCCACGGCCTTATGGAATGAGTTTTCAGTAGGGTTGGACTTGCATGGGTGATTTACTAGAGGGTGGTGGATCTTTTAGCCAGCTGGAGAGGCCTCCAGGGTAGCTTCCAAATTATTGCAATTTGGACGATGGCTCCCTTATGCCTTATGTGGTGCATTTGGCTGGAGAGGAATGACCAGAGCTTTGAAGATAGGGAATGTTCTCTAGATAGAAGATTCTTTTTCAATACATTTTGGGCTCCTTTTATTGATTTCAGTGGCAATGTTTTCAAGATTTTCTTGTTTCTCTTTTAAGCACCTAACTTCTTATAGGTGTTTTCTCTTGTATACATCTTTTGTACTTGGGCTATGCCTATTCCTTTTAATATAATATTACTTCTACCGATCAAAAACATTTTATTTCTTTCTTTTCCTCTTTCCAATTCGCCATCTTTAAAATTTTGTTTTTGTTACAATTTCTATAACCAAGGCCCTTTCTGAATAATCAGGGCCGAGGGAACTTGGCGGTGCTGTTGATCTCATAAATAAATACAAGCTTTTGCCTCGTCTTGAGTTCTTTTGCAGGAGGTCACTTCCTTTGTCAATCTCGCACACACCCTACACAATGTGGTGGGAGACACAGAGATCAGAAAAGGAAAGGGCATGGAATTGGATCAGGCTTTTCGAAATATTTCCTATTTGCAAAAGCGAAATGCAAATATACATCCTTTGAACTTGGACGAACTCAGGAATGCCTTTCTGATGAGAGAGACAAGTCCTGTCTACCTGTCTGTTGTAAGACCTATCCCACATTATTCTTGCCATTGTTGTCTAAGTTTGTCCTGCTTTTCCCTTCCCAGGAGTCCGTTCTGATGGATAATGTTAAAATTTTTCCACCCTCTCTCCTTGACTCGAGATTTTTTTTGAACTTTAGAATGTATGTGTCATTCTTGTGTAAGTTCTGTGGCATATAATTATGTTATTTGGTATGGCGTTAACAGGCTGAGAAGGGGATCTCAACTGCAGTGGTGAAGTCAAATAGAGACTTCAGAGACAAGGAGAGGAAGCATAAAAAGAATCAAGATGATGAAAACAAGAAATATAAGGGTGGTAAGAAGCACAAACACCGTCACAAAGGACAAGAGTGATTGTAAGGAGAAAAATATAAATGAGCATCACCATTGAAGCAGCAAGACAGGTATCTTTCTTTTCTCTTCATAGTCATGAATTTGGTGACTTAAGTCGATCTTCTGTTGTCTTTGGATGATAACATTTTTCAATAGGCTATAAATCTGGAATCACATGTAATTCATTAGCCTTTGATACCGATGGCACTTCCACTCCTCGCAAGTATGGAGTGATGGGTGAGATCGCTGGTTCAAATTGTATTGGGTGCTTGAGTTAATTTCCAACTGACATGTATGTATACTGTATATTCAAACTATACTTTTTTAAGAGCATATATATATTTTTAGATACAGATAAATGTGTATACACACACCAGTACACACATATGGTCACAAAACTAACTAAATTTATATGTAAGAGAAGTTATGTAGCCCCAACATTGACACTATTAGATTCTATTAAACTTGGTTATACATCTTGCCTCTACAGATTTAAAATTGGAACAAACTCAAAGGGTTAAGGGTCGAAATCTAATACAACGATACTTGCGTGGCCAATATATGTTGATGATTATCTTATTCATTGCTTGTTCTATTTCTTTGATTGAAAACTCTTTTTTTGATAAGCAATAAGACATTTTATTAATGCAAGTAGATAGGCAAAGCCCAAGAGATTTTTTTTTGGCCTGCTGGTAGAAGGACTAGTTGTCATTCTCATAGGCTCATGACCTGTATTTTGTGGAGTGAACACACTTCTGATAAAAACTTGCAGACAGCTCAGTCACAGAGAGAGGCTGTCTTCCTTTTTGGCCACAAAAAAAGATGCTCTATCGATGGAGAGTGCTTGCCAGACTCTAATGCCAGATTAATGTGGGTTTCCGCTTGGGATTAAATGTAGAATAATAAGTTATCAATTCTGTCACTCATTTTAGTTGCATTATCGTTTTGATCCCACCTGCATGCATTTTCTTCTGGGTTATGAGTACCTTATCTTACCTCCATTTTTTCACCCATTACTCGATAACTATTATTTTCCTAAGATGCATATCATATGTTTGTATAAATATAGAGATTAGTTGGATGAAAACAAGAGGAAAAACACACACATATAATAGTGGATATAGGCTTATATGTTTTGTTTGCTTTGGTTTGTATCTTTATTCTATTGTTGACAGTGGCCCATGTTTAAAGAGTTGGGAATTTGGGATCCATGCCCAACTCCCCTTGATTCTTTCCTTCTTTTTTCCCCTCTAACTCTCTTTTTTTGCTTTGCCCCCATTAATTTATGTTTGATTGGGATGTTCTGTTGTATCTTTCCTATTCTATATGCACACAATTAATACTCTTTACATTTGGTGCGAAGATTGACAGTGATGTACATTGTTATTTAAAGATTAGTGCTCTATACACCTGGGATGAATTATAATATATAGAACTTTGGACGGAAAATTGTTAGAGTGGTGGCTAGAATTTGATAATCTACCTTGTGCTAATTTATACATGATATAGAGCCCCTGATGTTTGCTAAATCTCATCTTCACGACTTAAAAAAAAGTGGAACGTTGTGCATTCCATTTAAAAAAAAATAAAATTGATACCCATCATAAAAAGGTGACTTTAGTAGATTATAGTTTTTTTAATGACTGCAGGAGATCATTATTCCCTTCTTGTTTGTAAGTCTTTTTTTCTTTTTGCAATGGGTGAATTTAAGACTGTTCTCTAGGTATGATGTATGACTTTGTAGGTGTTTAAGACAAAGTTTAGTTTAAAAGTCTAACCATTATACCATCATTGACATCTGTATAGTGTGTGGAGTAAACGTCAATTTCATTAAAATACTGAATATCATAATTCCCGAATATTGGACTTACATGTATTAAATTAAAACAAGCCTATTTAAGAGGGAGGGAGGGAGGGGAATCTAGCTAACAGGGGAATCTCTATTCTATACTTTTTTAAGTTGACAAATAGACAACAGATTGACCAGCAGAAAGCCCCAACCTTATTCACGAAACAAAAATTCTATGTGTAGTCATTTTTGTGCACTCCAGTGATATGATTGGTTAGATATTAAAAAAAAAATTAATCCAGCCAATCATATCAGTGGAGTGCGTAGGGAGTACGCAAAAGTGACTATGTAGTATTTCTCTTCACGAAAAACTCAAAACGGTCTAATAAATGCAACAGTAGATGCCTGCGTTACTGTGTAGCCGGTATATATTGATTACTGGACGCCTATCTAGGCGTTTTGAGAACTTGTTCTTGGTAAATATTGATTACTCTGTAATCAATTCCTTAAAAATAAAAGTCAGAGGGGATCGGAGGGGTTTTAGGGGTCAAGTTCTCTTCAAGTTTGGACACAAAGTGAATGTCTCAAGTGGGAGAGAGAGATAAATTCATGCCTTACATACCTTTATTGCTAATTCCTGTATAAATATTTTGGACATTATTAAATGAAAAATAATTTTCTTAGGGTCCATTTAATGTATTTATCTCTGATCTCCGACTTACATTCCAGTTTGAGTGAATCTTTTTCTAAATTCATATACGAGTATAATTAAGTTTTTTGTTTTAAAATTCAAAATCATGCATGGATTGATTTTCTTGAAAAAGTAATTATTTAAAAAAAATTCATCTTAAGATTTTTTATATGCATGTGATCTACTACTCGCGTATTTCTCATGTCCCATTTATTTTCAAACTATATAGACAACCTTCATTTATTTTCATTACAACCCGAAATTAAGGAACTTGAACACCAACACAGAGCGGAAAATACAATAATTATAAATGGCTTGCTTAATTGATATTTAGTTATTTTATTTTATTCCAGAGATTATAATTTGCTTGATTTCTCTCTGCTTGTACGTTGTCGAACATGACGAAGTGGTACTGTCACGCATGCATGGCCTCCTAAATTAATGTACGTTGTTTGGCATGCAATTAGACAGGCTAATTAAGCATTTTTGTTGTTGCTTAGTATGGCAGTCGCATGTTCCTATACCACTTTCCAAGCCATGATGACTTGCCTTTCCTCTACCAGAGTTGCACCAACTGCAAACCGTATTACATGCATATATATCTTCAAGTACGGTATGAGTCATGTAAACACGTCCTGATGCGTTCATGGACTCCAATAATTTCTGGTTAAGCTCATTTGCAGTAGTGATCTCTTCTTTTAGTAACTTTTGATCATTATCGACCACCTTACCATTTTGATATGCTCCTCTGTCCATTGTTGATGGCAGCGCAGAACCCTGAAACAGATCATGGCAAAATTCCTAGGGACCACAATCTCCTTGTCCATTGCCACAAGCCCTTCAAAAAGCTTTTGCCATTTTAACATGACTTCTCATGAAGTTCTTCAGCCACTCCATAGCTTCTAAGCACAAACCATAACTTTAACGCTCGGAATCTTCGCTTAAAGAGTTATCTGCCACTCTTTATAGTTGACCACTTGCTTTGAATCACAGGCTTTATTTCTCAAGAACTCGGGGCTCGTTGATAGTGATTTTATCAAGGCGCTCGGATCTTTAACGCAAAAACAATCTAAAGGGGAGAAGAGCCATTTATGTGCATTGAGACTGAGTGAGTTTACAGCCTCAACGCCATCCATGAATTGCCGGAACTCAGGACAAATGCAAGCACTTCCGGCATAAGCAGCATCAACGTGGACCCAAAGGCCATAATCTTTTGCCACATCACATAACAATCCTAATGGACCACTTGCAGTCGTTGTTGTCGTCCCCACATTTGCACACAGGTACAATGGGACTGGGCTTGCTTCTATATCTGCACAAATTGTGGATCGTAGAGTCTGGTGAGAGTGCAAACGATGTTGATTATTGGTCTTTGATGGTTCTGAAATTCTTTGGGTAGATTCCTGCTATTTGTGCTGCTTTTTGGAGTGCGCTATGTGTTTGGTCAGACCCATAAACCACCAACTTTCCCGCATTCTCTCAGCTCCCAATTCGGCAGAGCATTTGATCCCTAGCAGCGCCATTGTGCACAAAATGGCCTCACAGTAATCCCTTGTATCACGCTGCCACCATTGCCAGAAATTAAAAAGAAAAGACTTGGGCAGGTTGAGCATCTCTCCAAGCCAATCCATGACCATCGTCTCTAGTTCAGTCCCAACTGGGGATGCGATCCAGTTGAATCCGACCATATTGAATCTAGTGCAAAGTATCTTATGGAGAAGAGTAATGTTACATACAATTGTAAAGTATGCAAGTGTCGTGTAGTCGGTTTAAAAAAGAGTAGGTTGTACTATTAAAAATCAAATTTCTTTTCATGTGGGTTTCAGATTTATTCACTTTTTTCAAAGTGATTGCATAATATTTACACACTCATGACTGCAAATATCATTTTTTCACGAAAAACTTTTACTATGCTACCACTGGATGTGAAGTATGCAAAGAAGTTAGGGCTTTGCCAATGAGTTATACCAAGAACAATATGGTCTTGCACGTCTTGGAGAATGGTTTTGATGGTTTCGGTGTTAAATATTTTAACATGAAATATTAAAGATAAGGATTTTTGATTTTCTATTATCCATAATAATCAAATAATAATAGTTAAAAAATATACATCTCTCTTTCCAGTTTGATAGAGTATGTGACTTAATTATGAGAGAAGGATTACCCTAATAACTTTATTTTCGAGTATCTCCTAATGGCTAGAGGCACAATTATGTTATAAGTGAGAACTCTTAACCCTTCAGTGTTATTTATATATTTTTGGCTATTATGAAATTTAGAGATATTTGTATTTCACTATGACTAAATCTAGAGGTATTTTTATCCTATTGCAAGTCATTAATTAAGTGATAATATTTGAGCTAGTTTAAACCCATTAGGACATAGGTATGCGGGACATAGAGTTTTAATAAAACTCTTATATTCTCCCACTTGGCTCATACGCCTGTAAAATAATATTTTCCGTTCATGAGTTTATTATAAGAAATTATTAACCATGCTGCTATTCATTTTCAAAAAACTTTCCTAACTCAAAATAGATTACATGAGTTTTGTAATATAAATATCAAATCAACTACCAATACAAGTCATGGCGGTCCTTTGTTATATAACCAACAAGTTTCCTTCTATGTATGACAACACCAGTAACTTAATTTAACACGATATTTAATTGGGACAATTAAGGCTAATACTATAGTGTCTTGGGTTTCAATTCTTGTCTATGACAAACATTATGTTGTCATTATTCATACACACCATTTAATGTACATATAAAGTGGAAAGATAAGAAAATAGAAACAACCATAATAGATATTTTTCAATGTCTAGTAACAAAATACTCAGCATATCAATAATCTCTTTAACATGTTCACATCATGGGTATAAGCATATGTCCCATCTTTTCAACATGTTCTTTAAAGTATAATCATTAACACACTATTAATATGGATATATTTGTTTATGTACTTTTTCCTTAACACTTAGGTATTTAAAAGTTCGTTAAATACTCATCATTTAGAGAAAAATATTCTAAGGAAATCTTGCCATGCATTCTTAGCGACTTGGCTATAAGTTGACAATTCCAAGTCCTAAGATAAATTTTCTCAGTTAGATATCATATACTGTGGCCTCAAAGCATGCCACAAACTCAGTCCCCATTGCACTGAAGCAATAAGAGATTTGCCTTACACTTTTCCATAAAATAACTCTACTAGATAGCAAAATACATAATCATAACTGTACTTTCTATTATTAGAGTAATATTACAAAATAGGGTCTGAATATCCAGTTATCTTAAGAACATAAGTTCTTCTTATGGGAACAATATAGTCTTTAATTTCTTGCAAATAACCTTGCACTCTTTTAACAGCTTTTGGGTCAAATATCTTTGGGTTACTTTGGCAACAATCAAGGATGCCAACCGAAAACCTAATATTCAACTTTATACAAGTTTGTACAAGCATCAAATTCCTTATAACAATCATATACAAAATTTCTTTACAACATAATCAATTTGAGGACATTGAAAAATACTGAGTATATCACATTTTATTTTTAAAGCATCTATTGACCAACAATTCTGCCTACAAAGTCTTTCAAAACTCTATCCAAATATATCGAGACAATCCTAACAATCTTCGTCTTGGTATTAAAATTCAATCCCAATTATGAATGATATTTCATTCATAACTTTCATTTTTAAAGTTATTTAGAGACATAACTTTAATGTCATATTACAAACCATGATTTATACATGCTAAAAAATCATATACATTCATGACCATAAATGCAAATATACTCCCACTAACCTTCGGGTATATACATTAATAATAAATTCAAAAATAATATTGGTATTATCAAAATTTATATACCATTCAAAAAATCTTTTACATTTTCTAAGTAGTCATTTTATTCGCTTATTGTAGATTTCAAATAACTTTCACTTTACAATTGTTTTCACATCTAGTTGATGAAACTCTAAATTGTAATGAGTTACTAATGTTATAGTAATCCTGAATGAGTCATTTTAGGTTTATTAGAAAATCTCTATTTCTGACCAATACTCATTTCTGGGTAAAAGCCGTAATCACAAGTCTGAATTTCTATCATTCAACATTATCTTTAAAGTCATGGTTTTGTCTTCAAGACCCATTTACATTCGACTATTTATACATTTCAGACAATTTAGATGAGATTACAGACTTTACATTGACTTATGGATTTCAATCACTCTTTTATGCATTGATCTTTTATAGCATCATAGATTTCTATAACTTTTGAAAACATATGTAAACTTTAATTTGTTTTTATGTCACATTCAAATTTTGAAAATACACCATGTAGCCTAACCAAATTGCAAATCAAGAAGATTATGTGAGGTTACATCTTCTGATGTCTCCATGGCTAATTTTTCAGCGGTGTTTCTCTGATGAGGTAGATGATCATTTGTTTGTTATTCCATGTTATCATTGAGATAATTAGAAAAATGAACTACAAGCATTTTCGAAGTATAAGAATGCATTTCATGATAATCACACCTTTAGTTTCTATACTCCCACTGATTTTTTCAACTATAAGGAATTTGACATTTCAAGTTTCTCAAAATTCAAACTATGAATAGAGAAAATACAACCTAAATCATTTGAATATCCTTGAGTAATCAAATGTACTCATTAACTGTTATACGATCCAACTTTCTTTCATTTGGATTGCAAAGTTTTACTTTAGATTGACTATTCATGCATGTATATGCCTTCAATCAGGTATCCTATCACTTCATAACTCAAAATAAGTCTTTGAGACTACTTACAAGGAACACAATCTAAGATATATACGATTTTGTTTAAAAATCTTACTACACATTTTTTCAAGAAGTTAATGAAATAGGTTAGGGTTATGGCCAACTCTTAATATTTTTTCATGACACTGCTTCAATTCAATTAAATGATTTTTATATTTCTATCTAACTGTAATTTATCCCCATGCGAAGTACCTTAAGAATTACTAATGTCTTGAGACTTTTCATGTAACAGATAGATACATTTATACCATGAAAATTATCTATAAAAGTAATGAAATACTTCTATTTATCAAACATTATAGAGAAAAAGGTTTACATGCGTCTATATGCATTATCTAGAGAAACTCTATTCCTTGTGCCATCTTTTCTTGATATGTTTGATTTGCTTTCCTTTTATACAAATCAATACACATCATGAGATTAGAAAATTTAAATGCGAAAAATATTTTATTTACTAATCTCTACAACATTTTTTTGGAGATATTCTTCAAGATTTTATGTCACAAATTATGTTTCAAATTCTGTGCCACAAATTGTTAAAGTTTTTCATAAATCATTTTTCATTTGGTTCTATTGTGAGTGAAAACAAAATTTTTTTAAGAAAAACATTATTATGAAGGCATAACAAATAAACTTTTTATTGAAAGATAAATGGAACAAACATAAATGACACTTTGAAATAAATTGAAATTTGAACATTTGTGCTCAAGTTCAACCAGCAAAATAAGTATCAATATTTATAGAGTTTGATTTGAAAGTTATATAGACAAAATAAAGATGAACATTTGCACTTGAGTTTAATCTAAAAAAATATATAAACATGTATAATATCTGATTCGAAACTTATATAGAAAGAAAAGTTTACCCTTCCCTTCGAATCAAGTCTTATGTTTAGGACACCTAAACCTTCATATGCCCTTAGTTATTTCAAAATTCAATTGACATAGCTCTTATACTTTCGTGACTATCATTTCCCTGATTTCCCAAAATATATAGTTGCTTTTCCATAGAAATTAGTAAAATAAATTTGTATCTAGCTAATAGCCATGCTACCAATTTGTTCATATCTCATTGCTTTAATGAAATAATAATGCCCTTAGAGTAAACCATTCAGCAATAAACTAAGAAATTCCTATAGTTTGATATGCAGAAACTAATTCAATCTTCTTAAACATTGTACTTTTCTAACCCTTATAACTATTTTCAATAACAATTGATGTTAGACTTAAAGTAGAAAAACCAGGGTCTAAAACTCTTAGTGTAAATTTGGCATATTCATGTCTCTCTAAACTAGAATCCATTATGTACAGGAAACTTTGTAAAGATATTCTTATACTTGTGATGACCCGCTTTTGCGTGTATTTTCACTGAAGGGTTGTTTTTAATTTAATTAATATATTAGCTTATTTATTTTAAATTAATGTGTTTTAAATTGGTTTTTAATTTATTTGATGTGGTGTTTATTTTATTTAGTCGTTTTACGGTTTTTAAAATCGTTTTCGGCGGATCAGTTTTGGTTTCCGGAGTGAGGACTGGACCTCATTTCATTTCTTTTCTCTTTTTCTTTTCCCTTTTTCCTTTTTCTTTTTCTTCTTTTCTTCTTTTCTTCTTTTTCTTTCTCTTTTCCTTTCCGGTTTCCCTCTCCCCGTGCGTCCTCCCTCTTTTTCTCATTCCCGTTGCCTCCACTTTGACCGGCCGGTTCTCCGCCGTCCGGCCACCGTTTGGTGCGCCGTCACAACCATTCTCTTCCCCTTCCACCATAGATCATCCCCACCAATTTTCAGAGCCATCGGACCAGCCGTTAGCTTTCGAGAGCCACCGGAAGTTGCTGCACCTGCTCTGTTTTCACCCCTGTCGCCGGAATCTTCTTCAGCCCAGACCGCCGCCGTCCGGCCACCGTTTGGCTCGCCGCCAGTCTTGTTCGAACCCCCTCCCTCCGGCGCACCTTCCCACCAAATATCTCCCCCATCCGGCCGGCCGTTTGGCCGGAAAAGCCATTTGAAGCCCCACGGTTTTTGGCTCGATCCGCCGCCGTCGCTCCACCTCCGGCCACCATTTCTTCACCACTTCATCACCGACTCCTTGCCGTCCTAACCCACCTATTTCCGGCCTCCAACGACCACCGGAACAGCTCCTACGAGCTTGCTTTCCGATTTGAGTTTTCCGGCCTATTTCCGGCGTTTTCGCCGCCACCCACGGCCAACCACCACTTCCAATAGCTTCACAATCATCCCTAGACCATTCCCTATCAATCCTAAACTCTAGTTTGTCCCCGTTCAAAAGTGGGTAATTTATTACCCACGGACACAGTGTAAAATACACTGTTACGTTGCTTTTCTTCCGCCGTTTGCAACGCCGCAAGCTTTCTAAAAATACCATATAGCGCTGTAAGTATTTTCCAAACCCTATTTTCAGATTTAAATATATATCGCTCATTCAATTTATTTACTGTTGTTGGTTGTTGATTCCGGACTGAATCCGAGGAGTTTTGGGGGTCGGATGGATGGAGGACGGAGTTGCCTGTTTATTTGTTTTATGTTGTTTGATTATTTTATTATGCATTGTTATGGCATTACATGGTGCATGCACGTGTGTTTGTGGATTTATGTGAAAAGCCTGTGTATTGGCGTAAGTGTGTTGCAGGTGCGTGTGTATCATGAGCCCAAGGCGGGATGGGTTATTATCTCGGTGGAGCTCCTCTGGTCACTCGGGAGCGGAATAAACTGAGTGATGTCCCCTGAGTTGTCGAGAGAGATGACGGGAGCGGGGCTAGGGGATGCTTGGCTACGAACGCGCCGGGCGTGGAACCGGGCATCGCCCTACTCACCGACTCCGTGGCCCTTCGCTGGCGAGGGCTAGAGGATGCTTGGCTACGCACGCGCGGGAGGCGCGGAACTGGGCATCGCTCGTTAGGTGTCACATGCGTGGTGGTACTCTACGGTGTGACACTGGAGCCAGGGTGTGCGGATGACCCCTAGGGGAGGTCATGGTGCATACGGTTAAAATTGGATAATGGTTTATGAGGCCAAATGAGACTTTTGGCGCGGGCCAGATGGACTTCTGGCGAGATATTGGGCCGGATGGACTTCTGGCGAGATATTGGGCCAAATGGACTTTTGGCGGCCAAATGTGACTTTTGGCGTGTTTTTCGGAAAGGATGTGTTTTTGGGCCAAATGGATTTTTGGCGTGTGTGGAAAACTTGGGTTTTATGGGCTTTGTGCATTGGGCATGGTTCATGCATCTTGTTTGAGTTTTATGTGTTTTTATCTGGTAGTGTTTGGGTTTTACTTACTTGCGGTACCATTCGTGGTTCTGTAGCTTTTGGTGCAGAGTTAGAGGACGAAGAGGAGGAGGCTGAGCCCGAGGATGCGGCTCCGCCGGGTTGCTGATGCTATATTTTATATTTGTTTAAAACTGTATTTGTGTTTTGTAATATTTTATTTATGTATGTTTTAAACAGCTTGTATTACGTTAAGAAAAATTCTGGTACTTAGTTATGACTTTCGTTATCCGCTGCGTGTTTCTCTGTACACATCTGTTGCCTTACACACACTCGGCACCCGTCGATGGGATGGTGACCCGGGTTGTCACCATCCGGACGTCTCGATTTTCCCGTATTCGGGCGTGGGGATTTGGGGGCGTCACAATACTTACTGTAAGAAAAACATTTTAATCATATTAATGGTTTGAGTTTGACACTCACAAACAATAATAGAATTTAAACCATTATGGATGAACTAATAGTGTCATTGAAATCCCTCATTTGGGAGTGAACCCCAACACACAAAATGTTCCCTCCAGTTTTAAATTTTGTGGACAAACTAGCTATATCATCAGAATTCTTTTTTAGGAGTAAATTCTGACATACAAAGTATTCCCTCAAAACTTAAATTATGTGAATGAACTAACTGTATCATCAGAATTCTCCTTTGGGAGTAAACTCTGACATACAAATTGTTCACTCCAACTTTATTTTTATGGATGAATTAATAGTGTCATCAAAATCCCCTTTTGGGAGTAGATCTTGACACACAAAGTGTTTACTTCAACTTTACTTTGATGAATGAATGAGTAGTGTCATTAAAATCCTCATTTGGGAGTAGATTTTGACACACAAATTGTTCACTCAAACTTTACTTTGATAGATGAACTAGTAGTGTCATCAAAATTCTTATTTGGGAGTAGATCTTAACACACAAAATTGTTCACTCCATCGTACCCATCTTTACTATGGAGTTTAATGATTTTTCTATCCACAATTAAGAAAAATCTTGTACCTTTAGAAAGCCAATTTTTTACTTAATTTTGGTGCAAACCATTTGCCTCATATGGAATAAAAAATTATATATATATGGCCAGACATACAATAAAATAAAATAAAATAGAAAGAGGGGCCAAAGAGTCGGGCTTGTATAGTAGGCCCGACCCAAATCAAAGGGTCAAGTGTGACTTGACCCACGGTATCACAAATGAATCGAGTTTCAACTTGGGTTACTAGACCGGTTTGGTCCAAACCCGAATGGTTAGATTATAATATAATAATATTATTTTCCTTTTTTTATTTTTATTTTTTTTAAATTTTAATTTTTTACTTCCAGGTTGGACCATAGTTGTTGCCCACTATGCTGGCTCGCAACCCATTAGCTGCTTTTTTAGTTTCTTGTTTCTGTCATTGGGTTGGGCCAGTTTTCTGGCCCACTATGTTAGCCCGTATACATGATTCCCCTTTTATTTTCTTGGATTGGGCCAAAACCCAATGGTCCATAATCATTCTCGAATTCTAAACTTTCTTCCCTCAATCTCTTGGATTAGATCAATCTTTCTTTTCTTTTAAAGGTTCTGCTTGACCACTGAGATTTCTCAGATGAGAATTCTGAGTTTTAAGATTAAATATGAAAATATTATATTTTAATAATATTATTATTTTGGGATTTGAAAAAGTTAAGAAAAAGTTAAATTGTTTATTATATTTCATATGAGGATTTGAGAAAGTTGTAATGATGAGATGTGAATTTTGTATTTGAGATGAGAAATCTTGATGGCCAAACAGTATCTTATTGTATCATCTCGAATAATCATGGAAAAACTAAAATTGATTTTATTAGCTCAAAATAAAATAATATTAAAAATCTTATACTCCAAAATTAAGTTTTTTTCTCCCATCTCAAATCCAAAAAAAATATTTTCCATAGGAGAATTTGAAAAAAAATCCTAAACTCCAAGAAAATTAACATAGTTAATTGTCTCAAAAGTTGTTTCATGACTTTCAAATTTCAAAACTTCACCACTAGGGCTGTAAACGGTCGGTCCGGACCAGAAAAACCGACCGGACCGATCGATTTGGTCCGGTCCGGTCCGGTCCGGACCGGAACGAAAAATATAGGGTTAGGGTTCGGTTCATGATTCCTTGGACCGAACTAGTTCGGTCCGGTCCACGGTCCATGATTCCACGGACCGAAGTGGACCGGACCGACCGAATTAAAAATATATATTTTTATTTTATATATATATATATATATTATTTTATATAATTAATTATGTAATTTTCATCTAACCTATTCCCATTTATAATATAAAATTTTAAATATGTAATTACAAAATAATATTCTATTAATTAAGTAGTGTATATTATCAATTAATTATAACCAATTCACCATTAACTAATTACTAACATCTACATTTATATCTAATTAAAGTTATTAGATAAATGTTTTGTAAAATACCTAAATTGTAAATAAATATAAAACAATTGGTAAATTATAAATTAACTAACCTAATACGAATTCCCCATTATGTATATATGTATATAGTATATATATTATAATTTATATATAAATATAATTTATAATTTAGAATATGTATTATGTATGTATATATAATTTATAATATGTATCATTGATCATATAAAATTTCATTTTAATGAGTTAGTTGCATAATCTACATTAATAATTTACTTAATTTTAATTTAGTAATTTAAATAAAATGTTTAATTGATTTATTTAGAAAAAACGAATAAAAAAGAATAATTGGATCGGACCGAATGGACCGACCGAATGGGACTGGACCGAATCGGACCGAATCTAACCTAATACGAATTAGATGTTTGGTCCGGTCCGGTCCGAAAAAATGATAGAAAGAAAAAATGGTGGACTGAATCGGACTGGACCGAACCCGACCGGATCGGACCATTTTCACCCCTATTCACCACTATTTTCTTTTTCCAAATTTTCTATATTTTCAATAAAAACAGTTATTTCGTCCACTAGATTATCTTCATCAAGATAGGTATAGAGTTCTACCCTATGTAAGAACGTCTATCCTTAAACTTTCAGCCTGGAGAGTACTAGGAAATTTTGGTAAATCAACTCTAAAACTGAGGTCCCCATGACGCTCCTCTTGACCATGGTGCTCTCAGAATAGAGCACGATTGTGGGTTCTCAAAACTAGAATCAGAATCGTGATCTTCTATCTCATGATCATTGATATTTTGCGTCGTTAGACACCGGGTTAACTCTGCAACTTGCCTCTGTAAATCCTCAATCATCACCTATTGAACACTACAATCATGGTATGAGATTTCCTCGTTCAGAGCTTGCCCATGACGACCACAACCACCAGCCATGAAAACTAATGAGATATCACCTTAGGAAAGATGCTGAAACTTTGATGCTAGACTAAATAGCTATTATTCTGTAAGCTAATTTTAACAGATAATTTGCATGGAAGAGAATAAGAGAATCGCTAAAAAATACAGAGAAAACTCTGAATAATATTGATTAATAGTAAAATTCAAAATTATTTTATATATTAAGCCGACAAGTCAGATTTAAATAACTGCAAAATTTGAAATTAGGAAGATTTTTTTAAAATAGAAAAATCTAAATTATTTTATGAGAAATTAATATATAAATAAATAAGAATCCTACAAAAACTTTGGTCAAAATCAAAATCAAAATCACTTCTAAACTTAAAATCAAATATATATATCCGATATCAATTAGGATCTCCATCAGGTCCAACTCCTTTTTCATTTGATTTAGGGTTTGCAAGAGGTGCGTACCATGCATGCATTAATATATATATATATGCTTGTTAGGAGCGAGCTAGCTAGCTTGCACGAACAATATTATTATAGCTCGTCTTGTAGTCAAAGTAATGAATAATTCATTTGTAGGTCCCTACATACCCTAGCTTGCATGAACATTATAGGTGATCCCTACATGAATCCTCTTGAGGACTAAAATTGAGGTGATGAATGTTGGATTTTGAATAAATCCGAGATCACCAAGATCTCTTGTCAAAACTGTGAAGAAAATTAATAAGAAAACATACCTCCATACATTTGTGATGAGTTTTCCATTCAGCTTCAATAGTTCTTGTAAAAGAGAAGAGAAAGTTTTGTCTCTATGGAGTAAGCTACTCTCTACCCCTTTTTCAGTTAGTCTAATACATGTCTCAGCCCTCACTTTCAAAGAGATGAGATAAAAGGGCTAAAAGGGCCAGCTAAAACACTAATAGAACTCAATGGGTTAGTTCTATTTAATTGGGGTGAGAGTAGGGGCTTCTATGTGTCTATAAAAATAACCCATTCCATTATGGGCTTAATGATTAAACTATAATGCTAGTCCATTAGAAACAAATACAACAATCTCCCACTTGGACAACATTATAATTAATCACAACATAAACACAAACACCCATTTCCAGAAGAAGCCACAGAGACAAATCTTAATGTCTTTAAAACAATAGGCCTTGTCCAAAATGCGTGTGACTCAGGCATGAAATTAATCAAAATATCTCAATACATAAAGTACGCCCTGTCCAAAATGCGCGTGACTCAGGCATACATTGACATAGATATATTTAAAATAGAATATGAGCATAAACAATATAAGCAAACAGTCAATAATCACATAACTCCCACTAACTAATTACAACCGAAGACTCTAACAATCCCAAATGAGTCACATGCTCCTGAAACAATTTTGGAGCTAAACCTTTAGTTAGTGGGTCAGCTAACATGTGTTCTGTGGAAACATGTTCAATACAAATACAAGACTCGACCATTTTCTCTCTAACAAACAAAAACTTAATATCAATATGTTTGGAACGAGAAGAGCTTCTGGTGTTTCGAGAAAAAGCAACTGCTGCAGAATTGTCACAAAATATCTTCAACGGTCTTGAAATGGTGTTTATAACACCTAGCCCAAGATAAAGTTTCGCAACCATATAGCCTGACATGTAGCCTTATAACAAGCTACGTACTTTGCCTCCATTGTAGAGGAAGCTGTAAGTGTCTGTTTGACACTTTTTCAAGAAACAGCTCCTCCTGCCATCATACAAACATAACCAGAAGTGGATTTTCTGTCATCTAAACAACCTGCATAATCGGCATCAGAATATCCAACTATATCAAGAATGTCAGGTTGCTGATATGTAAGCACTAGGTCTTTAGTGCCTTGCAAGTACCTAAGTACTTTCTTTGCAGCTTTCCAGTGAGCCAAATCAGGATCACTCAAGTATCTTCCAAGTACACCAACAACATAAGCAATATTAGGTCGTGTACATACTTGAACATACATCAAACTGCCCACAACTGATGAATAGGGAATCATTTGCATTTGAGTCCTCTCATTATCATTCTGAGGACATTGAGACTTAGAAAACTTATCACCTTTTACAATAGGTGCTTTCCCAGGAGAACAAGAATGCATATTAAACCTACTTAAAACTCGATCAATGTAGGTTTTTTGAGACAATCCAAGAATTCCTTTAGTTCTCTCACGAAAAATCTGGATGCCCAAAACATAAGAGGCCTCACCAAGATCTTTCATATCAAAATGAGATGATAACATGCATTTTGTCTCAAATAGAAGCTCAATGTCATTTGTGGTGAGTAATATATCATCAACATAAAGAACAAGAAAGATATACTTACTCCCACTGATCCTTAAATAAATGCATTGATCAACAAGATTCTCCTTGAAATCACAAGAGGTAACAATCTTGTCAAACTTAAAGTACCATTGTCTTGATGCCTGCTTAAGCTCATAAATAGACTTATTAAGCTTACATACCATGTGTTCCTTTCCTTCCACTTGAAAACCATTTGGTTGCTTCATGTAGACATCCTTAAATAGATGTCCATTGAGAAAATCTGTTTTGACATCCATTTGATGTAGCTCAAAATCAAACTGAGCTACCAATACCATAATAATCCGAAAAGAATCTTTGGTAGAAACAGGTGAGAAAGTGTCTTTATAATCAATACCTTCTCTTTGGTTAAATCCCTTAGCAACAAGCCTAACTTTATACCTTTCTACTTGACCTTCAGACTTATACTTGGTCTTAAAAACCCATTTGCAACCAATTGGCCTATAGCCACATGGTAGTTCAACTAAGTCCCATACACCGTTTCGACACATCGATGCCATCTCATCATGCATAACATCTATCCAATATGAAGATTGAGGACTATCAATGGCCTCATTAAAAGAGACTGGATCAAGAGACATACCAGTATTAAACTCATGCTCCTACAAATAGACTATAATGATCAGAAATTGCTGGTCTACGACTTCTTTGTGATCTCCTCAAAACAATATCATCTGTTCTCATATCAACATCAGCTATAGTGTCAACAACTTGGTCTTGGACAATAGTACTGGTTCCCTCTGTCAATGGTGGTGCAGCAACTGCTGGGGAAGTAACCTGAACAGGTATAACAACATGCTCCTCCCTAAATACAATTTCACGTGTTGCTGATCTCCCACTGTCACTAACATCTACAAAGAAGATGGCTCGATCAGATTCAATAATTCTAGTAACATTAGAAGGGCAATAGAATCTAGAGCCTCTTGATCCCACACAATAACCAACAAAATAACCAGTAATGGTCTTAGGATCAAGTTTCTTCTGCTGAGGATTATAAGGCCTTATTTCCGCTTTACAACCCCAAATACGGAAATGATGCAAACTAGGTCTCTTACCTGACCATAACTCATACGGAGTTTTAGGAACTGATTTACTTGGCACTTGATTCAGGCAAAGTGGAATGACTAAGCATACACCGCACCATATCCATGAGAGTACGATTTCTTGTTTCTACAATACCATTATGTTCAGGAGTTCTAGGCATTATGTACTGAGCCTCGATACCACATGCCTCGAGAAATCTAGCAAAAGGTCCAGGATTTCTACCAGTTTCATCATATCTCCCATAAAACTCACATTCTCTACCTGATCTTACCGCTTTGATTTTCTTATTTTTCTGGAGTTACACAGCAGCCTTGAAAACCTTAAAAGCTTCCAATGAGTCTGATTTTTCTCGAATGAGCTCAATATAACCATAACGAGAATAATCATCAATAAAGATAATGAAGTATCTATAATTTCCCAAAGCGGCAAGTGAAATGGGACCACAAATATCAGTATGAATTAAATCTAGAATCTCCTGACTTCTACTAATCTTTTGCTTTTTGGTTTTCGCTGGAAGTTTCCCTTTGATACAAGCAACACAAGTTTCAAAATCAGAAAAATCCAAGTCAACTAGAATGCCATCTTTAATCAACCTTTCCATTCTTTCTCTAGAAATATGACCCAACCTTTTGTGCCACAACATGGAAGAATTCTTATTGGATCTAGTACGTTTAGAGCCAACTACAGTATTCACAACAGAAACACTAGAAAAAGCAGGATTTAAAGTAGGAAGTAAGTCGATTTTATATAAACCATCATACAAGGTAGCAGTACCAACTATAATAAAGTCATAAAAGATCGTAGCCTTTCCATTTCCAAAATGAAAAACATATCCACATTTATCCAAAACAGACACAGAGACTATATTTCTTCTGATGGAAGGTATAAAAGCAGCATCAGACAAGTTCAAAACATGCTTAGAAGCCAAAATAAGTCTGATTGTACCAATGTGTTCAACTTCAACCTTCACCCCATTGCCCATATTTACTACTAACTCTGTGTCATTTGGTCTTCTGTGATTCCTTAGCTCCTGTAAAGAATTTGTAGCGTGAATGGTTGCACCAGTATCTAGCCACCAAGTATCAGAAGGTACATCGACTAGATTAGACTCAAAACACACTAGTAGTGAATGTGTACCTTTCTTATCTATCCAAGCCTTAAATCTCCTACAATCAATTCTCCTGTGCCCAAACAAATGACAAAAGTTGCACTTTCCCTTAAAAACTTCCTTCTTAGGTCCATTTGGAACACTCATACCAACTTGTTGAGGAGGCTTTCCATATTTCTTCATCTTATGGAAGTTGTTACTATTACTCTTGAAGAACTTCTTCTTCCCTTTATCAATAGTTATCATAAAGTCAGCATGAGACTTGGCCTTTTTCATCATCTCCTCTTCTTGAGTTATAATAGCAGTCATTTCACTCAAGCTCCATTCATCTTTCTGAGCATTATAAGTGGTCTTGAGTGTATCAAACTAAGGTGGCAAAGATTCAAGCACTTGCTATAGAAGAAAGCTATCTGTTAACTCAACTTTCATTCCTTTGAGCTTGTTAAAGAAATGAGTAAGTTTCATAATGTGCTCTCGCACTCCACTAACCCCATCATAGGTTGTGGTAGTAAGAAATTTCATCAAAGTTCCCTTCTCTACCTTGTCAAACTTAATAAATTTCTTCCCAACGACATCAAGATATTCTTTAGTACTATCAGTATCAGCTATGCTCAGCCTGATAGACTTGTCAATAGTATACTTTATAATCATGAGACAAGTCCTATTAGAATGCACCAATTGCTCATAACGAGTCTTTTCAACTGCAGAACTTTCATTAGTGGGCTCAACAGGCGCATCGATCCTCAAAGCCAAATCCAAATTCATAATAGCCAAATTAATAGTGAGAGATTCATACCAATCCTCGTAATTGATTTCCGTCAGAATCTTGATGGCAGATAAAGAGAGAGACATAGCTGCATTGCCATAAGCTGATGAGAATATAATAAAAAATTATTATGCATGTGGAATAAGAAACATGCACCCATAAGTGTCTCAAGGCAATCTTATATCCATGCCAAAGTTTTATTTAAAATAGACTCTTACATACTATGCTAGAGTCCAAGATACATTAAAAGACTCTTACGCATGATAAAGCAGAATAATTAAATACAAGGACTTAAAATGAAAATATGTAAGATCAAAATCAAAATCACTTCTAAACTTAAAATCAAATATATATATCCGATATCAATTAGGATCTCCATCAGGTCCAACTCCTTTTTCATTTGATTTGGGGTTTGCAAGAGGTGCGTACCATGCATGCATTAATATATATATATATGCTTGTTAGGAGCGAGCTAGCTAGCTTGCACGAACAATATTATTATAGCTCGTCATGTAGTCAAAGTAATGAATAATTCATTTGTAGGTCCCTACATACCCTAGCTTGCATGAACATTATAGGTGATCCCTACATGAATCCTCTTGAGGACTAAAATTGAGGTGATGAATGTTGGATTTTGAATAAATCCGAGATCACCAAGATCTCTTGTCAAAACTGTGAAGAAAATTAGTAAGAAAACATACCTCCATACATTTGTGATGAGTTTTCCATTCAGCTTCAATAGTTCTTGTAAAAGAGAAGAGAAAGTTTTGTCTCTATGGAGCAAGCTACTCTCTACCCCTTTTTCAATTAGTCTAATACGTGTCTTAGCCCTCACTTTCAAAGAGATGAGATAAAAGGGCTAAAAGGGCCAGCTAAAACACTAATAGAACTCAATGAGTTAGTTCTACTTAATTGGGGTGAGAGTAGGGGCCTCCATGTGTTTATAAAAATAACCCATCCCATTATGGGCTTACTGATTAAACTATAATGCTAGTCCATTAGAAACAAATACAACAATGAATTCAATTCATATCGCCACCTTGTTACAAAATTACTTGGTACTCACGCAGCCATGAAACAATATCACATGATTTTGGTTCTAATCCCTTTTTCGTTTGATTTGTGGTGTGCATGAGGTACATAGCATGCATGCATTAATATATGCTTGTTAGGAGTTAGCTAGCTAGCTTGCATGAACATAATTAATATTATAGCTTATCATATAGTCAAAGTAATGAATAATTCATTTAATTTGTAGGCCGTCCCTACATACCCTAACTTGCATGAACATTATATATAGGTATCCCGACCAATTGGCATTCAAATGACAGTAATTGACATTCGTTGATTATAGTTTGAACGTATCACTAACACGTTCGAACATTTTTATGTCCGAACGTTAATTGCAATAAACTTTCAAATTTCAATACGAACGTTAACGGACCAATGTTGGAACGATATGAGTATAACGTTCGGACGTTTGTTTGAACGTTAACGAAGAAGTGTTCAAACGTAAGTGGTATGTTCGGATGTTTGTTTGAACGTTAATCGTATAAACATTTGAACGTTTTGTTTGTTTGAGGGTGAGTACGTTCGAAGGTTGGTTTGAATATGAACCAACATTCAAATGTTTTTTTTTATTTATATTCAAATGTACATATTAGAAATACTAATTTCATCAAATTAAAAAAATACCAATTGTATCATATTACACACTATCATTTAATAACTAACAATGTCTTATAAAGTTTCAAAATTAGATATTAAAAGTTATATACGTTGATAAAATTGATAAAATTTATTTATTCTTCTTTCCTCGCCCACCGCGATTCTATTGCAATGGCATAACATGCTTCATTTGCACCATTATTTCTCACTGCACTTACTCTTGGACTTCACTGCGTCGTATTCTTTCCTCTTGGTCTCTCTGTTGGTCTTGTAAACGTGTCTCTAAATGAGTATGTCGCTCTAAGATAGACTCCAACTCTTACTATCTTGACCTCATATACTCATTCTCAAGCCGTGCAGCTTCTAAATCTTTGGTAAAATTATTAATTTTTGAAGTTGATGAGATTGAGAAAGATGAATAGGAATGCTTGAAAGATCATCCCAAACCTCTTGCCATATTAGACTTGGGCCCGAGCACTTAGGGAGGATTCCCCAGAAGTTGACTGTATTTCCATCATTTTTTCTTGTAATTTAAAAGAAAATTCACAATAAGTAACGTATTAAAATAAATACAAATAAAAAATAATCTAGATAACATGTTGAATAATTTGTTTAACAAAATTAACACTGCTTAGATAATTATCTGTAGTGGTAGGATCCATCCACTTACTACGCTTATTAGTGTGAGCAGCAGAATAGACATACACGAGAGAAAAGTTTTCAGGATCATCATGTTTTTAACAAAGCGACATTAGCAATTTTAAAAAGATAGTGTTAGTACTTATATAAAAAAATATCAGAAAAATAAATAAATTCTATAATTTATTAATTATCATTTTTTCAGCAAGACGGTAGAATAACCTTGCATCGGCACGATGGTGGATAGTCAGAGCGGATCTATTCTGTACATTTGTAGAACTTAAGTGCTACAAAATTAATTAAGAATGTTAATTGTAATATATATACATATAATATATAAAATGAACATAAATGTAAATAATTAAAGGAAATAAATTTAGAATACCTGATAATCTGGAGATGCGAAAAGATTACAACATTTTCTCAAATCTTCTAACTTCATCTGCTGGAAAGGGGACTGCGCAGCCTCTTCCAACGTCTCAAACTTCTTGACGTGGTCATGACATTGTCCTTTGTGACGTTGAAATAGTGTAGTTATCAACTCATTCACAGTTCTCAAATTCTTGCTATGACCGAAGTTATGGTCGAATTCATCCTAATAAGTGAATTACGTAAAAAATATGATATACTAATCTAGGTGAAAAAAATGAACTCTAAAAGTAAACTCACCAGCACACAACTCCGAATGTGCTCCTTAATCTCATTTGGAACATTTCGCCATAATCGCACATAAAATGGAGCATAAGCTTTGACTATTGTGCCAATATAGGAGGAAAGTATTGTTGCATTATCATCCACTCCTTTAGTAGAATTATCATGAATGGTAATCTTGAGTTTTCTGTACCAATATGATATTTTAAGAGAAATGCCACGTGCATAGCTACGACCGCAACGAGTAGATGCATTAACTAATAGATAATAGTATAATTAATTAATTAATTAATTATATAGTTATTGAGACAAAAGTATTAATATATAATTAATTATCAATGACATTTTCTAATTGGTAGGTGTCGATTGGCTGTCATTCTCTTGCGTGTTAACTTGATCTTTAGTAGCGGATTCCTCGAGTGGGGAGTCCTCAACGGGTTTGGGACTTAGACTTGACAGAGGAGGCACATTTGTTCTTTGTCATTTTGGGGGCATCCTTGAAGATAATTCTTCCTCATTGTCTACAAGAAAGGAACCCTGTGAGCATATTCTTCTCAATCTCTCTAGTTTAACAATATAACACTACTATTTGTTTGACATTGTTAATTTATATAAAAAACAAAAATTATTAGTTATGGAAAAGAAACTCCAAATTTTTCAACAGGCAACAAAGTATTTTAATTGGGAGTTCCTAAATTATAATTTTAATTGTTATTATATATGTTAATTACTTATTAATTGATATCTATGTAATTTTAATTTGTATTCTTGTTATTATATAATTTTAATTGTTATTATATATATTTAATTGTTATTATATATATTTTATTATAATTGATACTTATTTATTTCTTATTGTTTATATTATAACTTAGTATAAGTTGATTTATTTTAATTACTTACAAAAATAAGCACATATTAGTTATAATTGGTTATTATGTCTAAAATGTTTACTAATATTTATATACTTAATTGAGTGAGTTATTTATTTATCTAGACAATAAGTATATATAAATTTCAAATTAAGTATTTATTTGATCCTTAATTATTTACTCTCTATTTTATATTAAATAGAGAGTAATTTATTCCTTCTAACTCCCAACTTAATTATTTGGTGGGTTCAAGACTTCTTTTTTGAAGAGTATTTTACTTTCTTTATATATATATATAATAATATAATGATTTCGAAAGTCACAAGGGTAGGAATATTTAATGTGATATTATTAATTGTAGTTATTATATGTATATTAAATTTTATATATAGTTAAGTTATTTACTTATAAGTTGCATAATAATCATATTCTAATTAAACTAGTATTCCTATATTATATATACTTATTACATATTAAATATTTATTCCCATATTAAATGTATATTAAATGTTAATATTTTAAATTTATTGAATAATAATATAGAGAAAACTCTGAATAATATTGATTAATAATAAAATTTAAAATTATTTTATATATTAAGTCCACAAGCCAAACTTAAATAACCGCAAAATTTGAAATTAGGAAGATTTTTTTAATAGAAAAATCTAAATTATTGTATGAGAAATTAATATATAAATAAATAAGAATCCTACAAAAATTTTAATTAAAATCAAAATTAAAATCACTTCTAAACTTAAAATCATATATATATATATATATATATATATATCCGATACCAATTAGGATCTCCATCAGGTCCAATTCCTTTTTCGTTTGATTTGTGGTGTGCATGAGGTACGTACCATGCATGCATTAATATATGCTTGTTAGTTGTTAGGAGCTAGCTAGCTTGCATGAACATGGTTAATATATTAAAATAATATATTTTAATAATATTTTATTTAATTTTTAATTTTAATTTTAGTTTATTTTTAAAAACAAACGAGACCCTGTTAGAATATATTGTTTTAATATTATTTTTATATTAGGATATGAAAAAATTGAATTATTTATTTTATTTTTATATTGATATTTAAAAAAATTGAATTGTTTATTTTATTTTATATAAAAATTTGAAAAAATTATAATAATTAAGATGAGTTGAGATGAAAATTTTCTGAATATTTAAAGCTCATAAATACTCAAACAATATAACATCTCTTGGCAAAAGAGGTGTCTATTAACATTAATTAACGGCATTTATAGGTAAAGAAAATGCATTCGTGACTTCAACCACATGTAGGCCGGATCACCTGTATAGAATGCTCATGAAGCAAGCTAGGGTATGTAGGGACAGCCTACAAATTAAATGAATTATTCATTACTTTAACTATGTGACGAGCTAGAATATTAATTATGTTCATGCACGCTAACTTTCTAGAAGTAATTTTGATTTTGACCAAATTTTTTATAAGATTCTTATTTATTTATATAGTAATTTTTCATATAATAATTTAGATTTTTCCATTTTTAAAAACACATCTTCCTAATTTCACATTTTTAAAAACACATCTTCCTAAAATAGATCAGCTTGTGGGCTTAATAAAATAATTTTGTTTAGATAATTATGAAGTCTTACGTAAACTCTATTTCATTTTATTATGTTAATTCAGACATGTGGAGAAGTTGATCTATTTTATTTGGGTTAATGTATTGGGGATCTGATCATGGATTAGTATGTGTAGTTAATCATATTAGAGGAATTTATGTTGATTTGGAGTCTTTGAGAATGTATATTAGATATGGATAATTTAATAAAAATTGTTGATATTGATTATTAGGTAACATGAGTTAATTCCCTGGATCGATCTCTGAGATCGGAGCGTTACAACTAATGCACCTTGTTGAAAAGTACAAATTTATTGGTCCCGGCCTCGTACTGGAGTACTAAATGTATAGCATTGCATGTTAGCAGATCGATCACAAATCAAACCAGATAGATAGGATTACAGCCAAAATGAGATATTTCAATTCGTGGTTGCATGAGTACCAAGTATTAAAATAAGGATTCACCTCATGCATTAACCTCATGAATTTCAATTCTCAAGAGGCTTCTCGTCCACTACTATATATATATAAGCTCTTCGTTCCTATATCATTTCATCCTCGATCAGCAAGTCATAGTAGTACTGGAAAACCAAAGAAACCACAACTATTTCTTTGATCTTCTACCTGTACCAAAGATGAATGGCCTAAATTTTGACCATGAACGTCTAAATCACACTTCTTCCAATAACACAAACCCACTAGATCCTGAGGAGTTTAGGCGACAAGGCCACATGATCGTAGACTTCCTAGCCGATTACTATGCAGATATCGAGAAATATCCAGTCCTAGGCCAAGTTGAACCAGGATATCTCCAAAAACGCTTGCCAAAGTCCACCGCACATGATCCAGAACCCATCGAAACCATTCTCCAAGACGTGAAAGACCATATTATTCCAGGTATAACGCACTGGCAAAGCCCTAACTTCTTTGCTTACTTCCCATGCACAAGTAGCATAGCAGGGTTTCTCGGTGAGATGCTTTGCACTGGATTCAATGTGGCCGGGTTCAACTGGATCGCATCCCCAGTTGCGACTGAATTGGAGATGATAGTCATGGATTGGCTTGGAGAGATGCTCAACCTGCCTAACTCTTTCCTATTTTCGGGCAATGGAGGTGGAGTGATACAAGGGACTACTTGTGAGGCCATTTTGTGCACAATGGTTGCTGCCAGGGATCAAATGCTTCGCCGAGATGAGAGACAAAATATTGAAAAGTTGGTAGTTTATGGGTCTGACCAAACGCATAGCGCACTCCAAAAAGCAGCAAAAATAGCAGGAATCCACCCAAAGAATTTCAGAGCCATCAAGACCACGAAGTCCACATCATTTGCACTCTCACCAGACTCCCTACGATCAGCCATTCTTGCAGATATGGAAGCAGGCCTTGTCCCATTGTACCTTTGTGCTAATGTGGGGACAACATCAACGACTGCAATTGATCCATTAGGGTCATTATGTGATGTGGCAAAAGATTATGGCCTTTGGGTCCACGTTGATGCTGCTTATGCCGGAAGTGCTTGCATTTGTCCCGAGTTCCGGCATTTCATGGATGGCATTGAGGGTGTAAACTCAGTCAGTCTCAACGCACATAAATGGCTCTTCACCCCTTTAGATTGTTGTTGCCTTTGGGTTAAAGATCCGAGCACCTTGATAAAATCCCTATCAACATACCCCGAGTACTTGAGAAATAAAACCTCTGATTCGAAGCAAGTGGTCGACTATAAAGACTGGCAGATAACTCTAAGCCGAAGATTCCGAGCCTTGAAGTTATGGCTCGTGCTTAGAAGCTATGGAGCCGCTAACCTCAGGAACTTCATGAGAAGTCATGTTAAAGTGGCCAAACTTTTTGAAGGGCTTGTAGCAATGGACAAGAGGTTTGAGATTGTGGTCCCCAGAAATTTTGCCATGATTTGTTTCAGGATTAATCCGCCATCAACAATGTGTAAGCAGGGGGCATATCAAAATGGTAAGGTGGGTGATAATGGTCAAAAGTTACTAAAAGAAAAGATCACCACTGCAAATGAGCTTAACAAGAAGTTATTGGAGTCCATTAACGCATCAGGACGTGTTTACATGACTCATACCGTACTTGAAGATGTGTATGTATTACGGTTTGCGGTTGGTGCAACTCTGGTAGAGGAAAGGCACGTTGTAATGGCTTGGAAAGTGGTACAGGAGCATGCGACTGCCATACTAAGCGACAACTAAAATGCTTCGCCTTTCTAATTGCATGGTGCCAGACAACGTACATTTGGGAGGCCATGCCAGCGCGACAGTTCTGGTCATGTTCGACAACGTACGAGTAGCAAGGCATCAAGCAATTTATAATGATCTCTGGAATAAAAATAAATAAATATCAATTTCAATTTCAAGCCGGCAGCCATTTATTAATGTATTTTTCGCTTTGTGTTGGTGTACATCATGAGGTTCCTTTTCGGGGCTGTAATGATTTTCGATCGTTTCCCTTGAAATAAAGGAAGGTTATCTATATAGCTACCTAGTTTGAATGTGATTACTTTGAACGCCATTGTTGTGGGCTTCCATCAGGGATATTGATCGATCGATTTGTTTCGTTTGAGTGGACGTATACAGCATATGAGTTCTTAATTTCAACAACTTCTCCTTCAATTAAATGGTAAGATTTAATTTATAAAATAAAAATTTTAAAATATCTATACTAAATAAAATTATGATACATAAACGTACTTTATTAAATGTGTTATAAATGTATTATTAAATGTGTTATAACTTAAAAAAGTCTCCTCTAACCGTTTTCTCTCCCTGAGACGTCTTCCCGAAGGCGATTAGGGCGCGAACGCGTGATAGGTGGAGTGTGGTCTGAGCTCTCACGTTTAGTGGGGCTTAGGGTTAGTATCTGGTTACTAGTGGTAAACAGAGGAGTGCCTCAATGGAGGAACTCGAGCAGACCTGGGAGCGATTGAAGCTGGATGACGAAGAGAGCGAGCCGATAGAGATCTTGGAGAATGATGAGCTCAAAAGGCTAGGGGATCGGAGCCTGTTGGGGAAAGTTTTTGCCAAAAGGAGAATCGGGAAGGAGGTGGTTCGTACGACAATGGAGAAGATTTGGAAGGTTAGTCCTCCTCTATCTTTCCGAGAAATTTGTTCTAATTGCTTTATTGTCACTTTCTCGAATCGGAAGGATAGGGCTAGGGTTCTAAGAGGTTGCCCTTGGTTATTTGATAACTATCTGTTTGCGTTAATGCCGTATGAGGGGAAGATCCAGATCCAAGCCATGAATTTCTTTATTCAAAGCTTCTGGATTCAAATGGTAAATCTTCCTCTAGATTGCATGAACCGGAGCATGGGGGAGAGATTAGGGGGAACCATCGGGAGGGTTTTGGAGGTAGAGGTTCAGGAGGGGGAGGTAGCATGGGGGAAATTCCTAAGGGTTAGGGTAGAACTGGATATAAGGCGGAGTTTAGCTAGAGGTAGGACTATTGCTCAAAAAGGGGAGAAGATGTGGATCCCCTTTCAGTACGAAAAACTTCCTAGAATTTGTCTAAAATGTGGCTGTATTGTGCACGGGGCTAGGGGGTGCTTGAATGAAGAAGGGGAATCGGGGCAGTATGGGCCTTGGTTGAGAGCAAAAACAATGGGGAGAAACAGGGGAGTAATAAGAGAGGAAGAGAGGGAAGAAGTAGAAGGGGAGAATGTTAAGGAAGGAGTGAATGAAGGCACTGGGGGGAATCTAAATGTAAGGGTGAAGGAGTGTCTGGGAATAATAAAAATGGAGAAAAAACAGGGGGTTTCGAAAGGGGTAAGTGTGAGTGAAGGGTCAAAAATATCAGGAAGTAGATCAGGTAAGGTATCTGAGGGGTTAATGAGAAAAAATGAGGCTCTCGAGGAAGACTTTGAAGGGGCACAGGTATCTGATGAACCTGTAGACAGTATAGTCAAAAAAGGAAAGGGAAAGGGGAAAATTTGGAAAAGGTTATCGAGAAGGAAGGTGACTCAAAACATGCCTACAGAAGAACAAAATTCAGTGGTGGTTTTAAAAAAAAGAAGTGGAGGGGAAGAGGTGAATAAAGAGGGAAGTGAGGGAGTAAAAAAATTAAAAATAATGGAGAGCTTGGAGTTGATTGATATCGATATAGAGGCGGAGGCTGTGGAGCAGCCCCGCCTATTACCATGATTTGTCTAAGCTGGAACTGCCGAGGATTGGGCAATTCTCGGACAGTTCAGGACCTTTGCCTATTGGTAAAGGTAAATAAGCCCGAGGTGGTTTTCATTATGGAAGTAATGGTTAAGGCTGGAAGGGTAGAGGCGTTAAAAAGAAGGTTGGATATGGATAATTGTCTAGTTGTAGACCCTATAGGAAAGAGAGGTGGTTTAGCTCTGTTTTGGGGTAAAGGGGTGCAATTGGAGATTTTCAATTTCTCCCAATGGCATATTAGTAGTAAAATCAGGAGGGGGGGGGGAAAAAAGGATTGGTTCTTCACTGGATTTTATGGGCATCCTGATTCCTCAAAAAGAAACCTGTCTTGGGAGCTCCTTGCCTCTTTGGCTCCACAAAAAGGAGAGGCTTGGTGTGTGGCTGGGGATTTTAATGAAATTTTGGTTCAATCTGAAAAAGTGGGGGGTAAAATGAGAGATGAGAAGAGTATGGGTCAGTTTAGGGAAGTAGTGGAGGAAAAACAGTTAACTGACCTAGGGATTATGGGATGCCCTTTCACATGGAGTAATAAACATGAGGACCATACCTTTACAAAGGAGAGGTTAGACAGGTTTTTAGGAAATCATGAATGGAGGAGTATGTTCAAAAAAACGAAAGTGGTGGGGCTCACTGCTCTCTGTTCAGACCATAAACCTATACTGATGACAGCATGGGATTCCTCCTATACTTTTGTTAAAAGAAGCAGAAGATTTAATTTTGAAGCGTCATGGGTGAAGAATGAAGAGTGTGAAGAGGTTGTAAAAAGGGGGTGGACTCTAGAAAAAAATGTTTCTGATCCTATTAGTAAGATACAAGGGCTACTCATTTCCTGCAGTGGGAGGTTAACAGAGTGGGCAAAAAGGAAAGAGAAGGAGAGGGGAAAAGATATTGACAGATATTCAAAAGAGATAAGAGAGTTGCAGGACAGTGAGGGACAGGATAATGAGGATAGGATTAAAAGGCTTCAAAAAGAAGTAGGGGTCTTACTCTCACAAGAGGATTTGAAATGGAGACAAAGGGCAAAAATAGAATGGTATAAACTTGGTGACAAAAACACTAAGTTCTTTCATGCATGTGCCACTCAAAGAAGGAAAAGGAATCAGATAAATCAAGTGTATGATGGAGAGGGTTTTTTATGGGAAAAACAAGAGGAAATTGAAGAGGCCATTTACAATCATTATCAAAAGGTATACCAATCTTCTTTCCCATCAAAGGAATCTATGGAATGCTGTCTTTCTTCGATGGACAAAAGGGTAACTCCTGAGATGAATTCACAGCTGTTGAAAGAGTTCAATAAAGAGGAGGTGGAGGCTGCCATGAAACAGATTGGGCCTTTGAAAGCGCCTGGCCTTGATGGGTTTGGGGCTTCCTTTTATCAAGTATTTTGGAGTGTGGTGGGGGAAGAAGTGACTGAGGCAGTGTTGAATGTTTTAAAAGGGAAGGGTACGGTATGCCCTCAATCAAACCAATGTGGTACTTATTCCGAAAGTAAAAGAACCAAAACATGTTGGAGATTTCAGGCCCATAAGCCTTTGCAATGTGTCTTACAAAATCATTGCAAAGGTGATAGTAAACAGATTAAGGGGGGTAATGGATCATATCATTTCAGCAAATCAGAGTGCCTTTGTTTCAGGTAGACTCATTACAGATAACGTTATTGCTGCCTATGAGATACTCCACTCAATGAAAACAAAACAAAGAGGAAATAAGGGGAGTATGGCTTTAAAACTGGATATTTCAAAAGCCTATGATAGAGTTGAGTGGGGGTTTCTAAGGGAGGTGATGATAAAAATGGGTTTTGATGAAAGATGGGTGGGTCTGATTATGCAATGTGTTCAAACTGTTAAGTATGCCATTGTGGTAAATGGGAAGCCTGGAAATTCCTTTGTACCATCGAGAGGTTTAAGGCAGGGAGATCCCCTATCTCCATACCTTTTCCTCCTTTGTGCAGAGAGATTAAGTACCCTTATTAATAGGGCTGAAAGTAGGGGGGAGCTGAAGGGAGTAGCAGTAGCTAAAGGGGGTATAAGGGTTACTCATTTATTGTTTGCTGATGATTGTTTGGTTTTTGGACAAGCTTCTTGGCAGGAGTGGCTTAAGATCAAGGATCTATTACAGCTTTATGAGAGGGCCTCGGGGCAGTGTTTAAACAGACAGAAAACCTCATTATTTTTCAGCTCAAACACAAGAGAAGATATAAGGAGAAGGATAAGGGAGGATGTGGGGGTGGGAATTCAATCAAGTTGTGAAAAATACTTGGGATTACCAGTTATGGTGGGGAGATCACAGTACAATACCTTTAGAGGTATAAAAGACAGGGTGTGGAACAAAATAAACAACTGGAAGAATCACTTTCTATCTCCTTCAGGGAAGGAAGTGCTACTGAAAGCTGTCATCCAAGCTGTGCCAACCTATCATATGAATGTCTTTAGACTACCAGTGAGGTTATGTAAAGAAATTGCAGCCCTAATGGCTAAATTCTGGTGGAGCTTTCAACAGAATGATAGGAGGATTCATTGGAGGAGTTGGGCTAAGATGGGTATGGCAAAAGGGGAAGGGGGTCTGGGATTTAGAGAGCTGAATAGTTTTAATACTGCCCTCTTAGCAAAATAGTGCTGGAGGATCCTGATGATGCCTAATTCAGTGGCTGCTCGTGTGCTCAAAGATAAATATTTCAAGCATGACAATTTGCTGAATGCAAAATTAGGATATGGGCCGTCCAAAATATGGAGAAGCTTGTGGGGGTCTCTTGATCTTTTAAAAGAAGGCTTAGTCTGGAGGGTGGGAAATGGTGAAGAGGTTAAGATATGGGGAGAAAAATGGATACCAAGGCCATCTCAATTCTGCATCCAGTCACCAAGAAAAGGTCTTTGGGCAGAGGCAAAATTAAAAGAATTGATTAAAAATGGGGGATGGGATGAAAAGCTGGTTAGGGATACCTTTATGCAAGAGGAAGCAGATATTATATGTGGGTTACCAATCAGTCACTCCAATGCCCCTGATAAGAGAATATGGGCCTATACCAAGGATGGTCTATATAGTGTGAGGAGTGGATATCATCTGGAAAGGTGCAGGAAGTACAGAAATGAAGGGGGTCCATCTGATATGAACTCTGTGAAAGTGTGTTGGCAAAAAATATGGAAGCTTAATACAACTGAAGTAGTTAAAATGTTTATATGGAAGGCAATTCTGAATTGTCTACCTACAAGACAAAACCTGTGCAAAAGGAAAGTTTTGTACGATCCTCTCTGTGGTATATGTGGTCTGGAAGTAGAAACAGTTAACCATGCTCTGTGGAGTTGTGGGGCAGCAGCAGATGTTTGGGCTGACAGTGAAAGTCCAGTTCAGAAATGGGCTAGAACGGAAGGGAATTTCATGGAAACATGGATAAAATTGTCTGAGAAACTGGAAACTGGTGAGCTAGATTTAGTAGCTACTGTCATGAGGAATATATGGAGTAGAAGGAACATGTTTGTTTTCGAAGGGAAGTTTCAAGGGCCTTCTGCCTTGTATAAACAAGCTCAAGATTGTTTGTCAAGGATGAGGGAGGCAAATATGGAGCTGGGAAATAGAAAAGAGGGGAGTAATGTGCAAAGGGATATGGGGAGGTGGAGGAAACCGAGAGTGGGCTGGGTAAAAGTGAATTGGGATGCAAGTCTCAATCCTGAATTGAAAAGGATGGGTATGGGGATAGTGGTGAGGGATGAAAATGGGGAGCTGTTACTATCTTTGTGCAACTCTATTGCAGGGACTTTTACTCCTGCTGCAGCTGAGATCCAGGTGCTGTGGAGAGCTCTACAACTTTGTGCTGATTTGCAGTGGTTAAATGTCATCTTTGAGGGAGACGCCTTGGGTATTATACAAGCTGTAAATAAGAATACAGGGTGCTGGGAATGGCATGGACAGGTAGTGGAGGATATACAAAAGATTTTATTCAACAGAAGGCAATGGTCAATACAGTATACAAATAGGAAAAACAATAGAGTAGCTCATACATTAGCAAAAATGGGTTTACTTGTAAGGGAGGAGATAGTTTGGATGGAAGAGGGGCCTCCGGGCATTAATTCTTTGATTATGAATGACAAACTTTGTTTTGATACAGTTACGAATTAATACAAGTAGTTGTTCCTTTCAAAAAAAAAAAAATGTGTTATAAAGTATAACGGCAATTATAAGTTATAAATAACAGTTTTCATTAAATAAATACATTTTAAATGTAGGGCGGCCAGCTAGCCGTAGTTATAATAATTATCTATAGGTGGCTCCGTCTCAAATGTACTTTTAAGTGTATAGGTGTCAAGTTGTATTAAAGATAAGTTCAGGATCGTATTCCATAAAAATAAAAAATTATCAAAACATTTGTGAAATTTTGTTGTAAAAAATGTATTGACTATTAGAGATAAAAAAAATAAAATGAAATGCATTGAGAGGAATCTTGAAGATGAATTAATTAAGAAAAAAAATATGAATTTAATTTCTGCAAAAATTAAGTCAGAGCGGGAATTAAAGTTTCTAATAAAAAAGGTAAATTAACAACCACTTCGGTTGGGTATGGGATTCTCTTTATTTCATTTTCTAGATAATTTTTTCTATTAACAATCCAGTCAAGACATTGATAAACGGAAGATAGAATAAAGTTATGCTAAGGCTTTTGTAATATTTCTTTAAGGGATTCACTATTTTACTAGCCAAATACACATTAACAATCAACTAAGAAAAGCCTTGATAATTTTCAAACTTTTATTGTGCCTTACGTCAACAACAAATCAAGAAGAAGAATTACAATCTATTTTTAATTCGAATCCGACTAGTACGTAACATAGTGAAATCAATATTAATCAACAAAATATTGCATTAAACTATAACCCAAAACAAATCAAGTCTCATTCCACAACCTAAGTTCAGAAATTAGCTACACATGATATTTCTAGTAGTAAAAATTAATCTAGGTAGAGCCATATTAAAATTTGAGAAAATGCCCAAATAAAATAAATCCTAGAGTGCAGAACAAATGGTCTCTGAAAATACCTTCCGAAAAATGAAACAAGACAAGAAATGTGGCAAATGACGAAAAAACTCAAAGGAAATAAACAGAAAGAAAAAAAACAAGTTGAAGCCGTGTCCAACGAAAATGAGAACTAAAACCCAGCCAAAAAGAAATGAAGAAGACCGACAAACGGAGATGGAAAAAAAACTTCTAGCTCGATAACAAAAAAATAAAACCATGGAAAGGAAAAAACGAAACAAAATGCCCTAGTCGAACAAATAAAACTAAAATTGAAAGTAAAAAAAGGTCTAAGGGAATAGAAATGAAATGGAACTGCCCCAAAGCTCCTTGGCCAAAATGAAAAATAAAATATCAAATCTAAAACCCAGCAGAAAACGTGAAGAAACGGTGTTTACCCCAAAATGAAAGTGAAAAAAAGAAGATAAAACCAAACTGCCCACAAACGAAAAAAATAAAACTGACAAAAAATAAAAGAGAGAGAGAGAGAGAGCTGTAAAAATCCCAGTTTGGTTCCTTTTATCCCTTTGGCTTTGCATTGCTGGTTTCCATTTTGCGTCACAGAGGATCCCTCTCTGCAAACTTCATTCACGTCTTCGCTCCAACCTGCTATTTGACGCCTAACGTCCTTCGCTGCTGGTCTGCGCTAGCACTTGGGGCCAAATCGTGCTCCACCTCCAGCCTCGTACGTGCTCTGCCTCTCCATTTAACGTCCCAAAGCACTCCAAGCATGGCCTCACATAACATTTAGTGGAGGCTTTCCAAGAATGCCCTCTCTATCATAAGCCATTGCATTGCTCTTTTGTTATTTCCATAAATGCTCTGCAACACATTAAAATTGTATTTCATTAAAGGCAAATATAAAACTTTATGTGTGTAAAATATTGACATCAATTAATTTGACATCTAGTACTAGAATTTGATGCATAATTAAGTGTTAAACTCTTCTTTGATGAAATCAATCCCTTACTTAAGTTACTTAATTATGCATTTTTAACCTTTTATCAATAGGTATGGATCATGTGTTAGTTTATTTATTTATTTAATTTTATTTTATTACTATATATATTATTGTTATATATATGTATTAGTATCAGTTATTCCTTGATTGTGATGATCGATGCAAATAAAGATAACTGGTTATAAAACTTAGTCTAATCTCATCTCATCCAGTAATCTGGTCCCTATAATCTTCATGAATAAATTTTGAAAGAAGGATCAGATAACTAGAACTGGAAGTAATGAAAATAAATTAAAAGTAGGACTAGATGACTGGAACGGACCAGATAACTGGAACTTAGTAATAATTAAAATAAATTGAAAACACTTAATGAGAATAACAAGAGTAATGAGAGTAACAAGATTTATTCATGAAAAAATAACTTACAACATAAGGATTTTCAAGAGAAATCCGGGTAAGAAAGGGAGAGAGGAGAAGAAGGTATTTGGAAGGAAATGAATCCTGACACCAGTGATGCCTTCTTCTGAAGCAAGGCTCCTCTTTTATAGATGAATGGGGCACCAATTACAATTATTAAAGCAAAAAAATAAATAGTAAAAATATCAGAACTGGCAGTTGGAATCTCACCAATGTCGAATCAAAATAAAGCTAATAGTAGAACTCGCAGTTGGAGTCCCATCAATGTCAAGTCAAGTAAGTAGGCTAATAAGTTTTTAGGACGGTAGCCTTCCACAGTTTTTGTTGGTTTGTGCCAATGGATAATTCATCTTCAGATAACCTTGGGGTATCTTCTGAATCATGTCCAAATACTATACTATATGGGTTAGCAACTGAAGTTTTGGATTATGCTTCGGACTTGTTATTAGATTCATCAAAATTATCATTTTCAAGAGACTTTTTTAACAAATAAATCAAATTCTTTTTATTAAGCCTTTCAAGAACATTCTTTTTTTTAGAATTTGAGGATTTATAAGATTTAATAGTTGCTAAAGATGAAGTAGCATATTTTTTCCTCTGCTTAGTGGTCTCAGTAGTAGTGGTTGCTGGATCAGTGGGTATCCAGACAATGTTAATTGATGAACAATAACAATAAATTCTTCAGTATTTTTGAACTATGGAGTAGGCTCAGGGAAATTTTTGGTAATGTGATCAATAATGTCTTATGTATAGGAATATATATCCCACCATTTGACAAAGTAGTAACGAACCAATAGGTCACCATTTCTCTTACAGCTCCATTTTAAAATCCAAGGTACTGTGTATCTTTTGCAGAAATGGAGAGAGTAAGGGAATTTGGCATTTTAGCGATTCAATTTTGGAACAATTGCTTTAGCAAAACATTTATCAGTTTTGATTTTTCAGTTTTATCATAAATGTATTTAATAACAATGGATTCTGTTTGGAGCAGAATACCAGAATAATACTGGAGGTTTTTTGCTGGATTCTTAGGAATCCAATGAAAACCTAGAGGAAAATAGCTGAAAGTAATTTTGAAAGGATCTGTATATATTATCGATTGGATTCAATATAGAACATATTTTGGGAAAGAAGTTTTTTAAGATACTCGGTTTTCGAAATAAGGAAATACTGAGTGGGTTTAACAGAAGAGATTGGTTTAGCATATGGGTAGCAATAGTAGAAGCAAATGTAGCAGGTTTATAGTAGGGATACTCCCAAGGGTAGTAAACCTATTAGCAATATCTAGTAGGGAAGTAGGCTCCTTTTTAATGAGTTTGAGATATGGAATTGGAGGAGGTGTAGCAATTTTTTTTCCTTTATCTTTCTTCTTGCTCATGGTTACTGCAGAATTCAAGAGTAAGGAAATCAGGAATGGAATTATCAGAACCTTTGATATATTAAATATTGAAGTAAAAAACAATTAATATAGCTTGCCATTGAGCAAAAATTTATTTTGATGCAATGTTTTCAACATCTTTTTTTAAAACATATTTAGTACTCTTGCAATCAATGCGTAGTAAGAATTTTTTGTTTAGCAAATCACTTTGAAATTTTGAAATGCATAGTACTATAAATAAGATTTCTTTCTTAATAGTACTATAATTAAGTTGTGCACTATTCTAGACTCTAGAATGAAATCAAACAATTTGTTCAAACGAGTCTGGTGCAACTATTTATTTCAGAATGCCATCATAACCAATGTCAGAGGCATCTGCTTCATCTATTTTGAAATAATCAGAAGTAGGAATTCCAAGACAGTGAAGAATTTTGACATGTGTCTTGATTTGTTTAACAAGATTAGTATGAATATCTGTCCAAGGTGAATGATTGGAATGTAGTCGTTTAAAGAGTGGATGACATTGCTTCTTCATATCTTTGTAAAATTCAGCAATATAGTTGAGAGAGCCAATGAATCTTTGCAACTGGTTTTTGTCAAGAATAACATTAGGAAATATGTCAGCAAATTTGATGGCCTTATTTATGGGTCGAATTTTACTTTCAGAAATATCATAACCAATGAACCTAATCTTGGTTTGGAATAGTCTAATATTTTTGGCAGAAATAGCAAGACCATTTTGTCTAATGATATTTAGAAACGAGGACAAATGTTTCCAGTGCTCATCAATAGATTTTGAAAATATAAGAACATCATCAATGTAAACAATGAAAAAATTGGTGAATGAATTGAAGATATCATTTATAATATTTTGGAATTCACTAGAGGCATTGTTGAGGCCAAAAGACATCACATTCCACTCGTAGTGACCAAAGGGGTAGTAGAGGCAGTCTTATATCTGTCTAACTCACTAATCTGAATCTGTCAAAATCTAGACTTTGGGTCAATCTTGGAAAAAACTACTGCATCACACAACCTATGAATCAAGTCAGTTTTGGTTACATAGATGAAATAAGATGAGATGAGATGTTTTAAATAGTAATGAATAAAATATTGTTATAATATAATTTTTTAATATTAATTTTGTATTGAGATTTGAAAAAGTAAAATTATTTATTATATTTTATATGAGGATTTGAAAAAGTTGTAATGATGAATTGATATGAGATGAGATGAGTTTTTTGGTTTTGTATATCCAATCTGGGCCTTAAGACTTTGTTCAAGGATTTGTAACTATAATTAGACGGGGTGTCCATCTCTTAATTTCTGCATTTTTTTTTAACATAAAAAGAAGTACAAGACCAGGGAGACTTACTATGTCTGATAATATTTTTGGAAAGTAAATCATTAATTTCGTTTTTGCAAAATTCTAAAGTCTCACTATTTATTTGAATAGGTCGAGTTTTAGTTGGAATATTTCTTTCAAAAAAATCCAATTGTAGTGACCAAAGGGGGTAGTCAGGGCAGTCTTATATCTGTCTAACTCACTAATCTAGATATGCCAAAATCCAGACTATCAGAACAAATATCAACAATCAATCCATTGTTACTGGATATCCTCAACAATCAGAACAAATCATCAATTTTTTATTGAAGTAATTTACTGGACAATTGTTTAGAAATCTTTTTAAATTTGATTTCCTGTTGAAGGAAATTCAAATGTTTAGTTTTTGTAGAAAGCAAAGATATCAAACTTTTGTTAGTATCAATTTCAAATTTTGAAGCTATCACAACCATGTTTTTAGATTACGAATTTTTTTTTTAATTTTTTTAAAAAATTAACAGTATCATTATTATTACTATATTTATTTTATTTTTTAATTTATTTCCTTAAAAAAAATCTTTAGATTTTCAACCCTTCAAATCTTTCAGCCGTGGTTTTCATTTCAATTACTCAAGACACTTCGATTTTTGAGACGTTTCAATGTAAGGGTTGAATCATTCAATACATTTCATATTCTCAATGTTTTTAGCATAGCAACAAATTCCCTAAACTCCTTATTTTCCATTTCCATTCTATAGCATCAACTAACTTTCCGTTCTAGGGTTAGGAATGTCATGTGCATATGTAACTTAAGCCAGGTAAAATAGTTGCATGAAAATAAAAACATTGTTTGTTTATTCCCAAAATAAACTTAAGTAAAACCATTGTCTAAAATATAGTCATATCCAAGCTTTCAAACCAACTAAATAAAAACGAAACCATAAAATATCCCTGATGGACGCCCACACCAAAGGCGTTCAATCACATTGAAACTAGCTATGTAGATAACCTTCCTTTATTTCAATGGAAACGATCGAAAATCATTACAGCCTTGAAAAGGAACCTCATGATGTACACCAACACAAAGTGGAAAATACATTAATAAATGGGTCCTAGCTTGAAATTGATATTGATATTTATTTATTGTTATTCCAGAGATCATTATATATTGCTTGATGCCTTGCTACTCGTACGTTGTCGAACATGACCAGATACTATCGCGTTGGCATGGCCTCCCAAATGTACGTTGTCTGTCGCCATGCAATTAGAAAAGCTAAGCATTTTAGTTGTCGCTTAGTATGGCAGTCACATGCTCCTGTACCACTTTCCAAGCCATTACAATGTGTCTTTCCTCTATCAGAGTTGCACCAATAGTTAAGAACTTGACAAATAGAAGATTAAAATTCTAGACAACTAGAAAAGCAGAGAGAAAGAAATGAAGGCTATTGTATATTGCATTAAGACTACTAAAATTGAATGAATTGATACAAATGTTTTACATGTATTTATACAGATATGAGAAGAGAATAACAGAGATAGCTATTAACAGAAATAACTGTCAATGTTCATTCTCTAATTTGCCCTTTTCATATTTAGCTTTTAATTCCATATCTTTTATCTTTGATGCTATACTCCAACACCCCCCTCAAGATGAACATGAATATTGAGGATGTTCATCTTGTGGAGAGTATGGTGAAAAGGTAAAGAACCAAGTGGTTTTGTAAGGATGTCTGCCAACTGTAGTCGAGATAGAATGTAGAATAACTTAATAAGGTTTTGCTGTAGTTTTTCACGAACCAAATGACAGTCAATTTTGATGTTTTTGGTTCTTTCATGCTGAACTGTATTGTATGTTATGGACATGGCAGATTTGCTATCAGTATACATCAATGTTGGCTGAGGATGATGAATCTATAAATCCTGCAGTGCATAATTCAACCATTGGACTTCACATGTTGTGGCTGCTAGGGCTCGATATTCTGCTTCAGCAGATGATCGATTGATAGTTACTTGCTTTTTGGACTTCCATGAGATCAATGAGTTACCCAAAAACACTGCAAACCCTATGACACTTCTCCTTGTATCAATGCACCCTGCCCAATCACTATCTGAAAATGCCGTGAGTTGCATTTCTGAGGATGCCGAGAAGAACAATCCCTGGCCTAGAGTTGCTTTCAAGTACCTTAACACTCTAACTGCTGCTTGATAATGACTTACAACAGGTTTAGCAAGGAATTGGCTTAGGACTTAGACTGAATATGCAAGGTCTGGTCTTGTAAGTGTTAAGTATAATAGTCTCCCAATGAGTCTTCTGTAGGCTGAAGGATCTTCATACAAATCAGAATCATTGGCTTTCAACTTTAAGTTGGTCTCCATTGGAAAGGCTGCAGGCTTTGAGCCAATGATTCCTGTGTCTTGAAGAATATCCAATGCATTTTTCCTTTGGCAGATGGAAATACCTGCTTTGGATCTTGCTATTTCCAATCCAAGGAAATATTTTAGGGGCCCCAGATCTTTTATAGTAAATTGATCATGTAGAAATTCTTTTAAGAGTTGAATTTCTTGTAAGCTATCACTGGCCAGCAACACATCATCAACATATACCAACAATGCCATAAAAGATGTTGTAGATTTCTTTATAAAAAGAGAGCAATTAGAATTCCCTTGAGTAAAACCATAACTAATGGGGGCAGTAGACAGTTTTTCAAACCATTTTCGAGATGCCTGTTTGAGACCATAAAGGGTTTTTAAAAGTTTGCAAACCTTGTTTTCTGCATTAGGCATTCCAAGGGGCAGCTCCATGTAAACTTCTTCCTATAAATCACCATGCAAGAATGCACTATTTACATCCAATTGATGAAGATGCCAGTTCTTAATTGCAGCCACAGCAAGTAATAGTCTAATAGAAGTCACTTTTACCACAGAAAAAGTATCAAAGAAATCCAAACCCTCTTGTTGATTATAGCCCTTTGCCACTAATCTAGCCTTGTGACTCTATACTTCCATCAGCTTTATATTTGACTCTAAATACCCATTTACATTCAATAGTCTGTTTATTTTTAGGTAGAGTAACAAGGTTCCAAGTTTTATGTAACTCCAAAGCCTCAAGTTCATTTTTCATAGGTTTTTGCCATTCAGGAAATTGTGCAGCCTATTTATAAGATTTAGGTTCTGGACAGTTTGAAATTGAAGCAAGAAAAACTTTATGGGAATTAGATATTCTGCTAGAAGATAAGAAGGATGAGATAGGATATGGATTACCTTTAGAAGCATCATTAAAAGAAGTGAGAGGGGTTGCATTTGAAGAAACATTGCTGCAATAGTAGTCCTGCAAGAAAGTAGGTTTCTATCTAACTCGAGAGGATTTTCTTCTGTCTGGGCTATTATTGGATTGATCATGAATCATGGGGATATTTGGATCAATGTTTTGCATAGAGTCATTAATGGACAGATTTGATGATTCACTCTGGTTAGAATTAACAACTGGGATTTTAGAAGAATAATCTGCACTGTATAAATCCTCTGAGGCAGGAAACAAAAAAGAATGAGCATGAGAATTTGTAGGGACAACTTTGAATGGGAAAACATTTTCATGGAATGTGACATTCCTTGAAATGAAAATTTTATTGCTATTGAGGTCCATGACTTTGTAACCTTTGATATCAGATGGATATCCAAGGAAGACACATTTGGTAGCTCTTGGATCGAATTTGTGTCTGTGATGCTGCAATGTAGATGCAAAACAAAGGCAACCAAAAATCTTCAAATGAGAAAATTTTGATATTTTGTTAAACAACATTTCATAAGGTGTTTTATTATTGAGAAGTGGGGTGGGAATTCTATTTATTATATGGGCAGCAACTAACACACAGTTAGTCCAAAAAGACAAAGGGATATTAGCTTGAAACATTAAAGCTCTAGTTGTGCTAATTAAGTGTTGATGTTTTCTTTCAACTACCCTATTTTGATGTGGAGTTTCTACACAACTTCTTTGGTGTAAAATGCCATTTTCATGATAAAAATCATTAATGAGAAATTCTGGTCCATTATCAGACCTTACTATTTTAAAAGTTGTGTTAAATTGAGTTTTTATCATGTTGCAAAAATTCTTGAGTAGAAAAGAGACTTCATACTTGGTTTTAAGCATATAAACCCAAGTACATCTTGTAAAATCATCTACAAATGTTAAAAAATATTTATAACCTGAATAGGAAACTATTACAAATGGACCCCATATGTCACAATGTATCAAATCAAAACTTTTATTAGAACTAGTTTCAAATACAGCAAAGGGTAGCTTTCTTTGTTTTGCTAATGGACATATATCACAAACACTTTGACAATTGATAGAAAAATTGAGGGATCTAACTTTTTGAGAAGAAGCAATCTAGAATAGGATGCATGACCTAATCTGTAATGCCAGACATCTGGAGAATTTGTGAAACAACTGAAGCAAATGAGGCTGAATTAGACTTAGATGTGATGCAAGAAGAAGCCTTAGAATCAGCTTGTTGTAAAATGTAGAGCCCTTGTTTCTCAAATGCAATCCCAATCATCTTCTTTAGGTATTGGTCTTGTATAAGGCAGTGAGAATGAGAAAAGGATAAGCAAAGATTAATATTAGAATATTTGGTGAGCTTTGAAACAGATAAGAGATTAACAGAAAATGAAGGTACACATAGTACATTTGATAAGAAAATTTGATTGGAAAGGCCAATTGTGCCAATATGAGTGGCTGGAACTGTTTGGCCATTTGGTAGGTTTATTGATGTATTAATATCTTTGGGAGGAAAGCAGTATAAAAGTGGTGAACAGATCATATGATCTGTTGCACCAGTGTCGAGAATCCAATGATGATTGGATTGTTAAGTGAATGAAGTAGGATATTTAGAGACATTACTAGAGAAGTTTGAAGATGTAATAAGATTGCAAGTTGAAGGCTGAACAGTTGTGGAAGGCTGAGAATTGTTGGCACGAGATATGAGTTTATTGATTTCTTCATCAGTTAAAGAAAATCTTGGTTCCTCATTGTTGGTTTGATTGCAGACTTCAGTTGAAATGGCATTATGAGCAGAGTAATTTCATTTCCCTTTTTGTCCAGTCCACCCAAGGGGATAACCATGAAGCTGAAAATATTTTTCAATGGTATGACCATTGTATCCACAAAGTGTGTAGTGAAGTGAAGCTTTCTTGGATTTTCTTTTAAGAATCGATATGAAGAAGTTGTTGGGTTCAACTGATTTACCATCAGTGCATGAGTTTCAATAGAAACTGAATTGCTAAGTTGTCTTTGAGACTCTTCTTGAATCCATAGAGAAAACACTTTGGCCATAGTTGGTAATGGGATAGCAAGAAGTAATTGGCTTCTAACAGAAGCATACGAATCATTCAATCCAACAAGAAACTTCAAAACATAGTCAGATTGCTACCTTTGTAGCAAGAAAGTAAAAAGATCAAATGTACAAGATGACATTTTTCCACATGTGCAAGTAGGAAATGGACGATAACTCACATACTCATCCCAAAGTGTTTTGAAGGCACTAAAATATTATGTGATTGATAAAGAACCTTGATTAATGCAACTTAATGATTTCTCAAGACGAAACACTCTCGGCCCATCACTTCTCAAATACCGAGTCTTCAATTCATTCCAAAGATCCAAGGCTGAGGCAACATACAATATACTGTTTCTGATCTCCTTGGAGATAGAATTGATCAACCAAGAAACCACTAAATTGTTTGCACACAACCAAGCTGTGTATGCAATGGTTTGAGTGGTGGAAGGTGGGTGGACAGAACCATCAACAAATGCAACTTTATTCTTGACTGTCAATGCTATAACAATCGATCTACTCCAAGCAACATAATTGTCTCCATTGAAGATCTCTAAGACTAGAAGAATACCTGGATTATCACTTGGATGAATGTAGTAAGGACTGGAAGAGTCATCTGAGGGATGAATGTTCACAGAATTTGCAGAACCTTCAGAGGCCATTTCAAGAATGATAAAGATTTGCAAATCTTGAAAGAAAACACTAGGCAAGAATCACTACAAGATCTTGAGAAAAGATATTGTAATGCAGAAAACAGAAAGATCAAGTTCTGGTTTGCAAAATGTTTAATCTGATACCATGTTAAGAACTTGACAAACAGAAGATTAAAATTCTAGACAACTAGAAAAGCAGAGAGAAAGAAATGAAGGCTATCGTATATTGCATTAAGACTACTGAAATTGAATGAATTGATACAAACGTTTTACATGTATTTATATAGATATGAGAAGAGAATAACAGAGATGGCTATTAACATAAATAACTGTCAATGTTCATTCTCTAATTTGCCCTTTTCATATTTAGCTTTTAATTCCATATCTTCTATCTTTGATGCTATACTCCAACACCAACCGCAAACTGTAATACATACACATCTTCAAGTACGGTATGAGTCATGTAAACACGTCCTGATGCGTTAATGGACTCCAATACTTCTTGTTAGGCTCATTTGTAGTGGTGATCTTTTCTTTTAGTAACTTTTACCATTATCACCCACGTTAGCATTTTGATATGCCCCCAGCTTACCCATTGTTGATGGTAGATTAATCCTGAAACAAATCATGGCAAAATTTCTGGGGACCACAATCTCAAACCTCTTGTCCATTGCTACAATCCCTTCAAAAAGTTTGGCCACTTTAACATGACTTCTCATGAAGTTCCTCAGGTTAGCGGCTCCATAACTTCTAAGCACGAACCATAACTTTAAGGCTCGGAATCTTCGGCTTAGAGTTATTTGCCACTCTTTATAGTCGACCACTTGCTTCGAATAAGAGGCTTTATTTCTCAAGAACTCGGGATATGTTGATAGTGATTTTATCAAGGCGCTCAGATCTTTAACCCAAAGGCAACAACAATCTAAAGGGGTGAAGAGCCATTTATGTGCATTGAGACTGAGTGAGTTTACACCCTCAACGCCATCCATGAAATGTCGGAACTCAGGACAAATGCAAGCACTTCCGGCATAAGCAGCATCAATGTGGACCCAAAGGCCATAATCTTTTGCCACATCACATAATGGCCCTAATGGATCAATCACAGTCATTGATGTTGTCCCCACATTGGCACAAAGGTACAATGGGATAAGGCCTGCTTCCATATCTGCAAGAATGGCTGATCGTAGGGAGTCTGGCGAGAGCGTAAATGATGTGGACTTTGTGGTCTTGATGGCTCTAAAATTCTTTGAGTGGATTCGTGCTATTTTTGCTGCTTTTTGGAGTGCGCTATGCGTTTGGTCAGACCCATAAACTACCATCTTTTCAATATTTTGTCTCCCATCTCGGCGAAGCATTTGATCCCTGGCAACAACCATTGTGCACAAAATGACCTCACAAGTAGTCACTTGTATCACTCCACCTCCATTGCCTGAAAATGGGAAAGAGTTAGGCTGGTTGAGTATCTCTCCAAGCCCATCCATGACTATCATCTCCAATTCCGTCGCAACTGGGGATGCGATCCAGTTGAACCCGCAACATTGAATCTGGTGAAAAGTATCTCACCGAGAAACCCTGCTATGCTACTTGTGCTTGGGAAGTAAGCAAAGAAGTTAGGGCTTTGCGAATGAGTTATACTAGGAATAATATGGTCTTTCATGTCTTGGAGAATGGTTTCGATGGGTTCTAGATCGTGTGGGGTGGACTTTGGCAAGCGTTGTTGGAGATATCCTGGTTCAACTTGGCTTAGGACTGGATATTTCTCGATATCTACATAGTAATCGGCTAGAAAGTCTACGATCATGTGGCCTTGTCGCCTAAACTCCTCAGGATCTAGTGGGTTTGTGTTATTGGACGAAGTGTGATTTAGTTCATAGTCAAAATCTAGGCCATTCATCTTTGGTATAGGTAGGAGATCAAAGAAATAGTTGTGGCTTCTTTGGTTTTCCAGTATAGTACTACTACGACTTGCTGAGGATGAAATGATATAGGAACGATCAAGCGCTTAATTATATATATAGTACTGGACATGAAGCCTCTTGAGAAATGAAATTCATGTGGTGAATCCATGCAAGTTAGATCAATCGCCTTGTCTTAACACTTGGTACTCATGCAGCCACGAATTGAATTATCTTATTCATGTAATCATCTGGCTTGATTTGTGATCTGGTACCATGCAATCTATGGTTGTGTGGAGGCCATAGATAGCCTACATGAACATGAACTACACGGGGCCGTCGGGACGGCCTGCAAATTTGTACTTTTCAATAACATACTGCATGAATCCTGTGCATTTTTGTCTTGGAGAATCTTATCTTGCTAATTATCACATACATGATCATCATCAAATTATTTTTGTTGATCCGTCATGAGTTAATGATATTCAATCTTGTGCAACAATGAAGTTGTGATCTACTTAATTGAATCTTTCCAGCTTCCTTCTTTCCTTCCATGCCTCCATTTTTCTTTTGTTTTTGTTGTGCCCAGGGCCACCCAGAAAATAAGCACACAATAGATAGAGACAATATTTAAGTGGTTTGGCAATTTGCCTATGTCTACTAGAGTGAAAACTTGATATTCAATGTGTTTGTACAAGATTACAAACAACTCTTTATCTCTCAAATGACACTACAAACTCACACTCAGAACTCCTCCTCTTGGATGATTTTAGCTTCAGCAATCCTCTCCTATTTATAGGAAAGGTTGAGCTTCTCCCTCTACATAACATGAGCTGGAGACATTTTGGAGATGCTAAATGCTTTCCAGTGCACATGGGTGGACCTCAACAACCACCCCTCCACCCAAGTATGCCATACTACTACGTGTTGCGTCCTTCCAATGATTGCACCCTGTCATCAGAATATTCGTTTGTTTTTGCCATGAAATATTTCCGCAATCAAATGCGTCCTAAGGCACCAATGCACCCATAGGTGCCTAGCAGTGTGAGCTATTAATCAAGTCCGAGTAGTGTTGGAACTTGATCCCAGTGATTACTTTCGTCAACATATCTAATGGGTTATTTTCAGTGCCAATCATCTGAAGTAGAATGTCCCATTCTTCTAATATCTCACGTACGGAGTGAAATCGGACATCTATGTGTTTTGTTCGAGAGTGATACACTTGATTCTTGGCCAAATGAATTGCAATTTGACTGTCACAGTAAATGGTAACCTCTTGCTGCTTAAAGCCCAAGTCTGTTACCAAATGGCTTCTTTCACTGCTTCTATTACAACCATGTATTCAGCCTCAGTGTATGATAGTGCAATTGTAGACTGCAAAGTTGATCGCCAACTAACTGGTCCTCCAGCTATAGTGAACACATATCCAGTTGTCGATCGGCGTTTGTCAAGATCACCTGCATAGTCTGAGTCAACATATCTAGTTATTAGACTATCTTCACTCTTCTCGAACTTCAAACCAATATCTACGATCCCTAAAATATACAGTAGAATCCACTTAACTGCATGCCAATAAGCCTTTCCAAGATTATGCATATAGCAACTAATTAAGCTGACGACCTGGGAGATATCATGTCGTGTACACACTATGGCATACATTAAGGTTCCAACAATACTTGCATATTGGACATTCCTCATGTGGTCCCGCTCTTCATCATCTTTAGGAGATTGCAATGCACTGAGTTTGAAATATGGGGCCATAGGAGTACTCATCGGCTTCGTCTTCGAGTCGATGTTTAAGTGTTGCAGTATTCTCTTCAGACACTGCTTCTGAGTAAGGTGAACTGTACCTTTCACCCTATATCTACTAATCTCTATCCCCAATATTCTTTGTGCTTCTCCCAGGTCTTTCATTTCAAACTCATGACTCAACTGAGTTTTTAAACGATTTATCTCCCTCTTTCTTTTACATGCAATTAACATATCATCTACATATAGAAGCAAATAAATGAAAGATTCATTTGCAAGTTTTTTAAAATATACACAGTAATCGTATTGGCAACGAGTATATTTCAGGTTCATCATAAAGTGGTCGAAATGATTGTACCATTGCTGAGGTGATTGCTTCAAGCATAGAGAGACTTCTTCAAACTACAGATCCAATTTTCTTTTCTAGCTTCTTTAAAACCTTTTGGTTGAGATAGATAAATCTCCTCTTCCAGATCACCATGTAAGAAAGTTGTTTTCTCATCAAACCGTGCTAACTCAAGATCATATTGTGCAACCAAAACTAGCAATATCTGAATGGATGAATGCTTCACAACATGAGAGAATACTTCACTGTAGTCAATTCCCTCTATATGAGCGTAGCCCTTGACTACCAACCTATCTTTGTGTTGCACTCCATTTTTAGTAGCTTGATCATCTTTCTGATTAAAGATCCACTTACAACCAATTGTTTTCTTTCCTTGTGGAAGTGGCACAAGCTCCCAAGTCTGGTTCTGGTGAAGAAATTGTATCTCTTCATTCACTGCCTTTGTCCATTCGACTCTTTCACTGGACTGTATGGCTTCTCTGTAAGTGCTTGGGATCTCACCCCATTCAACTGGTAATGCATATGTCACATAGTTTGCAAAACGTGTTGGTACACATTTCTCTCATCTCGGCCTGTTGGTTGCTATTAATTCGGGTTGACGTGGAGGTATTCTGATTGCACTATCAACCTTATCTTGTCCATGATCTCTTGAATCATTTGAAGTAATAAACTTCACATTCTACGAATCATCTAGTGTTTCGTTATCATGGCTGCCTTCATTGGAATCTTTATGCTTATGTGACTTAAGTATCTCAAATTCATTGAATGTAACATCTCTACTGATAATTACCTTTTTAGACTCTATGCACCAGAGTTTATACCCTTTTACACCAGTACTAAAGTCTGAGAATTTTGTTTTCTTGGTTCGAAGATTAAGCTTACTTTCTTTAACATGATAGTAAGTAGGATATCTAAAAATGTGTAAAGAGTCATAATTAGTAGCATGTGTTCCTTTTCACATTCCAATGGATGTCTTCCCATCATTGGAAGCTACGGGTAGTCGGTTGATGAGGTGGCAGACATATGTCACAACTTCAGCCCAAAATTATTTATTGAATCCAGCATCTAGTAACATACATCGCACTTTCTCTAATAAAGTACGGTTCATCCGTTCTGCCACACCATTCTGTTGCAGTGTATCTTGTACTGTGAAGTGTCTGACAATTCCCCCTCTCCGGCATACTTCCATGAAGGGGTCTGAAGTGTACTGACCTCCATTATCAGATTTGAGCCGCTTGATTTTTCTGTCGGTCTGAGTCTCAATCATTTTCTTCCAATCAAGGAAGATTTTCAACACTTTATCTTTATTCTTCATCGTATACACCCATACACGATGAGAATAATCATCTACAAAAGTTACAAACCAATGCTTACCTCCAAAAGATGCATTTTGGGTAGGTCCCCAAACATCGAAGTGTACATAGTCAAGTATCCCCTGTGTATTGTGTACAGCAGTTCCAAACTTGATCTGCCTCTGCTTTCCCAATACATAGTGCTCACAGAAAGATAGTTTAATAGTCTTGGCACATTTGAGTAAGCCTTGCTTCACTAGTGTTTGCAAAGCTTTTTTTCCAGCGTGTCTCATACGCATATGCCAGAGACTGGTGATGTCGGCATCAGTCCCATCTAGCTTCTAACAGCATGTAGAAGCTCTTCCATAAACAATACTTCATTGCAAGAAGTACAAGTTTCCTAGTTTCAAACCCTTCATAGCCACCGGAACTCCCATTACTACTTTGAGAGTTCCGTCTTCAATGATGATTCTGAATCCCTTTGAATCCAGAGATTCAAGTGAGATGAGATTCTTCTGCAAGTCTGGAATGTACCGAACTTCTGTTAGAGTCTCGACACTTCCATCATGCATCTTCAACCAAATGCTACCTATTCTCTGAGTCTTACAGGCACTGTCATTGCTCATAAGTACTGCTCCACCCTTAATTTTTGTGAAGTCAATAAATCAGTCCCGATTGGGACACATGTGATAGGTACATCCGGAATCCATAATCCATTCATTGGAATGATAAATGGATGATGAACTTGTCAAGGCAAAATCTGACTCATCATCTCTATCCACGACATTGGTTGTGGTGGGTTGATTCTGTTGTTGTCCCTTCAGCTTGGGACAATCCTTTTTCTAGTGTCTTTTGTTGTGACAAAAGGAACACTCATATCTGGCAAGTTTTCTCCCGAATGATGAACCATATGATGTGGTTCAGATTTTCGATTGAAAATCTTTCTTCTTTCCAGGATACCTTGATTGTGGTCTCCCCTTTGCTGTTAACGCTTCACTTGATGTATCTAGTTGTACCTGCTTATCTTTTTTGCGGTACTTATTGCTAATTAAAAAACTAGATACATCGTCAAAACTAATATTTTCCTTCTCATATAGTAGTGTAGTAATTAAATGTTCATATGTATCAGGTAAGGATTTTAACAAAAGTAAAGCTTTATCTTCATCTTGGATTTCAACATCCAAGTTTAATAAATCAGCAAGAATTTGATTGTAACTATTCAGATGTTCAGACATAGAAATACCTTCATGAAACTGGAATCTGAAGAGCTTTTTCTTCAAGTGCAAACAGCTCTCAATGTTCTTCTTCATGAACTTATCTTCCAATTTCTGCCAAAGTCCCCTTGCATTTGTCTTTCTCATGACAAAATATTTATGTTCTTTGGTAAGGCATAACTAAATTGTACTACAAGCTTGAGTATTAAGCTTCCTCCAATCCCTTTCAGTCATATCATCTGGTTTTTCTTCTAGCACAATATCCAACTCTTGTTGGATCAAAACATCCATAACTTTGCACTTCCACATGCCAAATTTGCTTGTTTCTTCGAACTTCTCAACTTCAAACTTGGCATTTGAAACTGTGGACCTATGCCCAAAGCTACTGGCATTTCTAGAGTTCCTATCTCTTCCAGAACCTTCCATATGAATTTAGAAAACTTTAGACAAAAAATTTCAAAATTCTAACCATACGAATGAGTCTGAAATGATCAAAAAAGTTGGAAAGCACTATTTGATTGTTGAAATCGAATTCCAAATGGCTTAGATCAAGCCCAACAAAGATATGGAAAAACGGAAGGTGCTGATCACTTGCGCGTGGGATACACGTGCTAAGCAGGGTGTCTGGTCGGCGCATGGAGTATACGCACGACAACTTCTTGTGTGTGTGGGGGGCGCATGCTATACATGCGCAGAAAGCTCCCTAGGGCATGTGGGGCACGTGGGGAAGTGTGTCTCATGCGTCTTCAACCTCCGGTGCACATGGTGGCGTGTGGGCACTTGGGCTTTAGTCTTCTTCTTCCTCTGGCTATGACTAAGGTGTGTGAAGTCCACTATCTAACTTCTAGAGGCGTGTACGGGCTCCTTCGGTATTCGTTTTCGATGCCATTTGAGCAACGGATCCATCTTGACAAGAGTAACATTGTGGTGCGATCAAAAGTTGATTTCGATCAACTAGAATTTTTTGGGTAGCACGAACCGAAACTCTGATATCAATTGTTGTGCCCAGGGCCACCTAGAAAACAATCACACAATAGATATAGACAATATTTAAGTGGTTTGGCAATTTGCCTACATCTACTGAAGCGGAAACTTGATATTCAATGTGTTTGTACAAGATTACAAACAACTCTTTATCTCTCAAATGGCACTACAAACTCATACTCATAACTCCTCTTCTTGGATGATTTTAGCTTCAGCAATCCTCTCCTATTTATAGGAGAGGTTGAGTTTCTTTCTCCACATAACATGAGCTAGAGACATGCTGGAGATACTAAATACTTTCCAGTGCACATGGGTGGACCTCAACAGTTTTCCCGGCCTGCAAATGCTCTAGTATGTACTTAATGTTGTAGGAATAGATTCAACTCGTCTTTTTGTCATCAATTATATAAATCAAATTTGGGGAGAAAACTGAAAAGATCATGGAACTGTTTTGATAAATAGTTCTATTTTATGCATGCAGTTCCTACTTGAATGATAATTAACTTTGATCTTTTTCTAGCTAGCTAGCCATGGTTGAAGCAAAAAAGAAAAAGAAAAACTTAAAACATGCAGGAATATTTGACAAGCTATAGCTACTTAGTTCCTCCTAGAATAAGCTGCGAGTGTATTAAGGAAATTATCTATTTAATCTTTTATATGTATGATCACTAGAGGTCTAGATTAATTCTAATCATTTTTAATTAAATTGGGAATATAGTACTAGCTAGTGTAGTCATGAGTCATGCAAGCACCGGCGCACTCCTTTTGAAAAAAGGCATGATCTACCATTAAAGAGAAATGATATTTGTAGTCCTAGAGTGTGTAAGTTTCGCATATTCCTTTTAAAAAAAGTAAATAAATATGAAACCCAACAAAAAAAAAAAACTAATTTTTTAATGATAGACTCCACTCATTTTCAAAGAGTGTGTACGGAACTTGCATATCTGAAAACTATATCTAGCATTACTCTTATAGAAATTTATTATTTTTAATTTTAGGATGGAACTTTATATTATAATTATATTGGTTGTGTGATGCGTAGTTTTTTTTTTTTATTATTATTTTTATTTTATATTTTTCGCATGTTGTCGTAAATGATCCAAGATTTGATCTTGGGTTTTTTTCTTTTAAATGATCCTTTTTGTTTTTTTTTTTTTTTCATTTTAGATGATTGAACATCTGATTTTTTTTTTTTTTGCAATACGTTTGAGCTGCTTGTTTGGTTTGAGGTTTGGACTATTTGGTTTGAGATTTGTTTTTCTCAAGTTTATGATTTTTAATTTTAGGATGGGACTTTACATTATAATTATATTAATTGTGTTATGTGTAGATTTTTTTTTTATTTGCATGTTGTAATAGATGATGGAAGATTTTTCTTTTTACTATAAAATTAATTTTTCTTTGTATAAATAAAATTTTTTACAATCTAGGTTTTAGCTTTAATTGGTCACTGACTATTCAGTTTGGATTACTTTTCTTGGTATGCTACTATAAAAGTTTCAGTAGTACTATAGTTTGTTTATTTTTGTTTTAGTGTAAAAGATTGGACTTTACATTATAATTATATTGGTTGTGTCATGTGCAGATTTGTTTTTTCACCAGACTCCCTACTATCAGCCATTCTTGCAGATATGGAAGCAGGCCTTGTCCCATTGTACCTTTGCGCCAATGTGGGGACAACATCAACGACTGCGATTGATCCATTAGGACCATTATGTGATGTGGCAAAAGATTATGGCCTTTGGGTCCACGTTGATGCTGCTTATGCCGGAAGTGCTTGCATTTGTCCTGAGTTCCGGCATTTCATGGATGGCGTTGAGGGTGTAAACTCACTCAGTCTCAATGCACATAAATTGCTCTTCACCCCTTTAGATTGTTGTTGCCTTTGGGTTAAAGATCCGAGCACCTTGATAAAATCCCTATCAACATACCCTGAGTACTTGAGAAATAAAACCTCTGATTCGAAGCAAGTGGTCGACTATAAAGACTGGCAGATAACTCTAAGCCGAAGATTCCGAGCCTTATAAAGTTATGGTTCGTGCTTAGAAGCTATGGAGCCGCTAGCCTGAGGAACTTCATGAGAAGTCATGTTAAAGTGGCCAAACTTTTTAAGGGCTTGTAGCAATGCACAAGAGGTTTGAGATTGTGGTCCCCAGAAATTTTGCCATGATTTGTTTCAGGATTAATCTGCCATCAACAATGGGTAAGCTGGGGGCATATCAAAATGCTAAGGTGGGTGATAATGGTCAAAATTTACTAAAAGAAAAGATCACCACTGAAAATGAGCTTAACAAGAAGTTATTGGAGTCCATTAACGCATCAGGACTTGTTTACATGACTCATCCCGTACTTGAAGATGTGTATGTAATACGGTTTGCGGTTGGTGCAACTCTGGTAGAGGAAAGACACGTTATAATGGCTTGTAAAGTGGTACAGGAGCATGCCAGTGCCATACTAAGCAACAACTAAAATGCTTAGCCTTTCTAATTGCATGGCTCCAGACAACGTACAGCGCGACAGTATCTGGTCATGTTCGACAACGTACGAGTAGTAAGGCATCAAGCAATTTATAATGATCTCTGGAATAAAAATAAATAAATATCAATATCAATTTCAAGCCAACAGCCATTTATTAATGTATTTTCCGCTTTGTGTTGGTGTACATCATGAGGTTTCTTTTCGAAAATAAGAGAAACCGTAGAGACATGGGAGGTTGACGGGATTTGGGGGAAAGAAAATGGGAAAGATAGAAATTGATGGGAGAGAAGATCGGGGAAGAAGCAAACTTAAGGGAAGAGGGAACTCACCTAAATGATGCCGTTTGGGGTCTCCATGTCTAGGGCCTTCGTGTGCCTGGGCCTGTGTTACGGGCTTGGGCTGTGGGCCCGAGTATTACATGCATCATGTGCGTGAATTTTTTTTCTTGGAGAATATCTTGCTAATCGTCACATGATCATCATCAAATTATTTTTATTGATCCGTGAGTAAATGATGTTCAATCTTGTGTAGCAATGAAGTTCGTGTGTGATCTACTTAATTGAATCTTTCCAGCTTCCTTCTTTCCTTCCCTGCCTCCATTTTTCTTTTGTTTTCTCGGCCTGCAAATGTTGTACTTAACGTCTGAGTAATAGACTTAGCTCGTCTTTTTATCATCAATTAAATCAAATTGGGGAGAAAACTGTCTCTCCAATTAAAGTGCATCCCAAGTGTAGAAAGTGTACAGTTATTATATAGTGAGAATCTCAAGGTCGATTTCATAAGGATTAATACAATAATTAGAACTACACCCTTAAGAGAAAAAGAAAGAAAGATTAAGAACTAAATGTTCGCTGATAGGAATACCCTTTAGTCACTTAGTAGTGACCAAGGAGTATTGCTTTAGCAATGGCGTGAATTGACCAAAAGAATAAGCAATATTGAGAAATTATTTTTTTCTGCTTCTTTTGTTTTCTTCAAAAATATGCTAGATGTAACAGAGGTATTTTAGGGAACTAAAGAGATTGCAAATTGAGTTAAGGGAAGCAAATGTAGTAACAAAATGGCTTTTGATAGATGTTCAAGAAAAGAATACCCAAGTCTCAGGTCACTTTCTCACAGTAGGTGTTCTAGGGAGTAGTTTCCTTGAAATGTAATACCAATCAAGGTTAGAACACTTGGATGATGGATATAATACGTGTACAAGCAAAACAGTGTCTGAATAACCTCATTAAATTTCATATCAAGCTAATATTCAACATGCAACCTAGGAATAAGGATCTACACTCCCCAAGCATCCTTCGTGCTTTCAATCAAGGAACGATCAAAAGGAATCAAGAAACCCTAACCTTGGCTTCAAACCAAAGTCGACAAAAATTTAAAGAAGTATGAGTTTAAAACTAACAGAAATCGAAAACCCCCATTGAAACCCTACTACTGGAAAGCTTCCCTCGACTTAGGTTATGAAATTACTCACTCATAAAGCATGAAACTACACTTTTAATCAAGAAAAAAGACATTTCCATAAACCACAAAAATGATAAACCCTAAAACTGAATGAAAGTTTTCAAAAGACCCTCTTTGGTTTCCAGATTTTCCAAGAATCTCCAGCCTAGCAATCACCCTTCTTCGTGTGATTTTCTTCATATATATAGACCCTTTGGTGTGTGCTCTACCTCACTCCTATAGCCTCCATCCGTAACAAATTTTTATTCTCTGCTAGTCCACGTTCTTCCCTTCTCTCGTAGCCTCTAATATGTTGGTTGAATGGTGAGGAGGGGAAAGCATTAGTTTATTCTAAGTTTTCTCTTTCAGTGCTTGTAGTTACACTTTTGCCCTCATCAGTTCCTCATTTGTTTCATGAATGCCCTGCAGCAGATGAACATAAAATGTGTATTTATTATTCTAAGGGTAACATCGGGTTTTAATATGCAGAATATTGTCTTTGATTAACTTGGAATCCAATATTAGAATTTAATGTATAATTAAGTGTTTAACTCTTATTTGAGGAAGTAGATAACTCACCTAAGCCACTTAATTATACATTTTTTACACTTTATCAAAAACTAAAAAGACAGAACTATTTTGATAAGTAGTTCTATTTTATGCATGCAATTCTTACTTGAATAATAAGTAACTTCTATTTCTAGCTAGCTAGCTGGTTGGAGCAAAAAGTAAAAAAGAAAAACTTAAAACATGAGGAATATTACTTTGACAAGTAGCTAGCTGTATCTACTTACCCCCTCCTAGAATAAGCTGCGAGTGAATGTAGGAAATTATCCATTTAATCTTCTATATGGATCACTAGAGGTCGAGATTATTTCTAATCATTTTTAATTAAATTAGGAATATAGTACTAGTTAGTGTAGCTACCACGATGATCTAGCTAGTGTAAATATAGTCATGAGTTGTGCAAATACTGTGCACTCCTTTAAAAAAAAAGTAGTGTCTACCATTAAGAAATGAATTCTTTCATGCAAGTCTCATATTTACCTACTTTTTTTAAAAGGAGCGCGCAACGCTTAATAAACACTCTATGACTACAAATATTATTTCTCATTTGAATAAGCCCCATACAAGGAGCAACCACTACAAGGTGGCAACTGCATATATATGTAATAACCATTGTTTGGGATTTTGAGAGATATATTTTGATATGAGCACTTTTATTCTAAGGTCCCTACACCACACAGTATATACTTAGGAAAATTCTTCTTATCATCTTCACGCTTCACACATCACACTTATTTTAATTTTTTTTTTCATTTTTTCTATAATAAATATGTAGTGTGTGGATGATAAATAAAATAATTCAATTAGTTTAATAAGAATAAAATGAAATAAAAAATAAAAAAAATAAAAAATAATATTTTAATATATAAAGTGTGTGGTATAGGATGATGTGTATCATTCCTTGTATACTTATGTGCCACATTTTGATTTGAAAGATAAATTACAAAATTTGAATATTACAAACCAAATCTTATTGTTTAATTATGTGAATGGTGTGCTCTGCACACTGATTTAAAAATAGAATAACTTATTTTGACATTTGTGGACATTTGGTAATGAAAACATCTTCATAGTTCACCTTATACGTTAATATTGCTTGATTTAGTTGATTTATTTTTAGGAGCTTGTGAAAATGAAGAATATATCATTATCATATGTAATTACAACTTTGACAAATGCCTGAAAGAGTTTGTTGTCCGTAACAAGTTGATATTTGTAGATGAGTTTGGTTAGGACAAAGTGACTAAGTTGATAAGTTTGAATAGGGCTAAGTGACTAAAATGATTGAATTTATCCTATCATTAAGTTTGTATTTTGGATTAAAGTAAATTATTTATTGACTTTATCTATAACAATATTAAGTTTATTTATGAGTTATTATAGATTATTTTAGATAAGTCATAGTGTGAAAATTAAGCTCCAAAAAATTTGTACTTATCTAGAGAAGAGGTTGAACTGAAATCCGTTACAGTAGAGAAGATTTAGCACAGGTGTCAACATCCTGTCAGAAGAGTGTTCGTGACAGACTCGCTTCATCAATAGAGTCCTACTGAAACTAAAATTGCTTTCAGACTATTTATTTAAGAGATCCTATTTGTTAAGATATGTATAGATTCAGTTTTGGATATTTTCTAACGCACTTTCTTGCATATTTTGGTAAGAAAATTTCTTGAAAAATTTTCATATTGTATCTCTTCAAGAGTGTGATTGTGCTCCATGTTGGAGAATTAATTTGTCAAGTTTTAGCTACTGGAGTTTCAGGAAAAAAGTTAATATTTGAAGATTGTCAGAGGTTCTAACTACTACTGCGATAAAGACAAACGGGTCATTTTTTTGATCAAGTAAGAAAATCACTACAACATTCTCGGGATTTTGCCATGGTTGAGAGTAGTCGGAAAAGGCTAGGATTAAGTCGCAATAAAATTTATCCCACCAAAATGTATTCGTGGGAGGTTGGTGGCATATAATAAGTGGGGAATACTATTTTTTCAACCAAAGTTTTTCTTCGTGGAAAATGATAGATATTTCCCACGAATACAATTTGCGGGAAAATAATGCTGGTGTTGTGGCAAATGCTATTTGGATTTATTTTCTTGTGGTATTTTAAATTTCTTTACCCACTAATATTCCTGGTTGCAGATAATATATTTCCCACGATGTCGTTCATGAAAAGCATGGTGGCATAAATTTTTTTGTAACTATATCTTTTGGTTACAAAAATAGGTTTGTAATAGATTTTGTGGTGCCTATTATATAAAAACATGGTTTGTAGTTGTGAAACCCTATCTTTTCCCACCATATTGTATGATTGCTAATAGAATATTATTGTCGAAACGAATAGTCGGAGAATTATATTATCCATGATTATCATCGTCACACATTGTATGGCATACCATTTTTTCCCACTATATGCTATCTTGACAAAACTTTGTTTTGGGACAATTAATTTTTGTGGCAATCTGTTATTACCCATGTTATGACAGTTGCGGCAAACTCTTATTTCTTGCCAGTTTGTCTAATTGGAAATTACTATTTGCCAATTAACCAAATAGTCAGAAAAATCTTTTATCCATACACTATGGTCATGTGAAAAGATAACTAGGGTGGAAACTAGGCATTTCCACTACATTATAAAATCGTGGGAATTGAATAAAAAACTTGATGTAATTGCAGCAATGATCTTTTCACATCAGTTTTGCCATGGAAAAAAACTTTTTGCAGTTTAGTTATACCTACAAAGTGGTGGGAAAAGCATTTTCTTAATGATAACCTACTGCCGTCTAAATTAGATGGAGGTCTATACGTTTTTTCCACGAAATGGGAATATGGGAAAACCCTATTTTGTTACCTATGGGAATAACATGTTTTAAGGAAAAGAACCCATTATACAGATCATAGAAACCATCATCTATTTCGACCAATTCACAAAATCCTATAAACCGACTCACTGTTATCCCAACTCAGAATCCAAGGATTTCCCTCAAGGCCATACCACACATACAAGTGAAAACACAAGAAGTTGGTCTAATATTTAGTGTATTCATGAGACTTGCTCAATCTCAAAAGCAAGGTTGACAACACAATTTAATAAGATCAGAATCAATCAAGAAGGTCTAACAATATTTAAGGATGCGACATGAGACACTGATAAAAACACCTCCAATTAAAGGAGACAGATGACCATCTTGTATTAGCACATTACCAAGTTATGCTAATTTTCATATTCCTGTATTTTTATTCATATATTTGATTGAGCTGAAATATTGCATATTTTAGTTATTTAAAACCAATGTATTTTAAATTCTTCGTGACATTATTATTGGTTTTAGATGGAAAAATGGTTAATAAGAATAAATATGAGTTGTGATTTTTAAATAATTAATATCATGTTTATGCTTAATTTTACAATTATGACATAATTATGCAATAATTCTTGACATGCACATTCATCACCATACCTCTCTTCATGTTGTATCAAGGTTCCACTTCAAAATCAGCAATACGTGGGGAGGAAAGCACATTCACATGGATTATTAAAGATGCTATGCATCTTGGCAAGAAGAAGCAATACGTGGGGAGGAAAGCACATTCACATGGACTAAGCAACATGTGGGGACATTGGTATTTTTTATTGACAAAAGATGAAATGGTGGGAAACATATGGACCCATTGTATTAATTGTTTTGGACAATAGAATTGCATTTTCAAGAGGAAAGACACGCAATAAGCCATTTGGTGTGGGGAGGAAAGTCAATTGTGATGTGCATGATAATCATTAATGAGAAGTGATCCCTTTCCCCACTACCTCTTCCATTCACACTCCCACCTACTCAACCCAATAAGTGGTCCCTTTCTCCACTCAAATAAATCCACCGATTCCCTTCCAACCCATGGAAAAGTACCTCTTTTGTCTTCCAAGTGGCTGCATATCACATGAATTTAATCCATTCACATGGCAACAATCTCACATGGCAAGTTGGATCCCACGGAAGAAATGAAGGGAAAGCCGATTGTGATGTGCATGGTGATTGAATAAAAAAAAAAAGGAATCATTGAGGAGCTAAAAGTTGTTGGCTGAAACATGGTGATCCAAATGAAGAGGAAGTTGATGCATATGAGTTGGCTGAAACATGTGCAAGGTTGGAAGCTGAGAAATTGGCATAATTAAAGGGAAGTTGTTGGCTGAAACATGATCCCATTAAAGTGAAGAGAACTGGTGTATTTGAGTTGAATAAACATGTAAAAAGTTGGAAAGTGGTCTGGTTATTAAATGAAGAAAAAGATGGTCCATTTGAGCTGCATAATCACATGGGAGAGGCTGGAAATCAATGGGCTGAAAGTCATTGAAGGCTGCTGCCTCTCCACCGAATTTGACATTGAAGAAGTAGGCTGCCTCTCCACCGAATTTGACATAGAAGTTGTTGAACTCAAGGTTTCAAGTTTCATGTGATTTTAAATCTACACATGGATTTTGATGATAACAAATGAATTTAAAGAATAAAGGAGTTTCAAGCTCAAGTTGTTCACATAATGGAATCAAGCACATCAAAGAACCAAGCATGAGCAAGATAGAAACAAGTTCACATTAAAGTTATAGAGTAATGTTGTAAATCTCTTAAAATTCGAAATTAGGATTAATGCTCAAAATTAATATTTTATCATAAAGCATTAAAATACATTTTCCACATGTGCATGAATTGTTTTTGAAAATTAAATTTGAAAATTTTGAAAGATGATTGATTGTCATCTTTTGCATGTGCATGCCTTGATTAAAGGGTTGAACTTTGAAAATATTAAAGATGATTGATTGTCATCTTTCACATGTACATGTTTTATTTGAATATTTTCAAAAGTGATTGATACTTTTTTAGACTTATACAAAAAGTAAAAGATTAGGTTTGAATTTTTTGAAAAGGAAAGTGTGCTCCTTTTGTCATATGCAAAAAGTAAAAGATTAGGTTTGATTTTTTTGAAAAAGTGAATGATGTTGTCTTTGACAATTGAAAAAGAAGAAACTTTTTATTTGAATTTTTTGAAAAAATGAATGATGTTGTCTTTGACATGTGAATCTTTTTAAATTTGAATATGAAGTCTCATATGCCTATAAATAGATCATTTGAGAGCTTCACATTTACAACACCAAGAGCATACAATATTCATTCAAAGCTTTCATTCTCTCTTTTCTAAGCATTGAGCCTTAATCCTTGTTCATTTTGAGAGATATAGTTTGCGCTGTATTGTTCTTATTTCGCTCATTGAGGAGTGTTTTCTGATAATCTACCCACTATCAGCTTTTGTATCAGAAAAAGGGTGTGTATAACCCTTGTGCATGTAGAAAATATTCTACACGGGGAATAGTTGAATCACCACGTGTAAGGTGATTGCAAGTGTAGAGGGTGTTCTACACGGATCCTTTGTAGCGGTGTTGTTCAAAGGTGTAATAGGTTTCTATCTCCACCTGAAAGAGGTTGAATAGTGAATTTGGAAATCCTCAAGGGGTAGCTTGAGGCGAGGACGTAGGCAGTGGGGCCGAACCTCGTTAACATACTGAGTTTGCTTCTCTCTTACCCTTACTCTTTATATTTATTGTCATTTCATATTTTGTTTATATTTTATATTATATATTTGATTTATAATTGTTATTTTTTTAATACAACTCAATTCACCCCCCCACTTGTGTTAGTCATCTGGGCAACAATTGGTATCAGAGTTAAGAGCTCTATTATAAGATTAACTATATTTTGAGTTAAGATCTTATAGCTAACATTGTAGCTTCATTTGGTGAAGGTCAATCTAGCAGTCGGCCTCCACTCTTTTGTGGAGATAATTACTCATTCTGAAAAGTTAGAATGAGGATATTTTTTCAAGCTCAAGGTAGAGAAATCTGGAAATGTATTGTAAATGGACCTTATATTCCAACAAAAGTGGTTGATGGAGTAAAGGTCAAAAAGGAAGAAGAAGAGTTTGATCGTGAAGACGATAGACTTTATACTTTAAATTTAACTGCTATGAATTTATTATATAATGCTCTTAATGGAAATGAATTTAATAGAATAATGAATTGCGCTACGGCAAAAGAAATTTGGGATAATTTGGAAGTTACTTATGAAGGAACTTCGCAAGTCAAGGAATCAAAAATTTATATTCTTACTCATGAATATGAAATGTTTAAGATGAATGATGATGAATCTATTTCTAGTATGCACACTCGTTTTACTAATATCATAAACAGCTTGACAGCTCTTGGCAAAATTTATTCCAAGGTGGAGATATTAAGAAAAATTCTCAACTCTTTACCAAAACGTTGGGAATCAAAAGTTACAGCGATTCTTGAAGCTAGAGACCTCAAGAAGCTCGAAGTCAATGAACTCATCGGATCACTTATCACCCATGAGTAAACATTGAAAAGAGGAGAAGAAGAAGGAAAGCCAAAGAAGAGCTTAGCACTTAAAGCTGTTCCTCATGAAAGTGAAAGTGATGAAGATGAGGAAAATGAAGATAAAGATGAAGAAGTTGCGATGATAACAAGAAGAATTCAGAGGTTCTTGAAGAAAAATAGAACTCCTCTGAGCAAATCCTTCAAAAAGTTTTCCAAGAAAGATTCAGGTAAATATGATACTTTAATTTGTTATAAATGCAATAAACCTGGTCATATCAAGTCAGATTGTCCTCTACTAAAGAAAGATCGAAACAAGGACAAGAAAGCAATGAAAGCTACATGGGATGATGATTCAAGTAACTCGGATAATGAAGCAAGCAATGAAGAATCAGCAAATCTTTGTCTTATGGCTAAAGATGACATTGAGGTAACAAATCTTGATAATATTGAAGATCCTTCATATGAAGAATTGCAAAATGTTTTAGAAGAGGTATATGAGGAATTTGAAAAATTGGGTATCAAGTATACTGCTTTGAAAAAGAAAAATTCTTCTTTAACAAACGAAATTGAAATTTTAAGAAAAGAAAGTATCATTTTGAAAGATGAAAATCTTGAATTGAATAAGAAGAAAACCGATTTAGAAAATATTGTTGAAAACTTTACGAATGGAAAAAGAAATTTTGAAAAACTTCTTGGTAGTCAAAGATGTGTTTTTGACAAGGCAGGTTTGGGATATATGCCAAAACAAAAGTACAAACCTTATAAAAATTTCTTTGATAATCATTCTACATCAAAGACTAATATTCAAAATTCTTTTCATAAAAATAATTTTGTCAAAAAAGGATATTATTATAATCATTCAAGTTTTTTATATATGTCACATGCCATTTGCAATTTTTGTAATAGAAATGGTCATAATTATCATACTTATCCTATTAGAAGAAATCATACAATGACTATTAGGGCCATATGGGTACCTAAAAATCTTGTTTCTTTTAATACTAATAAATAAAGGACCCAAAGAACTTGGGTACCAAGAAAAATCATTTTAATTGTTTTTATAGGTATGCATGAAGTCTTCCACAAGTAAAAACAAATGGTTTTTAGATAGTGGATGTTCAAGACACATAACGGGAGACAAGACTAAGTTCTTTGATCTTAGATCTAAAGAAGAAGGGCACGTGACATTTGGAGACAACTCAAAAGGGAAGATCGTGGGAGTAGGTAAAATTGGTAATGAATCTTCTCTCATAATTGAAAATGTTCTACTTGTTGAAGGTTTAAAACATAATTTTTTGAGCATAAGTCAATTATGTGATAAAGGATTTACAGTTACTTTCAAAATGGATAAATGCATTATCTTGAATGATCATGATTGTAATATTTATTTTATTGCTTTTAGAAACAATAATGTTTATACAATCGATTTTGAAGAAATTACCTCACAAGATGCTATTTACTTTTCAGCTCAAAATGAAACTAGTTGGCTATGGCATAGAAGATTAGGTCATGCCAATATGGAACTTATTTCCAAACTTTCAAAAAATGATCTTGTGAGAGGTTTACCAAAAATAAATTTTCTTAAAGACAAAATTTGTGATGCATGTCAATTTGGTAAACAAACAAAAACTTCTTTTAAAACTAAGAAACATATTTCCACTACTAGACCATTGCAACTGATACACATGGATCTTTTTGGACCAAATAGAGTTGTAAGTTTAGGAGGAAAATATTATGCATTTGTTATTGTTGATGATTTCTCTAGATATACTTGGGTCATCTTTCTTACTCATAAAGATAAGGCACATAATGCATTTACCAAGTTATGTAAGAGAATTCAAAATGAAAAGGGCTATACTATTTCAAGTATCCGAAGTGATAGGGGAAAAGAGTTTGTTAATAAAAATATTGAAACATTTTGCGATGAAAACGGTTTTGTGCATAATTTTTCTGCTCCTTGAACTCCTCAACAAAATGGGGTAGTAGAGAGGAAAAATAGATCTCTTCAAGAGATGGCAAGAACAATGCTCAATGAGAACAACTTGCCTAGTTATTTTTGGGCTGAAGCGGTAAGTACTGCATGTTATGTTATAAATAGAGTTATGCTAAGGTCTAAGTTAGATAAAACCCCCTATGAGTTTTGGAATGAGAAAAAGCCCAACATTGGTTACTTTCATGTATTTGGATGCAAATGTTTTATTTTGAATGATAGGGATAATTTAGGCAAATTTGATGCAAAATCTGATGAATGTATCTTTCTCGGGTATTCTACTAATAGTAAAGCTTATAGAGTATTCAATAAAAGGACTTTGACTGTACAAGAATCTATGCATGTAGTATTTGATGAATCTAATTCTTCACTCTCCAAGAAATCTATTGATGAAGAAACAGGAGGTATAAATAATACGGAAAGTCTCAATCTCAACAAAGAGAAAAAAATAGAGGAAGTTCAACATGGAGCCATCAGGAAAGATCATCAAAATTTAATACAAGATGCAACCGAACAGTGGAAATTTGTGAAAGATCATCCAGTGGAACAAATTTTGGGAGAACCTTCACAAGGTGTAAGTACTCGATCATCTCTTAGAAATATTTGCAATCATATTGCTTTTCTATCTTAAATTGAACCCAAAAATATTGATGATGCACTTCTTGATGAATCTTGGATTCTAGCTATGCAAGAAGAGTTGAATCAATTTGAAAGAAATGATGTTTGGACACTTGTTCCTAGACCCAAAAATCATACTATTATTGGAACAAAATGGGTTTTTAGAAATAAGAAAGATGAGTCCGGAGTCATTACTAGAAATAAGGCTCGACTTGTAGCCCAAGGTTTTAATCAAGAAGAAGGAATCGATTATGATGAGACATATGCACCTGTCGCAAGATTAGAAGTTATTCGAATGCTACTTGCATATGCTTGTTATAAAGATTTCAAACTTTTTCAAATGGATGTTAAAAGTGCTTTCTTAAATGGTTTTATAAATGAAGAGGTATATATTGAGCAACCTCCAGGTTTTGAAAATCATATTTCCCCAAATCATGTTTTCAAACTCACAAAAGCACTATATGGACTTAAACAAGCTCCTAGAGCTTGGTACGAAAGACTTAGTGGTTTCTTGATTGAAAAAGGTTTTTCAAGAGGAAAAATTGACACAACTCTTTTCATTAAATATGAAAATGATGATATTTTTTTGATTCAGATTTTGTTGATGATATAATATTCGGTGCTACTAATGAAAATATGTGTCAAGTTTTTGTTAAGACTATGTAGGAAGAATTTGAGATGAGCATGATGTGAGAACTTACATTCTTTCTCGGATTGCAAATTAAGCAAGCAAAAAGTGGGACATTCATCAATCAATCAAAATATATTAAGGAATTACTGAAAAACTTTTGGGATGGAAAATGCTAAGGAAATTGGAACACCAATGAGTCCATCAACTAAACTTGATAAAGATGAATCCGGTAAGCTAGTTGACTCGAAGATATATCGAGGTATGATTGGTAGCTTATTATATTTAACAGCCAGTAGACCAGATATTATGTTTAGTGTGTGCTTATGTGCACGCTTTCAATCATCTCCAAAAGAATCACATTTAATTACAGTTAAGCGCATTCTTAGATATCTTAGTGGTACAATTAACCTAGGGTTATGGTACCCTAAGCACACATCTTTCGATCTAATTAACTACACAGATGCAGATTATGCTGGCTGTAAAATAGATCGAAAAAGCACTAGTGGAGCATGCCATTTCTTAGGTCATGCATTAGTTTCCTGGTTTAGTAAAAAATAAAATTCTGTTGCACTATCTACTGCTGAGGCAGAATATGTTGCTGCGGGTAGTTGTTGTGCTCAAGTTCTCTACATGAAGCAACAACTTGAAGATTTTAAACTCAAGTATAATCACATTCCAATCAAATGTGATAATACAAGTGCTATAAATCTTTCAAAGAACCCAATACAACATTCTAGAACTAAGCATATTGAAATAAGATATCATTTTCTTCGAGATCATGTGCAGAAATGCGATATAGTACTAGAATTCACAAACACACACGATCAGTTAGCAGATATTTTCACAAAGCCTTTACCAGAAGATAGATTATGTATGATCAGAAGAGAAATAGGTATGATGCATGTTATGAATATCTCTTAAAAGATAGACTAGAGTCAATAAAAATAGAGATAGATTTTTTAAATACTTTTACATAAACTTGAGATTCTTAGCCTCATGTTTGAGATGCTCATTCTCTTCATACAATATCATGTCATTCTTATCCATGGGAACCGGCAAGCGGAATGGAGAATCTAATAAAGATTTCAACTGTTTATTCTTCTGCCGAATGATTCCTTCTCTTGTGTGAGACTCTTGAACAATTCGTTGAAGTACAATAATTTGTTCTTTGAGCTTTTCAACTTTATGATTTTTAGCTTGTAGCCGCTGAGAAAAAATAACAATAGAGGAAGAGTAGCGAGTCCCAAGACTCACCAAATCATAAATAGCATCAGAATCTGACTTATTAGTCAGATTATTATTTTCTTGCTGCAACATGGCACCAATGGCAGCTGCAGAAAGGACAGGAGGTTGAGATGCAGAATTCCTCATGGATGGATCTAGAGAAATGTTAGAAGAATGAGCCATTGAGAAAAGAATAGAAGGCTTAAAACGAGAATGTTGAAGGAATGCAGATGAGTTATAGATATGAGAAGAAAACTTAATGCAGATTAGATGAACTTCAGGACTGATTTTATAGAGATAGCATAAAGAATAAGACAAACTATTGTCTCTTCAAATCTTATTTAGTCAAAAGAAATACAAGATATGCTGGACACACATTGTCAAAAGTTTTCTTACTAACCCAGCGAGATTAACAGTAGATTGTCCCTATTTTTCTAGTAAATGATGAACCTCTGCTGTTATCTGCCGATGTTGATCTTGTATCTGAACCCTTTCTTGTTCCAGCTCCTCTATTCGTGGTTGCAGATCATGAGCATACCAATCTGCAAATTTTTTCAACTCTTGATTTTCTTGCTTTAGCCTTTTATTCTCACTATCCTTATTAGCAAGCTTCTGTCGTAACTCAGATATTTGCATGTTAAGATGATCAATCTCACTCACCCTCGCCATTAACCTTCGAGACAAGATCGTAACAGAGGCAGCATATTGACTACTGAGCATTCTTGATTCGGCAATAATCTCAGAATCAGCCTTACTAGAAAAATGGTTCACTGCTCCTATCATGGTATTGACGGCCTCAGGAGAGAAGATTGATGATTGATGCGTCAAGGGTTCCTGATTCAAGTCTGGAACATTAGTGGAAGAGAATTGCTCAGCCATTCTATCGTTGTGGAAAAACAGAACTCAGGTCAAGAAGCGATTATTTTTCTGGCATCCGATAGATGAAAATGATCATTTTTTTATAGAAACTCGGAGCCTTCAATCCCGTTTGTCAACAACATCAGGCGATTGTTTAAATCTTCAGCCGTATTAAATTCATAGAGTTAGGCCTCGAGGCTTTGCAACACTTGTCGGGTCACGGACGGCTCCATTTTTCAACTATCTACAGTGACTATTAAACGCATCGTTTTCTTTTGTCCATTTATTTGCTGCCGATCCTTTTTAATGATGCCAAAAGGGAGAGAAGTTTTAGACTAGAACATTAACATTGTTTAAATTGCTAAACTTGTTATATATGCTTGAAATTATATTTACACTTTTGCTTGAAAAACTAACGCATATTTTCAGGGGGAGTTTAAGTATTAATACAGGTTTCAAGTTCTATCAAGTATTTGTCATCATCAAAAAGGGGGAGATTGTTGAACTCAAGGTTTCAAGTTTCATGTGATTATAAATCTACACATGGATTTTGATGATAACAAATGAATTTAAAGAATAAAGGAGTTTCAAGCTCAAGTTGTTCACACAATGGAATCAAGCACATCAAAGAACCAAGCACGAGCAAGAAGGAAACAAGTTCACATTAAAGTTATAGAGTAATGTTGTAAATCTCTTAAAATTCGAAATTAGGATTAATGCTCAAAATTAATATTTTATCATAAAACATTAAAATACATTTTCCACATGTGCATGAATTTTTTTTGAAAATTAAATTTGAAAATTTTGAAAGATGATTGATTGTCATCTTTTGCATGTGCATGCCTTGATTAAAGGGTTAAACTTTGAAAATATTAAAGATGATTGATTGTCATCTTTCACATGTGAATGTTTTATTTGAATATTTTCAAAAGTGATTGATGCTTTTTTAGACTTATACAAAAAGTAAAAGATTAGGTTTGAATTTTTTGAAAAGGAAAGTGTGCTCCTTTTGTCATATGCAAAAAGTAAAAGATTAGGTTTGATTTTTTTGAAAAAGTGAATGATGTTGTCTTTGACAATTGAAAAAGAAGAAACTTTTTATTTGAATTTTTTGAAAAAATGAATGATGTTGTCTTTGACATGTGAATCTTTTTAAATTTGAATATGAAGTCTCATATGCCTATAAATAGATCATTTGAGAGCTTCACATTTACAACACCAAGAGCGTACAACATTCATTCAAAGCTTTCATTCTCTCTTCTCTAAGCATTGAGCCTTAATCCTTGTTCATTTTGAGAGATATAGTTTGCGTTGTATTGTTCTTATTTCACTCATTGAGAAGTGTTTTCTGATAACCTACCCACAATCAGCTTTTGTATCAGAAAAAGGGTGTGTATAACCCTTGTGCGTGTAGAAAATATTCTACACGGGGAATAGTTGAATCACCACGTGTAAGGTGATTGCAAGTGTAGAGGGTGTTCTACACGGATCCTTTGTAGCGGTGTTGTTAAAAGGTGTAATAGGTTTCTATCTCCACCTGAAGGAGGTTGAATAGTGAATTTAGGAATCCTCAAGGGGTAGCTTGAGGCGAGGACGTAGGCAGTGGGGTCGAACCTCGTTAACATACTGAGTTTGCTTCTCTCTTAACCTTACTCTTTATATTTATTGTCATTTCATATTTTGTTTATATTTTATATTATATATTTGATTTATAATTGTTATTTTTTTAATACAACTCAATTCACCCCCCTCTTGTGTTGGTCATCTGGGCAACAGAAGTCATTAAAGGCTGCCTCCTTTCCACCGAATGGGACAATATTGGAGAAGGAAGACAGCTGGATGGTTGAGGCACACGGCTATAAAAAGACCTTAGAGAACAAAGAAAAAAAAAAGGGAGGGGGCTGAAATGCTTTGGTGCATGTTCGGCAGTTTTTTTTAAGGCTGAAATACTTTGTTGTTTTGGGGGTTTTTTTTTATTAAGTATGCTAAGAATTGTTCTAGAATTTTATTTCATTAAGTGTAATATCTTAATTTCTTGCAAGTGTGCTAGTTGGTTTCATGCAACAAAAGAATTGTTTTAGAAGTTTTAATTAAGTGTGCTAGTTGGTTTCATGCAACAAAAGAATTGTTTTAGAAGTTTTAATTAAATGTGCTAGTTGGTTTCATGCAACAAAAGAATTGTTTTAGAAGTTTTCATTAAGTGTGCTAGTTTAATTTATTGCAAGAAGGGTTCGGTTGAGAGCTTTTGTTTTTGATTTTTCTGAAACATCATACGTGGGGAGTAGATGAGTTGTTCTAAAGTTTTCATTAAAGGTTTAGAGATTAATTTTCAAGAGTGATACGTGAGAAGTTGGTTCTTTTTGCTTTGGATTTCAATTGAATGGTGAAGGGGAGTTTTCGTCTAGACTTTTCATTCTCTATTTTTATTTAACTTCAGTTTAAAGTTCATGGAATAATTTTGAGATTTTTTGGCTTAGAAGTTTGGACAATTTATTTGCTATTTACTTATTTCTTGTTATTTATTTTTCTCACTTCTTTAAGTTTTCATTTAATAGTATTGATTACAATTGTTATGAATTAATTTTGATAATTTGTGATTTGAATACAAGGATGAATTCTAGAATCTTGGTTTTAGGACTTTTCAATTTTCAGTTTGTATTTTATCAATTATTTTCTAATCTAGTTTAATCTTAGCTTAGTTTTATTAATTTCTTAGTACAATTGCATATTAGATTGATTAAAGTTTAAATAGGACTTAAATAATTTCAGTTTCATTGTTTAATTGTTAGATTAATTAAGATTGTTCAGTTTAGTTGACTCTTTGATTAATAATTTCAATTTGTTAGTCTTTTACATTTCATTTTGACACTCAAAAATCTAAAAATATGAATCTAGTCCATGACTAGTGCCCTTTTTCATTCTTGTTGCGCTCTTCCATCCATTGCACATACCATCATTTTTATTTTTCTTTTTGTGATTATTTTCACCATTTTAAACGAGTTTGATTTTAAGTAACTTTTATAGAGGAGACGATCTAGGAATTTATTCCTAATTATTACACGACATCCTCCTGCACTTGGGATAGCCTTTGTGCTACTCATTTTTGAGTGAGTCAAGTTTTTGGCGCCGTTGTTGGTGAATGTAGTTTAACTTGAATTTAAACTTGATATTATTATTATTATTATTATTGTTATTTGCTTCTCTAAACTGATGTTTCATGTCATGGGTTTCAAATAGGTTGCTTAGAGTCACATCGAGTTTTGAGAGTAGTATACACAGCTTGGAGATAGATAGCTCGTCTGTCTTTTCTTTGAGTGAGCCAGGTGACGAAATTGAAATTGAACCAGAAAACATGGCTGCACTTGCACCACACACTCTTAAGGACTTTTTGCAACCCACTCGTACCACTACACCTTCATGCATTGTTTTACCAGAAAATGCACCTAATTTCTCTATTAAGTATGGCATGATGTCAGTGATACCTTAGTTCTACGAGATGGATTCTGAGAGTCCTTACCAGCACTTGATAGATTTTGAGTTGGCTTGTGCTACTTTTATCACTAGGGCTGTTACTGATGAATTCATTAGACTTCATTTATTTCCTTTCTCTTTAAAGGATAAAGAGAAGATTTGGTTTAACTCTTTGAGACCTAATTCTATTTCTAGTTGGTCTGATATGCAGCGTGAATTTTTACAAAAATTTTTTCCTTTCCAGAGAACTCAGTTTTTGCAAGAGCAAATCAGCCAGTTCAATCAGAGACCTGATGAGACCTTTCAGGCCAGTTGGGAAAAATTTAAGGATTTGATGAACATTTGATAGGTTTTGAATCTTGGAGGTTGGTGAGCTATTTTTACACTGGTCTCACTTCAGAATGCAAGCAGTTTGTTCAGACAATATGTAATGGGGAGTTCTTTAGCAAGGAACCTGATGAAGCACTATCATTTTTTTACTATCTTGCTGAGAGTGCACAACAGTGGAACACCCGTACTGATCGAGTGTCGTTAACAGCACAGCCAGCAAGGGCTATTTCTGGAGGAGGCAGATATGAGCTTAAGGAAGACACCGATGTTCAAGCTCGAATAACTGCTTTAACCAGAAGACTGGAGGTCATGGAACTGGAAAAAGTGAAGGCTGTGAAAGTAGTAGAGGCATGTTCTATATGTGCTGATTTAAACCATAAGACCCCAGACTGCCCAATTATGCCAGTATTTCAAGAAAGTGGGTCTGAGCAGATGCAATCAGCTAACTGGATTAACAGAGCACAGAATCAACCTTTCTCCAACACATATAATCCGGGGTGGAGGAATCACCCAAATGTTTCATGGAGAAATGATCAGCCTGGCTGGTCTCCACCATCTCAACAGCATCCATTTCATCAGGGTGCTCCTCAGCACCAGTATCAACTATATCAGAGTTCTCAGAGCTATCCTTTTGTGGCTCCTCCTGGATTTCAGACTCATGTATCTGCTCAGAGTTCTCAGCATCAATCATCTGCAAAGAAGTCTCTAGATGATAGTATGGCACAGATGGCCAATACACTTCAGCAATTCATGCAGATTCAAGCTACCACAAACAATCAGAACACTCAGGCCATAAATGAGTTGCGTGGCACTGTTAATAAGATGAGCACGACCTTGAGCACTCTAGAGAAGGGAAACTTTCCAGCACAACCTCAGCCTAATCCTCAAGTATACAGACAACAACAACATCAAGTGCATAATGTCTCAGGGGATGTTATTAAGATAGCGAAAGCTGTTCTTACTTTGAGAAGTGGGAAGGAAGTTCCCCGACCTGAGATGACTATAGACATAGAGGTAGTTGTTCCTACACCTAAAGATGCAGCAGAGACGGATGAAGTTGAAAAAGAACTAGAAGTAGTGAGACCAGAACTAAAGAAGCCTATGACTGTAGATGTTGAAACTAGTAAGGGGTACCAACCTGTGGTTCCCTATCCTCAGAGATTGGCAGCTGGCCAAAAGAACAAGTATCACATAGAGATTCAAGAGATTTTCAAGTAAGTGAAGATCAATATTCCACTCTTGGATGCCATACAACAAGTGTCTTCATATGCAAAATTTTTAAAGGACTTGTACACAGTGAAGAGGAAGCTAAATGTGAAGAAGAAAGCTTTCCTAACGGAGCAAGTTAGTGCATTGATATTGAGCGAGACTCCTCAGAAGTTTGGAGATCCCGGCTCTCCCAACATTTCCATTATGATTGGTGAATCACGCATTGGGAGAGCTTTACTTGATTTGGAAGTAGTGTGAACTTGCTACCGTTCTCAGTATATGAGCAGTTGGGATTGGGTGAGCTAAAAAAGACCTCCATCATGCTACAGTTGGCTGACAGATTAGTTAAGGTACCGAGGGGTATTGTAGAGGACGTGTTGGTCCAGGTGGACAAATTCTACTACTCAGTAGATTTTGTGGTTCTTGATATGCAGCAACCGGTCTCCACTATTTACCAAGCTCCTGTCATCCTAGGAAGACCATTTTTAGCTACATCAAATGCATTGATCAATTGCAGAAGTGGAGTTTTGAAGCTTACCTTTGGAAACATGGCACTTGAGTTGAACGTTTTCAACGCTTGCAAGATGCCAGCACATTTTGATGACATAATTGATTTGAATGCTGTGGAGAGTTTGACACCAACAGATTTTATTTGCTCAACTTCTCCCTTATCTGATGATGATTATATTTTTTAGACACCTCAATTTTTACTTGATGAGAAAATTGATCATATCAATGAAGATGACTTTGATTTTTTTGATTGTTTTGCAGATTCTTCTTTACCACTTGAAGTACAATTTGCGGGAGCAAGATGGAAACCCCAGTTTGAAGCTCTACCACCACCAGACATGCTTAAATCTTCAGAGGAAGAAGTTCCCCAGTTGGAGCTGAAACCACTTCCTCAAGATTTAAAGTATGTGTTTCTTGGTCCTGAAGAAGTCACTTTTCCGGTGGTGATTTCCTCAAAGCTAAATCAGAAGGATGAAGCCCAGTTGATTGAAGTATTAAGGAAGCATCGAGGCGCAATTGGTTGGATAATAGCCGACATCAAAGGCATTGATGCCGCTGTATGTACCCACAGAATCCATCTTGAAGATGATGCTAGACTAGTTCGTGATGCTCAACGTAGGCTCAATCCTACCATGAAGGAAGTTGTGAAAGAGGAAGTGCTTAAACTACTCGCAGTAGGTATCATTTACCCTATCTCAGACAATAAATGGGTAAGTCCAACTCAAGTGGTACCAAAAAAATCTGGTTTGACTGTTGTAAAAAATGATAAAAATGAGTTGATTCCAACTAGAATGATTACTGGCTGGATAATGTGCATTGATTATAGAAAACTTAATTCAGCCAGTAGGAAGGATCATTTTCCTTTACCATTCCTGGATCAAATTTAAGAAAGAGTAGCTGGCAATGCATATTATTGTTTCTTGGAAAGATATTCTGGTTATTATCAAATTGCTGTAGCGCCTGAGGATTAAGAGAAAACCACTTTCACCTGTCCTTTTGGCACTTTTGCTTTTACTAGAATGCCTTTTGGTTTGTGTAATGCTCCAGCTACTTTTCAGAGATGCATGATGAGTATTTTTTCTGACATGATTGATGATATTTGTGAAATATTCATGGATGATTTCTCTGTTTTTGGAAAATCCTTTGATAGCTGTTTGCATAATTTGGCACGTATTCTCCAGAGATGTGAGGAAAAAAATATTTTACTTAATTGGGAGAAATGCCAATTTATGGTTACTCAGGGTATTGTCTTGGGACATATTGTTTTTTCTGAGGGTATAAAGGTCGACAAAGCAAAGATTGAATTAATATCTAAACTTCCTATTCCTAGGACGGTTAGGGATATTCGTTCTTTTCTTGGTCATGCTGGCTTTTATAGGCGGTTTATTCAAGGGTTTAGTTCTATTGTAAAACCTTTGTGCACTCTTTTACAAAATGATATTGAATTTGTTTGGACTGATGAGTGCTAAAAATCTTTTGACACCCTTAAGAAATCGTTTACCACTGCACCTATTGTGCAACCTCCACAGTGGGACCTTCCCTTTGAGATTATGACAGATGCTAGTGACTATGCCTTAGGAGCTGTTTTGGGGCAACGGGTGGATAATAGGCCATTTGTGATTTATTATGCTAGTAGAACCTTGAATGATGCCTAGAAAAATTATACCACTACTGAAAAAGAATTGCTTGCAGTGGTTTTTGCACTTGATAAATTTTGGACTTATATTCTTGGTTCTCCTGTTACTATTTTCACTGACCACTCTGCTCTTAAGTATTTGTTGGCTAAGAAAGATGCAAAACCACGCTTGATTCGCTGGATTCTATTACTTCAAGAGTTCAACATCAACATTAAGGACAAGAAAGGAGTTGAAAACGTGGTAGCTGACCACCTCTCTAGATTGTCATCATCTCCTTATTCAAATGTCAGCCTTCCTCTTGATGATAGTTTCCCGGATGAGCAGCTGTTTGTGATCAATAGAGCTCCCTGGTATGCTGACATAGTCAATTATCTGGTGACTGAGCAAATGCCTTCTGAATGGTCAACCCAAGATGAGCGTCGGTTTTTATCTGAGGTAAAACATTTCTACTTTGATGACCCTTATCTTTTCAAATATTGTTCGGACCAATTGATTTGGAGATGCATTCCTGATGATGAGTTTTCTTCAGTATTGAGATTTTGTCATATGGGTGCATGTGGTGGTCATTTTTCAACAAGGAAAATAGTGGCAAAAATTTTGCAAAGCGGTTTTTATTGGCCTTTCATGTTTAAGGACGCTTACAATTTTTGTAAAGCATGTGAGTCTTGTCAAAAGTTAGGAGCCATTAGCAAAAGAAACATGATGCCCCTTTCCCCCATTCTTACTTTAGAAATCTTTGATTGTTGGGTAATAGACTTCATGGGACCTTTTCTGATTTCCTTTGGGAACACATATATTTTATTGGCTATGGACTATGTTTCAAAGTGGGTTGAGGCCATCGCTTGCAAAACCAATGACCATCATGTTATACTAAAATTTTTACAATTTTTGTTTGCTTGATTTGGCATGCCCAAGGTTATCATTAGTGACGGGGGTTATCATTTTTGCAATAAACTATTTTCTACACTTGTAAAAAAATATGGTATCACACATCGAGTCTCCACCCCTTATCACCCCCAAACAAATGGGCAAGCTGAATTGGCAAATAGAGAAATAAAAATCATTCTGGAGAAAACGGTAAATCCTAATAGGAAAGATTGGTCAATTAAGCTTCTTGATACTTTGTGGGCCTATAGGACAGCTTTTAAAACTAATCTAGGAATGTCTCCTTATCGATTAGTTTATGGTAAAGCTTGTCATTTACCTGTTGATATTCAGCATCGAGCTTTGTGGGCCATAAAGCATGTTAACTTGTCACTTGATGAAACTTCAGGGTTGAGAAAATTGCAGATCAATGAATTGGATAAAATTCGACGGAATGCTTATAACAATGCTCAGCTAGCAAAGGAACGCATGAAAATTTTACATGATCAGAAAATTCATCCAAAGCATTTTACACTTGGTCAGGAAGTTCTTTTTTACAACTCTCGCTTGTACATTTTTCCTGGAAAGTTGAAATCCCGATAGAGTGGGCCATACATTATAAAGACCGTTCATCCTCATGGTACGGTAGACATTATCAATCCGAAGAATGGTAATAGCTTCACTGTCAACGAATAACGTCTAAAGTCATTTCTGAAGGTTTTTGACCCACATGAAGAGATCTTGCTTGTGTAAGACCCCAGGGAAGTGTTTTGATTTGCTTCTCATTCTTTACAGTTTTCTTTACTTGCTTTGTTTTTATTTGTTCTTTTGCTTTGATTTTATATTTTATGTTGTTTGTTTGTTTTGCTTGTTTTTTTCTGTGCACTTTGTTTTCTTTTATTCGACTCATTGAGGACTATGTCTCTCACTAGTTGGGGGTAGCATGTGTGCACAGTTTAAAAAAAATATAAATAAATAAATAAATAAGATTTGTGAAATTTGAGCATCTTGGTGGAGTAGTTGAGCAAGATCATTTGTGAAGATTTATTTTCAAGCTTAAACATAGAGCATGATTTTTGATGCATCATATTTTGTTGATATGTGGCTTGAAACACTGGGATGTTATGCTTATTGAGATGAAACTTGATAAAATTTTTGTAGAACGAAAGGTAAATTTTGAAGGACATTTTGCACATGCTTACGCTTGTAGTGTTCCTTATTTACCATTCATTGATTTAACACTGGAGAAGTAAACTGCAGAACTACCGAGCCATGCCAAAAAAAAAAAAAAAAAAGAAAAAAAAAGGAAAAGGATTTGAAAAGATTAGAATGAAAAGAAAAAAAAAAGAAAAAGAAAAAGAGAGAAAATGAATAAAGGCGACTTAGTGAACTTTCCTAAGTAAAAAGGGCTAGAAACAGTTACCCAAGACTTTGGGGGTTGAGTGTCCAACCTTTAAAAACAGAGCTGGCGTGAAAACTGCTAGTCCCTTGGGCTTTGAGGTAGTTAGAATCAGCAATGATTAATCTTAAAGTTGAAAAATCCTATGACAAATCATGGCTAGTAATAAGGAACGCACAGCCAGTTTAGCTCCACACACACATTTGAATTATGAGAAATGTGCCTTAATTCTATGTGAAAGATTGTTGAGATAGTCTTGATGGGTATAGCCCCAGGGGGTTGAGTGGTAACATGTCACTTTTGTGAGAATTCAAAATTATGTTTGATTGCTTTTGTTTGAATCTCGAGCTTTATGCAATGTTCATTTCAATTAATTTTCACTATTTTGCTCAAGGATTAGCAAAAAGCTAGTTGGGGGATGTGATTGAGCTGAAATACGTGGGGAGGAAAGCACATTCACATGGATTATTAAAGATGCTATGCATCTTGGCAAGAAGAAGCAATACTTGGGGAGGAAAGCACATTCACATGGACTAAGCAACATGTGGGGACATTGGTATTTTCTATTGACAAAAGATGAAATGGTGGGAAACATATGGACCCATTGTATTAATTCTTTTGGACAATAGAATTGCATTTTCAAGAGGAAAGGCACACACTAAGCCATTTGGTGTGGGGAGGAAAGTCAATTGTGATGTGCATGATAATCATTAATGAGAAGTGATCCCTTTCCCCACTACCTCTTCCATTCACACTCCCACTTACTCAACCCAATAACTGGTCCATTTCTCCACTCAAATAAATCCACCGATTCCCTTCCAACCCATGGAAAAGTACCTCTTTTGTCTTCCAAGTGGCTGCATATCACATGAATTTAATCCATTCACATGACAAACAACCTCACATGGCAAGTTGGATCCCACGGAAGAAATGAAGGGAAAGCCGATTGTGATGTGCATGGTGATTGAATAAAAAAAAAAAAAGGAATCATTGAGGAGCTGAAAGTTGTTGGCTGAAACATGGTGATCCAAATGAAGAGGAAGTTGATGCATATGAGTTGGCTGAAACATGTGCAAGGTTGGAAGCTGAGAAATCGGCATAATTAAAGGGAAGTTGTTGGCTAAAACATGATCCCATTAAAGTGAAGAGAACCGTGCATTTGAGCTGAATAAACATGTGAAAAGCTGGAAAGTGGTCCGGTTATTAAATGAAGAAAAAGATGGTCCATTTGAGCTGCATAATCACATGGGAGAGGCTGGAAATCAATGAGCTGGAAGTCATTGAAGGCTGCTGCCTCTCCACTGAATTTGACATTGAAGAAGTAGGCTGCCTCTCCACCGAATTTGACATAGAAGTCATTAAAGGCTGCTGCCTTTCCACCGAATTGGAAAATATTGGAGAAGGAAGACAGCTGGATGGTTGAGGCACACGACTATAAAAAGACCTTAGAGAACAAAGAAAAAAAAAAGGAGGGAGGGGGCTGAAATGCTTTGGTGCATGTTCGGCAGTTTTTTTTTAAGGCTGAAATACTTTGGTGTTTTGGAGTTTTTTTTATTAAGTATGCTAAGAATTGTTCTAGAATTTTATTTCATTAAGTGTAATACCTTAATTTCTTGCAAGTGTGCTAGTTAGTTTCATGCAACAAAAGAATTGTTTTAGAAGTTTTAATTAAGTGTGCTAGTTGGTTTCATGCAACAAAATAATTGTTTTAGAAGTTTTCATTAAGTGTGCTAGTTTAATTTATTGCAAGAAGGGTTCGGTTGAGAGCTTTTGTTTTTGATTTTTCTGAAACATCATACGTGGGGAGTAGAGGAGTTGTTCTAAAGTTTTCATTAAAGGTTTGGAGATTAATTTTCAAGAGTGATACGTGAGAAGTTGGTTCTTCTTGCTTTGGATTTCAATTGAATGGTGAAGGGGAGTTTTCGTCTAGACTTTTCATTCTCTATTTTTATTTAACTTCAGTTTAAAGTTTATGGAATAATTTTGAGATTTTTTGGCTTAGAAGTTTGGACAATTTATTTGCTATTTACTTATTTCGTGTTATTTATTTTTCTCACTTCTTTAAGTTTTCATTTAATAGTATTGATTACAATTGTTATGAATTAATTTTGATAATTTGTGATTTGAATACAAGGATAAATTCTAGAATCTTGGTTTTGGGACTTTTCAATTTTCAGTTTGTATTTTATCAATTACTTTCTAATCTAGTTTAATATTAACTTAGTTTTATTAATTTCTTAGTACAATTGCATATTAGATTGATTAAAGTTTAAATAGGACTTAAATAATTTCAGTTTCATTGTTTAATTGTTAGATTAATTAAGATTGTTCAGTTTAGTTGACTCTTTGATTAATAATTTCAATTTGTTAGTCTTTTACATTTCATTTCGACACTCAAAAATCTAAAAATATGAATCTAGTCCATGACTAGTGCCATTTTTCATTCTTGTTGCACTCTTCCATCCATTGCACATACCATCATTTTTATTTTTCTCTTTGTGAATATTTTCACCATTTTAAATGAGTTTGATTTTAAGTAACTTTCCCTGAGGAGACGATCTAGGAATTTATTCCTAATTATTACATGACATCCTCCTGCACTTGGGATAGCCTTTGTGCTACTTATTTTTGAATGAGTCAATATTCTGTAGACATATATATAGATATATATTTATATGGATGGGAGCTAGTAAGAGGTTTTGGAGAGGGAATTTGTGATGCATCTATATACCTAGCTAGCTATAGGTGGATGATTAAGCAGAAAACATGTGATTATACAATGTTCCACACTAGTGTTATGTGTACAATAGTACTGAACACGCAATTCTTGTTTCTTTTTATTAATGTGATGTAATTAGGTTGCTTTCATCTAGGACTATCCCTGATCTCTCTCCGTATCATAATTTTCTCTCTATTTTGTGAGAGTGGATATAATTTTAGGATGTGTAATTAATGTACTAGTTTTTTTAACACATTGTACAAAAGTTGAAATCTTGTACAAGATAATGTTTTCATTTTATCTTCTCGTGAGACATCTAAGATAAATTGCTTATCTATCTTAGATATAATTTTGCAGAAGAACCAATGAAAATGCGTGTGGTATTTACCATGCTGTTAAAATTTGTGGTTGTAAATAAAATATAAAGCAGAAATGACAGCTAACTAATCAGCACAAAGTCATCTGTCTAAATAGGGGGCAATGGGCTATAAACTATCTTTTGCAATTCTTGATTCATAGAAAAAATTACATTATACAGATTTGTCAGCAAAATATTATTAGAAACATACAGAAATCTTACACATGCATATCAAAGTCTAATACATTTTCCACAATCATACGACCAATAGAGAGAGAAAACGAAGGGAGAATAAAGAGAGGCTTACTGTGGCAAATGAGAGAGAGAGCGGATGCACCCACTACGACTTGTGGAGGTGGTTTTGGAGGCTAGGGCAATAAGTGGGAGAATGCCCACGAAATGGCTGACTCGGTGAGCCTCAGGGGGGTTGGGGCGGCGTGTATACTGGGTGTGGCAAAAATGGGGAGAGACGGTGCAGTCAAAAGGAGAGGAAATTAAAATAAACAAGTCGCAAGGTTGGGGGGGCTGGGGAAGGAAGTAAATGGCTAGGGAAGAAGGAAAGAAGAAAGGAAAGAAAAAAACGGAGAGGAGTATCGCAGGAATGAAAGAGGTTTTATTTATTACTTTTTACGGCAGTAAGTCTTCGTGGGAAAAGCTCAAGACATCTCATGGCAAATAATACTTACTCACGGCTGAGTGTATCTACAATCATGTGAGATTCTACGATGATGTATATATTTGGTGGGAAAAGGGGGTACTTCTGACGTTAAAAGTTTTAAGCCATGAAAACCAAGTATTATAGTGAATTTTTTTCCCGTTAGCTCAAATTGGTGGCAAGAAATAAATATATTCATGGCAAAACATCTATTTACCAGTAAATTATTTTCACCAATATGATCTCATGGTAAAAGGCACTTTTTGCTCCCACAAATACGTTTGGTGTATTCAATCCCACTGCCTACGTCCTCGCCTCAAGCTACCCCTTGAAGATCTCCAAATTCACTATTCAACCTCTTTCAGATGGAGATAGAAACCTATTATACCTCGTGAAGGTTCTCCTAACTAGAAAAGTAGTATGATTGTAAATATTTCTAAGAGATGACCGAGTACTTACACCTCGTGAAGGTTCTCCTAGAATTTGTTCCACTGGATGATCTTTCACAAATTTTCACTATTTGGTTGTATCTTGTATTAAAGTTTGATGATCTTTCCTAATGTCTCCATGTTGGACTTCCTCTATTGTGTTCTCTTTGTTGAGATTGAGACTTTCCGTGTTATTTATACCTCCTGTTTCTTCATCAATGGTTTTCTTGGAGAGTAGAGAATTAGATTCATCAAATACTATATACATAGATTCTTGTACAGTCAAAGTCTTTTTATTGAATATTCTATAAGCTTTACTATTAGTAGAATACCCTAGAAAGATACATTCATCTGATTTTACATAAAACTTGCCTAAATTATTCCTGTCATTCAAAATAAAACATTTGCATCCAAATGCATGAAAGTAATCAATGTTGAGCTTTTTCTCATTCCAAAGCTCATAGGGGGTTTTATTTAACTTAAACCTTAACATAACTCTATTTATAACATAACATGCATTATTTATCGTTTCGGCCCAAAAATAACTAGGCAAGCTGTTCTCATTGAGCATTGTTTTTGCCATCTCTTGAAGAGATCTATTTTTCCTCTCTACTATCCCATTTTGTTGAGGAGTTCGACGAGCAGAGAAATTATGTACAAAACCATTTTCATCACAAAAAATTTCAATATTTTTATTAACAAATTTTTTTCCCCTATCATTTCGGATACTTGAAATAGTATAGCCATTTTCATCTTGAATTCTCTTGCATAACTTGGTAAATGCATTATGTACCTCATCTTTATGAGTAAGAAAGATGACCCAAGTATATATAGAGAAATAATCAACAATAATAAATGTATAATATTTTCCTTCTAGACTTGCAACTCTATTTGGTCCAAAAAGATCCATATGTATTAGTTGCAGTGGTTTAGTAGTGGAAATATGTTTCTTGGTTTTAAATAAAAATTTTTTCTGTTTAACAAATTTACATGCATCACAAATTTTGTCTTTAAAAAAATTTACTTTTGGTAAATCTCTCACAAGATCATTTTTTGAAAGTTTGGAAAAAAGTTTCAAGTTGGCATGACTTAGTCTTCTATAGTTTCATTTTGAACTAAAAAACAAATAGTATCTTGTGAGGTAATTTCTTCAAAATCGATTTTATAAACATTGTTACTTCTAAAAACAATAAAACAAATATTACAATCATGATCATTCAAAATAATGCACTTATCCATTTTGAAAGTAACTGTAAATCCTTTATCACATAATTGAGTACTTATTCTCAAAAGATTATGTTTTAGACCTTTAACAAGTAGAACATCTTCAATTATGAGAGATGATTCATTACCAATTTTACCTATTCCCACGATCTTCCCTTTCGAGTTGTCTCCAAATGTCATGTATCCTTCTTCTTTATATTTAAGATCAAAGAACTTAGTCTTTTCTCCCGTCATGTGTTTTGAACATTCACTATCTAAAAACCATTTGTTTTTGCTTATGGAAGACTTCATGCATACCTATAAAAACAATTAAAATGATTTTTCTTAGTACCCAAATTCTTTGGGTCCTTTATTTATTAGTATTAGAAGAAACAAGATTTTTAAGTACCTATATGACCCTAATAGTCATTGTATGCTTTCTTCTAATAGGACAAGCATGATAATTACGACCATTTCTATTACAAAAATTGCAAATAGCATGTTGTTGTGAAAAACGATGACAATGAATTGAAAAATAACACCGAATGAGAAAACGATCACACACGCAATCACGCACGACACAAGATGTACGTGGTTCGGCAAATTGCCTACGTCCACGGGAGCTTCAGAGGATTTTTATTATTGAGGAATCACACTACAAGATGGGTCACAACACTGTTCGTCCACAGTGTTTTCGTAGCTGCTCTGTTACAGACTTAAGAGGCAAAAATCAGATTTATAGTTCAAACGGCGGAATCCCTAAATCGTATGTTCGCTCGAGCGGCGTGTCGAGCGCGCGTCGAGCGAACTTCCCTTCCGCATCCCGCTCGAGCCCACTGTCGAGCTGACGTCGAGCGTTCGACTCTGCCTGATTTCGCTCGAGCGGCCAATGCCTCCGCTCGAGCGAACTCCTCCTGCTCGAGCTCACTGTCGAGCCAACATCGAGCGTTCGACTCTGCCTGACTTCGCTCGAGCGGCCAATGCCTCCGCTCGAGCGGTGTGGACCAGACTCCACATTCCTCAACAATTCTCCCACTTGGAGACTGGTACACTCGCTGTATCTCCGTCTTCCTCAAACATGATATCCTCCACCTCTGCAACTCACTGCTCCTGTCTTCATTTTAGAAGACCAACTGAAGTTGCGCACAACTTCAGTTTCTCAAGCGTAACACCCTTTGTCAACATATCAGCAGGGTTCTTGCTTCCACATATCTTTTCAAGTAACAACTGTCCGTCATCTAACAATGACCGTATGAAGTGATACCTGATCTGAATGTGTTTGGTCCTGGAATGGAATGCTGGATTCTTGGCAAGGAATATGGCACTCTGACTATCACTGTGGAGAGTGCCTTTCTGATTCTTCTTACCCAATTCTTCCAAGAAGCCTTGTAGCCATACCATCTCCTTTGCAGCCTCTGACACTGCAATATACTCAGCTTCTGTTGTAGACAAAGAAACTGTTTTCTGTAAATTAGAACCCCATGACACTGCAGTACCACCAAGTGTATAAACAAAGCCCGTGGTACTCTTTCTACTGTCAATATCTCCAGCTAAATCAGCGTCAACATAGCCCTGCACCTCCAAGCTCTCTCCAGAGAAACATAAACAGGTTTCTGAGGAACCCTTTAGGTACCTCAAAATCCACTTCACTGCTTCCCAATGTTGCTTTCCTGGGTTACTCATGTATCTACTCACAACTCCCACTGCATGGGCAATATCCGGTCTTGTACAAACCATAGCATACATAAGTGAACCAATGGCTGAGGCATAAGGAACCTTACTCATGTAATCTCGTTCCTCCTCTGACTCTGGTGACTGATTCTTGCTGAGTCTGAAGTGACTTCCCAAGGGTGTGCCAACTGGTTTGGCCTTGTCCATATTGAACCTGCTGAGTACCTTTTTCACATACTCAGCCTGTGAGAGTCTCAACGTACCTCTGACTCTGTCTCTGACAATTCTCATGCCAAGGATTTGCTTTGCAGCTCCCAAATCCTTCATTGCAAAGTGCTCTGACATCTGCTTCTTCAGATTATTGATCTCATCAATACTAGCCCCTGCAATAAGCATGTCATCCACATACAATAGCAAAATAATATAAGAATTGTCAAAATGCCTGACATAACAACAGTGATCTGCCTGACATCTAATATACCCTGCACTGTGCATAAAGTTGTCAAATTTCTTGTACCACTGTCTAGGAGCTTGCTTCAGGCCATACAAGCTCTTCTTCAGCCTGCAAACTGAACCTTCCTTTCCCTGTACCACAAACCCCTCAGGCTGGTGCATGTAGATGTCTTCTTCAAGGTCTCCATGAAGAAAAGCTGTCTTCACATCTAACTGCTCAAGAAATAGATCTTCAGTGGCAACCATAGCCAGTACCATCCTGATAGTTGTGATCTTTACCACAGGAGAAAAGATCTCAGAGTAGTCAATACCCTGCTTCTGCTGAAAGCCTTTTACAACAAGTCTAGCCTTGTACCTCTTACTGCCATCATGCTCAGTTTTCACCCGGTACACCCACTGGTTGTGTAATGCCTTCTTCCCTGATGGAAGTTCTGTCAACTCCCATGTCTGATTCCCTAGCAAGGAATCCATCTCGTCTTTCATGGCCAGCTCCCACTTGCTAGAATTCTCATCTTGCAAGGTTTCTTCATAACTCTGCGGTTCTCCACCATCTGTCAACAGAATGTAATTCAAAGTAGGTGAGAAACGCTGTGGGGGACGTATAGTCCTAACTGACCTGCGAACTGCAACTGTAGGAGTAGACGGTTCTGAAACTGCCTGCGGAATAATAGGAATGGGTGTACTGGACCCACTCTCCCCGTCACTCTCATTTCTACACTGCACTGTGACCTCTGGTAGGTCATCCAATCCTACAAACTCGGACTCCTGAGGAGCTACTGCAGGAACTGTACTCGACTTATCCTTGTACATCATTTTCTCATTGAAAATCACATTCCTGCTTCTTATGATTTTCCGACCCTGATCATCCCAGAAACGATAGCCAAATGCCTCGTCTCCATAGCCAATGAAATAGCATTTCTTTGACTTAGCCTCAAGCTTACTGCGAGCATCAGAATCAACAAGCACATAAGAAAGACAACCAAAGGTTTTAAGGTGAGAAAACTTAACCTCTTTCCCGCTCCAAACCTCCTCAGGCAATCCATAATCCAGTGGAACTGATGGCCCTCTGTTTATCAAATAAACGGCAGTGCTGGCTGCATCTGCCCAGAAAGTGGGTGGTAGTCCAGCGTGCAACCTCATGCTTCTAGCACGCTCATTAATGGTCCTGTTCATACGCTCAGCAACTCCATTTTGCTGTGGTGTCCCAGGAATGGTCTTCTCCATTCTGATACCCTGAGCTGCACAGTACTCCTTGAACCCGCCATCAACATACTCACCACCATTGTCAGACCTCAAACACTTCAGTTTCAAGCCTGTCTCTGTCTCAACCATGGCTTTCCAAATTTTGAAAACATTAAATACTTCAGATTTATGTTTCAAAAAATAAATCCATACCTTTCTACTATGGTCATCAATTAGCGTAACATAGTAGCGAGAACCTCCAAGAGATGCAACTGGAGAAGGACCCCACACATCTGTGTGCACAAGATCAAGTCTTCCTGTCTTTGGCGTCCTGCCACTTTTCAAGAAGCTGACCTTCTTTTGCTTCCCCATAGCACAACTCTCACACATACCGAGATCAACTGTCTTCAGTCCTGGTAGCTTGCCTCTAGACAGAAGTTCCGTCATGCCCTTCTGACTCATATGGCCAAGCCTACAATGCCACAAATCTGCTGTGCTCTCTGCAACGGTAGTAGCAATAGTGTCAATTAAACCAGTAGTCATATAAAGTGTACCAGTTTTCTTACCCCGAGCTAGTACCAATGCCCCTTTTGTGACCTTCCAGGTGCTATCTGAGAACACCACTGAATGACCACACTCATCAAGCTGCCCAACAGAAATGAGGTTCTTCTTCAACTCAGGAATGTGCCTGACCTTTTGCAAGGTCCATTTGTTCTTGCCAGGGAGTGCAATGTCAATGTCTCCCATCCCCACTACGTTCAAAGCCTCACCATCAGCCAAATATACCTTCCCAAAATCACCTGCAACATAATTCCTCATTAGTTCCCGGTGGGAAGATGTATGGAAGGAAGCCCCTGAATCCAGTATCCAGTCATCAACTGGACTATGAACTGCAAGCAATAGTGCATCCTGTACTTCTTCAGTTACCACATTAGCACTATCATTCTCCGTCTTCTTGGGGTTTTTGCAGTTTTTCTTTATGTGGCCAGCTTTGCCACAATTCCAGCAAGTTGCCTGCTGACCAGGTCTCGACTTGCTCTTGCCCCTATACTTTGATTTTGATCTTCCTCTGTTTGAATTCCTGTCATGTGATCTCCCTCGAGATTCAACATTCAGGGCTGAACTCAAACCCGAGGTCTCGCCTGAATCTTTCCTGCGCACCTCCTCAGCCAAAATCAAATCACGAATATCATCATACTTCAGTTTATTTTTACCAGCAGAATTACTAACAGCCATTCTCATGGCTTCCCAACTATTTGGCAATGAAGCCAATAGTATCAGTGCACGTATCTCATCATCAAATTCAATTTCAACAGACGACAATTGATTTGTGATAGTATTAAAATCATTCAGATGTTGTGCAACAGACGTACTATCTGCCATTTTCAAATTGAATAACTTTTTCATCAGATGTACCTTGTTATTCGCTGACGGCTTTTCATACATACCTGACAAAGCCGCCATGAGATCCGCCGTCGTCTTCTCCTTGATGACGTTGTGTGCAACGGATCTCGACAGGGTCAATCGAATAACCCCCAGAACCTGTCGATCCAACAGATTCCAACTAGCATCATCCATCTTTTCCGGTTGCTGCCCCAATAGTGGAAGATGGAGTTTCTTCCCATAGAGGTAGTCCTCTATCTGCATCCTCCAGTATCCAAAATCCGTGCCATCAAACTTCTCGATCCCCGATACCTTCAATTCATCTCCAGCCATCGTTTCTCCTCAGACCCGAACCTTGGCTCTTGATACCAATTGTTGTGAAAAACGATGACAATGAATTGAAAAATAACACCGAATGAGAAAACGATCACACACGCAATCACGCACGACACAAGATGTACGTGGTTCGGCAAATTGCCTACGTCCACGGGAGCTTCAGAGGATTTTTATTATTGAGGAATCACACTACAAGATGGGTCACAACACTGTTCGTCCACAGTGTTTTCGTAGCTGCTCTGTTACAGACTTAAGAGGCAAAAATCAGATTTATAGTTCAAACGGCGGAATCCCTAAATCGTATGTTCGCTCGAGCGGCGTGTCGAGCGCGCGTCGAGCGAACTTCCCTTCCGCATCCCGCTCGAGCCCACTGTCGAGCTGACGTCGAGCGTTCGACTCTGCCTGATTTCGCTCGAGCGGCCAATGCCTTCGCTCGAGCGAACTCCTCCTGCTCGAGCTCACTGTCGAGCCAACATCGAGCGTTCGACTCTGCCTGACTTCGCTCGAGCGGCCAATGCCTCCGCTCGAGCGGTGTGGACCAGACTCCACATTCCTCAACACATGTGACATATATGAATAACTTGAGTGATTATAATAGTATCTTTCTTTGATAAAATTATTTTTATGAAAAGAATTTTGAATATTAGATTTTGATGTAGAAGGATTATTAAAGAAGTTTTTTAAGGTTTCTATCAGCGTTTTGGCATATATCCTAAGCGTGCCTTGTCAAAAACACATATTTGACTACCAAGAAGTTTTTCAAAATTTCTTTTTCCATTCGTAAAGTTTTCAACAATATTTTCTAAATTAGTTTTCTTCTTCTTCAATTCAAGATTTTCATCTTTTAAAACAATACTTTCTTTTCTTAAAATATCAATTTCGTTTGTTAAAGATAAACCTTTTTTTCAAAGCAGTATACTTGATACCCAATTTTTCAAATTCCTCATATACATTTTCTAAAACATTTTGCAATTCTTCATATGAAGGATCTTCAATATTATCAAGATTTGTTACCTCAATGTCATCTTTAGCCATAAGACAAAGATTTGCTGATTCTCTGTTGCTTGCTTCACTATCTAAACTACTTAAATCATCATTACATGAATCTTTCATTGCTTTCTTGCCCTTGTTTCGATATTTCTTTAGTAGAGGACAATCTGAATTGATATGACTAGACTTATTGCATTTATAACAAATCAAAGTGTCATTTTTACCTGAATCTTTCTTGAAAAATTTTTTGAAAGATTTCCTCGAAGGAGTTTTATTTTTCCTTAAGAACCTCTGAATTCTTCTTGTTATCATCGCAACTTCTTCATCTTTGTCGTCATTTTCCTCATCTTCATCACTTTCACTTTCATGAGGAACAACTTTAAGTGTCAAGTTCTTCTTTGGCTTTCCTTCTTCTTCTCCTATTTTCAATGTGCACTCATGGGTGATAAATGACCCAATGAGTTCATTCACTTTGAGCTTCTTGAGGTCTCTAGCTTCAGGAATTGCTGTCACTTTTGATTCCCAGCGTTTTGGTAGAGAGTTGAGAATTTTTCTTACTATCCTCACATTGGAATAAACTTTGCCAATAACTATCAAGCTATTTATGATGTTAGTAAAACGAGTGTGCATATTAGAAATAGATTAATCATCATTCATCTTAAACAATTCATATTCATGAGTAAGAATATAAATTTTTGATTCTTTGACTTGCGAAGTTCCTCCATAAGTAACTTCTAAATTATTCCAAATTTCTTTTGCCGTAGCGCAAGTCATTATTCTATTAAAGTCATTTATATTGAGAGCATTATATAATAAATTCATAGCAGTTAAATTCAAAGTATAAAGTCTATCGTCTTCACGATCAAACTCTTCTTATTCCTTTTTGACCTTTACTCCATCAACCACCTTTGTTGGAATATAAGATCCATTTACAATGCATTTTCAGATTTCTCAAACTTGAGCTTGAATGAATATCCTCATTCTAACTTTCCAGATTGAGTAATTGTCTCCACAAAAGAGTGGAGGTCGACTACTAGATTGACCTTCACCAAATGAATTTGTAATGTTAGTCATAAGATCTTAACTCAAAAGATAGTTAATCTTATAACAGAGCCCTTAACCTGATACCAATTGTTGCCCATATGACTAACACAAGAGGGGGGTGAATTGGGTTATATTTAAAAAATTAACAATTATAAAGCAAATGCACAATATAAAATATAAAGAGTAAATGTAAGAGAGAAGCAAACTCAGTATGTTAACAAAGTTCGACCCACTGCGTACATCCTTGTCTCAAGCTACCCCTTGAGGATCTCCAAATTCACTATTCAACCTCTTTCAAGTGGAGATAGAAACCTATTACACATTTGAACAATATCACTACAAAGGATCCGTGTAGAACACCCTCTACACTTGCAATTATCTTACACGTGGTGATTTAACTATTCCTTGTATAGAACACTTTCTACACGCACAAGGGTTATACACACCACTGTACTGATGCAAGAGCTGATAAGGGATAGGTTATCAGAAAACACTCCTCAATAAGTGAAATAAGAACAATATAGTGCAGACTATATCTTTCTCTCAAAATGAACAAGGTTTAAGACTCAACACTTAGAGAAGAGAAAATGAAAGTTTTGAATGAATGTTGTATGCTTTTGGTGTTGTGAATGTGAAACTCTCAAATGATCTATTTATAAGCATATGAGACTTTATATTCAAATTTAAAAAGATTCACATGTCAAAGACAACATCATTCACTTTTCAAAAATTTCAAACCTAATCTTTTTACTTTTTGCATATGACAAAAAGAGCACACTTTACTTTTCAAAAATTTTTCAAACAAAATCATCTACCTTTTGCATAAGTCAAAAAGAGCATCAATCATTTTTAAAAATATTCAAATAAAACATGCACACGTGAAAGATGACAATCAATTATCTTTAATATTTTTAAAATTTTCAAATAAAATCATCTACTTTTTGCATAAGTCAAAAAGAGTATCAATCATTTTTAAAAATATTCAAATAAAGCATGCACATGTGAAAGATGACAATCAATCATTTTTAATATTTTTAAAGTTTAAACAATATTTAATCATGTCATGCACATATGAAAGATGACAATCAATCATTTTTCAAAATTTTCAAATTTAATTTTTAAAATAGTCATGCACATGTGAAAAATGTATTTTAATTCTTCATGATAAAATATTAATTTTGAGCCTTAATCCTAACTTTGAATTTTTAAGAGATTTACAACATTATTCTATGACTTTAGTGTGAACTTATTCCCTTCTTGCTCATGCTTGGTTCCTTGATATGCTTGACTCCATTATGTAAACAACTTGAACTTGAGACTTCTTTATTTTTTGAATTCATTTGTTATCATCAAAATCCATGTGTAGATATATAATTATACAAAACTTGAAACCTTGGGTTCAACAGAACTCGTGGCAAAAATCAGTTTCTGTTGTAGTGAAATCAATTGGTAAAGGTTTTGTAACTGAGAACTTGCTTGTAACTTTATTTTCAAACAATAAAATTGATTTTTCTGAGTTTGGTTGCTCTGTAGGATTTTACTTTTAAAATTTTTTTTAAAGGATTTCACTTCATTATCAATCTTGGTATTATGCAATTTATGTACTTTATGTTATTACCTAATTATTAGATAATTGTATAGTTGACAACTAACTAATTTGTTGAGTGAATTGATATATATTTCCATGCATATACATGGGTACTTGGGTAATTTCAATTGGCATCTAAGCGTGATTCACTCATATGAGTGTGATCCGTGCCCTTGTAGATTATGTCATCGTCGTTATATGTTCCACCACACTTTAATGGAGAAAACTATGCATATTGAAAAGTTCGTAATAAGATATTTCCTCTAGTCTTCGGATGAATATGTGTAGTATGCAATTGAACGAGGATGGACTAAGCCTGAGACATCTCTTGATGCTTGGACTTGAGATGAGATCACCAATTATAACTAGAATAGCAAATGACTTAACGCTTGGCTGTATCTCCTGATGAATTTAAAAGAATTTTAATATGTAAGATTGTCAAAGAAGTTTGGGATATTTTGGATGTTACACATGAAGGCATAATAATTGTAAAAAATTTGAAATTGCAAATGCTAACCTATAAATTTGAAGAGATTAAAATGCTAGAAGATGAAAGATTTAATGATTTTTATGCTAGAATTAATGATATTGTTAATTTCATGTTTAATTTCGGCTAGAAGATGAGGGTTCAAAATTTGTGAGAAAGATTTTAAGGTCGGTCCTTGCCTGAAAGATTCCACCTAAAAGTTACAGCCATTGAGGAAAATAACGATTTGGATGCTATTGAGGTGGAAGAACTAGTCGGCTCCTTGTAAACCTATGAGTCACGACGTCCTCAAACAAAAAAAGGTAAGTCCATTGTTTTAAAAATTGTAAAAGATGATCAAGATGATTTTTCTAATGAAAAAACTCTGAACGATGAGGATATAGATTATATTGTAAGGAAATTCAGAAAATTCTCGTTTAACAAGAAACCTAGTGGAAAGCAAAAACGAGGTAAGGAATTTCCTGTGAAGAAAAATGATTTTGAAAAATGGAATAAAAAAATATAAAGAAAATGATAAAGTAAAGTGTCATGAATGCTCAGGATATGTTCATATAAGAGTAGAATACCCAAATTTTAAGAAAAACAAGGGTAAATCACTAAATGTCACACTTAGTGACACTTCAGAATTTGAAATTTCTAATTCTTTGTCTAATGATGAAGGTTTCTTTATGGCTTTTGTAACTATTGCTAGTGATTTTTTTGATATTGTGCTAACAAAATCTGAAAGTGAAGTTGATGATAATGAATCGGATATGGCTCTTGTTGATGCTGACCATGAGATAAGCATACATGAAGTTTATAATGATTTATGTGAAGAAGTGATCAAGTTAAAAAAGCTTAACAAGAAACTGTACAACAAACTCACAATAGTGGAGAATTCAAAGAATAATCTTTTGGAGGCATTAAAATTTTTTGAAGTTGAGATCTCTAGACTAAAGACTCAAAAGAATGCACTAGACAAGGAGTTGAAGAGTTCTCAAAAGAATCAATAAAAATTAGCCACTCAGAAATTAGAAGAGATACTTAGTATTCAAAAGCCAATATGTGACTGTACTGGGTTGGGGTATTCAACCTTTCAAGACAAAGATCCTACAATCACATCATCCGCTGTCACTATCTCTAAGGGTATTGTCTTTGTCAAAGGAAAATAAATTGTGGATGCTCCAAAAGAAGTCGTTTTAAAGTCAAATCATTTTGAAAAGCCACGTGAAACAGCAACCTCAAAGAAAATGAACCAAGATAAGTTTGTGCCTATTTTTCATTATTGTAGTATATAAGACCACAAAAAGTTTTAATGACATAAAGATGGCTAAGCCATGTGCGTGCCATGTGAGTTAACTAAGTCCCAGACCTAGATGGAAACCCCCAAAAAAAACCCCACCCTGATACTTTCTCCCATCTCACTCACGACTTTTAACAATTTGTGCCCTAGCTGAACACCTTCTCTCACTCCTATCGGATTCTAGTTTGTTGGGGCTTAGTACTCACGCAGACTTCCTTGCCTACACGGTAAGTACCAAATCCTCTTCCTTTATCTTACCTAAGGTTTATTTATGCATAGAGTTTGGGATTTTCTTGTGGTGTGATTGTGAAGTGTCGGCGTGGTATATTGGGTTTCAGATTGGATTTTGTTTATGTTTGGGTTGTCTACATTTGCTCTAGTAGTGGGCATATTCTAATTTATCAATGTATTTATGATGGATTTTGGTGGGTTATAGCATTATACATTCTGGTTTTCATACTATGCCCACCAATTGTTTGATTTTTTGTGTCAATCAAGTTGTCTCAATTATTTGTTCATTGTTTGACATGCATTAATACTCATACATTATGTTTATCAAAATGCATGGTTGAGTTAAGATCATAGAGAGTTTTAGCAGTTTCAAATCATGGTCTTACTTAGTGTCTTCATCTCGACACACATTAGTGTGTATTTATTCTCTTGATTATGATGACAAGGAGGTTTGAGTCTTGTAAGATTATTGACAAAAATGGCGAGTATCGGAAGAGCATATTGATTGAGGAGATTGTTGTGGAGGGTGAGTTGATTTTTTTTTTACCCGTTTTCTTTAAGATAGTTTAATATTAAAGGGGAGAACTAACTAATTCATTGAGTGAATTGGTGAATATTTTCGTGCACATACAGGATTATTTGAGTAATTTCAATATTTTCGATTCCTTGTAAAGTTTAGTACGCACGTGCATTCCCGGACAAATGAGTAGATAGGGACATTATTAATACCATAACAAAAATTATTTTCTTTTAAGAAAATTTCCACCTCAAAAGAATTGTTTTTATCGTAAAAATAAAAAATAAAAAAAATGTTTAAAAGCATATGTACGTACAAAACATTACAAGTGGAGCCGGCCGGGAGTCGGTCATCTCCCAAGGGGTCAAACTGAATGTCGATCTTCTAATATTTACGTATATTTTATATTACGTATATTTTAAAGCTTAGCTTCAAATTAAACCAGCTTCCAATATTAAAAGGTTGATACATCAATTCTTTTTTGAAAAAGAATTGTTCCTGAGGTTCTTGTCCAAGCAAGAATAAATGATTAGTAAGTATAAGTTTTAAAATAGACAAGTTTTGCACAAATTTTTATTAAAAGAAAATAGTGGATCTCACCCAGAGTGTTGTTTTTAATAATCACCGAGTGTACGCATTAGTTGTATCTTTTGAGTTCTAAAGAAAAGAACCGGTATGTCAATGTTGAATAATTATATTTAAAGGCGTTTATACTATACATCATTTTCTTAATATAATTTGATTTGAAAAATAAATTTTAAAATTTGAATATTACAAATTAAATTATGTTGTCAATATTTTATTTGAGGGATAACAAATTTGGTTTAATGCTACGGTTCCCACTAGTTAATCACATATATCGTATTTATCTCAAAAATATTGGAATTAAAAGGGTAGACGATCTTAATCCAACCGGGACAAATTAATAATATAGGGCCAGATTCTCACCAACCCGTGAGTTATAAAAAGAGGCCCCAATTACTTTGGAGTTGTTATGAAACTAAAAGAAAAATGATATTACAAGAGAGAGAGGATATTGCAAGAGAAAGAGTTGTTATTTAAATGTAAAACTTGATTATATACAAGTGAATAATACCCATATATTTAGGAGGAAAAATGAGTAGGTATGGCTCAATAGTCTTAATTGTTGGCTAAAAATAGGTCTTAATTGATGGTTTCAATGGTCTTAATTAATGGTTATGTATGGCCATACAAATAAGCTTATATATAACACTCCCCCCTTTGGATGACCATACATAAAGAATATGACTCATTAAAACCTTTCCAAGAAAAAACCCAGTGGGAAAAAACTAATGATAAAGGAAAAAGAGTACAATATTCATGTATATGGCCAAGTGCTTTAAGATTGCCTCATTAAAATCTTGCAAAGGAAAACTTAGTAAGATAAAACCTTAACAAAAGAAAAAGAGTACAATCAGCACAAATCTTCAAAATATTACTCCCCCTGAAAAGTGCATGATAATAAGTCTTCAAGTTTCCGCATTCCAATGTTCTACACAATCTTCTTAAATGTTGCAGTTGGTAATATTTTTGTGAATAAATCTGTCAGATTATCATTTGACCATATCTGCTTGACATTAATTTCACATTTCTCCTGAAATTCATGGGTATAAAAGAATTTAGGTAAAATATGTTTGGTTCTATCGCCTTTGATATATCCTCCTCTGATTTGAGTAATACAAGCAGTATTATCTTCGTATAAAATTATTGGACTATCATTAATCACTGGAAGACCACACTTTTCTTGAATATGTTGAATCACTAATCTTAGCCAAATGCATTCTTGACTTGCCTCATAAATTGCAATGATCTCTAAGTTATTTGAAGAGGTAGCAGATAGTGTTTGCTTGATAGATTTCCATGATATAGCAGAATTTCCATAAGGAAATACATATCCAGTTTGAGATCTATCTCTGTGTGGATATGAAAAATAACTCGCATCCGTATATCTAACTAATTGTGGACTTGATCTATGTTGATAAAATAATCATATATTGAGAGCTTCAATTGCACTGAGATAAGGTACTTCAAGACCAAGAATTTCTTCATCGCCTTCACAAGGACGAAATGGATCTTTCTGCTCATTAAATAATCGAGCAACCATTGGAGTACTCAGGGGATGAGTTTTGTCCATATAAAAGTGTTTCAAGACTTTATAGTGAAATTCACCATATTGATTCAAGATCATTTTAGCATTAAATTCACTAATCTTCTAGAGTTGTGCTCTTCTGGAGTTCTTGTAAATAACACAGTTAGTGGAGAATTCATCAAAATTAAACCGCTAACCTTATTTTTCAACAAAAAAGATGGCTAGCTTTTTAGATCAGACAAGCACCGCAGGATTTTTCAGCTCTTCTGTAGCTGTCAGGTGCCGCAGAGTTATAATGCTACATCTCTTGTCTCTTGTAGAGAGATGCTTCAAGAGAAATACTGTGAAGCAATAGAGATGTTTTGTAATAATTTTCTCTATAAAAGAGATATTCAGCTCATCTTCATTCGCATCTCATTTTCTTCACTTTTCTGTAATTATACTGCATTCTTACTCTGCAATTTCTTTCTACATTCTTATTTTGCAATGGTTCAACAATCTTCTCATGACCAATATATGAGGTATTATGCATCGCGTTCATCAGCTGCTTCTGCTTCTACCACAGGTATTATAATGTAATACAATAATGATCTGACTAATAAGTCAGATAATGAAGCTATCTACGAGATTGTGAGTCTCGGTACCCGATACTCATCATCCATTGTCACATTTTCTCAGTGACTGCAATCCAAAACTTGTGGGGTTGACAAACTCCATGAGAATATTTCTATCCTTCAACGACTTCTTCTGGAGTCAAACATGAAGATAGGGGCAATAAAGTAAGAGAATAGGAATTTAAAATCCTTACTTAAATCTTTTTTTCGATTGCCTATTCTTTTAGATAAGGATGCCATGCAGATTCTTGAAGAATAAGAATGTTTAGAGAATGAAGTGAAGTGCCTCAAATTTCTGTAATTTTTCTTCGATATAATAAGATAATATTTCACAAATATTCATATTTGTGTTTCTATCTTCTGGTAGATATTCTATGTGCTCCATTTTATTTTTCCTTTAATAATGCACACTTCTTACAAAAACCGTAATATGAATTTAAAATACTAATTGCATTTAAGAGATGGTATTTTAAAACTAATAATCTTATTCATCTCCCCCTTGAAGCTGCAAGGATTTCAGATTTATATTTCAAATATGTGCAATTTTTCATGAGCTCTTCTGGAGCCTCAATAACATTTAAATCATCTATATAAACTACAATAAGCTAATATGGATACTGAAAATATATGAATGTAGCTTGTTCCACATGCGTTTGGATGTATTCAGATTAGAAGGTTCAGACATTTTATATCTTTCAGGGATTTTCATATATATATATATATGTCATGATCCAATAATCCATATAAATATGCATATCTAAACTCTTGGTAAATTTCAAGCTAATAAAAATCTCAATATAATTTCAACAACTTTAAAAACATATCAATATTGTTTCTGCGAGAAACCGACTTGTGATTTATATATCACATTTTCATATTAGAAGTTTCAGGCATTTTATATTGTTTATATAAATATCCACTGATATTCAACAATCATCACCTCTTAAGGTGTTTGGATTACAAATCCATATGCATCATATTTTACTAGTGATATCAATTCTACAAGAATTGTTTCTTTCAAATTTTGGCCAATATTTTTCCGTCGGCATTCTTTGACGGTTCTTGATTCACTTTTTTCATTACTTCTAGTTATGTTAATTGTCATCTTATATGAAAATACGTTGTCGACAACGGTTTTATTTCTATCTAGAATTTCTCCGATATTCATGAAATATATCGAGATCTCGTTATTTTCAGGTACATGTCCATCTTCAAAGGAAGACATTTCATGAAAAACCTCTTCAGGAGGCACTCTTTAGAAGATTTATACTCTTCAAGAGTTTATATGGGAGAATTTTATACAGAAAATTTGGATGGACTTTATTGCTTTTTTTGTGGGTACGACCTCTTCAGGAGCACCAAATTATTTGTGCTTTTCTCTTTTGAGATGTTTTATCTTTTGTATCAATAGGTCTCACATGCTTTTAGACATGTCTTATTTTCATTAAACTGCTAAATTTCTTAATTATCCTACAGGGACTTCAATCCTCGCTGAGATTTTAGCAGATAGAATGTGAGACATTTTTATCATATTACATCCATAATTTAATTATTATCTAAACTTCCAGTTCATCTATGATAATCAAGATAACGTCGAATTATTTCATTTATTTGCTTCTAGCAAATTTTTCTTTCCACTCCTGGTGGTAAGGCTTTATAATAAAAGAATCTTCTAGTTCTTTTATGGACGTCTATATGAAATTTTATTCGACTTATCGTAATTGATTTTGGATGATCAAGATAATCATGAAAAGATACAAATATTTTTAATCATATCACTTTTGATGCATCATAATATTTGATTCAATAATTGTATAATATCATCTCAAAGAGAAAGCTTGTAGTTTTTCCAATACGAGCTTCTAGCCCGAATTTATAAAAGTATTTTAAAGATATTCATTATTACGTCCAATCTCGTAGTTTCTTTGAATAAAATGCATCATTCTCTTCACTTCAGGGAATAAAATGATATAAATCTAATATCATTCACTTCAGGGAATGATGTGGATCTATTAGGATGTAACTAATGATTTCTTATCAAAAATTCATTATTTTGCTCAGCCACTAGAAGACCGGATATAAATTTAGAATATATAGTGAACTTTTACACTCGATATTGCTACTTTAGGAGTACATTCGAGGTATTCATTTTAAACATATATTCTCTAGTGGCTTTTCTCTACACAATTTCAATTATGCAACTTCAGATGCATTAATCATAATGAGTTTTTAGTACACGTATCACTCATTTAAACTATGAGATACTCAATAAAATTATTGATTTAGAGCAATCCTTCAAGGATGCTCAATTTTTATTCCAAGATGAATCATATCATTAACAATTCATAACAAGTATAAAAAATAAATAAAACTTGCATATAAAATATGTGAATAAAAATTAACCACAGATATAATTGAAATGTAAATTATGAAAATTTTAATTCACCATAGATATAACTAATATGTAAATTATGTGAATAAACATAGAATTTTATCAAGTAATTATAATGAATATAATCTTTAATACTCACCTTAGATATTGCAAATAATATATTAAAAAATTTACTTGAAATAGAAGATTGTTAGTTTCAGAATCATCAGAACCTTCGTGCTCTTAGAGCAGGCTTTTCTGCCATTTTTTCCTTCTTTGTCTTTCCCTTTTTCAGCGCATGAGATTCTTCCCACAATGTGAAACCATTAGTTGAAGTATAAGACTACTAGGTTCAAAATCGTCAGAACTTTCGTGCTGATAACTTGTTATGAAACTAAAAGGGAAATGATATTGCAAGAAAGAGAGAATATTGTAAGAAAGAGAGGATATTACAAGAGAAAGAATTATTATTCAAATGCAAAACTTGATTATATATAAGTGAATGATACCCATATATATAAGAGTACAAAAGAGTAGATATGACTCAATAGTCTTAATTGTTAGTTAAAAATAGGTCTTAATTGATAGCTTCAATGGTCTTAATTAATAACTTCATTAGTCTTAATTAATGACTATGTATGACCATACAAATAAATTTATATATAACAGGGGTGTCCCTTCTTATCATTAGACAATGTTATATTTTTGGAGGAATCCTCGGCCCACGTCCTTGGTAGTGATTGGTCCTAGTCCTGCTCTTGGTCTTAGAATTTATACAAGGATTAGGGATTTTAAAAAAATTAGAATGTAAAAAATAATCATTCGTGGTGTAGACTTTTTCTAACCTCTTAAGTATGATCAGGTTATAGATTATAGGTTGTTACGTAGTCTTTGAATTATATTACCATGAAAATTTTAAAAAAAAAATCCAAAGGAATATGAGTTATGACAAACATATCCTACAACATTAGAATGATTCAAACCTCTCTCTCTCTATCTAAGAACTATTCAACAGAACAAAGTTTTTGTTAGTTATGATGATTATAAAGGATTTCAATTATAGTTTTAAATGGTACTCATTTTAGAGTATAGGTCCAAATATGAAGTGGCCTTTATGAGTTGTTACTAATAGTATCAAACCTAATTTCAACAGAAGGAACTTAGGCTGTGTGACCAGGGTGGAACTGTATACAAGGTAGGGGGAGATTTAAAAAAAAAAAAAAATTAATATAGCATATAAATAATTATAATGTTTCTTTATATAATGGAAATGGCCCCCCAATACTCAGGCCTCCAAAACTTTTACTGAAATTGCCCCCCTTAAAAAATACTCACATCGCCCCCACTCTAACTTTTCACTTCACCTAACACCCTTAGTCTAGACTCTAACAGTTAACTTTTCACTTCACCTAACACTCTTGAGTCTACAATACTCAGACACGGAAACACCCTCACTCTAACTCTAGACTTTAGTGATCTCACATGCTACTAAATATTAACTTAACACAATTTTAATTTGAACAATTTTGACAATAACAATTACACAGGCTAGACAGCCTTCAGCGTGGGATTATTCTGACAATTACAATTTATACGGTTACTTAATCCATCATCGATACCTCTCTCTTTCTCTACTACACAACGTCTCTCTAAGTTTTCTTTTCATTCTCTACAACACTAACGCTAGAGCCAAAGCATAGCTGCACATACCATAGTTTTCGGTTGATTTTCTCTTGAAGCAGTCTCCACCAATAACACTAGATTTACAGTTTTGGGTATGTTAATCTAAAGATGTATAGTGCACTAATGTACATTACTATTATTTACTTGCAAGAACAGCTCTATTTTATTTCATTTCATCTTCATTGTTAATGTTCTAAATCCATTGATCTAGAGCTCAAGGTAAAACTCATCGTCAAGTTGACAAGTCATTGACAACAATGGAGCATCATTTTAGGATCGATATATTTACCGCTACAATAGACTTCTAGTTGCAAGAATTGAACAACAGATTTAACGACCATAAAATGAAACTTCTCATTCTTAGTGCTGCTTTAAACCCTAAAAGTGCATGCAATGGAACTTCTCATTCTCATTCTCAAAGTTTTCATTTATAGTCAAGCTACTTCATATTAAAATGATTGGTGGGTGGACTATCAAGTCATTTAACATGGTTTATAATTGTTTAAAGTAGCTTTTCTAGAAATTGAGATACCTAACTCATACCAAAAGGCCCGATTCTTAGAGCGTGGTTTAGGTTTTAGCTATGTCAAGATTCACACATGCCCAAATGACTGCATGCTATTTTGGAAAGATGACGCGGACAAAGAAGCTTGTTCTAAATGTAAGGAGTCAAGGTAGGTGTCAACGAGAATGAAAAATCGGAAGATTCCCCAAAAGGTATTGTAATACTTTCCTCTTATACCGAAATTACAAAGACTATTTATGTCAAAAAATATAGCAAAAACCATGAAATGGCATAGAGAACAATGAGTTGATGACAACCATACTCTAAGGCATCCTTCTGTTTCTAAGATGTGGAAGCAATTTGATAAAGACCATAATTGGTCTGTAGAAGATACTCGCAATGTCAGACTAGGCCTAGCCAGTGATGGCTTCAACCTGTTCAATAACATGAGCAAACCTTATGGCATATGGCCAATGATACTCGTGTCATACAACTTGTCCCCTTGGTTATGCATGAAAGATCAATATTTAAGGTTGTTCTTGCTCAATCCTGGCCCCAAAGTACCAGGAAACGATATCAATGTTTATTGCAACCTGTAGTGAATGAATTAAAAGAGTTATGGGAGGACAGTGTAAATACCTATGATGCATCAGAGTCTGAAAACTTCTGCTACATGCTGTACTTTTGAGGACCATAAATGATTTTCCCACATATACCAATCTTTCAGGCTGGAGCATCAAGGGAAAGTTGGCTTGCTCATTATGCAACGAGAATACAGATTCCATGTGGTTGAAACATGGGAGAAAACACTATTATATGGGTCATCGTAGTTTCTTTCCAGCTGCACACAGTTGGAGAAAGAAAAAGGCTGCATTCAATGGAATTTAGGACCATTGGTTGCCTCCTTTAGAGCTCATGAGACATGATGTACTCCAGTAACTTCTACAACTTGGTAATGTAGAATTTGGTAAATTTTCTCGAAAGAGAAAATGTAGATCATATGAATTGAATTGGGCTAAATAAAGTATATTCTTCCAATTTCTTTACTCGTCAATGTTGCATTTACAACATAATCTCGATGTTATGCACATTGACAAAAAAATATATGCCAGAATGTCTTAGGAACTTTGATGGATATTGAAGGAAAAATCAAAGACACTGCTACTGCGTGCATGGACTTGATAGAGCATGGATTAAGGAATGAATTACATCTACAACCATCAACTACTCGGTACTCCATAATCCTTGGCTCCTACACGTTGGATTTAGATCACATGAGACATTTCTATGAATGGTTTGTAGCTATTAAATTTCCAGATGGTTTTGCTTCAAACATTTCTAGATGTGTTTCAGTTGGTGATAGAAAGATATCAGGAATAAAAAGTCATGACTATCACATCTTTATTCAAAGATTACTTCCAATTGCAAATGGTGGGTTTTTTCGACCTGATATAAGGCTTGCATTGATCAAGTTTAGTTCCTTCTTCAAGACTTTATGCGCACAAATATTGACATTAGAAGTATTGAAGCAAGTACAATCTGGCATTGCAATCATCTTCCACAAGCTTGAGATGATTTTCCCACCTGCCTTCTTTGATATAATGGTGCACCTCGCCATTCATTTACCCTGCGAGGCCTTTTTTGCTGGGCCAGTTCAATATAGATGGATGTATAATTTTGAACGATATTTGAAAAAATTCAAGCGTTATGTTATAAACAAGACTTGTCCGGAAGGGTCAATTGTTGAAGCCTATGCTTACGTTGAATATTTGACCTTTTGTTCCTTATATATCCATGATGTTGAGACCATATATAATCAGGACAATCAAAATAAGGATATAGATAAGGATACTAAATCTGAATCTTTCTCTATTTTTTCACAAAAGGTACGACTTTTGGGCTCCCCTACCTCCAATTGATTTGAGCAGACTATACTTGCAAAAGCAAGTTGGTACATGCTCAATAATTGTGCAAAGATTGGCCAGTACCTTGAGTAAGTACGTTGTTCTTTCCATTAATTATGGCAAAATAAATATTTGCTATTGGCTACCTTTATAACACTACTACTTTGTTTGTTTCATCGATATGTAGGGAGCACTATACAAGGATGATAGAAATTTCTCCAAATAATGTAGAGCGTAGACATCAATTAGAATTTCCAACCTGGTTTCATACACGAGAAGGTTACCCATAGAATCAAGGCCCTCAAGTAATTTCCTGATTTAATTTTGTGGAGTATTTCTTGCCTATTGCACCCCATTATGGACATATTCAAGAACTGTGTGTAGCAAATCTTGATGTTGTCTCTGATGACATATATGCATTTGCTTCTGGGCCAGACCCATAGGTTGCTTCATATGGCACTTGCATAATGAATGGCACCAGATTTCACATAGTGGCTTGTGCACAATATTGTCAAACCCATAATAGTTGGGGGGGGGGGGGTTGTTAAAGGGGAACACCAATAAAAGCCTATTGATTTCTACGGTGTTTTGCTTGACATCTTTCAATTATGCTACAGGAGTTGGGATCATATATATTTGTTTAGATGTGACTGGTTCGATGTCAGTGATAAGAAGAGAGGAATTCATGTTAGGGACCATATTAATAGTGTCAATACTTCTTGCGAATGGTATAAAGATGAGCCATTCGTCCTTGCCTCTCAAGCAGCCCAAGTGTTTTACCTTAGAGACACTAGTTTGGCTGGTAATTGGCCTATCATTCAAGGGTGATCAATACAAACATGTATGATGTTCCAACTGAAAATGCATCTGGCATCATGCTTCCCTTGCATAGAATTGACGTAGAACCAATCCATCTTGGTGTTAATACAAGTTTGAATGAGCCAATTTCCTTCCCGATAATGACGACTTCATTGATAATGACCCAGACAAGAACAATGCTAACTAGACTGGTAGCAATGAAGATCTTCTAACGGGCAGTGAGACTTCGTCTCACAATGGTGTGCATTGAGACAATTAGTTAAACCCAATCTTTTTTCCATATTATAACATTAATTAACATGCTACTCTGTTTTATAGATGCTTCTATTTCATTTATTAATTAACGAAACAACTAATGCAATTTCTAGGTGAATGAGACTAGCTATGAAGTTCAAATAGGTATTGAGGCCAACTGGTATTTTTCTTATTATTAGATCTATTATAATAGCAACATAAATTAGTAACTGATAACTGATAGATGTAGTTATATTTTCTGATGCATGTTGGCATTTGTGGGACATTTACAATTGAGGAATGTGGAAAGGTTGCATTTATTGCAAATCTTATTGCAACATGGTTTTTGAATCATAAACAACCTAGAGTGTAACATCGTGGTAGCAGCCATCACTTTGGCTTCCTATTGATGGTTGCTTTCCTCATTATCACTATCACGTGGCCATGGAAGTTTAGAGATGCAAAAGTCATCAACCTCTTGATGGCTGCTACTAAACCAACCTCTATAGTATATGCTACTCATTTTTGCTACTTGACAGATTCTTATTTTTCAGGATCTTACAGATTATAATAAAACTACTAACTTTGAACTAACTACAATTATGATGCTTTTTCTATAACTTTGTCATTTATTAACTAACCCCATTGGTATTGGTTGGTTGATATGTTTTAACATTATATGTGTTCTAGTGGAGATGATGGATATGTATTCATTCTAGCAAAGTGGAAAATGGTTGAGCTCAAAATGCTGCAATTTTGCATCCATTATTTTAGCCCCCAAGGAATGAAGAAGAACCAATATAGTGGAGTTTAAAACGTGAAGGCCTTTAAACGCAAACCCAGTGAGACACTGCAACTTGTTCAATATTAGATTTATTTATGTACATTGGAGATATGAGCACCATGATGTGGATGATGGCCCTTTGTGTCTCAAAATTAGAAGCGTTATGTACTAGTTTGTTTTGTATCGACAATGAGTGTGTATAACCAAGACTTGGTTTTGTATATGGATGATATGGTAGGTGTAACAATACAACGGTGAATTCTTAATTGATGGTTCATCGCGGAATTCCCCTTCTGAGCAGGCTAGTATGATGATCATCATGTTATATATATATATATATATATATATAGAAACATGAATACTAAGGCCAGCTGCTCTTTATGTTTCTATATATATATCTATACATTATTATATATATGTATATGTATATAAGTATATAACCAGAATGTATATATTTAAGATGATTAACTCTCCTGAGTAGTAAATGTTGACTAGAATATAGAATTTTACCAAAAAAATGCAGGAATGATTTGAATTGGAGGGTTTCTTAACTGAAACAGAAGATATAATATTTTCTTGCCTACATGTACCAAAATATTTCAGCTTTTCCATTTTGAGATTTTTTTTTTAATATATATGGGAGCTTGTACAGGGATATTAAATTTAACTTCAATGGCTGGATTTCGGCCATTAATAATTTACCTATGTAGAGTTATGAGGGAAAAATGCACTTAAACTTATGTGTGTAATACGATATATTGAAGATATCATAATAATGTAGATATAGTTTGGTTGTAAGAACTACCCAGTGTTCTACAACCCAAGTTTATAAGAACAGAGGATAAATTTGCTACTAATTACACGTGAGTTTTCCCCACAACCAGCGCAAGTGTTCTGTAGCAAAGCTCTAAAATAAGAATAAAAAAATAACATTAACTAGGAATGATGGCTACTGCTGATAGCTGTCATCTCATATCTTGTGAATAGATACAGACAATCCAAGTAACCCAAGACATCCCATGCTTTGAGAGACTAGCATTCACTTGTGCAGGATGGGTTTATGCTAGTGATATTTGCTATGGTGATGAGTTTATGCTATTGTTGTGGTATTGCAACAGGTCAATTAATCGGATTCTAAGGATAGTGCTGAATTGGTTGTGCTAGCCAAGACCCCAAAGTCTCTCCTCCATTCAACACAGATCTTCCCTTTGCAAGTACATACATGTACATGTAGATGAGATAGTAGGATTGTTGGCATGTTGAAAATCCAGGTATGGGTGCATTGTGGGACTGCTAAACTAAGTTATAACCTCAACTATTTGGAAGAGTAATTTAGATTTGCCTTCCTTGACATACTACTCTCATTTGACATATAGTGTGTAAAGTCTTCAATTGCATCAGGTTCTCTTCTATCATTGATATATTAATGGAATGATGATATATATATATATATATATATATATATATGACTGTATTCTAATAGTCATACATGACTTTAATATGTAGGCCTATTGAAAACTGTATCATGTGCAAAACCAGATGCAGTCATACAAAACCATGACACAATTGATCAGAGATAAGACCCTATATGCAAACCCAATGGATCAGAGATAAGAAATTTAGAAAAAGGGACCAATGAATTAGTTCAAGAAGGTGTCAAACCTTGAACCTTCAAAGGTGCCAAATTCAATTGTAATATTCAAACCAGCCTGTGGTGCCCCCAACCCCTGCTTGGGATTTGGCAATGATTGAAATGTTGGAATATGTAACACAAGACTACACACCCCTCATACATGACAGATAACATGCAATGCTCCTAGATATACTAGCAGTATGCAATAAACAATATAGTGGAAAAATAAAAGATCAAGTAATCTAACCAATGTTGTAGGCCATTGCATAGCACATGGCACTACAACTTAAAATTTTTCCCAAACATTGTCATAGCATCCACAGCATCCACAAGAAACATAGTCATCAAAATGTAACAAGAGTTTTAATCTCCCAAAAACACAGGACCTTTCTCAAAATAAGTTAATTTTCAAAATATCAAAACATTTCCTCTTATGGGAAATGGGGTCCCAATTCCTCTCTCTCTCTCTCTCTCTCACTCTCTCTCTCTCTCTCTCTCTCTCTCTCTCTCTCTCTCTCTCTCTCTCTCTCTCATAAGGGTTCATCCTTCGTTAACTTTTCCAAAGCTCGATCATTGTCCCTATTATTGAGTTGTCGAAACTCCTCAATAAACTGAAGTATCTCGAAGATCTCCTGATCTATGGCCTCAAGATGCTCCAAAATGGAGGGTGAAATTCCCAACGTACCCCTGTAAAACCACGAAATTGTCTACCAATTTCCTTGAACAAATAAGTTAGATCTCAATTATCAAGATTATGAAACGAATCAAATACTTTAAAATAAATAATCAAACTTGCAAAACACAACGATTGGTTACGAAGGGAAACCCTTTAAAGAACTCTTTAAAGGTAAAACCCTACGGGGCAGCCAAACCCAGGAAAATCAATCTTATTATTTGAAGAATAATTACAAGTAATAATCAATTACAAAACCTTTGCAATTCGACTCTCTTACTTGCCTAAACAAACGACCCGTTTGTCTTCTACCGTAGTAGCAGCCAGAACCTCTGGTGATCTTCAAATATTGACTTCCCTTCTGGAACTCCTGAGGCTGAAATCCAATTGATGTTGCTTCGCACTCAAAGCACGATCACACTCAAGAAGATATGAAAATTCTCAAGTGAATTTTCTCTCATAAACATTCAGAATCTCCTCTGTAAAATTCGTGGTTTGAAGTCCTTAAAGAGATACAAAACCGAATCCCTTTAAATAGAAGGTCTGAAAAGAGTTGTAGTTGCAGTAGGACTCTACTGACGGTTAGCAACAGACGCGAAAATGCATCCCGACGGATTGCTAACATTTCGTGATAACTTCTTCTGATATAGACTAAACTCTGTTCAGATTTCTTCTGGATAAGTGCAATGCTATTAGAACTCGATTTTGACTTCAGGGACTTATCTAAACAACACCTAAGACTTCTAGATAGACTCAATATTGTTTAGATACAAATCAATACTTATTTTACATTCATCCAAGTTTAATCAAATAATGATAAGATAAATCTTATCATTCATTCAAATTTAATCAAATAATGATAAGATAAATCTTATCATTTAGTCATCTAATCCTAGCCAATTTTTGCCTTTATAGAGGGCTCGGGCCTACTTATGTTTTCCTTAGGCACGATCCTCCTCCTCGGAGGTGCTATTCTCTTTTGCTTTGCCGTCAGCGTTGCCTTCTAATCCTATCACAACTTTTACCATTCTGGAAGGGGAATGGTAGTGGAAACTATCACAATAAAATTTAAAGAAATCTCAGCAAGTAAAAACACAACATATAATAGTTAACAAAAGCATACAAAAGGTATATCATGTAATGCGTGCATGGACATGTACTTGACTCATGACTTAAAATTGAACTTTGACTTATGCATTGACCACTTTCAAAAACTTGTAACAGAGACTTGACATTTTTAGAAAAACATCTTTAACTTTCCCTTTCCATGTAGATCTTTAACATGACTTGTATTTTTAAAGAGTATAATAAGATTTGCATCGAGTGATCCATAACTTATCACGAGACTTTCATCAAGTGATCTAAGACATATGAGCTCTTTTACTTATTCAGAGGGCGAACACAACACAGTTCCCTTTTGCACCGCGTGCTCCTGCTAGTTACCACACTATCGTCGTCCGTGCACCATGATGAATGTGTCTTAAATAGAAACATAACTTATTAACTCGATAGTATTTCGTTGGGTTGCATGTCTTATGCACCCACTAGTGTTAGACATTACCTTGCTCTGGCATTCTTTAAAAAAAAATCCATTCGAGGTACGTCGATGGTTATTTGTCGACCCAGAGGTTTCCACTCCATTCTTAAGCACTCCAGAGTGGACAGAGGAGTTCCACTAGGACATTGGGACATTCCCCTACCCTAGCACTTGGGGTCGTGATAAAACTTTTAGACTCATTTATTTTCAAAATGTTTTTTAAAACACTTCTCCCAAATGCATGTAAGTTGAGACTTAAGACATACATTCTTATACTTGACATATGACATATGAGATGCCATGCATGAAATAATTGAGCATAACATGTTCAATTCATAGCATGATAGCATAGAACTATGAAATCTAGCCTTGGCGAAAAATTAGAGGTGCGAGAACATGAAAAATCATCACTTAAACATACTCCAAACTTCAATCATATTACTTAGAAATCAAAGCATAGTAGAACAAAGCATAAACTCATAGCATATGAACAAAATTCGAAACTACCAAGACATGTTATAGTCGAATCATCAAGTATCCCAAAGTAACAACCTTGTTTTCCTTAAAACTGAAACCTGCAAAGAACATTCTTTCCATTTTTATCTTGAACTAGATCATACCATTCATTCCATATTCATATTCTAAGTTCATATAAGAGTATTTAAGCAAACAAACAAGAAATAACAACTAAAACAATAGAAACAAACAAAAAGATCTATACAAGTATATACATGTATTAACTAAGAGTAAGTTGAGTTTATACTTACAAAAATCCACGAAATGAAATGATAAGTAAGTTGTAATTTAAAATACAACCCATTAGAATGAGTATCTTAAAACCCTAATCTGTGTTCTTAAGTGTGTGAGGGTTTTCTAGGGTAGCTTTCAGCCTTTAGGTTTTTCAATCAAGAAACCCTTCGTTTCACTTATGAACTCTACGAAACTCAAAATAGGATAAGAGGGGTAAAAATAGGAAGGATGAACACCTTCCACCAATCAGCTTCATGGGTTTCTAGGAAACTCGAATTCAGTTTTTGAGAAACCATGAAGGAAACGTGTGTGTTTCATCATTTTTGAACTCCTTTAAGATTTGAATATCATCTTTGAGTCAAAATGATGAAGAGTGTGTGCAAGTACTAAGAGAAACCATGTCTTACCTTGGTCTCTCTCTTGAAGGTGTCGAAATCTCTTTCTTGAATAAACTTTCCGTGTTTGGTTAGAGAGAAAATGTGAGAAAAATGTGGGAATCTTCAAGTGAAAGTGTGGGAATTGTTTGGAGAGTATGAGCACACATGAAATTTTCGAAAATGGGCAAGAGGAAGAGCTTGGCCGAAAATCCCACTTCTTTCCTTTTATGCCCTTCCCTCTTCTTAAACATATGGATATTCGTTTAGGGCACTTGTGTTAAATGACTTATGCCCAATTCCTTTTCCCAACAAGCAACTCTTGGCATGAGTGACAAGTGGTATATGCCTGCACCTTGCCAGCCCACTCTGTTCTCTTTTTCTTTCATCTTGTTGCCTTAGCTTCCCAAGATGATGCTTCATGTGCCATTGGTTCAAATTAGAAACTTAGTGACAAGTGGCAAGTGACAGTTGTAGTTGGACTAGTGGTGGCCGAATTTGTAACACTTAGGTCCAGTACCAAGCTTTTTTTTTTAAAAAAAAAAAAAAAATGAACTGAGGTTAATTTATGAAAATGTGCATTATATGTTATGAAAAGGAAAATGTTCTGTTCTACATTTTGATATCTGTAAATGCTCATGTTTACATACTAGTATATGTCATATGCTTACTGAGTTGTTGATAACTCACCCCTTATCTCTACAATATTTTTCAGATCATTTTAGAATAGTTTAGCTAAGGATCAGGATTATGGAGCATGGGTGAGATGAGTATTTAAGTATAGTGGATTATTCATAGAAGATCTTTAAGGATTGGTGGATTTTATTAAGAGATTTTGTAGTATTCTAATGACTTTAAATTTTAGAGTTTGTAAATGTCTTGATGAAATGTGAGATATAAGTTACATGAAGTAACTCTCTGACCCTTGCGGAACCGAGGTGTTACAGAAGGGTAAATTAGTCCATTGTGCAAATGTCTCTTCATCAAATATTCTAGAAACTCATGGTATGGTTGACACTTGTCAAAATCTGAAGATATCTTGAGTGTAAGCTAAGAAATTCGTAATACCCTTGTGTCCCTTCAATTTCCCCATGCAAATCACTGAGAAAATCCACTTTTATCTTCCCTAAACTCTCTTTTCCATAAGCATCAACATGGGAACTCGAAATTAGACCAAATTTGAGGGTATTGGCGCGTGGGAAAGGCTTGACCAAAAATCACTTAGTCTCCCTAGGTCATATTGTCATTTGATTCTTCTAGAAAGTGTCTAGCATGCATGACAAGTGGCAAATCCCCTAAGGTAGGTGTGCAAGCCATCCTTGGGCTCCCTACATCTCTCTCTCTCCCCCTTAGTCCACTATCCTGACTAGATACATAGTGCCTCACATACATGACACATGGCACTAGTGACAAAGCCTTGGGTCATGGGCTTTGAACTATTAGTTAGGTTTCTTTATAGGGGCCGAAGTACACTACGCATTCTCTCTTTGGCACAAGTTTCTTACCAAAATTTCTAAGGGTTCTTCTCCATGTAAAACACTAAGGCCCTTAAAATACTATGGCCAATAAAAATAACAATGAACCATGCTTAGCCAAGTTTGGGTTATCACGTCCAGCCTTAGATCTACTACGTAGCTAATGAATTAAACACCATAAGCAGTACCATTGATGACAGATTAAGGAAATTATAGGGACATTTGAGAGTAAAGTCCTATACTGATCTCAAATGGCCCTAGAATTTCCTTAATATGTTTTCAATAGTCCTCCCAATCTAGATCTATAATTTCCAATCTAGTAGATAATCATCTAAGCATAGGCACTAAATCGATGGTAAATTCATCCCTATTGGGTTGAAAAACCCAAATAAAAATAACCAAAAAACAACAAGTTGCGATTTATCAAAACGCCAAAATGGGTTATTGAATCATACCAATAGTTTACTCTAGTGGTTGATAAATTGTGGCAAACTTCACTGGCAGATCTAAACTTGCCGGGGAGATTTGGGGTCAGTAGCAATGAACATATGCTCGTAGCATGATCTCTTGGTTTTGTTGTGATGATTTCGATTTGATGGTATGACTTTGCGGTAGTTACTGAGGTTCTCTTCTTAGCGGGTAAATCGGCAGTAATAAGGGCTTGGTCTTCGATGATGAAAGTTGCGGCAATAAACAGAGCAAGTGTCACGCCAAATTTGACATTTCATCTGCGAAGAATAAAACGTAGCTTAAGACCTTTACCCATAGTTTTAATCATATTTGCTGCGACTATTACTTGCTGCAAAAACCCTGTTATGTTGAAATGAGTAACATACCAACAAAAATAATCCAAACTCAATAGTCAAAATTCAATAAACTTAAAAGGGCCCATGTCCAATTAAAGCTACAACCAAATCAGTAAAAATTTTATTTATACCAAGAAAAATTAATTTTATGGTAAAAATAAAAATTTTGCATCATCTATGACAACTTGCAATAAAAAAAAAAAAAAAATCTGCACATCACACAACTAATATCATTATAATGTAAAGTCCCATCCTAAAATTAAAAATCTTAAACTTGAGAAATACAAATCTCAAACCCTAATAGTCCAAACCTCAAACCAAACAAACAGCTTAAACGTATTGCAAAAACAACCAAAAAAAAAAACAAAAATCAGTTGTTCAATCATCTAAAACAAAACAAAACAAATTGGATCATTTAAAAGAAAAAAAACCTAAGATCAAATCTTGGATCATTTACGACCAAAAAAAAAAAAAAAAAAAAGAACTGCGCATCACACAACCAATATAATTTTAATGTAAAGTCCCATCCTAAAATTAAAAATAAGAAGTTTCTATAAGAGTAATACTATATACAGTTTTAAGATGTGCAAGTCTTGCGCACTCTTTTTGAAAATGAGTGGAGTCTATCATTAAAAAATTAGTTTTTCTTGTGAGTTTTATATTTATTCTTTCTTTTTTTCAAAAGAAGTGTTCGAGACTTACCCACTCTAGGACTGCAAATACCATTTCTCTTTAATGGTAGATCATGCCTTTTCTCAAAAGGAATGCGTTGTATTTGCACAACTCATGACTACACTAGCTAGTACTATATTCCTAATTTAATTAAAAATGATTAGAATTAATCTGGACCTCTAGTGATCATCATACATATAGAAGATTAAATGGATAATTTCCTTCATACACTCGCAGCTTATTCTAGGAGGAACTAAGTAGCTATAGCTTGTCAAAGTAATATTCCTGCATGTTTCAACTTTTTCTTTTTCTTTTTTGCTTCAACCATGGCTAGCTAGCTATAAAAAGATCGAAGTTAATTATCATTCAAGTAGGAACTTCATGCATAAAATAGAACTACTTATCAAAACGGTTCTCTGATCTTTTCAGTTTTCTCCCCAAATTTGATTTATATAATTGACGACAAAAAGACGAGCTGAATCTATTCCTCAGACGTTAAGTACTAGAGCATTTGCAGGCCGGGAAAACAAAAGAAAAATGGAGGCAGGGAAGGAAAGAAGGAAGATGGAATGATTCAATTAAGTAGATCACAACTTCATTGCTGCACAAGATTGAATATCATTAACTCATGACGGATCAACAAACATAATTTGATGATGATCATATTCGTGATGATTAGCAAGATAAGATTCTCCAAGACAAAAATGCACAGGATTCATGCAGTACGTTATTGAAAAATACAAATTTGTAGGTCCCGGTGGCCCCGTGTAGTTAATGTACGTGTTCATGCAGGCTGTCTACGGCCTCCACACAACCATAGATTGCATGGTACCAGATCACAAATCAAACCAGATCATGATTACATGAATAAGATAATTCAATTCGTGGCTGCATGAGTACCAAGCGTTAAGACAAGGCGATCGATCTAACTTCTATGGATTCACCACATGAATTTCATTTCTCAAGAGGCTTCATGCCCAGTACTATATATATAATTAAGCGCTTGATCGTACCTATATCATTTCATCCTCAGCAAGTCGTAGTAGTACTATACTGGATTCGTGGCTGCATGAATACCAAGTGTTAAGACAAGGCGATCGACCTAACTTGCATGGATTCACCACACGAATTTCATTTCTCAAGAGGCTTCATGTCCAGTACTATATATATAATTAAGCGCTTGATCGTACCGATATCATTTCATCCTCAGCAAGTCGTAGTAGTACTATACTGGATTCGTGGCTGCATGAGTACCAAGCGTTAAGACAAGGCGATCGACCTAACTTGCATGGATTCACCACATGAATTTCATTTCTCAAGAGGCTTCATGCCCAGTACTATATATATAATTAAGCGCTTGATCGTACCTATATCATTTCATCCTCAGCAAGTCGTAGTAGTGTTGAAAACCCCCCAAGTGTGAAATGTCACTTGAAGTTGCAGCCACCCACTCATTCACCGAAAGTCTCTGGTAGCAAATATTGACCAAAATGGCTGCACCGATTGAAAGCTTCCTCTTGGTCAAGAAGTGTGGGAGTTTTGTCCCCCATGGCTTCTTCTGTAAGAGGAGATCATTTGCTGAAGATAAAATTATCCTCACTACGGTAAGCGATCAAGCAGAGGGCTAAGGGCGAAAATAAGTTCTGGATAAACCCAAAATAGAGGCCATTTCAGAGAGATAGAGAGTTGTTTATGAGTGTTTGTAAAATTGTACAAACATATTAAAAATACTGATTTTTCACTTCAGTGGACGTAGGCAAGTTGCCGAGCCACTTACATATTGTCTCTCTATCGTCTTGTGTGATATTTGGACAGGCCGGAGGTGCAACAATTAGTATCAGAGCTTTAGTTTTGTGCTATATAGAAAAATCAAGTTGATCAAAATCAATTTTTGACCACAGAATGATGTTCCTCGTATCAAGACGAATTTGTTGCCGTAAACGGCATCAAAAATGGATGCCGGAGGAGCCTGTACGCGCCCCTAGAAGTTGGAGAGTGCACAGACGCACCTCAGTCGCATCAGAGGAAGAAGACGAGTGGGAAACACATGCCCACGCGCCCCTACTCGCGGCTGGAGGAAAAAGACGCGTGAGGGACATGCGTCCACGCACCCCCACGCACACCGAGTGGTTGAAGATGTGTGCAAGGCACGCACTCACGCGCCCCCACGTGCCCTAAAGGACACTGGCACGTGTAGGGCACGCGCTGCACGCACCTCAGACTCCCTTCTGCCGCGCGTGCGTCTCACGCGCCAGATGATCTAGACCGTCAGTTTTTTTCAGATCTTTGTTGGGCTAGATCTAAGCCATTCGGAGTCCGATTTCAACGGTCGAATAGTGCTTTCCAACTATTTGAATTATTCCAGACTCATCCGTATGGTGAGAATGTTGAGATTCGCCATCGATACATTCGATCTGAACCGTCCACGTGTTGCAGATCATTTTGGGCTAGATCTACGCCAGTTGAAATTCTATTGCGATGATAAAATAGAGTTGACAAACTATTTGGATCATTCTGAACTCATCCGTAAGGTGGAAATGTTAAGATTCGCTATCGGCACATTCGATCTGAACTGTCCACATGTTGCAGATCATTTTGGACTAGATCTACGCCAGTTGGAATTCAATTGTGATGATCAAATAGTGCTGACAAGCTATTTGGATCATTTTGGACTCATCTATATGGTGGGAATGTTAAGATTCACCATCGGTACTTTCGACCTGAACCGTCGATAGTTGTAGATCATTTTGGGCTTGATCTATGTCAGTTGGAGTTTAATTGCAATGATTAAACAGTGTTGACAAGCTATTTGGATTATTTCAGACTTATCTGTATGGTGGGAATGTTGAGATTCGCCATCGGTACATTCGATCTGAACCGTCCATGAGTTGCAGATCATTTTGGGCTACATCTACGCTAGTTGGAGTTCCATTGCGATGATCAAATAGTGCTGACAAACTATTTGGATTATTCTAGACTCATCCGTATGGTGGGAATGTTGAGATTTGCCATCGGTACTTTCGGTCTGAACTGTTCAGAGTTGCAGATAATTTTGGGCTTGATCTACGCCAGTTGGAGTTCCATTTCGATGATCAAATAGTGCTGACAAACTATTTGGATCATGCCGGACTCATCCGTACGGTGGGAATGTTGAAATTCACCATCGGTACCTTCGATCTGAACTGTTCAAAGTTGTAGATCATTTTGATCTTGGTCAACGCCAGTTGGAGTTCAATTACGATGATCAAATAGTGTTGACAAACTATTTGAATCATTCTAGACTCATCCGTACAGTTAGAATGTTGAGATTCGTCATCGGCACTAATGATCTAGACCGTTCATACTTCAAATCAGTTGTGGGCTTCATCTCAGCCAGTTGGAGTCATGATGGACTCATTTGTTTTTGGCTTGATTGCAGCCAGTTGGAGTCGTGATGGACTCATTTATTTTAGGCTCGATCACAGCCAGTTGGAGTCATGATAAACTCATTTGTTTTGGGCTTGACCTCAGCCAATTGGAGTCGTGATGGACTCATTTGTTAATTTGGGCTTGATCTCAGCCAGTTGGAGTCGTGCCAAACTCATTGGCTTTGGGGCTTGATGTCAGCCAGTTGGAGTCCAATATTGCCGGACTCATTTCGTTTTGGCTTGATTTAATCCAGTTGGGATCATGAAATTTGAGGAGCAAATTTCAGATCATATGGACGATGCTGATTAACTTGTTATATCAGCAGGTTTTGGCAGTCATACAACTCATAGAGCATAATGTTATTAAGAGGAGAACCGCAACGGATCTCATTGTGGCTTTCTTTGAAAAGCCAGTTGCAAATAACAAAGTGCAGATGAAGAAGTAGTTCAACTTCAGAAAATGCAGAAGGTACTATTGTTGCCCAATAGCATTTGGCGTTGTGGTCAAAAAATTGGGAGGTCATGAGAATGACTATAAGTAATTCTGCAAAGAAAAAGAAGTTGAAGTTTCTTAATGTAAGAGATCTTATCCTAGATGAAGAGGTGCACAGAAGAGATTCTGGCAAGATTTCGAGTTGTTGGTCCTAAATGTTGATAGTAAGGGCAGAGGCAAGTCAAGATCTAGACAACAGATGACTTGTTAGAAATTGTGACAAGACAGGCCACAAAAGATTGCTAAAATTAGGAAAAAACTGAGAATGATGTTGTGAATATGGTGAGTGAAAAAATACATGACGTCGTATTTCTTGCAGTGCATAATGCTGTTAAAGACAACTTGAAGACAACAGTCATTCAGGTGTGTTTTCTCAAAAAGGAGTAGAAGGTCATGAATGATTCATTGGTCTTGACTCGTGGTAATGGTCGTGTGAATTAGATGAGGAAGTAAAAGGAACTCAGTTTTACTTTTCCTCATCTAAACCTGAAGAAATCTCCCTAGACCACGACATAAGGCAAAAGTGTGAGAGATGGAAACAAAATATCAGATGTTCTAGGGATATCTATACCTAAAGGTGATGATTGCATGACTGCCAAGACGATCAGACATCCATGGTGGTTACTACCTTAAACTATATCCTGCTGAATGAAGGTAGTGAACTATGGTATGAAGAAAAATCTTGCAAGAATGGAGATTATGCAAGTCGAAGTTAGCAGAGACTGAAGATGGGCACATTGACTGAAGACAGGATTTGTTAGCAGCAGGATGAGGAGTCAGTCGCCTAGATCAGAGATGGAGATCTCATCAACAGGTTCTCTGATATGTGTCAAGGTCCGTGCGAGACCATTGATTCCCAGTACAGTGGGAGATGTGTTGCCCTATATAGATGTGTTGATTAAGGGCACTATACGTGATGAACTAAAGTTATGTATCACTTTAGTTAGTCTTCTAATTTGAAGACATGAGCTGTAAAATTGCAAAGATGATAAGGGATCATGCTGGAGATAGAGGCTAGCATGTTGAGAACTAGTTTCCAAGTTGGAGATTGGTGTGATTGTAGGATTATGGAGCCTGGTTTTGAAAGCTGTAAAGGCACCATGTAAATTGTTTGCTCGGCTGTGGCTTGAGCAAAGCTCAGTTTGCTCAAGTTGTATATGAGTGCGGACTCATGGACTCGAGCGAAAGAAGAATCCTAGAGAGTTGAGATTGTGCAGTGAAACACTTGTAAATCTCCTCTGAAGAAAATCCCTTACAAGCTCCATGGATGTAGACGATGCTAATGCATTTGAAGATGCATTTGGAGAGGCATTTGAACATCCATTTGAAGATGTACTTGCAGATGCATTTGATAGTGGAAATCTCACTACAAAAAAAGGGCTATTTGCGGCTAAATTTATTTCCGGCGTTAACATTTTAGTCGCAAATAGCCGGTTTTGTAACTTCGGGAAAATGTTTGTGTCAATTAGAAAATGTAGCCGGAAAAAATTACTATTTGCGGCGACATTTGTGAGCTGGAAATATTTTGGCCGCAAATAGTTCATTTTCCATTCCAAAATCGACTTAATAATATTTTCGCCGTTATACTTACATTGTTACAGCGACATTTTTTACTTGTTACGGCGACTTTTTGGTTGCCTTAATAAATTTTCCACTTATTTCCCTCCCGCGTCATCTTATTTTCCCACGCTCGATTTTTCCCTCTCTTTCTCGTGTGCTCTCTCTTGCTCTTGGGTTCTACAGGAGGGTTTCCATTCAAAAGCCATCGCCGCCGTCGACTCGCCTTCTTCTCGCCGTCTTCTCGCCGGTGAGTTTGTCTTTACTACTCTCAGGCTCCATTAATCTCTCTCTCACTCTCTGTAACCCTCGCCCCTCCGAGTTGTGCCATTTTATCTCTCCTTGAAACAAATTACAGAAATGATTATGAGTTTCTTCTCTCCTTCATTTCTGTCATTTCTGTAATTTTAATGAATCAAAATTATATATACTTTAGGTTGCTTTAGTGCCGCATTATATATTTCATTGGGTTTGTGTACATGACGAGGCTCTGTTTGTGTATGTATCAGCGACCTCCAATATTTGTGACTTTCATGGCTTTCTAGCTGATTCAAGAAAATAATGTATATATCACTTATAAAAAATAAGGTATTATCTACATAAAGTCAGAATATAAAGCATTAATTTTCTTTTCTTTTATATATATATATATATTAAGTAGAAATTTGAAGCAAATTAAAAGCACTAATTGGGAAATCTCAAGAAGTGAAATCTCCTTTGATCTTTACAAAAGTGCCTTTGATCTTTAGGCATGTGAATTCTTTTTGGCTCATGGGGCCGACAAGGTAGTGTTCATAAGAATTATACCACAAAGGTCATGTAAGAATTATACCACAAAGGTCATGGCTAACAAGCATTCCAATGAGGGAATGCAATCATTTGAAGGATGCAACAGTTTGTAGCATCCTAGTATGACACACTTGGGTGGAGGGGGTGATTGTTAGAAACCCCCCAAGTGTGAAATGTCACTTGAAGTTGCAGCCACCCACTCGTCTACCGAAAGTCCCTGGTAGCAAATATTGACCAATATGGCTGCACCGATTGAAAGCTTCATCTTGGTCAAGAAGTGTGGGAATTTTGTCCCCCATGGCTTCTCCTATAAGAGGAGATCATTTGCTGAAGATAAAATCATCCTCAATGCGGTGAGCGATCAAGCAAAGGGCTAAGGGCGAAATAGGTTCTGGAGAAACCCAGAACAGAGACCATTTGAGAGAGATAGAGAGTTGTTTATGAGTGTTTGTAAAATTATACAAACATATTGAAAATATTGATTTTCCACTTCAGTGGACATAGACAAGTTGCCAAATTATTTAAATATTGTCTCTCTCTCGTCTTGTGTGATATTTGAACAGGCAGGAGGCGCAACAAGTAGTACTATACTGGATTCGTGGCTGCATGAGTGCCAAGCGTTAAGACAAGGCGATCGACCTAACTTGCATGGATTCACCACATGAATTTCATTTCTCAAGAGGCTTCATGTCCAGTACTATATATATAATTAAGCGCTTGATCGTTCCTATATCATTTCATCCTCAGCAAGTCGTAGTAGTACCATACTGGAAAACCAAAGAAGCCACAACTATTTCTTTGATCTCCTACCTGTACCAAAGATGAATGGCCTAAATTTTGACCATGAACTAAATCACACTTCTTCCAATAACACAAACCCACTAGATCCTGAGGAGTTTAGGCGACAAGGCCACTTGATCGTAGACTTCCTAGTCGATTACTATGCAGATATCGAGAAATATCCAGTCCTAAGCCAAGTTGAATCAGGATACCTCCAAAAACGCTTGCCAAAGTCCACCCCACACTATCCAGAACCCATCGAAACCTTTCTCCAAGACGTGAAAGACCATATTATTCCAGGTATAACGCATTGGCAAAGCCCTAACTTCTTTGCTTACTTCCAATGCACAAGTAGCATAGCAGGGTTTCTCGGTGAGATGCTTTGCACTGGATTCAATGTGGCCGGGTTCAACTGGATCGCATCCCCGGTTGCGACTGAATTGGAGATGATAGTGATGGATTGGCTTGGAGAGATGCTCAACCTGCCTAACTCTTTTCTATTTTCGGGCAATGGAGGTGGAGTGATACAAGGGACTACTTGTGAGGCCATTTTGTGCACAATGGTTGCTGCCAGGGATCAAATGCTTCGCCGAGATGGGAGACAAAATATTGAAAAGATGGTAGTTTATGGGTCTGACCAAACGCATAGCACACTCCAAAAAGCAGCAAAAATAGCAGGAATCCACCCAAAGAATTTCAGAGCCATCAAGACCATGAAGTCCACATCATTTGCGCTCTCACCAGACTCCCTACGATCAGCCATTCTTGCAGATATGGAAGCAGGCCTTGTCCCATTGTACCTTTGTGCCAATGTGGGGACAACATCAACGACTGCAATTGATCCATTAGGGCCATTATGGGATGTGGCAAAAGATTATGGCCTTTGGGTCCACGTTGATGCTGCTTATGCCGGAAGTGCTTGCATTTGTCCCGAGTTTCGGCATTTCATGGATGGCGTTGAGGGTGTAAACTCACTCAGTCTCAACGCACATAAATGGCTCTTCACCCCTTTAGATTGTTGTTGCCTTTGGGTTAAAGATCCGAGCACCTTGATAAAATCCCTATCAACATACCCCGAGTTCTTGAGAAATAAAGCCTCTGATTCGAACCAAGTGGTCGACTATAAAGACTGGCAGATAACTTTAAGCCGAAGATTCCGAGCCTTAAAGTTATGGTTCGTGCTTAGAAGCTATGGAGCCGCTAGCCTGAGGAACTTCATGAGAAGTCATGTTAAAGTGGCCAAACTTTTTGAAGGGCTTGTAGCAATGGACAAGAGGTTTGAGATTGTGGTCCCCAGAAATTTTGCCATGATTTGTTTCAGGATTAATCTGCCATCAACAATGGGTAAGCTGGGGGCATATCGAAATGCTAAGGTGGGTGATAATGGTCAAAAGTTACTAAAAGAAAAGATCACCACTGAAAATGAGCTTAACAAGAAGTTATTGGAGTCCATTAACGCATCAGGACGTGTTTACATGACTCATATTGTACTTGAAGATGTGTATGTAATACGGTTTGCGGTTGGTGCAACTCTGGTAGAGGAAAGACACGTTATAATGGCTTGGAAAGTGGTACAGGAGCATGCCACTGCCATACTAAGCAACAACTAAAATGCTTAGCCTTTCTAATTGCATGGCTCCAGACAACGTACATTTGGGAGGCCACGCCAGCGCGACAGTAGCTGGTCATGTTCGACAACGTACGAGTAGCAAGGCATCAAGCAATTTATAATGATCTCTGGAATATAAATAAATAAATATCAATATCAATTTCAAGCCAGCAGCCATTTATTAATGTATTTTCCGCTTTGTGTTGGTGTACATCATGAGGTTCCTTTTCAAAAATAAGAGAAACCGTAGAGACATAGGAGGTTGACGGGATTTGGGGGAAAGAAAATGGGAAAGATAGAAACTGATGGGACAGAAGATCGGGGAAGAAGAAAACTTAAGGGAAGAGGGAACTCACCTAAACGATGCCGTTTGGGGTCTCCATGTCTAGGGCCTTCGTGTGCCTGGGCCTGTGTTACGGGCTTGGGCTGTGGGCCCGAGTATTACATGAATCATGTGTGTGCATTTTTTTTCTTGGAGAATATCTTGCTAATCGTCACATGATCATCATTAAATTATTTTTATTGATCCGTGAGTAAATGATGTTCAATCTTGTGGAGCAATGAAGTTCGTGTGTGATCTACTTAATTGAATCTTTCCAGCTTCCTTCTTTCCTTTCCTGCCTCCATTTTTCTTTTGTTTTCGTGGCCTGCAAATGCTGTACTTATCATCTGAGTAATAGACTTAGCTCGTCTTTTTGTCATCAATTAAATCAAATTTGGAGAGAAAACTCTCTCCAATTAAAGTGCATCTCAAGTGTAGAAAGTGTACAGTTATTATATAGTGAGAATCTCATGGTTGATTTCACAAGGATTAATACAATAATTAGAACTACACCCTTATGAGAAAAAGAAAGAAAGATTAAGAACTAAATGTTCACTGATAGGAATACCCTTTAGTAATTGAGTAGTGACCAAGGAGTATTGCTTTAGCAATGGCGTGAATTGACCAAAAGAATAAGCAATAGTGAGAAATTATTTTTTTCTGCTTCTTTTTTTTTCTTCAAAAATATGCTAGATATAACAGAGGTATTTTAGGGAACTAAAGAGATTGCAAATTGAGCTAAGGGAAGCAAATGTAGTAACAAAATGGCTTTTGATAGATGTTCAAGAAAAGAATACCCAAGTCTCAGGTCACTTTCTTACAGTAGGTGTTCTAGGGAGTAGTTTCCTTCAAATGTAATACCAATCAAGGTTAGAAGACTTGGATGATGTATATAATACGTGTACAAGCAAAACAGTGTCTGAATAACCTCATTAAATTTCATATCAAGCTAATATTCAACATGCAACCTAGGAATAAGGATCTACACTCCCCAAGCATCCTTCGTGCTTCCAATCAAGGAAGGATCAAAAGGAATCAAGAAACCCTAACCTTGGCTTCAAACTAGAGTTGACAGAAATTTAAAGAAGTATGAGTTTAAAACTAATAGAAATAAAAAACCCCCATTGAAAGCCTACTACTAGAAAGCTTCTCTCAACTTAGGTTATGAAATTACTCACTCATAAAGCATGAAACTACACTATAAATCAAGAAAAATGACATTTCCATAAACCACAAAAATGATAAACCCTAAAACTGAATGAAAGTTTTCAAAAGACCCTTTCTGGTTTCCAAATTTTTCAAGAATCTCCAACCTAGCGATCCCTCTTCTTAGTGTGATTTTCTTCATATATATAGACCCTCTGGTGTGTGCTCTACCTCACTCCCATAGCCTCCATCTGTAACAGATTTGTATTCTCTGCTGGTCCACGTTCTTCCCTTCTCTCGTAGCCTCTGATATGTTGGTTGAATGGTGAGGAGGGGAAACCATTAGTTTATTCTAAGTTTTCCCTTTTAGTGCTTGTAGTTACACTTTTGCTCTCATCAGTTCCTCATTTGTTTCATGAATGCCCAGCAGCAGATGAACATAAAATGTGTATTTATTATTCTAAGGGTAACATCGGGTTTTAATATGTAGAATATTGTCTTTGATTAACTTGGAATCCAATATTAGAATTTAAAGTATAATTAAGTGCTTAACTCTTATATGAGGAAATAGATAACTCACTTAAGCCACTTAATTATACATTTTTTACACTTGATCAAAAACTGAAAAGAGGGAACTATTTTGATAAGTAGTTCTATTTTATGCATGTAATTCTTACTTGAATAATAGGTAACTTCTATTTCTAGCTAGCTAGTTGGTTGAAGCAAAAAATAAAAAATAAAAACTTAAAACATGAGTAATATTACTTTGACAAGCAGCTAGCTATAGCTACTTAGTTCCTCCTAGAATAAGCTGCGAGTGTATGTAGGAAATTATCTATTTAATCTTCTATATGGATCACTAGAGATCGAGATTATTTCTAATCATTTTTAATTAAATTAGGAATATAGTACTAGCTAGTGTAGCTACCACGATGATCTAACTAGTGTAAATATAGTCATGAATTGTGCAAATACCGTGTACTCCTTTAAAAAAAAGTAGTGTCTACCATTAAGAAATGAATTCTTTCATGCAAGTCTCATATTTACATACTTTTTTTAAAAGGAGCGCGCAACGCTTAATAAACACTTTATGACTACAAATATTTTTTCTCATTTGAATAAGCCCCATACAAGGAGCAACCACTACAAGGTGGCAACTGCATATATATGTAATAACCATTGTTTGGGCTTTTTAGAGATATATTTTGATATGAGCACTTTTGATTGATGGGGAGACAGGTTGGTGGGATGCTGAGATAGTTAGGAGAACTCTCCCTCCAAGATAAGCTTCTGAAGTCCTGAGGATTCCCCTAGGACCTTCACCTAGAGAGGATAAGCTCATATGGCACTATGAAAACTCAGGACAATACACAGTGAGGAGTGCTTATAGGCTGTTCTGGTCTATAAAGAACCATAGGGTAGAAGGGGGTTGCTCAAACTATCAGGCACTGCGAGGATTCTGGAAGCAGTTATGGTCAATGCCAATACCACACAGGGTTAGAGTCTTCTCTTGGAGAGCATGCAAGAATGGACTACCCACTTTGCAACACCTGAGGGTAAGGAAGGTTGTTTCTGAAGACACCTGCAAGTTCTGCCATGAGGGAAGGGAAGACACAAGCCATGTTCTGATATATTGTCCATCCATTTTACCCTTGTGGAAGTCTTTGTTTGGTTTTTTATTTCGGGAAGGAAACCAGCAGGGGTTTTTGGAGATAGCCATGAGAGTGACAAAGGAAGGGCAGCCAAGGGACCTAGAGAAGTTTTTCCTCATGGCCTGGTCCTTTTGGTATAGAAGGAACCAGTTCTACTTTGAAGAGCATGTTCAGCACCCAGAACAGTCTGTGGATCATGCCATGTCCTTGCTTAAGGAGTCTCGAGAAGCCCAAGTCAGTATTAAACAGAACATGGTAAGGGATATGAGGTGGAAACCCCCCCTACAGGAGCTCTAAAAATCAACACAGATGCGGCTATATTTCAGGGATGTTGTAGCTCAGGTGTGGGAGTTATTTTGAGAGATGAAAAAGGAAAGGTAATTCTGGCTGCATGTAAAAAAGAACCTGAGTTCTCTGACCCTATGGAAGTGGAGCTTCTTGCCATTTTTAGGGGGCTACAGCTGTGTACCCCGTTGGGCATTAATGAACTGATTGTGGAAATCAACTCAATGCTCAGTGTTAGAGCCTTAATAGCAGAAGGAGAGTCCATGTCTCCCCATGGTAACCTGATATACTCCATACTCAGCCTCTCAAAACAGCTACCTAAAGTGATATTCCAACATGCTGGCAGAGTGCACAATGCAGCAGCTGATGGTCTAGCAAAACTAGCAAGATTTGTAGAGGATTTAACAGTTTGGTGGGAATCAATTCCCGAGTGTATTTCCCAAATTGTTTGGCATGAGGCCAGCTTGTAATTCTCTAGATGACTCTATTTAATGAATGAATGAGAGTTGTTATCAAAAAAAAAAAAAAAAAAGGTCCCTACACCACACAGTATATACTTATGTGCCACATTTTGATTTGAAAGGTAAATTACAAAATTTGAATATTACAAACCAAATCTTGTTTAATGATGTGAATGGTGTGCTCTACACACTGATTTAGAAATAGAATAACTTATTTTGACATTTGTGGACATTTGGTAATGAAAACGTCTTCATAGTTCACCTTATATGTTAATATTGCTTGATTTATTTGATTTATTTTTAGGAGCTCGTGAAAATGAAGAATATATCATTATCATATGTAATTACAACTTTGACAAATGCTTGAAAGAGTTTGTTGTCCGTAACAAGTTGATATTTGTAGATGTAAGAGTTTGGTTAGGACAAAGTGACTAAGTTGATAAGTTTGAATAGGGCTAAGTGACTAAAATGATAGAATTTATCCTATCATTAAGTTTGTATTTTGGATTAATGTAAATTATTTATTGACTTTATCTATAACAATATTAAGTTTATTTAGGAGTTATTATAGATTATTTTAGATAAGTCATAGTGTGAAAATTGAGCTCCAAGAAATTTGTACTTATCTAGATAAGAGGTTGAACTGAAATCTGTTACAGCAGAGAAGATTTAGCACAAGTGTGAGCATCCTATCAGAAGAGTGTTCGTGACAGTCTCGTTTCATCAGTAGAGTCCTACTGAAACTAAAACTACTTTCAGACTGTTTATTTAAGAGATCATATTTGTTAAGATATGTATAGATTTAGTTTTGGATATTTTCTAAAGCACTTTCCAGTGCATATTTTGGTAAGAAAATTTCTTGAAAAATTTTCATATTGTATCTCTCCAAGAGTGTGATTATGCTCCATGTTGGAGAATTAATTTGTTGAGTTTTAGCCACTGGAGTTCCAAGAAAAAAGTTAATATTTGAAGATCGTTAGAGGTTCTGGTTACTACTGCGATAAAGACAAACGGGTCATTGGTCTGATCAAGTAAGAAAATCACTACAACATTCTCAGGATTTTGCCAAGGTTGAGAGTTGTAGGAAAAGGCTAGGATTAAGTCGCAATAAAATTTATCCCACCAAAATGTATTCGGGGGAGGTTGGTGGCATATAATAAGTGGGGAATACTATTTTTCAACCAAAGTTTTTCTTCTTGGAAAATGATAGATATTTCCCACAAATACAATTTGCGGGAAAATAATGCCGGTGTTGTGGCAAACGCTATTTGGATTTATTTTCTTGTGGTCTTTTAAATTTCTTTACCCACTAGTATTATTGGTCGTAGACAATATATTTCCCACAATGTCGTTCATGAAAAGCATGGCGGCATAAATCTTTTTGTAACTATATCTTTTGGTTACAAAAACAGGTTTGTAATAGACTTTGTGGTGCCTATTATATCAAAACATGGTTTATTGTTGTGAAACCCCATCTTTTCCCACCATATTGTATGATTGCTAATAGACTAGTATTGTCGAAATGAATAGTCAGAGAATTATATTATCCATGATTATCATCGTCTCACATTGTATGGCATACCATTTTTTCCCACTATATGCTATCTTGACAAAACTTTGTTTTGAAACAATTAATTTTTGTGGCAATCTGCTATTACCCATGTTATGACAGTTGCAGTAAACTCTTATTTCTTGCCAGTTTGTGTAATTGGAAATTACTATTTGCCAATTAACCAAATAGTCAGAAAAATCCTTTTTCCATACACTATGGCCATGTGAAAAGATAACTAGGGTGGAAACTAGGCATTTCCAATACATTATAAAATCATGGGAATTGATTATTTGATGCTACTTGATGTAATTGCAGCAATGATCTTTTCACATCAATTTTGCCATGGAAAAAAACTTTTTGCTTTAGTTATACCTACAAAGTGGTGGGAAAAGCATTTCTTAATGATAACCTGCTGTTGTCTAAATTAGATGGAGGTCTATATGTTTTTTCCACGAAATGGGAATATGGGAAAACCCTATTTTGTTACCTATGAGAATAACATGTTTTAAGGAAAAGAACCCATTGTATACATCATCATCTATTTCAACCAATTCACAAAATCCTGTAAACCGACTCACTGTTATCCCAACTCAGAATCCAAGTATTTCCCTCAAGGCCATATCACACGTACAAGTGAAAACACAAGAAGTTGGTCTAATATTTAATGTATTCATGAGACTTGCTCAATCTCTGTTGCCCAGATGACTAACACAAGAGTGGGGTGAATTGAGTTGTATTAAAAAAATAACAATTATAAATTAAATATATAATATAAAATATAAACAAAATATGAAATAACAATAAATATAAAGAGTAAGGGTAATAAGAAAGAAGCAAATTCAGTATGTTAACGAGGTTCGGCCCCACTGCCTACGTCCTCGCCTCAAGCTACCCCTTGAGGATTCCCAAATTCACTATTCAACCTCCTTCAGGTGGAGATAGAAACCTATTACACCTTTGAACAACACCGCTACAAAGGATCCGTGTAGAACACTCTCTACACTTGCAATCACCTTGCACGTGGTGATTCAACTATTCTCCGTGTAGAATACTTTCTACACGCACAGGGGTTATACACACTCTTTTTCTGATACAAGAGCTGATAGTGGGTAGGTTATCAGAAAACACTCCTCAATGAGTGAAATAAGAACAATACAGCACAAATTATATCTCTCAAAATGAACAAGGATTAAGACTCAATGCTTAGAGAAGAGAGAATGAAAGCTTTGAATGAATGTTGTATGCTCTTGGTGTTGTGAATGTGAAGCTCTCAAATGATCTATTTATAGGCATATGAGACTTCATATTCAAATTTAAAAAGATTCACATGTCAAAGACAATATCATTCATTTTTTCAAAAAAATCAAACCTAATATTTTACTTTTGGCATATGACAAAAGGAGCACACTTTCCTTTTCAAAAAATTCAAACCTAATCTTTTATTTTTTGTATATGACAAAAGGAGCACACTTTACTTTTCAAATTTTTCAAACAAAATCATCTACCTTTTGTATAAGTCTAAAAAAGCATCAATCACTTTTGAAAATATTCAAATAAAACATGCACATGTGAAAGATGACAATCAATCATCTTTAATATTTTCAAAGTTCAACCCTTTAATCAAGGCATGCACATGTAAAAGATGACAATCAATCATCTTTCAAAATTTTCAAAACTATTCATGCACATGTGGAAAATGTATTTTAATGTTTTATGATAAAATATTAATTTTGAGCCTTAATCCTAATTTCGAATTTTTAAGAGATTTACAACATTACTCTATCATTTTAATGTGAACTTGTTCCCTTCTTGCTCATACTTGATTCCTTGATGTGCTTGACTCCATTGTGTAGACAACTTGAGCTTGAGACTCCTTTATTCTTTGAATTCATTTGTTATCATCAAAATCTATGTGTAGATATATAATTACACAAAACTTGAAACCTTGGGTTCAACAATCTCAAAAGCAAGGTTGACAACAAAATTTAATCAGATCAGAAGCAATCAAGAAGGTCTAATAATATTTAAGGACGTGACATGAGACACTGATAAAAACACCTCCAATTAAAGGAGACAGATGACCATCTTGTATTAGCACATTACCAAGTTCTGCAAATTTGCATATTCCTGTATTTTCATTCATATTTTCTGGAGACATATATATAGATATATATATATATATATATTTATATATTTATATGGATGGGAGCTAGTAAGAGGTTTTGGAGAGGGAATTTGTGATGCATCTATATACCTAGCTAGCTATAGGTGGATGATTAAGTAGAAAACATGTGATTATACAATGTTCCACACTAGTGTTATTTGTACAATAGTATTGAAAACACAATTCTTGTTTCTTTTTATTAATGTGATGTAATTAGGTTGCTTTCATCTAGGACTATCCCTGATCTCTCTCCGTATCATAATTTTCTCTCTATTTTGTGAGAATGGATATAATTTTAGGATGTGTAATTAATGTACTAGTTTTTTTAATACATTGTACAAAAGTCAAAATCTTGTACAAGATAATGTTTTCATTTTATCTTCTCATGAGACATGTAAGATAAATTGCTTATCTATCTTAGATATAATTTTGTAGAAGAACCAATGAAAATGCATGTGGTATTTACCATGTTGTTAAAATCTGTGGTTGAAAATAAAATACAAAGCAGGAATCACAGCTAACTAATCAGCACAAAGTCCTCTATCTAAATAGGGGGCAATGGGCTATAAACTATCGTTTGCAATTCTTGATTCACAGAAAAAATTACATTACACAGATTTGTCAACAAAATATTATTAGAAACATATAGAAATCTTACACATGCATATCAAAGTCTAACACATTTTACACAATCATACCACCAATAGAGAGAGAAAACAAAGGGAGAATAGAGAGAGGCTTACTGTGGCAAACGAGGGAGAGAGAGAGAGAGTGGATGCACCCACTGCGGCCTACGGAGGTGGTTTTGGGGGCTAGGGCAATAAGTGGGAGAATGTTCACGAAATGGCTGACTTGGTGAGCCTCAGAGGGGTTGGGGCAACGTGTATACTGGGTGTGGCAAAAATGGGAAATTAAAATAAACAAGTCGCGAGGTTGGGGGGGCTAGGGAAGGAAGTAAATGGCTCGGGAAGAAGGAAAGAAGAAAGGAAAGAAAAAACGAAGAGGAGTATCGCAGGAATGAAAGAGGTTTTATTTATTACTTTTTACGGCAGTAAGTCTTCATGGGAAAAGCTCAAGACATCTCATGGCAAATAGTACTTACTCATGGTTGAATGTACCTACAATCATGTGAGATTCTGCAATGATGTATATTTGGTGGGAAAAGGGGGTACTTCAGACGTTAAAAGTTTTAAGCCATGAAAACCAAGTATTATAGTGAATTTTTTCCCGTTAACACAAATTGGTGGCAAGAAATAAATATATTCGTGGCAAAAAATCTATTTGCCAATAAATTATTTTCACCAACATGATCTCATGGTAAAGGCATGTTTTGCTCCCACGGATACGTTTGGTGTAAATAGAACACTAATTGCCCCGATATTATGTCGTGGAAAAAGAACTTGTTTCCCAAATGACTAACATAAGAGGGAGATGAATGGGGTTATATTTAAAAAATTAACAATTATAACTCAAATATGCAATATAAAATATAAAGCAGCAATAAATATAAAGAGTAAGGGTAAGAGAGAAACAAACTCAGTATGTTAATGAGGTTCAGTCTCATTGCCTACGTCCTCGCCTCAAGCTACCTCTTGAGAATCCCCAAATTCACTATTCAACCTCTTTCAGGTGGAGATAGAAACCTATTACACCTCGTGAAGGTTTTCCTAGATAGAAAAGCAGTATAATTGCAAATATTTTTAAGAGATGGCCGAGTACTTACACCTTATGAAGGTTCTCCTAGAATTTGTTCCACTGGATGATCTTTCACAAATTTTCACTATTTGATTGCATTTTGTATTAAATTTTGATGGTCTTTCCTGATGTCTCCATATTGGACTTACTCTATTGTGTTCTTTTTGTTGAAATTGAGACTTTCCGTGTTCTTTATACCTCCTGTTTCTTCATCAATGATTTTCTTGGAGAGTAGAGAATTAGATTCATCAAATACTACATGCATAGATTCTTATACAGTCAAAGTTGTTTTATTGAATACTCTATAAGCTTTACTATTAGTATAATACCCGAGAAAGATACATTCATATGATTTTGCATCAAACTTGCCTAAATTATCCTTGTCATTTAAAATAAAACATTTGCATCCAAATACAAGAAAATAATCAATGTTGAGCTTTTTCTCATTCCAAAGCTCATAGGAGATTTTATCTAACTTAGACCTTAACATAATTCTATTTATAACATAACATGCAGTATTTTACCGCTTCGGCTTAAAACTAACTAGGCAAGTTGTTTTCATTGAACATTGTTCTTGCCATCTCTTGAAGAGATCTATTTTTCCTCTCTACTACCCCATTTTGTTGAGGAGTTCGAGGAGTAGAGAAATTATATACAAAACCATTTTCATCACAAAAAGTTTCAATATTTTTATTAATAAATTCTTTTCCCCTATGACTTAGGATACTTGAAATAGTATAGGCCTTTTCATTTTGAATTCTCTTACATAACTTGGTAAAAGCATTATGTACCTCATCTTTATGAGCAAGAAAAATGACCCAAGTATATCTAGAGAAATCATCAACAATAACAAATATATAATATTTTCCTCCTAGACTTACAACTCTATTTGGTCTAAAAATATCCATGTGTATCAATTGCAGTGGTCTAGTAGTGGAAATATGTTTCTTGATTTTAAATGAAGTTTTTGTCTGTTTACTAAATTTGTATGCATCACAAATTTTGTCTTTAAGAAAATTTACTTTTGGTAAACCTCTCACAAGATCATTTTTTGAAAGTTTGGAAAAAAGTTCCATGTTGGCATGACATAGTGTTCTATGCCATAACCAACTAGTTCCATTTTTTAGCTGAAAAACAAATAGCATCTTGTGACATAATTTCTTCAAAATCGATTGTATAAACATTGTTGCTTCTAAAAACAATAAAACAAATATTACAATCATGATCATTCAAAATAATGCATTTATTCATTTTGAAAGTAACTGTAAATCTTTTATCACATAATTAACTTATTCTCAAAAGATTATGTTTTAGACCTTCAACAAGTAGAAAATCTTCAATTATGAGAGATGATTCATTACCAATTTTACTTATTCCTACGATCTTCCCTTTCAAGTTGTCTCTAAATATTATGTGTCCTTCTTTTTTAGATTTAAGATAAAAAAAACTTAGTCTTGTCTCCGGTTATGTTTCTTAAATATCCACTATCTAAAAACCATTTATTTTTACTTGTGGAGAACTTCATGCATATCTATAAAAATAATTAAAATGATTTTTCTTGGTACCCAAGTTCTTTGGGTCCTTTATTTATTAGTATTCGAAGAAACAAGATTTTTATGTACCCATATGATCATAATAGTCATTGTATGCTTTCTGTTGCGCCTAAACTTTGACTCAAATTAATGAACCAAAACTTTAATGCAGTTTTACCTGCAAGTATACAGGTGTTGTAGTATCTTACAGGATCGAATCCACAGGGATTGACTTTTGTGATAAAGAAAATAAATTCAGAGAATGAAACGAAATTACTAAAAGAAACGTGCAATCAAATGAAGATTGATAAAATAACTGAATCAAACTAAAATGATAAAATGAATTGATATGCAGAAAGACTAAGGTTTCGAGGATTCGTCTAATAATTTATGATATTGTTTCCGATCGATTTACTTCAATGAAACTAGAATAATGATTCCGTTTAATTGGAAGATTTAGCATTTAAGATCAAGAAAAATAATTGCTTATGGTTGAGCGTGAACGATTGATGATTAAAATATTCACAAATCTATTTGAATACCACAGGGATTCCTCAAGCATTCACTGTATTCGAAAATCACAATAAATCAAGATGAGTATATAGATAATCAAAATATCCAATAATAAAATCCTTCAATCGATCAAGCTCGCAGAATAAATTTTACGTGGATCCGAAAATAATATTTAAATCATTAAACTTTACCTCTCACCTTAGTATTAAAATTTAGCCAAACATATTTATTACAAGTATTATAAAAATCACATAAATATCCTTCATTAAATAACTAAAATAAAATACAAGAAATACTAGGAAATAACTTAGAAACAATAAAATTTGGAACCCAATTGATACAAAGGAATAAATCAAAGATTGGATTCCATCTGTCTCTTCTAAACGAAAATGAATCAACACAAGAGCTTCACGCCACAAGTGAAAAACATCCACTCTGAATGAAAAGCAAAGAAACGGAAACCAACATAATGAAAACAAGAACAAAGTGCTGAGTCCATCCCACGCCGACTCAAAATAAAACAACAAAAAGGCAATAACCCAGTTTCATGCCCACCGACTTTCTCTTCCCTCTAATCATACACTGACCGTCTCTCAACTTAACTACCACTTCACATCTTAGATTCCATCCCCCATCAATCTCCCTCCACGTCTTCCCTTTCTATCCCAGCACCGACTTTCTCAATTAATCAAGACTCAAGCACCGACATCTCTCCCTTTTTCAATTCCAGCACACACCCTTCAATCTAATTGATCCCAACTCACCGACTTTCTCTCTCAATTTCAAGCACTGACCGACTTCTCCTCCCAGCAAGATAAAACAAGTGACTCTCTTTTTTAATCAATCAAGCACAGCTCACTTCCTAAGTACCTACTGCACCGACACTTCTTTCTCTCTTCTCTCAATTCCAACCACGTACCCCTCTCTTCTCTCCCTCTCTACTCACGACCAACACACCTCAACTCTCCTCTATCCCCCACGTAACCTGCCCTTTATCTCCTTCTTTTCTTTCTTTGCCTTCCGTCCAGCAATATATATATATATATATACAGCTGCCTCAAGTTGGTGCTGACAAACTCCTTCCTCCAAGTCAAGCAAAGCAAGGCACTTCCTTTTCTTTACACACCAACCGACTAATATTCAACTCATGCACCGATTTCTCTCTTCAATTCCCTTCAATCAGGGCACCTCACCAAGAATATAAATTCCCTTTCATGTACAACCTCCAACCGTCCTCACACAGTCCCCCCACCGATTATGATCTCTCCTCCAAAGTTAATACTTTCTCAGCACAATAAAACTCCAGCACGTCTCCCTTGGTTGAAAACTCAAGCACGGCACTTCTCTACTCACCCACTCTCCTATCTCTTCTCTCCGTCCACTTTAGCTGCACCAACCTTCTTTCTTTTTTATTTTTTTCCAGCCCACATGCCTTCACGTTTCAGCTCCCTTTTTAGACTTTGACTTTGCATGTATTTGTCCACCGCAAAACATTTTCTTCATCGCATATGTTTATAAATAATCAAGATAAGAAAGTCACCACCGAAGAGTCATCTTCAGTATCTTTTTTCAGCTGCCAAGTATACTTCCTTCCTTCTCTTCTCAATTAATATGCACTTTTAGTCGAAAGTTCCAACCGAATTCCATTTGAATTTTATTTAAGCTGAAAATAAAAAGAAGAAAAATAACACTCAAAAATAAATTAAAAAAAATAGATTATAAAAATAGACTATATATGTGAGGAAATATTGTCCCATTAAATCATAGTTATAAAATTAAGCATAAACATGATATCAATCAATTAAAAATCACAACTCGTATTTATGCTTATTAACCATTTTTTCATCTAAAGCCAATAATAATGTCAAGAGTAATTTAAAATACATTAGTTTTAAATAGCTAAACTATGCAATATTTTAGCTCAATCACTTACTTCTACTAGGACAAGCATGATAATTATGACCATTTCTATTACAAAAATTATAAATAGCATGTGGCAATATGAAGAACTTGAATGATTATAATAGTATCTTTATTTGACAAAATTCTTTTCATGAAAAGAATTTTAAATATTGGATTTTTATGTAGAAGGATTATTAAAGAAGTTTTTATAAGGTTTGTATTTTTACTTTGGCATATATCCAAAACCTGCCTTGTCAAAAACACATCTTTGACTAAGAAGAAGTTTTTCAAAATTTTTTTTTTCCATTCGTAAAGTTTTCAACAATATTTTCTAAATCACTTTTCTTCTTATTTAATTCAAGATTTTCATATTTTAAAATGATATTTTCTTTTCTTAAAATATCAATTTCGTTTGTTAAAGAAGAAATTTTCTTTTTCAAAACAGTATACTTGATACCCAATTTTTCAAGTTCCTCATATACCTTTTCTAAAACATTTTGCAATTCTTCATATGAAAGATCTTCAATATTATCAAGATTTGTTACCTCAATGTTATCTTTAGCCATAAGATAAAGATTTGCTGATTCTCCATTGCTTACTTCACTATCTGAGCTACTTGAATCATCATCCTATATAGTTTTTATTGCTTTCTTGCCCTTGTTTCGATCTTTCTTTATCAGGGGACAATCTAGATTGATATAACCATACTTATTACATTTATAATAAATTAAAGTGTCATTTTTACTTGAATCTTTTTTGGAAAACTTTTTGAAGGATTTTCTCGGAAGAGTTTTATTTTTCTTTAAGAATCTCTGAATTCTTCTTGTTATCATCGCAACTTCTTCATCTTTGTCGTTATTTTTCTCATCTTCATCACTTTCACTTTCATGATGAACAACTTTAAGTGTCAAGCTCTTCTTTGGCTTTCCTTCTTCTTCTCCTATTTTCAAAGTGTACTCATGGGTGATAAGTGACCTGATGAGTTCATTCACTTCGAGCTTATTGAAGTCTCTAACTTCAAGAATCGCTGTCACTTTTGATTCCCAGCGTTTTGGTAGAGAGTTGAGAATTTTTCTTATTATTTCCACCTCGAAATAAACTTTGCCAATAGCTGTCAAGCTATTTATGATGTTAGTAAAATGAGTGTGCATACTAGAAATAGATTAATCATCATTCATCTTAAACAATTCATATTCATGATTAAGAATATAAATTTTTGATTCTTTGACTTGCGAAGTTACTTATGACTTGCGAAATTCCTTCATAAGTAACTTCTAAGTTATCTCAAATTTCTTTTGTCGTAGCGCAAGTCATTATTCTATTAAAATTATTTCCATTGAGAGCATTATATAATAAATTCATAGCAGTTAAATTCAAAGTATAAAGTCTATCATCTTCACGATCAAACTCTTTTTCTTCCTTTTTGACCTTTACTCCATCAACCATTTTTGTTGGAATATAAGATTCATTTACAATGCATTTTCAGATTTCTCAAACTTGAGTCTGAATGAATATTCTCATTCTAACTTTCTAGAATGAGTAATTGTCTCCACAAAAGAGTGGATGCCAACTGCTAGATTGACCTTACCAAATGAAGCTGCAATGTTAGCCACAAGATCTTAACTCAAAAGATAGTTAATCTTATAATAGAGCCCTTACTCTGATATCAATTGTTGCCCAGATGACTAACACAAGAGTGGGAGTGAATTGAGTTATATTTAAAAAATTAACAATTATAAATCAAATGCACAATATAAAATATAAATAAAACATAAAGCACCAATAAATATAAAGAGTAAGTGTAAGAGAGAAAAAAATTCAGTATGTTAACGAGGTTCGGCGTCACTGCACAAGCGTTATACACACCATTTTACAGATATAAGAGCTGATAGTGAGTAGGTTATCAGAAAATACTCATCAATGAGTGAAATAAGAACAATACAATGCAAACTATATCTCTCTCTCAAAATGAACAAGGTTTAAGACTCAATACTTAGAGAAGAGAGAATGAAAATTTTGAATAAATGTTGTATGCTCTTGGTGTTGTGAATGTGAAGCTCTCAAATGATCTATTTATAGGCATATGAGACTTCATATTCAAATTTAAAAAGATTCACATGTAAAAAACAACATCATTCACTTTTCAAAAATTTCAAACCTATTCTTTTTACTTTTTGCATATGACAAAAATAGTACACTTTATTTTTCAAAAATTTTTCAAATAAAATCATCTACCTTTTGCATAAATCAAAAGAGTATCAATCATTTTTGAAAATATTCAAATAAAACATACACATATGAAAGATGACAATCAATCATATTTAATATTTTTAAAATTTTCAAACAAAATCATCTACTTTTTGCTTAAGTCAAAAAGAGTATCAATCATTTTTAAAAATATTCAAATAAAGCATGTACATGTGAAAGATGACAATCAATCATTTTTAATATTTTCAAAGTTTAAACATTTAATCATGTCATGCACATGTGTAAGATGACAATCAATCATTTTTCAAAATTTTTAAATTTAATTTTTAAAATATTCATGCACATGTAGAAAATGTATTTTAATTGTTCATGATAAAATATTAATTTTGAGCCTTAGTCCTAATTTTAAACTTTTAAGAGATTTACAACATTACTCTATAACTTTAATGTAAACTTGTTCCCTTCTTGCTCATGCTTGGTTCCTTAATGTGCTTGACTCCATTGTGTAGACAACTTGAGCTTGAGACTCCTTTATTTTTTGAATTCATTTGTTATCATCAAAATCCATGTGTAGATATATAATTATATGAAATTTGAAACCTTAGGTTCAACAAAACTCATGTCAAAAATCAGTTTCTGTTGTAGTGAAATCAATTGGTAAAGGTTTTGTAACTGAGAACTTGCTTGTAACTTTATTTTCAAACAATAAAATTGATTTTTCTGAGTTTGGTTGCTCTGTAGGGTTTTACTTTTAAAATTTTTTTTAAAGTGTTTCACTTCATTACCAATCTTGGTATTATGCAATTTATGTACTTTATGTTATTACTTAATTATTAGATAATTGTATAGTTGATGACTAACCAATTTGTTAAGTGAATTGATATATATTTCCATGCATATACATGGGTACTTGGGTAATTTCAATTGGCATCAAAGCATGATTCACTCATCTAAGTGTGATCCGTGCCCTTGTGGATTATGTTGTCGTCGTTATATGTTCCACCATACTTTGATGGGGAAAACTATGCATATTGAAAAGTTCGTAATAAGAGATTTCCTCAAGTCTTCGGATGAATATGTGTGGTATGCAATTGAAAGAGGATGGATTAAGCCTGAGACATCTCTTGATGCTTGGAGTTGAGATGAGATCACCAATTGCAACTAGAATAGCAAATGACTTAAACGCTTGGCTATATCTCCTAATGAATTTAAAAGAATTTTAATGTGTAAGATTGCCAAAGAAGTTTGGGATATTTTGGAGGTTATACATGAAGGCATAAGAATTGTAAAAAATTTGAAATTACAAATGTTAACCTCTAAATTTGAAGAGATTAAAATGCTAGAAGATGAGAGATTTAATGATTTTTATGCTAGAATTATTGATATTGTTAATTTCATGTTTAATCTCAGCTAGAAGATGAGGATTCAAGAGTTGTGAGAAAGATTTTAAGGTCCTTGCCTGAAAGATTTCGCCTAAAAGTTACAGCCATTGTGGAAAAAAAGGATTTGGATGCTATTAAGGTGGAAGAACTAGTCGGCTCCTTGTAAACCTATGAGTCATCACTTCTTCAAACAAAAAAAGGTAAGTCCATTGCTTTAAAAACCGTAAAAGATTATCAAGATGATTTTTCTAATGAAGAAAATTTGAACGATGAGGATATAGATTATATTGTAAGGAAATTCAAAAAATTCTCGTTTAACAAAAAACCTAATGGAAAGCAAAAACGATGTAACGAATTTCTTGTGAAGAAAAATGATTTTGAAAAATGGAATAAAGAAAAATATAAGAAAAATGATAAAGTAAATTGCCATGAATGCTCAGGATATGTTCATATAAGAGTAGAATACTCAAATTTTAAGAAAAACAAGGGTAAATCACTAAATGTCACACTTAGTGATACTTCAAAATTTGAAAATTCTAATTCTTTATCTGATGATGAAGGTTTCTTTATGGCTTTTGTAACTATTGCTAGTGATTTTTCTGATATTGTGCTAACAAAATCTGAAAGTGAAGTTGATGATAATGAATCGGATATGGCTCTTGTTGATGTTGACCATGAGATAAGCATACATGAAGTTTATAATGATTTATGTGAAGAAGTGGTCAAGTTAAAAAAGCTTAACAAGAAGTTGTACAACAAACTCACAGTAGTGGAGAATTCAAAGAATAATCTTTTGGAGGCATTAAAAATTTTTGAAATTGAGATCTCTAGACTAAAGACTCAAAAGGATGCACTAGACAATGAGTTGAAGAGTTCTCAAAAGAATCAATAAAAATTAGCAACTCAGAAATTAGAAAAGATGTTTAGTATTGATCAAAAGCCTATATGTGACTGTACTGGGTTGGGGTATTCAACCTTTCAAGACAAAGATCCTACAATCACATCATCCGCTGCCACTATCTCTAAGGGTATTGTTTTTGTCAAAGGAAACTAAGTTATGGATGCTCCAAAAGAAGTCGTTTTAAAGTCAAATCATTTTGAAAAGCCACATGAAACATCAACGTCAAAGAAACTGAACCAAGGTAAGGTTGGAGGTAAGTTTGTGCCTATTTTTTATTATTGTAGTATTTTTGGTCACATAAAATCATATTGCTTTAATTTGAGTAAAGTTCAGAAAAATAAAGGTGAAGGGAAAAAAAAATGTAAAGACACTTGGAAACCAAGTCCAAAACAACATAAGTGCCAACGTATGTGAGTTGTCTAAATTTTATTTTGGCAACAAGGATAAGACCACAAAAAAGTTGTAATGATGTAAATATGGCTAAGCCATGTGCGTGCCATGTGCGTTAACTAAGTCCCAGACTTAGATGGAAATAAGCCGTGCGTCCCCCCCCCCCCCCCCCCAACCCCCACCCTGATACTTTCTCCTATCTCACTCACGATTTTTCACCGTTTGTGCCCTAGCCGAACACCTTCTCTCACTCCTATCAGATTCTAGTTTGTTGGGGCTTAGTACTCACACAGACTTCCTTGGCTACACGTTAAGTACCGAATTCTCTTCCTTTATCTTACCTAAGGTTTATTTATGCATGGAGTTTGGGATTTTCTTGTGGTGTGATTGTGAAGTGTCGACATGGTATATTGGGTTTCAGATTGGATTTTGTTTATGTTTGGGTTTGTTGAGGGAAAAATGAGTGTATTGGCATATTCTTGTGAAAACCTGTGTAAAATAGTATTGTAACAAGTGTTGTAACAAGTGTTGTTGCAGAAAGGCTTGAAGTGTGCTCGTTATTGGTCAAAATAGATGACTTCGCTCGACCTTCGCTCAACAGGGCGCTCGCGCGAACTCAAGCAGATTGCACCGCTCGGCCCTCGCTCAACATGAAGCTTGAGCGAACTCAAGCAGATTGCACCACTCAACCCTCGCTCGACACTGAGCTCGAGCAAACTCAGGCAGAGTGTGCCGCTCGACACTCGCTTGATGCTGAGCTCGAGCGAACTCAGGCAGATTGTGCCGCTCGACCCTCACTGAGCCAATGTTCTAGATCACTTACAATTTAGGGTTTTGAAGCACCTCCTTTGATTGAAACTATCAATAGAACAGTTTAACTTCTGTTCTAAGTGTGGAGAATCAGAGCAAAAACCCTAAGGGCCTCCAAGAACTTCTTTGAGCAACCTCTCCCCCATTTGGTTGATTCTCTCTTGGATAAACACTTCTCCACCACAATATACTCAAAATCAACTCTTACATGAGTCCATTGAAGTGGACATATTTGTTGGCCGGAAGAGTCTGGAGCTGCTGTTGATGCAGAAATCAAGAGGTTCTCGTGGGAAGCTATAGAAAGGTCAGAATTCCGACACTACATGTGTGTAGAGATCGAGTGGGTCACTCTTGGTGTTGCAAGTCAAGTTTAGCTACTACAAAGGTTTTGTGAGTGTCTCTAAATTAGTTGTAACGAACTAAAATTTCTATAGTGGATTTGAGGTGGTGTCTTACACCTGGAGTGATTTTAGATTTTGAAGATGTTCTTCAAATGAGTTTCCACTCCGTGATCAAAATCATGTGTTGATTATTTGTGTTATTTGATTCATTTACTAACTGCTTGTTTGACTAATTTTTAAAAAGCCATAAAAATTGGATTACACCTATTCACCCCCCTCTAGGTGTAGTGTCGTGTAGAACCAGTGCTTTTTCAATTAGTATCAGAGCGGGTTCACTCCGCTAGGATTTAGTTCCTAAGTGTTATCCTGCTGTCGTGGTCTAAATGAATAGGTCTGAATTACTCACATCTCCACCATCTTTTGATGGAAACAACTATGCGTATTGGAAAGTTCGAATGAAAGCTTCCCTTAAGTCTGTGGATGAACGAGTGTGGGCTTCTGTAACAAATGGATGGAAACAACCGGTTGTAGGCATTAAGAGAGTCCAAACCCCCAAGAGTGTGGAAAATTACTCTAGGGATGAAGTCAACGAGTGTAGTTGGAATAACAAAGGTCTAAATGCGATGTTCATGGCCGTGTCCCAGGAGGAGTTCAAGAGAATCTCCATGTGTGAAAATTGCAAAGAGGCATGGGACATGGGACATTCTTGAGGTTACCCATGAAGATACCAAGGCTGTAAAGAATTCTAAACTTCAAACACTGACCACCAACTTTGAAAAACTTAGGATGAAGGATGATGAAACTTTTGATGGCTTCTATGGCAAACTTAATGATATTGTCAATTCTCGTTTTAATTTAGGGGATAGAATTCCTGAAAATAGAATTGTGAGAAAAGTCCTTAGATCTCTTCCTGAGAGGTTTCGTCCCAAAGTCACTGCGATAGAAGAAAGCAAAGACTTGGACAACATGAGGATTGAAGAGTTGGTGGGTTCCATACAAACCCATGAACATGCTCTTCCTATGGATAAGAAAAATAAGTCCATAGCCCTCAATGCTATTAGAGAGGAGTCTGGTGAATCTTCTGATGAACTTGCCATGAGTGACAAGGAGATAGCTTTTTATGCTAAAAAATTCAGGAAGATATTTGCCCAGAAAAACCCAGGACAGGAGAAGAAAAGGTTCAAAGGTTTTAATGGGGGTTCAAGTTCAAAAAACTGAGAAATGAGCTATAAGCGAGAAACTAGAGCTGTCAAGGACAATATTCAGTGCCATGAATGTCATGGTTTTGGTCACATTCGATTTGAGTGTGCAAATTACAAAAAGGCCAAAGAGAAAGCTAATGTTGCTTCCTTGACTAATAGTGAGTCTGAGTCAAGTGACTCACAAGAGAGTTCTCCCATGAAGAAAAATCTCAACTATATGGCTTTCACTTCTTCTGTTGTAGGGAAAAGTCATAGCAGTGAATCTGTGGTTGAAATTAAGAGTGTTTCTGAAAATGAATCCGGGAATGAAGATGACTTGCAGGAAATCTATGAGAAGTTGTATAAGGAATGTGTGAAATTGAGGAAACTCAATAAAGCACATATTGAGGAAATAGATTTATGCAAAAGAGAAAATGAAGGACTCCAAGGCAAACTAAGAGAAGCCATTGGTCTAACAGATGAGTTACAAAAGAGGAATGTGACTTTGGAATATAAAGTGACAACTCATGAAAGTGATCTAACTTTGTTAAATACTAAGTTGCAGAAATTCTCCATTGGGACAAACCAGTTTGACAAACTCCTAAGTTTAGGAAAGTCCTCTAGTGATAAGAGTGATTTAGGCTACTTTGAAGAGAATCCTGATGCTCCTTCAAGCTCAAAAGCATTCTATAAAAGTGTGAGAAATACAGTGTTTGTTCCTGAAATGACTGAAAAAAAAAAAAGCTCATCCATCTGAAAAGGGTAAGAAACCTTTGCAAGTGCAAAAGTCAGTTCCTCCTCCCAAAAGACAAGGAGCTGGCAACATGAGCCTCATATGTCATCATTGTGGAAAGATAGGCCATATTAGACCAGACTGTTTTAAATTAATGAGTCACTATGTGCATGCTCCCACATTCGTTAAGAGTAGAACTGCTTATCCTTCTAGAAGGGGTAAGAATTACATGAATGGCCCTAAGAATGTCTCAACCTTCTTGAGACAAAGAATTCACAAATCAAGCCCCGTGTGTCATCATTATGGTAAGATTGGTCACATCCGACCAAACTGTTTTGAGCTTAGGAGGCGCACCAAGAGAATTGAAAAGCCCTACTCAAGAAAATAGGTACCAAGGTGGATCATCCAAAAGGGAAAGACGCAAGCCACACATGGTTTTTTCGGTGCTATAGACTGACATGTATGCATTACATGCATTTTTGTTTTATTTTGTTGTTGATTTTTTTTGTTAGTTGTCTAGTTTCTTTGTCGTTGTTTGCTGCTCGTACATGCACTCCATGATTGCACTATATAATAGTGGGTTGTTAATTCTAAAATCTAGGTGCTCGTATCTTTTGAGATTTGTATCATATACCTATATTTTACAAAGGTTTGAAACATGAGTATCTCTTGTAATCTGTGACTAGCATCACACACTTCACTCTAAATTCGGTCAATTGACATTTCACCACTTGTGAGTTTATTGGGGAGGCAATCAAAGGTGGTAGGAAGCTCTACCTACATACAGAATTGACCACGGGCTAGATGACCTCATCATGGTTCGCTTGTGCAAAAATATGGTATCTCAAAAGGAAAAGAAAAAGTGATGTTGTTATAAATAAATAAATAAAAGGGTGAAAAACAGAATAAGTTTTCTATTTTCTTGAACATACTGAAACAAGTATTTAAACAGAAAGATTCAGGTCCTAGCAGCATTGGATTTGACTTTCTGTGTCTTAAAAGAGCTTCCCAAGCACTTATAGTTTCATGGTCAGCCCAACCCCACTCACACTTTACGGTTGAAATTTCTTGATTGAGCAAGGACCGCTTTAAACACGCACGTCTACATTACTTGTGATACTTTATTTTTACCTGCGTGTTTTATGAGAATATGATGCTCCTCTACATTTGATATGTACTCTTGGTGTGAAAATTGACATTTCCAGTATTTGTACAAGTCATGTGAGTATTGTGTGTTTCAAAACTAGACAAAATATGCATTTCTGGTGATCTCGCTCGACCCTCGCTCGACGCTACTCAAGTGAAAACCACTCAACAGGCCGCTCGAGGGTTTTAAGTTCGCTCGAGCGAAGGCCTATTATAAAAGCCCAGCGCTGCTCGAGCCACAGTGCACTGTTTCACAGTTTTCTTTCTCCCGTGTGTTTTCATCGTTTTTTCTCAAAATCCTTCGGTTTAAACTTGGATTTTCTTCCGAAATCACCTCCAAATTAAGGTAAAGCCCCTTCTCTTTTTTTCTTTCATGATTTAGTGAATTTCTTTTGGGTATATTTCCATTTGTTTTGCATATGGGTTTCGGATTGGGGTTAGTTGAGAAATTTCTTGAAAATTTTCATTTCTTTTGGTTTATTGAAGCTCTTGTGGAGTCATGGTTGTGTATTTGGGTGTATTAAGGAGGTTTTATAAACTCCCATGGGTTTTTGCCCGAGGTTCTCACTTGGATGCACTCCAAGTGGTTGGTAAAATGCCTCAATGATGTTTGTTTTCTCTTTTTCATCATGCATTGACATAGCATTGTTCCCATACCTATTTCATGTCTATCCTAGATTTGGGACATCGTTTGACTAAGATCGCATTGTGTTTGAAGGTGTTTTATTTTAGAAAAGGCATGGGTCATGCATATGGATTTGCATTGGCATGCATATGGGTCATGCATATGGGTTGGCATTGGCATGCATATGGGTCATTTTGGACTAGGCATATATCATTGATTTGAAAAATGAAGAGTGAGACATGGGCATGCACTTAGTCTTGCATTGTCGGTTGGCATTGTTGTGACAGCATGGTTGGCATGCATTCATCAGGTATTCACATTGCCTTAGCCTTGTCTAACATCATTGACTCTGTCTACAGCTAAAACCATGTCTCGACGTGTTCGTCCTCGTCACAATCCCCCTGCACTCGCTCAAGCCCACTTCCGTAATGCACGAGCCCAGGAGTTGTATTCTCAGAACTTCTCTCATCGTACTCCTATAGTAGAGCGTGAAGTATCTCTAGGTGAGCTTACCGAGACTATCATTCCTCGCATATTTGAATCTCGCCAATGGTAGGCCTTGACCACTGGTCATCCCACTCCTTCTATGGAGTTAGTTAGGGAGTTTTACTCCAACATTTATGACGTGTCTGTTGATGACTCGTTTGAAGTTAGCCTCCAGAACATTGTTTTCCGAGTAACTCCGGGCATGATAGCGGATTTGCTAAATGCCCCTCGTGTGTCCCATCATGTGTTTCCCTATACATGGACATCTCCTCCCAGTCCACAAGTCATTGCTGGATGTCTTTGTGGTCGGCCTAGTAATTGGGAAGGGACGACCCCTATTTCGACTGCTCGTTTTACACCTGATCATCTCATTCTCAGTAGGATTGTTCTCACTAATTTAGATCCTACTGGTCATAATAGTGATGTGGGTCTTGACCGTGCCACTCTGCTGTATGCCTTGATCAATGGTGTCTCCATTGATCTAGGAAGTCTTCTGTGTGGGGTTATTATTGAGGCGTATCGGTCCTCCAAAACACAGACTGGTTTGCCCTTAGCTTGTCTAATCACCCGATTGGCCTTCTCCCAGTCAGTCGTTTTACTTCCTCAGGAGCCTAGAATTGCACTTAAGGCTCGTATTGGTTGTAGGACTGTCCAGCTTAGTTGTGCTCACACCACCCCGCACCCTCTCCTTGTTAAGCACCCTCCTGCTCCTTCCTCTCAGCCTTCGAGCTCTCGGCCATCCAGTTCTCAGCCGTCTACCTCGGCACCATCCACTTCAGCCCCCGGTTCGTCTGAGCCCAGTCTTCAGTAGGTTCTTGAGTATCTAGCCCGTCTTGACGCCCGGTTTGATACTATAGATGCTACGGTTCACAACCTTAATGTTAAAGTTGATAATCTGTAGCAGTTTGTGACCCAACGTTTCAACGATATCAAAGGGCAACTTAATGAGGATGATGAGGATGCAGATAGTGATGATTGAGACCCTTTGCCTGTTGTGACAAAAAGGGGGAGTAGTACAGTACTAACTCAAGGGGAGTGTTAGTTGTTTAATAAGACAGTGTTAATAACACATTTTTGTTGGGGGAACAACAGCGTTTGGTTATGTCTTTTGATTTATATCTCATGTTAGCTGTTGTTGTTTGACTAATGGTTCTTGAACTCAATTTCTGATTTGTTGCTTAATGAAATATTTATTTTCTGAAACCTGTACTTGACATGACTATTCATGAATTATGGTTTGTAAATTGCAAACACATTTTTGTGCATATGTGTATGGGTATGTTTAACTGTTTGCTAAGTGCGTGCAGAAGTATTTCAAAATGTTTAAGAATATGAATCTAGTGATGGGTGTGCTAGGATTAAGTCATATGTATAGGTTAGAGGTTTTGTCACAGAAATGCCAAAGGGGGAGATTGTTGAGGGAAAAATGAGGGTATTGGCATATTCTTGTGAAAACTTGTGTAAAATAGTGTTGTAACAAGTGTTGTTGCGGAAAGGCTTGAAGTGTGCTCGTTATTGGTCAAAACAGATGACTTCACTCGACCCTCGCTCAACAGGGCGCTCGAGCGAACTCAGGTAGATTGCACCGCTCGACTCTCGCTCAATAGGGCGCTCGAGCGAACTCAAGCAGATTGCACCGCTCGACCCTCGCTCAACATGAAGCTCGAGCGAACTCAAGTAGATTGCACCGCTCGGCCCTCGCTCGACACTGAACTCAAGCGAACTCAGACAGAGTGTGCCGCTCGACACTCGCTCGACACTGAACTCGAGCGAACTCAGGCAGATTGTGCCGCTCGACCCTCGCTCGAGCCAATGTTCCAGATCACTTACAATTTAGGGTTTTGAAGTGCCTCCTTTGATTGGAACTATAAATACAACAGTTTAACTTCTATTCTAAGTGTGGAGAATCAGAGCAAAAACCCTAAGGGCCTCCAAGAACTTCTTAGAGCAACCTCTCTCCCATTTGGTTGATTCTCTCTTGGATAAACACTTCTCCACCACAACACACTCAAAATCAACTCTTACATGAGTCCATTGAAGTGGACATATTCGTTGGCCGGAAGAGTCCGGAGCTGCTATTGATGCAGAGATCGAGAGGTTCTCGTGGGAAGCTATAGAAAGGTCGGAGTTTCGACACTCCATGCGTGTAGAGATCAAGTGGGTCACTCGTGGTGTTGCAAGCCAAGTTTAGCTACTATAAAGGTTTTGTGAGTGTCTCTAAATTGGTTTTAACAAACTAAAATTTCTATAGTGGATTTGAGGTGGTGTCTTACACCCGAAATGGTTTTAGATTTTGAAGATGTTTTTCAAATGAGTTTCCACTTCGTGATCAAAATCATGTGTTGATTATTTGTGTTATTTAATTCATTTACTAACTGCTTGTTTGACTAATTTTCAAAAGGCCATAAAAATTAGATTACATCTATTCACCCCCCTCTAGGTGTAGTGTCATGTGGAACTACTGCTTTTTCAGGGTTGTCTACATTTGCTCTAGTAGTGGGCATATTTTGATTTGTCAATGTATTTAGGATGGATTTTGGTGGGTTATAGCATTATACATTCTGGTTTTCATGGTATGCCCACCAATTCTTTGATTTTTTGTGTCAATCAAGTTGTCTCAATTATTTGTTCATTGTTTGACATGCATTAATACTCATACATTATGTTTATCAAAATGCATGATTGAGTTAAGATCAGAGGGATCAGTTTTAGCAGTGTTAGCAGTGTCAAATCATGGTCTTACTTAGTGTCTTCATCTTGACACACATTAGTGTGTATTTATTCTCTTGATTATGATGAGGAGGAGGTTTGAGTCTTGTAAGATTATTGATAAAAATGGTGAGTATTGGAGGAGCAAATTGATTTATTTTGGTATTATGAAAGTTAAGAGGAGGTTGTGTTGTGGAGGGGGAGTTGATTTTTTTTTTTTTTTTCCTTTTTGTTTAAGATAGTTTAATATTAAGGGGGAGAACTAACTAATTCATTGAGTGAATTGGTGAATATTTTCGTGCACATAGAGGATTACTTGAGTAATTTCAATATTTCGATTCCTTGTAAAGGTTTAGTACGCACGTGCATTCCCGGACAAATGGGCAGACAGGGACATTATTAATACTATAACAAAAATTATTTTCTTTTAAGATAATTTTCACCTCAAAAGAATTGTTTTTATCGTAAAAATAAAAAATAAAAAAGAATGTTTAAAAGCATATATACGTACAAAACATTACAAGTGGAGCCGGGAGTCGGTCATGTCCCAAGGGATCAAACTGAATGTCGATCTTCTAATAATGCCAATAGTTTCAATTTCTTTTAGTATTTAGGTATATTTTATATTGCGTATATTTTAAAGCTTAGCTTCAAACCAGCTTTCAATATTAAAAGGTTGATACATCAATCTCCTACTATTTTTTGAAAAAATGAGATATACCGAATTCTTTACGACAATCTACTTAAAAGTTAAAAAATAAATAATAATTGAAAAAAGAAATTGTTGTTGAGGTTCTTGTCCAAGCAAGAATAAATGAGTACATAGTATGTATAAGTTCTTAAATACACAAGTTTTACACAAATTTTTATTAAAAAAAAAAAGTGGATCTCACAAGAGTGTTGCTTTTTATAATATCCGAGTGTACGTATTATATTTAAAGGTATTTACACCACACATTATTTTTATAATATAATTTGATTTTAAGATAAATTTTAAAATTTAAACATTACAAATTAAATTATGTTGTCAATATTTTGTTTGAAGGATAAAAAATTTGGTTTAATGCTAAGGTTCCCACTAGTTAATCACATATATCGTATTTATCTCGAAAATATTAGAATTAAAATGGTAGACAATCTTAATCCAACCGGGACACACTAATAATCTAGGGCCAGATTCTTACCAATAGCCCTGTTCATCCGGGTTCCAACTCAGAAATTTGGGTATACCCAAACTGGAACCCGAATTTCAAATCCGGGCCGGAACCCGGACCGGGTTAAGCCGGGTCAGAAACTGGCCGAAACCCGGATGAATCCGGATTTCTCAAAAACCGGATTCCGGGTTCCAGATTGAACCCGCTTTTTTTTTTAATCCATATAAAAGCCTAAATATATGTACAATATTTTCACATGTAGCTCTGATTTTTTTTCTTATAAAAAATACATGTAAAACCAAAAAAAATTCCAATATTCATCTATGCAAGTATGCATGCATACAATACAATCCAGTACATATTATATTATTTGTTATTTATACATTATATTACGAAATATTAAATTACAATATATGAATTACAATATTTGTTATTTATAAATTACATTACAAAATATTAAATTACAATCCAAAGTGTCTTCCTTCTATCCACTCTTTTTAGCTCTTCTTGCAGCCACCTCTGTTGAAGTGAATATTTCACTAGCAATAATATGTCGAAGATTTTATAAGTTAGACGTAAATAGCAAATTCAACAGTAATAGATGCTATTTTTTAAAATGCATACAATTCATTTCCCTATGAGAAGTGCAACCTTTCTGTCGCCCCAATCTTTCAAATGTAAGAGAAAAACATGCATAGAAATAAGCTAAACAAGTGATGCAGACAGTGTCACTATCTAGAAAGATTAAGCATAAATAAACAAACAGAGGAACAAGAACTGAGTGTTGCTTGGGGTCTACCAGTAACAGTTAGGGTACATCAGATAAGTTAAAATAAACGAATTTAGATACCCTCTAAGTCATCGTAAATGAATACATCAACTACAGCTAACATCTTAGGTGCTCGTGAGTAAAGAGCTTCGATCTAAAACAGCTTTGAAGTCTATTAAGGCTCTGTTTAGGTCAGTCTGGTATTTTTTACAAGCCTCAATGGTTCACACTTCAATTCTACGATGTGAATATAAATGAATCGATTCAAACAATGGAAACAGATTTCTTGAAACATAAAAATCAACATTTCCAGTTCTTTCATAGTGGGAACCCATCAATCTAATAATCAATGCCATCCATGTCTTTACACCAAACACAGCAAAATATTCCAAAAACAATGAACAATGCTGCCTCTATGAAAATAATTCACACCAAAGATGCCTCTTCTGCATTACTTGACGCCAAAAGAGGGGGAAAAAAGACTTTTGTTGAAGTAAAGGTATCAGGGAAAGGAAAAGGGCAAACTTACTGGCATATAAAATGCACCCCCATCATAGGTTGATTGGCCTGGTCGTTTCCCTCGAGCTACCGAATCCTATGATATCAAATGAAGTTCACAATCTCTGGGTCATATCAAAAGAGGAAGAAATAGGGAAAAAAAAAAGTGATGATATAAAGCACAGCCAAAGAGTACATGGCGCATGAAAACTCTGTAACAATTAGGTAAGGCAAAATATTTTACCGTCTATGGGCCACCAGAAAAACCTGCAAGGGTATTCAAAATAATGGGAGTATAAACATCTCAATAGGTCCTTCCCACTCCATGTAATCCCCATTTTTCCTGCTAATAACTTCACGCATTTAAATTTGCTTATTATAATAGTAAACATTCCGTCTGTTTTTCTTAGGCAAAAGCCAACGTGTGAAGTTAAAGTGTGAAGTTTTCTATTACCTCACAAAGAGTATCGGCATAAGAACTCATATCTGTAAGAATGACAAGAACATGCTTCCCACATTCATAAGCCAAATATTCAGCAGTAGTAAGAGCAATACGAGTGATAATACGTTCAATTGTAGGGTCATTTGCTTGTGCAACAGAACGTCAATAAACACGTTTTTGGACTGGCCTAGAAGGTATTTGACAAAATTATTCCCACAGTAAAAAATACCATATTCAGAAAAAGGGTCACTCTCTCCATCGAGCCATTTTCCTCTAAATTGGGCTTGAAAATACAATCTCAACTCTTTCAAACATCAAACAACATGAACCAACAACAACAAAAATAGAAACACATGCAACAGAGAATGAGACCACAAACCAACCCTTCAACTCTCGGAATCAGAAAACCCACACGAGACAGTGATTCAAAAACACTAAATACCAAATACCCATAAAAAAAAAAAAAAAAAAAAAAAAAAAAAAAAAAAAAGGATACATGCGGATCTAACGTAAATAGCAGATCTGAAAAACTTGAAAAATAAAAACACCCCACGTTTAACAAAAAATAGCAAATCTACATTCTTCTTTGGGTTGATCGATCGATCGAGAGAGAGAGAGAGAGAGAAGAGAGACTACCCGGTTTAGGCAGATTTGTGACAAGGGTGAGAGCTTCGCATTCTTGATGGGTGTGAGTGTGTTGGTGGGAGAAGAGGGGGGGGTTGAGACCATCATGGCGGCGGCGGCTACGGTTTCGTAGCTAGGGTTGAGAGAGAGAGAGAGAGAGAGAGAGAGAGAGAGAGAGAGAGAGAGAGAGAGAGAGAGAGAGAGAGAGAGAGAGAGAGAGAGCAGATGAGGGGAGGGGAAGGAGACATAGAATCAGGGGGGAAGGAAACTTAGGGTTTTTTTTTTTTCCTTTATATAGAAACCTGGTTAATTGGGTTATGAATATGGAACCCAGATTTTATACCAGGGTCTGAACCGCATAAGTCCAGGTTTTACAATCTGAGCGGCCCAGCTGATTTAATCCGGGCTGAAACCCAAAACCGGAATCCAGACTAATTCGGCCCAAATGAACAGTCCTACTTACCAACCCGTGAGTTATAAAAAGAGGCCTCAATTACTTTGGGGTGTCCCTTCTTATTATTAGAGAAAGTTATATTTTTGGAGGAATCCTCGGCCCACGTCCTTGGTAGTGATTGGTCCTGGTATTGCTCTTGGTCTTAGAATTTATATAAGGATTAGGGATTTTCAAAAAATTAGAATGTAAAAAATAATCACGCATGGTGTGAACTTTTTCTAAGATTAGAGTCTGCAAGTTCTAACCTCTTAAGTATGATCAGGTTATAGATTATAGGTTGTTACGTAGTCTTTGAATTATATTACCATGAAAATTTAAAAAAATAAAAAAATAATCCACAAGAATATGAGTTATGACAAACATATCCTACAACATTAGAATGATTCAAACCTCTCTCTCTCTATCTAAGAACTATTCAACAGATCAAAGTTTTTGTTAGTTATGATGATTATAAAGGATTTCAATTATAGTTTTAAACGGTACTCAAATATGAAGTGGCCTTTATGAGTTGTTACTAATAGTATCAAACCTAATTTCAACAGAAGGAACTTAGGTTGTGTGACTAGGGCGGAACTATATACAAGGTAGGGGGAGATTTTAAAAAAAAATAATATAGTATATAAATAATTATAATGTTTCTTTATATAATGGAAATTGCCCCCCAATACTCAGGCCTCCAAAACTTTTACTGAAATTGCACCCCCCCCCCCCCCCCCCCCCCCCAAAAAATACTCACATCGCCCCCACTCTAACTTTTCACTTCACCTAACACCCTTAGTCTAGACTCTAACAGTACTTAACTTTTCACTTCACCTAACACCCTTGAGTCAACAATACTCAAACACGGAAACACCCTCACTCTAACTCTAGACTTTAGTAATCTGACATGCTACTAAATATGAACTTAACACAATTTTAATTTGAACAATTTTAACAATGAAAATTACACAGGCCAGACAACCTTCGGCATGGGATTATTCTGACAATTACAATTTATACGGTTACTCAATCTATCATTGATGCCTCTCTCTTTCTCTACTACACAATGTCTCTTTAATTTTTCTTTTCATTCTTTACAACACTAACGCTAGAGCCAAAGCACAGCTGCACAGACCATAGTACTTTTCAGTTGATTTTCTCTTGAAGCAGTCTCCACCAATAGCACTAGATTTACAGTTTTGGGTATGTTAATCTAAAGACGTACATTACTATTATTTACTTGCAAGAACAGCTCTATTTTATTTCATTTCATCTTCGTTGTTAATGTTCTAAATCCATTGATCTAGAGCTCAAGGTAAAACTCATCGTCAAGTTGACAAGTCATTGACAACAATGGAGCATTATTTTAGGATTGATATATTTATCGCTACAATAGACTTCCAGTTGCAAGAATTGAACAATAGATTTAACGATCATACAATGGAACGTCTCATCTTAGTGCTGCTTTAAACCCTAAAAGTGTATACAATGGAACTTCTCATTCTCATTCTCAAAGTTTTCATTTATAGTCAAGCTACTTCATATTAAAGCGATTGGTGGGTGGACTATCAAGTCATTTAACATGGTTTTATAATTGTTTAAAGTAGCTTTTCTAGAAATTGAGATACCTAACTCATACCAAGAGGCCCGATGCTTAGAGCGTGGTTTAGGTTTTAGTTATGTCAAGATTCACACATGCCCAAATGACTGCATGCTATTTTGGAAAGATGACGCGGACAAAGAAACTTGTTCTAAATGTAAGGAGTCAAGGTGGGTGTCAACGAGAGTGAAAAATGGGAAGATTCTCCAAAATGTATTGTAATACTTTCCTCTTATACCGAAATTACAAAGACTATTTATGTCAAAGAATATAGCAAAAACCATGAAATGGCATAGAGAACAACGAGTTGATGACCACAGTACTCTAAGGCATCCTTCTAATTCTAAGATGTGGCAGCAATTTGATAAAGACCACAATTGGTCTGCAAAAGATACTTGCAATGTCAGACTGGGCCTAGCCAGTGATGGCTTCAACCCGTTCAATAATATGAGCAAGCCTTATAGCATATGGCCAATGATACTTGTGTCATACAACTTGTCCCCTTGGTTATACATGAAAGATCAATATTTAATGTTGTCCTTGCTCAATCCTAGCCCCAAAGTACCAGGAAACGATATCAATGTTTATTGCAACTTTTAGTGAATGAATTAAAAGAGTTATAGGAGGATAGTGTAGATACCTATGATGCATTAGAGTCTGAAAACTTCTGCTTACATGCTGTACATTTGAGGACCATAAATGATTTTCCCACATATACCAATCTTTCAGGCTGGAGCATCAAGGGAAAGTTGGCTTGCTCATTATGCAACGAGAATACAGATTCCATGCGGTTGAAACATGGGAGAAAACACTATTATATGGGTCATTGTAGTTTCTTGCCAGCTGCACACAGTTGGAGAAGAAAAATGCTGCATTCAATAGAATTGAGGACCATTAGTTGCCTCCTTTAAAGCTCATGAGACATGATGTACTCCAGCAACTTCTACAACTTGGTAATGTAGAATTTGGTAAATTTTCTCAAAAGAGAAAATGTAGACCATATGAATTGAATTGGACTAAATAAAGTATATTCTCCCAATTGCTTTACTCATCAATGTTGCATTTACAACATAATCTCGATGTTATGCACATTGACAAAAAATATATGCCAGAATGTCTTAGGAAGTTTGATGGATATTGAAGGAAAAATCAAAGACGCTGCTACTGCATGTATGGACTTGATAGAGCATGGATTAAGGAAGGAATTACATCTACAACCATCAGCTACTGGGTACTCCATAATCCTTGGCTCCTACACATTGGATTTAGATCAAATGAGACATTTCTGTGAATGGTTTGTAGCTGTTAAATTTTCAGATGGTTTTGCTTTAAACATTTCTAGATGTGTTTTAGTTGGTGATGGAAAGATATCAGGAATAAAAAGTCATGACTATCACATCTTCATGCAAATATTACTTCCAATTGCAAATTTTGGGTTTTTTCGACTTGATATAAGGCTTGCATTGACCGAGTTTAATTCATTCTTCAAGACTTTGTGTGCACGAATATTGACATTAGAAGTATTGAAACAAGTACAATTCGGCATTGCAATCATCTTCCACAAGCTTGAGATGATTTTTCCACCTGTCTTCTTTGATATAATGGTGTACCTCGCCATTCATTTACCCTGCGAGGCCTTCCTTGCTGGACTAGTTCAATATAGATGGATGTATAATTTTGAATGATATTTGAAAAAATTCAAGTGTTATGTTATAAACAAGACTTGTCCGGAAGGGTCAATTGTTGAAACCTATGTTCACGTTGAATATTTGACCTTTTGCTCCTTATATATCCATGATGTTGAGACCATATATAGTCAGGACGATCAAAATAAGGATATAGATAAGGATACTGAATCTGAATCTTTCTCTTTTTTTTCACAAAATGTACGACTTTTGGGCTCCCGTACCTCCAATTGATTTGAGCGGACTATACTTGCAAAAGCAAGTTGGTACATGCTCAATAATTGTGCAAAGATTGGCCAGTACCTTGAGTAAGTACGTTGTTCTTTCCATTAATTATGGCAAAATAAATATTTGCTAATGGCTACCTTTATAACACTAGTACTTTGTATGTTTCATCAATATGTACGGAGCATTAAACAAGGATGATAGAAATTTCTCCAAATAATGTAGAGCGTAGACATCAATTAGAATTTCCAACCTGATTTACACGAGAAGGTCACCCATATTATCAAGGCCCTCAAGTAATTTCCTAATATAATTTTTTAGAGTATTTCTTGCCTATTGCACCCCATTATAGACATATTTAAGAACTGCACGTAGCAAATCTTGATGTTGTCTTTGATGACATATATGCATTTGCTTATGGGCCAGACCCATAGGTTGCTTCATATGGCACCAAATTCCACACAGTGACTCGTGGACAATATTTTCAAACCTAGAATAGTGGGGTGGTTGTTAAAGGGGAACACCAATAAAAGCCTATTGATTTCTACGGTGATTTGCTTGACATCTTGCAATTATGCTACATGAGATGGGGTCATGTATATTTGTTTAGATGTGACTGGTTCGATGTCGGGGATAAGAAGAGAGGAATACATGTTGGGGATCACATTACTAGTGTCAACACTTCTTGCAAATGGTATAAAGATGAGCCATTCACCCTTGCCTCTCAAGCAGCCCAAGTGTTTTACTTTAAAGACACTAGTTTGGTTGGTAATTGGTCTATCATTCAATGGGTGATCAATACAAACATGTATGATGTTCCTACTGGAAATGCATCTGGCATCACACTTCCCTTGCATAGATTTGACGTAGAACCAATCCATCTTGGTGTTAATACAAGTTTGAATGAGCCAATATACCTTCTGATAATGATGACTTCATTGATAATGACCCAGACAAGAACAGTGATAACTAGACTGGTAGCAATGAAGATCTTCTAACGGGCAATGAGACTTCATCTCACAATGGTGTGCATTGAGACAATTAGTTAAACCCAATCTTTTTTTCCATATTATAACATTAATTAACATGCTACTCTATTTTATAAATGCTTCTATTTCATTTATTAATTAACGAAACAACTTATGCAATTTTTAGGTGAATGAGACTAGCTATGAAGTTCAAATAGCTACTGAGGCCAACTGGTATTTTTCTTATTGTTAGATCTATTATAATAGCAAAATAAATTAGTAACTAATAACTGATAGATGTAGTTATATTTTCTGATGCATGTTGGCATTTGTGGGACATTTACAATTGAGGAAGTGTGGAAAGGTTGCATTTATTGTGAATGTTATTGCAACATGGTTTTTGAATCATAAACAACTTAGAGTGTAACATCGTGGTAGCAGCCATCACTTTGGCTTCCTATTGATGGTTGCTTTCCTCATTATCACCATCATGTGGCCATGGAAGTTTAGAGATGCAAAAGTCATCAGCCTCTTGATGGCTGCTACCAAACCAACCTCTATAGTATTTGCTACTCATTTTTGCTACATGACAGATTCTTATTTTTCAGGACCTTACAGATTATAATAAAACTACTAACTTTGAACTAACTATAATTATGATGCTTTTTCTATAACTTTGTCATTTATTAACTAACCCCATTGGTATTGGTTGGTTGATATGTTTTAACATTATGTGTTCTAGTGGAGATGATGAATATGTATTCATTCTAGCAAAGTGGAAAATGGTTGAGCTCAAAATGCTGCAATTTTGCATCCATTATTTTAGCCCCCAAGGAATGAAGAAGAACCAATATAGTGGAGCTTAAAATGTGAAGGCCTTTAAACGCAAACCCTGTGAGACACCGCAACTTGTTCAATATTAGATTTATTTGCGTACATTGGAGATATGAGCACCATGATGTGGATGATGGCCCTTTGTGTCTCAAAATTAGAAGCATTATGTACTAATTTGTTTTGTATAAACAATGAGTGTGTATAACCAAGACTTGGTTTTGTATATGGATGGTATGGTAGGTGTAACGATACAATGGTAAATTCATAATTGATGGTTCATTGTGGAATTCTACTTCTGAGCAGGCTAGTATGATGATCATCATACTATGTATGTGTGTGTGTGTGTGTGTGTGTGTTTCTCTATGAGAAACATGAATACTAAGGCCGGCTGCTCTTTATGTTTCTCTATATATATAATATAGATATAGATATATATATAAGTATATAACCAGAATGTATATATTGAAGATGATTAACTCTCCTAAGTACTAAATGCTGACAAAATACAGAATTTTACCAAAAAAATGCAGGAATGAATTGAATTGGAGGGTTTCTTGGCTGAAACAGAAGATACAATATTTTCTTGCCTACATGTACCAAAATATTTTAGCTTGTCCATTTTGAGATTTTTTTTTTTTTAAATATAAATGGGAGCTTGTCCAGGGATACCAAATTTAGTTTCAATGTCTGGATTTCAGCCATTAATAATTTACCTATGCAGAGTTATGAGGGAAAAATGCACTTAAACTTATGTATGTAATACGATATATTAAAGATATCATAATAATGTACATATAGTTTGGTTGTAAGAACTGCCAAGTGTTCTACAACCAGCCCAAGTGTTCTCTAGCAAAGCTCTAAAATAAGAATAAAAAAATAGCATTAACTAGGAATGATGGCTACTGCTGATAGCTATCATCTCATATCTTGTGAATAGATACAGGCAATCTAAGGAACCCAGGACATCCCATGCTTTGAGAGACTAGCATTAACTTGTGCAGGATGAGTTTATGCTAGTGATATTTGCTATGGTGATGAATTTAAGCTATTGTTGTGGTATTGCAACAAGTCAATTAATCGGATTCTAAGGACAGTGCTGAATTGGTTGTGCTAGCCAAGACCCCAAAGTCTCTCTTCCATTCAACACAAATCTTCTCTGTGCGAGTACGTACATGTACATGTAGATGAGATAGTAGGATTGTTGGCATGTTGAAAATCCAAGTATGGGTGCATTGTGGGACTGCTAAACTAAGTTATAAACTCAACTATTTGAAAGAGTAATTTAGATTTGCCTTCTTTGACATAATACTCTCATTTGACATATAGTGTGTAAACTCTTCAATTGCATCAGTTTCTTTTCTATCATTGATATATTAATGGATCCTCTACAGTGATTTGGTGGAATGATGATATATATATATATATATATGACTGTATTCTAATAGTCATACATGGCTTTAATATGTAGGCCTATTGAAAACTGAATCATGTGCAAAACCAGATGCAGTCATACAAAACCATGACACAATTGATCACAGATAAGACCCTATATGCAAAACCAATGGATCAAAGATAAGAAATTTAGAAAAATGGACCAATGAATTAGTTCAAGAAGGTGTCAAACCTTGAGCCTTCAAAGGTGCCAAATTCAATTGTAATATTCAAACCAGCCCGTGGGGCCCCCCTGCTTGGGATTTGGCAATGATTGAAATTCTGAAACATGTAACACAAGGCTACACACCACTCGTACATGACAAATAACATGCGATGTTCCTAAATATACTAGCAGTATGCAATAAACAATACAATGAAAAAATAAAAGATCAAGTAATCTAAGCAATGTTGTAGGCCATTGCATAGCACATGGTACTAAAACTTAAAATTTTTTCCAAACATTGTCATAGCATCCACAAGAAACATAGTCATGAAAATGTAACAAGAGTTTTACTCTCCCAAAAACATAGGTCCTTCCTCAAAATAAGTTAAGTCTCAAAATATCAAAACATTTCCTCTTATGGGAAATGGGGTTCCAATTCCTTCCTCCTTTCCCCCCCCCCCCCCTAAGTGTTCATCCTTCATTCACTTTTCCAAAACTCGATCATTGTCCCTATTATTGAGTCGTCGAAACTTCGTAATAAACTAAAGTATCTCGGAGATCTCCCAATCTATGGAATCAAGATGCTCCAAAATGGAGGGCTTGGGCCTACTTATGTCCTTTTTAGGCATGATCCTCTTCGAAGATGGTGCTATTCTTTTTTGCTTTGCCATCAGCGTTGCCTTCTAATCCTGTTACAACTTTTACTATTCTAGGAAGGGAATGATAGTGGAAACTATCATAATAAAATTTTGAGAAATCTCAACAAGTAAAAACACAACATACAATAGTTAACACAAGTATACAAAAGGTATATCATGTAATGCGTGCATGGACATGTACTTGACTCATGATTTAAAACTGAACTTTGACTTATGCATTGACCACTTTCAAAAACTTGTAACAAAGACTTGTCATTTCTAGAAAAACATCTTTAACTTTCCTTTTCCATATAGATCTTTAACATAACTTGCATTTTTAAAGAATATCACAAGATTTGCATCAAATGATCCATAACTTATCACAAGACTTTCATCAAGTGATCTATAACATATGAGCTCTTTTACTTATTCTGAGGGTGGACACAACACAGTTCCCCTTTGTACAGCGTGCTCTTGCTAGTTACCTCACCATCACCGGTTCGTGCACCATGATGAATGTGTCTTAAGCAGAAACATAACTTATTAACTCGATAGTATTTCATTGGTTACATATCTTATACACCCACTAGCGTTAGACGTTACCTCGCTCTGGCATTATTTAAAAAAAAAAATAACCATCAACGTAGGGGTTACCACTCTATTCTTAAGCACTCTAGAGTGGACAAAGGAGTTCTACTAGGACATTCCCCAGCCCTAGCACTTGGGGTTGTGATAAAACTTTTAGACTCATTTCTTTTCAAAACATTTTTTAAAACACTTCTCCCAAATGCATGTAACTTGAGACTTCAGACATACATTCTTATACTTGACATATAACATATGAGATGCTATGCATGAAATAATTGAGCATAATATGTTCAATTCATATCATGATAATATAGAACTCATAAGATATTGAAATACAAACATGGAACTATAAAATCTAGCCTTGGCCAAAACTTAGAGGTACGAGAACATGAACAATAATCACTTAAATATACTTCAAACTTTTATCATATTACTTAGAAATCAAAGCATAGTAGAACAAAGCATAAAATCATAGCATATGAACAAAATTCGAAACTACCAAGTATCCCAAAGTATCCCAAAGTAACAACCTTGTTTTCCTTAAAATTGAAACATGCAAAGAACATCCTTTCCATTTTTATCTTGAATTGAATAATACCATTCATTCCATATTCATATTCTAAGTTCATATAAGAGTATTTAAGCAAACAAACAAGAAATAACAACTAAAACAATAGAAACAAACAAAAAGATCTACACAAGTATATACATGTATTAACCAAGAGTAAGTTGAGTGTATGATTACAAAAATCTACAAAATGAAATGAAAAGTAAGCTATAATTTAAAATACAACCCATTAGAATGAGTATCTTAAAACTCTAATCCGTGTTCTTGAGTGTGTGAGGGTTTTCTAGGGTTACTAGCTTTCACTTATGAACTCATGAAAAACTCAAAATAGGATAAGAACACATGATGGGGGTCAAAAATAGGAAATATGAACACCTTCCACCAATCGGCTTCATGGGTTTCTAGGAAACTCGAATTCGGTTTTTGAGAAACCATGAAGGAAATGTGTGTTTCATCATTTTTGAACTCCTTTAAGATTTGAATATCATCTTTGAGTTAGAATGATGAAGAGTGTGTGCAAGTACTAAGAGAAACCATGTCTTACCTTGGTCTCTCTCTTGAATGTGTCGAAATCTCTTTCTTGAATAAACTTTTCTTGTTTGGATAGAGAGAAAATGTGAGAAAAATGTGGGAATCTTCAAGTGAAAGTGTGGGAATTATTTGAAGAGTATGAGGACACATGAAATTTTTGAAAATGGGCAAGAGGAAGAGCCCATAGGCGTGTACTCCTCTCCTTTTATACTTGGTCTCTCTATCTTTCTCTTGTTTTCCTCCAAAGCCCTAGCATGAGTGACAAGTGGCATAGGTTTCTTCTTCCCTCTTCTCCATTGCCCAGATAGCCTCTTGGTATTCCATCATTGGAGTGCATTGGGAATGAGCAAGCTTGGATGGCGTGTAGATCTCCCCCCTTGGCCAAAAATCCCACTTCTTTCATTTTATGCCCTTCCCTCTTCTTAAACATATGGATATTCTTTAAGGGCACTTGCGTAAAATGACTTATGCCTATTCCTTTTCCCAACAAGCAACTCTTGGCATGAGTGATAAGTGGCATAGGTGTGCACCTTGCTTGCCCACTCTCATATCTTCTTCATTCATCTTGTTGCTTCATCTTCCCATGCAAGATAACTCTTCATGTGCCGTTGGTTCAAATTAGAAACTTAGTGACAAGTGGCAAGTGACGGTTGTGGTTGGACTAGTGGTGGCCGAATTTGTAACACTCGGGTCCAGTGCCAAACTGTTTTTTAAAAAATAAAATGAATTAAGGTTAATTTATGAAAATGTGCATTAAATGTTATGAAAAGGAAAATGTTCTGTTTTGATATCTCTATAAATGCTCATATTTACATACTAGTATATGTTATCTGCTTATTAAATTGTTGATAACTCATTCCTTATCTCCACAATATTTTTCAGATGATTTTGGAATAGTTTAACTAAGGATTAAGATTATGGAGCATGGGTGAGATGATTATTTAAGTGTAGTAGATTATTCATAAAAGATCTTTGAGGATTGACGAATTTTATTAAGAGATTTTGTAGCATTCTAATCACTTTAAATTTTGGAGTCTGTAAATATTTTGATGAAATGTGAGATTTAAGTTACATGAAGTAACTCTTTGACCTAGGCGAGACCAGGGTGTTACAAAATTTACAAGGGTAAATTAGTCCATTATGCAAATGTCTCTTCATCAAATATTCTAGAAACTCATGGTATGGTGGACACTTGGCAAAATCTGAAGTTATCTTGAGTGTAAGCTAAGAAATTTGTAATATCCTTGTGTCTCTTCAGTTTCCTCATGCAAATTACCGAGAAAATCCACTTTTATCTTCCTTAGACTCCCTTTTCCATAAGCATCAACATGGGAACTCGAAATTAAGCCAAATTTGAGGGTATTGGCGTGTGGGAAAGGGTTGGCTGAAAATCACTTAGTCTCCCTAGGTCATCTTGTCATTTGATTCTTCTAGAAGGTGTCTAGCATGCACGACAAGCGACAAATCCCCTAAGGTAGGTGTGCAAGCCATCCTTGGGTTCCCTACATCTCTCTCTCTCTCCCCCTTAGTCCACTATCCTGACTAGATACATAGTGTCTCACATACATGACACATTGCACTAGTGACAAAGGCTTGGTTCATGGGCTTTGAACTATTAGACTTAGGTTTTCTGATAGAGGCGAATTACACTGTGCATTCTCTCTTGGGCACAAGTTTCATACCAAAATTTCTAAGGGTTCTTCTCCACGTAAAGCACTAAGGCCCTTAAAATACTATGGCCAATAAAAATAACAATGAACCATGCTTAGCCAAGTTTGGGTTATCACATCCAGCCTTAGATCTACTACGTAGCTAATGAATTAAGCACCATAAGCAGTACCATTGATGACAGATTAAGGAAATTATAGGGACATTTGAGAGTGAAGTACTATACTGATCTCAAATCGCCCTAGAATTTCCTTAATATGTTTTCAATAGTCCTCCCAATCTAGATCTATAATTTCCAATCTAGTAGATAATCATCTCAGTCTAGGCACTAAATCGATGGTAAATTCATCCCTATTGGGTTGAAAAACCCAAATAAAAATAATCAAACAAACAACAAGTTGTGATTTATCAAAATGCCGAAATGGGTTATTGAGTCATACCAATAGTTTACTCCGGCGGTTGAAAAATTGTGGCAAACTTCACTAGTAGATCTAAACTTTCCAGGGAGATTTTGGGTCAGTAGCGATGAACATACGCTCACAGCATGATCTCTTGATATCGATTTGATGATATGACTTTGTGGTAGTTACTGAGGTCCTCTTCTCAGGGGATAAATCGGCAATAATAAGGGCTTGGTCTTCGGTGATGGAAGTTTCGGCAATAAACAGAGAAAGTGTCACGCTGAATTTCTGGCGTTTCATCTACGAAGAATAAAACGTAGTTTAAGACCTTTACTTATTGTTTTAATCATATTTGCGGTGACAATTACTCGCCGCGAAAACCTTGTTATGTTGAAGTGAATAACATACCAAGAAAAATAATCCAAACTCAATAGTCAAAATTCAATAAACTTAAAAAGGGCCAATGACCAATTAAAGCTACAACCCGATTGGTAAAAAATTCTTATTTATACCAAGAAAAATTAATTTTATAGTAAAAATAAAAATCTTGCATCATCTATGACAACATACAAAAAAAAAAAAAAAAGTCTGCATATCACACAACTAATATAATTATAATGTAAAGTCCCATCCTAAAATTAAAAATCAGAAACTTGAGAAATAAAAACCTCAAACCAAACCGTCCAAACCTCAAACCAAACAGCCCAAACCTCTTGCAAAAACCAAACAAAAAGAAATATCAGATGTTCAGTCATCTAAAACCAAAAAAGAAAAAAAAAATCAGAAACTTGGGAAATACAAACCTCATGAAACCAAACAGTCCAAACCTCAAACCAAGAAAAAAAGTCATATTTTTAAAACCAAATTAACAACCCAAACCTCCTGCAAAAAAAAAAATAATAATAATAATAATAAAATAGAAATCAGATGTTCAATCATTTAAACCCAAACAAAAAAATTGGATGATTTAAAGGAAAAAAAAAAAATCTGCACATCACACAACCAATATAATTACAATGTAAAGTCCAATCTTTTACACAAAAACAAAATTAAACAAACTATAGTACTACTGAAACTTTTATAGTAGCATACCAAGAAAAATAATCCAAACTCAATAGTCAGTGACCAATTAAAGCTAAAACCTAGATTGTAAAAAATTTTATTTATACAAAGAAAAATTAATTTTATAGTAAAAATAAAAATCTTCCATCATCTATGACAACATGCAAACAAAAAAAGAAATTCTACACATCACACAACTAATATAATTATAATGTAAAGTCCCATCCTAAACTTAAAAATCATACACTTGAGAATTACAAATCTCAAACCAAATAGTCCAAACCTCAAACCAAACAAACAGCTCAAACCTATTGCAAAATAATAATAATAATAATAAAAAAATTAGATGTTCAATCATCTAAAACGAACAAAAAAAGTTGGATCATTTAAAAGAAAAAAACCCAAGATCAAATCTTGGATCATTTACAACAACATGCAAAAAGAATAAAATAAAAATAATTAAAAAAAACTGCGCATCACACAACCAGTATAATTATAATATAAAGTCCTGTCCTAAAATTAAAAATAAGAAATTTCTATAAGAGTAATGTTATATACAGTCTTAAGATGTACAAGTCCTGCGCGCGCACTCTCTTTGAAAATGAGTGAGGTCTATCATTAAAAATTATTTTTTCTTGTGGATTCTATATTTATTCATCTTTTTCAAAAGGAGTACGTGAGACTTACTCAGTACTCTAGGACTACAAATACCATTTCTCTTTAATGGTAAACAATGTTTTTATTCAAAAGGAGTGCGCGGTATTTACACAACACATGACTACACTAGCTAGTACTATATTCCTAATTTAATTAGAAATGATTAGAATTAATCTGGACCTCTAGTGATCATACATATAGAAGATTAAATGGATAATTTCCTTAATACACTCGCAGCTTATTCTAGGAGGAACTAAGTAGCTATAGCTAGTGGGAAATTTGCTTTTGTGAAGGAACTCATAGATGGTAAAGTATAATTGCCACAAAAATTATACCGTCCAAAACAAACTCTTGTGAAGATGTACATAGTGGGAATAAACTATATGCCACGAAAATTGCGACAACACGTGTCATGGCTAATCACTTTTTACCCACTACTTGGTTCACCCATAATGTTCTATTTGTCACTACAATAGAATGATTGGCAACAAAATTTACCACAGTGAAAAACATTTATTGCTGCAGTTGCATTTCATGGCAAAAAGATAGCTTTTCCCATAAAACAAAAATCTGGTGGGTAAATTATTATTCGTCATGAATTGTATACCACCAACAAGCCGCCATAGAAATTGGTGGAAAAAGTTTTTTTCCCACTTAACTTGTACTTGTTTCCACGTACCACTCACCCTCACGGAAAAAACTAAGAATTTATATTGTACTGAATATTCCTGCATGTTTTAAGTTTTTCTTTTTCTTTTTTGCTTCAACCATAGCTAGCTAGCTAGAAAAAGATCAAAGTTGATTATCATTCAAGTAGCTAGGAACTGCATGCATAAAATAGAACTACTTATCAAAACAGTTCTATGATCTTTTCAGTTTTCTCCCCAAATTTGATTTATATAATTGATGACAAAAAGACGAGCTGAATCTATTCCTACAACGTTAAGTACTAAAGCATTTGCAGGCCGGGAAAACAAAAGAAAAATGGAGGCAGGGAAGGAAAGAAGGAAGATGGAAAGATAATTAAGTAGATCACAACTTCATTGCTGCACAAGATTGAATATCATTAACTCATGACGGATCAACAAAAATAATTTGATGATGATCATGTACGTGATGATTAGCGAGATAAGATTCTCCAAGACAAAAATGCACAGGATTCATGCAGTACGTTATTAATGAAAAGTACGTACAAATTAGCTGGTCACGGCGGCCCTGTGTAGTTAATGTTCATGCAGGCTATCTACGGCGTCCACACAACCATAGATTGCATGGTACCAGATCGATCACAAATAAAACGAGATGATTACATGAATAAGATAAGTCAATTCGTGGCTGCATGAGTACCAAGTGTTAAGACAAGGCGATCGATCTAACTTGCATGGATTCACCACATGAATTTCATTTCTCAAGAGGCTTCATGTCCTGTACTATATATATAATTAAGCGCTTGATCGTTCCTATATCATTTCATCCTCAGCAAGTCGTAGTAGTACTATACTGGAAAACCAAAGAAGCCACAACTATTTCTTTGATCTCCTACGGCCTGAACCAAAGATGAATGGCCTAAATGTTGACCATGAACGTCTAAATCACACTTCTTCCAATAACACAAACCACTAGATCATGAGGAGTTTAGGCGACAAGGCCACATGATGATCGTAGACTTCCTAGCTGAATACGTTAGAAAATGTATTCATGACTTCAACTACGTGTAGGCCGGATCATCACCTATATGCAATAATGTTCATGCAAGCTAGGGTATGCAGGGATGGCCTACAAATTAAATGAATTATTCATTACTTTGACTATATATATGACTAGCTATAATATTAATCATGTTCATGCAAGCTAGCTAGCTAGCTCCTAACAAGCATATATTAATGCATGCATGGTACGTACCTCATGCAGACCACAAATCAAACGAAAAAGGGATTGGACCTTATGCATATCCAAATTGATATCGGATATATATTTGATTTTAAATTTAGAAGTAATTTTGATTTTGATTTTGACCAAACTTTTTAGGGTTCTTATTTATTTATATATTAATTTTTCATATAATAATTTAGATTTTTTCATTTTTTAAAAAGCATCTTCCTAATTTCACATTTTACAATTATTTTAAGTCCGGCCGGCTTGTGGGCTTAATAAAATAATGTTTTTTAGATAATTATGAAGACTTACTTAAACTCTATTTCATTTTATTATATTAATTCAGACATGTGGAGAAGTTGATCTATTTTGTTTGGGTTAATGTATTGGGGATCTGATGGATTAGTATGTGTAGTTAATCATATTAGAGGAATTTATGTTGATTTGGAGTCTTTGAGAATGTATATTAGATATGGATAATTTAATAAAAATTGTTGATATTGATTATTAGGTAACATGAGTTAATAATTCGATCCCTGGATCGAACTCTGACATCGGAGCCTTACAATTAATGCACCTTGTTGAAAAGTACAAATTTATTGGTCCCGACCTCGTACTGGATCGAGTACGTACTAAATATATAGCATTGCATGGTAGCAGATCGATCACAAATCAAACCAGATAGATAGGATGACAGCCAAAATGAGATATTTCAATTCGTGGTTGCATGAGTACCAAGTATTAAAATAAGGATTCACCTCATGCATTAACCTCATGAATTTCATTTCTCAAGAGGCTTCTCGTCCACTACTATATATATATAAGCTCTTCGTTCCTATATCATTTCATCCTCGATCAGCAAGTCATAGTAGTACTGGAAAACCAAAGAAACCACAACTATTTCTTTGATCTTCTACCTGTACCAAAGATGAATGGCCTAAATTTTGACCATGAACGTCTAAATCACACTTCTTCCAATAACACAAACCCACTAGATCCTGAGGAGTTTAGGCGACAAGGCCACATGATCGTAGACTTCCTAGCCGATTACTATGCAGATATCGAGAAATATCCAGTCCTAAGCCAAGTCGAACCAGGATATCTCCAAAAACGCTTGCCAAAGTCCACCCCACATGATCCAGAACCCATCGAAACCATTCTCCAAGACGTGAAAGACCATATTATTCCAGGTATAACGCATTGGCAAAGCCCTAACTTCTTTGCTTACTTCCCATGCACAAGTAGCATAGCAGGGTTTCTCGGTGAGATGCTTTGCACTGGATTCAATGTGCCCGGGTTCAACTGGATCGCATCCCCAGTTGCGACTGAATTGGAGATGATAGTCATGGATTGGCTTGGAGAGATGCTTAACCTGCCTAACTCTTTCCTATTTTCGGGAAATGGAGGTGGAGTGATACAAGGGACTACTTGTGAGGCCATTTTGTGCACAATGGTTGCTGCCAGGGATCAAATGCTTCGCCGAGATGGGAGACCAAATATTGAAAAGTTGGTAGTTTATGGGTCTGACCAAACGCATAGCGCACTCCAAAAAGCAGCAAAAATAGCAGGAATCCACCCAAAGAATTTCAGAGCCATCAAGACCACGAAGTCCACATCATTTGCGCTCTCAGCAGACTCCCTACGATCAGCCATTCTTGCAGATATGGAAGCAGGCCTTGTCCCATTGTACCTTTGTGCCAATGTGGGGACAACATCAACGACTGCGATTGATCCATTAGGGTCATTATGTGATGTGGCAAAAGATTATGGCCTTTGGGTCCACGTTGATGCTGCTTATGCTGGAAGTGCTTGCATTTGTCCCGAGTTCCGGCATTTCATGGATGGCATTGAGGGTGTAAACTCAGTCAGTCTCAACGCACATAAATGGTTCTTCACCCCTTTAGATTGTTGTTGCCTTTGGGTTAAAGATCCGAGCGCCTTGATAAAATCCCTATCAACATACCCCGAGTTCTTGAGAAATAAAACCTCTGATTCGAAGCAAGTGGTCGACTATAAAGACTGGCAGATAACTCTAAGCCGAAGATTCCGAGCCTTAAAGTTATGGTTCGTGCTTAGAAGCTATGGAGCCGCTAACCTGAGGAACTTCATGAGAAGTCATGTTAAAGTGGCCAAACTTTTTGAAGGGCTTGTAGCAATGGACAAGAGGTTTGAGATTGTGGTCCCCAGAAATTTTGCCATGATTTGTTTCAGGATTAATCTGCCATCAACAATGGGTAAGCAGGGGGCATATCAAAATGCTAAGGTGGGTGATAATGGTCAAAAGTTACTAAAAGAAAAGATCACCACTGCAAATGAGCTTAACAAGAAGTTATTGGAGTCCATTAACGCATCAGGACGTGTTTACATGACTCATACCGTACTTGAAGATGTGTATGTATTACGGTTTGCGGTTGGTGCAACTCTGGTAGAGGAAAGACACGTTGTAATGGCTTGGAAAGTGGTACAGGAGCATGCGACTGCCATACTAAGCGACAACTAAAATGCTTCGCCTTTCTAATTGCATGGTGCCAGACAACGTACATTTGGGAGCCCATGCCAGCGCGACAGTTCTGGTCGTGTTCGACAACGTACGAGTAGCAAGGCATCAAGCAATTTATAATGATCTCTGGAATAAAAATAAATAAATTTCAATTTCAATTTCAAGCCAGCAGCCATTTATTAATGTATTTTCCGTTTTGTGTTGGTGTACATCATGAGGTTCCTTTTCGGGGCTGTAATGATTTTCGATCGTTTCCATTGAAATAAAGGAAGTTTATCTATATAGCTAGTTTGAATGTGATTGAACGCCTTTGGTCATGATGGGCTTCCATCAGGGATACTGATCGATCGATGAGTTTCGTTTGAGTGGACGTATACGTACAGCATATGAGTTCTTAATTTCAACATCATCTCCGTAAATTAAATGAGATTTAATTTATAAAATACAAATTTTAAAATATCTATTCTAGATTAAAAAAAAAAAATCAGCGAATGTTGAATTGTATTATTACATTTTAGTATGAATCTGTAATTGCTTATATAATTTTATATTTCCATTTTGAAATGATTTTTTTCTTATTCATCTATTAAGGTATATAATTTTGAAAAATAAAATCTTTGCTTCATTTTCTTGTGAATTGAATAAGAAACAAACTCAAAACATGATCTTCTTGCACCTCCTAATTTACTATTGGTTTACTACTCAACTATTTTTTTTTTTCTTTTGCTCTTTGAATTTGGACTAATAAAAATCTCAAAATATGATTTTTTTTTTTTTTTGCATAATCTAGTAGAAAATAAATTCAATCAACGAACAATACATATGATTTAAGTAAAAATAAATTTAATTTTTTAAAAATTGACTCAGAGAGCAAAAGAATGTCAATTTTTTTAAAATTGAATTTATTTTTAATTAAATTACATGATTAAGTTGGTAGATTGAATTTATTTTATTCTAGATGATACAAGAAGGTCATGTTCTGAAATTTTCAATATAGATTCAAATAGCAAAAAAAAAAAAAAAACTGAGTAGTAACCAGTAGTTAAAGAGGTGTAAGGGTCTCATTACCCTTTTATTAACCTCAAATTAATAACATATCTATAGCGAATTTACAGTTTGAAATATACTATATATAAATTTTTTAAGTTTTAATTTTAAATTTTACACAAGGGTATGTTATTATAAATTTAATTTTTCTTGGTATAAATAAAATTTTTTACAATCGGGGTTGTAGCTTTAATTGGTCTCTCATTCTCTTTTAAGTTTATAGAAAGAGAAATGGTATTTGTAGTCTTAAAATGTGTAAGTCTCATGCACTTCTTTTAAAAAAAGTGAATAAATATAGAACTCATAAGAAAAACTAATTTTTTAATGATACACTCATTTTCAAAGAGAGTGCGCAGAGTTTGTACATCTTAAGACTGTATCTAACATTACTCACCATTAAAAATTTATATTTACTCAATTTTTTTAAAAGGAGTGCACAACGCTTAGTATACATTCTATAACTATAAATATTATTTATTATTTGAATAAGCCTCGTCCAAAGTGCAACCACTACAGAGTGCATGGCAACTCCATATATATGTAATAACCATTGTTTGGGATTTTAAGAGATATATTTTGATATGAGCATTTTTATTCTAACGTCTCTACACCATACAGTATAATTATGTACCACAATTTGATTTGAAAGATAAATTATAAAATTTAAATTTTATAAATCAAATCTTATCATTTAAATAATGTAGACTGTGTGCTCTATATATTGACTTGAAAATATAATAACTTATTTTGACATTTGTGGACATTTTGAAGAGTTGTTATGCTAGCTATATATATGTTTTATGTTTGGTAATATTGAAAAGTGAAAACGTCTTGGCAGCTCACCGTGTACGTTAATATTGCTTGAATTAGTTGATTTATTTTCAGGAGCTTGTGAAAATGAAGGATATATCATTATCAGATGTAATTACAACTTTGACATGAAACCAAAGTTTTGAATACCGTACCAGTCAAGGAACTAGAACGAAATATTTCGATACCAGTACCGTTTCGGGATAGTTGATATATGAATAAATTTTATATATAAATATATAAATTATATTCTATAATAATAGTCTATATATGAATAAATTATATATAAATACATATATATATATATAAATTATAAATAGTTTGGTCTGAATTAGGGGTCAAAAAATGAGCTTACAGTTTGAAAAAATGAAGGAAAAAAAAAGTAAATGCCGCAATACCAACCGGTACAAGTCGAAATATCAGTCAATACCGACTGTTACGGTTGGTATTTGGGACGGTACAAAATAGGTATAATACTTGTACCAGACCAGTGGCCGGTACGATATATACCAGCCGTACCGATCGGAATAGTATGGTATTTAAAACCGTGCATGAAATGCTTAAAAAAGTTTGTTGTCCATATCAAGTTGATATTTTTTATTCCTTTTATAAAGGTTTTGTACGCTATGCATTCCCAGACAAATATGGGTAGATAGGGACATTATTAATATTTTTTGTTGATGTATTCATGCAGCAGTTAATTGAAGAGCCGAAAGTTTGATAGGAAACATGAATCTGAACTTTTGATGCATCCACATCGACATCTTTTAGATGCTTGCTGCAGTCATGTGAACGAAAAATAATTTTCTCTCATATGGAAATCTTTCCAGTTGGAGTACCAGATGGAAGTTAGTGTGTCCCATGTATAATAAAGAAACTGCTAGTGAGTAGCTAAAATATTCTCAGAAGATGTGTTTCTTGGTCATTAACGGTATCTATCAACAAATCATGCATGGCAAAGGGAATGTGCTAAATTTGATGGGAAAGTCGAGGACAGAACTGCAACAAAGGAGTTGTCTAGGGTCGAGCTAGTGGAACAACTAATGGAAGTTAGAGTAAACAATTTTGGCAATGGTAGGGGAAAGAACAAGAGGAAACGAGTTCTAACAAAATTGAATTGGACAAATCACGTTATTTTTTTTTTACTTGCTGTATTGGTCGTCTTGCATCTTGCGACATAGTTTAGATGTAATGCACATTAAAAAAAATATTTGTGACAATATATTGAGAACATTTATTAGCATTAACAAAAAGACATAGTACACGATCAAGACGAGGAAAGATCTTGAAAGAATGAGAATTAAACATAACTTCATTTATGGATGAAAGGCAACAAGGTGGTTATACCGTATGCATGTTTTACGATGACAAAAGATGAGATGATGGATTTTTTCAAATGATTGCAAAGTGTGAAGTTGCCAGATGATTATGCTTCAAATATCGGTAGATGCGGGAGCCCTGATGACTAGAAAATTAGTGGATTGAAAAATATGACTGTCATGTATTCTTGTAGAAATTGTTAATAGTCTGAATTCGTGGGAAGCTGAGTTCTAATGTACGTATTGCCATAACCGAACTCTATATGTTTTTCAAGCATTTGTGCTTTCGGATTATAAATTGAGAGATGTTGCGGAAGATGGAAGACGACATTGCTACTATACTTTGTAAATTCGAACAAATCTTTTCACCAGTATTTTTTGATGTAATGGTCTATTTAGCAATACATTTACATCTGGAGGTACTGTTAGGTGGATCGGTGCAATTTCGTTGGATGTATTATATTGAAAGATATTTGGGTAGATTGAAGCTTATTGTTGGAAATAAAGCCTGAGCTGAGGGTTCAATAGCATAAGCTCATATACATGATGAATGATTGACATTTCGCTCTCCATACCTTTGTGATATTGAGACACGATTTAATCATGAAGAGCAAAATGCTGATCTTGATGCTCCTCCCCATCGTGAGCTATCTGTGTTTTTTCAGAATGTACAACCATTGGATGCACAAACGGGATATGACTTAATTGGTGGCAAGTTAGGAAGAGCTCAGTAGTACTTGCTGAATAATTGCCAAAAGATTGATGATTATCTAAGGTATGTCGCCGCATACCTAGAATAATTTTAAATTTTTAATACAAAAAATTTGACTATAGCTTTTGTTTTGAAATATTTTATTCTTTTGCACTTATATATAGCGAACACATTGACAAACTTAGGACAGAAGGCGTAGAGAATATGGAGGCGAGACACGAAAAAGAATTTCTCAGATGGTTTGAACAACGCGTATGCATTTAAATGTCAAATGATGTAAATGTTTTTTGAGCCATTTCAATTCTAAATAACTAAATAATATTTTGTCAATATTTCAATTGTTAGATTCTGGAATAACGTGCTCATGATCCCGCATCAGTTTCTTTTGAATCGTTTTTATTGGCCCATGGTCCATCACATAGTGTAGTTCGATACACTATATGCACGGTTTGAGGTTACAGATTCCATAATATAGACCATGAACGTAATCGAAAGATGCAAAATTGTGGAGTGTTGGTCGAGGGAAGTCATGGAACAGTTGATATTGACTACTATGATGTCATACATGATATTATTGGATTGAAATACCTAGGTGGGAATATGACATATGTTTTTAAATGCGATTAGTGGGATCTAGGTGGTGATCGGGCTTCAATACATAGGGATATTCACTATAGGAGTGTCAATACTGCATCTAAATTGTACGAAAATGATCCATTCATATTAGCTTGTCAAGCTACCCAAGTCTATTACTTGATTGATCTAATGAAAGGGGCCGATGAAGATAGTGGAGAGATATCTTGGTGAGTCATACAAAAATTTATTCCTCGAAATATTTATGATGCATTAATGGTAGCAAATCATGAAAATATTGGAGATGAAGTTAACACTCTGATTATAGAGGTCTACCAGGAAGATAGAGAGGGTATTAATTTATTTGTTGACCTCGGTGCACTTAAGCTAATCCCCTTATGTAGAGATGACATCCCACTCCTGCATCTCAACTCATTCATATTAAATGATCATTCAGTTGAAGTAAGTGAAACAAAAGAAGAAGTAGAGTTTGATAAAGAAGAAGAAGAAGAATCCAAAGAGGAAGTCAATGAAGCAGACGAAGAAGAGGTTAATGATGATGACAAATATGTTATTAAAGGCGATTCTGAAACAAACATAGACTAAAACAAATCTGAAGATGGAGAATAAAAGTATTAACTATTTTATTTAGATAAGTGACGGTACAACATCACTTTTCATAATTTACTCTAATCTAATTCTTTTATCATATCAATCATTTTCAAGAATACTACCAAAACGACAACGAAGAAATGTGCCTCCCCCAAATCCCGAACCCACTGACGACTCCCCAAATGAGGAATCCACTCTTCAACAAGTTGATACACAAGAGACAGACATCAAGTTGATACCTACCAATAAGGAAATATTTTAATAATTAATTATATTTTAATATTTCCAAAGACTACATCTAATAATTTTAAATATATTATCTGATGCCTTGTCACGTCGCGTTCATGGCTTGAGAAAAAATAGAAGGCACTGAAAAATCAAGGTCACCATTTCTGATAACTCCTCTAGGGGAGTGGATGATAGTGTGTGTTCACTTTTCTCCTATGTCGACACACTTGTTTGAGCTTATGCCCATTTTATGTGCGATTAGGGAGAGATGTTCCGAATGAGATTAGGGATCACATTCGGAGTCGTGTATTGTTGAGTATATGTGCCATAGTAAATTTTTTAAGAGATGCTAACTTTTCATATTTCTGACGTAATTGACTTCTTAAGATGAATTCGATCTCATTTTTGGTCGTAGTGAAGATATGCGAACTGTGAATGAGTTGATGACTATATTATTTCTACATCACAAGGGACGATATCATGACCACTTAAGGAAATATGAGAATTCTATTTTCAGAAAATGAAATTAGACGATTGGAGAAAGTGTTGTGATTTTTTTGCAAGTCCAGATTATCAGGTATTTTATATTTATACCTTATAACTTATTTACATTTATATTAGTTAATAACCATTCTTAAGTACTAACATTTTTATCATATTCTTTTATTTAAGTATAACATTATTTTTTTAAATTACTAATGTGGCTTTGCTAGAAACATGATGATCCTGAAAATTTCTCCCTAATTCATGTTTATTCTGCTACTCATACATGTGAATAAATATTATGTTTCATTTCTATCTTTTTCTAATATGTTAGTTATTTTTTGTTTTCTTTCTAATTGCAGAAAAAATGATTGAGATACAATCAACTTCTTAGAAATTCTCTTCTAGTGAAATTGACATATTCACACAAGTACTCGGGACCAAGTCTGGTTTGGTAAGAGGTATGGGACGTTCTTTCAAGTTTGTCGGTTCATCCTCCATGACCTCAATTTCATAAGTTAATAATCTTACCAAAGATTTAGATGCAGCATGTCAAGAAATTGAGCAAATGAAGTCAATACAGCAAGAGTTGGAGTCTCTATTATCACGATAGACTAATTTAGAGATACGTTTGTAGGAATGATAGAGAAATTACTAGGAGGAAAGAATACGCATTGAAATCCAAAAACAAGTATAGAGGGAAATGATGGTTCAGATGGAGTGTGTTATGTCACTGCAACAGGACTACGGTGGGCAAGGAAAGAATAAGAAATAAATTTTATCAATATTATCATTGTTTATAACTTTTAATTTCTAATTTTGAAACTCTATAAGACATTATTAGTTGTTAAATTTATGGTGTAATTTGATACAATTTGTATTATTTTTAATTTTATGAAATTATTATTTCTGATCTATACGTTCGAATGTAAATCAGAAACATTCGATCATTAATTCACATTCGAACTAACGTTCAAACATAATGACACCAAATTATAACAAAATGTTCGAATGTAAGATACTTCGTTCAAACGTACTTACCCTCAAACGAACTAACTGTTCAAATGATTAAATTATAAACGTTCGAACGACGACCCAACATCCGAATGTTATACACATTCGAACATTTTTCCGTTAACATTTGAATGCGACATTCAAACGTCTAAGGCAGCTAATGTTCGAACGTAAATATTAAACTTTCAAAACATAACCAACACACATCAACTTCTGTAGTTCAAATGTTAATTGATTGGGTTTATGTTCGAACATTCATTTGGACGTTTGAACTTTATTTTCTTTGACAGATTTCAACTGTCACAAAAAAATTTCACATTCGAACGTTACATCTCAAGGGAGACTTCCAACCGTCACCAATTAATTTATGTGATGCCTTTTACGTGATGGTCGTGGTGACAATTTCAAACCGTTACAAAATATTTTTAGTGATGGTTTGGTTATTTTTAATGACAGTTTCGTCCATCACAAAATCCAAATTCTATTGTAGTGATGTTTGTTAATATTGAAAAGTGAAAACGTCTTGACAATCACTGTATATGTTAATATTGCTTGAATTAGTTGATTTATTTTGAGGAGCTCGTAAAAATGAAGGGCATATCATTATCAGATGTAATTACAATTTTGACATGAAACGCCTAAAAGAGTTTGTTGTCCGTATCAAGTTGATATTTTCGATTCCTTTTGTAAAGGTTTAGTACGCACATGAATTCCCAAACAAATGGGTAGAAGGGACATTATCAATACTATAACAAAAATTAATTTTATTAAAGAAAATTTCCACCTCAAAAAAATCTTTTTTATCTTAAAAATAAAAATAATGTTTTAAAGCATATTTACATACTGAATGTCGATCTTCAAATAATGCAATATTTTCAATTTCTTTTAATATATTACGTATATTTGATATGCATATATAGATCACACTACAAGAAAATGGACCTTTTGCAGCGATTTTAATTTTGTTAAAAATAAAATCGTTGCAATAGCTTATCAAAAACAGCGATTTCAATACGTTGGAGACTTTTAAAACAGTAATTTTCTTTATTGGTTATTTGCAGCGATTTTTAAGTAATTATAACGAAAAAAATCATTGCAAAATAAAATTCCTGTTTATTGCCGAATATGCAGCGAATTTTAGTGTTATTACGGCGATTTTTGTTGTCGGGAGTAACATTCTTGTTTTGCAGCACTGTGATTTTTGCTAGGATTGAAGTGCCACGCCAAACATTCCTATTTCACTTTTAATTTTCCCCCAATTTTCCCCCACTTCGACCGAGACTTGAGCTCTTCTTCGACCCATTCCCACGACAAACTCCAAGTCCATTCTCAATCCCTTACCACGAAAACCCTTCCCAACGTACAACGATGTCTTGAACTCCTCCTCTTCTTGCCTGAGATCCTATGTTTCCACCTTATCTTACCCTAGAAGATTCCATGCCGCCATTTCCAATCTGAAGATATCAATCATCTGTTTTCGCTGATGATCAATTAAGGCTCCAGGTATCTCCTATTGCCATTGAATTTATCTTCTCCCCTTTACGAGTAGGTTGCATTACAAAAGGTGTTGTGCCTCTGTTTGAGGTATATTGGTTATGTATCTGCCTCTTATGTTTGGATTGCTCAATCAGTTGTGGGTATTATGCTATTTTGAGTATTCACCAAATAGAACTTCTTTTTGCTGAACCAGAAGCTACTCATTGAACAACAATACCCAGAAAAAGTCTTGTAATAAAGGTGTTTAATTAAAATTTTGGGTGACTATTTTAGATGATTATGTCAGTATATTAATCATGTCTCTTGGTAGTGAACAAGCCCTCCAGAAACAAAACTCGAGCCTCCGAATCCCTCTCCACACAGCTTGAAGATCTAATATCCCTGTTTTACATCGATCATAGCTATAAATACAAATTGGTCTCCGCATGCAATATCTTCATTTTGGGTCAATGAAACATTCAATGTAAATTCCTTTCTCCTAAATCTGCATTAATGGACTCAATTTTGGCCCCAATTAGTAATATTTTAAAAAGAGAATTGAAATACAAATTAATTCACAACTACTTCACAGCTCCGTAAGAAAATAATAATGTACTTTTAAGAATTCAAAGTCGTACATACATCAAGTCAAACAAAGAGTAAGAAAATAAAAGAATAAAAATCTGTTTGATAGATCATAGTACCAGTTTTTAAAATCTGAGTAAACTATTAACACAGGTAAAAAATAATCTGTCATGAGGCCATGTTGTGTTTTCCATACATTCATGTTTGATTGGAGTAGTGTGATTAAGAAAAGGAAAATATATTAGATTTTGACAAATTAAATGGCACTACAAGAATTAGAGGGCTTTTCCAGCGTGTATAAGAGGGAGCTCAATAACATAACATCAAAATATGAGTAAGACATGCTAAAAAAGATAAACGCTACAATACAAGTTGTGCCAATTAATTAAAGAATGTTCCTTTCTCCATCTCATGACTGGTGGGATTTGGTCCTGTTTTTCCAACTTTTTAAATAAGTAACTTAGTGATATATTTATAGAGCCAATCAAATAAATGTCTCTTTAATGAAATGTGGAAAGCCCCAACTTTTTTCCAAGAAGATCAACACTACAAAAAAAATCAAATTTGCCGGCGTTGGTTATACGCCGGTAACTATCCAAAAAAACGCCGCTAATTAATTTGCGGCGTTTCTTTAACGGCGCAAACGTCCGCCGGTAGTGGAGGGTCGCTATTTTCATTATTCCGGCGTTTGCACAAACGCCAGTAGTTGTAAATCTCATTAGTGGCGTTTGTATCAAGTTAGCGGCATTTCTTGAAACGCCACCACAGTACCTATATTAACAGCATTTCTCGAAACGCCGCCACTTTATCGTTGCCATCCTTGGCATATACTAGCGGCGTTACCATAAACGCCGCTGCTACTACATTGCCGACACATCATATAAATTGACGGCATTTATTTAAATGCCACTAATAGTACATTGGCGGCGGCACATTAAATTTGTTAACGGCGTTTATATGACCGCCACTACTTTTTAAAATAGCGGCGTTATGATAAATGCCGCTACTACTAATTTGCCGACGCATCATATAAATTGGCGACATTTATTTAAATGCCACTAATAATATGCTGGCGGCGGCACATTGAATACTGTAATGGCGTTTATCTTAACGCCACCAATGACGTAATTTAATGGCGGTTATCTAAACGCCGCTACAAGTAAACTACCAGCTCGTCATATAATTTGGCGGCATTTCTTTAAATGCCACTAATAGTACTTTGTCAAATTTATTAACGACGTTTATCTAAACAACGCCAATTTTTAAAATAACGGCATTAACATAAACGCCGCCATATTACGTTGTCAGCGCATCATATAAATTAGCGACATTTATTAAAAAGCCACTAATAATACGTTAGCGGCAAATTGAATTTATTAACGGTGTTTATCTAAACGCCACCATGAGTTTTCTTTTTTGTATTGCAATTTATTATAAATGCCGACACATTTTTTAAATTAATGACATTAATATAAACACCACTACAAATATATTATCAGTGCTTTGCATTAAATTAACAAAATTTAGGACATACCAATAATATGATATCCCACAATAAAAAAATATATATAATATATTAATTAATAATAAATATGATATAATGGGCCACTATTCATATAATAAAAAAATTACAAATCAAAGCACATAAAAATTTCCCATGGATAATTCTTCTTCTTCACGTTTTGTTTGTCATTAGCTTTAGGAGCATTTCTTTCATAAGTAGTTCTTCACATTTATCCAATAGTTCTTTGAAATTGTGGTGCAATTGTTGAGCCTGAAAAATATCAAAAAGTCATAATAAATTAATAGAGAGAATAATATGTTTTAAAGAAATAATACATGTTGAAACAAGATGTGATAATCATGGGAGTAATATTTTTAACCTCCATGTTACTCGATAACTACACAATGAGTTATGTAATCTTCCTTTAACATTTTTTTCAATCCCTTGTCTATGCTTTGACCACACAGCTGGACAAAGTGAGTGCATTCTACAAATTAAATAAATAAAGAAATGAGTACAAACTAAAGGAGGGAAAATCTGGAGAAGCATCAAAATAAAATCCCTTCATATCGCAAATTAAGCCACAACAATAGCACCATGGTAATGAATCATAGGGAAAGGCCACATAGTAGTAGAGGAAATGAGAAGCCACTGAATCCATTAATGTCATAATTTAATTCATCACAAATTAAATTGTTTATATATAGACATTAAAATAAACTGAAGATCTTGTTCCCCCAAAACCCAAATGTCTCATAGTATGTAAAGACAAATGATATTTACAATTCTAAGGAGTACATGCACATCCACAAGCATGTAGGGTTCTCTCTCTCTCTCTCTCTCTCTCTCTCTCTCTCTCTCTCTCTCTCTCTCTCTCTCTCTCTCTCTCTCTCTCTCTCTCTCTCTCTCTCTCTCTCTCTCTCTCTCTCTCTCTCTCTCTCTCTCTCTCTCTCTCTCTCTCTCTCTCTTAAATAAAAAGCCTTGCAATTATTTTCTATATATCCTCTCTTAACATCTTTATTTCCAAGTGAATTAATTTCCGATTGTTACATTTAATATTGCTGTAAAATAGATTTGCGATTGCAATATATATAAATAAATATATATATATATATATATGTATACTTTATGTGTATATATAAGTGTTAAAAGTTAAAATAATCTCTGTAATTTGTCATTGTGACATATTTATAATGTCCATATTCTATTTTTGAACTTTTTACTCTATATAAATTACCTTCAATTAGTTCCTCCATAAGGAGAAATATGATATCGTTTATTTTTTTTAAAGTTAACTATGTATATATGTACTGTGTGTTTGGCCCCTTAAAGCTAAAGTTCTAATTCCGTCTAAAACTCTTTAGCTCGAATCGAAACTTACAAAAATAATAGTAAAAATAAAAATAAAAAACTCTTTGGCCCTCTAGAAAAATATAAATTGCTACTTATCCTAATTCCTTAAAATGTGAAAAGGCTCTTCTAACTACTCCATTTAAAATCTTTGAATCTCCACAAAAATAAGAAAAATAAAGATATCTTAATTATTATTTTATTAAATCTGAAAACAATGTTCTCTAAGAGCCAAGAAATAATATTTTTATATATATGCATAAATAAATATATATGTGATCCAAAAAATTCCAAAAATATGAATATATATAATTAAAGCCAAGAATTTTGGCCTCTCAGCTCTCACCATACGCAAATATATTTGTATGTTGGTATGACAGTTCGGAAACAAGTAGAGAAATAGATCTAACCATCCCCTAAAAATAATAAAAATAATGACAGTTCGGAAACAATGGAGCAAATAATAAAAAACCGACTAACCATCCCCAAAAAATCACTATTGTACTGAGCGAGAATACAAAACAAAAGAGTCCAAAACCAATCCAAATAAAAGACTACCATGAAGAAATAAAAAAAGAACCTGCAACGTGCAACAAATTAGACCACACACAGAAATAAAGATATGAAATAAAATAACCAAAAGACAAACTTACTAAAGACAAACCTATGGGATACGCATATGAGGAAGATCAATCTTTGAAGAAGACCTCTAAGCAGCGTCGTTTGCAGAGCATCATATTCTACTGTTGTCAGAGGCGTCCTGTGTAGCAGCAGCAACCAGCGGGCCAGTGGCTTCAGGGCAGTGCGTTTTCAGTCAAAAAGCTCTGTTTTTGGGCAGCAAAACAGAGCATCATGTGTTGGTCGTTCCTACTCGCAGGTGGCTGCCGTGCGTTCACAAATGGCCGGTAGATGCTAGAAGGAACATAATGTTCTGATTTTGTGCATGAAAACAGGGGCTCTAAGCAGCGGTCTTCCCATGATGCACTAGTGGCTGGGCACTAACGGTGACACGAGATTGGAGGTTGCTTTCGGACGGTGTGGAGTGCAAGGAGAAGTTGCGATGGTGACAGTGAGAAATATAGATGGAGGCTGGTTTCGAACGGTGTGGGAGGAATATTTCGAACGGCTCTAAGAAGACCTCTAAGAAGGAATAAGATCAAGAGGAATGTTTGCAGCGTTTAACGCCGTATGTGGGAGGGAAATTTAAATTTTATAAAAATTTGAGGTGAGCTAAAGGCGCCAACTTAGTTTTTGTTTTGACAGAAATTAGATGTGTGGGTGTACGAATATTTGAGGTGGGCTGTTTCCATGGTTTTACATTGGTTGGGAGGGATGGACGAGTTGTAGCGGGTTGGTTAATTAGCAGTGAGAGGGAAATTCAAGTTTTCTGAAAATTTGACAAAAATTGAAGTTGGCGCTCAAGTTTGGAAGACCCGTTTTTGTTGTGGGAAAATTTTGAGGGAACTCATATATGGCTATATATATGCACACATGATGCCCCCACGTTTATTAGACTTAATACCAACCGAACTACTCATATGTTAGGATTGGTTTACTTCGTCTTTACTGTTGGGTTTCGAATAATAAATCTGGTGGCATATTTCTTTGGTCAAGTTTATGTATCTTTTGAATGTGAATTATAATTAGTTTAAGAGATAAATCGATATATATAAGGCAATTTTTAATATATTGAATGTGATTTAATTAAAAAAATGATACTTCAAAGTGAGAAAACGTGTTTTTACCACATTTATTATTATTATAAGACTAATTCCTCGCCATATTATTATTAAAATATGACATTACAATTTGCGTGGGTAATATAAAATAGAAATTATTCATCATCATGATCGGAAGATTCACAAAATAAACTCAACACATGATCAACAAATATATATTAAACTGGATGCAAGCTGCCATACTCTATAAATAAGATAGGAGCATCTTGATTGTTTTCTAGGTGTTATGCTGCTCTAAATACTTACAAATAAACATTGGCTAAAGAGTTTGAGGGATTGAATAACTTAGAATAACATGTATCCTTCTGCCCCCACTATGGGCATCTCTTTCAATCAATATAGCCAGGTTCAGTGTGTGTCATTATATGTACTTTCACCATACATATAATGATTATGGCTTTCCTAATGAATTGCAGCAAAAACTGTTAAGGCTAGACTCAGTCAAAAGCTCAGCCTTATAAAGCCTAGAATGATTGAGTATCACACCTCAATTATGGCAAAACGTAACCCACTTATCTGGTAGGGACAGCACACATAGTTTGTGTTCAGCTTGCACATTTTTCCTACGGCCTAACCTCTTTTCATATTGACATTCAGTGTGCTATAGATTTAGTTTGAATAAGTTAACATTACAACTTCTTTGGTGCATAAACTAATTTCTCGATAAACTCATTATCACTTTAATCATTTTAATTATTCAAATTGGTAGGGTGAACAACATGATTCTCTAATGTCTTCAAAAAAACAGCAATTCTTTTTTCACTTGAATTTGTGAGGGGGCAACTTTTGCAAATTCTGGTTTATTTACAAGCCAGTAAGTTGTCCAAATTATGATTTTTTATCTAAATTGAAGACCTCCTCTATCTAGATCAGACATCTAGCACTTGATATGGACTTAAATTTTTGCAACAATTTATTTTGGTTTGTTTCTAAGTACCTAATCAGTAAATGTAATTATTAGTACTCCATTTTTGCAAGGAGTTGGCATGCATCTTGTGCATACTTAAAACCGAACTAACTGACTTTCCGATTATTTGTTTCCCTATCCCTTGGTGAAGTTTGGTTGTATGCTCTATGTTGTGATTCAAAGTTTGATTTGTAAGAGCTTTTTTCTGATGGTTTCTTGTTTGTTTTCTGTTAAATAAACTCTGTGTGTATATACACAGACTTAATTTCTGTTGTGTATGCAGACATCATATTAATATGGCTTTTTGGATAGTGTCCCCTCTCCCATATCTTTGTTTATCCATCATCATTGGCGGAAGCTAATAGTCATGCATTGCTCATATTTATCTTTGACATCTTTCAGCGATTTTAAGTGCTGCAAATGACCTTATTTCTTGTAGTGTCAGGTGTAAAGCTTAGCTTTAAACCTTCCAATATTAAAAGGTTGGTAACTTGATATATCAATCTCCTACTATTTATTTATTTATTTTTAAATAAGATAGATCGAATTCTTTTCGACAATCACTACAAGAAATTTGGCCTTTTGCAGCATTCAAAACCGTTGCAAATACTATGAATAAATGCAACAATCGATCAAAAGCAGTGTTTTTTAGTTCCTTGTATGTTCGACGCTATAAACCTTTCATTTTTTATCAATTACAGCGATATAGAAAAAACGTTGCAAATACAATCAGTTGCAGCGATATATTTTTGTTGCAAATTATAAAATAACACGCTGAAAATGGGTTATAAAATTCTCATTAGGATCGTTGCTTTTGAACAATTGCAGCGATTTTAATCCTTGCAAAAGCTCTCAATAGCGTTGCAAATACCCCATATCAGAAGTAGCACTTGCTTCCTTCGTTGCATTAAACATTTTTTCCAGGGACTAAAATCGCTGCAAAAAATCAAAAAGTGCTACAAATACCTCATATCAAAAGCAGCGCTTGATTCTTTCATTGCATTTAATATTTTTTTCAAGGACTAAAATCGCTGCAAAACATTTTTGCAAGGACTAAAATCGCTGGAATAGAGGAATTGCGACGATTTTGGACATATTTCCAGCGATTTTTAGTCGCTGTAAATACTCAATTACAAAATTAAAAAAACAAATACCACTTAAACATACAGTTTCAATAGTAATTTTTGTACAAAAATATTTTTGTACTCTATATATATAACTGGCACCTATATATGGAATTTGAATTTTAGTACTTCTACTAATATAACTAACAGTATAGATATAACAATATGTCAGCTGTGTTTCTCCTCTATCATTATAAATTATATCTAGTCAAATATAACAAGAAGCACCAGAGCATGAGGGATGGACAAAACAACTCCTCACAAGACTACATCAGCCCTTGTTGGATATTTGATATTTCCATCTGGACAAACCAATCTGGCAATTATACATAAAGTGTATCAATACACACCATAAGAGCAATTATAAAGGAGCAGTGCATTCATTGCATTGACAATTGATCAATAACCTCCAATATCCAACACCCAGATTTACATGGGGGCTTATAAAAAAAGGGCTAAGTACCATATACGGGGGCTTACAAATAACAAAAGAACAAAACCAATACTTAAAAAAAAAAAAATTCAGTCATGAGTATCTTCAATATTGTTGACCATTATTTGAGAGCTTAATATTAAAAATGTATTTGATGCTAATGCATGCCTAGATATGCTTAGTGTCTAAGCCATCACCCGCTTATATATATATATGTACTCATAAGCTAAAGCTGAAAATATGACTTGCATGTGTCACATTCTATGTGTTTGCTAACAATATATTGTTAGATATAGATTCAGTCATGCATAATAATATATTGTTAGATATAAATATATAAATATATATATATATATATATATATATATATATGTTTAGCCATTATTAATGAAAGATATTATATACTTCATGTATATATATATATATATGTTTAGCCATTATTAATGAAAGATATTATATACTTCATGTATGAGACATCATATGTGCAGGCTATTTGATGCTTCATAACAAAAAATTGTATCACCTATTTTGAATCTGTACGTGCACATTCTAACAATAATTTGTATGATCACCTATCCTGGATCTATATGTGGCAGATATAATTTCCCCTAAACTAGCATATTCTAACAATAATTTGATTCTCCACCCTAGTTTGCATTGAAATGCTCTTCATAGTCAATGGATGACATTTTTGGAGAAAGAGGTGATTTAGGCGATGATGCGAAGTCCTCAAAACCCTGTACTTTAATCTCTAAGTATTTATTCCAGTCACAATAGATAGGTTAATTCATAATTACCTTCATGTAGTGGACTGATTTTAATGATTTAGACATGAAGACTTGCTCATGAAAGTAGATCAATAAGTATCAACAGAGTTCAGTATCATTAATTATAGTTAAGAGGCTTGAAGCCACTAGATTAGTACTTAAACATGTTTGATACTAAATATCTCTTATCTCATAAAATAAGTTTACTTAGTTAGAATGAGCAACTCTCATTTGAATGATCAAATCCTAAGCATCTTCCCTAAACATGAAACAATATTGTAAGGAACCTTTTGTTGGATTCTTAGCCCATAGATTCAAGGTTTTCAAGGTTTTTTAGTCTATGTTTGCGATCGTGGTTACAACAAAACAGTTTCTCTGCAGTAATGGAATTTTATTAGCCAGGAAACTTTATAAGGCAGTCATTTCACATCTTTTCCCTTCTTATTAACATATCTTAACTCCAACATGTAAACCCAATGTCTAAAAACTCCTGTTAAAGTACTATAGAACTTCAAAGTTCTATAGTCATGGAGGTGTCCAATGACTCATGAAGAATTTGCAAGGGAAATGCTGGCTAGAGTAAACCCCATCATCATTTGTCATCTCCAAGTAAACATAAGCTTTTAATAAGGATCTATGTCTAAGATACTCTTTGAATACACTGTGATTTTGCCTGGGATACTTGGAATCATTTTTTTAGCAGAATGGGGTTAGCTTATTTTGCAGCACAACAACCTAAGAACTAGACAAATGAAATGCAGAGATACTTTCTATATCATTTTGATCTATATTCTATGTGGACCTATCTCTTTCAGCTAACCAAAAAATCGAGTCAGAGAAAAAGCTTTCACTAAAACTGAGGGCTATCTTCAAATGATGCCCAACATCTCAAAACAAAACCAAAACACTTTCTAGTTCTTATTTAGAAATCTAATAGTCAGATATTTACATCAACAATTATTTGTTTATGTAATGATATACACAAGAAGAAAATTATAAATATGAATTGATATTGGAAAACACAAGCAGTAACAATAACTCCATTTACGCTAAGAGCTAGGGCAACATAGCAAAAAAGAGAAGAAGAAAATATGTGGTATTGGGGAAGAAACTTACTTTAAAGAAGAAAACAAGAATGAAACAAACAAAGAAATCCTTGCTTTCATGGTAATTTCCCTTACTGCTCTTATTTGTCAATGTATTGTTAATGTCAGTCACTGTGAATGATAGAAGTGAAGAGTATCCATTCTGCAAAACAAGGGAACAAGGAAAATGGATTAGCAACTGAAATGTTCAACATCATTTATATTGATTTTTAGATTGTGCTATGGCTATATATGACTGAAAATAAATGAATATAACAAGGATGAAAGAGAGAAGGGGATTATATATATTAAAGCTCAAAGTTAAGATGGTCACTAAATAAAGTTAATTGTTTAATAATCATTTTGAACTCAAAAGGGAAGAAAGAGCAAAGATTGGCTGATCATTCAGATCAAGATCACTTCCAAATACAAATTAGAGAGATTACACTTATGTTTGAAAAATAAGTACTAAAGAGCAATTAAGACCTGAAACCTTACAACAGGCTTGAGTGATAAGTACTATTGCTGAGTTGCTTTAATGGTTTATTAAGACTAGAGTCATCCTTCTATTTTCACAAAACATGATAACTATAGAGATTGAACAAAAATACCTTTATTTAGTAAAAGAAGTAAAAAGCGAAATAATGTTTTCCTTAAACACAAAAATAAGCTTTATGTAATGTATTAGCATGGAATAGATCACCAAACCTATTTTCTAGAAGTAACTAAGCATTCCCCATTAAAGTTATCTTGTTTCATCTCAAATGTTCTTATTACTATTAGCTAGCTAGAAAGAATCACGGTTCATGTATATCATTTTTTTTCCTATTTTAATATATATATATATATATATATATATAGTTGCATTCGTGGGGTTTTATATAGTGGGGTCAAATACATTTCTTATAGGAATTGAGAACCACATTAGAGACACAAGAAGGTAGGCATACAACATGCAATCTGTTGTGGGGGTAAAGGGGGAAATTGAATATGTACATTCCTGTTGCATTGTCAATGGGCGATTGATAAAGTAGGGATTTCATTCAACAAATGACAAATTTGTGGTGTGCAAATTCTTTAAAAAAAAAAAAAAAAAAGAAGCAAACATAAATTATCAACATCTAATACTCACATCAGAACGTCCACAAAAAAGAGTACATATACATGCAAAAAAAAAATTCCCATGACTAGGACAAAATTTAAAGAGACTTTTCCAAAAAAGTCTACCAAATTGACATAGGACTATATATATATTGGATCCAACTAATATTGTAGTAGTATTTTTCTATTAATCAGATGACAAATGCTAAATGAAGATGTTTTTCAAAATATCTACAACTTTCTCTTCTTATTTTATCGATTCCCTCGATAGGTATAAAATGAAAAGTTTTTTCTGAGGCATTTATGTTGCTTCAGAAGCACTTATTTAAGTGGTCATTGGAAGTTATTCTTCTTGCAGGTAGCTACTATAGAGCAGTAGTACTAGTTTGGCCTAATGTACACACAAGGTAGAACATGAAAACTAGTGCTACAAACTTCGCATGAATCATGAAACCCCATGTTCTGTGGCAATTTAATAATCATTATGCTTTTGTAAATCATTATCCCCAATTGATCTTATGCAAACCAATACATTTAGACATGACCCTAGCTCACGATTTATCTTTGAAAGCATGATTAGCATCTTGATAATCACTAATATTTCTTATAGCTTAGCTATGTCTAATCTAGACACTTCCCCAAGTGGTGCGCAAGGATAACTTTTCTCCACAATGCATGTATCCGAATCCTAGTAGATATCACATGAAATATTTATTTTGATAGGCAGATATTGATAGAAAATGGCCCAATGCTTCACAAAACTTTTTAATATTTCATTGCAGTGTGTGGAGATGTGAAGGTTACAAAAAATGTGAAGGTTACTGAAAGTTACAAAAAATGCTGATCTGTGTAGTTGCAAAAAAACATTTTGAAGTCTTATTGGACGTGGGGACATAAATTCTACCACTTCAAGATGAGAAGCATTATGCTTTTGTTGAAAAGCTTGAAATAGAACTGTGAATTAATTAATGGAGATAGGTTGAAACCAGAAGTTATACCTAACTATCTAAAAAGGATAGAAACCACCAAGATATATATAGCTAGGTACTTAATATTTAGTGAGATGAGTTTCGTGATAGATTACAAAGGAGTACAAGATTCAAGTATATCAAGCCACATCTCTACAAATATCGAGATGTAGGTGAATAATATATATTCAAGATGCTTAAAATATAAAAATAAAAACCAATTGCGTCAGTCAACTAATTGGATTCTAGATAAAGTAACATTTCCTTCCAAACTCTTTATTGTGTCTACTAAATCACTAGACATTACAGTTTGAGTGTTGCAAAGGAGTGAACAACTCTTCATTCAGTTTGAAGCCTCTAGATACAATCAGTTGATAAGGGTGGCTCCAAGTCTCCTAAATTTTCTTTGATGTTAATCACTAACCATCTATGTTGATCTCCCTCTATAATTGAATCGATTGCTTCCCTTTCAATTCTCACTATGTCCATGTGTGCATGCATCACAAATACTCCATGTAATTAATTCAGCAAATCTTCAGTTGTTATTTAATAAATAGAACCTTTATTCAAAAAATTTAGTTGAATAATTTGATAACCTATCCTCCAGTCTCCTTTATTTCTATGTCAACGATGAAAAACATCAAAAAATTTGCTCTTCTGAGAAAAGCTTGCACTATGCTCCTATACTCTTTTGATAAAAGCCTGCACTATGCAGAAAAATACTCATAGCCCCAATTACTGCATTACACATTTTCATGTACCAAACTCGAATTGAGAATAATCCTACACTATGCAGTCCAAACTCAAACTCCAATCTGAACTTAACATCTATAAGACCAATTAATATCTTCTGATAAAAGCCTGCACTATGCAGAAAAATACTCACAACCCCAATTATTGCATTTTTCAACCAACATAGCAACCATCGGCATTCCCAAGTTAAACCAATCCAATGAATTATCAATCTTGATAAACTTCCTTATAAATATCATCCCTGAATTATAATTTCCAAAACTTAATCAAAAAATTATATCTTTGCTTTTTGCAACTAAATATCATCCACAGTTTGCTGAAAGTCTTCTCTTCAGCCAATATATGCATTAAACTAAATAGACTCGAAAAAACCCAATTTTACTTCACTCAAAATAAACCCAACTCAGACTACACGCCAGCTTCATTTTAGCATTGCCAACCTAATAATCCTAGCAACTAGAAATAAGCCATCCAAATTCAATTAGGAAGCAAACTTCGAAATTTACAAATGCAGAAAAGACCACAGATTGAATCCATATATCAAATACTACTTGCCAACCTTCGAAAGCATCACTGATTAAATGAGTTTAAAAAAAATCAACCAATACAAATACAAATCGAATTCATAAGCCAAAGTAGGAATTTTACCCTTTCCACACAATAGAAATCGAAATAGACCAACTCGGAGAGGTAGTCTAGGGCAGAAAGCACAAGTCTGAACACAACGATGCAAGAAGTGAAAATTTGATGTTGAGATTCTGTCTTTGACCGATACGAAACTGCCAACAGTCGATTGCTCCTGACCTAAACCAAGAGAGAAGAAATCGACAACCTTCGGAGGAGGAAAGCAGTAATGTAATTGGGAAAAGAAAATGAAAAATGGAGAGAAGGGAGAGAGGGAGGGTCGGGCCAATCTAAAGGGAAGAGAGAAAGGGAGAAAGAGAGAAAGGGAAAGAGAAAATGGAAAGAAAAAAATGGAAGGGGCATTCGGAGTAGAGGGAATGGAGAAAAGGAGAGGTCACTAGGAATGGTGGATGTTGAGGATTTGAATATGGAGTCTGATGGGTTGCTGGGTCAATGGGTAGCCGTGTGCAAACTATGGGGAGGAATCAAATATTACGAGAAGTAGCTTCCACGAGAGGAAAATGGGGCAGAGGAACTAAGGGTGGTGATCGAAGGAAATTACAGAGAGAGGAAAATAACTGGGCATAGACACTCGGGCGATTTTGGAGAGGGAAAGAATAGATAGAAGTGGAGAAGAAAAGAAATCGGGGGGAAAAACTCAAACATTTCGTAAAATTTTGGCGCCCAGAAGTAATAACAACGATTATTTGGACGTTGCAACGTGATTTTAGTAAAACCAGCGATCAAAATCTATGCAAATGTCATATTTTTCACTGTAAATATAAAATTAAGGAATTCTTTCGCTTTTGATGTAAAAATCATGCGACAAAATTAAAATTGCTATCTATTGCAGCAATTTTTTTTGCAACAATATACAAATCGCTGTAATAGAAAATTTTTCTTGTAGTGAATCTATTTAAAAGTTAGAAAATAAATAATAATTAAAAAAAATATTGTTGCTGAGCTACTTGTCCAGGCAAGAATAAATTATTCATAAGTATAAGTTCTAAAATAGGCAAGTTTCGTGCAGATTTAATTTTATAAAAAAAAAAAAAAAAAGTGAATCTCCCCTTTAAAAAGTGTTATTTTTAATAATCTTCGAGTGTACGTACTAGTTGTATCCTTTGAGTTCTAAAGAAAAAAACCGGTATGTTAATATCAAATAATTATATTAAAAGGTGTTTACATAACATACTATCTATGTAGTATAATTTGATTTGAAATATAAATTTTAAAATTTATATTTTATAAATCAAGATAAAAATATATATATATATATATATATATTGGTTTAATGCTAAATATCCCTTTAGTTTTTTTTTTCCTTCACAAGTCTGTCTTCATTTCAAGGAAAACTAACAAGTACATTACAGAGGTCCTAAGCAGAGAAGAAAAAATATATAAATATATATATATACATATACAAATTATACGTGTGGGGGAGGATTTTTCCAACTGTGAAAGTTTAGCAGACATTGAGAAATTTTGATGAGATGTACCCATTGCGCAATGGAAATATCGATTCTCATATCAATGTATTTAGATTGCTTCCCAAGCTTCAAATTCTTTGAGAAGATATCTTATGTCTATTGCAATGCCTTCCAACATCCATTATATAGCTTTGTGGGGATTATTAAGAGCCGAGATAGCTACTGAGGAGTCTCCTACTACGAGGAGTCTCCCACTAGTTAATTACATATATCGTCTTTATCTCGAAAATATTAGAATTAAAATTGTAGACAATCATAATCCAACCTAGACACCAGGGCCGGCTCAATAGGAATGGAGTTTTTTTTTTTTTTCAAAAAGTAAAATTAAATAAAATTATTTTAATATTTATATTATATTTTTATTTATAAATAATTTCAATCATTTGTCAAGTAAAATTAATGTTTAAGATTTTATACTACCTTTTCAATTAATAACCGACTTAATTTTTATTAAAAAATTTTTAATTTAGAGAGGTTTTTATCAAATCTAGTTTAATAATGTATGCTTTAGACTCTTAGAGACTGTTTGGAAACACACAAGCCCTAAAAACAATTATAATTATAATTGTCAATAAAATTCTATAAATAATCTACACATTTGGAAAAAAAAAAAAAAAAAGAGTAGGCCCTTGCCTTTTCAAAGATCATACTAAATTTTTTATCAACACTCAAAAATTAGATTTTACTACTTATAATTTTTACATTATACATTAAACTAAAAATGATAAAAGAGAAGTGTATTCTTAAAAGAAGAATACTTGAAATAATTATTATGTGGGATACTTTTAAAACTAATAATGACATAGCATCTATTTAATATTTTTGATGTTATCTTATTAGATTAATTAATTTTTTAATTAAATATTTTTCTTTTAAAAAAAATTTACTTTAAACTTTTTTGAAATAGAGCCTCTTCTTCTAACTGGACCTCAGGCAATTGCCTAATACACGGAAGAGCCGGCCCTGCTGGACACATTAATAATGTAGGGCCAGATTCTTGTCAGCCCGTGAGTTATAAAATATAGGCCCCAATTACTGGGGGTGTCCCTTCTTATTATCAGACAAAGTTATAGTTTTGGAGGAATCCTCGGCCCACGGTTCGTATATACATTTATATACATTTAGGTCAAATAGGTCCAAAAAGGTTAGCTATATAGCTTCTTTCTTTCTTTCTTTTTTTCTTTTTTTTTTTTTTTTACGGGAGGTCCAAATTAGGCACATGGAACGTCCACGCCAATTGCCATCTACATTATTCTAATATATATGATTCCATCTTAAACATGCATGCTGCCAAATACCATACATCAATGCATATCTATGATGTAGATGGCAATTGAGGCCACCCTTTAAGATTGAAAGATGGTTTTCTACCATATGCATGCTAGAGTAATTTCTAGCCGTCTTTGAGGATGGAGGCAGCTGGAGTAGTAGTGAATATTGGTCCTGGTCCTAAAATGAATTAGGGTTTGGGATTTTAGGAGAAAAGTGTTTAAATAGTAGGAGTTAGGGTTTGAATTTTAGGATTTGGAATTTATATAAGGATTAGAGATTTTTAAAAGATTAGAATGTAAAAAATAATCATATGTGGTGTGGACTTTTTCTAAGATTAGTGAGATTTTTTTTTTTTTTTTATTGTGTAAAATTTGGTTTTATAACATATATCTCAGGTCAAAATGGATACTTATTAATATTGTATCAAGAACCTCTATTGAAAATGCATTAACAACATCCATTTAAATTATAGGTGAATTGATTTTTTAGTAATGCTAGATTCAGTCTTAAAGTGTGTAAGTCCTAATCCTTTAAGTATGATCAGGTTATAGATTACAGGTTGTTGATTTTCATCCCAACTACGTAATCTTTGAATTATATTACCATGAAAATTAAAAAAAAAAAAAAAATCCATAGTAATATGAGTTATGACAAACATATCCTACAACATTAGAATGATTCAAACCTCTCTCTCTCTCTCTCTCTCTCTCTCTCTCTCTCTCTCTCTCTCTAAGAATTATTCAACTAAAGAAAGTTTTTGTTAGTTATAATGATCATAAAGGATTTCAATTATAGTTTTAAATGGTACTCATTTTAGAGTATAGGTCCAAATATGAAGTGGCCTTTCTGAGTTGTTACTAATAGTATCGAAGCTAATTTCAATTTTCAACCGAAGTAAGGTACTTAATTATAAGGCCGTGTGACCTACAACAAAATGTCATGATAGGATGTCATAGGTTTATGGGGGAGGTTTTAATACTCTAGATCATTTAGTATGAGGGGGTGCTTATACAGTTTATGGGTGTAAACGAGTCGAGTTTGAGTGAGTAGTGGGTAGTCAAGTATTGTTCGTTTAGTTTTTAGTCGAACGCAAGTTGGGCTTAAGAATCTCATTGAGTTGGTTCTTATGTTGACGAACAACGTCTCAATTTTTCGAGTTGGATCTTATAACGATTATTAGGTTGTTAAAAAGAGTGAGAATTTTTCTAATTGAACTTGGCTACTCTTCAATCCTGAATTTTATCATTCTCAGTCACATTTTCTGATGTAGCAAAATTCAAATAGCTGATTTTTTTCAATCATTTAAATGACAATCTGTTAAAATATTTGGCATAACAAATATGATTGGAGGATAAGATAGAGAATTATTTTTCTTTCTAGTTTTATATTGTTCTCAGGCTTTCGGCTTTAAAACCCTCCCTCCTCTGAGCAAGGATGATCCGGCTCTTCTTTTACTAATCGGCCCACCTTTCCTACTTTCCTTTTAAGCCCACCCCTCTCTTCTTTTAATACTTCTACTTAATTCAATTCGCCTATTTTGTACGTGGAGCCCATTACACTTTCTCGTTTCTCTTTAAGAGAAGATTCTTTTCTTCAGCAAAGAGGTCACCGCCCATAATTTTATTAAACAGTAATGATATATACAGTTATTTTTATATATTTTTTTACATATTTTATTAAAATAATTAACTACATTAATTTTTTTAATACTTTTTTAATCATATTAATAAAATATATAAAAATAATTGTACATAAAATTTTTATTTATTAAAACATCTCACTTGTAAAGAGAATTGATTGTGGGTTACTAATTAATCTCGCGCACATCTGAGGTGATCATCATATATGCCATCATATTATGAGCGCATGCATCTTCACGTACGTTATATATGCAAGGAAGCTTGGTTGATTTCCAATATCTAAGATGTGTTGAACAGGGGGGCTTATAAATTTATATAACATATTGTGTTTCAAGTACATCATGATCTTGTGTTTGCGTCCCAAGCGAAAGAGCATGGACATCTTGTTCACTACTACCTGAAGGTATGTCTTCTGGATCTCTCGTTGGTTTTACCCATCTACCATGAGCATTACGAACCAATCCTTTGTTTTCCAATTGGTACCAAAAATGTGGGATCCTGAGTTCATCCACCAACATGTCACATGCCTTGTTCACTAAAGCAATATCCCTCCTAGCATCCGACCGAAATGTTGTGGAGCTATCAAGAAACCCATCAACAAGATGAAGGTATGTCTCTAGGCTATGGAAACCAGGCAAATTGAATCCCCGTTTGAGGAAAGGCGAAGAACGAACATCTAGTTTCAATTCTGCTCCACAATGGGTGTAAACCCAATCCAATGTCCCGGTGACCTCATCAAACTTCTGCAAACTCTCATTCAAAACAAGCCCTGGCATCCTAGGAACTATGTCCTGCTTAACTACCACCCTCAATGTCTTAACTCCCAACCGGTGGAGCTCATCTCGGAAAGCAATGTTGCCAACTCTCGGAGCACCGAAGGAAATGACACTGACAGTAAGGTTTGGAATGGTGGATGCTGCTTCGTATGCATTGAGGAGAGCCAATGCACCACCCAAGCTATGTCCAGTGATAGTGAGGCTAACTTCTTCACCCTTTTCCCTGTACCATTGCACAAGCCTTGTCACTTCTTTCATGACTTGCTCCGAGGCACTACACTTGTTGTACCTCGTAGATTCATTCTTACCAGTGTATATACCAAGAAACCCATGTTCAACTTTAGCATCCCCTTGCCCGTATGGCTCTAACTTCCTTTGCATATCCTCGTACCACTCCGAGGGTGCCACGGTGCCACGCCACGCCACCACGATATCTCTCCGTCCAATCCGTCGTGTCTCCTCGTCGTCGCTCAGCGCCACGTAACCCATCCAGTTGGAATCTTTGCTCCAAGTAGTGTCTACCAAATGTGACCTCTCCAGCCAGTTAGGCATGTCTATATGTGACATGGCGTAGATATACTTTTTGACCGTGTAGCCGTTTCTAGTGAGGCCTAATTTCTCAAACAACCTGTCACGGCCGTAGCGGCTGCTCCCACAATACTCAGAGAAAGAATCAAAATCAAAAGCATCATAGGTTGCTTGTGCAAATTCTCCATATTTGACAATTTCCCTTCGGAGCCAGGGGTGAAGAGGGTCCAAAAGACAGTCCCACTCCGAGGAACAGTGGCCATGAATCTCACGCCACTTCTCAGCTATGACCTCCTTGGGAGAGTAAGTTGGAGTAGAGTGTTTCTGATCTTGATCATCACTGTAAGGGTTCCAATGGGATTGGAGAAGTTTAGTCCGAGGAGGCGCTTCAACATGGAGGTGAAGGAGGTGTGAGAGTGATTCAGCCAGACGAGAAGCCCGGTTTGAGGTTTTTGCAGCAGCTGGTGGGCGATCGAGATCTACTTCTTGATGGGCATTAAATATCAAGGACGTGGAAACAATCCTGGCCATGCCAGACTGAGCGGCAGAAGGAAGATGATTACAGATCATTGTTGATAGCGCCATGAATGTTATTATTGTTTCTACTTTATCACCTGAAAACGCTTTGAAACTTGGTGGGCAAAAACCACGCACGTGGAGAGGAATTAATTGGTGGGGGAGAGAGATGCAGTGAGGGTATATATATATATATATATGTATGAATTGGCCTTGGGGATTGGGTTCAGAGTTTAGACTCAACCAACACAGATAAAATAGTGGTGGACGACTTTGTCACGCGGAAGGAATAAGACAAATTTGACATGTCAATCGTGTAATATATATATATATACCAAGTCGAAATATTATTCATTAGGACTGGGATGGTAAATATATTATATTTTATTTAATAAGATATAGGTGAGATGGTAATATGATATAATGTGTATAAATTTTTTTTATTATTTGTTATTATTTGAAGGAGTTTGGATGGTTGTACTGTTGAATTATCGATAGTTTCAGTCAGAAGGACGTGTTGAATAAGCTATTCCCATCGATCGGTAGTTAGCCTATTAATAATTCTGTAACCGATGGCAATGTGGCATGGATAGGGATGGTATATAATAAGATCGGGCCAACAAAGGGGTTTTATGTAATTTCAGCAAGCAGAATACTTTCGGTTAATAATAAAAGAAATTCTAAACAATTTAATTAAAAAATCATTTCATCTTATTTCATTTTATTATTATAATTTTTTAATTTAAAAATAATAATATTAATATTAAAAAATAATATTCTAATAATAATTTATTTAATTTTTAATTTTTATCTAAAATTATTTTATTTTATCTTACTATCTAAATAATTTTTTAATATAAGTCAGGAAATTATAAAATTATTTTTTATTATAAAATAAATATTTTCAGATCATATGAAATATTTTTACGAAGCAGTGGTTAAATTGTAGGTAAGGACATCTTCAGATTTTACTTTCAACACGTTCACATTGGCAGTCCCGCGTTTACACGTGCCTTTAGGGGTTGAAACAGACAAGAAGTTTTTGTTCTCTTAAAAAAATGTATTTTTTAATATAATAATGATTTCATGACATGTAAATCGGAGCCGGTTCAAGAGTTCCACTGAGTTATTTTAATTTATTTTATCTAATTTTTATAATTTTTTAAATTTTTATATAAAATATAATAAATAATTTAAATTTTAATATCAAAATAATAATATTATTATTAAAAAAATAATATTTTATTTAATTTTTAATTTTTATTTCAACTCACTATCCAAATCGATAAGCCAAATAAATTTGAAATAGTTAGTTGAGTTTGAGATTGAGATCTGAATCATAACTTAAAAAGGTTAAATTATTTTAATGAGATCTACAAAATATTATTATTTAATATATTCATAATTTAACACATCTCAACATCTAAACGTATTCTAATAATTGATATTCATTCCCGTTTACTTGTTGCTAATATCCATTTTGTAAGATCTTTTTTGTTGTTTCGATTGTGATCCACTTATACATTTGATGATCTAATAATATAGATATTCTTGATCATGTACCGATAGTTTCTAGAGATTATGTTAGAGAAGACAATTTATCAGTCTATCATTGTTAACCATTAAAGTTTTAATTGAATTAGCTCTCGTGGTTTTTTCCTTCATATTTAAAAAGTTTTTTTACATAAAAATCTTGATGTCTTACTTGTGGGTTAATCAATTTTTCTTTATTCTATTTGTAAGTTTATTTTATGAGTAATATTACATACAGTCACTTTTATATACTCTTTACCTACTTTACTAATATGATTAGCTGAATTAATTTTTTTTAATACACAATCAATCACATCAATAGAATGCGTAAAAGAGTACGTAAAAATGACTATATATAAAATTTTTATCATTTTATACTAAATTTTCCTACGAAATTTACACAAACAAAGGTAAAAAATAGAGTTTTATTACATACAAATAAAGCCGCATACTAATTTACGTACCAATACTGATTATTTCATATTTAAAATTTAAATTATCACTATTTTTAATAAAATTTATTTTTTGATCAATCACATTAAATTGATACACATATTAATATATAGTTGTACTTACAATTAGATTTTCCCTAAAAAAATGTGTGCTTGATGTTGACCCTATCGAAATTAGATCAATACGTTTCAGCATACACTATCCCACAAATTTTAAATCACATATTAAAATATAGTTGAGAAAGTGACGGGCTTCTATATTTATGTAACGAGAGCAAGAGGCCCTTTGTTTATTAATTTATCTCCAACATTCTACACGTTTGACTAATTTAACGATTACGTAAACTAATCACGAGTTTAAAATAACCCCTTTTTTTATTATATATTCATCTATTGGTGGGAGCCTCTCACGTGAAACCCATTGGGGATCTTTCTTTCTTAATTAATTAAACAAAGTCTTTCACTTCAGTCAAATTAGAATACAAAGGATTTCTCTGGGAATTTTCGTAACTCTACGTGTTAGCTTTGACATAACACATCATTTTTGTCCATATTTTTTTGGTCCTAAGTCGTAAAAACGAAATTAATTACACACCAACACAAAATTTATGTAGTCTGGTAATATATATTTACAGAATTGCAAAATATTTTATTTAAATGAAAGTCAAATATACAATGCGGTGAGACGGCGGTCATACAAAATAATTAGTGGATCGGTTCGGTTCAAAAAAACTCGGGCCCACACTATCTTTATTGAAGATTCACCAAAAATACATCAATAAGTGACGGTGCGGTTCATCAAATATTAAAAAATAAAAAAAAAAAACCAAACTGAAAATAAAGAGAAATAATAAACAGAAAATATTACTCTAATGGTTGGTAGCTCCAGCTGAGTCTTTTTTAAGAAAAATTTTATATATTATATTAGTATCTTATTTGTATCTTATTAAATAAGAAGTGGTATATTTATCATTAATAATTAATTATTTATTACATATTTTTTAATTATTAAAATATAATAAATATGTCACATCATATATAATAAAATATAAGTGAAATGATGATGTGTTATATAATATTATTTTTTTTAATAATATTATAAATTTTTTTATAATATTTAAAAATATTAAAAAATATATGAAAGAAAAAGTTTCTTTTTATAAAAAAACATACAAAATCAACTTGCGGATGCCAGCTGTGGCTGTAGACCAGGTGGTACGGAAGACTAATTATTGCGTGCACGGATGTCAAGCTAGAGCATTCATATATATATAAAGTCAATATAAATTTAACTACGTTAAATTATCCATCTTTAAATATTTAATTGGTTATAAACAGTAATTTTATATTTTTATATATTTATTATTTTTTTAAATATATTTTATTTATTCTTTTTTTCTCTTCTAACATAGTCTCTATTATTTTTCTTTCTTTTAAAATAATAAAATATTATATTTTATTATTATTTTAATTATATAAATTAATATAAAAATTTTATTTAAATGATAAAATAGATATATAAAAGAGATAATTTTGCATATGTATAGACATAGATGAATGTTGATGCTGTAAAACTGCATAAAAGTCAAAGTCCAATTCAAGGCTACCGCGTGTAATTGTATGAGTAGTTCAAAGTCAAATTATGATGGTAAGGAAATGCTAGGAAGTGGGAAGTGGGAACCACGCTTAATAACTTCAAATTTTAATACATTTAAATCATGTTGACCACGTAAATACAAGTAATTTGGATTAGAGATAACAATTCAAATTTTTTTATAATATCTTAATTGTTGTAAACCATATTGAATTGTATGACCACATTTATCTAGTCGTCAAATGCATAGTGCTAGCATAGTGAGCTAGCATAGTCCCCCTTTGTACGCCTATATATATCGTTAAATTCTTTAAGAAAGATATAAGTTTGATATATAGATCAATAAGAATTTCCTCTCTCGCTCTCTCAATCTCTTGAAATTCTCTTATTTTTCATTGAGTTTATAATACGTTATCAGCACGATGCGAGAAAAATTCTTCCTCACCCCAGCTCCCATTTCTCGTCTCTCTGGTTTCTCTAATCCTCGTCAAAATTGGGTATGGGTTTCTAATGAGAGATTGAGAAGTAACTAGTATCAAAACCCACTATAATCCTCACAAAGTCCCCATAGGAGCTTCGTTTGCTACGCGGGAGCCATGCCTCTGATTTTCCCAAACTGAGAGAAAGAGAGATGGCCAATACACAATCCTCATCATGGAACGAGGCTCCCAGGATTGCGTCGAGGAATATCTAAACGATCGGAACAGACCACGACCACGCAGATCGAGCCCACAGCTCGACACTTGGGCCGGTAAGAAAAGCAAGAAGTGGAACCCGTATGAGTTCACTGTGCTCCCGAACCCAGATGCAACGGTTATGCTGCCATGACCGATTTGAGCTACAAAACTCTCTCTTCAGTTCTCAATACTCGTCTGCCATCTGCAATATCCAAAACCAACAACATGGCTGAAACCAAGACCCCTAGCTAGCATTCCCCTCTTACCAGCAACAAGACCCAACATTTATTTGCTTTTCTTCTCTTTTCCTGGCAGTCCTTATGTCTATCCAGACAGAGCAGCCAGGAGGGATGGTTTTCCGATCGAAACTCCCTGACATTTACATTCCCAAACATCTCCCTCTGCACACATATTGCTTTGAGAATATATCGAAGGTCGGCTCGCGCCCTTGTTTGATAAATGGTTCGACCGGCAAGGTGTACACGTACTATGATGTCGAGCTCACCACGCGCAAGGTCGCTTCCGGCCTCAACAAGCTCGGTGTTGGGAAGGGAGACGTTGTCATGCTCTTGCTACCCAACACGCCAGAATTCGCGTTCGTTTTCCTCGGTGCGTCGCATATAGGTGCCATGACCACGGCTGCCAACCCTTTCTTTACAGCTGCAGAGATATCAAAGCAAGCGAAATCCTCCAAAGCAAAGCAAAACCCCAGGCTTTGCCATCTCCGACAAGAAACATACCAGGTCCGATGACTTCGGCGGCGACAATATCCTCACCGCAAAGAAACAAATGCTGTCTGCGGCATCTACGTGGGATGATCCGGCAGCTACGTTAGCTGCTGCTCGCCACGAATTCGGCGAGCATGGAGGCGTGAACATGTCCATCGAGGCCTCGGCTACCTTCACTGTGATGGAGCCGGAGACCCTGAGCCGTATGTTCACAGGGGAGCTCGGCCCCGACCGCGAATTCTTCATCTACAGCCGTCACTTCAACCCGACCGTGTTGAATCTCAGCCGCCGCAAGAGAATTTTCCAGAGAATTTCCTGTAGAAGGTGATGTTGCCGTCGGCCACGCATCTGCTTCACCGGAAATATTTTCATTCGATGATCCCGATTTGTGCACTGAGATCCTCTCTGACCATGGCTGTCCGGCCTTGAGCTTACTGATTTCCATGAAGTTTTTTTTTATGATCAAAACTGGCTTCTGTGGTCTGGGCTGCATGGGCATCGTCTATCGCGACTTCAAGTCCGAAAACTACCATTAGTATACACGAAAATGGATGGTGTTTTTCTGGCAAGTGGGGATTCGAGAAGGATTTTGTTGGTTTCGAAACAGAGTAGAAGGAGAGAGAGTGGTGGATTTCGACAGATCTTGAGCTATAGGTCTATGTCCAGTGATTAATCGGCGACACGAACGTCTAGGAAATCCAACGGTGATGGTGGAAGAGCCTGAAATACATTTTCTCTCTCCTGAGCCATCAAAACCGGAAACACGTGGAAGACGATAAAAGTATTGCAAAATATTAATAGCATGCTAACTAGTCAAAGAAAGAAAATTTAATTTATAGGTTGATGCTATTATTTTCGTCTTCACACGTTTAGTAGGGGGTCCATTAGCTTGATAAGATAAGCTTACCAACTATCTTTAAAATAAAATAAAATAAAATAAAATAAAATAAAATAAAATAAAAATAGGTTGGTGGGTGCTTATGGTGGATGAATTTGAGTCACGAGATTTTGGGTTTGGTAAGTGATTACAACTATTATTGTTGGTGGGTGCTTATGGTGGATGAATTTGAGTCACGAGATTTTGGGTTTGGTAAGTGATTACAACTATTATTGTAATAATAGTTGACTGGTCTCCTCTTTATAAGAGATAGAAGTAAATTTTTTTTATGATTAACTTGTCATGTTTGACTAATAATTTTAGTTTTACAGACAGGAGCTATGTACTGTGATTTTTTTTTTCAATCTTACTAATTTTTACAGTGCACGAAGGTTCAGATGATACTGAAGATAGTAATCTTCTATTTCAAGTAAGTTTCTCAATATATCATTTGAAATCTTTAAAGTAAATATTGGTGAATTAAAATTTCCATAATTTACATATCAATTATATCTGTGAATAGTTTTATTCACATAGTTCAGATACAAGTTTTATTTATTATTTTTGTACTTGTTATGAATTATTGATGATATAATTTATCTTAGAATGGAAATGGAGCATCCCTGAAGGATCGCTCTAAATCAATAATTTATTGAGTACCTCATAATTTAAATGAGTGATACATATACCAAAACTCATTATGATTTATGTACCTGAAGTTGCATAATTAAAATTGTGAAAAGAATATATATTTGAATGAACGTCTCGAATGTGCTCCTGAAGTAGCAATATTGAGTGTGCTCCTGAAGTAGCAATATGAAATTCAAACGTTCACAATATATTCTAAATTTGTATCAGGTCTTTCAGTGACTGAGCAAAAATAATGAGCTTTTGATGAAAATCATTAGTCACGTCTTACTAGATCTACATCATTCCTTGCAGTGAATGATAATGAATTTATATCATTCTATTCCCTGAAGTGAATATAATGATGCGTTTCATTCAAAGAAACTAAGAGATTGAACATGATAATGAATATCTTTTCGAGCCAGAAGCTCGTATTGGAAAAGTTATAAACTTTCTCTTTGAGATGATATTATACAATTATTGAATCAAATATTATGATGCATCAAAAAGTGATATGATTCAAAATATTTGTATCTTTTCATGGTTATCTTGATCATCCAAAATCAATTACGATAAGTCGAATGATTTTCATATGGACGTCCATAAAAGAACCAGAAGATTCTTTTACTATAAAGTCTTACCACCAGAAGTGGAAAGAAAAATTTGTCAGAAGCAAATAAGATGAAATAATTCGACGTTATCTTGATTATCATATGTGAGCCAGAAGTTCATATGATAATTAAATTATGGATACAATAAGATAAAAATGTCTCATATTCGAGCTGCTAAAATCCCAACGAGGATTGAAGTCCCTGAAGGACAATAAAGAAATTCAGCAGTCTAATGAACATAAGACATGTCTAAAGGCATGTGAGACTTATTGATACAAAAGATAGAGCATCTCAAAAAGAGAAAGACACAAATAATTGGTGCTCCTGAAGAGGCCATACCCACGAAACAAGCAATAAAGTCCATCCAGATTTTCTGTATAAAATTCTCCTATATAAACTCTTGAAGAGTACAAATCTCCTGAAGAGTGCCTCCTGAAGAGGTTTATCATGAAAATGTCTTCCCTTGAAGAGGGACAGGTACCTGAAAATAACGAGATCTCGTTACATTTCATGAATAATGGAGAAATTATGGATAGAAATAAAATTGTTGTCGACAACGTATTTCCATATGAGATGGCAATTGACATTACCAGAAGTAATGATGAAAGTAAATCAAGAATCGTCGAAGAATACGACGTAAAATATTGGCCAAATTTGAAAGAAACAATTCCTGCAGAATTGATTCACTAGTAAAATATGATGCATCGGGACTTATAGTCCAAACACCTAAAAGAGGTGATGCTTGTTGAATATCAGTGGGTATTTATATAAAAGAAATAAAAATGTGATATATAAATCACGAGTCAGTTTCTCAATTCCTGCAGAATTGATATCACTAAGTGAAATGTGATAAATATGGACTTGAAGTCCAAACACCTAAAGAGGTGATTTTTGTTAAATATCAGTGGATATTTATATACATGATATAAAAAGCATGAAGCTTTTAATATGAAAATGTGATCACAAGTTAGTTTCTCGAAGAAACAATATTAATATGATTTTAAAGTGGTTGAAATCATATTAAAATTTTTATTAGCTTGAAAGTTATCGAGAGTTTGGATATGCATGATTAACTGCATATTTATATGGATCATTGGATCATGATATATGTATGAAAATCCCTAAAGGATAGAAAATGCCTGAAACTTCTAATCTGAATGCATCAAGAAATATGTATTCTATCAAGTTTCAAAGATCCTTATATGATCTAAAGCAATCCAAACGCAAATGGAAACAAGCTATTATTGCAGTTTATGTTTTAAATGTCATTAAGGCTCCAGAAGAGCTCATGAAAACTGCACATATTTGAAATATAAATCTGAAACCCTTGCGGCTTCAAGGGGAAGATGGATGATGTTATTAGTCATGAAATACCATCTTTTAATACAATTAGTATTTCAGATTCATATTATGGGTTTAATATGAAGTGTGCATTATTAAAGAAGAAATAAAAAATGAGCACACAGAAATCTACCAGAAGATAGAAACACAAATATGAATATTTGTGAAATATTATTTTATTATCTTGAAGCAAGAATTACAGAAATTTAAGACTCTTTGCCTCATTCTTCAAATGCTCTTGTTCTTCAAGAATCTGCATGTCATCCCTATCTAAAGCGGTGGGCAATCGAAAAGAAGATTTAAGCAAAGATTTTAAATTCCTATTCTCTTTCTTTATTGATTCTATCTTCATGTTGGACTCCAGAAGAAGTCGCTGAAGTATAGCAATATTCTCGTGGAGATAGTCAACTCCACAAGTTCTGGATTGCAGTCGCTGAGAAAATGCAACAATGGATGATGAGTATCGGGTACCGAGACTCACAAGCTCATAGATAGCTTCATTATCTGCCCTATGAGTCAGATCATTACATTGCATGATAGCACCTGTGGTAGTAGCAGGTACAGCTGATGAACTAGGTGCAGAGTACCTCATATATTGGCCACGAGAAGATCGCTGAGCCATTGCAGAGTAAAAATGCAGAAAGAAATTGCAGAGTAAAATGCAGTATGATTACAGAAAAGTGAAGAAGATGAGATGCGAATGAAGATGAGCTGAATATCTCTTTTATAGAGAAAATTATCTCTCGTGAAGCAAGAGAAAAGAGACGAAATATAGCTTCATAGCTCTGCGGCGCCTGACAGCACGCCTGACAGCTGAGGCACCTGACAGCACGCCTGATAGCACGTCTGACAGCTGCGGCCCCTGACAACACGCCTGACACCTACAGAAGAGTTGAAAAAGCCTGCGATGCTTGTCTGATCTAAAAAGGCTGGCCACCGTTTTTATGAGGTTAGTGGTTTAATGTTGATGAATTCTCTACTAACTGTATTATTTACAAGAACTCCAGAAGAGTACAACTCCAGAAGAGTAGTGATGAGCAGAAAGATCCAGTTGTGATTAATTTACCAACATGGATCAAGTCCACAGTTAGTTGGATGTACAGATACGAGTTATCTTTCAGATACACACAAGAAGAAAGTTGAAATTAATATCAAGAAGGTACGGTCAAGTAAAAATCTGGTAGATTTATTCACTAAAGCATTACCAACTGCAACATTTAAGAAGATTATGCAGAACATTGGAATGCGGAGGTTTGAAGACCTGTTATCATGCACTTTTCAGGGGAAGTAATGTCTTGAAGACTTGTGCTGATTGTACTCTTTTTCCTTCGCTAAGGTTTTATCCCACTGGGTTTTCCTTTGCAAGGTTTTAATGAGGCAATCCTAAAGCACTCGGCGATACACATGAATACTGTACTCTTTTTCCTTCGCCATTGGTTTTTTTTTCCACAGGGTTTTTCCTTGGCAAGGTTTTAACGAGACAGATTCTTTAAATATGGTCATCCAAAGGGGAAGTGTTGTAAACCATATTGAATTGTATGACCACATTTATCTAGTCGTCAAATGCATAGTGCTAGCATAGTGAGCTAGCATAGTCCCCCTTTGTACGCCTATATATATCGTTAAATTCTTTAAGAAAGATATAAGTTTGATATATAGATCAATAAGAATTTCCTCTCTCGCTCTCTCAATCTCTTGAAATTTTATTATTTTTCATTGAGTTTATAATATTAATTTATTAATATCTATATATATATATAAATTATATTTAAAAGTCGGTATAAAATATATACTTTCATATCAATGGTGCAAAGAACGTATCGTTTACAATAACTTACAAGTAAAAAATAGTCAATTAAATAATTTAATAATGCAATTCATATAAACACACAAGTAATGATTCAAAAGTTAAAAGTATGGCTAAAGCATAGTCAACCGAATGGAAAGCCACGCAAGGAATAGTGTAGGACCCATTGGGACTCGTATGAAAAACTAGACTTACATGAAAAAATTCAATTAAAATTAAAAAAATATGCATAAAGTAGAGGTTACCAACAGAAAGCCCACGAGAAAAAGGTTAATAGGCATTGGACTTATTTACGTTTTGAAGAATGTTAGTATGTCTTTTCATTTTATTTTTTTATTTTAATTGTTTATATATTTATTTTTTATTTTTTTATTTTACTTACTGATCAATGAAGTGGCTATATTGGTTATTTTTTTAGTTTTTATAAATATTTAAACATATTAAAAAAATATTTAAAGTAAAAAGTAGGAAAAAAAAAAGTACAATTTGCAATAGGGTAACACCTTGTGGACAATTTGAGGGGCCATGGCTTAATCAATACACCCCTATTAGCTACAAGCGCGTCACTCCTTGGCTTCAGTCTCTTTCCTTCACACTGCACAAAACTATGAGCAACTCCCATTGCACTACTTAGCTCCACCATCTCTCTAGAGCGTCACCAGAGAATTTGTTCACATACAAAGCCAGCCTCTCTCTCTCTCTCCACCTTGTGGTTATTTTCTCCCAAATAGAGCTCCAAATTTGGTTGGAAAAACTGGTTACAATCCCATCTATTAAACAGCCATTGTCCAACACTAGCTTTTTTTTTTTTTTTAATTGGGTGTAGCTCTAAAAATTCTCAAGGGACAGATAGTTCAATAATGGATTTTGTTTTCAGTGCACCATCAACCATCTTCTCCGATTTGTAGAAAGTTGACATGATTACTAGCAAACGTATTGGTATTATCAACTAAAAGGGAAGAAAATTAGTAACACGTGTCCATACGAAACGAATTCATCAGGATAGTTTTGATGTTCTATGCTGCCCCTCCAATGTCGGCTCCATTGCCTTTCTATTGGTTTTGAAAACTGCAAGAGTTCAGTTAGGTTTCTCTTGCTTTCTAAGTAAAGATGTAGCTGCCCAACCCATGCATCAGTCTGTGCCCTTTTGAGCGAGCTGAAAAGTGTGAATCAGTAAAATAGCATTAAGGGACATATTAATACAGTCAATTCAGGTGTGAACTCAGAGATCATACAGCTTAATCTATTGAACTTTCCTCTGATTTTTTTTAAAGCAAAATCGACATTCTCTCTCTGTATTCAGCCTATCACTCAGGATTTGCAAACAAGACCGCCTCTTTATTTGTGATGTCCTCACAGGAAAGTTCAAAAACTGCAAAATGGAAATCAAAAAAAGGGGCTAATGATTTGAACCCAGGCAATTCAGCAGTTAGTTCGCTTGGAAATCCAGGAAAAAACGGAGATTATGCAGCAGGAGTTCACGGGAGCCAAAAAGAGGCTTGCCGCTGATGATCCAATCTTTCTCAAGAAGACCCAACTTAGCGCTCTTCAGCATCTCATCGTGGAAAGCAGACACAACATGGTAGATTGAGGTCCTTAAAATATCAGCAATGGCATATGCTTTCAAATATAGAGGCCCACCTCTCCTTTTAGCTCCTGCAACTTCTACTCTTCCAGTGCTTAATGTTGCCCATTTAATTCCAGCTGGCCCCATCAAATGAGGGGCGTTTTGAATGTTGGTCTTCTTCCCCATCAATGCCTCAACGGCAAGAAGGCAGGATAACAAAGTTGAGATAACAGCAGCATTATTACCAGAGAGCTGAGCAACCCCCAACCTGTCCTCCCCGTGCGAGCGTGCAGCTAGCGAGCCAACCGCCCTGCACACCATGCATATAGCTGCATAAAGAAGTGTTTGTTTGGGATATATTATTATGCAAATAGCTGCATAAAGAAGCATTCATGGTGAGTTGTATTGCCATGCAAACAAATTTAAGACATGAAGACTTGAGCTCTACCTCAGAACTTACACGATCTTTGAAACTCTGCTCATTTTTTTTTTCCTACAAATACACCACATAACCACGATACTCATTCTCCACAATAGTGCGCATTGAGGGCTACCAAACCATCCTAACAACATGCTAGGAGATTAACCACTCGAGGAGGCATGACAAATCATCCCAAACAAACAAAAGACCATGTTCCATACAATGCTACCAACTTCCCAATGCAGTACAAAGTGATCAACAGTTTCCCCGTTCTTACACGTGCAACAACGATTGATCACTACAACCCCTCGCTTCCTCACGTTATCTAGGTTAAGAATCTTGCCCAAAGCACATTTCTCTTGAAGAGAAGATTCTTTTTTTAGCAAAGAAGTCACCTCCTATAGTTTTATTAAACAATAATTCTATGTACATGACCATACAGTCATTTTTATGTATGGTCATTTTTACATATAGTTTTATAACTTCACATATAGTTATTTTTATGTATTATTTAGACACTCTATTGACGTGATTAACTGCATCAATTTTCTTTTTAATATTCAACCAATTACATTATTAAAGTGCACAAAAAAATATTTAAAAGTGACTGCATGCACGTAAAATTTTTATTTATTGAAACCTCACACACAGAAATTGATTGTGGGTAACTCACTAATCTCGTGCAAATCCAAGGTGATCATCATCTATGCCAACATATTATTAGACCATGCATCTTCACGTTATATATGCAAGGAAGCTTGGATGATTTCCAATATGTAAGATTTGTTGAACAGGAGGGCTTATAAATTTATATAACATATTGTGTTTTAAGTACATCATGATCTTGTGTTTGCGTCCCAAGCGAAAGAGCATGGACATATTGTTCACTACTAGGTGAAGGTATGTCTTCTGGATCTCTCGTTGGTTTTACCCATCTACCATGAGCATTACGAACCAATCCTTTGTTTTCCAATTGGTACCAAAAATGTGGGATCCTGAGTTCATCCACCAACATGTCACATGCCTTGTTCACTAAAGCAATATCCCTCCTAGCATCCGACCGAAATGTTGTGGAGCTATCAATAAATCCATCTACAAGATGAAGGTATGTCTCTAGGCTATGGAAACCAGGCAAATTGAATCCCCGTTTGAGGAAAGGCGAAGAACGAACATCTAGTTTCAATTCTGCTCCACAATGGGTGTAAACCCAATCCAATGTCCCGGTGATCTCATCGAACTTCTGCAAACTCTCATTCAAAACAATCCCTGGCATCCTAGGAACTATGTCCTGCTTAACTACCACCCTCAATGTCTTAACTCCCAACTGGTGGAGCTCATCTCGGAAAGCAATGTTGCCAACCCTCGGAGCACCGAAGGAAATCACGCTGACAGCAAGGTTTGGAATGGTGGATGCTGCTTCGTATGCATTGAGGAGAGCCAATGCACCACCCAAGCTATGTCCAGTGATAGTGAGGCTAACTTCTTCACCCTTTTCCCTGTACCATTGCACAAGCCTTGTCACTTCTTTCATGACTTGCTCCGAGGCACTACACTTGTTGTACCTCGTAGATTCATTCTTACTAGTGTAAAGACTAAGAAATCCATGTTCAACTTTAGCATCCCCTTGCCCATATGGCTCTAACTTCCTTTGCATATCCTCGTACCACTCCGAGGGTGCCACGGTCCCACGCCATGCCACCACAATATCTCTCCGTCCAATCCGACGTGTCTCCTCGTCGTCGCTCACCGCCACGTAACCCATCCAGTTGGAATCTTTGCTCCAAGTAGTGTCCACCAAATGTGACCTCTCCAGCCAGCTAGGCATGTCTATATGTGACATGGCGTAGATATACTTTTTGACCGTGTAGCCATTTCCAGTGAGGCCTAATTTCTCAAACAACCTATCACGGCTGTAGCGGCTGCTCCCACAATACTCTGAGAAAGAATCAAAATCAAAAGCATCATAGGTTGCTTGTGCAAATTCTCCATATTTGACGATTTCCCTTCGTAGCCAAGGGTGAAGAGGGTCCAAAAGACAGTCCCACTCCGAGGAACAATGGCCATGAATCTCACGCCACTTCTCAGCTATGACCTCCTTGGGAGAGTAAGTTGGAGTAGAGTGTTTATGATCTTGATCATCACTGTAAGAGTTCCAATGGGATTGGAGAAGATTAGTCCGAGGAGGCGCTTCAACATGGAGGTGAAGGAGGTGTGAGAGTGATTCAGCCATACGTGAAGCCCGGTTTGAGGGCTTTGCAGCAGCTTTTGGGCGATCGAGAACTACTTCTTGATGGACGTTAAATATCAAGGCCGTGGAAACACTCCTGGCCATGCCAGACTGAGCGGCAGAAGAAAGATGATTACAGAACATTGTTGATAGCGCCATGAATGTTATTATTGTTTCTACTTTATCACCTGAAAACGCTTTGAAGCTTGGTGGGCAAAACCACGTACGTTGAGAGGAATTAATTGGTGGGGGAGAGAGATGCAGTGAGGGTATATATATATATGTATGAATTGGCCTGGGGGATTGGGTTCAGAGTTTAGACTCAACCAACACAGATAAAATAGTGGTGGAAGACTTTGTCACGCGGAAGGAATAAGACTAATTTGACACGTCAATCGTTATATGTATATACCAAGTCCTAATATTATTTATTTGTGTTATTATTTTAGAGAGTCTGAATGGTTGTACTGTTGAATTGTCGATAGTTTCAACTCTATATGATGTGTCAGAAAGACGTGTTAGAGCCAAAAGTCTATAGCTTAAATGGCATATTGAGACGCAGCCTTGAAAGAGAGATCTTGGATTGAATTCCCCTTCCTATATTTCGCAATATTAAAAAATAAATAAATAAAGACGTGTTGAATAAGCTATTCCCATCATTAGTTAGCTATTAATAATTCTGTAACTGATGGCATGGACAGGGTTGGTATGTATTAAGATCGGGCCAACGGAGTGGTTTTATGTGATTTCAAAATGCAAGCTGAATACTTTCATTTAGGCCTGGTTACTAAATTTATTTTAATTTATTTAAATTTATTCCACCTAATTATTATAATTTTTTTAATTTTTAACATAAAATATAATAAATAATTTAATTTTTTTAAATCTTAAAATAATAATATTATTAAAAATAATATTTTAATAATATTTTATTCAATTTTCAACTTTCATCTTAATAAAAAAATTATTCAATTTTTTTATAATATTTTAATAATATTACCAAATTCTCTAGCCAGAAATTATATAAAAGCTTTTTTATAAATTAACTTGTATTTAAAGTATATTAAAAATTTATTTTATCTTATTTCATCTGATCATTATAACTTTAGCAAGTTTTTACATAAAATATAATAAATAATTCAACTTTTTTAAATTTAAAAATAATAATATTATTAAAAAATAATATTCTAATAATATTTTATTCAACTTTTAATTTTTATCTAAAATTATTTTATTTCATCTCATTATCTAAATAATTATTTAATATAGTTTATAAAATTATAAGATTATATTTTATTATAAAATAGATATTTTCAGATCATGTAAATTAATTTTCAATAGCAGTGGTTAAATGTGTACGCAAGGACAGCTTCAGATTTGACTTTCCAACACGTTCACGTTGGCAGTCCCACGTTCACACGTGCCTTTAGCGATTGAAGTTTGAACAAACAAGAAGTTTTTGTTTTCTTAAAAAAATATATTTTTTAATATTATAGTGATTTCAAGACATGTAAATCGGAGCCGATTCAAGAATTCCTCTAACTCATTTTAATTTAATTTATTTAATTATTATAATTTTTTAAATTTTTATATAAAATATAATAAATAATTTAAATTATAATCTTAAAATAATAATATTATTAAAAAAATAATATTTTATTTAATTTTTAATTTTATCTCAACTAACTATCCAAATTAATAAGTCAAGTAGATTTAGAATAGTTTTTTTTTTTTTTGAAAAGAATACCTCATATATTGAATTTACTTGTTAACTGAGTTACAAAGTTTATCAAAGTTCACAGCTTTTAACAGCTCCTGTAGATGATCTTCCATCCAGACTCTTTCTTCCTCTACAAATAAAGAACTTTTTGCAAGATCATGTGCAACACTATTACAAACTCTATTAACATGTAAAACAGACCACTGCTTTCTATTCTTCAAAACAGACTTCACATCCTCTATCAATTGACCATGCCATTCCCAACACTCTTATGCATTATTAACTGCATTGATCACAGACTTTGCATCTCCCTCCAACTGCACTTTACTGAATTTCAATTCCTCACATAATTTCATTGCCCTCCAAAGAGCATGAACTTCTGCTACTACAGGGTTTGAGACATTCCATCTGCAACTGCATAACGAGGCTAAAACATCAGCACATTTGTTTCTGATCACCACCCCCATTCCACATTTTCTGTCATCACTTTTAGAGCTGCATCCCAGTTTACCTTCACCGTATCCCCTTCAGGTGGTTTCCAATGTAGAGCTCTACCGCATTGAGAATTGCTTTGTTTTGGTTGTGCCTGCTGTGTCTCCTGTGCCTGTTGGTATTCACTCAAGCAATTTGCAGCTTGACTAAATATATCATTAGGCCCTTCAAATCTATTTTCAAAGACCCAACCATTCCTCCTGAATCATATCCTTCTCAACACCACAGCTATTAGTTCCATTTGATCCTGAGTCAACCTCAAAGACCATTCAGACCAAAGTTCAAAAAAGTCTCTTTCATTAGCTGACCATTTCTGCACTGGACTCCACTCACATGCCCAAACATCCCCTGATCCACTGCAACTCCACAAAGCATGACAAATTGATTCATCCTCTTTTCTGCATACTGGGCATAAAGCATATTTTACAACCTTTCTCTTAAACAGATTTTTCTTTGTTGGAAGACAATTTGTAATAGCCTTCCAAACAAAGATCTTTGTAACCCCTGGTATATTAAACAGCCATAATTTCCTCCACATGTCCCCTGCACTTTCTGAAACCTCCCCTTCCTCTCTTCTTTTTTTATTTACTTCAACATGATAAGCACTTTTAACATTGTATATACCATTTTTTGAGAAGGCCCAGATCTGCTTATCAGGAAGTTTGGAAAAACTGACAGGTAGATTACAAACAATGGCAGCCTCTTCTTTATCAAATACTTGCTTTATAAGTCCCTCATTCCATCCTCCATTCTCACCCGAAAGTAATTCCTCCACCCTGGCCTCAGCATTCAGTATTTGTATAGGAGATTGAATTTTAAAAGTCACAACCTTTGGAACCCACCTGTCTCCCCATATTTTTATACTTTTACCATTCCCAACTCTCCATACCAACCCTTCTTTCAACAAACTCAATGAATCCCACAGACTTCTCCACATAAACGAAGGTTTAAAACCCAATGTAGCATGTAACAAGTCAGTGTTTCTAAAGTACTTATCTTTCAATAACACTGCAGCCAATGATTGAGGGTTCATCAAAACCTTCCAGCACTGTTTTGCAAGGAGTGCCTTGTTAAAAGCTTCTACCTCCCTAAAACCCAAACCTCCCTAATTTTTTGATAACCCCATCTTCGACCACTTCCTCCACTGAATTTTGTTTTCCTTCTGCTTGAAGCCCCACCAAAATTTTGCCATTTGAGCTGCCAATTCATGACATAACTTCCTTGGTAGTTTGAAAACACTCATATAATATGTAGGGATAGCCTGTATAACTGCCTTTAAGAGAACCTCTTTTCCTGAAGGAGAGAGAAACTGATTTTTCCAGTTACTTAGCTTTTTCCATACTCGATCCTTCACACTATTAAAAGCTTGATATTTTGATCTACCAACCATTATTGGCAGTCCAAGATATCTCTCAAAATTGTTCTGAATTCTTGCCCCACAGTCCCTCATAATATCACCTTTCATCTTTGCACCAGTTGTAGGACTGAACAAAACAGTTGTTTTATGCTTATTCAAGCTTTGTCCAGATGCCTTCTCATAGGTATCAAGTATGCCACTAATTGTCTTCCATTCCTTCCAAGTAGCCTTCCCAAAAATCAAGCAATCATCAGCAAACAACAAGTGTGTCAGCTTGAAACCCCCTCGAGTCACTGAAACACCTTTTAAATCACCTCTGATTTGGGCTTTTTCAAGCATAGAACTTAGGCCCTCTGCACATGGAAGAAAAAGATAAGGAGACAATGGATCTCCTTGTCTCAAACCTCTAGTGGGAAAGATAAAGTCACCTGGTTTACCATTGACAAGAGTAGCATAAGACACTGATGAGATACACTTCATGATTAGACCCACCCATCTATCTCCAAACCCCAGTCTTTTCATAACAGCCTCCAGATAATCCCATTCCACCTTATCATAAGCCTTTGAAATATCTAATTTAACTGCCATGCTTCCAACTCTGCCATTTTGTCTACATTTCATCGAGTGTAACATTTCATAGGCTGCGATAACATTGTCTGATATCAATCTCCCTGGAATAAAGGCACTCTGACATTTGGAAATAATGGCATCCATTACCCTCTTCAGTCTATTAGCAAGAGTCTTTGCAATGATCTTATAAAACACATTGCAAAGACTTATAAGTCTGAAATCATTTACACTTCTTGGCTCATTAACCTTTGGGATTAAAGCAATATAAGTTTGATTTATCGAGTCTTGCAATCTGCCCCCATTTAAAAAGCCCAACACAGCATTGCTTACTTCCTTTCCTACCACATGCCAAAATTTTTGAAAAAAGCATGCCCCATACCCATCAGGACCCGGGGCTTTTAATGCCCCCATCATATTTATGGCTTCCTCAACTTCCTTCCTTGTAAAAGTACTTTCCAGAAAATTATTCATACCAGATGACACCCTAGGCTCCAAAGCTTTTACACCTTCATGAATATCTTGAGTAGATGGTTGTGCACTAGTATAAACCATAGAAAAATGGTCTCTGAAAGCTGCTGCAATTTCCTCTTCTTTTTCTCTTAGAACAGATTGACCATCCAATATTGACACAATCTTGTTCCTTCTTCTTCTCTGATTAGCACACTCATGGAAAAACCTGGTGTTTCTGTCTCCCATAGTGTACCAATTCCTCTTTGCACGCTGCTTCCATTTCACATCCTCCTGATCAAGTAACAAGCCCACCTTCTCTTGCAATCTTTTCAACTCCTCCATGTTATTCTGACAAAGATCCCCTTGTATCTCCCTTATTTTCTTTGATACCTGCTCAATTTCCTTTCCTCTTCTTTTATCCTTTCCTTTGAAGCATGATAATAAAGCCTGACTACAGCACTGCAATCTGGTTTGAACTTGTTGTATAGGTTCTGATGCTAAGAGACTCTTCCTCCACCCTTCTTTAACCACTTGCTCACATTCTTCTTGTTGCAACCAACAAGCCTCAAACCTGAACTGAAAAAAACCCCTCCTTCTACCATTCCCTTCATCAACAGTAGAGATTACTATGGGCAAGTGATCTGAGCATCTCCCTGTTTGAGCCATCACCTCCACTTCCTTGAAAATAGACTTCCATCTGTTATTCACCACAAACCTGTCCAATCTTTCTTTTGTAAATGATTGGTCCGAATGTTTATTAGACCAGGTAAATCCATTTCCCTTATATCCAACATCAACCAGACCACAGTCCTCTAATGCTTCCCTGAACAGATTAATCTGACTTTCAGCTCTTCTTTTTCCTCCTACTTTTTCATTATGCCATAATATTTCATTAAAATCTCCCCCCACACACCAGGCACCATCATTTTTAGGTTTTAACTGTCTCAACAGGTCCCATGATAGCTTTCCTTTCCCTGATTCAGGATGACCATAGAACCCTGTGAAGCACCAGTCTTTTTCTTGCCTCTCTCCTTTTACTATTACAGTAACATGCCACTTTGAGTAGTTTACAATCTCAGCACCTTTCTCATCTCTCCAAAACAGTACAATACCACCCCTTCTTCCCTCAGAATCAACAGCAAAACTTCCTTCCATCCCTAACCTCCTTTGCAAACCAACAATTTTACATGACCTGATTTTTGTTTCACAAACAAAAACCAGAATGGGCTGCTTTTCCTTAACCATAAGACTAAGGTCTTGAACTGTCCGAGGGTTCCCAAGCCCTCGGCAGTTCCAGCATAGGATTTTCATGCTTCCAGGTGGTGCTGCTCAGCAGCCACCACCCTTAGTATATTTTCATCACACACTACCTCATCACCCTTCTTAATTCTCTTGCCACCATCAAACTGTTCACTATCTTCATCCATAGCATCAAAATTTCTTTTTAGTTGAGAAAAAGAGCTAGTTTGCTTACCTGACTCAGGCCTAGCCCTAGCCCTTCTTTTCCACCTTGATGACCTCTTGCTCTCCACATCCTCATCAGTCAATTGCAGCATTTTATTTTCAATCACTTTAGACTTCTCATCTTGTACACTCACACAAGCATCTGGTCTACTATCATCCCTTTCATTCACATTCACCATAGGTTGAAATAGGACCTCCTGTACCTTTAGCATTGAATTTACATCAGTCACCCCTTGTTCTACTAACTCATCCTCCTCCCTTCCCTGTTGAGATTCTCCTCCCTTCTCCATTTCCTCATACTCCTGCCTTGAATTATCCTTCTCTTTTTCCTTTTTCTTTTTTATCTTTTCCTCTTCCCCTTTAGTAGTTACTTTTCTAATTATAGGCCGTGCCCTAAGCCACACTCCATATTGACCAGCACTTTCATCACTCCCCTTACACCTCTCCTTTTCATACACAATTCTTCCACAATTAAAACAAAGCCTAGGTAACTTCTCATATTGAAAAGGCACCCAGCTTCTCCTACCATCCACTAGAATTGTCCTTCCTCGAGCTATAGGTTTTTTAAGATCACACTCCACCTTAACTCTTAAGCATCTCCCCCAAGCTGAGCCATCTTCCTACACATCCACCTCCACAACCTTCCCTATCGATTTTCCTATCTCCTCTCCCATCCTTTTTTGTCATATAATTCAAAGGTAAATTTAACATTTGCACCCATAGGCAAGCATGATCAAAGTCAAACAGATTAGGTTGCACTTTACCTTCAAATTCTTTTAGAACAAATAGATGATTATCAAACAGCCAAGGACGGCCATCAAGAACTCTCACCTTGTCTTTCCGAGTTACGAATGTTATAACATAGCAGTTACTTCCAATCTCCTGGAATTCCACTGGTTTTCCTACCTTCCAGATTCTCTCCATCATAGATCTGATAACTTCCTTTCCAATCCGTCGCATTGAAATCACCTTCCCAACCAGACTACGTTCACTCTTCAGGTTCAATAAACTCGAATCAGAATGCTGTATTTCAATCGGTCCATCCTCCTCATCATTCAGCTTCAATCTCCTCCATACTTCCTCCATGTCTTCCATCGTACTCCTCTACTTACAGACGCAAACAGAGATCAACACTCCTTTCTCAATCGAGGAAGAATACTAACTGCTCCTCCTCAGTCGCTTTCTAAAAGAAGAAAGCAGTTGAGAGAATACTATTTGTGATTTAGAATAGTTAGTTGAGTTTGAGATTGAGCTAATCATAACTTAAAAAAAGTTAAACTATTTCAATGAGACCCACAAAATAATACTATTCAGTATATTCATAATTCAACTCATTTCAACATTCAAACCTACTCTAATAATTAATATTCCTCTCCGTTTGCTTGTTGCTGATATCCATTTGGTAAGATCTATATCTATATTATTAAGTCTATTATTGTTAACCATTAAAGTTTTAATTGAAGTAGGTATTGTGATTTTTTCTTTCATATTATTTAGAAAGTTTCATTTAAATTGGATCGCACATGTGAGAAATTTTTTTTTTTTTTTTTTTAGAAAGACATACAAAATCAACTTGCGGGACCCAGCTGTGGCTATAGACCTGGTGGGTGGTGGTACCGGGTACGGAAGACTAGGCAAGTCCACGGAGTGCTCTCAGTCAAGCCTAACAAGCAAACTGCATAAAAGTCAAGGTCCAATTCAAGCTTACCGCGTGTAATTGTATGAGCAGTTCAAAGTCAAATTATGATGGTAAGGAAATGCTAGGAAGTGGGTAGTGGGAACCACGCTTAATAACTTCAAATTTTAATCCTTTTAAATCATGTTGACCACGTAAATACAAGTAATTTGGATTAGAGATAACAATTCAAATTTTTTTTATAATATCTTAATTTATTAATATCTATATATATATATAAATTGAATTTAAAAATCGGTATAAAATATATACTTTCATATCAATGGTGTAAAGAATGTATCGTTCACAGAAATTTACAAGTAAAAAATACTCAATTAAGTAATTTAATAATGCAATTTATATAAACACACAAGTAATGATTCAAAAGTTAAAAGTATGGCTAAAGCATAGTCAACCGAATGGAAAAAAGCCACCAAGTAATACTGTAAAACCCATTGGGACTCGTATGAAAAACTAGACTTACATGAAAAAACTCAATTAAAATTTAAAAATATGCATTAAGTAGAGGTTACCAACAGAAAGCCCACGAGAAAATGGTTAATAGGCACTGGACTTATTTACACTTTGAATAATTCTAGTATATGCTCTTAATTTGTCTTCTTATTTTGATTGTTCATGTATTTAATTTTTTTTAATTCTTTATTGATTAAGGAAATGACTATATTGGTTTTTTTTTTTCAAAAAAAATATTTAAACACGTTTAAAAAATATTTGAAATAAAAAGCAAAAAAATTCAAAAAAAAGTGCAATTTGCAATAGGGTAACACCGAGCTGTGGACAAATTGAGGGAGCATGGCTTAATCAATACACACTAATAGCTACAAGCGTGTCACTACTTGGCTTCAGTCTCTTTCCTTCACAATGCACAAAACTATGAGCAACTCCCATTGCACCACTTGGCTCCACCATCTCTAGAGCGTCGTCACCAGAGAATTTCTTCACATACAAAGCCAGCCTCTCTCTCTCTCTCTCTCTCTCTCTCTCTCTCTACCTTGTGGATATTTTCTTCCAAATAGAGCTCCAAATTTGGTTGGAAAAACTGGTTACAATCCCATCTCTTAAACGGCCATTGTCCAACACTAGCTTTTCTTTTATAGGGTCCAGTTCTAAAAATTCTCAAGGGACATATAGTTCAATAATGGATTTTGTTTTCAGTGCACCATCAACTATCTTATCCGATTTGTAGAAAGTTGACATGATTACTAGCAAACGTATTGGTATTATCAACTAAAAGAGAAGAAAATTAGTAACACCTGTCCATATGAAACGAATTCATCAAGATAGTTTTGATGTTCTATGTTGCCCTTCCAATGTCGGCTCCATTGCCTTTCTATTGGTTTTGAAAACTCCAAGAGTTCAGTTAGGCTTCTCTTGTTTTCTAAGTAAATATGTAGCTTGCCCAACCCATGCATCACTCTATGCCCTTTTGAGCGAGCTGAAAAGTGTGAATCAGTAAAATAGCATTAAGGAACTCGATAATACAGTCAATTCAGGTGTGCACTCAGAGATCATACAGCTTAATCTATTGAACTTTCCTCTGATTTTTTTTTTTAAGCAAAATCGACATTCTCTCTCTGTATTCAGCCCTATAACTCAGGATTTGCAAACAAGACCGCCTCTTTATTTATGATGTCCTCACAGGAAAGTTCAAAAACTGCAAAATGGAAATCAAAAAAAGGGGCTAATGATTTGAACCCAGGCAATTCAGCAGTTAGTTCGCTCGGAAATCCAGGAAAAGACGGAGTTTATGCAGCAGGAGCTCACGGGAGCCAAAAAGAGGCTTGCCGCTGATGATCCAATCTTTCTCAAGAAGACCCAACTTAGCGCTCTTCAGCATCTCATCGTGGAAAGCAGACACAACATGGTAGATTGAGGTCCTTAAAACATCAGCAATGGCATATGCTTTCAAATATAGAGGCCCACCTCTCTTTTTAGCTACTGCAACTTCTACTCTTCCAGTGCTTAATGTTGCCCATTTAATTCCAGCTGGCCCCATCAAATGAGGGGCGCTTTGAATGTTGGTCTTCTTCCCCATCAATGCCTCAACGGCAAGAAGGCAGGATAACAAAGTTGAGATAACAGCAGCATTACTACCAGAGAGCTGAGCAACCCCAAACCTGTCCTCCCCGTGCGAGTGTGCAGTTAGCGAGCCAACCGTCCTGGCACACCATGCATATAGCTGCATAAAGAAGTGCTTGTTTGGGTTATATTATTATGCAAATAGCTGCATAAAGAAGCATTCATGGTGAGTTGTATTGCCATGCAAACAAATTTAAGAAATGAAGACTTGAGCTCTACCTCAGACTTTTCACAATCTTCAAAACTCTGCTCATTTTTTTTTTTCCTATAAATACACCACATAACCACGATACTCATTCTCCACAATAGTGCGCATTGAGGGCTACCAAACCATCCTAACAACATGCTAGGAGATTAACCACTCGAGGAGGCATGACAAATCATCCCAAACAAGCAAAAGACCATGTTCCATACAATGCTACCAACTTCCCAATGCAGTACAAAGTGATCAACTGTTTCCCCGTTCTTACACATGCAACAGTGATTGATCACTACAACCCCTCGCTTCCTCACCTTATCTAGGTTAAGAATCTTTCCCAAAGCCTCTGTCCAGATGAAGAAGTCTACTATTCATGGTTTATTGGTTCATTATAAACTCAATTCAATTCAACTCAGCTAAAAAGTTATCCTGCTGACTGAGGTCTGCTGTGAATCCTTTAGCAACTGCCATTTGTTCACCATATACTAGTGTTTCTTACATATCAATCATATAATGCCCATCCACATATTTAGTACATAGATCTGCCAAGCGCAAATCTGAAAGTCTAAGGGCTTGTTTGGTAACCAAGACCATCTCTGAAGTCAAGTGATTTTTTAGTTGAAAATGTTTTCATCTCAAACATACATCTACAAATAAGAACTCCTCAAGATTTTTATTTTTATTTTTTTATTATTTATTATTTATTTATTTATTTATTTTAAAATTTATGACGGGAACTACCCCCATGGCAAAGCCCTTAGGACTCACCCATGGAACCTAAACGCCCGGGGAGACTAGCATGGCAACCCATCGCCATGAACTCCCACTTAAATCGCAATTTGATCCCAAGGGGAATTGAACCTATGACATGGGGCTCATGCACACAAGTTCGCCCTTACCACTTGGGCTACCCACAGGTGGGTCCTCAAGATTTTCAAAAACACCAATAACCAAAAAAACCATGTTCCAAATATTATTTATTTATTTTTTCTTAAAAAGAAAATAGAGAAGGCACCCTGTGGTGGCTGCCACTATAGGGTGGCAAAGGGCCACCCCCTAGCCACCACAAGCAGCCCAAATTGGGCATGGTGGCCATAGTTTTCATGGTAATCTAATTCAAAGACTATGTAGCTGGGATGAGAATTGACAACCTGTAATCTATAACCTCATACTTAAGAGGTCAGGTGGACAGCTTTTTTTCGAAGAAAGGAGAATTGTTTCACATTGTTTAAATGCTCTCCTTGTTCATTATGAACTAGAGAAGAAAGAAAGAAAAAATTGTACACACAATGGACACTAGGGGTGGGCAGTGGGGGCCTGCCCCCCCGCTACCCCCTCCCCCACCCCCCAAGGGGGCATGGAATACCCCTAGCAGAAACAGGGGGAGGACCACTCAATTTTTATATATATAAATACATATTTATATTTTACAAATTGTATATATATAAATATATGTTACAATTTGTTAAGACTTGTTCACAAAAATGTGAGACTTGTTCACAAGATTGCACATGGCATGGGCACCCTAGGCCAACTTTATATAGAATTCCAAGGCCATACAAGAGTCTTACTTGAGCAATGTGGGACTTATAACAAATTAAAAAATTGATTCCATAATTTTTATGTTATTAGTTTTTAAATTATTGTTATATATATAAATTTTAATTTACGATTTAAATTATATAATGATTTGGGTCTAAAAAAATATTTTTGGACCCAAAAATAATTTTTAGGCCCAATGGGGCATTAGTATTCTTGTAGTGAGCGGGGCGCAGGGTGGATGAGATGTTCGCCCCGCCCCCGCCTCCCGGGGGCAAGGTGTGGGGATGGAAACACCACCCCTAATGGACACCATCAGCGGCCTGACCTGTGGTGATCAGGCCAGCCACCAATGCTTTCTTTTCCTTTAAATAACTTCTTAAAATTATTTATTATACCATCTTAAAAACTCCTCTAAGAAATTTTCACATCCAAACATACTTTCAAGCACAAAGATGAGATATAATTGATATTCTTGTTATACAGGTAATCAGCATTAGAAAATAGTTATATAGTATGAATAAATCATTAAAAGGCATTGTCCTGCAAAACATTTCGCAAAAATCCTTTATATGACTACTCCAAGATATGGCATAAATAGAGAGAGGCTCTATAAGGTAGCAGAACAGTCAGAGAAATCCTATGAGACCCTTGAGTTCAAGGAACTACAATGTGCCTGTCTATGGGTAAGCCTAGCGTAGTACTAGGACAAACTTTTGGAATGAGACTTTCACTGCAGAATTACATAATGTTTCGAAACACACTGGTTGCAACAAAATGTTACATTGAAGATGTAATTTTGCATGAAAGTAATCTGTTCAAGGCAAGTTTGCTAGCTTCAATAGATAATGCACATGCACATGCAGATTTAAATATGCATAAAGCGTCCACAAGGTAAGCAACAGTGTACTGTACCTGAAAGTTGTTCAGTAGTTTGCTGTACTTTGATTCTACATGTGAATCACTTAGTGCGAGTAACTGATTGGATAGGTGGGAGGTTTTGTCAACATTACTCTCCAAGCCTTCAGCCAACTTTGATGCAAGTTCTTCCAGTGGCCTCAAGCATACAGCTGTGACTCGTTTGTAAGTCTCACCAGTTTCTTCAAAAAAGGCAGCTCGTCTCCATGTATCGACATTATTCTCACAAACCATGCAGAGATCAAGATAGGCAAGATACCGAAGAAGAGAACTTGGGTTGCTCTCCTCCAAAGCTGCAAGGAGGTCCTCACTCGGATTTGTTTCAGCAGCTGCTGATCCTTTGGGAGGTGCAAACATGAACCTCTTGGTATGTAGCACCTACATGCCAGATGATTTCAAACAATTACGTGAAAAGGAACAGGCTAGAAATTCTGGACTAAAGGTATCATGTTTAAAAGTGAAACTGATGCAGCCATGGAAGATTGTCATCACTTAACTCTGATATTTTTCATAGCTCACACATAGGATCAAATTGGTTCAAATCTTAAACTCTCTCGGAAGTCAATCGTTAGGAAATCAGGGTTAATTTTCTTTTAAGGCTTCTTCTTTCCTAAGTTATGGTTAGCGTTGTAATTAAAGGTATACCTCTATTTCCACAGTACCTGCAAATTAAAGGTACTTTGACCTCTATTAGGTCTTTGAGTTACCATTCAAATTAATAGTACAACAAAGAATCTTTAAACATATTTGCCAGATGCATCCAGAGAATTCAAAGGTTTTGGTAATGGAATATTAAGGGGATGCTTGGGGAATGAAATGAGATAAGAATTTTGTAAATAGTAGCAAAATGGTTTGAGTTAAGATGTTTTAGGGGATGTTTGAGGAATGAGATGAGATGAGAAATCTGAAAATAGTTGCAAAATGGTTTGTGAATAGTAATGAAATGGTTTAAGTTATGATATTTTATGGGATTTTGAAAAATGAGAGAGAAAAAGTTGAATTAAAATATTATAAAGTTGAAATATTGTTACAGTATAATTTTTTAATATTATTTTTTTTTTTAGGGGATTTGAAAAAATTGAATTATATTTTGTGTTTTATAAGTTTGGGAAAGTTGGAAGGATTAGATGAAAAAATTGAAAATTTGAATTTAAAAAGTTTTGTATTTGAATGATGTTTGAGAATGAGATAGGATGAGATGAAACCATCCCATCTTCCAAACAACCCCTTATTGGGTTTTGGGAAATGAGAGATAAAAATTTAAATAACAAAAATTATAAAGTTAAAATATTATTTTTTAATATTATTTTTGTTTTGAAATTTGAAAAAGTAATATTATTTTTTGTGTTTTGTTTGGAAGTTTGGGAAAGTTGTAATCATTAGGTAATAATTAGATGAAAAAGTTGAAGATTTGAAACTAAAGTGTTTGTGTCTGAATAACGTTTGGGAAGAAAATGATAAGAAATTTTGAGATGAGATGTGTTTCTCAAACATACCCTAAGTCTCAAGTATTGAGATTAGGTTGCTTGGCATGTTCTCCTTTCTCTTCATTACTACATAATGGTACTGTTTACAGTAACTGAACAGCCCCATTTTTTTTTTCTCTTTCATCTTCTTTTACAACCACAGTTTCCTCATTTCCAGCTTCTTTCATCGATCAAAATTCAATCTTTTGGAAAAGGGAAGTTCACCGTCCATTCTTACCATCAGGCTCTTACTACTCGAGACACAAATCATTTTCATTGGAAAAGTATCTGGAAGAATAAAGCACCTCTAAAAGCAGCTTCTTCTTCTTTTTTATAGTTAAGCAGCTTCTTTTTCTTTTTCTTTTTGTATGGACAGCCACTGTAGGAAATATTCTCACCACTGATAACCTAAGGAAACACCAGATTATTGTAACAGATTGGTGCTGCTTGTGCAAAGGGAATGAGGAAGCTGTTGATCACCTACTTCTATGCTGCAGGATACCCAGAACGCCATAAAATGATTTTTTTCGATGAGGTGGGATTGGCACGAATGATGCCTAGAAGAGCGGTTGATTTCTTGGAAAGTTGGAGAGGCTTGCAAGGTGATTTACCAATCACAACAATTTGGAAGATGGCTCCCATTTGTTTATTGTGGCACCTTTGAAAGGAAAAAAATGATAGAAGCTTCGAAGACTGCAAGTGGACAATGGATAAAATTATAGCTCTCATTTTCAACATTCTACTTCAATGGTCAATAGTGATAGATTTCGAGGGACTAAGTGTCCATGTGTTTCTTGTAACGGTTGTCAATCAAGCATAATTATCTCGTATGCATCCTGGAACTCACCCCTACTAATCTTTCTTCTAAAATCCTTGACCCTAGATCAGTATATTATCCTAAACCTAAACCCACCACAAGAACAGTAAACAGGTCCTCAAAATCTGTCCTTTGTCAGAATGAATATGCTACACAAGTTAGGGCAGTTATACAGGGATAATTTGGGTAATGCATACAGAACAGCAAATGACATTTAGGACGAAAGTTCATTTCACACATTAAACTTCGAGTTATCAAATAAATTAAATTTCGGTTGCACAAGTTCTTTCTTTTTCCCATTCAGTAAGTACATATGCACTTCCTGTTCAATCAAAGAACTTGAAAAGGAATGAGAAAATAAATGAGACAAAAATAATGTTTTATTCAACTCAAATGGGAAACAGAAATTAAACAAATGTATTATCCAACTTATAAAACTGCTATTCTTTGGTAACCAAATAAGAAGTTCGAGCAAAAAAAATTTTGGCAGTGATTTCAAATAGACATTTGAAATATTTCAGCCATGGAAAGAATTTCTTCACCCTTTCTTTATGTCTTGCACATTCTCTTGGTCCCAAAGGGAAAATGGAAAGAGAGAGAAAAAAAAAAAAAAAGTGAGGGGCATTGAATGTTGATACTATAACATGCAGGAATTAAGGTACCTAACTTTTGTATTTGAAGAATATTTTCTTTAATAACTTTGTATTTTGAAGAATCATATACCTCAAATGGTGTGCAATGAGAATCAACAATAATGTAAATTAGCAACTAGATGATATAAACATCAAATATCAATGAATAATTCAATATTATGCCTGTTGAACACCAGTCAAAGTAAAATATGAATGAAAATATACAACTAAAGAGCATTCAGATGTACCAACCCGATGTAAATGGTGACTTAATTCCCAGCAGAGGATCAACGCAAAACTCCCAATGAAAAAGATGATCTGCTCAGCAATGAACTTTTTTACTGTGGCCTGGCTCTTAAACTCGTCAGGAAGAATTGCTCCTAAAACAGCTGAAAATAGATAAGCCACACCAGAAAGCTTCAGAGCACGTGTGGTAGCTGAAGGGAGCCCCATCTTGAAGCTGAAGAAAGGTGGACGCTGTTGTAATAAGCAATTAAAACTAGAGGTCATGAGTCTCATGAACAGAAACCAAAGCACTGTGAGAATAAATTGAAATTTTAATTTACAGTTCTTGGAAGCAAACACAGGCAAAAAAACATATCAACTAGCAAAAACGAAACTTATTTAGCCATGCCCTAGATTGGAGGCTCATCATTAGAGAGGGACAGCTCACATTTAAGACTTCACAATTTTACATTTTGCGCAATGCAAGAACACAATTGTAACAAAAGAATGACAAAAATAAGAAAAGCACCCATATTTCTTTTAAGCACCCAAACAATCCCGAAGTGATGTTAATTGGAGCAAGTGGACTCAATTTCTGATCAGAACATCATTCTAGAGCCTGAGAGTTGAACCATACAACCACAAGACAATTTTGTAAGATGAGGTGAAAATACAATCTTATATAACAAGTAATGAATAGCCCCAAGGAAAGGCCCAAGCCACATCTAGTCAATGGTAGAATTAGAGCACCATTAAATCATTATAAAGTGCAAGAACTTCTCCATCCCAAGCAGTGTAGGATCTCATACACCACCTATACTCATCAATCAGTACGGGGTAAATCAATCAAGTGCGGGGGTATCACAAATAAACTCAAGCACCATATTAAAATGGAAAAATATAATGCAGAAGAACCAAGAACAAGATGAGCACTTGCAATTTATTGAGATTGCCAACAAGACTATTTGATATGCTGTTTGCCTTCAAAGCCTGGAAGTAACACGATCCATGCTGTAAAAAATTATATCTTTTTACGCTGAATAGTTTATGCAGCCAAATTCCTATACGTTCCAACATCTAATTTAGAATATAACTCTTTTCACAATTTTACACTTAATACCCAAGTGGCTGGATACCTAAAACAGCATATCAAAACAAAATTCTATTCCTGAAGGTGTAACACATCTTTTAAGTTTAAGTAGGTTGAGGTATAAGTTTCTTCTCTTTCTGATACCAGCAGAACATGAAACGCCATCTAATAACATAACCTGCAAAAATTTGACAATTTCTCCCAACTCCAGCTTTTCGCAACAACCAACCAGAGCATAGTCCCCAAAAACTTCAGAAAAAGGAGACAAAACCGACAAGCACACAAACCTGAATAATGGGAAACTCCAGAACCCATCTGCGCTTATAAATGTAAACCAACCCGTAAAGCAAACCAATCACAAGTCCCCGAATCAGCCACTCCACATAAAAGTCGTTGGGTTTCACCCAGCAAATCGACACCATCCCCAGACATCCCGATATAGCACATGCCGCCACAAACAACACAAAGCTCAGAGAAACCTTCGCCCCGCTGCGAAAATCAGCGGACACCGATGCTGATGAGCCCGAGACGAGAAGGAAGCGGACGAGACCGAGTATGAGCTCGAAAGGGTGTGCTGGGCGGTGGGGGTGGGGAGATGAGACGAGCGAGAGAGAGGCGGAGAAGAGAAGCTGAGAGAGGTGGAAAGTGAAGAAGTTGAAGAGGGTAATAAGCGATGGGACACAAGAGAGTAATAGGTTTCTGCTTCTGCTTCTGCTACTGCTAGTTCTGCTGCTGGTAGAAGTACTAGTGGTGATGGTGGAGATAAAGGTTTTGAAGAGAAAGAAGATGGCCGAGGAGGGAATGGACTGCCATATGAGGAACCCTAGAAACCGGTTCTTTACAACCATTTCAGGTGGTATTGTTGACATTATTGTTACCGCTTCTATTGGTTTTGATTTTGATTTCTGTTCTAGACAGCAAAACAATGGGCCTTATTTTTTGTTCTTTCTTTTTTTCTCGGCAGACAAACAGTAGGTTGTACCTTTCTTTTGATTTTCGCAGAATGATTCGGGGAAGAAACGTGGTGGGGTTTTTATGTCTTTATTTTTTGCACAATAGTCCCGTTACTTTCTATTATTTATTGCAGGACCATAAAATTTGTTTGTTATTTCACCCGTATATTCTAAATGTTTTACTAACAGACCCCAAATTTCACGAGTTTCTAGCATTATAGCCCTCATTAACCATAAATACACAATTCTATCTTGCTTTCACTGCTATTAATTTTGGAAAGAATTTTTGTCCTGACTTTTCTGTTGCAGTAACTAACTTAAAAGTAATATTATTGCACTTAAATCTTCCATGGGATCAATGCAAAAACAATAAACCTTTAGGTTTTGGCTCTAATCATTTTTAAGTGAGGACCAAAAGAATAGGTCATGACAACTACCTATCAAAGAAAGTTTTTCCTAATGGAAGATTGTTTGCTTGAGTTTTTTATTCCAAACATGTCAACATATATATTAGCTAATAATTTTAGTTTTTGACTTGTAGTTGTTTATTTATCTAGCATACTAGTTCATTTTTAAAAAAAATAATATTAGATATAGTTTTAGTACGTGTAAATCTCGCATACTCATTTTTTAGAAAAAGAAATATTCTAACTGCAAAATGATTATATAAAAATAATCTCACAAACTAATGTGGCTTAATATGGTTTGTCAAATTATAAAGTTATTTTTATAGTAAAGTAAATCTAACAGATCAAATGAAATCATATCAATTTATAGAATTATTTTTGTGTGAATAATTTATAGATGTAGTAGTATTCTTTTAGAAATGTACAATCAATCGTAAAAAAAAGTTAATTTTCATATGTGTCTCATATTTTTCTTTTCTTTTTTAAGAAAAAGAAGTGCACGAGATCACTTGCGCTCCAAAACTGAATAAATTATTTTCCTTAAAATGAAAAAAAAAATTAAGGCAGTGAGTTTAGTCATCATAAAATTAGTTTATTTATTATAATTGATTACCGAATGTGTAACTTGAATATAAAAATTAAAAAGGGAGCCCAACTATAATTGATAACTTTTGAAAACTCAATAAAAGACGCTTTCTGGTATGGTATTAGAGGTTGATTTTATGTTACAATAAATCCGAATACAACAATTATAATTGGCTGTAGGTGGTAGCTAGGCAGAAATCGGTGATGCATGTAAAAGAAAAGGATGGTCTACATGAGGTAACTTGAGAGGGTCAATGATAATAATGCTGAAACTGACATAAAGCTAAGCAAATAAGATCAGCCCAAACAAAATAAATGAGAAAATCTTGTTAATGATAAGACATCATTTTTCCCTTTTTCTGAGTTTATCCTTGTTCTTATTAGTTTGTTAATACGCATACAACAATGATAAACGCGTAATTGTGGAAAGTATTGCGTATTTATCATTTTTTTTAATAAAATCATGTTAATTTTATTTTAACTATTTACCAACTAATGAGCATCATGATAAACGTCGTGTTTTTTATGCTCCGAGAGGTTCCAGCAACTCGAGTCACGATCTTTACTTGCAAATACTGTCATAAACCTAAAGTGAAACAATGATGTCAAGGAGAAGAACTAAACAAAGCGTTTTGAGGATCTTTAGTTATGATATGCGTTTTGTTTAAGCTATTTATTTTGGGGGACCTTGGTTTGTCATTTAGTTATTGTTACTTCTCCAGAAATTTTATCACAATCCTTGTTTCAGTTATGGGTTATGTTGTACGAGTTGTGGGTGGGTATATAAGAGCAAAGAGGGAAAGTAGAGGGTTTATCTGGAATCTATTGAAATTTTAGAGTTGTATTCTAACAAATGGTATCTAGAGCCGACGATTCTTGGAGGACGACACACTTTTCGACCAACAACAAGATAGAGTGTGATTATTCTTTAGTTGTTCATTGGCTGTCCTAGCATGCTTGCAATGTTTGGTATCTTTGGGATTATTAGAAAGAGTTGCTTAAGGCGATTGAAGGCATGACTTTCTCTATTTCACACATCTTTTGTGAGGGCAACCAAGTTGCAGATTTCTTTGCTTAACAAGGAGAAGCTAGGGTCACTAGGATGTATGGCGAGCCTGACGTATTACCTCATGGTGCGAGGGGCATGGTTTAACTTGACAACATTGGGCTTCCTACTTTGAGATTTTGATATTTTTTTACTTGATTTGTTGTTTTGAGTTTGGTAATTTTGTTTACGGTATTCTCCCGCCGTAAGTGAGGTCTTATTAACAAAGTGGAGTTTTTTTTTTTTTTTTTTTTTTTTTTTTTTAAATATCTTGCAGCTTCGGCTAGCTTCTCACAAGAAGAGTCTTCAGGAAATTAGGGAGCACTTGAATTAGCTGATGGAGTTGGCGTGAATGTTAACGGCAAATTAGAACAAATTTCATAATTGTAAGGTCATTATAGAAAAATCAGTGAGTGGGCAATCATCAACAAAGATAACTTCCACCTCTTCCCACACCTCATTCTTCGTCAAATCACTTGGTCCTGATGAGAAGCCACCTTTAATTCCCAATAAGGCTTTAATTCCCAACAAATTGTACAACTACAAACTCAAAAGGTGAAGAAAAAACCCCTCTCAATAGCTGTGGAGCAAAAGAAACAAACTATTAAATCTAAAATGCTCGTGAAACCTGCACCCTAGGGGAATGGCTTAGCAACTATTTCTGACAAAGATGAGACTGAAGAGGCAAGAAAAGAAGAGTCAAAGCAAACAAATGAGGAAGAGGAGTTGGCTAGACAAATGGAGCACTTGAGAAGGGAAGAGAAGTCAACCAAGGACATTGTTGGCATGGAGTGGATTGAGAAAAAAGTTGGGCCCTCAACGTGCAAATGGATCTTCGTCTGAAGGACATTAGCAATCGGGACCATGCAACAAAAAATAAGAGCATCCCAGAAGTAGAGAAGCACTATACTAAGGCAACACTACCCATGGATGAAAAGCGTACCACTGCATTTGGGTTGATGGAGATTGATGAAGCAGCTCGCATGGTTGAGTTTGCCAAGAAATTTAAAGGTAAGAAATTTTGTGCTCCTCAATTGTTTATGCTTTGCCTCTTACAGTCGTTTTTAAGCCCTTTGATAAAGGAAGATAACGTAACCCTGTGGGATTGAACTATAATGACTAAGATGCCATTGAGCTTCTGAAAGAACCCCACAAAATTTCTATAGCAAACAATCTAGTACACCATGTCACTAAGAGGGAGAGTAATTATTTTGTTTGTGTGGTGGAGAAGGATGTGCTGGAAAAGAATTGGGAGTGTGGAGTGGAGAGTGGGTTTGATGTAAGAATTGTGATAGGTCTAAAAAAATTATTGAAGGCTGGGTGTGCGAAGGTGATTCCAATGATGCTTGAAGTGTTTAATCATTCGTGGCTGCAAAATGCAAAAGAAGCTCCAAATGTCCTGTTGGGAGATATGGGGCATACAAGACTCAAGAAAATCTTTGTGATGAACAGATTAAAAAAGGAAGCCTTTTGAGTAATTGCAGACCACTTGTTTGTTGAAGAGGTAGGAGTAATCAGAAATATGTTTGCATTAATGGACACTAACTAAGATTGGAAAGTAACATAAAAGGAACTAAGGTGTGAATTGTCACATTCTCTGATGAAGAATACAGATGAGTTGCTTTGGTTGACTTGTGTTTCATTAACAGATCAATTTATTCATGAGAGATTTATTGAGATAGTTGGAAGTCCTTACTACATGTCTCCAGAGGTGCTCAAACGGAATTATGGTCCAGAAGTAGATGTTTGGAGTGCCGAATGAATCCTTTACATCCTACTTTGTGCTTTCCCACCATTTTGGACAGAAATTGAACAAGGAGTGGCACAAGCTATTATACGGTTTGTTATAACTTATAGATTTTAAAAGTAAAGTTTTTGATAATGTAAAAGACCTTGTGAAGAAGATGCTTAATTCTAACCCAAAGTAGCGGCTTACTGCTTAGGTAGTGGTAGATCATCCTTGGTTACAAAATGCTATAATAGCAACTAAGGTTTCCTTGGGTGAAACTATGTTGGCAAGGCTCAAGCAATTTTCATTTATAAATAAGCTCAAGAAAAGAGCTCTCAAGGTAATCTTTGAGCATTTGTTTGTAGAGGAAGTTTCCAGCATAAAGGAGGGATTCAAGGTGCTAGATACTAGCAATCAAGGAAAAATTAACATTGACAAGCTAAGAGTGAAACTTGGCCATTAAATACCTTATACAAATTTACAAATTCTAATAGAAGCAGGTGATGTAGATAAGGATGGATATCTTAACTATGGGGGATTTGTAGCTATCTCTTTTCACAGTTTCACTTAAGAAAGATGGGCAATGACGATGGGCACCTTTGCAAAGCTTTTGAATTCTTTGATCAAAACAGAAGTGGATATATAGAAATTGAGGAGCTACAAGATGCCTTAGCTTATGAAATTGAGACAAGCAGTGAAAAAGTCATTAATGCCATTATGCATGATGAGGACACAAACAAGGACTTATCATTTTTTTTCCTATATGAATAGCTAGGAACCAGTTATACAATGAATAGCTAGGAACCAGTTATACAATAATGGGAGGCCCAATCTAAAGATGGGCAACTTGCAATACAGAAGCTCGTGCTTCTTCCTATGGGTGCTTCTTCTTTCAAGGAGGCTATAAAGATGGATGTGGAAATGTATCAGAATCTAAAGAATATCTTTGTTTTTTACCCGGTGGATGGACATTTGATAGCATTTGGCTAATAGAAGTATGGACTACATCAAATTGAGTAAGAAAAGGCATGGCAAGTTTCGTGAGTTTGCTACTGTCGTGGGAAATTTCAATGGAACTAGTATGGAAGCTACTTTAACAATTGCACCCTTACTCTTAACCTTGAGGACAAGGTTCTTTAAGGGGAGGGGATTGCTATGAACCTAAAGTGAAATGATGACGTTGAGGAGAAGAAATAAACATAGCGTGTTGAGGGTCTTTAGTCAAGATATACATTTTGTTTAGGCTGTTCATTTTGGGGGACCTTGGTCTATCATTTAGTTATTGTTACTTTTCCAGTCATTTTATCACAGTCCGTATTTCTGTTATGGGTTATGTTGTACAAGCTGTGGGTGGGTATATGGGAGCAGAGAGGGAAAGTAGAGGGTTTATCTAAATCTATTGAAATTTCTGAGTTGTATTCTTTGGAAGTTTAGGGTTCCTACCTATGTATCTTCGATCCTTGAAGAATCTTATGAAAGTTTATTTCCATCCATTACATCCATATGCTTGATTTACATTCCCGTTACAATTCATTGCAAGAGTTTCATAACCATAACAAACACGAAGATGAAGGTGGGGGCTCGGGATGGTTTGGGGAACTTCCGATGCTTAAGTCAGTCTCACATATTTTGAGTATTGATTTTTTTGAATAGCAGGGTTCAGAAAGAGTTCTTTATACCTGAGATGTAGGTTTTATACGAGTTTCATATGGGACATTCTATACCTAGTGTCAGGGTTTGGCTATCCCACCCATAGTTGTTTTTGCCTGGGTATTTAATGCGAAAGGGTGTCATGAGGTAAGGCTTTCAATGCGGCATGGCTTCTGAGATGATGCCTTTAATGTGATGTGGCTTCCAAGGTGCATCTTGGCGGTGGATGAGTGCCGTAGTCATTTTTTGTCCCCCTCATCAGAGAATAGGGGGCTGTCCACGTCCTCCATTCATTTGCTGGCTTAAGTCATTTAATGTTAGGTGTCACAGGGGATGTCAAAGTTGGCGCTTTCCATTTGTATGCCTTAAGCTAGTTTTCTTGTGTTTTGATGTTGATTTTGGTTACATCTTTGTTTTGGTGTTGATATTGATTGGATCGACAGGTGGAGTGGTAAAACATCCATTTGCCCAGTCAACAAGGAAAAAGGAACCAAACAAAGGGGCTGGAATAGATAGCAAGGGGCCATATTGCAACCCCTCGCCCAAGCAGTGGCAAGGAACAAGAAGGAAAATATGTGGTATAAAGACTTTCTTATGACATCTATCACAAGAATGTAGATACCACACGCATCGAGAAGGAACTAATAGGAAAAGTCTTCACAAAATTATTGGATCCCTAAAATGTCAATGACAAATTCAGTATTAATCCATGCAACATTAATGACCCACTGTTGTTTGATGAATGTCTAAGTTTGGTGAATGAAATTATGAAAGTAATGACCCACCCGCACTGCATTATCCATTCCGGAAGTGAAGATGCTGATCAGGGACTAAAGAGAACGAATTTGAAAATATGATAAAAAATAAAAAAATAAAAAAATGCAAAGTCACAGACCCGGCATGCCATTATGGAATATTTCACATCTCTTGTTTGATACCTTGAAAATATCAAAAGTTCGAATTCATTTTATCTGAAATCATGAAGATACGACAGAATTCATATTAATATATATTACAATTAATCATGTCACTTATAGAGAGATATTATATTGTCCAAAATCACTGCATTCACTGCCCATTAAATCCGAGTTAAATTCAGACGGGATCAAATAAGAAATTCAACACAGGCGATTCGAATTAATATAATATTATTATATTACAGACAAACCCAAAGCCATGATTCCTAATTCTTAATATCAACAAATATTGCATCCAAAGACTTCTGCTAAAATTAAAAAAAACACCAACACCAATAATTTCGTGGAATACATAAATGTACATCAAGCAAGTGATCCCGTTCTTGAAACTTGTGACAAAGCATCTTCAAAATGATCATCATCAATCTTATCAGAACCCAAGCTTTGTGGGATGAAAGATCTGAACACTAGTTCCATGTTAGGAACTTCCTTCAGCTCGCGGCATACAACTTCCAGAGCCATGTCATGGAAAAATCGGTAGAATTTCTTGTGACAGACAAAGCCAAAGATGAAGCTCAGTATGATGAGTGGGATTACGAATGCTGTATAGAAGAATTTCTTTGAAATAAAGTAACCAAACATGGTAACTTGGTATAATATTAGAGATGCTAGGATGCGTATGAACATGTGGGGCCACATCCTTCCATAGCTTTCATAGGCCGGAACATAAACTTTGAGTGCCTGTTAGAGGAAACGTTAAAGACAGACATGCATGTAAAATATGTACATATTTTTAAATTCTTTAGCGCACAACTCATCCAAAAAGATTTGTTTTTCCTCATTCTGGCAGGACAATGGCTTATCAGATGCTACTTCCAACATAAAAATAAATAAATAAAAAAAGAGCTGAGTGAAAGATTACCTGATTTCTGAGAATTAGCCATCCTAAGCCAAAGTAAGCCGCGCCAAATGGGAGAATAAGAGGAGCTATAACAGAGTAGCAGAGGACAATTGTAACAATCAGCATGTCACCAGGAAACCTAGTTCCATACCCAAGTTCTCCAGGAAACCAAGCTGCTTTCAACTCAGCCTCGGTCTTACACAGATACTTCCTCTTTAAGTGGTAGATAATAAGAGGGACTATTCTGGTCAGTTCAAGGCCGTAGCCAACAAAGAACCTGGGAATCATAGAAATATTAAAATTGAATGCGTAATACTGTAGACATAAGTGCACATAAGACAAATATAAGAAACGCCAAATCATTATCTTACTGATGATAAAAAAACAAAAAAAAAAAAATTATCTTACTTCAAAGCTACAAAGGTGAGGAAGAACGTTGCGTTGCCTGGCAGACTAGTCGCTAGCAAGGTAACTATAGAATTGGGATCCTTCTGAATGTCCTTGAACGTACTGAACAATGTTCCACCCACAGTCACTCCAATGAAAACATTCAAAACTGTGAAATAAAAGTATTTCCCAGAAGAGGCTCTCACTACATGACTTAAAGAGGGGATTCCCTCAGCCTTGGAGAGAAATAGAAGGAGCTTGGGCAACAAAGCCAAGAAGACAATGAGTGCAATCTGAGGGAGGTAAGCTTCCAACACTGTTTTGATTGCTTCAATATTCACAACTGGCTTTACAAATGGGACAAGTTTCTTCAACTCCGAAAGTGTTGTGAAGGCAGAAATCAACGCAATCGGAATCATGTAGAACAATATGATCAAAGCCACGATAGCATACACGACATATTGCCGTACTTGCCTCTGAAAAAACTTGATTGGAAGATTAGCCCAAATTATCTGACGAGGTTCAGGAGCATCTACAACTGTCCAATCATTAACCATTTGAGAATGTAGACTCTGAGCTGCAGAAGCTGCAGCGACCCTGCTCGTGAAAAAGACCAGAGCAGCAGCTTGCTGCTTCTCTCTGAGGGTGACTTTTTGTTCCGATTCCAGTTTTGGGATTAGTTCATTTATCTTTCCATTGTAGTAGTCTATGCTATCTACCTTTTTATCACACAGACCAAGGAAGCCAGTTTTGTTAGTCGGTCTTACTCCCTCTGGTTTGCCTGTTGTTTTTGACCGTGCATATATCGCTTCAGCACGTGCAAGCTTTTTCTTGTACCCTTCTAGCTCTTCCCAAATTTTGTTCACCTAGGAGGATCAAATCAACGATAAGTAATAAATTGATGTAAATAAATAGCATCTTAACTATTTGCACATTCTAGATTCGTATTAATAGCTTACTATATATTAAGTAGCAAAACTTGTTCCAAAGTGAATTGCAAACGGTAACATATCAGAGTGCAGTGGAAATAAAGCACCCCCTCAAGTGCCTCTAAAGTGCTGTTAAGTTTTCAGGAGTCAAGTTGATGCCAAAGAATTTTAGAACACATACCAAATCAATGTCTTACCTCTTTGTTGTCTGTGACCACCATTGATCTGTAAAATGTATCAGGATAGATAGCTTTGAAATATGAATCAACCTGCTCTTTTCTTGTTAGACCTGCAGGGACCGGAGGTATGTCTCTAACGATAATGGCATATTGTTCAGGTTTCAATGCGGGAGACATAAGAGCATCAGCTCTCAGTTTAGAGACATGGTTGTATGCCTTCCATAACAGGTAATACGTAACAAATGAAACCCAGTAAGTGGCTATCACAAATGCCCAAAAACGAGGACTCTCATCCTGTATTTACAAAGAAACAGAGAAAACTGCATTAAGAAGTGCCCCAATCAATAAGTAAAACAGAACGTTGTTAGTAGTTAGAATTATTGAATCTTAAAAGAAATTTTTTTTAATAAGTGAATCATAAAAGAAAAATTAATTAGATAACATAACATTTTATATATTTATCACCACTAGCTCTGCAAATTGTGGCCCTATACCCATACATTGATAGGTAGAAGAGTATATTTGGCTGAGACAAATTCCCAAAATGCACTTGAAAATTCTAGATAATATCTAGTAGCCATGTCGAAAATTTGGTATAAGCTACTGCATGAGAGAATAAAAAAAAGGAATTCAACATTCAGTTCATGAAAGCTTGTGTAGCATACTTTGACATTGCCAATGGATAACTTGTCAAATTCGTTAAAAGTCCCATTGCTGGTGGTTGAAACCTTCACACTATGATCGGTGGAAGCAACTGGTAGTAGAAGAACAAGCAGCACTACGCCGGATAAAACCAAGATTCCAAACACTGCAAATTAATAGGCCAAAAAGAAAACAATATAAGAACTTGTATGCTTTCTTCGTGCAGAAAAGTTGACATCTTTAGAGAGAGAGAGAGAGAGAGAGAAAATCACATTCTCTAATTCCCATTCAGACGAAATGATTTAATGAAGGTTCAAGTGATGTTTTTTTATATTCAGAATGACCTAAACATTGACTAACACTAATAAACTGGAGGCATCATTCCCGGTTTCATATTTTCCGTTATCTTTTCTTGTTTTAAAACTGAGTTTGAATGTTTCGTATGCTTTAGGTTCAATGTAGAGATTGACTGCAATTCCACGTATATAACACACTTAATTTCAGTATATATAAATTGCAGCAATACCCAATTACCCATCCTTCGAACACCGAAACTATTCAAAGATTCTTTATTTCAAAATAAAAGGCGTTCCACTTTCTTTTCTTAAAGCACTTCTGCAAGTTTCGAAATTATTTTTACTATAAACAAAAACAACAATAATTTAAGAGCCCTTTTACTTTTTCAAAAGGAGAAAAAAGAAAGGTTGGACTTCCACTGAAAAATAATTTCCAGAAAACGATTCCCTCAAATGTAGAATTAGATCAAAGTTGATCTCCCCAACTAACCCAATAATAATCATTGGACGTATTACTTTTTTACTCGGGTGAATAGAACAGCTCAGAGCGCACTAGCAAGTAGCCAGAAAAAAAAAAAAGCAAATCTCAGAGTATAGCTAGTAAAATCCATGTAAAATGCAAGTACGAGACACAAATCTACAATCATTTAACAATTTAACACGAATTCTACCAAAAATAACCGATGGAGTAAATCCCACTTCACCACAGTCCTGAAACTTCAAAAAGAAATATCAAAGGCAACAGAACCAGAGTACAAACCAGTGCTCAAGAACACGAAGTAGACGGCAGTATCAAACCCAGACATGGAGATCACGTCCTGCTCCGTGGAGGACATGGCCTCCTGGATCCACGCGAAGGGATTACGGGTCCCGGGCACGACAGGTTCCAAACCCTTCAAGATCCGGTTCGGGTAGTACACAACCTTATTCCCCTCCTTCCGCGACAACCAAAAGAAAAGCAGCATCAAAAACACGAATATCAAGAACGACGTCACCAGGGACGTCAAGAACGAACTCAAATCCATCTGAGTTTCCCTCTAAAACACAAAACAAAAAACCTCCTTATCCTTGACTCTCTCAGAACACCGTGCAAGAAAGGTTGACGACTATGTATAAACAGGTATATATATCTCAAAGAAGAAAGATATATATGGGGAGCGGGGGCTAAGCTAACGGACGAAGGAAGGAAAGAGAAGAGTAACCGTTGGGCGTGTGATGAAGAAGGATTGATGGGTGGGTGTGGAGCGTTACAACTGGGAGGAGAGCAAAGAATGCAATTCGTTTGAAGCCAAGCAGACTTGGGAAATATCTGTCATTTAAATGGGGGCATGATTAGCTGGTTGTGGGGTTCCCCACCGTGTTTTCATGATTCTGATAAGAGAGAGAGAGAGAGGGTGACTGCGAGAGCGGATCACATGCAAGATGATGAAGTACTGAGGGGACGGGCAGTTTATGAATGAGCAGTGCAAAAGGACAGAACTAGCCTCCACCCGTAACTGATGGAAATGTTTGCATTTTGACCAAAATACCACCATTCGCCATCTGTTGATTGTCCATATTACCCCCACGGTGTAGGAGTGGAGCGAACGTAAAGAAGAACCCTAGAAAAGGAAGAATCCATGAATTGCTGCCGCGTGGTGCCAAAGCAAAGGACGAAAATGTCCAATAGGAGTTTCTTATTATTCTTCTGTGTTCAACGTACCTTGCCTTTCTTACTAGGATTGATATCCGATACTTTTGAACATAAATAACTCAACTGAATCCGGTCTGTTGTCGGCAAAAGACACGGTTGCCAAGTTCCCCCAAAATAATAAGGGGTTACTATTCTAAATATATTTATATTCATGAATATAATCAAATTCATGATTATATATTATGACGAGTAGATTAAACTCGACACAATAGATGAGATAGTTTTGTTCATCTTAGTTTTTACTATATAGTAAAAGTATTTTATTTTATTTTTATAATTTTTTTAAAATTTTATATAAAAAATTAATAAATAACTTAAAATAATAATAATATTTTATTTAATTTTTAATTAAAATAACCTAGTCTTATATCACTATTCATACAGCACCTAAACATTTTTGTTCAATTGTTCTTCTCTTTTAAAAGGTTAGTTTTGTCACTCGAGAGAAAAATAAGGTACCTTATCCATTTTAAAAAGTAATATAACTGTCTGCCAAGTGGCCAGCTCAGTCTAAACACGATACCGTGTCTTACCCTACAGGCTACACGGGAAAACTACTTCCCACCTCGATAGAGACAACCGGTGTACAAGCTAGTGACGTGGCTTATTCGCTAGCGAGTATCTCAAACTTCCATACTCTACCGACTGGATATTTATGTCTAGTCTCGTAGCTTTGAGGGAACGCCAGAAAAAGCATCACAGTGTTTTAAGTACAACCGCGTATACTACGTGGCGGGAAGAGCTGAAAGCAAGCTCTAAGTCTGGACAGGGGCACGTGGCGTCCTATCCCGCTGCCGACATCTCTAAAAATCGATTGTCTTGAGTCTTGACCGTTGAGGGGAGAGAGAAAGAGCAGAGGGAGAAGGGCTGCTTTGTCGTCGTCGGTAACGGTAAAGTACTAAAGATGTATGGATTTTTCGAAGTGGAGTATATATATTTGTAATTAATTTGAATTTTTATAAAGTTAGCGTGGGGGATAATATTAGAGGGCCATTGCATATGCCAATATGGGGTGGTGTGAAGAATGGCAGTTGGCGAAAAAGATAGGACCTAAACCAATGGGGCCCATCTTCTTTACTCTTCAATGCTACAAGACATAACCACCACAAATGGATCGATGATTTAAATAAATAATAATAATAATAACAATAATTGAAAACCCTCTACAGTAATTCTTTTGTTTTTCCCAAAAATGTCTCACTTGGCAACTTGCTGTCCCCCAAATCTTTTTAGGGCATTCTCATTGGTTTTTTATATTCACTATATCTTTAAATTTTAAATAATCAATTTAACTTTTTAATAAAATAATCACTTCATTCAATTCATTTAAAATATAAATTTAAGATATGAACAATGTCTTCGTTCATATATTTAAAGAATTACTATTTATTTCTTAAATTAATTTTTATATATTTTATAAGAAATAGATAAAAATATAAAAATAATAATAAATAATATAAAAATATTATTTTAATATAATAGAAAAATGATAAGGAATGAGATATATAAAGTTTTTTAAAAATAAGTAAAATTTAAAAAAAAAATTTATAAAAAATGTGATTTATAGCTAAAATTGAAAGAAAATTATAAAAAACCGAACGTGAATGCTCTTAAGAGAGTAACAGTCTATTGTTTTTATGATACAAACGAGCTCTATTTGAATAAGGGAAATGCTTATCTCACACAGATGGTGGCCACCGATTGAGTTTTTTTTTTTTTACTTAATAGTTAAGTATTTTTTTAATAAATTTGTGATTTTTATTTTTATTTTTTTGAAAATATTTAATGAGTTTTAAAAAATATTTTTCTTTTTTAAAAAAGACAAGAAAATTTGCCTATTCGATGATTCTCTTGATGGCCTCCCTATGTGGGATCAGTAGCACCCTTTAAATTAACTACAGAAGGAGAAATCTTGTTTTTTTTTTTTAATTTTTAATTTTAGATTTTGAACGTAAATTAAATTCAGATTAATCATTAAGTTGAGTTTTATGTTTATGAACAATTAATTTGTTTATCAGATGAGCTCAAAATTGTACACGAGCTATTTAGTTTTAACAAAATAAATTGTTTATGTTATATCTTTTTACTCTATCTATAAATTTTGACAAAATTACTTTAGATTTTTGGAAATAATTTTATATAAATTATATATATATATATATATGTATTATCAATAGTTATATTCATAAGAATTTAAATATGTGTCGTATTTGTAACATAACTTACACTTATCTTTTTATATAAGATATTCTCATTATACATTCATACTTTTTTACCGTAAAAAATAAGAAATAAAAATTAATTTTTTATATGAATTATAATATTCAATAATCTATCATAATTTGGACTTCAAAAACAACTCTTATTAAAAACAAGTCTAGCTGAATTTGAGTTTGGTCTAGTGGATTTCAAGTGACTTGTCGATTGAGCTCTGTTCATTTACAACACTGCTCCCTCATTCCTCATTCCTCAATCCACAAGATCCATGTTTTCCATTTTCTCTTATTTTCTTAAGTTTTAGGTACAATGAAAGGCTAATCCATCATCGTTCTATATTTTCAATGTCTGTTTATTGTTTGGTTTGCAGCTAATGATTCATGTAAACCCTTGGTTATCATGTCATGTCAATTAAAATTAGTATTTATATAAATAATTTTAATTACACAACATGACTTAAGGGGACAGAATTACCATATCAATCTTCCAATGTAGGAGGCAGAAATACATTTTTATTTATTTTTATTAGTAAACGATTGTATTAATATAATAGGCATATTAATCCATACACACACACAAGATAGGATAAAGAGAAAAACCTATTTAAGAATGAGAAAAGGAAAGATGGTGTAGGCCATTAAAGTCTATAGCTATCGCCCGTATGAATAACGTTGTAACAAAAAAAATCTAGGATCCTGAAAACATGGCCACTTGTTGAAGAACACAAAAGTACAAAAGTTTGTTGAAGTTGTTGTCGACACAGTACAGCATCTTAACTGTACTCTTTAAGGAAGTGGGACCACAGATAGAGGCAAGCGAGACTCTTTTTTATATAATGATGTTGCTCAGGAAATAAACAGTGCAGAGAGTTAGTTCTTTTGTCCTACTGGATGATATGTTATGAGACGATCATTGTTTTATACACAATGATTTCTGTTTAGGACAAGCACTAGCAATCTACAGAAGCTTAACCCCAATTTCTCAGCTTTCAATGGAGAGTACATGTTGTGACTGTACCCGTGATTGAGGACAGGAGCCAAGTGCATGCTACGGAACTTCAAAACTAAATTCTCTGTGATAAAGGGTTGAAGAGGGATTTCAGGACCTCCCCCTTCTCTTCTTTTTCAACAACTCTACTGAGCTGAGCAGGATTACACAAAAACAGAAGAGTCTAAACAGTCAATGATTGGATTAAAGATTACAGAAAACAACTACTGAGCACAAATACCGGCTGCAACAATCAGAAACAGCCGGACATATATAAACATTTCATATACTTCCTCAGACAGCATTAATACAGAACCAAGCCAAAACAGGCATCCACTACATTTCCTAGTGTCAGTACACAACAAACCCTACCAGTCCTAAATCATCGACAACCTTCATCCGTGACCATTGCATTTTGTTTGTGTTTTTTGTTTTAAAAAATACGAATGGGCCATATGACCACGTCTTACAATTTGAGCTTCCAAAGAAACCATGATCACATGTTGAATCACCAATTGATAGCGTGTTAAACTATCATTTATTCTAAGAATTTGAGTTAATCGACAGATGTAGATTTAACTATTTATATGATATCTTAATAGCCACCTCATGACTTGGTAATTTTTTTGTAACACTCACTGCTGGAAGAATAAACCTAGTAAATCACTCACGACCTTCTCTCTCTTTTTCTTTATTATCGACAAACTGATTCTCATAATTCATCTTTGGGTCGATAAATACTAAACCTAAATGGACAATAAGCAGCATAAGATGAAAATTGAACAGCCTTTTACTCGGGAAGGAAAAAGACTAGATATGGTCTGGCACTTCTTTTTGCCTTCATTCAATTTGAAAAATTAAACTTCGAAAAAAGAACGTGAAATGTGACTTATCATTCCCACACTATATACTGTGATTTCTCATTCTAGTTAAACACACATATTTACCCATTAATATGTGTATTTAAATAGAATGATAAAAATGACAAATCACATCGTGGTGTTTGGTGTAGAGATGATAAGTAGAATTTTTCTAAAAACATCTAACTGAAAGAAGTTCAGCCCATCCATGAAACATCACATATAATACTCTGTAGAACTCATTGTGGAAAATGGATTAGCATAATCAATCTTAGGTTCATAATTTGACCCAGACACTGACCACAATGGACAAAGATCAGCACAAAGGTGGGTGAAAAATTTGTGTGTGGGAGGGAGGAGGAAGGTGAGTGTGATATAAGTTTATGTTTCTATTCAATGTCATCTAAAGTTGCAGCAATGAGCCCGACCTCTCGCCAAATTGCCCCAAAGACAGATCATTTGCCTTGGCGATTGGTAATGTGCAGTAAAATAGTTTTCCAGGCATCCATACTGACAAAATTTCCAGCTGTGCGAGTACTGGACGGCTGCCTTGGAACTGTTAAATTGCTCGACCCACATTCCCATGCTCACATCCTCCATCTTAAAGAGCTGCCAGCAAAAAAAAAAAAAAAAAAAATTTCCAGTTAACATTTGCTGTGGCAGGATGGAGGAACCTTCGAAGGGAGGCAGATTAGATTAAATAACTCAACTAACCCTTAGGCTTCGGTTGCCATGTTGAGAGACAATGTATTTAGCAATATCACTGGAAATTACATATCCAGGCCCATTCGCATAAGGAGGATATACTTCCTCTGGCCACTCCTGTTACATACACGATGTTTCAGATATAGGAACAAACGCAAAGACTATAAAAAATGGTCTTATCCAGAAATAATGAAAAACTTCATAACTTGGAAGAAAACAACAACAATAAGAAGCTCAGGATACGATGACAAGATATTGACAACATCTTCCTTGTTATGATCCTACTTCCATGCAATCAAATGTATCAGGCTTAAAAAGATATCTAATTGATGAAAGGAGCTTGAGTGGAAACCCAAGAGGCAGAACCAAGTTAACATGGAATTTTGAACCATAACAAGCAACAAATCAAAATTTACACAAAGGAAAGGCAAGTAGCATACCTCATATGTGACCGCCCATTTTCCACTTCTAAGAGGGCGATGCAAGAGATTGAGATTACCCATATATAGCGATTTATTAGAGGAGATACCCTCAATTTCTTTTAATACGGTGTCCACCCTGACAAATGTGTCATCATCGCATTTCATGATGTACGCAGCGGTCACATTCTGAACCTGCATGGAGAATGTTTGGGCCATTTAAGGATAGGATATAACTCAGCATAGGACCCAACAAAACAGAAGTCCCAAGAAAACCACTTTCAATGACAATATTCGGGAAGAAATCCAATCAAAAAAATGAAAGAAGAATATATTGTAAGATACAAACTCACCCCAAACTCACAGATAGCAATAGTTTTAAGAACAACAAGCTCATAGCGATCCATAAAGGGCAAAATCACTATATCACCAAAGTAAGCAGCCTCCTTCTTCAGCACTGCATTCACCTCCTTCCTTGGATTCTGTGTCAAATTAAAACAAATAAGAACACCAGAAAAATCCCAATCATAATATAATGTACAACATAAAAAGTTTAAGAATGGAAAATTTTTGAAGTAACGCATACATAACAGCCAGTGAAGAATTTCTGTACAAAGAAAAACAGAACAATAACAGACACAAACAGGCATCATGCACAGCATGTATTAAAGTATTATATGTAACTACGACAAATACCCAAAAAAACAGGGGGAAAATCTTGTCCACTGGATTGAAGTACATAACAATTGCATCATATAGATAAAAGTTCTTATCATATGCTCGCAGGGATCAACAACCCTTGCATGATACCTCATAATCGTTAATTCTACCAATCAAACCAAAGTTCTTAATACATCTATAACCAGTGACAACCCACCTCAACAAGCCTAACATCTCAGAAGTCATCATCTTCAGTTAAAGTCAACTAATAAAAAAAACTTGGCTGATTTATCCACATGCCATTTCACAATTCCTATTTACCTCATTAAATCATCAAATAAGTCCTTCCTAATTTCTAGATGACTTAAATTTTTAAGAGACTAAATCTTTCCATCTCAACTGCACATAATGAATGCTCGGAAGAATCAAATTAAGACTCTTCATAATGTTGCTCCCTGGTAACTATTCCCATCATTCTGATCGAAATGTAGCACTTATGTAACCTTGAAGTGAAATCCACAATTTAGCCACCCCTCTGAACCTTTAGGCAGGCAACGCATTCCATACCAACCACCTGACAGGCAATTGTTTCCTAATTTGGCAAGTACCTCGCAAGCTCTTCAACAGCAATTCAAAAGACATCAACCAATGTCCAAAAACATCTAATGGAAGTTGATTTAGTATATAATAACTCCATTTAGAAATATTTTTTAAAATTCCAAGCATGCCAGTTGTAAACCATCCACAAACCTGATTATTGGCAATTACCATAACCCTCTCTGAAACTATTTATATTGCTTAAAAAAACAAGACAAAAAGAAACATCTCCCAAAGTAAGCATCATGAGGCGTTGACGGCTAAAGAGAGCAAGAAAATAAACAGACACTGACAGCTTAATAGAGTGGCTGGCTTCTCTATTTATGTTATTAATGATGTCCAATCACAAGGTTGCCCTTCCTTACCAATAAAAAAACAAGGTTGCCCTTCCTTGCATATAATTTTCTAGCAATCCCCATGATCTATAGCATAGATATCTATCATGCCTTGCAAACTTAAACATGTTTAAAAAACTCACTAAAAGCCTTTGTGAATGCATCTCCTAACAGCTCAAAAAACTACGAGGTAATAACTTGTTTTGAGATAACGGCATTTTGTATAAAGTGACAATACACCTCGATTGCTCTGTTCAAGTTTACCTCAAACTATTGAGTGGAGCAGCCAAACTAGTACATTAAATCATACCAATGTTGACATGCAGCCAATGTGAGACCATTCAACGCCATATGGTTTGATGGATGTCAAGCAAACAAACAAACAGATGACCTAGGCTCTAATACCATGTGGTTTAATGGATAAGGAGAATGAGATAATATGAAAGATTTTGAAACCTCAACCCTGGAGTGGATGGCTTATCTGTCTATCTATATATATGTGAATATATTTATATATAATGTAAAATTATAAAATTGACCTTCCTCACATGTAATACTCTAACAGATACATTATTGATTGCTACACCTACATGCTTGTCATTGGCAACCATGCACCAACAGACCACAATCATTTTGTTTACATTCATTCAGCACTTCAGCTCTGGACCATAAACTTGTTTCATTGGAAGTTCTATGCTTTGCTAATATCAACAATGTTTTTGTTACATATCGATGTTATCATTGTTAAGCCTCTAATGCACCCACTTAGGTGGGGCATTAGAGTTGTAATTCAGGTGTTGCCATTTGATTAATAAAATTATTTATTTATCAAAAAAAAATGTTATCATTGTTAATAACCCTACGTCTCAAGCATGCCAAAATCACCACGTTCTATTCCTAAAATCACATGGAATTAATCCTGGAAACTAATTCATCAACCGTAAATCTTGACATCATATTATTTCATAAGATAAAATTTGTCAATAAGCAAAATGACAGTATCCAAGAACACAAGGAGTAGACATCAGATACACCTGAGTAGAAAAAGTAAAACTCAACGTAATATTTGAACGCATGACAATGAAAAATGAATAAGCCTTACCAATGCAACAAAGAATCGAACAATTACATCCGAGGACTTGATTGCAGATGCTTGCATCCAAGTTTTTCTAACCGCCATGCGTTCAGCAAAGTGATTAGGAGCAGAGAGCACTCCAACAAAGAGTGGAACCTTGCTCTTGGGTAGAGGATTGACTTTCCACTTCTCTGAAAACTCCAATACTCTATGAGGTGAAAAACTTGGATGAGAAGTAGGGAGAGACGTGGCATAAACTGAGTGGACATCCACATCTCCTTTAATTGCTAGTCCTGTTGCATCTTCCAGAGTGAACCCCTGAAGATACAGCAAAGCATTATGGGTTTAGTACAGGGGTGTTAAAACAATCAAATTATTTTAAAATACTAAAATTTGACAGTAGAAAGTATCATTATAATAACTATAATTGTAATAGCAAGCTCTAAGGAAAGCATTTTCCACTCGTGTCAGACAGGTATAAAACAATATCATTACTGGTAAACATGACAAATTTTCCAATATTACTTACAGTCCTATAAGGAAATGAAGTCACATGCCGGCCCCCAACACTAATATGGTACCCATCAACACCAGCACGCAGAGTTAGGATGAACAGTCTGCCCTCCACAAAAGGAAATGGCCAGGTAACTTCCGGCTTCTGCTCACGCCCTATGAATCGCTTAAACCATGAGGTTGTCTTTGACTCCTTTGAGTCAACAATATCATTCCGCATCCATTTTTCACATCTCCCATGTCCATCAACTGCCAAAAAAAATTTCAGGAACCCAAATTTTCACATCTCCACATCCATAAATACTGCAAGTTACTGAAGTTGCTAAACAAAGGAGGCTACAGAATCACCTTAATAAATGTTCACATAGTGGATTTACAGTGCTTCATAGTGCACTCAAACATAAAATATTGAATTACATTCAAAGAATTTTAGCAAAGTTGATAGGGGATTAAACCTACAGTAAATGCAAATTATGGCTATCACAAAGCAAACTCAACAAAACAAGTGAAGTTCAAAAGAAGTATGCCTATGGCCAAAAATGCCCAAGCAAGAAACTGGATCAGCAAGACCATTCCAACAACACTACCCATCAAGCTGCTATACCATGTTGGAAACAACAAAATCCCGGCTAGTATGTAAATTCTTATCGAGCTTGAAGCATAACTATATTAGTCTAAACTGGAACATAAACCCATACGCTACCACACACCAATGCATAAATTGATGTCAAGAATCTTATCAGCATAGAAGAAATGATGCAGCAGATGCTGGTCTGGAATGTTTACCTGAATTCGGCAGATTAAAAACCACTCAGTGGAAGAAAGAGTAAGTAACGTGCTAAATTATCCAGGATCATGCTTTTATTTAGCAAATGAGTAAAGTTGATAGTCTGGAGTCAAGGTATCCAGTAAATTAAAATTTAGTTAAGAGATTGTTTATGCCTAACAGAACTCATCAGAGAGAGAGAGAGAGCAACGAGCTCTTACTCAATGGCAATTATTTCCCCTCAAAAGAACAGGTCAGACAGTGAAGCTAAGGGTCCAGAACCACTGTGTGCGTGTCACTTACCAATCAAAAAGCAATGTATTAAGAAGAGAGACAGACTATCTCCAGATTAAAATTAGTTTTGCAAAAGCTGAGACTGCAATTCCTTCACTCGGCATCATAGCATGTTCATTGGTGGCCTCAAGACAGGAAGTGTTGTATCCACTTTTTCACTTTGTTTCAGTGTATTCAAATTTATGCTGGAAATTAATTCCAGACTTGTTTGTTTTGTTGGGATTGTGTTTTCTGTGGAAGACACCACCAAAAGCTGCTTTGAGTAGCATCAGCCGTCCATGCCATAATTTTAGTTTTTTCCCTGTGGGTCTTAAGAAACCAAAATGTTATAGCACAAGGCTATTTATTATTTTATACGTAAGAAGAATTTATTAATCCACATAATTACGCAATGCCCAAGTACACAGGAAGTATACAAGAGAAAAACCTAATTACAAGCATTTGCTCAAGGCTATATATCATGATGATTGAAATCCTGGAAAGCCATGAAATCCTGGAAAGCCATTCGCTCAAAGAATTCACATAACAGAATTTTTTTGAACGGAAAAATTTTTCTTTGATCGGGCATAACAGAATTTTTTTAAAGTACTAGGTTATCCAATTAATTTCCTAGAAAGCCATGGAGCATTTTGAATAAGCTCAAGTCAAGCTATCTTACACTGTAGCAATAAAAATACGTCTTAGGGATCCCAAATTGTACTTTTATATCTACTTTCCCAGTTACCAAACAAAGCCTACAGTGATTGATTCATCCCATGACTGCACAACCATTAAAACAGCAAATAATTAAACCAAGTTGCATATTCACATTACCTTTTCTTTTAAGGATTTAATACTCCCGTTACTCATCAGAAGAGTGCAGCTATTTTGAAGGTTTTTTACAGCCTAGACCTAACACAAAAGCTGAAACACCATGCTCCTATGAAAGAAAGTTTCCTACATTTAGCCCTACAACTAACTTGCAGAAGCTTTCTTATGAGATGAATGCTGTGAAAGAAAATATTATCTTTTTTTCAACTTACATGTTTCTTTAACTTCCTCCAAGAAGGATGACAACAAGTTTTTCAAGACGAATGGAATAGGATATAATATATGTTGTACCATGATAGCTTTATCTTTTTTTGCATTGAAATACTTTTTTGAGAGGTACTTTCTCAGATTGAAATACGGGACAATACACACAGGAGTATTGCCAAAATGTGTCATGACATCTCTGGTCTCTAACAAAAGGACTATCTTAAAAAAATAATATGAGAGAGAGAGAGTATGGCCTAATTTATCAGGTAACTAATTGAGACATTTACATTACATTGATCATTTTATGAACTGTTAAACCAGATACGAATTACGATCCTGCCACTATCATATCAACACAACCGCAAATTGTAGCTTGAGACTAATTCCATTATGAAGTAGAAGACTTGCAAAACATAAATATTTTGTTTTCTTTTGCACATTTCTTTGTAATGGTCTAGATATTGTTTTTATGTTAAAAATTGATGGGTCTATTGAGTTTCTGTCCTTTTACCAGGATAGATGAAGCAATTAAATGGTTCTATTAAATTTTCATACGTGCTGCACACATCAACAATACTTTAAGGGTAGAGAAAAGCAAATTAAGAATGACTCAGACTTAAGGCACGACCTTCAGGTAAACTCAGTCTCATGGATGATGGATGTGCCAGGAGTCATTTCTCATGGCCCAGATCAAAGGGCAAGCCTAAGACATGAAATGAGTTGTTTCAGGTCAATTGAGCCTCATGGATGTGCCACGACTCATTTCACTCGAGCCTCACCTCAAGGCAAGTACATGAATTTAGCAAGTCAGTAGCCAATGTTATTACTATCTACTTATGATAAACAAACCTTCTCTTGTTATGTTTTGTTTATATCTTCTCAGCACAAGAAAGTTGAGTTTGCATATATCTAAGAACCTTCATCCCTACTGTAGAATGGCAGAGCTTACAGAAGAAAAATCAGAATCAAATAATCATACCTAGCATATCATCATCATTATTGGAAGGTAAACCATCGCATCTTTGAGCTTTTCCCCACTGCATTCTATAACAGGTGTTATGCTCAATGACTGGCCGTTTGCTCCAGTCACCTTTCAATCGAGGATTTAAGTGCAGAATCTTTGGTGGCTCCTCCCCATCCACCGCTTTCAGCCCCTGCAATTCAACCATGAACTGTGAAACCATAACCATGGCACTACCACTCCTCAACTTCGCAAGTTGGGGCACATATTCCTGATGAGCATGATGGGGTGTTCCAACCACTGTAACTGAAGATCCAGCAGCGAGTCCACATGGAAGAATCATTAACCTGTCTCCCTTCAATTCTTCCCCACTGATCGATATCCATGAAGGGCATGCCTCAGGTTTCCCCTGAATTATAGAGCTTTCTCCGGTCTCCTTTTCATCTACCTTATCTAACTCTTTCCACGCCTTTAAGCCCAATGTCCAAGCCTCATCCGCCATTCTCTCGAGCACTGACAAGTCACTAGTTCTGTTCCTCCGCTTCATAATCTCACCGGTTATTCGACCATATCGATGCTGCAGCGGCTTTATAGGTCTAGACGCACTTTTTTTCTCTTCCAGTGGTTCCTGGCTAGGCCTGAATGGGGCGCCTTGGTTTTGGTTATCCTCTAATTTCCGATGAAAAGCATCCTTATAAACAGAACCAAAGAAAGGTTTGCTTAAATCCGGATCTTCGGAGTCCTCTCTCATTGTCCCATCCGTCCCAACATAACTATCGTCCCCACTCAACATCGCTGCGATCTCTAAGAAATGAGGAAACTTAGAGGATATGAAAACTAAGTATAGAACCGCTATACCCAATAAAAAATGCGACAACTTGAACCTTCTTGCTCCGGGAGGCTCGCTTTTCGGCCTCTTCATCTTTATCAAACTGAAAGGCACACCAAAAACTTCTCACAGTAACAAAAATTCACTCAAACCCATTTTTCTAATTGACTAAAGGAACCCAAAACAAGCTTTGAACCCCAGCAAAGAACTCAGAGCATATATCACCAAAATCTCAAAACAGACCCTTTACCTAATATACCAACAAATCAACGAAATGCAATATTGTGAAGCAAAACGGTACAAATTAGAAGCAAACGGTAAGAGAATGCCCAGACCTCCTCGGATTCTATACAATCGAGTTCGCGATGTCAGCCAATATCAGCATTCAACAACAGATTCAGAGAAAGCTCGTCAAGATGTGGCACGGAGCACCTTAAATGCTTCCACATTTCGGGAGCATACTTCTGACGAAGTACACAATCAATCAAAAATAGAGAGACGGGCCCAAGAAATTGCAGAAGATCAAACTGGTGAAGATTGATCTCGGTTGCAGATATGGGCGAAACTGGAAGGTGAGGAGGTTCCCAATAACCCGAATACACGAAAAAACGGAAAAAGCACAGAGACAGGGTATCGTCGTCTGCACGACAATGCGTAACGACAGTGTAGAGGAAATAGAATGAAATTGAGGTACTCGGATGAAAAATACGTACAAAATTTTCTGGGAATTGATTAAAATATAGTTTTTTCTTTAAATTTTTATCCAAAATTCCTTCATCCGTGATATTGCCAAATTCAAATGCCAACAAACTTGAAAGAGAATGATTAAATTTATTAATATATTTCTTAAAATTGATGGAGATTTTTTAAATTTAATAAAATATTTTCTAAAATTAAATTTGTTGTTAATTAGCGTATTAAAAACACTTAAATTATAAAGATAATTCAGCTTTTTATATAAAATTTTGAATTATGTTACTTACAGTCATTTATACGTATTATTTATGTACTTTACAAATATAATTGTTTAAAATAATTATTTTATATTAGAAAGAGTTACGCAACCAATCATATTAATAGAGTATACAAAAAATACGTAAAATTGATTGCATTTAAAATTTTTGTAAAAATTTTTTAATTTAATTCCTAGATAATCACCTATTTAATCGGTAAGATTGAATTATTTAATTTAGAATTAAGGGCTAAGATTTACTAATTGAATCCTGAGCCCGAATTGCCACAGGAGAAGGCAAAAATTAAAGTTTTTTTTATTTAATTTTTTAAACTCTTAATATTTTTTTAAAAAAATTCACAATATCAGTAAAAAATAATTTCTTCATCATTAAGTAAAAAAATAAAATAAAATAAAAATTTCGAGACACTTTTTGAATCCCAAATTCAATATTTCTCTTACTATTTATACCTTATCGTTTAATTTTGAAACTTGGTATAATTTATAGACAATTTTTCGAGATAGGTTGATTATAATTGTTTAAAAAAAGGGTCCTTATCATTGTTTTTTTTATCAAATAAAACAATTTGTGAACAATGAAATGTATTCCAGTCATAAAAAAGAGTTGTGCATCTATTATTTTATCATATGATATAATTTTTTTTAATATTTAATATATTTAATTTATGATGCATCTTAAATTGTACTTCCCAAGAGTGACCAGAACTCCAGTTTCATTAGGTTCTGCTTGGTCACTAAGAATTTTCATATGAGAATTTTGAGTTTTAAGATTAAATGTTAAAATATTATATTTTAATATTATTAATATTTTGAGATTTGAAAAAGTTAAGAAAAAGTTAAATTGTTTATTATATTTTATATGAAAATTTGAGAAAGTTGTAATGATGAGATGAGAAAAAGTTGTGCTAGGTCCATCCAATCGAAGGTACAGTTGGAGGATGGATTCCATAGAATCATTTGCTTTTTTTGTTTTTCATTTATTTATTTATATTCTTATATATTTTTAAAAGAAATTTGCAACACAATTTAAAAATACTTTCTTAATTATTAAGTAAAAAAAATTAAATTAAATAATTTTTTGGGACCCATTTGTGGGGACAATTAGCATTATTCTTAATAAAAATACTTTCAGTTATTTATTTCAGTTAACTTCTTTAATTTTACTCTCTAAATTTGATATGAGATATATAAATATAAAAAATCGCATAAAAAAATAAAATCAGTGTTAAAAATAAAAATATGGACAAACTAGCAATTGTCCTAAGAAAATAATAATCCTACAAATAGTCTACAAATCACTCTACTTAGAATAAAGAGCAGTTATTTAAAATTAAAATTATCTTTTAATAAAGTATTACAATTAAATTTATTGATTTAAAATGAGTTGTAAAATAATTATAAATAAATTATAAATATATAATTACCCAAACACATATTCAAGAGGTAACATTTAGAGGGAACAATACCATGATGTTAGTATTTATAGCTGTATTAGTGAATTTCAAACAACATCAAATGCTTAATAAATATAATAATATGTTTTTTTTTTTAATTTCTAGACCATTAAACTAAAACATTGTCCCCTTTTTTTTTCTTAGTTTGTGTCCTCAAATAAAATGAAAAATGAAAATATTCAGTTCCATAATTTGTTGGTTGAATTTCTTTCTCAATCACCCGAATCGAAGGGTTCACTTCAACCCAATCGATCCAATTATATACGTGATCCTTTCAACATGCACACGTTTTGCAGACTTCATTTTAGTGCATTGATGGGAAGTTTTGAGCTTTTTGCATTCAAAGCTTAGATGGCTAAACTTGAAATATAGATCGAGAAGATGACTAGGCTTTGAGTAAATTGGATTAATGAAATCGATACCTTTTCAATTATCTAATTAAGAGAGATCGACACATAAGTCTTAGATTGCGTTGAGCTCACTCCAATAATTAAATACAACCTTAAAGTAGTTAATGACGTGTGGATCTCTCTTTGCATTCGACAAATAATTTAAATAGAAAATTGGAAAAAATTCCCAGATTTTTTCTTTAAAAAAAAAAAAAAAAAACCATAAACGTTCATTGACAAGTGACTAGATCCTTGTTCATTGACAAAGTTAAGGAGGTCTCACATTAAGCGGTTTGTTGCTGTCTAACAAGTATTTGTCATTAGGCAAAGGCAAATGCAACATATTTGTTGGGTCATAAGATATTTTTTTACAGGAGGGTGTGGGAGATTCGAATTTAGGTTTTCTATTCGGAGAACATGACTATTATATGTCATTAGGCCATCAGGTTCTTGACTACCAAAAAATATATGTTGTCGAACAAGTCAGTGCACTGAAAACAAAATGAAATGCATACACTTACATCAGGCTCTATGTAGTAATGTCTACGTTTTGTTGATTAGAAGCAAGGATTCTTGAATGCATTGATCAACAACACTAATGCTTCTAAGCATGAAAACGTATGCTCCTTAATGCCTCAAACTCCCTAATCACGTTGTATAATTATTTCAATTTGTAAATTCATCATTGTATCTTTTAGATTCGTAGATGCTAGTTTTATCAATTGTAAATTCATCAATTGAGTAGTTTCATATGTTACAACGTCCTTTCATTTTTCTAACAATTTCTCTTAAATTTTACAATAAAATGAAATAAAAAGTGAAGATATAGTTTAAAATCAAACTTAAATAGTCATCGTCATGATGCACTCTTAAACGTTGTAGTTCTTTCTTTTTTTTAATCAAAGTAACAAAATCATTAATTAATTATAAAATAGTTTTGTGACACCCCAATTTAAGCTATGTTCTTAAGGTGGATATTTCTAGTTGAGCCTAAGTGAATATAGACCCAAGTGCCATAGAAATTAGAACCTTGTGAGGTAAGATTGATCTTATCCTTTGATGATTAGTGATTAGGTGCCCAAGGTCAACGGAAGACCTAGGCCAGTGATTTTCAGCCACCAATAGGTAAAAGGATTTGAGAAAGCCCGTTGGGGTTTCTAGAACATGGTGGAGGCGCCACTTGGTGCCAAGCAAAAGAGAAACTTTTAGGTTTCCAAGAGACAATTGTTAGCCACATGGGAAATGAGAATTTCAGTTTTGCCAAAGAACACATCACTTGGCAAACATGTAAAGCGTATTAGGTTTTGGATTCAAGGGAGGCACACGGCACACGCCACCTCCTCCACTCTTGCCACATGACATTCATGCATAGAAATCTTAAGACTTCTAGAAGATGCAATCATGAGGAAGATGAAGGGAGTTTCGGATTTCTAAAGGGTACACACCACTTGGCAAGCATGCAAGATGACTCTTGAAGTTTCTAGAAAAATAATGATGAGGGAGAGGAACAACCATTTTCGGCAAAGGCAAAGGGATGACTCTTGAAGTTTCTAGAAAAATAATGGAGGCACCACTTGGTATCCATGATCCATGCATGTGTGTATTGGAGTTTTAATAAAAGCAATGATCCATTTTTGGCAAAGGGAATGCCTCATGTCGCCCATGCATGAGGATTTTAGGGGTTTTAGACATTGAAATTATGAGTGAGACAAAGAGAGGGTTACAATTTTCTAAGATGAACACATCCCTTATCCCTCATGCAAGCTAGTTTAGGGTTCTAGAAGAATATGATAGTATGAATGAGAGTTAGGATTTCAACCAACAGTTAAGAGATGGCACTTGTCCTCCATGGAATGAAGCTTTTGAGTTCCAAGAGAGACAATGATTGAAGAGGGTAGATGGAGGGGTTTTCGGCCAAAGCAAAAAAGGCCACTTGGTGCCCATGTAGGTAGATTTCTTAAGGCTCTTCATTTTCCAACAATGAGTGACGATAGAAGAGAAAATAAGTGGGAGCAAGAGGGAGTATAAATAGGGTCATTAATGGCCGGCACCCATACACAAGGGAGAAGGGAGATTAAAGGTCATTTGATGATTTTTAGTTTTCTCTCATCTCCTCTCTTTCTCGCCTACCCTAAGAAGCCAAATACCATTTTCTCTCCACCCAAATACCAATCCCGTGCGTCCAAAGTAAGAAAGGATTCAAGAGGTATCAAGTAAAGATTAGCAAGATAAGAAAGCTCAACCCTAGTCTTCACCGTGTGCACATCACAAAAAACACAAGAGGGATGAAGTCTTGAAGTTTTGGGTTTGGGGGAAGTGAGGGTTGTGTTTGACCATGAGAGGACAGCCATGCTTAAACCCTATTGAGTATAATTTTGCCTAGGATATTTCTTTTCTAAGAACCCAAGTCTTTGATAGCAAAATGAACAAGAATTGACCCTTTGAAGAACTAAGATATATTCGGCCATCACTAGGGTTCCATGAGATTATTCTTATCTAGTCGCCCCATGAGAAAACCACAAGCTAGAGTGCCTTGCACATATCAAAGAACCTCCAGCCATGAGGTTCTTGCACACACGAAAGTATGTCTTGCACACTTTGAGCACACACAACCATTAGGGTTTTGGATCTTACAAGGAATGACTTGCCACTTTGGGATGATTAGTAATGTTTTTCATCTCATTTCATCCCATCTCCTCCCATCTCATTCTTCCCAAACATCACTTGAATACAAACATTTTCAAGCTAATCATTATAAATTTTTTAAACTAATCATTAAAATTTTTCAAAATTTTCAAACAAAATATAAAAAATAATTCAACTTTTTTAAATCTCAAAACAAATATAATATTAAAAAATTATATTATAACAATATTTTAACTTTATAATATTTTTATTCAGTTTTTTCCTTCTCATTTTCAAAACTCCATAAATATCATAACTTAAACCATCTTATCTTACTACTATTCATAAACCATTTTACTACTATTCACATATTTCTCATCACATTCCCCAAGCGTCCCCTTAACCATTAGTTCAACCAAAGAAAGGAAGGTTAATGCAATTTGGCCCTAGGGTTCCTCATGTCATGTGTTTTTGTGAATGAGGTATAGATGTGATAACCCGCTCATTCTTTCTTCTTTAATTATGAGCCTTGATTCATGTGCCGAGTTTTGATGGCATGTTTTAAAAGATATTAATCGTATTTCAAAGTAAGATAAATATTTAAAAACTTACGAGTATTTTAAATATTCTGGAAATATTTATATGTGATATTTTTAGTATTATTGGACTAAACTTGTTTTTAAGTAACACAATTATAATATTTTGATGATCTCTAAAAATATTATAATTGTGAAAAATTATTTAAATTAAAATATTTTAGTCATTTAAAATATTACAATATTTAACTTTACGTTAAAAATTCTAAATTAATTTAAATGGTTTTATCCTCTTTGAGTAATTAACGAGATTTCATCATTTTAAATAATGATGAAGGAATATTAGTTTATAAAATAATATTCTATCTTAATTCCTCTTATTAATTTTAAATAAAACACTTACGTATTTTCAAATCATTATTTAAACCCACTGATAGATCGTTTTGAGGATTCCGAAACGAAGGGCCTGGATTAAATACCCAAGCCCCTCTCTTTTTTCCCTCACTTTTCTTTCTTTCCTTTCTCTCTCCTCTCCCTCCCTTGGACCCGACGTGCACGGCTTCATCATAGCCGAACCACTCCCTCCTCCAACCCAACCACCACCGACCACCCATGGCCTCACTGCTGGTCACTAGCTAACCCTCTCCCTCCGGGCAACATCTCCTCCCACTAGTGAGCTCCCACGTGCCCTCCTCCTCTCTCCACGGCATCACCTTTAAAATGGGTTTCACACCCATTCTCCATCGTAGCACCACCATACATGACCAGCTTGGCCTCCGACCACCACCAACGAAATCCTCACTCCATCGGCTTCCTTTCCATGATCTCCTCTACTCTCTCTCTCTCTCTCTCTCTCTCTCTCTCTCTCTCTCTCTCTCTCTCTCTCTCTCTCTCTCTCTCCGATGGGTCACTACACCCATATATACTCGGTTCGGTTTCACCACCGTGCACGACTACCCACACCACCTTACCACAACCACCATGTTCCTCTCACCACCATGACCTTCCCTAACCATTTTCATATCCAATTGAGCTACACACAGCTCTCACTCTCCCTCATTCTCTCATGCTCGGTTTGCACTACTTGTGGCCAATCTGCCACCGTCCAGCCACCATCTCACCACCACAGTTCTACCACACCTCCATCAAGCTCCTCTAGCTCTCCCTCTCCATTTCCATGCTTTGAAACCCACGGCCTAAATCTCCTCCACGAACCACCGTGCCTCCTCCATGTGCCACCTTGGCACCACCATGAGGCCACTACTCTAGAAGCACAACCAAACCCTTCCTCATTCAGATCCACACATGTATTCAGTAGCCCAAACAGCCACTGTACAAGGTTTAACCGCCACGTACGAAGCTTTTGACACATTTTTGCCGTACCGAGCAGCGAGCAATGCACGGGTTATCCCGTTGATGGTATAACCCTCTATCCCTCATTATTTATATTAAATTTTAATTAGTTGATAGGTTGTGGACTGTGCTATTAGAATTGTGGAGTTCGCTGCGTAGTTGTGAAGTGAAGTGTGATTGTGTAATGAAGTGTTAGGCATAATCATGTAGTATTATAGATTGTGCTGTAAAGTATGAGCATGAGGTGTATGCCGTAGTTGTGATGAGACGTGGTGTGTGAAGGAAGTACACGTGGAGTGTACTCCATGTAGTGCAGCGACTCATCGTGTGACGTGAGCCGTAGTGATGTGTGGCATAGAGTGAAGAGAGTACACGTGGTGTATGCTTTGTGTTGTGTAGCAATGTACTGTAAGGCGTGTCGCATATAAAAGGGTGGTTGCGTAGTTGAGAAGCATGGAGTGCATTGTGTAGCGTCGAGAACTGTGTAATAGTATTTCGAAGCAGCTGTAACGTGGCCTGTAGTCCAAGGTGACAGGTATCACCTTGTGGTTACTTATGACTGAGAGTATGTGTGAAGTAGTAAAAAAGTATCAAAGTAGTGCAATGGAAGCATGACGAGCGTCGTGCTGTAACTTGAGATTTGTCTCGAGCTGCATGACATGACTGAGTTGCATTGTGGATGCAGTCCTCTTGTTAAGTGTCGGGATGAACTTGTACAGGACCGAAAAATAGGAAGAGTCATATCGACGGGGTTTGAGCAAGTTGGTATTGGAGTATGGAGCTTGTTTATACAAGCGGACGTTCATTGAAATTATAAGTTGGTCTTAGGTGATAAAAGGGATAAGATACATATGCTTCTGACGAGACATGTGTGCTGGATAGATTTACCATATGTAATGGGTAGTCTGTCCTCAACATGGTTGCACGATGTTAAACCTCAGAGTTGGCTTAAAGTCAAGTGGCATGCATGAATGTGAATGAGGATTGAGTATAAGCTAGGATGCATGAAGGTAGTGACGAGTATATTGTCTAAGGTTGGAACACAAGACTCTGTCAGTTGGAATCATGCATCAGAATGTGGAAATAGAAGAATAAGACGAAGGTCTTAGTGTTGTAACCCTAACGTGAATTACGGAGGTTCACTTTAAGGAATAAGACCCCAAATGTTTTAGTATAGTAAATGGCACGTAAGAGCCCAGGGATGGATGGAGAGTGTTCCAAGTGAGACATGATTCTATTTCTAATATAGTTACTTATGCATTAGACAGAGGATGACGTGAGGTTATGTGTATGCATGTAGATTGCCATCTGACATGCACATGAATGAACTGCATGAAATGAGTATGGCATAAAGTCCAAGTAAGTATTGCGTTCATACTCTTCTAGAGTTTTCTTAAATAATTGAAAAGGAAAACTAAATTCTTTTTCTCTAAATTGCCTTACGAACTTACGCTTTTATCTATGAAACACGTTTTACAAAAAGAAAGTCAAGCATAAGTTTTTAATTATATGTAAGTAACGGCCCTCATTGGCAATCCCTTTTCACGCACCCAAAGTATATATGTGTTTTTAAATGATGCTTTAAAATATGCATGAACTGACGTTTTTAAATGATGCCATGAAACTATTTTTATAAATGACTTTTATGAATGAGCTTTTAAAATGATTTTATGAATGAAATGAATTGAATGACTGTAAGAACTGTAAGGAATGTAAGGACTAAAATGAATGAATGGATTGTAAAGGACTGAATGGACTGTAAAGGAAGGAAATGATTACTGAATGCATGATGTATGAAAATATGTAACGGCCACATGAACGAAAAAGGAAAATGTACCAAAGGAATAGACTAGACAGATTGTAATGCCGGGTAAGTAGTACTGGTAGTACACCCAGTGTTGCACCCTGATGGAATGGATTCCTAACCCGTGGCCATGGGCAAACTCAGGTCCAAAAGACCGCTAACCCCAGCATATGGGGCGCAACAGTGTACAACAGCAAAGATGTATGTATGAAAAGATGTCTGCATGAAAAGACTATTTAAGAAATGAAGGCAGCGAGGCGTGAGGAACTGTTTTACGAGAAGAAAGCATGTTTAAAGAAAAACTCTACCTTGCAATGTTTTTAAAATGAACTGCATGTCTATGCATGATAAGTATACGATATGTATGGGGTGATGAATACATGATTGAAAATCTATGTTATTATATTTTAATTGTATGAAGTATTGCTTATAAGTTATTGACTCATTTTAATTTTTATGTGTGCCCTCCCGAGGACAAGATAAGCATGACATGTCAAGACAGGCACAGCCCAAAGGGAAGAGCACGAAAGTCTAGGCATGTTATTTGTACGAGAGACTTTACTTATGAAATATAATGTTTTCAGCTATAACCATTTTAATTAAGAAAACAAGTTTTATTTATAAACAATGAGTCTTTTGTATCTTGGCATGAAAGGAAAAGAAATTTTCTAAAGGAACCGTAATTCCCGTCTATTTTCTTCAAATCATTTTCTAAAGGACCCACCACAAGAATGGGTGTTACAATAGAATAAGAGAGAAGTAATAGAATAGATGGAAGGACATTAAAGTCGATCAAGATTAGAAAGTTTAAACTCCTAGTGCACAGATCGCATGCTTAATTATCAACATTTTATTTCAAGAACCTAATATTCTTAAAGAGAATATCTTCTAGTTGGTATGTCTGATGTAGGGCTGAGAACAGCCTCCAATAGACTAAGGCCACGTAGCCCACCCATTAGATTAGGAATGGGACGCACCGCACTCAAGCAGACATCCCTCACCCTTGAAACCCAATCCATCCCTCGCCCTCATCTGAGTCCTCTCTCTCTCTCTCTCTCTCTCTCTCTCTCTCTCTCTCTCTCTCTCTCATCAAATCTGCCGCCACTCAACCACGTGAATGCATCGACGCTGACGTCGACTCCATTCTCTTCATTAGATTTCAACGTTGTGAACTTCATCGGAGATCCCAAAAGTTTCACCATCTATGAGTTAGAAAATCCCTCCTCTCTCAACACCGTGAACTTCATTGGTGTCGACGTTGCAATGCCAAATTCGCAGATCCCATCGACGCCAGCCTGGATGGTACATTTTGTCATGATTTTTATAGGTATAATTTTGCCCTAGAAACTTAATATATTTATTTTTCTTCAAAAATCTAGCATCACTGGGTGGATTATTGTTTAAAATCGGCTTGGATTATTGTTTGAAATTGGCTTCGAAAATCTAGCATCATGCGTAGCCCACCTATTTTCGGTGTAGACTGTGTGTTGGTTTTTAATTCTACTTGTTTTTGGTGTGGAGGGAAGTGACATTGGCTTTACAAATGGGTGGATTATTGCTTGAAATCAGCTTGGATGAAATAACCCTGATGTATGGTATGTGTTATGAACCTTTTTGTGAATCTATTTGTAATATGGAATGTAGATGCAGTATTGTATTAAAGGATCCAACAAAACTTGGGCATGATAGACTTCAGTAATGAAATAAGAGCAAGGTAGGGAAGGTGTTTGATAAGTTTTCTCAAAGACTTATACGTGTTTGATAAATTTCCTGAAACACCCATATGCTCATGTAGAATAACAACCCAAACAAAATTTCAGAATGAATATTCCATTTAAGCCAATTTTTAGTGCTCCAATAGTGGACAGTACCCAATAGGAAAATGATTATACATAGTGCACAAATACACATGCCAACTCCAGACTGTGTTTATACTTGAGTTATGAGTTTATACTTGAGTATAAATGTTGTGTGAGAGTTTCTGTTTATACTTGATTTTCTATTTCAATGGTCAAATGAAATTAAAACTATGTTTTGAGAATATTTGTAACATGCTTATGACATATTTTATCTATATTTAAAAAAATGAATAGTTCAAGTTCTCATTCTGATTCAAGTTCTTGGACTGCAAGAGGGAAAGATGTGACTAGTTTTGAGAGACATTTTTGCTACTGTGGCATTCCATCAAAGCTACGTATTTCTAGCAAAGATACTAGTTTTGGTAAAAGATTTTATAATTGTCCCAACTATAAGATCAACAAACAATGCAGCCTTTTTGAATGGATTGATCTTCAAATTTAACAAAACACATGTTGCATGATAACATTGGAGTTAGCTCAATGAAGAAATGATAAAATACGTGATGAACATGTAAAGATTGAATAAGCCAAATTACAAGCCATAGAGAAGAAGTACAAGGAAACCTTGAAAGCGTTGTTCTTGTCGTGGTTATTTTTTATTGTGATTTTTGCTATAAGTTTTATGTATCCGAGAAAAAATAATGTACGTTAGTCATTGCTAAGAAGCTGGTGCTGTTTCTTCTTATTTGTAATGTGAATTTATTGTCCCTTTTGAATCTTCAAAGAATAATGAGCAGTGATTTTGAACGGCTTATCTACATACAAATCAGCCTTTTATGTATGTGTTCTACGTGTTTGTGTTTAGCTATACTTTATATTCAGTGGAAGCAGAGGAATGTGGTAATATCTTGTTTAATTAGAATCAATAACTTTCATTTCCTGGATGTGGATGGATTATTTATTGAAACTACAACATCTTGCTTTTGGTCAATTTTTTGCCCTTAATCAATGTAAGCAATAAAGTTTTGGTTTGTTGATGCAATTAGAAAATGATACTGGGACCTCTCCTGCTACAATAAGTAATTTTCTTCATGGAGTAGAGAAAAGTGGGAGAAATACAACTTGATGTAGATTTAATATTTGTTTATATAAGCTTTCAATCCATTAAGTTTTGACAATGATTGAATTCATACGATATAGACTAAAAAATGAATTTGCTTTAGTTAATAGCTAATTAGCTAGGCATACATACTTTTGGTTAAGTATATAAGCAATTCCTAAAATCGACTTTAAAGGTAGTGGAAATAGAGGGAATTTTGAAGTTAATGGAAATAGGGGAGGGGGGCTTCATTTAAATCAAGATGCAACAAGTAGTCTCAATTTTAAAAGTAAAAAACGGTACGCACCATATTTATCAAAAGTAAACAACAACAAGATCGAGAGCTATTGAATTATCACGAGTCAAGAAATTAGGATTTCCACGAAAATAATGCCAACTAAATTTTGCTCATGAACTCCAAAACATAAAAACACAATCTCATTCACTCCACAAAAATAAAATCACAAGTTCCATAAAATCATCCATAAGTTACATATAATCTCATTCACTATACAATATAAATAACATAAAATTGAATCACTTCATAAAAATACAAGTTTCATAAAATCACCAATAAGTTACATAAAATCACATTCACTCCACACTATCGCAAAATAAGTTGACGAGCAATACACCCTTCTTCATTCACTGTAAAATAAGTCAAAAATCATCCAAAACGCAAAACTTTCACCATCTAACTCCAATGGTAATTCATTGTAACATAAAAGTAAAATCAATTAATGTTGTTAAAAAATTATCACAGTAACATAAAAATGAAATCAATATAAATATCACATACAATGTATAACTGAAGTTAAACTAAAGATCCAAATTCTGAAATACGTTGTCAGTCGTATGCCCAAGATTTCTACAACAAAACACAAATAAAATGCAAGAAATAAGTTTTTATATTAAAACGTATAAAACTCAAAAATTTTGTACATATGTATACCTCACTGAAGGACAGTTATTCTTAGAATATCCTTCGTTCTTGTAAATGCTACAATTCATTTTCTTTGCTGGTTGAATCTCTTTTGGATTATTTGTCCACAAATATTTTGGTCGTCCTTTTATTGTACCCATGGAGGATTCTGTATCGTTTGTAAAAAATTTGGTATAACTTGACTTCTTAACATTGCAGAATCATTAGTTTTTAGATTTTTCCTGAATATCTTCAATTAAAAGCAATTCTTTGTGGACCTTGTCTAAGATGAGAGAGAGGTGGTTGAATTTTTGTATTGAATGTTACTCAAGTATTGAAATCTCATAAAATTGCATCAATAACTTGCTTTTTCTCATAGTAGGATCATCATATGTTGTTTTAAAATTAGAATTTCGAGAATGACTCGACTCTTAGCATTAACTGTCCATTTCTCTAGAATATAAAATTGTGGCAACATATCTAATTTGAATTTCTTGCCAAAGACACACAAAATATGCCTACAAATAATTCCAATAAACTCGTACATGTGGCATGTGCATGTTGCCTTCTTTTGTCCACTCTCCAATATCACATAATAGAGGTGTCACTCCATATGTCTTGCGGATAATGTCACTTTGAAATTTGGTTGACTTGTATCGTTGACTATTAAAAAGCTCATAATGAAATTTCATAAAAGACTTCCTTGTATAGACAGGCTGCATCTTTATCAATTTTGTGACACGTTTTCAATATTACTTATGTAGATTTTGTTCGCACGTCCTTTTATTTCTCTTTAAAGTTATGCGCATCTAATGCTTTCTTATATTAATGCACAAAGTCACTCACCATAGTGTTTGAACAAACATAATCTTTAAAAAACTTGTTCAATCTTTCACTCATTTAAGTTACTAACATACCAGTACAAAATGTGCTTCACAAGTAAGCCAGAACTCACATATCCTATCAGTTGTAAAGATTTTGTAGACAAGTGTTATCTACTAGCCCATAATTTAGCAATATTGATGTCCATTCTTCTTCAAGCTCATCAGTTGTGATCGTCTCATAGATAAAATGATGAAAATCATTTTGAAAGTCCAAAAATTTGTTATATATATGGGCTAAGTATTCTAAAATTTTTATTAAATATGCCACAAGCACAACTTATGAGTTGCATTTAGGAGTTCTTCTACAATGGCCTTTGTCATCACCTTGTCATCATCGATAATTATCATTTCAGAAGTCTTCTTAAGCATTGCCTCTTGTATTGTTCTCAACAATCATATATATGATTATGTTGTTTCATTAACCAATAAGGTACAACCAAACATTATGATTTAGTGATGGTGATTAAATCTAGAAAATGATACAAATGATATCTTATAGATGTTTATTAAATATGTGGCATCAAAAGTCACAATATTTCAAAGTACTGGTATGCAGCCTTTCATATTGCATCTACCCAAAAATAATTTTTCATATACTCATTCTCATCAACTTGCATGGAGTACACAAATCCAGGTTCTTTACATTGTCTATCAAGAAAGTAAGCATATAACATTTGTGTATCTCCATCTTCAAATAATTTTCTTCTTTTATTTTCCAAGAAATTTTCCATGTCATTACCAATGCAACCAACGTTAAAGTCACTACCTGATTCTTTAGTAAATACCGACATTATTTTCCTTGTCGGTACACCAGACTATTCAAAGTAAGAATAAGCTTCTTTTGAGCACGTGTCACTCCTCTATGTCCACGGAGCAAACTAGTACTTCTTGATGTGAGTAGCTCATAGTTATATTTAGGCATAAACTTGGATATTATCCACTGTTCACCGACTTTCCTTATTACCATTATTGTTTTACATCTAATTTTTGTCTCATTAAGTTTAAGAATCGTTCGTTCCTTTTGTTTGTGACTTTCACGTCGAAATTCTTTCATTGAGTAAACATAGTCTATCGTAATTAGTTTTTTCTTTCTTTTGACAATCTCGTATGGTTAGTCTGCATTGAAAAACATATTCGTCTAGCATACGCCTTGTAAAATACCTAGGCGTCTTCTACATTATCAAATGTCATACCAATGAATAGCTCCAAAGGACCACTATTAGAAAATGAACTCACATTCACCCGTTCGTTCACATTCACATCACATTCTTCTTCCACAATTTCAGCCTCATTTCCATCACGTTCTTCTTCCACACTTTTGGCCTCAACACATACATCTCCAACTTTTGGAGAATTTTTACTCATCATTATCTCAACTTCATCATTATCCCAACTCAATATATGATCCTTTAATATAAAATAAAATTACATTCAATACTTGCCAATCCTTTCACATTCAAATTCCAATGCCTACTATGGCATGCATGCGCACTCGAAAGTGGTATTACTATCCCCATATATACAATAATCAAGATCAAGGAATTAAACACCGATTAGTCTCACAAACCTAGTCTTTAAAAGGATGTAGCCAATCTAAAATAATAATGATACAGGCATACAACCAAAAGTCATGGATATCACTATGCTTAAAGTCAGAAACTTGGGCATGATTTAAAAATGGATTTACATCTTTTCTCCATGAGAAACAAACTGCCAGAGGTTGTGGCGTGAGACATATATGAATCTAAAGAGAGAAACTTAGAAATACATAGACTTTGAATTTACATTCAATTTTTTTTAAAATTGTATGTGAATGCAACAAAGTTCTTAGAACATTCAAAACAAATTTCTACAAGCTAGAAGAGATTATGGGTGGGGTTATTTAATTAAGTTAATGTGTACTTTTGAACATATCATTATTAATGGTCTAAATTAAATTAACTTGGTGCTAGAATTAAATTAATTCAAAATGTGTAGAAAGTATTCTTTACACATAAAAGGCACAAGAAAAATATACTTGCCTTTTGGTCTCAGAACTGAATGGATGGGCCAATTCATAAAAATAGGTTGCAGATAATTGACAATGGGGAGAAGAAGATGATGGAGGAGAAGTTGAACGTAGATGAATGATAGGGAAAGTTAATAAACATGAAAACAAACCATGGATTGCATTGGACTGGCTGTCGGTGGTGGCGACGATTGGTGGAGAATAACAAAGGGGCATAGCCGCAGGTGTGGTCTGGGTTGCTTACATGTAATGGGGAGGAAATAGATTTTAGGGTATTTTGGGCAACAATAGGATGTAGTCATCCTCATGGACTTATTTCCTACAAAAATGAGGTGTCAACTAGCTATTAGGTATTGATTTACACTCAAGAACAAACAATATTACTCCAAAGCGAAACTGATTCTTAAAACATACACTAGCACGCTTGCTTGATCGTTGGAAAATCTTTTTGGAGTTTTGTAAGTTAGTTTCTAACTTACCCTTGGATAATATACTTATGTCTTTATGTAAACTTTGCATCTTTATTGTCTGTTTTGATTAATGAAAGGTTATTCTCAAATGTTGCATGCTACAATTGGTTTACACTCTTGTATGTTCATGTTATGCTTAAATGATAGTTGTTGGAAATTTTGGTTAAATGATATGTCTAGAGTTTTAAAAAATGATATATGCCATGTTGAGTTTTCATGTGTTATATTCATGTATATGTATCTTAATGTTTTAATTATTTCAAGTTGTTTACGTGGTGCATTCTTTGGATAGTGAGTACAAGTACATGGCATGGTTACATAAAAAATGACATGGTTTCATCACAAGTTACAAGTCACATATTTTCGGGTTGTGCATTAAAAGAAAAATTTTTGTCACTACCCCAATGCTAGGATGAGAGAATATCCTAGTGGAACTCCCTTGTCTATTTTAGAGTGCTTAAATTAGAGTGGTAACTCTTGGGTTGACAAACTACAGTCAACGAATTTTGAATGAGTTCTTTTTAAAGGATTTTAGAGTGAAGTAGCCACACTTAATGCTAATTGGTGCAACACATGGAAAATAAGGTGAAGGTATTATAATCTACCATATCATATTGTATAAGATGTACTTACACTCGGTTAGAGGGTTGGTAATGCAATGCAGTAACTAAGAAGTTCACATTTTCTAGGGATAGTCGTGAGGTGTCTACATACATTGTTACATGATATAAGATTACAATAGATTAATAAGAAATGACATTTTGTTATATGGTTATATTGTTACTTTGTACATGATTACAAGATCAGTGTTTTTGAAAAATGAAACTATATAGGATCATGGGAGAAAAATGTGTTTTGTCAAAGTACATGTCCATGCTCATACATTCATAATCACGGTTTACCTTATACATATTTATGTTATCTCTATTTTTATTTTTTGTTTAACTTGTTGAGATTTTCTAAAATCTTACTATTGTAGTTTCCACAACCATTTTTTATAGAAGTTGTGATAGGGTCAGAAGATGGCCAGCAAGAGGAATAAATGGCCCAACATGATTGAGGATTGGTATACAATAGAAGCTCGCTTTAGTATAGTTGACACCCACATGGAGGTCATTTTGCTTTTGCTTAAGGATATCTAGGATCTCCTAGATGGAAATATGTGCAGTATTAGACCACCGAATGGGAGGAAGCCCTCACCTTCGATAACTGTTTTGATCATATAGACCATTATGTGGAGATCATCTTGAAGTGTTTGTCAGAAGTTCATGATCTTATGAGAGCTCATTGGGGGCTCAACTAGTTTGATGAATATTTGTAAGAGGCAACCTACTTTTGTATGAATGGTCAAATAACTGATTTTAAGTTAATAGTATTTTATTTTTGTACTATATTAAATTGCTCAAACCTTTGTTAGTTTTAAATTATTTTATTGTAATTATTACATACTGCTAGAAACATGTTAAATACATTACATGCTAACTGTCATCAACAATAGATATTTAACTTCATGTTACATGTCTCGACGCTTCAGTCTCCTTCAAATTCCAAACGGGATCTTGGGGCGTTACAAGTTTTACTTTTCGGGAATATTATTATTCAATTTTGAAATTAAGGAGTTAAGAGGTGTATAGTGTACGAGTAATATTATGTACAGTCCTGGAATATGCAGGGACTGAAAAAATTAGGGATCATTATTAAAAAAATAATTTTTTCATGTAAATTTTAAATTTATCTTTTGTTTTTTAAAAAGTTTGTATTTTAGGACGATAGATATTATTTGTTATTGCGTGATTAGCTTGAAGAACTTCTCCATTGAAATCAAATCAGAATCCATAAAATTAAAGATCAAACGGTCAAAATTCCCAAAGGTAATTCTCCACACGAAACGGTCTTGGCTTAGAGAGAGAAACTCCCCTATCTCTCTAAAGAACAAAAACAAAAACCTCCGAAGAGGGAGGTGGGAGGTGGGTTTAGGTAAACCGACCTCTCTCCCTTGTTTATTTTCATTTGTTGTTTATGTGTATTTAGGTACTTAAAATAAGGCTTTTCAGAGGTTGTTTTATGGTGGCTTAAGGACTCAAGCAACCATCTTTGCTTCAGAAACCAGCTTTGGTTTTCATGAAGATGGGTTTGACTAGAGCAATCACAAGCCATCGCAAGCCTTGGGCATTCTCTCGGGGATAAAGTGCCCGAAGGTAAGTGATGTAATCAGTTGGTAGAGGAGAGCACCAGAGCTCGGACTCAGCCCCTTGGCGAAGTCATCCTCGGAGCCAAACTTCAAAGATGAGATGGAGGAGCTCTATTTTTAGCTAGGAAAACAGAGATCACCGTGCTGGGGTACAGGCCGCTCCATGCTAGCTCACAGTGGGGTAACCACTGCGGTTGTTGTCACTAGCCATGAGCTTGGCGAACGATGCAATTGTGGAAGGTGGTGGGACTCGTGGTTTACTGTAGGGCTTGGTGTCAAGCCGTGATGTGGAGTCACGTCGTGAGAGGAGGAGCAGGAGAACGTGGGGTGCAGTCAAATCAAGGGGCTACCAAAACAAGACAAGCCGCCTGCGCAGTGGACCAAGGAGCACGCATGTCGACTGGAATGGATGGCTTTCCCTATGCAGTGGTGATCCGATTAAGGGCGGTGTCTGGCAACAATGGTGGAGGGGAAACCCACGGAGGAAGACGCAAGAAGAAAAAAAGAAAGAAGAAGGTGGCAGTAACGACGGCTAGAAGTATACTATGAAGCCTTAAGGGTAGAGATCCACTTGCTTACAGGCTGGGCCTTTTTTGGCTTAGACTGGACCCATATGTTTTAACAGTCATTTTGTCAGTTTTTTGTGTTTGTATTTTTATGTATTTGCAGGACTGTTATTTTGGTTTAGTTTAAAAATAAAAAGAAATAAGTTATTGAACTTGATATCCACTGAAATAATATCTCACTCCTCATTTAGAAGAATGTGAGTGATTGTACTCCTCCTCTTTAAGAGTATGAGAGTCCCTAATAGATTAGTAGTTTGATTGATAATCTAGATTTTCTCTGTATTGATTAGTCACAAATATAACTTTAGTCTCATTAAATAAAATGAAGTCTATTTAAAATAAAATAAAATTAAAAAAAAAAAAAGGTTCAAAATTCCCCGTATGAAATATGAATTCCATAATCATAATAAGAGAGGCCCTTATCCACCACCTTAGAAATCTTTCGCGGTCACCCTCTCTGCAGTCGCACTTCCCAGCAGCTGCTCCCTCGGCTCAATAGTCAAGACTCAAAACCCTCTTCCAAGCTAAAACCCTCGAATCCACCCGACGCGTTCGAAAAACTCTATCTCAAACCATACTAGCACACTCTCAGCAGCCCAGAAACGCTCACGAATCACACCCTTTTTTATCCCCCCTTCAATTCCAGCCTCCGAGCAGTCCTGTCAATACGGGTAAGTTCCGCATCTGAACACTCTGCTCAGTTTTCTTGTTCAATATCACTACGCTCTACATTTCTCAACTAGTGCCAATTTTGTCTTGACGTTTTGATCCTCCGCTTGTTTCGTTGGGAAGTGTTCTTTGGGAAAATTTAAAGGTTCTTGTTGTGCTGTTTTTCTTAAGAAAAAGAAAATACAAAATGGATGAGAATTAGTGAATTACTGAGGCCCTAGGTTACGATGGATAAAGCTCCTGTTGTCTGAATAATATTATGAGAACGAGATTTTTTTTTTTCAATTTTTTTCGTGCATTTAAAAACAATTATCGGTGATCAAACTGCTAGAAAGAATAAATTAAAGTTTCGGGTGCAGAGAGATTTATTTCCTTTTTATCTGCTTTGGGGGGGCGGCGCTTACATAGTCACATGCAATTAGACCAAGCAGATAACATATGCAGATAACAATATTGAAGGTTTCCTGGTCTTTTAACCATTTTTCATTCGTTATGTGTATATATCTGCGTTTACATACGTGTATACTGTGAAATGGGGTTATCTGATCGTGCTAACCGACTGATTCGTCTTTATTGAATATTCTGCAGGTACTTATGTCATATACACACTTCTTGAATTGAGATGGCATCTGTTTCAGCAACTTGGTTGTTTCAAGGTTCGTTTAGTTAACCTGATTTTATATGCTAGATAAATTTAATTAAATTCAAATTTCTTATTATTTAGATACAATTTTTTTTATAAGTTATTATTTAGATATATGAATTACTTACGAATACATCCTTCTCATTTTCTGGGTGTATGGTAGATAGAGGATTGAGAGTTATAGCTTCTGCCGATGGCTTTGGTGCTGGGAAGCCACAATCCAATCACTATCAGGTTTTTTTTTTCATCTTCATACCTGTTCAATTTTTCTTATGGGGATCACTTAAGAGTTTCTTAGGATTTCACGCTTGCAAGTGAACGCTCTTCTTTTCTTACATGGTGAAGTTTTAGTAAGTATAAGTTACATTTTTTTATTTTTCTAATAAATTATTTAATTAACTATAAAAAAGGTAAGTAACAGTTACAGTTTGTTTGATTCCTGAGGGAATGTAGGCTGAGGAAATGAAAATAACTCAACTGAGCCGAAAGCAAACATCTGGGTTAGTTACGTGACCTTTTTGTTTGACTTGCAGAACTGCACATAATGCAAACGGCCAACTTGGCTTTTGCCACAATAGTGTGGATTGTGGAGTGTTTCGACCACTTCTTGGAGATGCTAATACCTGAAATATATTCATAAAATCTTATGCATTGATTTAATATGAACATATGAAGCTAAATAATTTTTTTTTTGGATAGGTAAGCAAGAAGTTTTATTTATAAGAAAAGAAGGCATAGCCCGAGTACACAAGATCTATACATGAGAAGTACCGAACTAGAGTTATAACCGAAAAGAGAAAATCATGGACATTTAGACCATTAAAATCAATGGCCCCCACCCATAAGAACAAGGTTTTAAGAAAAGAAAACTTTAAGCTCATCCATTGTCTTCTCGTGATTCTTTAAGTTTCTATCATTTCTCTCTTGCTAAATGCACCAACACATGCATATAGGGGCCATCTTCCAGATTGCTGCCACTTTGGGATTGCCTTGGAGGCCTCTCTAGCTTGCTAGAAAATCCATCAGCCTACGAGGCATGACCTATGATATTCCAATTCCTACAAAAAAATCATCCCACATGGTCTTAGCTACCTCACAATGTAGAAGCAGGTGATCTACTACTTCCCCATTCTTCTTGTGCATGCAATACCAATTCAACACCATTACACAACGTTTCCGTAAATTGTCTATAATAAGAATCTTGCCTAAGAAGGCTGTCCAAACAAAAAAAGATGCTTTGAGAGGAGCTTTTGTCTTCCATATATTCCTCAATGGAAAAGTGTTCATTCCTTGACTTGTTAGAACTTGGTAGAACGATTTGATTGTGAATCTACCTCTCTTGGAGAGGCTCTAGCTGATCTTGTCTATGATTCCCTTAGTCATTCTTATGGAAGCAAATAACTCAGTGATAACCTCCAACTCCCAATCTTGTGCTACCCTGATGAAATCTACATTCCATTGAGGGGACCACTAGAAAAGACTAAGAGATTAGGTACTGAGGCATCCTTTTGCCTGTACGCTTGAATATGGCAATGAATGTGTCTTTGAGGCTTTGTTCAATGCACAATTTGTCATACCAAAACTTGACTCAAGAATCGTCACCCACTTCAATACGTGCATTTAAAAACCTCCCTTCCTTTTCTAATGTGTTTCCACAAACTCACCACATATGGTTTGCATTAGGGGTGTACAAAATAGGGGTTGGTCTTGGTCCCAAAAATTGTGGACTGAAGAAGTTCGGTTCGGTCCAGTCCCGGGGTCTATAAATTTTGGACCGGACTAGACCGAACTATATATATATTTAAATATTTTTAATAATTTAATATATTATTTTTATATAGTAATTATATAAGCTAATGATTTAATTTTCTTCTAATTTATTATCATTGACCATATAAAATATTAAATAATATATGCTATCAATTAATAATATATCATAAATCATGTGATAATTTATGTCATTATATGTAAATAGACAATAGTAATGAAGAAATATGAGTTCCATAAAACATTTTTCCTAAATTTTAATTATTCACAGCTAATTTTTTTTCCGTCACGTAGTACACACTCATACTCCCATAGGGACCTTCGGTTCTATTTCTTTCCCATTCTCCCTCATTTTCTCTTCTTCTTGGCTTGAGCAGTATATCAAGCGGGGCTTGAGCGAACACTAGGGTTAGTGATTCGCTCAAGCGGTGTGTCGAGCACCTATCGAGCAAACTCACAGGTTGCTATGGACGCTTAGAGTGAAGTAGGACCCTACAGGTCCTGTTTGGTCCCTTTGGGGTTCGGTTCCGTTTAGGGTGGGAAAACCTTTTCGGTCTAGTCCAAAAAACATCCTTCAAACCGACTGGACCGGACCGAATTCACCCCTAGTTTGCGTACCTCATTCAAGCACCATCCTCCCCAAGCATCCCCAAACTTGGAATCTAAAACTGTCTTCCATAGGGCTCCCCTTTCTTGTTGGTATTGCCACAATCATGTACCCAAAAGAGCTTGGTTGAATTTCATGAAGTGAAAGATCCCCAATTCAACCCCTAGATATTGGTGTGCAAACAATTGATCAATTCACCAGATGAAATTTAAACTTGTCTCCCATCCCACTCCACAAGAAATCCCATTGTAGCTTCTCAATATAGCTAGCAACCTATTAAGGAGTGGGAACAAGGATAGGAAATGGGTGGGCAAGTTAGAAAGGGTAATTTTTTATTTGAGTAAGCCTACCCTTTTTAGACAAGTATAACCTCTTCCAAGTATCCAATTTACGCTCCACCTTTTCAATCATGACATGCCAAATCCCCTTTGATTTGAAGGAAGCACCCAATGGTAGGTCAATACATTTCATGGGAGAGAAGATACCTTACATCCCAAGAGGCTAGCTAGATTCACTGCATTAGGGACATCCTCCACAGGTACCAATTCAGACTTTGAAAGATTCACTCTCAAACCAGAGACAACTTTCAAAACAAAGAAGTGCCAGATTGAATTTTCCTATGATTTGCACCACATATGAGGGTATCATTAGCATAAGTAAATGAGAAATATCAAAAGAACATTAATCGCCATTCCCCACCAAGAAGCCACAGAGAAAACCACCTTTCACAAGGCCTGAGATCATCTTGCTGAGAGCTTCCATGACGATAATGAAAAGTATTGGAGAGAGTGGATCCCTTTGTCTAATACCACGTGAAGGAAAATAAATAAATAAAAAGATCCTGCCACATTAAGTTGGTCCCAATGTGTGCACAGATGCACATATGTAATGCTATAATGAAAGGCTCAAACCACATGGCCTATTTTTCAAAAGAATTAGTCAATGATACAATTGGAGCCCCATTGGAACCTTATAAAGAGAAATGACTTCTCCTTCCCAAGCAATGTGGAATCCCTACACCACCTACCTTTATCCTTATCATATGGGGTATAACAACATCTTTCATGCATCTTTGCTGTGTAGTTTTCATTAGAATATTGTTTGACTACTTGATTACTTGGGTAAAGTTATGGGTCTGGTGGGGTTATAAAAAATGATAGTTTCCAAACTACAAAATATGCATGTTTTCTTTTGGAGATGCTTCATTCCTTACCACTTACCCTCTATTTATTGTTCATTTGTCTTCCTTGATTATTTTTTTTATGGTTCTGACCCATGTTTCTGTGAACCATCCAGTCATCATTTATAGGTTCATTTCCAGCAGGAGTATTGCAAGTTAGACTTTGCTTGAATAATTCACAGAGGAGGGCTCTTCTACTGCCTTGTATAAAGTGTGAGAAGGAAGATGAATCATTCAAAGAAGTGTCTATTGAGCGTCCACCCTACTATAGTTACTTGGACTCTACATCTGGGCAGCTTGAACCAGCATCTGGTGCTCGTGCAAGTATTCCAGAGCAGGAGTATTGGCCAGAAGGCACAGCTAGTCGAGTTAAGGCTGCCAGGGCTCCTGAGCCAACTGGTAAATCATTAGGATCTCCATCTTATGGAAAATATCCTGGCAGTAGGAGAAAGAAGTATAAAACATCAGTTACTGCTCCTGAATCTTCTAATGTGAGTCTAGAAATGAGTAATCCACTGGAACCTGAAAGTTCAGTGGACACAACGGAAGAGCCTAAAGATTTCTCTTCTGATTATGTTGTTTTTCAAACTGAACCCGAGCAAGAAGAAACTGGATATGAACTAGACAAGAAACTTGGACGCCCTCATCCCTTTATTGATCCAGAAGTGAAAAAGCCCATAGAGAAGCCACTTACTGGTGAAGAAATATGGTGGAACTGGAGAAAGCCAGAGAAGGAGCAATGGTCCAGATGGCAAAGAAGGCGACCTGATTCTGAGACGGTTGGTGCCAATATAAAGGAGAAAATTGACTAGTAACTTTAATACTCCATATAGAGGAGAAACATAATGAGCATAACTAAATTACTCCATATTGACATTGATTGCATATTGATATATGTTGAAAATGTTAAAAAAAAAGGGGGTGGAGAGAGGTTATTCAAACCTTCTAAATGGTTGGCATGTGCTTCAAATATACACCTTCTCATTACAAGCTCATGAAAAACTGGTGAAAAAGTGGGGAAGGAAAAAAGGAGAATTTTTTTTTTTTTTTAGGTTGGGGGGGGGGTAACTGTCAAACCCATTGATCACTGGTTATGTTTAATGTGACCAAATGGTTGATGCTAAAGTACATCATGCATAGTCATCTTCACATGCCATCTGTCATCTTTCTCAGTATTTCCAGATGGTGAAGTGTGCCTTAGAGTGTACTTAATGTGATCAAGGCCAGATGGCACTAAGTATGTTATGCATCACTTGTCAGCTGTGTGTTATTTTTCACACCTGAGGGATTATAGCTCAAGAGTCGGAAAGGTTCAATGGTGAGGTCCTCTTGGAACCCTTTTATTAGTTGGTTCTGCATCTTTGTACATCAGCTACACAAAGGATTATGTTTGCTAATGAAATCTACTTAGACATGCTCAGCGGCCTTTTATCTGAATTTTGACTTTTTTTTTTCAGGTTTTTCTCAAAGCAATGGCTGAGACTGGGCAAGTGAAGCTTTACGGTGAACATCCGACATTAACTGAAACCTCTCTCTACAGGGCTAGACGACATCTGTTCAAGGAAGAAAGGTATGATCATTAAAGAATAGCCCTTGTTGATTTACTACACTCTCACACACGTCTATATGTAAAAGAGGTAAGAGTAGATGTAACCTATATCAAGCTGGGAACTATTTAAGAATGTGTATATCATCTAGGACAGCCCTTAAATTCGGAAATTAGGGTTTTCTACAATCAATATGAGTGGGCTAGAAGGGCTTAATTTTTATGATTATCTTGTTTCTTTTTCTCCCTCTAGATAAGTGTATTTCTTGTAACTTCCCATGGACTTGGATCGCACCCTTTGAAGTCTTAATACTTATCAAAAATATATATATTTATATCCATATATATACATGTGTGTATGTGTGTGAAGTAACTGGGAATTAAAGGTGTTGTCCAGGCTGTGAGCATTACCCACCACCTGCCAGCCCCTAGCTATTGGCAGCCATCCACCAGTCATCTACAGCTGGCCACTGTCTCTGCCACCAAATGGAAGCTCCCCTCCCCCCCCCCCCCCCCCAAAAAAAAAAAAAAAATTGGAGGATTGGACAAGACTTGTTATCATTGGCCCAACATTTTAGGCTAACTAAATGGAAATCTGAACAGAGAATCCCACATTCTCAGGTATCTGATTCTGGGCATGCAGAATCCACCATATGGAATTTCATGGGAATCAGGATTTCTTAAACCAAACAGTCATATATAGTTTAGCCATAAGATATACTCACGTAGAAGCAATGTCCTAACATGACGTGGAAACCATTAAACTCCTACTAGGAAAGGAAAATACCTTTAATCACAAAGAAAACTTGAACTAGACCTAAACAGAAATTAAAATACACTAGACGCATGAACAAACAACTAATAACTTGAACACCAAGCATGCTAAATCTGAAAATGACTAGAATAGTCCTAGGATTAGAACTGCATGAGATGTAGGGTTTATTTTGGAATCTGTTAGTGATTATCATGTTAGCTTTGCAAATCTTCAAGACTGTCTCCTTCCTCTAAATAGTAATCAAAGACACCAAAAATTTGATTCTTACAAGTTTGCTCATACACTTGTGTGATCTTAGATTACATGAAAGAGGACTGCTATAGCCACAAAGAGATTATATAAAAGCAATTCCACAAACTGATGTGGTTTCATCTGATCCGTTAAGATCTACTTTACAATAAAAGTAATTTTATAATTTGATGAACCACATGAAGCCACATCAGTTTGTGAGATTACTTTTGTTTAATCCATTTGTGGCTAAATTATTTCTCTACATGAAATATTAGTTGAAACTTTTTTTCCACTTTAAGGATAACTATACTTTAGGGTACATAGTGGGCAATTAGTACATGCTTGAAAAATATGAAGCTAAACCATTGATATTAAACTGGATGAGTGGCATGACAAGGATAAAGAACGGTGAGTACATTTGGAGAAGGTAGAGAAGGTGCTGATTGAAGATAAGAAAAATGTATGGCATGTTTCCCCGTTGCTTGGAAGTGTAAATTAAACCTTTTAAAAGACTTTCAACCAAAAACCTGAAAATTAAGGGGGGAGAACTTTATCACCGAATAATTTTTGCAATAAAATGTTCTATCTTATTACAAACACAGAAGCCCTGCTTTCTTACTTGATATGTAAAATCTATGTGCAGAAATTTATTTACGTATCTGTCCATAGTTATGATGCTTAATATAACAAATGTTGAAAGCAAGTTGGGTTCATTTGTGCTTGCCTTGCTTTCTCTCTTTCCCTAATTTACAACTATCGATTGATTTGCCACCTGATAATGATTTATTACAAACACTTTTGTAGCATTTCAGTTTCTTGAAGGAATTTGCAAAAACATTCTTGATTTTGTAGGCTTCAAGCAGAACGTGAGAGACTGGAAAAAGTAGGTCCAATAGCATATTACTCGGAATGGGTAAAATCATGGAAAAGAGACACTTCACGTGAAGCTGTTCAGAAACATTTCGAAGAGACTGGTGAAGATGAAAACACCCAACTAATTGAAATGTTTTCCTATCAAACAGATCGAGAGTATCGCATAATGATGGGAACTGACATCCGTATTCCTAGGGATCCTCTAGCAATGCGAATGAAGGAGGATCAAATAAAGCAAAGTATCTATCCATATCTAATAATTTAATGCATTATTTTGTATCTTCAATTTGTAATCATATTGTTTAGTATTTAGTTTATTGTGATTGATTCGGTATTAGTCTGTCAAATTGGGATTATTCTGTTTATATATTTTGGACTTTTTTTTTTCCGTATTCATAGAGTATGCATGGTAGGGATTAAGGACCTTTTCTACTTAGAATAAAAAAAGGGGATTAAGGACCTTTTCCTGAGGTTGGTGAGATTAAGATATTACCAGAACCTTGCTCCTGGTTAAATAAATTGCAGCAGATGCTTGCTACTCTAACAGATGAGCTGACATCATGCTTAGAGTAGCTCTCTCATACTCTAAATATGTCAGACTGGGGATGTCAAACATACCCTTTTAAGTGAAATAAAATTAAAGTGAGAGTTTATTGGGTTATTATTGCAAAATAACAGTGGTCAATCCCATTCAGTTTCTATCATGAATGAGAGGATTTGTGGTATTTGAACTAGGGAGATAATTTGCATTATCACAAACTTGAGGAGAGGCCGTTGTGATTTACCCAGAACAAAGCCGATGGATGAAACCATTCCTTCTCTCTATGTAGTCTATGAATCTGGTGCACATTTGTTTCTTTCTCTTCTCATTTTCATTGTATCTGTTGCCAGGGAAACCCTTAGTCATTGTAAGAAACATCCACTTGTATGGTTTCTTCTGGCTTCATTTTGTTTGAAGTTTCTTCTATATTGAGCGTGTAAACGTCCTGCAAGTTGCGGTTTCATGCCTTTTCTAATTTAGCATGACACTTACATAATGACACCACTTATTGTCGATATATATTATTTTCATGCCTTTAATCATCCTTCTACAATTCAAAGCTGCCAGACTTGACTCTTAATTATTAGTATTATGTTAAACCAATAAATGAGAGAATTTGCATTTCATTACCCTTAAACCATATTAGTTTTATTTTGTTCTGGAAATTCAAAACTCTGTTGTCCTTTTCAGTATGGGGTGGGGATCCAGTGTATCCAACGGTGAACTACATTCAAGACCCTGATGAAGAGATTGATTTCAGGGGCCCAGATTTTCATGAACCTACACCCAATATGCTGGCTTATCTGAAGGAGGTAAACACACTTAAATTCAAATTCTCTCTCCCCCTGCCATTGCTTATTGTATTTATCTGGTATACAATGTATCTGCTCCATTTTTTTTTCCCTACAAGTAGAACTCTTCCATTGTTACTTAATGAGTAGAACTAGTACTAATCCTTTCGTCAATAGAGCTTCTGTCGATAGTTTCTAATTAAATGCTGTGGAAACCATCAAGTAAAATAGGAGAGTGGTCTCAAAGATGGAAGAAAAGAGATACTCTCCCTGTCGCATTTTGTTTGTCCCTTTTTTGGAAGTCCTGTAATACAATTCCGCATGCCCAAACTAATACATACAATTGCAGTTTTCCTTAATTATGTGTCGCTTAATACATACAACTGCAGTTTGCCAGTTTTCCTTTATTATTGTTGGAAAATGATGACGTATTATTTGTTAGTCAAAGCAATAACTTTTGTTCCCTTAAATAGTAAGAATTGTGGAGAAAGACCAGAAAAATGGAGAGGGAATAAATGAAAACATGAGTGGCATTTTATGTTTTTGTTTAGATTTGTATTAAGCCTTGATCTGGTTATACTTATGCTGGTTGAGTGTTGGGCTTAAGTGTTTATGTATACATTTATTTAGGAGTTGTATATATTCATGTATGTACAAAACTCGCTGAAACTTTTATATCATACTAAAAAAGAAGGATAAAAACTAAACTTTAAGCTCTGAAGTTCTTTCCTCTGCTTTGATCAGCATGGCAAAATCATATCAAGAGAGGAGCTTGAAAAGATGCTGACAGACGACAAGACTGAAGAGTTAGAGGTGAACTCCGCATGATGTATCGATTTTCGTTCTGTATTTCAAATTGGATAGATGATTTGTTCCACCAGACCAAAGTAGAAAATTATGCACTATCTATTGATATTTGATGTTCTTATTATGCTTCAACATCTACTTACCGTTGACGATTTATTTGTTTTGCTCTAAAACACCCTTGGAAACCAATATAAATGTGCCCATTTCTTGTCATCTCTAGTTGTATCGGAAATTGGCTATGAACAGGTTGATGGTGGAGGATGACTAGCAAATATTCTCTTCAAAGGCAGTTTTATGGTATTCACTGAATGAGAGGATGAGAAGTTGAGTTGTAATAATAAAACATCCAGTGGAAATAAGTTCTCGTGGTATTCCAGTGATCAGTTCGCATGAGATTATTACCTATTTATGTTTGATGGTTTTTGAGGGTGCATAAGATCCCATTCTTAAGTTTTTGGCTTGGTGAGACGAGTAAGTAAGAGTGGAGATTTGCATTTAACGAAAAATACAAGCAGAAGAAGATGAATTAGACAATCTATATGCAAGCAACTAATTCATATCACATTTAAAAATATTTTTTGTTGAAACAAAGCCCTAGAGGAACAGTTCATTCCTTTTCTTCCTGAATTGAATTTCAGGTATTGATGAATTTCACTGGTTTATCAGCATATTTTAGGAAACTGATAAAGCCTGGTTCTTTATTTATATGTTATCTGATTGAACATGCTATGTTATCTGTAGTAACCTTGGTATCATATTGAAAAACATCTGTAATATGAAATTTATTGTATAATTACAATGCGGACATGCATCGATCTGATGATTTTTATTCTGAAAAGTGCATCTATCGTACGAAATTGCTTTCTTCTGATAAGTTATTTCTCCAAGAATCATTTGACTTGTGTTGGTTTCTGGCACTTGAAATATGAAACATGTCAATTACTTTAGGTTAACTTTGAAGCAACACCACCAAAGGCAAACCTCTAAATATCTATAGTTTCCGAACTTTGTTCATGGTTTGACTCTTGATCTCTACCAATAAATGCAGGTAACAGATATGGATGATGCTTTGGCACGAGCGGTTGACATTGGTGAAGAGGATGTGAGTTTTATTTGCCTCATCGCTTTTGACCCTTTTCTCTCTTTAGTTTATGATGATTCCCTTGGTTTCTATTGTCCAATGATGGCCTTCTGGTTGTTTTTCAAGTAATTTCATTCCCATCACAAGGGTGTTGGCTTGATGGTAAGAGGCTTCCTCTCATGTGATTTAGTAGATGAAATGTCATGGGTTCAAGTCAAGGAGATGAGACTTATGCACGTTATCTATGCCTACTGTCTCAGAACCTGTGATACCCAATATGATAAGGATAGATAAGGATAAGGGTAGGTGGTATATGGGATCTCACATTGCTTGGAATGAAGTTCTTGCTTTTTATAATATTTTAATAGGGTTCCAACTGTATCATTGATTAGTCATTTTGGAGTATAGGCCATGTGACTTGGGCCTTCCATTGGGGTGTTACAGAACCCTTAGTAAGATTGGGATTGGGTTATAGGCTTATAGCTTTGGCAAATCTTAAGGGAGAGACGGGCCTAGCTAGTCTCCTCTTTAGCTGGTCCCCAATGGGTATGGTCATGTCCACATAGAGAGCGCCAACTTCTAGTCTCTCATTCCGCCCACCCTCACTGCTCTTTTTGCCCAAAAAGAAGAGAGAGAGAGAGAGAGAGAGAGAGAGAGAGAGAGAGAGAGTAATTTCATACCCTTTTAACCTATTTGCAACAGGATGAAGGAGAGGATAGTGACGTTGAGGTTGAGGAAGAAGAGGACGAGAAAATCGCACGCAATTGGAGCGTCTTGAAAAGTACTCCAGAGCTTCGCAAATCCAAGGTGATTTTGTATTTCATTATATCCTGGTTCGGTTGCATGCTTTCATTATTTATTATTTGATTAGGTGATGAGCATTATTCCACACATCTCCCTGTACCTCATTCAGAAGTCGTCATAAATAGCTAAGGTTTGTTGACGATCACTGGCTACAATCCCAGGGACATCATAAATAGTACTTGCCCCTCATACTTTTTCCACTTCGCATATGGGCTTTATATTCTCTACGGCATCAACCATAAGTTTGATTATATCACGTTCATTTGAGCTGGGCGATGAAAAGTTTGATAAACAATAACACAAACTCTTGTTCTTTTACCTTCTTTCATGCAAAATTTGACCAACTTCTTGATCAATCGTTTTTGCTCACCATCCAAGGCCCCCCTGTAGCTTAGAAGTTTTGAGCAATTGAAGCCGCTTTCGATGATGAGGCTGAAAAATGTGTATTACACAATCGTTACTGAGACTTGCATAAGCATGGTTAAATGTTCTGACTTGCATAAGCATGGTTAAATGTTCTGTTAATCCCTGATTAATTACATTCCTGTGTACAAGAATACGGGGTTATCGTCCTTCGAACTATTAGCATCCACTAGATAGCAAGCAACGGATTCTATTAAAGAAAGGAGTTAGAAATTGAAAGTTTGAAGCACTAGTAGAAGTTACTTTGCATCTCATATTGCTTCTTGTTTATTGCTCCTACCCTTGAACTTGCAGGGAAAGCCGAAGGACAATTCCATGTCTCTGGACGAAGCCATTGGTGACTCTGAAAACCTGACTGATTTTCTATTAGACTTCGAAGAAGATAACTGATCTTATCTTTGCTTTTGAATATTTTACGACAAGTTTCACCAAACTCCGAGAAATAGTAGGTACACTAAGCATATATATGGTGAAATGTAGCTGTAGAATTATGATTCAATAGCCGATTGTTTCTCTCTCTTTTTCACTTCAATATATAAATTCTGAAAAAATGCAATGTTTTCTTGATCGCTTAGGTGGCATATAATTTCTAAATGCCATCTCAGCATGTACTATGTCACATCGCCCAAAGGATTTTCATGTCCAAATTAAAACATGTCAAGGAGATTATAAGGTTTGTCAATACAAATTCGAAAAATAGGGTATTTCATTATTTGAAGAAATCGTTTAAGAATTATAAGATTCCTTTTCGGTACGTAACCTTTCCCAAAAAAAATAAAAACATAAAATATAAAAATTTTATGTGTAGTTATTTTTGTATATTTTATTAATGTGATTTATTGTATTATTTTTTTAAAATATAAAATAACTACGTTGGCTAATCACGTGTATAAATAATACACAAAAGTGATTATATGTAGTAGAATTTATCAAAACAAATTATCGTGCATAAGTAGTACACGAGTGATTATATGTAACAGAATTTATAAAAACAAACTATCGCATAAAACCATTACAAAGCCCATGGAAATTTATCTGATACTTAAAATTTTTCGCCAGTTTTTAATTATCAGACTAATTGTTTTATTAGACAAGCCAAACATATTCCATTTCTACTAGGTAAAATAACTTGGAGAAAGTAGAAGTTTTTGTTCAAAGATGATGTGTGAACTGACTGTGGGCTGGGTTGTTCCGACTAGAGTCTAGACCTTGAATGTTAAACGTGACCATAAATAAAAATAAAGCCCATGGGCTAGAAGCCTAAGATCCTTGCTTTATCTCTTTCAATGATTCGGTCTTTTATTCCATCACATTATATACCACGTTTAATGCTTTGAGAAAGCAAGATCTGATTCCAGATATCTGATCTGACACAATGACAAGAACAATTTACGAACTAGACTAACTAATATTTCTTAATATATATATATATATATTTTATCAAACATTCTTGCAAAGCCCAAATGAGGCTAATAATTTAAACGTTTGTTGATGTTTGTTTGTTCTTTTTTTTAATTTCTTTTGAAAAAGAAAAAAAAGGTTCTAGTCATTGTAGTCATTGATCATAGGTTTCGTGTTTGATGATATCCAATTTATTTATCTGCTTTCCGTGGATATTAAATAGTGTATTGACTTGACTCATTTAGTAAAGTTTTATGTTTATGTAAAACGGCAAGATAGCAACTTGCATTAGCCACTTGAATTGAAAGCAACTAATGAATCATAATGGAGTCTTAAGGCTGCATATGCTTTTTATTTTTTTGTAAGAAATACTTTAGCTATAAAAAGATTACACAAAAATAAATTTACAAATTAGTGTGACTTGATGTAGTACATCATATTGTAAATTTACTTTTAATGTAAAATAAATCTAACAGATTACATGAAACTTCATCAGCTTGTAAATTTATTTTTACGTAATATCTGTACATAGCAATTCTCTTTTTCTAACATATTAAAAGTAGCAAACCACCCCCCCCCCCCCCCCCCCCACACACACACACACACACAAAAGCCAATGCTTCATGCTTGTCTTGGACACTGTTCAAGAGTTTCAGCTTCGAAATTATATTCGAGTCATCCCCCAAATCTAGTACTTCTTTACAATTAGGATTGCAGGTGCAAAATAATTTGAAGTAATTTGCATCCAAACAAGGTGTTGTAATCTTATTTTCCATTGTTTAACAAGACTGGTCTCTCTCACTCTCTCTCTAGTTTAGAGGCATACCAAACACTGAAACAAAGGAAGAGATTAATTATTAAGAATTATATGTGGTAGTAACTTTAAAGTTGGTTGCAAAAGTCATGAGAGAATCCCATGCAAAAGAATTAGATTAGGGCAAGATTTTGGAGTTGAGTTTGCAGATTTTTCCTATCTAAGCAGATTTGCCTTTTGAAAAATTAGCATAGTTTTCTTTTTGGCTTTTAGTGACTTACAGTACCATATTTTTATATATATCGAAGTGTATATATGGCTAATTAACAAGTCCAGAGATGTCCCTGATCTCCTCCTCCCATGCATCTGTCTTTAACTTATTCTCCATGGCCTACACTATCTAATTGATGCCTTTGCAAGATCTAAAAAAGTGCTTTATATCAATATATTATATTATCATAGTTTATATATATACACATGTATTTATTAGATTATCACTATGTATAAATTATTAATACTCGATCGTTATTCTCTAAAGAGTGATCAGTAATATGAGATTAACAAATAAATAAATGCCTAACATTAATTATTATTTAAACAAAACCGTGCTTTGTCCATTTACTTTGATGTGCTTTAGAAGTGGTCCCGTTCATAATGCTTAGGTTCTTTCTTCAACTTCACACATCCCAACATAGGGCGTTGGGGATTTATATATGTGTTTTAATTTAACAGCAGCTTGCATCAATTATCCCCCAAAAGTTTTGGGAAATCAGATCCTTTTTACCCGTTTAATTTTTTTTATCTTTATTTGCAGCATTTAATATAATTATAGGGAAAAAAAAAAGCTTGGTGGTTGAGAATTGCCTTCTCATACTGTACATCTAAATTAAATAGGTCTAAGGGGGCACGAGAGAGAGAGAGAGAGAGAGAGAGAGAGAGAGAGAGAGAGAGAGAGATTTGAAAAAAAAGGGATAATTAATATAGATGACAGAGATTTGACTTGGGAACATAATTTGGTGAGTCATTAGTGGAGTTTTAGGTTCTTTTATTTCCACTGACCAAGATGATAAAGAAATGATTAGAGATCATAAGGGTGGCAGCCAGGAAACATAACAACTGAAAACGAACTATTTGTTGCTAAATGTGTTGTGGTTTTGTTGGAGACTGTATGTCACCCAGAACATGATCAAGGACAGATCTAGGCTCTGCTGTCTTGCTTTCTTGCTCTGCCTGCCCCCCTCCCCACACACCCAAATTCAAAAGAAAGAAAATAAAAATAAAAATAAAAATAAAAATAAAATGGGCAAGCAAAAGGGGGAAAACATTAATGGCTAAACATCTGGTCAACATGTTTGATTCCTTGTTTGTCTCTCTAGCATAGTAAATATTGTTATGCCCTTTGGTGTGTCCTATATATGTCAGAGAAGAGACATTAATGACTAAACACTTTTTGTTATTAATAATCATGATTAGTGGCCCTCTCCTCCTCTCATTGTCATTAATTATAGTCATGTTCATGCTGCATACTAACATGATTAACACAGATGGGCTCCACACTTATCGAGTTTTCATCATTCTGCTGTCTCTCCGTTTAATGTCGCATTGTTCCTTAATCTATGTTCCTCTTTTTAATACAAAGAAAATCTTGGTTGGTAGCCTTGTTCTGGGATTAGGTTTATCTACATCATATATATATATAATATATATATGAGAGAGAGCTCAAGGAGTACTTCATGTGGCTGTCAATGTTTTAGGATTATATATTTATCAGTAAGTTTGTCTACGCCAAAAATCTCGACTATCTTTTGTAACACGACTAGCTAGCTTAATTAAGACGTACACGCAATTGCTTATCAAATTTTCTTTCAAATTAGGGTACCCCTAATAAGTAATATCTATTGCAAAACAGTACTTAATTCAGCGTGCGACATGTGCATGCAGCAGTACTACCATTTTTTCTTTGGGTCTGAAATCAATCACCTTTCCAAAACTAAAATCTCTCCATTTTCAGCCGCATGCCCAGCTACATATTTACCTCGTTCAATGTTCATGAGTTGCTCAGCCAAAAAGACCCGGAATAGTGATTTGTTAACTAATGATTATTCTTGTCATGACATATATATATATATATATATATATATGAGAGTTTAATTTGATTCTTAGGAGTGGGGAAAAATGGAGATCATGTTAAACAGTAAAATTAATATTCATAACAAGAACATAAACAAACGTGTTCTTTTTCCTTGAATTAAACTAGGGTTTTCCCAATCCATTCTAGGGTTCCCAAGAACTACGAGTTTGGTTTTGGAAAGTTCAAGCCAAGCTGTAACATGTACAACACACACCCTAGCTGTGTCGACTCCTGTACATTGTTGAGGGAGAGTAATTAGTTAGGTCAAGAGGAATAATAGTACTCGTAGCTAGGAAGCTTGCAGTTACTGCAGCTTCGATACATGCATTGATTATTAAGCAGTCACTTTGGAAAAGACGTACAAATGGTTGGCTGATCTTAGGATATTTTTTTGCATAAATGGGCCAACCACATCAGATGCAATAAAAGCATACATGCGTTTTCCTCCTGATCATTGAAAGGAAGAAGAAAATTAAAAGGGGCAGAGCGGGAAATAAATAAGAGCCAGATAACGATTCCCTAGCTATCATCTGCATGCTTAATGCCAAGAAAACGTCCACTCTCTTTGTATATCATGCTATATATTTTTGTTTGTGGGTGTGCGTGTGCGTGTGCAAAATTATGTCCTCTCGTTCGATAATTTCTGGCTCCCAGCTTTGTCATTGCAGAGCCATGAGTGCGGTTACTGCATCATGTTGATCAGCTCACCATGCTGACAAAGCATGCAATGACCATCTAGTTGGTTTTTCGTTTGGTTCGATTATTCTCAGATGCTTTTTGAGTTTGAGCCACGGCCAAAAGTCTCTTGCTCAAGCTAATTTACTACTCACCTACCTACCTAGCTTCAAATTTCTCCAACAAACCACTAAGGGTGAATTAATGGCTACTTGGGTTTTCATCTGAATTCAGTGTTGAATTTGAATTCCAAAGATGAATTATGAATTCGATCTTAGATTATCACTATTAATCGTCTAAGAATTTATTGAATTCTTTAATAATATTGGGTCTAAGATATAATTTAAATTTAATTTGAGAAAGCGACAGCGACTTTCTACCGTCTAAATATGAAAACCATCTCTAGTTATCCCCTCTACTCTTTTTTGTTTATACAGAGAAAATATTTTGACAATTCTTGTCTCAACATCATCTCATAGCTTGTTCTCCTTTTGTAAGAAAAGGAATTTTGAAGATGGTATAAACTTTTTAATCAGGTATATCGCATTCACATCAATAAATGAGATAAATTATGAACTTTTCAATCAATAAAAAGTGACTCCCATAAATTATTTAGATTTGAATCTTATACTTAAAAGGAGATGCAGCATACCCTACAAGGAAACTCTTACCGCTTAAACTACTATCCCTAAGGATTATGTGTAAATTCTCCACCTCAAATGGTTTTTCGTTCCTATCTTTATAGTCGAATGCAAATGGACCTACAAGGGTCGAGTCATGGTACGTACTATCATTTCAGCAGCTGGCACCACTCTTCCATTAATAATGGAAGAGCTATTAATGGAAGAGCTCAAAATTAGACTATAAAGAGCAGAGAAATACCTTAATTAGCATCCAAACCTTATAAGATCGAGCATCATTATTGTTGGACATGCATTCAAACCTGAGATCCCAAGATTCAGCTATGTCTGGATGGTGAAAATGTTCTATCTCAATTAAGCTCAGCTCACCTCTTCTCGTTTTATTATTACAATTTTTCTAAATTTTTATATAAAATATAATAAACAATTCAATTTTTTTAAAACTCAAAATAATAATAATTTTAAAAATTAATATTAAAATAAAATCATATTTAACTTTCGTCTTAACTCATCTTAACTAAACTTACTATTCAAACTGCACTTTAAAAGAATATATCTATGTATATAGTATCATTTAATTCAAGCATTGGCTGAACCAATTTTATGCAATAATAATCATCTGATTTTAATGTGAAAAAGGAAACCTTTGATTTCAAAATATTTTCTATCTTTTTCTCAATAAATGTCTCGTCCCACGCCCCATGTGCATCAGTTCATCAAAAACCATAAAAAGTTTTTCTTTTCTTAAATTGCAATAATTCAAAGAAAAATTTTAAAAAGAGATGCGAAACATGTATAAAGTAATTATATAAAATAAATTTATAAATTAACTAAATATGATTTATTAAATATATTTTATAATAAAAATAATTTTACAATTTAACATACTATATTCTATAAATTTGATTTTACTTAATTCTTACGTGACTAAACTATTTATAATAAAAAAAATAATAAATATACATCATTTTTCACAATATATTATATAATAATGCTTTAAAATGAAAATTTTTTTTATAAAGAGTAGTGATAAGGTTACTACTCATTTTCTTCTTATAATGTATTAGGAACATTTTATTTTTTTATCATTTTCTTTTAAATATTTTTTTAATATTCTTAGCCATTAAAAAAAAGTTAAAAAAATATAATTTTATTAATAGTTATTTCTTTAACTATTAAGTAAAATAAAAATTAAAAAAATTAAATATAAAAAAATAATAAATAAGTAGTAGATGAGCAGTAATCTTATTATTATTATTATTTTTTATAAAACAAAATAAGTAGAATTTTTTTTTATAAAATATATATATTATGAAATATATTGCGTGAATATAATACTAAGGATGAGCCGCGTGAATCTAATTCTAAGGGTGAGCCGACGTGTACGAGCCGGCTGAAAGAGTGCGGTGGAATGAAGCCAAAGGCTCAAAGGTCGAGAAGGCCCCTATAGCTATACCCCACCTGTCCCGTCAAAAAGGGGACGACGAAATCTAGATGGAGAAATTGCATGGGTCCCACAAATCTATGAGGTGAGCTGTTGCTTTTTTGACATCTCTCACTTTTCCACTCTCTCTCTCTCTCTTCTCTCCGAGAAAGAAAGAAAGATCTGACAATTAATTTTAAAATAATAAATATTAATTAATCATTTAATAAATAAATACAAACGAGAAAGAAAGCAACAGAAAGTGGGCCGAGAAAAAATGTAAAAATAAAAAAAAAAAAAAAAAAAAAGATCGGAAAATGAAAGGGTAGCTAGCTGTTGATGATTCATTGCAGAAGTACTTAAAAGTGCGTCTGTGATATGGGTGGTGTGACATTATATTCCACCCACCCTCTATTTATTTCCCCCCCTCCCATCCCCTACTTATTTATTTATTTATTTTTAATTTTTGAATGTTTGTTTTGCCCCTCGTAATTTATGTGTATTAACATAATTTGCCATGGGTCGGTGATAATTCACTTGATGAATGGGGGGAATACAAATGGCCGACTTCATTGAAAAAGAGTGCCCAAATTTTGACCAATTTTCTCCACCCCCCACTCTCTCTGTCTTGTCAATTTTTGTACAGCTACGTTTCAAATATGACCTCAATATCTAATGCCAGCAATTTACAATAGGATCTTCTTTCCCAATTGATTTATCTGAAAATCTAATGCAAGAGACAGTTGCGTTTAAGAAACGAGATGGTTTTAATTATTTTATAAATAATAATAAAATAATAAATAATTATAATTAATAGTAAAGTATTCTTATAATATTTTAATATCTAAATCAACCGTAAATATTTATGAAATGATTGTAAATTCATAGAGCGCCTAATGTCAATTGGAGTTCGAATATTCATGTGAAAGAGAATAATGATTGTTTTAAGAATTTCTCGACTTTAGAAAATAACATTGGAGTTACAAATGCACCTATTCATGTACGTACAAACCCCCTTTTTTTAAATTTTTGGCTCCTAAGTATCATAAAGAAAGTTGGTATCTATGCCTGTGATCGAGCACGTGCAATCCCTATATCTATACATGTTGGAGTTAACTGTTAATCCGTGATTTATATAAAATGAAAGCCTGAACATACAAAAGGCAAATGGCTTTATATATATATAAGGTTGGTCGTGTTCATCACTGGGAATTAGAACAAATCATGAATCCCAAGAAGAATCATGTGAAACTGCATGCATGCATGCATCAAGCTGCTCATAAATTAAACTTCACATGAACTATTGGTCTTTTGTTTCTGCAACTCTGTAATTTGAAACAAGAATAATAGAGCAGGAAGTAAATAATTGAGAGACGACACAATAGACTGGATGAACAGATATATATATATATATATATATACACATATATATATATGCTAGGTCTTGATGTCACTTTAATATTAACTATGCACTGCATGATACAGAAAAAAGGCCATTAATTCGATGGACCTCACCCAGAATAATATCTTGCATCGAAATATTTATCACTTTAAAACTTAGATAGATCATTTGTAGCCAAAGAAAATATTAAAAAAAAAAAAGAAAAAGAAAAATATATGTAGATCCTATATATGTACAATTTAATCATCAATGATTGTAGTAAAGGACCCACTAGTTGTTGGGTTATGATCTACTTTGGAGGATTAATAAGTTGGCCAAGGACATCTTCCTTGAATTTGTAACATTGGCCCATAAATGTAACAGGTCATATGTTCAACTCATGGGACCCATTGATATTCCATTTCATTCTCAATCAATTTCTTGGTTTTTTGTTAATTTTTTTAGGGAAAAAAAAAAAAAAAAAAGAAAGGATGGAAGCTACATATTCTGGCCTGGCCTCGATCGAGTGGGTGATTTAGATCATGATTCAGTTTGGTCTACCCTCCGATGATCACATGGGTCGGTGGTTTTTTTGTTTTTCTTTTTTACCATTTTTATTTGGGTGTTATACATAATAATTTTGATAAGATTTTAAGACATCGAAGTACTATCGAGTAGATGGCTATTGGATGATAGGATTCTTCGTTTAAACCCTTGAATATTTGTTTTTTTTCATGTATATATCCAACAAAACCAACGGTAGTACTGTCAAAAAGATCGAACAGTTGATGGGTTATAAGTACTGGCGGTGATTAATATTCATTTCCATATCCATGTTTTAATCCTTAATGTCGGCACGAGATGATCAGAAGAACATAGTCATGAATAATGATATCTTCTATAAATTAATTATTACTTATTTTAGAATCCGTCATTTTCTTTCGGCCACGGTTTTTGTGGTCCATATATTAACTATACAAAGTTTTCATAAATTCGAGCCTGAATATAGTCAAAATATTCTCAGAGGATCGATCGATGTATGGTCACGTCCTTGTGGTTCTATTTAATATATATATATATATATATGTAAGCACCTAATGAGCTTTTGACCACCGGATTTATCAGCTAGAGAATTAATAACAATTATTAGTATATAAAATATATAATATTACTTGAGAATAAAAAATATATAATATTTCTCTCTTCTATTTTTTATTTCTTTTTATTATCTGAAATTTTTATTTGAATTGGAAAGAGATAAACACATATAATAAATTATTAACATGTAATACTATCCGAGCTGAAATATTAGAATATTCAATTATTCTATATTGAAGGATTAGATGCACCTCTTCTTCTAGCCTGTAATTATCATGTTTTAATTTAACCAATGCATCTTTGATGGAAAGAAATTCTGTTTTCATTGGAGATCAAATATTGCTAAACAATCTTCAATGATAGGGCTTGAAAGGGACGGTATTGTCTCATATATTAAATTATATATGTGTGTGTAGCTCCCACTTTTTAAGTACTTTTTTGTTTTCAGCTACAATTCCTAACCATCGGTTCCTAAATGATACTGATTTTGGTGCCCTCTCTCTCAATGCTTCTTTAATTATTATAAATTCCTTCTCAAAATTCAATCATCTTTCAAAGTGCATGGAAGTATCCCAGCTGTCTATTTTAATAATTAACACTATATATATATATATAATTATATCCTCAAGTCCGTGTATATATACTAAAATTCTTACATGATATAATTTAATTTAAAAGATAAGTTTTAAAATTTAAATCTTATAATTTAAATGTTATTGTTTAAGTTATGTAGATGATGTGCTCTATACAGTAATTTAATAATATATTCTATCTATTTAACCTTTGTAATGTAATTGATGGGTTCACGATCATTTCAGAAGAATCATAAGCTATCTTAGATCCTCTGAAATATTCCTACCCAACAACTGGTTGTCACTAAAGAAAGATTTGATTACGGTTCCAAGAATTTTGGCCAATTTGGCTTTTCAAAAAAGAAAAAGGATCATGCTCATTTTTTTGACTCGTTAGAATCCTAGATTTGGGTGTTATTGAGGTTTGGGTGCTTAATTGATTGGATTCCTAAGATTTGATCTTTGATTTTCTTTTTTATATAAAAAATGATAAATTAAACTATAGAAGATAACCATCTTTTATTGCATGCAATACTTGTCACACGTTCTTGTTTAAAATACATAATGAAATATTCGGATGCATAAAATTCCTTATAATTTTTTTATAATAGATCGCTTAGACTGCATCGACAATGATTAATTGTTATCCCATGTACGATTTTGCAACCATATATGTCTATTTCTTTCGTACTCTAAATTCTAAAGCGACGAGCTTCGACGTAATGAACATGCTAGTTATATCTCATCCGATTCGATCGGGACAGGTTTAGAAACCAGGCCGTGAAAGGTTTTTCCATAGTTACCATAATTGCAGAAGACATGATTTATAAGCTTTGGATCATAACCCAAAAACAGGTGGATGATGATGATGGGTGGATCATGATGTTAATATTTTCGAGTGTGACTTGAAAATGATAAGAGACTAGCTAGTAATTTACATCTCTAGAACAATATCCTGACCTTATTTTCTGATGGATCTATCTACCACGAAAATTAAGAAAATATCCATATGCACACATGTGATCGTGCTATGCCATTGCCAACTTTCAGAAATAATACAGCTGGATCTGCTGAGTCGTACTTTCTTCTTTCTTTGGACATGGATGTTTCAACTCCTAACGTGATCATATCCGTTCACATGCTAATTATGCATTTGATGATGAGTACTGCTCGTTGAAATTCCATGGCAGTTGCCATAGAAATATGGCTAGCTGTTAACTTTTGACAAGGTGACTCCTATTCATTTCTCCACTGCTATAATTGATTATAGAAATATGGACATATCATTCCATTGGAATTAAATGCACTCATTTCAAAAGAGATAGATACACACGACACTTATATTATTTAATTGATATAGCGGATTTTAATAATAAATATGTCACATTTTATATAATAAGATAAAAATATAATAATTATATTATTTTTAATTTAATAATAATTTATAAAATATTTAGATGTGGATTATAAAAGAGATGCCCTCGTTGAGTTTTTCTATTTTATCGGGACCATATCGTAGCAGTCAAAGTTTAACATTAGCATTAGTCGAAGGTACAGAATTGAGGAAGAAAGCGACATATTATCCACTTAATTAAGTTATAGTTATTGAAGTTGGTTAAAATTACAGCTGCTGCCACACAGGCTTCTTGTATTAGACATTTAGACGCGTGGGGAAATTAATTGCGTGTGCCGTTTCTCCACCGTACGAGTGATAGCGACCAATTAAAAATTAAAAAAAGCAAGTAGAGGTCACGTCACGTCCCATCGAGACCTTCTGGGACCCATCATTTTCCTCTACCGACGGTCCAGATTCGTCTTTTTGCTTCATTTCCTCTTACCCTCCGTAGGATCATCCCCTTCCTCAAATTCCCACTTTAGACTTTCGTGATTCACGTTTTCAGCGTCCTCTCTCTTGCTGTCTGGCCAATTTGAGAAATAATACATTATATTTACAATATGTATTATAAAATAAGAATATTTTTTATAACATAATGTTATTTTTATAGAATATTTTATAAAAATATTTTTATTATATAAAATATTGTGGAAACTGTCGTATTTATTATTTTTCGTCAATTTTACATTCTTAGGATTTAGCTTTTCTTTTTATTTTTGAAATTTCTTTATTTTATTATATTATTTATTTTTATTTTTGAGTGAGTGATCACAAAGGGAGAAAATATTCCGTTCGTGGTGGTTGACGATGTGTGGTTTAATGCAAGACTAGTCAATGAAAGACTGCCATTGAAGATTACACTGAAGATTATATATATTTTCTTTCTCATTTCATTTCATTAATTATTTTTTTCCTAAACAAACAAATAAATTTTATTAAAAAAATAAAAAAAAAATATATATATATATAAAGGAGGGGTGAGGTTTCTCAACAAATACCTCAAAACAATAATAACAGTGTAAAAAAGTAAATAAAAATATAAAAAAATAAATTTTAACAATTAATTTTTTGATCTTTATCCAAATCCTATAAAAAAGACACCGTCTTAAAAGGAAAAAAATACTACCTTAAAAGTGTATACACAGTACATAAATAAAAATGAGAACGAGAGAAGGATGAAAGTCACAACTCCAACCTCCTCTTCAGCAATGATTATCATTAAAATAGAATTTTCTAGATAGAAAGAGAAAGAGTTCCCTCTCTAAAGGAAGCACCCAAGTACTAATGTTCATTGATTAATCTTACTTCAAAATATATCGGATCACATATTTCCTTATTTAAAAAATATATATATAATTTTCCCGGCCATCTTTCTAGCATTTTTATATAGTCATAAAGTGTATTGGTATTGTATAATTATTTTTTTAAAAAAAGATCTATTATTAAAAAATTAATTTATTTTTATATAAATCTTATATTTATTTATTTATTTTAAAATAATTATACGATATTTATGCGACTGATAACTACCATTATCATTTTTCATATACCAAATCTCACACATGATCATGAGGTTGCGTACGGGAACACATTTATTTTCCTTTTTATTTTTAATCTTTGTAGAAAGGTTTGAAAAGACTTCCTCATCTAACCAATTTACATAAAAAAAATATTAAAAAAGTCATTATCATTTATTAATTTGCTCATGAAAATATTTTACCTTAAGCTGTACGTCTAAAGTTATTTGAGAATTTTAATTTGTTTTGATACCAAAAATAAAAGAGACATACGATTAAAAAAAATCTCAACAATAATTTATTATAACTTGTTACATCGACATGTGTGATTAAAAAAAATAAAAATTAAGATAAAAAAAAAAATAACATTTCTGGAAACATTGATTGAACTTGGCTTGCGTTTATGCCATCTTTTAAACGTACGTTCTCCGCAGCCATATATGGATCTGCATAAACGTGTTGAAGATACATATATTGCTCGCGTAACAATAGGCGATGTTCTTTTCCAAAATACAATGATAATGAAGTGAGAAAAAGATGTGTTTCTGAAGGAAAAGGCCGAGAGAAAAGTACTCAGGCACTGCCAACTCTTTACATCTTCATACATATATGATTGCTGCGATAATGCCCATGAATTTCTTGACTTAACACATGAAGTGGCCGTCACTACTGATCAATTAACCATTTTCACATCAATTTATAGTCTTAAAGTGAGTAAATTTTACGTATTTTTTTTATTTTATAAAAATGAAATCAATTATTAAAAAATAATTTTTTGAACATGTCGATCTCATAATTATATATTTTTTTAAATAGAATACACGAAATTTGTACATCTTAAAATTTCAAATATCCTGCTTGCATGAGATCCGGTTTAGAGTATATATTTTTTTTGGGTACAATTGAAATGAGTCACCTTCCAACACAACTTTATGAGCACGTTTAACAAGCAGAAGTTCCTCTTGCTCATTATTTCAGAAATGATTCATGGTTAAGATATATATAAATATAATGTGCTGCTGATCAAACGTCTAATTAAAATTGATTGTGACTTTGTTTTGTAGGGTACGGTACAAGGAGAAGTCTTGCACACAAAATTAACAGATTGATCAAGTCATGTTGGGGAATAAGAGAATAGAGGTCATGGGATAAGGATGCTATGCATCAAATCATTTGCAAAATGACTGTAAAGGCATTATGGGATAAGCACATAATCGCCTGCTTGGCTTGTCATATCACGATACAACTTGGAAGAAAAGTAGAAAATAAGATATATGGTTGAATAAATAAAATAAATTAGGGTGAAAGAAAAAAATTTCCCACCATAATTTCAAAGAATAGTAGTTTGTGGGAAACATCGAAAATATTTTCTTTTATTTTTTTAGGAATTTAATTTGTTTTACATATATTATCAGTTGTTCGATCTAATGGTTGAACGTGAAGGATGCCTGCCCACTAATTAGATTGCAAATTGGGTTCTAAGCAGAAATTCTTTTGAAAATGTTGGGTGTGATCATAGGCGGGTGAGGTATGATATTGATCAAGATGCAGATCATCATGAAAGACTTAAGTATGTCTAGAATAATACGGATATATTGATTTAGAAAAATGATATTTATAGTTGTAGAATGTGCAAGTACTATATAATCATTTTGAAAAAAGTGAATAAATATGAAATTTACGTAAAAAAAATTTAATTTTTTAATGATAGACTTTACTTTTTTCCAAAATACTTATATGACATTTACGCACTCTATGAATGTAAATAGCATTACTCGAGAGAGTTGAGATAGGACGAGTCTTTATCTGTTGTTCCCTCCGTAAATGCTTCGCTCCTACCTTTGCCTATAACTATATATGCTTCTATTCCCCTCATTGGTCGATCGACGAGTCCAGTAGCATCTGAAGCAGTATATGTAACAGAAAGGCATGCCACTGCCCGTTAGACCTGGTGCTCGTTAGAAAGGCTATGAACCTTACGCAAAAAACGAAGAAGGAACTTACTATACCTTACCTCCTTGTACTATGGTACTTGTAATCTACTAATGTAGGTTGACATTGATGATCTTGGTTATATGGTACTTGTACATTCGACACGGTATGTGATACGTACCATAAACTCATGGATATATAACAATATATCTCCTATGGTTTACAAGTCCTTCGTCCCTCACAACACAAACATTCAAGTGTCAAATATATTAATTATTTTTTATAATCAAAGTTTTTATTAAAGTGAATCATAGGTACAAGAGGAGGCTAGCTAGGGAGTAGTGTCCCAAACAAAAGACCCATTACAATGTTTGTAGTATTGAAAAGAAAAACAACGATATAAAGGAAACGGTAGATCAATGGCTTGGCCCTATATTCCTTAGACCAGAAGTACTCAAGGAAGGAACCATTGAATTAAAGAGGTCACGATTTGTTGTAGTCCAATGAGTGGATTGAAATGTTATAGTTAGAGGCTACAACACCAATAAAAATGTACTATAAATAACCATTTTGACGCTGTTACATATTGTTAGAGATATTCATTTCCACTAACTACATGTCCTTATTCTTGCAGAGCACGCGAGAACATAAAGTATATTCAGGAAGAATTTGAATTTCGAAGATCTGCGACAAGACATTAACCCATTGGTGTCGAGCATGTAGGTGTTGGAGGTACATTATATATATTTTGTGGTAGCGACTTCAGTGGTTAGGCAACGCTTGAACCACATGCTGGCCGGCTTGATGATCATAGCAACTTGATCTAGTGCATGCATGTCTTCTTAAAGATTAACGGCTGGAGATCAGCTTATTAAAGTTGTCCGCGTGGATCTCGAGTGGCCAAAAAACACAATGTTCATGTGTTTAGTTGTTGAATTAAATTCAAATCATTTATACTCATTTCAAACTAATTATTGATAGGATCTACTACTTTTTCAATTTTCTATAAAAAAAATTAAACTTATCTCAGCATACTTAATATATTTTAACCTAAAAAGTTAAAACTCATTTCAATGGAATCCACAAAATACTCACAACTTAAGTCAATATCCAAATGTAGCCTAAATCAAGACATTTTTAACTTAGGTGACATTAAAAAAAAAAAAAGGAGAAAAACCGTGAATTTGTAGACAAAGAAGAGAGAGGGAAGAATGAGAGGGGTGAGGAGATGAATACTAGAGATCAGTCTAAGCATCTCTCCCCAATAATGGAAGTTGTTTTTAGTCAAGAGGAGAGAAAAATATTTTAGTGATGAGAGAAGTCCTTCCAAGTATATTTAGATATTAGAAGAGCTAGTAACTATATTTAGATATTAGAAGAGCTAGTAACGCTAGTACTTAATTCACAATATTGACTAAGAATATGGTTTATTTGACACCATTCCTCTCTAATGTTCATGAACAACTGGAATCGAGACTCGAGAGGGCTGTTCTTTTTACCTCTGCATGGATAGAACAAAATGTTCATGATAACCTATCATGTATGGGTAGGAAACGGACAGAAAGGAGAAGAAATTCATGAGGAAAAAAACCAGTTTGAGGTTCCACTTTTTGACAAGTGTGGTTATAAAGAATATCTTTGTACGTGTGAGACCACCTCACCTATCGAAGACCCAAAAAGAAATTACCTTTGTGCATTATAGCTACACCTTTCTTCATAGGTCATCAAGGAAACCCTAGGGATCCACTTCAACGTAACCGAGTCAGTGAATTGAGGGAGAAAAAAAGAAAAGAAATTGCTATTATGGTCAAAGGAAGAAACAAGTTTCATTACAAGCCTAACTTTGGTCTTTTAAGTCTGTTTAGGAATTAAACTATTTTCAAATTATTTTATTATTATTTATTTATATACAGTTCAATACTATTCACTTTTATTTTTTTACTATCTATTAGTTATTTGGCTACTATTTATAGATAATCTGATATATCCTTAACATACAAACAAAACTTTAGTATTAAAAAAAATGCCTCTTTTTAAGTATAAATTAAATTGAAATATTATGGTCCCATTAAACCAATCTTAATTCCTCGAATGTTCAATTGAGATGGACTCTTCAAAAAAAAAAAAAAAATTGAGATGGACACAAAAACCTAGAAGTCTGTAATAGCTAGGGGTATCCAAAACAGTGCACACATGGAATGGGTGGACCAAATGAAAGATCATGGATGGAAAATTCTATCATCTATCATTATTCAATAAAAATATCTACCTCATCCTGCATGCACCTTATGTTCATTAACCCTTTTGCATGTTCTTCTCCATTGTTCCTCAAAGTTGGTTCCTCAGCCATCTCTGTCAAATTTATGGCCGAATCATATCAAGAAGAATAGGAAAGGGCTAAAGTCAAAAAGACTAAATATGTAAGAGGAAGTGCTGAACCGGGCATTACCTTTTCCATTCTTGCAATGGAACCTCCCCATCCCTACATCTTTCCCATGTGAAGAATCATTGAAACCATATTTCCTTTTTTTTTTTTTTTTTAATACTTATTCTTGAGTTTAAATTTTGAATCACAACATTTTTTTTCCCCTTTTTCTGAGCACAACATGATAATGGGTGCCCACCTCTCCTACTTTCTCTATCTTTCTTAGCAAAGAAGCATTTATTTGATAAACACATATCTATTTATCACTTTTATGAAACTATCTACTTCCATTGGTAAATAACGAATAGACCAATCTTATCTTTCATGCCAGATTTTTTTCATTCTCGATCATATTGTTAAGAGAATATAAACTATCGAGGATGCGCAGTTTAACTATTTTTCTAAAAAATAAGAAAATTATTCAGTTGTAACTAGTTATTTTATGTCAAAATAAGTATTTTAATTGTAAATAATTATTTTTATTGTTTATAATTTATTATAAATAATTATTTTTCTTATAGTAAAAGTGAAATGCATAGAATTTTAATTACTTGGGACTTTAAAGACAACATGCAGTGAATTTTTTTGACACTATTGTAAGTTGGACTCACGGAGTTGGCCCATCTTTATATGGTCGAGTACCAACTTGCAATTTGCAACAGCAGCCATCAGCGTACTGTGCAGACAGTGCTAGCTAATCATTTCATGCACGTTAAATTCAAAAGGAAATTACATATACTTTTCCTTTTCAAAGGAGAGAGAGAGATAATGCAGTTCTCTCTAAGATATATATGAAGGTCTCAAAAGAAAATAAATTATATTAAAAAAAAGAGTTTTTTTTTTTTTAAGATGGTAGGTATGGTAAAATTGTTCAACTGGGAGCCTTGTTTTATTATCTTTCCTAAGTGGTCTGAAACTCTGAGATGAGAACGAAAAGTCGCTAAACAAAAGAAAAGCAGAAAATGCAAAACCTTCCTCCTCTGTCTATAAAAATAAAATAAAATCTGACAGACACACACTCTCTCTCTCTCATGAGTCTATGCTTTTCCTTTTTCCTGGTATAAAAAAGACACCGAAAAATAATGGCGGTTGTATGTTGATTGATTGGAGGATCAGAGAGAGAAAGGAAGTGGTAAAGCAATAGTGATAGCATAGCCACCACGCAGTAGTAGTAGTAGTAGTAGTAGAGGACTGGTAGTACTACCACGACCACCACTACCACAAGAATCAGCAGTCGTCCATTTCCATTAGTAGGAACACCGAGTCGGATTGGCTCAAATTCTGAAGCCAGGGCACCCGAGGAAAAAAAAAAAAAAAAATTGCTCTGGAAGACATGGGTAACGATGTTTTGAACAGTGATGAGTTTCTTATCGAGTAACTTTAGTCTGCTCTAGAAAATGCTTGCCCTGGCTGTTCGCGTGTAACTCTCTTCTGGGTTGGTTCTGTATGGGGATCTGGTTTTGTCTGGGGTTCACACCGAAGCCAGCTTTGGGGCATTGAGGCTGAGATCTGGTCTCTCTGTGGCGTACTTGGCTGTTTTAGTTTGTGGGCTGTCTTGGTTTTGTGCCAAAAATAAAATCGGTTATCTAGTATTGGGTTGATTGGGTGCTGGAACCAGTCCACTCTCGAGCTTTAAACCAAGTTTATGCGTAAGAGGTTGAACGAGTGACCTGAGGTTGGAGCTGAATGTTGAGGTTTATTTGCTGAAGATTGTAGCATGAAGTCGTGGATTGGTAGTAGGATTCTTTGGGGGTTGTGGGTCAGGACTGTAAGGAGCGGATGAGGCTGAAGTCGATTGTGCTTTGCAGTGGAACCGGCTTCGGTTGAAGATTCAGGAGGGGGTTTAGTATAGGCTTGGCTTTGCATAAAGGTTCATACTCTATAATCTTGTTCTCAGCTTTGTCCTCTTCAATGGGTTTTGGGTTTTGAATGGTAGGGAAAGGTAAAGATATGGTATTGTGCAGTATAGGGAAAGCAGTTGAAAGGATTATTCAGCAGTCTCGGAGTCGGAGTTTTTCTGCTGGTAATTTGGTGCTTAATAGTTTTGGTTAAGGGTGGGTTGGATAGTTAGTTGTGAGCTCAAGTTTGACGTTTAAAGTACTTTTGGATCATCCCCAGAAATGAGGCTCTCTTCAGCTGGTCTTAGTCCTCAAACACAGGAAGGTATGCTAAATGTTTTCTTGCGGATTTGCAACTTCCTTTTATTTTGAGTCTCTCACTCGATTTCTTTCTTACCAATTTTCTAGGAAAGTTCATTTTTTTTTTAGGGTTTAGACTTGAGTCCTGGGGGGTTCAGTGGTTTACTTATACAAGTTGGGATGTCCATGGGGGTTCAGTGGCTTCCTGTAAAGAGTAGCAAGAGGATAGGAATTAAAGATGTTAAAAATTCAAGACAGCGGATTATTCCGTTTAAATTAAGCTTTTGTTTCTTACTCCTTTTTCTTTTTGCTTCTTGGACCCCAGAATTGCTTGAAACTTAGCATTGACTGGTGTAGTTTCTTTCCACTCCTCCCTATTCTGAACAACAAAAGGTTAATTTGGCTGCATCTACCTAAATTGTTGTCTGCTTCCCGCTCTTTGTAATTTGCCTGTGTTGTAGCCGGAATCTGGTAACTTAATTTGGTTCTGGAACCTATCGTTTGACATGAGCTCAACGAAGCCATGCTAATGGAATATTCTTTTAATAGTAATGGATTATTCTCCTTAATTGGTGGGTATAGTATCCAGATTTACAATTACATGTATTCTTCTTGAAACTTGTTCCACTGAAATTATTTTGCAGGGGAGAAGAGAGTTCTAAATTCTGAACTCTGGCATGCTTGTGCGGGTCCTCTCGTTTCGCTACCGGCTGCTGGAAGCCGTGTTGTCTATTTCCCCCAGGGTCATAGTGAGCAGGTTGGTATGTGTGAGCATAGATTTAGTTACTGCAGTAATGGATTTTGGAGCTGATCCTCTTAAATGGGTGCGCGAGTTATGCTTGAAATCCTTGAGATTGAAGATTTCCTGTTTCTTCCCGCCTCACCTCTCCCCTTGTTTCTTTTGGTTGGAGTTAATCATTTCTTCCCGCCTCACCTCTCCCCTTGTTTCTTTTGGTTGGAGTTAATCATTTTGAGCATCAAAATATAAGCACACAGTTGACTAGTTTGATAATATGCTAAGATGGGAAATGAAACGTGTAGCAATTGATGCAAGGCTATGTCTTAAGTTGATTCACCCCATATATATAGTGTGCAAGTATAATTATTATTTTTTACATATAGGTAATATGGTTCTTTTATTAAAAAGCACAAAAGATGTAACCTAATTACACAGAAAATATACAAGAGTGATCCATATCTAGAAGAAGAAACATATACAAGAAAATCATGTGAATTTATTCATTAAAGTCTAATTGCACATGTATAAATTAAATGAGCTACAGTCAATTTCAACCCTATATTGTCTTTTCCTTGTTATTTGTTTGTAATTGGTAATTGTGTCTGTTCATTTTTGTGTGACCGTAGGTAAAAATTGTTTCGTGTTAATTGTTAAAGATAGACATGCTACTTATTTCTTTTAAAAGCCAGAATCTTTATTATGAGGTTGAAATCTGTACATGCAACGTTTCTTATACCAGAAGTATCTCAATGCTACAATGTAGGTTGCTGCATCAACCAACAGGGAAGTTGATGCCCATATTCCTAACTACCCAAGTTTGCCTCCACAACTTATCTGTCAACTTCACAATGTGACCATGCATGTGAGTGTTTTTTAGTTTTATTGGTTCTGGTTTTCCTTACGAATCCTGTAGACCTGTGCCTAATGGCTCTAAATTTGTGTGACTTCAGGCAGATATTGAGACAGATGAAGTATATGCACAGATGACCTTGCAACCACTGAATCCGGTATGCTGTTGTGTATTGATTGGTGTTTGGATTTGTTCCTTATTGACTGGTTCACATTTTGATAATGATCTTAATCTGCAGCAAGAGCAAAAGGATGCCTACCTCCCAGCAGATTTGGGCACCCCCAGCAAGCAGCCAACAAATTATTTTTGTAAAACCTTGACAGCCAGTGACACAAGCACTCATGGAGGTTTCTCTGTTCCTCGCCGAGCAGCTGAAAAAGTGTTCCCTCCACTGGTAAAGCTTTTGAACTGTGGAGTATAATCATCATATTTTTACTATTCTGTGGTTCACCATCTCTTATTTTATTTCTAACATGGTAATTCTGACCTTCAGGACTTCTCCCAGCAGCCTCCAGCTCAAGAGTTAATTGCAAGGGATTTGCATGATAATGAATGGAAATTTAGACATATATTTCGTGGTATGTTTTTTCAGAAGACCATTTTTTTTATTATTATTATTATTATTATTATTATTATTATTATTATTATTATTATTATTGTGTTTTTTGGTTTTCAAGTTTTTGTAATCCTGCTCATAATATAAAAGAGAAGCAATCAGCTGATGGTGAGAATTAAGCTTAAATCCTTAGTAATTAGTATAAGCTACCTGTCTAGACTTTTGTAGTCTGCTTTTTGAGCTAATTTCAGTCTTTATAAGGCTGTTTATGATGTGTCATGGAAGTTTGTTGTACTTTCCACTAAATTAAGAAATTAGATTGATTTGCAAGTTACAATAAACACTCTTACAAGTTATTTTCCTTCATGCAGGCCAGCCGAAAAGGCACCTCCTTACAACAGGATGGAGTGTATTTGTAAGTGCTAAAAGACTTGTTGCTGGCGACTCTGTGCTTTTTATCTGGTAGGCAGTTTGCTAATCCTCCAGTATTGACTTTTTCTCTGTTGAACTTACTCATGTTCTATGTGGATTGGGACAAAGTAGTTGTTTCACTTTCTTTCCTAAATGTTTTCTGTGCTTTCTGTAATAATTGTTTGTTATGTGACCTGAAAAATTTATCTGGGTGATCCAAGCTATGTAACTTATTCATTGCCCTTGACAGTCATAAATATATGGCAATAGGTGCAGAGGAACACCCAATATATGATATGTTGAGCTAAAACTACCTTTGATAGACTTGGGGGCTGGGGTTCAGGTTGGGGTTTGGCTTGGGTATTAGTTCTATGGGAAACAAGACGTTGAGGTTCAGTGTACTTTTTGGGGCATTTTGGGTTGTTTTTCATGGGCTTTTTTGGGATTAATAGGTCTTTAATATGGGATAAGTGTTTTCTTGTATACATTCAGTGTACTTGGTTACTCCTTTTGATATATATAATATTTTTACTTAAAAAAAAAAAGAAAAAAATTCCTGCCCCTGCATCCTGGACTTTCATGTCGTGGAGGCATAGAGATTGCATTTTTCTTTTGGTTTTTCTTCATCCCGACCCCTGAAATTTTTTAAATTTACAACTAAGGTCTGATCGATGTCTTTCCCTTCATCAGGAATGAAAAGAATCAATTACTTCTTGGCATCCGGCGAGCTAATCGACCACAAACTGTGATGCCTTCATCAGTTCTATCCAGTGATAGCATGCACTTAGGCCTTCTTGCTGCTGCCGCTCATGCAGCTGCAACAAACAGCCGTTTCACGATATTCTATAACCCAAGGTAGGATTAATCGTCAGTGTTTTGGAAGATTTTGATTAACGGTTTCCATTAAATTCACATTTAACTGTAATTCAGGGCTAGTCCATCAGAATTCGTCATACCACTGGCCAAGTACGTTAAAGCAGTCTATCATACTCGTGTTTCAGTCGGCATGCGCTTTCGGATGCTGTTTGAAACAGAAGAATCAAGTGTCCGTCGGTAGGTCTCAGACTCTAGTTAGTCACTATGTTTGTGCCTTTTTCCTAGACTAAAATTGTATTAAATATCTCAGTTTAGAGACCCAACTGCGATATGTTATTTCATAGAATATTACAGAGTAAAATTAATGGTAACTTTGTGGTACATTCAAGAATGTCAGGAGTGTGCTTTTAGAAACGCTCTTTGATAAACTATGATTTGGTTTGATATGGAGTTCATAGTAACACTTTGGATTGAGCTCCCATTTAATGCCTTCGTGATCCACATATTGTTGTCTACTTAGTTTTATTGTTCTTTTTTTATCTGATAAATATCTTTAGAAGACTATAAATGTGAAAATATAGACTAACCGTCGCACATTATTATCCAGTTACATGGGTACAATAACCGGCATAAGTGACTTGGATCCTGTTAGGTGGTCGAATTCACATTGGCGCTCTGTCAAGGTTTGTTGAGAACAACTATTTTTATTGTATGAATTAGTGAAAAGTTTCCTTCAGATTGTTAGATCCAATTGAGATTGTCTCTGACCTAATAATTGCAGGTTGGCTGGGATGAATCCACAGCAGGGGAGAGACAGCCAAGGGTGTCCCTATGGGAGATTGAACCATTGACAACGTTCCCCATGTATCCATCTCCATTCCCTCTCAGGCTTAAGCGACCTTGGCAACCAGGATTTCCATCTTTTGGTACGGTGGTAGTCATACATATATGCTGACACCTATGAGAGTTTCAAGTTCCGCTTTCATCCCTCCCTCCCTCCTGGACGGTCGTTCCCTTTGACCGTCACAGTTTAAGTTGCAAGTTTCAACTCATTTATTAATTTTATTGTGTTATTCTCCCAGGCATTAAGGAGGATGATCTAGGAATTAATTCTCCTCTTATGTGGCTACGAGGAGATAATGGAGATCGTGGAATCCAACCTTTGAACTTTCAGGGAATTGGGGTCACACCATGGATTCAACCAAGGCTTGATGCTTCCATGCTTGGTTTGCATACTGATATGTATCAAGCTATGGCTGCTGCTGCACTTCAGGAGATGAGAGCTGTAGATCCTTCTAAACAATCACATACATCCCTTCTGCAATTCCAGCAACCGCAGAATCTCCAAAGTAGGTCTTCTGCTTTGATGCAGCCCCAGATGGTGCAGCAGTCTCAATCTCAGCAGGCCTTTCAGCAAGGTGTTCAAGAAAACCAGCATCAGCATCAATCTCACTCTCAGGGTCAAACTCAATCACAGCTTCTCCAGCAACAGTTGCATCAGCATTCATTCAATTGTCAGCAGCAACAGCAGCAGCAACAACAACAACAACAACAGCAGCAGCAACTACTTGGCCATCAACAGATTTCGAGTACTGTCTCTACGATATCACAGTTTGCTTCATCCTCTCAATCTCAGTCACCATCCTTGCAAGCAATCTCTTCACTATGCCAACAGCAGAGTTTTTCTGATTCGAATGGGAATCCTGTGACCAGCCCTATTGTTTCTCCTATACACAGTCTTTTGGGTTCATATCCCCAGGATGAATCAACCCACCTTCTCAACCTTTCAAGAACTAACTCGTTGATTCCTTCTGCTGCTTGGTCATCAAAGCGAGCTGCAGTTGAACCTCTTATTTCTCCTGTAGCTTCTCAGTGTGCTTTGCCCCAAGTGGAGAAGTTGGGTCTGCCCCAGACTAATATCTCTCCAAATTCTATTTCATTGCCACCTTTTCCTGGTAGGGAGTGCTCCATTGACCAAGGAGGTACTGACCCTCAGAGCCATCTTCTATTTGGCGTTAATATAGAGCCATCATCTCTTCTAATGCAAAATGGGATGTCAGGTCTTAGGGGAGTTGGCAGCGAGAGTGACTCCACAACCATAACCTTTCCTTCTTCTAATTATATGAGTACTGCAGGCACCGATTTCTCACTTAATCCAGCAATGACACCTTCCAGTTGCATTGATGAATCTGGTTTCCTGCAGTCTCCAGAAAATGTGGGCCAAGTAAACCCACCAACAAGAGCCTTTGTTAAGGTGGGCTGATTTCTTTACATAATGAATTATATTTTTTTATTATATGCGTTCCATTATACACGCAATCTGTTATATCAGATTTATTATACACCATCTATTATATTATCTATGTGCAATTTGATCTGTCTCTGATTTGAATCATGTAAATATTGGCAGGTTTACAAGTCGGGGTCCTTTGGTAGATCACTTGATATCACCAAATTTAGTAGTTATCATGAGTTGCGCGGTGAGCTAGCTCGTATGTTTGGCCTTGAAGGCGAGTTGGAGGACCCTCAGAGATCAGGCTGGCAGCTTGTATTTGTCGACCGGGAGAATGATGTTCTTCTGCTCGGCGATGACCCCTGGCCGTGAGTTTCACACCCCTTTTATGTTGTTTGTTTCCTAAAATAAAAAGAATTCAATAAGCCTAGTAATACTTTTAAAGTTATCTGGGAACATAAGTTTGTGGATTTTAGGCAGTGGCTTGCATCTCAAAGCTTAAGACTCTAATTTACTCGGGTAGACATCTGATATTGGAAATTTTTGGCATGTTTCACAAGTAAATGGAATAGAAATGAATCAAAATACATACTAACGTGATCATAAGAAATGGTTTAAGATAATACTACAAGTGTGTGATGTTGTAAATGGTTGTCATTCTGTCAATAGAAATATTTGGAAAAGTTCTATCTCGACGTCACTCTCAATTAGTGGATCCTGATAAGTTTATGCGTTTTACTCCAGGGAATTTGTAAACAGTGTGTGGTGTATCAAGATCCTGTCACCCCAGGAAGTGCAGCAAATGGGCAGGCCAGACTCAGAGCTTCTGAACTCAGTACCAATTCAGAGGCTGTCTAATACCGGCTGCGATGACTATGCAAACCGGCAGGACTCAAGAAATTTGAGCTCTGGGATAACGTCTGTGGGGTCTCTCGAGTACTGAATTATTTAAACAGTGAAGAACCATCATTCTCTGCTTTTGTAGTATTAGCATTTCTTCCAACCTTGTGAGGTCGGGAAGCATGCTTACTTCTAGCATCATACTTATTAAGCTATACTGTAATTATATGAAATATTTTCATGTTATTCTAAGCTTTTGAAATACATACTATACATATATATTAGGAGATTAATGTTTGTCAGGATAAATACCCTTTTTCTTTTTATAATTTTGCAGTACATTAAATGCATGATGCTGCAGTTCAGAACATGATGTTGATATTGTTGGGTTTAACTTTGCCACTTTCTTATCTTTTCACAGTAACTTTTTGCACGTGGAGATAGATCCATAGATTCCAAAGCCAGGATGGGTCTCTGTAACCCATGTAGGCGTGGAAAACGACTCTTTTATGCTTCCATTAATATTGATACAGCCTTTGTTTTCAAGTTTGAACAAAAGATCTTAGAAGCCCCATCCTTGCTTCGGATTTATCCTCTAATAACTCTTATCGTTCTGCACCACTAAGTTTTGATATTGCATTTTTTTTAATAACATGAGGAATATGTGGATGTTATCCACAAGTACTCATGGTCAATATATTTATTTTTAAGTCCATTACTCATCGGAAATCCTGTAGAGACTCTTTTGAATCCGCACGATAGGCTTTTCTTACATGTTTTTCTCAAATCACTCCTTTTTCTGGTTCTATGTTGTTTTCTACACTTGCTATCTGGCTTATTGATTGATGCAGTAGGCGTGTAATAAAACACTAGATCAAAAGGATAGGCTTTAATATGCTATTAGCTTTTAGGATAAGACAAGAAGGTGTCTAAGAAAAAGATAATGGGTCTGTCTCGTGGATATATCATTCATTTAGATTGAAATTTTGTTTGGGAAAAAGTAAAGGGGTTTGACGATTTTAATTGGTGCTACAAGAATATGGTGAATGCTGCAAATAAGATTTCTTTTTAAAAGAAACTCTTCGATGACATGATTTCATAGATGATTTGACCTTTTCTATAGAACCATATGGGATTATGATTTGTAGAAGGCCCTTTTTTTCTCTTTTCTCTTTTTATAAAATTTACGGGAAGTTTAAATCACAATTATTTGTAGTCATAGCGCTTTCAGGGGCCAGTTGAATTATATTCGAGATTGGAGTATTATGCATCGTGGGATTAATATATGGGCCAGGATGATGTCGGCAGATTCGACAGGTGAGGCACCTGTCATTCTTTTCCATATGTCATCATCCTTTGATGATCTATATTTCAACTTTACATCCTTTTTTTTATTTTTTTTGTTTGCTCGTGAGGATAATTTTCAATCAATTTGGGGGAAGGGGAGAGGTGGGAAAGCTCAGTTGAGATCTCCTTTTAGATGTGGGACTGAATAGCTGGCCACTGCGTGTGAGGTGAAATTTGAAGGATTGGTTTGTGTTTTTTGATGCATGTTGTGGGGCTCAGACTGTGAGCAATGGACACTAACTTTTTGATGGATGGAATGGTGACAAGGTAGGGCACTATCAACAATTATAGTGCCAATAAAAGGGAAGGTTGCCATTCCAACAACCCCCCAAACCCCACTTTTTTATATTTCTGGTGGGAACGTTTTCTTGAACTTTCCTTTTGAATGGCACTTTTAAAATATCTAACTGAAAACCTGATCTTTTCAAGCAAGACATGACAAGAAACCATCTTTCTTGTTCATTATGTATGTATGAAAGGACTAAATTCACTCTGGATCTCAGATTCAATACTTGGTTTACTGTACAGCTTCAACTGTGCATTGGGAGTCTCGCTAGCATGATTCGAGTTGGGAGCATGGGGGTTTGAACTCTGAACTCAGTAAAACAACTTTCAAGTCTGGTTGAGCCTATCTAACTTGTTTAGCGCATAGTGATGGTTGTGGTATGCCTTGGGGGGAGTGGATTACATGGCTGGCGCATTGGGGTGCCATATATGAAACTTGTTTCAAGTTAGGGTGCCAAATATAATAACAATTCCAAGAAGAGTGCCTGCCTGCACATGCACACAGATACAGTAAATGTTTAGGAGCTGGGAAAGCTATGTGATGCATAGATAAATGCAAAGTGGACTGGGAATATAAAATTATAAAGAGGTTATGATGTACCTGAAGCAAGCATACATGTATACATTGTTTACTTCGAAAGTGTTTTGACTTGAATATCAGCATGCAATATCTGCCTGACTGTTTTGTGATTCAAGATGCTCCTGGATGATGTTATTTCCCTTCTTCCTTTTGATATTTCGGATATGTATGTTACTCGTGAGGTCTCCTTAAATTGTAAATGGATGCCATTTTAACCAAAAGGAAGAGGAGAAAAAAAAAAAAAAACGTAAAATTCCAACCCAGATGAACATAGCAAGAAACAAATGAGAGTATCATAATTACTTGTTCTTCTCACACCACCTTCTAAGATTTTGTTGTAGGCACGAATGGAATTGCAGATATAAGAACCATTTCAATAGTTTTAGGCCTTAATAAGCTGACATTCCATGCCTTAGACATTCTAAAAATGTCATCGCAAAAAGTGCTGAACTAGGTTGAGTCAAAGATACACAAACGGCTGCCATCCCCACAAGGGTGAGACAACTCCCAACATCTCGTCCTCAGTTATATCGAGGCTTCAATCTTTTTCTTTCAAATAGCATGATTATCAAGGCTATCATGCATTGTTCCCCTTCATCACAAATTATATATTGCGTTGCTACTGCAATTTTTTTCTTCTCCCTGAAGGTTGGTGGAGTGCCCAGTACTCTCAGTAGCATCTAACATTGATTTGAAGAACATTGCCTTTCACCCTGATCAGCATGACAAAAATCAAACGTAGCAGTCCATAGAGTTTGTAGATGCCAACCCTAATCACCAATTATAAAAGCAGTCTCTTGTTTTTTTGTTTTTCAAATATACTTGTTCATTTCAAGTATGAGTGTTCAACATGTACCGAAGCTTTAAGAGTTTAGAAGGGATGTACAATGTAAGGGTAGAAGACAGTTCTCATTCTCTGATGTTATACACTCATACCCAAAACTATCAAATCTCAGCATTCAATACTTCCCTGCAGAGTTGACTACATAATTTTGTATCGCTTTGCAAATTGCAATGCTAGAGATCTTATGCTATACGTAAAATCTGGTCAGCTTTCTTGGGGGTAAAAAAACAGAAAAGGAAAGGAACTCAGATGAAACAACTGGAAAATGAACGTGTCTGTGAAAAGTTTTTCAAGAGGATGAATACAAATATTGTGAAAAGACTTGGATGAGAGGATGGGGGAAACTTCTTGTGGCTAAATGGTTGAACCTTATACTAACTAACCGCAACTTGTGTATATCATTACTATCACATGCATTTTCAATCATTATATGTAGTCTTCATTATCATCCTTAAAATCATTAGGAATATATATGACATGTAAAACCAGAGGTGGCACCATTTTCTTCGTCTGACACCTACCTTCAAATATGAAAAATGTAAAAAAAAAAATGAAGAAGAAAAACTTAGATCGTCCTTCAAAAAAGGATGTTAAATTATATATACACATTTACATATATAACTTTTGTAGGTTATTTCAAATAAACAACTATATTTCTATTTACATTCATCTTCTCTTTATCATTATTTCCATTTGATTCCAGTTACCTCGTCTTGCTTTCATTTCCAAATTTTATTTACCTGCACTATCACTCTAGTTATCACTTTACTACTTTCCTACTCTAATTCCGCTTTCTTTGGTATCAGAGCCATTTTTGGCTTCTGGTAGGTGTGTTATATCTGTTCATCCAGTCTATTGTGTCATCTCTCAATTCTTTGCTTCGTGCTTTATTAATCTTGTTCAATTCTTGTTTCTGTTGGCGCCACCCCAGTTGAAAGAATTCCAAGAACCGTGCCTGTAAGGCTCGTTTTGCTAGGAGTGTTTAGGGCTTGAGTGGGTAGATGGTTGATATATATTCAATCATGTGATAAACAATCATAAAGGATGGAAGGCCTGGCACCACTTACCACGATAATATCACCAGCTGAACTGTGAATGGCATTTCTAAATTCTAGTGTCTATCCATTTGCATCTTACATAAAGAAAATTCAGGCCGAGAATGAATAGCAAAAAAGAGAGAGATGAATGAATGGCATAAAAACTGAAACCAAGAAGAAAATAATTCTATCGGTTTTGCTGCAATTCAGAATATCTGGGAACTAAGAAGGTCCTAATTTGGCCATATAACTTTCGCTATTTAAGGATGGAATTGCAAATAATGAAAATTCAAACCAGGTTTTAGAAAGAAATCTCATCACTGAAGGTTTTTATGCTAGTGATTCGATTAATACGTAAGTAATTTAAAATCAGGGATGTTTTGCAGTTGTTCTCGATTTAAGCATACGTTGCAGGAAGTCCTGGCGAAAATGCATGCAAGAACATGTATGTTCTAACCATAGGCTTCTCCAAAAACACATTACTTGAGATGTTACTACTGGGTACGAGAGTAACTGGCTTTGTCTTTGTCTACTTCCGTATAGTTAAAGCGAGGCTATATTAACAATTGTCATATGCCCATTGGACAAGAATCCTCTCCATTTGCATCTAAATGATGAGACCATCCAATCCATGGTCAATCTTTAAATCCAAGGTTTTCATAGTGCCATGTCATGTGCATCTTATCACTTCAAATTCCTAAATACTAATCATAGTGCAATGCTTTGTCCCTAGAAATTTATGAAAAATCAAATCTTCACTGCATTAGAAAGCACATGGGAAGAATCCTCATCCATGTTTATCTTTACCTCAAAAAATTGCAGCAGTGACACATCATGAGATGAGACAGCAGTACAACCATCTCTCATATCATTATCTAATCATCATATTTGTTAGATGGAGTGAATTTATAGTTTTGACCCATTAAGTAGATGCATTCCGTTTGTCTTTTCCATATCCTTCATTTATGAGTCATTTAAGTTAGTTTTTCTGAAAGTTTTCTTTGTGATTCCATCTGCTTGTTTTACCATTTTGTTTTGTGCATACAAGCATGCGTGTGTGTGAGAGAGAGAGGTTGATAACTGCTTTGTTTTTTTAGCCCCTTCTTTTCTTCCAGCCTGAGTTTGGTAACTGCTTACCTGAACAATTCAATGACTTTTTCAATGCATAAATTGTAAATTCAATCCATATAACAACTTTCTTTTTTTGATACATGGGGAGGGGGGATTCGATCCTTGGTTCTCTTAGTGAGAAACCAAGGTGTTGACAATTGATCCAAAAGGATCTTGGCGTCCATATAACAACTTACACACTGGGTTTGCTTAGTAAATTTCATGTTGAGAAACAAACAGGACAACACTCTGCTGGGTCAAGAATTCTCTCCGAAACAGACTACAAGAGGGAGGCTACTTCGGCAGAGTTACTATATGAAGGATTTCCGTTCTCTTTTTTTGTTTCTGGTTTATGACAGCCAACCACAACAGATATAATTTGTAGATGGCAAACGCCCTGTTTGACGAATATATTCTGCTTGGGCTGCAGTTCTTTCTGCCTCTCTATTTTTTCTGGCTTCAGCTGCACCTCGTTTCTCTTCTGATCTTTGCCTTGCCATTGCAATTTTCTTCACCATCTTCGCTTGAGCTTGGGCTCTCATTTGTTCAACTTGGGACTGAAAATCGTTACATTTCATTTAGACTCTACTCTAGCAATCATTTTAAAATGAAAATTACTGTTCCAATTAAGTGATGGCTGACTCAGGTTTTTTAGTTGACCAGTATTCTCCACCTTAAGGCCTCGTTCACTTTTACAAAACTTTTCATCTCATCTAATCATTACAACTTTCTCAAATTCTCATATAAAATAAAATAAGCAATTCAATTTTTTCAAATCTCAATACAAAAATAATATTAAAACAATATATTCTAAAAATATTTTATTCAATTTTTAACTTTAATCTCAATTCATCTCAATATCATCTCTGAAAATAAATGAGACTCTTCCAAGGGAAAGTGTCAGAATTCAATCTGTCATGGGTGTCTTCAGGAGTTCACCTATTAAAAATAGCAGCAAATGACTCAACTATATCTCAAGTTCTTTTCACTCTTATTCTTCCTTTATTTTCTTCATTGATAAGTAGAATTTGTATAAGGTTACATAGCCGCACAAGTTCTAGTTAAACTCTAAACGCAAACAGCTACCTGCTTTTGACTTAAAATTGATCATTCAGCTGTCTAGGTTCAAATCAGACCATCAGAGAAATGTAAGATTAATGCGTGGAGCTAAATTATGGACTTAATTTCTAGTCCAATTATATTTCCATCCAACAATAATGCAGGTCAAGGTCTCAACTTACATGATAAAGACTTTTCTGCTGACTAATAATATACACAAGGAGGTAGAATTTCCATACCTCTATTCTCCGCATCTCTGCTTCTAGTTTGGCCTTCTGCTGACTTTCCCATGCCTGGATTTTGATTTCCTCACGCTTATATCTGACAAAATTTAACATACTCTTGTCAAATTAGCACTCATCGTACAGAAAAAAATATACATGGCCATGAACTTCAAAACTGCGATTTGGTATTAAAAAAAAAAAAAAAGACAAAGTATGTGGGTTATGGAAGAAACCTTGCCGTGTGTTTAGACTTTTCAGCTTCCTCCCACGCAGCTGCACGTTTCTCATACTCAATCTGTTCAAGGGCCCCCATATCAACTGTTTCAGCACAAGGTTTTTTCTTTTGCTCATCCTTACTTGCCCATTCAGCTATATTCATCTTACCTAGCTGGACACCAAGGGCTACGATTTCTCTCCTTGTCTTGAGCTTCAGTTCTTCTTCTGACAATTCTTTTTTGCTTTTTCCTGTTGGATTCTGGGACTCCTCATCGGTGGTGTTCTCCACAGGTGTGGAAGCAGGTGCACCTCTTCGGGGAGTAGATGGAATTGAGGAAGTTGGGCTGCGGAGTGGAGTTGTTGCCCCTACAGGAGTAGCAGTCCTCGAAGGCTCTAGACTTGTGCCAGGGGTCATTTCTGTTCCCATGTCCCTCATTGAGACTGATCTTATGGCAGGAGTGCCTGCATAATTAGATTATCAAATCCTGAAATTATGTAGATGACTAACTCTTTACTAGGGAACCATTTATTCAGTTCCATTTTATCACTACTCTTTTTAGTCAGTAACTATATAATCAAGTAACATAAAAATCCCATCAAACTCTTCCCCTTCTAAATATGTCAAATAGGAAGAAAAGAATGCGATGCTACATGGAAGAAGTGAGGGAGTGCATGTATGCATACTTTCAATACGGACAAGTTTGATATCATTCTCCCCTTATATCCAACACTATCTATCTGTAAATTGTCAGATCAACTGTTATATATAAATTTAAAATCACCAAATAGGTCTAGCAACGAACCACCAAATCAACAGGGCCAGATCAGACCTACATGATCAGTCTTTATTCAGATAACTGACTGAATTCCGTGAAAACATCCTAATTATTGAGCTTCACGCCAACCTAGGTCATTGATAACTTTCCCCATATAAAAATTGGGTTAGCCGTTTAAATGCTACATAAAGTAACATCAACCCAATTGCCATGCCAGAAGGACGAATATGCAGTGTTTGCAACAAGATTTTAGTGCAGGAATGCGGATCTACCCTGCATATACAGAGAGAAACCATTCATTGAAGTGAGTCTGTGTGGCATTTGTCAAAAGCAAGACAGATGTAAAAGAAAATCAGCATGTTGGTCAGTTTCTTATTTCTGAGCCCTTCATTCAGTATAAGCACAATGAAGGGCTTTCTATACCTGTCATATCTTCTGTTGAGCTTTTTGTGCAGGTTAAATCCCTGTGACCAACTTCCTTCAAGTCCTCACTTATAGGGTATGGATCTGTTAATGCATTCCCACTATAGGCTTGATCCAAAATGGGGTGACTCCCAGTGGGATCAAAAGAGAACTTCTCAGGCCCCACATGTGACGCAGGTTGACAGAAATCAACTCTCTTTGTCTCTGCTGTTCTGCTAACTGCAAACTTGTGATCATAATTAGCAGACTCTGGAGCAACCCTTATGGTATTTGTCACTGGCAACCGATTTGCCTGGTTTTGTGAGCAATTCTTTTTGGAATAATGAGCTTGTACATTTTGCCTATTCATTATCCATTTCTCGGCATCATTCCACTTTGATGGCATGGGCCTGAACAGCGATCTTGTAAAGGGATTGTGTGCTAATCTCTCCCCCTTGTGGAACTCAAAACTAGACGAGCTAGCATTGCTATCATAATCAAGATTTTCATCTTCTATGGTTTTCATAGGATGAATTGTGCTTGAATTACCACTTTCACATTTTGAAAACTGTTGCATTTTTACGCGACCCATGTCACCATTTTCCTTCTGCAATGACTCTTTCTGCTGGCAAGAAGTCTGGTTTAAGACTGTCTCACTTGAAAACTTCAATGACGGAACTTCCAAGCTGGAAGTTGTAACTGGAGGGCATATATCAAAATTAATATAAAAGTAAAGACACAAGTGTTTGTTCATTGCAAAAAAATCTATCTATAAGTAATATATAACGAAAACTAAATAAAGCTTAGTGAAATTGGTGTTAGTGCTCTGAGAGTCTGAATAGCAGTTGCGAACCTTCATCAAAGTCTCCACTATCGGAGGCTAACAAGCTGTTCTTCACAAACTCGGAATCCTCAAGCTTGGAAGGAGAAGTTCTCGCAGAGTTACCATTTGATCCATCCTTTTTTTTATGATTGTGAGCCCCAATGAGCTTCATCCTCAGCTTACTTGGAGAAATAATACCAGTCTGCAATTGAAGAAACCAGACCGCATTAACCTTTTAATCTAAAATTAATTTAGGAAGCTCCAAAGCTTTTCAAATTTCAACAAATTCATTTCTTCCTCATAAAACACCAAGTGTGTCGGTATTCTTGTGGCTTTCCTCCTCTGTGACAAGCAGAGTAATGGTTTGCAAACAAATGTAAAGAAAAAACCAGGGGCGACAAAACTCAAGGTTCTTGCTTACTTTTATTTTAACCGTGTATGTATGTATGCATGCACGTATGTATGTATATATTCATATCTATCCGTTTGTACGTAAACAAAGTAAAAATCATGAAAACCATTCCATCATTTTAACCGGAAAAAGTAATAAACAAAAAGAAAATCCATATTTTTGGATAATTGAATTGAACCAACCTCCTCAGCTTCCCCAATGGAAAAATTCAATCACCCGCCCAAGTAAATATTCTGAGTTGAAGAAAACCTAAACTAATACAAAATCATATTTCCCAAAACCATTTCAAGACCAAACCAAGTGCAACAAATGCCATGTTTTGAGCCAAAATCCAAACATTTCCGGTCCAACCGCATTTTATATAATGAAAGAGGAAAAAAAGAACAACTCATCCCAAAACCCACATAACGAAAGCACTTTCAAATTGAAAAGCGAAACCAGGGAGAAAAAAAAAAAAGATCCAAAATTTCAAGAAGACGCAAAAATTAGACATTAACTTGTGATCTTCCTTCAGTAAGTGCAAGAACAAGCCCATACCTGAACTTTGTGTATCCTCTCGTACTCCATTAGATCTCTCTCTCTCTCTCTCAGAGTCTATCCAAGTCTCTGAACTTTCTCCCTCTAAGATTTAGCAGGGGAGGAAAGAGATCTTATGGCAGATGGTGGGTGAAGACTGAAGCCGTTTCAGAGTGTGTATTTCGAGTGTTTTTCTCGTCTTACATACTGACAGGCGTGTGAGTTCCCACTGGATCATGACATGATCCAGTGGGCCTCCTTCAGTTTAGAACATTCTGTACCCCTTCTGTGATCTCGCCACGTCAATTTCACACTTTCCTCTTGTGGGTCCCTTTTGATGTGGCACGATCTGAACGAAGCATTTGCCTCCACCAACTCGCCCACCTTTTAAACTCGTGGTCGGCGTACTTGCCGACCAAACCAGCCGAGGAATTCCCGAGTTTTTGAACTACTATTTGTTTTTTTAAAGAAAGAAAGTTTTGAGAATAAGAAGAGGGAAAACGTGGAAATGATTAAAAGATCATAATCATGAACAGTAGCTATGATTAACAAGTATAATTTCTGTATAGTAACTTTACAGGAATGGGTCCTAATCATACTGACCAACATTAAATATCCCTTAAAATGCTTGAATTTAAGGATGCAAGTTGAATAGTTAGACATGTTAAATAAATTTTACAAATAATTTTTTTTAATAAAAGGGTTTTAATACAATCTATGAGATGTACAAAAATATTAATAATATTCTAACGTATAGTTCATACGTTTATTTATTTTAACCAAAAATAATTATCTTTCACAGCTATCTTCTAATTTCTTTGAAATAAGTTTTACATGATTGAAGTAGCGATATTGTAACAGGGGGTGAGTAAAAGCTCTGACCACTCCGACTCTATTTGAGCTTCGACATCACTCCAACTCCAATAGAGTCAAAGTCAGAGTGAAGTTCGAAGCCCAAATGCACTCCAAACTCCGACTTCAAACTTCGACATTTTTAAAAAAAATTTACCTAACTAAACAACCCCATTTTGTTTACAAGGGAACAACTTCATTTTATTCACAATGGGGTTCGAAACGAGGTCCTGCATTTCGTTCTCACTTCTCCCCTTCATTCTCACATAGGAACTCTCTCTCTGCTCTAGTTCTCCTTCTCCAACATCTTCTCTTCTCATCTCTGTTATCTCCCTGTTGCCTACACCTTCGCGAGCCACCATAGAGGTAAGCCTTACATCTTATATTTTGTTATAGGAGTTTTAATTGTTTGTTAATTGAATGATTTAGGGTTTGAAAACTATCGAAGTTGTTTATGAAATTTGTTGTTTTTGCTATTGTTTTTATTGTTTGAATTAGGGGATTTCTATTTCTAAGGTTTTAGTCATGAGATTTATAGGGTTTTATTTGGAAAAAATCAAATGGTGCCCTCCAAACAACGTCCGCTAGATGTTTGCTCGAGCAAACATCACATAGATTGTTCGCTTGAATGTGGCTCGAGCGGACTTTTAGTTTTTGTGTTTAATTTATTTTTAAAATCACAAATATGACTAGACACATGTTTTTCCTTTTCAATATGTTTCTAATGTGTAGATAATTTTTATAACATGTTAAATGATAGTTGTTTGTTAATTGCTTCAGATTATTTTCATAACAAATTATGGATGTTACACCATCTTGCCGCGATTCTCCACAAGAGAATGACTCACAGCCATTGGCACCGACTAGTGCTTCAGGTCATAGACCCCTATATAGATACTTCCTTTACAAGTAGTTGAGTTTTAATAGATTTAGAAGATGTTGATATGCTTAATAAGAAGGAGGAGTTGATTAATGAAGAGGCCGATCGACCAGCACGACTTAGTAAAACAAGGTTGTGAACATTTTACCAAAGTTCCCAGTGATCGTGAGAACCCATAAGCTCGATGCCACTATTGTGAGCAATTATGCGATTTTCATTTGAAAAAGTAAGGCACGTTAGTATTAATAGAACACCTTACGACTTGCCAGCGGTATAAGATATACAAATGGTTGGTGGCAGTTGATCAACCGAAGCTGAGTTACAAGAGTTCTATAACCATTGATGGCATGCAGATAAAGAAGCTTTTAATTCCTCAATACAGTGAGAAGATGTTGAGAAATGTTTTTGTAGAGATGATCATAATTAATGAGATGTATTTTACCACGGTTGACAAGGCAAACTTTTGCAAATTTGTGCACACCTTATACAATTTTCCATACCTTCACGATATACGGTAATGAAGGAAATGTATACAGTGATGAAGGAAATGTTTGTTATCACTGGCCAGAGAGTGTCATTTACGACCGATACGTGAACCTCCATATAGAATATGGGCTACATGTTTATCACAGCCTACTTTATTGACAGTGAGTGGATGTTGCAGAAACGGATTATTGATTTCAAAGAAATTGTTGATTACAAGGATTCATTCATTAACAGGGAGATAGATGATTCTATAAAAGATTGGGGGATAAAAAAAGTGTTTTATATTATAGTTGACAATGCCAGTGCGAATAACATTGTTATTGATTGGTTTAGGCAAAATACAACGATAAAGGAGTATATCATTCATGAGTACCAGTTTATTTATATTCGATATTGTACTCATATCATTAACCTCATAGTTTCTGAGGGGTTAAAGGAAATTAATGATTCTATTACTAAAGTTCGGAACCTTGTAAGATATGTGAAGGATTCCCCTCAACGGCTTTGCCAATTTAAGGCAATAGCCAAACAGCTTGAAATCTCATATTCTAATATGTTGCAACTGGACATTTCGACTCGATAGAACTCAACATATATGATGTTGAATGTAATGTAAAAGTATCAACCAATGTTCAAGAGGATGAAGGTCGAGAATGGAGGCACGAGATATACTTTGCTGGAGTCGGTTGGGGGGAGAGGGGGTTCGGTATGCCAGATACATTTATGACATAACTATGCAGATATCTTGAACAAAATATCTTGCTGCAAACATGTACTTCGAGGAGCTCTTGAGGCTTTTTGATCACTTACAACAGAGTTGTGCTAACAATGTGAGTTTGTTGAATGCTATAGCTATGATGATGAAATATAAATATAATAAATATTAGAGGGATGTTAAAAAGATAATAAATTATTATTTGTAGCTGTGATCTTTGACCTCCAATATAAGTTAGCGATTTGAGAATTTTAGATTATGGATGTCCTCGGTGATGAGGACGTTGATAAGTTTATTGGAAAGCGTAAATTTGATATTGATGATTTATACAACCATTGCAACAACTGTGGTCAGTTTTCAACCAAAGGTGATAGCTTCTCATGCCCGACTAGCTCAATATCTTCCTTAGATGACACACATGTACAAAGTTCAAATTTATTGTGACTACGACAGTATTATCAAAACCGCGCGTCAAGGAATATTGTGTAGTATAAGTTTGAGCTTGAGTGTTATTTTATGGAAAAATATCGAGGCACCTAGTGAAATTTTTCAAATATTAACTTGGTGGAAGGTAAATTCTGGCAAGTTTTCAATCATTTTCTGAAGAGCCAGAGATGTACTAGCCATTTTTATCACTACGATTGCCTCCAAGTTGGTGTTTAGCATTGGAGGTCATGTTTTGGATGCTTGTTAGAGCTTATTTTCTCCAACCACCATCAAGGCTCTCGTTTGCACACAGAACTTGTTAAATTCAACATCCATTGGAGTAGATACCATTAATGTCAAGAGCTATAGGTTTGAATTGGGCAACTTTATGGTTTTAAGTGATTATTTACATAATTTTAATGTTTTCATTATTTAATTTATAATTATATGATCTTGTAGACCTAACTGTGAACTCTAGACTAATTGTGGATGACTGAGACGGACACACCTTGAGATGGAGAACCCTCTGGCCCTTTATTGATGAGAAACTCAATACTATGATTACCATTATGCAAAACTCGTTAGAGTTAAAGGTGGAAGTGAGTTCATAAAGTGTTTTATATCATGTCATTTATCACTTAGTTATGGTTTAGAAGTCTATAGTTAAATGACTAAAGAAAAGATAGTGCATTTGGTCAGTAAAACTTCATGCAAGAAAATCACTATTGAGTATCGAGTCGACGAGTCATCGACTCAAATGCATGGATAGTCAGGACTGATGCGGGGTACTGTGGCTATTTGAATCAAATAAATGACATTATTTATATTTTAGTGTTGTAAATTTAAATTTATTGCGAACTTATAGTTTTAAATTTAAATTTATCGATTGCACACATTAAATCACATATTTTTATATCGTACATGATTTTGTCATTGTATTTAAATTTTAGTTTTTTAACTTATTTTTTTATATTATTTTAGATTTGTTAATTATTTTTTTAAAAATATTTTTAAACAGGTATGGACTAAGCTGAGTTGAACTTTATATCTTGGGTTGTGGGTCCAAGCTTAATCTGAGCATGACAAGCCCACATACACTCCAATCGGAGTCGGAAATGATTTTTACCTCCGACCCCAGTTGGAGTTGGCACCCACCTCTAATTGTAGTTTCACGCCTATTTGTTATTGTTTATATTTATTTTTCAGATTTTATGATAGATTTGCCATCTAGTATTTTAAGTAAGGTTTTAATCTTTTCGTAAGGATGTAGAAATTTTTTTTGTCCAGATTAATCCTTCCAATGTGTGTTATTCTTTAGTCTACTAATCGAAATGTTCAAACTTTAATAAATAAATAAATAATAAAAAATAAAAAATAAAAAATAAAAAAACCCTCAGTTTCGAACTCTTAATTTACACATGAATTACTTATTAAAATACAGCTTAATTTCAAGTGGACTAACCTCAACATAAATAGCTTATTATTTTCTTGCCGGCTTGCCAGTACTGCAAAAAGGTCACTACATCCTTCAATTAGTACCATATTATATAAAATTAGACCAGTTGTCACGGGCAAATAACAAGATAGGCCGGTTGAGCTAAAGTTTTACTTTGGCTTTTTACGATAAGTTTTACTACGTATAAGTAAAGTCGCGTATTAATTTGTAAAATAATACCGATTCTTGCATATTTAAAATTTAAATTAATACTATTTTTAATAAAATTTACTTTTTGACCAATCACATTAGATTGATTCATATATTAATGCGCAGTTATACTTGTAACTAGATTTTTTCTTTTACGTGATAGTGATTTGAGGACAAGGTAACAAACCAATGCAACTAAACACAAAAGATAAAGAACAAAGGAAATAGTCATGGGATGCTGCAATTTGATAGGCCTAATTAAAGTACTCAAGATAGGTGCACTTAGGCTGCATGAATATTGGGCAAATTTGATTAGAAGACAACAATGTTTAATAGAGGATTTAACCATAATTGGTTCAAGATATTTGTGTTCATAAGAACTTGAGATTGAGATTATTGTACACTTTGGAAGTTTAGGGTTTACGAGGACCCCCTACACATGATGAAATTCACAAAAAACCCTAAACAATCATTATTGTACTCATGAGATTTCACTGATCATAGAGTGATTTATCAAATCAGATCATGAATAATACTAGAATATCTTCTGCATGGTTGGAACTATATAATATAACAATAACAAGCAAATCCTAGCTAGGGAGTTAATTATAATGTGTTTGGAAGAGATTAATTGGTACAACATACATGATGTGATTGATGATGATTTGAGTAATCTTGTCTATTAAGTAGGAAAATGGGAGTGATCGTTGAAGACAAGGAAAATAATGTCCCTAATGAGCTAAACCAACGAGCTTGTTTCTTACAATTTAATAATAATTGGTACAATTAGAAGCATTGAACATGATGAACTTGTCATCAAAGAAAATGGGAATGATCTTATAAGACAAAGGAAAATCATGTCAAAAGGGTTAAACCAACTAGCTTTCTTACTATTAATTTATGATAATCGTGTTATAGATACAAAAAGATTACACAAAAGTAACATCACAAATTGATATGATTTTATAAGATCCGTTAAATCTATTTTATAATCTGACTTATCATATCAAATCACATCAGTTTGTGGTCAATTAATTTTTGTATAATATTTCTTTTGTAGTTAAAACATTTTCCTTAATTTATAATGCTCTACTTATATATGTTTTATTTATTTTTGTGATCATTAAGACCTCAAAATCTATCATAACCGTTTAATCCCAACCGTTTGGTTGTTATATATTGAACATGATCTTTACTCGCTGCCTAAACAAAAAAAGAAAACGAAACTACTAGAAACTGATAAAAGAAAAACATCCAAAGTCTTGAGAATTTGAGAAAAAAGCAAACAAAAAAATCCAAAGTAATGTCGATTATCGGTGAAAAAGGAAAGAGAATTACTTCATTACACGAGTCATACAAAATGATAATTTACAGACTATTAATGCGTAATTAGCCAGTTTTCTTTGAAGTTGAAACTTTGAGTTTAGTACTGTTTAGGCCAGTTTGGATTTGTAAAGTATTTTCTATATTTTATTTAATTTTATTATTATAATTTTTTGAAATTTATATATAAAATATAATAAATAATTAAATTTTTTTAAATTTCAATTCATTTTTTTTAAATTTAAAATAAAAATTTGATAATATTTTATTTAATTTTTATTTTTAATTTAAAATCATTTCTCCAAACTAACTCTTAAGGGTACACACGCGTATGCAAGAAATAACTGACAGTGCAACGTCACCAAGTCAACGATCAAAACTTTTAACCATTGATTGGTCATTAATGCTCTCGTTGCTTGACACGCCAGTAGTAGTAAAAAATATGCTAGCGTGGCAGTGGCACAAGGGTCCATGCACCACTGATCATTACTATTTTGAGTTACATTTTATTGAGTTAAAGGTTCATATTGTCACTGCCTAGTCAACATATAACTTATCTTTTATGTAAAAAGTTTATATAGATGTAGCAATTCACAAAGAAAAATATCGTTGCAAAGGGAAGATCGAAACCACACGAGAGAGGGATGACCACCACCCTTCCTTAAGGCTATGTTTAGAATACAAATTCACATCAATTCATTTCAAATTAGTTATAGATGGAATTAATTACTTTTTTAACTTTTTATAAAAAAAAATTATACTTATCTCAATTTAGCTACTTCATATATTAACATATTTTTCAAATTATTTACACACTACAACATTTTTGCCTTTTTGCATCGTTTTTTTTCACAGCTACAGTCACAAATGTCTCCATTAATGATATTTAGTGTCCACTGTGTTTCGCCGCAACGTGGTCGATAGTACTTCGTCTCAAAAAAGTTGATGTAGTACACGAATGATTAATCACAAAAATGATTTTATTCGCATCCATTTTGATCGCCCCAAACTAGCTTCCATTTAAATGTACATTTAAATAAATCTCAATAAAACTTATAAAATACTACTATTTACGTATCAATATAGATTATCTAAAATAATCTTAATATCCAAATGGTTGAATTTGGATGTTGAGTTGAGTTGCGATGAAAGTTAAGTAAAATATTGTTAAAATATTATTTTTTTAATATTATTATTATTTTAAAAATTAAAAAAATTAAATTATTTATTTTATTTTATGTTAAAATTTGAAAAAATTGTAATAATTAGATGAAATGAATTAAGATAAATTAAGGGTAGCTTGAGATCCAAACTTACGTATCCAGCAGGGAAGAACCTCTCAGAGGAGCTCCATCTTCAAAGAATCAAAGAGTAGAATGAGAAAGAGTTCACGAGAAAGACTAGAGATTAGAGAGGAAGATAAAAAAAATAATAGCTATAAATGAATTATATATCATTTAATTTAATTAACTTTTTTTTAAAAAAATATTTAATTTAATTAATAAAAATTTTATTATGTATAAGTAAAGTTGCATATTAATTTACGTATAAATATTAATTTTTTATATTTAAAATTTAAATTAATATTATTTTTAATAAAATTTATTTTTTAATCAATATACATATTAATACGTTACTTAAATTTTTCGAATTATAGCAGGTCATCGGTTTCCCTCAGTTGGTCGTTAAAAGCTGTGATCGATTTCAGAGGAAGTAACGCCATAATTCTGACAAAAAAAAAGAAACAAAGTTGGGTAGGCAGACAGACATGAAGTAACTTCATTTATTAATAATAATACATCACATGCATGTAAGACAATTTTGTGGTACGAAGACTGGTGTCTGCTTCTTTTGAATCGACCTCATTCCTGGACACTCAAAAGCTGTAGGAACTAAGAATACTCACGGGCTTAGATCTCGACTTATGAAGAATCCCTTTGTAAATTCAACTTTAGTAGTAACAGTGTACGTACGAAATTTATACATATTTTCCCAGAAATATTGAATAAAATATAATAATAAAAATAAAAGAGAAGGACAGTCATATCGGATCGATTTTTCATTTCCCTGCAATCTGCGGGTCAAACGGAACAGATATGGCAGTTGGGGAATTTACCAAAGCTTATCTTCAATCAAATCAAAAAGTGGAAAACAAAAAAGGTTACACGTATTTTTTAATTTATTTTTATGTAATTTAAAAGAAATTTTAATTTAAAAAATATTAAATATCATTTTATACTACATATTTTATATATTTTAATATTATTTTTTATTTTATTTTATTATTATTAAAATAATAGAATTGTTTTACTTATCCTTCATATACAACATATTTATTATAAAAAATAAAAAAAATTAAAATAAATATAATGTATAAAGTGTAAGATGTTTTTATTTCTAAATCAATTTTTTGCGAGCTTTCCCATTTTCTTAATATCACATAAAAAAATGTTAGTAAGTTCACATGATATTTATAAATGAATAATGTTGGATACAGTTTTAAAATACATAAATTTTACGTATTTTTTTAAATAAAATAAGTTTTATTATTAAAAATTATTTTTTTCATATGAATCACATATTTATCTATTTTTTAAAAAAATACATAAAATTTATATATTTTAAGATTGTAAATATCATTTTTATTTATAAATATTATTTCTAGAGATAAGTGGGAAAAATAACAAAATTCCCCATTCTTTTCTTTGTGCTCAAACAATCATTTTCGTACGAATCTGTTCACAATTTTGAATTCTGTTCCATGATTTGTGCTCAAGATTTATTATTTTAATCGAAAAATGAATTGTTTATAGGTATTGAAGAATTAATTCCGCTCATCTCGCCTGTCTTGAAGTGCACCTTTCTTCTTAGTCCATCTTAAAGTCCACTCCTCCTAATATAGGAGAGCAGTATATATTATTTGTAATGACTTGAGAAAAAAAAAATAAAAAGAAAATATATATGAATTACTCGCAGGGGAATTGCCGATTTTGAAGGAATAAAATTTTAGGAAAATATTTCAAATATAAAATAATAAAGAAAATTATTTATTTAGCTGAAGTCATCAGTCAAAGATACTTTTGCAAAAGAACACACTCACCGACGCAATTCAGAGTCTCAGACTCATTATTGAATCACTGAATCACATTTTTGGCCTATTACCGATCACTGTTCCCCATGTATTCTATATTAATTATTATTATTTATTTATTTTTTTGAGAAAATAAATCTAAGCAATTCCGTATAAAATATTATTCCAACACTTCTTTTTATTGTATACTTTTTTTTTTTAAAATAATAGAATAAAGGATATTGTAAAAAATAAAAAACAAAGGATATGGTAGAAAATTTTAGAAAAACTATGGACATTATTATATTCGGCCGTAAATATGTAGAATGTTTATTTATTAGTTAATCTTGGTGCCGGAAAAAAGGGACACTTTAAAACCAAACTCTGATTTTAGTTTATACTTTATATTATGTTAAATTTTTAGTGGATACATCCATTCTATTAAAAAATACAAATGAATAAGATTGAAAATTTGATGAAAAAATTTAATTATTATTTTTTATTTAAAACAATCTCATCCATTTATTTTTCATGATTTTGGGATTAGGAGTTCGAGTCAGAACATAAATGAAAATTATCGTAGTAAAGCATGACTTTTGGTCATGAAATGAACTTTAGACCAGCTGAATACGTTAATGGTTCTATGGTAACGTGCTCATCATTAGAACAATAGTCATGTCTCAAACTAGACATTTCGTAGCGATGATGGGCTCTTATGGTCACGTTTAGGGAGGTTGTTACACTAGTCACTCCCACGTCCCATTTTTATTTAAAAGAAAAAAGAAGAAGAAAGAATGTAAGTGAAACTCTTTCATTTATACTCACCCTATTTATAATTTATGAAAGGGGCCCAAATTTGTCATTTTTGCATGTCATGTATTTATTGGGAGATAGAACTTGGTAGATAATTAATATTATTTGATTAGAATATGTCTAAAATTCCTCCCTAGCATTTGTTATGCTGCAAATGTTGCTATCACTAAAGTGAGATTTAATATTGGACCGATCGACTTAATCATATTTATTTTTCAATGGATTGGACCTTTTCTTTTGTCTTTTTATGAAAAATGATAATGTATGCAAAGCAATGAAAGTGCATGATTTTCAGGAACTCCACGGTAGTTCCAAAAACTTATTTGAAAATTCGCTCTAGTATTCACTTGACAAGATATATATATATATATATATCGTTGTCATAAACAAAAACAAAGCCTCTGATAATGCTGAAGTAGGATGACATTAACTACGATCTTAGAATCAACCTCGAGACAATTTTGTTTAGAGTTTGATGATCACATGCTTGTACTATTAGTGTCACGAGAGAATTCAAAACCTCTAGAGTTTTTGGGACCTAAAATGGTAGAATTATAGATATATAAAATTGGCTGCATATTATATATTGAGTATTTAATATTGTTGGAACAATTCAGTCGGGAAATTATATATTTATAAAATCTATAATTACGTGAAGTTTACCGATTACCAAATCGCATATTAGTTGTTGCTAAGCCAAACATAAACATGATCATGTAGCGCCCTTATGTCTTCAAAACCAAAGGGAACGAGAATAATATGTATGTATTATGCATATGATTGTAATCCCTACTTTGACAACAGTAATTTCATAAAAAGACAATACAAAATGAAGTTTTGTGCCAAGAATTTCGTGCGACTCATAGGTTTATGTATTCTTTTATGAACGAAGTAATGGCAAGTTGAACAAGTTTATAATTTCTAGGCACAACTTATTCAGGACCCTTTTTTTTTTATTTTTTTATTTTAAGATCTTCATCGTCACCACAGGCTTTAAGGTAAGAGGGAATTTCAGAAAGAGATCATGTGATCCAATAAAAGATCACAGAGACAAAATGTTTAGGAAATCCCTCCTTGGATTCCATACCTTCGTAGGCCATAAACCAAAGCATCATGGAGAAAGTATCTCTATTATTAGTAGTCACATCACATGAACATGAACATGGTTTCACTGTAAAAAACAATGGAAATCTTACATTACATTAAAACATGCTATAGTTGTGATCATATAACCCTATCCAAAACAACTTTTAGGGCTCAAAACCCAAAACTCTTTGGTTAAAAGAATACAAGGTGATCAAAAGTAACCATCAGTATAATTTAATGCTCAGAGCCCTAGACAAAATAAAGGGTCCCTTTAAATTAAATGTTTTTGGGGTGGGTGTCCTAGAGTCCTTGCAGTAGTACTTTATTATATAGCCTTTTCTCAAAAGAATTTGAAGTAAAGGTAAGTGTCCAAAAACATTCTTTATACACTATGTGTGATTATTAAAGAAAGCGTGGGACTATGGTCCTATAGATTTGTGGCTTGGGACCCTACTCACATGGAGTGTTTCCCCTTTGTCTCAACCCCACAACCTTTGTTGTGTTAGGGCATTACGTGAATGTCGTGGTTAGGGATTGACCATTTGGCGTTTTTTCCATTCTGATAAAATGTGAACAGATTGGGCTAGCGTTAATGTTTGACCATGTTTTCCACGTGGCAAGGCGGTGATGGCTCCATCAAATGGAAAAGTTGTTATTATATTAAATGCCATGACCCCGTGGGTTGATTCAAGTGATTTAGGCGGGACTGGATCCCAGATAGATGGCTAAAAAATTACAAGTTTCAGGGTCGATAAGCATACAAGTTTCACGTATGAATGAAAAAGCTTGGATTTGCATAGACACAATGCCTAAAGAAAAGTGCAGTAATTTGAGGATTTGTGATATAGGATTGTTTTTCTGATTAAACAAACAGAAAAAATGGTACTAGATCAGTTGAAACATAAAGCTTGTCCCAATGAAAGTTTTATGTACAGATCCTAGATGCATCCAAATTAGAAAGTAGAGTTTTCAGTGCATTTTCATTCTCATGAAATATCATATAATTAGGTACCTACAATAGGTACCATCTGCCCTTTCTTATACTATTCTAAGAGAATTCACACTTTCCAGCTTTACCTTCAAAGAGCAGTACCACCGCTGGGGCATGGAACCCATATGGAGAACATCTCTCACATGCTTAGATTGTGCTGTGGAAGACCCAAAAGTGAAGACAAGAGAGTTGTGGGACATTTTGTTTTGAAAATTCTAAGTTTGTTGGGATATAAATTCAAAAACTTGTGGGTTTGACTGTAGGCATAATGATATAGTTTTCTAACATACGGGTCCCCTTGCCTTCCTCCTTTCTTCCAACCTTTTGAACGTTTTGGTTATTTGGTCTATAAAGTTTCCTTTCTTTTCTACAGTTCATTATTATTATTTTTTTCTGGCAAAAGAATATACTGATCAATTGATCTTCAAAGTCAATGATGGTTTACAATCTCTTTGTAAGAAGTTTAAACGTGGATGTGACGCTTGTTGAAGATGGCAATGGAGAAAAATCTAAATGATTCTCGATGTGGGCCATGCGTTTCTCAAAAGTCCATTCACCATTAAAAAGGTTGGTTGCCTTCTAAAACATGGCATTTGAATATTTTTTCAAAGAAACCAAGTGGGTGCATTGGAATGATTCAAGAATCATTTGGGGGGCTGGTGATCTTTGATTGTCCCAACTTGAGCACCAGTCATGGAATTAAATCCAATCCAAACTCTTTACAGTAAACATATATAATTTGAATTGGTTATGTAAATCTGCTCACAACTGTTTTGTTGGATTAATATTTCTTAGAATTTTTTTATCATCTCTATTTGTCGGATCGAATTAATTCTGGTTGTTTGATTATTTGCTCCAAGTCCTTTTTTTTTTTTTGGGACACCTCATTTTACACATTTTAGAGCTAGGCTCAGGCTTCGAGCCTTTGTTTGAACAGACTGCAGCCCACCTTAGCCTAGATCATGGGCTGTCCTCGGTTGCCTACTAAGGTGTGGCCCAATGCAAAAAAGATGCATGATCCTATGGTGAAATGACCAGGCTTATTGGCAAGCTCGACACCAGCTTTTCCGTTTAGGGGATTCTGATATGAAAACTAATATATACCAATGATTTCAAGGGCATTGTAGTTTATAATCCATGACCCTTTTACCGATTGACCTGAGAAAAGGTCGTGTTGGTGTTATTCATACTACTCCCCCCACGGCGCACCCCCCCCCCCCCCCCCCTCTCTGTGGAAATCCTGTTTGTTTTCCTGTTTAGAAACTCTATATTTCCTCCAAGCATTGAAGACCATCAAAACCACTATAATCAGAACAAGTTTTAATAATAAAGAGATCGAGTGATCCACTACAGACACCAGTGGATTATGGATACCACTTCATATCTCAATATTTAGGCCTTATGTAAAAAGGTAATTTATTACCCTTTCCCCTACAACTAGTTCCCTCCATGAGTGGGATTTCCTCTATGAAACCATCACAATTGATCTACACTGCAACAAAGATGCAGAAAGGGTTTAGTTTTACATTCTAGCAGCACCCTTTTCTCAAATTTTCTCAATTTTGCATGACCTGCCCTTCTTTGCTTTCTCCTCCATTTTCTAATATTTCAGTAGGAGGGAAAGACTGAAACTTTAGTACACTGTCACTGCTGACATAGACAACCCGAAAGATGTCATACTTAATGTCAGCAGAAAAGCGATCCAAATAGGGCAGAATAGCCTTTCTCTGATCTGCGCTTAGGATCCATGAGTAACAAAGTTGGATTGACTTCCACACACAAAGGCATACCACTTTTGGCTTGGCTTGGTATCTAAAGCAAACTCCGGCTGCAGCACCTTCCATCTTCGGAAAACGAGATTTGAATACTGCTAAGCATGCATATGAAAGGTCATCTATGTCGCTGGCAGAGTCGGCTGCCGCAGAGCCTGCATGCATGGATATTATGTCACCTGTGTGAAATCTTATGGCAGAGGAGCTGTCTCTCGACTCTCCAACGTATGCATCAATGAAGCTATGGTCAATTAGGATAGCCATGCTTGATGTACTGTTTAACATTGAGACCTGGGACAAGTGTTAAGCGGGTTTCAGAACAGAATTTTTTACATATATATATATATATGTACGTATGTATGTGTGTGTATTATATATGTAGAGAAAAATGTATAACGAAAGAAGTTGTCATCAAAATAATTAACAACTTTGAATTCTCACTTTGATTGATTTAGCAACTGAAGAACCTCTTTCCTCATTATTTTAAGTCCCAAAGGTAGATTTAAAAGTTGGGACTCTCCTTGAGCATTGATATCAAACAGTAGAAGCAGATAATACATGTACTTGAAGCTTTTTAATCAACATTAGGCACATTAGCCCGTCCCATAATCTTGTCATTACCCTAATGCTCTGATGTTTGCTGCTTAGAGTTATGATTTACGTAACTTCATATGAGAATATAAAATACACACACACATATCCATCAATAAAGTTACAGATCCAAATCCACTAAGTAGAAGAAGATTAAAAACTCAAAAACATTTCAAACAATTATGTATTAATTTTCATTAAATAATTTTAATGATTCGTGCATATCATCGTGGATATCTATCATGACTAGTATAAGGAAAAGTGAAAGTGCCAATAACAATACTTACAAGGGTTTTACATAATAACCCTTTGTTTTCACAAGATCTCTTCTGCCATGCTCCATACCATATGATCTGAAGAAAAGATTAAGAAATTAAGATATCCAAAAATCAGTACGTGAGTGCATGCTATCAATGATGATGGCCAAGTATGTACTGAAATATGACCTTAGATTCTAGTAACAGAAATAATAACATGACTTGCAATGATTATGATGGTGATAAAATAATAAATAATAGAGATTATTGATTCGAAACTAATGAAGTCCAACAAGGGTTTATACATATATACGACTAATTTGCGATTGGTTTTCTTTTCTTTTCGTTTTTTTTTTTTTTTTGATAATCTGCGATTGGTTTTCTTAAGAACAGAAAAGGAAGCAAAAAAAAGAAAACAATAGAATAATTGAATAAACAATAAAAGACTGCATATTTAAGTTGCAGTAGTGATCAGGTGCAATATGAAGGGTCTTACCATATTTCCATGGATGCTTTTAAAAATAGAGCTTTGTAAGCAGCCAAGACTCCCAGTGCATGAAGAAAATTGTTTTAGAGCGTCAACAAATTCATCGACCAAAACAACTGTTGGCTTGAAGACGAAAAAGGTTAGATCCAAATTTCCATTGTTGAAGGGAAGCAAGCAGGCCATTCTGTTATCTTTTTAGCCTCCCTTTTTGTTCTTTCTTTGAAGTTTCTGTCTCTCCGAATGAATCAAGGAGAGATCGTGAAAACGAAGGCTAAGAAAATGAGTTACTCGAACCTTCGGTCGAAAAAATTGTTTATAATATTGTTATAGTAGCGGAAAAGATGAGGGGCTCAGGCTGGTCATGTCGACTTGCCAGGTCTGCTTTGGCTTCTTCAGATTCTAAGACAAATAGGATGGAAATTTAACTTTAAAAAAAGGAAAATTTTATGTGCAGTCATTTTTACAGATTTTTTTGTGCACTCCTGTGATATGATTAGTTGTGTATTAAAAAAAATTAATCCAGCCAATCATATCAGTGAAGTGTGTAGAAAATGTAAAAAAATGACTGTATGTAGCATTATTCTTAAAAAAAATATAGTAAGACTTGGAAATAACAGATGCCAAGTCTTGTTTTTTTTTTTTTTTTTTTTTTTAATGATTTCTTCTTCTGCGTGAAATGACGTAGATATTTTAAGCTTCTTCCAGATCATTTGGTATCAACTATACAAGAGCATTTCCCCATCTTTTTAATTCGTTGTTATTTAAGGTAATCTAACGACAGTTGTTTTTTCAAATGGTAACTTTGTTCTTTCTTCTAACTTCTAAGAAAGCCTGATGTTCTGGATTTTTTTTCTTATTATTATTATTTTTTTAATGAAATTCATTTCAATAAAATGGGCCTATTCTCCATAAAGTCAGAATTTTTAATTTCAAGTATGCGAATCTAAAGGCTTGACCATTTAATACGATCGATATTTTATGCTAAAAAAGCAGCTTTCCACGCCAAGGAAGTCGTGTCTTATGTGGGAAACTGAAATCTTGAAAATTGAAAATTGAAAATTATATGGCCTGGTGCTCCATGGATACTGTCCAATATCACGCCCCACCACCCCAAGTTAACTAAAAATAAAAATACAAAGACTGGAGATGCCAAATAGTAACTGGTTTATATGGTTTCACCGCTACTCATCCATCATCATGAGACTTGAGGCAATATTATATCATAAACTAGTTCATTGACACTTCATCATGCATGACCTAAAGCTGTAGTTCTTTTGGATGATAAGCAAATGCATCCAACATATTTTCCCCCAAGTGCAATTCAAGTTCATCATAGTAGTAGTAGTAGTAGTAAGGGGTCTAAGGGCATATTTTGGTGACAGATTGATTACATCTAGTAGCAACCTGCCCCAAGGCACGCAACAAGAAGTTTACAAAATCAGAGGTATGAAACAAGCCATCTCAACTCATGGATTTTGTACTTGACAAGTTAATCATATTAATAACCATCTCAACATTCTTGCTATACTGCACACTGATATTCACTTCTCTTGCAATCTGAAAACTTCCTCTTATTTTGAACTTTGACAAATCCAAGAAAGATTTGTTTGGAAATACACAATAAACTAATATGTTCCTCAAAGATACAAATTCAAGTCATTTCTACCCCACGGCTATTAATTATAAAAACCACTTCCCCCCACAATCTTGTAAAATTGCTCTAAATCTTCATGAAGTTGTTGACAATAGAAATAGTCTGAAACTACTACAATTTTTTTTTTTATTAGTCTGACACTAATATCATGGTGCCATAGTTTCTGAAAACCCAACGGGTGGAAACTGTGCGTAGATATCTTCACGTTAATTCAGTGCTCATCAACCTACATGCATAACATTAAAAAGATATTAAATTCAGAGTTCAGTTTATTTTTTTACAATTCTACTAGAAGTTTTCAGATATGAAACATTTTTTATTTTTTTTTAAAGCTACCAACTTGTGCATGGGTTTCAAGTGTGTTTGGAATTGGTGCAGTTCAAAGTTTCAAACAGATTTCAGGGTAAATAACAATGTATCTCTTGGTGGTTACGTGTAATAATATCCTCTCCTTGACTTTAAAAAGGTTGGAGTACACCTCGGAAGAACATTTTAGAAAAAGGATTAGTGCAAGAAGAGTGTCAGACAGATTGGTTAGTGAGATAACTAGATTGGTTGGTGAGATATACCAATGTAATCCAAATTGAGGAAGTCATATATAAATTTTTAAAAATCTGGAAAGTATGATTAACCACAGAGGTGAATTGCAATACCCTAGATTTTGCACTAGTGAAGGCTTTTAAATATCATACCATTTATAACCCCGAGGGGTAGCTCAATTGGTCAGGCATTGGGTTTGTTCCCCAATGGTCACTAGTTCGAGTCCCCTTAGGGCCACTGGAGGATTTACCTGGTCGTTAACTTCAGGGCCCCTTGGGATTAGTCGAGGTGCGCGTAAGCTGGCCCGGACACCCAAGGTTATCAAAAAAAAAAATATCATACCATTTATTAAATCGACTTGTGTTTTGATTTACTCTCTGCAGCGGTTAAATTGAATTATCTTTATAAGAATCAAGCTGGGAGGGGGGATTTATGGTACATGGGTCTTACCTATGAGGAGAGAATGATTAAAGAGTACTGCTGCACTGTGAAAAGTTTTTGGGTTACCTACACTGTGCATCCTCCAACATCAACATTGATCTTTGTTTCTGGTCATCTCTCTCAAACCAATTTAGCAACGTTTCTAAATTTCAATGGGCAACCATTTAAGGAATATGTGCATAAAAGAAAATGCATGTGCCATTCATGTGACACATTAAAGGACAGCAGCAAAAGATTAAAAAAAACAATGAAAAAAAAAAAAGAATCTACCACCTCTTACCACCTGACTCTTCAGCATCACCACTTAGCTCATTTTTCCCACTCAGCTCTTCATAACTACTTTTTTTTTTTTTGGCACCGAGTGTACGAGAACAGCATCCCAACTAATCCTGGGGGTGCACAGGCCCTCAATAAGGAGTTTCCCGCAAGTGCACTTCGGGTAATTCAAGGGAAAAATCCCCCAGTCCGAATGCCTCTAGGAAAGAGGGTTAGAACCTTAGACCTGGAGGGGGCATACCACCAAGACCAAGGCCTTTACCACTTCATAACTACCTTAACCTATTGTAAGCACCAACCTCAACTTCCTTATTTGTATTTTAGCTGTTCTATTTCTTTTAAAGTTTTTTTGGCGGTTGGATAGTATTTGGGAAATGGCTTTCTTGCTGCAAGGTTTATGTGATGGCTACTGGGAATTTAAAAGTATTGGGGAGATGGGGAAGGAAATCTAGATATAAATTAAGAAAAGGAATATTTGATGAGAAGATTAAGGGTCTATGGTTTCTTTGAGGTCTTGAGAAGCATGACTGATGTGGGGTTATGGTTTTGTTAGTTTGCTGTGAATTTGTGGTGGTGATGCAGGTTGAGCTTAATTATGGGTATGAAATCATAGAACCAAGGAGGTAGATGAGTAATCATTTGGTGGACAGTGCAAAAGTTAATGAAGTTTTACGGTCAATAATCCTAAACCAATCAGACTTTTTTTATTGGCACCGGGTGGTCCGAGAACAAAGTCCCAGCTAATTCTTGGGGTGCACAGACACTCGGCAATTTTCTAGGGGCCATGGAATAACCCGAGGTGCACTTGCAGCAATAAGACATGGATGAAATAGAAACCAAAACTAGAGTCAGAATGTAGTTAGTTCTCATGTATACTTCCTGTGTACTTTGGCTATGCCTTTTTCTCTTATAAATAAAACTTCTTGATTACCTATCAAAAAGTGAGAATGTAGTTAGACCAATTCTCCAATGACACCTTACCTGAATGGGGAGTGTATTTACAGGGGCAAACTCCTATTATCTTAATAGGGCTGATGTGGTCAAAATCTTGTTCATGTGGCTATAACTCAGAGCCACATCATTGAAGTTTTCCAGCATAAAGATTTTTAAAATAAAGATATCATTTTCAACGACTGCATACTATAAAGATACTAAACTAAATGAGGAAAAAGAAAGTTGAGTTTTAAGGGAATTTCCTCACCATATCACAGGTCTATAGGAATTCTCAAACCATCATGTGCAAGCATCACAGGTATTCCTTCCCTGAATACATTCAATGGGACAACAGAACATGAGTATCTTACTTTAATGTTAAAACCATAACCTATGACCATGGTAAAACAAGAGAATCGTGTCAATTGTTTTTTTTTTCAATCGTAAACAAAATTTTATTGATTATGAGAAGAGGCAGTTCGACCAGTGAGATTGTGATTCATTCTTAAGAAAGGGACGATAGGTTATTACCTTTGGGACCACTCCATCAGGAATTCATTGTCCTTGTGGTGATCAAAGTCATGAGTCATTCCAATTAACAGGGCTTGCTTAGGACATATCCTCTTCACAGCTTCAAGTGTCTGCAAAATTAGTTGATTTGACATGAGCAGGATATAACCTTTAAGGAGAATGCATAAATATTAAAACTTATCAGGATATGAACAGACCTGTGGCAAGCAAAAGTGGACATTATGGGATCCTTTCTGTGTGCAGAAAAAAGCAAATCAGAATATAACAAGATTAATTAGTGGGAATCAGAACAAAATTAATAAAAAGCAAAATAAAAACAGAAATGCAAAAACGTTTTTTTTTTTGATAAGTCAGAAATGGGAAAAAATGTATGAGCAGATATAAAAGCATGTAGCATAAGGGAATAGATTGAAGGAAGTTTATTCTAAGACACAATCTATCACGTCATTATATGACACTACAAGTGGCAATAAATGCTCTCAGACCATGTATATCATCTTACATATAAATACATATATCATCATATCATTGATGCATGATATATGTCAAGAAAAACTCCTACTATATACTAATGATCATCCTATCATTGATGCCAGCTATCTTGTCATTACATCCAATGCCCCTCAAAACTCAATGTTAGTGATGTGTACTCATGGATGAGTTGTCTCTACGTATTACATGTATTAAAAAGGAATCTGCTGACCTTATACAATGTATCCAATATAAGAATATCCAACTGTCCAGCACCATTTTTCGAAATAACTGTGAAATCAAAGTTCACCATTGCATAGAGATTAGAAGACACACTAACATATCATATATAGTAATTCTTGTTATATTAAAAATTCTTAAAAGATGACACAAACCTTCAAAAAAAGTTTATGGATACAAAATCTCAAGAATATAATTTAAAGTGACCCAAAATAAGACTATTATCCAAACTCTAGCATCTGTTATAATTTCCAGCTTGGCTTAGAATATACTATTTCCTTTTGGCAGGAAAATACCAGAGAGGCCTGATAAAAATATGCCCAACTTATTGATCGATATGTGAAAAGAGAACTGTTCATGCATTCTTTTCCTATTAGTTTTTGGGACTTATGGATGCGTGTTTTGTACATCCTTGCATTTACTTATCCATTTAGGGTCAAAATAATCCACAAAAACTAATGTAATCGTTTAACAAACAAAGAACTAAAACAATAGTATCAAACAAAGAACATGAATTAAGGTGCAGAAAGTAAGCTACCTAATCCTGACAGGACACACAAACCATAAATACCATCAAACAATGTTAAGCCAAATGGGAGAATATAAGCTAAATTCTAAATTATGCTCTATATACCTAAAGCTCAATATTGGTTCTAATTGTGTCCCTACTTAAAAGAAAGAAACGATCAAGTAACTGAAGAAGTGTTTAAGTATCATTCTACCATTAATTAGGGCAACACTTCCATGAAAAAAATGGGAGACAATTCATAAACATTTTAAATTCATGTGATCTTAGTTTAATTAAAACAATAGAATTTACCATTCCTGAACTATGCAGTTCATCCTCTTTAAAGGTTAATATTTCCATACTAATAACATATTTCCAAAACTCACACGAAGGTCAGTTGAGGGACCAACCACAATGTCAATGTCTAAATAATCCATCCATGATTGGAGATTCCGTTTGGGAATCTCCAAATTGGCAGAAAATCAGCTAAGTAGATCATCATATGAAGTTAAGATATGTGTGTGCTTTTCCCAGATATATAAGATCAGAAATAGGCACAAAAGGGATTACAATACACGTGCATGCACACTCACACATGGATACAGGCATGGATGCATTCATATATACGTAAACAAGCACATAAATGCGCATGTATGTATCTGAGAGTGCGTGTGCGTGTGTGTATCTATATATGCACTCACCATACTCTGTCTTTGGAGGAAAGCGTGAAACATCAGATATATAAGCTACTCTACACTTGTCACCAAAGAGGAAACCCAAACATACGTAATCTTCTCCATGCATCACCTATAACGAGAACATTGGCGTTACCAAACTAAGACGTTCACAAGAAACAGTAGACACATATATTACAATTGTTTTGATAAGTAGTAGAGACATGTATTATAATTAAAGAACATCTGGGTCTACTAACTGGCAAAGGAACAACTTCAAGGCCTGATGCAGAAAAAGGTTTTTCACAGTCGCTCTCTATTATCTTCCAGTCAAGCTGTGCTACCCGCCTCACTTCCTGACCTTCTTTAAGTTTCTTCTGAACCAAGTATGGAAATTTCTCTGCAATGCTTTTATAAATAATATAACACAAATGTCAGGTAATGGAGTATTTATATCGCAACTGACAATGAGAAAATTGAAGCATGAAATGTCAATCCTGATGCATATTAGTATATCCTAAACCATTTTACATGAAGTCACCTCCTGATTTGGATTGGGATGTGTCACACTCTGCACCCCCACAATTTACTAGTTTGAAAGAATTGTTGTGTTCTCCTGCCATCTAAATTGGATTTCAAGTCTAACAGAAGTGAATGCATGTGATGTGCTTGTGACTCTATAACCCTCTTAACAGCTGAGAAGCATGCAAAGTGACCTAAATGCATCCTCAAATACCAAATTTGAATAATTAGAAAAGAGATCTATTGATAGTGAGAAAGGGCAACATCTTAGTACACAAGCAGAAGAAAAGAGATACACCTAACTATGAAAAGTAAAAAGATCCATAAAGATGTGAAGACTATAATTTGGAATACAAGAGTGAGCAGCCATCCAATGATAAAAAGTTGAAGGAAAAAAAAAGGCCTAAAGATTCACCAGTCTTCTCACAATCTTCTAAGCTGGGGTCATTCTTTTTCTCCACATGCACCTAAAGAAAGCCTAACGAAACCATTTTCCACAAAAAAGCTGGAATTCTAATAGGTTGGAGAATTGGGAGCCGTTATGAGCAGCCATCCAAGCATAGAATTGTTTACGGCTTTTAACTCTGTAGGCCCGGGATTAGTCGGGATGTTGTTCCTGGACACCCGGTGCCAATATAAAAAATTAAAAAAAAGAAAAGAAAAAAAGAAAAAAAAAAAAAAAAACTCTCTAGGTCCTCGCGGTCTTCAAAAATTCAGGCATTGAGTCTTGCCAAATCCACCACATTATGCACATTGGTACCATCATATCAGGATTATAGGGAGGATTCTTTGCTGATTCACTCAATCTTATTTAACATTCATCTATAATGAAAAAACATATTACCAGACTCCATTTTTTATTTATTTTTTGTTAAATGGAAAGATGGCAAACTCCACAGTCTATAGATTTATATGATTGATTTTGGATCTAATAGTAATTCCATCACATGTGAAACTAGATAAGGCCTCCTCTCTCTTGAAAGCTCAGTGTACAAAAAAGGGGAAAACAAGATATAAGCACCTTTCCATTGCATGCTGAGTTAGGTATATGGGAGTGGGATCAATATCATTTGTAGGGCTATGGGGTTGCACAGCACGTATGTCATCCAAACCAAGAACTGCATCAGCATGTTCATGAGTCAAAATAATCTGCAATTGACACAGTATTAAGTTCTATATCTCAGTGAGAGCAGGGTTTCAGTTATCAAGCAAATTGAGATTCATTATTAAATTACCAAAAAGCACACAACATTAAATGCAAATCCATACGAAATAAGTGAAAACACTCAAATACAAGAGTCAATAAGATTCATCAACGTTCAAAGCTCAATCCACTCACCTTTTTACTGCGATGGACTGTAGATTTCATACATTCTGGTTAATCAAGCACAAGGAATCAAAAGGAAAAGAAAAATAAAGGACATAAATTTCAATGAACGATCAATGTGATGGACCATAAATTTTTGGTGTGCATAGAAGAACTTCTCCCAGGCCCATTTATTAGTCTAGAGATAGGAAGAGATGGAGATGGAGAGAACTCATGTAAATCATCAAGGTCTTACAGCTTTCCCATTATAATAGAAACCCTGTGAAACTTTGCCAACAAGTATGATCATTGAAACTATTAAGCCTGCATAATATTAAAATAAACAATTGATTTTTTTAAAAACACATAATGGGTTGATAGGAAATAGGCAAATAAGGGTTTCCAGCACACACGACGAGTCAAGCGTAGTGTGCTTTCAGCTTCATTCAAACTACAATAGATATATTGATACAAATATGGTTTGAAAGATATATATATATATATATATATATATGTATTTATACGATGTACTCTTTTATGTTTTTACCCAAAGTCTTAAAGCTAATGAATAGGATTCAGGTACATGATCCTCGATCAACATTTTGCTGCGAGAAGGCCCATATCCTTTGTTAATAAATTCAATCTTTTTTATCCATTCACCCTTCTCTTGTTCTTGTGGTTTGAACATAAATCATGAGCATTAATGGCTGTCTATGCCAATGGTCCTTGTACAAATGGGGTCTCCTTTCCCAATAGGTATGGGGTGGGTCATACAATCTCATGTCAGAACAATTCGAGGAAAAACCTAGGAACTAACTTTATTAGTACGATACTGGCGAAAAGATTGGCAAAAAGATATAGTTAGAATTTAATAAATTAAGGGGACACAAATCTAATATTTAAAATACAATAAACTGAGACCAAAATAAAAGAAACAAACCATAAACTATGAAATAGTTATTCAAATGAGTCTTATTCACACCTATCTGTATGAGATATAAACCTTGGCCTTGTCAACTAAAGCAAATAATATAATAATGAAAAATATAAAATCCCGGCATAGGCAACAAAAGGCACAATAATATATAGTCAACACAAGCAAACAACACGAAATCAAAATAACTCAAAACACAGATCCAACTAGGTACTAAACCATCATAACCTGCATTCATATTATTAGATCTATATACACTAAATGTGTCCAGCTGATTCTTATATCGTTGGTGCTGCTTCAGCCAGGCTTCCGGATAATCAAAAAGTTGAAGAAGGGTCACACAGTGAACGAAGGTGATGCTAGACACAACAGCAAAAGTTCATTTGTCATGTTGGCATGAGTTGATTTTATCTAAGGATCATTTTTCAGCATTATGAGTTATGCATACAGTACCACAAAAAGAAACGCAAGCAAAGAATATGCTTTTAAATTTCCTAGCCCCCAGCGATTTGGGGAAGGAAGGAGTTGGCCAAAAAACAATGTATGAGTTTTTAGGGGAAAAGAAAAAGAAAACATATAGTTCTCATGGTTGACTGAACACATTTATCAGGTGAATGAAATTGTATACTTTTATGAGGCATCCAAACAAGTTCCTAACATGTCATTTTACAATAGAACACATGTGCTATATATCATAGGTAATCACAAACATGAGAACAAACAAATGGGTAAAGAATGCTCACAGAATCCACTCTAGGAATCTTATGGAGGGTAAACCACCGAAGTACTTGCTCCCGAAAAGTCTTCCCAACATCAATCAATATATAGCTGTGATTACCCTCTCTTTCACAATAATCAATTAGAAGGGATGTGTTGCACCTGTAGATCGATAAATCACAAAAATCCAACACAGCTACACAGATCATGGACAGAAAACAAGGGCATAAAAAAATTATACCCACATAATTTTAAATGTTTAACTCAATTCCTTTTACATGTTCCAAGTCCGTCCTTTTGCTATTAACAAGATAGATTTGCCTTAGCATAAGTACAAACGTAGTGGAATTGTGGTTGGTGAAGTGATCACATATATGCTACTTTTGGGTTACGTGCAAGGTGGACGTAGGTCTTCAAGGTTCAAACATTTTACATCTATTGTGCCTATTATCATCAATAGAATTCTTATTTACTGATAAAAAAATATCTGTTGTCTTCTCACTCAATATTCTTTCAAATATTTTATTTATGTTTTTACTCATCATCAGAGCCGCTTTATTATGGCTTCTAACAAATTCTTTTACTTCTGCTGCTCATTCTATTCAGAGATGGCCTTAGAATCATGGATTCCGTTGCCTATAAAACCACCAAATATACCACCTTCACGCCTCTGGTCCACATTCCCACGTGCATTACATATGCCTCCTTGTATCAGTGCCTTGAAGTTGTTTTCTCCATTAACAATATCTTCACTTATAAGAAAACAAGTTGTTTTCTTCATTCTTATTTATTTAAAAAAAAAAAAATTCGTTTTCTCCATTAATGCACTGGTTACTTACACCTTCTGGTTCTGCCCCTGCCAGCAGCAGACCTCAATTCGAAGTTTAGTCAGTTTAGTTTGGGACTTCCCTATCTTTATGGCCTAACTCAACCAATCTAATCCACCGTGCACTTCGAGTCAAAGCCTTATTCAATCCACATTATACAATTTGGCCACTTTTTTCATAAATCAAAGTTTCCACCTCGAGTTTTTGTGGATGTTAAAGTACTAAAAGGCCTTTGTATAATATCAACCACAATTGTACCACGACGCTTCACCAACACAATTTTAGTGAACTTATAACTGTGGTAGAAGATATCAATTCAATTTTAGTGCACTTATAACTTTGGTAGAATATATCTTCTATAGAAATCCATTTGGTCGCGCCATATATATAATCTTTATTATAAGGAGTTGTACTAATTACGATGATGACAATAAAAAGACAGCTACTTTGGACCTTGTGCACGGTGGATGTAGGTCACCTGAAATCTTTGTCTTCCCTCTTACTTTCTATCACAGTATTCTTCCACTTTTTTAATTTTTTTTTTAACATTTAAATACATCCAATACATTTCTCGATAACCCAAAAACAAGGCTACTTCCTAAAATCTAACGTCATTCGTTTTTAAGGAATTTAGCTTTCTCAGTCTCCCAACTAACGCAAAGAGAGAGAGAGAGAGAGAGAGAGAGAGAGAAGAGCAGAATTCCAAAGTCCTTTTCCTTTGCTAAACCTACTCTGCGACCAAACAAAGCATATAAAGGAACCAGTAAGCTACAAAACAGGCCCCGGAGTAGAATGCCAGATCTACCGTCAACTATTTCCCAAAGATATACAGAATCGACGTCAAATACTCGCACAAAACAATTAAGTCACCTGTAATTAGGATTCTGCATTGGTGGGACCGACAATGACTGGAAGCAGATGTTGCAGGGGGGATCGGACGGCTGGATCAGGCACCTTGCGTTGGGAACGGCACTGGAGCACCCAGTCCCGAGGAAGATAAGAGCAGACGATGGGCCGAGGTCAGGAGAGTTGCCGTTTCCTGCGAGAATAGGGTTCGCCATTGCCGTGGAACACGTGAGAGAAGGGTCTGGTTAGGTGGCCGTACCGGTCTGGGCGCTGGGTGTATGAAGAAGTGCTTGTGAAAGGGAACAGTGGCGTAGAGTGAACGAGGGGAGGAAGATTCCTCGGGGTTATTTACTTATTTATAGTGGAGTTCGTCGCCCGCGGAAGCCAACGGTTCTTGCGCTTGGACATTTGTACACGTGGCTTTCATTTACTGCCCTGGTTCTTCCCCTATTTTACTCTTTTTTTTCCTTCTGTTTTTTCCATAAATTTTTATTGTAAAAATTTTATGTATAATTGTTTTTGTATATTTTATTAATGTAATTTATTACATCATTTTTAATATAAAATAATTAATTTGACAAATAATATTAATAAAATATATAAAAAATACATAAAAATAACTATATATAATATAATTATAAAATATAATTATCCCTCGATATATATAAAATGATGCGCATGCTTAGTTGTATTCATAAAAAAGTTAATAATTTACGTTATAAAAACAAAATTAAAGTATTAAAGATAATTGAGTCATATTAATTTTTTTTATTTAAAAATCATGTTATTACAGAAAATCACATGCCTCTAATATGTTTAAAGAGGACAAGAAAATTAAATAAACTGATTTAAAAAAAAAAAATCTCCCAATTTAGCAAAAAAGGATATCTTTATTCTATTTTAAATTAAAAAACAAAAAAGTCTTAACTTTTCCATATTGTGAATGACGGACAGTTATATAGTGACAAAGTTCTTAGTGATTTTGTTGGTGAGTATCAAGCGGCACACGAATGTAGAAAATTCCAAGAGCCAGCAAATGTTCATCATGAATTGAAATCCAAGCCAGATTAGAATAGTCTGGCAAAAGTTCACGCGTATAGGATTATATATATATATATATATATATGTAAATAATGATTTTAATAAATATAAGATGAATTTAAATTTTAACTATTTCTTTTACATAAATTTTTATATTGAAATAGTTATTTTTTTATTATATAATAATAAATAATATAAAATAAATTTGACTTTAGCTATTTCATATCAAATCTCTACATTAACTTATCTATTTATTTATTATATAGTAATGAGTAATTAATAATTTAAAAATATTTAATTTTTTTAATTATTAATTTATTTTATTTTATCATATTTTACTATTTAATTTAAAGAAACTGATGAAAATTTGTAAATGTAGATAGAGAGAAGAAAGTGAGTGTTATAAATAAATAATAAAATAAAATTTACTCTTTGTACAGTATAGATCAAATTTAATATTTTCCTTATCAATACAAAAGCTACAAATTTTGTTAATAATTAATCCGTTGCAAGTAAGTTTTGTATCTAATAGTTACAAAGAACAAAATATTTTAGGTATGGATAACCCGGTGAGAATACTCTAATTAAGTAGTTTGCCTCGTAGTAGGGTAAGAAATTTTTGTTTAAATAGTAATAACTCTATCACAGTAGGAGTTCCAAGATTTCTCTATAATTTTACCAATTTGCCAATTATGTATGGATGGTTGAGATCAATGAAAATATCATGACTTGGACCAATAGTTTCAATTTATATTATTTTCGAGCGAATGGCGGAGAAATTGGAGGAGTTAGATGTTAAGTTTCAATGCTAGAGATGAAAATATGCAATAATAACTATTCATAGACGTGTAAGACATTTTTCGTGTCGATGATAAGACAAGAAATTTAATTTTAGATGATACCGATGGGATGATATAAAAAAATTTTGAAAATTCGTTGAAGTTTCATAGGATGCCCCATTGTTCAATCCACGAAACATATTCTATAAAGTAGAATTATAATGTCAAAAGATTATATACCGAGTGTTTGGATGAAAGCGACCAAGTATGGAGATGTTCAATTAATAGTGCTCTTCAAAGGAGGAATGCGACGGGTCAAGTAAGCAAGTCTAGCAAATTCCAAGAGGTAGCTAGCAAAAGATCATCATGATGTCCATGGCAGATTCATCGTAAATAGGAATAGGAGAGACCAAGTAAAAGTTCACGTGTTTGGTTAATGTGAAAGTCTTGCTTTTGAAGGATTTTACTTTGACTGTAGATAGTCATCTTGAACTATTTGCTCTATCATATAGAGCATGTTCATCTCATTTTTTATTTTCATTTTTATAATTTAATTTAAATTATATTTTTTTTAAATTTTTTCTTAAATTTTATTTATTTTTCAAAAACTTCCTACATCTCATTCACCATCCTTATCTCTATTCTATTAAATAATTTTTTTTATTCTTTTTTTATTATTTTTTTCTTTCACTTCTATTTACAAATTTAACTATTCAATATTTTTTCTTATTTTATGAAATATTACTCTAGTGAATATTTTAAACAAAAATTTAAATTATTTTTTTGTGAATATGATAATATTTTTAAAATTAATTTTTATATATTTTCGTAATTAATTAAATTATTTTTAAAATTATTATTTAAAACTATAATAAATATGAGTATGAGAGAAAGTCTATATGATTGAAAAATTATTTATTTTATATATTAAAATAAAATATTGATAAAAATGATTTAGGGAATGAATAGTGAGTCCCCAAATATGGAGACTTACTGTTTATTTCCTAAACATTTTTTCTAAAATGGGGATCCGGATGTGGGGGGTATTTTGATCAAGACCCTATAATAAATCCCAAATTATGGGGAATCTGGTGTTTTGGGGAACCGAATGGGAATGCTCTAAGAGTCCAACCTTATCTCCTAAACCCATGGTTAAGAATATAATAAAATAATAAAATATGTATCTTCCTATTAATTTAAGTTGTATTAATTTAAATTTTTAAGATAAGTAATGATTTTATATAATATTATAGTAGATGTTTTGAATTTAAACTTTAACTCTACACTTTATCTCCTTTATGTATTAAGCCTTGTTATTGAGAATAAGTCTTGTCCACACATGAAGAAGAATGTTAATAATATAATAAAAAAATTAAATTTATCGATTCTTATCGACTTTAAATTTTGATTTCATAGTAATAAACATTACTTGTTTATCGAGTGTTGGGTTCTTTAAAAACATTTGCCACATGATAACATCTAGCTCAAATTTACTGGTGATAACATTACAGCTTGTTTATCAATCTCAATGAGCTCCTCTCTCTCTCTCTCAAGCTGAATTTTTAACAGTTGTGAATAACTGAGTGCCCACTACCAGATCCATTAAGAACAATCTTCTCTAAATTCATATTACAATACTTGAATTCTTAAAAGGAAATTTAAAAATAAGAAACGGGTAGTGGATCTATGTTTCTTAACAAAAGACTTCGGAAGAGGTGCTTTCAAATTGCTATAGTCCAATGAGTAGACTAAGAGCCCGTTTATGCTTAGAATATCGCTGTATATTTGTAAATAACAGTGTACTAATTTGAGTTAAAGTTTTTTTAGATTTTGAGAAAAATAAAAAATTGTTTCAATATAATTTTTTAAATCTTATCTTTACTTTGAAATTTAAAAAGTATAATTGTTTTTTGTGTTTTATTTTAGAGTTTAAAAAAGTTGTAATTATTAGATAATAATTAAATGAAAATTTTGAAAATTAAAAATTAAAAATATTTTGTGTTTAAATTATATTTGTGAAAAAAATACTTAAGAATATTCAAAAATATTTTAGAATAGTTGCATTGGCAAATAGACTTTAAAAGATTACGATAAAAGGTTGCAATAGTAAAAACACACTTAAAGCAACTAGTTTGACTCTTGCTGGACTTTTGTTCTTACTAACAATAGGAGAAGCTATCTAAAAAATGGAAAAATTAGTAAGATACTGTAGGATGAAAATCAATAGAGCAGTCAAGATCTTTTTGTAATGCTTTAATAGAGAATTTAAATCACATATCTATATTTTAAAATTACTAATTAACGATACAATTAGAGATTCATTAAAACATTATAAAGATGAACAACATTTTTTTAAAAAAATAATATAAAATTTCATACACTGCTTAACTTATTCTCTTATCATATGAGATACACATTTAGGCTGGATGACAGGGCTCTAATTTTTTAATGGAGTTCGTTCTCCCACTCTATACAAAAAATAAAAATAAAAAAATAAAATGAAGAAAGAAGAAGAAAAGCAACAGAGTTGCAAATCTTAACTAAGCAAGCAATATGCTACACCTTGCTATACATAGTAATGCCAAAAGCAAAGACAACTCGTTGGAATATGAAAGAATGGCAAATGAGATTAGATACTGTTGACGCTGCAAAAATTGTATAATAGGCCAAAAAGAGAGAAATAGTCATTCCCAACATACTAAGGCAATACAAGCCTCAAACGGTGTGGCTTGGTGCCCTCGGCGGTAGTCTGATGCTTCGCATATAATGACGGCGTGTACATTCATTACAATGAAAAGGAAATAAATATAAAGAAAATAAGAGAGATGGGCACACATATTTATGTAGTTTGACATAATACCTACATTCATTACACAGGCCTTTAAGGATGAAGAATCTACTATAATATTCTTATTTATAATCTCTCATAGTTACCGATTCCTTACTGTATAATGATGGTTTCAGATACATTTACTGGAGAAGAGCGCCTGCACCGATGCCCTTTATTTGGACATCGAAGGAGGAGATGAAGAAGATGAAGTCTCTGCTGAGGAAGAAGAACCAACCCCTTTTAAGGTGAGAGTTCTATCCATATCCCATCACTTTTCCTGCCAGCCTCATGCCCTCTGCACTCCCCTAACAGCCCACCCTACCCCCTGACCCCATGCGTCCAGCCACCTCATTACCTCCTGACTCCCTGACCCCCTGGCTCCCAGACTCACCTTCCCTTTCCCATTTTACCTGTCTTCCTCTTACCCCTTCTGCCACTTGCCTGCTCCCATTTTCACTTCTTATCTTCTACTCATTTCCCCTATTGTGCTTAGTGATGGCTTGGTGGACTGGGCCCAACTATGTGCTGGATATTTTTGTCCTCTTACAGTACCCCCACGATGTAACAAAAAGAAGACCTTGAGAATCTTTAAAACATGTAACAAAAATCATTGTCTGGGATATGTGTCTAGGACCCGACTTCGTGGTGAGTCTAGAGACTCGGCTTTGTGGAACGGGGGGTCGACGAGTCTCGGAGACTTGGTCTTACCTCACAGCTGGTTTAGGGACCCAACTTCGTGGTGAGTCTAAGAACTCAGTTTTGTTGGATAAGGGGTTGGCGAGTCTCAGAGACTCGACCTTACCCCGCAGCGGGTCTACGGAGCCAACTTCGTGGCAAGTCTAGAGACTTGGCTTTGTTAGACGGGGGGTCGGCGAGTCTCATAGACTTGGCCTTATCTCACAGCAGGTTTAAGGACTCAACTTTCCAGCGAGTTTAGGGACTCGGTTTTGTTGGACAGGAGGTTGGCAAGTTTCCGAAACTTGGCCTTACCCCATAACGAGTCTAGGAACCTGATTTCGTATGACAGAGATGCTTGTCCTTAATAGGTGAAGTGTAGGTCAAAGGTGTGTTTGTTGAGTTTTGTGTGCCGCCCGATTTCAGTGGTGACGGAGGTTGGGCATGTCAGTATGCGTGCCAGTGCCTGGCAATTTGTTTCAATAGGGTCCCGTTGGGTCACCCTAGCATTGTCGGAATAAGCACATATTGCCGACGTTTGCCGTTCTGAGTCACAAGAAGGAACTTTGTTGGTAGAAACAAAATTCATATAAGTTTTGAGAGAGATAAACTAGGAGTTGTTGCCGGTTGGGGGGAGTCCATGCTTGCCTGTTGGAAGAGTCCAGGTGGACTCATTGGGAGAGCCCGAATGAGCCCTTTGGGAGAGCCCGGATGGGCCTGCTGAGAGTTTGGTGAGCCAGCTGGGGGAGCCTGAATCTTGCCCGAGAGCTGTAAGTGACTGGTTTGATTTGAGTGGCCCCTTCCTATTTCCCCTTTTCTTTTTTGGAACATTTGGAAAACATGCCATTTCTGCCCCACTAGTCCGAACCGAGTCGCTTGCAAGTGCACAAGTGGCTAGTCCAAGCTCATGCAGTGCCGTTAGCCTGTGTCTTGTGTAGGTCGTGTAGAGTTTTGAGCCCTGCGTAGTGCCCCTAGTCCGAGTCCAAGTCGCATGCAAGTGCATCGTGGTTGGTCAGAGCCCAAGTGCAACTAGTTGAGTCCCATGCCATGGGGGGTCTGTCCTGGCCCGTGCATGACTGCTAGTTGAGTCCTGTGTGCAAGTGCATCATTTGGGGGGGGGGTCTGTTCGAGCCCACGCATATCTACAAGCTGAGTCCCGTGCCTTGAGTGGTTAGTTCGAGCAGGGTTTTCTTGGGTTGTTAGTGGCCTGTCTCGAGCCATGCTTTCGGAGCGAAGTAATCCCTGGGTTGAGGAGGTGGGTTCTGAGTGGATAAGGTGCTGAAAAGCGGTGGGCTGTCGTGCTGCATGAGACCTGCTTCCGAGTCCCGAGTATGGGAGTCCTTCTCGAGCACTGTTCTTCGAACAAAGCTTCTCGAGCCCGTGGTGGGTGGCCGAGCCGAGGGGCACCACCGTTTCGAGTCTTGCAAAAGTGTGGCTGAGTCGGGTGGGTTACTTGATGCCCGTCGGCACCCCTACCGAGCCAGGACGTGACTAGGGCGAAGGGGCTTCAGCCTTGTGCTCGTGGCTGCTCGGAGAGGCCTTCGCTGTGGCTAGGCTACCGCAGATGGTCTTGGAGGGGACAGACTGCGCCAGCAGTTTACATGACGATCGCTGGCACCCCCATCGAGCTGCAATGTGATTGGGTTGAAAGGGTTTCGTCCTCTTGCCTTTTCGTGCTCGTGGCGGAGCGGAAAGGCCTCCGTTGTGGCTAGGCTGCCCAAACGGTTTCAAAGGGGATAGATTGCGCCAGCAATTTGCATGGTGATTGACGACACAACCCACCCCCTCCCCCAGCCAAGACTTAGTGCCCTAGCCTAACTTGGCACACGCTGCTATGCGCTGCAGTGCACGGTCCAACCATTGGGTGATGCCCACCTTGTGGAGGCCACTTGGCACTGGGCAAAAACTGGCAGATCACTAGGCCTCGCTGCTTGCCCCTGTGAGGCCTCTGTGTGTTCCAACAGATGGCCTCATGTTACACACTATGTTACACACTATGCATGGCACCGTACGTGCCATGTATGCTTGGCACCGTACGTACCATGTATGCTTAGTACGTGCACTATTGAGCAAGTGCATAGTTCCAAGCAGGGGGAAGTGTAGTGGCTCTGTGTGTTCGAACGGAGGGCCTCATGCGTAAATCATGTTTGTCATACAGTACCAGTTAGAGTGAGACAAGTGTAGTGGCAAGGTGTTCGGTCTGTCATCTTGGCGGGAAAAAAAATTTAATCCTTCCTCACCCATTGCTTGCACATTTATCATAAATGTAAAAGTTGAAAGAATTAAGAATCGTTGGGTATTATTCAGTGTGTTGAGAAATCATCATTCTCTCACTTCTGACAGAAAGGAAAAATCAAATCTCACAGATGACATCACTATTGATGCTGTAAAAATCGCACAACAGGTCGAAAGGGGAGAAAGAGTCATTCCCGACCCACTGAGGTGATACGGGTCTCGAACAACATGGCTTGTGCCCCCGACGGTGGTTCGGGGCGGCACATATAGTGATAGTGCGTACATTCTTGACAGCGAAAGGAAAATAAATGCAAAGAAAATAAGAGAGATGGACACACATATTTATGTGGTTCAGCATAATGCCTAAGTCCACGAGCCTTTGAGGAGGAGGAATTCATTATAATTTTTTTTATTTACAGTCTCTCATAGTCCCTCTTCCTCAATGTATAATGACGGCTTCGGATACATTTACTAGAGAAGAACGTTTGTGTCGGAGCTATCTGTCTGGAGATTTTAGGAGGAGATGAAGAAGATGAAGTCCCTGTTGAGGAAGAAAAACTAGCCCCTTTTAAGGTGAGAGCTCTGTCCACTTCCCGTCATTTTTCCTGCCAACCCCATGCACTCTGCACTCCCCTAACAGCCCATCCTACCCACTGACCCCATGCATCCAACCCCTACATTACCTCCTAACTCCTTGACCCCTTGGCTCCTTGACTAACATTCCCTTTCCCATTTCCCCTATCTTCCTCTTACCCTTTCTGCCACTTGCCTGCTCCCATTATCGCTTCTTGTCTCCTACTCCCTTTAGTGTCCTTAGTGATAACTATGGATTAGGTATTTTTGTCCCCTTACGGATATCTTTGTAGTCCATATTGTAAATGAGAGTGTTCATAATTTATTTAGGTTCACGTGCTGTTTTGTGAAAGCATGTGAAACTCACTCAATTTTTATTTTAGAGGAATAGAAAGTTCAAACCTATTCTCTCATTTAGAGATCACGCTTTATGCCATCTAAACTAAAGGATCTTAACAACACTTCCACAATTTCAAGTTGCTTGTAAACTCCACACGAGTCTAAGAGTAGAGAGATTCTAAATTTTGTTTAAGGTACATAGTTAAAGAGTTCATTGGAATGACCTTATCAACTGTGGGTGAGAGGAAGGCAACTTAGGCAATAAATCTAAATTTTTTTAATTTGGATGAGATTAGATACACCGTACCATCGTCTCACAATATAAAATGTGACATCACTATTAGATGATATTTTATTAAATAATTTTTTATTATTTAATAATAATAAATATGATAAATTTTACATTATGAAAAAAAAGTGAGATGACCATATAGTGTTTAGCATTACAATTTTTTTATAATATAATCGAAAGAATAACATTTTCGTTTTCATTTGTTTTTTTTTTCGAAAAATATATAAAACCGGAAAACTAAAAACACAAGAAGAGGCCGCTCTCACTTCACAATTTGAGTATATGATCTGTAGTGGGAACCAGCATTCTACGAAGCTCCAAGGCAAAGCTGCTTGCTCAAATCTTACATGTTGTTTCAGATTACTAATTCTAAATTTCTTTTCCATTTTCTTTTAGAGTACTGAGATGTTATATAACTTCAATTCCTACTCCAGAATTCGAAAGCCTTTCGCCAAACCTCAAAACTTCATCGATTTCTTAGAGTTTCATGCATGTGATTGTGGCCCTAAGGAAGAATTCATTGGGCAGAAGGTTACCTCTAGATCCAGAAACTATCTCTTTATAAACTGCTATTTCATTGGATTTAGGGCATATTATTCTTCTCTTTCTTCAAGAAGTTCTGTCATTAGTTCTCATTCAAGCACTAGTAGTAGAGGGCAACGTGGGGGAAAAGGTGACATTGATGATAGTAGTGTTGGGCGTGGCAGATTTAGGCAATTGGGTTCCGGGCCTTCTTGGAATCAGCAAGACTGTAACTTTAATGATTTTGATGAGGTTGAAGAGCTTGAGGACGATGAGGACGAAGAAGAAGAAGGGGAGGATGGTAATGATGAAGATGATGATGATGATGATTTTATGGTTTTGAATTCGTTTAATAGGAATCGTGAACAAAGAGAAGTCGTAAGAAGAGATGAGGCGGTCGAGGATGAACTTAGACACCCTTTGGTGAGAGAAATTTGTAGGTTAATTCAACTTAGGTCGGCTTGGAACCCAAAGCTTGAGGGGGAATTGAGGCACTTACTCAGAAGCCTTAAGCCTAGGCAAGTTTGTGCTGTTTTGCGCTCCCAGGCGGACGAACGGGTTGCTTTGAATTTCTTCTATTGGGCTGATCGACAGTGGCGGTACAGACATGACCCGATTGTGTACTATACGATGCTTGAGGTCCTTAGTAAGACAAAATTGTGTCAGGGTGCTAGACGTGTTCTTCGGCTCATGGCACGCAGGAGTATTGAGCGCCTGCCTGAAGCTTTTGGTTATTTGATGGTGTCGTATAGTAGGGCAGGTAAATTGAGGAATGCAATGCGGGTGTTAACATTGATGCAAAAAGCAGGAGTTGAACCTAATTTGTCAATATGTAACACTGCAATCTATGTTTTGGTGAAGGGGAATAAACTGGAAAAGGCATTGAGGTTCTTGGCTAGGATGCAACTTGTTGAAATTACACCTAATGTTGTCACTTATAACTGCTTGATCAAGGGGTATTGTGATGTGCATCGCATTGATGATGCCATTGAGCTGATTGCTGAAATGCCGCTAAAGGGATGCTGTCCAGATAAAGTTAGCTACTACACAGTGATGAGTTTTCTCTGTAAGGAGAGAAGGATTAAAGAAGTGAGGGAATTGGTGGAAAAGATGGTAAAGGACAGTAAATTGATTCCAGACCAGGTTACCTACAATACCATTATTCATATGTTCTCCAAGCATGGTCATGGGAATGAGGCTTTGGAATTCTTAAGGGAAGCAGAAGAGAGGGGCTTTTGTGTTGATAAAGTAGGGTATAGCGCAATAGTTGACTCACTCTGTAAGGTCGGGAGGACTGACATTGCAAAAGAATTAGTAAATGAAATGTTCAAGAAGGGTTGCACTCCTGATGTTGTGACTTACACTGCTGTTCTTAACGGGTATTGTCTCTTAGGAAAGGTGGATCAAGCTAAAAAGATGCTTCGGCAGATGTACAAAAATGGTTGCAAACCGAACACTGTATCATATACAGCCTTGTTACATGGGCTTTGTCGGCATGGAAAGTCATCAGAAGCTAGAGAGATGATGAACATGAGTGAGGAAGAGTGGTGGACCCCAAGTTTCATCACTTATGGTGTTGTGATGCACGGGCTACGTAGGGAAGGGAAATTATCTGAGGCCTGTGATTTGGCCAGGGAGATGATTAGAAAGGGGTTTCTTCCAACCCCAGTTGATATTAACTTGCTAATTCAGCCTCTCTGCCAAGAGGGAAAAATGCATGAGGCTAAAAAGTTCATGGAGGAGTGTCTGAACAAGGGATGTGCTGTCAATGTGGTAAACTTTACCACTTTAATTCATGGTTTTTGTCAGAAGAATGATTTGGATGCTGCTCTCTCATTGCTTGATGATATGTATCTGAGCAACAAACACCCTGATGCAGTCACGTTTACTACATTGATTGATGCATTAGGAAAGAAAGGTAGAATGGAAGAAGCAACCGAACTCACAATGAAGATGTTGAAGAAGGGTTTGGATCCTACTCCTGTTACATACAGGGCGGTTATCCATCGCTATTGTCAGATGGGTAGGGTGGAAGATTTGTTGAAATTATTAGAGAAAATGCTTTTAAGACACTCATTTAGAACAGTATATAATCAAGTTATTGAAAAGCTTTGTAGTTTTGGAAATCTTGAGGAGGCTGATAAACTCTTGGGTAAGGTATTGAGAACAGCTTCAAAAATTGATGCTAAAACATGTCACATACTTATGGAGGCATATTTGAACAAAGGAATTCCTTTGTCGGCATATAAAGTGGCCTTTCGTATGTTCAACCGGAATCTGATTCCTGACTTGAAGTTGTGTGAGAAGGTGACAAAAGGACTGATGTTAGAAGGAAAAACAGAGGAGGCAGATAGGCTTATGATGCGTTTTGTTGAGCGTGGGCACATTGTATCTGAGTGTCGAGAGCATCTGGGAAGCTAGTGGTACTATAGATCTGACCTTTTCATCATAATTACTTGTTGCTATCATCAAGTGCTTTATCATGGTAAGCCTCTTCTTCCATCATCAAGTGATTAATTTAATCAAGTCACTCAATTGGATATATCATTCCAAGTCCCAGATTTGGTCTCTTTTTTCATAGCAAGAAATTTTATAATTGTGTGGTCAGTTGTTACTCCCAAGAGCTTCAGACAACTAAAACTTGTACTAGTTCACCACTCACCAGTCTGAATGTTAATATTTAAATTTTGATTTTTGAGATAAATCTATTGGATTAATTTAGGATCTCTTACATTTGTTTTACACTTTCAATTATATAGATGGTCCTCATGTCTCCTACCATAAAAATTTACTTGAATTATTCTTAGATTTGATGACTAATGGATGTATTCATCAGTCATGATTGGTCTCTTTTTGTTGTCCTTGAAAATTAACTGTACATCTTCCTCTTAGTAATGTGACTACAGACGTGTGTTCTTATTTCCTCTTACTAAATTGCCCACGTGTCTATGAGTGTTTATTTATTTATAGTTTGGCCTTGGCCGAAAAATGATATTTTTTTATAAAGTAAATTTGGTAGGAAAATGATATTTAAACTGGTTAGTGAAGATTTTTAAGAATATTGATTTTGTCCCATACTCTTAATTTTGGCTGTCAATTCAATGAAATTTTTAAAAGCCTTATATGGTTGCACACAATCCAGTATTATTTTCAAGAATTATATATAGGTCCATCAATTGATTGTAGGACCTTATTTACTGAAGAATACAATAAGAAGAACTGAGTTAAACATCTTATAGAGCACATAGAATACATAGGTAATGACACACTAAAAACAGAATTTTCTGCTGCTGTTGTGGATCATGCCCTTGCACAATTTGCATACAGGTTTATTGTGGCATTTTTTGTTCTCTTCAATAGGCTAAGCTGGTAAGGCCAGTTACAACTTACAGCAATACTAACGAGTAGCAGTCATTGTTCTTTTTGTTTTTATTTTTTTAGTTAAGCGAAACTTGATTAGGAGTATTTGAAGTTAAAATGGGGAAATTAGGAGGAGCCTAACATGCAATGCTTTTGGAGAAAGGGAGATGGTGGTAGTCTACTTTCAGTAGGGTAATAACCATATATTTTTTTAATTTGTTGGTGAGTGGGTTGTACTTGCATAAAAAAACAGTGGGTAATAACTCTTCAGGTCTGGCAAATTGACTACATTAGGAGTGCGTAAAGCATCATAAATCGTCTTAATTTTGTAATGATTCCTGGCTTGTCAACAAAAATTCTTTGTTCATGTTTGCTTAAAACATTTTAACTTTGATTTTGCCCTCTTTACATTTGCTGTGATTTTCCCCTTAAAGCATGTTGGCTTGTATCCTACTAATTATTAACCTTCTCACATATGGTACTCGATCAAGTCTTTTGTTCCAGTTTGCTGATGTGTCCTGCCCAGTACAATAAACAGATTCTAGCTAATACTTTGACATGGACTCTGATATAGTTGAGTGCCATGTTTAAAACAGTGTATTTTGCCATTTCGATATCTAATCAACCTTTTCTCATAGCTTTAAGGATTGTTCTCCATCTGTCTTTACACTTATAAGGAATTATTGAATTTCCTCGAGTAGATTTTTAGTATCTTCAAGTATTATATTTTTATTTCCAACCATATTGAGAAGCTACAACGAGATTTCTTGTGGAGTGGGATGGAGGACGAGTTTAAATTTTATCTAGTGAACTGGTCAATTGTTTGCACGCCAATATCTAGGGGTGGGTTGGTAACTTGTGATTTCAACCAAGCTCTTTTGGCTACATGGTTGTGGCGGTGTCAACAAGAAAGAAGCAAGCGGGCGCCCTTTTTTGGGGGGGGGGGGGGTGGGGGATGATACTCAAATGAGGTACACAGTCCACAGGGGGTGGGTTTGTGGAAAAACATTAGAAAATTATGAGAGATTTTCCTAAGATATGCACTAATTGAAGTAGGTGACAATTCTCAAGTCAAGTTTTGACATGACAAATAATGCGATGAAGAAAGTCTCAAAGACATGTTAGGATCTAAGATGAAAAAATCTCAACATCCAAACATCACTCAAACACAAACACTTTTCAATTTCAAATTTTAAACTTTTTTATCTAATCATTATTGAATCATTACAACTTTTCTAAACTTTCAAATAAAACACAAAAAATAATTCAACTTTTTCAAATTCCAAAACAACAATTATATTATAACAATATTTTAACTTTATAATATTTTTATTCAACTTTTTCACTTTCCTTTCCCAAAACCTCATAAAATATCTTAATTCAAGCCATTTCAGTACTATTCATAAATTTTTCATTTCATCTCAACATCTAAATGAGGCCTTGGTCTTCTCTTGTGGCTCCCCTCATTGGAATGTGGATTGGAGAGTCCCTCCAAGAAAGGTAGATTCAACAGTTAGATCGTTCTAACAAGTTCTAACTAGCTAGGGCATGACCACTCTTATATGGAGGAATATATGGAAGACGAAAGCTCCTTTAAAAGCAGTTTTTTTTTTTTTTGTTTGGACAGCCTCCTTTGATAAGATTCTTACTACAGAAAATATGATGAAACGTCCTGTAATAGTATTGGACTGGTGTTGCATGTGTAAGAAGAATGAGAAATCAGTAAATCATCTGCTTTAACATTGTGAGGTGGCTAGGACCATGTGGGATTTTTTTTTTTTTTTCCCGCGGGAATTTGATTTTCATAGGCCATGCCTTGTCGCTGGTGGATTTTCTATCAAGCTAGAGAGGCCTTCAACTCCACAAGTGGCAGCAATCTAGAAATGATAGAAGTTTCGAATATTGCGATAAGACAATAGATGTGCTTAAAGTTCTCTTTTTCCTTGTTCTTATGGGCAGGGGTCATTGATTTTGATGGACTAAATGCTATATGTCCATGATTTTTTACTTTCTGTTGTAAACTGTAGTTAGGTAATTCTCATATATACATTCTGTGTACTTGGACTATACTTTCTTTTTCTTATGAATAAAAATTCTTGATTACCTATCGAAATTTTTTTTTTTGTTTCCTTTCTTTTTCCCATCCAATTGAAGTCCATCACACGAAGTGCAAAGATGTTACCTCCAAACATCTTATGAAGGGGAGGAGGATCTGAAAACATTAGATTATGCGTGGGAAAGCTGCAGCTTCATCTTATTAAGTATGACTCATCGCATGGCCCATCGATCCAAGGCTCCAACATAGGGGAAAGGCTCTTTGCTTATCTATGAATGTGTGAAATTCTTTGCAAACATTAGAAATGCGATCTGCTCATTTTGATCAGATGAGTCAAATTGTTAAGAGTAAAGGACACTCAGAAAATGTTACGAAGTTTGCCCTTTGCGGCAATCTCAGTTGGCTACTGATCGAGGATGTTGCAAACAACTCAATTGCAACATCATCCTCACTGATAGTGGAAGGTTTCCTAGAAGATTGTGTATAATTATGTGTCTCCCGTTTCCTTTGTGCTCTTTAATTTGTCTTTGCATGCTTGTAACCTCTTTTAATTCATCTAGAAAAATTCTATTCATCATTTCCGCACCTCACAAAACACACATAATTTTTTAATTTTTTTTCTTTTACCAAATGTGTAGTATATGGATGATGAGTAGAATAATTCAATCAATTTAGTAATAATAAAACCAAAAAAATTAAAAAAAATGTGGTGTATAAGAATGATTAGGAGGAAAACCCATTGATCTATACTGCATGCTCAGCTCGCATTGAAAGTCGAGAACAAGTACAAGGTTGAGATGTTACTTAGGTTTACACGTACGTGTATTGACTGTCTTCTTTTATCTGAGGTAATCTTATTATGGACGTTGCACAGTAAAGCTGGGGGTGCCCTTCACTTGTGGAGGATCTGTCCCCTCCCTACCACTTTTGGGGTGTCCTTCTTGTGGATTCATGTGGCAACTTTATTCGACCATCCTCCATTATTGTCCACCTCCGACCTAAGTGCCAGTCCAATCTTTACAGGTGGAATGTATATCCTCATAGGTGTTTTTTAAATTAACTTTCAAGATGTGGATCCTCATTAAAAGAGGAAGAACAATACTTTTATGTGGTCTGGCCTAGTACCAAGTGGCGGTCGCTGGTTCTTTAGGGACGGCCTAAACTGACGTGGTCTTATATACATTGACAGCTTTTTGACAGAATTCTCAGGATTTTGAGGATTTGGACTGTAGGGGGAGGGACCTGCTAGATTGGATCTGAGGCTCAAAAATTTAGTAATTGAAGTTGATGCAGATATTATTTCAAAGTTGAATCGAGACCACAAAGATAGATAACCTTGTACCATGCATGACTTTAAGGTTCATGGGACAGCATTAGAGCTGGTTACCACTAGGTTCCCCAAGTTGCAAGGATATTCATTGAGATTTGACATTGTACAATGTATATTCTTCTCACCAAAGTATTGCCATGCTTTATAGTTCAAGTAGTTGTGTTTGTTCCTTTCACCATAAGAAGCCATGAAGCATTTGTCATGTTGTTTGCAACTAATTCAGGGCATCTTATGGTGAAAGGAAGAAACAAATTCTGACAAGATGAAAAAGATAGAGATATGAAAAGGTAGAGGAGCAATTGTATGATAAAAAATGGTGGGGCTTAAAACCTTCTTTTGCTTTTGGATTGAAGAGATAAAAAAGATGATTTCCAAGTTGGGAAGGTCACCATATCGGAACTTCTTGCTTGTCTGCTTCATGGCCGACCCATTAACTGCCAATGATTCTACTGTTGTTGCTTGTTATTGTCACTGGTTTTATTTATAAATTATAGAAATACCAAGAGAATCTCTGTATAACTGTGATCCGTTAGTAATTTCATTTCCTCTATGATTTCCAGGAAACGTCCATTAATTGAGTCCTTGATGTGTCCCGTGTCTAAATTACTTATGATTTTCTTAACTACTTAATTAAGTTAGCATTAAGATACTCAGAACTCGTCATGCAGCCTTGCCTACTTTTGATGTGAGACGTCCTTTAGTTCTTGTCAACCTTGAAAACAAGAGAAGGCTGCATAAGTCAAAGAGCAAACAACAAAAAACCTAAAGCAAAAACGAGTTTTAATTAAAAATGTGAGAAATGCTTAGTCTATAAAGCGATTTTTTTGGTAGATCTAGCACTTCTCTGAAATAGACATGAATGGAAGCTCTTGATCAAGGTGTAATAAGTGCCTCCAACCCCAAGAGAACTAGTTCAAATTAAATTGTTCGACGTTCATAAATAAATCATAAGGAATCATCACCGATAGCTTTACTAGCTATGAGTGCTATATATGATCAATATCTTATATGTCAAAGTTCAAATTTAGAATTTGTAACATGAACAATCATCTGATTCATCTCATGTTGTACGTACGTTGATGCCAATATATACGTGACCATAATTTGTGTGTGTCGAGAGATCAGTACTAGCGCTAGGACTCTTTAGCCCAAGTTTCAAGGATGGTTACCATGAAGTATATAACATTGGATCAGATTGAGCAAGCTCGGTTTCCTCAAGTACTCATGTTCACCAAATATTTGTATATGATTCTGCAAATCAAGATTGTTTTGATGGTATCTGTCCCTTTCTTTTTCAGGAGATCATCATCAGATGTTAGAGATTGGGTTTCTCTTTTTAATTACCATTATACATGTTTAATTAAGAAGCTGGATGAAGATCAAAACATCATCAGATTAAATAATGGACTATTAGAGCATCCCCATCCGGTTCCCTAAATATCAAATTTTCTATAATTTGAAGAAATATTTAAGAATTTCATCCCAAACCACCCCCTATCCCATTCCCCATTTTGGGGTTTAGGGATGGGGTTGCTACAGTAGGTCCCCAAATACTGTTTGTCCCCAAACTATTTTTATATTGATAAAAATATTTGTAGTTAAGTTTTTAAAAGGAGGTGAGAGAAAAATGTAATAAATAAATAATAAAGAAATGTTATTTTAATAGAATAGAGAAAATATAGGGAATGAGATGTAGGAGGTTTTTGAAAGATAAGTAAAATTTAGAAAAAAATTTAAAAAAATATACTTTTTAATTAAATTATAGAAAATTTTATAGGAAATGGGACGTGAATGCTCTTACTCTAATATTTGGTTCATTCACCAATGAGGTACATATCACATCTGTCAATTATTCAAAATTTCATATTTTTTTTTTCTATAAAGTCCAGAAAATTGAAGATGTGACGAAACGATTGACTGACATGACATTTTCTGTGCTATTTATCTAATACAAGGACAAAAAATTATTATAAAGTTCTGCTTTTAAATTAAAAAGTAAGAAAAAAGAATAAATATGTGCGTTGATTGAAAATACTGACTTGACTTTTTCAGTCTAGTTATATTGTTAAAGTGAAGTGTTTTATTTATTTATTTATTTTAATTTTTTAGGTGAAGTGAATTCACAATACTTGCTGTTGAGATCTAACTATTAACCTTACGTATTTTTGTAGGGTGTGTAAATATTACATAATTATTTTTAAAATTAGTAAAATTTATTATTTAAAAAATTAATTTTTTATATGATCATATATTTATTTATTTTTTTTAAAGAGATTGTACAATATTTACGTATTTTACAATTATAAAAATTATTTATCTTATTATTAAATAAACAGTATTATATGTGTGTGTGGTGGATCGGGTAATGCATGGTCTGAGTCTGGACTGGCCACCCCATTCCCGAAAGAGAAGCAGACGGGCCAACATGCATTTTAATTTGTGGTTGAGTAAGTAGGTTGATCTAAGATGAGATTAGAAATTCCTTTTCCTATTAAACATTTATCTCCAAATATTAATTAAATTGTCATTGTTAATGGAATCTCTGATCATTTGCATCACATCACATTATCTTCATCTCTTTTGCTTTAAAAATTTTGCGGCACCTAACCCTTATCTAATAATAATTACCTTATGCCACTGCTGATCAGATTAATGGCAATATTCTTTGATTGCAGGAATATTGATGATTATCTCTCTCTCTCTCTCTCTCTCTCTCTCTCTCTGGTTGGAAAGTGGAGAGCTTTTGAGGGCATGCATTGTCCCCTCTTCCGGTATCAACCATCCTTTCCCTCACCCTCCCTCTTTTTCTTCGCGCCTTTATCAGTTACAGCTAATTCACTAAAATTCCAACTTATTTAATTTTCTTCTATTTTCAAATTAATGCAGCAGCTGTAACAAGTATTAAAAGATATTCTATTAATCTACTTATACTGATAAAATAACTCAATAGAGTCGCTCTATAAATACACCACTCGTAATATGACTCGTACTTATGATTATAAAAAAATTAAAATATCTCAACTTTTTTATTATCAGTGATGTATTAGGTATGTGATCAATAAGCAGGTAACGACTACACGATCGATGCACATATAACGACGACATATCTATAAAGTCAATCTGAGTGATCATATGTATAAATATTTAGAATAACTACTACTGATATTTATTACAATAAATCCCGCGTTGGATTTGTGGAGCTCAATCTATTATTGTGACGGCCTGATTTGATGATCTAATTTAATAATGATTCATTATAATTTTTTGGTAGATTTTCAATGAGGCTATTTTTGGCATTATTTTTTAGTCAATAAGCGTTAAGATAGAAAGTTTGCTCGATGTTCACTTGACTTTTAGCTTGAATGGAGATCAGACAAAAAATTTGATCACGTCTCACTTAACAGTGAGCTCAAGTGAAGCCTAGATAGAGAGTTCACTTGGCTCGATGCTCAAACGAATATAGCAAAAAAGTAAAAATTAAGGTTTCCACCGCGTAAACCTATAAATATGCTTATTTTGTGCAGTATGATAGTTTTGAATATTGAAAAATTGTCTCGAAAGTGTATATTGTGATTCACCGATCAATATAATAAAATCTTTTACAATTTTGTGAACATAAATACATTATGTAAATTTGTGTCGTGTGATTGATTGTTTGATTATTTGTTATTTAAGTTTGCTTTATTGTCATCATTTTTCGCAACATCCTGTGGTTAATACATAAACAACACTATTAAACTCACTCTTAACGAAAAATAAAAGCAACCCAAGAAAAAGAAAAGGGCAGAAAAGGTTGTGTTTGTGGGGACAGAAAAACCATGATTGAACCGAAAACATGTTTTATTTTTTATTTTTCCAGGTAAGCAAGCGTGTGGTAATTACTGTTAGGATATTGGAAAACATCATCAAGATTTCATTCATCATCGCCTTTGTTTGATGTTTCCATGTCTAGGGTTCCTCTTTAGCCACCACGGTCCACACAGTACTGCACACACAAATCCTTTGTTTAAAGAGAAGAAAAGAAAAAGTTGCTGACTTTTCCACAAAGCTCCTTTTGTCCCGAGTCTCTCTCCATATTATAAATGCACGTAGAGCGTCCTTCTTTCAGTACTGTATATTGATCAGGTCTCTGTATATACTTCAACCGGTCTCCGGTGCCGGACTGTTTAAATATTATGGACGACTCCTGGCGAATGCGCATGGGAATGCCGGCCCTCCCTCGACGCCGTTCCATGGAGGACACATCCTCCGGAAGATCCGTTTTCGGCAACGAAGATACACTGGACCCTGAAGACTTCGCCGACGTCTATGGCGGACCGCCGCGGAGTGTTCTTCTGCGAAAATTCGCCGCCGACTACGTGAAGCCTGGCTCCGCCAATTTCTACGAGGAGGTTTTCCGGCAGAGGGAGTCTATGACTCCAGCGAGGAAGGGCGGACGGAGTCTTCCGGCTTTCAGGATTCCGGCTAGGAGTGAGGGGTTCTTCGGAGATATATTTGGATCGGATCATGATGATCATCTTAGAAGGTCGAGGGAGCGCTCCAGACCGAATTCGAATGCAAAGTCGAAGTCGAAGTCGAACTCCTCGTCGGTTCTAAGCTCGGAAGAGTTGAGCCCTCTTCGGCCGGTGATCGGAGATGACGTGGCATTGTCCTCTTTCGCTTCAAAGCTCAGGTAGCGTAACTGAAATGTGCTCCAGTACTGTGAATGACTCCCAACTCCTTTTCTGCATTGGATACTCAAAACTTGACGTTTATGTCCCTCTCGTTTGCCATACAAAAGTTAAAAACTCGGTTTACGCTTTACGTTTTTAATGTCTGGTAAGGGTATTGTTAGAATTAAGGCATGAAAGTACGATGTCGTTAGTCTCCGAACCTCCGATAATTGCGGGAGAGAAAGCAGGGGGTGATAGACCGTTATGTCGTACGTTTATTCTGGTAGCATCGAAAAAGTCTAGAAAAGGATGGATTAAATTAAAACTCATATATAAAGATGATAATTAGATCTGATATAGAAAAGGAAGTAAAATACATAAATAATCCCCATTTTTATTTTTAAATTTCTATTTTGTTGGTAAGGGAAATTGGAATCTAAATCCCTTTAATTTTCTCATAAATATATATCTTCTTCGAAAAATATAGATAAATGTTTTTAGTTAATTTTGGATGTTCTAATATTCATGTCTGGACTCTAAAATTTAGAATGGAGAAAGAGAAACATATTGAGAGACCAAGCTTAACTCCAATTACTGTTAGAACTAGATCTGTTGGGTGAACAACACGTGTCTATCTTATCCCGTTATAGGACACGTGTCCCACATCCAATGGGTCTAGTTCCAACTGATATTCGGTCTAAAGCCAACTCTCATTTTGAGTGGATTTATGCATTTATTGATGTTTCCAGCATCAAATGTTGAATGTATAATCCAATCAATATCTCTCTTACTGTATTCTTGACTTTAGAATTTGGACATAAACTCTTAGAGATTAATTTCTTTTTAAAAAAGAAGAAGATGATACTCAAATTTTATTAAATGCTCTCACTTGTAGTGGAGGAAAACTATGGCTGCAGCAGGATAATTGGGTTACAAATAATCCTAAACAACTCTAAGATATCTTGATTCTTTAATTTGGTATAAAACATTTTATGAATATTTACTACTGATCACATGTGATTACTCTCCTTACTGGCTAAGATAGTCCTGGTAATTAAGCCATTAATCTGAAATTGTCACTGAACGATTGATATTATGAATTTTTTCATAACTCAGAAAGCCAATAATCAACATTTACAAGAATGCTGACTAATCAAAGATTCCAAACTTCCTAAGATTGTATAACTTGATCACTACAGGCCAATCAGTGTTCCATGTAGATGGAACTCATCAACTATGATGCCCGAAGAACATGCGAAGAAACAAGCTGCTGGGAAGCCTGCTTTTCCTCGCAATCGTTCTTTCCACACCGAGCACCAATTCATGGAAAATGAATACCATGACAACTTCAAAAGCTTCTACAATGGATTCCCAAGTCGGCGGGTCTCTTCTCCAGAAACCATTAGCATCGAACCGAATTCATATCGAAGTGTCAAAGTGTCTACTGTGGATGATCCAGAGCTCAACTCCTCTTCCTCAGCTGTGTCTTCACTTCATCAGGACCTCGAGGCTGAAACCGGGATTCCAGATCATGTATTGTCCGAACAAGAAGACGATGAAGTTATGAGCTCTTATGTCATAGAGATCAATTGTGACCATAGGGAGGGAACCAGTGAAACAGTTTCTATTGACGAAACAATCGCATGGTTCAGAGAGAAGTCTCAAACACAGAGTACTGAGAAAGATTTGAGCTTAAGACACCATGACAATGAGCAGCCTGTTGAAATGGAAGGTAATGTGGTTATTTGTTTTGACGAATCTTAGGAATCCAACGGGAAGATGAATGACTAATATTTCACATAATATAATGCAGGAAGGCCTACTGCAAGTGAATTTTCACATCAACCTGTAGATGGGCATGGAGTGACTCGGTCTACAGAGGTAAAGTAATGTTTTTTGACTCGCAGCCGTGTTTGCATAGTCAACGCATATAATATATATATATATATTAATGGGGAACGACTGACGAAGTAAGTAATGATAATGCCAATATTTTAACATCTCCTTTACCCCCCTCTTTTGCAGGAAGCTGGAAAAAGAAATTGGACAGCTGAAGAAGAAGAAGAGTCAGAAAAAGATGTAAGCTTCTTACAAAAATCAGGATTGCATTACCAGGACCAAAACTAAAATCTTCACGATATTGCGAAAAAGATTCTGTACATTACAATAAATTTCTACAGCTGATCACGAAATTGGCTTTTATTTTATATTTTTACTTTCTTTTAAACCATAGATGGAAGTAGAGCTATATGATGAATACATAAGGTTGTGGTCTGCTGGCAAAGAAACCAACATAAAGCTCCTGATTTCAAAACTGCATCAAGTAAGATCTTTGATGCTTGACATGATAGAAATCCTCTTCTTCTTCTCATTCGTCCATTGAGTATCTTCTTTTTTCTGATTTATTTATTTTTGGTTTGATGGCTAAAATGGGATGAAACTCATGTTGATAAATAACCATTTGGTTTGACGCGGATTCAGATTCTCTGGCCTGATAGTGGCTGGCAGGCTATACCTCTAACAAGCCTAACAGACAGCTCACAAGTGAAGAAAGCTTATCAGAAAGCAAGGCTATGTCTTCACCCAGACAAGCTTCAACAAAGAGGAGCAACACTCCCACAAAAATATGTTGCAGAGAAGGCGTTCTCCATTCTCCAGGTAATTGTTGTTGTTGTCTCTTGCAAATATTGGATGCAATCTAGGCACTTCAATAAACATGCACATGAACAAAACATTTTACGAGGTTGGCTTATGAGGAATGGAAAACGAAGTAGGAAAACAGCAAGAAATTTGAAAGCATGGTAATTTGTGAACAATGTTGATGAGTAAGTTTAATTTGGATCGTTACTTTGCTGTGATTGCAGAATGCATGGGCTGCTTTCATCTCCCAAGATGTCTTCCTTAACTAGTGGGAGTAACCGGGATCCTTTGAAATTCACATCAATATCTTGGAAGATCGAACGTACAATTATGAGCAGAGTCGAGATATATATTCAATGGCTGAAGCAGTCTGTCGAGACACGCACATGAGGGACGTGCATGAAGAATGAATTATAGGTAGAAATGGTTTTGGAATTCCAGTAGATAATATAATTCTAAACTTTGTATGTTTGTTTGACGCTTTTGCAATGTGCCGCATCTCCTTCCTGTACTTGTATAATTCAATAACGATATCAGAGATGAAGATGACAACGATAGTGATAATGGCTGTGCATTTACCTGTATAGTACTATAGTGGTTGACACAATTGCTTTGATTTTGATCCCCTTCACTCCGTTTTAAGATATTGATAAAGTGATCCAATTACTCTCGCTTTTTTTTTTTTTGACACTTTTAACTTCTTGAAAAAGAAAAAATGGCAAAATAATTATGGTATCCAAGGAGGTGGTCGATCTTAATCTATCTATCAATATTTATCTTACTAATAATACCTTCTGTATAGGAGTTTTAAGAGTTCAAATATACCCATATTTGCGGCTATTGATTGTGATCTAGTGAAGATGGAAAATGTATCTAATAAGCTAAATTTTAATCTAATTAAAATAGATCTATTTTCTATTCAATTTGTGTGGTCAAGAAGAGTGTCAATAAGACATCCATCGTGACTCCTTAAATTAAGTACTTTCCAAACACACGAGGACTCAAAGAATAGTCGGGACAATAGCAATCAAGTCATATTTGTAAAGCAAGAACTAGATGTCACCACATTGGAGCAGATACTACAAGATCACCTGTGTTGTCATTACTCCAAACTAAAGAGTATAATTTACAAGATATGAGTCATTTTCATGAAATTATTGAAAAACAAAAATTGGAATGATTGAATGAATATTGATAAAAACAAGGAGCATTGCCCCTCACATTACAGAAATAAATGTTATCTTCTTAAGTTGTGAATTACAAGTCATGTTTGTCACTTGGTTCTAGTAATGACCCTTTGAGTGAGATCTACGAGTGCCCTCCTTGATTTTCTTACGTCTTCATCATTGCTCTCGGGGAGAGAATCAATTGCTGCTGCAGCAAGGTTGGCATGCTTTGTGGCTAGCTCCCTTGCTCTCTGTATTCCACGACTCTTCCCAAGGTACTCAAGAGCCTAATTTTTTCAGATAGAGTTCAACTTTAAGAAATCGAATCCAATAGAAGAATTGTGATGTACTTATCAGAAATGGAAATGACATTAAAGGATTCTGATAGATCATAGTAGTTTTTTTTTTTTTTTTTTGAGTATTCTGAAGTATCAGAATAACACGGGGCCCATGTTTGACAATAAGACTGAACAACTTGCACATCCAGTTTCCATATAAAAAATGCAAGAGGCAACTAGTTCAATCATACAAGTTACAGTATACTACTCTACCCATATCTTAAGAGAAAACATGATCCGTTCATCTACTGAACAGAAAGAAAATAGTTAGGGAATTGGGTTCTTGAGAAGGAGAGCAAAAAATAAAGACAGACACGAGTCTGAAAATGGGAATAACAAAAGAAACGGTTCAGAAGGAAGCTATACTGTAGAACAAACCCATATTTGATATTTCTGAAGGCAGGGGAGATTTATTCAAAAGCGACGAAATGCACAAATAAAGAGTCCAAAACAGTGCCCATATTTTCAGCTCAAATATCCAGGACCCCATGTTACTAAAATCAGGAGAAACGAAGATATGACAAATAGTGTAGAAACTTGATGGGAATTCTGAATCCCTATGTCCTACTTTAGAGGATTTTAAAATCAGCTGATCTTTACAAGACAGCATGCAATATAACTTCTTCTTCTTCTTTTTATTTTTTTATTTTATTTATTTATTTATTTTTAAATATTGGTTATGCAGTATAACTTATATGAGAAAAAACATTAGAAACTGTGCATCACCTGTAGTTGCTTCAGCAACGAACATTGCAAATCACACATAACAGTCTGAAAATAAAATAAATCAAAAGAAAAATACTCTCTATGGACTTACAAGATCAACATTCGCAGGGTCATCAAATCCCTGGTCAACAACTGCATGCAACTGAGGGAACTCTTCCATGGCAAACAGCATTGGAGCAGTTATGATTCCCTACAAAAGTTTACTTATTTATTTTTTAATTTGATTATAACAGAGCCAGGTGCATCGTCATTGTATATGTTACTGATGAATGGTCTAATAAAATAGAATAAAAAATTATACATGCGTGTCTAGCATACTGTACACAGAAACTTGAAAATTTAGCAGCATCTGACAAAATAATTAAGATCAATGTTCCAAAACCATGATAGTTAATTGATCACGGGGACTGACAGGTCTAATAGTTATTATGTAATTTAATATTATACATATACATACAAAAGCAATGATGACAAATATGAATTTGATAATTACCTTGGTTTTGGGGGCATGAATATGTTGGCAATTATTTATGGTTTTAAGACATGGAACTATCTTTGCTGCTTTTGATTTTTCACTTGACTAAAACCAATATAAAGCCTAACTTATTAAAAAGAAAAGAAAAAAAAACTTATGATGGGGAAGAAGCTTATAAGCCTAATGGCAAAGGCCTAAGCTTTGTACTCAGTTTCAAACATATGAAACTTAAAAAGCTAGAAGTTTGACTGAACTGAGACTCATTATAACTAATTTGGAAGTTGAAAATATACGATTTATTGTTTGGGAAGTGAGATGATCTCATCTCATCTCATCTGAAAAATTCTCATAATTTCCTTCCCAAAGATCACTTAATCACAAACACTTTTCAATTTTAAATCTTCAACTTTTTCACCTAATCATTACAACTTTCCCAAGCTTCTAAACAAAACACAAAAAGCAATACTTTTTCAAATTTCAAAACAAAAACTAATATCAAAAAATTATATTGTAATAATATTTTAAATTTATAATACTTTTATTCAACTTTTTTTCTCTTATTTCCCAAAACTTAATCAAACATTATAACTGAAACCATTTTACCACTATTCACAGAATATTCATTTCATCTCACTTCCCAAACAAGCCCTTAGAGTTTTCTTTTTCTTAGAGTTTTCTTTTTCTTCTGAGTCCATCAGCAACCAAAATCATCATGAAGATGTAGCACGCAGGTGCTTCAGAAAGTCCCAAAATTTAATTCATACATAGAATTAACAAACAAATAGATATAGAAAAATTTTGTGTGGAACAGGTACGAAACAACCACAGCCATAAAAGGAATAAAGAAAAAATCAAAATGAAAAAGCTAAAAAGTCTAGCAGCTCCAATTCTCGGGTTATTTCTAGATATATCTAGCAGCCCAGGGCACTTCTACCTGTGGCCAAACACTCTACAGTAAAAATTTAAAGGTGGATTCCATGAAACAGTATGCTTCAAGCAATTTTCATCCAGAAACAAGTAACATTACCCATGAGTGGTCTAAGCTTCAGGAAGGTCGCATTTCAATTTGTGGAATAAATTTGGACACTTTTTACAGGTGAGGGAGATGAGAGGATAAAGGGGAACAAGTCAAATGATTAATAGGGACGAATATAATACTCCAATGTGGATTGCCAGTGAGTTGTGGAATGACCTTTTCAGTCGTGTTGAGATGACTTGAGTTATGCCCAGAAAAATAGTAGACTGCCAATTGGAGAGGATTATCTGGCAGTTGACAAATTGCAATACTATGGACGATGGTCCCTATCTCTATGGTATGGTGTATTTGGAAATAAATTGATAGAAGTTTGAGGATTGCGAGTCTAAGTTAAGAGGAGTTTAAAAATTTCCTTTTAAATACTTTATTTCTTTAGGTAGTTTCCATAGATTTTAATGTGCAGAATTTCAATAATTTCTTGTGTCATTTTAGTTAGGTGTTCCTCTTGTATACTTTTTGAGTACTTGGGCTATGCCTTTTGCATTGTTCTAATGAAATTTTTTGATTACTTATAAGAAAATGATATCACAAGATAGATGAATTACATGGCGGATATCAGATAAAGAACCCTTTCCAAGGGAAGCTGATGTGCCTGTGAAATCAAGAATGTCATCCATCAATTGAAATGCCAATCCCTGTGAAAGAAAAGAAAAGAGATCAAATGTCATCTATATAGATACCCAGAAAAAATGAACTGTCTTAATCTTATCCAGAGCAAGGGAAGGAGGCATCCAGTTCAGAATTATTTGCAGGCCCTATACACAGCTGTATACCATTCAAGTTACAGATTACTGCTGCTACCATTTTAACACAAAACGTTAAGAAGATCTTTCACATAATAACAGCATTTTGCTTCTATGGGACCCACCAACTTGATCCCTACAACTAAAAAAAAGCATATTGCACATTAAGTTGGGCACAGAACAATCCTAGTCATTAGTTACAATATAACTTAAGGGTGATCCTCTTTCATTTACCACAGCCATAAATCAGCTCGTAAGTTCCTTGGTGCAGTTTATTTTTTACTGCCATTTTAGGTGTCTGTATGGAATATCTTTTATTCTAATTTTGATGTTTCCTGAATTCAAAATAGAATGAGAGGCCTAGTAACTAGGAATTACGAAGGATCGCTCATTTTCTATTTCCATCACTCTCTAAACCTTTCCTTGAAGTAAGTAACAGATAAAAGAACTAAGAATTTACATACCAGATTTCTGCCATACTCATAAGCCAACATTGCAACTTCTGCAGTCTGCCCCGCAAGAAGGGCAATCGCCTTGCAGCTGTTGGAAATTAGTGATGCCGTCTTGTAGTATGTTTTCTGCATATAATATTCCATGCTGCAATCTCCAAAAGGATACTATTAACACAAAATTAATATATACTCAAGAAATACAGGAGCTACAGATAAATTTTGGTCTTCGTTAAAACTGACATTGTAAAAAATGAAAAGACAAAATTGCCCTAACTCTTTTATTGCTCTAACTGCAGTAGTGTAAATGGTACCCTAAGAAAAGAGCTCACTAAAAGTTGAACTTTCTTGCTAATTGAGCTGCTTATAGATAATTAGATAGCTAATTTCTGCTAGTAAAACTACTCACAATTCAAATATAGATTATTAATCCCCAGTATCACCCAAGATACATTCTTGCCAGATAATCACATGCATTCATGAGTCTTCTACAACTTTGTGTGATTATGTATGTGCATGTGTGTGAGACACTTTCCACATAGAATAAGCCCAAGAAGGAAACCATTGCCTGCAGGGAAGTTATGACACCCATAAACCAATGCCTATAAGCATGCACAAACAGAAGGTAGCCATTTGGTATGCAAGACATCCTTTTTTTTATATATCTATAAGGAAGGCAGACAACCTTTTTTTAAAAAAAAAAAAAACAAGGCAGGCAGAATTTTTATTTTATATATATATCTATAAGGAAGGCAGACAACCTTTTTTTTTTAAAAAAAACACAAGGCAGGCAGAATTTTTATTCAGGAACTCACAAAGTAGACAAGATTCAAACTGTAGAACCAGTGACACAAATTGAGAAACCATCATCTTAGTAGTGGATCTAGGTAGGCTGTGCATGAAAACTTTTTGGTCCATCTTGTATTGAACTAATTATGGGACAGACCAGAGTCAGATGATCTAAGATAGTGGTCATTAAAGGAAAGAAACAATAAAGTAATACAAGGTATTAGCAAGAACAGACAGATGATAGGGTAATGAAAAGAATGGAAAAAAAGAGACAAAAATGAAAGCTCTTTCAGTGGCTGAGAAATTATTGCGTTTAAAGAGCTCTATGTAACCCTAAAACTTATAGTGCAAGGAACAACCAAAACTTTTGAAATGATAGAAACAGTGGTCGAGCAGGATACCTACAACATTGTTGAGAAGTCGAAGTCATTTGCATGGTTTCACCCGTCACAAGATGCTCTACAACTTTTGCAAGTAATGATACAACCTAAAGATACAGTGATGGAACATATTGGAAAAAAAAGTGTACCACTGTATCATTTTTCAATCAAGTTCAATGTGTTCATTAAGGGAGTACTTACAGAAAAAAAAAAACATGTTTCATTAATATACAAGTAATGTGATACCTCTGTGTTTTTCAATGCGGCGAGTGCCACACAAGCTCGAGAGAGCAGAAAATCTCCTGCTAACACTGCTAACTGCATTTGAAATGAATGAGAAGGAACAACAACAAATTAGGCAAACTCTACACTAAGTCTCCATTTCGATACTTGGAATATCTTAGTATATATGCGAATAGTAATGAAAAAATTTGTGAATAGTAGTGAAATGATTTGAGTTAAGATATTTATTGGGTTTTGGAAAATGAGAGAGAAAAAGATGAATAAAAATATCATAAAGTTAAAATATTGTTTGAATATAATTTTTTAATATAATTTTTGTTTTGAAATTTGAAAATGTTGTATTGTTTTTTGTGTTTTGTTTGAAAGTTTGAAAAAGTTGTAATGATTAAGTAGTGATTAAGTAATGATTAGATGAAAAAGTTGAAGATTTGAAATTGAAAAGTATTTTGTGTTTGAGTGATATTTGGGAATGAAATATTTGAAAATATCTGATAATACCTAAGAATACTCTTGTACACAAACAGGGCCTAAAACTAAGTATACATCACAGGGGAATAAACAGCCATAATATTTTTTACCAGAGGGAAAAACCCTCGATATGTTCTATTACTCTATAAAAGCCCATAAACAGAATTCCACACTTGAAAATATAGAAAGCAGAGACACATAACAAATTTTTATTTTTGAGAAATTAAAAAACAAAGAAAAAGGAAAATTTACCAATTTAAGAGAAAATGTACCTTATTGCCCATGACAAAATTTAATGATCCTATTCCACGTCTCGTATCTGCATCATCCAAGACATCATCATGTAGAAGGCTTGCCACCTAAAAACAATGACACAATTATGTCAGTCTCAAAGCAATAATGAAGGTGGTTCCTGACATGAGAGGAACATTACAACTACTTGCAGCAAAATAGAGGAAAAAGCCAACAGGATGGTTAATGGCTTTCTTCAGGGCCATTTCAAATACACATGGACAACACATACCATAACTCTGTTGATAAAAATCTTTTTATTTTTTTTTTGATAAGTAACTCTGTTGATAAAAATCTCATCCCTTACAATCACTTCATAATGAATTAGAAGTAACTAAGTTCAATCAATCGGACTTGGAAAGTATTGTTCTGTCTGCTCTTTGTTCTTCATTTAAAAAAACCATTTTATTTTGGAGTGATCTTTCTACCCACCTAACATGTTCCATAAGTTACTTTGGGTGGCATGGGCTGACAAAGTGGACTATATTCAGAGCTGAGCCGCCCTAAAAAAGACAGCAGAAATATGGCATAGAATGTGAGAAACGAAGGGTGGAATAAACATGTAAACAGCAGGAGAAAAGAAAAGAGAAAAAAATAAAATAAAATAAAATTAAGGGGGCTCATTGCCCTTCCATACTCCAGGCTCCAGCTCTTGAAGAGGTTGAATAAACTATTGCATCTTTACAGCAGTTATAGATTACTAAACTGAGCAAAACTAAAAATTTACTGGTAGATTGTTAGCCATTTTGCAAATATTCAAAATGAAATGAGAAGAACAATAACTAAACTATAAGATCTTGCAGTCTTGCTACAACATGGACACGGAATAAAATAGCATATTTAAAAGTACTAGTAGGTGGAAAACAAAGATAAATGACTGAATGAGCAACTAAAAAATATAAGATGACTAGAATTATCAGTCCATATTTGTTCCCTGAGGACTGATAACCCATTTATATATCAGCATCATCAAAATATTGCACAAGAGATTTGAAAGAAGCATCATAACTGACATGAATCATCTCAGTGATCTCAGCTATAGATTGCTGTCTGGCACGTAGTTCCTTAGTCGAAACATCTCCAGGTCCACTGAGGTATGGTTCTGGTACAGACACATTCAAAGCTGTTGCCATCAATAACAAAACCTGCATAGAATATCTTTATGTCATTCCATAAGTGAAAGATGATTGCTACAAAAAAAGAAAAAAAAAAAGTAGACTTATAAACTGTGTAGCTATAGCTAGCATAGATTTCCAAAACAATAGCTGAGGTGAAATGCCAAGTCAGTACTGTGATCCATGAGCAGTTATATATATATATATATATGTAGTCAAACAAAAGTACAAAATAATTAAGTCAATCTTTTTTTTGATAAGTCAATCTAATCTAACATAGAGACCAGACTAATTTTTTGAACCTGTCCCCTATCCTCCTCTTCATCTTATATTGACAAAAGCTTAGGTGTTTTGATCTTACAGATGTATTGCTGAGAGTTAAAAACTGTTTGGGGTACCAACTAGTTTGGCTGGTAAAATCTCTTTGCGTCATACCAGAGACTTGAGACAATATCCTAAGCCTCACAATCCTTTTTAGATCATAGTATTATAAAGCGGGGGAAAGTGGATAAAGTGCATGTTTTAGCAGTGGCCCAACAAATTTGTTTGAATTGTTTCCTCTCACATCAAGAGAAGCAAATTTGGGATTCATTGTCAAAGCATAAGTTGCTGTAAGTAATAACATAACAAACAAACAACCATACAAGAAGTGGAGAAAACCTCAAATTTAGCACAAAAAGATGTTCTTATTTATTTTGATAAGTCAAAAAGATGTTCTTATTACCGTGGGTCGAAACCTCTTCCCTTCCACCCCCATTTTGAATAAGTATTCAGCAGCTGATGCAAGCTTGGGGACCTGGGTGAGACAAAATCCGGGTTTGATCATATGATATCGAATGGAATGTTACATGAAGACTATCATTTTCTAAGCAAGAAGAAAAAAAATCAGATACCTCAGCAACTACCATTGATTGCAATCTATTAGCAAGAAGTGATAACTCATCAGCAACAAGTGAAAACGGGTCTTGCTGTTCCTGGAGAAATAGCGAATAAAACATAAAGCTAAAATGGAGAAAACAAATTAGTTTCCTACAAGAACACTAATGGTGTGTTTGGTTAGATCACCTCAGACTACCTCACTACTATTCATTACTATTCACAAACTATTCACTACTTTTTTACTACTATTCATTTCTTTTTCACTACTTTTTTACTATTATTCACAGATCATCCGAGATCACCTAAACATCCAAATGTAGCCTTAGTCCGAAGCATAATAAAGGATTTGTATTGATTGAATTAAATACTTCAACCATTGCCCAAAAAACATATTTCATCAACTTAAATTTTAGCAATTTGGGAATTTTAAGAAATTTTAAATTTTTTATCCAAAGAAAATATTATTTAAATTCATCGGTATGTTCTATTGACATGGAGTATTTGAAATTATTAAATAAATTATGTTGCTTGAAATTTGCAACAGAAGTTATCTTATTGGAGTAAAATCCGCAAGAATTCATTAATAAAAATTCATTTAAGACCTTGTGTTAAATCTTAAAGACAAATAAAATCCTACCAGAATGTAACATTTGTGAATGACTATTGCACTTTTGAACCACAAGAAGTGCTTAATCATACATTAAAAAAAAAATAGCAACAATTTGAACATCAAAATAGGCAATGAAGAGTGATGTAAGATTGCACGGCCAAGTATCAACGAAACAATCAATGTCCAGCCAAACTGAAATGCATTTATATTTTAAAACAAAAATTTGCTATGGCCACAGTAGAATGCATGAAAGTAAGGCACAAGGTTCCTATCTATTTTATAGCTTTTCTCACATAGGGGGAAATTATGAAAAGGGATTGGAAAAATGGGAACAAATAGGAAATTAAATGAGTCTTGGAGTTCTGGCATTCAAGAGTCCTCTGTAAAAGATATAAACAGGTACAAATATTCGCAATCATAATGGCATGTGCAGGAAAGCACGCAATGAAACTTCTACACATTACCTCAACTATGGAACTGCTCTGATGATGGATGTTATGGCTGAAACCATGCAAGGCAGGCAAATCCCGGGAAAAAGTTTCTCTACAGCCCAAAACCTACTAAGCACAGCAAACCATAAAGAAAATAATGAAAATGGTCTTACATTTATAAAACCACAAAAAATATGCCATTTTTTAAGAGCTCTATCCTAAAAGTGTTGGGTTATGAAGCTTGATTGGTTTTGTGAGCTGGAAAAGGCGCAGATAGATTGTTCGCTCGACTGTCACTCGACCTGACGCTCCAGCGAAGCTCAGGCAATGAGTTCACTTGAGGCGCACTCGACAGTTGGCTCAAGCGAAGCTTGGATAGAGAGCCTGCTCGACATTCCGCTTGAGCCAATGTTGGATTGGTTGTTCGCTCCCTGCGTGCTTGACACCCACTTGAGTGAAGAACCTTGTTTTTGCTAGATTTCAGGGTCGTTTGCTATATATATGTTATGTTTTATGTTCATAAAGAATTAGATTGAATAGAGAGAGGCAAGAAATGGTGTAGAGCATATTGTGAGAGAGAAACAAACCCTAGGGAGAGAGAGTTGAGATTGTGTGAGTAGAGTGAAGCTCTTGGAACACACTGTGTGATTGTAATCTCCTATGGAATAAAACCCTCTGCAACTCTGTGGATTTAGGCACGTTGCCGAACTATGTTAAATAATGTGTGTCATGTATGCGTGCTTGATTCCTGTGTTTCCGCAATTATTTCATTGTTTGTCTCGTTATCATTGAGTGTGGGTGTGGTGTTTTTCACAACAAAAAGAACTAATACATTTCAAATGCAAACCATATTATCATAAAAAAATCCTTAATCACCACTAAGCCTCAGCATGCAACCAGTCATCAAGTTCAAAGCTAAAAAGACAGCACCAACACTACAAGTAACGACAACAACAACAGCCCGCTATCAAATAACACCTACTGATCAATTCCTTCGTGGGAAAACACTGTATACGCACATGACCCTCGACTCCATTCACCTTACTTCTAAATGTTCCAAGGTGAACCTAATACCGTAACATACTGCTGCGTTTGGCCACAGAGGAAAACGGTTAAAAAAATCGACTTGGAATGTTAAATACATTACACAAACAACAACAACACTAGCTCAACGAAGAACATAATAGATTCATTTCACTCAATAAAAACAAATCAAGGGGGTTCCATTTCGAGGAAGGGGCGCTACCTTTTGAGTAGACTCAGTCGGATGGAGAGGATTCTCGGAACGAAAGAATTGGTGATGGTGGTCCGGTCTGTGAAAGAGAAACCAACGACACCCACTTATGCCGGTTCTTTGAATCCTCGAAATCCGAGAGAATAACATCTTTGAGAACAGAAATCAAGCTCCAGTTGCGGGAGAGAGAGAGAATAGAGAGAGAGAGAGAGGAGGTTGGGGGGCGGTGAGTCAAGAGAGCAAATAAATGAAGTTGAACCAAAGACTTTGGAAAGGTTTTACGAGAGTAACACTATTTTAAGTGCAAACGGTGCATTCGTTTTAAAAAAAAAAAAAAAGTGAAATTTATTATTATAATTTTTTATAAATTTTATATTCATTTTTTCTTTTTAAAATGGTTGTGCGGCGGCGCGGCCCAATTCCTAACTACCATTTTTCTTCCAAGATAGTGATTTTTATGCAAAAGGCGTCGGCACGAGACGTTAGAGTAGCTAGTCAACGGCAGAGGACGCCCAACTTTACAAGTTAAAAATTTTGATGATTTAAAGTAATAAGTTAATTTATAAATTTATTTTTATAAAATTAAAATATTTTTTTTTTATTTTATCTCTCTAATAATTAGCATTCCATTACGAGTATAGAGGCTAGGTATAGAGGCTAATAAAGAAAAATTCACCAAAATTAGAAAGTATGCATCAAGAATTACTACTTTAAAAAATATGTTTTAAAGTATGTTTAAATATTTTTTAAATATTTAAAAAAATATCAATACACTAATAGTCACTTTCTTAACTATTAAGAATTTTTTTTAAAAAAATATTAAATACTTAAACTGTCAAAATGAAGGAATAAAATGAGAGAGCATACTAATATTATTCTATCTTTTAATGTGATTTTGGCATTGAGCAATGCTACATATAGTCACTTTTGCGTACTTCCTGCGCACTTCACTGATATGATTGGCTGAATTAATTTTTTTTTAATATCCAACCAATCATATCACTGGAGTGTACAAAAGAGTGCATAAAAAGGACTGCACATAAAATTTTTATTTATCTAATACACCCTCCACACTAGTCCATGTCATGGTGACCTGGATTGAAAATAAAAAAATATAAAAAAAGTGCGTGGAACCTTTTTATTTCAGCTTTTTCATTGAAACCCTGTATATAGTATCTTTTCATATACTATGAATTTAAATAAACGGCTTATATATGGTATATTTCCACACACACACACAGCATGGTATTTAACCAAGCTGAATATTTGTTTCTTGATTATGTGAAGTAACTTTTTATCTCTGTATAGAATTGTTCCAGTGATCTTCGCCCGAACCGATATTCCTTAGCCATTTTATGACCATTCAGTTATTTTGTGACAAGTATGGGCTTCCTTAAACACCTTCTAATAGAAACAAATGTGTTTGTTTTATCGGTGGAGGGGGAAATCTATTTTCATATCATTGAGAGGAGCAGGAAGGTCACGAAGGAGATGGTGTTCAGCCATGCTAGTGTTTGTTGGCTGGCGAATATAGTGGAAGAGTGCTTACTATCAATGGGAAGGAATGACTTTTACAAGACATATCGCAATGGGACCAAGGCTCTGTTTGGTCATAGGCATTCTTAATGCTTTTGAGCGTTTCTTGGAAGTAACAGACTATGGTGGTAGTGAGCGTAGAGGCCTTTTGGTGTTCTTAGAAGGAACGGAAGGGTTGGAGAAGTATTTCTACAGAGATAAAGCATGTCCTATCCATGAATATTTCGGCAAATAAGGCTCCAACGTTGGCTCCACACCTGGTCAGAGTGATGGACAATGGAAAGGAGAAGGGGAGGCAAGCCAAGTCATATGCAGAGGTAACATTGGGTGGTGCAGGGAAGAGGGTGGCAACACTTGGTGGTAGTACCTTGGCGTTATAGAAAAACGAAAAGAACCAAACGGAGTGCATGGTAGGGGAGTGTACCACTATTACAGAGAAGCATGGTTGTTGTGATATACCAAAAATAGGGGGTGAAGGGCTGTCCTATGTGTACCCAACAAAAAGTGAGTTGCAAGGGATCTTGATTGGTTTGAAAGATGGTAGAAGCTTTAATTTGTAAACTGAGAGTATAGAATCAGTCATTGAAATCTTGCATAAGAGGGGGAGGTTGAAATGGAAGGAACACCATTTTTATTTGAGTCTAACAGGGTGAGGAGATGTAATCACTACCAAAGATGGGGGCTGAAGGTATGGAGGATATAAGGAGGGGCAGGTCATCTGTTAAGGTGGAAGAACCATTCCTCTAAATTCCTTTCATCCTAGTGTATTAGATTGGGTTATTCAAAAAGCTATGGAGATTAAGCACTGTGTAGGGATTACACGCAAGGGCTTTGAAGATGAATTTATGGCATTATTTACAACTATAGAGGCTAGGTATGTACAATCGAAATCTTATTCCTCTCTTAGTTCAACTAGAAAATGGAAAAAAATAACTCAAGAGGCCTACGTGGACAATGAATGATGACAAAAGGGAGAAGAGCTCTAACCATGGGCATCTTAAGGGGAGGGGTAAGATAGTTGCTTTATGAATCCAAAAATAATTGGAATGTAAAGGATTGAATAAACATATTAAACGGCTCCAAGTCAAAAACTCACTTCAACAATGGAAAGGGAATATTATTTGCTTACAAGAGACCAATTTGGAATTCATCACAAGAAAACTAGTCCGAAGTTTATGGAGAGGGCAACAAGTAGGGTGGTCGTGCTTGCCATCTAAAGGCGCATCTGATGGCATCATAATTATGTTCGATAAAAGGGCAGTGGAATGGGTGGAGGAATGTGTGTGATTTCACTATGGCTTGCTCTTTCACGAATTTAGAAGACAATTTTCAATGGGCATTTGTTGGAGTTTATGACTCTAATATTGACTTAGAGAGAAGGCTATTGTGGGAAGAGTTGGCGAGACTTCTGAGTTGGTGGGAGTTACCAAGTTGTATATGGGGGGTGACTTCAATGTTACTTGCTTCTCGAGTGAAAGATCGGGTGTATCTCACATCACTCCCGCCACGAGAGAGTTTTCTGATTTCATTTCAGAATAGTATGTCATGGTCATTCCATTAACTGGAGGTGCGTTTACTTGGTCCAACAACCAATAATTCCCATCTTGGTTGAGGAATGATAGGTTTTTATTGGCGCTAGACCGGGATTTATATTTTTTTAATGTAACTTAAAGAAGATTACCCAGGTTATATTTTGATCACTTCCCCATCATCTTAGATTGTAGAAGCATTCTAAGGGGTAGAAGGTATTTAAAATTTGAAAATATGTGGCTTAAATCAGATGGTTTTGTAGACAAGGTTAGGCAGTGGTGGTTTTCTTATGATTTTCAAGGCTCTCCATGTTTCGTAATGTCAAGAAAGTTAAAAATGTTGAAAAATTATTTGAAGGAATGGAATGAACAAGGTTCGGAGGGTGAGAAGGAGGCATTCTTTATCGTAGGAGCTACAGGGTTTAGAGGGTGAGAAGGAGGCAAGAACTCTCTTTAAATTTGAGAGAACTTGCAAGTAGTCACGGAACTTGAAAAAGTAACATTGATGAAAGAGATCTCTTGACATCAAAAATCAAGAGTGCTATGGCTCAAAGAGGGAGACATGTGCACGAAGTTCTTCTATAGGGTGGCTAATTCTCCTAGGAGGAACAACCACTATTGATGTGTTGGTGATAGATGATGGAGTGTCCTCGAATCAACTAGTCATCAAGAGCCACGTTGCCCAGTATTACCAACACGTCTTATTTGAACAGTATACCTAGCAACCTAAAGTGGATGGTATAACATTTTTAGTATTAGATCAACAATGTGCAGGGTGGCTAGAAATGCCTTTTGAAGAAAATGAAGTGTGCCAACTAATCTATGGCATGGCTAGTGACAAGGCACCAAGCCTTGGCGGTTTTACCATGGATTCCCTTCCAAGCTTATTGGGAAGTGATCAAGGGTGACCTTATGTAATCTTTCAAGATTTTCATACTAATGCTAGATTTGAAAAAGAAAACATTAATGCTACTTTCTTAGCTCTCATTCCCAATAAGATAAGGTCCCATTAGCCTTGTAAATAGGATTTATAAGATTTTGTCTAAAGTGTTAACGAATCGATTGAGTACGGTGATGGAAAAGTTAATTTCGAAGTTGCAAAATGCATTTGTCAAAGGTTGACAAATCCTAAATTTTTCTTAGTTGCAAATGAAGTTTTAGATGGACGACTTAAATCTAGAGAACTCAGGCTACTTTGAAAATTAGATATGAAAAAAGTTTATGATCACACCAACTACAAGTTCCTACTTTATTTACTTGCAAGATGTGGCTTTGGGGAGAAATAGCCAAAATGAGTAAAATTTTGCATCTTTACTGTTCGATTCTCTATATTGGTGAATGGTTCACCGGTAGGTTTCTTTGACTCCTCCCGTGGTTTGAGACAAGGGAAACCGTTCTTTTATTTACTTTTTTTATTCGTCATGGAAGCTCTCAATAAGATAATTGTGGGCCTTGTGGAATGTGGTTTTCTCTTATGGTTTCTTAGTGGGGAATGGTGATTATGGGTCCATTGATATTTATCACTTGCTTTTTTCTGAATATACTCTCATCTTTTATGGAGCAAATCTCGGGCATATTCAATCTTTGAGGGCTCTATTTCTTTGTTTTGAAACTGTCTCGGGGTTGAGAGTTAATCTCTTAAAGTCTGCATTGGTGCCAATGGAGGTTTTCCCTGAAGCAGAAACTTTAGCCTCTCTCTTGGGATGTAAGGTATCATCTCTACTCCTAAAGTATCTTGGCTTATCATTGGTTGTCCCTTTCAATCAAAGAGGATTTGGAATGGTGTGGTTAATAAGGTGGGGCGCAGATTGGCTTCTTAGAAGAGGTTAGATTTGTCTAAAGTTGGTAAGCTCACTTCGATTAAAAGTATTCTCTCTAATCTATCCACCTATTTTCTATCCTTGCTCCCGTTGCCCACAAAGGATGCCAATTGTATTGAGAAGCTGCAATGAGACTTCATGTGGAGTGGATTGAGGGACGAGTTCAAATTTCACTTGGTTAATTGGTCATCTGTTTGTAAGCCAATTTCTGGGGTGGTTTGGGGATTCGTAACTTGATGAAATTCAACCAAGCCATGTTGGGTAAATGATTGTGGAGGTGCCAACACCAAAAGAGGCCATATGGAAGTCCGTTATAGATTCACAATTTGGGAGGCTTGGGGGGGTGGTACTCGAATGAGGTATGCGGCCCATATGGAGTAGGTTAGTTGAAATACATTAGAAGATATTGAGAGATCTTCCGAAGACATGAACATATTGTGATAAGTAATGGCTCCAATGTCAGATTTTGGTATGACAAATGATGTGGTGAACGAAGCCTCCAAGACACCTTTCCTACAATTTTTTAACTCACCCGAGATAAGCATGTAGTGATAGCCAATTTTTTGGTCTTTTCTAGTGGCTCCCCTCAATGGAATGCAGATTTTATAAGGACAACCAAAAATAGGGAGTTGGAGACTATCATAGAATTCTATGTAGGATTGTATTCAATAAGAATGGCCAAGGGTACCATAGATAAGATTAATTGGAGCCCCTCCAAGAAAGGTAAATTCACTATATGATTGTTTTACCAAGTTCTAACGGGCTCTAGAATGACCATGCTCTCATGGAAGAGTATATGGTAGATGAAAGCTCCTTCAAAAGTAGTTTTTTGTTTTTTGGAATGGACAACTTTATTGGTGTTGATCCCCACTATAGATAATTTACGGAAACACCGGGTAATGGTGTTAGACTAGTGTTGTATGTGTAAAAAGAATGACAAATTAGTAGATCATTTGCTTTTACATTACGAGGTGGCCAAGTCCATGTGTGATGATTTTTTTGCGAGAATTGGATTGTCATGGATCATGCCTTTTAGATTGGTGTATTTCCTTGCAAGTTTGAGATGCCTCCAAGGTAATTCATAAGTGGCAACAATGTGGAGAACGGTTCCTATATGTATGTAATGTATTTGACAAGAGAGAAATGATAGAAGTTTTAAAGACCGCGAGAAAACAATAGATAAGCTAGAAGTTTTCTTTTTTACGTCATTATTCTTATAGGCAGGGGCCATTATTTGTAATGGGCTGAATGTCCGTGATTTTCTTCTTTTGCTTGTAAACTCTAATTAGGTTTATCTCATATATGTCTACTATGTACTTGAGTTTCATCTACTTCGATAAATAAATCTTCTTCGTTACCCATAAAAAATATATATACACACCCATGTGTGTGTGAATTCTGATGATTTTGTTTGAAAAGAGGTATGCATAGTATGTGGAGTTTATGGTGTATGACTGCTTGGTAGTATGAATAATATCTTGTATTTATTTGTTTTCGAATTGAATAATTCGAAATTGGATGCAACTTTATGCAATTGTGCAATCAATAATCTTTTTTTTGATTCCGAAGGCATTTCGTCTGGCGATGAAATATAAGAACATATCTAACTGGGTTGTGCATTTCTGAATTATGTCATAATATTTCCGTATTAGAATTATTCACAATGAGTTCCGTACTAGATATGCAATTATGGTAGTTATTATCTCTACTTTTAACTTTGTAATATTTAAACCACTAAGGGTCGTGGTTTGGTAGCCTTTGGTTACTTCTAAGTAATTTAACATGTGCTAGGTCCTGAATTTGAATCCGAATATAAATTCATCTTAGACTATTGGTTTGAGCTACCTAGGATTTATTGAATTTCTTAATGGGATTGAGGTCTTAAGTTATGGTCAAACTCGACTTGAGGGAGCGTTTGAAACTTCCGACTGGGTAAATCCCTTTTGTTAGATTTCCAGTAGGCATGTTGCTATTATGCTCACGCCCAATAGGGAAGCCACTTCCTGTTACCTCCTCCAACCCTTCTAGACTTTTAGCTTATAAAAAGAAAGAAAAATCTAATTGTAAGTATAATTACGCACTAATATGTACACCAATCTAATGTAATTGATTAAAAAATAGATTTTATTAAAGATAGTGTTAATTTAAATTTTTAATATAAAAAAATCAATATTAATACGTAGATTTTTACGCGACTTTAGTTATACGTAAAAAAAACTCAAAAAATAACTTATGTAACTTTTAGATATATATATTAATATATATTCGTATTTATAATGGGTTGAACTAAAAAATTTAATTAATTTGAATTATATCATTCTAGAAATGATAAGAATGTCCAGAATTCTCATCCAAAAATAACATTAATAAAACCTGTTTTGTTCCTGAAACCTACGAAAATGAAAGTTCTAATATAGGAAATAAAACAATTTACAGTGCTGTTTCTTCAATGTATATAGAATGAACAACCAAATTTACACTCGACAACTTGTTACAGCTTCTGCAATCACGCGCTTTTAACCCTTGATATAAAAAGATTCTGCAACAATTTATAGTGCTGTGGCTTCAATGTAAAACAAAAAATCGGAATATACATTGATAAAAATTTCTTGGCCCTCGATCGATCGTTTTATTTAAGGTGAAAATGTAAAGACTTTCCCAGTCTCAAAAAGAGGGGGGACAAAGGTGCCCCCGCCATACTCATCCGGCCCCTTGTGTAATCAACTCGACGAACTCATCATCGGTGCTCTTAAGCATTAATGGCAAAGGGACCTCCACTCCACTCTGCAAAACCTGCGCGTGCCTCGGCTTTATCCTCTTCTCCAAACTGAAAGCAAAATACTGGGGGAACTCCTTTAATTCCTCCATCTTCTTCTCCATTACCTCAGCAAAATACTCATACTTGGGCTTATAATTATTCTCGATACTGAAAGTTAACAGAGATGGGCATCTCAAAACCATGCCCACAGTCTCATCTCTTGAAAGTCCCAAACTCTCCAAATACTTGAGCTTGGGAATCAGGGTATTCTCTACACTAGAAACCAACAAGACTGAATCTTGGTAAGCCAATGCCTCCAAGTCCTTGAACCCAAGTCTCTGAAGGTAAAATAGAGCTGGTTTGAGCTGGTCTCTAACACTAGAAGTTAGCAATCTTGGACACCTGTTGATGACCCTTCTAAAGCTATGGTCTGGGACTCTAAGGTCTTGAGAGAGAAAGGTGAAAACTGGGTTAAGATCGGTTCTGATGCTAGAGGTGAGAATTCTGGGGCACATGCCAAAGATCCTGGGCAAGTCCTTCTGGAGGATGCCTTTGGATTGGAGGAAGGAGATGATGGAGTGGATGGATTCAAGGGTAGCGGTGTGTAAAGAAGGGTTTTGGGAGAGAGCCTTACCTGAATCAACACCCATAATTTCAAGGCATATGATCTTCTCTTTGATCTGGAGGGAGAGATTTGCGTGGGTTGGCGTATAGAGTGGATGCTTTTGGAGGGGGGTTTTGGGTTTTGCTGCTAAGGAGGTGTTTAATTGGTGGCAGCTTAGTGCTGGGGATAGTGGTTTCTGAGGAGAGGAGCACAGGAAAGAATGCAATGCTGTTGCTCCTACAACTGGCATGGTGCTTCAAGAAAGAGAGTTTGTGTGGGTGAGAGAGAGAGAGAGAGAGAGAGAAGAAGGGGGGGGGGGGGGGGGGGATCTTGCATGTCATCCGGTTAGCTTATTTGCACGTGGCGGTGACACGTGTCGGATTGCTTCAAAATGATTGGTTGATATTAGATATCAGAGATTGTTCGGGTGAATAAGATCGGGATACATAGGCCTGTTACCTCACGCTGCCTTCTATCTTCTCTATCAGGAAACATCAGCTAAAATTTATATCTCTTATACATGGAATGAGCATCACCCGTTTTGGTTTCCATTTGACAATATTACTGGGTGTATCATGTCTAGCCATTTTCTAATCCCTTGTACAGTTCGCCCGAACCGCTTTTTATTTTACTTGTCAGATTTAAAAAAAAAAAAGACACACAAAGACACACAGAAAACTACAAGGAACAAGTTCGCGAAGTTTTGAAGTAAATCCCAGGTGAGAAGCCTATTTTCTAGACGAGAGAGAGAGAGAGAGAGAGAGAGAGAGAGAGAGAGAGAGAGCGCAATAATTAAAAGAAAACATCAAAATGCTAAGACCAAATGAAGTAACTATTTATTTATAAATTATAGCGTCAGCTGCATCAGGTTTAGGTTCCTCAAAAATAAACATTTCATTTGATTAAGTAAATGGCGAAAATAAAACTTAGGTCCAGAATCGTTGGTTTACTCATAGTCACGGAAGAACCATTAATTTCTTCTTAAGAAACAGCGACATCAAATAGAGGCAATAAAGATTACTTGAGAAAGATACATATTTATAGGGAGCCATGGGCATGGGTAATCACTTCAGATTGAATCTCAATGTTGCCCATGACTTCTGCTCATCGAGTGGCGTCGAAGAAGCTTTTGATCACGAGTCCGCTGATCATCCTGCAAGAGCAAAACATTTAAATCAACGCATAACTACAACACAAAGATCTCAAATTATTTGAATGGGAGCCGACTGAATATGACACTGTGACTGAGCGGAGTGAACTTCTGTATTTGCGACAAGAAGACATGCTGTTCGAGTTATTTAGTCCTGGCTAGGTTAAAATAACTAGCAGTAATTCGAACCTGTGATTAACCTCCAATTTATTCAAGTCTAAAACATAGCATTGATGAAACCTTAAAAAGAAGTAATAGCTTTCATTTCTTATCAGTAAACATTTTTTTTTCTGCTTAGCAGTATACATTTCATAACATATATATATATATATATATAAAAAGAAAAAAAAAAAAAGAGGAGAATACTACACAAGCCGCTTAAAAAGAAAACAAAGAAATACAAATTAATATCTATAGGACGGGAAAAACTCAACCAACCTTATACAATGACGCTGCTGATTCAGACGGTACATTCTGAATTGCAATATTTCCAAGTGATGGTAAATTATCCAGTGCATCGAGAGTCAGCTGCCACCCACAAAGCGCAAAAGCATCAGTGACAGTGCTGGAAGCAGTACAGCCAGCAGCCGCAACATTTCCATTCACCCAAGGACAGAACTGGTTGTGATGGACAATTGGATCAAATTCCAAAGCTTCCTCATAATTGCTTGCTCCTTTTGGAGGCCCTGAAAATTTACACGGTGTTCATGCATCATCAACAGAAAAGTAAGAAAAAAATACACAAATAAATAAATTTAAATATTTAAATTATGACAACACATTTATGAACTTTCTAATTGGAAGTAATCCAAGGGGGAAGTTGCACAAAATTATCATTTTTTAAAATGTGCATAACATTGTAAATAGGCATTCGCTCAGGTCTGGGAGTTTAACCGGGTAAAGACATGTTATGAAACAGGTTATTAAATAGCAAGCTCAATAGCCTTTTTTATTTCTGAGCTAGGATATTACACATCCAACAGTGTACAACTAAAATGACAACCCAGAATAGAATCAAATAGGGTAAAACTGGAATGGTGACTCAGCAAATGTATGTGTTGTGTATCCCTAGATGTGTGTTTGTGTCCAAGGTAGAGCTCTTAAGGTAATAACTCCCAAAAGAGACCTTCAATAAATAAATTCGACATTGGATAGAAATTTACAAAGTATGTCCTCAATCCAATGATTATAATGAACTTCAGGTTTCGATTTTTCATTGTCAAGCTATTTGTTGACTGACCTACGACTCAAAATAAAATTTTCCTGCATCACCTTCTTTATTCCATTGTATCTTAGATCTACAATTAGCAATGGTCAACTTTGTTCCATGAAGTACCCACTCATTTTGCAACCTTAAGCTCAAATGATCAAATCAGGTACCTCTTGTAAAAGAAAGGTCAAGGATGAGATAAAGGGCTCAAACCTCACAAGGTCCATGCATAACTAATCAATCTAAATAGATTAAATAATTGGCTCATTTTTCATGAGCAAAGCCGCTAACATTACAAAGTGGTAATGTAGTTAAGAAATCAATAATGCCATATAATTTACCAATACCATTTGCAACCGCATAATCTGACTCTAGGTACAAGCAATTGTTTGTAGAAGAAGAATTACCAGCTTTTGCAACCTCTTTCTTCGTTGTTTTACAACCAAAAAACACGTTAGCATTGCAAGAAAGAGAAGGGTGGGCATTGTTCTCAGGTACTAACTTGTCGCCTTGACTTATCTTTTCACCACTTTCAACTGATTCGGTTTTAGCAGAACCATAAATTTTTGAGCTGCTATCTGCCCTTCCAACAGATCGAGACAACATTTCCTGGCTATCTCCATGGGGATCTTCCCTATTAATTTCATCAGGGACAATCTCGTCCATTAGTCCAGGATCTGGAGCAGATTCCCCAGTCTGGCCCTGATTTTCAGCATCTTCTGCTCTTGGTTCCACATCACCAACCACACTATTCGCTCTATGGACAGATACATCAGCCCCATGAATTTCAGCCTCATGACTAGCACACATCCCAACACTTCCACCACTAATTCCAAAACTAAACCCATCCCTGGCTTGAGCAGTCACAGTCTCTGCATTGAAAAGTTCTTCCCCATCATTTGTACTACTGACACCCATTTCCCCAGGGATGGCAGCAGCTGGCCGGAAACCAATGCTCTGCTGAGCTTGGTTACTATGATTTATTTCAGATGTATCATTCATGTCCAGATTGCCATATATACCAGAAGAGGGGAAATGAACATCATCAACATCTCCAGGATAATTTTCAACACTTTCCATAGAGTCGGCATTTGCACTATGGAAACCAGTATCCATAGCAATTACCGATGATGCACGAGTAGAATCCCTAGCTGATTGGATCCCAATAAGTTGGTCACTTCCTTGCCGAAATGAAGAAACCCTATTGCCATCTGTGTATACTTCAAAACCCATTGAATGGCTAGGACCAGCACCAGATGTATCTCTATGAGATGATGAACAGTATGTATCAAATAAATCAGAGTCACGAGCACGTTTTGAAGGCCCAGCTGAATATTCTCGGCCATCTGTGACTTCATCACCATCACGATCAATGACAGTGCCTTCAACACTATCAGCTTGCTGCATCCTTAGGTGTGGCCTATAATCTGAAGTTCCCCCTTTCTCCAGGTTCCGCTTACGAGAGCTGGGACCCCGTGATTCATATGAAGCTGCACGGTCACCAACCTCACTGCCTGCAGGCTGCCCAATCATGAGGTCCCTACCCATATCTGCATCAAGAATATTTTCCGACATTGCTGTCCTGTCCAACTGAGTAAAAGGTAAAGCCCCTGCCATTGTAAGATTCAAATCAACATCTGTATTTGGCAGCACTTTCCTATCACTTGTTGTTGCAACTTCATCACGGTCTTCAGTATGTTCTCTTTCTGTATCATCAGCAGCAACCCAGCCACTAATTCCACTGGCCGCACTTACTCCGCGTGTTAATCCCATTTTTTTGCTCGCATCAGGAATATCAATGTTGTTTGGAGTGAGCCGTGCAGGTCGAGGTATTGATACGAAATCTGATATCCTAACTGTAGCACCACATAAGCTACAATCTAGCAAAGGGGACCTGAACTCACATCTTGAATCCTTAACCAACACTTTACTCTTCCCCATCTCTTTTTTATCTGCAGCAGTCAGTGGCTTCTTGCCTGTTCCATGATCCTGCAATAGATGGACCTGGGCCTGATTAGGGCCTGCAGGATATCCGTTCCTAGCTGATTGAGCAGAATGCTCTTCACAGTCTTGAACATTTAAAAGCCATCCAGGTTCCCATCCACAGAGGCTTATAAGCTTCTGGGCCTGCCAAAGGAAAGAGATGAAATTATAAATATATGAGCACACAGATAAATGGAAAAAGTAATGACTTGGTAAGCATTACCAGCCACCAACAAGTACATAAATATATCTTACACGAGAATATAAACATAATGCCCCATCTCGAGAGCTTTCAAGTTCTGGTATACTCTCTGGTTTAATATCTACTTCCTCTGACAAAAGGCGAGTAACCTGTGGGCCCCGAGAGGCCCGCATTGTCTCAATGGCAGACGCAGCCACAATGGGAAGAGATTGATATTGCACAAGTCCATCGCATCTATCCTTATATCCCCCAATCAGGGCAGACTGAGAAGTTGGAGGAAACTGCACCAAGCTCTCTGGGCAGCTATTTCCCCTCCAAGGACAACTGACATTGTGCACAGCATCCAGCTGTTTGGCAAATGCTTCAGCAGCATCTTGAACTTAAACCATGAAAGAAAGAAGAAAATAAGCTTGATATTAGCAAGGACCAGCTCATTCAATCGCTACTGACTCATTAAGTAAAACTTGTCTAAAGAAGATAAATATGCTTGAAATAGGAATTTAATATCATTATAATTAGGACTTCCAGCAAAAGGTAAACTATAAACAAGGTAGCATTAGAGCATCCCCATCCGGTTCCCCAAAGCACCATATTCCCCATAATTTGGGGTTTATTTTGGGGTTTTGATTAAAATGTCTCCCACATCCGGATCCCTATTTTAGGGAAAAGGTTTAGGGACTAAACAGTAAGTCCCCATATTTGGGGACTTACTATTCATTCCCTAAATTATTTTTATCAATATTTTATTCTAATATATCAAATAAATAATTTTCCAATCATCTACACTTTCTCTCATACTCATATTTATTATAGTTTTAAAAATAATTTAATTAATTACGAAAATATAAAAAAATTAATTTAAAAAATATTCTCATATTCACAAAAAAATAATTTAAATTTTTGTTTAAAATATTCACTAGAGTAATAGTTCAAAAAATAAGAAAAAATATTGAGTAGTTAAATTTGTAAATAGAAGTGAAAGAAAAAAGTAATAAAAAAGAATAAAAAAATATTATTTAATAGAATAGAGATAGGGATGGGGAATGGGATGTAGGAGGTTTTTGAAAGATGAATAAAATTTAGGGAAAAATTTGAGAAAAAGTGATTTTGAGTTAAATTATAGGGATGAGGATAAGAAATGGGATGTGGATGCTCTTAAATCATTAATGAGACAAACGAAAAAAGATCCATGTATCCTACTTGGTGGTGCAAGTTAGCTACCATGGAGAAATCACAACTCCATAAAAGGCGCATGTTTCCAAATGAATGAAGGTCTACAGCATAAGTTTTTAGGAAGTTACTCCCCCTCCCCCACCGTCCCTTTCTTACTTGTCCTCCCTTCATATACTTTCTCCATGTATCTTGCAACACTGCCCTTAGGTTTAACATTTGAAAGACCACCGTACAGTTTTTTGAAACATTTGAAAGAACATTTGAAAGATCATTTGAAACATCCAATGTCGGGTAATAATCTGAGAAGATTAAAAAAAGGCGGAAGAATAAGCCATTGACTTGAATTGGCTAACCTTCAGTAGGGGTCCAAGATGGTAACAACGTAAAACTCAGGCATACACCACATGATTCACATTCAATTTTGTCCACATCCACGTTTATCCAACCTCTTTGAGCACAAGTCAATGAACTAATAACCTGAAACAAATCATAAAAGTAACAGTGAGAATGCCTCAAAGTGGTCTTGAATCTATATCTGAAAGCAAACATTTTGTGGCAGTAATGTAAATTTTTGCATGTGCAGACCATAAACTTAGAAAGTATGGTGGCTCATGAAAAAGGTATGGAAAAGCTTGATTTATGCAAGCAATGCTTCCATCAGGAAGGGATTTCTATGGATGTGTTAAACTTTGGTTTTGAAATCCTTTTTTTTTAAATAAGTACTTTGGTTTTGAAATCTCTAATTCTAAAACAGATCCTGGTCTATTGGTATGAAGAATTAGAAAAACCATGAAAACTCAGCCCATTATAGTCTTTGCAGCTGCCCAAAGAAACAATGTATTGATTTATACTCTTTTTAAAAAGATAATATTTATTGAAAACAAAAAAAGAGGAACGCATAATCAAAGTACATGGGGGTATACAAAAAATACACCAAATGTTAGAGGAAGGAGGGAGGGAGGGAGGGAGGAGCAGAGGAAGAGGGAGTTTGTTTTGGGGGGGGGGGGGGGGGAGATAGAGAGAAGAGGGCAAGAAAGTCCTGGAAACTAAACTAGAGGGATATAAATTGGCTCCCAGCCAATGATAGATTAATTAAAAAGAAGGTCTTGATGTATTTGGTAGTCCTTGAATATTTTTCAAACGTCGATTACTTCTTTCTATCCAAACGCACCATATCAAGTAGGCCGGGATCATTTTCCACAAATTGTTACAATGTTGTTTATCAAGCCATCCTTTCCAACGTGCTAGAAGATCCCCCACTCGTCTAGGCACCACCCACTTCAAGCCAAAGAGATTGATAAGAGCTAGCCTTAGTGTTTGTAACAGTCCAAGTAAAGCCCAAGCCACATTTATATCCATACTCCAAAAGGCCTAGTCAAGGTTACAATTGAAATCCCTTGGAATCATTATAAAAAACTTGAACTTCTCCCTCCCAAGCAATGTGGGATCTCATTTACCACTTTCTTATACACAATTCGGGATGTTACAGTGTTTTAGCTACCTCATAATGGAGTGAAAACTGATCCACAGATCTACATTCCTCTTGCACATACACCACCTTAATGCGTCCTTACTTAGGTTATCCAAAGTAAGGATCTTCTAGAATGAGGCCATCCAAGCAAAGAACGCCATCTCAAGGAGCTTTGCTCCTCCAAATGGTCTTCCATGGGAAGGTCCTGTTTTTGTGGGGGAATACTGCATTATCTCTTTGATATGCTGAATTGCGTCCTATCTTCCCCATCCTGTCTTACTCTGAGAGAATATGGCCAAGCATAGAAGTAAAGGAATCCACCTCTTCATCTTGTGCCACTTGAACAAACATCACTTTCCAACGAGGAGGCATTTGAGATGCATAGCTTGAATGCCACTGATGCCTCCTCCTCCCTAGCAATGTTGAATAGGTCCATCAAGGCCACTTTAAAAGATTGATTACTACATAATACATTATACTTGAACTTGATCTTGGTTCCATGATCCATCCTCCACCTCATATTTAATGTGCCTGTAAAATTCCTTCCAGTTTCTTCAAATGTTCTTCTGTAACCCAACCCCATAATTCCCAAACAGCTCATTAGATTTCCATCCAATTAACTCACTTTCATACCTCGTCTCTATCACCACCCTCTATAGGCTACCTCTATCATACTTAACCACAGGTTGAATTGATTTCCAAGCAATCTAAGTAATCTCATGAAAGGTGTAGCAGCTTAGGGAAAGAGCAATTTATGTAGATTATAAATCATCCTGAAAGATATGTTAAGCCTCAACCATGTAAGTGATATGTCTTGGTAGCATTCTTGTTGGAAGATCCCGATGCACCACTCTAGTAACAAACTGGAAAAGCTGATCCAAAAGGATGCCATGAGAAATTCAAAGGCAGAACAAATACAGCCAACACTCTTATAATTAACAATAGTTTTGACATTTTTCTGGTATACACTTTCCATGATCTATAATAAAGTTTTAGCACGTTGCAGAAAACCTTCTGCCAGAAAAAGCATTTTGTATAGACTATAAAATAGTTTACATTATAACTACGTAAGGAAATTTCTCAAGTTATAAAATAACTGGTCATTGCTTATAGATTCATAAAGGCATATCTAGAGATATTCAGTTTCATAATAATAACAATAATAATCGTCACTTGATAATGCATCAATATGTAGTGATATATTTCTATTTTACAATGCTCTAACGTTGGGATTTTCATATATCTGAATCCATCAATCACAAATGGCTTTAGGGATAAACTATGATGGACCAAAACAGGTTCAAACCTTAGGCTTCCCCAACCAATTTGAAGGCTTGAAGGTAGCCAAACGCCTCAATAAATCTCCTCTTTCCCATGGTCTACATGACGGCCTTGATGATACAAAAGCTGAACCACCAGCACTTGCGCTCAAGGAAGTCAATGGTGGTTGTGAACCAACACAAGACAAAGAAGCTGCTTTAGAGCCACGACCATGACTGGAACCATCTATACTGCCAACATGTGTAGGAACAGCAGGTGAGGATGCCCCAGCAGAACTGATAACGCATAAAGCAATGAACTTGTTCATAAAAAATGTATATATAAACTTGAGGTTGATAAAATTCTTAATCATTTGTTTGAGAAAATAGACATTATCATCTACATAAAATATCAGAAAATACAATAGAAAGTATTTGGTAAAAACAGGTGGGGGAAGGGCTGGGGAATTAAGTCAACAATTAAATAAATCTGAAAGTATTCCAGGGGCAATTAAAAGAGTCTATGGTGGAATTTCTCGACCAAGCATTCCTAATATTTGGTTTAGGAGCTGAGTTACTAATTAAAAAAAATATTTAGTTTAAGAGCTGAGCAAAAGGGATAGGTACAGCAAGTCCTTAGGTTTAGAAGAGAAACATGAAAAACCTAATGCATAGCTTCATGACCATATAAAGGATGGAAGCACCGCAAGGTTACAATTGGCACACTAAAGAGAATGAAAACAAAAACATGTCATATACAAGTTTTTAGAGTATAATGTACTAGTACCCACCCATGGGTAGCCCAAGTGGTAAGGGCGAACGTGTGTGCATGAGCCTCATGTCACAGGTTCGATTCCCCCCAGGAATCAGACTGTGATTTAAGTGACAGGATATGGCGGTGGGTTGTTGCGCTAGTCTCCCTGGGGGTTTAGGTTTCATGGGTGAGTCCTGAGGGTTTTGTCGTGAGGTAGTCCCCCCCATCATAAAAAATAAAAAATAAAAAATAAAATACTATTTTTATACAAGTATAATGTGCTATTTTTTTCTTATACGTTGTAAGAAAATTTTATTGACTAGTCAATAGGCATAGCCAAAGTACATGGGAAGTATACAAAAGAAAACACCTAAATACAAGCTAGGAACTAGAATGGGCTAAAAGCAAATCCTGAAGATTATCTCCATTCAAAACAAAAGTTTTAATATTAAAGAAAACTCCCTAAGTGCTCCAATTGAATGTTCTTTATCTTCAAAGTACTCCCTAAGCATGATGTACTATTTACTGAGTCTTCAACTCATTTTTGTTGTTTGGTGTTTTCAAATGTCCTAGGTAATGAGGATGAGGATGAGCAAGTGCGCCCAATCAAGATTGATGAGACCTGTTTCAGTCAAGTCATAATAAGTGTCATAAATATTTGGATTGATATGTTGTCGTGTTAATAAAACATTATTTACTTTCAGTTGTTTAAACTTGCTTTATCTCGTTTGGATATTCTTATGATAAATGAAATTAATGTATTTATTTAGATCTCATAAACAGAACTAGTTTTGGATTGTTATGTCGTGGTATCAACATAAATGAAATATGTTGCATGTAATAACCTTACTAAGTTATTAATTAACATTGCTAAACCTACGGGAAGGGGGTGCCACACACGTGGAATGCAGAAAGCAAATTTCAAGTGCCAGTAAGATTGTCCAAATGAGAACACTACATTATCAAAATGAAAACACACACACACACACAGAGGTGACTCGATTAGCTTTTTCCAATCTATTTGATTAAGCTAAACCACGATTCCCATTCTACTAAGCGCAGTTACAGCTCTAATTTCGGAGATCGAATTCACCTTCCACACATCTACTTTCCCGGAAACCAAACAGCGGTTAGAGCCACCAATCCCTCCACAAAACAACCAAAACGAACTCAACAAAAAAATCCGAGTCTCGACAAAGCTAATTCAAAACCCTAACTTCAATCAATTCACATAACTCAAAGAAGAAAGAAAAAAGCAAACACAAAACAAGAATTCGAGATCAATATCGTGATTGAGAGGAAAGAGAAGATGGAACCTGGCAGCAGGAGCAGCGTCAATGGTCCCTCCGGAACTGATAACCTCCTCTCGCATTTCTGCTGTGGCCCAAATTTCCGAAGCGAGAAGTATGAGAGAGAAAAAAGGGGGAGAGCCGATAGGAGACTAGAGGAGAGTGTTCACTTATACGGAGAATATTCGCGCGTGGAGCTTTGGTTGCGTTTGGATACTAGAATTATGATTTGAATTGATTCATAATTAGAAATGATTTGTATAATTTTTAAATAAATAAGTTTTGAATAAATTTTATTTTAAAAAAAATGTAAAATAATTATTATTTTTAATGAAATTTATTTTATATTTTACAAAAATTTGTTACAGAATTTGTCTATTTAAAAATTATACCTACATTACTCTTACAAAGAGATTGTATATATGGAGTAGGTTAAAACAAATTTAATTTTTTTTTTTATGAAAAGTTGAAAATATAGTAAATATTATTAATGATTAATTTGAAATAAATTGAAGTTAGTTTGTATACCAACACAACAAATGCGACTCAAAATCTCAATCTTTGATGATATGGAATTGAGATCGGTTTTCAAATTATGTGGGTTTAAGTTCGGATTATACGAGACTCGGGTTATTTTCGTGGACAATTCATGAGTTGTCCATGATCATGGTGACATGGACACCTTTGATCATGGCAAGAGAAAAGTTTAAATTTTAAAAAATGTGTTAAATTTAAAAACGGGTTTCATAAATTTATTTTAGCATTTTAAATTTATTTTTGTTAAAATTTATTTTATAACAAAAATAAATTTTATATTAAGACATACCACATCAAATTATGTGAATTTATAATTTTTTTTATTAAATTCTATTATATATAAAGTATTTCTCAAATTGTAACGATTTATTACAAAATTTTCGTTGAAAGAGAATTATCTAGACTCATTTGAGTCATTTCTCTATTTAACATTTCACATTAATAAAATTTGGAATTGGGCTAATAAAGAAGTTGAGGGGTACCAAAACAAGTTCAAATTCTAGAAAATTAATTGTATCTTGTTCACATAATAGCAATTTTATGAAATTGAGTATCCATTTACCACGGTTTCGGAATCCAAACATAATCGAATCAACTGATAACAAAGCCAAATAGTGCATGAGCAAGAATGTAAGGAACTGCGTAAAGTGGTGATGATGATATTGTTTGCAGGGACCTTCTGCATCAGTGCTGAGGTTGTATGAAAAATTATAGATTAACGGGATGAACTTCACGATAGAAAAGTTACCAAATATAGTAAAGCATATTAAGGAATTATGCTTGCCCCATTGTTTCATCTTTCTAGATTGATCTTCCTTAGTAGGGGAACTGTTGATGTAAATTTCATGCCACCTCGTTACCCTAAGCTTAAAGAATGAACCTCAGACTTTCTGAGTAGATACTTATGATGTCTAAGTTAGATTTTTTGTATCATGTATCTAAAAAAAATGAAAGAAAAACACACGCTACTGTAGGCTTACCTTTCTTTCCCTATATGTCCATGGGCCATGGCTCCCTTTCTTCCCGGGCCTCAACTCTTGTGGCTTGACACGGTCATGCATCTTGATGGCCACATTGAGAACTATAGTCCTATTTAGATGATGTATGAGTCTTATCTCATTTCATCATTATAATATTTTAAAATTTTTATATAAAATATAATAAATAATTTATTTTTTTAATTTTAAAATAATAAAAATAATATTTTATTTAATTTTTAACTTTTATCTTAACTCACTTTTTAAATGAAATCAAATATAATAACCCCTCCAAGAATGCAATGGCTGCTTTAGATCTGAGTTGACTACTAAGAGCATTGGCAATGCCATTGCCAAGTCTAAATTTTGACTAGAATTTGAGCTTTTAGCTAAGATCTAAACTAATGGAGATAGTGACCCACATTAGACTAGCTATTTTAAAGTCCAAATAATAATATAATATTATATATTTAAATAATAATTTTTTATTTTTTTAACATTTTACAAATACACTCTTTAATTAATAATTTAATTTTTACTTAAAATTATTATTTCCCAACTATAGAATCAGTTTTAAAATTTTTGTGCTATTGACATGGAAGTTTTCTTTTGTAAATACACTCCATAGCTTCCTAGAATAATTTCCTTTTGGAGAAATAACATATGAAAGAAAGATCAATAATAACATTTCATAACATCAACCTATAATACAAAGGCCTCACATTTCAAAATCTAAGAATTTCCATGAAAAAGTAAATAAAATACAGACACCAAGAGATCATTTATTACATTCTTCTCCCCAACAATGTTGATGATGCAATTCCTGAAAGACTTCCACAAGTCAGACTTACAAGGACAGTAGAATCATCGGGCCTGATATAAAGACAGCAAATTTATGTTTTAGAATTGAATTAGCAAACTACAACAAACTCATGCAAAGGACTTAGCATGTACACACTTGGAATTGACTACAGAAGCATACCAAGAGTGTCGCTCCAAGCCCCTTATATAGACCCAAAATACCCTCCTCCTTGCTAATAGTTTGTAAAGCATGCCAAATACCTCTGTAGTATATTACATTTGTCTGCAAAGCTCAAACTAGCTGAGTCAATGTAGAAGAAAATTGTTATGAATGAGCAGCCTGATATACAAAACCATTCATAACAGACCATAACAGTTCGTAACAATCTTGAGCAAATGAGAAAATGGTCATTAACATCTATGTTAAATTTTCAGAATAATTGGAGGAAAAAAAAACAATCTCACTAAATCAAAGTATAAGTCTGTTGATATGTTCTACCCAACAATATTGCTCAGAAGTATAGTACAGAACTCATTTTTTATTTTGGGATAGGCAATAAATAGCATCAAACCCAGTGCAGCTGGACTAATTGAGTATATGTGGTGCATCAAAGCCAGTGCAGTTGAAACATAAATTGTTGATACAGCTGCATTTTTTCACTAGTGTGTTGCATACTTGTTTTTAATTGAGTATATGTTTTGGTTGTAAAATAATTAAAAGAATCTGTGTGTCTGTGTGTGAAATTAAACTCCAATTTGGTGTTGACTCTTACTACACCTTATCTAAAAAAAAACTCTTGATGCACCAAATTTCTATGAGAAATGGAGGAACTGGCATGGAAGGCTTATCGGAGCCAACTAGGGGTTGTTTTGGTACTTATAAAAAGCCCAACAGTGAGAGAGAATTGATGTTTTCTGAAATACAAAAAATGCAAACCAACTTAAAGAATGGAGCTCATTAACTGAAGCAAATACTTCAAAGAAAGAGAAGGAGAAGGTGAAAGACAGAGTGTATAAGAAGCAGCTGGGTGTGGTTAATGAGGTGATCTCTTTTCAATACATCATATTCATTCCATCAAGAATATGGAATGAATATAGCAGACCACTATAGACTCAACTTCACAGACTAGGAGCACAAACCAGATTCAATACATGTACCGAGCCATCATTCAAGAACACAAGAGGAATAAAAACATTGGGGAGTTTCACCTATATAAGAGTTCATTCATACCCCCAAAGTACTCTAGGCCTCAAAATGTGAAAATAGAAACTCAAGTCTGACTTTTAGGCATATTGAAACAGAGTAATGAATTGAGAATTCTTCCTATTATGCTCATCATAGACATTACAACTTCCATAGAGAAAATGAGAATATTGCAGGAAAAATGAAAAAAAAAAAAAAAAACTATGTGGGGACTTGATCTACAAGTTTAGAACTGTATTTTTTAGAAATGTTTTAGAACTTCTTTATACCCAAGTTACAGTTTTTGGGGCTGCCGAATATTGCTGGAAAGATGAAAAAAAAAAACTAGTTTACAACACCCTTGTACCCAAGTTTAGAACCGTTTTCTTGTTATTCCAAATAATTATTTTCTTTGTATTTCTTAAACCAGAAATTTAACTTCCTACTAGCCAGAAAAAAACTAGCATTCAAAGTTTAATTTGAAAAAACCTAACCAATAAAATTTTATCTTCCTCACAAAGCTTCAAGCCCCCCCAACATCTGGATAGCATTCAACACATCTGGATAGCATTCAACACAAAAACAATGAAAAAATAGACCTTCATATGAGTCCAACCACAATCCTACCAATTTATAAATTACAAATACCAAATCATTTACCCAAATTGGAGCTTTATTGTGGCAAATTTGTGGACGAAATGGCACAACCTTCTAGACGACGATTCACTGGCAAGGAAAGGGGTTCAACACATCAATGGTCCTTGCAAAGAAAAATACACGGAGATTCAATCACTTGATGAAGAGAAAATGTGAGAAAATAGAAAGAGAAGAGGGAGAGGAAAGCGTTCTGGAGAACACACAGAGAAGAGAGATTACCGTTTGGGATGGATGACGACGGCAATGTGGAAGATCGACGGAGAGAAGGGGCCTTGCGGGTTGAAGAAGAGATTCATGTGATGGAAAGAACTGGGGTTCACCTAGGTCGAAGAAGTGGAGAGTTTCGGGAGAAGAAAGAAAAGAAAAGGAAATAGGGAGGTTTCGTCCGGAAGAAATAAAAAAAATTGATGGAGAGAAGTGGAATGCCTGGTCGAAGAAGAGAAAATGGTTTGAGAGAAAAAAAGAAGAGAAAGAGGAAATGGGGAGGGAATGGCTCAGGATGAAGAAAGAGAATAAACGAGGAAACGAGTTAACTGAAAGAAAAATAATAAAATATGCGTTGGCCCCATAATAGTACCTCGCCAGACTTGGCGAGGAGTTAACAAATACTGTACATAAATCTCAAACTTGAAAGATATAGCCAGGCCAATGCAGTTGCGTTTTCTCATATTTACTTTTAATTTAGACTTGCATTGGCAACTAGCCATTTGCCAATGCTCTAACAAGATCAATTGGGTGTGTACTCTTGATTTGATTGATTATTATAATTTATGGGACCGTATCCCATTGAGATATAGTGGGCTAGCCTCGGTTTTGGGAGAAAGAGACTTCCAAGCCCAACTAAAGGGCCAAGAGGGAGGGCTCTTATTGGCCCCAGGGTTCTTTGCTTGCCTACTGGGTACTAGGGGTGTAAAAAAAAAAATTTCGTAAACTAGTAAATCATATTAGACCAAACTAAACTGGTGAGTTTGGTCCGATACCGAATTTAATTCGGTTCAATACTTATTTTTAGGGATGTACAGAAAATTGAAAAACCGATCGCCACCAATGCAAACTGATTGGCCGCGTTAGGAGCTGGTGGTGAACCGGTCGGTGCACGGTGGAATTTATTCAAAACTGACCAACGTCGGTTCGACAGCGGTTTGACCCTGGTTCAAACCGTTGGTTCGGCGTCATTTTCTAAAGTATAAGTATACGACAGATAATTGAAACGACACCATTTGGTATTAAAGCAAACGGCGTCGTTTCATTTAGACGTATGAAAAAAAAATTTTAATTGAAATGACGTCATTTATTTTAAACCAAATGCCGTCGTTTTAAGATCAAACCATCTTCAACCTCCAGCTTCTTCTTCCTCCGTTCCTTACATCTGTTGCACCAGCTCCCTCTCTCTCCTTTGTAACGCACTCTCTCTCTACTCTCTCAGGCGAACTAAGCCACTAGGGTAACCAAAAATCGGCTGAGAACAGACAGAGAACTGTTGGAGTCGATATGGCTGGTTTTCATTCTCCCCATTGACCCGTTAAAGTCGGTGGCTCCTCTCTCTTCAATAGCGTCAGTTGGCATTAATAAAATAATTTTGTATTATATGATAAATTACAAATTAATATAATATTAAATTTTAAATTCTTATGTCATTATAGTTTATTGTATTAATAGTTATACTAATATTATATACTGTATATTAATAGTTATACTAATATTATATCACTATATAATATATAATATAGTATATAGTATATTAAAATTGAAAAATCAAACCTAACTGGACCGAAAACCGATAAAACCTGAGTACCGGTTTAGGAAGGTAACCGGTGCATAATCGGTTTTAAAAAATGTAAAATTAGTGCATACCGATTCGATCTTAAATTTTATCCAAAATTAAACTGGACTGGATCGGTTACACCCCTACTGGGTACACTTATCCCTTACAGAAGCATTTCTATCATAATGAAAGGAAAAACCACATGTTTCAAGTTATCAAAGCTTTTAAACTAAACCAGCCTCCATGAAGCATAAAGGTAGGTTTGGATAGTGAGTTGAGATAAAATGAGTTGAAATGAAAGTTAAAAATTAAATAAAATATTATTATTGTCTTAAGATATTCTAAATTATTTATTATATTATATTTAAAAATTTGAAAAAATTGTAATGATTAAATTAGATGAGTTGTGGATTTTTTATTCAAGCCGAGCCCAAAGTGCTCCACAAACACCCCAAAATCCAAGAATAAAGCCGGCTACAACACCAATGTAAAATGGCGATGACTCGATTCCCTTTCCATTATTCTGAGTTTCTACTATGTTGACCTCATTTGGTGTCGTACTACATTCAACTTCATCTTTTTAGGCACTTTATCAACACATAAGGACCACAGAGTAAAGAATTACCTATATAGATAGATGAGTCATTGAGTGTCCGAATTAGCTTGTTTCCATATGGTATTTTCCCTCACAAGTTGTTACATGACAAATCTAAGTGACTTAAGAAGTTCGAAAAAGACACGCTTTCGAGGATAGAACTAAAAAGATTATTTCCAACGAGATCAAGCGATTCTAAAATGTGCATTAATATTAGGGGGTAACCAGTTCGGTTTTATACAAATTTTAGAACCGAATCAATATACACCTATTTTGAGAATTTAAAAATCGTTACGGATAGATTCAAATTTACATTTACAAAGGTTTGTTATGCATTTCCCTGATAGATTATTATCTGAAAGGTCTAAGGATTTAACAAGAAGAAGGCTCAAGTTATATAGATATTATTTTCCATTAGAAACAACTGACAATTGCTCCTTTGCATGTGCAGCGGTAACGTAGTATTCCTTACTCCTCAAGTTCCCCAAACATGAAAGGATTTCTCTTGACAATTAATTGTGAGTAAGGTCTATGATGAAGTGTTAGAAATGCATAATTAAGCTGTTTTAGTGAGTGATTTATTACATCAAAGAATGGTTGAACACTTAATTATGCATCAAAATTTTAACACTTAATGAAAATTTATTGATGATAATATTTTGCACATCAAAGTCTCATATTTGCTCTTGAAATACTTAAACTATAATATCATTTCATTTATATATTATAGGGCATTTATGGAAGGAAAGAAAGAGTGGGACCTATAAAGAAATAAAAGAATTGATTATGAGTGGAGCAGGAACACTCACACAAGCAACATCACATGGACAGCAAACAAACTCACTCGGACATCACATGGACACAGCCGGATTCACACATGCAGTAAACATGCAGACCAATAAACATGCAGGACAACACATAACCTGGACGTTGCAGACGTTGTACAGCAGCAAAGGGCACCACATGGACAGCACACAGCCGGACTCACACATGCAACACACACATGCAGAAAAGTGACACACCCACTCACACACGCTGTACAATAGCAGAAAGACACTCAGCCGGATTCACACATGCACACATGCAGGAGCACATACACATGCAGAAAGAGACTCACACATGCAACACACACATGCAGAAAAGTGACACACCTACTCACACACGTTGTACAGCAGCAGAAAGACAATCAGCCGGATTCACACATGCACACATGCAGCAGACACTCGGACGTGCAGCAGGTCAGCAGAAGAAAAGAAAAAAAAAAGCAGCTTCAACTTTGACAGAACAGAACCATACACATGCAGCAGCATAATTGCTCTTTTTTTTTTTCAAGTGGCTGAAAGTGCAACAACAAACACACTCGGACAGCAGCAGAATTATTCTTCTTTCTGGATGCTTGAATGTGTAGCTGCAGGAGATCACATGGGAAGACAGATGGGCTCTTTACTTTTCAACTTGTTTTTATTCGGCTGGAGCTTTTCATTTCCGGGGGGACAGTTCAGTAGAGAAAGCTGGGAGTTTGATTTTATTTTTTTGCTTTCAGACCGTGAAGGCAGTTTTAGTTTTTTTCTTCTTGTTCTATTTTTGTTCTTTTCGTTTACGCTAGCTAGACCTCAAGACGGAACTCTGTCTCTTGCTCGACAGCTTCTTCTACCTTTCATTCAGCTGGTTATTTGTTTTCTTTTTCTGCTTTTATTTTTCAGTTTGAGGTTTACAGACCTGGGGAGATTTTTAGCTTTAGTTACTCTTTTCGTTTACGTTGGCAACTTTTAATTTGAGGAGTCGGATCCATTTTTTTATCTGTTCTTAGTTCAGATCATTGTTCGGCTGGGAGTATATTAGTGCTTTGAATTTTTCTTTTACATTTCAGACGGAAGGCCCCCTCTCTCTCTCTCTCGGGTTTCATTGTTCTTTTGGCTGTTTTCTTCGTTACTTTAGAGACGTAGGGGAGACGGCTGGCATTTTCATTTTGGATGCAGTTTTTTTTTTTTTTTTGTTCTTGTTTGGGTAGGGAGTCGGTGGCCTTGCGGCGCTGGTTTAATTTTTTTGCTTTACGTTGTAGTGTTTTTCAGTTATTATTTCAGAGGACTCATTTTCAGTTTTATTATTTTTTTAGTTGCCCAGTTTTCTTTCCTAAAGTTCTTAGTTGAGTCGGCGTGGAGCTTGTGGTTTTATTTATTTATTTTTATTTCTTCTCACGGATTTTTTTTATGGCTTTGCTTAGATTAATCTTTGTTGTTAGAATTATCATGTGTAGCTAATTTTTGAAGCTTGGGTTGTGGAATGAAGCTTGATTTTTTTGGATTCTAGATCGATGCAATATTTTGTTGTTAATTGTTGATTTTACTATGTTACTAGTCGGATTTAAATTGAAAATAGATTGCGGCTCTTGCTCTTGTTTTGTTGTTGACGTAAGGCACAACAAAAGCTTGAAAACTATCAAGGCCTCTCTCAGTTGTTTGTTAATGTGTGTTTGACTAGTAAAGTAGAGAATCCCTTAGGAAAATATTGCAAAACTTGAGCTTAACTTTGTATCTTCCGATTAGCAATGCCTTGATTGGATTGTTAATCGAGAAAATTATCTAGAATCCGAAATAAAGAGAGTCTCATACCCAACCCAAGTGTTCGTTAATTTGTTTGTTTTAGAAACTCTAATTTCAACTTCGATTATCTTCTTGCATTGCATTTGAATTTTATTTTCATCTCTCATACTTGATTCATTTGTTACTCACAAATCTCTTATACGCTTTGATAACCCATTGTCCATGTGGAATACGATCCTGGACTTATCCTTGATACAACTTGACACTTCTACACTTGGAAGCACATTCGACAACGTGTCAGTCTAAAACCTGAAGACTTGAAAGGAGACAAAGTTATGTAGGTATGCTCCCCTTAGAAAAGGTAGATCCCAAGTGAAACCCCCATAAATATGATAAGCTTTCTCCAGTCCATGTTGGCAAGTTTGCAGAAAATCTATTTCCTTCAAGATCGAGGTGTCTCAATTTTGTGTATTTTCTAAAGAAAGAAGGAAGTTGATCCCCTTCAAGATGATTATGGTGTGATGATAATACCTCTAGCGAACTCAAATACTACATTGAGCTTGGAATATTATCAGATATATTATTGTTTGATATGTCAAGTAAGGATAGCAAGCGCAATTCTTCCTAATGAGGAGGGAGTTAGTTCTCCAGATAAATTGTTGGAATTAACTGGTTATCAACAACTAAGTTAAAGTGAAATAGCAAAAACAAAACAAAAGAAAATAACAATAGTCACACACAGAACACCAAGATTTAAGTGATTCGGCTCAATGTAAGCCTACGTCCATTGGCAGGGCCAGTCTCAATGAATTCACCATCAACAAAGGTAGAGTACAAGAGATCAATCACAAAATTCTCAGCCCATAGCCCCAATAAACCCAATGACCTCTCAGGATTGTCACTAAAAGATCTCACTTTTCTCTCTCTGTATTATGACTGCTCTGAGTGTAATACAATAAAGAATAGCATGTATTTATATTATTCGGCACGAGAAGCCCTAATTTTGAACACTCGCTCAAGCGGCGTGTCGAGCGAGACTCAAGTGAACATTAGGGCTAACGCTCGCTCAAGCTGAGTGACAAGCGAACTCTCTATGAAATTACCCATGTATCCCTTTATTTTAATTAAAAAATCTACAAATTCACTCAACAAATTGATTAGTTGACAACTATACAATTATTTAACAATAAAATAATAATATAAAGTAAGTCAATTGCATAACATTAATATTGGTAACAAAGGAAAATCTTTTAAAGAATTCTTTCAAAATAAAACCCTACGAGGTAGCTAAACCCAGAAAAGTCAATTTTATTATTGAAAAATCAAGTACAAGTAAGTCTCAATTATAAAATTTTTGTCAGTTGACTCTTATTTGACACGACAAATGACCCGTTTATCTCTACTACAATAACAGTTAGAATCTCTGACGATCTTCAAACATTGACTTTTTTCCTAGAACTCTAGTGGCTGAATCAAGATCACTTTATCTTCAACATGGAGCACGATTACATGTAATGAGAGAAAAACAATTAAAAAATTCTCAAGAAAATTTTCTCACACATGCACTCGAAAAGACTCTCCTAAATCTCCAAGGCCGAAATTTCGCTAAACCCTAACCAATAAGATCTCTTAAATAAACAATCTGAAAGCAGTTTAAATTTTGGTAAGATTCTACTGACGAAGTGTCTCTGTCGCAACGGACTCTACTAACAGAATGTTGATAGTTGGCACTTTATCTTCTCAACAGTAACAGTTTCCCATTCAAAGTCTTCTCTGGATAATATTACAACTCTTGAAACTTGTTTTTTACATTCTTGATTATCTAAAACACTTCCTAAAAATTTCTTGATAAAATCAAAATAATTATAGATAAAGTCAAAAAATTTTACATTCATCCGAATTACAAAACCCAACCTAAGATTAATTCTATCACCTTAGTCACCTAGTTCTAACCAAACACTTGCATCTCCAATCTCCCCCTTTAGCAAATTGATAACAAAAACAACTTGATAAATGTAGTATTGACCTGTCAAAACAACAAACCAGTAGACCAAGAAATTGAATAGAAAATTCAAGACAATAATATGCACATAGAACATTAAGTGAGTTTAGTTTCATCAGCATCACAATTTTAAAAACAAGCTAATTCTAATAATGTTCTAGTCATCATTAAACAAGTTCAACAAACTAAGATAAATCAAAGCAAGTAGAAAAAAAACATCGTTTAGATTATAACTCAAATTAACTTCAACATTAAAAAAATTAGAAATCAAAAGATTGTTGCTACTGCTACTTCCCCTTTACAGCTGTTGTACTCCCCCTCACTCTAATCCCCCTTTTTGTCATCAAGTTGACAAGAGGTGTCTACTCCACATTTGAATCCATCACACTCTCCATGACTTGCTACACATCTAAGGAAATTTGAACCAGTCTATCATTTGTTTGTACATAATTTGAGCATACTCCGACCATCTATTGCTCTATCTTTGATTGGCTAGCTTCCAACTTTGCAGCAATAATATCAAGAGAAGATTGATATGTTCTAGTACTTGTGAGATGGGGAGAAATGACTCCAAAGGAGAAGAGGTTGACTCAGTGGTGTGCGGTCTCTTCTTTGTCAACATAACCTCAGACTTAATCACAGTTACGACTGAAATAGACTCAACCATCTTCATTGTGGGCTCATTGTCCCTAAAGGAGATCGTAGCTTTAAGGGCAAGTTTCGTAATTAAGCTCCCAAATGGCAAGTTAAGCTCCTTATCCACATGTGAACAGTGGATAATGTCAATAAGATGTCAAGGATAATCTATAGGGACACCTGTGGCCGAAGCATACATAAAGTAGGCATGTTCAAGAGCAAGCTCAGTATGTTGGCTAATCAGCCACAGATTGAAAAAAACTATTTTGGCCAACAGTCTAAACCAAGATTTTGAATTTTGTTCTATTCCGGCAAGAGTTTTCCGTTCCGGTATAGTGTCTGGTACACTCTACCATCCCATTCCGTTTCGTTTCAAATTCAGGTCATTTTGATCCTGTTTCGGCCATTCCGGTCAAATTCTGGCCATTTCGGCCATAATTGAACGTTTTGATCCTCATTCCATTTCGGACTGTTTTTGTAATTTTCTTATACTTACATTGTATTTTTGTAAATTTTAAATCCAAACCTTAATTTTCTTATACTTAGATTGCATTTTTATAAATTTTAAATCCAAACCATATTTAATTCATTCTAAAATATAAATATATTTATATAATTTTAATTTTTTTATAACTTTAAATATGTTCCTTCATTCTTTTTTTTTTTTAAATATCATTATTTTTAATAATTTATCTCTTTTTTTATTTTTTTTCTTTATTTTTGTGTCTTAACTCAAATTTGTGATTTTTTTCAACATATATTCATTTTATAAATATTCAATTCTTCTATATATATATATATACACATATACATGATACACACTTAAATATATATGTATTTATTTTATTAATTTTTAGTTTATATATACATATAAATATTTATATATAATATATAATTAATCCCAAAATGGTACACTGAAACACACCGGTACCGAAATATTTTGTTCCAGTGCCTTAACAAAAATGATCACCGAATCGGCATTCAAAACTTTGGTCTAAACTGAGGGATCATGACATTAAGAGGAAGGTGATGGACTTTGGGGTTCCATTTTGGACCTTGAGGTCCAACAAAGAGATTGAGCATAGCTGGCTTTGTTAGTGCCCCTATGCCCTTGTATGGATACAATAGTGAGTCCATTTCAAGCAAATCATATAACTCCCTAATAATAGCATAGGGAATCTCAATTTGGGTTCCCTTAATAACATAAGTGATACTATGATCATCTAAATTAAAATGAGCGATATTTGAGTAGAACTCTCACACAACATAAACACACGAAGTGGGTGAGAAATGGGTTAGTTTTTCCCAATGTCGCTCAACCAAAATACGATGTATAATCTCATATTCAACCGTAGGATAGTCATGAATACTAATTTCTCTCTTGCCTAGCACCATCCTGTGAGAGAATATTTCTATAAGCAGCTTCAGCTTCAGGTGAAGTGAAATGCTCAAATGCTGCACCAGGTCATGATGTCTCAAGAGGAGTGGCTGAAGTGTCTCCAGGCAGTACTGCCTCCATTGGAGGTTCTTCCCCACTTTGAGGAATTCTCAGGTGAGGGAGCTTTGGTAAATTTCTTCCTTTTGGCATGCTCTTTAAATCTCACCTGGTAAGACACAAGGACGTTGTTATAATCAGAATAATGAAGACCAAGCCTAGATGTGCCGAAATGAAGACACAAAGAAAAGACTGATTTGACATGACGAAAAATGCCCTTAGATCCCAACTCTTTCATGTAAAACCAAGATTTTAAAAATCACACTGTATCGGTTGATACAGCCAAAATATGCTATACCGGAATAGTAGCCAATACAGAGAAGAGCCATGTTTCATACCGGAAGAAATTTCGGCCATATCGGTGTGTTTCATCTGGTATCGGCTGAAATCTGAGATACTGGCCGAAATATAAATTTTGCTTGGTACGTTAACTGTTGAGTAATTGATGGTAGTTTTGTAATTTATATAAACTTTAGGATCATTTTTGTAAAACTGCAGGGTATTCTTTGATCTAATCATCTTCTGGTCTTTTTTTTTTTTCCTCAGTCTCCATTCATTGATCCATGTGCATAGTTGTGTTTATCGTCATGCAGAATATGTATTTGGCACGTGTCCTTTATGATACGAGTGGTAACATCCACGCTCTTCAATATAGCGTACCATAGAGGGATTTCGGAAGGTGCATGGATTATGTGTGATGATGAGCATACCTAGAAAATCAGGAGAGAGCAATTAACTGGAGGTAGTGGTTGTGTGATGATGAGGTGCATGGATCCTTGTAATTATCGAGGGAGTCAACGAATATAGAGATTTTTTTCTTTAAATATTTTTACAAATGTATTAAATATTTCTTTTTAAAAAATAAAATTAATAAATTTATTAAAAATACTTTTTATTAAGTAAAAATACTTACTTGATAAGATGAGTGATTTTATTTTAATGGTTGGATTGAGAACTTATTTAGTTTTACAAGTATGTGTATTGTTAAGACTTAAGACTTGTATTAAGAAGTATTGTTGAGTTGTTTTATTGTTATTTTGGGATATAGTTTATGCGTATATATATATAATTTATTCATGTGTAGACTATTCTGAAACGATACACGAAATGATACTGATATCGAAATATTTCGTTCCAGTAACTTGACCGAAACAACCACTAAAATGGTATTTAAATATGTGTAAAACCATAAACAAATGAATTAGACAAGTTGGTGGAGACAAATACACAAACACATGGTGTGCACAATATGAAGACCGAAGAGTAGGAACCATGAATCACCAAAAAATCCTTCCTAAATACATCAAAAACTCAAACCCAAGAAACAATTTGCACAAATCAAAACCCAAACTTCAAGAGGCCAAGACCCAAAACAGAAATCAAAGCAAATGTCAAAAATCCTCAAATATGGATGTGCTCCAAGCCCTAAAAGTTAAAAGAAAGGGAAATAGATTAGGAGAATACATACCATGACTTAGATTTGAAGGGGCAAAGAAAATATGTGCGAGATTTAAGGTCCTAAGTGCACAAGAACACAAGCGATGTGGTTAGTGAGGTTCAACTAGGTGACTTGAAGTGATATTGCTGTGGGTGATGTGAGAGAACGTGTCAGGGGGTGATGGATTAGTTTATATTGTATGGAAACTCAATCATTTAGTGACTTAACGTGCCACACACCTGATCCTAAGGCTCAGAGTCCCATTGAGACTTAAATTCTCAGATCAAAAACAGACTTTCAAAAACAAAACTCCTAGACCTATCTAATAATAAAATGAAAAATAAATGATTAAAACTGATTACCAAAAAAAATCTTGAAAATTTGTAAAGTCAATTGAATCAAGGCACATGCCTGAGTACACCATATGTCCAAGAATAAGTTCATTCACACACCAAAAATAAATAAAATGCACTCTCTCATTTGCAACAACCCACAGTGCTTGTACTTATCTCAAAAGTTCATCATTATCAAAGTCCATGTAAATGTGAGAGGGAGGTCACTTACTTTATATTATATTATTATATATATATATTTTTTATATTTTACTTTATATAGATACTTTCAAGAAGTACGTCCTTTACCTTAAAAGTTAAACTTTATGCTAAGGTCTAAATACTTGGTAGAGGATCTCCTCTGAACACAAGGTTGCATAGCCCTTGATATGTCCATTTTAATTTCTCATCTTTTTCAACAATGACTTGAGCAACATTTTTTTTTTCTATAAGGACTTAGGGGATAGATTCATGTATAGTGTTTATCTTTTTCTGTAATGAAAAAACATCGACTTTTTCTCTATGGATCAAACCTATATATTGGACAATGGGAGACGTCTTGCTTTTTAATACTAGGTTCAACTAGTATTAGTTAATATAAGGTGTAGACTCCCCATTTGTTGAGCATCTATAACCCTTTATGGAATATTCATAATAAAAATATATATATATATATATATATATATATATGTGAAACTAAGTTCCTCACAGTGCATTAGGATTTGACTTTGGCAAATGAACCATAAGGTTAACATCCATAATGTGGATTGTACAAAAATATAGAGATGCATCAACCTAAGGAATAGTAGGGGTGAAAATTTGAACTGGTGAACCGGTTCGGTCTGGGACCGGTTCCTACATTTTAAAAACTAGTTAAATCCGGTCCGGTTTCAATTCTTGGCTTTCTGGCACCAAATCAGACCAGACTGAACCGGTTTATAAAATATATATCTAAAAGAATTAATTTTTTAATATTATTAAAATATTATATATATAATTATATATGAAATTTTTATATATAATATATATAATTATATATGAAATAATTTTATATTATAATTTATAATATAAAATTTTAATCTTAGATATGAACATTTGTTTATTCATATGTTATTAATATAAAATATATATATTAATTACATTTTATGGCCTAATAAAATATGTATAACATATAGTATTAGTATCATTATATCATTATAATATATATATACACTATATGTAGTAGTAACAAGTATAATATATAGTATTAGTATATATTAATATATTATAAGAGTATAGTATAATATATGTATAATAGTATAATTAACTTAATATGTTAGCATTAAAACGGAAATACTGGACCATAACTGGTAAAACTGAAAGTGCCAGTTTAAGTGGGTAACCAGTCTGGGATTGGTTTTTAAAAATGCAAAACTAGTGTATACCTGTTCAGTTCTAAAATTTGTACAAAACCAGATCGAATAGGACCGGTTACACCCCTAAAGAATAGAATGTGTGAGAACCTGAGTGCTCAAGACTTGGCACACCAAATATGGACTTTGCTCAAAAGAAATAATAACATATGAGACACACAAAAAGAAATGTAAGATGATTTAACCTAAAAAACAGACTAAAGCACATAAACAAAAAAAAAAAATGTAAAATGCATGTCCTAGCTAATGATGTGCAGAAAGAAAAAAAAAATGCAATTGTACTTCTCACTTGATATCACACACACCTATGACTTTCTTAAAAAACTCAAACCTTAAATTATCTAAAGGTTTAGTAAACAAGTCAGTCAATTGATGCTCAATAGATACATGATCCAAAGACACTATCTTAGACTCGACCAAGTATCTAATGAAATGATGTCTAATGTCTATATGCTTGGTCCTAGAATGCTTAACATGGTTCTTGGAGATACAAATTGCATTAGAGTTATCACAATAAATAGTCATAGTATCTTGAGAGAACTTGTAGCATTCAAGCATATTTTTCATCCAAAGGAGTTAGGTGTAACAACTTCCTGCTGCTACATACTCGGCTTCAACTATAGATAAGGAGATTGAATTTTTCTTTTTGCTCATCCAAGTTACAAGATTGCCACTTACCTAAAAATACCATCCGGAAGTACTCTTTCTATCATTAGTATTTCCAACCCAATCCACATCCGAATAGCCAACCAGATTTGCTGATGAAGAGAGTCTTATCAATTTGTCCTCTAGTAAAACTATGTTCAAGTAAGTAAGTTGTTAATCTTTCATACCAAGCACGAGATGCTTGTTTCAGCCCATAGAGTGATTTTTTTAACCTGTACATGTGGTGAGGACAGAGGTGATTAGTGAAACCTTTGAGTTGTTCAACATATACATTTTCTTGTAGAAGTCCATTTAAAAATGTACTCTTGACATCAATTTGATATAACTTTAAATTTAGATGACAAGCAATGTTAAGGAGTATGCAGACAGATTCTAAATGAGCAATTGGAGCAAAATTTTCATAAAAATCAATTCCCTGCACCTGTGTAACCAGCCTAGCTTTGTTTTTCACAATGGTTCCATGTTCATTGGACTTGTTCTTGAGAATCCACTTGGTTCCAACGCTGTTATAATTTTTAGATCTAGGAACCAACTTTCAAACATCATTCCTTGTGAATTGATGAAGTTCTTCTTGCACGACATTAACCCAACTTTTATCATTTAATGCTTTCTCAACTTTCCTAGGTTTAACCTATGACAAATAACACACAAAAGAAACTTCATTTAGAACTCTATTTCTAAATCTCATACCTTCATCTAGCTCACCAAGAATATTCTCCTTAGGATGATTGTAAGTAACCCTTGAGGAAGGTTCTTAATTTGTTCTGTGGATGGGGAGAGTTTTGAGGTGTTTGTCTCATGTGTTCTTCATCACTTTGCCCTTGTACATCCTCTTCAACGACTCAACCAATCTCTTCCAAGTTTTCAAGTTCCTTTTTCATAGTCTCAGCTGATATATCATCTACAACCACATTGACATATTCCATTACTATTTTTATCCGTAAGTTGTAGACTCTATAAGCCTTGCTATTTGATGAATATCCAATGAACACTCCTTCATCACTCTTGCTGTCAAACTTATGTGAATTTTCATGATCTCGCAAGATGTAGCATTTGTTGCCAAAGACTTTAAAATACTTGACATTGGACCTTTTTTCCCGAGTATGTTTGGTGTTGGGTTTTAGAACAACTCTATTTAGAATGTGACTTGTTGTATTCACAGCTTCTCCCCAAAAGTACAAAGCCATCTTTTTGCTGCTCAACATGGTTCATGTCATTTCTTGTATCGCTCTATTTTTCCTTTCCACCACTCAATTTTGTTGGAGAGTGATTGGAGCAAAAAATCTTGATGAATGCCACATTCATCACAAAAAGAAGTAAAATTAGTATTCTCAAATTTCTTACCATGATCATTACAAATTCTAGAGATTGAAAGATCATTCTCTATTTGTAGTCTCTTGAACAACTTCTTAGCAAGATCAAATATTTCAGATTTTTCTCTTAAAAGGATGGTCCATGTAAATCTAGAAAAATCATTCACAACAACCATGATATACTTCTTTTCACCCAAGCTCTCAGTTTGTGTTGGACTCTTCAAATCCATGTGAAGTAGCTTAAGTGGCCGAGATGTGAGAATGTCTAAAACTTTCTTATGTTGTGCTATTGTTTGTTTTCCCTTTTGGCATGATCCACAAACCATCTTCTTAGCTTTAAAAGACCAAGGCAAACCAGCGATAGTTTCACTTTTTGAAATTTTTGATAAGCCTCTAAAGTTGATATGACCAAGTCGTTGTGCCACAGCTTGGCTTCATCCAATAGGACTTTATGGCAACACAATTTGGATGTTGAGGAGACTCCATAGCAATTGTCCAACTTTCTAGTGTCTTTCAAGATCCATTCTCCAGCATGGTTGTAAACTTTGTACTTTTTCTTTGAAAATTGCATAGAAAGATCATCATCATAAAATTGACTAATGCTAAGCAAATTAGTTTTAAGACCATTAATAAATAAAACATTATGAAGAATAGGTAGTCCAGGTATTTCAATACTTCATTTTCCTTCAACAATGGACTTGCAACCATCTCCAAAGGTTACGGTGCCTCTACTAGTCAATTCAATTTTCCTGAATAAGGTCTTATCTCCGGACATATGTCTTGAGCATGGTTGTTCAAGTATCAAAAGCAATTGTCCATCGATTTGACATACGACATCTTTTTTGACTACTCATTTTGCTTGGAGTTTTGACTTATTTTTTTATCAACATCACTTTGTATGATCTCTTATTTGTTGTGAAGACAAAATTCTGACAGTTCACCAAGTTTGAGACTTATAGAAGCTATTTTATGACTTAACTTTTGAACATGATTTTCATGAGTCTTTCCCTTTATTTTTTATTTTCTTTCACCTCCATTTTTCTGCACTTTACTCAAATTAAAACAATATATCCTTATATGGCTTGAAATATCACAATGATGACAAATAGGAACAAAATTACCTGCAAACTTATCTTGGTTCAGCTTCTTTGAGGCTGATCTTTCATTGGACTTTTTAGAATCATTTGACTTAGATGTAGCTTCTCTTGGAGTATCCACAACTTGGCTTCTTTTGACCAAGACAATACACTTAGGGTAGTGGCAGTGGATGATGAGGCTTAGGATCTTTGCCTTGGGAAGTTGTGTACCCTATTCAAGTATGATCACAACTGGATTTTTGAATGCTTAACATCTCATCCAATTTTTGAGTTGCTGATTTTTGTTGGCACTCTTGGAAAATTTTCAATTATCTATCTAGTGTATCATTTTGAGCCTTCAATCTCGATATTTCAACTTCGGAAATTTTCAATGCTTCCGAAAGATTGTTCTTTTCATTCTTCACTACTGTGAGTTTGTTGTACAACTTATTGTTAAGTTTTTCAGCTTGACCACTTCTTCACAAAAATCGTTATAAGCTTCATGTATACTCAGCTCATAATCAGCATCAACAAGAGCTATATTCGTGTCACTGTCATCATATTCACTTTCAAATTTTGTTAGCACAATTTTAAGAAAATTACCAACAATAGTGGAAAAAATTATAAACAAAATTTCATCATCAGACGATGAATTAGAAGTTTCAGATTCTAAACTATCACTAAATGTGACAGTTAATGCTTTTCCTATGTTTTTCTTAAAATTTGGGCACTTCATTCTTATATGACCATATCTAGAACATTCATGACAGTTTACTTTGTCCTTTTTCTCATATTTTTCTTTATTCCATTTTTTATAATCATTTTTTCTTTGTAGAAATTTTCTTACCTCGATTTTGCTTTCCACTAGCTTTCTTGTTAAAAAAGAATTTTCTAAATTTCCTTGCAATAAGAGCTATATCCTCATCATTCAGATTTTTTTCATCAGAAAAATCTTCTCGATCTTCTTTCACAGTTTTTAAAGCAATAGATTTACATTTTTCTTATTTGAGGAAATGAGGAGTCATATGTTTGTAAAGAACTGACCAATTCTTCAACCTTAATAACATCCAAATCCTTACTTTCCTCAATGACAATAACTTTTATGCAAAATCTTTTAGACAGAGACCTTAAAATCTTCCTCATAACTCTTGAGTCTTCCACATTTTCGCCAAAATTAAACCTGGAATTTACTATATCATTAAGTTTAGCATAGAAATCATTAAAACTCTCATCTTCTAGCATCTTAATCTCTTCAAATTTTGAGGTTAACAATTGTAATTTTGAATTTTTTTACAATTATTATCTCCTAGTGTGTAACTTACAAAATATCCTACGCTTCTTTAGCAACATCACACATAGAGATTCTTTTAAATTTTTTGGGAGATACAACCATGAAGATAGCATTAAATCCTTTATTATTCTAATTGTAGTTGTTGATCTGATTTCTTATCCAAGCATCAAGAGTTGTCTCGGGTAGTCCATCCTTGTTTAATTGCATACCATACACGTTCATCCAACGACTTGAAAAAAGCCCACATACAAACTTTCCAATAAGTATATTTTTTCCTATCAAAGTGTGGCATGGCTGTTAACGATGACGACATGATCTACAACGACTTGGATCACACTCGAATGAGTGAAGCACTCTTTGATGCCAATTGAAATTACCCATGTATCCTTATATTTTAATTCAAAGATCTACCAATTCACTCAACAAATTAGTTAGTCTTTAACCATGCAATTATTTAATAATAAAATAATAACATAAAGTAAATAAATTGCATAACACCAATATTGGTAATGAAGGGAAACTTTTTAAAGAACTCTTTAAAGGTAAAACCCTACAGAGCAGGCAAATCCAGAAAAGTTAATTTTATTATTTGAATATCAAGCACAAATAAGTCTCAATTACAAAATCTTTGTCAATTAACTCTCTTACTTGACACAACAAACAACCCGTTTGTCTTTACCGTAGTAGCAGTCAAAATCTCCGACAATCTTCAAAGATTGGCTTTTCTCTTGAAACTTCAGTGGCTGAATCACGATTACTCTATCTCCAACATGGAGCACGATCACACGTAATGATAGAAAAACAATTAAAATGTTCTCAAGAGAGTTTTCTCACACATATGCACTCAGAAAGACTAAAATCTCCAAGGCCGAAATCTCGCTAAATCCCAATTAATAGGATCATTAAATAAATAATCTGATAGCAGTTTGAATTATTCAGACTTGGGTACTGTAGATAACTCAAAAGCTTTAAATCAATCCATCTAGTAAAATAATTCACCCATCAAGCAGCATAACTTCTCTTCCTTAATCGCTAAGCAAAAATGGGCTTTTAAGGTCGAACATGCAGCTTAATGAAGACATGCTTGTTGAGACAGTTTAACTATTTCAAAATGGACGGTGCCTGCATGTATCTTCTTGTATTTGAATGATCGATGTCGTGTATGTATGTGTGTGTGTGTGTGTGTGTGTGTGTGTGTGTGTGTGTGAGTGTGTATATATATATATAGAGAGAGAGAGAGAGAGAGAGAGAGAGAGAGAGAGAGAGAGTTACGATGAATTGATTAATTCATTCTTTTGTCGTTGTGATTGTAAGAATGGTTCATATTAAGTTTGCTTTAATTTTGCCAACAAATTGGATAGTAACTAGCAGCAGTACATGATGATCAACAATATATAATCTCTTGACTGCTACTGATTCACACATTGTTAATTGAAGATGAACGGCATGCCACTCTTTAGGATAATCTCTTGACTGCTACTAATTCAGGCAAAAGATCATAATATTGTTACAATTTTGTGTTTTTTCTTTGTTTACTCCTATGGTTCCACAAAAAAATTTAATTTCGATCGGATGGGTGTACAATTCACCCTCCTATAAAATCATGACATGACCTTAACCTTTTTAATGAATGATAAGATGCACACACCTATCCAAAATTACACTTTCCCAAAGCTAAAACAATTAAAATTAAAATTTTAATTTTTTTATAAATAATTATGTTTTCTGAATTTTTTAATCTCTTTTTTATTTTATATAAATGTGTCACATGATAGAAAAGTTATCCCCTCTTAAACAAATTGCTGGTTCGACCATAGACAATTATGATTATATAACTCAAGTAACGACTGGAAAGATGGTTAAATGTAATTTAAAAAATAATTAGAGTTAAGGGATTTTAAGAATTATGCTTTATATTTTAGTATTTTAGTTTCGGTCATGTGTGATACATATTTTATTAATAAAACTTGTGCGTCTTGGAATTTGAGAGTGTAAACTTTTACACCGTATCCCATAACAAAGATGCATTCTTCGACAAATATCCGTTTTATTATTAAATAATACTACATACAGTCATTGTTATATATTTTTTATGCATTCTATTTATATGATTCGTTAGATCAATTTTTTTAATACATAACCAATTATGTCAATGGAGTGTGCAAAAGAATTCGTATAAATTACTATACATAGAATTTTTATTTATTATTTAATGAGTAATATTATATACAATCGGGAAGTATGCAAGTATTGTGCAGTCACTTTAAAAAAGAATGAGATTAACTATTAAAAATTAATTTTCTTTTCATTTGAGTTTCGTATTTATTCACTCTTTTTTAAATAATTGTGCGGCGCTTGCACACTCACAATTATAAATATCATTTTTCTTATTTAATATGTGGACGAGCATTAATTGTGGAAACCTTAGAAAATATATGTGTCTGTGTTTGTGTGTGTGGGTGTATATGTTGTTACTCTAAATACTTTCACCTACAATTGATTTGTTTTCGATCACGTATCTTTTAAGTAACGTATTAAAGTTTGGGTATAAAGGTATTTAAATTCCACAAGAAACTGTGACGCCACTTATCATCTTTTGAATGGCACAATACATGTGGTAAAGATAAAAGGTCTACTATAACATGCCAAAAACAAATATTTTAGAAAAGCTTTCAGCTAATAAAAGTTGAAGCATTCAGAGTATGAATAAGGGGCAAAAAAAAAAACATACAAGCAAACTTAGGAGTTTTTCCTTTTGTCTATGATCACACGAGGGAACCACTCAGACCAATCTAATTTCCCATAGATTCATCTTCTCTGCAACTTGATCTTCCTTAGAAAGAGAACCAATTTAACCATAATGAAAACATAAATCTGGTCTTTCATATGATCAAAGCTTCTAAAGTAAGCTAGCCTCCATGAAGTTTTAATAATCAGAGTCCCACAAACTCCCCAAAATCCAACAATAAATCCAATTGCCAAACTAATGTAGAATGATAATGGTGAATCAAGTACTTCATTTCCATCCCTGTCATCTTCTCCATTTCCCTCACCTGGTGATCCTGTAGGTTCAGTTTCAGAGCCTGGACACTTGTTCAGAAGAGGAGGGCCACAAAGTAGATAGTTACCTTCATAACTATATGGGTCATTCAGTGTTTGAAGCTGATTTCCAAATGGCACTTGTCCCGACAAGTTGTTGAATGACAAATTCAAGTAACTTAAAAAGTTCAAAGCAGACAAACTTTTAGGGATTGGACCAGAAAGCTCATTTCTTGAGAGATCAAGCGATTCTAAATCGTGCATATTCCCAATATTTTCAGGAATTTTTCCATTCAAATTGTTTGCAGACAAATTCACGTTGATAAACTTTGATAGGCTTGTTATATTGTCAGGTATTTCTCCTGATAGTTTATTGTTTGAAAGGTCTAAAGAATGAACAAGAGAAAGAATTGACGTATAAAGATATTCTTTACCTTTCAAAACCACTAACATTTCCTGAAAACCAAGATTATGGTCCTCATCATTGCTAGTACTCAAGTTCCCTAGACATGGAGGGATTCCCCCTGACAGATAATTGTCTGCAAGGTCCAAAATCTGAAGACTTGAAAGTAAACATAATTGTGAAGGTATGCTCCCCTCAAAAGAGTTAGATCTGAGTCTCAACCACAACAAAGATGATAAGCTTTCTCCTATCGATGCCGATAGGTTTCCAAAAAATTTGTTTCCTCCAAGATCAAGGCTTCTCAAGCCTGTGTAGTATCTAAAGAAGGAAGGAAGCTTCCCTTCAAGATGATTTTGGCTTAATGATAACAGCTTTAGTGAACTCAAATATTGCATTGAGCTTGGAAAATTGCCGGATATGCCATTGTTTGAAATGTCCAATATAGATAACGATGACAAATTCTTCCAATGAGGAGGGAGTTCCCCAGATAAATAATTGTTTTGTAAAAAAAGAATTACCAATTCTTTTAGCATTCCAATAGAAGAGGGAATTCCACCAGTAAGAGAATTTGAAGAGAAGTCCAAAACTCTCAACTTGGGCAATTGTTCACCTATATTTTTAGGGATCTGTACAAAGACAAAAAAAAAAATTCATGAGAAAAAGTGATCAGTACAAATATTGGAACAATTGAATTATAGTCAATGTAATCTCACAAAAGGTGATCGAATTAGTAAGTGTGGTACCTGTCCGCGTAGTCCATTCTTGGTAAGATATAATTCCTCAATATTTGAGCAGGAATTCCAAAAGCCGTGCGGAATTGTGTTGGAAATGCTATTGTTTGAAATGTCTAATACAGATAACGATGAAAAATTCTTCCAATGAGGAGGTAGTTCCCAAGATAAACAATTGTTTTGTAAATAAAGCTCTCTTAACATTCCGGTAGAAGAGGGAATTCCACCAGTAAGAGAATTTGAAGAGAAGTCCAGAACTGATAACTTGGGCAATAGTTCACCTATAATTTTAGGGATCTGTACAGAGAAAAAAAAAAAGGTATTCATGAGAAAAAGTGATCTGTACAAATATTGGAACAATTGAATTATAGTCAATGTAATCTACCAAAGGGTGATCGAATTGGTAAGTGTGGTACCTGTCCGCGTAGTCCATTCTTGGAAAGATATAATTCCTCAATATTTGAGCAGGAATTCCAAAAGCCGTGCGGAATTTTGTCGGAAATGCTATTGTTTGAAATGTCCAATATAGATAATGATGAAAAATTCTTCCAATGAGGAGGCAGTTCCCAAGATAAACAATTGTTTTGTAAATAAAGCTCTTTTAACATTCCGGTAGAAGAGGGAATTCTACCAGTAAGAGAATTTGAAGAGAGGTCCAAAACTGACAACTTGGGTAATAGTTCACCTATGTTTTTAGGGATCTATACAAAGCAAAAAAAAAGGTATTTAGGAGAAAAAGTGATTTGTACAAATATTGGAACAATTGAATTATAGTCAATATAATCTGCCAAAGGGTGATCGAATTGGTAAGTGTGGTACCTGTCCGCGTAGTCCATTCTTTGTAAGATATAATTCCTCAATATTTGAGCAGGAATTCCAAAAGCCGTGCGGAATTGTGTTGAAAATGCTATTTTTTGAAATGTCCAATACAGATAATGATGAAAAATTCTTCCAATGAGGAGGCAGTTCCCAAGATAAATAATTGTTTTGTAAATAAAGCTCTATTAGCATTCCGGTAGAAGAGGGAATTCCACCAGTAAGAGAATTTGAAGAGAAGTCCAAAACTGACAACTTGGGTAATAGTTCACCTATGTTTTTAGGGATCTGTACAAAGAAGAAAAAAAGGTATTCGGGAGAAAAAGTGATTTGTACAAATATTGGAACAATTGAATTATAGTCAATGTAATCTGCCAAAGGTTGATCAAATTGGTAAGTGTGGTACCTGTCCGCGTAGTCCATTCTTGGTAAGATATAATTCCTCAATATTTGAGCAGGAATTCCAAAAGCCGTGTGGAATTGTGTCGGAAATGCTATTATTTGAAATGTCCAATACAGATAACGATGAAAAATTCTTCCAATGAGGAGGCAGTTTCCAAGATAAACAATTGTTTTGTAAATAAAGCTCTCTTAACATTCCGGTAGAAGAGGGAATTCCACCAGTAAGAGAATTTGAAGAGAAGTCCAAAACTGACAACTTGGGCAATAATTCACCTATGTTTTTAGGGATCTGTACAAAGAAAAAAAAAGGTATTCACGCGAAAAAGTGATCTGTACAAATATTGGAACAATTGAATTATAGTCAATGTAATCTGCCAAAGGGTGATCGAATTGGTAAGTGTGATACCTGTCCGCGTAGTTCATTATCGGCAAAATTTAAATACCCAATATTTGAGCAGGAATTCCAAAAGCCATGCGGAATTGTGTCGGAAATGCTATTGTTTGAAATGTCCAATATAGATAACAATGAAAAATTCTTCCAATAAGGAGGCAATTCCCAAGATAAACAATTGTTTTGTAAATAAAGCTCTCTTAACATTCCAACAGAAGAGGGAATTCCACCTGTAAGAGAATTTGAAGAGAAGTCCAAAACTCTCAACTTGGGCAATAGTTCACCTATGTTTTCAGGGATCTGTACAAAGAAAAAAAAAAAGGTATTCATGAGAAAAATTGATATGTGCAAATATTGGAACAATTGAATTATAGTCAATGTAATCTACCAAAGGGTGATTGAATTGGTAAGTGTGGTACCTGTCCGCGTAGTCCATTCTTGGTAAGATATAATTCCTCGATATTTGAGCAGAAATTCCAAAAGCTGTGCAGAATCGTGTCGGAAATGCTATTGTTTGAAATGTCCAATACAGATAACGATGAAAAATTCTTCCAATGAGGAGGCAGTTTCCAAGATAAACAATTGTTTTGTAAATAAAGCTCTCTTAACATTCCGGTAGAAGAGGGAATTACACCAGTAAGAGAATTTGAAGAGAAGTCCAAAACTGACAACTTGGGCAATAGTTCACCTATGTTTTTAGGGATCTGTAAAAAGAAAAAAAAATGTATTCACGAGAAAAAGTGATCTGTACAAATATTGAAACAATTGAATTATAGTCAATATAATTTACCAAAGGGTGATCAAATTGGTAAGTGTGATACCTGTCCGCGTAGTTCATTATTGGAAAAATTTAAATACCCAATATTTGAGCAGGAATTCCAAAAGCCGTGCGGAATTGTGTCGGAAATGCCAACATTGACAAGTAAAAGAGTCATAAGCTCCGTTTGATCTCGAAGCCATGTTGGAAACTGTGGTCCAATCAACACATTATATAATCCGATAAGCTTAAGCTTAAAAGGAGGAAGCCAATCATGATTTACTTTTATGACCAATGTCCATTTGGTGGATTCTGAAACAGACAAAACCATATGTTCCAATCGAGAGAGATTCTGAAAATGAGTTTCAGTTAAGACACCTTCCCAAAAATTGTAATCCAACTCCAAGGAGACCAGCATTGATAGATTCCCAATGGTTTCTGAAATGCTTCCATTCATTTGATTATCGGAAAGGAAAAGTTCCTGCAAGGATGACAATTTACCAACAGAAGATGGAATTGAGCCCCAAAAAGAACAATACCCAAGGTCAATAGTCTTCAATTTCTCGAGCCCTCCCAATGAGTGTGGCAGGATACCCCCAAGCAAGTTATTTTCACTCAAAACTAGTGATTCTAGGCTGGATGTAGAACATCGAGACAAACCATCCACAAGCCCAACTATCTCCCCTCTTACGTCGCTGAAACTTAGATCAAACGTTTGCAATTGGCAAAGGTTGGCAAATGAGCTCGGTATCTCTCCTGTAAAATTGTTGAAAGATAAATCCAATATATGCAAGTTGGTCAGGTTTCCCAGACTAGATGGTAACTGACCTTCAAGTTGGAAATTATGTGAAAGATGAAGCTCACATAAAGAATGTATATTAGAAATTGCAGTATAAGAAAAGAAGCGAAGGGAGCTGTTGGCAAGATTGAGTACTGTAAGGTCACTCACATTTGACAGCCAGTGAGGTATTGGGGAATCAAATTTGTTGGAAGAGAGATCAAGGACAGAAAGCCCTGTGAAGTTAATAGAGTAAATGGTATGAGGCAGACTAACAAGTCCACAGCCATGCAAGTGTAACTCCGATAAGGAAGGGAGCATATTAACCGCCTGTAGCCAATCTGATGCTTTCGAGAGGTTTACCACACTCATGCTAAGGTACTTAAGGGAAGGAAAACCAGCAAGCCATTGTAGGCTTTCGACTTCTAGTCCTGAAAAGTTGCCAAAGAATGAACCTGAACTAAGGTCCAGATATTGGAGACATGATAGATTACCAAGATGAGGAGTAATAACTCCACCAAAAGACGAAAACGAGAGATTAAGATACCTCAAACTTTCAAGGGAACCCAAAAAAGTTGGAATATTGTTTCCATTAAAATTATTCAGGCTTAGGTCTAGGTAGCTCAAAAGCTTTAAATCGAGTAAAGAAGGGCTTATCTTACCCCCCAAGCATGATTTCTTGAAATCTCTACTTACTTCATCTGTTTTTGTGTCAAAGACCGAAACTGGATTTTTGAGGTCAAGCTTGACGACATGTCTTGTTCTGTTGTCACAACCAACGCCTCTCCATGTACAACAATTTTCACCAACCCAAGAAGAGAGCCGACCTGATGGATCTGTCAGACATTCTTTGAAGGCAAGAAGTGTTTTCCTCTCCTTCTCTAAGCATTTGACAGTTAGGCTTTCGGTGCATGAAGCATGTTTAATAAATTCCAAACGAGGTCCCAACAGAAAGAGGAAGAAGAAAAACAGAAAGAGATGAACAATGGAGACGAAGTTGTGGGAACTAGCCATACTGCTCTTGAAATATTTGCGTGGACAACTAATGATAGGCTTTTGGGAATTAAGGACACTTGTCTTGCCACACCAAATCAATATATAAAGTAGATGAAGCACGAAAGACTGGCAAAGAATATAATATTGCCGTCACAACTACGGTAGGTTGACTAGTCAATCCGATCATATTTTTAGGGGACGTTGATTATGTGGTCTGCCACTTGCAATATTTACACCAGCTAGATTTTAACGTTGCGTATATATTTGGGGTGGAAAAAGAAGATTGAGACTATTTTTATTTTTATTTAAAAGAAAATTATAGTTATTTTTCATTGACAAAAAGTAAAAATAATTAAAAAATTAAGACGTTTATCGAAAACCCATTTTTTAATAATATAGAAAATTAATTATATGTTTTTAGAGTATATAATATCGTTGTCATCTCATATAGATATATTGTTTTATCCATTCTTAATTTATAAATGTGAAACCCATTTGTTAGATGATTGAAGAAAAAAACTCCACAATCGAAAAGACCTCCACCAGTAATGTGGATTGTGATTATCGATCTAATCCAAAATAATAATAAAAAGTCATGACGTATGTTGATGGTTAAGTCATTAAATTTAAAAAGTCATGCATTGATTAATTAAGCATGCAATGGACATGAAGAAAATGTCCATTGACTTAAAAGATCAGCACCAGTACTACTGAAGCATGTTTTTTATGAAGCATCGATATTTCAAAAATTTCTTGAAAACTATGACTTAAAAAATCAGCACCAGTAGTACTAAAGTATGTTTTTTTATGACCCATCGATATCTAGAAAATTTCTTAGAAACCGTTGGGGATTTGTAAGGGTGCATAAACAAATTGAATTCATACATTCGTGACTAGACTTTAGGAGTGGAATATGATCTAATTTTATTTAAACACGACTTGAGTTTACTTCTTGTACATCATTTATAACCTTGTAAAAACATCACCCTAGAGCTTGAAGTTAAATAAGAAAAAATGAAAAGAAATAGCTTTTACTTTATACAATCTCCTCTGCATAATAAGCGATTTTTGTGAAGGTCATATGTCCTATAAATTGCCGAAATCTTTCTCGGCCACTACCGCAGATGAATGTTGTTTTTTATGATGCTCATATAATTTCACTCTGCCATGTTAATTATATTTCGATTTCCAACCGCGTAGCATATAATTCCATTAAAACTTAACAGGACAAAAAAACTAAATTTCAAGTTTTTAAAATGTATGGAAGTGATGTTAATAAAAGTATATATCAAAAGCCAGTTTAGAGAGTAGAGACTCCCTTTACCTGGTCACGTACAGAGGCAATCATCCATCATATACCTAACTCATCCCCTTTGGTATAAACGCAGCACCAATACATCAAACACAATAAACCCAAATATACACTTCGGGATTAGTCGCGATTTTGGTCTGGATACCAGGTGCCAAAGGAAAATTAATTGGCTACAGTACAGTAGTTTTCACACAAATTTGAGAGATGTAAACCAAAAATACCCAATTATACGGAGAAGAAAGTATGTACAGATATACTTGCAATGTCTAATCCAAAGAGAGTCTAGGCAACCAACAATAGGGTTCAGAATGAGAGGGTCAAGCAAAGGGGACAAAGTCCATAATTGAGTACTCTGAACAATTTCACCCGGAGAAAGAAATATTATTGCCAGAAGAAAACCCTTATTTAGATGCCACAACACCATCAGGTCCATCACCTGTAGAATTACAACCAATAGAAGAAAAAGAAGTAAATGTTATTTGCTCGTGGGATTATTGCCAATGGAAAGCAAACACATTATTCTTGCTTATGTATAATACTAGAGAACATCCCCAAGTTCTGCCATCCGCCGGGGAGGGGACGGGGGAGTTAATGTGATATGTTGTCTACTTTTCTGGTTAAGAAAATCTCCCTTTTGTCAAATCTAAGAAGGGCCGTTCACTGCAAGGTATCGGCTTAGAAAATATGAAAATGGGCCATTCATTAGCTAGGTTACATGTCAACTAACAGCTTAAATGTCAGTTTGACATATCATAATTTTTTTTTTTTTTTCATATAAGAAGAATTTATTAAACCATGTAATTAGGCAAGGCCCAAGTTTGACATATCATAAATGACCTCCAATAATTTAAAAATCTTGAGGCACATATGCAAGAATTCCCAAGCATCAGAAACATTTTGCATACTTTAACCTCCAGTAGAAAACTGATATATTTTTAGAAGAATCACAATCAATAGACCATTGGCAAATTGATTATAATTCAAAAGAAATATGAAGATAATCACCAATAATGAAAACTAATCTCCTTTCCTTTCCTCTGCTTCATCCCCAGTTTTCCAAGCAATATCTTTCAGCCCAGTTGTGAGACTATTATAGAACTGCAACATTGGGATAATCGATTGCAAACTCAAGCTAATGAGGAAAAAATAAATGATTTCATAAGATGGAATGATAACAATATCTAAATGTTCCTATTCTAAAGTTGGCCTGTCCAGTCCAAGCCACATGCAGGAGGATGGAGTTTGGTTTTTGGCTGACATAAAAGCCACAATGGGCTCAGAAATTCAAACGGTAGTCCAGATTTGCAGCCACCTGCTAGGTCCCAGGCCTGATGTGTATCTCATATACCACGATTAAAAGTGGACTGCATGTCCAGGCTTATTGCCACCCCAAGTGGTGGAGGCAATGAGTTGGGTCAAAAGGTCATCCTCCCTGCTTCAGACCATATGGACAGGTATATAGATTAAAATGAAAAGGGCAAAGGATTAATATGGGGTTTTGACAGTGACAGATTTAGGTTGCCTTATCCCATGCCACATCACATCTATTTTTAACTTTGCCCTTCAATTATTACATAATTACAAAAATTCCATGCACTTTATGTAACTGTAAACCCAAGGTTCACTCTATTTCCCGTGCACAACCATCACAGAAGTCACTAGACTCTCTCCCACACACACACACTTATCATCTATAATTACTGAAGAAATGTTGTGGGGATGGGGACTGATAAGTTGCCCATCCTTGATATGGGAATGACATGGAGGGATACTTTCAGTTGTGAATCACTTGTGATGCAGGTACGTGTAAATAGAGACCCAGAGCACTCCCCTACCATCACTAACCCCTCAGGCCTATGTTCCCTGAGTTTTGTCCTTCCAAAATAGCATGCCATGAAAAGCAAGCAACAAGGACCTTGGTGCCTGGTGAAGTCCATTGGCTGCACCACACATGCATTTATAGCTTGGTGGCAGAGAAATCACCACTACTAGGTGAGGAAGCCTAGGAACCATGGCCTGTGCCAATAGAGGCAGAATTTCAATAGATAAATATTTTTATAATAATAGATGCCATGAAGTGCAAACGACATTGTAGACCATACCTTGTGAAATTCTAGCGTATCTCCTCCAGACTTGCGAACCTCAACCATGTAGAGTGAAGGGGCCACCTCAAAAATCTGAAAAAGAGAATTGTAGAAAGTTCTGGACAAATTACTTCTAAGGGACAAATTACAGGAAGAGGGAGGGATTTAAATAGATGTACCCCTGTTGCCACAGATAAATGACCTTTACGTCCAGTTTTTTCACCTTTACGTCCAGATAGGTAAAAAATGAGGGACAAATTGGACAATATAAATATAAATATTAGACATTGTGGAAATATTTACTGAATGATTAAATACAAATTTTCTCATCAACTAAATCTTTTAAAATAATTGGTAATTTAACGTAGTATCAGAACAACAATCTGGGAGTTCTCTCACTCAACTCTTTAACCCTATTTCAACTTTTTAAAAAAATCCATATGTTGAGCCAACTTATTAAGAGGAAAGGCTCTTGGGTCTTCTTTTATGCTTTTTTGCAATTTTCGAGTTTTCACTTTTCATCCATTTAATTTGTTTATTTTTTTCTTGGGATAAATGGGTTTCGCTTAAAATGTGAGGTTGCTTTGGAAGTGGCGAAGAAAACAGAGCAAGAAATCGACGGAGAGGGGTTTTGGCTTTTCGTCAAGGTACGGGGAAGGGGGATTTGTTAATTTGATTTCATATTTTGGATAATAATGAGATGCAACCCACCATTTTTGTGCAAGTTTTCTTAGTGGTTGGTGTTCTGTTCATGGGCAGATCCTTGTCCAGTGCTCTGTCCACAAACCAAACCGCATGCTATACCACTTTAAAGCGAAATCACTTGGTTTTGCTACAAGGGATGTTATGCAAAATCAGAAGAAAAATAAAGGGAAAACAAGGCCACGATACAAAAGTAAAACCAAATCCACCACACATGAACCCAAAAGAGATTTGGAGATGGAAGATGGTAAATCTTTCGGATATCAGCAAAGTGATGCAATAAAGTAGCAAAAACACTAAATAAAGTAGCAAAGAGAGGATCATACCGTATGGTTTCCACTTTTCAACAGTTGAGAAATTGCGAGATAGAGGTTAGAGATTAGAGATTAGAGAGAAAGGGGCTTTGAGGACTTGAGTGAAATGAGAGGAAGAGAGCGATGGCAGCGGCAAAACATCGACGGCGTCCCGGCAGGCTGCAGCGTAAAGGACCTAGGGTTTCACTTTTCAGAGATTAGAGAGATTGGAGAAAGGGCAGGAAATAAGAGGGTGAAATCAATCGTGATATGAAACATTGAAAATAGCCGGGTATGGAAAACCGGGTTGACATCTGGATCCGGGCGGATATTAAAAAAATTTACTCGCCGGATTTCCGGATTTCGGACCAGACCGGAAAAAATCCGGTCCGGTTGCACACACCTAGACTACTTACCAACAACAAGTTGGCTGCTTTCACGTGTACATTATGAAGTATGAGTTAACAGAGAGCAAGAGAGCAATTAACCTTTTTATATAGAGTTTTGTTACATATAAACACAGTCACGTATTAATCTGTATACTAATTTTGATTTATTCATACTTAAAATTTAAATTAACATCATTTTTAATAAAATTTATTTTTTGACCAATCACATCATATTAATACACAGATTAATACATAATTGTACTTGTAACTATATTTTTCCTTCTTCAAATTAAGGCAAATATCCAGCCAAAGACAAAAAGAATCACATCACATGACCACAGATCTGCCTTCGCTCCATCATAGCCTTTATTGTTGATCACCTGGAAAAGTAGGGTGCGAATTTAAAAATAGGTTCATAAGATTAAAAAATAGTAGTTTGCACTTAGAAACAAGACCTATTATACCTCTGGAGCAGCATAATTTGGCGTACCACATGTTTGTATGAAGTAACCCATCTTCCTAAAGAGGGGGACAAGATTATCAGTCATAAAACCTTCACAAATTGATTTTGCCAAAGATCCTCATACTTCGCCAGTATCAAAAATCCAAAACAGACTGTTAGGCACAGACAAATCAAATTGAAAAGTGAGGCTTGTAGGGGCCAGTAGCCACTAACACCTCTCATATTAAGTTCTGGATAACTTTTATTATGATATTCCTTTTGTGTAAGACAAATTTTTTAGAGGTAAAAGTAAGGTTTTATTGAAACACAACGAAAGGCATTTCTCAAGCACACAGGTAGTATACACAAGAAAACACCTAATTCTACTTTTTGTGTAAGGCATTAAGTCTTCATACTCCCTCAAACTTGTTGTGGTACCGCACTCAATCCAAAATCTGAAACTTTGAGAACACCATTAGCATCAAGCAGTAGCTTCTCTGGCTGTGAAATGACAAACGAAAGTAACATCAGTTTTTTTCATCTTGAGATAGTTAAAAAAAAAAATACATACAGATCAGTTCGCCTCCAACTAAATTATTTAACTTTGAAAACATGGGGACTAACATTCCAAAAACATTAGCAGCCTAGCAGACAAGGGGATAGCAGAAACAACAGTAAGGAATCACACCTTTAGGTCTCTATGAAATACACCTTTGCTATGACAGTAGTCCACAGCATTAATAAATTGCGGAAAATACTTTCTAGCTTCATCTTCCTTCAACCGCCCGTTACTTGCCTGGCTCAAGAGATATAATGCAAAAACCAATTATAATATAGAGTCGTTAACATATCTTGAACAACTAATTTAGGCACTTTATTACAGATTGCGTATTTTAATCATCAGTAGCAGACAAACACGATCTTACAATTTTGTCGAACAGCTCCCCACCAGTCACAAATTCCAAAACAATGTGTATCTTCATCTTGCTAGCCATCAAAACAATGTATATCCACATAAGCTTTCTCATATCCATGCCGATAGGTTTCCAAATAATTTGTTTTCTCGAAGATCGAGGCTTCTCAAGCCTGTGTAGTATCTAAAGAAGGAATGAAGCTATCTTTCAAGATTTTTTTTTTTAAAGAGTCGAGATCAAATGTTCATGAGTGACCACTTCCCAATTTTATTCAAAAAAACCCTCATTTGTGGCGGAGGAATACCATGGAGACAAATCAAAAAATAACTTGAGAATTTACAAAAAATAACCATAAGAACCAAAAACTTAGGTGCCAAAAATCCCAAAACAAACCAAACTACCAACCCAAAAAAACCATCAACGTCTAATATAAGGAATATGAAGCTTGTCTATATGAATAAATCCTCGAATAGGTCCTAGTATGGAATTCGCTCCACAAAAATCATCATTATACCATTGAGTCCCCTGCTTTGCTAAAAAATCTGCGACCATATTAGCTTCTCTAAAAATATGACCAAAGCGGACATTGAGTTCAGAAACAAGAGCTTTAACTTCCTCCCAAAATTTCCATAGAAACCAATACTTGCATACCCCCGATGCCAACCATCCAACTATAACCGTTGAGTCCAACTCGACCAATATATCCCGCAAGCCGAAATGCCTGCACAATCGTAGACCATCTAGAAGAGCACAACATTCAGCAATGGTATTAGTAGCATGACCATATGAGTGAGAAAAACCCACCACTACCACGCCTTTATGATTCCGAATAATACCACCCCCACCTGACTCTCTCGGGTTACCACAAGAACCTTTATCCACATTTAGTTTAAATCTCCCTCACTCCAACGGTCTCCAAGCAATTAATTTAATTGCCTTTGTAACCACAAGAATAATTGGACAAGATAAAATCTCCATTAGCGCCCTATCATTTTTGCCCAGAAATCAAAATTTTTTTTATCTTACCCAAGATATCTCTAATTAAGATTTTAACAGATTGAATAACATTATCATAGCCCCTTCCATTCTTACCACATCTGGCTCTCCATAACACCCAAGAAATTGCAATAGGAAGAACTCCCCGAAGCCACCCAACCTAAGAAGATGTTGAAGCTCTCTGCCACAAAAAAACTCATCATCCCCTCCCAATTTTGGATCCGAGAAATCCTCATACGACAAGCGTCGACAAAAAACTTCCAAACTTTTTGAGCTCCTCCGCCCTCACATAATATATGATGTAAAGTTTCCATTTGAGGTTGGACACAACATTCACATTTAGAACTAAAGGAATGCCTAAAGTCTGAATAATATAATCAACCGAGACAACCTTTCTTTTTGACCTCCAAACAAAAAACGACATCTTCTTTGATAGCCAATTCTACCAAAGCCATTTCTTCCAGGTGCATAAATCACCTCGTTGGCTAATCAATTTCCATGCGGATTTGGTCGTAAAATCACCATCAATAGAGGGCTACCACACACACAAATCAACACCTTGTTGTAGCCTTATGCCAAAGTCACGTATTTTCCTGAGAACTTCATCCGAAACCAGCTCTATTGGTGAAATTACACAATAATGTAATGAAAATTACAATAAAGTTAAAATAGAAACGAAGCCAGTTTGGACTGAAGCACGGAAATCTCGTTTTCTTTAAGGAGATTCAAGCCCTCTACGGTGTACAAAGTTTCAAATTCACCGGTGCAGCAGATTCTTTTTGACTTGACTCCTCCAGAATACAATAGCCCAACTGATCGTCATATAGTCCGAACCAACTCTGCACAAATGATTGAGTTCGAAGCTCCACTCAAAGAACACATCTCTTTTATCTGAAAAATACTCTCAAAAATATAATATCTACGTACTTCCCCTCCATGAAAGAAAGACACACCACACTAGGACGAACACATATATCCGACGGACGCCCACGTTCATCAAAATTTAAATAAAAACTTAATTTATTGCATTTGGTAACGTGTATTGAAGTAAAGAGCCATCAAAGTAAAGGTTAACTGACGGTTGTTCATTTTAGAAAGGTTCAGCTGGGCTATTGAATGAAAAGATAAAAAACAATAATGTTTTTCAACGGAATGAAAATTGAAAGAAAGAAATAAAATGCCAACATTAATACTCTAAACTGAAAGAATAAATCAGCCACCACCGACAGATATTTTAATGAGATATAACACACCAACAGCTAAAGACTAAAAGTTGGCAAACGGCTATAAAATCACTTTCTATATACGTACATGCACCCAAAAGAAGAGAAATAAAGACTGAATTAAGGAATTTAAGTAACGGTAATAATCTCTTAAACAAAAACGTTACTAATAAATATTATTTACTAAAAAAATACCAATATTCCCCCACTATTTTTTAAAAAATAATATAAATAAGAGATATATTTCCAGATAAACAATGATTATTATGTATTATGAATGTGTGCTCTGCATTGAACCTTCACTTAATGAAATAACAACATTTACTCCAGAGTCAGTAGTGGTCTTAGACTTGAACTATGGCTACTTAAGGGAAATAAATAATTATTACTCACACATAATAACCCAAGTGTTGACATGAGCTTTATTAGCCAACACATTACGGTCTTGTGCTAATCCCGGTTTCATGAGTGTATTTGAGCATAAACCCGATTCTCATATAGAGCGGCCCCACTCCCACACTCACATAGGTGAAATTTGTCAAGGGTGTTCCTAAAATTCTTACACCCTACTCATAAGAGCTACAGAATTTCATTAAGAATTTCTCAAAAAACTCATGATCCACAACATTACAGGATAAATGCGCTCACATAATAGAAATGAGAAATAAAATAAATAGTGCATTTCTTACGACCATCATATGATTCGTTTTTTCCATTGAACCCGATTCTCAGGATCTCTGGTTCCAGGTTGGATATCCTCATACATGGCTCATGAATTCATGGGTTTTAATCTCATTCCCCTCGATGTATTCCAAATCATTTTCCTTTGTCAAAACTTTGTATAGTGGATCCACATTAATCACACCATCAATAAAAAACCTCACAGTACTGTGTTTTTCCTCTAAGGATCTGGATTTAACGTTACAGTAACGGTTTTGTACTCTACCAACTGTAGTAGCACTATCGCAACAAATTGATATAGATGAATCTGATTTTTCCCATAAAAGAATAAATCTCTCAACTAATTTGCTTCTTTATTGAAGCCAAAATAGTTAAACTCCATAGTTGACGTGGGAAAAAAAATACGGCAGCCAAAACATGCAATGAATCTCTTAAATTCTAAAACGGCTTAAACAAAACAATATAGCCAAAACAGTCCGAACATAAACACCATATACGTTTTAAACAAATCCAATAAAGATAATAGATGTACCCACACAAATATTAAACCATTTGGATAAGTTGCATCTAAATGCACAAAAACGTATAACACCAAAATATTAATAACAATCGGCTTTATTCAAAAAAGCTTAAAATAAACTGAAGAACGACGTACAAGCCAAAATCCTTAAAAAAAAAAACTTCATCCTTATGTGGTTAGAAGTCCTTCAGACTTGGGTACTACAAACTACAGATAACTCAAAAGCTTTATATTGATCGATCGAGTAAAATTATTCACCCACCAAGTAGCATGACTTCTAATCTTCCTTTCGCTAACCAAAAATGGGCTTTTAAGGTCGAGCATGTAACTTAATGACGAAATGCTTGTTAAGACAGCTTAATTGTTTCAAAATGGATGCTGCCTACATGCATGTATCTTACTATTTTTGAATGATTGATGACATGTGTATATATATACATATAGAGAGAGAGAGAGAGAGAGAGGGTTGCGATGATTTGATTAATTCATGATCCTTTTGGCCTTACGACAGTAAGAATGGTTCATATTAAGTTTGCTTTAATTTTGCCAACAAATTGGGCAGCAGCTAGCTGCAGTACATGATGATCAACAATCTTTAATATCTTGACTACTACTGATTCACACATATTGTTAACTGAAGATGAACGACAGCAACACTTCAAGATCGTCTTATTAGTTATCGTTGAGGGTTCTTAAGAAGCCTAATTCAGGCAAAAGATCATAATATTGTTATAATTTTGTATTTTTTCTTTGTTTACTTCTATGGCTCCACAAAAAATTTAATTTCGATCGGATGTGGTGTACAATTCACTTTCACACCCTCCTATAAAAACATGACATGACCTTAACTTTGAGAGGCGCTAGGGACAGGATGCGGTGTTAACAAGAGATTTACACCCTTCAATGTATTTGTGACGTCTATGCATTCTAACAAGTGAAAAGTAAAATCAACTGTAGAGAAGCAAATCCCATGCAACCCCATCTCTCTCTCTCTCTCTCTCTCCAAAAGCCGAAACCCTCACTTTTTCTCCCCCTTCCCTCCTATCTCTCTCTCTCTCTCTCAGGCCCGAAACTCTCTTTCTCACCCCTCAATCTCACTAATCTAGTCATGTGGTGGCTGTGGCAGTGGTATTGGTGATAATGGTGTTTCCTCTAGTTTTATAGGAGTTGGAAGATTCTGGTTTTGTAGGAATTGGAAGATTCAACATGTGAGACCTCGTGTGACTCCCCAAAGCTTTGCCATTGGAGAAACCCCTCAAGTATAGCTTACAGTTGTGTTTCTCAATCACATACCCAACAAAAAAAAAGTAAAGAGTGAAAGAAAGAAATCAATCAAAGCCCAAAAAAAGGAAGCACTACAAAGAATAGAGCAAACACAGGGAGCTATCTGCCTATTTGTTTCTCTAAAAAGCTTGTGAGTTCTCTGGTATTCTCTTTCTCCCTATGTGAGAGAGAGAGAGAGAGGGAGAGAGAGAGAGAGAGAGAGAGAGAGAGAGAGAGAGAGAGAGAGAGAGAAGAGAGTGGAGACTAAAAAAGGAGTAGGTGACAAGCATTCCTCCACCAAGTGATGTGTACAAGAGAGATACTGACTTAGGTTTGAGATGAGAGAGAGGGCGACTGATGAAAAAGGAGAAAAGAGCTAAGGGGGGAGAAAGAGAGAAGAGAAAGAGAGACTTTGAGAGTAAGAGAGAGTGAAAGGAGGTTGAGAAATTATTTCATTGAATCAATTCTACCGTAAATAACGTGGATCTCTTACGTGTCCTTTTTTTATTAGAGGGTGTAAAATACATTTACACACCACATCCGATTTGAAGCTTTTCTCCTGAAGTTTTTAATTAATGATCAAAAGCACACAACTACGCAAAATTACACTTTTTAAAAACTAAAACAATTAAAATTAATATTTGAAAAAAATGGGTGGGCCAGACGGTGGCCAATAAATTTCCGATTGCCAGAATCTAGTGACCTGCAACGGTCGGCCGATGGTTTTCTAGCCGCCACCCACATGCAGCGGCATGATTAATAGTGACAATTCTTAGTGGTAGACCCACGTTGGGCAGAAGGGGGGCCATGGCCCTCCAAAATATTTTTCAAATTTTAAAATCCCCCTATATTTCATTTATAACCCTATAAATATAGAGAATGCCTCTCCAAAAATAGTTATAATTTATGTTGCTCCCTAAAATTTTAATATACCTAGAAATGCTTCTCTCCAAACTTCTTCTATAGTCTCAAAATTTTGTATAATTTCTACATATTATCTATTTTCAAGGACGTGACCTCACTAAGATTAATTTAAACTAAGTTTAGGAGAAATAATAAATTTATTAATATGGATCCAAAGTTTTTGTTATATAATATTAGGCTTCTTAATATGGAATTCAAAGTGAAAATTTAAGAAAAATCATGTAAAATTAATAATTTATATGAAAAATAGTTGAGAGTTTTTATCCGCTAGACTTCATTGAGCAAGAAAAGATTTATTTAAGTTTTCAATTATATTATTATATATTTAATGTGACACGAAAATATCAGATTTTACATGAAACTTAATAAATTAACTAGATTACACACTAAAATGTAAGATTGCCTCACTTGATAGATTTTATGAAAAAAATGAGTTCTAAATATTTCGTTACAAAAATAATAATGGATGATCAATATTATTCCATGAAATATTATTATCATAAATGTGAAACATATATTAAGTTGTGTTTTTAGAATTTTATTTTTATGCGTATATAGCAATTTATCGAGATATAATTTTATATATAGTTATGTTTATTGAATTTTTAATCTCTTTTTTATTTTAAATAAATGTCTCAAACGATAGAAATTTGGCCCCTCCTAAAAAAAAATGATGTTTTTGCAATGACAATTTTGACAATATATCTCGAGTAACGACTCGAATGGTGGTTAAATGTAGATTTAAGAATAATTAGAATTAAGGGGGATTTTAAGACTTATGCTTTTATATTTTATAGTATTTTGGTTTCGATCATTTGTGATATGATGCATATTTTCTTAATAAAACTTGTGCATCTTCTATGTTGCATATTGGAATTTGAGGGTCAAGTAAAAGCTACCTTTACACCGCATCCCAGAACAAAGATGCACTCTTCGACAAATATGGGTTTTATTATTTAGTATGTGGACGAGCATTAATTGTGGAAACCTTAGAATATATAAATATATATATATATATACATACATATATATATACATGTGTGTGTTTGTTAAATACTTTAATTCACCTCCTATTGATTTGTCTTCGATCAGCTTATCTTTTAGGTAACTTATTAAAGTTTGGGTATAAAGGTACTTAATGTTCAACAAGAACCTGTGATGCCACTTATCATCTTTTGAATGGCACAATGCATTTGGTAAAGATAAAAGGTCTACTATAACATGCCAAAACCAAATATTTTAGAAAAGCTTTCAGCAAATAAAAGTTGAAGCATTCAGAGTATGAAGAAAGAAATAAAAAAACACAAGCGAACTTAGGAGTTTTCCCGTTTGTCAATCATCACAGGAGGGAACCACTCTGACCAATATAATTTCCCATACATTCATCTTCTCTCCAACTTGATCCTTCTTAGAAAGAGAAACAATTTGACCATAATGAAAATATAAATCTTGTCTTTCATATGATCAAAGCTTCTGAAGTAACCCAGCCTCCATGAAGTTTTAATAATAAGAGTCCCACAAACTCCCCAAAATCCAACAATAAATCCAATTACCAAACAAAAGTAGAATGATATTGGTGAATCAAGTACTCCCTTTCCGTCCCTGTCATCTTCTCCATTTCCCTTACCTGGTGATCCTCTAGGTTCAGTTTCAAAGCCTGGACACTTGTTCGGAAGAGGAGGGCCACAAAGTAGATAGTTACCTTCATAAATAGATGGGTCATTCAGTGTTTGAAGCTGTTTTCCATATGGCACTTGTCCCGACAAGTTGTTGAATGACAAATTCAAGTGACTTAAAAAGTTCAAAGCAGACAAACTTTTGGGGATTGGACCAGAAAGCTCACTTCTTGAGAGATCAAGCGATTCTAAATCGTGCATATTCCCAATGTTTTCAGGAATTTTTCCATTTAATTGATTCGCAGACAAATTCATGTTGATAAACTTTGATAGGCTTGTTATATTGTCAGGTATTTCTCCTGATAGATTATTGTTTGAAAGGTCTAAAGAATGAACAAGAGAAAGAATTGACTTATATAGATTTTCTTTACCTTTCATAACCACGAACATTTCCCCAAAATCAGGAGAAAAATCACGATCATCATCATTGCTAGTACTCAAGTTCCCCAGACATGGAGGGATTCCCCCTGACAGGTAATTGGCTGCAAGGTCTAAAATCCGAAACAGACAAAATCATTGCTTCTAATCGAGAGAGATTCTGAAAATGAGCTTCAGTCAAGGCACCTTCCCAAAAATTGTAATCCAGGTACAAGGAAACCAGCATTGATAGATTCCCAATGGTTTCTGAAATACTTCCATTCATTTGATTTTTGGAAAGGAAAAGTTCCTGCAAGGATGACCATTTCCCAATAGAAGATGGAATTGAGCCCCAAAAAGAACAGGACGCGAGGTTTCTAGGCTGGATGTAGAACATTGAGACAAACCATCCACAAGCCCAACTATCTCCCCACTTACGTTGTTGGACTTTTGATCAAACGTTTGCAATTGGGAAAGGTTGGCAAATGAGCTCGGTATCTCTCCTATAAATTTGTTACCAGATAAATCCAATATATGCAAGTTGGTCAAGTTTCCCAAACTAGATGGTAACTGACCTTCAAGTAGGGAATTATCTGAAAGATGAAGCTCACGTAAAGAATGTAGATTAAAAATTGCAGTATCAGAAAAGACACCGCAAAGGGTGTTGGAGGCAAGATTGAGTACTGTAAGGTCACTCAAATTTGACAGCTAGTGAGGTATTGGGGAGTAAAATTCGTTGGAAGAGAGATCAAGGATAGAAAGCCCTGTGAAGTTTATAGAGTAAATGGTTCGAGGAAGACTAACGAGTCCACAGTCACCCAAGTGTAACTCCGATAAGGAAGGGAGCACATTAACCGCCTGTAGCCAATCTGATGCTTTATAGAGGTTTACCACATGACTCATGCTAAGGTACTTAAGGGAAGGAAAACCAGCAAGCCAGTGTAAGCTTTCGACTTCCAATCTTGAAAAGATGTCAAAGAATGAAAGTGAATTGAGGTCCAGATATTGGAGCCGTGATAGATTACCAAGATGAGGAGTAATAACTCCACCAAAAGATGAAAACGAGAGGTTAAGATACCTCAAACTTTCAAGGGAACCCAAAAAAGTTGGAATATCGTCTCCATTAAAATAATTCAGGCTTAGGTCTCGGTAACTCAAAAGCTTTAATTCGAGTAAAGAAGGGCTTATCTTATCCCCCAAGCATGATTTCTTGAAAGCTTTACTAACTTCATTTGTTCTTGTGTCAAAGACAGGAACTGGATTTTTGAGGTCAAGCTTGACGACATGTCTGTCAACGTACAAACAGTCCATACGGGAGGCTACATACGGCGATGCAATAGAGGGAGGCTGGTCAACACTGCTAAATAGAGGGAGGCTACATACGGCGCTGTAATCTAAATCCTTAGGCATAATTTTAGGGGCTCTTCCCGCTCAAACTAGACAGTACATAGATATGTAAATATGTTCTATATAAGGGGGATAAATCCTCTGAAAAGGATCATCGAATTGTAATCCATTTTTGACATGGTATCAGAGCTTGAATCTTTTTTGCTCTATCTTGCTTCAGCCTATCTCTAGTATTGTGGTCCTTTGAGGCTGTCGACAGTTCTCTGCAGTATTAGGAAACCCATCCGGTCAAGAGCCAACCCAGCAGATAAACTCAGCAGATAACGGAGCCAACCCCGGCCAACCCACTAAACTCCCACTTGACCCATACTCGGACTTCAGCTCAACACAGGATGCAGGGACTTTAAGTAATTCTCGGTCAACTCTGTTCGCTTCTCTCCCTTGCCCTGTTTCTGCGAGCTGGCTTCAAGCTTTCACAGATCTTCGGTCAATTTCCTTCACGTCTCAGGTTTTAGCTATTCTCGATTTTTCTCGGTTTTAACTATTCTCGGTTGCTCATCATTTTCGATTGTTTATCTTTTTTAGCTATTCTCGGTCTTATCCAATTTTGCTCAAGCATTTGAAACTCACATTGCTTTTCTCGGTCTTATCCAACTTGCAGCAAAATAATTGTTTATTTGCTGTTCTCGGTCCCACGGTTGCTCATCATTTTCGATTGTTTATTTTTTTAGCTATTCTCGGTCTTATCCAATTTTGCTCAAGCATTTGAAACTCACATTGCTTTTCTCGGTCTTATCCAGCTTGCAGCAAATAATTATTTTTTTTTGCTGTTCTCGGTCCCAATAATTGTTCACATGCTATTATTGAACTCGATTCAATTTCACTTGCTCAGCCATGGGAATATATAGATAAATCCATGCTTGCAAGTTTCAATAAAGTCAGAAACAGTAATAGTCAAAAGTTGAAGATATTTGATTGACTCACACCTAAAAAGTTGATCCATCTTGTCCAGAGAATATCAACCTGCGTGAATAAATCTTTTGGGTTGAGGTGAAAAGTTTTTAGAACTTTGTTTTGATCTGATCCCTTGCTAGTTATTCCAAAGCACTTCGTAATTTCTTAGCCTTTTAACCGTGGTCATTTTTTTATGGATTTGCCGTGGGATATAATTTATTAGTCTTATCTCGGGTTCCATTTAATTTTCTTCTCGGATTTAATTTTTTAATATGGACTCCGTACCTGTATGTACTAAGTTTTCGGGAAATAATTATTCTACATGGGCGTTTCAGTTTGAACTTTTTCTTAAAGGAAAAGATCTTTGGGGGCATATTGATGGCACTGATTGTGCATCTAATCCTGATAAATCCAAGGATTGGGATGTGCTTGATGCTCGAATTATGTCTTGGCTTCTTGGCTCAGTTGAGCCACATATTATCACCCACTTACGGCCTCATCGTACTGCTCAATTCATGTGGACTTACTTAAAGAAAGTATATCATCAAGATAATGGTGCTCGTCGTTTTCAGTTAGAGCATACGATTGCCTTGTTTTCTCATGACAGTCGTTCCATTCAAGACTATTATTCGGCCTTTCTGACTCTTTGGAACGAATATTCTGATTTGATTACTGCGGATGTTCCTGTTACCTCTCTTTCCACTATTCAAAGTCTTCACGAGACTCGTCGCCGTGATCAGTTTCTTATGAAACTTCGCCCCGAGTATGAATCTGTTCGATCTTCTCTGCTGAATCGCTCGCCTGTTCCTTCTCTTGATGTTTGTTTTGGTGAGTTACTTCGTGAAGAACAAAGGCTCAGTACTCAAGCTTCTCTGAAACACTCTCATGGAAGTTCAGGGTTCCCTCCTATGGCTTATGCTGCTCAACGACGAGGACCGCCTGTTCATTCTCGCACCTTACAGTGTTTCTGCTGCAAGGAATACGGGCATATTGCTGCTAATTGTCCTAAGAAATACTGTTCTTATTGCAAGAAGAAGGGTCACATTATCAAAGACTGTCGTATACGTCCCCAGAATCGTCAGGCTCACGCATTTCAAACTTCTGTAGCACATGGCTCTTCCTCAGGTGCTTCCTCCGATCTTGCACCTCCTGCAACAAATTACTGTACACCAGAAATGGTGCAACAAATGCTAATTTCGGCATTATCTGCAATGGGGTTTCAAGGTAAAAATACAACTAAACTCTGGTATGTAGACTCGAGTGCTTCTAATCATATGACGAATACTCCTACTGCTCTATGTCATGTTCGGCCCTATGCTGGTCAATCTGCCATTCAGACTGCCAATGGTAGTGCCTTGCCAATAACTGCTATCGGAGATGCCTCTTCTCAATTTACTGATGTGTTTCTTGCTCCTCAACTTTCCACAAATCTTATTTCTGTTGGTCAATTAGTTGATAACAACTGTGCTGTTCACTTTTCTGGTGATGGATGTGTTGTGCAGGACCAGGTAACGGGGAAGCCGATCGCGAAGGAACCTAAAGTGGGGCGTTTATTTCCACTATTTTTACCTGTTCCACTACTTTCTTCAGTTTCGTCTATTAAGTCCTTTACTTGTCATAATGTTCCAACTCTGAGTATGATGTGGCATCGTCGTTTAGGACATCCCAATGCTCAGATTTTATCTCATGTATTGCACTCGGGTTTTCTTGATAATGAAGAACGTTCTTCTTTATCTCTTCAATGTGATTCTTGTAAACTTGGTAAAAGTAAAATTCTTCCATTTCCGTTACACGCTAGTAGAGCCTCTCACTGCTTTGATCTTATCCATAGTGATGTCTGGGGACCTTCCCCGGTTAGTTCACGTGAAAAATTTAAATATTATGTGACTTTCATTGATGATTATAGCAGATTCACTTGGGTTTATTTTCTTCGCTCTAAATCTGAGGTTTTTCGTACTTTCACTGAGTTTTTTTGCGTACATTGACAATCAATTCTCTGCGACTATTAAAACATTACGCACAGATTCTGGTGGTGAATATTTATCTACTGAGTTTCAGGCATTCTTGGCTTCTAAAGGTATTATTCATCAACGTTCATGTCCTGCTACTCCCCAACAAAATGGAGTAGCCAAACGCAAAAATCGTCATCTTCTTGATGTGGTACATACACTCTTGTTAGAATCATTTGTTCCATCCATGTTCTGGGTTGAGGCTCTGAAAACTGCTACTCACTTGATTAATCGTTTACCTTCCCAAGTCTTACACATGGAGTCTCCCTATTTCCGCTTGTTTGCTAAACAACCTAGTTATGATAATCTTCGTACCTTTGGTTGTGTATGTTTTGTCCATTTACCTCCTCATGAGCGACATAAATTATCTGCTCAATCTGTTAGATGTGCATTCTTGGGATATAATGTGTGTCAAAAGGGATTTGTTTGCTATGATCCCACTTTACATCGTACGCGCATTTCTCGGAATGTTATTTTCTTTGAAAATCAACATTTCTTTCCTGTGTCTTCTATACCTTCTTCCTCTACTGTGGTCCTCCCATCTTTTGAACAGCAGTTCTCAGATCTTCATCTAGTCAGCTCCCGTTTTAAACCAGGTATTGTGTATACAAGACGCTCCCACTCACAGTCTCTTCCGGTGGCTCAACCAATATCTGATCCTACCATGCTCCAGGATCAATCAGTTGCAGCACCTTCAGAGCACTTGGTACGTCACTCTTCTCGAGTATCAGTACCTCCGGATAGGTATGGGTGGTTTGCCTCTGCTCTTACTACTACATTATCCAATTTTGATATTCCCACATGCTACTCACAAGCTGTCAAGCATGATTGTTGGCGACAAGCTATGCAGGAAGAAATTGACGCTTTAGAGGCCAACCACACCTGGGACATTGAGCCATGTCCTCCCACCATTGTTCCTCTGGGTTGCAAATGGGTTTATTCAGTCAAAATCCAATCTGATGGAAGTTTAGATCGTTACAAAGCTCGGCTTGTTGCACTAGGGAATAATCAAGAATATGGTGTCAATTATGAAGAGACATTTGCTCATGTGGCTAAAATGACTACTGTTCGTATGATTCTAGCTCTTGCTGCTTCCAGTGATTGGCCACTACATCAGATGGATGTTAAGAATGCTTTCCTTCATGAGGATCTTAAAGAGTGTATTTATATGAAGCCACCCCCGGGATTGTTCAGCTCTCTGACTTCACATGTGTGTAAGCTTCGTCGCTCTCTTTATGGTCTCAAACAGGCTCCGAGGGCTTGGTTTGATAAATTCCGCACAACTTTATTACAATTTTCATTCAAGCAGAGCAAGTATGATACTTCATTGTTTCTTCGGAAATCAGACATGGGTATTGTTGTTCTTTTAGTCTATGTTGATGATATTGTGATCACTGGTTCCGATTCTGTCTTACTTGGCCAGCTCAAGACTCATCTCTCAGAGTCCTTTCATATGAAGGATCTTGGATCTCTCACATATTTTCTTGGTCTTGAAGTGCATTGTAGTCCCTCTGGTATTTCACTCAGTCAACATAAGTATGCTAGTGACTTGGTGGCTACAACTGGTCTACAGGAGGCTACTTCTGTGGATACTCCTATGGAATTAAATGTCAAGCTTCGCAAAGAGGAGGGTGACTTACTTTCTGATCCCAGTTTATATCGAAAGTTGGTGGGTAGCCTTGTTTATCTCACTATTACTAGACCCGACATTTCTTTTGTTGTACAGCAAGTCAGCCAGTTTCTTCAGACTCCTCGTCATCTTCATTTGGCTGCTGTTCGTCGGATCATACGATATGTTAATGGCACTTCTGCTCGTGGTTTATTCTTCCCAGCCGGCAACTCGACTCATCTGGCTGCTTATAGCGATGCTGATTGGGCTGGTTGTGCGGATACACGTCGCTTCATCACTGGTTGGTGTGTATTCTTAGGTAATGCATTGGTCTCTTGGAAGAGTAAGAAGCAAGACCGAGTTTCTAAGTCATCTACAGAATCTGTGTGACGCCCCCAAATTCCGTTTGGGATTGGCGGACATTTGAAGCGTCGAGACATACAACACAAGGTTACCTGCCCCCGTTCATGACATATAAGATGCAATAATCCTAACATGCATCTAACATTATGCAATATTCGCAGCGGATAATTTTTTTCTTTAGCAATACTATGCACCAAATTAAAATATCCCAAATACTTAAAACATACTTCATATATAAAGATACATTGAATAACTAAGATCACAGAACTATTCCAAAATAGTTATGATCTAAAAGTACTGGAGATGCAACTCCATCGTACAAGTAGTAATTTAACTACTATATTAACCTTAACGACGCACCGTCGTTCAGTCGACTGTATCTAGTTGGTCAGCTCCTGATCTTCCTTCAGGTCCTGTAACAAGATCTACCATTCGGGGGGAATGGTAGTTGGGACTACCACAGTGAGATTTGATTACAAATCTCAGCAAGTTAACAAAAAACTTCCATACAGACTAATGATGCATGTATGACAGTAAAAGCATAAATGCATAATCAAATTCATAAGTAATTAAAGTATAACTTAGCGTACAACATAGCATAATTGACATAGCTTAAATTGAATCGTGAACTAAACTTGACTTGACATGAATTTGATCTGAAACTTGACTTAGCATGAACTTGCTCTGAAACTTGAATTAACATGAAAAATACATACTCCACAGTTGTTGTGGCCCCATGTATTCTACGTGTAAATACATACTCCACAGTTGTTGTGGCCCCATGTATTGTACGTGTAAATACATACTCCACAGTTGTTGTGGCCCCATGTATTCTACACAAACTTGACTTAACATTAAAAATACATACTCCACAGTTGTTGTGGCCCCATGTATTCTACGTGTAAATACATACTCCACAGTTGTTGTGGCCCCATGTATTCTACACAAACTTGACTTAACATGAAAAATACATACTCCACAGTTGTTGTGGCCCCATGTATTTTACGCATCACAATTGTAGTTAAATACATACTCCACAGTTGTTGTGGCCCCATGTATTCTACACATCATAATGTACTCAAGATGAAATGTAATTGGAATACGAAAGGACTGAAGTCCTGACGTAACATAACGTGACTTGAACATAACTTAGAATACATGACCAACTTGAGATAGAAACATTTCGTAACATGGCATAACATATAATAGACAACATATTTAACATGACATACTTGCAACAGTGAATATTACATGACTTGACATACATGTAATAGATGGCATACTTAGCATGACATATTTGTAACGTACAATGATACATGACAGAATATATTATGTAACAGATAAAAACTGATGACAGAATAAATTCTGTATAACAGACAATTACGTGATAACTTAGCATGGCATGACATATATAATAACACACATACATATACTGTAGTTCCTTTACTTAGCACACATACACAGTAGACTGCTAGTAAGTTAAAAGCTAACTTACCTCGATCTCCGCGTTTCTTATAAAACTTCAAGTGCGATCACGAGGAACTGTAATTAGTAATTCTAAAAGTTAGAACTAAATCACTAATAATTTGAAATATGGAAAATACTAACTTAAAGAGTAAAATTTTCATTTTACTCTCTACATGTGGAAAAATGACTGTTTTACCCATAACTTAAGGATTTTGCATACTAACTCTAAAAGTTTCTAAAATTTACATTCCTCATGTAAATTTTATCCTAAACTTAAATATCAACTCAGAAAAATTTAAAACAAAACACAACTATGAAGAACACACTATGGTTGAAACATCCATAGGCCATTTCCCTTTATTTTTGTTGCAATTCCTTCCAACTTCAAAACTCATGCTTAAACCAAAATTTTGCAACAAACATCTTCCAATCCTAAGTTCAAAACCATACTTAAAACATCCATTTAGAAAAAGCTAATAATCAACACCAAACTTTTTTGTAAAAAGATCCAAGCACTTGAATCACAAGTTTTGACATTAAATCAAAACATCTCCAAGAGTTTCAAAAAATCAAATCTTACTTCTAACATATTCATAATATCATCCTAACATCAACCATGCTTTAAATCATCAAACCAAAGTCACCAAAATCACAAAATAACATTTGGAGTTTTTGGTTTTACACTTAATCCAAAAACAGAAACTTTTTCCTCAACTAGTTTTGATAAATATCTTGATCTATGACTTATAAATATATGATCTTCAAACCAAATCATCACATGGTTTAAAAAGATGTCCTAAAACATATATAAGCTTCTAATTCAAGATCACATGGTTAGAAATTAACCAAAACATAAATTTAGCCAAGAATATCCATACTTTGGCTTGTTTGAATATCTCTTTGCATAAAATTTCATATCTTTGAAACTAACATCAAATATCTTCAAAATAATAATATAACATGTATATAAGATACTCAGGATCCTCCAATAAAATTATTAAAGTCATTAGAATAGGTTTAGACCACCAAAGAGTTAAACTTTCTCAAAACAGAAACTGTTTTTCTTCTTCCAGTTTCTAAGTTTCTAAATCTAAGTAAATCTTTCATCAAAACCTTTAATCATGCAAAAATCCTCAACCAATAGTCACATATACATGTTAACAATACTCCATAAAAATTTCGGACCAATATCTATCCATTAGCTTGGTCAAAAACTCCAAACTATAACATATTCTCCAGTTTATCTCCCAGAATAACCTTTCTATAGTTTATATAATATTTGACTGACCAAATGATCTTCAAATGGGGCAAATAATATATCCATGTAAACTAGACTCAAAAAGGAACAACTTATATGAAGGAGAATTTATGATAAAACACTTACAACAGCTTCGAAATGGGCGTACAAAAGACCTCCTAAAAGCTGTCCGAGAGAGAGTGTTTGATAATCTTTTATTGGAAGGTGTAATTAGATAATTTCGTGGGGAGAGGTGGCTGGAGATAATTATGGATGAGATATGGAAGAGATGAGGCTGGAGTTGAGAGTTGAGTGTAGTTTTCTCCTACCCAAAATATCTATAAAAGATTATCTCATAATATTTTATCTAATAATATCTATAAAAATCAACTCAAAATATTTTTACCCAATAATATTCATGAAAATTATCTCAAGATATTTCTTTTTATCCAATAATATCTACAGTTTTAAACATACGTTTTGACCGAAAATATGAAAAAATGTTATTGCGCCATAAGACTTTAAATAACCCTCCGAGTCTAATGGCACAAACCATAATACATTTTGACACTTCTAACTATCTCCAATAATCAAAAACACACTTCTGATACCATAGTAAATAATAACACTAACTATGTAATTAGACAAAAACCTATATGATTAATGGATTCGTGAAAACTTATGGGGTTTTCACGAGGTTCTTAAAGTTAACAGAAATTTCACAATTGAATTTCTAGCGGGCTGTTACAATCTGAATACCGAGCAATGTCTTTAGCTTGTTCTGAAATTATTTGGCTTCGAGGTATGCTTGCTGAGCTAGATTTTTCTGAGACCGATCCCACACCTCTACATGCCGATAATACGAGTGCTATTCAGATCACGGCCAATCCTGTCTATCATGAGCGCACGAAGCATATTGAAGTCGATTTTCACTCTATCCGTGAAGCATTTGAAGCTCGTATTATCACTCTTCCACATGTTTCTACTGAACTCCAAATTGTTGATATTTTCACCAAGGCTCTCACTCGTCATCGACATTGCTTTCTAAGTAGCAAATTGATGCTTGTTGATCTACGGGCATCAATTTGAGGGGGGCTGTCAATGTACAAACAGTCCATACGGGAGGCTACATACGGCGCTGCAATAGAGGGAGGCTGGTCAACACTGCTAAATAGAGGGAGGCTACATACGGCGCTGTAATCTCAATCCTTAGGCGTAATTTTAGGGGCTCTTCCCGCTCAAACTAGACAGTACATAGATATGTAAATATGTTCTATATAAGGGGGATAAATCCTCTGAAAAGGATCATCGAATTGTAATCCATTTTTGACAATGTCTTGTTCTGTTGTCACAACCAACGCCTATCCATGTACAGAAATTTTCACCAACCCAAGAAGAGAGCCGACCTGATGGATCTATTAGACTTTCTTTGAAGGCAAGAAGTGTTTTCCTCTCCTTCTCTAAGCATTTGACAGTTAGGCTTTCGGTGCATGAAGCGTGTTTGATAAATTCCAAACAAGGAGGTCCCAACAGAAAGAGGAAGAAGAAAAACAGAAAGAGATGAGCAATGGAGACGAAGTTGTGGGAACTAGCCATACTACTCTTGAAATACTTGCATGAACAGCTAATGATATTTTTTTAGGAATTAAGGATACTTGTCCTGCCACACACCAAATCAATATATAAAGTCGGGATGCATCGTCTTCATATCCATGCAGCAAGAATTTACCAAGAAATTATGCATTTATTTCGTCGAAACGTGTTTGTTTTATTTGCGTGTTTGATGCATCTGGCAGTATTAAATCCCTTGTCCATCTTCTCTGACTTATCTGTCATAATATTACAATCATGTAATTGATCACAAAACCTATCTGTTCATGGCTAAACATAGATAGCATTAAAATAGATGAAGCATGAAAGATTGGAAAAGAATATAATATTGCCGCCCAACATTATTGAAATTCCCAACGTACCCCTGTAAAACCACGAAATTGTCTACCAATTTTCTTGAACAAATAAGTTAGATCTCAATTATTAAAATTATGAAACGAATCAAATACTTTAAAATAAATAATCAAACTTGCAAAACACAACGATTGGTTACGAAGGGAAACCCTTTAAAGAACTCTTTAAAGGTAAAACCCTACGGGGCAGCCAAACCCAGGAAAGTCAATCTTATTATTTGAAGAACAATTACAAGCAATAATCAATTACAAAACCTTTGCAATTCGACTCTCTTACTTGCCTAGACAAACGACCCGTTTGTCTTCTACCGCAGTAGCAGCCAGAACCTCTGGCGATCTTTAAATGTTGACTTCCTTTCTGGAACTCTAGAGGCTGAAATCCAATCGATGTTGCTTCACACTCAAAGCACGATCACACTCAAGAAGATATGAAAAATCCCATGAAAATTCTCAAGTGAATTTTCTCTCATAAACGCTCAGAATCTCCTCTGTAAAATTCGTGGCTTGAAGTCCTTGAAAAGATACAAAACCGAATCCCTTTAAATAGAAAGTCTGGAAAGAGTTCTAATCGTAGTAGGACTTTACTGACGGTTAGCAACAGACGCAAAAACGTGTTCCGACGGACTGCTAACATTTCGCGATAATATCTTCTGTTATTGACTAAACTCTGTTTAAAAGAGTTCTAGTCGTAGTAGGACTCTGCTGACGGTTAGCAACAGACATGAAAACGTGTTCCGACGGACTGCTAGCATTTCACGATAATATCTTTTGTTTTTGACTTAAACTCTGTTCAGCTTTCTTCTTGATAAATACCAATCTTCCAGAACTCGATTTTAACCTCAAAAACTTATCTAAACAACAACTAAGACTTCTAGATAGATTCAATATTGTTTAGATACAAATCAATACTTATTTTACATTCATCCAAATTTAATCAAATAATGATAAGATGAACCTTATCATTCATCCAAATTTAATCAAATAATGATAAGATAAACCTTATCATTTAATTTTAACCAATTTTTACCTTTACAATTATGTTAGCTAGTCAATCTTCCTTCCACCGTAAAAGTTGGATTACGGAAACAACAATGATATAAAAGTACAAAGGTCATTAAATACAAAAAGAACCCGAGTTCTTTAAAACTATAAGCATTCGTTTAGGGATTTGGGTCAATATCTGTTCATCTAGAAAATGGATGAAATGCTAGAAAACTGGGGTAACAATGACCCGTGGACTTCATGGTTAATTCACTCTCCCTCATACATGCACTTTTAGATTATCCAATCTTTCAAGAGGAAAAACACAAAAGGCATTAGTTTAGGGATTTGGGTCAATATCTGTTCATCTAGAAAATGGATGAAATGCTAGAAAAATGTGGTAACAATGACCCGTGAACTTCATGGTTAATTCACACTCGTACATGCACTTTTAGATTATCCAATCTTTCAAGAGGAAAAGAACAAAAGAAAACAGCAAACAAGAACCAAAAAACAAAGAAAATAAATTAGAGAAAAAGAACCAGCTACAACTTCACACTTGGTTGCAGAAGCAGGCACTTGATCACGATGGCATGTCAATTTATATACAGTAAATGAAAACGTACGATATTTTAAGCAATATTTCTAATTAATTTGATATTTTCTTTGTAATTATCTATTTTATATTTTAAGAAGATATGGTTTTTGGTTTACAAACGAGTTAATTATCCAATCAAAAGATGACGTGTTATAGTGATGAACAATGGACTCATAAAAAATGCACAATAAACATTACTATTCAACTCGAGAGAAATGCCCACGCTGGCCACCCCTTGAGCTACCATGTATTTGGACTACATCTTTCTGATTGTTTTTTCGCACAAGAATGTCGTTGAAGTAGAAGGTCATCTGGCCCTTTGCCTCTTCTTTTGCTCTCTCATATTCCGAATATTATCCAATTATTTGATTCGGGCTTATAGTTCAAGAAAAATTAAATACATGTGTATATTTATTTCCCGGCATGGACCCGAATGTGTATACATAGAAGCACATACTCCATTATTGTAGTTAAGATTGTCTATCGTATTGATTTTTTCCTAGTGAATTCTTCAACAACAATATCCATCACGTTGCTTCGAGTTTCTAAGCGCTACTTCACAAAACATCATTATAATTTGTATATTTAAGTAGTTAGATTGTCTTACCATATGTTTTAGACAAAAGGCCGTCTGTCTACAAGTATCTTAGCATATGGTCAAAAGAACAACAGAAGGAAAAAAACGTCATTTTTATCCATAATAAAGAGTTATCAAATATTCAAAAAGATGCAAAAACCCAAGAGTCCCTAAATATTTTCAGTGTTCAACAACCCTTAGATTAATAGTTATAAAAAAAGATACAACTTCAAGAATTATCAAACAAGACCACGTAAAAGCAAATGCCCTATCTCGACTTGTGACTGCGTGGCATATTATTCCGTTAAAGCTTGACAGGACAGAAAAATTAAATTGCGAGTTTTTAAAATGTATGGAAGTGATGTTAATAAAGGTATATATCAAAAGCCAGTTTAGAGACGACTCCCTTTACCTGATCACGTACAGAGCAATCATCCATCATATACATAACTCATCCCCTCAGGTATAAAAGCAGCACCAATACATCAAACACAATAGACCCACATGTACACTTCGGGATTAGTCGGGATTTTGGTCCGGATACCCAGTGCCAAAGGAAAATTAAACACAATAGACCCACAAAACGAAGCCAAACCACCAGCTATACACTACTGACCCCCAACTCCGAAATGTAACCAACCTTTACAATCTACTCTCAACCTATCTAGGCTACAGTACAGTAGTTTTCACACAAATTTGAGATGTGAACCAAAAATACCCAATCATACGGAGAAGAAAGTATGTACAGATATATTTGCAATGTCTAATCCAAAGAGAGTCTAGGCAACCATCCATAGGGTTCAGAATGAGGGGGGTCAAGGACTCAAGCGAAGGCGACACAATTAAGATACAGCAGTGCAGTCCATAATTGAGTACTCTGAACAATTTCACCCAGAGAAACAAATATATATAATCACAATATTACTTCTTTTTTTATAGGTATCACAATATTCCTGCCAAAAGAAAACCCTTATTTAGATGCCACAACACCATCAGGTCCATCACCTGTAGAATTACAACCAATAGAAGAAAATAAGTAAATGTTATTTGCTTGTGTGATTATTGCCAAGGGAAAGCAAACACATAATTCTTGCTTATGTATAATACTAGAGAACATCCCCAAGATCTGCCATCTGCAGGGGAGGGGAGGGGGGAGTTAATGTGATATGTCGGAAAATCTCTCGTTTGTCAAATCTAAAAAGTAAGGGCCATTCACAGCAAGGTATCGGCTTAGAAAATATGAAAATGGGCCATTCATTAGCTAGTTTACATGTCAACTGACAGCCTCCATAAAGAAAAAAAAAATGTCAGTTTGACATATCATAATTTTTTTTTTTTAATATAAGTAAGAAGAATTTATTAAACCATGTAATTAGGCAAGGCCCAAGTTTGACATATCATAAATGACCTCCAATAATTTAAAAATCTTGAGGCACATATGCAAGAATTCCCAAGCATCAGAAACATTTTGCATACTTTAACCTCCAGTGGAAAACTGATATTTTTTTAGAAGAATCACAGTCAACAGACCATTGGCAAATTGATTATAAGTCAAAAGAAATATAAAAATAATCACCAATAATGAAAACTAACCTCCTTTCCTTTCCTCTGCTTCATCCCCAGTTTTCCAAACAATATCTTTCAGCCCAGTTGTGAGACTCTTATAGAACTGCAACATTGGGATAATCAATTGCAAACTTGAGCTAATGAGGAAAAAGTAAATGATTTCATAAGATGGAATGATAACAATATCTAAATGTTCCGATTCTAGAGTTGGCCTGTCCTGTTCATGCCACATGCGGGAGGATGGACTTTGGTTTTTGGCTGACATAAAAGCCCCAATGGGCCCAGAAATTCAAACAGTAATCCAGATCCACAGCCACATGCTAGGTCCCAGGCCTGATGCGTATCTCATCATTCTCATATACCAGGATTAAAAGTGGCCTGTATGTCCAGGCTTATTGCCACCCCAAGTAGTGGAGGCAATGAGTTGGGTCAAAGGTCATCCTCCCTGCTTCAAACCATATGGGACAGCTATAGATTAAATGAAAAGAGGAAAGGATGAATATGGGGTTTTGACAGTGACAGCTTTAGGTTGCCTTGTCCCATGCCACATCACATCTATTTTTAACTTTGCCCTTCAATTATTACATAATTACAAAAATTCCATGCACTTCATGTAACTGTAAACCCAAGGTTCACTCTATTTCCCGTGCACAACCATCACATAAGTCACTAGACTCTCTCCCACACACACACACACACACACACACTTATTATCTATAATTACTGAAGAGATGTTGTGGGGATGGGCACCGATAAGTTGCCCATCCTTGGTATGGGAATGACATGGAGGGAGACTTTCAATTGGGATGCAGGTACGTGTAAATAGAGACCCAGAGCACTCCACTACCATCACTAACCCCTCAGGCCTATGTTCCATGAGTTTTGTCCTTCCAAAATCGCAAGCCATGAAAAGCAAGCAACGAGGACCTTGGTGAAGTCTATCGGCTGCACTACACATGCATTGATAGCTTGGTGGCAGAGAAATCACCACTACTAGATGAGGAAGCATATGAACCATGGCCTATGCCAATAGAGGCAGAATTTCAATAGATAAATAATTTTATACTAGTAGATGCCACGAAGTGCAAACGATATTGTACACCATACCTTGTGAAATTCTAGAGTATCTCCTCCAGACTTACGAACCTCAACCATGTAGAGTGAAGGGGCCACCTCAAAAATCTGAAAAAGAGAATTGTAGAAAGTTCTGGACAAATTACTTCTAAGGGACAAATTACAAGAAGAGGGGGGGATTTAAATAGATGTACCTCTGTTGCCACAGATAAATGACCTTTACGTCCAGTTTTTTCACCTTGAAGCTTCAACTGAGATAGGTAAAAAATGAGGGACAACTTGTGGGGGTGGCGGGGTTGTCAGAAGTGAAAGACAATTGAACACTTGATTGATTAATACTAAAGTTGGACTTCTAGATTTCTCCAGTTTCTCTCACTTTCATACAATACATCTGCCCTTCAAATCTCGTTTGGAACCAGAAGATTATACTTTGTAAGTGAATACACTTTATTTTGCCTTTTTTATGCAACCAATCATGCAGTATAAATATTTGACATTGTGGAAATATTTACTGAATGATTAAATACAAATTTTCTCATCAACTAAATCTTTTAGAGTAATTGGTAATTTAAAGTAGTATCAGAACGACAATCTGGGAGTTCTCTCACTCAACTCTTTAACCCTATTTCAACTTTTAAAAAAATCCACATGTTGAGCCAACTTATTAAGAAGTTTGCCCAACATGAGGGGAAATGCTGAAATATTGATTGTGATTACTGCACCTTGTCCCATCAATTGCATGAGTAACTTAACCATGAAGTTATTATCAAGATTTTGACAAAGAGTACAAAACCCAACCATTGACAGTCATCGAAAAGTTCACAAAAGCAGATAATTACAATAATTGCATGGAAAAGAGAGTATTGAACCTTGTAGTTATTTTTCTTTACACCAAAACCAAGAGGCATTGCAGCTTGCTCGATTTTTGAGATTATCTCTTTAGCAGGAGATTTGGATGTGAATCTGGTTTCCCTTTTAATAAGTCCCTGGTTACCATAGACTTGTCAGCAATTTTCTTAAATTTGATGTCAAGGTGTCAATCCAACAACAAATGACAAGCTAGTTAGCTCTTTCAACTGTACGGAATTTTAAAGATAAAATTATGGAAAAATTACAGTTTAAACAACCACTCAGATTGTATTATGACCACTAAATTATCAAAGTTGTCATTTACCTTCTATACTACCTCTATTTTTACAACTTAAAATCTTTGAGTGACGATTTTGATAGTTTGGTGGTCATATTGCAAAATGAATATTAGTTTGGGGCCTTGTGTGATTTTCCCTAAAATTATTCTTGATTATCTGCATCAGCGCTTATTTTGAAGTATCAACCAGCCTTTATTTTCACATACAGTTTGAAAATATCAAAAAACCTGCACAGAATTTGAGCACAAAATGTACTATTATCACATCCTCAAGCCAAGTAACACGTGGAGAAAAAAATCACATCCTTCTGAATTGCCTTAAGTTAGCATTTAGGTCAACAGATCATCATCCTTTCTCATGTGATATATATGAGGTGTTGCGTCGACAGTTGAAATATCAGGTTCTCCAGTACAACTTTTTCCAAGTCAGATATCACAGCCAAAGTCAAGCATACCATTTGCTTTTCAAAGAGAGTACTGAGGTTGAGGCCTTGAGATGTAGAGATAAGCTCAAATGCATTCATAGTGACAGGAGCCACAGGCTGCTCGTCTTCCCGCCTCTCCACAATAAGCTCACCAGAATCCTGTCCATGGTAAACAGCAATTATAAAGTCACAATATAACCAAAAAACCAAAACAATAATAAGAACAATATAACTACAACATGAATCTTACCCCAATTTCATTGAAAATACCATCCACATCGGCGAGACTAACATCAGCTTGCTCAAAACTAGGCGGCTTGTATCCTTTCTTAAACCACTCATTCTCAATGACCTCAGCAATTGTAATTCGCTGTTTCATTTGATTGGTTCAGATATTAAATACACAAAAAATACATTTTTTATTTACTTAATACGCAATAAATACATTTTTGATAAGTAATACAAAAGAAATACATAGTTGTAAACAATAATAATGAACAAGAGACAATGACGTACTGTTGAGGGATTAGGGTCCAGGATTCTTTTTATCAGTTTCTTTGCACTTGAGGAGAACCATGGAGGGCATGTGAAGTCGGCCTTGAATATCTGTATGGATCATAGAGCAAGCATAGAGCGAATAAACATCAATGATCAGATTATGGAGCCTTATAAACAAAGAATATAAAGTTCATATTTTAAAAATAGCAAGCACTCATTTAAAAGATCAGATAAACTAGAACTGCCCAAGAGTCCAGCCCCAATAGGAACTTATGTTGTCTACGTATGCACCACAAATCTTACAACTGCATGGCTTACAAATGACACACTTAAAACAAAAAACTAAATTATCATTTGTCTGGGACCTGTGCTCTTTTCCTTGAGTATTGTATACATAGCATATTGACAAGAAGATACACAATAATGCAATAAGATCTATGCATTCAAATCACACTTGAACAGAGAATGCCCTATCAACACCATACAATGTAAATTGTGCATCATACAATCACCACACACAACCAAAAAGACACACATGGTAAAAGTTTTAAGCGGAAAAGACCACAGTGATGACACATTTGCAAAGATGTTCTATTCTTTTCGTAAATGCAAAAAAGAAAAAAGGCAAAGGCCCCCAATTTTTCTTCTGCCCCCATTCTGTTGCCTTACAAGAAGCATCGCTTCCACATTCGCGCCACTTCATTGACCAGCTATTACTCAGTTTTGTTAGAATTGTTTACAGTGTAGAAAATTATCGACCTACTTCATCTGCATCTGTAACAAGAAGTTCACTGCCTTCACATGTACATTAGGAAGTATGAGTTAACAGAGAGCCAGAGAGCAATTAACCTTTTTATATAATGCCATGAGGTTGGATTCTTCAAAAGGTAAATATCCAGCCATTAAGACAAAAAGAATCACACCACATGACCACAGATCTGCCTTTGCTCCATCATAGCCTTTATTGTTAATCACCTGGAAAAGTAGGGCGCGAATGAAAAAATAGGTTCATAAGATTAAGAAATAGTAGTTTGCACTTAGAAACAAGACCTAATATACCTCTGGAGCAACATAATTTGGCGTACCACATGTTGTATGAAGTAACCCATCTTCCTAAAGAGAGGGATAAGATTATCAGTCATAAAACCTTCACAAATTGATTATGCCAAAGATGCCTCATACTTCTCCACAGTATCAAAAATCCAAAACAGACTGTTTGGCACAGACAAATCAAACTGAAAAGTGAGGCTTCTAGGGGCCGGTAGCCACGAACACCTCTCATATTAAGTTCTGGATAACTTTTATTATGATATTCTTTTTGTGTAAGGCAATTTTTTTTCTAGGTAAGAGTAAGGTTTTATTGAAACACAACAAAAGGAATTTCCCAAGTACACAGGAAGTATACGCAAGAAAACACCTAATTACACTTTTTGTGTAAGGCATTAAGTCTTCATACTCACTCGAACTTGTTGTGGTAGTGCACTCAATCCAAAATCTGAAACTTTGAGAACACCATTAGCATCAAGCAGTAAGTTCTCTGGCTGTGAAATGACAAACGAAAGTAACATCAGTTTTTTTCATTTTGAAATAGTTGAAAAAAATACATACAGATCAGTTCGCCTCCAACTGAATTATTTAACTTTGAAAACACTGGGGCTAACATTCCGAAAACATTAGCAGGCAAAGGATAGCAGAAACAACAGTAAGGAATCACACCTTTAGGTCTCTATGAAAGACACCTCTGCTATGACAGTAGTCCACAGCATTAATAAGTTGCTGAAAATACTTTCTAGCTTCATCTTCCTTCAACCTCCCCTTACTTGCCTGGCTCAAGAGATATAATGCAAAAACCAGTTATTATATAGAGTCGTTAACGTATCATGAACAAGTAATTTAGGCACTTTATTACAGATTGCATATGTTAATCATCAGTAGGAGACAACCACTATCTTACAATTTTGTCGAACAGCTCCCCACCAGTCACAAATTCCAAAACAATGTATATCTTCATCTTGCTAGCCATCACCTACACCAGTAATACTACCCAAAATCAACTTGGATGCAGAAGATAGTCAAGAAACATTATAATTAAGTACTGAACATGTGGAAAATCCAGAACATAGAAATTGATTGCTGTAAAAGGTTAATATCAACGACTAAAAATAAAGCATGAAGAATACACTGAATGACTAGTCATGCCATATTATTGAGATAAGGTAAAAATTAAATTAAAGGAGGTGGCTCTGCTCTCTAACCTCATACATACGGATAACATTTGGGTGTCTAATCAATTTCATTGTTGAAATTTCACGTTTAATCTGCAAAGGATAAACCAGTCAGAAAATAGTTAATGTAAGACATATTGATATTCAAACTGAAAGAAATAACTTTAAAACTTCCACAATATTTTTTACTTATAAAAAAAAAAACTTCCACAATATTTTTGCATGGCCACATTCATACAAATATCACATTTTTCACATACTGCCAGTGCAGGGTGTGAACTGTGAAGAACTCATCTGGCAATCAAAATGTTGCTTCTTTTCTTTTTTTTCTTATATCTCCTCTTTTTTGCAATTTCTATGGTAAGAAAATATTACATTCACACCCCCCCCCCCCCCCCAACCCCCAAAACACAAAAGAAAACCCTAAACTAGAGTTGATCGCCACATCCCCACTATAATATAATAATACGCAAAATTTTCCAAATTTATGACTCCGTTCATCTTACAAGAGATTATCTTTTAGCATCTACACACTTGATTCAAAATCAAGTCATATAAAACTTAATAGAACTCGATTCAATCAATTTGCAATTTTATTCAGCCATTCGGGATAAAACTGAAATAAACTGAGTTCCACGTCTCTTCAATTCTTTTTTTTTAACAAGGTGTTATTTTCCAAGAGTACAATTTTTCCAACTAAAATGCTATGCAAGTCTACTTCTTTCCCTTGTAACAGGAACAAATAATAATAATAATAATAAATTCGATACGACTTGATAGGTCCTGTACATTGTATTTGGTCACAGAATGACAAGATGATTTTGTCACCTCGCCAAAGCTGACTTTTGCTTTGTTTTCAATTAAAAGTAACAAAACTTTCTTCGCCAAGTTCCTAGTTATTTTCAAGGAAACCAAACAGTCAATCACCAAATATTACCCCTCCAAATTGAGAAACCAAGATTTTAAACAAAAACGAAAAGCTTAATTATTCAAAACATATAAATTTTAACAAAATCCGTACAAATGCGAGGGATTAATCCAACCAAAAAAGAAAACATCTATCATTAGTAAAATCCTAACGAAAATGGGGAGTTAGACCTGGCCGATCATCTTGTGCTTGAGAACCTTTTCTTTGTCGAGAATCTTGATGGCCACATTCTCGCCGGAAACGACATTCCGAGCGAACTTAACCTTGGCGAAATTGCCTTCACCCAGCGTCCGACCCAGTTCGTACTTCCCCACGCGCGTCCTGTTGCTATTGCTCGACCGAGACGCCATATTCTCCCTCTTGGATCTCCCCCACAGCGCAATTCCACCACTCCAGAATCGGACTCCTTCACAAACTTGTTTCTCTCTTTTTGTTTGTGTCTCTCAAAAATCCTTCCACTAAATGGCCCTCCCTCTCTAGAATCAAATTTCCGCTCTCTCTAGAGCTCTAGGATCAAGACCTCTTCTTCTTGCAGGGTTGCCATACCTGAGACTTCGAAACCCTCATTTTTCCTTTCCTGTTAAATAAAACCTAAAACGGAAACAAAAAGGCACTAAAATTCGCTAAATATCCTTATCGAAATCAAACCCGGGCTTCCAGCTTTTGTTGGAGATACGGGCCGTTAGAACAGATAGAAACCCCATGAATCCGTGTCAAACCGACCAATGAGGATACCGTAATTAAAAGGCTGTAAGAATCATAGCAAATTACGGGATCGTAAACATATTAGTAATGAGAAAGCGAAATCAATGAGAGGCAGATATCTGGAGGGAGTCGTGGATTAGTGCGTAAACTTCCTTCTCTGCTATTTTCGGAAAAAGGAATTGAGCGGCTGGCTGCTCTTTGGTAGCTGAAGCTGGAGTTATCAGGCCGGTGTGAGCAAGTGATTGATTGGAATCGGGTATGTATGACTTCGTATTGTATCTATGGGTCTGGTGCATGCGCGTGCGTACGCGAGGAAGGCGGAAGGAACTAGGGTTGAGCCGTGATGCGGTCGCTTCCTTCATGCGTCATGCGATCGCGTCTGGGCTGGCACAGTCGTGTCGTAGAGCGATTGGCTGTTTCAGTTGAGAGCTCAACGTCTCAGCCGTCCACGTGGGTCCCCTTCGTGATGTGTCAGTGTTACCAATCAGAGTAGAATAAGGATGGGTAGTTAGCCACTCTGCGCGTTGTAAATACTAAACATAAACCGAGACAAGCTATTTCAACGAAACAATATTTTGAATACGGTATCGAATATCATATCGGTCAATATATTAAAATGAAATATTTCAATATTAATATTATTTTATATATTATTTTAAAATAATTGATATATAAATTATTATTTTAAAATATAATTAATATATTTTAAAATATAAATATATATATATTTATATAAATTATAAATAGTTTAGTCTAAATTAAGAATAAAAAAATAAATTTTTAATTTAAAAAAATGAAAAAAAAAATTAAGATCGAAATACCAGCCGGTACATAGGCTAGTATGGTCGATACTGGCCGGTATTTGAACTGGTATGAAATATGTAGAATTTCTGTACCGATACAGAGTATACCGGCCGGTACGGTACGATTTTAAAAACAATAGTTTGAATGCTATTCATAATTTGCAATGTTTTGTGAAAACCAGATATCTGAGTCCTTAGTTAAGATTCAAAAATGATTTTTGCTCGTCTAATTATTATAAATGTTTTAAATTTTTAAATAAATTATAATAAATAATTTAATTTTTTAAAATTTAAAATAATAATAATATTTTATCTAACTATCATACCAACTTATTATTCAAATTTCTTTGTAGGTGGTATACACCTATTGAGAATCTCGCCTATTCAAATAAAAATTCTTTTTTTTTCTTTTTTTAAATATTTTTTTAAACACCTTAAATATTTTTTAAAAATAAAAAGAATTCATAAAATCATTTAAAAATACTTTCTTTAACCCTAAAATAAAATTAAAAAAAAAATACAATGGTACTCACTCTCATGGAAATTCTCGGTAAGATTTGGATTTTCCTTTTTTACACCTACACTTGCACGCTATTATATAGTTAAGAAATGAGAAGCGGTAGGTTTATAAAAAAATATTCTATAAATAAAATTTATAATCTTATTAGGTGAGAAAAATTATATAATTATAAGTATTTTTTATAATTTTTATACAATCATATGTTAAATGAAAGATATTTTTGCTTTAATTTTGCACAAATCATTTTCTATAATTAACTAATTTAGGAAAATGTATTTTCATTTAGGTGGGATATTTTTAATTAGTTTTTCATTTAAAAGGTTAAGAAGAAAAGAAAAACTTGCTTTCAACAAAATCTGATTCAAGAATCCGAGAGTCTTGAGAAAATTCTGGAGAATGGAACAAAGTCACAAACACATGTTGGACATGAAACTTCCGGATAATCATGTATAATATTCAGAAGAATAGGTCATTACGGACATACATTGAATGACATATCAAAACTCTCCTATTCTTCAAAATCATTGATAAAGTATAAGAAATAAAAAAATATATATCAATGATTAAATAAAACACTCAATTTATTCATTGAAAAAACAACTGAAAGTGTCCCCATTATAACACTAATATGCTTTATTATTCAAGCGTCTTCATCAATTAAGCAGACGAATGACCAAGTGGTACGAATGGTCCTGTTTGCATTGGATTTTCTTTTTCTTTTTTTAGGCAACTTTGATTCGTCAGATATACGTTCCTATTTATAACAATAAATCAATCAATAATAATATTAATTGATACGGATTAATTTATACAAATAAATTAAATATAGTAAAAAAATAAATTATATTATAATACATATTAAAGTATTATAAATATATTCTATATAATGAGATTTGTCGAATGCAACTTCTAATGATTCTGGTTAGAAAAAATAAATAAAACCTAATGATTATTCGAAACTCTACAAGATATGTTATAATTAGTTATGAATGTTTAAATATTTAAATTAAAAAGATATTTATAATCGTGAATGGTGTAACGGTCACGTAATCGTTTTAAAAAAATTAAATAAAATATGAGATTTATATAAAAAAATTAATTTTTTTAATAATAGATTCTATTTCTTTTGAATGATTACATAAATTTTAAGTATTTTATAATCATACGTAAAATTACTTAATTATTAAATTAACATAATTTATTAGTCAATTAGTGGGACAGAAAAAGTAATAAAGAATGGGGCTGGAGTGTTGGATACGCGGCCGTAGTGGTACCGACCACGTTAAGGTCGAAACATTTCAATTATAACTCAATCTATTTAATTAAACTCACATTTCTGTTAAACAGATCGGACTCTCAATATTTCTTGATAAATTTTATTTTGAATTCATATAAAATTTGTAAGTTTGTTAGACAATTGCCCGCCTTAATTTGATTTCCTTGAAAATGCCCTATTTTAATTCTTGTTGGGAGTTTTAAAAATAAAAAATCATGATTTTTTGACCATTTGAAGTTGAAGTTCATGTGGTCCTCAAAATATATTTGTAAATAAAATTACATTAAATTAAAATAATTATACAAGAGGAGGGAACGGAATAATCTTAGCCTAGTTTGTTTAGTGAAATTATCTAATATAATTATTATAATTTTTTCAAAATTTTAAATAAAATATAATAAATCATTTAATTTTTGTAATCTTAAAATAAAAATTATATTTTAATAATATTTTATTAAACTTTTCAATTTTCATATCATCTCATCTCAACTCAATATTCAAACCAGTTAAACATCTTACTAAATAGTTATTGAAGTTGAGTAGCACTATAGCTACCAAAGCCCAATGAGTGCAATCTATTTTTTTCATATATTTTTTTAATCACCTTTAATATTTTTTAAAAAAAATAAATAATTCATAACATTATTTAAAAATATTTTTTCAATTATTAAATAAAAATAAAAAATAAAGCAAAAGTAAAAAAAATTTTATCGGGAAACGACATCGGGATGCTTTATCGAGGATTCGAGAGATAAAGCATTTTCCATTGAAGATTCATCTTCGTTCGTGAGGTCAAACAAGCAATCGTGATTGATCAATCCTTGATAACAACCTTTTAAGTTTTAACTTACAAAGAGTTTCGTATTAACAGTATTCAAAGCAATTTTCTAAAGCCAACATTTCTCTGCCTTTTTCTCCCTTACTTTTTGGAAAGTTTCAAGTCGAAGACAAAGCTGTAGCTTGAAAACCTAGCAAGAGACAATTCTCGGGTCAGAAGTAGGCATGTTCGCATAATTGAAATATTTTAAAATTTTATAAATAATAATGAAATGATTTGAGTGAAAATATTTGAATGAATTTTAAAAAATAAGAAAAAAATTTGAATAAAAATTATATAAAAGTAAAATTTTATTTAAATATATATTTTTAATATTATTTATGTTTTATTTTAAAGTTTGTAAATATTGTATTAATTTTTATATTTAAATAATGTTTGTGAATAATTATGAATGAAATTTTGAAAAGTTTTGAAAATTCTGATAATTCTAAGTGTGCAAAGATGTAAATGTGAGTTAACTTGAGTATAACTTGAGAAGAAGCACACTGAACACGTGAAAAGCAAGAAAATAATGGTTACGCTATCAGGAAGAAAATTCAATAGTCTTAGGCCTTATTTGTGTGCGTAGGTACGTATTCTCATGTATTTTTAAATATTTTTTTACCAAATATCACCAAAGTACAAAATACTTTTTAATTCTAAATATTCAATTCTTCATTTAATATTACAATTTTGTGAAAATTTTGAAACAAAACACAAAAAATAACATAACTTTTTTAAATTTATAAACAAAAATAATATTAAAAATTATATTCCAATAATATTTTATTTTTGTAATATTTTTTTAACTTTTTTCTCTCATTTCTCAAAATCCAATCCAACTTAAATCAAACAATTTCACTATTATTCATATATATTTTTAGATATTTTAAATATCCAAACAAATTCTTAATTCTTAAAACTACATATTTTGGATGATAAGAATCCGACCTTAATTCTAAGAGATAGTTTGTGGATGAAAATTTGATGATAACCATGTGAATCAAGGTGTTAAAAGGGATAAGGGTGGGAGAGGATTCAGTAGCCATCGAGAGGGAGGATAAATGGATCGAACAAGGGATGCTAATCCAGTTCGACTCGTGATACCACAAGAGAGTTTGATGAAAATCACCATGCTTGTCAAGTGTTGAGTATTTTCCATTTATATTGGATTACAAATTAAATGAAATAATTACATATCAATCACATAGTAATTAGAAGACAAAATAAATGGAAAGTATATACAAAAGAATCTCCTATAATTAAGAGTCAATTATGTCATATATAGCAAGCCTTAGATTAAGGCAAAGTATTATGAACAGAGTGGACTCAATAAACAAAGAAAACATGTTTAATTTTTTAGAAAGAATCAGAGAAGTTCAGAACCTCTAGCGTTAAGAAACTTATATGTAGGCTAGAGTTTTTACGTCTAGCATTTGCTTAATCAAACCAATTATTAATACATGAACTTCGACAATTACAGGAATGAAAACATGAAGTACATGAACTCCATCTTGAGATCACACTTCTCAATTATACTAGACAAGTAACAACAGCAATTGTGGCATGAAAGACTCTCTCTCTCTCTCTCTCTCTCTCTCTCTCTGTGAAGGGGGTGTGTGAGGAGGTGTTGATAATAATAACTCGTTTGGATATTGAAAATATTTTATCTCATCTTATCTTATTTTATTTTATCATTATAACTTTTTAAATTTTTTTTATAAAATATAATAACAATTCAACTTTTTCAAATTACAAAATAATAATAATAATTTATTTAATTTTTATTTTAACTCATCTTAGCTCACTATACAACACTTAAAAAAAATCAAAATTAAATTATGTATTGTTGTTACATTTTTTCTACTAGCTAGGAGACCGAACAATATGATCCTACAACCCTATAATGTCTAAGTGGTGGTAATTGGTGGTGGTGGTGTTTGAAATATCCATCTATAACTAGCTTAAAAATAAATTATGAAAAATAGAGAAGATATAGATTTATATAGTTCGACATTAATACCAACATCTACAGACCTTAGATGAAAAATTTTATAAATAGATTAAATACAATTTCTCTAATCCTATGTCATATCAATATTAAAATATCTTTTTTGTCATATCCTTTGTCATACAAATTCTCACAATATTAAAATATCTTTTTTGTCATATCAGTTTAGCACCGAACACGGAGGAAGCAACAAAGGTTATCAAGCTCGCGCCCCCCTCCCCACTCTGTTTTTAAGGATCATACTAGAATCACAACCAGGCTTAAGAAAAAAAATTTTAAATTAATTTTAATATTTTTAAATATTTAAAAAAAAATATAAAAAATTAATAATAATATTAAATATTTTTTTCTTAATTATTAATAAATAAAAAAAGACTAATGGTAGCCCCCAACGGGAGCCACTAACAATAGCCTAAGCATTTTTCTTTTTTAAACGACCATTCAAAAACATTTTAATTGGAGGCTTGTGAAGAACCCGTAACGAGAATAATCCTCTCCCATGGTATCATTTTTCAGGGGACTAAACAAGCTTAGCATAACAAAAATTATTCGAGAATACCCCAAAAGCTAAACTGAAAACTCTAAGAAAGGAATAACCAATATTATTACCTCACGTTATGCTCTCTCCTTTTACGATAGATCAATATATGCGTTTTCATGAAATTGAACACCCTTCGTTAAGGATGGAGTCAAATGGGGGTGTAAAGGCGATAAAATATTACAGGCTTAGGTAAACTAGGTTCGGTCCATCAAAGAGCCCGCATTAGATAACAATAAAAATAGAAAGGAATGAGAGATAAAGGAGGAAATAAGAGAAAATAAGATGTTATCATGTTAGAGTGAAAAAAAGGAATGTATGAGAAATGAGAAAAATAAAAAATGAGAGAAAGCAAGTCAGGCATGTTAAATGAGGACTAAAATATAACTGTCAACCCTCACTACTTCTAAGGCTAGGGATAAAAATGGATTAGATTGAATGAGAAATGAGACTCCTTCAACTTATTCAACCTTGCAACAAGGGCTCGAAAGAGAACATCTCCTCTAGCAAATAGATATTCGACTTCTATTGTACAGTGAGAATTAAGAAATTATGAGAGACTGTAAAATACTTATATTATAGTGGATTAACTTTTCCAAACGACCCATAAACATACATTTAGTATCAAATCACGTAAATTTGTGTCTAATTCTCCTTTATTTTCATTGCATTTATTTTCAATTCATCGCTATGGATGTGCACACCGACACGTACGGCCGTACTAAAACAATGCTAGAGGCTGGAAACCACACCCATCAAGGCTCAAAATGCTACTGTGGGCCAAGAATAGTTATTCTCTTATTCTAGCATGTTGTGCAAATTTTTGGCATTAACAGAGTGCAAGAGTGGCCCCTAGCTTAAACAAAATTTCCTTAAATTGAGTTTTTGCGTATTATTTCAACCAAATTAAAATCTGATATCTCAAGTATATTATTTTCCATTTAGTCTTATTTCATATAATATTTTGATAGATAAAATTTTAATTCTTAAGGAGATTCATTAGTATTGAGGAATATTCTCACATTGCATGTAGATAAGATCTTGTGCATGTTTATAAGAAATGAACAACTATCTCTTTTAAATTAATTATTGATGAGATCCATTATTTTTTTTAACTTTTCATAAAAAAATTAAACTCATCTCAATGGGCTACTTTATAAATTCAAACATATATCTCAATATATTTACATTTAAATACATTTTAATAGTGCTCATAAAATATTACTATTCACATATTAAGTTAAATCATCTAAGATCACATAAGCATCCAAACGTTGCCTAAAACTCAAGTCTTTGAACTGGACTATTTGTCTGTTTTGTACATGAGTAGTGATAGACTTACAACCTGATCACAATTTATATTCAATTTTAAATATAATAATATTTTTTTATTATATTTAAATCACGAAAGTAAAATTCAAAATAAAATTTAAAGTAATATTATTTTATTACGTGGTTGTAAACAAGTTTTTATAGAATATTAATTCTATCGTTTCTCTTTGCACATTGAATTTAAATTAATTATATTTACAATTTTATAGTGTAAATCTTGCAAATTTCTTTTTTAGAAAATAAATAAATATAAAATTTATGTGAAAAAATTAATTTTTAATGGCTAACTTTATGTTTTTCAAAAGAAAAAATTTATTTATTATCTTATTTCTCATCATCTTATAATGTAATATTAAATAATCAATTTATAAGTAAAATATAATAAATAATTTTTAATAATCTAATATCATAATAAAAAAATAATAAAAATTTAAACGATGAACTGCTTTATTATTTTCAAAATAAGTGTGCATTACTCAGAACTTCATGCCCTCTTTATTGTGCTGGTCTGGGTTGGGTGCCAATTGTGTCAGGCACATCGGCTTGATGCCCTCGTCTGAGGGGGAATTCTCTCTATGTTTTTTTTTTCTCTTTTTTTTTTTTTTTTTAATTTTTTATTATTATTATTATTATTTTTATGCTCAAATATTGTACCTTAAACAGATAAACCAATGCTCTGTTTATGGGAGTTATGATTTCTAATAAATGTCATTTGTTAGTAGTTATGATTTTTTATAAATGTATTTTTTTTAACATTGGTACCTCCTGTGTGAGACTTTATTCTTTACATTAGTCTTTTGTCTTGTTATATGAGTAAGTCCATTTCTTTCTATCTTGTTGTTGAGTCCATTGACGTTTTCAGCACTTTGCTACCCTTTATTCCTATGCTCAGAACAAGCATGGAGCAAAAAGAGCACCATGGGGAGGGACAAGCACTTATGCTTGAGGCATCCATACTCTTAGAGTTGAGCTCCCGAACGATTTGATCAATTCCATCAGCTCTTGAAACGTGAGAGAGGTTGAGGTGAGGTGAGTACTTCAGTTTTTGACGACTGTTCTTTGGAGCCAAACTCTTGCATGATTTGATTAATTTCATCAATGCTCGGATCCTCACTTGGATTTGTCGAGTTAAACCTACGATAGGAATCGTGCTCTCAATCAAGTTAAACAAATTGATCGGATCATATTGAAATTCCTAATCATGAATAGCTTACTCTCAATTTTCAAAAATATCAGACTCCAATATAATTAATCAGATTACATTGAAATTGAGTGCCCAAATACGTAAAATGTGAAGAGACAATATGGATAATACTGAAGCTCGGTGTCTAAATATATAAAGCATAGAGAGACAAATTGGTTCAATGCTATAATCTTGAAGGAAACAAATAAAAATTACTTGACATCCAAGGGATAGCAATAACTAGGAATGCGAGCAATAGTGTTTAATTTTTAAAAAAATCAACAAAGAGTGTCTAGGGGGAGCAACACGAGTGCATTTGCCTTTCCATGGTGCTCATCCATGGTCAAGCACTTTCTCATTCATTTGTTCCGTCATGTCTTATTAGTGCATGGTAAACAGATCAACAAAAGCAACTCAAAACAGTGAGAGATGATAGATGAAGGGTAAACTTGACAAAAACTTTAGGGATAAAGTTTGTACGTTGCTCAAAAAACAAATACACAAACAGACTATCATCGCAATTTCAAAACGAAAGCGAGGGTAAAATAGGAATTAAAATTCAAAATACGTACACACTTTAATAGACTTGTTGCACTTTCTAAAAAAAAAGACTTGTTTTACGATATATTACAGCTAAGAAAATATTAAAATATGTTAGCCTACCCATCAATAATATATATGTTAATGATATCGATAAAACAATTTTGAAAATAAAATAGATTTTTTCTTCCCTTTGCCTTCAGGCCAGGCCTAATTTAGTGCATGTTTGGGATTGTGGTAGAAAATATTACTTTTAACTTAAAACTTATAGCTTAAAACTTAGCGTAATAAGCTCTATTATTAAAAAACTATTTACTGTTTGGGATCCGTATGTCTAAAACACTTTCAAATATATTAGATGTGTTTGGAAACGAATTTAAAAAGCACTTTTTGATGTAAAAATAATACACAGGGATATGTTCTTGATAGAAATAAAATATTATAATAAAATAACAACAAAAATAGTCTAATAAATTTTTTAGTAATTATAATAGAAAGAAAATATATTCAACTATGCATAAGTGAAAGAGCAATATAATCACACTCAATATTAATAACATTTTCGTCCATAATAATATCAATATCAATATTAATAATAATATTATATTTTTGTCCATAATAATAATAATAATATATTTTCGTCAATATATTATAATATTATATTATTATATTAATAATAATATTAATAACATTTTCGTCCATAATAATAATCTTTAGCTCAATATCAATATTAATCACGCTCAATAATATATTCAACCGTGTAAACAAAGCTTGGTCTATCCAAGATAACAGATTTATAGCATCATGAATAAACATTCCACTCGCGAAGCTGTCAAAGGTGCAGCGCCATCTGAAAGGTTGTTGGGGGGGGGGGGGGGGGGGGGGGGTTTGGGAAAATGTCGTTGCATTAAAATAATGGGGATAATTTTGTAATATCAATGGCACGGTAAAATAGGACTTATTTTTGTAAAGTGCTTTTAACAAAAAATATTACTTTGATGCTTTTGTTAAAACGTGCTTTATTTATTTATTTATTTATATTAAAAATACTTTAAATATAAAAATTCTAAACAGGTAAATTTTGCCATTTAAATACTTTAAACCATTTAAAAGTACTTTTTAATAAACCCAGAGAAAATACTGCGTTGCAGGTCACATGTTCCTTCTGCTTATCTACTCATGTAATGACCCGGCTCGCAAATAGCAATCAGGCCTGGGCCAAGCAATAAACCCAGCCTGCCTTTTTTTTTAAAATTTTTATTCTAAAGGAAAGGGATCAAACGACGCCGTTTTTCTCTTCCTTTCCCCTTCCCGTCGTCTCCTACTTCCCCCGACGCCTCCTGCGCAACCCCCGACGTCTCTCTCTCTCTCTCTCTCTCTCTCTCTCTCTCCATCTTTCTCCCCTCGACTCTCCCTCTACCTCTGTTGTTCTCTGCTCCACTGCGCCGCGCCACGACCGCCGTAGCCCTTCCATTGCCTGTAAGCTCCTCTGCCTTCGCCTCGCTCTCGTTCTTGCGCTCCTCTCTCTCTCTCTCTCTCTAGCTCGTCCCCCAGGCCCTTCCGCCGCACGGAGTCCCGTCGCACTCCACCTGGCCGTTTCTCCCTTTGCCACCAGTACGCCTCTCTGTTTTTCTCTCTTCTCTGTGCACAAAGCCGCAACCCGTAGCGGCACCACGCCACCGTTGTCCTCCGCTCCACGACCACCGTTTCCAGCCACTAGGTCTCTACCCTGCAGTCTCCACCTTTCACGCCTCGCACTCTGTCCAGCGAGAACACGTTGCCACATTTAACACGTCGTTGCCCAGGGCCAGTAAGTCTCCTTCCACTCCTCCGTTTGTCTCGTTTATTCTCTCCGTCCGTATTTCTCTCTCCCAAACTCGTGTCTCTCGGTCTCGAACGCTCTGTTGTCCCCTCTGCCGGTACCGCCGTCGTGACCAGTGAAGGCCGCTGCATCACACACACAGCCACACCGCACCACTACATTTTTGTTGCACTACCCCGTCACCAAATCCAGCCAGCCACCGCCGCAAGATCGGTAAGGTGCTCTCTTTCTTTAACCATGCACATGTTAAAACAGTGGCTAACTTGTATTATGGAGTGACTAGACAATTTCACGAATCAATTTGATTGTGTTGCGGATTTGGTTAATGGTGTTGGTTGATTGGTGGTAAGTTGAAGTGTTGGAGTTCGGTTTTAAGTGTATCCTGACAGAGAGGGAAATGAATTTGTTGGGCTGCTGTTATGGTAATGCTGAAAATGAAAATAGAGAATTTCGGTGTGAGTGTCTCGGGTAGTCGGAAAGTTTTGGTTGATGCTTGTAGTACCGAGTAAATTGTAATTGGTTAAAGGAGTGGATTTGTGCGTTTTTAGAGAATATGTAGTAGTGTTGAGTTTACTTTCTTTGGAAGGCAGATCTTTTACCTATAAAAAAAAGTTTACTTTCTTTGGAAGGATTTTTGAGGTATTTGATTTTGGAGGATTATTGTATCTAAGTTTTATATTTTTTGGCTTTCAGGTTAAAAGGGTTCTGCCGGATACGGGCCGTGACAATTCAACAAAAACTTTCTAAAACCCTAGTGACAGGTTTGAAGAAGTTGAAGAGGTTTAGAATGGAGGAGCAAAAGCTGAGAAGCGTGCCTGTGCTGCCATGGATGCGTAGTCCCGTTGATTTTAGTCTCTTTGAGGAGTGCCCACTCGATCTCCTTCCTTTCCTCGATTCCAGGTACCACTTTTTTCATTCCATTTTCTCTTGTTACCCAAGATTTTAGTTATTTTTATTCAGCAAAAACGTATTTCTTGTAAATTATAAATTCGTCTTTTTAAATTTTCGGTTCCCTTTTTAGAGCAAGAATTTCAAAATTGCGTGATGGCTGTTTATGTTTCTCATTCGAGACTACTAGGTTTGATGCAAATTGTTGTATGTGCTTGAATTTATTATTATGGTGTTGTTGTGGTGTGAGCCTCCAACATATTGTAATGTTATATAAGGGCTCACTGTTAGTTGATTTCTATAATTGGGGTGGTGAAAAATTCCTTTTATGGTGAAGGTGGACAAACCTAATCTTATAAAAGATTTTTTTTTTGAGAAAACTAATCTTATAAAAGATTAAATCAAGAAAAAATGGAATTGATGTGTAATTAAATTTCTACCAGCCTACCATTATTAACTTGTGATGACTAACATACGCATTCCATTTCTTTAGGACTTCTATTTATGGCCAGATGTTCTTGGTGAAAGATAAGAACAAGAGGTTAATCTTATGGTCAATTTCTTAACAAAACAGATACTGTCACTTGGTTAAGGGCAGAAATTTAATTGTTGAAGACGAAATTGAATTTTAAAAAAGAGAATAGAAGTAAAGGTGGGAGTTTTGAAGCAAATAGGTTATTGAGGAAGGGAAAAGCCAAGGGGGAAGTTCTTTTAGTTTCTTTATTCTCTTTCCCTACTTCATGTGATTTCCCTTGAACTGTGCTCCTTCCCCAGACAGTGCAACAAAAAGAATAATTTCAATGAGTGATAATTGGAGAAGCAAAAATACATTTATCATGCGAGTAAGCACTTAGTCTTTACTTGTCTCACCCAAACTAAAACCTGTAGAAACTACTCATAAGTCTCTACCGAGGAGTATCGGCTAAATTCCACGTTTCCAATTTTTCATTATTAATTTGTTCTTATTCCCTTTCTCTTGTTTCCTTTCTTTTTGGTATTTAGTCTGTTGTTAATTTCTATCAAGTCAGGTTGAAGGTGCCTCTCCATAATATGGGCATATCTTCCCTCTTCCCAGTGCAAGTTGCTGTTTGGCAAGAGACAATTGGGCCAGGCGATTTTGAACGAGACCTCTGCATAAATTCTCCAACTGGAAGTGGGAAAACTTTAGCTTATGCTTTGCCAATAGTGCAAAAGCTATCGACTCGGGCTGTTAAATGTCTACGTGCTTTGGTGGTGTTGCCTACCCGTGACTTAGCAATTCAGGTTTAGTGCTTTCCTATGTTTGCATACTTCACATGCTGCTGCTACTACTGCTATTACTACTACTACTACCTGCAGGCAATTTACTGGTGTAACATTTTTAAAATCCTCAATTCATCAAGTAGATTAATTTGATTCTACGAATTACATATTGGATCATTCGGGTATTTCAAAACTAAACCCATTTAACTTATTTTCACCTGCTGTTCAATCGATTCCTTCAAATAGGCCTCTCCTTTTTTTCTTTGATTCAGGTTAAAGAGGTTTTTGCTGCAATTGCACCAGCCGTGGGCTTGTCTGTTGGTTTGGCAGTTGGTCAATCTTCTATAGCTGATGAGATTTCTGAGCTTATCAAGAGGCCTAAGCTTGAGGCAGGCATCTGTTATGACCCCGAAGATTTTTCGCTTGAGCTACAAAGTTCTGTGGATATATTGGTGGCAACCCCTGGAAGGCTAATGGACCATATTAACTCCACTAAGGGCTTTACCCTTGAGCATCTGTGTTATCTTGTAAGTAGCATATTGCGCCACTTGCAATTTTACTGTTGTACTGCTAATCTATTTAATGTTTATATAATCTTTCTGCTGACTGAAATTCTTTATGAGATTGTCATATTTCCACAGTGGCCTCAGATTTCTTTTTTATATGAGCTACCATATTTGCACACAGAAGTGTTGTTTTTTTCCCTTGACCTGACGGAGAAGTATTTGCGTGGTTGAAAAATTGGAGATATTCAGAACTGATGCTTAGCTTTAGCTTATAATGGTAATAAATTGTTTTGAATTATGTCTGGATAAAATGTTTTGATTTCTGAATGAAGTTTAATTCACCAGAAATTGTGATATGTGAAGTTATATTGTACTTGTGCCCATTAATCCAATTATTAAAGAGCACCGGTCCTCTTGGTGGTTAGTGGATTACCTACACAATCTTATCAATCTAATTGGGCATAATTGGTGGTAGATGGCTCATCAGTTGGAAAATAAAAACTCTTTAATCAATTTATTTGTGGTTATTGGGGCTTTCAATAGGTTATACTTCTATTTCCAGTCATTTATTGTTTTCTAAAGCAAATTTTGAGGAGGTAAATTGTTTCAGGTGGTTGATGAAACTGACCGATTACTCAGGGAAGCATACCAATCCTGGCTACCTACCGTACTTCGATTGACTCGATCTAGTGATGAAAGTTTCTACCCTTGTGCTTCGAATTATCTTCCTCCTGCATTCAATTCCTTAAAAACCATAAGGAGATTGTGAGTTCTACGTGGATTTACCTCCCTTTACTATATATTTAAGCGAACTACATTTTTGTCTAAGTGGAATGTGACATGCATGGTTTCAAGTGTTGCACAATTAGGAAGGCCAACACGTGGCAACCTTTTTAGGAATACTATATCTTATTTGTTACTGACGCAGCATTAACTATTTCTTTTTTTAAAAAAAGATTGTGGCCGACCAATGGGATACTCTACTCAACCAAAGCTTTGATACCAACAAACAGGCTAAGAAGAAAATACTCCATATCCTTCGGTTGGCATTTTTTGCCTAGGCTCATTGCCATAAACTTTTACAATAGTTTTGTGTACCCGGTCAACCAACTTCATTGCCCCTAATACCTAGTGTTTTATTTGAAACTAATTATTACACTTGCCATGAGGCAATCATCTGATCTACTGGGAATCCTTTTACCAATTACTACACCTGATGACTACTCCATGCTTCAACTCTTGCTCCATATACTGATTCTTTTATGGGGACTCTTTCTATTACATGATTACAATAAAATTCATTCCATTAATGAACAAAATTTGTTGAGCTATTATAATCCTTATTGGGCATTACTTTAATTCTTTTACATGTACAAATACAACGAAGTATTCATTTTAAAGATTTATTTTCTCTCAACATTGCCCTTGGTAATATGTTCCAAAGATGAAAATGATGTGATATGATGTATTGAGCCTTACCTTTGAATGTTAACGCATTATTTGTTGCAGTGGTGTTGAGAGGGGGTTTAAGGGTAAACCTTCCCCCCGGCTCATGAAGATGGTGCTATCTGCAACATTGACCCAAGATCCAAGCAAGCTTGCTCAGCTAGATCTGCATCACCCTTTATTTTTGACAACTGGGAAAAGGCGTTATCAGCTCCCAGAAAAGTTAGAATCCTACAAATTGGTATGGCATCATAACTGTACTGATAGTGTTTGATTTTGTAACCATGATTCTTGGTCCGTTTCAAGCTCTAAATGGACATAATTAACAATCTCACACTTTTCATTTAAATGTGGCTTTATTTTTTATAAGCAAAAAAAAGGTTTTATTGTAAAATTTTGTACTTATATAAAAAAGAATTCTTTTCACTTCCACCATCCAGATGGAAAAAACCACCCTTTTAGGAACTTGACTACCCAGATACTTCATCAAGGGAATTGCATGCCACTAGGATCTCCATGCCCAATTATAAGAGTGACAATTGTAGACCACTAGGCATTAGCTTCCAATGCAACATATCAAAGCCTCCATTCTTCAGCATGTATGAACAAAGCAATCTTGTGAGTAGAAGATGATGGTGAGCAGGACAGTGTCTTTCTATCTTGTGGCAGGGAAGTACTAACTTTGATGGCATGCTTAAAATATAGGTATTAATTTCTGATTGTCTCTAATCAATGTTTAATGAGGGTGGAATACCTCATAGATTTGTCCAACTTTCTCTCCGTACATCTTTTTTCTTCCAACAATGTTAACACTCACCCAATCTCACCGCTGAGTTTGGGGGTTACCGACGGTTTCCACGGTTGTTTTTTTAGTTCTGGGGTGCAACTCTCTTCATGGGGCTCTTTAAAATGTTAGTCATTGATTCTAAGCAGTTCACGCTCGTGAAGGAGGGGGCCAAATTGGTTATTACAGAAAGGACTTGGAAGGTGATGGCTATGGTTACACTGGGACCTGCCTCAGTACAATGGCTGGTTAAGGCCATGGATTCATGCTCAAAGTTTGAAACAAATGACTTCTACACCACAATCAGGGAAGGTAACCGAAGCTTCATTGCTCAGCGATGCATGAATGAAAGAGGCCGATATTTGGCGGTGGTGGAGTATAGTGGTGGTGGGAGGAGGAGTTTTATTTTCATACCAGAGGAAGAGGAGGATGGGTGGAGGAGAATGGGGGAGGTTTTACGGGAGTCCCTCGTTGTCAACAGAAAAAGTTCCAGCAATGGAGGCGTAAAGAGGATGCATACGGATGCTCAGCCACAGCCTCGTTCCTACCGGGAAGCACTGATGGTGGTGCAACCCCCTGAACTTTGGTCTGAAATCAAAGACAAGCAAGGACACAACGGTCCGAAGGCGGGATAAAATTCTGACATTGAGAGACGTTTAGCAAGCTGTCAGGGTAGTGGTTGCAGAAACGAAGGTGGCGTGATAGAAGGGGAGACGTTGAGGCTCCTTCTGGAAACGAAGACTCAGTTGATTGATTTACAGGCTAAAGTAGACCACCTAATAGAGAAAGAAAAGGAACATAATGGGTATGGGCTTCTAACGGGCCCGACAAAGGATTTTTTGCCCTTAGCAAAGCCCAACTCCTATGTGGGCAAACCAGATCATCCAAGGCCTCCGTTAGGCCAGCCCCAGCCCAGCGGGCAGGCTCCCAAGTGGAGAATCCGAAATGAGATGTCGACCCGCCCACTGAAGGAAATATCAGTTACACCGATACCGACGGCGAACCTAACCCAGGGAGAACAGAGTATGCCGGCGCCGGTAGTGGACCAGATCTTACCGTCGCGGGACGCCGAACAAGAGGACAACATGCAGTTTTCGTCTTTTCTCCCTGAGCTTCACGCACATAATGAAACGATAGGGGATGTGGAGTTCCGATCTCCCCAGAAGGAGACTCCCATGGCTTCGGGTGAGCTCCCTGACACACAGAACACGCCGAAAATGGATTTGGAATCATGGAATCAATGCATCCCCAGGTGGAAGTCCCCTTAGGTTCGGGTGAACATCTGGATGGTTTTTCAGAAGGAGACATCGACGTAAACGTGGATATGGGGGAGGACCGAGTGGAAGGGATCTCGAAAAATCCAACAGATATCAGTATGGTCCCGGATACTCAATTGATTGCTGCTCAAGTGGATAACAACGTGGGCATCATTTCTGAATGGGGAGGAAATAATTTTTTGGGGGAGGATTTTGAGGATGGTGACAGGAACCCTTACCCTTTGAATTGCCTATTACCCAGAGATTTTGAGATGTCAGAGTGGGTCCTCAAAAAGGTAGAGGATATACAACATGTTGTGGGAATGAAGTGTGTGGGTTACGAAGAACAATTCATGGCACTTCTCACGGCAATAGAGGCTGGTCATGTGCAGAAAAAAAATGGATCCAAGAAACAACGGGAGCTAAAGAGACTTGACTGGTCTTTGAACGAGGGGAGCTCAAGCCGTGATAGAAGCAAAGGGAAGGGTAATGCTGATTTTTTATGAAGCCAAAAATTTTATCATGGAATGTTCGGGGGCTGAATGATATCAACAAACGGCTCCGCATAAAAAATTTAATTCGAGAGTGGAGGGTGGATGTTGTTTGTTTACAAGAAACTAAATTAAAATTGGTGAGCAGAAAATTAGTGAGAAGTGTATGGAATTGTCCATATGTAGATTGGATTTATTTAGCGTCGAATGGGGCCTCAGGTGGTATTCTTGTAATGTGGGATAAGAGGGTGATGGAGAAAATGGAAGAGTTTGTAGGGGAATATTCAGTGGCAGTATCCTTCAAGATGACGGAAGACAATTTTTCATGGGCATTTGCAGGAATTTATGGGCCCAATGCTGACTACATCAGAAAAAACTTATGGGAGGAAATTGCTGGAATTTAGAGCCGGTGGGACCTTCCGTGGTGCATAGGTGGAGACTTTAACATCACAAGATTCGCTAGCGAGAGATCGGGAGATAGTCGCTTAACCCCAGCCATGACTGAGTTCTCAGATTGTATTTTTGATCTGAATTTGGTGGACCTCCCACTTGTAGGTGGCCCTTTCACCTGGTCCAATAACCAAACGTACTCTCGGCTAGATAGATTCTTAATTTCCCGGAATGGGAGTGTCACTATCCAGAGGTATCTCAAAAGAGATTACCACGTATTTGCTCGGATCATTTCCCCATTTTACTGGATGGAGGTGGTATTCAAGGTGGTCGGCGTTCTTTTAAGTTTGAAAACATGTGGCTTAAAAGTGAAGGCTTTGTGGACAAGGCAAGACTCTGATGGTCTTCTTATCAGTTTCATGGCACTCCCTCTTTTATTCTTGCAGGAAAATTAAAAGCTTTAAAGAACGATTTAAAGCTTTGGAATGCTCAAAGTTTTGGAGATGTGAGAGAACAAAAACAAACCATGATCGAGGAAATACAGAATCTTGATAAAATCACTTAAGACAGAGTCCTCACCCCAGAAGAGTTATCACGTAAGACAGGTCTGGTTTCAGAACTAGAGAGGACATTATCCTTAGAAGAGATCTCATGGCGTTAGAAGTCAAGAGCCATTTGGTTACAAGAAGGGGATCGAAGTACGAAATTTTTCCATAGCGTGGCTAATTCACATAGAAGAAATAATACCATTGAGATGCTGAAAATCAATGGTAGAGACTGCACAGAGGCTCCAGCTATCAAGGAACATGTGGTGAATTTTTTTGAAAATCTTTTTTCAGAACGAGAAGGATGGAGGCCAACAATGGATGGGCTTGAGTTTGATTCTATTGAACCACAACTAGCTTCATGGTTAGAAAGAGCTTTTGAAGAAGATGAGGTATATGAAGTGGTTAGGAAAATGGGGAAAGATAAAGCGCCAGGACCGGATGGCTTTTCGATGGGATTCTTTCAAACGTGTTGGGAGGTTGTGAAAGGAGATATCATGAATGTGTTTCAAGAATTTTTCCATGCTGGAAAATTTTAGAAAAGCCTTAATACTACTTTTATCGCTCTTATTTTGAAGAAAATTGGGGCCTCGGAAGTGAAAGACTTTAGGCCCATTAGCCTTATCAACGGGATCTACAAAATTCTGGCCAAGGTGTTGGCGAACATACTAGGGAAGCTTGAGGAAAAATTATTTCTAAGCCTTAAAATGCTTTTGTAAGGAGTCGTCAAATTCTGGATTCCGTGCTAATAGCCAATGAATGCTTGGATAGTAGACTAAAATCTGGTATTGCAGGGATCATTTGCAAACTAGACATGGAAAAAGCTTATGACCATGTAAACTGGAACTTTCTCCTATATCTATTGCAGAGATGTGGCTTTGGGGAGAAATGGCGCAAGTGGATAAGGTGGTGTATCTCAACTGCAAAATTTTCAATCCTTATTAATGGCAGCTCGGAAGGTTTTTTCAATAGCTCTCGAGGTTTAAGACAGGGAGATCCTTTGTCCCCACTCTTTGTTATCATCATGGATGCCCTGAGTCGGATGTTGACGGCTCTGGTCACAAACGGCTTTATGACAGGTTTTTCAGTAGGTGACTTGAATAGGGGCCTTATTTCTATCTCTCACTTGCTTTTTGCAGACGACAAACTAATTTTCTGTGAAGCAGACAAAGAACAACTTAGGGTATTGAAGGCCCTTCTCCTATGTTTTGAAGCAGCGTCGGGCTTGAGGGTGAATTTTGATAAATCAGAGTTAGTGCCAGTTGGAAGAATCAATAATAGTCAGCAGTTGGCTAGCATTTTGGGTTGTAAGGTAGCTTCTCTCCCCATGACCTATTTGGGACTACCGTTGGGGGCTACTTCCCGATCAGTACCAATCTGGGACTCAGTTATCGAGAAAGTGGAAAAAACACTGGCAGGGTGGAAGAGACTGTACTTGTCAAAAGGAGGTCGTGTGACTCTCATCAAAAGTACTCTTTCTAATCTACCTACATATTTCTTGTCTTTATTTCCAATCCCAACCTCTATGGCTTCACGCATTGAAAAACTCTATTGGGATTTCTTATGGAGCGGAATGGGGAATGAATTTAAGTTCCACCTAGTCAAGTGGGACAAGGTGTGCAGACCACTCTCATCAGGCGGATTGGGGATAAAGAACTTGAAGATGTTTAATCGAGCACTTCTTGGTAAATGGCTTTGGAGATATAATATAGAACCAGAAGCATTATGGAAACTAGTTGTCGACTGCAGACATGGGAGCACATGGGGGGGTTGGTGTACTAGAGAGGGGAATGCCCCTTACGGGGTAGGGATCTGGAAACACATCAGACGAGGATGGGGAGCTTTTGCTAACCGTACTAGATTCTTGGTGGGGGAGGGGACCGGTATAAAATTTTGGAAGGACATTTGGTGTGGGGAGATGGCTTTAAAAGATGCGTTTCCTACCGTGTTCCGTGTGGCATGTGATCCAGAAGCTTCGGTGGCGGATTTTTTGGTTCGTTCAGGAGATCAAGCCCAATGGAATGTCACCTTCAGTAGAGCAGCTCAAGATTGGGAAATAGACAGCTTTGAGGCTTTTTTCAGCCTATTATATTCCACGAAGCTTAATGACTTGCAAGAAGATAAATTGTGGTGGACACCTGCGGGTAAGGGGAACTTTTCGGTTCGCTCTTTCTATAAATCCCTTGTAACCACACCAAATAGTCAGTTCCCTTGGAAAAAATTGTGGAGGAATAAGGCCCCACCTAAAGCACTCTTTTTCGTTTGGTCAGCGGCTCTGGGCAAGATAATCTGGGAAAGCGCCGGGTAATTATTGCAGATTGGTGTTGTATGTGTAAGAAAGCTGGAGAGACCGTCGATCATTTGTTGTTACATTGTGAGACAGCTAGAGCTTTGTGGTGCGAAGTGTTTAACAGAATCGGCTTAAATTGGGTGATGCCTGCTACGGTGACTGAGTTATTGGCCAGTTGGGGGATGCCGGGTGGACCACCACAGATCAAAGCCATGTGGAAAATGGTTCCAATCTGTGTTATGTGGTGCATATGGCGAGAGCGGAATGAGCGGACTTTCGAAGATAGAGCGCACTCTAGTGGAGCTTCGCTCTGTTTTTTTCACCTCTCTTGTCCTTTGGGCCATTGCTGTAAATTTTAATGGCCAAAATATGCACGATTTCCTTTTGTCTTCTTTAACAACTTAGATAGGTTTTATCTCTTGTATAACTTCTTGTTTTACTTGGGCTATGCCTATTCATATTAATACTATCGTTTACCTATCAAAAAAAAAAAAAAAAAGTTTAATGAGCACCCTGCTGCCCAAGTACTTAAGGGAATTGGATGGCATCAGGACCTCTTAATGCCCAATGGTAAGAGCGAAATTCTTGACCTATAGGCATCAGCTTCTAATGTAACATAGCTAAGCCTTCGATCTTCAGCATATTAGAAAACGGGAATCTTGTGAGTAGAAGATGATGAGCAGGATGGAAAGATATAGATATTAATTAGTGGTACATACCAATATCTTGGCACGTTCAAAATATAGGTATTAATTTCCGGTAAATACATCTAGTTGATGTTTAATGGGTGCCTCATTCCCCCCCTCGCTTCTCCTAAGTTTTAATACTCAATCTTCTGTTTACAGGTTTGTGAATCAAAACTCAAACCGATGTATTTGGTTGCCCTTCTACAAAATATAGGAGAAGAGAAGTCCATTGTTTTCACATCATCTGTAGAATCAACTCATCGTCTATGCACCTTACTAAATTTTTTTGGTGATCTACAAATTAAGATCAAGGAGTATTCGGGTCTTCAACGTCAATCTGTAAGAAGGTAAATCTGGTTTTCTTTCATTATTTAAGAGTTTTGGTACATACAAGCACGGTCGCGTACTAATCTGTGTACCAATACTGATTCATTCATACTTAAAATTTAAATTAACACTGTTTTCTATAAAATCTACTTTTTGACCAATCATATCACATTGGTGCATAGATTAGTGCACAATTATGCTTGGAACTATATTTTTTCATTATTTAATGACTTTCATGGTAAACTTCATAACCATATCTTCCTGGGTAAAAAGATGAAAACTGTATATGATAGCTGCTAATAAACATAAAAAGATGTGGCACTAAAGAAGGGCATGTAGTTATTATAGATTGCAAATTGTCCAGAAAACATGTACATGACATTTACTTATCAAAAATTCTATGTGTAGTCACTTTTGCGTACTCTTTTGTGCACTCCAATGATGTGATTGGCTGCGTATTAGAAAATAATTAATGCAGCCAATCATATCAGTGGAGTACGCAAAAGTGACTATACATGGCATTACTCTTTACTTATTCTTTTCCTTGCTTTGATTTAGTTGGATCATTACCTTAGTAGTTTTAATTGTCTTCTACATATTTTGGCCGCTACAGTCAATTGCCTATACTGAAGGACAACCGATTAGGTGAAGAACATCCATTAGCATTTTATTTGAGCCTCTTGATGTAATCTCACCTTTATGTTCTTGTTTCCTAGTCATCAATTTGAGGTATTGCAGTTTGTAAGTGTTGTGTAAACTATAATGTAATGAAATTGAGATATTGTACTGCAGCAAGACATTGAAGGCATTCCGGGAAGGGGAGATACAAGTGCTTGTTTCCTCTGATGCAATGACACGTGGAATGGATGTTGAAGGTGTTAGAAATGTTATTAATTATGACATTCCGGCATACATAAAGACATATGTTCATCGGGCTGGTCGAACTGCAAGAGCAGGCCAGAGTGGGCGTTGCTTCACATTGCTGCGTGAGGATGAGGTATTTTGTTCTCTTGATTGCCTCCCAGACTGGGGCATGTTTTATGGTAACAAGGCGAAAGGTTCAGAATCTGTCACCAATAATTCAGACATAACAGACATACATACACATTATTTTGGTGTTCCTAACTCTTTTGATGTCGAAGGTTGTAAGTCATCTGTGCCGGTGTCAACACTAGTTTTCTTGAAGTCTCTTGTCCATATCTCTCATCACAAGGGACTTCTGAATAATGTTTACCTTGGCTGTTAGATTGGCTTATAGATTGAACCCTTAGCTCAATCTCTTGCTGGCTTGATCTCGATCTACTTGTTTTGAACCAAGCTCAGCTCATTAAACTTGATAAATTTATACTGACCTGGCACTTTGAATGTCAGTTTATCCAAAATGGGTACACTTTGCCTTACAACCTGATTCCAGGTGTAAGCTGTGTGGAGGCCAACTAAATTGTGGTTCATCTCCATCAGCCCATGTACCCTACTAAGATTCTATGCGGAGAGTGTGCTATCAATCAACAGCCTCAACTTACAACCCTAGCAGGGTCCTAGATGATTTGATTGAATTGTTCAAGACATCTTTTTGGCTCATCATGCATATTATTGGGATAATTTTAGGCTTAATTAGTGTTCAGGTATGGACTAATTTTTATACCATTTTTTTAAGCTTTTTTTACTGGGACAATATTCTTCAATTGGATTGGTTTAAGATGGAAACAAAAGTACAATGGCATCTATGTTGCATCAGATGGTCCTTGAGAGTTTGGGGTGTGTTTGCTGCCATTCTGTTCCCTAATAGATTGCACTGTACGACACTTGTAGCATTGATATAGGCTTTGAGATGATGCTTCTCTCTTTTGTATACATCCTGTGTATTTGGGCCATGACTATTTGTTTCAATAAAATTTCATCTTACTTATAAAAAAAGAAGTAATTATATCTGCATATCAAAATGTCCTGATAAAAGTTGGATATCAGCCTGTAACAGTTAGAAGAGGGATTTTGTACTTGTGCGGCATGTGATCCATCTATAGTTTTGCAAATTGCGTACTCGTTTATTCTCTTGTTTCAGGTTAGGCGTTTGAAGAAGATGTTACAAAAAGCTGACAATAAATGTTGTCCTGCTTACTCTATTCCTTCCAGTTCAATTGAGTCGCTTCACGTAATTTACACATCTGGTAATTCTTTACCTTCTCTTTGCCTAGTGCTAAACTTGAAGCAGATCAATAGATCACCGACACTTTTAGTCACTCATTTGTGCAATTAATTTCAGTGGGGATATCTTCAAGATTTGACAACACAATTAATTAAATATTGATCGGTGATGTTAATAATTCTATTTACTCTATGGTTTGTTTCAAGGATTACTTTTTGTTCTGAAAAAAAAGAAAGATTTATAGACGCCTAGGGATTAATTAGACCACATCCAATATTATGTTTCTTTACCCCTGCATCCGTGTGAGCTCTTTTTTTAATGAAAGAGATATTTCTGGTGAGATCCTGTTGAAGGGTTGGTTGCATCATTAATGTTAAAAGTGCTTTAGCTTAATTGAAGTAGAATGGCATAAATGCTTGCTAGTGACAAACATCAGCATTTATGCAAATAATAAACTTCACCATTCTTTTTAATATGCCAGCACTGGAGAAACTAAAGGAGACGGTTGAATTAGAAACATCAAGGAAGCGCAAGATTGGTTTCAAGTCTTCTAGAGAACGCAAAGGAAACAAAACAAACCATTCAAAGGAATAAGAACTTGTGATCCTCCAACCATGAAGCTCTGCCACAGCAGATTCCCTTTTTAGTGTTGAATGGGAAGAGAATTTCACTCTGCTGAAAGACTACTAGAGGTTTTGTTGGATCCATGAACGAGAAATGTTTTTCAAGCATAGAAATTTCAATGTAGTAGTAGAAAATATGCGGTATACACGATTTGGTAGCATGACTCTTTGTTTACAGCATTTTGTAATATATAGGTCCCAATTAATAGTTGGCTCTGGTGGGAAGATATCTATCCCGTGGTCCTCCATTCTTTGGTTGTTCCTTTGGAAAAGCAATTTTGTTGCTTATGTTAATCTGATGTTGTTTGCATGGTAGCCCTTCAAATTTTCAGATTGCAGGCTTCCTATTCGGATGATAATATGTCTCGGTGTTGATTCATATTTGTTTTAGGTCAAGATTGGCATTTGAAACCCTGCCTTGTACCTTCTGATCTTTTGTAGTAGATCTTTTCTTAGTCGAGTCAAATCCGCCTCACAGGTTAATCTCTCGTTTTTTGTGACTTCTTAAAACCTCCAAGAAGTGGGGTCTAAGGTTGCAGCTTAACGTTCATGCATTCTTAGAACCCTCTAGATGACTAGGTTCATGCAACCTTTACTATATCGTAGTGGAACAACACATGCAATATTTAGTTATAGAGGTAAGTTATTTTGCTAATACTCTTTTTACAACCCTGTTCCAAATGGAGGGTAGTTATGTAAAATTTGAATTTTAAAGTTTTTAATGAAATGAAAGTATCACATTATGTTTTAAAATAATTATATGAATATTATTCTTTTTACTTATAATATGTTAGTAACATGCACAACATTTTGAGGTTACTAGGAATTTCTACCAGTTCTAGGGTTCAAGTAGCAAATATTAAACCATAAACATGAATGTTGGATTTAGTTTACTGATAGAGAGAAGATCTATGTACAGTGCAGATTACAACATAACACTCATTCCCTCCATCCATTTCCATACACAACATAGGCCCTCCACGCTCTCAACAAGTCTTGGTCTTCAAACCAATTCTCGGGACTTCTTTAGTTAAAAGAAAAAGGGGAAAATATGTTAAAAAAAGGCTCCAGCTTCCGTAGCCTGCATAAAAGGCCTACGAAGCTTTCGATTTTATTTATTCAGCTTTCTTGCTCATTCAGCTTTCTTGCTCTCAGTGTTCAAAGAGTGAAAAAGATCTCTGAACCCCAATGAGAAAGGGCTTACAATCAGTAGCAGCAACACCAACTGTTGAAGAAGAAGAATAACAAGTTGGAGATGCAGCACGAGAAGTGTTAGCGCAAGCATCTCTTTCTTCTTCATTTATTGTATCCAACATCTTGGATGCTCTTTGCCTGATGACACTAATATACTGCGGGGGTGCAACCTCTGAGATAAACCTTGCGATGCGCGAATTCGCCATTGTTTTCTTCTAATTACTAGATCTCTAGTGATGCAATAAAGAGCAAGGATGGAAATGGAGGGTGGTGTTTGAATCCCAAAGGAAAGGAAATAAAGAAAGGGCATGTAAAAAGGAGTAGGTTTTGTTGTTGTGGATGAGGATGAACACAAGGTATATGATGGTATTTATAAAGCCATGCTGAGGCTTAGAGAAAGACCCATCCAAAAGAAGTTTCAAAGTCATATTTGAACAGTTAGTGCCGCCTCTTGCTTTTGGTATTAATGGCGAAAAGCATGAAGCCAAGACATGAACTCAAGTAGATAACCTTTGAGTGGGACCAAATGTTGGCATGTGTCAAAGTATGGATGGAAAATGCGTTATCTCTAAGGATATGAGTCCTGTTGGGATCGATGGTCCCCAAATTTACACTTTTCTTCGCTAAACCGGTGCACCCTTGTTGTGGTGCCACGTTTCATCAATACTATGGCTTGATTTTGACTTGAACATGATCGTAATAATGAATTCTCATAAATCCAATTCGCTCTTCCGAGAAGACTGGTCTATTTGGTCGGTTGAAATTTAGTTTTTAAATTGCGACATCGATGGAATCCTATATATATATATATATATTATATGTATAATAGTAATATTATATACAATTATAAAATTGCAAGTGCCATATAATTATTTTAAAAAAGTAAAATCTATTATTAAAAAATAAATTTTTTATGTAGATCACGTATTTATTTATTTTTTTCAAAATAATTACACAACTCTTACACACTCATAATTACAGCTATCATTTCTCATTAATATGATACTTTTGATATATGAGTTTAATTTGTGATATTCAGTAAAAGGATATGAATGAGGCTATGCGGCTATCAGGAATAGAGAAAAAATAGCCACTTTTTACTTCACTTACAACCATACAAAAATTGATAGTACTAGCCGTTGGAGTTCATAATTGGTTGAAACCGGTTGAGAACTAGTCGGCTATTGATATAAATTTAATGAAACCGATGTTAGTAAGTTCGGTCTCGATCTGAGCCAAATTCAAACTGCTGAACCGGTCGATAATATTATATATATATCTTGTGTAAAACAATGCCGTTTCATTTAAGTGAGTGAAACGACATCATTTGGCTCTTAGGGTTTAATACCCTCGCATCCGCCCGTTAGATAGAACACGCAAGCTGGACAAAGCAGTCATGAAGATCCCGAAAATACAACTACCATACATAAACTTCCCAAACTAGCAGTAGCCGAATCACCTCCCTAATCTCCTCACAAATCATTATGAAACAATCCCATGATTCTCTCTTGTATTTCCATTTTTTACAAATCATATTTATTGTTGTAAAGCTGTACATTCCATAGTTAACTTTGTAAAGGTGTAATTGGTGTATTATTTAAGTAAAATGTAAACAGGGGAGATGGCAAGTTGGCCACCAGATTATTTCCAATTGCTATTTGTTTTTCTTACATGGTATTAGAGCTAGGTTAAGGCTAATACCCAACATCAGATAGTCCTTCGACCTTGCTTCCGCAACACCATCTCAGAATCCAATGGCCTCTTCCATACAAAATACCCCTCAATTTTGTTCTAACTGGAAATGATTTTTCTGTAAAGGAGAACAACACGGGGTGACTTCTACTCAAAGGGAAAGTTAAGAACAAACTCTATCCGATTTCAAAAAATAAAAGTCTATCCAATAAAATTTCCTATTTTGTGGCTCAACTGGATGTGTCCACACATGGCATGATCGTCTAGGACACCCATCTCAAACTATTTTAAATAAGTTGTTTCAATGTAAATACTTAGATGTTTCCAATTCCAATAAATTAGGATTTTGTTCCTCGTGTCCTTTGGGGAAATCTAAACAATTACCCTTTAGTGACTCGACTTGCCAATTCTCTAGGCCCTTAGCTCTCATTCATTCAGATGTATGGACATCACCTATATACTCGGTTGGTGGGGCAAAATACAATGTGCTTTTTGTTGATGATTTTTCACACTTCACTTGGTTGTATCCCATTAAGTTAAAAAATGAAGTTTTCCAAATTTTTAAACAATTTAAGGCTCTTGTGGAAAATGTCTTTTTTGATACAATTTAACAGTTACAAACCGATAACGATGGGGAATTCACTTCCACTTCTTTCAAATCCTTTTTACAAGAAAATGGCATTTTTCTTCGTTTAACACGCCCACATACATCTCAACAGAATGAGATCGCTGAGTGTAAACATCGTCATATTGTAGAAATTGGCTTAACAATTCTTGCTCGCTCTCACTTATCGAACATATATTGGCTTGATGCCTTCCTAACATCTGTTTATCTCATCAATCAACTTCCCACAAAAGTGTTAAATAACTTAACTCCTTTTTACATACTTCACAAAAAAATTCCAAAATTTTCACATCTAAAAATTTTTGGATCAGCTTATTATCCTTTATTTCGGACTTATGAGGACAACAAACTCTCTTTCTGCAGTAAAGAGTGTATATTTATAGGTTATTCAAGTCAACAAAAAGGATACAGGTGTCTTGATTATAGGATTGGCCGTGTCTTTGTGTCTCGAAATGTCATTTCTATGAGACTGAGTTTCCTGCCAAATGAGGAGTCCTCTCTTCTTTTGCCCCGCCGAGTGAAGTAACTCCAGGTATGTTCACTTCTTTTCCCTTTCTCTCCTGTTCCAGCACTAACCCATCTCATTTGTCTGAAATCTAGCAACCTAATCCAACTACACCTGCACCTATTCTCCCCTCCCCCATCGTTCAAGACCCTCAGACCGAAATCACTACAACCATACCTCCCATACCCCTATAAACTGAAATAATTTCAACCAGGCCCCAACTTGAAATCACTTTTATTGACCAACCAGAACCACCATTGTCATCGGCCACACCAACACCAATCAACCCAAACAATAACCCAGGCCACGCCACAACTCGCTCCATGACCGGTAACTCAAAACCAAAATCATTCCCGAACTTCACTATGTATTCCACTCATTATCCCTTGTAGGTACTGTCCATGGTGATCATTGAAACTGAGCCATCCAACTACACACAAGCAGCTTATTCTCCATAATGGCGTGCTACTATGGGGCGTGAGTTTGACACTTTAATGGTCAGTGGTACTTGGTCCCTCTATCCACGCCCATCTGGTAAGCACATTGTTTGCAATAAATGGGTTTTTAAGATAAAAAAGATGGTAGCATTGAGTGCTATAAAGCGTGCTTAGTTGCAAAAGGGCTTGATCAACAGTATGGAGTTGATTATGGTGAAACATTCTCACCAGTTATCAAACATACCACCATTCGGATCATTATTGCTTTAACGGTCTCATTTAATTGGAATATCCGGCAATTGGATATTTCCAATACCTTTCTACATGGCCTCTTAGATAAGGAAGTTTTTATGGAGCAACCCAAAGGTTTTGTTGATGAAAATTACCCAAATCATATGTGCCTGTTACATAAATCAATATATGGCCTTAAACAAGCACCACGTGCTTGGTTTCTCCGTCTCTCACAGCACCTATTGGAATATGGTTTCATTAAGTCCACTGCTGATTACTCACTCTTTATTTATGCCACAAATTTAGTGAAATTGTATGTATTAATTTACATTGATGACATACTAGTTACGGGCTCTAGCAATCATGCAGTTGACTCTTTCATTTCCTCACTAATGAATTCATTTCTGGTCAAAGATCTGGGTGAGCTAAGTTTCTTTCTAGTTGTCCAAGCAAGTCGAGACCAACATGGGCTACACCTACGACAAACAAGGTACATTACAGACCTGCTTCACAGCACCAAAATTGGGGGGAGGGGGTGCAAAATCTCTAAATTGTCCAACAACATCAGGCCCAAAACTCTAATCAAAAGAAGGTGACTTATTATTTGATCCCATAGAATATCGAAGAGTAGTTGGAGCGCTTCAATATTGTACAATCTCACGTCCTGACATAGCAGATGTCGTGAATCAATTGTGCTAATTTATGCAAAATCCACGTGAGCCACATTGGGTTGCTGTTAGGGGTGGGCAGCGGGTGCCCGCCACCCGCTGCACCGCACCGTTCGCCCCGCCCCCGCTTGGGTGGGGCGGGGGATCCGCCCCGCACAGGCCGGGGGCGGGGCCCCCCGCCCCGTAAGAAGGGGAACTGCGGAGGCGGGGGACGGAGGGGGCTCAACCCCGCTCTGTAAATCCCCCGCCCCACCCCTGCATATATAATGTAAATCCAAATATTGAGTTCTTAAGACCTACGAGAGAAATGGGAATTGGTTTAGAGCTCAGAATTAAAGAAGTCGAGACAGGAAAACAATTGTAAGATGGTGAAGCTGAGAGTTCAATCACCCCAAGCAAATCGAAGTACAAAGTATAAAGTAGGAAAGCCAGTTGTTTACCGTGCAGTGATCTGAATCATGAACAAAGACAGGATAGAGATGACAAAAACTCGAGCGGCGGCTTATAGAGATGGAGACAGGTGGCGGCTGGAAACTGGTTACGGTGGCACAAAGACGCTCGTGCGGCAGTGCACTAGAGCAGAGCGAGCAAAGAAGGGAGACACAGTGCACTGTACAATTCCTCTGTTTAGGAAACCAGAAAACAGAGTGTTTCACGTTGACGCTCGCGGCGCTTAGAAGTTGGGACCCAAGTGCTTTTGACATGGGTTGGAGTCGTTGGACACTCTAATCCTCGGCTTTTACAACAAGTCCTGCACCCCATGTGAACGCAGTCCTTCTTGGCTTGGTTCCCTCAGTCCTGGCAGCTTATCCCTCAACCTGCGGACCTCATCATCATGAACGTCGATCTTGACGGCGAGTCATGATCAGAGACGTTGGCGGAGGGCGGACGGCTAGAGGTCCAGCCCCGCACCCCCGTCAGCGGACGGGGTACCCCGCCCCCGTATGGACGGGGGCGGAGTCCGGAGAAAAAATCCCATCCCCCGTTCATGCGGGGGCGGGGGGCGGAGAAGGGGTGGCCCCGCCCCGTAGGGGGCGGGTAGCACCCCTAGTTGCTGTGAAACGTGTGCTTCGCTATCTAAAGGGTAGTATTGACTATAGTCTCTATTTCTCACTTGGGGACATTCAACTAAATGCTTACAAAATCCAGATGACCGCTGCAGCACAATTAGTTACGGGGTCTTCCTAAGATCAAATCTTATAACCTGGACAACAAAGAAATAGCCCATTGTCTCAAAAAGTAGTACAGAAGCCGAGTATCGAAGTCTTTCCATAGCTACTGCTGAGTTATACTGGATTCGTATGCTTATGAAGGAACTTGGTGTCTCAATATCAACAATTCCAACTATTTGGTGTGACAATATTGGAGCAATTGCCTTAGCATCAAATCTAGTATTTATGCTCGAACAAAACATGTTGAAGTCTACTACCACTTCATTAGAGAAAAGGTTCTAAACAAAGACATTCAAGTAAAGCACATTTCTACACAAGATCAGATTGGTGACATCTTCACATATGGACAAATAGCTCATTGGTTTAACTATCTAAGATTCAAATTAACGGTGATGTTAATCCCCATCAATTTGAGGGGGGGTGGTAGACAGAACAAGCAAGCTGGACAAAGCAGTCATGAAGATCCCGAAAATATAGCTACCATACATGAACTTCCCAAACCAGTAGCAGTCGAATCACCTTCCCAATCTCCTCACAAATCATTGTGATATGATCCCATGATTCTCTCTTGTATTTCCATTTTTCATAAATCATATTTATTCTTGTAAAGCTATACATTCCATAGTTAACTTTGTAAAGGTGTAATATGTGAATTATTTAAATAAAATGCAAACAAGGGAGATGGCAAGTTGGCCACCCGATTATTTCCAATTGCTATTTGCTTTTCTTACACCGCCCTACCTCCTTCTTCTTCTCCCCCGATTGAATTTCTCTCAAACTCTTTCTCACCTCTCTCACACATAGCTGCCATTGCTGTGAGTCTCTCCTCTCTCACATCTTGCAGCCTCTCCCTTCAAAAGCTGACGACACGCATCTCGCCATCTGGATCACAGAGCGTAGCTCTTCTCCGTAAACCTCCCGTCCCTCTCTTGCCCTTTCCTCCATCACTCATCTCACTGAGCTCTCCCATCTTGCCACCCATGGAAAAATTTGGTACTTCAAGTGGTTCATTATGTTGGGTTTTGTTTTGTGGATTTCTTGGTGTATGGTGAATCGGTGATGGTCTAGTAGGCTTGTCCATTTTTGGTGTCTAGTGATGGAAAAACTAATTCACCAAACCGTCGAACTGATTGGTACTGATCGTCAGATTCCAGCTAATTCTTTTTCTCCTTGTCAACCGGTTTCAATTGAGACTAGCATATTTTGTCTGTCAGTGTGGTTTCGGTTTTGGACTAAAATTGTACCTATATGTTTTTTTTTTTTAGCCCTAACTTCACCTACTGGGTCAAGTAACTGCATGCATGTTGCTTCATGCTAAACCCCACTATTATATTAACAAAATTAGTTCAAATATTTGAACCTTTGGTGCTGATTGGTTTGGATTAAGTTTGGGAAATATTATAATTAGGTACTCATGTCTAATAGTGATGATGATATCTAAGAAGAGATAATGATAACTAAAGAGCTAGCTAGCTAGTTAGACATCATAAGCAAAGTTTTGATTACCATTTCATTCTGGCCAGAATGGCCAGAATTTTCTGTGCTGGAACTATTACCGGCAAGGTGAAGGTAGGTGTTTCATACTGGGTCAAATACCGGTCGTTTCGGTCAATTTCGACCAGTTTTTGGTGTACTGGAAGAAATGTATATTTTGGTCCATGGAATTTTTGTAATTATTTTGAAACCCCGAACCTTTTCGTCATTTTTGCTCCAACACTTTGACACTCTCCTTCTAAATCTCCCATTTTTGTGTTTGGCAAATGGCTTCTAACATAAATGTCTTTTCATCTTACACGATGAGTTGACTCTCTCTAAGATAAACGTCACTTAGTAATTAATTTATTCTAACATAAACATGATCTTTCATACTGGTATTCTTACATGCTTGAAAATTTGAAATCACCATAAATTTAATTTTTTTTTCTTTTCCAAATTTAGGAATAAGAAATTACAAAAAGAATTACAAGTACATAAAAATTGAAAGAAGGAAAAAATTACAAGAGGCTCTAAGGCTGAGGCCACGAAGGGGGATTAAGAAAGGTGGTGGGTACCAAGTCTTTGCCTAGAGTCTTGGCAAAGCAGAACGCCTAGGGAAGCTAGCTCAAGATCCCTCAGATCGACTCCTGAGTTCTGCACAAGGTGGTCTGTCAACCTCTCAAGCCACTCCTTATAGTTGTAGCCCTAGGCTAAGTCCTAAACATCTCTAACCTTCTTCAACTAGGAAGAGGTTTCTTCCCATTGGGTGTCTTGGGCTTGGATTTGAAGCTCGTGGGATCGAACCACGTTAGGCGTCGTGGCTAGCTCGGACTCCAAGGCTTTAATCTGGGTGGCACACTTCTTCAAGGCCTCCTTTTTATTCTGCACCGTCTTGGTCAGCTCGGTATACTTGTTGTTTAGCTAGTTGTGCTACTTAACATTTGTGTTGTGCTGCTCAACCAATCGTGCCTTCTCTCCACGAAGGGCATCAAGGGATCCCTTGATTTTTGCTAGCTCATCTTCACACTTGGCCTCCATATAGGAATGTCCAGCCTCATCCCACGACTTGGCCAAATTGTCTTTGAGAAAGGCCACCTCCTGACGAGCTTTATCCAACTTATACTTCCGCTGTTTGCAGTTGGCCTCCAACTTAGTGACATTCTCCACCACGGCGTCTCTCTCACGGGACGCCTCATTCTCCTCCTACTTCGCCTTGCGGACCTCTAGGCAAGCAAGGAGGATGAGAGACATAAGTTCCCGAACCTCTTCCTTGAGCTACCCCCTCTCCTCCACGATCAGGCCAGCCAATTGGTCAACTCCCTGGAAAACACGCAAGGTTAAAGATAAAAGCAAGGGAAAACCAGCCAAAAAAGTGAGACTGAGTCCAGTGTGAGTACATGCAAAAACCATCCCCTCAACTTTTTGGCCTCCATTCAACTGCCTCGGCCTACGCAGAGTCAAAACCTGGACCCATTCTCCAGGGATGGCTCCCCCTGGTAGACTCAGACGAGCCAACTCCACCCAACTGCCAAGAAGGGTCGAAGGACTGTGAGGTGAACATATGGGAAGGGTTTGCGCAGTTGGAACCCCCAGTAGTTGCTTGCCCTCTAGCCAAAGCAGGCCTGGGCTCTGATGACTCCTTGGATGCCCTCAGGGCAACATGTTCAACGACTTTCCCTTCCAGGTCCCCGACCTCAGGGATTGTTGTCTTCACTAAGGAAGGTTATGATGCCCGGGTTCGGTCCTCTCACCTTTGGATCGCACGACAGATCCCTACGAGCTAGGAGACTTTTGTGTCATATCTTGCTGGGGCACAACGGTCTTCACCTCCACTCGATTGGTCTCTCCCTCCCCTTAGTAGAGATATGCCTCGAGTGTGGGCTCTTTAAAGGTGAAGAATGAAGTGACCTCGAGCTCAGAGGTTTGGCTGAAAGGCGTTGAAGTTATGGAAACTCTGTTGTCCCTGAGACTGAAAACAAGAGGGTGTCTCGGGTTGACTTCATTATGGCTAAGACTCACACCCACTGTGACAGAAGCAGCGGTAGCAAAAGCATCGGCAAGGGACTCGATAGGAACAAATTGAGATGCCTCAATAACATCCTTGAAGGGTACCACCGTTGCCAAAACCCTAGCTTAAGAAGGCCTCGAAGATCTAGATTTTGTCCTCCTCTTCATCCAATTTGCCTTGGGGCATGACTAGCGGCGTAGGAGCCAGACCGGTTACCTGAGCAGCTGCTACTTGAGCAATCGATGGAGTAGAGATAGCAGGAGCCACCTTTTGGCCGGGATGCATGCCCACCATGGCCCTACTACTCGACTCCTTCGAGTGTGGGACTAGAATTTCGTGCCAGAATGACAGCTCCTCGGGCTTGAAGATGGGCCAGTGGCATCATGGTCAACCCAGGGTCTCCTTCTCCCATCATCAGCCGCAGAGGAACTAGAGGGCCTCTTTTGGCCTTAAGAAGTGGAGGTTTCTCTAAAAAAGTGTCGACCTAGGACATAGGAGATGTCCGGGGTAGAAAAGTGGCGACAGATGTTAATGTCGGTCAGCACGGCATCTAACATCGACCTTTGGATGAGCCTTGACCTAGGATAGGACGACCTCCAGCCTAACCTCCTCCCTTTCAAATAGAAAAATGGAGATGGACTTGTCATCATGCATGGCTCCCCAAATAGCTCGAACTGGAAACTTCTGGTGGATAGCCTACCCTTAGGGATATTCCTAACCCAAGCTCGACACAAAAAAGAACCACCTGGTCCAATCATTGATGTGAGAAAAGCGCCTCTCCAGACCGATGATTCGCTTTCGGCCATGAGTCTTGAAACTATAGAGATGACCAAAAAGGTCTAGCACCTTGTACACAAAGGAATTCCCTTGTGGTCAGATCGGGATACTCCTCAATCCTAGAGTTTAGCACAAGGTAGAAAATCACACAACTTGCAACCAAGAGTCATCATGCATTTTGATGAAGCTGAGCGGGTGCCAAGTCGAGGTAGTCTAAGACATTGCGAATGGGGCAACATAATGGTAGCCAAAGCCTGTTCGCTAACATTAGAGGGAAGAGGGCCACCTTCATCGCCAGGCTAGCATCATCAACAGCTGCGGTACAACAACCAGGAACCTCCATAACAACCAAGCATTCCCTATAGTGTGTGAAGGTCAACTAGAGAGGCTATCGACTCCTAGGCCTAACCATTGAAGAGCGGGGACTTCTCTCTAGTGGTGGATTTCACCATGCCTTCAGAACCACCGAAGGTCCCTTTGGGGTGTACAAAGTGGTCCTTTTAGGAACCGAGGCGAGGAGCATTCTTGGAAGTAACCTGAAACGAGCTAGGGTGAAAACTAGAAGTAGATAGTGAAGAAGAAGAAAAGAACACGAAGGAAAAAGAAATAAGAAAGTGATGGGGGCTTGAGTAGAAAGCAAAGTGAAGTAGAAAATAGGGGGGAAAATGAGGTTTAAATAGAAAGCGTACGCCGGTTGAACTACCTGACGCATGAAGTGATGAGCACAACTGGAAATGAAGCGTCAGGAGCAAATCCTAAAACCCACGCGATGTGTAATGATGGCAAAGATAAACTGTCACACTCCTTCCCCTGAACATAGAAAGGTGAGGATTGTGCATGTGGAAGGCACAAACCAAACCGAGATTGTGTAGAGGCCAAACCACCTTTTCACGCCTAGCGACGTGGGCACAACCCAATGTAACGACTGAGCAAATCAAGACGAACGGTTTTTGAATTCTCACCTCACGTGCGTAGTGGGAATTACGGGGTACTAAGAAGGGGATTTACTTTGCTACTTGGGCCGCGTGGGGATTGCTCTCCCCTCAAGGCCCAAACTGGTCAGTAGATAATCCAATATAAAGCCAACGAAGGAAAGAGGACTGGGCTAGGCCTGAGAAGGCCCGTTAGATACGATGACTGGTCACATCACTTGTTTAGACCACTGCCCACACTGCACTCCACATTAAATGACATGGGAAGACAACTCGCAATGATAGAGTCGGATGCCCACTCACCTTTGTGGCCAGGGTAGTGTGTGCCCTTCCCACCACTTACCTACTACAACAGACAGACTAAAGGAGCACTCATAATACGGCATGGTAACGGCTAACATAACAAGAGGAAAACCTAACACCAGTATGGTGTCTCGTACTCCTTGCACGATCTACTGGTAGTGGACGGAGACCACCACAACCGGATATATAAACACGTCCCAAGTTCAGGTAGAGCTCTCTAAATGTTTTCTCCTAACTTTCTCTTCTCATAAAAAGAGTATTCTGAGTTAGCCATTGGAGATGTCCCTCACCATTCTGAGCCCTTATATCCTTGGATCAGCTTGTAGGTCATTAAGAGGAACAAGAAGCCTGCACAAGCTGCGAAATACAATATCAATATATTTGTTTGATGTATGTGTTGGTTTGAGTTTGCCTCTTCCACCGTTTGTACTTTTCATTACTTATTATCTTGCTAACTCGTGGTCGAATGTGCTTCCAAGTGTAGAAGTGTCAAGTTGTATCAATGATAAGTCTAAAATCGTATTCCACAGGGACAATGGGTTATCAAAGCGTATAAGAGATTTGTGAGTAACAAATGAATCAAGTATGAGAGATGAAAATAAAATTCAAATGCAATGCAAAAAGATAATCGCAGTTGAAATTAGAGTTTCTGAAAAAAAACAAATTAACGAACACTTGGGTTGAGTATGAGACTTTCTTTATTTTGGATTCTAGATAATTTTCTCGATTAACAACCCAATCAAGGCATTGAGAATCGGAAGATAAAAAGATACGCTCAAGTTTTGCAATATTTTCCTAAGGGATTTTCTACTTTACTAGCTGAACACACATTAACAAACAACTGAGAGAAGCCTTGATAATTTTCAAGCTTTTGTTGTGCCTTACGTCAACAACAAAACAAGAGCAAGAGCTTCAATCTATTTTCAATTTAAATCCAATTAGTAACTTAGTGAAATCAATATTCAACCATAAAATATTGCATTAAATTAGAACCTAAAATAAATTAAATCTCATTCCACAACCCAAGTTTTAGAAATTAGCTACACATGATATTTCTAGCAATAAAAAGTAATATAAGTAAACTCATAACAAAATCTGAAAGATAAAGAAACCCAAAATAAATAAAAAAATGAACCGAAAGCAAGAAAGAAAATTAAACGAAGAAGACGCCGCACCAGCTGAACGTAAAACTGGAAAAATAAAATGAAAAGAGATCCAACATGAGAGAGAGCTTCATGCCACAAACAAAAAATAAAGAGCCTCAGCCGAATAGGAATAAAGATACCGTTTACAACGAAAGAAAGTACTCTCTAAAAAAGGAATAAAAAAAATTGCACTATCCTCTGTTGCCTTGCGTCTTAACGAAAAACAAAGAAAATAAAAATCAAAGTTGCCGCCGAAGGCCTCTAACGAAAAGTAAAGCAGAATAAAATGAAGACTACCTTACTGCTACCAGCTAAACGAAAAAGAAGTAAAGAAAATAAATAACTGTTATGCTGCTAGCGTCTAAAACAAAAAGCAAGAATGAAATTAATGTCTGAAAAACAAAACCAGCAGCTTGCTGTCTTTGTCTTAACGAAGAGAAAGGAAATAAAAAAAACTCCAAGCTCACTCTGCTACTGTTCTATCTCTAACGAGAAGCAAAGTGTAAGACAAGGCCAAAACCAGCCGTCTCTCTAAACGAGAAGGAAGAAAATAAATGCTCCACTACTCTACTCCAGGTCTGAACGAAAAGCAAGAAAAAAAACTTCCAAAACTAAGCTACTGCTGTAGCTGAATGAAATATGAAAGAAAACAATAAAGACCAAGCTAAGCTACTGCACTGTCCTGAAAACAAAGCAAGAATACTCCCAAAAACTCTCCCCCCGAAGGTAAGAAAATAAAAGAAGTATATATGCTCCTCAAGAGTTTGCTACCCGAACAAAAAAAAGAGGAATAATCTGTAACAGCCCGCTAGAAATTTAATTAAGGAATTTCTATTGACTTTAGAAACCTCGTGAAAGCTCTGTAAGTTTACACGAATCGACTAATCGCATAAATTTTAGCCTGTCAACATAGTTAGTGTTATCACTCACTATGGTGCCAGAAATGCGATTTTAATTATTTGAGATAGTTAAAAGTGTCAGAATACATTATAGTCTACACCACTAGGCTTAATTGAATATTTAGAATTTTTCAGTACTAAGTTTATTACGTTTATTTTTGGAGTGAATAGTAACCTCGGTAAATGTACTGAGCGCAGTGTTTTCAAAATCATAGTGTGAAATGTCCAAATTAGGTTAGCGATATTTTATTTGGACACTTGGCAAGATCTTAACCACACATAATGAATAGTATTAGATACTTGGCACAAAGAGAAACCATTAGATGGAATTGTGAAGGAAATCAAGGTGTGAGATCATGACACCTAAGCAAAATACACATTTGGAAAATATCTTAAGAATAGAGATTTAAAATACACATAGAAAGATTTTAGCCACCTTACTCTTCCAAGTCTACTTCACATTTGGAAAATATATTGAGCTGTTTTTTATAGATATTATTGGATAGAATATTTTGAGATAATATTTTATAGATATTTTGGGTAGGAGAAAACCACACTCAACTCTCAACTCCAGCCTTATCATCTCCCTTATCTCTTCCATAAGCATCTCCAGCCATCACCCACGAACTTATCTTCATTTACACGTTTCTTTAAAAGAATATCAAACATTCTCTCTCGGACAGCTTTTAGGAGTTCTTTTGCATGCCCATTTCGAAGCTGTTGTAAGTGTTTTATCATAAAGTCTCCTTCATATAAGTTGTTCCTTTTTGAGTCTAGTTCACATGGATATCTTATTTGCCCCATTTGAAGATCATTTGGTCAGTCAAATATTGTGTAAACTATAGAAAGGTCATTCTGGGAGATAAACTGGAGAATATGTTATAGTTTGGAGTTTTTGACCAAGCTAATGGATAGATATTGGTCCGAAATTTTTATGGAGTATTGTTAACATGTATATATGACTATTGGTTGAGGATTTTTGCATGATTAAAGGTTTTGATGAAATATTTGCTTAGATTTAGAAACTTAGAAACTGGAAGAAGAAAAACAGTTTCTATTTTGAGAAAGTTTAACTCTTTGGTGGTCTAAACCTATTCTAATGACTTTGATAATTTTATTGGAGGATCCTAAACATCTTATATACATGTTATATTATTATTTTGAAGATATTTGATGTTAGTTTCAAAGATATGAAATTTTATGCAAAGAGATATTCAGATAAGCTAAAGTGTGGATGTTCTTGGCTAAATTTATGTTTTGGTTAATTTTTAACCATGTGATCTTGAATTAGAAGCTTATATATGTTTTAGGACATCTTTTTAAACCATGTGATGGTTTGGTTTGAAGATCACATATTTATAAGTCATAGATCAAAAGGTTGATCAAAACAAGTTGGAAACAAAAATCAATAGAAATAGCATATGAGAATTTCGGCCCTATGGAGTTTTAAGAGTTGTGATTAGTTTTAAATTTTTCTAAATTGATATTTGAGTTGAGGATAAAATTTACATGAGGCATGTAAATTTTGGTGACTTTTGGAGTTAGTATGCAAAATCCTTAAGTTATGGGTAAAACGGTCATTTTCCTACATGTAGAAAGTAAAATGGAAATTTTACTCTTTAAGTTAGTATTTTTCCATATTTCAAATTATTAGTGATTTAGTACTAACTTTTAGAATCACTAATTACAGTTCCTCGTGATCGCGCTTGAGGTTTTATAAGAAACGCGGAGATCGAGGTAAGTTAGCTTTTAACTTACCAGCAGTCTACTGTGTATGTGTGCTAAGTAAAAGAATTACAGTGTATGTATGTATGTTATCATATATGTCATGCCATGCCAAGTTATCATGTAATTGTCTATTATACAGAATTTATTCTGTCATCAATTTTTTTTATCTGTTACACAATATATTCTGTCATGTATTACTATACATTACAAATATGTCATGCTAAATATGTTGTCTGTTATATGTTATGCCATGTTACGAAATGTTACTATCTCAAGTTGGTTATGTATTTCAAATTATGTTCAAGTCACGTTATGTTACGTCAGGGCTTCAGTCCTTTCATATTCCAGTCACGTTTCATCTTGAGTATATTCAGTTTATATAGAATACATGGGGCCACAACAACTGTGGAGTATGTATTTAACTACATTGTGATGTGTAGAATGCATGGGGCCACAACAACTGTGGAGTATGTATTTACACATAGAATACATGGGGTCACAACAACTGTGGAGTATGTATTTTTCATGTTAAGTCAAGTTTATGTAGAATACATGGGGCCACAACAACTGTGGAGTATGTATTTAACTGCATTGTGATGTGTAGAATGCATGAGGCCACAACAACTGTGGAGTATGTATTTACACATAGAATACATGGGGCCACAACAACTGTGGAGTATGTATTTTTCATGTTAAGTCAAGTTTGTATAGAATACATGGGGCCACAACAACTGTGGAGTATGTATTTTTCATGTTAAGTCAAGTTTGTGTAGAATACATGGACAACAACTGTGGAGTATGTATTTTCATGTTAATTCAAGTTTCAGAGCAAGTTCATGCTAAGTCAAGTTGCAAGTCAAGTTCAGTTCATGTTTCAATTTAAGTTATGTCAATTATGCTATGTTGTATGTCAAGTTATGCTTTAATTACTTATGAATTTGATTATGCATTTATGCTTTTACTGTCATACATGCATTATTAGTCTGTATGGAAGTTTTTTGTTAACTTGCTGAGATTTGTAATCAAATCTCACTGTGGTAGTCCCAACTACCATTCCCCCCGAATGATAGATCTTGTTACAGGACCTGAAGGAGGATCAGGAGCTGACCAACTAGACACAGTCGACTGAACGACGGTGCGTCGTTAATGTTAATATAGTAGTTAAATTACTACTTGTATGATGGAGTTGCATCTCCAGTACTATTGGATCATAACTATTTTGGAATAGTGCTGTGATCTTAGTTATTCAATGGATCTTTATGTATGAAGTATGTTTTAAGTATTGGGATATTTCCAGTTTGGTGCATAGTATTGCTAAAGAAAAAAATTATCCGCTGCGAATATTGCATAATGTTAGATGCATGTTAGGATTATTGCATCTTATATGTCATGAACGGGGGCAGGTAACCTTGTGTTGCATGTCTCGACACTTCAAATGTCCGTCCTATCCCAAACGGAATTTGGGGACGTCACATAATCTCTGCTGCTCCAGCTGCTGTCTTCAACGTGAGTTTCTTTCTGCATGTGTATTGCATGTGTGAGTTGGTCTGCATGTTTGAGTTCGAATGAGTGTTCCGCTGTATGTGTGAGTCTACTGTAACATGCTGGTTGTGTGCTGTCCATGTGAGTTTGGTCTGCATGTGTGCATGTGTGAGTCCGGCTGTGTCACTTTTCTGCATGTGTGATGTGCTCCTGCATGTGTGAATTGTTGTGGTCCGAATGATGCTGCATGTGTGCTGTCCATGTGGGTTTGTTGTTGCACGTTCATCTATTCGAAAAAGAAGAACAAATCTGCTGTCCTGCATGTGTGAGCTGGTGTGAGTCTGAATGAGTGTCTTCTTACTGCTGTACAGCGTGTGTGAGCTGGTGTGAGTGGCTGCTGTCCGTTTCTTCTCCTGCTGTAGCCTCTGTTTCTCTGCTGCTCAACGTGATATGCTCCAGCATGTGTGTGCTGTCATTTTATTATACAATTCACAGCAAATGTGCAGCTCATGCTGCACGTGTATTGCATGTGTGTTGCATGTCTTGCAATGGTCAGCACGTATACATTCACACTTGAATGATATCTTTGCTGTGTATTGCCCAAACTACCCCTGTTATGAGAGGAATAAAAATGAAATATTTATTGTCATGTGAAACAATTGTATTATAAATCTTTTTAAGCACAAAAATACCAGAATTTATCAATTGACTCAAGTATTGTGATCTATTGCATAATTAAGTACTTAAATAATTTTTTATTAAACAATTTATTCACTTAAGTAACTTAATCATACAGTTTTAGTGCTTCATCACTTGCTAAAAAATACCACGTAAAATTTTAACAAGCCAACCGGTTTACACGGTTGGGTTCGGTTTGATCTAGTTATTGGCTTAATTTAGTTAGTTTTGGGGTCCATAAATATAGAATAGATCAATTCGGTTCAATCTAGGAAACTGCTAAAAAACCAACCGATTTCAACCCAATAAAGCATAACACATTAATTAATACTTGTTAAATATGTTTTTAATTTGTTTTCAATAAAACGATAGAGAGGCACCTTATAATAATTGAAAATTTCTATCCACCATGATTCTCTTAATTAAGTATCATTTTCCTACCATTCTCTTATTTGCCCTTAAATAATTAGATAATAAGTAATAAATGATAAATAGTTTTACAATCATTTAATGCCATATTAAACGATGATGGAAAAATTGATGATATATAACATTTATTATAATAATTATGTGCACGTTAATAAATATATTTCTGAACAACTTGCTCTACATGCTCTTGCATACTAAAAAATCTTTGTAGCCACAAACCTATAAGATGGCACTTTATGCCTTTATCGTCTAAAACAGACCCATCGGGCAAGATTTGCTCGACCTAGTGCTACTCTATTCCAATCGGTTTTTTTAAATATCAAAGTAATTAAACGCCTTATTATTTATTTATAGATAGGGTGAAGAATTTATTTATTTTTAGAAAAAGATACTATCAAATATGTTCACTAAATGTCACTATAATAAATAATGGCTTTTAGGATAGATTTTTTCCCCAGGACTTTTATTTAGTAGCAAATAGTTACTTTTTGAGACAGTGTCTTTTACCGCGATGTATTATTTTTTATCCCAAAAAATTAATTTTGACACTTTCATAATTTTATTTATGATGAATAAGAAATTGTCGCTAATACTTACTTTTTATGGCAAAAGTCACATCGCCACAAATATTTTCTACTACAAAGCTATCATTTGTGGTAATATTAGGTAGCCACTAAATGTGTTACACAATATTTGATTATTTTCAATGATTCTTTAGTTATTTACGGCTACATTGCTATTCTACTTGCATATACAAGGATTATAATATGTTAGAAAACTCCATATTCTTATCACTACAAGAAATCAGGTAATTTGCAGCGCTTAAAATGCAAAAAACCATCTAAAATGCTGCATATACTCATTTCCAGCGATTTTAAATTCCTTGCATGTTCGCCGCTATTATTGCATCTTTTTTGCTCAAAGCAGCGATAAAAAAAATTTCACTGCTAAAAATACCTTTACCAGCGAATTTTTTCCTTACTAATACTCCCAACATCGCTGTAACTGTCCTAAAGCCCATAAAGATATATTGCTAAGAAATCTCAATTACAGCATTTTAAATCTTTGCAAATACTCTATAAATCGCTGGAAATGATATATGGTATTTCCAGCAAAAATTTCAAATTTGTTGCAAATAGTATTTTACAACGTAATAATCACCACAAGTTTTCACCTACATGAAACGATCACACATAAATCTATGATTCTTTCTATTCCATTGCTATATAACACTTATAGTGTTTATCTAACACCCAATTTTTGAAATGGGAAACATAAATAAAAATTCTGGAACTTTCATTATAAATCAAATCTTTGAGCACTTTTTTCATCTAATATAATAAATCAAACACATTCTCTCATCTAAACCCAATGGGAAATTCATAATATATATATATATATTGTTTGACTTAAAAGCTGAAAAAGGTTGGTTATCTTTTTCCTGGCTAGGATAAGAATTGTTATACAAAATTGAATGCATGCATGTTATTTGTTTACCGGTTGGAAAATATATAGCTGGAATTGTCATAGTCTAATATGCACTCCTCTTTTTATCTTTCTCTCACTACAAGAAATCGGGGATATTCCAGCGATTTCATAATCGCCACAACGAATATCGTTGGCAAAAGTGTGTTTTTCCGGCGACTTAAAAATCCCCACAAAATTCATGATCTAATACAACCATTTAGTAGCCGGGGCTTTATAATAACTTTGCAATGATTATGAAATCGCTGCCATACCTCAATATACTTTTCCCATCGCCTAAACTACGTCACTTTACCTGTATCTTTGGGCACCAAGTCTTAATTAAGTTTCATCCTCGTCCCGCGCCCCCCCTGCAACCACCAAAACTCACCCCCTGATTCCCTACGGCCTGCTCCTTCTTTCTCCACGCCGGGAAAAGGTTCTGTCCTTCTCCAAAAGTCCACCGACGCCATATGCTTACCTATTGAAAGCCGAAGGAAATCTCCAGCGATACAACCACACCACCCCCACGGCAATTTTTCGAGCCACGGAAGTTGAACCAGACTCCATCCGCGACAGCTTCAGGTTCGATTCTGAGTTTCTCTCTCTCTCTCTCTCTCTCTCTCTCTCTCTCTCTCTCTCACTCTCTCTCACTCTCACTCGTGAAAACCCTCTGACTTCGAATCCTAGGGCATTCAGTTATTTCCCCTTCTCTATCTCCACCGCAGATTGATTGTGGGTTTGGTGCTGCACGGCTTGTGGGAGTTGTTGGAGTTCTAAGTTGCCGACCACTGGTAAGCACCTTCTCCTTCTCTGCTTCTCACGGACACACCCACGTTTACTTCAATGTCTTAAATCAGATGCCCCATCCTTTTCGTTCCCGGTATTAGACAAATCATATAAGCTTCCTAATTGAACTATAGTTTTAAAATGGGAAACGCTTGAATGTAAAATGGAACCAATATTCCATTCTGAAACCTTCAATTGCAGTTCAATAATGATGCAAATGGAGCCCGACCTGCCAAATAATATAATGCCTGTCTTTAGTGATTTCCAATTTATGCTGCTAGGCTGATGTTTGTATTTAGTTATCTGATTTTATCACTATGGAAAATTAATTAATCCATAGTGATAAAGAGGACGTGGGATTTGGGGCTCATGAGGTTGGCCCTACTGATAATCTCTTTAATCTCAAGCCACTAATAGCTTTGGTTGTTTGCATGAATGCATAAATCGTTTGACTAGTATAATGCAACAGTGAGTGCAAAGGAAAAAGGCAATTAGAAGTAATGGATCAGTTGGCTGTTGAATGTCTTACCTATTTATCCTATGCACGTCTGATAAGATTAATAATACTTTAGGCTACATGTAAAAAGGTTGAACAGTGAGTTCGAACTTTTGAAAAGAAGAACACACTTTTATTATATTACAATATTTTAGTTAGGTATAACTAGTTAGTGTGAAAATAACATTCATGTCTTTTGCCTATCATTCGATTATTTATTTATATCATTAGTAGATTTGACATGCAAGAATAATTTTAATTTATAACAGGTTGAACAATGATTTCCACTTTGAAAAGGATCAAGAAATGCTGTTAAGAGATCAAGTCTTAGGTCTAGAAAGAGATTTTATAAAAGTGAATATTTATACTGGCATGATGACTTAATGTGAAACGTTAGATCATCTATTTTATAATAAAAAGTGTTGGTCTATAATCTGACGCCTCACATCAAACGACGTCATTACGTTATTCAATACGTTTATTATTGCTGCCATCTCTTTATAGATCAAACATTTCTCGTTAAGTTATCATCTTTTAGCTGGGTAATTGTTTGATCTTGATAGTATAGAGATATGAGTATTTAAGAATAGAGATACCTTGCCCAAATTGAGTTGACAATTCTTTGACAATAACACCTCCATGAAAAATCAAAGACATGAGAGAGCAGTCTGATCTAATATATATATATACACACACACACACACACACACACACAACACACACATAGTAGCAAGGTTTGGAAATTTGAAGAAAAAGGAAAAGAAGCCTCTCTTTAAAAGTGAATATGGCCTATTAATATAATCTTGAATGTAGGGCTATTTAGAAAAGGAAAATAGAACTTTTTAAACTTCTAATACTTGTATTTGGTGACATATTACTATTTGTGGTGTGCAACACAAAGCAATTAAAGATATTGCTTATGCTTTTGTGGAACACATGGATTGCTGAACAGGGGTTATGTATCGCAGAATTAAAAGGACAAAGGACCAATCTCCATTTCTAGTGCTAGTGCGAAATAGGGGTCCAAAGCTGTATTATCAAGTTTGTGTGCTTTCTTCTTTACATCCTGTTTCTAATCACAAGCTATGTAAGGCAGCGATAGCCTGTCTAACATCACGCACATCCTGCCGCTAGAACGTTGATAAATCCTCAGGTAACTATTTACTTATGTGGGGTTTTACTTTCTGTCTTGATTTGCTGTGAGTGGCAGAAAAGTACAAGAACTTTATCGTTACAATCCTAGGCTCTAAACCAGTGGACTTTGTATGGACTTTTTGGGTTTAAAGACTACCATGTATAAAGCGATACATCCACTTCATTCAACGTCGTTTTTGTATTGTTTGTCTTCCATGTTTAAAGCAGGATTTTGACTCTTACATATACTTCTGACCAATACAATGTTTACACTTATATATATGGCCTGTCTTTTTATCTTGTTTTTCTCCTATCAATTCTTTGTACAATGTGGGATATTGATTGACTACCCTTTAATTAATTCTCGTATTGTTGTAAATCAAATAAAGAGAGAGAGAGAGTTTGAAGAGATTGAGAGAGAGCGAGAGACGAGATTTTTTTTATTGATCTATTATCAAACTTATGAATTTCTTAAAGAATTCAATGATATATATAAGCGTACAAAGGGGACTATGCTAGCTCACTATGCTAGCACTATGCACTATGCATTTGACGACTAGATAAATGTGGTCATACAATTCAAGATAGTTTATAACACTTCCCCTTTGGATGACCATATTTAAAGAATATGTCTCGTTAAAACCTTGCCAAGGAAAAACCTTGTGGGAAAAAACCAATGGCGAAGGAAAAAGAGTACAGTATTCATATGTATCGCCGAGTGCTTTAGGATTGCCTCATTAAAACCTTGCAAAGGAAAACCCAGTGGGATAAAACCTTAGCGAAGGAAAAAGAGTACAATCAGCACAAGTCTTCAAGACATTACTTCCCCTGAAAAGTGCATGATAATAGGTCTTCAAACCTCCGCATTCCAATGTTCTGCATAATCTTCTTAAATGTTGCAGTTGGTAATGCTTTAGTGAATAAATCTGCCAGATTTTTACTTGACCGTACCTTCTTGATATCAATTTCAACTTTCTTCTCATGAATTGCAATGATTTTCTTGTGTGTATCTGAAAGATAACTCGCATTTGTACATCCAACTAACTGTGGACTTGATCCATGTTGATAAAATAATCACAACTGGATCTTTCTGCTGATCACTACTCTTCTGGAGTTGTACTCTTCTGGAGCTCTTGTAAATAACACAGTTAGTGGAGAATTCATCAACATTAAACTGCTAACCTCATTTTTAATAAAAACGGTGGCCAGCCTTTTAAGATCAGACAAGCACCGCAGATTTTCAACTCCTCTGTAGGTGTCAGGCGTGCTGTTAGGTGCTGCAGCTGTCAGGCGTGCTGTTAGGTGCTGCAGCTGTCAGGCGCCGCAGAGCTATGAAGCTATATTTCGTCTCTTTTCTCTTGATTCACGAGAGATGTTGTATCATAATTTTCTCTATAAAAGAGATATTCAGCTCATCTTCATTCGCATCTCATCTTCTTCACTTTTATGTAATCATACTGCATTTTTATTCTGCAATCTCTTACTGCATTTTTACTCTGCAATGGCTCAACGATCTTCTCATGGCCAATTTATGAGGTACTCTGCACCTCGTTCATCAGCTGTTCCTGCTTCTACCACAGGTGCTATCATGCAATGCAATGATCTGACTCATAGGTCAGATAATGAAGCTATCTATGAGCTTGTGAGTCTCGTTACCAGATACTCATCATCCATTGTCGCATTTTCTCAACGACTGCAATCCAGAACTTGTGGAGTTGACAATCTCCACGAGAATATTGCTATACTTCAGCGACTTCTTCTGGAGTCCAACATGAAGATAGAATCAATAAAGCAAGAGAATAGGAATTTAAAATCCTTGCTTAAATCTTCTTTTCGATTGCCCACCGCTTTAGATAGGGATGCCATGCAGATTCTTGAAGAACAAGAGCATTTGAAGAATGAGGCAAAGTGCCTTAAATTTCTGTAATTCTTGCTTCAAGATAATAAAATAATATTTCACAAATATTCATATTTGTGTTTCTATCTTTTGGTAGATGTTCTGTGTGCTCCCTTTCATTTCTTCTTTAATAATGCACACTTCATATCAAACTCATAATATGAATCTGAAATATTAATTGTATTAAAAGATGGTATTTCATGACTAATAATATCATCCATCTTCCCCTTGAAGCCGTAAGGGTTTCAGATTTATATTTCAAATATGTGCAGTTTTTATGAGCTCTTCTGGAGCCTCAATGACATTTAAATCATATATATAAACTGCAATAATAACTTGTTTTCATTTGCGTTTGGATTGCTTTACATCATATAAGGATCTTTGAAACTTGATAGAATACATATTTCCAGATGTATTCATATTAGAAGTTTCAGACATTTTCTATCCTTCAGGGATTTTCATATATATATATATATATATCATGATCCAATGATCCATATAAATATGCAGTTAATCATGCATATCCAAACTCTCGGTAACTTTCAAGCTAATAAAAATCTCAATATGATTTCAACCATTTTAAAATCATATCAATATTGTTTCTTCGAGAAACTAACTTGTGATTTCTATATCACATTTTCATATTAAAAGTTTCAGACTTTTTATATCATGTATATAAATATCCACTGATATTTAATAAAAATCACCTCTTTAGGTGTTTGGACTTCAAGTCCATATTTATCACATTTTACTTAGTGATACCAATTCTGCAGGAATTGAGAAACTGACTCGTGATTTATATATCACATTTTTATTTCCTTTTCATAAATACCCACTGACATTCAACAAGCATCACCTCTTTAGGTGTTTGGACTATAAGTCCCGATGCATCATATTTTACTAGTGAATCAATTCTGCAGGAATTGTTTCTTTCAAATATTGGCCAATATTTTACGTCGGTATTCTTCGACGGTTCTTAATTCACTTGCTACATTACTTCTGGTAATGTCAATTGCCATCTCATATGGAAATACGTTGTCGACAACGATTTTATTTCTATCCATAATTTCTCCATTATTCATGAAATGTAACGAGAACTCGTTATTTTCAGGTACCTGTCCCTCTTCAAGGGAAGACATTTTCATGAAAAACCTCTCCAGGAGATTTGTACTCTTCAAGAGTTTATATAGGAGAATTTTATACAGAAAATCTGGATGAACTTTATTGCTTGTTTTGTGGGTATGGCCTCTTCAGGAGCACCAAATTATTTATGCTTTTCTCTTTTGAGATACTCTATCTTTTGTATCAATAAGTCTCACATGCCTTTATACATGTTTTTAGACTGCTGAATTTCTTAATTGTCCTACAGGGACTTCAATCCTCGCTGAGATTTTAGCAGCTAGAATATGAGACATTTTTATCTTATTGCATCCATCTGAACTTCTGGTTCACTTATGATAATCAAGATAACGTCGAATTATTTCATCTTATTTGCTTCAAGCAAATTTTTCTTTCCACTTCTGGTGGTAAGACTTTATAGTAAAAGAATCTTCTGGTTCTTTTATGGATGTCCATATGAAAATCATTCGACTTATCGTAATTGATTTTGGATGATCAAGATAACCATAAATGATACAAATATTTTAAATCATATCACCTTTTGATGCATCATAATATTTGATTCAATAATTTGTATAATATTATCTCAAATAGAAAGCTTACAGCTTTTCCAATACGAGCTTCTGGCCCGAAAAAATATTCATTATCACGCTCAATCTCTTAGTTTCTTTGAATGAAACGCATCATTCTTTTCACTTCAGGGAATAGAATGATATAAATTCATTATCATTCACTTCAGGGAGTGATATAGATCTAGTAAGACGTGACTAATGATTCTTATCAAAAGCTCATTATTTTACTCAGTCACTGAAAGACTAGATATAAATTTAGAATATATTGTGAACGTTTGCATTTTATATTACTATTTCAGGAGCATACTCGATATTGCTACTTCAGGAGCACATTCGAAATGTTCATTCAAATATATATTCTTTCCACCATTTCAATTATGCAACTTCAGGTGCATAAATCATAATGAGCTTTTAGTACAAGTATCAATCATTTAAACTATGAGATACTCAAAAGCTGTTATTGATTTAGGACGATCCTTCAGGGATGCTCCATTTCCATTCTCAGATAAATCATATCATCAATAAATAAAACTTGTATCTAAACTATGTAAATAAACATAGAATTTATCAAATAATAATAATGAATATAACCATTAATATTCATCTCAGTAATTGTAAATAATATATTAAAAACTTACTTGATGTCCAACATCATATGAGTAGAAAAGCTGCTAATGAGAAGAAAAATTAATTCACCACCATCATCATCATCACGTTTCAAAAGGAAACCTGTACCAAAAAGAAAAAGAAAAGAAAGACTTTTCTTGCAATTAGATTTTGGTAATATATAATATCTACGTTAAAGATTAGGCCAAATAATTAGAAACGACAGCCATTTTTGACTAGAGGATGATAAGCAGCCCATTATTGCTGTCCTCTTTTCAAGTTTCTCCATTCTTTTTCTTCCCGGACCCGCAGTCTGTGGTCATGCAAGAGAACTTCCTATATTTTAAGATAATGTCTTCTTGGGATAATAAAAGTAGTTGGACAGCTTGCATCAATCTAAAACAACAACTTGCCATTCCCATGGGACCTACTTGTCCTCTTCATCTATCTTTCTTTTTACAAAAACCAAATGCTTTCCCAACTTTGAATTTATTTTTATTTTTATTTTTATTTTTTATTTTTTATTTTTTAATAACAAGGGGTCCTGTCCCTTGCTCTCTCTTTCATTATTTTTATTTTATGTTTTATTTTTAAAATATTGCCAACAAGCCCCACGCTTTTGACATTTTTTTTTCTTTTGCCAGGCTGGGAGGGTGAGCATTGTGTATGCCATTTTGATCTTATTAGCTATTCCAGATACGGATTTAAAGCTCGCAGCTGCCTTCCTCACAGCCAGTGATTCATTTGGGTGTTGCCAGATTCAGAAGATCTTTGTTCCAGATCTGAAGCTGTCGCCAGTGAAGTTATCGTCGTCGTTTTCCTCAGCACGTCCCTGGAGCAGAATCAAGCTCCTTCAAGTGTGTCCGTCTCCCTGAAGTTTCAGTTGTTGACTCTGAGTTACGTACGCCCTTTTGTAGTTGGGTTTTGCGATCAACAGGCCGCCACGTTTCTTCTCTCGGTTCGAAGTTGGTCCGTCAAGGGGTTGCTTGCCGGCAACAAGCCCCACGCCTGAGCGACGTCCGTTGCCCCATCACGCCGCTGCACCACCCAAGCCTCGGCCAGCCACACCACTGTGCTAAGATCGCTGGACCTGGCCTTGTCTACTCCGCATGTGAGGTCAATTGTTGGGAATGAGCGCGGGGACGCACTGGTGAACCGAGCGATGTCAGCAAGCTGAACCGGCTTTGGAGCTGCCTTTGAGGCACTCGATGGAGAGGACCGTTGAGGAGGATCTTGGGTCTGATATGGGCTGGACTCGTTCCATACGAGAAATTAAGATCTTTAGGTTGGAACAGCGATATCTCGCCCCTTAGCGTTACGGCCAAGACCGAGTGGCTTGACGGCAAACACTTCGTGTTCGAAGGTCTGTCAACAATTCAAGCTAATAGATCTACTATGTTGGGTACTTGGAAATTCAAGATTCGTAAGACCCATAAAGAAATTTAGATGGGTTCGGCTTTCCCAACCATGTTTGGTGGGAGATTTGGAACTCTCTGTCTCTTTCTGTTCTGGGGAAGAAGTACAGAACCTAATTTTGATGAGGATTAGAGAAACTCAATCGTGCTGATAACGTGTTGTAAATCAAATAAAAAGAGAGAGAGAGTTTCAAGAGATTGAGAGAGAGCGGGAGACGAGATTTTTTTTATTGATCTATTATCAAACTTATGAATTTCTTAAAGAATTCAACGATATATATAAGCGTACAAAGGGGACTATGCTAGCACTATGCACTATGCATTTGACGACTAGATAAATGTGGTCATACAATTCAAGATAGTTTATAACACGTATGACATATATATGGAATAATTACATGGAGATGAATAATGCTAAGAAGGGCAAATAATTTGTAAACTTTTCATGTACGTACATACCCTACTCGTTGTGCCGAACCCAAAACATTAAAGTCAATCAATCCCAACAGTTTATATTTGACTAGGCTGCTGATAATTGGTTTTAATTATCAGGCTATTAGTTAATTTGTAATATTTATATTATAATAATGTAGGGTTTTAATTAGAAGATATGACTGTGGAGCTTAATTAAAAACCTTATATCCAAAACTACATTGGTCCTATAATAGAAACATGACACAACTTTATGTAACATGCACGATTTGCTCGTCCAAATATAAAAAAAAAAAAACGGTGGAAAGACACCAAATGCTATCCCTTATTTCCTGCTTGCTTTTGAAATACACAGTCTATGAAATATATCTTTGCGCTTGGGGGCAATGACAAAGCTAGTGAGGTTCTAACTGAGGCGTGTCTATTGCTGGTTGAAAACTATTTCCAAACCCCCTCTTCGGCCTGCGTTCAACCTTGGCCGTCGAGAATTTCTGGAAGGGCTGCCGTCGGGGTAAAGCTCTACCCAAAAAAAAAAAAAAAATCTAGAATCTAGGAAATATGTGCACTTGTGCATGCATTCTGTGTTTTGTTTTTCTTGTTCTCTGGACAATACCTATATAAAGTTGGCCATGGAAAGTAAGGTTGGCAAGGGATGACTTTGATAGATTATATACCAAAGTCAAATCATAAATTAATTCTGAAAAAAAAAACTTGGAAAATTTTCATCTAAACAACAAATTAGATTAGTTGTTAAATTGCCTCTAAAGAAATATTCAAATGTCCGTATTGAAAGTTAACAATCCCAAAATATTATAAGTTTTTTTTTTTATTATAAGACTAATTAACTTGTAATAATTTAAAGTTATCAACTTTTCACTTTAATGATTAATTGCGTGAATCCTCACTATAATTCAAATTGAATTTCATCCATGAATGATGAAGTTGTTATGGTTGAAATTTGAGTTCAGTATTTATGAATCTTCAAGTTTCCATAGGGAACACTAACCTAGCAAGAAAGTATAGAAGTCCCATGAGAAGTGAGAAGAAAAATTCAAATGTTTGTTGCTATTAAGCGTAGGTATTGGAGGGTGGCATCTCCTAAGTTTGAATATTAATCTCTGTAGCAAGATGCTTTTCATTGGAGATAAGAGTAGAGAAGGATCTGCAGCATAAAATGGACCTTAAATATATAGTGAACAGCTAGCTAGTTTGATACAGAGGAAGAGAGGTAGAAACAGGGGTTCATCATCAGCAGTTAATGGGTTTTTTGGGTTTGACAACTGGCCCTTTTGGTCGTGTGCATTTTTCCACCGATTTATATAGTGCAGGGTTTGCCATTACACGTTTAAAGTAAGTTATACTTACTTTAAATATAACTTACTGACAGTATTCTGTCTCAAGTTAATAGATCGATTAACTTGATCATTATAATGAGACTTAAACACAATGCCAATGCACTTAGTTGATTTTACTGGAGGCTATGGGGTTAGTTTTCAAGTTTAATTGTTCTCAACTACTTGAACTTTTGTGATTAGGCTATCTATGGGTCTTAGGACATGGTTAATGGTGATACTACTCTAAAAACCAAGTTTGGAATGGAATGGTTGTTTGACTTGCATTTGACCATACACTAATATTTGGCATTCTATCTAATTTTGCAGCTATCAGTTATAGGGACTAAGAAGACTACGGGTGAAGATAGAGTGCCTAAGCAAAAAAAAATTACATATCCAAGCCTCCATGCATGCAGCTTTAAGAAGAATGCTCCATCAAAGATAGAGAATGAACTAGTAAATCTTGTATGAACTTGCACAAGTTGTTTGGGTTACTACATGTTTCTAAAATGTTGTCTGTCTACCTCAAATTATAATTTATGGAAGTATATGCATGTTGGTGACTATAATGACAATATATAATATGATCAATATATGTGTGTTGATCATATATGACACCATGTTAGTGATTGTATAAGGGCCAATTTCAAATTTGGGTGTCATGCATTGAATTGCAGTGGTTAATTATGAATTGAGAGTTCCAAGTCTCATAATAGGGATAAAGTCTTAATGTTTATTAAATGATTGAGAAATAATTAGGAATTGAGTTGGAAAATATATATGGCAAATTCATATACAGTTGAGAAAAATGGCCAGGATAATTAGTGGTTCAAATGTGGGCATTAATTGCGGCATAATAAGTGGTTAACATTGGTTCATGCTCAAAATATAATTTTATCCCCAATAATGCAATGTGGAAATTTAATGCGGCAAAACTCTTTATTTCATAAAAGCACTAAATGAACTATATATTACTGATGAAAATCTGGCAAGAAACGTACATTTTTTTCCTACCATATATGAAAGTGCAGAAAATGATATTAATACTAATTTTGGCATCTTTCATGTTGCCAGAAATAGTTTTTTCTAATAAGGTAAGCACGCGAGAAAAACTTTTGATATGGCAAAAAGGGGAAATGTTCTTGTAAAAAATAGTTATTTATGGTGATATTATTAGTCGGTAAGTATCATTTCTAATGGATTATATATGTCCCTAGTAACTACTTCTTGCGACACTAACATGCGAAAAATAACTATTTCCTGCCAAATATATAGCAAGAAATACTTTTTTCGATAAGGTAAATCATAGGAACAACTTTTGATATGGGAAAAAAAAAAAACATATTTCTTGTGATATGTTCTTGTCCAAAATAGTTATTTATGGTGAAATTATTAGTCGGTAAGTAGCATTGTTGAAGGATTTTGTATGTTGCAAGTAAGGAATTCTTGCGAAATTAACTCATGTGTAATAACTATTTCCCGCCAAATATTTAGCAGCAAATACATTTCCTGTGAGGTAAATAAGCAAGAAAAACTTGTTACCAATGGGTTTTCATGCAGGGAGAAAGCATTTCTTGCTATATTTATTGCAGGAAATAAGTATTTCCGATCCGGCGGCATATTTCACCACAATAAACCTTTCTCACAAGCAAGCTCCACTCATGTGTGGCATATTTCCCACGAAAATTATATATTTCCAACGACTATAGTATGCCAGAAATAATAGTATTTTGGACAGCAATTAATTTTGAGGCTACTGGCAGTATCCATTGCCAGTTATTTCTAGGGAGTCTCTTGCGAGTCTATACGATGGGACAAAAAACATTTTCGGCAATAAATGGGACTATTTTGGACACAATTTCTCGCGGGAAAAAGGTGTTTTTGTTGTAGTGGATCATGTGTCCACTCGTATATTTTTATTTTTTAATAGTTTAATAAATGACTATTTGTGAATTTATATATATTTTTTTAATGGTTAAGGATGTTTAAAAAATAATTAAAGAAAATAAAAAAAACTCATTTGTACTAGTGTGCACATTTGGTAGTCACCTTAACATTATCATTTTTTTATATATGTGGATGACATTCTTGTGACTGGGCCTAATCCATATTCTTTTACTCGTCTTTAGGGCTATAATCGAGCCGAGCAGAGCTGGTTTTTGGCTTGCCGAGCTCGGCTCGACTCAAAATACTCGAGCTCGAGCTCGAGATTTTTTTTAATTATTTTTTTGAGCTCGACTCGATAAGTTAAAATCTCAACTCGAGCTTGAGCTCGTCCCACAAACGAGTTCGAGCTTGAATTGATTTTTTTTAAATAAGATTTAATAATTAATAAATTAAATAAATAAAAAAAGAACTAATATTAAATTTATACAACTAACAAATAGAACCAAACGAGTATATTATATAACTAATAAACCAGTCGAGTTGAGTTTTATTGGGTATGTATCATTTACAAATCAAGCAGGTATCTACTTTAACAAACGAACTTTTTTTTTTTTTTTTTTTCACGAGTACTCGAGTTTAACCATACGAGTATTGAGCGGGCTATCGAACAGACTGGTTCATTTACAGCCCTACTCGTCTTATTCAAAAGTTTTAAATTAAAAAGATGAATAATTCTACTTAGCATTCCAAACACCACTCACCATACTTCTTTTAATTTTTTTTTCTTTTTTTTCATAATAAGTATATGGTGTATTGATGATAAGTAGAACAATTCAATTAATTTAGCAGGAATAAAATAAAAAATATAAAAATATATAAAATATGCATGGTGTGTGGCGTGTAATATTGATAAGTCACATAACCCTAAAAAGATTTGGGTGCGCTTCAGTCTATTTCTTGATCAGTGTGTTGAAGCTAGTCATTATCCCAATATATAGCCTTGTTTTGCCTCAACACAATTACATCTATAATTGCTCCAGAACATAAACATGGCATTGGCCAAACCCGTCTCCATTATGATGTCCTACTGATCAATTGTCTTAGTTTTCAAATAATACCTTCGATAATTCAAGCCTTTATCATAATGTTGTTGGTTCACTGCAATATTTGTACGTCTCTCACTCGCTCGAATCTATCTTTTGCCATGTTGCCAATTTATGCATGCACAAGCCATCAGTTCATCACTGGAGAGCAGTTTAAAGAATTCTTAATTTAATTAGTACCTTTGCAACACTTTGTCCTCTAGTTTTCTTCTCAAACATAAATAATTCTTCTTCTAATTTACATGTTCTCAAATGCCGATTGGGTCGGGCGCTGTCAAGATTTATTCAGTTACGAGACAACTTGAATAGTGTCATTGCCTCATACTACGGGATTAGACAACTACAAATTTGTTGCACCAAAACAGTGGAATACATGAATAAGCTGGATAAGTCCAAGGCACCAAACGATCGATGATGATGATCAAAAGATCATGATTAATCGATAAGATCAAATATTCTAAATAGTGCTTTGAATTTGATGTAATTGTACGTAACATAACAGTGTTTGAGTCAACAACAAACTATTTGTGAAAAGTCCCAAATTACATTCTATAAAGAAAAAATGCTATTAATTACCCTCTTAATAACTTTGTATCAAATGATTGGAAGGTTTCTATATCAATAGTACTGTACGTGTTGCATATATGGGTGTGGCAATAAGTGGGCTTTCAAATAAATTTTCTAATTGTAAATCTTGGCAGGCGCATTCCCAACAGTCCACTAATAAAAGGTTAACATAATCACTGATCATTTGATCAAAATTAAAATCATATATAGAGGAGTAGAAAATTAAAGCGTACGTAGAGCATAGAAACAAATTTGCCCAAAAGATAAATCACATAAACTATTTTAAAGTTTAACCTGCATTTTGTACATCTTTTTTCTTCTACAAATAGGTAGATCATTTGGAAATATATATATTATTGTACACGTCATTTTTTAATTGTAGGAGCAAAGATGATGTCATTTGGATATGTCGTTGTGTAATTAAGCTACCAGCTATGTATAAATATATATATACACACGCATATATACACATGTACGTACATATTATATATACGTACAAGCATGTATGTATGTATGTGAATGGTCCATAAGGAAATGATCCTAAGAGGATATGCCTGAATTAAATACTGGGCTTAAAATAAAACCGTACCAATTGAGATCTGTCAGTGATCTTGAAAATCGATCACATGCAAAGAAATTAGAATGTAATGTCAGTAGGATGATGTGGACCTCTCAAACAATACGTACGTAACAGGATGCCCCAGGCCATAACAATGGCATGATCCGTCATCTTCAACATGTTTGTCCACAATTTTTAAAGTTTTGTCTTCATTGAAACACACCCATTTCTCTCTTTTTTTCTTCAACGCTAGCTTCTACACCTTAACCTCTTATCCAAGGCACCGTTCGTGGATTTGTGGTCCGCATTCACTACCGTAAGATATAAATGCCTACTTTTCGTGATCTAAATCAGACCTTTTAATTTTCTAGCTAACGAGGGGCCGGGCTTAATTTCCTAGTTCTTTCCAGTATTAGTTCTTCATTTTCTCATATATATCACATGCATGCAGAATGATGCATGCATATTTTATGGGGGAAGGTGTCGACCAAATATGACATTAATGCTGATTAATCCAGGCTAGCTAGCTAGCTATCCCAATAATTAATTAGGTTTGGGTCCTTAAATATTGCCTTGGCCTCCATGTTCCAATAGATCAGCTTCCTCTCGTTTGGACCTATGTACGTATAGCTTGATTCCATGTGGATGAAACTTGCACTTATGCAGATATATATTAATAACCTAGCTTGCAGCTTGTAAATCCATCATGGACAACGTCTTTGGGGTTTCGATGTTGATGTTTATCGACCTACTATATATATACATGCAGTTACGTGTATATATATTGATGATGGTTATCATGATGTAAAGATGATTTGCTCGGGAAATTTATATATTTATGGTGATGTAGATGACAGCAATGAGGGAATAGCTAGCGACAAAGGCGCTCTTTTTGATCCCGTGGTGGTAGTCATGATATAGCCCTTTCAACTTTTGTTCTGTGCGGCTGAAGAAAATTGAAGTATCGATAGAGAAATATATATAACAGTTAATAAAGAAGGTTTTAAATAAATAAAAAAAAAATTCCTACCACATATGCCTTAGCTCGATATGGTAGTCATAAAGTGAAGATAATTCATCATGAGTTTGACCAAGTAATTAATAGAAACTGGAAATTAGCAAGGATTAATCCAGCTGAAAAAAAAGAACTAGCTGGCTATGGTACGTACGTACTACGTCATCTCAATTCGATCGATCGTAATATTTTGCAATTAATGATTAAAAGTATGATGTTTTCCTTCGGTGTTTATTGGATTAATAGACATATGTGAAGGATATTTTGATTAATATAAAATGAATTTAAATTTTGATTATTTTATTTATATTAATCTCTATATTGAAATAGTTATTTTTTTATTATATAATAATATAATAATATAAGATGAATTTAATTTTGACTATTCACATCAAATCTCTACATTAAATATCAATTTATTTATTATATAGTAATGACTAATTAATAATATTTTAAAAAATATTTAATTTTTTAAATTATTAATTTATTTTATTTTATCATATTTTACTATTCTATCTATTATATTTTATTAATAATATTCATTTTACTATTTTATCATATTTTTTCAAATTTTATTCTACCTAAAATCATTTTCTTGAGTTTGGTGACTTTCTGCTGGACATTACAACCAACCGAAATCAAGAGAGGGGGAGAGTTACAAAAAAAATAAATAAAGATTTGCTAGAGAACAGTAAACATTTAAGTTTTCTTTTTTCTTTATATGTACTGTAACTCAAAACTAAAATATTTGACTATAGATAATCTATTATAGCGGCTTTTATTTCTAATTTTACATATACATCAGCCAGTGAGATGCTCTTAAACCATGCCATCCTGAAGGCAGTCCAAGAGAGGACAAAATATAAGGGCAACACTATATATATAACGCTAAAGATGCATATTTATAGCAAGTAAAGCGCGCGAGGAGTGGCGTGCATGGAAATTTTTGGGAGTACTTACGTACGTACGTAAAAGATACAAAAAGTAATTAAGAAAAAGTTTCAATGATAGATGAATTATTAGCAAGGGCATTCTAAAGCTGTAAGCCAGTTTGGAGACAGAGCATGTTCTTGGCACATGCACATATGAGTACTGGCGAGGAAGTATTACTGTCAGAACTTGGAAGTAATGCGAATGGATATAGTCACATAAATTACAAAATAATATATATAGATCATCTAGCTAGGGGGGTTTTGACCTGCCGACAACATTTCTATTTCAGCATGCAGTAATTAATTGTACTTACGTTTTGAGTATATAAGACCGTCGACGTACGTACGTGATCAATATTTTTCAATTAAGAGAAATGTTAAGTATAAGTTTTAAATAGGTAAATTTTATATAAGACTTTCATAAAAGGGTAGATCCAAATAAATAAAAAAATAGTTATTTTTTACATTTTTTTAAGGTGTAGTCCTCTTTTTTACAAAGATTTGGCGATATTTATGTACTTAAAACTCATAAAAATCATTTCTCATCGACTAATTAATATGATTGATTTCATGGAGGCCGTACGTAAGGTTCCGATCAATTAGTTGAAAATCAAAGGTAAAAACTGCCAATGCATGCAAAGGGAAAGAACCTAATAATTTTATTGTACGTAATCATGTACAATTACACATAGCCTAAAAAACTTGCTGAGCAACCAAGAAGCAAAAAAAAGATTAGGAGATTAGGTCTCGCTTGGATATAAAAGGTATTTTATCTTATCTTATTTCATTATTATAACTTTTTCAAATTTTCATAAAAAATATAATAAAAAATTTAACATTTTCAAATCAAAAAATGATAATATTAAAAAATAATACTTTAACAATATTTTATTCAATTTTCATCTCAACTCATCTCATATCAACTTATTATCCAAACCTTACCTAAAGATTACAAAAACATTGTTGCTAGGGCACTTCTTCATAAAAAACATCCATGTCCGGTAAAACTTAATTCAAATAATAAATTGTGATCACCTAGTACTACTCTAATTTGTGGATTATGGATTAATTTAGATGGGTATCGTTTCCGAACATCATCCCCAATATTGGAGATCGATCAAACATATATATATCAGATCATATACGTCATGTTATCTTTCTGCTATCACCATCCCCGCCCCCCATACGATATAACCACGTCCACCCATGATGCTTATCTCTACGGCCGTGCATGCTAAAGTTGTACGTAACAGTAGTACTAGTGGCAGTCCTCCCCCTTTTTTCAAATTTGTCCATGAAATATTCCTAGCTCCATGAATACAAACTCAGCCACCGACAAAACCACCATCACTATATAGGATGCCTAGTGGCATGATCTTGCTGATCTCCGTCGTGTGGACTAGGGCATGTAATTAATGCAAAAAGTGCTTCAAAAAGTTCAAAGAAATTCGGGAATATTTTGTGTTTGTGTACGTGACTGTTGATTGAAAGAGAGTTTATCCTTTTTGGGGGGCCATGCCAAAGAAATCAAGGGGTAACACCCAATTATATTCATGCTGGCTGCTGAATGAATGAAGGTAGCCGCCTTCTCCAAAATTCAAAAGGACTTGTTTGGAAATTACTGAAGCTAGACCCAAACGAGCTAGTATGCTCCAAAATTTGCATTTAATTCATAAAGCAATTCATGACACTCTTTTAATTTTCCTATTGCCAACGTGGTTCCAACTCGACCAAGTACTACATATATATATATATATATACACACACACACACATACATGCACCTACTTTATATACATAGCTTCATTACATTTCTCTCAAATACTATTATAGCAGCGGACCGACGTACGTACTGCATAGGTCGACTAATTAATTAAGTTCTTAAATAAAATAAAAAATAATATATGAAACTAATTAAGTTTACATGCACACTAGCCTATTTTAGATATTATACTTATAAGTTAATACGTTCATTAATTCAGATAGCATGCACTTCAAAACCCAAAATCTGTTTGAGTTCTACCAGCTTGCTCTTAATTACTTAATTCCTTCGGTACTCTATTTATGTTTGTACAAGGCACGAGTTGAGACAATCAACATGAGAGAGAGAGAGAGAGAGAGAGAGAGAGAGAGAGAGAGAGAGAGAGAGAGAGAGAGAGAGAGAGAGAGAGAGAGAGAGAGAGAGAGGATATTCTCGTCATTAGAGGAAAGAGCAAGGATAGTTAGCTGATGCAGCTTTCTATATAAATCGAACGAACCCAGCATGCCAAATGAGCTAAGCTAGCTAACCTTCCCTCTTCTTACACGAATCAAACTCTTAGCGATCGTGAGTGTCATATTCAGAACCCCAAAAACCATGGCTTTCATCCTTATCAGCCCACGAATTCTCTCCCCTCCCAAGACTTCACCATTAACCCCGTTCTCCGCGGTGTCTCCGCCTCGCTTTGTCACAGTTTCCAGGCTCCGGATAACCTTGGAAACTATCTATGAAGAAGAAGAAAACGAAAACGAATGCGTGGAGATATGTCAGGCAGCATCGGTGCTGCCGGCGTTCTTGTCTGCACAGTCGACCTGTTTCTTGGAAGTGCCGAATTCCTTCCCCGGATACAGTCATAACTGCCAGTGTGCTTAGTAGTTTAATGAAACTCGATGACTGCAAGATCTGCATGTAATCCGCGAATTTTCTTTTTTAAAGTAAAAGCATGGACGTCGTTTACGTTGGAAGTTCTCTGCATGGCAGTCAGATCACAAAGTTACTCTCCTTTTTCTTCTTCTTTTTTGAACTTTTCTGACTTTCGTAATTTAGCGACTCTTGTTAATTCCTTATGATCAACTGGTTTGCTAGCTAGTCTATGTGTCATATAATATGTGCCTTTCGAAATGAAAATGATGAAATAATTTCATTTCTTTGACAAAGTTCCATGAAACGATATGTATATATGTTACAATTTCATTTCAGTGACATATATTCTCCTAATTCTCCCCGCATTTTTTTTTTTTTTGGCGTTTGATTAAGTGATCAAGTGATTATGATATATATGGTTACAGATCAGACGAACATGATGGCAGCTGTTTGTTAATTTACCTAGTTTTCTTGGGGCATCGTCGTCCGTACTAGAATCATAAAGCATATATATGGATCAGTTCCGTTGATCTGATGATGTTTTACCAGCTAGCATGACTCTGATTGATTTCTTGATTAATTAATTAAGGTACAAATTATGCAGATCGATCGAAGGCACGGGCTTCTTGCTGCAATATATTTTAATCCTAGCTAGCTGGTAATTATAATTTCAGGGTTTCGCCTTTCGACGATTTTATTATAACGGGTTAACACACTAGTAAAATTTATGCTTACGTAACATAATTTGATTTAGAACAAAAATCTTAAATTTTTTTTACAGATAAAATATTATTATTTAAATGATATGAATGGTATATTTTATATACATACCAGCTTGATAATAGAATTATAATGTCGCTACATTATAAGATCGATGGCCATATTAAATATTTTTAATATATTGCCAAATCAAAGGTGTGGTCCAGGGAATTTTTAGAAGCATTAACTAGCTACCAGTTCTCATTTGATCTATCAACTTCAGTCGTGGAGGGCGGTAAGTACACATGGGGCGGAGATCATGATCTCCAGTACAGCAAGTTTTTCCATTTTAGCCATTACTACTGATCTTACTTTATTAATGTTGTTATATATTTATAAGAGGGGTCAGAATTTCGATCAATTGGGTCCGGTGGAGTTAATTGTCTGACCATCGATAACTATTTGTTTGCGTGTCTGAATATATTATGTCATGTATTTAATTTATTGTTTAAACAAATATATATTACCGCCACAATTTCATTTTAAGTATGTCAATATATAGATATATATATATATATATATATATATATATATTTATCAAATTGATATTAATCATCACGTTAAATATAATTTCAATACAAATAAAAGAAAAAATACATGAACTTATATATGCTTTTAGGACATTTCATAAACTTTATAAATTAGTCACATTATTATAATTATTTTTAAATACTGGACAATTATTAATTAAACGGTAGGGTTGATATATATAGAACAACTTACATTTTAGATCATGTACAAAATTAACCGATAAAAATATAAGTAAAAAGCTAGTTGCTTCAATAGCTCATAATATATATATATATATATATTTCAATAGTGATTATACAAATTCAAACTTCTCAGACCCAAATCTCAAACTCTTAAATCAAGATTGATCATGCAAACTATTGATCAGATCATCCAAATCAGGAACTAGTTGTATCCTGATGATGATCTATCAGTAATTGAGTAATAACGTACCCTCGATCGAGTAAAAAGGAGTTTAAGTCCTACTTGATCTGTCCGTAACATACAAAGATCAGGGAGTACAGGAGATCCTATTTTGTCACTCCAGTACTCCAATTAAAACCACACAATTACATGATTTTTTTTAACATCTTGTCGGGGAAATTAAGTTGATTAAAAAGAAAATGTAACATGAATTGGGAGGCTCTAGCTACATTATTAATTACCAAGTAGGCCGGAATCGTCTTGGCATGGAAGTTTGTTGAGGAGCATGGAACAATTTTAGGCCTCGTTAATTAGAATTTGGTTCAGTCTAATTTTAAGTTGAGTCTAACATCCAAATACTTAACTCTCAAATTTGTAAACTAATCTCAACTTAAAACCTCTTTAAATGTAAAACTCACAATCTTTTTCAACTCAATAATATTTCTTTATATGTGAGATCTACAACCTTTTCAACTTCTTATAAATATATATAAACTCATCTTAACATTGAAACATATCTAAATTCATCTTATATGAATCTCATAAAATTCACTCCACCATTTCAACTCACTACTATTTATAAAAAATTAAACTCATCTCATTTCAACTCAACTCAATATCTAAACAGAACTTTAACCACATAAATTGTTCCCACGTGATCAGAAAATGTTTGAACATGTCTCTAAAGCTTGTTGTTGGGTCCAAAACTTAATAGTATGTGATTTTTTAATTTCCTTTTTGATATTTTATTTCCCTCATTTTTAATTCCCTTTTGTAAAGCATGAAAGCTGTGGGTTTTTCATTGGGGCTCTCAACTTTGTCATCCCCTGCATGCCAACAACAATAAAGAAAATGATTTAAACACAATATTTTTCACAACACTTTATACAATTATATTTTAATTGAAAATAACTTATAAAAATAACATCATTTTATAAAAATACGTTCATCTTACAACATTATTATAAAATATGTTGTGAAAATGTGTTGGACGCCGGTTCGTCAACCCGGACACCGTGCACTCCCGCAGCATCTCATAATTACATATTATGGTTGAGTCTAAACTCTTGCGCTCACTTAGCTAGGGCTTAGTCTCGACGGGAACCTTCCATCTTGGGTAAGGGGCTCACTCCATCGCCCTACCAGTCTCACTCTCCCCCTACGCTTTTGTGGGCTTCGGGAGCTCTGTCTTCTTCCCTTTCCTTTTCGTAGAGTCGTGTCTTGTAAGTGATCCGAACCTGTCCGAAGCGAGCCTCCCATAGAGGCAAGTGAAGATGGTTGGAGTATATCATTACTCCAACCATAATGCTTTCAAGGATTTGACCCAGTCTTAGCAGATTTAAAAGCTGCCGGTGAGTGGAAGCCTCTCAAAAGTCTTCACCAGTCTCCTGCAGATCAGGAATAAATGAGGTTGCCAGCTTGCCATATCAGTGAAAGACATGATGCAGATGAATTTTAATAAAATCAATATCAATTGCAATTTTAATCTTGAATTTAGATAAAGATCGTGTGATATATTTTAAACAATTTTATAAATAAATAAAAAAATTATTTAACTAGTCTTTTACCAACGCTAACTAGTCTTGACTCTTGAGCACCCACTAAAGGATGGAGGTGGCATGCACTAGCTAGGCCAGTCAGCATTTCATCAGGTTGAGACAAACGTGAGAAACGTGGTGATCCACGTGTAATGCAAAGAAAAAGTTTACGTGCCACGTCAAAATGAAGATCAGGACAGGTGCATGACAAATATATTACAACCTGGAGCAATACATGTGGACCGCATTCTTGCCTATTTAGGATTTCATCACATGCCATTTTTATAATTTATTAAAATTTTTATATAAAATATAATAAATAATTTATTTTTTTTAAATTATAAAATAATAATATTCTAATAATATTTTATTTAATTTTTAAATTTTATCTAAAATTTCCGTCATTGCACATAAGGCAATATCATGCACGTTCGCGAAATCTCTATTCCACTTTGATGAATTATAAAAGTCCATGCATCCGGCCACCAGCTGCTTTTCCAATTTGAACCGTCCTTTTTTTTGTTATTTTCCTTCCTTCTGGGAAATGAGCTATCTTAAGTTCTCGATCCAAATTACCTGATTATAACGTACATCAATGTTTTTTTCAGTACAAGTTTGAGAAAATCTCTGTACGTCTAGCAATGAAAGCAGAGAGGTAGGGTGCTCATTTATCATACAAGATCATTGCAAGGTGTGTATATATACGAGGAATTAGGAAGACCAATGAAATGGTAGCCATCAATATATAGATATGTAGTAGTAACGATCGACCTGCGTAGGAGATGCTGACTGATGATGTTAGGACGACCGGGGGGTTTATCACAAGCTGGGAGCCTTTGTATATCATCATCTAGGTGACTGGAATTCTTATCAAAATAATCTGGTCAAGGATGATTGACAAAACCATTTCCTTTAAGCAATGAGCTGAGTGAGCATGAAACTTAGAATCCATGGCTTGGCTAAGAGCTAGGGAGAGCGTATGAAAGCCGCCTCTCGGAGACGAAATAAATGGAGGGTGACAAAAAGGATAAGTTTTTGCTCTCGTTGAGAGTCGAACTCAAGACCTCCCGCTTACTAAACGGGTGCTCTAACCAACTGAGCTACGAGAGCAGGAATGCACGCTTTACTAGAATCATCAAATAACAAGTAAGTATCCATAACAGACTTGTAGAAGGCTAGAAGCTTCGTGTTAATGTTTATCGTCGCCATTTTAATTGATGCAGCCACCGCCAATCACCCGCCATGAAAAGCTCTCGTAGCCAATTGTCGAAGGCTTATCAGCTTACCACTGAATATACAGATCACTCGATTAATTGTAGAAAAAGCTATTCTACAGGACCCGGCTCAATACGTTTCGGGCCTAAAGTTAAAATTTTGAATAAAGTTTTGTGACGCTCCCAAATCCCGTCGCCCGAACACGGGAAATCGAGACGTCTGGATGGTGACAATTCGGGTCACCATCCCATCGACAGGTGCCAAGTGTATGCAAGGCAACATATGTGTACAAAGAAACACGCAGCGGATAACGAAAGTCATAACTAAGTACCAGAATTTTTCTCAACGTAATACAAGCTGTTTAAAACATACATAAATAAAATATTACAAAAAACACAAATACAGTTTTAAACCAAATATAAAGCATAGCATCAGCAACCCGGCGGAGCCGCATCCTCGGGCTCAGCCTCCTCCTCTTTGTCTTCCAACTCTGCACCAAAAGCTACGGAACCAAAAATGGTACCGCAGGTAAGTAAAACCCAAACACTACCAGATACAAAGACATAGAACTCAAACAAAATGCATGAAACATGCCCAATGCACAAAGCCCATAAAACACGATTTTTCCACACACGCCAAAAATCCCATTTGGCCCAAAAACACATCCTTTCCGAAAAACACGCCAAAAGTCACATTTGGCCTTTATCCAACTCAAACCAGAATCCATATTAACCGTATGCACCATGACCTCCCCTAGGGGTCATCCGCACACCCTGGCTCCAGTGCCACACCGCAGAGTACCACCACGCATGTGACACCTAACGAGCGATGCCCAGTTCCGCGCCCCGCGCGTTCGTAGCCAAGCATCCTCTAGCCCTCACCAGCGAAGGGCCACGGAGTCGGTGCGTAGAGCGATGCCCGATTCCGCGCCCGGCTCGTTCGTAGCCAAGCAACCCCTAGCCCCCGCTCCCGTCGTCTAGCGACAACCCAGGGGACATCACTCAGTTTATTCCGCTCCCGAGTGATCAGAGGAGCTCCACCGGGATAATACCCCATCCCGGCTTGGGGTCGTGATACACACGCACCCGTAAGACCACTTACGCCAATAAACAGGCTTTTCACACTTAAACAAAAACACACGTGCATGTACCATGCAATGCCATAACAATGCATAATAAAATAATCCAACAACATAAATCAATAAAACAAGCAATTCCGTCCTCCATCCATCCGACCCCCGAACTCCTCGGACTCAGTCCGGAATCAACCAACCAGCAGATAAAATAAATTGAATGAGCAATATATATTTAAATCTGAAAATAGGGATTGGAAAATACTTACAGCGCTATATGGCAATTTTAGAAAACACGAGGCGTTACAAATGGCGGAGAAAAAGCAACGTCACAGTGAAAATTCACTGTGGCCGTGGGTTGTGAAAATCCACTTTTGAACGGGGACAAACTAGGGCTTGGGATTGATAGGGAATGGTCTAGGGATGATTGTGAAGCTATTGGAAGTGGTGGTTGGCCGTGGGTGGCGGCGAAATCGCCGGAAAGAGGCCGGATTTCCCAAAAAGGAAAGCTAGCTCGTAGGAGCTGTTCCGGTGGTCGTTGGAGGCCAGAAATAGGTGGGTTAGGACGGCAAGGGACCGGTGATGAAGTGGTGAAGAAATTGTGGCCAGAGGTGGAGCGACGGCGGCGGATCGGAGCCAAAGCCGTGCGGGCTTCAAAGGGCTTTTCCGGCCAAACGGCCGGCCGATTGGGGGTGGAAATTGGGGGGAAGGTGCGCCGGAGGGAGGGGAACCGAACGGTGCCGGCGGTGAGCCACACGGTGGCTAGACGGCGGCGGTTCGAACGGCTGAAGGTTCCGGCATGAGAGAGAGAGAGAGAGAGAGAGAGAGAGAGAGAGAGAGAGAGAGAGAGAGAGAGAGAGAGAGAGAGAGAGAGAGAGAGAGAGAGAGAGAGAGAGAGAGAGAGACCGGGGGGGTCGACGCGGGGAGAGAGAGAGGGAAAAGAAAAAAAAGAAAGAAAAAAAAAAGAAAAAGAAAGGAAAAAGGAAGAAGGAAAAAAAAAAGAGAAAAAGGAAAAAAAAAAAGGAAAAAGGAAAAGAGATGTAGGGAAAAGACGAGGTCTAATCCTCAGTCCGAGAAAAACAACACTAAACTGCCACGAAGATATTAAAAACTGTAAACAACTAAAAGAAATAAAACACAACATCAATTAAATTAAAAACAACTTTAAAACGTAAATAAATTAAAATAAATAACTAAAATATTAATTAAAATAAAAACAACTATTTCAGCGAAAATACACTCAAAAGCGAGTCATCACATCCTCCCCTCCTTAAAAACAAATTTCGTCCTCGAAATTTGCAGATCAACCACCAACTTAAAGCAAGCCATAAGAAAGCACATAAACCAACTGTGATCGAGATTAAGGTACATACCTTCTCTATTCGAACAAGTACGGATACTGCTCCCTCATGTCCGCTGCTCGCTCCCAAGAGAAGTCTTGAGCTAACGGGTCTCCCCAAGCCACTTTAACCAAAGGTATCGTCTTGGACCTCAACTGTTGCTCCTTCCAATCCAAGATCTGCGACGGAACAACTTCATAAGTGAGATCCGGTTGCAACTGAATACCCGTTGGGTCGACGAAGCGTGGTTCTTGCTGTCCAAAGCTCTTCTTCAGGGATGATACGTGGAAGACATCATGAACATCCCCAAAATAATCTGACAAAGCAACTCTATAGGCGACGGACCCTACTCTCTCCAGAATCTGAAAAGGGCCGACGTACCTCGGATCTAGCTTCCTCTTCTTACCAAAACGCTTAACACCTCTCATGGGAGAGACTTTAAGGTAAACCCAATCACCAACTTCAAACGACAACTCTCTCCTCCTGGTATCAGCGTAACTCTTCTGGCGACTCTGAGCTACCGCCATTTTATCTCTGATGATCCGGACTTGGCTTTGCATCTCTTGAATTATTTCGGGTCCAATTATCCTACTCTCCCCAACTTCATCCCAACACAAGGGCGACCTGCACTTTCTCCCATAAAGAGCTTCATAGGGAGCCATCTGAATGGTCGCATCGAAGCTGTTATTGTATGCAAACTCGATGAGCGGCAAATGATTTTCCCAACTCCCTTGGAATTCCATGACACATGCTCGTAACATGTCTTCCAGGGTCTGAATGGTGCCCTCTGACTGGCCGTCTGTCTGCGGGTGATAAGCAGTACTGAACTTCAACTTAGTACCCAAAGCTGCCTGCAAACTCTTCCAGAACTGCGACGTAAACCTCGGGTCTCGATCCGACACTATACTCTTTGGTATGCCGTGTAGCCGCACTATCTCTTTGACATACAAACGGGTCAACTTACCCAAAGAGTCGGTGTTATTAACAGGCAGAAAATGAGCACTCTTCGTTAATCGGTCCACAATCACCCAAACAGAATTCTTCCCACTAGGCGTTCTTGGCAAACCCACTACAAAGTCCATCGTGATGTCATCCCACTTCCACTCAGGAATAGGGAGGGGTTGGAGCATACCTGCAGGTCTCTGATGCTCGGCCTTTACCTGACGGCATGTGTGGCATTTCTCAACATATAAGGCAATTCCATCCCACCAGTAATTTTTCTTCAAGTCCCGATACATCTTTGTATAGCCGGGATGAACTGAATAAGGGGTCGCACGAGCTTCCGCCATGATCTGTTCTTTGAAATCTGAGTCCTTTGGGACCACTCTGCGATCTCGGAACCGAAGTATCCCATCATTATCCATGCTATAATGCAACGGCCCTCGAGATTTTCTGACTATTTTCCTGATGTTCAGCAGCTTCGGATCCTTTCTTTGGAGAGTTTTCAATTCTTCAAAATCAGTTACCCGAATATCGAGAACTGAAGACAAAATTTTCACTTGCTGCGAACTCTCTATAAGGAGCATTCTCATCCCACAAAGCAACGAATCCAATTCTGACGGCTTGGCTTCATCTTCCAAGTGTGACTTCCGGCTCAAAGCATCAGCAACTATATTAGCCTTCCCCAGATGGTACTTGATCTCACACTGATAGTCACTGATTAGCTCCAGCCATCGCCTCTGCCTCATATTCAGATTTTTCTGGGAAAATAAATGCTTCAAACTCTTGTGATCGGTAAATACCTCGCAAGCTTCCCCATATAAGAAGTGCCGCCAGATTTTGAGAGCAAAAACAATCGCAGCCAATTCTAGATCGTGCGTCGGATAATTCTTCTCATGGTCCTTTAGCTGACAAGATGCATAGGCTACAACCTGTCCTTCCTGCATAAGGACACAACCCAAACCAAACTTAGACGCATCACTGAAGACTACGAATGGCTTATGCGGTTCTGGGAGCGCTAACACTGGTGCCGTCGTCAACCTGTTCTTTAATTCCTGGAAGCTTCTCTCACATTTCTCTGACCAAACAAATTCTGTATTCTTCCGAGTCAAAGCTGTGAGAGGTCCGGATAGGCGAGCAAAACCCTCTACAAATCTTCGGTAGTATCCGGCGAGCCCCAAGAAACTCCTGACCTCGCGCACTGTAGTCGGGCGCTGCCATGACAAAATGGCTTCTACCTTACTAGGATCAACAGCCACTCTGCCCCGGGAAATTACATGTCCAAGGAATTTAACTTCTTCCAACCAGAATTCACACTTGCTGAGCTTGGCGTATAGCTGGTGTTCTCTTAATCTCTCAAGTACCAGACTAAGATGATACACATGCTCTTCAACATCTCGGGAATAAATCAGTATATCATCAATAAATACTACCACAAAGGAATCCAAATAAGGTCGAAACACTCGATTCATCAAATCCATGAAAGCTGCAGGGGCATTAGCTAACCCAAACGGCATCACCTTAAATTCATAATGCCCATACCTCGACCTGAAAGCAGTTTTAGGCACATCTTGGTCTCTGATTCTCAGCTGGTAGTATCCCGACCTCAGATCAATTTTAGAGAACACAGCTGCTCCTTGAAGCTGATCAAACAAATCATCAATCCGCGGAAGAGGGTATTTATTTTTTATGGTCACCTTGTTCAATTCCCGATAATCAATGCACATACGGAGGGTTCTATCTTTCTTTTTAACAAATAAAACTGGTGCACCCCATGACGACGTTCTAGGCTGAATAAATCCATTCTCTACGAGTTCTTGCAACTGAGTCTTCAACTCTTTCAATTCAGCCGGTGCCATGTGATAAGGAGCTTTATGCACAGGAGCCGCTCCAGGTTCCAAGTCTATAACGAACTCCATCTCCCGAACAGGGGGTAGTCCGGGCAAGTCATCCACAAACACATCGAGGAATTCTTCCACAACTGGAATGTCTGCCAAAGACTTCTTCTCAGACGGCGTGGACACCATCTGCACCAAGAATGCATCCGCTCCCCATGTAATCTCTCTTCTTGCCAGAATCGCCGATATAATTATTGGCTTTTCTTTTAATTTACTCCCCGCAAATTCCAGACAATCACCATCTGGAAGCTGAAAGCTAATTATCCGACTTCTGCAATTAATACTAGCAGAATATCGGTATAGCCAATCCATCCCGAGGATGATATCAAAGCCCAACAGCTTGAACACCACCAAATCAGCATCCAAGAACCTTCCCTCAAAATTTAACGGGCATCCCAAAGCAACTTTGGAACACCACACTATCTCACCATTGGGTAGAGCCACTACCATAGACTTCGGCAACGGTTCCGTGACCAAATTACACACCCGAGCAAACGTGGAAGATACAAACGACTGTGAAGCACCGGAATCAAACAAAGTACAAGCATACAACTCATACAAACGGACTCTTCCTGAACCAAACACATCAACCCATGAAATCCAAAAAGCAAAGAATAAACCACAAACACCAAAAATTAAATCCAACTTAAAATTAGATTAAACCATACCTGTAATTACTCCAGCATCATGGGTCACTGGTGCCTCATCATCCACCTCTCCGGGTGTGACAGCATAAACCCGGGCTTGCACTGCTTGTCTCGGGTTGGTTCTTCCACCGTGTCTACCTCCACGGCTTCCTTGAACTCTGACGGAGCAATCCCGAGCGATATGTCCCACTTGGCCGCACCGGTAACACTGGGGTCCGCTACTCATCCTTCACTCGCCCTCATGAGCTCTATTACAAGCTCCACAAATAGGCACCCGTCCTCCCATACGAACACCTGAGGACGTTTGAGGTCGAGTTCCGGTCCGCTGAACAAACTTCTAGGGCGAACCCGAGCTGCTTCCTTCACCAGAAAAACTCCGCCTCTTATGCCCTGGAGGGGAGCCCACACTCAGATTATTTTCCCGCTCCACAAGGGTGGCCACATCCACTAATTCCTGAAAAGTGGATATCCGATGGCTGACCACCATACGGCGTATGTCATGGCGTAGCCCCTCCTGAAAACGATCTGCTCGCATCTCCTCAGTGGCGACAAGGTGAGGAGCAAATCGCTCAAGTTCTATGAACCTTCGGGCGTATTGTTCCACTGTCGCGCCCCCTTGGACCAGATTGGAGAACTCTCTTGCCTTTTGCTTTCTTACCGATGCGGGAAAGAAGCGGTCATTGAACTCCTTCTTGAAATGCTGCCAGGTCACCGTAGCGAAAGATCCTAATTCAGATTCCAGCATCACCCTCTTGGTATCCCACCAATCAGAAGCGGTACCTTGCAGGAGATAGCTGGCGTAGAGTATTTGTTGTGCCTCAGTGCATCCACACACCTCAAAGGTTTTCTCCAGACCTTTGATCCATTTTCCAGCCTGAAGTGGATCCTCATTTCCAGTGAAGTGTGGAGTCCTATGCGCCAGGAAGCGCTCATAGGTGCATCCAGCTTGCACCATGCTGCTGGACCCTCCTAGATACATCCAAGGCCCTCCCTGATATGGCCAAGGATCTCCTGGTTGTGGACAAAACCCTCCTTGTTGTGGACAAGGCCCTCCTGATGGTGGCCAGGGACCCCCTTGTTGTGGCCAAGGCCCTGTCTGTTGAGACCTCGCACTCTGCTGTATAAATTCCATCATCTGCCGTATTGCTTCGGCTATGGAGTCATCCCGGGAGGTATTGTCCCGTGGTTCCTGGGTAGATTTCCTTGGCCTCCCCATTTTCCTGCCACAACACCACTCTTGACCCTCCTTTAAGAAAACAAATAAAACCATCATAAAACCAACAAAAACAAAACCAACACCACACAGCAAGAAACAAAAGAAACCAGCTTGCAAAAACATAACCAAATAAATACAAACAAACAAACAAGCTCAAACAAATAAAACAAATAAAACAACTGTACTTAACATAATTTTCAAAACACAACTTTAAAAAGCATTCTGGTACTGCCTACGGGACATGTGGTTTTACCCAGAGCCAAACCGCTCTGATACCACCTGTGACGCCCCCAAATCCCTTCGCCCGAACACGGGAAAATCGAGACGTCCGGATGGTGACAACCCGGGTCACCATCCCATCAACGGGTGCCAAGTGTGTGCAAGGCAACATATGTGTACAAAGAAACACGCAGCGGATAACGAAAGTCATAACTAAGTACCAGAATTTTTCTCAACGTAATACAAGCTGTTTAAAACATACATAAATAAAATATTACAAAAAACACAAATACAGTTTTAAACCAAATATAAAGCATAGAATCAGTAATCCGGCGGAGCCGCATCCTCGGGCTCAGCCTCCTCCTCTTCGTCCTCCAACTCTGCACCAAAAGTTACGGAACCAAAAATGGTACCGCAGGTAAGTAAAACCCAAACACTACCAGATACAAAGACATAGAACTCAAACAAAATGCATGAAACATGCCCAATGCACAAAGCCCATAAAACACGATTTTTCCACACACGCCAAAAATCTCATTTGGCCCAAAAACACATCCTTTCCGAAAAACACTCCAAAAGTCACATTTGCCCTTTATCCAACTCAAACCAGAATCCATATTAACCGTATGCACCATGACCTCCCCTAGGGGTCATCCGCACACCCTGACTCCAGTGCCACACCGCAGAGTACCACCACGCATGTGACACCTAACGAGCGATGCCCAGTTCCGCGCCCCGCGCGTTCGTAGCCAAGCATCCTCTAGCCCTCACTAGCGAAGGGCCACGGAGTCGGTGCGTAGAGCGATGCCCGGTTCCGCGCCCGGCGCGTTCGTAGCCAAGCAACCCCTAGCCCCCGTTCCCGTCGTCTAGCGACAACCCAGGGGACATCACTCAGTTTATTCCGCTCCCGAGTGATCAGAGGAGCTCCACCGGGATAATACCCCATCCCGGCTTGGGGTTGTGATACACACGCACCCGTAAGACCACTTACGCCAATAAACAGGCTTTTCACACTTAAACAAAAACACACGTGCATGCACCATGCAATGCCATAACAATGCATAATAAAATAATCCAACAACATAAATCAATAAAACAAGCAACTCCGTCCTCCATCCATCCGACCCCCGAACTCCTCGGACTCAGTCCGGAATCAACCAACCAGCAGATAAAATAAATTGAATGAGCAATATATATTTAAATCTAAAAATAGGGTTTGGAAAATACTTACAGCGCTATATGGCAATTTTAGAAAACACGAGGCGTTGCAAACGGAGGAGAAAAAGCAACGTCACAGTGAAAATTCACTGTGGCCGTGGGTTGTGAAAACCCACTTTTGAACGGGGACAAACTAGGGCTTGGGATTGATAGGGAATGGTCTAGGGATGATTGTGAAGCTATTGGAAGTGGTGGTTGGCCGTGGGTGGCGGCGAAATCGCCGGAAAGAAGCCGGATTTCCCAAAAAGGAAAGCTAGCTCGTAGGAGCTGTTCCGGTGGTCGTTGGAGGTCGGAAATAGGTGGGTTAGGACGGCAAGGGACCGGTGATGAAGTGGTGAAGAATTATTGATAACATTTTTATTTTTACATTACATTTTTATTTAAAAATAACATTTATATTTTTGTAAAGTAAAATTATTGATTAAAATTTTATACCACATTTTTAATTGATAACTAACTTTATTAGAAAGTTTTTGATTTAAAGAGAATTTTATCAAATCTAGTATCTTAGGGCCCTTCAGGGACACAACTCTTCTTAGGTATTCTCAGCTATTCTCAAATTCAAATTTTTCTCTCTTATTTTACAAAATCCAATAAAATATTTTAACTCGAACAATTTAGTAATGATACATATAGTTATTTTTACGTATTCTTTGTGCACTCTATTGATATGATTGGCTGAATTAATTTTTTTTTAATACCCAACCAATCATATCACTAGAGTGCACAAAAGAGTGCGCAAAAATGACTGCATATAGAATTTTTGTTTGGAAAAAAGTAAGGGCCTCTTCAAAGGATTATACAAAAAAATTTATGAACACTCAAAAATTAGATCTTACTATTTATAATTTTTACATTATATATTAAATTACTAATGACAAGAGAAGTATATTCTTATAATGAGGATACCTCAAATAATTATTATGTGCGATACTTTTAAAACTAATAATGACATAATATCTATTTAATATTTTTGATGTTCTCTCATTGAGTTAATTAATTTTTTTAATTAGTTTTTTTTTTTCTTTTTAAAAAGTTATATTTAATTTTTTATTTTGAGCCTTCTTCTATTAGGAGCCTTAGGTAATTGCCTAACTTGCCTAATAGAAGAGCCAACCTGATTTTTATTGACAATGAGTTCCAATTATTATTTTTTACTTAATGATTAAAGAATTATTTTCTTAATAATGTTGTGATTTGTTTTAAATGGTTAAGAAATTAAAAAAAAAATGCATGAAAAAAGAGAAGATTACACGTCTCTACTTGCCAAGATGAAGGAAGAATGAGTGGGAGCCGATGCTGTTTCTTGATTTGTACAACCAAATGAATCATTAAATTTGAAACCAGATCAAGTAACCTTTCTTGGGCTATTGGCAGCCCACACAGAAACCAGGGTTGCAGAGTCTGCTGCCTAGAAGATCATAACGATGGAACCAGAAAATGCTGGAGATTACATATTCTTCTAAAATATTTATGCTGCAGCTGTAAACAGGGATAGTGTCGCTAAAATGAAGAGCTTTCTTAGAGTTGGAGGATTGGAGAAAACCCCTGGCTCTTGCTTGCAAAAAACAATAGTTGCCTCCAAAAGAGGAGGCTAGAAACAAGAGTTCAGAAACACCGTCTTACACTTCAATTTCGTACTTTGGAGAAGCTTTTGGAAATACTTTCCCTCTATGATGTCTCTAAATGGAGAGTGCGTATGATAGCCATCAGTAGCCTCTCACACAGATGCCGGTGGATTAATTAATGGACTCGCGAGAAACCAAAGAAAAAAGAAATATATTGGGACAACCCTAAGAGCAGATGAATCCGTATAAATCGGCATGAGAAAAACTCAAACTATACCCATTTAAATTAATATAAGCAAGTATCATAAAGATCAAAATTCATCGGTCAGCTAATTGAGCCTGACATTTGAGTTAACAGAACACACTAATTTCTCAGAGAAAACCTACAAGCAGCAATTAAAAAAAATTACGCTAATTTTGCAAAATTAGCAATTCAAACTTCTTCTCCAGGAGTCATGATCTTATTAATATCATGAATCTTCCATCTCTCCATCCTGCTCTTTTTGAATACTGCTGCTTCCAGGCCGAGGTTGTTTAGCTGAAAAAGAAGTGAGGACAAATCAATGGCTCACAACTTACAAGAAAATGAAGCAGATCGTGAAAGCAGGAGGGGACTTGTCACACTCACATTTAAGAGATGATCCAGCAAGACAAGTTAGCCTCGACTTTGTGTTAGCTTCAGCCAATGGATTCGGCTTTTCTTTAATGGCCATGCGAACATCCCAGACACGTATCACTCCATCTGATGATGCAGATGCCACTAAAAAGGGGTCATCACCAGAAGCAGTAGCATCATTCCTCGTGAGCACAACAATACCTTTCAAACGGGCAGAGTGCGCATCTTCAATGCAATATGCAACCTTCCCACTTCTCGTGTCCCATGCCGTAATATTTCGGTCCTCACCACCAGTATATAGAACTCCATTCTGTCAACATTAAACAAATTTTGGTGATTAAACCAGGACCATAAATTGTTTAAAAAATGTGAAATGGGAGTTCAATGAAACTTGGTCCATAAGTTTTTTTTTTTTCCTTGACAAACTTAACTTCGTCCAAAACTAGAGAATGGTATCCAAATCAATCCATTCAGTTGCTTTCTATCTTCAGAAAATAGGACTTCGTTTTGACCATTTCATTAAAAAATAAAACACAAATATCATAAAAATGAAAGACCTTGTTTGTCCCACTAGAACTCAATCCCTGAAGTGTCGAGATTGAAGTTTTTCCTCCCTTTTTTATTGGTAACTGTCAAGAGATTGTAGTTTCTGTCACTGTAAGCCTAAAAATGGTGAAACCTTGCAACCTCACGTCTATATCAATTATGAAAATTAAAACCAACTAATACCCCCAATCACACCCAAACCTAGCAATTTTGCTAATATCATTAAGGCAAAGTGATGAACTGTTTTCCCTTGTTCATGTTTCTATATCATGGATAGGATATATGTCAAAGATTAAACAATGGTTTGAAGCTATATTAACATTAGCAATGTCAGAATTTCTAAAAAAATGCAAGATACACCTCATGTGCATTTTAGGGACTCCTAGCGACCAATTGTAGCTATGTTACTTTTAGGGTTCGGCGGCAGGCCCTCACATCCAGCCCAACCCCCCTCTCATTCGGACCTCGCCTGGGGCGGCCGGGGAGCCTGCAGACACTTGCACGCTATAGATGCCGGCAGACGGGGCCTGTGCTGGGCCCAAGACTGCCCTGGTTTTCACCCGTTCGCCCAACCCTATATATATTAAAAAAATTTAATAAAATGACGTTATTTTATCTTAGGTTTTGTTTTAAAACTCCCCCCACCCCTCCCGCGGGCCTCCCACTCTTTCCTCTCTCTGTCACCATCACCAGTCTCTCTCCCTCTCTCTATCACCCCCACTGGGCCCCAGGACTCTCTCGCTGTGGCCTCGGACTAATCTGCCCTCCGTCATTTGGACTGGGGCACCTACTCACGGGGGGCGCGGCCGAGGCCTGGGGGCCCAACTTGAGGCATGGCCAGGGGCTGCCCGCCTGGGAGGTGCAGGTAGGGAAAAACCAATTGACTGCAGTAACTTATTTAACATAAATGTTTTAAGTTATTGGACTATAGGGTAAAGGGAACCTGAGTAGAATATTAGGGTGAGTCCTCGGGTTGCTGGTAGTCCATCGACGGCGACGAGACCCCAGCTCTGCCGTAACGTTGCTGCAGATGGGCTGATCTCGTCGATTCTCCATCGTCGGCGACTTAGTTTCGGATCTGGCCAGAAGTCATCGTCGGCGACCCACCCAGATCTTTTTTTAGAGCTTTCAGTTTACCCGCAAAAATGAAACTAGGGGTACCTTGTATCTGATATGAAGCCCACCATTGCCTGACCTTTTCCTCGAAGTCATCCGCCTTCAACCACATATTTTCGAATTTGAAAGACCTACGCCTCCTTTGTACCCCGCCACAATCCAACAAAATAGGCCAATGATCCGAACTCAGACGCGGCAATCTCTTTTGCCACACGTCAGGAAAATGACATTCCCACTCTGGTGAGATTAGAAATCTGTCTAGTCTAGACCATGTATGATTATTCAACCAGGTACATGTACCCCCCGCAAGTGGTAAATCCACTAGATTCAAATCAAAGATGCACTCTGAGAATTCTGTCATAGCTGGCCTCATTCTTCTATTTCCAAAACACTCAGTTGGGAATCTAGTTACATTGAAGTCTCCGCCTATACACCAAGGAAGATCCCACCAGCTATGTACTCCAGCCAATTCTTCCCATAATAATCTTCTCTCATGGTCTAGGTTAGGACCATATACACCTGCAAAAGCCCACAAAAAGTCATCTGCCACACTTCTAAAAGAGCAGGCCACCGAGTATACTCCTACAAACTCCTCAATTTTCTCCACCACTCTTCTATCCCACATCACTAAAATTCCCCCCGATGCCCCTTTGGCCGCCAAGTATACCCAATCTACATATGGACAGCTCCATATACTTCGCACCAAGTTTCTACTAATAATTTTCAGCTTTGTCTCTTGTAGACACACTATGTCCGCCTTCCACTCACGCAACAAGTGTCTTATTTGTAGACGCTTATTGTCCTCATTTAACCCGCGAACGTTCCACGATACAAACAGACTTTTGGCGACGTAGTGGAGCGTAAAAAAAGCAAGGAGGCAGAGATCAAGGGTTTAGAAAGAATACAAGAAAACCGGCCCTTAACTCAAGAAGAAATAGCTGTAAAAAAAGAGCTGGAAGCAGATCTGGAAAGAGTAGTAATCCTGGAAGAAACATCATGGCGACAGAAGTCAAGAGCGTTATGGTTGAGGGAAGGAGACCGAAGCACCAAGTTCTTTCACAGAATAGCTAACTCACATAGAAGATATAACAACATTGAGATGCTGAAAATAGAAGGAGTGGAGTGTCGGGATGAGTCTGTGATAAACCACCATGTTGTTGACTTTTTTGAACAATTACTTTCTGAACAGGTGGTTTGGCGGCCAAAACTGGAAGGATTGGGTTTTGATTCCATTGAACTTATTGATGTAGATCGATTGGAGAGGCCTTTTGAGGAGTTGGAGGTCTTTGAAGTTGTGAGGAAAATGGTTAAAGACAAGGCGCCAGGCCCTGACGGTTTCACTATGGGTTTCTTTCAAACTTGCTGGGCTGTAATAAAAGATGACCTATTGAAGGTGTTCCAGGAGTTCTACTCAGCTGGAAAGTTTGAAAAAAGCCTTAATGCTACTTTTCTCGCATTAATTCCAAAGAAGGTGGGAGCTGAGGAGATAAAGGAGTTTCGACCTATAAGCTTAGTAAATGGGGTTTATAAGATAATTTCCAAGGTGCTAGCGAATCGTCTGAGTAAGGTAGTGGGGAAGCTCATTTCGAAACCTCAGAATGCTTTTGTAAAGGATAGACAAATCCTAGATGCGGTTCTTATTGCGAATGAATGCCTAGACACTCGGTTGAAATCTGGTGAGGCAGGGATTATATGCAAGTTGGATATGGAGAAGGCGTATGATCATGTCAATTGGGAGTTCCTTCTTGATCTTTTGGGGAAATGCGGGTTCGGAGAGAAATGGTGTTCATGGATTAGGTGGTGTATATCAACAGTAAAATTCTCCGTCTTGATAAACGGAAGCCCAACTGGTTTCTTTTGTAGCACACGAGGCTTAAGGCAAGGCGATCCGTTATCCCCTTTACTCTTTGTGATTGTGATGGAGGCACTGAGCCGAATGTCATCAGCCTTGGTTACGAATGGGTTGCTCACTGGATTTAAGATTGGAGTTCAGAATAGGGGACTTGTTAATGTATCACATCTTTTGTTTGCAGATGATACTCTTTTCTTTTGTGAAGCAATCCCTAACCAGATTCGAATTTTGAAGGCCCTTCTCCTTTGTTTTGAAGTAACTTCCGGATTGAACGTTAATTTGGGAAAATCTGAGATGGTGCCTATTGGAAGTGTTCGGCATATTAGACAGTTGGCTAGCATTTTGGGATGTACGACTACATCCTTACCCATGACTTATCTGGGACTTCCATTGGGGGCGACCTCGAGAGCGGCTTCTTTATGGGATCCAGTTATTGAGAAAGTGGAACATAGGCTAGCTGGATGGAAGAGATTATATTTGTCAAAAGGTGGGCGGATTACATTAATTAAGAGCACTCTTTCTAACCTACCCACCTATTTCTTGTCTTTGTTTCCTATTCCAGCAAATGTTGCATTTCGGTTGGAGAAACTTCAAAGGGATTTCTTGTGGGGTGGAATGGGTGCAGAACAAAAATTTCACCTTGTTAGGTGGGATAAAGTATGTAGCACTATCTCGAATGGGGGTTTGGGCATTAGAGATATGAGAACTTTCAATCGGGCGCTACTAGGCAAATGGCTGTGGAGATATCACAAGGAACCTGAAGCCTTGTGGAAGACGGTTATAGAGAGCAAATATGGGGGCCTATGGGGGGGTGGTGTACAAAAGAAGTGAGAGGAGCGCATGGAGTGGGTTTGTGGCTACATATAAGAAAAGGGTGGGAGGTCTTCATTCGTTATACTCGAATCCGTTTGGGAGGAGGAACCCGTATCAAGTTTTGGTACGACACTTGGTGTGATAACGTGGCACTAAAGGAATCTTTTCCTTCACTATTCAGAGTTGCAAGAGATATTGATGCCTCAGTAGCAGATGTACTGGAAAGATCAGGGGAACAAATTCAATGGAATATCATATTCAGTAGGGTGGCACAAGATTGGGAGTTGAGCAGTATAGAAGCCTTTTATAGCCTTTTGTATGCTACTAAACCGGACAATTCACATGATAGTTTATGGTGGATACCTACAGCTAAAGGTACTTTTTCGGTGCGCTCTTTTTATAAGTCTCTTGCTCAAGAGATACCTATTCAGTTCCCGTGGGGAAAGATATGGAGACATAAGGCACCACCCAAAGTAGCTTTTTTTGTGTGGACTGCAGCGTTGGGTAAGATTCTCACAACTGATAATTTGAGGAAGCGCAGGGTGATCATCACAGATTGGTGCTGCATGTGTAGAAAGGGAGGTGAATCGGTGAACCATCTCTTAATACACTGTGATGTAGCGAGTAGGCTATGGAATGAGGTACTTGGTAGAATGGATTTGGCTTGGGCTATGTCGGAGACGGTGGTCGGGGTTTTGGCCAGTTGGAAAAACTTGAGAGGAAATCAACAGATAAAAGCAGTATGGAAGATGATCCCTATATGCATCATGTGGTGTTTATGGAGAGAGCGCAATGACAGGACGTTCGAGGACAAAGAGAGATCTTTGGAGGAATTGATAGTTTTTTTCTTTAGAACTCTTTGTACATGGACTTTGGCGGTTGATTTCAATGGTTTGGGGCTACATGAGTTCCTTATATCCATTGTTCATACCTAGATGTGGTTTCTAATCTTGTATCAGGCTTTTGCCTTCTTTTGATAATATAATTTATTTTACTTATCAAAAAAAAACTTATTTAACATTTTTTTCTTCTGTAGAGAAAAACTAAATTTTACCCGACTTTATTTAAAAGAGGGAAAAAATGATCAACAACTAGACATTGCCTCATGTATAGACTAAGAACCATATAATAAACAGCTGTGTGCTGCACAGCTGTGAACAAGGGTAAGACAAATGCAACCAAGAGATTCCATTAGGGTTTGTTGGTATTTGAATTAAATCCATCCTTTCTCCTTATTATAGAAGGTTGACAGTGTGGATATACTTATCAAAAAAGGCCATGTGGATATAAAACCAGCTTAAATTCGTTTTCAATGTCAGTGCAAAGATGCTGAGAAATTTGCCTAGCCTTCATTGATGAAAAATCTCTCCCAAAAATATTAAATAATCAGAGAAAAAAATATTGAAGTGGATATCAAGGAACACGAACACTTGTACTAGTTGCTTACTGGAACCAACAGAAACAAGAACTAGGATTGAACCTTTCTTTTTTTGGATAAGTAGAACTACGATAGAACTTCTTTTTAGTAAGTATTGAAAATTATATTAAAACACATACAAGGCATAGCCCAAGTACATGGGTCCTATATAAGAGGAGCACCTGATTAGAAATAGAAAGTAAAAATATATGCAAGGAAATCATGAAAACTCGCCCATTTAAATCTATAATAAATAGTATATAAATTGCACTGGATCAGAGCCAAGGAACCTATAATTCTCTCATGCATAAAATGAAAATCCACCAATTGAAAACGGGGTATATCATGGTCACATCAACTAGAATGAATAGCATAGCTCATTCCCTACAAAACTGTCTCTGCGTACAAGGGAACACATGATGCTATATCACTCAAAAAGATGCGACAACTCAGCAATAATATATGACTCATACATGAACTTTGAATTGCTAGAATTCACATGAAATTGCTCAACCATTAAAAGTTGTCGCAGCCCCAAAGCACATAAATTTTGAAAATTTTCATTTCTTTCCCACCATTTTATCCCCAACAAAACGTCAATTTACCTAACAAATTTCAATCACTATATGCCATCAAATGGAACAATAAATCAGCAAACACCGGTAACCATAACCCAACTTCAAAAACTCAAAACCCCCCAAAACACAGAAATTCTAACAAAAGCCAACCTCACCGGGCGCGGCGCAAAGGACCCGTTTCTGCTTGGGGTTCTCCAACTCGCACAGCAACCTGGCATCTTCCGCCTCGTGAACCCCAACCTTGTCCTCCATAACCATGAAAAACCTGTCCCCCCCCAAATCAAACTTCACCAAACTGGCCTCCCTCCCCAGCCTGCAACAAAAGCTCCTCCTCCCACGCACCAAGTTGAGCATGGCCAAGCATTCGTCGCGGGCCACAGTTAAAGCCAGCTTCCCAGAGGGGTGGACGGAGAGGTCGTTGATGGCCTTCCTGTGGGGGCGGAGGGACTTGAGGAGGACGAAGGGGTCGGCGTCGAAGATAGAAACGGAGCCGTCGGCGGCTGCAGAGATGAGGTTACGGGGGAAGGAAAGGTTGGGAGGGGAGAAGAAGGAGAGGGAGGTGAGGGAGGATGAGTGGTCGTGGAGGGAGCCAAGGTAGGAGGCAGAGGGGAGGTCGTAGAGGTGGATGGTGTCGTCGGCGCCGCCAGAGGCAGCGACGTGGCCGCATGTGGCGACGGTGGTGATGGGGGATTGGTGGGATTGGTAGGAGAAAAGAGGGGTGAGGGCGAGGTACGGGCTTTCAAGTGGTTTGAGCTTGAAGCCCCAAATGTATTTCTCGTACGAGCCTGCTATCAGACTCATGGCTGATTGGGGGACCTCTCTCTCTACCTCTATTCCTCTGCGTGTGGATGCGTGAGATGGATCCCTGAAAGTTTTTATAACCTCACTGGACTAGGCAGACGACCAAAAACGCAAACCCTTGGAGGAAGAAAGAAACAAGGCGAGGTTTTAGTTTTCGCCCTTCTGGGTTTAGCGAAAGCTTGTGTTAATTTTTGGGAAAATGATAGAATGAACATCACCAAAAAATAATAATAAAAAACTCATTTATACATGCACTTTTAATGAGTACAGTCACTTAGCATTATCCTATTTAGTTTTTAAGAAATTTTAATTAGGTAATTTTTTTCAATTGTTAAAAATTTACTTTATGATTAGCATGCCACCTGAAGTATATACTTGGGTTGATTGACGTGGTTACCACGTTAGTTTTCTAATAAAAATTTAACAATTTTTAAAATTTAGATATTAATTTTTCAAAAATTAAAAATTAAGAAAACATAATAACTCTAAAACTAATTTTGCAATAACTCTATATTTTTCTATAAAAGGAAGGCTATGTTTGGATAACAAAAGTATTTTATATTATCTTATCTTATTATTATAAATTTTTTAAAATTTTACATAAAATATAATAAACAATTTAACTTTTTTCAATCCTTAAATAATAATATTAAAAAATAAAATTTTAATAATATTTTATTCAACTTTTAATTTTTATCTAAAATCATCTCGTTTTATTTTATTATCTAAACTACACCTAAGACATCTTGTTAAAAAATATGAATATTTAATCATATATTCACATGCATAAATAATTGTGAAGTATACAAATTAAGGGATGGCTTAAGCTCGACCTCTTTAAAAATAGAACGGGACCAATTCCAAAACAAGACAATGATAAAGAACATGGGTCTTGTTATTTTAGAATCATGCACGGAGAACATGGATAAATAAAAGCATCATTTATTATTATTTATTATTTTTTGATATTCTTGAGTGTCCAGGCTAGTTTGTGCGCACCTCGACTGATTCTACAGGGTCTTGAAGTTAACGGTTAAGTAAACCTCTAGTAGTCTTGATGAGACTCAAACTAATGACCATTGAAAAATAAACGTATAGTCTGACTAATTGAACTACCCCTCAAGGTTATTTATTATTTCTTAAAAGCCTCTTAACTTAATTGTTATTTTAAACTAAAGATTTTATTTATGAAACTACAACGTATTTAAGTTGATGTTCATAGAAAATTAAAATTAGAGATACACGTAAAATCTTTTATATAATTATATTTTAAAATAAATATATTTTACTTTAAATGGTGTTTTTTTTTATAAATATAACCTTTATTAAAAATATGGTTACATGGAGGATTGCGGAAAGAGTTGTGAGTACATCATTTTGAAAAATAAAAATAAAAAAACGTACTTTAACCAATTTTAGCGATCTTATAAAAATAAATGTATAAATTAATATGACTTTATATAATAAGTTAGATTTACTTTACAATAAAGATAATTTTTTAATCTAATATAGTTATCTAGTACATTAAATCACTTCAATTTATAAATAAAAGATTAACAAAGAACTCTCTTTCTAATAAACTAATATACTACAAGACTTTTTTTTTTTTTGTAAAGAAAAGGTCACGGAATAAATATATCACAAGAGTAGTGGTAATATATGTATGAGTTTCTCGATTCCCTTTTTTTTTTTTTTTTAACTTAGTGATTAATAAAATATTTTTAAACAATGTTGTAATTTTTTTTATTTATTTTTTAAATGTTTATGATGATTAAAAAATATGTATAAAAAAAGAAAAGAAAAAAAAAATTGAAATGCACAGTTCGAGAGAACAGAAGGACTCTGCATGTATAATTATTTTTATAATTATATTTTAAAATGAGGATATTTTTAAAAAGTAATATTAATTTATTTGTTTTTATAAAAATGTTAAACATACTCACATAATTGGCATTGTGCCCAGAGCCAGCCGTTTTGACTTGAATTGACTTCACTGCAGAATGCAGTGGGGGCTGGGATTGATATTACTGCCGGTGATTGTAAAGTGAAGGAAATACAAAGCCAAAGTCCGCCAAAGACTCAGCAGCACGACACATTGATCTCACATCAAACCTTGCAAGCGAGCACTCGCATCAGCGTCTCTCACACCACTTCCTATATAATCAATCATCCTCTTTGCTCCCTTCCATAGTGTCTGCCTTCTAGCGTACGCGAACATCCTTCGACGTTCTACCGACAATCCCCACCACCACGACATGGTCCAAGACCACCCTCAACAACCTTCGCCGGCTCTACCAGCTTCCACTCAAGCCGATCCGCCTCCTCCTCCTCCTTCGCCACCGCCACTACCACCACCACAACAACAACCGTTCGATCCTAGTCGAAGTAACTCTCTCTCTCTCTCTCTCTCTCTCTCTCTCTCTCGGTGTTTGTTTTGTGTTTTAGGGTTTAGTTCCTGTGTATGTAATAGGAGCAATGGAATTGATAATATATTTGATTAGTCCTGTTTTCTGTATCTTTGCGAAAATTTATGGGAATCTTTTTTCTTTCTTTTTGAATCGATGATCGTTAGGGTCTGAATCTGCGATCCTGTTGAATTAGTTCTTTGTGTTGAATGGGGTACTCTCTGGTTATTTTCTTTGCCTGTGAAGAGGTTTTGTTGGCATTAGCTTCTATGGAAACACGTTTTTTTTAAAAAAAAAAAAAGAAAAAAAGAAAAGAAAAATTGTTTTGATTGACAATAAAACATCACTGAATTGGCAATTTGTTTTTTAATAGTTGTTTGGCTGAAGTCCTTTCCATGTGTAGACACCAACTTACGATCATCATCATCCTACTCTGTATCTCTCACAAGCCATATTTATCGTTGAAGTGATTGGAATTATTAAAAGGAAGGCCTTGATAAAAGAGTTGGCTGCGGTCTACCATGCTGAATGCCTTGCATATTGTCAAGAGCTTTTGGAACTTCAAAGAAAATGGGAAGAGGTTAGAAACAATGCCCTCCGACTTGTTTTATATGTTACTATGTTTTCTCTCATTTGTATGGTGTTATGATTGATAATCTTGTCAATTGCAAAAAGTTTCATTTTTGGCAATTGATTGGAGAATCACCCGTCAAGCTTATCAGTGGGCTCCTTACATTTTTAGTACTTTCCATCTATCCATGTGTCACTTTACAAATTCTATTTATGTAGGCTATTTTGAACCTCTTTGTCCCTTCAGACTGCAAATTGGAATGTCTCATTGGTCATGGACGTCTTATGGTTTGCTTTGATTGAGAGCGGGTGAAAGCTTAAACAAGATAGGCTCAGAAAGAAATGTTCCTACAAGAACTTGGAAGAATTTTGGTAGTTTATTACATTTTTATTGAACAAAATGACCATGCTCCTTTGTGAACAGAGACATTTGAAATTGTTATCGTAACATTTCATTTAATCCAAGGCACATTTCATAGCTTAGACTGGACCATGACAAATAAAGTAAGAATAGGCCAATCATATAATTAAACTGCTGAGATAGAATGCGGTTGAAGCCGCCTGGCCAGTAAACTAGTATGGTGCCTATATGGCTAGCTTGAGTTGGTTGAGTTCCATGTAATTGTTTCTGATCCTTTATCCCTTGGTTCTCAGTCTTCTTTTTCTTAAGCGGCCCAACTTTTTGATATCCAACAATAATTTTAAGAAAACCTATCTCAGATCTCATTTTCAACTGTAGGAATTTCATTGCTGCAGTTTTTGCTTAAAAAAAATGGTGTGGGTATAACAATTCATCATATTGTTTAAGGCTTTATATCTCATTTTAGTGTGTTTAAAATGCTTGCAGCCATTTATTGACCTAAAGGCTCCAGTGGATTCAAGGAAAGAGACAGTGCGGCCCACTAAACGTCTAAAGAAATCTCGCTAGGCATTGATATTAATGTAAGAGTTGCATACTGATGTTGCTTCTGCATTTGCAATTCTGTTGACATGTTCAAATTTTTTACATATGTTTTCTAAGATTCTCCAATGGTGATTTTATTAGTTGTGTTCCTATTTTACAGTTTGCTAGGGGTACAAACAATTTTCCTTTTGTTAAAAAAAAAAAAAAAATAGAAGGAACCTGCCTAATTTCTGGACTGGTGTACCCACTTTCGGTACCCCAATTTTGTGGTTCATAATTGTTGCATAACTAGCAGCCTTTTAAGTATGGAAACTGCAAGAAAGCTTACATCATTTATTTTTTTGTTTCCCTTCCAGTTTTTACATTTGCGCTTACATAATTTATTTTGTTGTTTCCCTTCCAGTTTTTACATTTTGCTCCTTAGGTGGCTGTATATATATATTTTTTGATAAATAAACAAATATATTGATCAATGGCAAAGCCAGAATTACAATACTAACGCCCTAACTAGGTAGGCACGTTAGAGATAAGAAAATCATGCATGGCCTTGCCATTAAAATCCACAGCAATGGCCCAGTTACAAAGGGTTATAAAAAATAATAGTTTAAGCTCCTCCACTGATCTTGCCCGGTCCTCAAAGGTCCTCTCATTTCGCTCCTGCCATACAACCCACATGATGCATAGAGGGATCATCTTCCAAATCGCTTTAATTGGTTTACTACCCCTTATGTTAGACCAGCTGGCCAGCGCCATCTCCACAGTTTTGGGCATCACCCAAGCTATATCTAGTCTCAAGAATACCTCGTTCCAGAGGGCCCTTACCATATCACAGTGTAACAGGAGGTGGTCTACCGACTCTCCCTCACTTCTGCACATACAATACCAGTCTGCGATGATAATCCTCCTTTTCCTCAAATTATCTGTGGTGAGAATCTTCCCCTGGGATGCAGTCCAAACAAAGAAAGATACCTTAGGTGGAACCTTATTTCTCCAGATTTTTCTCCAGGGACACGTAGAAGGGGGCACATGGGTGAGTGCCTTATAGAAAGATCTTACTGAAAAGTTACCTTTGCCTGATAGTGACCACTACAAAACATCCTCTTGCTGGCTATTTGGCCTTATGGAGTATATGAGGCTGTAGAATTCTGCGAACGTACTTAATTCCCAATCTTGTGCAGCCCTACTAAAATTAATGTTCCAAAGAAACTGGCCCCCCTCTAACTCCATAACTTCTTCCACTAAAACGTCCTTATCTCTAGCCAATTGGAACAGAGAAGGATACAAGTCTTTTAAAGCCCTACTGGCACACCAAACATCTCTCCAAAATTTGATCCTTGAACCCGTACCCACACAAAGCTTTACATGATGATTAAAAACCCCCCATCCTCTTCTGATGTGTTTCCATAACCCTACTCCGTAAGCTCTCCTTACTTCTCTAGTACACCACTCCCCCCATAAACCACCATACTTATTCACTACCACCTGTTTCCATAGAGAGTCATGTTCCTGGGCGAATCTCCACAGCCATTTACCTAACAGCGCACGATTAAAGTTCTTTAGGTTTCTAATCCCCAAGCCTCCCCCAGATATAGGGCAGCACACATGTTCCCACTTAACCAAGTGGAACTTGAACTCCTCCCCCAAACCCCCCTATAAGAAATCCCTTTGGAGCTTCTCAATGCGAACCGCCACACTTGCTGGTATTGGGAACAGAGATAAGAAATAAGTAGGTAGATTAGAAAGTGTACTCTTTATCAAAGTAATCCTACCACCTTTTGACAAGTACAATCTCTTCCACCCCGCCAGCCTCCGCTCTATTTTTTCGATTACTGATTCCCAAATCATGGGCGCCCTCGGGGCACTCCCTAAAGGAAGTCCCAGATAAGTCATAGGGAAAGAGGAAATCTTACACCCCATCGTTCTCGCAAGATGGCGAATATTAGAAACTTCCCCAATTGGCACAAACTCTGATTTTTCCAAATTCACCTTTAGCCCTGAGACAGTTTCTGTTTACAGATGCCTTAATACAACCTATGTTTCATGGATTACCTGCTTCCACACATGAAGCACTTTTACAAACCCTTGATACTGAATGATGTGGAGAGAGAGAGAGAGAGAGAGAGAGAGAGAGAGAGAGAGAGAGAGAGATAACGAGTGTAGTGCCTTGTGCCCGCTGTTTGGTAAGACCGTAAGAATGTGTATTGTTGCTGGTGCACTGTTGTAAATATTATACTTGGTCAATGGTTAACAATTTGATTTGATATTTTCAGAAATGTATCCTAATATGTTATCATTTAACTAGATTGTATGCTGTATGGATATTAGTGTGCCTCTTGGCTTCCTGTAATCTCAGTTTCATTATCCTTAGGTGAGTCAGTAATAACCAACCTTCACGGTCATGAATATGCTTGTCTAGCAAAAATTTCCGTCGGTGATGTAGCCTGAAATCTCATGTGCGTGAAATAGATTAAAAAAAAGTCCAATCAGGTATTCACTCCAAGGTGCACGATAACTGTGTATTCTGACAAGTGAGAAGTATATATGAGTATATATGCATTCTAGAACTTCTTCTTGCACTTTCTATCCTCCTCCTCCTCTCCCCCCCCCCCCCCCCCCAAAAAAAAGAAAAAGAAAAAAAGAAAAAAGAAAGAAAGAAACCTCTTGTTGGTACCATATGGCTGTGAATTGCCTACGATAATCTTATTTCTCCCCTTTTTGCCAAAGTCGGCAAAGTTTTGGAATAATGGTGAAATAGGAATGGGGGTTTGCCCCCGCGCAATCAGTAAACTCGAGCTTTTCGCTGAGAAATATTAACGTTTTATAATGAGACAGGTATTGAAGAATAACCCAAAGTATCGTGAGTATGCTCACGTGCCACAATGGAAATTTCCTTGTAGCCTTTTCAAGGTTCGGCAACAAGATTGGGGGCATATGTATCTCAAGCCGTATAAGTTTATAACATAAGCTTCGCCGCAGAAACAAAGCATCGCTCCCTTCTCTTAGAATTATGGCAACTTCTGGGTCTTGAAGTTCTGGCAATTTTGAGCAGCTACCGCTGAACAGTTTCTAATATAAGCAACCATGCTTGAGTTAACATAAAATGGAGGAGCTGGCGGCTACGAGTTCATCCTCCTCTTGGTGCTGAAACAAAATTTTTTCATGCAGCTAAGCAGGCTGCCTATAGCATCGCCTAGGATCATTTCCTGGATTTTCTCATTTTTCCGCTTTAACTTTCTTGATTAAGATTGAACTTTTCTGAAATTAAATGCTTGGAACGTAACTAGAAGTCTGGCAAACACGTATAAATGACGGGCACTAATGGGGGAAAAAGTTTTGCACTCTCTTCTCTAGTGAAGAGTGGCTACCAAAAACTTATCACAAAGAAGATCTAAGACCTGAAACCGCCAAGGCCCACATCACAATCATCATAATAATGGCATGGGAAGGGAAAGACTGACAAATATTATGAAATGCTGGATTTGAATGAAATAAAGAAATACCTAAAAAAATAAAGTCAAAATGACTTCCAAAATTTCCAACTCCCAAAAAATACAAATTTACCACCTTTGGCATGTCCGAACATTATTCTTATAAGTTTTGTTACGTACAAATGAATTCATGTACCGATTTACGTATCAATGCTGCTGCTTTCATATTCAAAATTTAAATTAACACAATTTTTATTATAGTCTGACTTTCTGACCAATCACATTGGATGAGTGCATGTGTTAGTGTGCAGAATCGCTTATAACAAAAAATTTTCAATTCTTATACAAAACTATTCTATCCTTTCCATGGACCATTCTCGAAGCCCACGTGTATACAAAATTTTTTCAATTCTTATACAAAACTATTCTATCTTAGAAGTAATGCATACCTGTTTGAACTAAGTTCGGTGATTTCCTACTTCACCTGCAAGTAGCAACATGAACTTGCTCATTTTTTTTTTTTTTTTTTTTAAAAAAAAGGTAGTAACGTAAACAAAAGCAGATTCAGGCTTGAGGTTCTTTCATCATCAAAGCAAAAGAATGGATGCAATATAGAGAGTGGGATACCTTAGTTTCAACTATGGATGCCCAGATCCTTTGCCACAGGCTATTTGGGGCACTGGGGGAAGAGGTCTGACCTTCCATGATTTTTTCAACGGAAGGCCCCATTTCACGGACACATTTTACAGACTCTGACAGACGATTTAGTAGGTTCATCAGGGCAATCACTTCATTCCGTTGAAACTGCAGCTGAAGGCCAATGCAATATGCTTTAGTGTTAACAACAAAATGTCTGCTTGCTTCTGCAAAGGAGGCATATTATATGTATATATTGCATCATATCTAGTATTCTTGTCACTGCGTTAGAGGTCCTGATTTTGGAGGGAAATTTGAGCCGCTTACAAGTTACTTTTCTTTTAGATAATGTTATAGATACAACCATAGGAAGCTCACTACGTGGCACAAAAAATGGAAAGGCACCTTACAGATACTTAGAATTTAAATTTCAAGGTTAACTGTGGGAGATACGTACAGTTTGACCCAACTGTTCTGGACCATCAACAGAGAAGAGGATTTTCATTGCAGTACCAAGACCAAGCACCTGAAGCTTTCCCCATAGACGACACTTTTCACATCCTACACAGTCCATCATTGCACTGCAATGCCAAGGGAAATTGTATATATGGCCACAGGGTGAGCCAGTAAAATTAGTATAAGAAATGAGTGAAGTAGAGTTATACAGGGTAAACATGTTATTCAGCAGTTTCTCAAGTGGTGAGGGTAATTTTTAGCACCAAGATTGCTAACACGTTCAGGATTTTGAACACCTCCCTCCCTCCAATAAAATGACAAACACTGAGTTTAGGTTTTTACACATTGGTAACAAAAAGGAATGAGAGCCTAATTCTATACAAATGACAATAGCTTATACCATGTTCTGCAGAAAGTGGGAAGGGAAAATGAGCCAAAAAGGTGGAAGGAAGACGTAGTTCAATTATTTGGTTGTAAGGAGGACAAGGAACCTCAGGCCCATAAACTTTGTGTCAACCCAAACGGCAGAAAAGGAGGCAGAAAGCAACCTATACCATGAAAGTACCATCATGCCCCTTTTTCCACCATATTTCTTGTCCAAAAGCATATTGAAATAAAGATAAAACAATTCCTTACCCTACTACTCTCGAGAAACCAAACAAGGGAAAAGCATTCTCTTCCCTTTTTTCCCCTCTTGCTTTCACCATTCAAACACACAAACGAAGCATCTCTCCCTTCCCCTTTTCCTCTCCTCACCCTTCTTCTGCTCTTTTCTTTCCCATTTTGTTCCCCCCCATGGCAACAAACTAAGTTAAGAAAGAATTCAGGAAAACTCTTGAACTGACCGAAGTTTTTCTTCGGATTTCTTTGTAAGTGAAAAAATCAATGATCAAATGGTGATTACAAGAAGTACCTTATGTTTCTGAATTGCTGTTGGATTTTCTGCTTTAGATCAGGTCCATGCTGGCCCTTCCACAACTTAGCTTCATCAAATGGGATAGGGCATGCAGCTTGTAGTTTAGGATTGAAAAGTAGCTGTCTCATCGATGACTGTGTCTTGAGGTCCTCCATCAGGTTACCAGTATCGTACTCAGCATGCTCCAAATAATCTGCTGCCTAAAATACATTCAATCAGAGATTGCCACCAGCATAAGTTTTAATTCATCATTATAACCCCATCAAGATAAAATGTTCATTAAATAACACTAGTCATCAGTAAATTTAAATAATAATACATAGTAGATTTTCCATCATTTTGAAAACTTGCTTATATATTACGATATGACATACAACAAAACAAAAGTATGGGGCTTTGAAAGGGGTTTACTCTGCAGGGGTGGGTCCGAAGGGCTCTGCATTGGAGAGGTTCCCCGATATAGAAAAAAAAGAAGGTATGGGGCTTTGAGTATGCCAGGAGTTGATACTTACCTTTGTCACAGCTCGGAGAACAAAAAGAAATGTGAAGTACAAGTTTCCAACACGATCTGGGTATCGTAGGACTCGGTCATACATCAATGAGACATTTTGACCCCACTGAAATTAAAAGATATTAAAAGGAAAAAATGAAGAATGGTTAGATCTTTGAATAAGTCTTTACTCATAGACATTGTCTTGGGAAGGTCATACATTAGCCTGAAATCACACCCTAATGCAAGTGTTCTACGAAGCAAAGTACAGCCTAGATCGTTTAAAATGATGCAACATTTACTAACTGAAATTTTTTTTATGGATAAATTTAACTAAAATATTGAACATCTGAATAACTCATGTCAAATTTTACAACAGTTCTTTATATTGTATTTTTTTTTAAATATCTGTTATATTTATAAGTTTAGGGAAGAAAAATTAAAACAGCAGCACTTGAACAAACAAATATAACTTTCAAGGTTGCAATATAAAGGGCTTAGCTAATCGGTTGCATTGATCATGAGTGAAGAATGTATATTGATCAAAAGGTAAAATATGTAATTGGGCAAACATCATATGTTTAATATCTGTTGTCAAAGAAAAAACCGAAAAGCGCACAAGAATATGATTAAATAGAATTTGTACCAAGTTTCTAGCTTCATCGAGTAGATAATCAGCAGCTATATGGATTGAAATTGAGGAGTGAAGACCAGAGATCAGTTTGTAAAAAATCTTCTCCTCTTGGCATGACTCTTCAGATGGATCTGCAGTAAGTGAAAATCAACAAAGTTTTCTTATAGAAAAGGATCTGTTACTTGTTCAATCCTTCAATATGTAAAAAAGTTAAACAAGTTCTTGATCTAGACAAGAACCAAATTCCAGCAATTTCGGTATGCCACTGATGATTGAGCATAAACATGCAGCATTTAATTGGGCATAATGACACCCGGGATTTTAACAATAGGTCTGAAGAAAAAAATTCTGGCTTCAGAGTCTTCTCATGTAAAAAAAAATATAAACAGCTTTTAACTCTTGAAAACTTCAACATAAGATGTTATGTCCTATTTTCAATATCAGAAATGAAAATAGCAGGAGCTCAATGGACACTGAAAATGAAAGGAAAAAAGATTGCAGTGGAAACTTGGCACACAGGTGAACTGGGCATGTTAATCACCACATTTAAATAACATTCTAGCTCTTCCCAATGAAATGGATAAAAGGGTGCCCCAAAATATCCAAAGGAAAGGGCTCAGGCAACCTTGTTTGATAACAACAACCACTACTCATCTATGTCATATAACAACAACAATAATAAGGCAAAAGTATTTAGACCTTTCATAAAAACTTGTGAAATTACACACCCTATAAACCTTTATTACTGAATTAGATACCAACTCTTCTACACTGGAAAAATATTACACCCTGATCATCATTGAGGCACTTAAGTTCACTACATAAACTAATGAAAATTTTTTCTAACGTAATAATATTAACAAGAAATTGCTTAAAATGTGTAAAATACAATCTTTATCTTCAAATGTATACTAAATAATGAATCTGTGTTGAGTAACCATTATACTAACAGTAGAGGCTTAAATCAGTTAAATGAGCTAACTCCTAACCAGCGCACAGTTACAGCATAATTATCACATACTCATTGCTTCTCATTCAAATATGGAGTTTTTTTTTTTTTTTAAATCAATTTTTTGAATCGTTTTTCTTCCTGTAAAGGAAACATAACTTCCTAAATTATTTTACAAAACCTGGAAAACTAGAAATCAATTGCCCAATCCTAATTTCTTTGAAAATGTGTATTTTTCCTTGGTTTTGTGTACATTTAATAATTTAAATCATAAAAATATGCCTTTTAAAACAAAGCAAAAGTAGAATCCTTAATCATTTGGCATAGAACAGAATAAATGAACAACTCACGTTTGGGGCAGTTCTCACTGTAGACAGCATCCCATATCCTTCTAGCAGATGGACCAGTGTAGCCAGTGTAGCGTTCTGGATTAAGTTGAAGGTTGACGTATGTCATCTCAGCTGCAAACATAAGCAAATATAAACAGGTTATCAATTGTCTTAAGCCCTAAGACAATCTGTAGAGATCAAAATGATCAAATAATAAATGTTATCCATAGCAATAAACTTGCACCAATATTTTCATATATATAATAACAAAAACTGTTAAATTAGGCTGGAATTATCTATATATATTTTTTATAAATAGCTTGGGCAGGAATTATATGATACGAACTATTGTCAGTTTCATCATCAGTTGTCCAGGGATTGTCTGTTTCCACCCAGCCTCTGAAAGCTTTACTATCTATTGTACGGTCCACAGTGGCCTGTGGCTTTCCCTCTTGACAGATTGGATCATCTTGAGAGAGGCCATAATGGGGCTTCTTAAATGCTTCGGGAAACTCATTGTCTGGGCATTCACAAACACTGCAGTCCCGCAGACGGCACATACCATCATCAGGCCAGAATGGGCAGTCACACCACAACTTAACCTATCATTAATTAGATTTAAAAGTACATTCAGCTAAGCACAATGGTAGTTTCAAGGAAACGAAGCAACTAACAATTCTTGAGAAAAATTACAAATATATATTCATTTTGACCAACTTACCCTTTGAGAACAAAGGATTAACTAAGCTTCTATTTCACGCTAAGTAGTTTCACATATAAAATCAATCGGATAGATTCATTTTGGTATACCAGGACCAAAAAACTTCAAAACGTCTGAAAAGATCCATGCCTTGTTCCTTATGCTGGTACCATGGTACCACGCCAAAACGTATATTAACATTGTAGCAAACTTAATAAATTATTAATCTTCCTCCTCCCCCAAAAAAAAAGAGAGAAACTGAGAAGTATTTTTGTGCTTACATTGTGGTAGCAAAGAACAACAAAAAAACATCACTCTATTACATAGAATGGACTCTGGACTCTGATACAAATGTTGATACATTGACAAGGTTGTTACTGTTATGAAGTACAAAGCGTTGTCTGATCAAACTCTTCATGATTATTTATTCCAATTTTATAATAGCTGAAGATATTGGATCTATAGTGCAAAGTGAGCATTAAATCATCATATAACATACTCATAACAAAATGGCTACTTAAAAATGTAAAATAACAAAATAATCTAATGCAGTAGAATACTGCAACTAAATCTTTGATTTCCTAAAATCATGTATGAGAAGGAAAGGAAGAATTTCCATAATAAATAAATAAATAAAAAACATTTTTAAAAAAATAGGAAGAAAAAAGGAAAAGTAAGTAGTTGTAAATGAATGCCTTCTCATTTCCTAGATCTATGACCACATGTATACCCCTTCTATAATTAGCTAAGTTTAATGATCAATGAAAACAGGAGTACCCAAGTTTCTACATGTATACCTTATTCAAACAAAGCAAATATCTAAAAAAGCAATGAGTAGTGCTATGAGGAGTGCCTGGTGAACTCTGCGTGTGTGTATGGAGTATTGTATAAATAAGTATTCCCAATGAGTAGTGCTATTTGAAGGCCTTTTACCACACACCATCAGCGTGGCATAATTTAATTTGTAAGATTCAAAATTTAAAATTTATCTTCCTAATCAAATTATGACACGTGAATGTTGTATGGTGTAAAGGCCTTCAAATAGAATTATTCATTTACAATAAGTAATCTACAATGAAACTAATATGACAAAACACCTCACGTCATTCCACGGATAAGATTGTATTTAAGATTTCATTACCTCTTTAAAACAGCACCATGATAGGTAAATATCTTAGGTTGCCAAAAATATTCTATTAATCATCCCCACAAACCACACTTTTTTATTTTTTTATTTTTATTTTTTTCTCTATCCAAATATGTGATGTATGGATAAGAGATAGAAGAATTCAGTTAGTTTAAAAAGAATAAAACCAAAAAAATTATAAAAAAATAAAAATAAGTGTAGTGTGGAGTGTGTAGAGATGATAAGCAACAAAGCTCAAAACAAAAAAGTCATATCGTAGGTAAATACTATCAAAATATTAAATGCTATAGAAAAACCTACATGTAAGTTCTTCGTATAACCAGACTGCTTCAAGCCAATAATTCAAAACTATCTAACCTTAAAATATCGAAAGAAAGCGGTTCTAACAAGTTCTTGCAGCGATGGATGTAGCACTTCCTCATTAAGCCCGTCCACCGTCTCATAATCACAACAACAGTCCTCCACAATCCCACTATACTGCAAAAATTGTAAAACCCAGAAAAAATTAAGAACCTAATGTCATAAAGAAAAAAAAAAAAATTAATCAAATTCAAGTGTTTGCTTCCGCACCGTGGCTAACGTAACAAAGCAACAAAATGAAAAGGTGAAGAGGGGCCCCCGGGGGAGTGCAATTACAAAAACCACGTAACATACAATATGGTTTCCAATGATCCGAATAAAATTCACAAACAATAAAAAATAAATAAAAACCCGTTTCACTCCACGAAGCCTAATTCAAGACGATTTGACAAGGTCTTCACATGGCTTAGAAAAATTAAACCATAACAATCACAAATCTCCAATTTCCTTCGTTTTCCCCGTAGCCAACGGTGTATTTACTAAATGAAAAACGAATCGCCCGAAAGACAATAAAGGGGAGAGAGAGAGAGAGAGAGAGAGAGAGAAGAACGAAAACTTGCCTTAGCACAGTAACAAGGCGTGCTAGTTCGTCCAAAGAGCGATAAACTCGGAGAGATTCTCGAAGACATAGCCACAGCGACCAAAATGGCCATGAGAGCTCCCATCACCGCCCAGCTCCATCGCTTTCTAGGGCTCCCCTTGCTCTCAATCTCAGCTTTCACCATCACCAGCCTCGATCAAAAAATGCCACGGAATCTTAAGAAAACCCTCAAGATCCCCAAAATTCCAGCACTCCGTTTGCTTCCAGTGAAAAGATTAATTGCGAGTGTCTGTTCTCGGGTGGCGTTACTTATAAAGTAAGGAATGAATGAAAGACAAACCAAAACTGTCGGTTATGAGAATGTATAATTGGCAGTCGGATTTAACCCTCGTCAGAATTTTCTTGGGTCTCAAGTCAAGATGAAGGTCCGAGTTGTAGAAAATGGGGAAAGACTTGGTTGGCGTAGTTCCTGGTTTTTGTTCGTTAAATACAAAGCTTCAACGTTCAAACAATGGGAAAAGAGAAGACAGTGGAAATCAGCGGCAGATGGTCGGCTCAAACTGAACTCTTTGTATATGGGTTTTTTAGCAAGACCAACTATCCTGTAACGTATTCGTAGTGGGCTCAGAAAACCCACTGCTGGGCTACATTTTATCTAGTCCCTTGAAAAGCACCGTATCATATAAGAAAAAAGCCACACAACTTTTTACTATTTATACAATCTCCACACATCATATTTTTTTATTATTTTTTATCAAATATTTAATATATAGATAATAAATAAAGAATTTAATTAATTTAAGAAGAATAAACTTAAAAAAAAATTTAAAAAATTTTAAAAAATGTGATGTATAAAGATTGTGGAGGTTGAGTAGCATTACTCATCATATAATAAACTAGTTAAATAAACAGTATAAATACTTAGAGCTATTTTCAGAGCCCAAATCTATTGAGCTAAATTCTCTTACCATTCAGTTTATTTACTTATTTTACTTTTTTGTAGAGCTCGCTAGGTATTATTTGTTGCGAAATGCTACTATATCGTATCAATTATACTGTTCATTTTGCCCAATTTACGCAGCACTACATGGTGGTGTCACGTGGTTTATCAAAAGAATTAAAAATACAAACATAGACATAAAAGGGGTAGAGAGAACTTTGGATTTTAGTCTTCTTCTTTGTGTGTTTTCAAATACCATTTTGTTTTGAATATATATCTTTTCATTTTATTTTTTTAATAAACCAAGTGACACATTAATGGGCTAAAGTGAGCAATATAACTAAGGTGGCATAGTAGCATTTCTCCTATATGTTCTATTATTATTAGAAAAAAGCAGATGAATTGAAAAGGAATCAAACTACATTTAGTTGATGTCTACCTGCCAAGTACTATATGTTATGTTGTTAACTCTTATTGTGTGTAGTATGTATGCATTTCCTTCCATTCAACCCAATTAAGAGTAGTGTACAATTAGTCTTCTTTCTCTTTTTTCTCTCGAGGAAAGAGAGGAGAAGTTTGTTAGTGGTGCATCCAGGTTGATCTAATGAAAATTGTGTCAGAGGGTAGTGTATGGTTATTACGTGTGAGGGAGATTCTTTGTGACGGCATGTAAGGCTAGTGGTGGGACACTAGTCACGACGGCATGTAAGGCTAGTGGTGGGAAAAATAGAAGATGAATGACTTGGAGGAACAATGGGAGAAATTTTAGCTAATGGAAGAGGAAAACCTAAACACTGAATTGGAAGGAAGTGTACCAGAGGAGATAAACAAGAAGGGAGATAAAAACTTGGTTGAGAAAATATGGGTTGATAGGAAGATTAGTCAAGAGATAGTTGGTTTGATCATGGCAAAAGTTTGGAAGATCTGTAGAATGGAAAAATTCCTAAAGTTGGGATGAATGTCTTTGTCATAACTTTTGCCACCCAAGCAGATAAGCAGAAAGTGTGAGGAGGGAGGCCATGGCTTTTTTATAATCATTTGCTAGCGATGAAGTTGTTCGATGGATTCAACCCACCACAGAGGATAAACTTTAAATGAGATTTTTTGGGTACAGATGCACAAGCTTCCACTAGCATACATGACAAAAGAACATGACGAACATATAAGGAACATAGTGGGCAAGGTGGAGAATGTAGATGCTCAGGAGGATGGAAGTGGATGGGGAAGTTTTCTTAGGGTTCAAATCGAATTGGACCTGTTCAAACCATTGGCGAGAGGGAGAATGATTACTGTAAAAGGAAATAGAATGTGGGTATGTTTTATACATGAGAAATTACCTCACATGTGCTTCACTTGTGAAAGATTACTCCATGGTTCTCAAGGTTGTCTAGAAAAAGAAAAGCAGAAAGGAATAAGTAATTACGACGAAGAACATTTTGGGGTATGGTTAAGAGCGAACACTGTGGGGAGGAAAAGGGATACTCAAGTTAACAATAAAGGTTATGGTAGGGAAGAAAAAATGGGAGGGAATGAGGGAAATAACAAGAAAAGGCAAACAAAAAATGGTAGAGGAAGGAAATCAGCTAGTGGTGCATATTGAGGGGGACGATGTAGGGAGAGTGACTTTGGGGAAAGAGATAGAAGATACGGATAGGAATAGAGAGAGAGCAAATAGGGGGGAAAAAGGGCTAGATATGGGTCCAAAACCCAGCATAGAGGAAGAAAGGCCAGAGAAAATAGCAAAGGGAGAGGCACATGTAGGAATTATGAAGCAAGTACAGAATATGGTTAATGAAGAGATAAAAGAAAGGAAGACAAGGAACCAAGACCAGAGCAAGAGACCATGGAAGAGGACTTGTGTAAAAGCTAAGGTTTCTGAGTTCATTAGTGAGTGTACTCTTTCCAAAAGAAACAATGATGAGATAGATTAAATGAATTTAGAAGGGAAAAGGATAAAGAAACTAAAACAAGGTAATGAAGGGGTAAAATTGCTACCTACAGAGAGAATGGAGAAGGTTGGTGATCAGCCCCGACAATCGCCATGAAAATTCTCAGTTGGACCTGCCAAGAATTTGGGAACCTTCAGACAGTTTAAGACATTTGCTCTTTAGTAAGGGAAAAGAAGCCCAACGTAGTGTTTGTTCTGGAAACAAAACTAAAAGTTAGTAGAATGGAAAAAATAAAGAGGAGATTAACCTTTGAGAGATGTTTTGTGGTATATCTGATTGGTAGAGAGGGAGGATTGGCATTGTTTTGGAGAGATGAGATACAGCTGGAAATCTTGAATTACTCACAAAGGTACATTAGTGCCTAGATCATCGAAGAAGATGCTAAAATGAAATGTTTAATGATAGGATTTTATGGACATCCTGAGGCTAGTAAGAGACATGAGGTCTGAAATCTTTTAACTCTCTTAAACCTCTAATAACCAAGCATGGTGTGTCATTGGAGATTTCAATGAGATAGTTACTAATAACGAAAAAATTGGGGGCAGACCAAGGGTGGAAAGGATGATGAAAAATTTCAAATATGCTTTAGTAAATGGGGAATAATATGATCTAGGTTGGAAAGAGGACAAATATACATGGTGTAACAAACATGGGGACGAGACATTCATAAAGGAATTACTAGACAGGGCTATTGCAAACTTGAAGTAGTCTGAATATCACAAGGAAGTGTGTTTGGAGGTATTGGTTGCAAGGAGTTCAGATCGTAGGCCTGTTTTGCTAAAAGGTTTTCACTTAGAAAAGCACAACTTATATGGCAATAGAGGTTTCAAGTATAAGGCCAACTGAGCCATTGAAAAGGAATGTGAACAAGTAATTAAGGAAGAATGGATACAATAAGCTTTGAGAGAGACCTTATGAGGAAATTACAATTATTGACGAGAAGGTGCATTGTGGATTTGTCGAGGTGGAGTAGAACCTTAAGCTGACAAGGAAAAAGCCATTACAAAAAATAAAAATAAAAATAAAAAGAGATATCCTCAAACAATTGCAACTAGTTGAAGGCATAAGCAAGATTAAAAAAGAATTGAGAATTTTGTTAGAACATGAAGTGAAGACAAAGAGCTAAAAGAAATTGGTACAAGCTTGGGGATAGGAATACAAACTTTTTTTTTGCTTGTGCCAGTCAAAGAAGAAGAAAGAATACTATAAAGCAGATCATAGATGAGCAAAATAGAAGCCTCATCAATAGAGAAGAGATTGAGGAAGCTTTTACTGGGTATTTTGAGCAGTTGTTCTCTTATACAAGTTAAATCTTAGAGGATGTTGCAGACATTTGAGGGAGGTTGAGCCAAAATTCACTGAGGGCATGAATGAGAGCATCTCAAGGAGCTTTGCAAGAAGTGAAGTTGAAGAAGCTATCAAACAAATGGCTCCTTTAAAGTTACCTGGGCCAGATGGCTTAGAGGACTGTTCCTATCAAAATCATTAGCATATCGTTAGAGATGAGGTACAAGTATGTGTAGCATTTATGTCTTTTCAAAATAGGAATACTTTAGCCCCTTGTTGAATTACACTTATATAGCTCTTATTCCCAAAGTAAAGTGCCCAAAATATGTTAGTGAGTATAGGTCCATTCGTCTATGTAATGTGTTGTACAAAATTATCTCCAAAGTTTTTGCTAACAGACTAAAGAAGATTCTTTCAATTATTGTAGCCCCTTCCCAAAGTGCCTTCATCCTAGGATGGCTAATGACAGATAACATTATGGTGTCGTATGAGGCTCTACACTAAAAGAAATCAAGACAAAGAGGTCACAATGGAAGCATGGCAATCAAGTTAGACATGTCCAACGCTTATGATTGAATATAGTGGGGATTCCTTGAGGTTATGATAAAGAAGATGGGATTTTGTGAAAGGTGGATAGAGCTAAGTATGTGTTGTGTAACCTCAATATCATACTTTGTACTCATTAATGGCAGATCTAGAAGGAAATTTTCACCATCAAGAGGGTTAAGACATGAGGATCTACTATCCCTTTATTTTTTTATAATCTGTGCAGAAGGCTTGAGTACTCTTCTAAACCATTTAGATCAAAGAGGCTTTACTAAAGGAGTGACTTTGGCATGATGGGGCACCAGAATTAATCACCTACTCTTTGCAATGATTTTGTACCATTTGGCAAAGCCAGGTTAGATGAATGGAGTAAAATGCAAGGGATTCTTTAGAAGTATGAGAGAGCCTTAGGACAGTTTTTGAACAAACAAAAAAATTTCAATTTTCTTTAGCTCAAACACAAAAGAAGAAGTCAAGCAACAAATACTAGGAGCTCGGGGTGCTATTGTTTGTGGTTGCTATGAAGCTATGAAAGATACTTAGGTCTCCCTATTGTGGTAGGGAGATCAAGGTATAATACTTTTATAAGTATAAAGGATAGAGTCTAGCAGAAAATCAGTATTTGGAAGGATCATTTTTGTCCCCAACTGGCAAAGAGATATTGATCAAAGATGTCTTACAAGCAATACCTACCTACACTATGAATGTGTTCAAGTTACCAAAGAATCTGTGCAAAGAACTAAATGACATGTTGTCAAAGTTTTGGTGGGGCAATCAAAAGGGTTATAGGAAGGTACAATGGCAAAATTGGGTAAAGATGAGTCAACAGAAGATAAGAGGAGGAATGAGTTTAAGGGATATAGAGAGTTTTAATGCGGCACTACTAGCAAAAAAATGATGGAGAATGTTGCAACACCCTAACTCCATGGTTGCTATGGTTATTCAAGAAAAATTTTTAAAACCACTTCCTTGTTGGATGCTAAACTGGGGCATAAACCTTATTTGATATGGAGAAGTGTGTGGTGATCTATAAAACCATTGAAGGAGGGATTGAAATTGAGGGTGGGCAATGGCAGAAGTATTAGAGTATGGGGTTATAAGTGGTTAAACATGCCTTCCTCTTACTGTGCTCAATCACTTGTCAAGATTTTAAGAAGTGATGCAAGAGTAGGGGAGCTGATAGATCATAATAGAAAATGGTGGAATGAAGAGCTGGTAAATGTAATTTTTGATAAGGAAGAAGCCGGAAAAATTTGCAGCATCCCTTTCAACAAAGTGGGATCAGAGGATAAACTGATATGGGGACCATCAAAGAGAGGAACTTTCTTTGTGAGAAGTGCTTACTTTGTGGATGTTGAAAAAAGAGATTATCTAGGGAGAATCATTTATGGCATAGGTGATGGATATGAGGTGGAAGAACGTTTGGAATCTAAACGTGTCGAGAGTAGTGAAACTTTTCCTCTAGAAACAGGTAATGAGTTACTTGCAACAAGGAAAAATTAATTATGTAGAGAAATAGCTGAAACTCCTTATTGTCCAATCTGATGCGGAGAGGAAGAGTCTCTAATGCATGTAATCTAACAATGTCCAATAGCTAGGGATGTATGGGCAGAGTCTTTAAGGCCTTTACAAAAGTGGGTAAGAAAAAAGACAATTTCCTTAATTTGTGGGAGAAAGTGATGGAGAAGTTGAGCAAAGAAGAATTGGAGATAGCAATTGTTACAATGAAAAAGGTGTGGATAAGAAAAAATGAGTTTATCTTTGAGGAGAGTTTTAAAAGTTCCAGCAAAGTAATTTTGTTAGCAAAAGTAGGCCTTGCAGTTTTTAGAAAGCACAAATGGATTTAATTGCTACTGCAATAGTAGGAAAGGACGTACCGATAGTGGAATGCAATGAAAGTGGAATGTCCTAAAAGTAAAAAAACCAAATCAACATTATGTCAAGGCAAACTGGGATGCCTCCCTTAATAAATAGAACAAGATGATGGGGTAGGAATTATAATTCAAAACAAAAGGGGAGAAGTAATGGCTACTACATGTGATAAGAAGCCTTATGTCACTCAACCCGATTTGGTTGCATGTCTGGCTCTATGGCATACACTGGAGTTATGCAAGGATCTCGGTTTTGATAAGGTAATTTTGGAAGGGGATGCCCAAGTACTCTTAAACGTTGACAATAGTGAAGGGGAAGATTTGTCTTATCTTGGACATATTATTGAAGATATAAAAGGTGTTTTAAGGGGTAGATCAGAATGGAGAGTACAATATACACATTGAGAAAGTAATTTAGTGGCACATATGCTAGCAAAGGCAGCCTTGGATCAAGAACTTAATTTGGTGTTGGTTGAAGAGGGGCCTGATTTTATTACTTATCTGTCGTTAAAGGATATGTAATGTACAAATTGAGTTTTGATGAATGAAATTTATTTGTTTATCTTAAAAAAAAAAAAGGAGTACTGTACGATTATATAATATATATATTTTTGTTGACTTAAAAACATATTTGTTGGATTTATCATATTTATTATGTCTTTTTTTAATATGATTAGTTTAAATAAACTTTACAACTACTGTAAGAATAAAAATTGTAAAGGAAGGATGGAAATAAATATTTAAATTGAATAGGGATATATTTAGAGAGTTTGTTATTTAGTATTGTTGGAAAGTGGTTAGCTAAACTAGAAAAAATGAATTTTCTAGTCAAATTTTAGCTAAAAAGTAGCTAGTTCACTACTAATCCTATAATGGGAGAAAGTTATTCTCTTTTCAAACCGATATATATAACACACCATCCGCATCATTGATATAGCACAACTTGATTTGTAAAATTTAAATCTGTAAATTTTTATTACAAATTAAATCATGTCACTTTAATCTTTAGCAATATGAAATGTGTGTACTCTATGCTGATTTATGAGTAGCATTTTTCAAACAATTATTATGGAGTATTTAATTACTTTTTCCTTTCGGTGTTTAATTCCTCTACAAATACTCATTGGAATATGTGAGTTCTTTTTATCATATTCAATATCATTTGTAAATGGTATGGATTTTACTATTGAACAATTATAAAGATTATGATCATCTATTTTTATGTAATAATTCGACCTAGAATATATACACACGTATGCACAGTTGTTCTCCTTTTTTCTAAGCTATGTATAGTTCTTCATTTCAATAGTAATCTTGCTATATACAATGTGGGTCAGACTTTTATTATGGTTATTTGATTAAAAAATGTTCTTTTCATTTGTATTTGGGTAGAATTAATTGAAAGTTATGAAAAAATATATTAACAAATCTTACTGGTCTATGCCAACTCATCCATGTATATAATGAATATGGTATATTTTCAGTATTATAATATAATGTCATAAATAACATTGAATGCCCTATAAGTAGCAACTTTGGACGTGACTAGGGTTAGTCCGAGAAGATTTGTTGCTTTCATCCAGCAAAGAGGTTTTTGATATCTTCTTAATATCTTTTCTTTTAATATGTTTTTCCATGGAGGGTTGGGTTTTGTTAAGACATATTTCGTAACTAGCAGTTTTGAACCGCATTCTAAACCTGCAAAAGGAATCAAATGGGGTGGTGAGGTGTGTTCGAGACACCTCTAATGCCAATTTAGTAGTGGATTTTCGCATGAGAACTAGAGAGAGAGAGAGAGAGAGAGAGAGAGAGAGAGAGAACCTAGGGTGCATACAGAGTGATTAACCTTCTTCTTTGCCTGCTCTTATTTATAACTCTGTCCCTCGATGGACCTTTAATCCCCTATCACTATAATGATATACCTTTGTTTTGGACAGTGTGGTGTTGCATTTAATGCAGCCATTTTTGTTAGCAACAGGGACTCGACCTTTGGTGTCGGCCAGTCAACGTCGCATTTAATGTCGATTCTGTCAAGGGCAGGATCCTGGCTAGAGTTTCCTTTTCTTTGCTTCTTGGCTCTTCAAGTCACAGGCCTTATGTTTTGATGAAGTGGGTTGGGCCCATCCTGGCTGGCACAAAATCTCCCTTTCAGTTGCCCCGCAAATTTTGGTCATATGGGCATGGTGGAAATTTTATTTACCCCGCACGTTTCCACTTCCTCTTCTTAGATTCTCTTTATTGCTGCGTATTCCTAAGTCTTAGGAGCTAGCATAACATCACGTCCCCACATCTTGTCAAACTTCCCGTTGTGGCCCCCTACTTGCCTTTCCCCTATGTAAGTCCTCCTCTTATTCACTGCCATTCCGTAGATCTACCAGTGATGGCCTCCATGATTATCTCGTGTGAGTTTCTACCTTTCGAAGGGTGTGGCCGGTCTTCTACCGCTGACCCCTCAGTCCTCAACGTTCTACTCAACAGGTTAGGAATCCCAACCTCCGTTGTCCTAAAGGACCCAAATCCCCGCTTTCAACTCCATGGGCAACGTTAAGAAGGTTGCCCTACACATTGTCACCTTTTCGCATGGACTGAGACTTCCCTTCTGCCACCCTGCTTGCAATGTCTTGGACTTCTTGGGCATGGCCCCGACCCAATGCATCCCAAAGTTTGGAGGATCCTGATATCGTGCAGCGTGGTGTGGCATATGGTCTTGGAGTCTATTGGGGAGTAGTATCGAGACTTAATTACCCATAATTTCATGTTCACCCACACTGTTCGCACTTTGGAAGGGAACATCTGTAGCTTTCGTTCATGTCCTAAGTTTAGACTTGTCCGCTTTGAAGGGCTCCACTTTAGCGCCAAGCAATGGCAATATAAGTTCTTATTCATCTCGAGCGTAGGATAAGAGTTCCTGCTTGGTGAAGCTGCTGCCTAGGAGTTTCTCATTTGGGACGACTAGGGAATTGTTCCCTATGACAAGAAGATTGGGGTCAATTTACACGAGTACTAGCAGGATCGCATTCATTTGGAGTACTCTTAGGTCTAGGAGTAGCAGGAGGAGGTTTGAACCGACGCCCTCCTGATCAAGCACAAAAATTTCTGATTGATACCACATGGCAGGTTTCTATTTCTTGAAAGAGCCCCACATACCGTGAGGAGTGAAAAAACCGTTTGAGGCCCCATCAAGGAGGGCGATGAAGAGGACCGCCTTGAAGCTGAGGCGGTCATCCTTGATGTGGAAGGCTTTGATGTTGGTTCAAGATGATCTAAGTTTTCTACCCTAGGGATTGAGGCTACAACTCCTCCTTTCCAAGACGTTCCCCTACCCTGCTAGGCGATTGGTCTTGACCAACATATCAAGGAATTGAAGGTGATGTTCCTTGAGGCCGTGCAACATCTGTCTTTCGGTGCACCTAAGCGACACTTGTTGATTCCCTTGACTCCTTGGGCCGGGACTCCCTCGACTCCCTTGACTCTCTGGGCTGCGACTTTATGCCAAACGCCTTCCCTGTTCCGACTCCTCGCTATTGAGTGTAGACATTGTTTTTACCCCGCGTGAGAGTGAGAGACTTCGTACTCTGTAATACTTGGATGCATAGTAAATATGATTCTTGGCACACTTTTTTTTTTGCAACTTCGTGTTCTTTTCTCATTCTTGTTTTTATAATTCTCATGTTCCTCATCCCAACTCGACTTAGGGCCCTGTTGAGTCTCATTCACTATGGCATGCCTCTCGCAAGTGCTTGTATTACTCACTGGGGCTTGGCATAGGTTGGGGTCTCAATAAGGTCATTTGCAAGCATTGAATGTATATTAGATGTGTTGGTGGGAAGTGGTTCCGACTATGCCAGACGGCAAGGGAGAATGAGACATTTGAGAGAGGCGTTCCCTCATATATCGTCGAGGTCCGAGTTCGAAGCATTGGTTTAGATAACAAGGTGGGAGATGGACTTGACCGCGTGGGGTGGCGAGCAGAGACTGGAACATTTGGGAGAGGTGTTCCCTCATATCTTGTCATGGTGCAAGTGTAGATGATCGACTTAGGTAACCAAGTGGGAGATGGATTCAACATCCATCTCCCGCGCTAGGTGCCGAGGAGAGACTGAGACACTTGGAAAATGTGTTCTCTTCTATATCGTCGAGGTGCAAGCGTAGAGCATTGGCTAAGGTAACCAGGTGGGAAATAGACTTAATCACATTGGGTGGCGGTGAGAAACTGGGATACTTTGAAGAGGTGTTCCCTCCTATACCGTCAAGGTGCAAGCGCAGAGCATCAACTTAAGTAACTAGGCAAGGGATGGACTTGATCGCACTGGGTGGTTAGGAAAGATTATGATACTTGGGAGATGTGTTCCCTCCTATATCGCCGAAGTGCAAGCGCAGAGCATCGGCTTAGGTAACCATACATAAGATGGACTCGATAGTGTTGGGTGGCCAGGAGAGACTAGGACATTTGGGAGATGTGTTCCCTACTATATTGCCAAGGTGCAAGCGTGAAGTATCAACTTAGGTAACCAAGTTGGAGAGGGACTCGATCGCATTGGGTGGTGAGGAGAGACTGGGACCCTTGTGAGAGATGCTCCCTCCTATATTGCCAGGTGCGAGTATAAAGCATCAGCTTAGGTAACCAAGCGTGAGATTGACTTAACCATTCTGGGTGGCGAATAGAGGCTTGGACACTTGGGAGAAGTGTTCCCTTCTATATTATTTAGATGCAAGTGGGGAGCATCGGATTAGGTAATCAAGCGGGAGATTGACTTTATGGCGTTGGGTGGTGAGGAGTGATTAGAACACTTGAAAGATGTGTTCCCTCCTATATCGCTGAGGTGTGAGCGTGGAGCATCGTTTTAGGTAATTAGGTGTGGATGGACTCAACCGCACTGGGTGGTGATGAGAGACTGGGACAACTGAGGGAGGTGTTCCCTTAATTGGGGTGCGAGTACGAAATATCAACTTAGGTAACCATGCGGGAGATGGACTCAATCATGCTGGATGGCAAGGAGAGATTAAGACACTTGAGAAATGTGTTCCCTCCTATGTGGCCAAGGTGCGAGTGCAAAGCATCTGCTTAGGTAACCAAGTGGGAGATGGACTCGACTACACTAAGTGGTAAGGAGCAACTAAGACACTTGGGAGAGGTGTTTCCTCCTATATTGTCGAGGTGAGAGTGCGGAGCATCGGCTTAGGTAACCAGGCAGGAGATGGACTTGACCGCGTTGGGTGACAATGAGAGACTAGGACTACTGGGAGAGGTGTTCCTACTATATCATCGAGGTACAAGCGCCGAACATCAACTCAGGTAACTAGGAAAGAGATGGATTCGACCATGCTGGATGGCAAGAAGAGATGTTCCTTTGGGAGAGATGTTCCCTCCTATATCGCCGAGGTGCGCACAAGGAGAATCGACTTGGAAAACTTAAAGAGAGATAGACTCAACTGCGCTGCAACATTCGACCCATATATATATAGGGTCAATCAACCTACAAATTAAGAAAGTTTGTATTACAAAAAGGACTTAATTATAAGTTAGCTAACACATGATATTAACGTCGTCTTTCGTACGCTCTTGGGCCAAGCTCCAGGAATTCAGGTCTTCTATAATGGGCCTGTAAAACTCAATGGAGATGAAACTAGATGATGGGAACCAAGGCAAGCCTACTCTTAAATATCCTTTGCAAGTTCCAGATGGGCCAATTACAAGATCGAGAGCCAAGAAGATCAAGGAAGCAATGCAAGGATTAGTACAAACCACTTGGGAAGAAGCTAGCAAGAGCCCAACACTCAAGATGGGCTTGAAAGAAGAAGAACCAGCTTTGATCCACTTGATCCAAGTTGTGGAAGACTTGACTTAGAAATATGGCCTTTAGATATTAAGGTTTTCAATTTGTTTAAAGGATTTTTATTATTAGTTTTGAATAAGTGGGCTTGAGGATGCTTAACCCACATATGTCTTACTTATTTGAAATAGGGTTAAGAAGTACTGTAGCATGACACTGTTCACGCTACAGTACCCGCGGCTACTGTTCACCAAGGGCATTTTTGAGAGAAAGGGTCTCAAACTTTAGTCTAGGGTTTTATCATGTTTTGGGGAGGGTATTTAAAGGATGTAGCAGCCATTTCAAGGCAGACATTATTTTATTTCGAATTTCAATTGTGAGTGAGTTTTCTCCTCTTGTTCTTAATTGAACTCTTGAACTTATCAAAGGTAAATCACAACCTTTGTGGCGTTCCTCCTCGTAATTTGGGTTCTTGAGACGAGATTTCAAAGGGTCTAGATTTTGATATAATCTAGGTTCTTGAAACGAGTTCTCAACGGGTCTAAATTCTCCATCCATAGACTTGAGTTTGGCGTTCTTGGGTAAGTTTTCAAATTGATTGTGGGTTCAAGGGATTCTCTTCCCGCGGGTTCATATCACTAGAAGAGGGTAGCTTGGGGGCCAGGGGAGCCTCCGATGCCAAGTTTAGTAAGGATTCTAAGAAGATGGCAAATAAAACATTGAAGTAAAGAGAAGTGAGAACCAGAGCACTTTCCTCGTATCTAGGGATTGGAATTTATACTGGCGTCTGAGGAGGGTGGAAAATCTTCTCTGTCCTCATGGGTCTTTTGTCTCCATCATGACTCTTGGTTCAGTCTCATTAATGCGGCGTCCCTTAGTGGCAGTACCATTAATGTGGTGCTTGGTTTAGGTTGGATTGTCATAAATGTAGCATGTTTCGGCAAAGGTACCATTAATGCAGCGCTAGGCCCCTCTGACCTTATCTTGCACTGCCTTCCTCTTGTCCATCCATTCTCTAAGGTTTCAGGATCAATGGTTTCCATTTCCTTATTCTTCTCTCTCTGGGTGCAATTCCCAATGGGTGGAATGGTGGTGTAGTTCCTAGGCAGTTAGTCACATCTATTCCCTGGTCAATCCATATTAACATACGAGTCCCCCCGGTCTGCTCAGGCTATTGTGGGCCATTGCTAAGGTTCTTGGGCTTGGGTGAGTAAACGTCAAGCCTTACTGATGACAAAAGGAGAAAAAGAGGGGGGAAACCCCCACACAGTTATCCCACCAATTCTTGTCAGATGAGTTCGACATGAATTCTTCCCTTCCACCGACTAACCCAAGTTTAAGTCCCAGTCGACTGCACCTAGCCATCTCCAAATGCCCTTTTTATGTCAACTGAAGTTTGTCTTCTTATGATCTCCCGATTGATTTCACGTTTCTTAATTTGGCCGTGTCACTTGGCACAAGCCATAATGGCCACGTCATTCTCACCTTGAGATTCCCACCGTTTCCTTGGCCTATATAAGGTCTTTCTCTCTTTAGGGCATAAACTTCCCAATCTCTCTATTCCCCAAGCCTCGATATCCCTCTTCTTCTTATTCTTAACCGTTGAATGGCTCCCAAGAGACCCTTGCAACCCCCCATTACTTCTCTGGCCCCTTCTCAGCAAGACGATAGCGCTCTCGTAAACTTTGCTTGTTTTTGGTGGCTTTCGATGGTGACCTCTAAGGAGTTGGAGTTATTGAGGAAACCGTTCGGGATCCTGAAAAGTATCGTGCTTGAGGTGCCTCCTCCCACCGAAGGGGTAGTGGATTTGAAGGGTTTTGCCTCCAAGGTGGCAATGTTTCCGGCCATATTTTTCAATGGCCTCAGGGTGCTCTTCTATCATCCCAGTGCGCGAGGTGTTAGACTTCCTTTAGTTAGTGCCTGCTCAGTTGACCCCCAAGGCCTAGAGAATGCTTGTGTCATGTTGCATTCTTTGGCATCGTGCCATGGAAGAGGCTGGGTTAGATTATCCAGATTTGACGATGCGTGAATTCCTCCTCACACATGAACCCAGCAGGACGCAACGCTCCCTATACAACTTCAAGCCCATCTTTCCGTTGATCACCCTGGAGGCGGGATGTTGTCAAGGTAAGAACTAGGGTCAGGAATTCTTTTTCCTCTTCGACAGAGGGTGGGAATTCCCCATGGGTCTAGCCGTGTGTTGCCTCTACCCAGTTCGGGTCATCTGGGGGGTGTTGGGTGAAGATGAGAGACTTTGCCCTGAAACAACTGTGGAAGAACTCCTTCAAATCAAGGTGGTCTGGGTTTGGGCGAACGCCCACCCTTATAAAGTATTGTTAGAGCCTTTGCTTGCCAAGGATAACCTCCGTCAATACTTAGCTCATCCCACTAACTTGCGCTTTCTGTTGCAGGAGGGTGGTCCCCCAGTACGTGACCATCCTCCCAGCCCACCGATCAAAGAGAAGGGGAAGAAATCTAGGAAGATGTCTTCTGCCTTGGTTGACTTTGAGGACTTTCTAATTCCTTCAGGAGAGCCCTATGAGGTGCTTCTCATCACTCGATCGGAGTCGTTTGTTCCGACAAAGACGCTTGATTGCGGCTATGCCAGAAGGTCGGGGGGAGGAGGAGGCTATCCGGACAACCCCACCAAGTTCCCAAGCCGTGTTATAGGTTTGGGAAGAGAGGGAGGCCGCCTTCATGACCCCGCTAAGTACCTAGGGCGAGGGTGGGCCCCCATATCTCTTTTCCCCTCGGCCCGCAGCATCAAGGGACCTACCCCGCTTGCCTCAAACAAGACAGCAGGGGACAAAGTTGGCTTGGAGGAGGTGATTGATGTGGTTCCAGCAAATGCCTAGTTGGTGGTCCTAGAGAACTACAAGAAGCGTCTACGTTGGACTAACGGCCGGCTCAAGAAAATCTTTACTAAGGTGACTCTCCTTCCAGGAGCTTCCGGTACTCTGTTTTGACTTTCTTTGTTAGGTTACCAATTGAGTGTTTTGCTGTAGGGTTAGGAGTGCTTGGTCGTGCTCATTATAGATGGTCGAGAGAAGATGATGAGTGAGCATAGGGCACTCCGATCGCTTGCTCGAATAGCCTTGGATTGCACAGCAATGGAAAGGAGGAGAAAGGACGAGGCTGAGGTGGTGCTGGCTGACACGTCTGAATCTTCGATACAGGTTACTGCTCTTCGTCTGGAATTGTCGATGATCTCTAACGTAAGAGACTGCTTGGGGAGATCTCTTGATAACTATACACGGGAGATCGAATAGTTGCTGGCCGACCTCTCCCAAGTACGAGTGCAACGGGAAGTCGAGGAGTGTCGACATAAGTTGTTGTCCCCAAGAATTTGATTAGCTCTTTGAGGCTCTGACACTGGAAAGCCATGCCTTAACTGAGGAGCGAGGGCGAAAGGAGAAATTGGAGGCCAAGGCGGATGAGGTCAAGCAAGCCTTTGAGGCTTGAGAGGCTATTGTTGAGAGGTTGCAGGAGGAACTATCCTACGTTTGAGGAGTTCGTGATAATGCTCGGTACATTGGTTATATCGACGGCTTACAGAGGATGAAGTTGTACCTTCTCTAGAACCCTCATTGTGACATAAGATCTCTTGGCGTGCAAGACATCCCCCTGACCGACATCTCTGGAGCCCGAGCCACCCTTCTTGGGGAGAACTTGATCCCAAGCGCTCTTGGGGGCGGTTCTAGTGTAGCAGCCCTGATCATTGAGTGCGGGCAACCCCCCTCCCATCGTCGTCACAAATCTTAGATGCTAGTCGCTTCCTCTTCCCCTGCTTGGCCTTGTCAGTGTGTGCATGGTAGATTATTAGTCTACCGCTGCGACTAGTGTGGTAAATTCGCAACTTCTCGTCGTGACTTGTCACCCCTCCCCTTTGTGTTGTACAGCATTTATAAACATAACTATTCCTTTCGCGATATAAGTTGTGGATGTTTTTCTGTGTACATTCTTCTACTTTCTAGTGTCGTCTCTCTTTCCTTTTTAGTTGTGTGGTGGAGGGAACAGTTGGGGTGCTTATCGGGTGGGGAGGGTGAGTCGCCGCTTACCTAGCCTTCAAGGATTATTCGCCAGCATGGAAACGATCAGCTCCACTGCATTGGTTGTGGTCGGTCCCTTGGTTTGTGGTAGTCCTACCACATTGTAGTGGCCACATGTGAAAGGTCGAGCCAACATGCGTGACAACGTCATCGGGATTACATTACATCAAGAGAGATTAGGTATACAAACTTGGCTTCTTGGCCTAGAAATGAAAGGGTTTGTAGCTCTTCATTGTGACGTTGTCGCTCTGCTTCTTTGTGGTGTCATTGAAAGGCTGAGGACTAGTCGCACTCTATCGGAGAGGAGTTGGAATGCCTCAAGCCAAACTGCCCCTTTGATCCCTCTAGGATATAATTCGGACGGTGTCATGATTGGTCCACTCCTTTGCCCTGGTAGGGGTCAGGGTAGGTATTCGGGTAGCTGCTAGGACTAGTCATGCTTTCCTAGACAAGGAGGCCGATCTTTTCACCCGCCTATCATCCTTTGTCGAGAGGCAGGTTACTTAGGCAATCTATTACTGAACCCACTCTCATCCATTGATGGTGCAGGAAAAGATAAGTTTGGATCAGGTTGAGGTTGATCTCACGCTTCATCACAGCGGAGGTCAGGGTAGGTATTCTAGTGGTCAGGAGTCGGAGCCACTCTCATCCACAGGGAAAGTAGGGCATCCTTTGGCTTGACCTACTTCTTATCCCGTGGGGAGGTAGGTTATTTAGGCAGTTTGGAATTGAACCCGCTCTCACTTGTTGACGCCTACGAAGAAGGTAAATCTCCAGCTTCAAACGGTTGAAGACTACTCACACTCCATCGGGGAGAGGTCGGAATGCCTCAAGCCAAACCGCCTCTTTGATCCCTCTAAGAGGTAATTTGGATTGTGCCACGATCGGTCCGTTCCTTTGCTATGAAAGGGGTCAGGGTAGGTATTCAGGTAGCCATTAGGACTAGTCCTACTCTCCCAGACAAAGAGGCCAAGCTTTTCACCAACCTATCATCATTCGTTGGGAGGTTGGTTGTTCGGAAAGTTTGTTACTGAACCCGCTCCCGCCCGTTAATGTCACAAGAAAGGGTAAGCTTGGGTCAGGTTGGCACTAATCCCACACTTCGTCGTAGTGGAGGTCGAGGTAGGTATTTGGGTGCATGGGAGTTGGTCCCGCTCTCCGCTGAGGGAAAAGTAGCTTGAGCTCGACCTACCTTCTTATCCTGCGGGGAGGTAGGTTATTCGGACGGTCTGGAACTGACCCGCTCCCATCTGTTAACTCATATGAGGAAGGTAAATCTCCAGTTTTGAATGGCTGAGGACCACTCACACCCCATCGGGGATGGGGGTCAGAATGCCTCAAGCCAAACCACTCCTTTGATCCCTCTAGGAGGTAATCTCCGAAGGCGCCTTCGTCAAAGAAAGTCATGTTGGTAAAAGTTACATTCCTGAAATTTGACATTGAAACACAACACTTTTTTTATCAAGCATGTTGCAAGGAATGCATGGACACATAACCTTTCAAAGTCTAAGCTAACTCTAGCAGTAAAATTTGTGTAGGTGCTTAGCATTCTAGGGGTGTGGTAGTTCATTCCCTTGAGAGTCCTTGAGTCTATAGGTGCCTGGGCGATTGGTAGCAGTGACCATGTATTGGCCCTCCCACCGAGGTCCCAGTTTTCCCTCATCTCGTGTTGTTGTTCCTATTTCTTCGAGCCTAGATCCCCAACCGCGAATGTCCTCGGATGCACCCGATTGTTGAAGCATTGCTTTACCCTCCATTTGTTAGCTGCTATCCTGATTTCAGGCTCCAAATTGACCTCCTCCAATAGGTCCAGCTGCTCTTTGAGTTTCCTGCCTATAGAAGACCGATCAAAGTGCTACACTCGATATGTAGGGATTCCAAGCTCCACCGGAGGCATTGCCTCGTGGCCGTACACAACGGTAAAGGGTGTTTCTCCTGTAGGCGTCCTTACCGTGATGTGATATGCCCATAGCACCTCTAGGAGCTCATTTGCCTAGCACCCTTCCGATCATCAAGCCATTTCTTGAGCATCGCCATCAACGATTTTTGTTGGTGGCTTCCACTTGATTGTTGGACTGGGGATGGCCCAAAGATGAATACTGAAATTCGATTCCCAACTCCCGACAGCAGCCACGATAGTGTTTCGAGTCAAATTGCCTCCCATTATCCGATATGATGGTGCGTGGGATGCCAAACCAGAAAATCACCATTTTCCATAGGAATCGCGTAATACCGTTAGCCATGATGGTTGCTAAGGCTTCTGCCTCGACCCACTTAGTGAAGTAATCCACGGCCACGATCACGAACTTCACACCTCCCTTGCTTGGTGGGAGGGGACCGACCAAATTGATCCCCTATTGGGCGAAGGGCCATGGTGAGGTGATAGATGTTAACTCCTCGAGTGGACACCGGGGCACTCTGGCATATTCTTGACACTTCAATGTCTGCCTACACTTGCCTTTTAATAGCAGTGCGTGATGCATATTCAATGTCGAATTCGCTTAACTCTATGGCCCAATTCATAAGCCGACCTGAGGTATCCAGTCGTTGCAGTATCTTCTTGAGGGGAGCTTAAGTGAAGACCTTCACAGGATGGGCTTTAAAGTAGGGGCACAGCTTGCGCATGGTAATGACTAGGGCGAATGCAAGTTACTTTATACATGGATATCTGGCTTTGCACCGAGGTACACTCGGCTAGTATAGTAAACCGACCTTTGTAGCCCATCCTCCTCGTGTATTAGTGCAGAGGATACCGCGTATATAGTATCAGCATCTCCCTACACCGAGGCTGACTGAGGAGCGGTGGACCGGTGAGGCACTGTTTGAGAGCTGGAAAGGCAATGTCTCACTCTTCATCCCATGCTTATGCCTTCTGTAGTACTTTGAAGAAGGGCAGACACCTATCAGTAGACCTTAATACGAATCGGTTAAGAGCCGCTACTCACCCTGCCAGTTTCTGTACCTCATTAATACTTCGAGGTGAGCTCATGTCGAGAATGGCCTTCACCTTTTCATGGTTGGCTTCTATTCCACGCTTAGATACCATGAATCCCAGGAACTTTCTTGACCCCACACCGAAGGAACACTTTGCTGGGTTTAGTTTCATCTAGTATTTCCTTAGTATTGCAAAAGCTTCTCTCAAGTCACTCAAATGCTACTCCGTGGTTCCACTTTTAACTAGTAGGTTGTCCACATATACTTCCATATTGCGGGCTACCTGACTTTTGAACATGCAATTGACCTGTCGTTGATACGTGGCTCCTACGTTCTTCAGTCTGAAAGGCATCGCCATGTAACAGTATAGGCCGCGGTTAGTGATGAACGAGATCTTTTCTTCATCTTTAGCCTTCATGTGGATCTAGTTGTACCCAGAGTACACGTCCATGAAACTTAACATTCAATGACTCGCCATGGAGTCGACGATAAGGTCAATGTAGGGAAGTGGGAAACTATCTTTCAGGCACGCCTTATCGAGATCTGTGAAGTCAACACACATTCTCTATTTGCCACTAGGCTTTTTTACCAATACTACGTTGGATAGCCATTCGAGGTCATGGGTTGGAATCCCATAGATGACGCCATTGTTAAAGTCATGTTTCAAAAGCCCTTAGGCCAGACTCCAGTGACTCATATCTTATGTAATGGGCCTGTAAAACTCAACGGAGATAAAGCTAGAGGAAAGCGGCCTGGGGGAGCCTCCGATGCAAAAGTTAATAATGCTTCTGAGAAGATGGCAAATAAAATATTGAAATAAAGCAAAGTGAGAGCCAGAGCCCTTTCCTCATACATGAGGATTGGTATATTTACTAGCATTCGAGGAGGGGGGCATATCTTCTCTATCTTTGTGGGTCCCTTGTCCCCATCATGACCCTTGGTCTAATCTTATTAATGAGGCGTCCCTTAGTGGCAGCACCATTAATACAACGCTTGGCTCAGGCTCGATTATCATAAATGCAGCACTAGGCCCCTTTGACCTTATCTTGCACTCCCTTCCTCTTCTTCGTCCGTTCTCTAAGGTTTCAGGATCACTGATTTTCCTTTCCTTGGTCTTCTCTCACCAGGTATAATTCCCAATGGATGGGATGGTGGTTCAGTTCTTAAGCGGCTAGTCACATTTGTTCCCTGGTCGTTCCATATTCACATATGAGTCCCCTTCAATTTGCCTGAGCTATCGTGGGTCATTGTTAGGGTGGACTTGGGCGAGTAAATGCCAGGTCTTATTGATGACAGGAAGAGAAGGGGAGGGGAAACCCTCCAAATGATGAACGAAAGAAAAGAATCGAAAATATACGGATTTCACGAGTATATTGATTAAGACGTCGCAAGGAAGAGCGGCATATATATATATATATATATATATAAATATCTGCGTGGTCCAATAATCTAGGTACTGCATGGCTAACTATATATGTATAGGCCGAAAAGTACAATGCAGGTGTATATAAAGCCGCGCGAAGATGGATATATATAGGAGCACATTAATTAATTCATAACCAAGGTAAGACAAAATTTAAGTGTTTGAAACATTTATGCACGAGTACCCCAGCGCTAAATGCATTTGATTCTCTGTACACTGGTGCTGTCGCTCAATTATGAGGTGGGTGGGCGGCCTTGATAATTTCCACCACGCACTCGGGAATCAGGATCACTAATATAAATGCCCATTGAATCACGTTTAAAATATCTCTCTCTCTCTCTCTCTCTCTCTCTCTCTCTCTCTCTCTCTCTCTCTCTCTCTCTCTCTCTCTATATATATATATATATATATAAATATATCATCTGATATCAAATAACATATAATGTAGCTAGGCTCATTCGAATGCGCAATTTAAAAATATCATAATATCATTCATTGTCATGTCTTTGAACGCAATAATGCTAGTTTTTGTTCTCAATATATGCTTATATAAATCTCACGTACATTAATCATGTTCTTAATTTTATCTATAGAATACTAGTGTGTGTGTGTGTGTATTATATAAAAATACAGACACATACAACTTCATGCTGTACCTTTCGATTGAATGTCATGAGCATGCAGGAATTTTTAGAGATAATTTTCATTATGATTTTGAACTAATTTAATTTACAGTGGTATTAAGAGAGAAAACATGTGCTATAGGCAGTAATGCATGATAAAAGATTTTTCTCTCGAGCTCTTGTCACGCATATTTTGAGAATGGTTTCTCTTATAAGGTGGTATTAGCTTCATGGTTTAAATAACATTTATTGTCTCTAATCATGATTGCTACCATTAATTATAATGCTTCCCTAATTCATTGCACTTTACGACCGGGAAGGACTTACTCTCCTAGTGGCTGGGCTAGTCTCGCTCCCTTCGCGCATGCACTATTCCTCTCCACTAATAAGAGCAATATTTTAGAAGAGAAATCATGCTTAGCTACAAAAATATCTCACAAAAATAAATTTATAATATTCTGACATGACTTGAAGCGGTACGCTGGACTGTAATGTTATTTTTATTATAAAGTGAATATAATGTACCATATAAAGTCATGTCAGTTTGTGAGTTTACTTTTATAGGATCTCTTTGTGGTTATAACACTTATCATTGTAGAATCTCAAAAACCTTTATGAAGTTTCTTATATGTTTACAAAACTATTTGAGAAGGGGTATATCTTTCTTGTAGTGCCTATTAAATTCAAATATGTTTGTAGTAGTATTACATGAGCCATGCTTCTTCATTTATATTTTTAAGTTTGAAAAACTTTGGGTTTAGCGCGCAGCTAGCTAGAACATGATGACAAGCATGCATGGTCTTAAGCAAAAGAAAAAGAAAAAAAACAAAAAGTGTTTAGAGTTTATCTGCATAACTCTTTTAAAACATAGATCAGTAAATCATTAATTTACACGAGTTAATAAATTTGATTTTGAATTTGATTATCAAGAAACTAACCGCTAGATATAATTTATCATGCATATATACTATTAATTAATTAAGGACGAAGTTTTCCTCAAAACCAGTTTGGATGAAGTAAATTTAGTATCCTATTTAAAAATTTGGCATGTTTCCCAGCTTCAACATGTGATAGTATTTATCACATAGCTTTTAATGAAGGCACACGCCGACAATTTTTCTAACTTTATAAACTTTTGAAAAATATGTGTTTCTCATATATATGCTTATTAATAGATCTTATCATTTCCATAGATGGATAGGAGGAGACTTTCTTCACCTAGTTCGGAGAAAGACTCGATCCGCCCATTAGTTAATACCATATACGTAGTCATCTGTAAAACCATGGGCTGTATTTTTGCTATTTGCATGTCCAGGTTAGAGATGGAACCTGTTCCAATCTCGCTTTTGAGTTTTTTAGAATATCACTACAAGAAAAATAAGCATGTGTGACATATTAGTTGCAACGAGAATGACTACTTATAATAAAAATAAGCTCATTTCAACATTAAATAGTCATTTTCGTAAGAAATAATTAGCCACAAATTAGCATTTTTCTTATAATAAATATATTTTATGTTTCTTTAATTACTTCATATATATTTTAAATATTTTTTTTATAAATATATATATATATATCTACCCAAAAATTAAGCTTACCCCTATAAAATTAGGCTTTGAACCTCAAACTCACTCGAATCCGTTTGCTAGCTTCTATAATAGAATACTCATCTAAATAATTGAAATGTTGATCAGGTAACAATAATATTTCAGAAGGAGGTGAGGGGTACGTACTGCTAGGGTGCAACTGGTCCGGTTTGGTTCGGTTTTGAACAAAATTTGGAATCGAACTGATAACACCAGTTTTACATTTTTTTAAAACCGATTACGCACCAGTTATCCCCCTAAACAGATACTTTTAGTTTTTTCAGTTTCGGTCCGATTTTTCGATTTTAATATATTAAATATATTAATATTACTAATATATTTATCAAAAGAAATATGTTGAGAATTTATTAGGTAATAAAATGTATTTAATATATATATTATAAAATATATGATCAAACAAATATTCATTTTTAAGATTAAAATGTTATGTTATATATAAAAAAATTATATAAAATATATTATATATAATATTAAAAATTAATAAAATTTATATATAATATATGAACAAATCCAATCCGGTGTTGGAAAAAGTAAAACCGCTTCCAGACCAAATTTAACCGGTTTTTAAAATAAAGGAACCGATTCCAAACCAAACTGGTCGAAAGCTAGACTAAACCAACAGGCTTGATTTGGTCTGGGCCGATTTTCCAGATTTTTGGTTTATTTTTATACCCCTACATATCACGTATTAACTAATATTGAGTAGTAAGATCTTGTTTGGTTACACAGATAAAATAAGATAAGATGAAATAAAAATTAAAAGTTGAACAAAATATTATTTGACTTTTTTATTTAAAAATATTGAATTATTTATTATATTTTGTATGTGGATTTAAAAATTTAAATAATTATATAAGACGATATGAGATAATATAATAATTTAATTTTGTATAACCAAACCAGCTCTTAAACTTATTTATGTTTGGGTGTACTTAAATTGTGATGTTTATTCCATGCTTTTTTTTCACTCAATATTAATTGATAGATCATAACGAATCTTTAAATTATTGATTTTTTTTTTTTTTAAATTTTGAAAAACCATTATTTCCAGCTTTTCACAAAACTTCATGAACTCAATGACTGTTTTGTATATAACCCAAAATATGTACGTTTAGTTAGTAAGAAATATTGAGTCCATATATCGCTCGGGGCCGGCATGGTACGTAAAAATACAGTAGTACAGATTATTAAATACATTCATTAAATTGCATAACGAGACACCCGTCCTTAAACGTGAAAAACATTCAATTATTGTAGGTACTACTCCAGATCACATTAATGGATTCGAAAGATCAGTCAGATATAGCTAGCTATCCAGGTAGAGATTGGTCCATCATGGCCGGTTAATTTCGAAGTGGTCAATGCATGCAACGGAATGTCAAGAAACAACTGGATGGGATATTGGATAATATACGAGCGCGCGCGGCAGCTAGCTTTCAATATTCGAGAATCACACCAATTCTACTTGTAGAAATGGGAAAGAGATGGTCAAATCTCATATCTGCCTTATGATTTCAGAATATATTTTCACATGAAATTCTTGTAATGATCATTCCCTGCATGCTGATGATCATGATCACCTGCATCCCTGATCTCCATCTCCCTGACAATGTGAGGATTTTTTATTCTTTATACTGCCATCCAACAAATTGGTTTACAGTTATATATATACATATATATATATATATAGACTAATTTGATCAATCTAATGCCAAACAAAAATAAAAAAATAAAAAATACGAACCCCATAAATCATAAGTACTTTTATATATAAAGAAAAGAAAAAGAAATCGATATTCAAGGCTAGCTAGCTCATGTTATTCAAGTTGATCATCAACGGTTGTTGAAGATGGCCAGTTTGAATTAATGCAGAGTGATCAACTAATTAATGTCGATCTGCAGGGTCGTATAAAAAATGCATGCATTTGCAGAAAGATTTATACATGAAAATCTAGCCATCAAGACGCCCGCGGGGAATCAGACTAGAGCTGAGAATCGAGATCGACAATTCAACCGGGATTTGATTCCGTTACGAAGATGTGGGATATATTATCTGCAAATGTAAGCAAAGATATATAATGTCCTTTTTGTGCAGACTGCTGCGCAGTTCTTCTCGGCCAGCTTTTGCTTTTCTTCTTATGATCATCCAGACATGGCATTATACGACTCGCGAGGCTGATATTCATCAATATGCTTTTATATATAGAATTTATTTTTTATTTTTTGTAAAACTGGAAATTAACAAATTTACAATCTGATGCAGGTCAATTATTAATCTGTATATATATATCTCTTAATATTATATATGGTTTCTAATATTTATCTTTATAATATAACCCATTTTCTCTTAGGATTGATTCTTATAATAATTAGTGATCTATTTCTTTCTCCTAGTCCTTGTTTAAATTTTCATGCAAACTACCCGGCCGGCCGGGAAGGAAATTAAAAAACCAAATCCACTTCTATATATATATATATATATATATGCATGCATGTTTTTTCTCTGTAATTTTTTCACGCTGTACGTACATGATGATCGATCGAAGAACAGCTAGCTAGCAGATTTAAACACTGTCAACTTTTTTGATTGGTAGATAATTATATACAATTATGCCATTAAAGTGAACTGCTGTACTATTATCTCACTTATAATTATTATGCCTGATTATTATTTCAACGGCCGGCGAGTAAATTTCATTCAGGTCTATCGAGCGTGCGCGTAGCTCCAACGACGTACGTACATATATATATATATAAGACTATAAACATTAATGCAAGTTTTGAGTTAATTGGGAAATTATACACGATGCAGTAGTACTAGTACTACTGTCTCTTATTGAAAGACGTAGTACTTGTCTCGAAACAATATAAATATACACATAAGTGAACATATATATATATATATATGACATTATACGCATCCAAGTGGCCAGCCCTATATGGATCATTCATCTTCCTGATCACTTAATTATAAATAATATAGTACAGATATTAATAAGGAGTAAGAAGTACTACTCTTAGCTTGTAAAATTAAGGATCTGGGAATTATTACCTAAAATATATGAAGAAATATTCAAAATTAATGGTGAGCCAGCCCGACCTTATAATTTTAACCCTATCTTTAATTTGGATAATTTATTAATGTTGCTGGATCAGTAAATTATGGATCGTGTTGAATCTTCTGACCTTTAATAAATTAGAAGGTATTGTCCCTGACCTACTATACCAACCTGGCCTTGAGTGCAGATATAATATATACATGTATATATATATGTATAGTATGCTTGGCTGATCAAATGAATATATTATATATAGAGACATAATCATATCTAACAACCCTAGCTAAGAGCTTCATGACATATATATATATATATATATATATATATATAAATTGTCTCTTTTAAAAATTTAGTTAATTCGTAGTTTAAAATATCTCATTGATCTCTATTTTATATTGAGTTATGCTACGTATAAGAAAAGTTGCATACTAATCTGCGCATTAATACTGATTTTTTAATATTTAAAATTTAAATTACATTATTTTCAATAAAATCTACTTTTTGATCAATCACATTAGATTGGTACACATATTAGTATGCAGTTGTGCTTGCAACTATATTTTTTCTTTTATATTACATAAACACACGTACGTATATCCAAAATATTGTGCGCATATATATATATATATATATATGAAAAATGCTAAATATAATTAAGAAAAAACTTGCAAAAAAAAATTTACTTTCTTCACAAGTCAGTTATTGATAGGTTAAGAATTATAAAATTTGAATTTTAAAAGAAAACTAAAAAAATAAGTTTTGTAAGTAAAATTGTCAATAAAACTATAACTATATGTAGCACTACTATGTGTATATTATATATATAACACTATTTGTATTTTATTTAGATACTTATTTTTATTATTCCTTTCTTCTTTCTTTTCAACATCAATCCTATTATCAATAACTAAAAACAAACACTAGATACGGCTGAGAGTGGTGATTTTGTTAATTCATCCCATGCCAAGATCAAATATGTTTAAAAAAAAGGGAGGGGGGGGGGGGGGGGGGTGGGAATTTTCTTTCTAACTGCATGGCATGCATGCATATGGGAATTGATATTAAAAGTGGCCAGTGATAGGGGTCATTTTTCATTTTTTTTAACGTACGTGATCCTTCTTCGATAAATGTATTTATATATATATCTCGAGTCATATGCAAATAATAGAAAATTGAAGTACCGTTTCATGATTATCTTTCGATGCTGTGGTTCGATTTTAAAGCGATAAAATGAAAAATATTTGAAGTACTTTGTCACATTTACTATATCCAAATTTGGTCTCATGCAGTACTATCGTTTATTGTTTTATTTGTTAAGCGACTAGAAAAAAAAATAGGCCAGACTATATATATATATATATATATAACAAATCAGAATTCAGTCATAGCATGCAAATATTAATCCAACCACATTATTTTATTTAAGTAAAGCAAAACTAGAGAAATAAAGTCTGGAATATAATCCAACCCGGTTATTTTATTTATAAATATTTCTAAATAAAGTTGATTCCCATTCATTGTTTTATTTGAATTAGTATATATATGGTACCGTTATTTGAATTTTTGGTATGCATGTCTTCCATATTTCATTCGGATAATCATCAATCCCGTGTAACCCTATCTATTATCCGCCAGGTATAACTTTGCATGGCTCTGTTACTTGGCCTGGCCTCTTTATTTCACTTCCGACACCTCAAGATCCGGCAATCCGATCCCCAAATTTGCTTCTAAAGAAAATAGTTTACGACTCCCAAAGGAGTTGCTGGCACTTAGGAATAAGAAGTAAAAACAAATCTAAAGTTCGGACATCATGCATGTTTCAGTTTCCGAGGGTCGAGCCTTCATGCAAGAAAATAAAAAACGCAAGCTTGCCCAACTCTTGCACCTATCTTAATATAACTCTTTTTTATATATTTTTTTTTCTTTTCCAAGTAAAGAACGAGAAGACAAAGAAACAGAGCTCCGATCATTCTGTCACTCGATCCGTACCTTGTACAAGAACACGGGTACGTACGCAACAGAGGTTACTCATGATAAGAAATAGGCAAAGACTGTCTTAGTGGGAGAGAACGTAAGATGGCTGCATATAAGAGTAAAACCAGATGAAAAAGGAGAGTTAAGATCACAAGCATACTCCGGTCATCATTGTCAGTGAAAAACATGTATCCAATGTGGGCTATGAATTAAGTCAGAGCCAGAGAGCTCCAGCGTCCTTGAGGAGAGGCACCAGGCTGCCATTGATGTGGCAGGCCATGAGGGATTCCACGCCTCCCAAGAACTTTCCCCCGACGAAGACCGCCGGAATCGGTTGCTGGCCGTCTTGGCAGACCTCGTATAGGACGGCCTCGATTTCAGGACCGTTGGCGTGCTGGTCGAGCTCAATGACTAGGGGCCCGACACCGAGGCCGCGGAGAAGTTGCTTGGCCACGGTGCACATGCAGCACCCGCTCATGCTGAACACCACGACCGCGTTCGACGCCGCCAGCTCTCGCACTAGCTCGTAAGGGCTCATTCCCAACTTCACGGATGCTGCTGCGCCACTGTTGATGGCAATGCCGTGGTCCATTTGGATTCCTGATTTCTTCGCGACCTGCATGGTTCGTCTGGAAAACTCGTAGAATGTTACTGGCTTGGATGCAGGGAAACAAAAAAAAAATCAATGATAAATGGATAACGTCTATATATGTATGATGAGAGGTAAAGAGTAGCTAGATAGAAGAGTCCGAAGTTCGCTTAAATTGGAAATGAGAGAGAAATCAGGAGGGTGCCGAGAAAGAAAAAAAAAAGTGAGAGAGAGATCAGGGAGAGAAATGAGGACGTTTCCTAGGCTCTGAAAGTTTGAAGGAGAACCGAAGGAGAAAAGAGCGAGTGACGATGATTTATAAGGTATTTGACCAACGATCTGTAGTGAACGCTGTAAGTAGGGAAGCCCAACGAAGAGAAAACATTGCCACCATGTAGATCAAAGGTGTCCTAGGGTTTTCCAATATATAAATTAGCATCTAGAAATTTGTACAATAAAGATAAAATAAAAATAAAAACAGAGATGACAGAGAGTGCTACCTGAGGAAGAGGGTGAAAGGGAGGGAGCTGTGTACCCGGCAAACTCTGACGGCTTGATCTCTGCTTCTTTCTTCGGCAATACGGACACGCTCTATGTGTATATATATACACACACCAGATCAGTATATGCCTTGGTATAGCTTTTTGACGTGCAGATATTTAGAAGAAATATGAGAAATAATATTTCAAGTTTGTAACTTACGTGTAAGCTTAAGATTCACGTAAAAAAAATTATTTTTTTAGTGGTAAATTCTAATAATATTTGTGAAATATATCTAAAGTTATTGAAAATTGTATTCGGACTATAATGCTCAAATATTAGACAGAGGAAGGTAGATATATAGCTTAAAAAGGGTTTAATAAAACGAAACCCAAAGAATGACAGCCAGTCATGCTAAATCGTTTTGTTTTGTTTTCACGCGCATATATATGCACCGGTCAAAGTTGAGACCGAGACACGTAATTATCCATTCCACAAATCCATCAACGATAGTCACACATAATCAACCGGGACTCATAGAAAGGGACCCACCAAAGGGAAAAGAAAGGTGGAAAACAAACCCCGCAGCAGTACCAAAAATCCCAACCGTAAAAGTTCGCGTTTACTCACACAAAAACTGGGGGAGAGAGAGAGAGAGAGAGAGAGAGATGTACGTACCAGCTAGCGTTGCTTACTATAGCACTGTGACTGTCTTTTAACGCGTGAGCTCTGGTACGGAGCTTTTTCAACGGCAAATGGTTGAACAGATCGAAACTCCTAAAGTTGGCAATTGCTACAGGCTGGGAGGAGGGAGAGGATGCTTTGTTTAGGCGGAGAGGGGTTCCGACAAGCCGACAAACAACTCCTGAAACGCCGTCGTTGGACTGTCAGACTATCGTTGTCGTTACTTCGATCTGTCCTCCTCTCGAGGACAGTGACGCCGTCGGTTTATGCCAGTCTTCTCTCTCTTTAGGAATGGGGAGATCCGACGCAAGCCATAGACCGGTACCACCCGTTCTTACCGATTTCACTAATTAAAAGCACAATTTATTGACAGTGAAATGATTTCTATAAATTCAAATAGAAAAATTTTATATAATTTTTTCTAAATAAATATATTATATTTAAAAAAATACAAAAAAAAAAAAATTATTTTTCAATATAAAAGTTGTTAGAAATACAAAAAATCTCATAAAATGATTTCACATATTAACGTGGTACACTATTTCTTATTTTCTTTCCTTTTTTATTCCCTCTCCCCATATGGCTCTCTCCTCCTCCCCTTTCTCTCGCCAGCTATGTCTATCCCCCGATGTGGTTTCTGATCTCCCCCAACCAATAGACGAAGGAGGAGAGGGAAGAAGCACGAGAGAGGAGGAGAAAGAACAAAATAAAAAAACAAAAGGAGAGAGAGTGTTTCACAATAGTGTATGGAATTCATTTAAGTTTATAATATTTTCTACTTTTTATTCTTAAAACTTATCTTTTAAAAAAAAAAAAAAAAAACTTGTTATCACTTTTATCCTTAATTGTTATTTTCGTCTTCGCATTCCTTGATTTTTATTGTTTCGTTTTTGTTTTTGTCGTCAATGTCGACCAAAGATTTATCACACCAACCAGGTTCTATAATATTACTGCACACTTTAACCGACGTAAGACAATTAACTATAAAAGGAGCATTTAAATACTAGGACTTTCAGATGGCGTTTTGGTTTGTTTCCAATATTGCACAGCAGTTAATACTACCAACTATCGGATCGTAGTCCTTTTCAGCAAAGTTATGTCGTGAAAGGTAGCATCATGACTCCTTTAATAATAATTATGTATAGATCATGTCATTGAATGAATAATCATTAAAGCATTGTCTGTTTTCACAATTCCTCTTAATTTATCTTATCTAATTTAATCTGATCATTATAATTATTTCAAATTTTTATATAAAATAAAATAAGCAATTTAACTTTTTCAAATTCTAAAATAAAAATAATATTAAACGAATATATTCTAACAATATCTTATTCAACTTTTAACTTTAATCTCAAATCTACAGGCAAGCAGATTCAAAGCCTAGTTTAAGTACTGATTAATTTTTTATTTTGTATTAGTTAATATGAATGATTTTATTTGAATGTCTCTATATCACACGTGATTATTACACATGACATTATCATATTTTGATTTAAAATTTAAATCTTACAAATAAAATTATACTATATAAATAGTATTTAATGTACATAGAGACTTTCAAACATAGAGCATTGAGCGGAGAAAGAGGGATACACATATATTGGACTCTACAATATTTATCGTTGATCACACGTACTGTAGTTTTTTAGGATAGGATTAAATACTTAACAAATATTGTCTGGCTAGTTCACTTCATACATGTGTTTATCTATCTCTTACTTAAATTTTTCTTAACAATTTAAAGAGATTTTGATCGCATTTTGTATGCTTCTCCAACACCACAACAAACATTGAACACATAAAAAAACACCTTTACTATGCTTTAATTTCTCCCCTCACAATAGATACAAAAAAAACTTCGGCACTGGCCGTATTGCCTTGGGCTGCTATATATCATTGTTATGATGATCATTATTATCAATGAGAATCTACTTCTCGTGCAATATCAAGCTCGTATGTCTATACCAACCAACACATTTAGTTGATCAAATTTGGTACGTACCCTAATTTTGGGGCCACACATCATTTCATCTCCAACTTAGCTAGCTTCAGTAATTGCTCTGCGGAATTCTCTAGCATGCATGCAATGACCGATCAAATTCAGATTGGGAATGGTATTGGTCTCCCAATCCTCCATCTTGGGACAACCCAACTAGTACTCTCTAAACCCTCTCTTTATTTTCAATTGCATATTGTTTTACATGTTCCTCATTCGAAAAAATCTCATCTCTGTTAAAAAATGAAATGATCAAGATACAAATATATACCAGCTTATTTGAATTTCACCCTCACTATTTTCTTTTTAATCATCAGGCTACGGGGAAGGATATTGCTCAAAGGCCTGCAGCCAAGATGATCGTCGCTCCATAGGTGGCTTCTTTGTTTTTGTTGATGACAATATTATCTTCTGGAGCCGCAATAAATTGGCCAGCCACCATAGCTCAATCCAACACGAGGTGAATAAAAAGCATTTGTCATTACTGTTACTGGGCTCTCATAACCATCTGATATTCTCATTGAACTAGGAGTCCTTGTCTCTCATTCACCAATACTATATTGGTGTGGATATAGATGATCGATGCCATGCACTTACCTCTCCCCCAATCCAATTTTCCATGCCGGAACTAAGCATGTTAAAATTGATTTCCATTTTGTCAATTCGTGAGATATATGGTGGTACGCATGCAGCAGATCTCTTCACCAAACAGTCTCTGATCTCTCCCGATTCTCTTCATGACTTTTTTTATCGCACAAGCTCAATGTTACACACCTAACGTTTAACTTGAGGGGGCATGCCAACAATACCTCCAGCTCAGCAACAAAGACACCACTTCAAGATCATCTAACCAAATTCAAGCCTTGGATAGCAGTCATTAACATTATCATCATATAGTTTAAAGTCGTGAAACTTTTAATCCTTATCACTTGTAACTTTTCTCATGATCTCTGTTACATGTTATCTATAAATATTTGTGCTTATCCTTTGTTGAGGTAAACAAGCATTAGTTTATCAGACATTTGATCTCTAATCATGCCATAAACGATGCCAGTATCCAGATCCTGGAGATTGAGAAAATCATTAATCCAAACAAGAAACTTTTATAAAAAAGCAGAAGACTCAATTTTTCATTCACCAATTACCAAAATCATATTCAGGTTGATGCCTACAATGATGAATATCGATTTATCAGAAAATCTTACAGAAACAAATTATGAAAAAAATTAACTAATAAAATGAACAAGCACATCTGCGACCAAGAACTTGGTCCAGCAAAAGCATTTCTGCTATAGTGACGATTAAAACTGTAGAAAAAAAAATGTGTATTACGAAACTATCAATAAACCCAAAATTAACTTCCTTTCGTCGCTTTGATTTGGTAATTGGGTTTGAAGCCACTCTCCGAGATTCGTTGAGTCTTCCTTTAATCGATCGTGGAAGAACTCCGGTGTGACGATGGATCAACCGTTTAAATCCCAATTGGAAATTTAGAAACGTACTCGATCCTACCCTCGACTATGCATGCAAGAAATAAGCCGGATTATAGGCCGAAAACATGCTCTTATGGGGTTTGAAACGTAAACACGCCAACGTGAACACAGTGTAGACTGATCCCATAGCCTCGCCCAAAATCTCACAAAATAATTTTGATTCTGGCTCGCCAATACAACTGCCGACTGCAGATATGCTGAGGCTGCATGCTTCACCAGCTGGTTCTTGATGGCGATGTTCGAAGAGTCGAAGTCATTCCCCTCTTGATTTATCATGGAATTCTTTGGTGGTGAATTCAGTATGATGTCCTTCAAGCTTGTGTACTGATGATCCTCGTCAATGTCTGCAGAGTCCCTGCTCATTGTGGTGTTATTTCGGCCTAATTTTAATAAAGGTATGTTTTCTAGCTTTCGGATTTCTCTGCCCATCGTTGATTAAAGCCAGGAGATCGATCTCGTTTTGGATGTAAATGTGTGAATGAAACTGGACGGGAAATTATGAACGTAGGAGGAAAACACGTTACGGACGTCGATCAATATCTGTGCTGAAGGATGTTGTTTCTTTTCGTTTGTGTTTGTGCATGAGAGAGAGAGAGAGCGAGAAGAGAGAGAGAGAGAGATATTGGAGTTTATGTGTTTTTGTGGTGGAGCAATGTCTGTTACGGGACGTGCCTATAATAGGAGTTTGACCCGGCAACTGTGGGGGGTTAATATGCTTTTATTTTGGGGCATTAGCTGCTGCATGTGTCAGCCAATTTCAATGGAAGTTCTACCTTTGCGGAGATTCTTTTGTTAAAGTCCCTTCAGTCTCTAGAAGATATTGAACTCTTCATGACTTGCATTTTGTCATATATTTATCTTATGATCATGAGTTTACGTATCTATCTTCTATATACTTATTCATAAACCTAAAATACATATGGATCATTAATATATCAGAATTAATGTTTTAATCGATCCCAAAGAAATTTTACGAAAGTAACTTAGTTTCACGTGATACTTCATATTGTAAACTTGAATAAAACCATGTCAATTTGTTAAGTTTATTTTAATGAAATTTATTTATATGTAGTTGTAGCTCGTCTTAATATAAACATCTAGCAACCTACGGCTACAATCCTCGGGCAACTCGTTTGATATTTTTCGGTGAAACCATGCATGTATATATTGCATGAAATTAATTAATAGATAGTATGCAATAAATAACATGAAGACGCACCAGCCAAAATAAAAATGTTTGGATATTTACTATTGGATAGCCAGAAAACAAGTATTGAAGACAGCCGAAAACCCAGAAAATCATTACCAGAACAATAAGTACTAGGTAACAATATACCTAACATTGAAGACGTACAGCCTCATTTTAACTAAACATACTGCGCGCCATTGATCTTATAATGCATCTGTAGTAGCAGGCAGAGCTTCAGCCTTTTATGCACCAATGGTGCTTTAATAGGAGAGACAGCATGCAGAAAAAGGAGCATGAGCTGTTGCCAGACTCATGGCTAGACATAGTATCTTACCTGCCGCGAGCCGAATGCTTATGTATGTATGGACTTAATTTCCATGGCAAGTGTGCGCCATTGAAAAAATTAAAAAAAAAAAAAGAAAAAAAAAAGAGCTTCTTGCTATATATTTACCAGCATTTATGCACACAGTACTCTCTCACACACACACAATCCCGGGTTTCGCTAATTAGTGTAGAACCAGTCAACAGTAATTATAATAAGATGAAGTAAATAAAGGGGCCGTCAGAAGTTAAAGCGTACGGATTTTAAAGCTATTTGGTGCAAATTGGTGTGGAGTGCAATTGCCTCTCATATCTGCAGGGTTCAGAGGAATGACTCCCACTTTAGAAGAGGTTTTGACTCAAGTCATCAAGTGGAAGATTAAAAGTCAAAAGTGCAGAATTAGTACTGAATCAGTGAATCTATGATAAATAGTACTATTTGGGTTGTAATTGGGTAATAAGTTTCTGAAATAAGTACGTAGTTTAATTAGTTTGTGGTTAATTTGTTGACTTGTATTTTCAGAAGTTGAGTTGTAGCTTTTGCTGCTTGTGTGTTGGTAGCAGCTTTTGTTGTCTTGAATTGTAGCCATGTACCTTGCTTGTTGCAGGATTAATGTCCTGCCTATGTTGAATGTGTTTTGCTTTTCGATGCTCAAACAGGCCATATGTATTTTTCTCTTGCCATCATTCCATTAGCAATCACTTTTGTTATCTATTTTTGTTTTCTTTTCTAAAGTAGTACGTTGGCAGTTTGCAATAAACAGATAGAAAACAGAGCATGAAGAATTAATTAAATGGGGTAGAGATTGTTGTCTCATGAAGTATCCATAGTCAGACGTTCGAAGCTAGCTTCAGTCATTCAAGGCTTCAATGAAGCAAATACATTAAGATAAGATATGCTCGCTGTTGAGGCCCAATTGATCTCCCGGGCCATTTTCTGCAACTTTTGGAAAACACGTGGACAAGCCCCGGGTCACTTTTTGTACTTAGATTAACTTTTGATTCTTTGAATCACTAAACTAACTTTACTCTCCATCAATTTGTTGAGTTGCAATGCACTCAAATGAAAAAGAGAGTCGTAGGTGTCATTGCTTATGAGAAAATGAAATGAAATGAAAAGGAGATCGAAGTCTTCTACTTGGATTCTAGTCTTTGATGATATGCACATGTCAAGTACTAGTAGATCCTAAAGATGCGAGTGGATTTACTTTTGTGGATCAAAGTGATGGAAAAAGAAACTTTAATTACGTATGGCCACATGGATCGTACCATATTATGCAAAAGTCTTTAATGTAATATTCAGAAAATGTTCCCCCCCTCTGTTTGCAGACTAGATGGGATTGACAGCATGCACTTTTTCTGCATCAGTAACAGCCTGAATTTTTATACGCTGTATTCTCAGAGCATATTTGTGTGTTACAAAACGTTTAATTTAGGGTTAGATTGCTTGTTGTGTTTTGCATAATTGCATATGCCAAAATAAACTATGGCTATTGATGGTACTAAATATCATCCTAGGTTTTCTTTGCCTAATATTTCTTTAGAACCAACGGTATATCGGTATATTTATCTCAAAACAATATTAGATGATTCTTTTGTAACCCTCGAATTTTGTGTTAGAGGTTAGACTAAGAAAGATGTTCGTAAATGGGTAGCCCATGACCTACCTTTGCAGTATCCCCATGGGTAGGAAAGTTAGAAACAGTTAATTAACTTTTTAACCACCACATCATGAGTCTCTTTAAAAAAGAGTCATTCTATCTATACAACATCTTGAGCTCTTGGTTTTTTTTTTTTTTTTTTGAAAGGTTGAGCTCTTGGTTTTGAAATGTAGAATCATTTAAAAGAATTTTAGTAGCCTTCTAAGTGATGTAGAGGCGCAATCATAACAATACCGTGAATTCTAAGACGAGTGAAGATCTGAACTTATGAAAATTTTGCTCCACTCGAAATAATTCGAATTAATCTTATTTAACAAAAGAGATAAACATATAAATAGATATTACTGTATTTATTAAACATTTATCCTCATTTAGTTACACAGTTGAGATCAAATGATATCAAAGTTGAATGAAACATTGTTAGAATATAATTTTTTAATATTGATTTTATTTTAAATTTTAAAAAAATAAAATTATATATTATATAATGTGTGAGAGTTTTAAAAAATTGTAATAATCAGATAAGATAATTTATATTATATAACCAAACGAGGTCTTAATAGTTTAGAAGACTTGAAATAACCATATTGCGTGTTAATTTTCTCTATCAAGTCTACCCCATATGTGGGGTTATTGACAAGCACTGGCTTTTTAAAGTTTGCTTATACAAACTTTGAAAGTGGATGTTCTTTATTGAAAAACACGAGCTTTGAGGAAAAGGAGGTTGTAGGTGGACAAGGACATCATCTTAGTTTAGGGATTATAAGAATGATTCAAAATTTTTATATGGTTGGATGAAGAAATTTAAGCATTTTAAAGATTATTATAAAGAAAAGTTTCAAACAAAGAGCAGAGCTTTAAAAATAACGTAAGTTTTTATTGTCTGGTGTTACTATATTTGAGAGCGGTCATAGTAATGACAATAATGACAGGAACATAAATAATTTAATAATAATGATATTTGAATTCCGGATTTGGATGGTAGAAAATCCTAAATAATTCAGAATTGCACAGAATTTTAAACCAAATCAGAGATCAAATCAATATTATTCAGAGTTTCAGACATTCCAAATTACCGCACAACATATCAAATCTCACTTCAAAATCATTCTTCCAATTACTACATTGAAAAAAATGGAAATTGTTATAAAACTATCGAAAGGAGAGAGAGATAGAACTCAGAGAAGTTATGAAACTTATGAATTTCTTAAAGAATTCAACGATATATATAGGCGTACAAAGGGAACTATGCAAGTTACTATGTAATACTATGCTGGCACTGTGCATATTTACTATGCAGTACTATGCTGGCACTATGCACTGTCCGATGTCGGCCATTTACTATGCCGGTTACTATGCAGTACTATGCTGACACTATGCGCACTGTGCGATGTCGGCCATTTACTATGCCAGTTACTATGCAGTACTATGCTGGATACAATTTTACAATGTTATTTTACAACACTCCCCCTTTGGATGACCACATATAATGAATATGCCTCGTTAAAACCTTGCCAAGGAAAAACCCTGTGGGAAAAAAAACCAATGGCGAAGGAAAAAGAGTACAATATTCATGTGTACCGTAAAATGCTTTAAGATTGCCTCATTAAAACCTTGCGAAGGAAAACTCAGTGGGATAAAACCTTAGCGAAGGAAAAAGAGTACAATCAGCATAAGTCTTCAAGACGTTACTCCCCCTGAAAAGTGCATGATAAAAGGTCTTCAAGTCTCCGCATTCCAATGTTCTGCACAATCTTCTTAAATGTTGCAGTTGGTAATGCTTTTGTGAATAAATCTGCCAGATTATCACTTGATCGTATCTGCTTGACTTTAATTTCACCTTTTTCTTGAAGTTCATGAGTATAAAAGAATTTAGGTGAAATATGTTTGGTTCTATCACCTTTGATATATCCTCCTCTAATTTGAGCAATACAAGCAGCATTATCTTTGTATAAAGTTGTTGGACTATCATTAATCACTGGAAGACCACACTTTTCTTGAATATGTTGGATCATTGATCTTAGCCAAATGCATTCTCGACTTGTTTCATGAATTGCAATGATCTCTGAGTGATTTGAAGATGTAGCAGATAGTGTTTGTTTGACAGATCTCCATGATATTGCAGAATTTCCATAAGTAAATACATATCCAGTCTAAGATCTACCTCTGTGTGGATCTGAAAGATAACCTGCATCTGCATATCCAACTAATTGTGGACTTGAACCATATTGATAAAATAATCCCATATCAACCGTACCTCGAATGTATCGAAGGATATGTTTAATGCCATTCCAATGTCTTCGAGTTGGTGCGGAACTATATCTTGCAAGTAAATTAACTGAAAATGCAATATCAGGCCGAGTGCAATTTGCAAGATACATCAGGGCTCCAATTGCACTGAGATAAGGTATTTCAGAACTAAGAATTTCTTCATTGTCTTCACAAGGACGAAATGGATCCTTCTGCACATCAAGTGATCGAACAACCATTGGAGTACTCAGGGGATGAGCTTTGTCCATGTAAAAGTGTTTCAAGACTTTCTCTGTATAATTTGATTGATGAATGAGAATTCCATTTGGCAAATGCTCGAGCTGCAGGCCGAGACAAAATTTCGTTTTGCCAAGATCTTTCATTTCAAATTCATTCTTTAAATATGTAGCAGTTCTTCTGATCTCTTCAGGAGTTCCAACAAGATTTAGATCATCAACATAAACCGCAATAATAACAAATCCGGAGTCTGATTTCTTAATAAAAACACATGGGCATATTGGATTATTCTCAAATCCTTCTTTCAATAGATATTCGCTAAGGCGTTTATACCACATGCGTCCGGATTGTTTTAACCCATATAAAGATCTTTGAAGCTTAATAGAATACATACTTCTAGATGTACTCAGATTAGAAGCTTCAGGCATTTTATATCCTTCAGTGATTTTCATATATATGTCATGATCTAATGATCCATATAAATATGCGGTGACCACATCCATCAACTGCATATCCAATCTTTTTATAACTGCCAAACTAATCAAATATCTGAATGTGATTGCATCCATAACAGGAGAGTATGTTTCCTCATAATCAATCCCCGGTTTCTGCAGGAAACCTTATGCAACAAGTCGTGCTTTATATCGCACAATTTCATTACATTCATTACGTTTACGTATAAATACCCATTTATATCCAACGGGTATTACACCCTTTGGTGTTTGTATAATTGGTCCAAAGACCTCTCGCTTTGCTAGCGAGTTTAATTCAGCTTCAATAGCTGATTTCCATTTTGGCCAGTCATCTCTACGTCGACATTCTTCGACAGTTCTTGGCTCAATTTCTTCATTACTTCTGGTAATGTCAAGAGCCATTTTATATGAGAATATGTTGTCGACAACAGTTTTATTTCTATTCAAAATTTCTCCTGTATTCATGAAATGTATCGAGATCTCGTTATTTTCAGGTACCTGTCCCTCTTCAAGGGAAGACATTTCATGAAATACCTCTTCAGGAGGTTCTTTCTCAGGAGATTTACTCTCTTCATGAGCATCAATTACTCTTATGGCCTGTGTTGGTATGGACTCTTCAGGAGTACCAAATTCATTTTGTATTTTCCTCTTCCGAGGAATTTTGTCCTTAGCACCAATAGGCCGTCCACGCTTCAGGCGTATCTTAGACTCGCCTATTGCTATTTTGGCAACTTGTCCTTCAGGGACTGCAATCCTTGCTGGAACATTAACAGCAGGAATATATGATTTTACCACACCTTTAGTGTCAGTAAATGCATCCGGTAATTGGTTTGCAACACTTTGCAAATGAATAATCTTTTGAACCTCTAGATTACATTCTTTTGTACGAGGATCAAATTGGGAAAGAGCTTTATTTTTCCAAGTAATTTCTTGTCGTGCTTCAGGCACCGACTTCTCATTACACAATGTTTGTCGTGCTTCAGGCACCGACTTCTCATTACCCATTGTTGGAAAAATGGATTCGTCAAAATGACAATCCTCAAAACGTGCCTTAAACATATCCCCTGTAAGAGGCTCAAGGTATCTGATAATAGATGGAGAATCAAACCCAACATATATCCCAAGTCTACGTTGAGGGCCCATCTTTGTACATTGTGGAGGTGCAATTGGAACATATACAGTACATCCAAAAGTACGAAGATGAGAAATATTTGGTTGCTGACCAAATGCAAGCTGTAATGGTGAATATTTGTGATATGCTGATGGTCTAACTCGAATTAATGATGCTGCATGAATTATAGCATGTCCCCAAGCAGAAATAGGAAGATTTGATTTCATGAGTAAAGGTCTAGCGATTAGCTGAAGCCTTTTAATCAATGATTCAGCTAAACCATTTTGAGTATGTGTGTGGGCAACTGGATGTTCAACATCTATTCCTATTGACATGCAATAATTATCAAAAGCTTGAGATGTAAATTCTCCTGCATTATCCAATCGAATAGTTTTAATTGGATAGTCAGGGAATTGTGCTCGTAGCTTAATTATTTGTGCAAGAAGTTTAGCAAATGCAGCATTTCTAGTGGAAAGTAAACAAACATGTGACCATCGACTTGATGCATCAATTAAAACCATAAAATATCTGAACGGTCCACTTGATGGTTGAATAGGCCCACATATATCTCCATGAATCCTTTGTAAAAACGATGGAGATTCAAAACCAACCTTTGAGATAGATGGTTTGATAATCAATTTACCTTGAGAACATGCAGAGCATGGATATTCATTGGGTAAGATAATCTTCAGATTCTTTAGGGGATGCCCATACGAATTATCAATTATTCATCTCATCATTATTGATCACGGATGTCCAAGGCGATCATGCCAAGTCATAAATATTTTGGGATCAATGCACTTCTGGTGCATTACAACATGTGATTCAATTGTTCTCATTTTTGTATAATACAATCCAGATGAGAGGGCAGATAGTTTTTCTAATACGAGCTTCTGGCTCGAAATTATTTTAGTAATGAGAAGATGCTCTTTATCGTCTTCGTTAATGGTTTCAATATGACAACCATTACGACGTATATCTTTAAAACTTAATAAATTTCTTCTGGATTGTGAAGAAAATAGAGCATCATCAATGCAAAATTTGGTGCCATTAGGCAACACAATATAAGCTCTTCCGGAGCCTTCAATTAGATTCGATGAACCGGAAATGGTATGAACATAGGCTTTACTCAATGTTAGATTTTGAAAATATTTTTTATCCTTAAGAATTGTGTGAGTTGTAGCACTGTCAGCCAGACATACATCTTTATTATTCATCTCGGAGATAGAAAGTTCATCAATAAGACTCATGATTCTACAAAATATATAAAACTTTCATTACTAAAAAAACATTACAAAATAAAAATATTTTACAATAATATAAAGGAAATACATTAATTAAAAAGGAACACTTCCATGATCAACTCTACCACTAGAATCCTCAAAGAAATCAGAAACATCAAGACTTGTAATATCTTCTCCATCTATAGAATTTAAAGCATATGATGGTTCAGCAAAATTTGTTTCAAATTTCTTTGTTTTTTCTTTTATGAAAGATTGGTATAAGTCAACCAAGTGTTTAGCTGTACAACAGGTACGAGACCAATGTCCAGTCATACCACATCTATGGCATTCATCTTCATATTTCTTTACAAATTTATTTTGAGGACCTTTGCCCTTTTCTGAGTTGAACCACTTCTGGTGGTACGGTGTATATCTATTATTTTCCCTTTTAGTGTGGTCACTTCTAGGACCTCCACTTCTATAGTTTTTCTTACCACGTCCACGCCCTCTTTTTCTTTGAAAAGATGCACCATTCGCTTCTGGGAATGATGTAAATCTAGTACCATTCATTTCAGGGAATGATATAGAACCAGTAGGACGTGACTGGTGATTTCTTAATAAAAGCTCATTATTTTGCTCAGCTAATAGAAGACAAGATATAAGTTCAGAATATTTCTTGAACTTTCGCTCTCGATACTGCTGCTGCAGGAGCACATTCGAGGCATGAAAAGTAGTATATGTCTTCTCTAACAAGTCATCATCAGTGACTTTTTCCCCACATAATTTCAATAGCGAGCTAATTTTAGAGAGTGCAGAGTTATACTCACTAACACTCTTGAAGTCTTGCAACCTCAGGTGCATCCAATCATGACGAGCTTTTGGGAGGATTACAGTTTTCTGGTGTTCATATCTCTCCCTTAAATCATTCCACAAAATAAGTGGATCTTTCACCGTTAGATACTCAGTTTTTAATTCTTCATGAAAATGGTGCCGAAGGAAAATCATTGCCTTAGCACGGTCCTGCAGGGACCCTTGATTTCCTTCTTTAATTGTATCTCCCAGGTTCATTGCATCCAGATGGATCTCAGCATCAAGGATCCAAGATAAATAATTTTTCCCAGAAATGTCAAGAGCAACGAATTCCAATTTTGTAAGATTTGACATTTTCTACATATATAAATCAAGAACATAAGTATGTTTAATATTTCATATTCATTTTGAAAACTATAAAAAAATATATTGAAAGACTTACTTGAAGTAGAGGACTATTAGCTTCAAGATCGTCAGAACTCTCGTGCTGATAACGTGTTATAAAACTATCGAAAGGAGAGAGAGAGAGAGAGAGAGAGATAGAACTCAGAGAAGTTATGAAACTTATGAATTTCTTAAAGAATTCAACGATATATATAGGCGTACAAAGGGAACTATGCAAGTTACTATGCAGTACTATACTGGCACTGTGCATATTTACTATGCAGTACTATGCTGGCACTATGCACTGTGCGATGTCGGCCATTTACTATGCCGATTACTATGCAGTACTATGCTGGCACTATGCGCACTGTGCGATGTCGGCCATTTACTATGCCAGTTACTATGCAGTACTATGCTGGCACTATGCACACTGTGCGATGTCGGCCATTTACTATGCCAGTTACTATGCAGTACTATACTGGCACTATGCACTGTGCATTTGACGGCTAGCTCAAGGTGGTCATACAATTTTACAATATTATTTTACAACAGAAATAGAATTAAGACCTATTATTTTGTTAATAGTTACTGTTTATCTTTTTTTTTTTTTTTTGTAAAATTGATTTAAAAAGAGAGAAAATAGAATACCAATTAGTAGGACTGGGCTCACCCACTTCCAAACTCTGACTCTGACTAGGTTCGAAGGTCAAAAAGCCATTCGATTCCGACTTTGATTAGAGATGGAGTGTAATTGGAGTTCAGAAATCGAAGTTTAGATCGGAGTTTAAATAAGTTTGCCATACTTAGATTGGGCTTGAGCCCACAACCCAATATCCAAGGCCCAATTTAAAATTCAGATTGACTCAATCCTGTTTAAAATTTTTTTATTTTTTATTTAAAAAGACAAAATATTCTAAAAAATTAATTATAAAATCTAAAATATTTTAAAAAAATAAGTTAAAAAGTTAAAATTTAAATATAATGATTAAATCATATATAATACAAAAACATGTGATTTAATGTGTGCAAACGATAAATTCAAATTTAAAACTAAAAATTTGGTAATAAATTTAAATTTACAGCACCAATATATAAATAATGTCATAGATTTGATTCAGATAACCACATTCCCTTGCATCAATTATGACAGTCCATGCATTTGAGTCAATGATTCGATGGTGATTTCCTACATAAAGTTTTACTGATCAAATACACTATCTTTTCTTTAGTCATTTAACTATAGACTTTTAAACCATAAGCTAAGTGATACATGATACAAAATAGAACACATTATGAACTCGCCACCACCTTTAACTGTGACGAGTTTTGCATAAAGGTAATCGTGGTATTGAGTTTCTCACCAATAAAGGGACAGGGGGTTCTCAATCCCACAACGCGTTTTTCTTAATCATCCACAACTAGTTTAGGATTCACAGCTAAGTCTACAAAATCATACAAACTATAAATTAAATAATGAAAACATTAAAATTATGTCAACAATCATTTAAAACCATAAAGTTACTCAATCCAAGCCTATAACTCTCGGGATCAATGGTATCTACTCTAATAGGCGTTGAACTTAACCAGTTCTGTGTGCAAACGAGGGCATTGATGATGGTCAGAGATAATGAACTTCGACAAACATCCAAGACAGGACCTCCGGTGTTAAACATCGACTCAGAGGGAACCGTAATAATAGGAATAGCTAGTACATCCCTGGCTATTCAGCAAAGGACTAGAAACTTGCCAGAATTCACTTTCCACCAAGTTAATCTCTAGAATGTTTTACTAGTTGCCTCGACATCTTCCATAAAGTAACGCTCAACCTCAAATTTAAACTACATAATATTCCTCGATGCACAGTTTTGATGGTACCGTAGTAGTATCAAAATATTTGAATTTTGTACATATGTGTCATCTAAGGAAGATGTCGAGCTGGTCGGGCATGATGAGCTATTATCTCTGGTTGAGGATTGACCATTGATGTTGTAATGGCTATATAAATCATCAATATCATATTTAAACTCTCTAATAAACTTATCAGCATCTTCATTACCGACGACGTCCCTAATCCAAAATTCTGCAATCGATAACTTATATCGGGGGTCAAGAATCGCAGTCACAAATAATAATCTATATATTTATATTCTCAATATTTATTATATTTTTATTTTATCCTCATAGCCATAGCATTCAACCAACTCATACTGTTAACACAACTCTGATGCAAGTAGTCATAAAGTCTCGAGAGTTTCTCGAAATACATGTTTACAGTAAGATATTTTTTCTCCGATTTCCACATAATTATGTCATAAAATAACTTGAAAAATTGAAGAAAATACTTGAGATTGGCCCAATCAACTGTGTCCGGCACACCGAGCCCCATTCTCCCCTCAACTGACTCAAGCAAAGCATACCTCATATCCCTATCCTTGACCTCCATCTGCTCGAACTCTCTTTGGTACTTATGTGCTGTATCCAATATTATATATGTAGAATTCCATTAAGTCAGAACATCCAGTTACAACATACTGGAAGATGGGATCTCAAACTATTCAGTTATTGCCTTAAATTGATAAAGTCGTTAGGGGGAAGCTCTCACATATCTGACAAGGTTCTGGACTTTGGTAATGGAATCATCAACCTTCTTCAACCCCTCAGAAATTATAAGATTGATGATATGAGTACAATATCGAATATGGATAAACTGGTGCTCACGAATGATATCCTCATCTACTATCTTATTCCACATGAACCAATCAATGGCAGTATCAATCGCACTAACATTGTCAATCGTGATACAAAGCACTTTTATAATCCCTCAATCCTTTATACAATCATCTATCTCCTTGCCAATGGATGAATCCTTGTAATCAACAATTTCTTTGAAGTCAATAATCCGCTTCTACAATGTCCACTCAATATCAATAAAGTGGGCTGTGATACACATGTAGCCCATATTCTATATGGAGGTCTACGTAACAATTGTAAATGACATTCTCTGACCAGTGACAATAAATGTTTCCATCTTCGTTGCCTTCTCCTTGGCATACATCTTCAAACAATCGTGCATCACCATAAGGGTGGGCAAAAACTCCGTCCACTTCGACTCTGCCCAAACTCTGACAGCACTCTGATTTCATCTAAACTCCAATAGCACTCTGACTTTGTTGAAGTTGGAGTTTTCAAAAATCTGAATCGGAGTCAAAGTTACTTCGACTCCCCTAATCAGAGTCAGAGTTTAGAGCCAACATGGGCTCCATGTTTAGAGCCAACAGTCTGGAGCCCATGTTGGCTCTGAACTCTGACAATTGTTTTTTTTTTTTTTTAATTTTACATAATAAAAACAATGTCGTTTCCTTTAGAGTGGGGTCCAAAACGCACAACTCCCTACTAAAGTAACTAAACGACATTGATCTGCTTGAAATGAAACGATGTCGTTTTGTGAAGAATGGGGTCCAACAGCCACACTCCACAACACCTTGCACCCTTTATCTCTCTCCTCTCCACACTGTGCTTCACCTCCTTCCCGTCTATTGTTGCTTGAGGCCGCTGCAAGCCACCTTCTGGAGTTCATCAAATAAAAAATTATTTTAAGCTCATTCACTCACTTATTAGTCTTTTTAAGAATTTTAGGGTTCCAAAATCTTTTAATTATCACATTGTGATTTGAAATTTGTAAAATATGTATGATTTGTTGTTTGCATTTCCATGATTTCAGTTTTTAAGCTGTTAAATATAAGAATTGGGGGATTTAAGTTTTGGAAAAATTGAGATTTTTGGTTCCAAACAACGTTCGCTCAATGCTTGCTTGAGTGTAGCTCGAGCGAACTTTTTACAGATTATTCAATCTAGTGTGGCTCGAGCGTACTTCACACAGGTTGTTTGCTCAAGTCTTCACTCAAGTGTAGCTCGAGCAAGTGAAGACTTGAGCAAACGTTCAGATTTTATATTTTATTTATTTTTAAAACCACATATATGACTAGACATATATGTTTTTCCTTTTCAATGTGTTTCCAATGTATAGATAATTCTCATAACATATTAAATGACGGTTGTGTGTTAATTGTTTCAGATAATTTTATAACAAGCCTAAGCAAAGTAAACCATGGATGCTACACCATCTCACTGCGATTCTCCAAATGAGGATGACGCACAACCGTTGGCATTATCGACAAGTACTTTAGGCTATAGACCTTCATTTAAAGCATCTATCTCTTATTCAAGTAGTCGAATCCTAATAGATATAGAAGATGTTGATATACTTAATAAGGAGGATAAGTTAATGAATGTTGAAATTGATCGACCAGCACGGCCTAGTAAAAAAAAGTCATAGACATAGAAACATTTCACCAAAATTCTTCATGATTGTAAGAACTTGCAGGCTCGATGCCACTACTGTGGGCAACTATGTGATTGTCATTCGAAAAAGCAAGTCATGTCAGTATTAATAGCACATCTTACAGGCTGCTAGCAGTATAAGATACACAAAGAATTTGTAGCAACTGATCAAATGAAACTGAGTTACAATATTTCTACAGCCACTAATAGCATGCAGATTAGAAGCTATCAATCCCTCAATATAGTGAGAAAATATTAATGAATATTCTTGTGAAGATGATCATCATTGATGAGATAACATGGCTCTATAATTTAAGTTGACCGTGTATGATGTCATATGGCCTTGTGATGGAAGCCTCACTTACACTCAGGTGTTTACAGTTGTGTTGGATGGTTGAATCAAAAGTTACCTTGGGGCAACACCAAGATATGAATTGTTTGAAGTATGAAAATCAAGATTAACTCGGACTAGCACTCAATTTTCAAAAATAGGTTGGGAAAATTTTATTCAAAAAATAATATATTAATCCATTACAAAGCTGCAAAATATTTAAATACCCTAAGGTTAGGTTAGTCCTCCCTCAATTATTCCCTCTAACAACTTTTTTCAAGATAACGTTTCAAAACAAAACTACCAACTCCTAAAATTAAGAGAAACAAATTCAATAAATGAACAAATCGATATTCAAACTAGATTATTCAAATTTCTTAATTTAAAGAGCATTCAAATGTCCAACTTCTTCCAAATCGTATTAACCTCTAAAATTAAGAGAATTGTCAACAAATTTGGCCAACATTTAGGTAGTAATTGGTTGGTCCTTCTTACATCTCCATCACCTTGATGTAGCGTATGAGCCTGTCGTTTTCCTAATCCCTTTTTCCTTCTCTTCGTAGACAAAAAAAAAGTATATCTACAATGTACACATGAGCTCTTTCCTTTACTTATTGGGATGGGAATTAACGAAATTCTCGCCGATTAAATCCATCGATAAAGCGTATGATTGTGTATATTTTACTTATTAGTTAAAAAAATATTTTTAATAAATTTATGATTTTTTAAATAAATTTATTAAAAATATTTGGAGATTTAAAAAATATTTTTAATAAAATTACACTATTGGTTACTTTTTCAATTACCACTCTCGAGTGGACGTACCATACCCTTATTGAGATTAATTATTCTCGATAGTGTAAAAAAAAAATTAAAAAGTCGTATAATTCTTAATAGGCATTTTTTTATAGAATTCTTAATAAATAAATCATTTATACAAATTTTAAATAGATAAAATATGTATAATAAAATTATTTTTTATTAGTAAAATTCACTTTTTTTTATCAAATATTTATATGAAATTTATTTATTTAAAATTTATACTTAACATTATTTTATTTAAAAAAAACAAGCATGCTATTCCGAGTTGAAAATGAGCTGTCAATTGGACTCGAAAGAGGTAATGATGACTTACTGATCTGACGCGACATCTTTCCAGTGACTTCGTATAATTAAAGACGTGGAGAAAAAGCTCATATAGTCCAAGCATGTGAGATCCATGGTGGCAGCTTCTCCCTGAAGAGAAATGCTACACATCATCCTACACCACACATTTTATATATTAAAATATTATTTTTTATTTTTTTTATTTTTTATTTTATTTTATTCTTATTAAACTAATTAAATTATTTTATTTATCATCCACACACTACATATTTATTATAGAAAAAATAAAAAAAAAATAAAATAAGTGTGGTGTGTGAAGTATAAGGATGACAAATAGATTTTTCCCTCTCTGAAAACCAACTTGCATCTTTAGTGTATGCATCAACATCAAGAATTGGAGGAATCCAAATGCTTGTAGAGTCCGATCTTCGAAATTCAAAAGAAATAAAAATAAATAATAATATTATATGATTCCTATGAGCAAGATATTTATAATATATAGTATAAAACCTTTTGGCAAGTCGTTGAGTTGTGGTGTGGCCCAGGCATATCCCCCTGCTTTCTGATGGGGTAAAAAATTATTTATCAGAAAATGGACATATAATATATATGGTTTTGAAAATAAGTTTACGTAACGTACTCTACCTATATTATATATACATATATTTATTTATTTATCAGAAATATGTCGAAATCAAAAGAGACAACTTCTCACCTAACGGCCTCCACTGCTATGTAATATGGCATATTATTAATAATTCTTGCTTTTTCTTTCTTTCTTTCTACCCCTAACGTACGTCTTACCGGCAATGGAAAACCCGTTCATTAATGTAATACGTTCCGATAAGTTTAATTTTATATATGTTAAAAATATATAAATTAAATAATAAATTTCATTTTTTTATTAATTTAAATTTTTAAGATAAATGATAATTTTATATAATATCATAATAGAGGTACTTAATTTGAATTAATTTGAATACTCTACACTCTATCTCATTTAATTAAATATTTTATATATTGAACTTACCTATTGAAAAAGAATCTAATCTACACATATAGGGAGTATTAAGATATAAATTAATTAAATAATAAAATTTATATCTTCTCATAGATTTAAATTTTTAATATAAGTATGGATTTCATTCAAAATTTTGAGCTAACTAACCTCCTCTGTGATCAGGCCAGCTCTTCTATTAGGCAAGTTAGGCAATTGCCTAAAGCCTCTAGTGGAAGAAGGCCAAAAATATAATTTTTTTTAAAAAAAAAATACCTAATTAAAAAAATTAATTAATTCAATGAGAGAATATTAAAAGTATTAAATAAATATTATGTCATTATTAGTTTCTAAAATATCTCAGATAATAATTATTTCATTTACTCTCATTCTAAGAATACATTTGTCTTTTGTCATTAGTAATTTAATAGATAATATAAAAATTATAAATAGAAAAATTTAATTTTTGAATGTTCAAAAAATTTTTTATATAATCCTTTGAAGAGGCAAGCCTACTTTTTCTCAAATGTATAGGTTGTTTATAAAACTTTATTGACAATAATGATTATAATTACTTTTAGGGTTCATTTGGATAGAATATATCATAATATTTATGAATGGTAATAAAATAGTTTAAGTTAAGATATTTTATTAAATTTTAAGAATTGAGAAAAAAAAGTTGAATTTGAGAATAATTGAGAATACTTAAAAAGAGTTGTGTTTCTTAACAAATCCTAAGAGTCTAAAGCACGTATAGTGTGACGCCCCCAAATTCTGTTTGGGATCGGACGGATATTTGAAGTGTCGAGACATGCAACACAAGATTACCTGCCCCCGTTCATGACATGTAAGATGCAATATTCCTAACATGCATCTATCATTATACAATATTCGCAACGGATAATTTTTTTTCTTTTAGCAATACTATGCACCAAACTGAAAATATCCCAAATACTTAAAACATACTTCATATATAAAGATCCATTGAATAACTAAGATCACAGCACTAGTCCAAAATAGTTATAATCCAAAAGTACTGGATATGTAATTCCATCGTACAAGTAGTAATTTAACTACTATATTAACATTAACGACGCACCGTCGTTCAGTCGACTGTGTCTAGTTGGTCAGCTCCTGATCCTCCTTCAGGTCCTGTAACAAGATCTACCATTTGGAAAGAATGGTAGTTGGGACTACCACAGTGAGATTTGATTACAAATCTCAGCAAGTTAACAAAAAACTTCCACACATGCTAATGATGCACGGATGACAGTAAAAGCATAAATGCATAATCAAATTCATAAGTAATTCAAGCATAACTTAGCGTACAACATAGTATAATTGACATAACTTAAATTGAAACATGAATTGAACTTGACTTGACATGAACTTGATCTGAAACTTGACTTAGTATGAACTTACTCTGAAACTTGAATTAACATGAAAAATACATACTCCACAGTTGTTGTGGCCCCATGTATTCTACACAAACTGAATGTACTCAAGATGAAACGTGATTGGAATACAAAAGGACTGGAACCCTGACGTAACATAACGTGATTTGAACATAACTTGAAATACATGACCAACTTGAGATAGAAATATTTCGTAACATGGCATAACATATAATAGACAACATATTTAACATGACATACTTACAACAGTGAATATTACATTACTTGACATACATGTAATATATGACATACTTAGCATGACGTACTTGTAATGTACAGTAATACATAATAGAATATATTATGTAACAGATAAAAATTGATGACAGAATAAATTCTATATCATAGACAATTACATTATAACTTCGCATGGCATGACATATATAATAACACACATACATACACTGTAGTTCCTTTACTTAGCACACATACATAGTAGACTGCTAGTAAGTTAAAAGCTAACTTACCTCGATCTCCGCATTTCTTATAAAACTTCAAGTGCGATCACGAGGAACTGTAATTAGTGATTCTAAAAGTTAGAACTAAATCACTAATAATTTGAAATATGGAAAATACTAACTTAAAGAGTAAAATTTTTATTTTACTCTCTACATGTGAGAAAATGACTGTTTTACCCATAACTTAAGGATTTTTCATACTAATTGCAAAAGTTTTCAAAATTTACATTCCTCATGTAAATTTTATCCTAAACTTAAATATCAATTCAGAAAAATTTAAAACAAAATACAACTATGGAAAACACACTATGGTCGAAACCTCTATAGGCCATTTCCCTTTATTTTTGTTGCAATTCCTTCCAACTTCAAAACTCATGCTTAAACCAAAATTTTACAACAAACATCTTCCAATCCTAAGTTCAAAACCATACTTAAAACATTCATTTAAAAAAAACTAATAATCAACACCAAACTTTTTTGTAAAAAGATCCAAACATTTGAATCACAAGTTTTGACCTTAAATCAAAACATTTTCAAGAATTTCAAAAAATCAAATCTTACTTCTAACATAATCATAATATCATCCTAACATCAACCATGCTTTAAATCATCAAACTAAAGTCACCAAAATTACAAAATAATATTTGTTGTTTTTGGTTTTACACTTAGTCCAAAAACAGAAACTTTTTCCTCAACTAGTTTTGATAAATCTCTTTATCTATGACTTATAAATATATGATCTTCAAACCAAACCATCACATAGTTTAAAAAGATGTCCTAAAACATATATAAGCTTCTAATTTAAGATCACATGGTTAGAAATTAACCAAAACATAAATTTAGCCAAGAATATCCACACTTTGGCTTATCTGAATATCTCTTTGCATAAAATTTCATATTTTTGAAACTAACATCAAATATCTTCAAAATAATAATATAACATGTATATAAGATACTTAGGATCCTCCAATAAAATTATTAAAGTCATTAGAATAGGTTTAGACCACCAAAGAGTTAAACTTTCTCAAAACAGAAACTGTTTTTCTTCTTCCAGTTTCTAAGTTTCTAAATCTAAGAAAATCTTTCATCAAAACCTTTAATTATGCAAAAATCCTCAACCAATAGTCACATATACATGTTAACAATACTCCATAAAAATTTCGGACCAATATCTATCCATTAGCTTGGTCAAAAACTCTAAACTATAACATATTCTCCAGTTTATCTCCCAGAATGACCTTTTTATAGTTTATATAATATTTGACTGACCAAATGATCTTCAAATGGGGCAAATAAGAAATTCATATAAACTAGACTAAAAAAAGAACAACTTATATGAAGGAGACTTTATGATAAAACACTTACAAAAGCTTCGAAATAGGCGTGCAAAAGAACTCCTAAAAACTGTCTGAGAGAAAGTATTTGATATTCTTTTAAAGGAACGTGTAAATGAAGATAAGTTTGTAGGTGATGGCTGGAACTACTTATGGACGAGATAAGGAAGATGATAAGGTTAGAGTTGAGAGTTGAGTGTAGTTTTCTCCTACCCAAAATATCTATAAAAGATTATCTCATAATATTCTATCCAATAATATCTACAAAAATTAACTTAAAATATTTTTATCTAATAATATCTATAAAAATTAACTCAAAATATTTTTACCCAATAATATTCACGAAAATTACCTCAAGATATTTCTTTTTATTTTTATTTTTATCCAATAATATCCACAAAATCAGCTTAGGCTATTTTTCAAAAATGGAGAGTATACTTGGAAGAGTAAGGTGGCTAAAATCTTTCCATGTGTCCTATTAAAACTTTCTAACTATCTCCAATAATCGAAACCTACTTCTGATACCATTGTAAGTAATAACATCAACTATACGATTAATAGATTAGTGAAAACTTATCGGGTCTTCACGAGATTCCTAAAGTCAATAGAAATTTCACCGTTAAATTTCTAGCAGGCTGTTACAACCTCCCAAAAAAAAAAATTCGTCCTCGAAATCGACATAAATAACAATTCAAGAGTTAAAGAAATACATATATTTTATTGATATCCGAACAAAGAAGTACAACATCTGATATTGTCAATCCCGTACAAGTGAACCACAAAGTATCAATTAAGCAAAAGTCCAACATAACTCTACAAGATTGAATTTAGATATCAAATAACTGGGGGTACTTGGCTCGCATATCAACTTCATTCTCCCAAGTCGCCTCTTGAATATTATGATTTTGCCAAAGTACTTTGACCAATGGGATCTTACGGTTCCGCAACTCTTTATCTTTCCAGTCAAGAATTTGCATGGGCTTCTCTTCATAGGTCAAGTTGGATTGGAAATGTATGCTATCGGGATCCACTATCATTGGTGTCTGATTCCCAAAACTCTTCTTCAACGAAGACACGTGGAAAACATTATAAATTTCATGGAACTCAGTTGGCAATTCCAAACGATATGCAACTACTCCCACTTTCTCCACTATCTCATAGGGTCCCACATATCTCGGACTTAACTTGTTTTTCACTCCGAAACGACTTACTCCTCTCATAGGAGATACCTTCACATAGACCCAATCTCCAACTTTAAAATCTATGCTCCTCCTTCGATTATCAGCGTAACTCTTATGTCGACTCTGTGCTGTTTTCATCCTTTCTTTAATCAAGTGTACTTGGTCCTTTATCTCTTGTAAGACTTCTGGTCCAACTACTTTGCTTTCCCCTACTTCATTCCAATACAGAGGTGATCTACACTTTCTACCATACAAGGCTTCATATGGTGCCATTTGAATAGTGGCCTGGAAACTATTGTTATAAGCAAATTCTACCAAAGGTAATTGTTTCTCCCAACTCCCTTCGTAATCTAAAACACAGGCAATTAGCATATCTTCCAAAGTTTGAATCGTCCTTTCTGTCTGTCCATCTGTTTGTAGGTGGTATGCACTACTAAACCTTAGACTAGAGCCCATCGATTCTTGTAAACTTTTCCAGAAGCGTGACGTAAAACGAGGGTCTCTATCTGATACGATCGTCCTAGGCACTCCATGCAATCTGACAATCTCTGCTATATAAATTCTCGTCAATCTTTCTAGAGAATCTGTATTCTTGATGGGTATGAAGTGAGCACTTGTTGTCAGACGATCAACTATTATCCAGATAGTATTATTTCGGCTGAGGTCCTTGGAAAGCCTACTATAAAATCCATGGAAATATCCTCCCATTTCCATTCTGGGATTGGCAATGACTGCAATTTACCGGCTGGCTTTTGGTGCTCTGCTTTTACTAATCTACAGATCGAACACTTGTTCACAAACTCTGCTACGTCCTTCTTCATTCCTTCCCACCAAAAAGACTGTTTCAAATCCTGATACATTTTTGTACTACCAGGATGAGCAGTGTAAGGTGTGTTATGAGCTTCCTTTAGTACTTTTTCCTTTAACTCTTCATCTGCTGGAATGACTCTTCGGTCCTTGTAATATAGAGTCTCATCCTCTCTGAGGCTAAAGTCCACTGGTCCTTTTGACTTTTTGATCTTTTTTACAACTTCCGCAAGTTTACTGTCCTTTTTTTTACAGTCTTTCAGTTCTTTCCAGTCCAATGGAATGAATTCTTGGATTATAGTCAACATTGTTTCCTGACTACGGTTTCTAATCAACAGTTTTCTCATACTACATAAGAGGGAATTTACTTCTGATGAAGGAACTGATGAAGCTTCTTGTCTGCTCTTGCGACTTAAAGCATCAGCTACCACGTTGGCCTTTCCAGAATGATACTTGATGTCGCATTGATAGTCGCTGATTAATTCCAGCCATCTTCTTTGCCTCATATTAAGATTCTTCTGCTCAAACATGTACTTTAGGCTTTTGTGATCCGTGAAAACTTCAAACTTCTTGCCATACAAATAATGTCTCCAAATCTTAAGTGCAAAAACTACTGTAGCTAATTCCAAATCATGAGTAGGATAATTCTGCTCGTGATTCTTCAGTTGTCGTGAAGCATAAGCAACCACTTTCCCTTCTTGCATTAGCACACATCTGAGTCCTGCCTTAGATGCATCGCTATATACCACAAAAGATTTAAGAGGTTCCGGCGGTGTAAGTACCGATGCGGTGGTAAGTCTTTTCTTCAACTCAAGAAAACTTGTTTCGCACTTATCATTCTAAGTAAATTTCACATTTTTCTTAGTCAGGGCAGTGAGTGGTCCAGACAAACGGGAGAATCCTTCAACAAATCTCCTATAATAACCAGCCAGTTCTAAGAAACTTCGGATCTCATGCAAACTGGTCGATCTCTACCAGTTCGTTACGGCTTCAATCTTGCTCGGGTCTACTACTACTCCTCTACTAGAGATCACATGACCTAGAAATTTTACTTCTTCTAGCCAGAACTCACACTTAAGTTTGGCATAAAGTTTCTGATCCTTAAGTATAGTTAAAGCCATGCTTAGATGATGTCTGTGTTCCTCCTTGTTCTTAGAGTAGATTAAGATGTCATCAATAAATACGACAACAAAATTATCCAAATAAGGTATGAATATTTTGTTCATCATGTCCATGAATGCGGCTGGAGCATTGGTTAACCCAAAAGGCATCACCAAAAACTCGAAGTGGCCATACCTTGTCCTAAAGGCAGTTTTCAACACATCTTGATTCTTGACTTTTAATTGATGATATCCGGATCTCAGGTTAATCTTTGAAAACACTGTTGCTCCTTGCAATTGATCCAACAAATCATCGATTCTGGGTAATGGGTATCTATTCTTAATCGTCACCTTATTCAACTCTCTATAGTCTATACACATCCTCATAGGTCCATCTTTTTTCTTCACGAATAACACAAGTGCTCCTCACGGCAAAGAACTGGGGCGGATAAAACCCTTCTTCAAAAGTTCCTCCAATTGTAGCTTGAGCTTTTTCAATTCGGTAGGGGCCATACGATATGGCGCCTTGTGAGTCGGAGTTGTTGCCGGCTCCAACTCTATTTGGAATTCTACTTCTCTATCCGTTGGTAAACCAGGTAACTCATCAACGAAAACTTCAGGAAAGTCTTCAACCACAGGTATCCCTTGGATTCCTATAGTTTTGGTTGTCTCCTCTACAGTTATCAATAGAAACGCTGAGGCTCCATCATCGATACACTTCCTAGCTTGCAACGCCGAGATCAAAGGTGGGGTGGCCTTAACTGATGTTCCTGCGTAACTCATCCTGTCTTCAGTTGGAGGTTCAAACACAACCTCTCGTTTCCGACAGGCTATCTTAGCGTAGTACTTGAAAAGCCAGTCCATCCTCAAAATCAGGTTGAATTCCATCTGACCGATTACTAACAAGTTAGCCTTCAGTGCCCTTCCTTCTAGCTCTAACGGACAATCCTTAATTAAACGGGTACAAGATACTGTATTCTCATCGGGAATTAATACTACAACCCGTCGTGGTAAGAGTTCAGTCTGCAAACTACAAATTCGTGCAAACGCTGCAGACACAAAGGACTGCAACGCACCTGAATCGAATAGTGCACAAGCCGAGAACCTAAACAAATTAACCCTTCCTAAAAAATATATATATACACCAATATTAATACTAATTCTAACACGTTCATAATACCTGCAACATCATAAATACTAAAAGAAAAGAAAAAAAATATAAAATAAAAAATACTAGTCATGACGCCAGCTTCATCAGTTTCAAGTGCGTCAACATCAAAATCACAGGGTGTTACTGCATACATGGGTGCTGGGATGTGGGGCCTTGGCTTGCGATCACCAGCTCCACTACCTTGTTTGGTGTTAGGACAACCTCTAATCATATGTCCTGGTTTTCCACATCGGTAACAGACTCCATATCCCCTGTAACATTCTCCAGGATGAAACTTACCACACTTAGGGCATGGTGAATAAAATGGCGGCTTCTGTCCTCCTATCATTATTCCCTTGCCTTTCTCCGGACTAGAAAAAGGCATCTTTTTCTCAGCACTACTGCTTGTAGTAAATGGCATGGCCCTCTTTCGATCGGTCATGTTCTAGATCGCCAATTCCTTCTGCTCAGCTTCTGCTATCGCCGCTACATTTACCAACTCTTGGTAATTCTCTATTCTAAGGCAAGCTACTTGACTTCGGATTCTAGGCAGAAGTCCTGCTCGAAACTTTTGTGCCTGCATCTTTTGAGTTGAAATCAAGTGTGGTGCAAACCTTCCCAATGCCATGAATTTTGCGGCATACTGCTTTACAGTCAAACTACCTTGTGTTAAGGATGCAAATTCCAGGGCTTTCAATTGTTTGACAGAGTCTGGGAAGAATTTGTTGTCAAACTCTTCCTTGAACATCTCCCAAGACAATGCAGCCATACTACCTAGTTCCCTAACTAGAAGTTGCTTACGTGTATCCCACCATATTCCATCTTCTCCTTGGAATAAGTATCCAGCATATAGAACCTTTTGGTCCTCAAGACATCCACAAATCTCGTACGTTCTCTTGAGATTTATAATCCATTTCTCGGCTCTCAGTGGCCCTTCATTACCAAAAAAATTTGGGTAACGGTAAATCATAAACTTCTCATATGGACAACCCCTAACTTCAGGTCTAGGTACGTTCACTTGTTGTTGTTGCTGATGTCTAAGCACGTCAGTCAGCATACGCACAGCTTCAGCTAATCCTCCATCCATCGGGGAATTATGATTCTCCTTATTGATACCATCTTCAGAGTTTTGAGGTATTCTACCACGAGTCATTTGTCCCTTCCTATAACATACGAGTATACGTATTACAACCACATAATACCTCTCATACCTTTAAGAAATTCAAGTCTAATGACGACTAAATTTCAAACCTAATATTTGGTGCATTTCCTAAGGACATGTGGATTTACTGCCCATACATGTATTGCTCTGATACCACTCTGTGACGCCCCCAAATTCCGTTTGGGATCGGACGAACATTTGAAGTATCGAGACATGCAACACAAGATTACCTGCCCCCGTTCATGACATATAAGATGCAATATTCCTAACATGCATATAACATTATACAATATTCGCAGCGGATAATTTTTTTTCTTTTAGCAATACTATGCACCAAACTGAAAATATCTCAAATACTTAAAAAATACTTTATATATAAAGATCCATTGAATAACTAAGATCACAGCACTAGTCCAAAATAGTTATGATCCAAAAGTACCGGAGATGTAACTCCATCGTACAAGTAGTAATTTAACTACTATATTAACATTAACGACGCACCGTCGTTCAGTCGACTGTGTCTAGTTGGTCAGCTCCTGATCCTCCTTCAGGTCCTGTAACAAGATCTACCATTTGGAGAGAATGGTAGTTGGGACTACCATAATAAGATTTGATTACAAATCTCAGCAAGTTAACAAAACACTTCCACACATGCTAATAATGTACGGATGACAGTAAAAGTATAAATGCATAATCAAATTCATAAGTAATTAAAACATAACTTAGCGCACAACATAGCATAATTGACATAACTTAAATTGAAACATGAATTGAACTTGACTTGACATGAACTTGATCTGAAACTTGATTTAGTATGAACTTACTCTGAAACTTGAATTAACATGAAAAATACATACTCCACAGCTGTTGTGGCCCAATGTATTCTACGTGTAAATACATACTCCACAGTTGTTGTGGCCCCATGTATTCTACGCAAACTTGACTTAACATGAAAAATACATACTCCACAATTGTTGTGGCCCCATGTATTCTACGTGTAAATACATACTCCACAGTTGTTGTGGCCCCATGTATTCTACACATTACAATGCAGTTAAATACTTACTCCACAGTTGTTGTGGCCCCATGTATTCTACACAAACTGAATGTACTCAAGATGAAACGTGATTGGAATACAAAAGGACTGGAGTCCTGACGTAACATAACGTGATTTGAACATAACTTGAAATACATGACCAACTTGAGATAGAAACATTTCGTAACATGGCATAACATATAATAGACAACATATTTAACATGACATACTTACAACAGTGAATATTACATGACTTGACATACATGTAATAGATGACATACTTAGTATGACGTACTTGTAATGTACAGTAATACATAACAGAATATATTATGTAACAGATAAAAATTGATGACAGAATAAATTCTATATAATAGACAATTACGTAATAACTTCGCATGGCATGACATATATGATAACACACATACATACACTGTAGTTCCTTTACTTAGCACACATACACAGTAGACTGCTAGTAAGTTAAAAGCTAACTTACCTCGATCTCCGCGTTTCTTATAAAACTTCAAGTGCGATCACAAGGAACTGTAATTAGTGATTCTAAAAGTTAGAACTAAATCACTAATAATTTGAAATATAGAAAATACTAACTTAAAGAGTAAAATTTTCATTTTACTCTCTACATGTGGGAAAATGACTGTTTTACCCATAACTTAAGGATTTTTCATACTAACTCCAAAAGTTTCTAAAATTTACATTCCTCATGTAAATTTTGTCCTAAACTTAAATATCAATTCAGAAAAATTTAAAAAAAAAACACAACTATGGAAAACACACTATGGTCGAAACCTCCATAGGCCATTTTCCTTTATTTTTGTTGCAATTCCTTCCAACTTCAAAACTCATACTTAAACCAAAATTTTACAACAAACATCTTCCAATCCTAAGTTCAAAACCATACTTAAAACATCCATTTAAAAGAAAACTAATAATCAACACCAAACTTTTTTGTAAAAAGATCCAAGCACTTGAATCACAAGTTTTGACCTTAAATCAAAACATCTCCAAGAATTTCAAAAAATCAAATCTTACTTCTAACATAATCATAATATCATCCTAACATCAACCATGCTTTAAATCATCAACCTAAAGTCACCAAAATCACAAAATAACGTTTGGATTTTTTGGTTTTACACTTAGTCCAAAAACAGAAACTTTTTCCTCAACTAGTTTTGATAAATCTCTTGATCTATGACTTATAAATATATGATCTTCAAACCAAACCATCACATGGTTTAAAAAGATGTCCTAAAACATATATAAGCTTCTAATTTAAGATCACATGGTTAGAAATTAACCAAAACATAAATTTAGCCAATAATATCTACACTTTGGCTTATCTGAATATCTCTTTGCATAAAATTTCATATCTTTGAAACTAACATCAAATATCTTCAAAATAATAATATAACATGTATATAAGATGCTTAGGATCCTCCAATAAAATTATTAAAGTCATTAGAATAGGTTTAAACCACCAAAAAGTTAAACTTTCTCAAAACAGAAACTGTTTTTCTTCTTCCAGTTTCTAAGTTTCTAAATCTAAGAAAATCTTTCATCAAAACCTTTAATTATGCAAAAATCCTCAACCAATAGTCACATATACATGTTAACAATACTCCATAAAAATTTCGGACCAATATCTATCCATTAGTTTGGTCAAAAACTTCAAACTATAACATATTCTCCAGTTTATCTCCCAGAATGACCTTTTTATAGTTTATATAATATTTGACTGACCAAATGATATTCAAATGGGGAAAATAAGATATTCATGTAAACTAGACTAGAAAAGGAACAACTTATATGAAGGAGACTTTATGATAAAATACTTACAAAAGCTTCGAAACAGGCATGCAAAAGAACTCCTAAAAACTGTCTGAGAGAAAGTATTTGATATTCTTTTAAATGAATGTGTAAATGAAGATAAGTTTGTAAGTGATGGCTGGAGCTACTTATGGACGAGATAAGGAAAGATGATAAGGCTGGAGTTGAAAGTTGAGTGTAGTTTTCTCCTACCCAAAATATCTATAAAAGATTATCTCATAATATTCTATCCAATAATATCTACAAAAATCAACTTAAGATATTTTTATCTAATAATATCTATAAAAATTAACTCAAAATATTTTTATCCAATAATATTCACGAAAATTGTCTCAAAATATTTCTTTTTATTTTTATTTTTATCCAATAATATCCACAAAATCAGCTTAGGTTATTTTCCAAAAATAGAGAGTATACTTGGAAGAGTAAGGTGGCTAAAATCTTTCCATGTGTCCTATTAAAACTTTCTAACTATCTCCAATAATCGAAACCTACTTCTGATACCATAGTGAGTAATAACATCAACTATATGATTAATAGATTAGTGAAAACTTATCGGGTCTTCACGTGATTCCTAAAGTCAATAGAAATTTCACCGTTAAATTTCTAGCGGGCTGTTACATATAGTAAAACTAGATTTGATAAAATCTTTTTCTAAATAAATTTTTTTTTAATAATGTAAGTTATTAGATAAAAATGAGGCATAAAATCTTAATCAATAAATTTACTTTACAAAATAGATGTTATCTTTAATTAAAAATGTAACGTAAAAATAAAAATAAATTTTTTTAATTTTATTTTTTTTAAAAAAACCACGTTCAAAATTTTTGCCTTAAACCTCGAAACATATTGAGCCAGTCCTGCTCTGTGATTATATTTTGTTTTAGGCTTTTTATATTCAAAAGCTCATGATCACAAAAGGAAATAATTAGCAAATTAAACCATGGCTATAAAATTATGACGGGAGATGACACTAATATTAATACTAGCAACTGCATATATGGTTTTGACAATATTAATATACTTTATCACGTAGTCATGATTTCCTTTAAGAGCACGGCAACACCCATTTTCAAGCTTAAAGTCAATGGTGGTTTCCTACTTGATTAGTATCAAAGATCATTCCACTCCAAAAAGGTTGACTAAGCATATTGTCCTAGCTTGTTATTTTTCTTCCAACCGAGTTTTAAATGGAGGAGATACAGTTGTATTTATTATAAACTTATTTGTATGATAATATTTAGTCATCAATTAAAATTTAAACTGTATATAAACTCTTTTATACTCTTATATATAGAGTATTGTTCACTTACATATGAAAAAGTTTTGTATTGAATGACAACATTTTCTTTTACAATATAATTTCTCTTTTAGTTTCATAACACGTTATCAGTACGAAAGTTCTGACGATTTTAAAGCTAATAGTTTTCTACTTCAAGTATGTTTTTTAATATATTATTTATAATTTCCAAAATGAATGTGAAAGGTTATATTACATATTATTACTCGATAAAACTTTGTGTTTATTCTCATGATTTTGTAAATATATTTCTTATTTACAATATAAATATACTTATTTTCCTGATTTATATATGTAAAAAATGTCAAATCTTACAAAATTGAAATTCGTTACTCTTGACATTTATGGAAAAAATTATTTATCTTTGATTTTTGATACTAAGATCTATCTGGATGCGATGAACCTAAGAGATACAATTAAATAAGAAAATCAAGGGTCCCCGACAAGACCGCGCTAAGGTAATTATTTTCTTCGGCACCATTTTCATGAAGAATTAAAAACTGAGTATCTCACGATGAAAAATCCTTTTAATTTGTGGAATGATTAAAGGGAGAGATATGAGTACCAGAAAACTGTAATCATCTCAAAAGCTCGTCATGATTGGATGCACTTGAAATTGCAAGATTTCAAGAGTGTAAGTGAATATAATTCTGCACTCTTTAAAATTAGCTCAATATTAAAATTATGTGGTGAAAAAGTCATTGATGATGACTTGTTAGAGAAGACATATACTACTTTTTATGCATCGAATGTGCTCCTGTAGCAGCAGTATCGAGAGCGACAGTTTAAAAAATATTTTGAATTTATATTTTATCTTCTAGTGGTTGAGCAAAATAATGAGTTTTTGTTAAGAAATCATCACTCACATCTTATTGGTTCTATATCATTCCCTAAACTGAATGGTACTAGATTTACACCATTCCTAGAAGCCAATGGTGCATCTTTTCAAAGAAACCAAGGGCGTAGACTTAGTAGGAAAAATTATAGAAGTTGAGGTCCTAGAAGCGATTACACTAAAAGAAATAATATATAATAGATATACATTATACCACTATAACTGGTTCAACTCAGAGAAGGGTAAAAGTCCTCTAAATAAATTTTCAAAGAAAAATGAATATGGATGCCATAGATGTGGTATGACTAGACATTGGTCTAGTATTTGTCGTACAGCTAAGTACTTAGTTGACTTATACCAAACTTTTATAAAAGAGAAAACAAAAAAGTTTGAAACAAATTTTGTTGAATCATCAGATGCTTTAGTTTATATAGGTGGAGAAGAAATTACCAACCTTGATATTTCTGATTTCTTTGAGGATTCTAGTGGTAGAGTTGATCATTTGATTGATGATGGAATTGTTTATTTTTAATTAATGTATTTTCTTTATCTTATAGTAAAACTTTTTTATATTTTGAAATATTTTGTAGTAATGAAAGTTTTATATATTTTGTAGAATTATGAATCTTACTAATAAACCTTTTATCTCTTAGATAAATAATAGAGATGTATGTCTAGTTAACAGTACTACAACTCCCATAATTCTTAAAGATAAAAAATATTTTCAAAATCTAATATTGAGTAAAGCCTACGTCAATACCATATTTGGTACATCGAATCTAATTGAAGGCTCTGGAAGAGCTTATATTGTATTGTCTAATGACACCAAATTTTGTATCGATGATTCTTTATTTTCTTCATGATCCAGAAGAAATTTATTGAGTTTTAAGGATATACGTCGTAATAGTTGTCATATTAAAACCACCAACAAAGACAGTAAAGAGCATCTTTTCGTTACTAAAATAATTTCGAGTCAGAAGCTCATATTAGAAAAACTACATGCTCTCTCATCTAAATTGTATTATACAAAAATAAGAACAATCAAATCACATATGGTAATGCACCAGAAGTGCATTTACCTCAAAGTATTTATGACTTGGCATGATCACCTTGGACATTCGAGATCAATAATGATGAGATGAATAATTGATAATTCGTATGGGCATCCCTTAAAGAATCAGAAGATTGTCTTACTCAACGATTATCCGTGCTCTGTATGTTCTCAAGGTAAATTGATTATCAAACCATCTCTCTCAAAGGTTTTTTTTTTAATTTCAGTCATTTTTACAAATGATTCATGGGAATATATGTGGGCCTATCAACTATCAAGTGGACCGTTTAGATACTTTATAGTTTTAATTGATGCATCAAATCGATGGTCACATATTTGTCTACTTTCCACTAAAAATATTGCATTTGCTAAACTTCTTACCCAAATAATTAAACTACAGCATAATTCCTTAACTATCTAATTAAAACTATTCGATTGGATAATGCAGGTGAATTTATATCTCAAATTTTTGATAACTATTGCATATCAATAGGAATAGATATTGAACATCTAGTTGTCCACACATACACTCAAAATAGTTTAGCTGAATCATTAATTAAAAGGATTCAGCTAATTTCTAGACCTTTATTTATGAAATCAAAACTTTCTATTTCTGCCTAGGGACATGCTATACTTCTTGCAATATCGTTGATTCGAGTTAAGCTATCATCATATCACAAATATTCTGGATTACAGCTTGCATTTGGTCAATAACCAAATATTTCTCATCTTCATATTTTTAGATATACATATATGTTCCAATTGCACCTCCACAACGTATAAAGATGAATTCTCAACGTAGACTTGAGATATATGTTGGATTTGATTCTCTATCTATTATTAGATATATTCTCTTACAAGAGATATATTTAAGGCACGATTTAAGAATTGTCATTTTGATGAATCTATTTTTCCAATATTATGTAATGAGAAGTCGGTGTCTGAAGTACAACAGGAAATTACTTGAAAAAATAAAGCTATTTCCCAATTTATTCCTCATAAAAATTAATGTAAACTAAAGGTTTAAAAGATTATTCATTTGCAAAGTGTTGCAAATCAATTACCGGATGTATTTATTGATACTAAATGTATAGTAAAATCATATATTCCTACTGTTAATGTTCCAGCAAATATTGCAGTCCCTGAAGGACAAGTTACCAAAATAACAATAGGTGAGTCTAAGACACGCCTGAAGCGTGGACGGCCTATTAGTGTAAAGGATAAAAATTTTCGAAAGAGAAAAATACAAAATAAATTTGGTACTCCTGAAGAGTCCATACCCACAACACAGACCATAAGAGTAATTAATGCTCCTGAAAAGATTAAATTTCCTAAAAAAGAACCTACTGAAAAGATATTTAATGAATGTCTTCCCTTGAAGAGGGACATGTACCTGAAAATAACGAAATTTCGATACATTTCATGAGTACTGAATAAATTTTAGATATAAATAAAACTATTGTCGACAACATATTTTTATATAAAATGACCCTTGACATTACCAGAAGTAATAAAAAAATTGAGTCAATAACTGTCAAAGAATGTCGACATAGAAATGACTGGTCAAAATGAAAATCAGCTATTAAAACTGAATTAAACTCGCTAGTAAAGTGAGAGATCTTTCGACCAATTGCACAAACATCAAAAGGTGTAATACTTGTTGAATATAAATGGGTATTTATACATAAGTGTAATGAGAGCAATGAAATTGTGCGATATAAAGCACAACTTGTTGCACAAGGTTTCCTGCAGAAACCAATGATTGATTATGAGGAAACATACTCTCTTATTATGGATGTAATCACATTCAGATTTTTGATTAGTTTGATAATTACAAAAAGATTGGATATGTAGTTGATGGATGTGGTCATTGCATATTTATATGAATCATTGGATCATGACATATATATGAAAATCCGTGAATAATGTAAAATGTCTGAAGCTTCTAATCTGAGTACATCCATAAATATGTATTCTATTAAATTTCAAAGATCCTAGGTTAAAGCAATCCGGACGCATGTGGTATATACGCTTTAACGAATATCTATTGAAAGAAGGATTTGAGAATAATCTAATACATCCATGTGTTTTTATTAAGAAATCAGACTCTGAATTTGTTATTATTGCAATTTATGTTAATGATCTAAATCTTGTTGAAATTTCTAAAGAGATCAGAAGAACCGCTATATATTTAAAGAATGAATTTGAAATGAAAGACCTTGACAAAACAAAATTTTGTCTCGACCTGCAGCTCGAGTATTTGCAATATAAAATTCTCATTCATCAGTCAAATTATACAGAGAAAGTCTTGAAGTACTTTTACATGGACAAATCTCATCTCCTGAGTACTCCAATGGTTGTTCGATCACTTGATATGCAGAAAGATCCATTTCGTCCTTGTGAAGACGATGAATAAACTATTGGTCCTGAAATACCTTATCTCAGTGCAATTGGAACCCTGATGTATCTTACAAATTGCATGACTTGATATTATATTTTCAGTTAATTTACTTGCAAGATATAGTTCCGTACCAACTCGAATACATTGGAATGATATTAAATATGTCATTCAATACCTTTGAGGTACGGTTGATATGTGATTATTTTATCAACATGGATCAAGTTTACAATTAGTTGGATATACGGATGCATATTATCTTTTAGATCTATAGAGAGGTAGATCTCAAATTGGATATGTATTTACTTATGGAAATTCTGCTATATCATGGAGATCTGTCAAGCAAACACTATCTGCTACCTCTTCAAATCACTCAGAGATCATTACAATTCATGAGGCAAGTCGATAATGTATTTGGCTAAGATCAGTGATTCAACATATTCAAGAAAAGTGTGGTCTTCTTGTAATTAATGATAGCCCAACAATTTTATATGAAAATAATGTTACTTGTATTACTCAAATTAGAAAATGATATATCAAAGGTGATAGAATCAAATATATTTCACCTAAATTCTTTTATACCCATGAACTTTGGGAGAAAGATAAAATTAATGTCAAACAGATACGGTCAAGTGATAATCTGACAGATTTATTCACTAAAGCATTACCAACTGCAACATTTAAGAAGATTATGTAGATTTGTGTAGATTGTACTCTTTGTCTTTCGCCATTGATTTTTTCCTACTGAGTTTTCCCTTGACAAGATCTTAACGATGCATACTCTTTATGTATGGTCATCCAAATGGGGAGTGTTATAAATTAATTTGTATAACCATTTTTAACCATCAATTACGACTTAAGCTATACATAAACTCATTTGTACTCCTATATATATATGGGTATCGTTTACTTATATATGAAAAAGTTTTGTATTAAATAACAACCATTTCTTTTGTAATATCATTTCTTTTTTAGTTTCGTAATAATATTTGGTTAGTCGACTATTATTTATTATTATTCATAAATAAGTCATCATTATCTATAAATTATTTATGATTATTTATATATCATCTAAAATCATCTTAATATCTAAACGAGACCTATAACACAGTTACATGGTTGCTCGCTCTCAGAATTTGGAGTCATGTGTATGAATTTATAATCTGAAAAAGTCATTTTTATTCATATTTCTTATTACCTTAATTCTCTTCAAGTTTAAACTCTCAACTTTATTTGAGCAAATAGTAGAATTGTTAATTAATTACGTAGGATAATCGTATAATTGGCTACTTTGTTCAGTAGCTCATGATAGGAACCTGTAATATTCGATTTATTTCTTTACATTTTTTTAAGTATTACTTTATACATTAGAACAGTTGGCTCAATATAGCATATAATATAGGTCGTTCTTGTCCGATATTGATCATCCTTTTATTTTATTTTATTTTCTACTATCTTTTGTTGACTATGCTTTAATTTTTTATGAACCTTTCGGCCGTTCCATGAGAAAATGTTCCGTCTCTCTTCAACTCAAGTCTAGATTTTAGAATTTGAGAGTAAATTATATAAGGAGAAGTTAATCTAAAATAATATAAACATTCATGTAGCTCTAAAGAAGAAGAGGTGGATAAGAATCCAATTTTACTGATAAACCCTTACTTATGGTGAATAAGTACCTTTACAACATCTAAAATTCCAAAATCAGGCTCTTTAAAATATAAAGAAAACCATAATTAAGAACGAAATAAAAATATGAAGATACAAGATAGAAGAAGCTAAAAATGTCATAATTAATGCCGGAAGTTGGGAATATCTAGACGGTCCAAAGTAAAACATCCAACCATATGTTTGGGAAGTTCAAAAATAGAAGAGAAGCTTACGGTGCTACCCAAAGCTCTATGATTAGCGAGACTATCTGTTAAAGTGTTTCATTATCTGTAAACATGAGTAATGCTAGAAGAAAAGAAATCATTGAAATGTACAATATCATCCCAAAGATCAGCATATTTTAGAGGAAGATAATAATTCTTATTAAACCAATTAACCACAAGTAGAGAATCAATTTCGACAAGAAGGTCATGAACACCCAATTGATAGCACAATATAAGCCCAATTTAGTAAGTCAACAATTCTACAAAAGTGCTAAGAGGATAGTCTTCTATCTTAGGAGCACAGGAAAGCTGCTCCGACTAAAAGGGAAGAAGAATATGTCATCTCAATGGGACTAAACTCTAAGATGAAACTGAGGATCACATCGTATTAAATGTACTCATTAGAGGATTACATCACATTAAATGCATTTTTTAGAGAGTCATGCCACATTAAATGGGTATGGCAGAAGGGATTTTGGGGGGACGCCCCTCCCTCTAGCAGCAAGGCATGGCTGCCTGGCCCTTCATGCAAGGTATAAAAGGAAACCCTCAGGTATTGAACGGAGATTATGCTTTATCTACTCATTATACTTTCTTAATTCTCTACTTCTCTCTATTCTCCTGCATAATTTTTTGAGAACATTACTAATTTAGATATTTGAGGCTTCCCCGCCACCCAAGGGCCACCTCTTACCAATCTCTTTTCTATATTCGTGGGTTGCTTAGATCGAAGACCTAGACTTCTAAGAGCCTGACCCATAGGCATATGAAATATGATGTCAACAATTGTTATAGCATCATTTGTTTTAGTATTATTTACTATGTTAATGTCGTGTTTCATATACCTAGGCTAAGTTCCTGCAACCTGGGCCAGGATGTTTCCACCTACAATCACAAAGACAAGGATGGGTGCGGGGGTGGTTTAGGGAGCCTCCAATATCAAAATTAGTAGTTTGTCTGAGTGAAATGTGAGAGAATCGTAGTGTTCAAAGAAAGTCATTTGTACGTGTGGCATGACTTTTATACGAGGTTTCGGGAGAACATTCTTGTACCCAATGTTAGTGGTCTACATCACGCTCTCAATTGCTCCAATCTTAGCTTTTAATGCGGCGTGCTTCCTTAATGGTGTCTCAATAGTTGGCAATCGGTGTAGTCACTTATAGCCCCTATCATTAAAGAATAGAAGGGTGCCCATGTCTTCTATTCACTTGAAGGCATGGACCCTTCAATGCTGATCATGGCAAGCTAGTGTTAGGGTTGGCATGTCCCATTTGTCACTTTCGACCCATTTCCCACGCGATGCAATCTCTTTCTGCTAACATGATTCGTGGGCCAAACTCCTTTACTAATTGTTGGGCCGTATGAGAGGAGGTCTAGTCCAAAAGGGGCCTTAGTATCTTGCCTAGGCCTAGTGGGCTGAGAAGGAATTTTCCTTCTGTACTCTTTGTCAAGAGTGTAAATTTGTCCTATCCGAAGAGGTGATGGATCGAAATTTTTGATCTATCATTTTTTTCGGACCAGACTGGATTGAACATTCATAGGTATCGGCCTGGTCTAATTATTTTTTATTTTTTTTCCAAATAAATTAATAATTTTTTTATTTAAATTACTAAATTAAAATTAAGTGAATTATTAATATAGATTATGTAACTAGTTCATTTAAAAAATATTTTATATGATTAGTGATAATAAATTAGAAGAAAATTACATCATTAACTTATATAAAAATAATATATGAAATTATTAAAAATATTTTTAATATATATATATATGAGTTTGGTCTATTCGGTTCTGTTTGATTCAAAATTTATAGACTCTGAGACCGAATTGATACAATCCAAATGAGTCGGTCTGATATGTTTTTCCGATTATGACCGAACAACTTCCCCTAATGATTTGTAGAGTTTTGCATTCAAAAACAATAATATGAGTTTTGATACGTACAAGTAGAGTTGTGGACTAATTTACATACCAATACTTATTTTTTTATATTTAAAATTTAAATTAATATTATTTTTAATAAAATTTATTTTTAATCAATTACATCATATTAACGTATATGTTAATACATAATTATATTTATAACTAAATTTTTTTCAATAGTATTGGAGCGGACGCATGCATTCCTTAGATTGTGCTGTATTCAATTTTATGACTTAAAAATAAAAATAAGTAAATAAAAGAAAAAGAAAGAAGACGACAAAAAGAAAACGTATTTACTTTTTCATTTTTTTCTTTCTTTTTAGCAAAAAGCTGACAGAGCTTGTCCGCTTTTGGCTTGTGACAGGTAATACTTAATCCTCTTTCGCTATCATGCACGGGCCGTCAAAGTTGGCATTATTTTTTTTTAAATACTCGAACCAAGAGATTTTACGGAATAAATTTATAAATTAATATAATTTATTATATTTAATTAGATTATAAAATTATTTTTTATTATAAAATAAATCTATTATATTATAAGAAATTATATTAATTTATAAATTTATTTTTATAAAATTCTTTATAATTATACTACTTCTCTTATTTTATTAAATAAAAATATTTTAATTACAAAAAAATCTCATAAAAATAAATTTACAAATTAAAATAATATGATATGATACGTTAGATTATAAAATTATTTTTATTATAAAATAAATTTAATATATTATATAAAATTATGTTATTTATAAATTTATTTTTATATAATCTTTTATATCAATACAAAGATCAATTAGGCACATTATTAAATGCATATGTGAGATTCATTTTATTTAATATCTTTTAACAAAAGCAACTATAAATGCTATAAAATTCATATGATATGTCTATCTCATTATAAATTTTCGAATAATCAAATAAGTCTCAAAACCAGATTCTATCTATCAATATTAAGCTTATTACTTTATAAGATAAATACTGATAAAAGTATTTATAGAAAAAAACATGAAAAACCGGGAGAGAACAGCAAAATGATTCATGTTTTTTTAAGGATAAATGATGATCAATTAAACATATATTGTAGTTTTCGAATTTTGACGTATCCCAGAATGTCCGGTATGTTTCTTTTACTTCTCTATATCTGTTTTTTCTTTTTCTTTTTTTTTTTAATTTTCCTGAGCGTCATATTTTTAGAAGTGTTTCCTCAAATAAGGAAAAAAAAAATATATTGTGTTTCCTCAATTCAATTTATTTCATTAATTGCTATTCTCTAATAATTAATAGCACTTAATAGTCTTCGTCGTCGTCCTCATCCCGATCAAGACTAGTCAAATAAAAGTTTCCATTTTACGAAAAAGAAAATGATAGTGGGACCGATGAATTGGACCTCAAACGATGCTTGATTTTTATTTATTTAGTTATTATAAAATATTTTATAAAGAAATACTATTAAATATAATCATAAATAAAATGTATATATATTATATAATTATTTTAAAAAATATATTTTTTTTCTTATAAATTTCATATTTATTTATTTTTTAAATAATTACCTAACGCTTATACATCTTTAAATTCTTAGAGAAGATTTTGAAAGTGTTTATCGATATTTTTTAATTTCCTTTGTTAATGATTAGTAAATATATATTAATCATGTTAAAAAATATTTAAAGCTAAAAAAATGTATGGAAAAAAAAAATCATTTGGCCAGAATTTGTCGGACTAACACTCACGGCTCTTACAAAATTGACAGTCAGACATCAGCATAGGCGTCATCTCGGTTTCTCCTCCACCATTATGTTCAGTCACTTCCTCGCTCTGTTATAACTCAAAACTGTGTCTCACTCTTTCTCACCTATTTTCTCGGAAAATCCAAACATAGTACAAAGGGTGTGTTTTTGGAGAGCAAAAGTAAATAACAGAGGCCTTGGCTTTGCTTTCAAAACAAATAGAAATGGAAGGAGGGTTACACATAGAAGCCGATTCCTCAGCTTTCAGAGATTGCTTCTCTCTGGCGTGGAAAAACCCTTATGTTCTTCGCCTCGCCTTCTCCGCTGGGATTGGTGGCCTTCTCTTTGGCTATGACACAGGTTTCATTTCTTCTGTCTGTACATCTCTCTCTCTCCCTCAGAGAAAATGAAATTCTAAGCATATTTTATCTGGTTATGGCAGGAGTGATTTCAGGAGCACTTCTTTACATAGAAGATGACTTCGAGGAGGTGGATAGAAAGACTTTCTTGCAGGTGAACATCTAATTTTTCTGGCCGCCTGGTTCATGCTCTCTGATTTCATCCACTTTTGTGCAGCCTCTCTGAGACGATAATTAGCTTTCCAATTTTTTATTTCTCCTCAACTCATCTCATTTTATTTAATTATTATAATTTTTTTAAAATTTTAAATAAAATATAATAAATAATTTAATTTTTTTAAAATCTTTTTATTTTAAAATAAAAATAATATTTTATTCTAACTTCTTTTTATCTCAATTTACTGTATTAACACAGTCACGTTTACTCGCTGCATCTATATCTCATTTTTATTAGATAAAGATTAACAGACCCTTTGCTGAAATGTGGCTCCGCTTGTGCGGTTGGGCCCTGGAATTTATTCACACCTAAATGCCCAAATTATCCTTCACCAGGCTGGAATCCTGGATGGCTGATTCCTTGATCCAGGGCTTATCTATTCAGGCTTATCTTTAACACTGATTTAAAAAATCCATTTAAATTGGGTAAATTTTTAGTTATTTATTTATTAATATTGTTGTCTTGATTAGTGTTAAGAGTCGACAAGTCCGACTTTGATCTGAAGAGTCTCTGTTTGTTTTTGGTGATCAGTCACGGGTATACTGACAGGTGTCAAAATATGCTTCAACGTTACAGTCGTGGTCTTGGACTTCACTCAGTCCAATAGGGCAACTGACCTCTGACATACTGTTCTTGCGAACAAAAACAGTACGAAATTGGACTCAGAGAATTCTTGGGTCAGAGTCCAGCTTCTTTTGTGGGCTTCTAGGCCCTATATTTAAGTGAAAGAATAATGATATATTTATCACTCTTTCATCACTACTTTACCCTTTTTTTAATTTTTTAATTTTTTTTAAAATTTTTTTTACTTAATGATTAATCAAGTAACTATCATTAAAATTATATATTTTTTAAATTTTTTCTTAATAGCTAAGGATGTTAAAAACATATTTTAAAAAATGATAAAAAAATAAATACACTACAAGTGGTAGAGTAGTGGTAAAAGAGTGGTAAGTGTATCATTACTCATCAGTAAAAATTTCAATCATTTTAACCAAGCATGCTAATTAATCTACCGTACCCCTCGAATGAAAATTCTCATATTGAGATTGGTGCGGTTTGTATATTGAGTTGAGATTGAATAAGTTGAGATGAGAGTTAAAAGTTGAATAAAATATTGCTAGAATATTATTTTTTAATATATTATTATTTTGAAATTTGAAAAAGTTGAATTGTTTATTATACTTTATGTGAAAATTTAAAAAAGTTGTAATAATTAAACACTTTCTTTCTCTCCTTACAATGGCGATTTTTCTCTGAAAAAAAAAAAAACTTCATCCTCGTTACATTTATTAATGGTGATGGAGTAAGTGGTTGTTAATAGATGGCTGGGTTCAGAGAGTTAGTAGTAGAGTCTAAGTTGCTTACGCTGGTGAAGGAGGGGGGAAACCTACGTATTGTTGAACAGGGTTGGAAGGAGAGATATGATGTGTTGGTGCGACTCAATACTGCTTCGTGGCTTGTGAGAGTCCTGGAGGAGTGTTTGAGAGGGGGAAAAAAGGTGGTTTATTCGGTGATACGGGAGAGCTTTCGAAGCTTTGTGGCTCAACGGTGTGAGAATAGGCGTGGGCGTTATTTGTCCATTGTAGAGTATGGTCACACAGGAAGAAATGGCATGCTCTGCTTCCCTGAAGGTGAAAATGGGTGGGGATGGAGAAGGCTGAAAGAATCAGTTGCAGAGCTTGTCCAGACAAGGGGAACTAGGACTGGAACTGCTATCGGACCTCAGGCGAGCAACCTTCGAAGAGGGGTGACCAACCGGTCATTCAAGGAAGTTCTCACGACAGCTGTTCCAAACCAGGCGTAGAGAAATGACGGTGACAGGGCCTCTGACGAAGAGGAGCATCGAGCCTCACACCTTGTACGGGATGCAGAAGCTAGCAGGTTGCGTGCTGGACAGGAGGCATGGGAGACCCGTAGGAGGTTGATGGAGTTGCAAGGGCAACTGAGGAAGCTGCAGAAGGAGATGGAGGAAGTACGTTGGCATGTCGGGCTGAAAAAGGAAAGAAGATGGTACCGGTATGAGGACAGGGGCAGAAATGGAAAAGGCAGTACGCTGGAAAATTATAAACAGGGGCCTATGTGGATTAAAAAGAACGGGACTTTAATAACAAATGGGCCGCAAGCAAGGCCCAGCTGGTTTCTAATGAAACCCAACTGGGTGAGCAGCCGATGGAAAGGGCCCCATCGAACGTAAGGGCCTCGTCGAGTGGGCCGGGTGAAGGCCTGGAGAGTGAAGGCCTGGACCCGCGTGAAGGCCTGTACCCGTGTGAAGACCTGGTTGATCCGCGGGTTGCTGAACTCACGGGTTCGAATCAACACGCTACCCAACCAGCAATGCTGCCCGTGCCGTTGCCGGAAGAGGAGATGTCGGAGGAGCAACAGAACGTGCTGGCGACTTGGGTGGACCTTTCCGAAGACGGCAAACAGGTGTGGGACGACCGGAATGTGGAGGTGGATCACGCTAAGGGCACAACGAAGTGAGAGGGAGGGCCGAATGCACCTCTTCAGACCCAGAAAACGCCGATTTTGAGCAAGGAAGCCCCGACGAAAACTTATGGGCTTGTTCCAGACGCGAATGAACAGATGGGTTATGTGGATCCCGTATGGGCTTGCTCTGAGATCCGAAAGGAAGATAGGCATGCGTCGGTGGAAGTGAGGGATCTTGAAGTGGATGTGAGGGATGGGGAAGGAGTGGAAGACTCGGAAATGGAGGGATCTATGTATGATTCTTTGGAAGGGGTTTCTACTGATGATGAGTATGCACTGACTTTGAAGGAGAACTTAGATTTGATGGTTTTTACAGGGGTAGAGGAAACTAGAAAGGTGGAGCCGACACCTTTTAATTTACTATTTCCTGTTCATTCAGGAGTTTCCGGATGGGTGTTCAATAAGGTGAAGGAGATTCAAAAAGTAGTGGGACTTGAGTGCGAGGGTTATGAGGAACAATTTATGGCCTTACTAACAGCTATCGAAGCAGGGCATCAACACCAACGGAAATCCGTTTCGAAAAAACAAAGAGAGCTTAAGCAGTTGATGTGGTCTTTGAACACCGAGGGTAGTTCAAGTAGGAGTAGGCCGAAAGGGAAGGGGCCAGCCCATTCTCAATGAAACCCAAAATAGTATCATGGAATGTTTGAGGCCTAAATGAGGTTACGAAACGATTGCGGATAAGGCACTTACTTCGGGAGTGGAAAGTAGACATTGTTTGCTTGCAAGAAACCAAGCTGAAGCAGATTGATAGGCGAATTGTGAGAAGCTTGTGGAGTGGAGTGCATGTAGATTGGGTTTATTTGGCCTCTAATGGGGCGTCAGGTGGAGTGGTAGTCATGTGGGACAAGAGAGTGGTGGAAAAAATGGAGGAGTTTATAGGAAGGTACACAGTAGCATGCTCGTTTAAGAGTGTGTCAGATAACTTTTTGTGGGCTTTTGCAGGTGTATAGGGCCAAATTTGGATAGTAACAGAGTAATGTTGTGGGAGGAGATAATGGGTTTGCATAGTTGGTGGAATCTACCTTGGTGTATTGGGGGTGATTTTAACGTCACGAGATTCCCAAGTGAATCTTTTGGTAATAGAAGGGGGAGACCAGCTATGATTTAATTTTCTGAATGCATCTCTGATTTGAACTTGGTAGACCTACCTTTAGTTGGGGGATCCGCCACGTGGGCTAACAACCAAACGTGGTCCCGTCTTGACCGTTTCCTCATCTCCCCGGAGTGGGAAAGTCATTTTCCTGATGTCTGGCAAAGGCGATTGCCTTGAATTAGTTCAGATCATTGGCCTATTTTGCTTAATTGTGGTGGAGTGAGAAATGGCGGGAGATATTTTAAATTCGAGAACATGTGGTTGAAGACGGAAGGCTTTGTGGAACGAGTAAGACAGTGGTGGGTGTCCTATCACTTTCAGGGTACTCCTAGTTTTATCCTTGCGGGCAAACTGAAAGCTTTAAAACGAGATTTGAAGCTTTGGAATACACATTCTTTCGGTGATCTAAGGGATAACGAAGAAAGGAAAATGAGGGAGATTCAGGAAATCGAACAAATTCAAGAGGTTAGATCTCTTACCCAAGTAGAGGTTGAGCGGAGGACTTTGTTGGGTGAGGAGCTGGAGAGAATTATTCTGATGGAAGAGATTTCATGGCGGCAAAAATCAAGAGCCTTGTGGCTTAGGGAAGAAGATCGTTGCACCAAGTTTTTCCACCGGGTCGCAAATTCTCATAGGAGAAACAATAATATTGCGATGCTGAAAATTGATAGTACGAAGTGCAGGGAAGAACACGCTATTAAGGTCCATATAGTTGGCTTCTACGAGCAACTTCTTACTGAACCGATGAGTTGGCGGCCATTCCCTTATGGCTTGGTTTTTGACTTCATTGGGGAGAGTGATGTTTTTCGAACGGAACAGGCTTTTGAAGAAGAGGAAGTGTCGGAGGTTGTGCAAAAATTGGCCAAGGATAAGGCTCCGGGACCGGATGGGTTTTCTATGAGTTTTTTCCAAGAATGCTGGGATGTGGTTAAGGAAGACATTATGAAGGTTTTTCAAGAACTTCATGAGGCTGGAAAATTCGAAAAAAGCCTAAATACAACTTTCATAGCATTAATCCCGAAGAAGGTGGGGGCTAATGAGGTAAGTGCATATCGTCCCATCAGCTTGGTTAGTGGTGTTTACAAGATTATTTCCAAAGTGTTGGCAAACAGGCTTAGTGAGGTGGTAGGGAAGATTATCTCTAAGCCTCAAAATGCCTTTGTTAAAGGTAGACAAATCCTCGATGCAGCTCTCATTGCAAATGAGTGTGTGGATAGTAGAATGAAGAATGGTGGTAATGGAATAATTTGCAAGCTGGATATGGAGAAGGCTTATGATCACGTAAACTGGGATTTTCTACTATATATCCTTGGGAGATGTGGTTTTGGCGAGAAATGGAGAGCATGGATCCGCTGGTGTGTGTCAACGGCGAAAGTCTCTGTGTTGTTAAATGGTAGTCCAGCTGGTTTTTTTCATAGTTCACGAGGCCTGAGACAGGGTGATCCGTTGTCGCCACTTTTGTTTGTTGTTGTGATGGAAGGGCTGGGCAGGATGATGTCGGCTTTAAGTCGAAATGGCTTGGTGGGCGGTTTTTCGGTTGGAACCCAGGCGAGAGGCATTACTAATATATCTCATATACTCTTTGCAGATGATACCCTTATTCTTTGTGATGCAGATCAGAGTCAGGTGCGGACTTTGAAGGCGATGCTTCTGTGTTTTGAAGCAGTGTCTAGATTAAAAGTGAATTTGATAAGTCCGAGATAGTACCAATTGGAGTGGTGCCAAATTTAAGACAACTGGCTCGATCGCTAGGGTGTAAATTAGCCTCGTTCCCGATGACATATTTGGGTCTGCCATTGGGGATAGGGGCAAGATCGCCCCTCTTGTGGGAACTAGTGATTGAGAAAATAGAGAGACGGTTGGCGAGCTGGAAGAGAATGTATTTATCGAAAGGGGGAAGGCTCACTCTGATTAAGAGTACTCTCTCTAATTTGCCTACCTACTTCCTATCTCTTTTTCCTATTCCAGCAAGAGTAGCAAGCTGTATTGAGAAATTACAGCGAGACTTTCTGTGGGGCGGTTTGGGGGAGGAGTTCAAGTACCATTTGTTCAAGTGGGGAACAGTGTGTCGCCCTTTCTCCAAGGGTGGTCTGGGTATAAAAAATGTGAAGGTTTTCAATCAGGCACTTTTGGGTAAATGGTTGTGGAGATATAGTCGGGAACCGGATGCCTTGTGGCGAGGGGTGATTGGGTGCAAATATGGAGATATATGGGGTGGATGGTGTACGAAGGAAGCTAGAGGAGCTGATGGAGTGGGGTTGTGGAAACATATCAGGAAAGGCTGGATGGTCTTCCTTCGGCATTCCCGCATTCAGATGGGGAATGGTACCCGGATCAAATTCTGGGAAGATACTTGGTGTGGTGATGTGTCGTTACAATAGTTGTTTCCCTCTCTTTACCAAATTGCCAGCCTTGAAGAGGCTTCAGTGGCGGAGGTAATGGATGTAGCAGGAGGACATCTTCATTGGAACATAAACTTTATCAGGGCGGCACAAGATTGGGAGGTGAATCACTTTGTGGCTTTTTATAGTCTCCTTTACTCTGTGAAGCTGAGTAATCACCATGAGGATTGGTTGTGGTGGGTCCCGCACAGGAAAGGCAAGTTCTCAGTTCGCTCCTTCTATGTAGCTCTTGAGCAGAATACCCAATGTCAAATCCCTTGGAGGAGGATATGGAAACACAAGGCGCCTCTTAAGGCGGCCTTCTTTGTATGGACGGCGGCATTGGATAAGATCCTCACAACTGATAATTTGAGAAAAAGAAGGGTTATTGTGGTAGATTGGTGCTGTATGTGCAGGGAAGGGGGTGAGTCTGTAGATCATCTTTTACTTCATTGCAAGATTGCAAGGGTTTTGTGGGATGAGGTGCTAAACAGAGTTGAGATGGGCTGGGCTATGCCGGGGACTGTGGCGGCAACTTTGGCTTGCTGGCCCAATATAGGAGGCCAGCGTCAGATTTCAGCAGTCTGGAGGATGATACCTATTTGCATCATGTGGTATTTATGGCAGGAGAGGAACGCTAGGACTTTTGAAGACATGGAGCGAATACGAGAGGAGCTGCTGGCTTTTTTCTTTAGTACGCTTTGTAAATGGGCCATTGCTGTTGATTTCAATGGGATGGTCCTTCATGATTTTCTTCTCTCTTGTTCCCACTTAAAGGGGCAGTTCCATGTACATACTGGGCTAGGCCTGTTTTTGATTAATACACTTTTGATTACTTATCAAAAAAGATTAAATGAGATGAAATGAGTTCAACATCCAAACGGGGCTAAAAATCTCAGATGTTTTTTACTCCAAATCAATTGCTTTATGCATAATTGTTTAGAAAGGGATGGAGGTTAATGTCACAGATTCAATCTCACATGGATTGGATATATGAGCGATAGCAGTCTATTAATATTTTTAATAACTTTGAAGTTTTTTTTTATCTTACTGTAGTTGGACCAAGAATTATTCATCTAAAATCAAATGGTTAAAATTTGATGAAAACTGCTCAGTTTTTTGTGGGGGGTGGTGAACTGGGGGTTGGATGGAGTCCGGGGTTCTGAAAATAAGAAAGTCATTGTCAGTTCAATTTCACAAAATAAATTTAAAAAATAAAAAGGCTTCACTTTCCAAGTCTGTGGTTTCTTGTTAGCCAATTAATTTTTATTGTTTGTCTTTAGAGGGTCTCAAATTAAATTTCTATTACCATGTATTAAAACTAAATTTATTTAGTATACTCTGGTTGGTGACAATATGTATGTATAGGAGACCATAGTGAGCATGGCAGTTGCAGGAGCAATCATTGGAGCTGCAGTTGGTGGATGGCTGAATGACCGCTTTGGACGGAGAACTGCAATCTTAATAGCAGACTTTCTGTTCTTTGTAGGTGCTGTGATCATGGCTGCTGCTAATGGTCCATCTCTTCTTATAGTTGGACGTATTTTTGTTGGACTAGGAGTTGGAATGGCATCAATGACAGCTCCTTTGTACATCTCTGAAGCTTCCCCAGCAAAAATCCGCGGTGCCCTTGTTAGTACCAATGGATTTCTTATAACTGGAGGCCAGTTCCTTGCATACCTTATCAACTTGGCCTTCACCAAGGTAATCAAACACATGTAGTTGTGGTGCTTGGATATTCTCGAAGAGACAAATCCAAGAGTTGTTTATAACATTTACAAAACTTGCAGTAGTTGTACATGGAGACACAATTTAGGCAACTTTTACTTACCCCTTCACTTGATTTTGGGATCATCTTAGCAAAATAACCTAATTTGTCATTTTCAAAAACTTCCTTTACACTTACAGTCAATTTTTAATTTACATGTATGGCAATAATTGTAACTTTATAGCAACACAATGGTTGCTGGTAACGGGAAAAAGCTCATTGAATTCTACAATGATCTCAATGGTATTGCAAATACAAGAAACTCTCTCATGTAGAACAGAAACAAGAAGTGGGGTGAATCAATTTATACCATATATGTCTTGGTTCTCCTTTAGATGCCATGCATGCGAGAATCTATACGCATAATGCATATAGCAAAGTTAACTTGGAATTGTATTTGACTTTTACATTTTATGTGCAATTTCAATGCTTAGGCACCTGGTACGTGGCGATGGATGCTTGGAGTTGCAGGACTTCCTGCCCTGATTCAGTTTGTGTTAATGTTGCTTCTTCCAGAGTCACCCCGTTGGCTATACCGCAAGGTCCTTCTCTCATTCTCATTCATGCTAGTGCTTGCTTTTACAGTTTCAGAGAATGCGCGTGTGCTCTTTAAAAACCACAATCATCAACCTTCTTTTTTGAAATTATTAGGGAAGGGAAGAAGAGGCAGAAACCTTACTAAGGAAAATATACTCCGCCGATGAGGTAGAAGCAGAGATCCAAGCTCTAAAGGAATCAGTTGAGGCAGAGATCCAGGCAAAAGGATCGTCTGGAAAGATTACCTATGCTGAACTATTGAAAACTAAAACAGTAAGGAGAGGACTATGCGCTGGAGTTGGCCTTCAGGTCTTCCAGCAGTTTGTGGGCATAAACACCGTTATGTACTACAGCCCCACCATAGTTCAATTAGCTGGAATTGCATCTAATCAAACTGCACTCCTCCTCTCACTCGTCACTGCTGGTCTCAATGCCTTCGGCTCTATTGTGAGCATCTACTTTATTGACAGGACTGGGAGGAAGAAGCTTCTAATTATTAGTTTGTTTGGTGTTATACTCTCACTTGGGCTTTTATCAGGGATATTTTATCATACTTCGACCCATTCGCCATTGCTTACAGCAACTGTAACTTCTAAATTTAAAAATTACACCTGCCCAGATTACAGTTCTGCTGTAAACGCCAACAGTTGGGACTGTATGAAGTGTTTGAAGGCTTCATCTACAGACTGTGGGTTCTGTGCCTCAAGCACTAATAAGGTAAGGACGAATTTCTTGTGTATTCCTTATTCATTACATCTCTCTTAAATTTCAAGTAGTTTTGCATTAGATTTCTACTTCGATAAGGTTGATTTTTTTCTTCCTTGGAATGTGTCCGTTTGACAGTATACAAGGTTTCCAAAGCCATAGCTAAATTGGTCCTTCCCCCAAACTTATACCTCTTAGATTCCATCTTTTACTCGGAATCACCTTTTGACAATTTCCCTCCATTAAAGCAAACATATAGAACTTCTGCTTCTCACAGAGTATCTATGATCACACATTCAACCCCAACAAGCCCTGTATCTACAACTTAAGGATTAGTTGTATGGATTCCTTACAGTTATTTATTTTGTTGTTTTCCCGTCATCATGATTATCTTCATAGTTTTTCCTATTGTTGCAGCTACTTCCAGGGGAGTGTTTGATTTCAAATGACACAGTGAAGGACTCGTGCCGCGGAGAAGACAGGCTATGGTACACCAAGGGATGTCCTAGCAAAACTGGATGGCTTGCACTTGTAGGCCTGGCACTTTACATCATATTCTTCTCCCCTGGAATGGGAACTGTCCCATGGATTGTCAACTCCGAGATATATCCTCTAAGATATCGAGGCATCTGTGGAGGAATCGCCGCCACAGCAAACTGGATCTCAAACCTCATTGTTGCACAGTCCTTCCTGACTTTAACGCATGCAATTGGGACTTCCTGGACGTTCCTCATTTTCGGGATCATTTCAGTTGTAGCCCTGTTCTTTGTCTTGATCTGCGTCCCAGAAACAAAGGGACTTCCAATCGAGGAGGTGGAGAAGATGCTGGAGCTTAGAGCTTTGCACTTCAGGTTCTGGGAGAAAAGCGCAGCCGCAAATTACAAGAACTAAGCTGCTGGAAAATAAGCTCGAAGTTTACATGTTGATTGAGATTAGTACAGGGAATCGTGGATGCGAAATGATTTGAATAAGTTTAAAATAAACAAGTTTTCAAGCTATTATAAAAAAGTGGATCCAAAAAGTATTAAAAATTATTTTTTTTAATGGGATCCACTTTTCTATAAAAGAACTGGAAGATACTAGTCTATTTTGAGCTTGTGCTTAGTATTATTTTGTTAATAATTTGCACTCTCAGCTATCATATAAAAGTTAAAAGTTGAATAAAAGTTAAAAGTTGAATAAAATATTATTAGAATGTTATTTTTTAATATTATTTTTATTTTAAAATTTAAAAAAATTGAATTATTTATTATATTCTATTTGAGAATTTGATAAATCTATAATTATTAGATGAGATGAGTTGAAATCAACTCATTATCCAAATAAAATGAGTGTTTAGTTACTAATTATCCTTAATCTAGAATGAAATGATATTAAAATTAATAAAAAAGGAAAATTAAATGTTAAAAATACTTCAAAGAATGGTATATATGTGTACGATTTGTAATACAATCAATCTATCTAAAGTTTATGTAACATCCCTCCTCCCTCTCATTTCTAGTTTTCTTTTCTTTTTCTTTTTATTTTCTTTTTCTTTTTTTCTAGTTGTATTTTCAGGACTAGGTATGGCAAAAGGCCAATCTGCTACTTTTTGACATCCAGCGACAACCATATTTCCTACCACAGATTTTCCAAAGTGCCAATTCTTCATACTGGTGAAGAATTTTGCCGAACGGGCTGTGGGTAAGCCACACATGAGGTCCAAAGTGGGTGCATAAAATTCACACGCCACCGCTAAAAGTGATCTTTTGCCGCCATGTGAGACTTTTCTGGGTCCAAGGTCACTGGTTATTTCAAACCTGATTAACCGCTATACTTCCAGGGTGGCGCTTGGCTCTCATGTTCCATTACAGTCACTTTGTTTGTAATTTTTTTCATTCAAAGTTGAAAATACAGATCTATGTCTTTCCAAGATGTAATTCATTTTTTTCCTGTATCTTTAATTTATGTTATATCTTCTGTTTTAGAAAAATAAAAACAAAATACATAGTCTTTTGGACTTTTGTCCATAGAGTGTGTCCTATATTCAGTTTCAGGCAGAGTATAGGGTTTGTTAGCTCTGTCTTAGATAGAGTTGTGTTGTCTCTCATACAGTGGTTTATAGGGATTTGCAGTATGGACTAAATCATGCTAGACATAATTGTGTACTGGAGAGCTATTAATGTTGTATTTGAATCATAATTTACGTTTCAAGTCAAAATTATAATATTTATTATTAATGAATGCAATATGTTTAATAAAAATAAATAAATAAATAACCTGCTGCTATAGGGTGCCTTGATTTTGAGGGAACTCAAACCATCAAAGATTTCTGTTCCATTTTTTGCATGATCATTGATCAAGAGAACGAACTTCCCTTTTTTCAAGCTGTAAAAGTTATATTATTGAGATTAATTTGCTGGATTTATCAAGTTGCTGACTTTGTTACACGCTCTTTTACAGGATAATACCCTTACTCCTGTTCAACAACAGGCTAACATTGCCTTTTTATTTATTTTTTATTTTTTTATGTACAATTGTTTTCCTCTGAAATTCGAAAAAGAAAAATTCCTTATGATAGAAATAGTTCCCCTCCCACAAACCTGCTCTCCTCTCCCCCCGCGTCGCGCCCTCCTCACCATACCCACCACAATGGCGCCGTTTCAAGTGAGGACCTCTCCCAACATCTTTCATTCGTCTCACGGGTTTAGGCAAAAATCCAATGAACACTTCCAAAATATTGGCACAGCAAGCAACAAGAGATTTGCGAAAGGTTGCTATGAGGCAACATCGCCAATCTTGACTTCACCTTGGCTCCTATTGATGAAAGAGAAATGATAGTTACAGTCGTGAGTATACAAACGTTATACAATTATCTTAAAAAAATAAATAAATATTAGATCTACATAAAAAAATATTAAATTTTTAATAGTGAATCTCACTTTTTTTTTTAAATGACTGCATATTACTTATGTATTTCATGACTGTATGTAGTATTACTCTTGATGAAAATATTATCACACTTGAGGTCTTTGGGCCCATAACTCTGTAATACCCATACCCCTAGGTTTAAGAATAATATTATTTATTTATTTTATTTGAAATTTAGGAAAATTGGAATGTTACTAACCTTGATTTTAAAATTTTGATTTTCTTAAATAAACATAAGGTATAAAAGATTCTATAATTTAAAATAAAACATACTTCATTAAAATTTAAAAGAGAGTATGATAAGCACTTACTAAAACTTCTCAAACTTTGTACTATAAAAATCATAACTTAAAAACTTTCTACATGCATGATCTAGACCTTTGCCTCACTTCCCTGAGCGAGCCTCATTCTGCAACTCCATCATCATAAAGATCCTCATCTAGGGTGGTTAAAACATAGACATATAAAAATGAATGGAATGCTCAATAAGTAGTAAATCATAGTAAACATAGGCTTATATTAACGTAACCATGAAACATGTACTATGCATAATTTATTAAACTTGCATCTTCATTTATTTAATGGCCAACATACCTTAACCCTTGTGTTCTAGGTTGTCCACCGGTTTCACTGCTTGTGGCCACAACGGGAACCTCTATACTTATCAATAATGAGTTATGGTAGACCAAGTTTAGGTCTGTGGCTTGCACATTCACCCATAATTGCATTGGTACTGTGAGTCTCTTATGACCATTCTTAAAACTTCTTTCTTGGTTTACCTTTCTTACCATGATACATGTAAAGCACATACTGACGTAGCTCATCGTAATCATAAATGTAAATATATCATTATGCATGTAAAACATATATTAACATGACACTGAGACTCACTTTTATCATATTATAACTTTGTGCTTGAAAAGGGACTTTCGATGAAGGGCATACATAATACTATCATAAGATTAGTGTCATTTACCTACATATGTACAAGGGCATGATCATGCTGCTTACCTCATAGCGCTAATCAAATACTTCTAACATGTAATCATCTACTAATAAAATAGGCACGTAACTTGTGTCAATTTTTAATTAAACATGTACTTTGTAATTAAAGCTCTAAATACATTAAATAACTTATGCTTCCCTAAAGCATAAAATCATTATAACCCTAAAGTATCATCACTCACCAAATAATTGAAGTCCACATAATTTTCTAAACAATTACACCAATAAGCTCCAAAATAATTAGACCTTTAAACGTTTCCTCCATAACCTCTTAGATTATACCGAGTACCCATAACCCAAATCAGGAAATCAAGAAAGATGAAAACAAATAAACATTTTTCTTTTTAGATACTTAATGTGATGCTTATTGTTGAGTAGGGCTGTAAAACGGTCGGTCCGAACCGGAAAAACCGATCGGACCGGACCGAAAAATATCGGATTAGAGTTCGGTCCATAATTCCTTGGACCGAACTAGTTCGGTCCGGTCCACGGTCCATGATTCCACAGACCGAAGTGGACCGGAGACCGTGGACCGGACTGACCGAATTAAAAATATATATTTTTATTTTATATATATATTATTTTATATAATTAATTATGTAATTTTTATCTAACCTATTCCCATTTATAATATAAAATTTTAAATATGTAATTATAAAATAATATTCTATTAATTAAGTAGTGTATATTATCAATTAATTATAACCAATTCACCATTAACTAATTACTAACATCTACATCTATATCTAATTAAAGTTATTAGATAAATGTTTTGTAAAATACCTAAATTGTAAGTAAATATAAAACAATTGATAAATTATAAATTAACTAACCTAATACCAATTCTCCGTTATGTATATATGTATATAGTATATATATTATAATTTATATATAAATATAATTTATAATTTAGAATATGTATTATGTATGTATATATAATTTATAATATGTATCATTGACCATATAAAATTTCTTTTTAATGAGTTAGTTACATAATCTACATTAATAATTTACTTAATTTTAATTTAGTAATTTAAATAAAATGTTTAATTGATTTATTTAGAAAAAAAAAAGAATAAAAAATAATAATTGGATCGGATCGAATGGACCGACCGAATGGGACCGGACCGAACGGACCGACTAGATGTTTGGTCCGGTCCGGTCTGAAAAAAATGATAGACCGAAAAAATGATGAACCGAATCGGACCGGACCGAACCCGACCGGACCGGACCGTTTTCATTCCTACTATTGAGAGTAACAAAGGTGAACATCTCGATGACAAAGTTAATATTCATCTTAGTAGTATCACCCCAAGAAGTGTAGAACTTCATGATGTTCATATTCATTAAAGACTTTATAACTATAACAATAGAAATAGTATCAACCATTTATTTCCAAACCATATTATTGACAAAAATAGAAAAAAAAAATTGTATATAACCCGTGAGAGAGAGAGAGAGAGAGAGAGAGAGAGAGAGAGTTCGTGGGTGTTAAGATCACATGAATGGTAAATCACGAGAGAGAGAAAGTTTTGACATTTTGAAAAGTCAAAATTCAACTACACACAATCAAAATTGAGGTAATTTGATAATAATGCATTAATGGCAACATGTTGGACTTAAATACAACTGACCCAACAACCAACCTTTTCATCAAAAAAAAAAAAAACAACCAACCTGATGAAAACACGCCTACTTCTAGGGACTCATGGGCTCAATGGCCTACTTTCATAGATAACTTAGATTCAACGGATCAATCACAACAACAACCTAAAGGCCCGTTCAACAACTACAAATGTCACACCCAACTATTAAAGGTGAATCTATTGACGTCACAATGATAACTTAAATAATAATAAGGGAAAAATGAACTAAAAACCTTTATATAAACTGATTTCAAACCATCAAAAACTAATTCAAACCGTTCTTTCATAAAAAATTCAAATAAAACTTTAACTAATCTAGAGACAGCACTTATTTTACAGCTTATTTAATAGCTCTCATTCTAACCCTCCCATATGTTCTCTAAGCCCCACCTTATTGGCATGTTCATCTTTAATATCTATAAAATAAGAAATTTTACATGTGGAAGGTAAGTCCACAGTTTGACCCCTTTACTTTTCCTTCAAAAATTTTATGTGCAGTTATTTTTGTAGACTTTTTTATACACTCCAGTAATATGATTAGTTGTGTATTAAAAAAAATAATAATCCAGCCAATCATATCAGTGGAGTGCGCAAGGAGTATGCAAAAATAACTGTATGTAGTATTACTCATTTTCCTTTTAGGGTCTACACATTCAATTATCATCCCTAAACATTTATCATTGAGCAAGTCTACACCTTCTCCAAGTCTATACCTTCTCCAAGTCTTTCGGTATAGTTATCATCCCCCAATATAATATAGTAATTGAATTGTACCATACTAAAATTCATATATCATATCACGTAATCATACCATGATTCACATGAAGTTCAAAAAATAATCATCTATGAATATGCTATGACAACTTAGGTAAAAGTCCTACTATGAAATCATTATTTTCTTTTAGGCTCAAGTCACAAATTTTATGAGATACTAATTTACCTTGAGAAGTTCTCACATATGTTATGCAATGCATAAATAAATTTTTTGAACAATAACACTTCATAACATGTTTAAATAAAAAAATAAAATGCTCAGAAAATTTAAATACTAGATTAATAAAATATACTTGCATCAATACACGAATTACCACTTGATAACATAGATAGTATTACTCAGAACCTAAATAAAAGATTAACACATTTTATGAGACTTGGGCATATCTCCGTTTTGCAAAACAAAAATAAGAATCCAACACCCTTATACAACACTATACATTGCATTTTTTAGACTTTAGGCTTCATATAATACTATCTACAACCAACCAATTTGTGTCCATATTCCTTCAAAACCAGTGAACCAAACTAAGTAGTATTACAAGGTTTTCAACTTCTTAACAAGGGGTATAAATCAGTCTGGTTCGGGGGATAATTGACCAAATTCCATCATTTTTTCAAACCGGACCAAATCAATCATCCCTAGTGGATCGGACCAGACAAGACTAGTAGCTATCGATCTAGTCCAGTCAGTCCGACCGAGTTATTTTATTATTTTATTTATTTTGTTTCATCTTTTTCTTTTTGCAAATAAATTAATAAAAAAATATTTAAATTACTAAAATTAAAATTAAATGAATTATCAATGTGAATTATGTAACTAACTTATTAACAAAAATATTTCACTACAATTATATTTATGATATTAATAGTTATTACTTACTAACTTAGACTTTACTCTTTAGTATACATAATTATTAATAATGTCATACATTTTATATATAGTTAATGAATATCAAATAACTTTATTGTACATAAGTTATTCATGCTTGCTTGCAACTTAGGCATTTAAAAAAAATACCTAATTACTTTAATTAAGTATAAATAGTAGAATATGTATGAACGTATATACATATAATGACATAAATTATTATATAATTTATGATATATTATTAATTGATGACATATATTATTTGACATTTTATATAGTCAATGATAATAGATTAGATAGAAATTACATAATTAACTTATACAATTATTATATAAAATAATATATTATATATAAATATATTTTTTAAAATAAATGTAGTTAGGTCTATTTCGGTTCGGTCTAGTCCAAAAAGCACAAACCCTAAGACTGAACCAAAATCCACTTGGTTCACCATCTGTGGGACCGAAACAGACCACTTATAGTTTTGGTCTGATATGATTCGGTCTATTTTTCCAATCCTGACCGAAACTTCCTCACCTATGTTATTAACATATGTCCAATTATATTTAATCTAACAACAAAACGTGAAGTCATCTAAAGTTAATTTCCACAAAAACAATCAGGTAATGATTACCCTCGCTAACACATCACAACAACTAAACAACCTTTCATTTACTCTACTAGTACCAAATTGATTATGCTACTACAAACTTCTAATTATTTTCCTTGTAAGACTAAGAACTATAAAACTACTCTATGCCTCAACACAACACCTAATGGGCAAGAAGAGAATAACTTAGGATGAATAATTTTTTTCCTAGATATTATGCTATGGGTATAAATGAGGGGGACTATATTGTTACCTATTTAACAGCATTACAACAAGCAAATAAGAACACTAAAAAAGAAGTAGTTTAACAATATTACAGGAAGCAAACAAGAACACTAAAACATATATTTTAATTCAAATGCACAACTTATAGGCAAAATAATTTACAGAAAGTACAAATAAATACAACTTATTAGCACAAAACCAATTAACCAAAGAAAACAAAGGGGCATACTAGCATCATTCTGATTGAAGAAAACTTGAAAGAGAATAATATTTTGAGTGAGAGACTATAAAACTCAAAACTAAGTAGGGGTGTAGTGGAAAGCTTTGAAGTTAGGGTATTTATGGAGAAATGCCATTATTTGGGGAGGAAACCAATGAGCAAGAATTAATAAAGAGCTACATTACAAACAACAACAACATACAAAATTCAAAGGGTTGGCGACGCCCAAACATTTTGGATCTACTTGGCACTGTGAGGGGTATAATCTTAATTATGGAGATTTATGTGTATGTGTGTGTGTGTGTGTGTGTGTGTGTGAGAGAGAGAGAGAGAGAGAGAGAGAGAGAGAGAGAGAGGGAGGGAGAGAGAGAAACGTCGAGTTGGGATGAGGAAAGGGCAAAGACGCAATGTACAGAAAAAGGAAGTATAAGGAAGAATATGAGTTACGAAAGGGAAGGGTCTTTATGGTTAAATAAATTGAAAAATAGACCATAAGTGAGGTACACCAGCCATTATTTGTTTTAAAAGAACTTTGACTTAGAAACCAAGTTGGGGTGGGGGCTTAGAGCATTATTTGCCAATGCAAGTCCAAGATAAAACTAAAAATGAGAAAAATCATCAGCATTAGCCTAGCTAAACCTGTAAAGTTTGAGATTTACACTACAGTAAATGTTATCTCCTCTCCAAGTCTGGCGAGGTCCTGTTCCAAGACCAAAATATTATTTTATTCTTTTTCTTTCAATTGCTTCACTCTTTCTCTCATTTTTGACATTTTTTTCTTTTATCTGCGCATGCATTTTGTAGCGATTCAAGCTCTGAAGGAGGAGTCAATACAATGCACTGTGCAAAATGAGGCTCAACCATTGTTGGAGGAGTTCACACCACTAAAGAAAGATTGTGATCAGAGTGAAGAAACCAAGAAAGAAAAGGACTACAGGGATAAGAAGAATTGGATGAGCTCATTTCAACTTTGGAACACTGATGATCATCCCTCTATTGATTGCACGAAACATAACACCAAATAAAAAATGAAGATATAAAGAAAAAATATCACTACTTTATGTTTTTGTAGACCATGAAAGTCCACGGGACTTCATCAAAATTTAATTGACAATTGCGAAACAATCTGATTGAAATACTTGGTGGGAATTGATGTTTTATGTGGTTATGGCAGGGGAGAGAGGAAACGAGTGAATTAGGAAGTGAGGACTCATTCCATTCTTGTAAAAACAGGGTTGAAGGGGTGGGATTTATGCCATTCAAGGCATATTCAGGTTATCCCGTTGCGAGCAAGGAAGAAATGGAGGAATTTCTAGTTCATGGGATTTCGCTTCTCACTTCGGGGATTAAGATCAGAGGGAAGAATCCAATTAGGTTGAGGGAAAAAATATATGAATTTATTAAATAATTAGATTGAGGGAAAAAAATAGTTGAAAAACAATAATTTTGTTTTTTAATAAAGTTATTAATTAATATATGAAGTATATTTGTAAAATATTAAAAAAATTATCAAATATCTTTAAAATAAATAATATTATATTATTATTTAAATTTTAAGATAGCTAGTCCAATGTGGACTAATCTATCTAGAAGTTTGTATTATGGCCAAAAAATCGCATTGGAATTCTATTTTAAACTAGGCCATTGTCAATGCTCTTAGGGGCTTGGGTATGACAACTAAGCTTACGAAAGTTGCAAACTTAAAGACAAAATGACGAACAAAATGACAAAAGTAACCATGAAAGTATTTAATAATATTGCAAGCTAAATAATTCCCAACGTGCAACCCACATGGATTGTCTTCTTTGTTAGGCCTGTAACATAGTCCCCATCTTTAGATGACCTCGCCCACAAGGTTTCAAAGCTTTTGTTTTGGCTTGTCCAAGTCCTCCCATGTTGCCTCCTTGGATGAGGTACCCTTCCACTGAACTGAGCAATCGACCCTCACCATATTCTTCTTTTTCTTTAGTCTCCAAAGCAAGACAATTTCTAGTTCAGAGCTAGGGTACCATCTACAGTGATGTCAGGGAGGTGTGGAATAGGGTCAATGTGTTGTCCCTAGTGCTTCTTGAGGCAATATGCATGGAAGATTGGATAAAATAGTGATTCATTGGTAAGATCAAGCTTTTAAGCTACTTTTCTAATTCATTGGATGACTTGAAAGGGACCATAGAATTGTGAAGAGACGGCTTAAGGTTCCTCCAAATTGCAACCAACACTTGGCGATAGGGCCTCAAATAAAGGTACACCCAATCTCCAATCTAAAATTCCCTTTCAGTACTATCTTTATCAACAATAAAAAAAAAAAATCATATTTGATTGAGCTTCCTGCTAATTTTCTTTGACCAACAAGAGTACGAGATCTCGATTTCTTGGTAGATCCAAGTTCATAAGGCAATTATCTTGGAGGGGGCAGCCATAAACTGCTTTGAAGTGATTGATTTTGGTATAAGAGTGGGTGGATGTGTTGTAAGCTCATTCTGCTAAAAGAATCCAAAGTGTCCAATCATTTGGATTGTCTTTGCAGAAGCAACACAAGTAACACTCTAGCCCTTCTGTTGATCACTTTAACTTGTCTATCAGTTTGTGGGTGGCCGTATGCCAAACTGTAATAGTTCAGTCCCACTTATATGAAAGAATTCCCTCCAAAAGTTCTCGGTAAACACTAAATCTCGGTCACTAACTATGGACTGTGGCATGCCATGTAGCTTAAAGATGTTATCTAGAAAGAGCTTGGCCAAAGAGGATGTTGTATACAAATGTGCAAGAGGTACAAAGTGTGCATATTTGTTGAACCTGTCAATGAAAGCCATGATTACACTCTTACCTCTTGACGTGGGTAGTCCCTCAATGAAATCCATGTTGATGTCAACCCAAAATTGGCTAGGTATGGGTAATGGTTGGAGCAATCTCATAGGATGGAGAGTCTCAATTTTGTTATGTTGATAGACCTCACACTCTTAAAAGAATGTGTGAACACCCCTTCTCATCCCTTACCAAAATAACTCTTTTTTTTTTTTTTTTTAAGAACAAGTCTTGTGTGTGCCCATATGACCCCCAAGGGGCTACTGTGAAATTGACATAATACTTGTTGCTAAAAGGGGATTAAAGTACTCGAATGGAGTTGCTTTTGTAAAAGAGCAAGTCATTGCAATACTGGTATTTACAAGAGTCTAGAATGCCCAATTGATAATTAGCAATAAGTTCACATAGCTAAGGGTCTTGGTTGTAAGCTTTGCGAAGTTCTTCCAGCCTAATAGCTTGTAAGGTACAAATATCCTAAATTGCCAGAACAATAGTAGCAATACTCTATGGCATGGGGGTAATCCCTTATTTAATGCCAAATACATTTTCTGAGACATGAAGCCAAGGCATCAATAGCTTTATTTTCCCTTTGAACTTTGTACTCTATCGTAAAATCAAACCCAAACAGCTTAGACACCCATCTTTGTTGTACAGGATTACACACTCTACTTAAGTAGGTATTTTAGGACATGTTGATCAATTTGCACTTTAAAAGAATGTCCTAGTAGGTAGTATCTCCATTTAAGAACCACCAACATAAGAGCCAATAGTTGCTTCTGGTAAGCAGAGAAGAGAAAGCTCTTGCCCTTTAAGCCTTGACTGAAGTATATCGAAGGCATGCTGCCCTTGAAGCATCACATTCAATAATAAATATTTTTGAAAAGTTAGGCAATCACAACACAAAAGGTATTGCCATAGCCTTTTTAAGTTGATTAAATGCTATCGTAGCTTTGTCTACCTAGAAAAAGGAGTTTTCTTAAGGAAGTCAATAAGTGGAGAAGAAATCGCTCCATATCCTTTCACAAACTTCTTGTAGCACCCTGTCAAACCAAGAAAACCCCTGAGAGACATAAGATTCTAAGGTATAGGCCAGTTAATCATTGCTAAAATCTTTGAGGGATCAGCTTGTACTCATTCCTTTGAAATCCGATGACCTAAATAATCCACCTTTGTACTTCCAAATGAGCACATAGATGGCTTAGCATAAAACTAGTACTTCTGTAAAACCTCTGACACTAGACGTAATTGTTCCACATGAGTCTTATACAGTTGTGCTTTAAACAAGAATATCATAAAAAAAGACCAGCACATTTTTTTTTTTATATAAGGCTTGAAAAATTCATCATCAACCCTTGGAAGGTTGAGAGAGCATTGGTAAACTTGAAGGCCGGGCATTAACAAATATTCATAGTGCCCATCATGTGCTTGAAAGGCGGATTTGGGAATATCATCTAGATTCGTGTGAATTCGATCATATCTTAAATGTAAATCTAATCTGAAAAAACTAATAGCTCCATTTAACTCATTGAATAATTCATCACATTGGGATTGAGATACTTATATTTAATCGTATTGCAGTTCAAGGTACAATAATCAAAACACAAGCATCAGCTTCCATCCCCCCTTCATTCTAATTAAATAGGTGAAAAATAGGGACTTTGACTATGTCTTATTATGCTAGCTTGCAACATCTTGCAGACCAGCTTCTCAATTTCTTTCTTTTGGCAATAAGGATAGCGGTAGGGCCTAACACATGTAGGCTTAGCTCCTTCTACTATTAAATTTTTGTGATCATAGCTGCGATGAGGAAGTAGACCTACAAGATTTGCAAAAATTAAACCTAATGAGTTAAAATTTTTTGAATGTTTGGGTGGACAGTAGGTACCACTACAAAACTGGAAGCCCCTAACAATTGCAACCAAACCCCATGGGTCTCTGACTAATAAGGTTGTTAACATCTCCTCATTCTTCCATAATGGTGTTTGAAGGTTTCAATCATTGTAATTGCACCTGTTTTGAGCCCAAAGTGAACTCCCCAGTAAGATGAATAAAGTCCCAAAGGATAGGACCCAGGCCGAGGAACCAATCAACTCCTAGCACCATGTCACATCCATCCACGGTCAATAGGTATAAGGTAGTGACAATGGCAGTTCACATTTGTGCCTACTTTGCCACCATTGGGTCGACGAAGCTATGAGTACTGCTGGTGCCAATAAGAATGATGACTTGCAAGTGATTTATTCTTCCCAAAATTCTTATTGACTTTGGTATAAGTGCACCTACAATGGCATGCAGATAGTTCTATAGCAACTCCCTTTCTACTGCACGTGGAGATGGTTAATCTTCATTTTTAGCAATGGTAATTCCCTCTTCCTCAAGTCCTTCTTCTACAGTTTCCATTCCCTCTAACATATAGTTCTTTGGCTTGTTGTAGCGATGGCCTAGCTGGTACTTATCATCACAATAATAGTAAAGAGCCTTGTCCTTTCTCCCTTTTATTTGAGTTGGAGAAATACACCTCATAGGTAAAGTGGGCCTTTTGTTGTTTATTGAAAGATTGTTTTGTTTTCGTTGTGTAAGGGTAGGAAAGGTTATGGAGCAAGTAATCTGAGAACAAGATCTGGAGCTGGTAATTGAGAATAGTTAGATTTGATTAGAGGGTAGTTAGTGGTAGTTGGGGGGTAAAGAGAGACCAAATTTTTTGCTGCTTTTAAGCACTCCTTCATGGAGCCTACCAAGCCCAAAGATTGTTAACAGAGTGGATGGTTTGAACAAGATGACCACAATCCGCAAGTAATTCCTAAGCCCACTAATGAAAGCCTAGGATCATATTGGCTAGAATTTCAAACTGAGTTCGATATTCTTCCATACATGCATTTTGACGAAGTGTAGTGAATGATCCAATGTGATCCTTATAAACTAAAGGGTCGAACCTTACTTTGAGAGCTACCACAAAATCCTTTCAATTATGTATTGGGCTAGAACTTATAAGCCACTAATACCATGACAAGGCCTTCCCTTCCAAACAGAATGAGGCGATTAGGACCTTATTTTCCTTTGGCATGTGACAATAAGCAAAAAAGTGTTGGGCTTTGAGGATCTATTTCCTTGGGTTCCGATCCATCAAAATGCAGTAGTCCAAATGTAGTGTGTGAGTTTGAATTCCCCATGAACTTTCCAATAACTAATTAGCATTCACCTTCACATTAGTTTTGCAAGAAGACCCTTCACCAGACTAGTTCCAGTCAACTAACTGAGCTATATTTGCATAACTAGCAACTATATTATTGATTTGTTGTAATATCATTTCCATCAAGGCCCTCTAGTGCCCTTGCTCTTCCTTCAAGTTTGATGTTTCTCCTTTAAGAGAGGAAACAACTTCAACCAATAGTGCACTGCACGTGCCCTCACCCATGTCGCAGGAACCTACCTCTAATACCATTTGTTGAGATCACAAGATAGTAAATCACAAGAGAAAGAAAGCTTTGGATATTCGAGGAGCCAAGATTCCTCCACACAATCGAAATTGAGCTAATTTGATAATTATCCATTAATGGCAACAAGATGGACTTAAATCAAGGCTTTTTTTAAAAAAAAATAGAAAACCTGAAGACCACATGTCCAATAGTAACCCCGTCTCAAATTTTATTAAGAGCTCTCACTTATGGCGGAAGAATACTGTGTTAACAAGACGGACACTAGGGATTTACAGATAAGGCACTAAAATCATTCCTTGTATCAAACCAAAATAAAACAACCAAACCAAATCAAAAAAAGTAGGGGTGGGCAGCGGGGGCCCGCCCCCCGCTACCCTGCCCCCGTCCGCCCCACCTCCGCATGGGCGGACGGGGTACCCCGCACCGCACATGCCGAGGCTAGGGACCCCGCCCCGCATGAAAAACACTAAGCGAGGGCGAGGGGCGGGCAGGGCTCAACCCCGCCCCGCATTTTATATTTATATTTATAAATATATATTTTATATTTATAAATATATATTTTTATTTTACAAATTGTATATATATATATAATATTACAATTTGTTAAACTTGTTCACAAGAATCACAAGAGAGTGAGACTTGTTCATCACAAGCTTGCATATGCCATGGGCACCCTAGGCCTCATTTATATAGAACTCTAAGGCCATACAAGAGTCTTACTTGAGCAATGTGGGACTTAACAAGTTTAATAAATTTAAAAATTAGTAACATAATTTTTATATTATTAGTTTTTAAATTATTATTATATATATAAATTTTAATTTAAGATTTAATTATATAATAATTTGGGTCTAAAAATAATATTTTTAGACACAAATTTTTTTTAAGCCCATTGAAATATGAGATTTTTGAAGTGGGCGGGGGGTGGGGCGGATGGGGTGTTCGCCCCGCCCCCCCGGCACAGGAGCGGGGGGCCCCGCCCCCGCCTCACGGGGGCGGGGTGCGGGATGAAATTTCATTCCCCGCATCATGCGAGGGCGGGGTGCAGGGAAGGGGTGCACCCGCCCCACATGATGCGAGTAGCACCCCTAAAAAAAAGTACTAAACAAGCCTATAAGAAAAAACACAAAAAGCTAAACAGGCCTATAAGGAAAAAAACACCAAACCAAACCACACAACCAGTTAAATTCAAATGGCCAGGAGACCCACTTTATCAATCCTAACAATGCCCTTTAACATCCTCGGCAGTTGGTCATAGTTATCATAAATAGAATTAGCGCCCAACTCACCTTGTTTAGCAAGAAAATCTACAGCTTGATTCGCCTCACGGTATTAATGGATCACTTTGAATGTAAACCCTTGAACTTTGGACATTAGCACTTCCCAATAATACCATAGATACCACAACGTACATTTCCTAACCTGAATCCAATCCACAATAATTTTAGAGTCACTTTCGATGACCACTCTAAAGTACAACAATCTTTTACATAACCGAACCCCTTTTACAATAGCCTTTAACTCAATCCCATTATTAGTACTAATGCTAAAATAACTAGAGAAGGCTCCCTTCACATTACCCTCCGCATCCCTAAGAAAGCCCCATCCACCTGAGCTGCCTAGGTTGTTATGGCAACTGCCGTCACATTCAACTTCATCCACCCCGTTGGGGGCTTTGACCAAGCCATCTCATACCAATAGCTGGGACCTGCAATTGAAATTCTTCTAAGATATGTGAGTCATGCCTAGATAACTAACGAGTATTATTGATTTCATTTGCAAGAATCCTCAGCCACTTTAAATCAAGGCTTGAAAAACAGGTTTGGTTCAGTCTGAATCTATCAGTTCAACTTGGTTCAATCAAAGAATCGATTGAACTAGTCAATTCAGATCTCAAATTGGACCAGTTTTAACCGATTCATATATTAAATCGGACGAATGAATCAAAAAGGACAAACTGTCAAAGTCGCAAAAGTTAAAAACATAAAAAGAAAGTAAAAAGTAAAAACTCCCAACTCTAGCTGTTGAAGACTAAAGCACTGATGTTGAGGACAATTAGTTCTTCGAATTTTGATCCCACGCTTTTCTATGTTTTCTTCCATTCTCTATCCCAGTAAGTCTTAACTCTTAACATTTGCAAGTATCTCTTAGCCTCTTTATATTTCTGTAGTCTTGCAAGTTTTTGGACAACCAAACTGGTTTTGTTTTGTTCTTCTTCTTCTTCTTCTTCTTCTTTTTGTGTGGAATTTTTGCAATGAAATTCTTGTATGCACCTATGGATTCTTGGATATGATCCCCTTTTTGGGTTCAACTTTCAAATTTTTTTTTTTCTATTTCAGTTTTATTATCAGTGTGGCCTCCATATACCTTTTGGAAGCAACAATTGCAACATTTTCTTGCTCCATGGAAGCCCATGACTTGTATGATTTGATCTCATGAGTTTCACGAGCTCATCAATGGTGGACGGGTTGAAGCTCTTGTCTTGCAAGGCTTGAGCCCAGAGGAGTAATAATTGGTAGAGGAGAGCTTCCATTTTTCTTGTGGTTGTAAATTGTGCAGATCTAACTTCATAAAGTACTTATAGCTCGATTGACAAAGTAGCCTGTTTTTCACTCTCTAACTTGTACGTGTAGTTGTAGCTAATATGCTTTAAGATAGCATATATTTTTTCCAAAAAAAAAAAAAAAAAAAAGACGTGCAAAAGCTTGCCATATATTATTCCACAAGATGCGTGCCTAAAAATGAAGAAACATCTCGTGAATTTTTTGAATAAGAAAAAGGAACGAGCAAAAAAAGATTATGAAATTGCTTTCAATGGGATTGAAGGAGATGATGTTGTTCATAACTAAAAACTCCCAACTCTAGCTGTTGAAGACTAAAGCACTGATGTTGAGGACAATTAGTCCTTCGAATTTTGATCCCACGCTTTTCTATGTTTTCTTCCATTCTCTATCCCAGTAAGTCTTAACTCTTAACATTTGCAAGTATCTCTTAGCCTCTTTATATTTCTGTAGTCTTGCAAGTTTTTGGACAACCAAACTGGTTTTGTTTTGCTCTTCTTCTTCTTCTTCTTCTTCTTTTTGTGTGGAATTTTTACAATGAAATTCTTGTATGCACCTATGGATTCTTGGATATGATCCCCTTTTTGGGTTCAACTTTCAATTTTTTTTTTTCTATTTCAGTTTTATTATCAGTGTGGCCTCCATATACCTTTTGGAAGCAACAATTGCAACATTTTCTTGCTCCATGGAAGCCCATGACTTGTATGATTTGATCTCATGAGTTTCACGAGCTCATCAATGGTGGACGGGTTGAAGCTCTTGTCTTGTAAGGCTTGAGCCCAGAGGAGTAATAATTGGTAGAGGAGAGCTTCCATTTTTCTTGTGGTTGTAAATTGTGCAGATCTAACTTCATAAAGTACTTATAGCTCGATTGACAAAGTAGCCTGTTTTTCACTCTCTAACTTGTACGTGTAGTTGTAGCTAATATGCTTTAAGATAGCATATATTTTTTCCAAAAAAAAAAAAAGACGTGCAAAAGCTTGCCATATATTATTCCACAAGATGCGTGCCTAAAAATGAAGAAACATCTCGTGAATTTTTTGAATAAGAAAAAGGAACGAGCAAAAAAAGATTATGAAATTGCTTTCAATGGGATTGAAGGAGATGATGTTGTTCATATATGTAAGTGCAGTGGAAGGTAATGAGGAAAATGAATTGCAAAAGGAAAAGGAGAAATGAGTTGTTGTTGATGATAATATGTCAATTGGGAAAAAGAAAGAAAGTTGAGTACTAATAGAGAATCCATGACACAAATTGTTTAGTCAATCTGGAGAGGCAATGAAACAAATGAAGTTGACTATACAAATTACTTCGAGAGCTAGAGAGAAATTGTGTGTTGCTATAAGCAAATTTTTCTATCACAATGTTATTCCTTTTGTTGTACCACACTCTCCATATTTTAAGAAAATGATAGATGAGATAAGAAAATATGGAAATCAAGGGCTAAAAATGTCTACAAACAAGGAAATTGTTGGGACATTCCTAATCAAGTAGATCAAAACAATAGTAAGGTCTTTGGAAGAATTGAAGGCATCTTAGAATGTGATCGAGTGCACTCTTATGGCAAGTGATTGGAAAGATGGACGCAATAGAACTTTGATATATTTTCTGGTTTACTATCCAAGAGATATTTATTTCATTAGATCTATTGATGGCTCTAATATCTTAAAAAAAAAAACTAGTGCATATTTCTTTAAATTATTTGATGAGATTGAACAATTTATTATAGATAACGCTGCAAATTATGAGTTGATGGGGAAAATAGTAAAAGAAAAAAGAAAAAATTATTTTAGATACCTTGTGTAGCACATTGTATTGATCTCATGCTTGAAAATATGATGAAGATCAAAAGAGTGAATTATGTTGTTGAAAATGCAAAGAAAATGACAAAAATGATCTACAATCATGTACACTTTTATATTGAAATTGATGATACAGAATATGCTATTGGTGGAGAGTTATGAGATCAAGGATGACTCGATTTACCACCATTTCACTACCGTTGAGAGTCTTTACAAGCATAAACACAGATTGAAAAAAATGTTTCTATCAAATTTGTGGTGAATTCAAGGCCAGCTAGTTTTAAAGAAGGGAAAGAAGTGGAAGGGGTCATCTCGGATGCTTCCTTTTGGAGAAAGATGGATTTTGTATTCAAATCAATCAAGCCACTTGTGAAAGTGATCCAAAATGTTGATAAAATTCCCTTCAATGACAAAAAATTATTATGACGTACAAAAAGCCAACAAAGAGACAAAAGAAGTGCATGGAGTCATGAACAGAAGTATTAACCTTACTATCATTAACAAGAGATGAGAAAACCAACTCCATCATCCACTTCATGCAACAGCTTACTTTCTGAATCTAGTATTTCGTTATCGAGAGGACTTTATGGAAACATTTGTTAAATTTATTTTATCTACACAGTAAATGGTTTTTTTGAAAAAGTCTTCTTTCATATGTATAAAATAGCCGTTATATTTATTTTATAGCGCATAGTGGCAACAACATAGCATTGGTTGTCTAGAGCTGAAAAAACTTACAATCAAGGTCTTGAGCCAAACTTGTTCATCTTTTTGTTGTGAATGAAATTAGAGTACATTTACTATAAGAAAAATGACTTTTTGCATCACTTAAATTGAATGCAAAAAATACAAAATGGTTGCAACGCATTCAATTTAAGTTACGCAAAAAGTCATTTTTCTTATAGTGTATATATGTATGTATATATTTCATCAAATTCATACAAAAAGATGTAATACTCTAGCTCAAAAAAAGACTTAATGATTATGTTTATGTACATTATATCTTAAGGCTTTGAGAGAAACAACTTAAAAAAAGAAAAACTTATGATGCCATCACAGAATACTCATTACTTAGGAATCCACTGGACGAATGGGTTCAAGGAGATGATAATTCAATTGTTGAAGTAGCGAGTTATGATAGATGTCTTTTTATTCTCAATAATGAATATGATCTGAAAGTATTTACTCATAACTTCATACATATGCATGATCCAACGGATGATACAGATATTATATTTGAGGATGATGGTCATCTTAACAAAAGTGATTTATGAGCATTGGCAATGGCCTAGCCATTGCCAAGTCTAAAATGGAACTCCAATATGGTCTGTTAGTTATAATATAGACTTCTAACTAGATTAGTTTACATTAGACTAGCTATCTTAAACTCTAAATAATAATATAATATTATTTATTTTAATAATATTTGATTTTTTTTAACACTTTAGCTCAGTAAAGATTGCAAGAACAATAAAAATAACAAAAAATAATTAATAAAAAATGTCACAGGCAACACCAAGATGAACAAAAAATAATTAACCTGGTGCATTTTCACAAACACAAAATGAACAAACCCTTTCTGCACTAGTTGAAGACCACCAACAGCAGAAAATAAAATTGATGTTCAAAAATAGCCTTCACAATCCAGTAATTACCCCAAAACAGCCCACAGAGTACCAACACAATTCAGCTTCAATTACAAAAGATGACCTCCAGTTCATAAATAGCCAAAACACTCCACAATATACCAAAACAGTTCATAAATTACTCTTACAGTTCATTTTCTAGTATAAAATAATATGCTGAGAATTATACCATAGTCCATAAATTTAGTTGCTACCCAGACATATGTTCTTCCATCCCACATGTAGCTGGGCAGCCACTAAAATTCTAAAAAATTTCAAAACATGCATTAGAAGTTAAATACCTCTATAAGGTGTTGAAGGAGATGTAGATGTACCTCCGGAATTGGACCTTCATTCCTAAAAATTTTCAATTGAATGGCACCAAAATATTCTTGCTGCATGGCATTCAAGTTACTTAGATCTAGTAGCATCATCTTTGCCTCGAACTTCTTCTTCTTTAGTTTAAATGTTGCTACTCTTTCACGGCCTACCTTCAACACACCTTGTCACCACTCTTCCATGCTCGTCGCTCTATCTTCGGTCATCTTAGCTAAGGCAATTTTGATCTCACCATCGTTGCCTTTCATCGATTTCCGCTTCCTCTCCCTTTCTTTCTTAGCTTTTTTTTCCTGGAGGTCTCTCAGCAAGAACCTCAATGTCCTCCTCGGTTATGTCAATAGTAACTTCACCAAATAGTCTTTCTTGTGGCCTTTTCTTCTTACCAAAGGTGGAGATGTGTTACTGTCATTTTGGTTGGTGTCTCAGAAGACACCAACAATGCTCCATTGTGAAATTACACCCTAGCATCTCATTATATAACATCTTCGTCTTCTCAATCTATGGAAATTAAAGGAATATTCATGAGTTCATAAGTAATTACATCACAAATTGCACGAAAAAAGGAAAATGGTACATACCTTGACTTGCTCCGTTGCACCACTCGGGTGCAATGATGCTACTTGTGCTACATATACACAAAACTTATTTATCCATTTTTAAATTGTAGACCATCAATTCATCAATGAACTCTCAAAACGGTTGGCAATATTCTCAAAACGGTTGGGAATATTCAGTTTTTTATATTCATGATAAAATGTGGTAATTTTTTTTCCACATTTGAGTGGACTTTTGATCAGTACCCCTTATCGCATCGATGAGGAGATTATCCTCCTCTATGGTGAAAGACACACCTCTTTGGACTTTTTTTAGAGGATGCCTCTTTTCACCATCATTGAGGGTTGTTTGGAACACAACATTAGAATGTTGCGTTGGAGTTTTGGTACAACCTCCTCCTCCACTTTGTAACAGAGTGGTGAAGAATAGGTCATTATCAAAATGTGTATCCATCCTTGAAAAATATTAAATTTTCAAGGAGTCATAAAATTTACCCAATATTCAAGTCCAATAACCAATATCTTAGCATCAAAATGCAGTATCTCAACAGTATATTGCAGTTTCATAAAGTGAGACAGCACCTCAACACCCAATATAGATAGTTGCATAAAGTTACTCAACATTGCAATATAAAAAAATAGAAAAGGGACAGCACCTCAACACCCAATATAGAAAGCATAGAGTTACTCAACATTGCAGTATAAAAAAAATAGATTCAGGGACAACACCTCATTAACCCAATATATAAAGCATAGAGTTAATCAACATTATAGTATAAAAATAAAAATAAAAAATATAAGTGGACTTGCACCTCAACACCCAATATAGAAAGCATAGTGTTACTCAACATTGCAATATAAAAAAAAAATAGATTTAGCAAAAAACAAAGATTTAGCAAAGCAAAGATTCAGCAAAAAACAGAGAGAGACAGCAAAGCATTGATGAACGTAGCTCTCAACAAATGGTGAAGACAGAGCAGAAGATAATTATCTTATCTTATACCTAAGTTATTATAGATGTACCAAAGCATATTGCATACTCATATCCTTCATAGAAGTGGACTTGTTCAGCTCATTCATGGTTAACCTTCAATGATTTACCTAAAAAGTGATTTTTAGAAACAAAAGATTTAAAATACTTTTGAAATATAAAAGTGATTTCCATAACCTAAAAAGTGATTTTCAAACATAAATCTCTCATAGGATTGTACAAATAACATGAGACGATACATGCATATACAAACAACTTTTGAGAGGGCAAATGTTTTGGAAATTAGAGCCAACCAACCCCAACTAGACCAAATCAAAATTCAAACTGTTAAATCAATGATTTGCCTTTTCTAAATGATGAGATAAACAAGGCTTTCAAAAAATGAAGTATCGGCAAAATACATGTAAGCACAAAATTCAACAGAACTTGCAGCTTCTGAAGCTACGGATAAAAACCTAAAGCAGGCCCTTTAGGGAAATTTTCACTTTCCTCAATTTGTGAGAAAAATATGCACCATGGGAAATGACGAATAATGCAAAACCTAAAAATATTGAGATTTCGTATTTACTTGAAGAGTCGGCCAAGACTGAATACTCAGTTTAAAGATAATATTGATATGAATGCTATGTTGTATGTTTGCACATTCTTACTTATAAGAAAATAAGTATGTTTGCACATTCCTACTTGGAAAGAGTTGCACTCAACACATTCCTATTTATAGAACAAATCAACTTCATTTATGCATGAAGTACGTAGTTTTATGTTTTGAGTAGAGAGATCTCATGTCATTTCTTTGACTTGACCATGAGCAAGTAAGTTGGTTTCCTATATAGTGTCATCCATTTACACTTGTAGCTAGACAATACTAAATATAACTCCTTTATGTTAGAAAGGTTGTCTCTACTTGGGGACACACTAATCATATCTACCAGTTAGCCCAAAAAGACAAGTCACACTAAGGATCCTTCTTATTTTTTGGGTTGTTTATTAGGGGTGGACGGAAGGTCTAGTTGGCGGAGTAGAGATCAAATGTGGAACATAGTACATGTGTGTAAAACCTATTCGTAATCTAATTTGGGTACTACAATGTGTTCCTTCATATTTGTTCCTTGTAGAAAGAGTCAATACATAACTTTTCAGCGGCTATGGAAATTAACATTAGGGATACTTCTCACTAATTAAAAAGAACCACAACCAACTTAATGAAATAGAAATTTCGATTACTGAAAATCCTTGCCAATCTCTTCCTTGATTGCCTTCTTACATGTAGTTCATTTAGAAACTGGAGTTGAATAAAATAGTCGGTTTTCAATGGATTGCAGATCATGGTTTAATTATGGAAATGTTAATGTGACAGCCTCAGTTCATATCTTTATGTATTATAGAAAACTTTATAACATTCGTAACTATAGATCCCTTCAAGAACGCAAAAAGGAAGTTGGAATTTAAATTATCAAAATCAGGGTATAACTTTTGAGAGGGCAAAGGTTTTGGAAATTAGAATAAGTTTATGCAGGTATGAATATCATTCAGCAATCATATACTTCAATAACAAAAATTGTCAGCAGGTATGAATATAGCCAAAGTCAAAACAGAAACTGAAAAAATTAAAGTATAGAAAAAAAAAACAAAAAAAAAACAAAATGGAGAGGAAAGTTTGATGTATAAAAATAAATCAATCAACTACAACAAGCTGAGTTCTTCCACCAATCAAAACTTAAAAAGCGAAGCTCCAAACATAAAAAATGTCCAAAACAATCAGAAAATCGGTATGCATCCAAAAACAAGAGTGAACAAAACGATTGTAAATACCTTTTACTGGAAAACGCTTACGGTAACGGTTGAGAAGGAGAATGGAACCCAATAGAGATTCTGTGTACACCCAACAGAAAATGGAGAATCGATTTTTCTGTAATAAGAGAGAGGAAGAGAGACTTACACTTGAGAGAAGGAAGATGACCGATGGAAAGCGAGACGAAGAGGCCTTGCGGGTTGGAGAAGAAAGAAAATGGAGAGGCCTTGCGGGTTGGAGAAGAAAGAAGACAGAGAGAAGTGGGTCGAAAAAAAATGTTTTCTAGAGAAAGAAAGAAGAGAAAGTGGAAATGGAGAGTTTCGGGAGGAAAGAGAATAAACGAGTGAAAGATTAAGCGGGAGGTAGGAGAGAAAATAATATAATATTCCTTTGACAGTAGAACAGTCTCTCACTAGACTTGGAAAGGGCTTAAGACTTACTGTAGTAGAAATGTCAAACCTTGGGCGTATAGCAAGTCCAATGCAAATGACTTTTTTCACATTTCTTTAAATTTTAGACTTAGCACTGACAATGGCTAGATCATTGCCAATGTTCTAAACTCTTAAGTTGAAGGTGGATCTTCTTTTGCGCATGATATGACAAATGTAGAATTTGGCTTAACACATGAGCACTTGCCGCTCGTCTACACATGACTTTTGGTAAATGCAAGACTTAGCTTGGACAACAATGACAATGATTGTGTCGGCTCATAGTGCTATAAATTTTAAAATTAATATTTGTACTTTATATCTTTTGGAATTGAGGAAAATAAATGATATGGGTACATGATTTTATTACATGTTTGAAACCAACAACTTTAGTTTAATATTTCTATAAGGTTTTTTCTCCAACTTGTTGGATTTATATAATATTCTTATAAACTTATTCAATTTCAATGAATTAATATTTTTAACTCATTTGTATATAATTTTAGACGTTTAGAGTATTTGGACTACAATGTATAAATATTTTTTATAAATACAAAATAATTCGATTCAAAATTATCATGAATCGTATTCAATTTTTTGAATTACCCGATTCATTGGATTCTAATTTTTCAAGCCTTGACAATTGACCCAACAATCAATCAAATGAAAGCATGCCTAATTCTAGGGACTCATGGGCTCAAAGGCCTGCTTTTATGGATAAAATGGACTCAACGGATCAATCTTGCACGTTAACCTAGAGACTCGATCACATGGACCGGCTTCCTTGTCACTTGAGAGAAAGAGAGGCGAAAGAGAAAGGTCAGGAGAGGTTCTCACTTGAGATCGCATGGACTGCCGGTAGTCACAATCACATGAGACGCAACACGAGGGGGAGAGGAGAGAAGGTCTCGGCGTGACGGGAGGGGGCCGATTTCTGTTACTAGGGGATTATTTCTTTTGAAACAAATGCATTTAAAAAAAAAAATGCCACGTCATTATAAAGGTGATAAATCATATTTTTAAATTATGTTTGTATCATGTCAAATCACAAATACCCGATTATATAAATACTAACCCAACTTATTTAGATAATTGGTTATATCATATAACTTATTTTGACCTATTTAATAATTAATTTTTAATATTTTAACATAGTAGGACTCATTTAAATCTGTTTATTTTGTGTAAATTAGTTGAATTAAAATGCATAACTCAGTTGATTTGATTAATATAATTTCACATAAAAGTTAAAATTTATATTTATTAATAACTACAATATCTTGAAAAAATATATCAATATTTTTTAAAATTTAACATATAATAAAATTAATATTACAAACCATACAATAACAAATATAAGCATTGATCTAAAATTACAATCCCAACAACAAAAATAATAAAAAAATATAAACATACTGAAAAATACTAATATTACAACTTAACAATAATAAAATTTTAATTTTGAAATAAATTTTTAAACAACTCAAAACGGATTAATTTCATATTAAGTAGTTGACCCATCATTAACCATTTTTATAAATGATACCTTAACATTTTGTGTCGTATTGTCATCTATTATTGATCATTTTGTGTCGTGTTCGCGTTAAATTTACTAATAATATCACGTATTATCGTCATTTTAGTACTGTAGATCCTGTCGTCATTTTAATTTTCACATCACTTTGGAGGCTTTAGTATTATCCTTTCCTTCTTCATATGAAACCAAACTTCACGATTTCTTACAATTACAATGCTGCCGAATTATAATTAAAAGATAATTACTTTGTCTAAGCTAATTTGTTCGTCATTTTCTTTTTAGTTGTGATTTTTAATTAAATTTTAGTTAAAATTTATTAAGTCACATATAACCTACTTTTAATTTACACGTAAAAAAAAATTAACTTCTATAAACGTATTTGTTCTTTAATTAAAATTATTTATTTTTAGGATATTAATAAAATGTTTTTCTAGAGCTATTTCAAATTTTCAATCTATGGAATAGTATGATCAGTAACGTTATGGGTCACATTTTATGGGTTTTATATTTAAAGGCATCTCACCTAGACTCACTTGGTCCGAGATAGGATGTGATAAGTTATAACTCCAACTGCACTATCATCACAACTCTTCCTGTTTGAAGAGGCACAAAAATAAAAGTATTAATTACAATATCAATACTTGAGTTATTACTCATCAGCTTGTATCCACACTAGGTAAGATGTGGGATACAAGTGTTTGCTTTTGGTGCGTTGCAGGGCTGAGGTGGCTGAGGCTCTGAGACGGATTCAGGCTTTGCTTTTGAAAAGGGGCGGTCTGCGACTTCTAAAAACTTAAACAAGAGCTAATGCTAGCCTTCACTGACTCGGACCGTGATACATCGGCAGCGTAAGAAAATGCCTTTTTATCACTACACAGCCAAAGTACTATCTGAACTATCGTCATCAATATGCATAGTATACAGCAACCCCACCTACACTCTCGTCACACGTCTTCCTCTCTCTAAAAAAAACTTTGTTAGATACAGTCGATAAATGTAATCGACGTGCAGTCGGTTATACGAAATAAATAAAAAAAATTATAAAAAAATTATTTTATATTCAAAGAGATCTACATGAATAAAAAAAAATTATAAAAATAATTTTTTTTTCATGTAAATCCCGTATTAATTTATTTTTTTCTCCACGACTATACGTCGACTACATTTTCTGACTGCAAAAAGTATTTCTCTTAAAAAAAAAATTTGACTTCCTCTGTATCTATTTCTCTCTCTTTGTAGAAGTAGCACAAGGATAATTGTAAGAGCAGGAAAAAACCTTGTAAGAGTACTAATAATCAGCTCAATAAATTTTAACTAAAATTTAATTAAAAAATTTATTTTTATAAATTTTAACTAGTTATTTTTAACAATTTTAAATAATAAATTCAACAAATATTTCACTATTTTATTAAAATATTAATTTTAAACTTTTTATATGTTTTAATTTTAATTATAATTTAAATATAATTATATTACATATTATGGTTGAATTAAAATTTATTATTATATTAAAATTAATGATTATATTATTATTGTATTAAAATTTATGATTATATTATTATTATATTAAAATTTATGATTGTATAGACTCCAGTCAATTCACAACAAAAACCCAAATTGGACAACAATTCCTATATAATAATCCAACGCTGGCCAAACCGTGATAGGTAAAAAGCTAAAATGCTAAATTCCTGAGTTTGCACGAACACTAACTGGTGTTTAATATTTTACTCTAAAAATAACATTTGATTAGTCTCTTTATCTCAATAAATTTAACTAATCAAATGGTTAAAAATCAAATTTATTCTAAATTTATTGAGTCTATTATAATATTTTTTTTAACGTTTTAACTATAATTTAATTTTATTAAGCCCACTGCTATTGATATAAGCCAGCAGGGTGGGTTTAATTGTACGAGTTTTGTTGTGTTGAGAAATGCATGAAAGTGGCATGGAAGCGGAGGAGATTCAGCAGGCACCAGCTTGTAAGTTCCCAAGAGTTGGAAACGGTAGAAACGACTCTAGCAAGATAGGCTCAAAAGGGGTTTCTGATCACTACCCAGATGATGAAGAAGATGGAGAACTCAACAGGGCTGGCAATGTTGTCCCAGGAAGCGATGCCGGTGGGAATGCTAATCGACTTCGAGGATGGAACCATTCGCGCATCATTAGGGTTTCGCGTGCCTCGGGTGGTAAAGATCGGCACAGCAAGGTCTGCACGTCCAAGGGCTTGAGAGACCGGAGGGTTAGGCTATCGGTTACTTCGGCGATTCAGTTCTATGATCTTCAAGATCGGCCGGGTTACGATCAGCCTAGCAAAGCTGTGGAGTGGCTAATCAAGGCTGCGGCTGATGCTATTGCAGAGCTTCCTTCGCTAAATAGTGCTTTTCCTGATACCCCGAAGCAGCTGAGCGATGAGAAGCGGGCGAGTGGAGGTACGGAACAAGGGTTTGATTCAGCTGAGGTTGAGTTAGATGGTGACCCAAATTTCCAGCAAAACCAAAGCCAGCACCTTTCTTTGTCCAAGTCCGCTTGTAGCAGCACCTCAGAGACGAGCAAGGGCTCCGGTTTGTCGCTCTCGCGGTCTGAAATCCGGGTCAAGGCACGTGAGCGAGCCCGGGAAAGAGTAGCTAAAGAGAAACAGAAGGAAAATGACTCCGGTATTGCTCAAAATGTGAACCACATTTCACACAATGCTTCGTTTACTGAGCTTCTCACCGATGGAGTTCGCAGTGTTAACAACAATGCTACACTTCCCATTGAATGGAATTATCAAAACCCCGATGGTGAGCCTAATTTATTGCATAAGGCGGCGAGGCAGTGGAGTTGTGCAATCCCAATGGATTATTCCGAGTCTGGGCTATTGGGGCCTTCGTCCGGAGTCCAGCACTCGTCGAGATTTTCTGGACATGTCCATTTAGGCAATTCCATTCCACAAGCAATGACAACGTCCGCTGTAAATGCGAATAGTTGGGACCGTATGAAGTGTTTCAAGGCTTCATCTCCAGGAATTGAGTTCTGTCCCTCAAGTACTAACAAGGTAAATGCGATTTTTCTTTTTTCTTTTTTTCTTTCTGGTGTATCCCCTCAAGGCCGTATCTCACTTCAATTTCCAGTAGTTGTGCGTTAGAGTTCTAACTTCTACCTCCATATGATGATTTTTTTTTTCCTTGGAATCTTTCCGCGCGACATTATACGAAGCTTCACAGAACTAACTGTCCCTTAGTTGGTCCTTCCCTCAAACTTATACGTGGGAAACATCATTTGACAATTTCTCTCAGTTGAATTAACTGAAAGAAATGATTCTCAAACAGTAGAATGTTGATCATATCCTGACGCTCAATTTAACTCTACAAAGTCCTGAACCAACTACTTAATGAGTTGAATAAATTCCACACCTTTGACGTCTTTGTTCTTACCATCGTCATGATTATCCTAGGATCATTGTTATTGTTGTTGCAGCTATTTCCTGGAGTGTGTTTGGTCCCAAATGGCGCAGTCCAGGGTTTGTGCCATGGAGAAGACAGGAAATGGTTCACCAGGGGATGCCCAAGAAACATTGGATGGCTCGCACTTGTTGGATTGATCACATTTTGCATCATGTTTTTCTCTCCTGGAATGGGAATCGTCCCCGGGATTTTCAACCCTGAGATATCTCTAATGTATCGAGGCATCTGTGGAGGAATTGCTGCCACTGCAAACTGGATCTCAAACCTCATTGTTCCACAGTCCGTCCTGACTTTAACGCATGCCTTTGAATCTTCCTGGACATTCCTCATATTTTTGGCCATTTCTGTTGTAGCCCTGTTCTTTTCCTTGATCAACGTCCCAGAAACAAAGGGGCTTCCAATTTGAGCTAGGTGGAGAGTGCGCGCCTGCTCTAGGTGAATTGATTTGGGTGCGCTGGAATTGTCTATTAATTGCCTTGCAGCTATTTTGATGCTTGATAAGGTTTGATTATCTGCTGATATGTTTTCAGCATACGTAGTTTGTCCCGTTGTTGGTCTGCATTGTTGTTGATGCAGCAGTTGCACTTCTAGTTTTTCTGTACAGTGGTATTGTCACTGGAATGTTGCTTCCTCTTGTTATCATGTTGGTGTGCTGTTTTCTTGATGTAATCCTGTTGGTGTGTTGTTGTTTTCTGTTGCTGCTCAACAGTTATAAATGTTACCCGAAGAAAGAAAAGATGCTGGAGCTTAGAGCTTTGCACTTAATCAGGACCGGTTGGACAATAAGTAGCAACTCTTGCATGTTGACATCGGTATATCCAGGACATTGTAACCTGTAAAATTAATGTTTAAAACCAAATAACCCAATCCGTATTCCATTTACTTGGAGACAATTGAATGGTTGTTTCTTGATCCCATATTGTCTGTCTTCCATTTGCACTCTCTTCCTTTTAGGAACTTCATGAAGAATCTCTTGGCTCCTAAAAATATACGCATAATATATTAATATTTATGTAATTCATGTCAAAGCGTTAATCCTTGGTATTTATTTTAGTCAGTCTCTGGGTTAGCTTCACCTTGGTAATTGGGCTGCTCCATGTTCTAGAGGTTTTAAGGCCCAAAAAAGTAAAACGGGCTTAATTCACTGAGGCCCGTACGCTTCTTGGAGCTATGAGAGCCCAATTCAAGTCGTATTAGCGTATACTCTGATCAGAGTTTGTCGGCCACTAGTTCACGCCCTCAACGCGTCGATCGGTGTTTGTGATATTTTTTCGAATAGGGTTCAGCTTTTACATCGAAGCTAGAGGGACTTTGGTTTCTTTGTGGTAATTCATAATTCATAGCTCAGAGATGAAGCATTGGCCTTGTTTCCATAAACGTAGCTATCAATATCAGATAATAAGAAAACCTCCGGACCCAGTGAGTTTATCACATATGATGATCAGAGATATAACGGGTTGGGATCTTGCTGTCTCACTGTGCATTACATCCATGGACGAATGGGGATTTCTTTTAGTGTTTGACGAAATGTCCCAGTGGGATCTGCTGTTCTTAATGGAATCCGAATCATATTGCTTCAGCATTGGAAAACAATCATTTTGAGCTTTATTATCAGTCACTAGTAGCATTAATTAAGCCCCTGCGTGGCCCTGGTGTCACAGCCAATCCACATTAAATTCACAAAACTCATATCCACAATAGGTCAAAACTTGCACCTTTACATTGAGTTTTTGCTAATATTGCGTTTTTTTTTTTAGCTGAACTATTAAAGCTCCATCTCCATTTCTAGAGTTTAATTATTTCAAAAGTTAGTAAGTGATTCAAGAAGTTGTTAATCACATCTAAATTCTAGGCTATAATCTAAATTTGATAATAAGTTTAAACTTTAAATTAAAATATTAGAAACTTGATGGAATTATTACTTATAAAGTTCAAATTGTACCCAACAAATATCTAGTCTGAAATTTGATATAATTTTATTCAACGTATACTTTATAATTTACCTACCTATTGCAAGCAATTAACAAATATCGTAATATTATATACATTGTTTCGGTAAATTCTAAAATAATGAAGAAAGTGTTTATATAGGTGAGAGAAATGCTTTATCCACAAAAGGACTTCATAAAATTAAACTAACAAATGTCTTATGTAACTTAATTGATATGGTACTACATTAAATTGTAAAGTTAATTTTATTGTATAGTATATTTGATGTATCACGCGAAATAATATCAATTTATAAATTTATTTTTATACGATATATTTGTGATCAACACTTTTCTATTTGGGATATCATCAAAATAAACCAATTTGATACTCCAAATACTCTACTTGTTAACCAGATACTAATGATTTTTCTACGGCTTCTTCTCTAGTACTAATTATTAAGAACCATAAGAGAGTAGTATAGAAAAAACAAAATCAATGACACAAGCAAGAGATTTACTTGATTTGGCAACGTGTACACATCTACATACGAAGTTGCAAAGAATTTTATTCAGATGAGAGATGGATATTTTTCTGCCGTACAGAAATAGTATGTGTGTGTATATAATTATATATGGCAAACCCTAATTGGCAATCGTATAAGAGTTTAATAATATATATATATATATATATAATAAATCCTAATTAGCGGGTTGAGTCAGGTTGAGCCAAAAAATGGTCCAAAATTTTTTTCAAGAGCTCTGCTTCGACTTGGGCTGATGTACCCTATGGTTCAAGCCTCATTAAAAATATACAAAAAACTCGCAACAAATTCTTATTAGACTAGATCATCAAATGAGACCGCCGTAAAATAAAACCAATCTCCACACAAAAAGCCCAGAGTAATCGAAAGCACTCTCACGTGCCAATAAAGTTGACGTTAAACAACTTGACCTCAAATTCCCCCCCTAAAATCTCATGCACCCTATAGAGGAGTGACCACTTGACTCTTTGTATATCCTATATATCTCTCTCTTCTGTGCTCTAGTAAATGATTAGGATCAACGTTCATATGCCTGAGAAGAAAGGATTAGGAGCATAGAGTCAAAGAAAACAATAAAAAAAAGGACAAAAGAAGTGGTGCACTTGTGGAAAAAGGTGAGAACTGTCCCCTTCGCATTATCAACACGTATGATTATAAAGCACATGAGTTTCATATTGACCATACGTAGAATAGATAAAATATTTTAAATAAGCACAAACACTTGGATTGTTTATAGAGAAGTCAAGATCAATTGTAGAAGCTAGCTAGATCCTACCCAACTTGTGATCAAATCGATCTTACTGGCCGGCACTTGAGATGTGAAACTCAAAAGCAACACTGCGTAAGTGAAAGTGACAACGCTATAACTAGGTCAAACCATACAGGATTTGCTCGACTCATCTAAATTTGGACCCTCTGAGAGTTTCTTACCTTCACGCTATCAATGGCATGCATGCTGCACTTTGTGATGGTTTTCGCCTCTACTTTCTGTAATTGGACCTGTCAATTATGAGATTTTGAAAGATCAAGACATTGCACTTTGGACAACAAAAGCTAAACCTGAGAACCGAGTCAACTTATAGCTAGACACTTTTACGCGGTTGAGTGAAATAATGGTAATGGCTCTTTACCAAACAGGCAAAAAGGATATCAAAATCTCTGGAAGATAGTGAGAGGGAGGGGGCGCATTGCTTGTTTTCCTGAGTTTTTTTCCATTCTTTTTTGTCTACTTTCCATCTATCTCAAACTAGAAACCTCTTTTGGAATTGGGATTTTGAAATCATTGCATTGCATACCAGAGTTTTTTTCAGGAAAAAGATGTGAAAATCGTGTTTGTGCTGTGGAAGAGTCCGCCATGATAATGTGACATCATGCTTGTAGTGATTGGAAAATAGGAGTAACCCAGATAGACTAGTTCCATGCACTCAAGGAAGAGAAACTTGAAATTTCATTTTCTTATAACAAGCATTTGTCGATGCATGCTTACTGATGTAGTCATGAAAGGCTACGTACCACTGTGCCAGAAAGTTTTCTTTGTTAATTCCTTCTTCGAGAAATATATAACATTTTCATGATTTTAAACGCTCTATCTCTCTCTCATTTTATATATAATGACCTATTATTTAAAGCTAATTAGAGCCCCAACAGTCCTAAGATGCTTAGAGCCCCAAAAACAAATCCTGTCTCTTCTTCCCACAATCCAATATTTTTTGACACACAAGATGAGGCCAATAAAACAGTGGCTTTGGGCTGCTTAAATCAAGCTCATGTCAGTTTATTCTCTCTAATTCCCCAAGCTAGCTAGCCTCATCATGTAGACTTGACAGTGTTTAATTATTGTGGAGTTGCATTTCTTTGTTTTATCAACCACAATGTAGAAAACAAATCCACAATTTATTAGCTTGTTTAATTAATAGATGATCTGTCATGATATGGAATAATAAAGAGAAGGGTGCCATTTATGCGAGAAGGGTCATCGAGAATATGTCCAGATCTGCTGTTATATGTGCCAGATCTATCAAAAATGCATTCCACGTACATGTCCGTGAAAATGATCCCCTTATTGAGGCTTTGGATTTGCTGATCATGAGACTGAGGCCCCCATGCATGCATGATCACGAGGCATGGCTTTTGGCAATTCAGACCGTTTTATTGATTGTGGATGTGTGCCAACAGCTTAAAGACAACCTGATCGATGAAGCAAATTATAACTCCTTGGGGCCGTGGGAATTAAAAATAGGATCTAGTACTTAGTACTTAGCTTTTACATATATATATAAATATATTACGATCATTTTGAAAATTCAAGTTTTGGAAGTCTTATTTTTTATACTGTTTTCCATTATTTAATTAATAGGCGTTTTGCAGTTCATACACTAGATGATCATGCATCAAAATTGACGAATTTTTTGTTTCTTTGTACCATGTTTGGCTTGGTTTTGGGAGATGTAATTGGGATCCTCACTCCCCTTCTTTTATGCCCTACTTGATATCAAACAAATTTACTTCTCTATAAAAAAAAAAAAAAAATTAATAATAAATAAATTTAAAAAAATGAAAATAAGACTCTCATGGAAATATCTAGAAAATTTACTAAAGTTTCTAATTAAATAAATTATATTTTCAGTCTTAGTATATGCAAATCTCATCATTCTCTTTAGAAAAAGTGAATAAATATGATATTCACGTGAAAAAAAAAAAAATCATTTTTAAATGGTAGATTCTATTTTTTTTAAATAAATATGTGAGATTTACATAATTTAAAACTGTATTTAGCATTATTCTACAATTGAAATATCTAAAGTAGCCTCCGTAGTTATTGAATCATTTTACTTGCAATTTGAAATAGAAGACATACCATCTACACTATTTACGCAATAGTATTTGACTTATAAGAGTTAACGAATTAAATTATATATAACATATTGATATATGAAATGTGTATCTCGAGCTCTAACTTGTAAATTCAAATTTTATCCTGAAGATAGGGATGAAAGTATGACCAGTTTGAGTATTTTCATATGCTGAAAAGTGAAAAACAAGAGTGATGAGGAAGTAAAGGTAGGGAAGAAGTACACAGAGCAAATAAAGAAGGAAAGAAAGGAAAAACAGAGATGGATCGAGCAGCATAGGAGCATGATGGGGGGAGAAGACCGCAACACGTGCTCTGGTCTTCTGCCTCATCCGCATCAATTCATGCACTTATCGAGAAGTCAGCCAGCCAATGCATTGATACATTACATTGCATCTCTCTCTCTCTATCAGAGACCACCACGATGACACGTGCCCTTGCCTCCCAAATGCCCCTCTCTCTCTCTCGAGCGTGTCACAAGCTCTGTCACCCAGCAACTTGACCTCTCAAGACCCCCTTTTCTCTCTGTCACCTGCTTTGAACTACTCAAACGCCCCTACTTTTCCCCCATCTTTTACCTTTTATTTTCTCGTGGCATTGTAATATAGAAGCAATGCTACCCATGTTTACATGATAGATAGATATATATAAAAAGAAAAGGAAAGTTGTTATGGGGGGGATTAATTTAATGATGGCTTCTTTTAACCCGGCAAGTGAGTGGATCGAGCATGGGATTGCGAGCACACGCCTGCTAGCTCTCTTGATGACTCATTAACCCATGTTGGTAATTGGGTTGGGAGACATTACTATGATTTGGATGAGAATCATTTGTACAACAAAGTTACAAACCCCATTTTCCTTATTCTTTCTCTTCTTCCTTTTCATTCTTTTCATTTTAGGATAAATATCTCCTTAATTTGCCTTCCCGGCCATTCTATTTCTTGGTTTTTGCGTTATATATATATATATAGAGAGAGAGAGAGAGAGAGAGAGAGAGAGAGAGAGAGAGAGGATAGTGTTATGGTATCGATAATATTAAAAAAAATACAAAATGTTGCATCGGTGCATAGATTCGATCAACATTTTACATTTTTCATATACTAGTTATGATTTAAAAAAAAAAAAAAAGATTTTTATTTGAATTTGAGAGTCTAGCGTAAAAGGAGATATAATATAAAATAAATTATACAATATTTTTTTTATCATTTAGTGTTGTTCAAAAAATAATAAATGTTGTAAGATCTATTTAGTATATTTACCTCGCTACTATATGATACTCTCAAATTCGTAACAAAAATATGAATTGTTGATGTTGTGTTTCATAGCCTGAGTAATAACATGGGAGCCCAACTCAGCAGCCTGCAACTAAGAAAAGGAATGGGCTCCAGTGTGGTCCAGAGTTCCTCCGATACCAAAATCAGTGAAAGTATCTAAAGGAAGAAGAACAATAAAACAAGTGAAGAAGAAGATGAGTTCAGAGAGAGTTTCCCATGGTGGGATTGGGGTATTTATATATGTCACAAGCTTGTTACTGAGAGAGATCGTGGTGTGTCAAGTCATGCCTAGGCAAGGCTTTGTACCAGCACTCCGCGTCAGGTTGCGCTATGTCAGGCCAAGGTCATGATGTCCTTTATTCCCTCAGGCTATGTCGTTGTGTACACGGTTTCTCTGACATACATTGAATGCAGCTTGGCCTCTCAGCAATGGCATGTCCTCCTCCATGTTTCATTTAATGCAGCATGGGTCTAGCCAGGCATTTCCACTCATGGGCGTAATCGACTCTTGAAGCAGATTTCTGTATTCCCTTTCTGGCAAGGCTCAATCAACCACTCGGGTTCTAAAGTGAGCCCTCGATCAAGGCAGGTCTATAGGTCGGACTACGCCCGGGCTTGGTGCCCGGCCTAGTCTTACCAGACCCCTAGGAGGTTCATTCCCTACCCAATTAATGGGCCTGAGCCCCCTTCGCATCCCACGGCTTGGGCCCCCCCGTAGTGGGGAGGACCCCCTCACATGAATAATCAATTTTTATAACTTGAAGCAATGAATTCAAGCACATAAGATTTGATAGGTTGGGTGATTTTATGCTATGAATGGTCTTGAAACTTGTCAACCTTAGAGATATCAATTGAAAATTTTAGGGGTACAATTACATAGGCTAACTAATGGTGACACCTTTTATGCAATGGAATGATGACTATGGGTTAAAGATATGCCAACCAAAGTCTAAAGAATAAGTCCATGCAGTCCAGTTGTTTAGGTTTCAAATCATGTAGTACTAGTACTAAAGTTGGTTCAAAACTTTACAAGTGTCCATTAATAGGGTTTGCTTATATGTGTGTGATTAAACTGATATAGTGACACTGATTGAAACTTTGGAGGTTTGATTTCTGTGCTTCTCGAAGAACCCATTAGCCTTTTGCTTAAAGCCTAGATGCTGCTGAAAATCATGAAGACCCACGTACACTATGTGAACATAAGTTAGGTTTAACCAAGTCATGTTCTACCTTTTATTGCATGTGCCATGCAAGTAGAAAAGGGTGTTTACTATTAATCTAGGTTCAACCCAATTAAAATACGTATATCTCCATTAATAGACAAATATATAAATGGCAGTCGATCCTTCAGACTTTACAGCTAACTTCATCTTTAGTACCGTTCTTTTTTAATGATCAACAATATTGTGTTTTTAAATAAAATAATATTTGATTTATTACATATCACATATAAATATTGAACCATTTAATTTAAAATAATATTATAACTTGATTACTTTATTCAACAAACAAAAATAATAGATATACAATGAGTACTGTATAGTCTTCTCAATAGTTTTTTTTTTTTTTTTCTTTTGCAGTTAATTATTTTTTAAATTGAGTAATGCTTATATAACTATGTTTAAATTAAGGGTATTAGGAAAGTGTTATATGTATATCATTTTATGTTTACATTTCTTAAGAGATTGTATAAGAAGTAAAATTAGTTACCAATACAGATTTGACACTTGCGTAATGTTAGATACAAGTTTTAAATAGATAAGTTTCATATAAGTTGAAGTTATTTGTAAAAAAATAGATTCCATTATTAAATAATAGTTTCTTTATATTTGTTTAATATAGAATCTATTTTCTTATAAAGACTTGCACGTGATTTATCTATTTGAGATTTATACAAATCGTTTATCAAGTCAGTTTTCTTATGCTTATGATGATGAAATTGGGCCATCTGGACAGTTAGAAAACTTCGCTTTGTAACTGAGACTTGTTATTTAAATTATAATCAATGTAGAAAGTTAACAATAATAATTCATATTAAATATATTGAGAATGGTAAATTCATGGTTAAAATGTAAAATATATTATTATATATTCACGGTTGCAAAGTCCAGACGACCCTAAGTTACAGACTGTTAAATATTTGAACAAATTCTGGTAAAAATAGAAAAATTTTGTGATAAAAGAATGCTGAAACTTTTCCTTTTTTGCCTGCAATTTGTCTGCCTGCTGTCTTACAATTATTGCTGATACAATTATTGTAGCTTTGACCGGCGTTAGGAGCGACAGAAAAGAGAAATGATACGTGAAAAAAGAGTTCAGATTTGCTGCCAAAATTATGATGTTGCTGACTTCTTGCATACTCTTTGTAAAATATTTAGACCTCTTAAATAAGATAAAGCTGTGTTTAGTTATCAAATTCATTTGATTTAATTATTATAATTTTTTTTATTTTTATTATTAAATATAATAAATATTTTAATTTTTTAATTTTTAAAATAATAATATTATTAAAAAATAATATTTTAATAATATTTTATTTAATTTTTAAATTTCATCTCAACTCAATTCACTATCTAAATATAGTCTCGTTTACATATTGAGATAAAACGATATGATTTTAGACGAAAGTTAAAAATTGAATAAAATAATATTAAAATATTAATTTTTTAATATTATTATTATTTTAAAATTTGAAAAAAGTTGAATTGAAATTTAAACAAAATTGAATTATTTATTATATTTTATATAGAAATTTGATAAATTGTAATGATAAGATAATATGAGAGAAGATAAAATACTCACTGAATCCAAACAAGCCCATCTTTCCTTGGAGCAACTATTAGGTGAGATTTGGATAGTGAGTTAAGATAAGATGAATTGAGATGAAAATTTAAAGTTAAATAAAATATTGTTAGAATATTATTTTTTAATATTATTATTATTTTAAGATTTGAAAATATTGAATTATGTATTATATTTTGTGTGAAAATTTAAAAAAATTATAATGATTAGATGAGATAAATTGGAGCCTTACAAATACTGCTATACCTTACGAATTTAAAAAAGTTAATGTCAATGGAAATGTTGCTATACCTTACAAATATTCTTTTACAATGTTTGAGCACTATTTTCACGTGTTTCTCATTTATTTCAAGTAAAAAATGAAACAAGAGTACGTATTCTCCTGTACTAATAGTTATAACATTATGGTAGTATTGGTGGTCCAAAATGTTAAGTTCGTGGAGTTTGATTTATTTTTGTGACAGTCTAATGTGATGTTCCGACTAGATAAATGTTTATTAAGATTTTTTTAATAGAGTTTCAATGAGGCCTAAGCTGAAGCTCAAGTAGAGAGTTTATTGAACACTTGCTTGAGCAAATAATGCAATAATTGAAAAATTAAGACTTCTACTGTATAACCATATATATATATAAAGTGGTTATCTAATTGAATTTTATTATTTTAACGGGTTTTTATGTTTTTTCGTTAACTTTAATACCGTTGGTCTAAACGTCCGTATACTGTAAATACAACTTAGCTCACAGACTCTTTAATTCGTTGGAAACCAAAACGACATGGAACCTGATGCAAAAAGTTAGATTTTCAACTATTTAGCATTTTCTCAATTTTCCAAGTAGTCAAACGTCTGCTTAACAAAAACTATAAGAAAACAGAAAACTAAAAGAACTCAGAAAACAAAATATACATGTGAATGTTTTGAGCCAGATCCAAGTACAGCGGCAGGCTCACGAGATGGTGAAGAACTCGAAATCGGAGTTGCAGGTTTCATTCAACTGCTTGAAGGCTGTTCCACGAGTCATGGTGGTAGCCGTGGTCTGGATGAACACTCCCAGATCAATTCCTTTTCCTTCTTTGAATTCCCAGCCTCTAGGTTTGAATCTCGACCTCTTGTTCCACGCATACACACTAATAGTGGATATCTTTTCTATTTGGGTTTCTAGTTTTGACATTTAAAAAACAGGTTCAATTGTGCCTAAATTTGCGTTTTTCTTATCGTTTTGGCCTTGATATTGAGATTTCCTAAGAGACAAGTTCCTTCATTCACTATATAGTTTTCATTCAAGTGAGAAGGTCACGGTAGAATTGGACGACAATCTCTGTTCAGTCACCACAACTGCAATGCGAACCACCATACCTGCACCACTCTTACGACGCCAACCACCAGGAACAACGTTGAAGTCAGCCCTATTTTGCTTCTAAAAAATAGGGCAAGTTCTTGCTCAAATCCTCCACTAAGCCACCCCTCCGTTAGCCTCTCACAAGGCTCTGAACTTTGTTGCCACCGCTTGTGATCTTTTTCAAAGAGCCCTACTCTGTGTTTTTCGCCAGCCTCTGTCCCGTTGGCCTCCAGCCTTGTGTTTTCCACCGCTTGCCATCTTATCCTTCATCTTTTTATTTTTTTCTCTATTGCCTTTTCAAAAAACATGTATATATCAATGTTTTTAGTATAATTACATTTATGCCCTTTGATGTTATAATTTATAGCTAATTATATGGGATAGTTTTTTTTTTTTCTTGTTTTCACGTGAGTTTAATATTAAGGGTGGATTTGATCTTATTTTTGAAAATAATCTTACTTTTGAAAATATTATGAGCTATGATCGATTTTCACGAGAGCCTTTGTTAAATTAAACTTGTTTCCAAGTCCATGGCTTGATTTACTTTTTTGTTAGCCCAAAAATTATTAAATGTATTAATTTTTATTATTTAGTATAATTCTTTTACAATTCAATTTTAGTAGCAAATAGCAAGCGTCTAATATTGTATGTTAAATACTTAAAAGTTTATTGTTTGAAATGAACCCCTAAGGTTATTTTTTTTAGTTATATCTATGTGATTAAAATTATATTTGTAACACGAAAAAATATGTTAAGAACATTTAAATCATATGGGTATTATTAGATGTCTTGTGAAGTTGAATACTTATGTTAATTAAAAGAAAGTAAGCATATTTTAAGAGAGAGAGTTTTCACGACTTATTTTATAAAAATTTAAAGTAGCCAAATTATTCTATTTTTATATAATATGTTATTAGTATTTTAAATCTTATTCGACTATGTTCTTCTTTATGAATTCGATTAAGTTAATATTAAGGAATTTATAAGGTGATGGCATTTTAGGGTTAAGAGAATTTTAGGCTTTGAGGAATTAAAATAGGCGATTTGAGTATTTTAGGTATAAATATGTGATAATTGTTTAATTGGAGATTTACTCATGATACATGAATTTTTATAGGTGAGAATTGATATTTTTTGGCACTATTGTGAGGAAATTTGAAAAGGTTAAGAAATACAAATAAGCGGGGTTCATATATTAGCTTGCACAAAGAAATGAAATGAGGTTGACTATAAAAATATGCACGTTTGTTTGTTTTTTTTTTAATAAATTTGAAAAAGACCTCATATGTTTGTTCTACATGTGCATAAATTATATATATAAGAAAGTATTTTCTGTCATGACTGGTGTAGATATGAGTTAATTTTATGCATTTTATTTTCTGAACTAAAAAAAAAGAGCAAATACAAGAATTTTTTTAAAAAAATGTTACTTTGATTCAATAAAGATGTTTTGATTCATGAAATCTAAAAGTTTTGTTGTGATTAAATAAAAATGTTTTCATTCTATTTATTTCAAATAATTTTTAAAAAACTGTAGACGATGTTGGATCGTCATCCTAAAATCAAAATTATCTTAAATAACTTTCATAAAACTATGGGTGATATTTATTTATAGGACCATGTTATAGTTTCTATTAATGTTTTTATTTATAATATATCACAACGTGTAATTATTTATAAATTATATAAAAATTACATCGTTATTTATATAATTAACTAAAAACATTACATCTTTATTAATAAAAAATTAATTCTTAACAAAAAAAATTAAATATAAATTAAGCAAACGTGCATTACACGTTACTTTCACGGTTTCACCTAGTATATATATATTATGAACATTATGGCTAGGTTTGGAATATTGTAATTTTGCCCCCACAACATACTTTAATATTTTTCAAGAATATAAAATTTTCTATAACCCTGTAAAGGTAGGCACGTTATTAAATTACGTAAATTCTTTTTTAGCTTTTTTTTTATTATATAATTTTACTAAATTACAGTATAAATAATATCTAAGTTGGTACAATAAATTTATAAATAGCAAATGGGTTTGTTTCTCATCATTCCGCGTACTATATATTATAATTATTTTATTATTTATTTTTGTTCAATTAATTAAATTATTTTACTTATTATTTTTATACCATATATTTTTAAGAAAGAAATATAAGAAACAAAAATTATGTGAAACATATGTATAGTTTAAATAATAAAATGAGATAAGATAATTTTAAATAAAAGTTTAAAATTAAATAAAATAATATTTTTATATATAAAAAAATTTAATTATTTATTATATTTTATATAAAAATTAAAAAAATTATAATAAAAATCAGTGTGCAAACGGCGCAATGATGGGTTTTATTACATAACCTCTCAACACTTCAATACTTCATATTTTTTTTAATTTTTATTATTTTATTATTTATCAAATATTTAATATATAAATAATGAATAAAATAATTAAATTAATTTAAAAAAATAAATTTAAAAAAAATATTAAAAAAATTAAAAAAATGTGAAATGTTGGAATGCCGGGAGAATGTGTAGATTTTTTCAGCGATGATATAGTGAAATTTTTCATATTATCTGGCATTTGCTGTTTGAAGTTTGACAGCAGAAGGATTGGTTCCATGGATGGATGGATGGTGTGGCCCATCAAATGGTGCACTTTGCACAGAAGTAAATAATATAATAATATGAGTAATGAACCGAAGTTTACAGTGGCACATCATTGCTCGTACGGACCAATAAGTCCTATCACATTACTTAAATCCTAAACGCCCTCAAATCTTTGCTTAAAACAAATCAATTACATTAAACTATTGGCCCAAAAGCACCTTTTCATAAAAATAACTACATTACAAAATTAATAAAGCTTTTGATTAATCGGTGGGAAACTGACTGACTACTTCTCAACTCGACATTTGGGTTGTCCTTTCTGCCTTTTACAACTAACCCTCTTCTTTACCAATAATTACAATACCACCAAAATTATGAATAAAATTTTATAGTTGAAAAATTATATTTACAATCGTAATCATGCAATGCAATTCATACATATTTAAAAAAAAAAATAGATAAATTTAGAATTTATATTAAAAAATAATTTTTTAATAGTAAAATCTATTATTATTCAAAGTGAGTGCGTTAGGTCTGTACATCTTAAAATTATATATATCATTATTTTTTATAAAGAAAAATGATATTTACTGTCGTTAAGTGTATATGCATCACATAATCTTTTTAAAAAAAGTGAGTAAATGCGAGATTCACATAAAAAAATAATTTTTTAATAATAGGTTATTATTTTTCAAAAAGAATGTACTAGACTAATACATCTTAGGACTGTATATATTATTATTTTTTATAAATTAAATAAGTAAATTAATGCCCATGCAAAATTTTATTTTGGTCAATCGTTCTCTCTTGAGATGAATTACAATATTATATAAATTGGATATGTTCGCTTAGATTACTCCACCTATTAATGTAGCATTTAGATTAAATAAAACTAAGCATAAGGAGAAGCCACATGGTCTGAGCATAACAGCTAATTGGGACGTAGCAGTGGATGTTGAGCATAAAAGGGTAGAGCTTGGTGTTGTGATTTGTGATTCTAGTGGGAAAATTCTGGCTTGTCTAAGTTCCACTATGAACCACGGACATAAACCTATCATTGCAGAGACTTTCACCTTAAGAAGAGCTAGTTACCTTGCTACCAATAGTAATGAAGAAGTCTAGGCAGATTACGGCAACATAGTTGAAGACATTAGATTGTTATTAGTTGGAAAGTAGGTTTGTATATAGAGAAGCTAATACCATGGCTCATAAACTTGCCAAACTAGCATTTGTGTTGTGTGAGGAAAGGGTTTAGATTGAAGAAAGTCCCATAGAAATAGTTAGTGATATACAAAAAGAAAAATATTGAGTTACTATCAATAAAGGAGGTATTCTTAATGTCAAAAAAAGAAAAAGAATAAGGAAATTATTAAGTTAGATACTCTCAAGAATCAAACTCCGAGTGTCATCAAGCCCTTTACAAAAGATTGAATCCAAAAGGGAAACAAAATGACTGGCCTACATCCAGAAAACATTTAAAATACGTACCATGGAGGAACATTATTATTCTGAAATAGTAGTTTATATTAATATTTATGCAAACATTTACTTTTTCTTCCTTTATTGCATTAATTATTGAGAAGGTATGTTACCTAACTTACTACCTGTAATTGATGCATGCATTCAGCAAGTGCAGGTCCATCATCAGTTATTTATGCATTTAAAAATGAAAATTAAATGGATTTAGAACAGCCAAGAATTGGTCTCTTCAAGGTCTAGAGTGATCAGTTGGATCCCTGGAAAAATACCATTTCTTTTCTGTTTTAAAAGGCATAAATGCCATATGAATGAACTGTCTGGGTGTTTAGTAACATGAAGACCATGAAGTTAGCTATATAATCGTCCCTGACCCCTCACAAACATTAAAAATGAAAATTCCAAATTTATTATATGAGAAATGCTATAAAGAAGTCTTACGCTACACACCTCCATGTAGCTAATACCTGATTTATCATTTTTGCTCTTCTATTTAAACACACATATTTAAATATTAGGATAAAGGAATAAAAATGACAAATCACATATTGATTAAGTAAAAATATATGGTGTAAGCGTTCCATGTAGAATTTCTCTTATTATATATATAATTTAGAATAAGATTAAATTCTTTGATTGGAAACTAAGGAACATTCCTTAAATCATTTTTCAGAATAATAGAAAATGCTGCAAAGTTGAAAATCAGCGTTTCAATCTCAACTTAATAATAATTAGCTTTCTTGAGGAAAAAGTACTTAATTGGGTAATTGCAGTACTTTGTACTAATTCTGAACTACCTACCACTGATTTCATAATATGCACTCTAAATTAGAAAGCTTGCAATATGTACTAATTATACCATAATGCAGGTTAGATGAAGAAATGAACTAATTTTTTGAATGTCCTCCCAGTTTTCTTGCATATAATACTAACATGTATAGATGCCCAAATAGCCTTTTATTATTTTGATTTGCATGTACATTTATCAATGAATAAAATAGTATGCAGATCATGTCTATATATATATACGACATGATTTTTATGTATGATAAATATTATAATTTCTTGAGCCAAGTGCTCCTAATAGCTAGTAGCATTCGTGAAACTTGGTGAAAACAAAATCAATTTGATTTTTCTTGGATTCATCATGATATCATAATCTTCATCATCTCAAAAGAATATATATATATATATATATATTTATATTCTTAACCTAAAACTTATTATTATTATTATTTTTTCTAACGGCTTGTAGGTGGTTCAACCATTAAGGTCGTATTTGGGTACATTCAGAATGTTGCAGAGAAGGTCTCTTTCATGAGTTGAAGAGTCATAACAAGTATATCATGTGTGACCATTTATGTATGCACATTATTAAGTAGTATAAATTTTTGTATATCTACAAGGGAAAGCTAGCTAGCTAGCTTGCTTCTGAGTTGGTTTATATGCCATTTAGAAACCCTGACGTACATGTTGCTTTCTGGTTTGTCATTGGGTGGGTGGATTCTTTAATGCAAACCCTTGGAACCAAAAAAACAAAAAATACAACCAAGAAAATTAAAGAACTCATCCCTTCAATCTAGTTTGATTATATAAATTAACTACATAGTCATCTCCATTGTTCATGAGCTGTCTTTTGCTCATATTGCTAGTTCATATCATGACTTGATTTTATAATCCTTTAGCTAGGTTATAAGTAAAGTCGGGTACTAATCTGTGTATTAATATTGATTTGTTCATATTCAAAATTTAAATTAGTACTATTTTCAACAAAATTTAATTTTTGACCAATCATATGAGATTGGTGTACATATTAGTACGTAGTTATGCTTACAACCAGATTTTAACGAGAAACATGACACATAAACTATACCAACTATATATTCACATTCCCATGATATAGGTCAATGCATGATATAAAAATCAATACTAATATATACCCAAAATTGTTAAACATGACTCCTGATGATCAGTTCATTTCCAACTAAAATAATACAATAAAATAGAACTTGTCTAACTAAACAATTAATACCTGATAAGAGTGAATTGGTAAAACAACTTGTCTCGTCAAGTTGCGGATTGATCCAAATGTACACAAGTCACAAACATTAACATTCTCACACGTCATTTTCATACAACTAACAGGCGAAAATATTCCCATGACACGCCTATTTTTTAATGTGTCAATTCAGGTTTACTTCTGATCATTAGACTGCCATTGATATCATTAGTTTAAATCCCATTCAAATGGATGGATAAAATTGAATTTTCCTCCACCTGTTCTGACATAGATAGGAAAGAAAAAAAATTTATTCATCATCTATTTTTTCACTATCTCATAACGTGTCATTAGACGATAGTTTCACAAGTAAAATATAATAAATAATTTTCAATTATCTAATACCACATTATAAAATAATAAGAATTAAGATGATGAATAACATTACAACTTAAAAGTTGTTCAACCCTTCCCACATTAATACTTCTTTTAGGCTATTGTTTATGTGGCCAAGACTTAACACATATTATCCCAACCTCTCCATTTAGAAGCACAGATTAGGGTTGCATCCCTTTCCACTCGAAACAAGAAGATAACACAATTGGACTTTTTTTTTTTTTTTTTCTTTTCTTTATGGGAAAATAATCATTCTTAATTATTTCATGAAAACTATAAAAATGTCATGAAAAAGAGAAATAATTTTTACAATCATGATATGCAAATTTTGCTTGTATACTTTGAAACTATAACTAGCATTATTTGTTAAAAATATAATTTTAAATGTTAGATTGGTATGTGAATTATTTACAAATCAATTATAATATATCTTTTTTGGACTGCATATATAATCACAAAATAAAAGAAAATGGCTAAAAAGTGGATGAATAATTTAATAGAAATGATAATTACAATCGTGAAGTGTATAAATGTCGTGTAATTTTCTTGAAAAGAATGAGAAAATATAAAATCTATATGAAATAATAAATTAATTTTTAAATAATAAATTTCACTACTTTTTTAAAAAATTACTCAATAATTACATACTCTACAATTATATCTAATATTCTCATAATAATGAATATTACGAAATAAGTTAACACGATACAATATGATCCGTTTCAAAATATTTATGTAAATAGGTTGAATAGACTCTTAATTAACCTGCTTGACCTGATTAAATTTAACATAATTTTATATAAATGTTAAAATCATAATATTCGTAAAAATTATAAAACTAACTATAAGTCTAAAATTACAATTCAAATAATAAAAATATCGAAATTAAAATTCTAATAATTTTACTTTTAGATAAAAAAATATAATTTTAATTTTAATTTTCTTAATATGTCATTGACATGTTATCAGCTTATTAAGTAATCGTGTCTTAAAAGGTTAATTCATTTTAATCTAAACTCGTTAAAACTAAACTCGAATTCACTATTATTATGTTATATTTGTATTAGATTAATAAATCATGTAACGTATTATCACCTGTCATAATTCAAACTACCACAATTATAAAGTTCAAACCTCCAAAAGGTGTAAGCAAAAATAGAAATAATAATAGTCGGGAAATTAAAGATGACAAGGACAGAAGAGTAGAAAGAGAAAGGAGGAGGGGCAAATGGGAAAGAAGGAAGATTTTAAAGAGGGGAACGGCGCAGTGTCTGTCCTTTCCCGGTAACCCCGGTGGTTTGCTCGAATGGGGAAGAAGAACATCCCTTTCTTTTATTTCTGTCCTAGGGCACTTTTCATCATCCAACTCTCTCTCTCTCTCTCTCAACACCATATTGACACTCGTATTTTTCTCTCACTTTCTCACTGACCAAACAAACCCACCAACCCTAATCTCCTCTCTCTCACTATATATTTATATATGTTTCTCCCTCTGCCACCATTGCCGTACGTGTAAGTGCCGGTCTCTCTCTTTCTTCAAATTCCAGCTCCCTACTTCTCTGTCGAACTGAATTTTGTGTTTGTTCGTTAGCTGTGGATGAAACGAGTGAGCTAAGCGTGAGAGAAAGAAAGTGGAACAAAGAAAAAAGAATTGGAAACTCAGGTGCACGAAATCAACGCTCTTAACGGGAGTACCGGGAACACCGAACTTCCAAGAAAGGTCTTCCGCTTCGATTCTCTTATGGTTTTATTTTGGTCGCTCCGTAACTTTCGGTCGCCGAAGTGGACGAGTACTAAAGATTTCGGAGAGCTGTGAATATTCTTCGAATTTTTTTATTTTTTATTTTTTATTTTTATCTTTCTCGTTTCTTTGGTGCGTGGGTTTTAAGGAGCTGATGATCTAAGTGCTTGATGTTTTTTAGATGAGATGAAATTGCAGATTGTGATTCAAGAAGCTTTAGGACCACAGATCTGTGAGTCCTGGATTCTTATCCAAATTATCTAATTAAACGGAGTTTCTCAATAACTATTTATATAACAAAACAAAGCGGAACTGAGAGCTTAATAACTGTCAGACTCCAACCAATCTTCTAAGTAAGCAAAATCGATTCACTTTCTTTCTCTCTCTTCTATGTCTTTTGTTGGCAATTTTCGGACAGTGTTTCTCTTTTATTAATGGGCTTAGAATTAATTATTAGTGAAATGGTTAAGCGTTGTAGTAATGTAGTAATGCCTGGCATTTTTAGGGCCAGCGAAAGCTTTAAATAGGTAGGGGAGACCGTAAAAGGTTAGGTTCAGATCGGCGCTCAGCATGCTATTTTCTGTAGCTGTTTTAGCTTGAATCTGAAGCACAAAGGCTCGCTCAGATCAAGGTATACATATAGGCTCCTTTTGTTCCTACTTTTGCTAAAGCTTATCGTCTTTAAAAGCACACTGAGGTTGCAAGTCTTTAAGCCTTGAGGGAGAGGGGCTTGATGCCTTAATATAGCTGTTTGTGGACGAAGCAAAAACAAAGTCAGATCTCTCTCTCTCTCTCTCTCTCTCTCTCTCTCTCTCTCTCTCTGTGAGCTCTGTAATGACTGAGTGATTAAAGCAGTGTATGTACGTATTAGATAGTAAGCATTTGTTCCTTTTTTTTCTTTTTAACTAAGTTTTTGTTTTGGTCGGTAAATTTTGCTTTTGGTGTGTTGCAGGGCTGAGGAGGCTGAGGCTCTGAGACGGATTCAGGCTTTGCTTTTGAAAGGGGCGGTCTGCGACTGCAAAAAGCTTTAACAAGAGCTACTGCTATTCTTCACTGACTTGGATCGTGATATATCGGCAGCGTAAGAAAAGGCCTTTTTATCACTACACAGCCAACGTACTCTCTGAATTATCGTCATCAATATGCATAGTACACAGCAACCCCACCTGCACTCTCATCACACTTCTTCTTCTCTCTAAAAAAGAAAATTGACTCCCTCTCTATTTATTTCTCTCTTTCTAGAAGTAGCAGAAGGATAAGAGCAAGAAAAAACCTCATAAGCCAGAAGGGTGGGTTTAATTGTACGAGTTTTGTTGAGAAAGGCATGAAAGTGGTATGGAAGCGGAGGAGATTCAGCAGGCACCAGCTTGTAAGTTCCCAAGAGTTGGAAACGGTAGAAACGACTATAGCAAGATAGGCTCAAAAGGGGGTTCTGATCACTACCCAGATGATGAAGAAGATGTAGAACTCAGGGCTGGCAATGTTGTCCCAGGAAGCGATGCCGGTGGGAATGCTAATCGACTTCGAGGATGGAACCATTCGCGCATCATTAGGGTTTCGCGTGCCTCGGGTGGTAAAGATCGGCACAGCAAGGTCTGGACGTCCAAGGGCTTGAGAGACCGGAGGGTTAGGCTATCGGTTACTACGGCGATTCAGTTCTATGATCTTCAAGATCGGCTGGGTTACGATCAGCCTAGCAAAGCTGTGGAGTGGCTAATCAAGGCTGCGGCTGATGCTATTGCAGAGCTCCCTTCGCTAAATAGTGCTTTTCCTGATACCCCGAAGCAGCTGAGCGATGAGAAGCGGGCGAGTGGAGGTACGGAACAAGGGTTTGATTCAGCTGAGGTTGAGTTAGATGGTGACCCAAATTTCCAGCAAAACCAAAGCCAGCACCTTTCTTTGTCCAAGTCCGCTTGTAGCAGCACCTCAGAGACGAGCAAGGGCTCCGGTTTGTCGCTCTCGCGGTCTGAAATCCGGGTCAAGGCACGTGAGCGAGCCCGGGAAAGAGCAGCTAAAGAGAAAGAGAAGGAAAATGACTCCCGTGTTGCTCAAAATGTGAACCACATTCCGCACAATGCTTCCTTTACTGAGCTTCTTACCGGTGGAATTAGCAGTGTTAACAACAATGGTACTAGTCCTCCCGGGTCAACGCATCAAAACCCTGGTGGTGAGTCTAATTTGTTTCACAAGGCGGCGGCGAGGCAGTGGCCTTGTTCGACCCCAATGGACTACTTCGACTCGGGGCTACTGGGGCCTTCGTCCAGAGCACATCACTCCTCGGGGTTTTCGGGACAAAGCCACTTGGGAAATTCCATTCCTCAAGCAATGACTATGTCGGTTCCGACATTCAATATATCAGGGGATAATCATTCAGAGCTTCAGCATTTTTCGTTCGTTCCCGACCATCTCATCCCGGTGGCCGCTGCAACATCGCAGCCCGGCAGTGCGCCGGTTGACTACAACCTCAACTTCAGCATCTCATCATCCGGCCTTGCTGGTTACAACAGGGGGACCCTTCAGTCCAATTCACCGTCTTTCTTTCCTCACCTTCAGAGGTTTTCTCCTATAGACGGACCAAATGTACCCTTCTTCATGGCTTCGACGGCTTCAGCGTCCCCACCCATGGAGAATCACCATCACCACCAGTTCTCACCTGGATTCGACGGCCGCTTGCAGCTCTGTTACGGCGACGGTAGCCGGCATTCAGATCAGAAGGGTAAAGGAAAAAACTGATCAGTTCCTGTCAGAACAACTCTCCTTCTGGCCCCTTCTTCCAGGTAAGCTACAGTTATTACGATCCTCATTTTCTCCGCTTTTCTATTTCTGTGCTGGTTTGGTTCTTTCGCTATTGATAATCGCCTTTTACTTTTTCGTCACATATGTTTGATGTGTTTTTTCCCTTTTTGCCTTTTGGATTTGCGTGCTGTGTGCAATACCATGAACTGTTTTGCTTTCATGGTAATCCTAAATAACTGAACCATTGGGCACATTTTTTATGGGTTTCACCTATTTTATGTCTTTGTTGGATTCTTGCATTATTTGGTGCCAATGAGGATCGACTGGTTGTCTCCTTGCTTGTTCTCTTCTTGGTTTCCTTGTTGCTAGCATCTGCAAGTCGACGCCAGGTGTTAGCTCGTGTGCTGTCCAGGAAATGTGTTTTTGCCTCCCTAGCTGTTGCATATGGCAGTGGCTTGGCTCACTGTCGGGCTATGGAAAGCGTTGCTTAGGGTTTGAGTTAAATTGATTTGGTGTACACACTAGGAGCTAATCCTATTCCTCTTGTAAAGCCCATGCACGTACGGAAGCAGCAGCCCCTTTCAAACTCGATGGAAAATCACAGGTATAGTAGTAGATTGGAGATGTTGGAGAGAGAAGAGATGAGGAAAATAGTAGTAAGATGGCTTGTGAATAGTAAGAAAATAATTTGAATTTGGATTTTGAAAAAGGAAAGAGTTAAAGTTGAATAAAAAATATTATAAAATTAAAATATTGTTAGAATATAATTTTTTAATATAATTTTTATTTTAGAATTTGAAAAAGTTGAATTATTTTTTATTTTCTATTTAAAAGTTTGTGAAAGTTGTAATGATTAATTTGAAAAAGTAGTAATAATTAGTTTGAAAGTGTGTGTGTTTGAATGATCTTTGGAAGTGAGATGAGATGAGATGAGATGGGATGGGATGAGATGAAAAACTTTTTCAAACATTCCTTGAAATTTACATCGGGTTGCATAGAGAAAAATGATAAGATGTATGAGATTGTTGTCTGGGAAATTTGAATGAGAGAGATGATCATAAGTAAGAGTTCTCTAAAAACATATATTTTGGACTTCTTTAGGAAGGTTATATATAGGGTGATTTCCTCCAATTTGTGAATTGTAATGTATCTTAGAATGGAGTTATGCACTGTCGACTTTTTAAAAGTTGAAATGGTTGATATGGTGGCTTAAATTCCTTGTTACGATTGAATACAGTAATTGAATACTCTGTATTTTAGAGGATGAGGACCTTTGACCAGGTCGGGAGGAAACCATCCAAGTACTTGGGAGGAGAAACTATTTGGGTGCTTAAGGAGAGAAGCTTGATAACTGATATAAAGGAGCTGCTAGGAAAGAGTAGCTCCTAACTTGGGTATAGAGGAGTGACCCATGGCTTGAGCTCGATCACTCAGGAAGAAAAACTGTGATACCCTATATAATAAGAGTAAGGGTAGCTGCTGAATGAGATCCCATAGTGCTTGAGAATGAAAAGTTCTTATTCTTTATAAGGTTCCCCAATTTTATTATTGACTAGTTATTTTGGAGTATTGGCCATATAGTATGGGCCTCCTATTGGGATGTTACAGAAATACTTCATCAATTGTACTTATCTCAAGGAAGTCATTAGAGCTCGGTAGAATTGTTTTGTTATATCGGGAAGAACAATCCTTTTGAATTGGGATGGTTATAGGAACGCTGTTCTAAAAACTTAGGCAGCCATTCTTGTTACTTCAAATGCTATTTATGAAAGAACTTAGTTGGATGCACATGTGAGATATTATTGGAATTGTGATGTTCACTTTGTGAACATAATGTACTAGGCTTAGGCTTCAATGGGTGCACTAAGTCGCCACTTATCTAAAAAATTAAAGGTGATGGGAAGAGATAAATTTAATTCTTTAAATTATATTCTAGCACTAGCATATTTGCCAGATGCTTCCTTTTATAAGTGGGTTCAATACGTAGAATATATAATTACATGGAGATTGAATTATAGAGTTAGAGCCTCTAATATCATGTTGAATCACCACTTGCCCCAAATGTCTAAATTGAAGAGAAAAGGTAAATTTCATCGTTTATAGTATATTCTAATAAAATAAGTATGAATTATAACCCTAGGATAGATTATTTTGACAATAATAATTGACTCTCTCAATAACTCTCGCGTTTCAAAAATCTATAAAGAATCTATAAATATAATAGTTTACTTATTAAAAATAAATCTATAAAGAATGAACACTTTGACTACATCCAACGACTATTTAGAAGATCGCTTTCATGTTCTTGTTAGTGGTTGCCAAATAAACCTTTACCACAGGTTGAAAAAAAAAACAAAAATGATGTAGAAAACAATTCTAACCCATAAAGATAACCCACCAGGGAGGGGATTTTTGCCAACTTCACGATGGCATCTCTTGTTTGCGAAGTGGAGAAGAGGAGATGTGATACCCTATATGATAAGGATAAGGGTAGATGGTGTATGAGATCCTATATTGCTTGGAAATGAGAAGTTCTTGCTCTTTATAAAATTCTAATGGAGTTCTAATTGTATCACTAACTAGTCATTTTGGAGTATAGGTCATGTGGTTTGAGTATTTCATTGGGGAGTTACATATGATATCAGAGTCTATTCCAACCAGAAATGTGGGACTTGAGCCGTGTCACCTACAACGGATAGACCCGACTAGGACGTCAAGAATTTAAGGGGGGGAGATTGTGATACCCCAAATATGATACGAATAAAGATAGGTGGTATATGTGATTCCACATAGCTTGAGAATGAGGAGTTCTTGCTTTTTATAAGGTTTCAATGGGACTCCAATTGTATCATTTATTAGTCATTTTAGAGTATAGACTATGTGAGTTGGGCCTTCCATTGGGGCGTTACAAATAGGATCAAAGTCTTTCCCAACTATAAATGTAGGACTTGAGCCGTGCTACCTATAACGGATAAGCCCAATGACGATGTCGGGAATTTAAGGGGAGGAGATTGTGATACACCATATGATAAGAATAAAGGTAGGTGGTGTATGGGATCCCACATTGCTTGGGAACGAGAAGTTCATGCTCTTTATAAGGCTTCAATTGTATAATTGACTAGTCATTTTGGAGTATAGATCATGTGGTTTGGGCCTGCTATTGGGGCATTACAGGAGATATGGTGGAGGAATCTCCTAGGCTGTATAGTGTAAAGAGGGATCTCCATCTTGCAATTGGAGATTACACCTCCATGGGCGAAAGTGAGGTCTCCTTTTGCACATGGCATGCATGATGAAGGGGGGTGATCACACCCCCCTTGTACACAAGAGGGGAAAGTTTCATCTCTATGTGCAATGTGTAATGGGCGCTCCCACTCTATTGTAGGCATCACACAAAAAGGGGAAGATATCACCAAATCCTTGTGCACAGTGACAAATTTCTTGCCTCCTTCAAGTTATGTTAGGAGACCCTTCTTCAAGTGCATAGAGGTGGAACATAACTTGCATAGTAGCCCTATGTGATTATTATTATTATTATTATTATTATTATTTTTGTTTTGGGGTGGGGTGGGTGGGGGGGGGGGGGATCCCAATTGGATGGGATTCTAGATTGCAAAGTGGGTGGTCTCGTCCAATGCATGAGATGGTCTTGCTCCTGTTATCCTATAAGGAGGATCCCCTCCATCAGTATATATAGTAACATGAATAAGAAAAATTGCCTTAGTGAACCCTCCTATTGATTGAAGGATTCAAGCTTTTGAAGAATTATTGACTAATGAATAAAGGCGAAACAATTTAGTTGCAGCAATGTTTTGGATAACAAAAGAGCATTCACTAGAGAAACTAGAAAGTGCCCCAACTATGTACATAGAAATGTGTAAAATAATGTCTGATAAAGAAATAAAATGAGATGCGGCTTGGGTCAATAATTTGCAAGTTCCAAGATCGAAATTCGGATTTGATACCATTTGTAATAGTCTAAGAAAGGCCCAAGCTACATTTAAGTTTATACTTCAAAATGATTAGTTAATATCATAACTAGAGTTCATTGAGATTATATTATAAAGGAAGATCTTATTCTAAGTCATTTGGAAATCTCATTTACTGCATTTCTATTCTCAAAATAGATTATTACATGTAAAGTTGGAAATTGAACTTAAGATCTATGTATTAATATTATGTTAAACTACTATTTATTCTAAGAGTTTAAAGTGCAAACTTGAAGAAAGCACCATAAGCGCAATAAGTCACCGCAATCAGTCACTAAGGGGTATTTCATGATAGAGTTATTTTATTCTCAAACCGGTGTATAGAGCACACTATTCACGTCAGTAAAATGGTAAGATTTGATTTGTAAGATTTAATTTTTAAAATGATAAATGATATTTACAATTCTAGGGTGTGCAAACCCCGTACACTCTTTTTTAAAAAAAGTGGGTTAAGTCTGAAACCGCCTAAAAAATCATATTTTTAATAAACTCCACTTCTTTTCAAATGGAGTACGCGATGAGTGCATACTCTAGGACTGCATCTAATATTATCTTTTTAAAATTTATCTTCCAAATTAAATTAGGTCTTGTAAGCAGTTTAATTACTGGGTGTCTACAAATTGGCTTGAGAATAAAATTTTTCTTCATGTATACTTGTGGTCCTTAGGGTTTTTCTATGTGCTTAGATTGGAAATGCAGAGTTTTTCTTTTTAAGGGGAATATCAACTTGCGCACCCCAACCAAAAAAAAAAAAAAAAAACCTAACAATAACACTTTTTTTCAAATGTATTCTATACTTAACAAAACCTAGGCCAAAGGCTTGTGGCCTGATTGGCATTACCCCCAACCTCCAAATGGAGGTCTGTAGTTCGAAAACCCTCCTCTCCAAATGTATCTCAAAAAAAAAAAAAAAAAAAAAAAAAAAGAGGAAGCGAAACAAAACCAAGGATTTACATCCAAGTTACTATAACGTGGCTTCTTATCAAGCCAGCTCGTGGTGACTCAGATTGGACCATCACTGGGTGGTCGGAGGATGTGGGGAGGACTTCCTCCACCTCCCCCATCTCTCAAGACTTTTTTAATGTTTATATTAATTAATACTAAATAAATTTTCTTTCTATTATTTGTAATTACTAATATTTCAAATTGCTTTATTAAATTTCAGTTGCAGAATTTTAGACGTTTCAATGTTAGGGCTTGTTTCCTGAACAAACCCTAGATTTGTTGTTAAATTTGCAAATTTGATGGCATTGAAATTGACATTTTAAGATGAAAGTTATTTGTTTTGTAATTTGGTGTGCAATTTAAAAAAATACGATAATTTGATAATACAAAATGAAATTTCCCCTCATAATTTGGAGTGCACTCCCCAAGAGAATAGTTACATTCTGATTTGATTAACCTTTTGCAGCATTAATATATAATTTGTGACGATTTTGTGGACATTATTGTCAATGAATATAGTAAGAAGCCTGCCTGCTTGTTTCATTGGCATGTCCTATGCTGCGATGGTCTTATCTTTCTTGTTGATCAGCTTATATGTTATGTATTGCTAGAATTCATGCTGACTCCTTCAATCCTTGTGGAAATGACACGAATCCCACTTGCCACTTTGCATTCAATTCTTTCTGAGATGGTCGTTCGTCCTTGGCTGTCTGTTTCATTGGCATGTCCTATGTTGGGGTGGTCTTATATTTTCTTTCTTTATGTCCACGTTATGCCTTTTTTTATTGCTATAATTCATACCGACTCCTAATGGAAATGACATGAATCCCACTTGCAACCTTGCATTGTAGATCTTCCTGTTTTCTTTATTGCTAGAATTCGTGCTGATTTTTAGTGGAAATGACTTGAATCCTACACGTCACATAGCATTAATTGGATGTTAATGTAATTCTTGTTATTGGATATTGTTATTCTACACGTTACCTAACATAATTTTTTTAGCTATAAAAAAAAATCAGTTGGTTGGTTTTTTTGTCATATGTTAAAATAACTCTGCTAGCTGTCCGTAGAAGAGAGGACTGGTTGAGGCTGGCTTCCTTTCATAACACGCCCTTCCAATGCTGCTACCTCTACGCAAGATGGCATTACAAAAAGTGAAAGTAACTATAGTAAAAGATTTTTTAAAATCGTATTTAATAAATTAAGATATCTGACTTGAAGCATCTTTGTTAACAGCCAAATGACCCCATTGCAGTTTTCGATGTAGTGTGGCAACATTTCCCCTTTTTTGTACCTTGGAATGTTTAACCTAGATGATTTCATGTCTATTTTGGAACTTTTATGATATATTACAAGGCCGATGTGGGAATGTATAGCTAGGAAGCTATTATAGGGAGGTCAAGACTGACAAACTTGTGCTCAAACCAAGGTTGAGTTTTCTTATCCGATTGATGGGCTCCAGGAAATATTAAGCATTCATACTTGCAGAAAATGCAGCAAATTTTAGTGAGCTTGTATCATCTATATAATTATATATACTGTGGATTTCTTCCATTTCCTTGGATTTTATCCACACATCTTGCAAGACTTTTTGAGTTATCACCATTATAAAATCATAAATTTGATTGAAAAAATCTATTTACACGCCTATTTCTTTACTTACCAATTATGTTGTGGCCTTCCGGCTTCCACTTCGGACATCTTAAAACATTATTTCCGTTTTAGCTTTTTAAAAGTTTGTAATGGTTTTATCTATTCTGAAATGAAAAATCATAAAGTGAACAATTGGCTTACCGGTGGTTAAATATGTTTGATCCTATGAGAAATTCAATGATTAAAATTCAACAACACTACAATGCCTTTAAAATTAATGATTCTTATGCATACACCTCTTGGACTTAACCTGGTACTGTCAACTAAAAATATATATGCATTGTATCCATTATACTAAGGGTACGTTTAGATAGTGAGATGATTTTAGATGATCTGTAAATAGTAATGAAAAAGTAATAAAAAAATAATGATAAAATATTAAATAGTAGTGAATAGTAGTAAAAAATAGTGAAAAGTAGAAGAAAAGTAATGATAAAATAATGAATACTAGTAGTGGAGTGATCTCACTACCCAAATACAACGTAAACTACTCGGATATGAGCATACTTGTGCCTGACCTTTAGATATCTTATTGGATGTTATTCAGGGAACGTCAGACTACTTTGCGTTGCATTGCATGATTGTGTTGTGTGGAAACATCATGTGTCCTAAGGCTTATATCTAACCTATACGAGGTTGTTTTGGACCATATATGAGTAATTGTGAGAAGATGAGCCTTAATTACCACAATGTTTGAATACCAGCTAGTCACATTTGTGTAGTACTTATGTCACAATTAGTGTTCCTGTCATTGTATATATAAGAGAAATGCTTTAATCATAAATTTTTTTCATTTAAGTAAACTCACAAACTGGTATGTAGGATTGTAAAATTACTTTTATTAAAAAGTAGATTTAATATATCATATGAAACCACGTCAGTTTGTGGATATACTTGTGAAATTTTTTTATGACTGTAGCACTTCTTTATGTATAAACTAAACCTATTAATACGCTTTGATGCTGGTTCAATATTCACAGCAAATGCAATAATGTTATTGATATTAACTTCTAATGCATGTTTTAGCTTATGTGATCTATAATACTCCAGCTTTGGTAATCCAGGATTTGCACCTCAAGGCTTTAAATTCCTCCTTAGGGTTCCGCATTCAAATTATTATGGTAGTTGTAACTAAAACTTTTTGAAGCTCCAATAGCATTAATTTATCACATCATCTGTATGTTGATGATACTTTGTTGTTTTCTAGGGTGATTTTGAGTCACCTTCGCTACTTGTGCGTTATTCTTATACTTTGAAGTAGTTTCTCAATTGAAGGTTGACTTGGCTAAATCTTATTTGGTTGCAACGGGAGAAGTCTCTTATGTAGATAGTTTGGCAAACATTTTGAGGTGTAAGGTGTCATCTTACTTACAAATAACTTGGCCTTTGGGGTTCACATTTAAGACAAAAGGAAATTTGGGATGAGGTTATTGAGAAAATTAAGCAGAAGACTAGTTGATTGGGAGTAGATGTATTTGTCCATGGGTGCTATGGTTACTTTGATATAATAATAATAATAATAATAATACTCTTTCCAATATGCCTATGTATTTCATGTTTCTATTTCCACTTCTAGCTAGTGTGGCTAACTTTCTTGAGAAATTGTAGTGACACTTCCTATGGGGTGGGTTAGATGAATAGGTTAAATTTAATTGATAAGCTGGCCCCGATCTTTGAAGGTGGGTTAGGAGTTCAGAAATCGCTCTTCTTTGACTGTACGCGCTTGGGGAAGTGGCTTTGGTGCCATCAAAATGAGAGAAGTCTTGTGGAGAGCTGTTGTAGACACTAAATACAGATTCTTATGGGGCAGGTGGCATTCTAATGACATTCAAGTGCCTTACATGTCGAGATTATGGAACAATATAAGAAAAGGTTCGGAGAAGTTTTCTGAAAATACTAGATTTGAAGTGAGAGATGGTGTTAGTTATAGATTATGGCATGATTTATTGTGTGGGGGCTAGGCTCTTAAGGAAGCTTTCTGGGATATATACTCTCTGGCTTGTGCTAGGGTTTGTGGGAAATGTTTTGGAGTCATCTACTAATCTTCCTCTGTGGAAGGTAAGTTTTATTAGAGCGGTACATGATTGGAAGGTTGATGCCTCTACTAGCTCTTTTAATCTGCCATGTTCCACTAACTAGTTTGGGAATAGGATGTGAATGGAAGGTTATTCGGGCTTGTACTAATAAAGGGGAGTACACTATTCGTTCTTTTTATAATGCTACCCATTTCCTTTGAACAAGATATAGCGGATTAAAGAGCCTGCAAGAGCTTCATTTTTTGCTTGTATAACTTCTCTATGAAAGATTCTCAGGTCAATCTGATGAAAAAAACATATTGTTGTTATTTAGCAATGATCTGTAAAAAGAATGAGAAGTCTGGGGATCATTACGAAATAGTCAGTGCTTTGTGGAGTGACTCTCTGTTGGGGTTGGTTTGGCTTTGGTTGCTGCTTTGTGGAGTGAATTTTTCTGATGGATTGGCTTGTCTTGGTTTATGCCTCTTAATAGAATGGTGGATCTTTTAACTCTTGGAGAGAGGGTTAAGTGAAAGTCCATAAATTGTTCTAGTGTGGGAAATGGTTTCAACTTACCTTATATGATGTGTTTGGTGGAAAGGAAATACTAAGAATATTATAAAATGTGAACGAACTATGGAGGTTCTCAAGACCTTTTTTGGTCAATACTCCTGACAACTCCTATAGACATTAATGGGCTAAACTCACATGATTTTCTGGGATATTTTCGCTTTCTAAATAGGAATGTCTCTTAAAATAAATAAATAAATAAAAGTATACAACCTGTGTACTTGGAGTGTACCCATTTTGAACTTTTAATGAAGTTTTTGTTACAAGTTATAATAAAAACTCTTTGAAATTCCGTAACTTGTATTCCTGGTGATACATAGTTCATTATTCTTGTACTTCTTTGGAAGTATGCATAATCAACTTGTACTTGAAGTTCGCGTCTTTCTGTTTTAGTAGCATTTATCAGTAGGTGTTGCGTGTTACTAGTGCACTGCATTCATTGCATGAAAAGTACATAAGCAATCAGTCTTAACTGGTGGGACTTGCCTGTCTCTCCTCCCTCCCCTTCTTAGATGGTACACTTTATCTACCCGGTTGGCCTATCCCGATACTCATGACATTGCATTATTTTAGAACTGCGTTCTTTCTTATTTATTTAATTAGTTTTCATCAAGATTTGTATGTTCTGATTGATATTACTTTCACTTTTCACAGTAGTGTAAGCAGGTCCAGTTAGATTTTAACAATGCTTATGATATGTCAAAGATTGATTAGTGTTATGTGAGATTATAGGTGTAGAATCAGTGCTGCTGAAACGTGAGAATAAAATTTTAGATTAGAGCTTCTAACTTCCTTGTTTTGCCATTGTCTTTCTGCCAAATTCTGGAGCAAATACAATTTTCTTTTGAGTGCTGATTTACTTCTATTTCGTTATCTGCCTTTCTGTGCTACATTTAATGGAATATCTAGTCAACACTTTCTCAATGTACGTCATGCTCTTTCTTGCTAGTAAAATTGTGGAGAATTATCTTGGATTTGTATCCCTACTTTGCCCTGCACGTTTTTTCTGCGAGTTTATCAGTCAGCAATGCAATGATACATAACATTATAGTGAGCCCAAAGAAAACGTTTTCATGTTTGGGGTTCTGTTTTTGAATATGCTTGACTTATTATTTTTTACAATAATCATATGTGATCCTAAGCTGCCGAGTGCAGTAAATTCTCCCTTTTCAGCTGACTGAACTTCTGATCGTGGGAGGCTTCCAATGGCAAAAAACCCTTTTTTTTTATCCAAACTTCACAGGCTGATAATAGCCAGGCCAGTCTATCATGTCTGTTGCTTATAGTGGGAAAATTCTATATTAATGCAGGGAAATGATTGGAAGGAAAAGTAGCGGGCAAGACATGGGGTGAGTGCAGGCCTGGACGTGAGTGAAAGCACGCCTTCCGTGCATCGTTCAATACCTTATTGTTATGCTTGTGAAATTGTTTGCATGTCTGTTTAATCAAGTTTCAAGTCATTCGGCTTGCTTGGGATATATATATTTATTTAGTCCTGCAAGGCATTGTGTGTTTTGATCCATAACTTACAATTCAATTGAAGTTATTCTTTTGTCTTCTCCTCTTAATTTGCAATTGCCCGTGCTGACTGCTGTGTAATTTTGGTTGAGCAAAACAGCTTTTTGATGAATCTGTCGGCAAAATAACACCGGTTTCTGTTATGTGTTGTCATGACAATTTCATTTGAAACATATCCAATTGTTACATATTTAATGTCAATGGCATTTTTTTCCTTTTCATCATGACTGGAAAATCTGGAATTTAACGACAGTTGGAAAATAGTTTTTCTTAGATCCTGCTTTCGTTGTTTCATTTCAAGCAAATTTCTTTCTACAAAGTATCTGTATTTGCTACATGCCATGTAAATCATACAGAATCATTATAGGTAACAGCTCGACTCTCTGCATGTCGACAATGATCCTTCATGTAAAATGTATTTAATCCTACCATGAAAAATGTAGTGCTTTTATTATTTTTTTAATAATCCTATTTTTATTTTTGAAGAAAAATTCGAAGGTCAATGGATGATGCAATCTATCATAATGAGATAAAAGTGAAATAAATCTATAGATGAGAATGAAATAAGAGTATGGTATTTCCTTCTTAGTTTGATTTTCTTTCTCTCTCTCCTTAACAACGCCAAGAATATCTTGAAGGATATTTTGCAAATCAAAAACTTGATTTCAAAGGTGTGGGCATGGAACCACATTGAGGAAGCAGAAGATCTATATCGATGGTTTGTGGGTTCTAATTAGTTTGGACTAACAGATTTTTCTTGTTGCAAGTCTTTGGAACAGATGACCTAGGCTCCACGTATGTTGCTATAAAATAGAGGAATTGACTAACACGTTACTGACGTTAGCATTTCTTGGCGAGAAATACTTAACATAGAAAGAACTGAATTCATACGAGAACTTTTAAAATTTGATGGCTCGGATTTCTTCAATACAAAAAAATACGATCAATATTATTAAAATGAAGATATATTAGTGTGGATGGACCATGGTTTTTTTTTTTAAATAATAATAATAATAATAATTAATTAACACGTACAAAACAGGAAAATTGCGTCAAAACCAAGCAAACATAACCCCTTTGCCTTTTTAGGCGATATCTTTCTTCCAACATGACATCAAAATCAAGTTGCTCTGAAGAAGGATATGAAAGGTAAGTTTGAATTTTATTTTGAGTTAATATGAAGATGAAACTTGTATATACAGGTTGGAACAGAAATCTTCTCAAATCATTTCATGGAATTGGATGGTTTAATTTTAGTGAAGAATAAACATATTATATGAATTTACAATATTTAAATCATTGAGCTCCTTTCCCATCTTGAAGTTTGTAAGAGTGGCTTAAAAGTGAGAGAAACACCCACTTGAAATATCTGAAAAACATGTAGGAGGAGCAGGGTAAAGCAATCATCAGGGATCTGGCGAACAAAATGATGTGCATATTTCCCGAACTTGATTGCAAATGCTTTGCTGTTTACCAAAAAAGAAAGAAAACAAAAGGGAGAAAAAGAAAGGGACAAAGTGCTCTTTGATATTATATTATATTTCCAACTAGTTTATATTCACAACCATTGCCGGCATATGGAAAGACCCGTGGGGGCTTTTACACCATTTGTTTATTTCTTACCTGATTCCATTTGTCCATATATTATGGGAATAAAGCCTAAAAAGGTGGTGTCAGTCATATCTTCAATTATAATAAGAATTGCGTTTACTTTTGCCTATTCCCGCTTGCAGATCAACGTAAACAAATTGATTTAAAAGAAGGAAAAATATAGTTGTAAGTATAATTATATATTAATCTGTATATTAATATAATGTAACTGGTCAAAAAGTAAATTTGATTGAAAATAGTATTAATTTAAACTTTAAGTATGAATAAATCAGTATTGATATACACATTAATACGCAACTATGCTTATATGTAACAAAACTCTTAAAAGAACTTGAAATCGGCAGAAACTGGAAAAGAACTGTTTCATGGAGTGCATGCATTGTGCTTGAGCAGTTGAGCTTGTGTCCAACCTTCTCATTTCACGTGGATTTTGAGCGATGCGAAGCTAAGAAACCTCATGTCACAAACGGGCAACCTCAAGCAGGACCAGCTTAACCAATTAAATGATAAATTATGAGTAAAAAAATAAAAAAAAAATAAAAGCCTAAAAACCTGGAAACAGCGTTATCGCCATCACTATCAACTATAATGCCATTAGCTAGCTAGGCTATTTCGACAAGACAAAAGTAAAAAGCAAAATAATATTATGAAAGTATAAAATAAAATTATTGCCCACCACCCTATTCACACACCCTCTCTCTCTCTCTCTCTCTCTCTCTCTCTCTCTCTCATTTGATTATGCTACTAGTTGCTTCTGGAACTAAATCGAAGTTCTTGTGCATGGCTGCTGGTTGTTGCTTAACATCCATCTCTCCCTTCATTGAAATTAATTTAAGCAATTATTGCTAAATTGTTGCTATTATTGAGGACTATCGACCTAGGCTGGAAAATATCAAATTGCTGGCTTTTAAGACCCTCTAATAATTATTCTGTTAACGTTGAAGATACATTCAGGAAACCTCCAATCACAGGCTTCAAAAGTCTCTCTCGTAGTTGTATATTTGCCGCGTTCATCTTGCCAACGAAAAATAACAATAACTCTGGTTTCATCAGGCGCGATAGCCGATGCAAAAGCTATTTAATAACCAGCAATGCTGTTCTTCGTTCTAAACCTTATAATATCTAGTCACATTTGTTGTTATGATATATTTCAAACAGCTGTGTAAGTAAATCAAAACCTCAAGACCTCCTCACAAACTAATGAATGATGTTTTAAATTTATTTATTTTTATGGATATAATGGGTCCAATATAAGTGTATTGACACGCCGACTCAAAAATAGCAAAGCTCGTCACCTATAAAGTTCCCCACCAGCAATTACCATCATCTAAGGCAGTGTCGGTTTCGTCAAAGCACGCAACTCCAACTTTTACTTGGTAAAGTTTTTATTGGGGTCCATCTCACACCATAACCAGGAAACGCTTGAACTAAATACTTGCTGATTTTGTTAAGGATGACATGCAATTTTATGCATATACAAAGACAGACAGACAAGCTTATGACTTCACAGTGGGGTAATCAATAACCCAAAAAGACGATTTTTGCAGAGAACTCTAAGAAAACGAAAAACACAATAACCATTCATACAAGAGAAAGTATCGATGTCTACACTAAATCCTCCTTTACCTCACCATACAAGACCTGATTACTCTCCCAACTCTACACTAAGTTGATGTAGTCCAATTAAGTACCCCATTAGCAATTATCATTAAAAAGGAACCAGAGAAGCCCATATGCCATTTTACCATTGCTACTACGAGTGAATTAACACAGATCATTTGAAGCAAAATGATCGTACATTTCTGTATAAGATAAGCATACCACAGTCGAGCCTACTATATTCACATATAGAGACAGTTAAAGAAAGTAAATGACTACAAACTGAAAGGTCTTACAACGTCATTCTAGTTGCACGTGTGCAGTCTTAAAAGCATATGCCTTAGGCCTTTGACTTAAAACAACCAGCAGATGCATTTCCACCATCAATTCAGGCATGGCAGTAGAGAGACTAGCATTGCATACATGTGTTTCTGTGGCAGTCCAAAGCAGGATTTGGCTTGGCACCCAACTTGAGATCCTCACAAAGCAGAATTGAGTCTTCTAATTCTCTGATTGCCAAAATTATGTAAATTCCATTTTCACCACTTGAAGGATAGCGCTTTCCCTGGAAAACCCCAATCCAAAGTAAGAGAACCGCACAAAATAAGAAAGATATGAGAAACAAAAATTCAAAACAGAAAACAATGCACGGAAACTGCACTAAGTCTTCCCAACATGAGGTGAAAGGGATTCAATAATCAGTTTTCTTTCCACAAGGTCACAATTAATTAATCGACACGTTTTATGATGCCTTTCATTTTATCGCATCCAATACAATTCTGTTTTCTGATTCTCCATCTCATATAAACAATCAAGCACCTAGCTTACTCGAATCATTGAGTTCTCCATATAACCACAACATACTAGAAGCTTAACAAAATTATAGTGCCCAAACCTTAGGAATCCTTAATTGTTAAATTATGCATCACATTGAAAACAAGACAGTATTAGTTAAAACATGTTACATAACATAAACTCTGATTGTTTCCTACAGAATTCCTTCTGGTGGGTAAGGTAAAACTTCTCTTCTGATCGTTCAAACCCAATTCACACTACACGAAACCAATCAATATGACTTGATTTCGGCGAAAAAGAAACCCAAATATGTCCACTTTTACTAAAAATATGCAACATTTACCTTAGATCCCATCGTTCTCAATCAGAAGGAGTTCATCTCAAGGCAGTAAGTCCGCCGCTTCACCAGCATCTTTGCCGCAGTCCCGTACGGCTCCTCAAAAGCCATCGAAACCCATGACACATCCGACACTTCCTTCCTCGCTATTGACACCGCCGACTGCTCGCTAGGCCGAATCGCCACCAGCGTCGCCCCCTTCAAAACCATTCCACCGGGCAGTTCCAAGTGCGGCGCGTACCAAAGCCGCATGTTAAGCGCAGGCACTTGCGTCCTCTTTGATGCCGACGAGGCCGACAAGGGCTTAACCCTCAGCTCCTCGAGCTGGTCCCTGTTCATACACAACACGCCCTGTCCATCCGCATCGGTCAGCACCAGATTATCCAGAGTTTTGTGCTCCGAAATGATCGGTTGCAGCAAAAAATGCCTCGCCGAGGCCGCGATCAGCGAGCTGATAGTCCAAACGACTCGCAGTTTGAGGCCCCCATTCGTGTAGAACGACTCGGGTATGCTTCCGTTATCTTCCCCTCCTCCTCCATTGTTAGTGGCACAAAACCCATCTGCACCATTGTCGTTCGCACTCTTGGTGGAGTAGACCACCGAAGACGCGCCGAGAATGACGCAGTTGTCGAGAGTGGAACCGAAATCGGCCCTCCACTTCAACAAAACGCCGTCATCGATGCCCAATTCTCCACCGGGAAGCTCGATGCGAAGGAACCGAACCTCGTTGAAGTTCTTGAGGACCTGGGTCGGAGAGTGGTGGGTCACGCCACCTTGGTCGACCTCGCCGTCCTCAGCGAGGAAAAGGGAGGGAGAAGAAGAAGAACCAGAAGAAGACGGTCTCTTGGGGCCGCCTAGGAATTGGGTCAAGAATTGGTAGGGTTTGACGACTGTTCCCAAGAAGACGAAGCGGAAGAGATTGGACAAAGGGTTGCGGGATTTGTCGGAGGAGGAGGAAGGAGAGGAAGAAGAGGAGGAAGGGGAGGAATCGTCGTCGGAGATGACGCAGTCGACGCGGACGACGACGTTTTCGACCTGGGGGACGAGGGAGTGAAAGCGACGCGAGACGACGCAGCAGCGGCCGAGAGCCTTCACGTCTCCGATCTTGTTGAACACGAGGAGGAGGAGGGAGTCGGGTAATTGGTCGAAATGGTCGATAAGCAGGTCTTCCGGTGGAACAGAGGAGAACGGAGACATGGTATATACAGTGAACTTTGGGTTCGGATCTATCTGATGAGAAAGAGAGGAAGAGAAAAAGGGTTAGCTAGAAGATGAGATGTGGGTGTGCGGAAAATGGGTCAGGGTAGATCTGGATGACGATAGAGCATGGGTTCGATTTGAAATTGAGATTTGAGAGAGGTGAGGACAGAGAGAAAGACACACAGAGAGAGATAGGAAGATAAAGCAATTAAATCCAAACCTTTAAATTCGGAGAGAGATTGGAGGGGTGAAGATGGAGGAGGAGCAAGAAACAGACGATCCTCAGAGCGAACAAGAAGACGAGAGGGTTGTTGAAGGGAGAGGCTCTGCGTATTGAGACAGAGCGATAGGATCTTATTGGCGTTAAAGGTGTGTGTATGAATGTGTCGTGTGTGTGCGCGCATGTGTGAGTGAGTTTTTTTTTTTTTTGGGTTGGCTTCTTGCTCTCCGCTCCTTCGTCTTTTTTCGGTTCTTTCTATATTTAATTATTAAAAGTTATATTTATAAAAAACATTTATATAGCATTAGAGAAAAATTAAAAATTAAAATTTTAGAAATTAAATTTTATTTTATAAATAATATAAATAGTGTATTCTACCCATAAATTTATAAATAGAATAACTTTTTAAATATTCATTAACAGTGTATTTTGTATGCCTAATGGTTGGATTTTCAGTGGTATGGGTTTTCGATTTCTTGGACTTGCAATGACAAAGAGAGAGAGTAGAAAAGGGAGGCCATGGGATGGCCGAGAACCCTCTAATGCCTAAGTTAGTGATAGATCTCTTCCATTTCGAAAAATAAGAAATTTAGTAAGTAAAATGCTCGGTATGAGGAGAATTTGGCCAGAGGGAAAACTGATCCTTTTACCTGAAGGTCGATGGACCTTATATATCCAGCCCCAGGAGATAGAAGGTCATACCTTGCAACCTGAGTGGAAGGAAAGTTCCCCCGAAGCTCCCTTCGCCATACTGTCTATAATGCGGTATGACCCTATGAGTTTAGTCATTAATGAGACGTGATTGTCTGTAAACCTATTTAATGCGGCGTACTCTTCTCGTGCTGCTTTGGGATCCCATCCCCTCTTCTGGCATGCTTTTTTTCATTTCCCCTGGTTTGGCTTCCTAGACTCTTTGTGTAACGTCTCATTCTGACCTAAACAAGCACACCCGACTTTCACAGCCCATGGATCCCCTTCGGGTTGCTGGGAGACCTTGCGAGCGAGCCTGCACCAGGTTTATCGAGTCTTCCTGATGCCTAGTCTGGGCCAATCCTCGTGGGCCTGGGCCTTAGGTAATATCTCTCCAACAATATTATTAATTCAGCCATTTTTTTTTTATACTTGTTATTAAATTTCTTTGATCTCTTGTTTAGATAAAAAATAAAATAAATTGATGACAAATTTTGATCCCGTTGCTTATCATGGAATTGCATCCATATTTCATTAGTTATGCTATATAAAATCACTTTAATATTTTGTACATTTCATTTATGTGATTGATCAAAATAATTATTTTATATTAAAAAAATGACGCAGTCAATTATATTAGTGGAGTTTACATAAAATACACAAAATAGCTGCATATAAAGTTTTTGTTTTTTCATTTAGCAACCTGTGTTGTAGTTATATGATTATTATAATATGTTAAAGAATGATGTTAGAATAATAAACATAAAAAGGGATAATATTTCAAGCATTTCCCTTTTTATTTTTAAATTATCCAGAATTAAAATATAAAAAAGATCAGTATATATTACCCAAAATGCAGAAATTATATTAAAACTCCAAATCACATTTAGGGCATTGTGAGATCTCATTCATCATCCTAAATATGGAGAATTAAAGTATTTAACAAAATATTTGCATTCAAAGAGTGTGCAACGCCCGTAATCAATTTTTTTGTTTTTAAAAAAAAGAGTAAGGTTGTGTTTAATTGTTGAACTATACTTAACTTATCTCATTGATGAGATCTACTACTTTTTTAATTTCTTATAAAAAATAATAAATTAAAAAACTATATAAAAAATCAAATTTTAAAACTATATCTAGCTTTCCTCGTAAAAATATATCATGCAATCCACTTAGCTCCCTTATTCACAAAGATAGATCATGTAATAAACTCAAGCCATCGATGAAATTTATGAATACAGCAAGGAACTCATCGATCGATCTTTCTCGATCTTGTACAGTACTTCACAAGAGAAAATTCCACAAAAGGTATGCTCTTATAATTGGGTCCTCATTATTAATTCTTTAATGGATCATATCTATTATTAATAGAGTCAACATCACTTAATTTATTAATTAATTAATTTCTCAACCCGTTTTAAAAATTAAATATGCTTAGTCTATAATTAATGAGCTAGCTGGTTTTGGGTTATATATATATATATATATTAATATTCACAAAATAATCCATCCCCATTACAACCTGTTAAGTTAATAATTCTTGATGATCAGCGATATAAACAAGTTCATGGTACTGTTGGTGTAACTCTCTTAAATTATATATAATCAGAATGATGGATTGGAATCGAGTTGATCATCGCCATTAATTAGAATTATAAGCTGCCAGAAACAAAATTATATATAGAATGAGTTGATGATATTGGTGTATGCATGCATTTGCATGGCTGGAATTCCTTGGATATATGCATGATGATATTAATAATTAATTAGTTGCTGATTAGTCGTGCATTTTAATACAAATATAGATAGATCGAACGGAATAAGATCCATTTATTTTGCACTAAATGCCGGGATTATTTTATTTTCTTTAAACGACCATCATCTTTTCCCATGTATTATAATATTTATCAACATAATTTCATTTAGAGAAATTTTTTAAATATAAAAATAAACTCACAAACTGACATGACATGACATGACGTGATACTACATTATATTGTAAAATTAATTTTATTATAAAATAAATCTAAAGTATCATATATAATTATATCAGTTCATAAATTTATTTTATAGCTATAACACTCCTCTTTTTTAGTCACTACTTACTTATCGTGTTCTTCTCTTACAAACTCATAAAAAATATACAAACTGCATGTAATATTCCTTCTGGGTATAGATAATATCATAAGTCATGTGCAATTCTGCTCTAAACCACCAATTAATTGGGAATATATAGAAAACACCCGCACGTTGTGGCCATGTGTAATGGGGTTGCAACGTACAATATGATTAAGGAATTCACAAATTTTCATGCATAGAAAGGGAACACAAATACGATATGTCCGTGATGCCCGTACTGATGTGACGGTACTGAAAAAATCAAGCTAATTTAAATTAATTACCACATTATTAATCTTGTACTAAAAATATTAATTTTGGATATACATACTCAACTCGATCGTGAACCAGCAATGAATGCAATCACATGGACAGTGTTATAGCTAGTTTGCTAGTCATGAATGATTATAAGAAGAAAAGTGTTAACGCTGTACAAAGATTTTATAAAAATAAATTTAGAAAATGACATGCTTTAATATTGTATTATGCATTTTCATTCTTTCGATATATACTACAGGAGGGTCAATTTTCCATTTTCATCTACATATAATAATTTCTTTTTTTTTTGGATATATAGAATTATAATATGCTTATCATTTACAATGTTTCTACATATTTCTCTCAACATCAAATTTTTTTTTTTTTTTTTAAACAGCTGCAGGGAACAAAACAGAGGCAAATTGTTATCATTATTAATTAGCAGGATCTAGGTGGGTAGGGAACCAGATCTCTTCGTTTCACACTCTCAAATTGTCATTCATCAGGAACCTAAACAAAAGCTCGAAAGCTGCTTTTGAACTTCTTAATTTAAAGAGAATCAGAATGTATGTGTGTGTATATATATATATCCCCATACCAATTGGAAGAGATAGAATCCAATCACAGGAGAAAAATTGGAGCTTTCAGAACCCATATATATATGCACATTCCCTACCACAACTTGATCAGTACTACTCCTCTAGAGACACTGCACACCATGCATGGATAAGGAGATCTAAGGGATCAGCGCCTCATCCACGGTACAGTTGAGCCATAAATGTGGGATGAATGAGTGGGTGCTAGGGCGTAATGACAAACTTTGAAACATCGTGCGAGAAGGAACAAACAATTAATAAATAGGAAAATGATACTTCACCCCTTCAATGTTATCATTCAAAGTTACTCTTTAAATATTTTAATTTTTTTTTACTTAATGATTAAAAAAAATGACTATTAATGAAATTATAAATTATTCTTTTTTTTAATGGTTAAGGATGTTAAAAAATGTTTAAAAAATAAAAATAAAAAAATTCTTAAATATAATACTAGGGAGGCCATCTGGCGGTATATGCTGGGCGGCACGCTAGCATTGTCCTTTATAAATAAGGTGTATAATTGTCTTCCAATTATGCCGTATATATGCATGTGTGTATATATATATATATATATATATATATCTTTATCAAATAAGTATGAATATTGGATGGACAGTATTTCTGTTGTGCCGTAAGTAAGTGCGAATGCGTGTGTGCCATATATATGTTGGGCACACGTGCACGTTGTGCCCTTACTAGTATATAAATTACCCATGTACGTTTGGCTAATATATATGGTCATAGCTAGATAGGGTTTGTAGCATGGTCCCTTTCTTTTTGGAAAGGAATGGGGTATACATGGAATGCCTCGTGATTTTCTGGACAACAACATGCATGGTTTATTGACATGAATTGGCTAAAGTGGCACCCACTTTTGTAGTTATTCATGGCTATAATTAATGAATTAGGAGGTGAATAAGACTACGTATACTTTGTGGTGGTTGACAACTTCATTTTACAACAATTAAGCAAGCATGCAGCCTCCAGGGTATCGATTCATAGTGATAGGGTGACATTCATTTTAATGAACGCTAGCCTTTCTAACCTAGATATGCACGGATAAGCTAGCTATTTCAAGTTCTGGCCACCACATTATAATCAACTTTATTTCATCTCATCATCCTCCATGCATGGACCATTTTTTATTTTTTCAACAAATTAAATGCCAAACAATATATACTTCTATAAAATTATAATGATTGATGAACAATGACTTTCAATATAATTAACCAAATTGGAACCATGTAAAATTTTGGACAAAATCAATTGTAAATACTCAGACTGGAAGCTCATAGTACTGTCCTACTACTATCGTGTATATATATATGGTATATATGAGTTATTCTACTCGAGTCAATGTGGAAGATACACGCTCCACACTGCTAATATGGTAGTATTTGATTTATAAGAGAAATTTAGATCTTGTCGTGATGCTAGCTAGTGTATCTTTCACACCAACTTGCATAATATAATTTTTCACTTTTTCAATATAAAACAAGATGCCATACGTACAATGAAAAAAAAAAAGTTATTTAAAAAAAAAAAAAAAAGGAATGGTGCATATATAGGGATAAGAAAGTTAAGACAACTAGAGACATATATATGGTCCTAAAAGGGAATAGTACTAGGAGTACTGGTCCTGATCATCTGTTCTTAACTCCCCACATATAAGGTCCCAATTTTATTATTGATCAATGCACACATTATATATAGCTCATGATAAATCTCAATCACTACTACTTAGTTATAAAATTAATTTAATTAAATAACTTAAAAATGGTACCAATTAATTCCTAACTAATAATTAACAACATGATGATCAATCCATTAATATCATTTTAATTTCTATCAAGATTTAGGTGAATTTCAAGTCGACTTAATAGCCATGCAGTACTAAAGTTTCTGTATTTTTTTTTTTTTTTAATTCTTGAGTATTTCTTTTTCTTTTTTCTTTTAAATTTCTTTTTGAGGTGGGGCGGGGGGGACAGGAATTGAAGCTTCCTAAAGAATACGAAGCAGATGAACAGTGATTATTATTGCCTGCTAATTATTTGTGGTACCCAAAACTGATATTGACAGGCTACTTGTGTATATATACCTTATGTGTGATGGCAAACAAATAATAAGTAACACATCTATCATTGCCATAATTTCCTCATGAACAAGCTGTTTTACCAACAAAGATCCACCCTCAATATATGATAGATAGATGGGACGTTGCACCTAATGCATTTGAGGAGTCACAGGTACTCACAAGAAAATCTCACGGAATAGAAGTAAAACTTACAAATTAATGTGAAATTAATGTGACGATATATTAGATTGTAAAATTCTTTTTACTGTAAAGTAGATAATCTAATATATATATCACAACAAATCATATCAGATGCTTATGAATTTAATTTTGTGATATCTCTTTATAAATCTAACATTTATCGATGCAAATAGTTCAAACCATTGAAGTACCGCAAGTTGCTAATTGAAAATCATTGTCTCTTAGGTTTTTAAATAATACAGACTGTAGCAAAATCGGCCTTTTCAAAGTTGCAAAATCACTAATATGCCTTTTTGTCTCATACATGACCATAATAATCTTTATAGTGGTGAATAGCTGCCAAAGCCAACTTCTTAGCATATAACTATAGTAAGGGCATAATTTAAAAAGCAGGATCCTTCCTGGTACTTACTACTTCTGACCATTTTATATGGGAGAACCACAAAAATTAAGGAGAGTTAGGACAAAAGAATCCATCATCGTTTTCTCAGAGCGTGTTTCCTAAATATATTAAAACTTCACAGTTAGCAAACCAAGCAATTAAAAAGCACTCTCAGATTGTTCACAGCAGACACCAGCCTTACTGCTACTGAGGATTAATCATTCTTTTTCTTAATCTGATCGAACACACAGGCTGCATCACTCTTAGAAGATCATGCAGATACTGTACGTAGGGAGCCCAACCTTAACGCGCCACCCAAATGCACATGTGCATGCAGCATATGGGAAATTCATTCATGAATTAATGATTAACACACAATTCTTTTATAGGTAAAATCATTCAACAAGTTAGATGTGTTGTTACAACTTTTAGTCTACCTCTTGGAGTGTTGATGGGTGTTTTTGTCAACGGTTCAAAAAAGGAGAAGCCTCCCTCCCCGGCGCGCTAAGGTGGCGTTGGGCCTGGATCGTTGTTGTGTAGGCCCTCGTGTGCTGGGCCTGGGTCGAGGCTGTGTGGGCCCCCGGCCGATTCAGTGTGGCTATATGGAATTTTTGCATGTACCTATGATGGTGAACAGTAAATAAATGCAAATAAGAGAGATAGACATAGATTTCTACTTGATTCGGCACTTGACCTATGTCCACATGGGCTTGAGGAGGGGAGAATCTACTATAATAAGCTTGATTTATAGTCTCTCAGGATCTCTCAGCATCACTGTACAGTAAATTTAATATATCTCTTTCCGGTCTCGACACCATAACAAGAACCCATATTTAGAGATTGAAGAAACCTTCCTGAGAAACCTAGCAAAAAGTATGCCCAAAAGGAGTCCCCCCAATCGTCCATCCCTTTTCCCTTGTATCTCCTCTTTTGTTTTATAATTTTGCTATATACAAGCAACGTTGCGTACTAATTTGCATACCAATACTAATTCCTTCTTATTTAAAATTTAAATTAGCACTATTTTTAATAAAATTTACTTTTTGACCAATCACATCAGATTAATACACATATTAGTACATAATTATACTTGAATTTTTCCTTTGTTTTATGTCATATCACATTGTCTCGCGTATTTTTTTCTCTTTTCCTTTGTCTGCATTTCTTTTCATTTCCTTCATTTTACCTCTATTTTGTCTTCTAGTGAAGCGCCATTTAATCGGCTAGCCTTTGAGAGCCCCTTTGGGCTTTTAAGACAAAAATCCCCCCAACATGAAGATTTCTTGTAGTCTTCTTCCCGACTCAAAAAAGTTAACCTAGACCAAATTAATACCCTATTATGTTTTTTCAACTCCTATTACTCTTTCATAATGCTAAAATATCCTATTATGAACTTTGAGCACTAAACTGGTTATGCTTTTGTGTGAAAATAAGCTTTTCAGACAGTATATAGATAAAAACCTTGATGTTTTACTATTTGTTGACGACCTATATATGCATTAAATAGCATTTATTTATATAGCATATATATATACATCCATCTAAGTATTAGAGAAAATGTCTCATGTTAGTAAGCTCCTAATTAAAGCTCTCACGGGTGAACACTGAACATGATTCCCTTTTTCTTAAACTCCAATATAAAGAATGACCACTTTCCAATACCCACAAAAGCTTTTGCGTTATTGTGTCTACACCATGTCTCCTTTAACAAAGCACAAGAAAAGCAGCATGCACGAGATCAAATGTACGAGAAGAAAAAACAATCAAGCTGTCGTTGAATTCCATATCTAAATATTGATTTCCAGGCCCCTTTTTTCTTTAAAGAGAAGGGAAAATATATTATGAACAAGAAGAAACTCTAAGAGGAAGATGTCGATTAAAATATATATGCCCTAGAAATAAATGGTATTGTACTGTGTGTGATAATCATTGAAAAGGCTCCTGCGAATGTGAGTTTGCACCCACGAGCTTAACAACTCATCATAGGCACAAAATTAGAGTGCACATATATATCAAGATTATTAAAACACTTTCCGAACATTACATGTTCTTCCTAACATGGCTAAGGTTTCAATTAATCAGCGCACCACATGCCTTGCTCAAATCTGTACAACATCAGTTATCATGTTCTAAACTTCTCATATCTTAACCCATCTCAAACCGAAGACGCACAAAAACAGAGTGGAGGGCATGCAAATTTTTTTTTTTTTTTGTCACAAAAAGCAGTGATGGAAAGAAAACCTAAACGGTGCTCTTTTTCATGGTAAAAGTTCAACCAGACTGACCAAAGGCTTCACTCGAGTTCTATCAGCTTGAATTTTGTGCCAAGCCTATTCATATATATATATATATATATTTGTGTCATTTAGCCATGCACTCATAAATGTATGCGAATCCAATGTACAAGACATGGATCTCTGCAAGATAGATGTTTTAATATTACTTTAAAAAAATACGCAATATGCTAGAAATTGAGGAAAGTTCTGAAAATCCATATGAAAGATGATACGACATGAATTTCTGCAAGTTATTGCCTTTGAAAGTAGAGTAATGTACATGTTGTTCAGATATCTTTATCTGGAGAACCATATGAGTTTCGCCCACAACGATCACATATGTTAGAACTAGCTGGGGAGACATGCTCTGGCTTTGCTCTCTGCATCTTAGGTAGATCAATTTCAAGAACATCATGCAGCGCCTTTGAGCCTTCTTGGAGCTCATCCATACTGAGAAATGCACACATAATGCAAGTCAAACAACTTTAAAAATACCGATACTCGTTCTATCATAATTTCTATTTGCTGTATGGAACCCAAAAGTCCTCCACCTACCAACTTTGTTTTCCCAGTCACTAAAATGTCAAAAATGTGAAAGAAAATCAGAAATCCTTTAAATAAAATATAAATCTTAAGAACCACATAAATGTTGAATATGCACCGGGCATTCTTCCTTACCTCATTGAGAGTGGGGGAGTTAAACGGACAATAGTATCATGGGTGGGTTTAGCAAGAATTCCCCTCTCTTTCAACTTTAGGCAGATATCATATGCAGAAACAGGGAAGAGACTCTTGCTGTTGAGCACCACAGCATTGAACAAACCTCTTCCTCGAACTTCTTTTATGTAGTTTGGGAATTGCTGCTGAATCTTGAGCAGCTGGTGCCTTAGCTCCTCTCCCAGCTGGGAAGATCTATAGAATCAAATAGTATAAAAATTAAAGACACTATTACCATCAAACGAGGATAAAATCAAACAAAGAAGATAAGAAATATAATATGAAGTTGGGAAGTAAGCAAGGCTGTGTACCAAAATTTATGCTACTGCCAAAAATGAACTTTGTAATCCAATTGGGTTGAAAGGATAAACAGCTCTTCCAAAGCCCTATATGCTTTAGTTTTAGAAAGGAAAATCTCAATGCACAAAGTGAATTCAAGCATTATTTTCTATACTTTAATATTGGTGGAATGCATTAAACATGTGATTTCACGCTGAAAACTCACTGTTCTAGGGACTAGGAAAGGCAATGGGGTGGGCTATCCAGAAGCCCTGCCCTAATGGGACCTGTTCAGGAAGCCTTTTAACGGGTAAGCAGGAGATTGGGTTTTGAATAACACATGCCATGGCAGTTTGACTGGGTTTAAGTTTTGAGACCAACGTGGTCCACATACTCTTTCTATACAGTTTAACTGTTACTTTTGGCAATTAATCTTTTGCATTAGCCACTTTAATCATAAAATATGCCAATTTTTTCCTCCATGCTAGTTATGTATGTTAACTATACATCTCATCATTGGAAGATGTCATACCCATAATTTAAATTTTGAATAAATAAATAGTTGTGAAATATAATATTTCAACGATGTCTTATCTTTAAATTATCACAGGCAGCATGTCCTGTATGCCTTGCCTCGTGCTACAGATGAGTTTGGGATGACTATTCCTTTACTGGGGAGAGTTGCTGGGAGGAGAAATCCATTCCAGATCAGCCCCAGCAATTGCTATGCCTAATAGGAACGTTTCCAAATGCAGTCCAGTCTTTAATTCTTTAGTAAACTAGAAATGAAGGTTAGTCAGATACTTTAAAATTACAAATTTCAGGATATATATATATATTTATATATAGAAAACACCATTATGCATCACAGTGCAACCATAGCATAAACAGAAATTGACAGTCAAATAATTTCTCATGCATTCAAAATAAGGTCTTGATTATTACGGTGATTAATTTTTTCTTCCAATATTAATACTGTCCGAGTATCCAGATAATTTCAATCACAAAAGAAAAAACATTCTGTCATAAAGCCATGACGTAGCTGTTCTCATCAAACTTCTTTTATATCATATTGATGATGCAACAAAGGCAATGGAATTGATACCTCTCAGCAAGTCGCTCATCTTTGATCACTTCTAGTGAGGCAATAGCAACTGCACTTGCCAATGGATTGCCACCAAATGTACTGAGAACAATAATGGAGAAAAGGAAATATGAGGTATCATGTCATCCCAACAGCAACCCCAAGAAAGTAGCAGACTTAAACAAAGTGAAAATATTGAAGAAGAGAAGGAATTGTAATGATAATCCATAGAAACTTTTAGGAAAACTTTGTCCTCGCCTGAACAGAGTGGCTTTTACCCCTTTCTTTTTGTGAAACAGATGTGTAATCGAATAAATGGCACAATAACACAACGCACAAGAGACAAATAAAATGAAAAGTAAAAGATGCACAACATGGAAATTGTTTTCTGAAGAGATGATACATGGTCATAGCTCATCGTGATACTAGTTTATCAGCCACCTCACCAGCTCTTCCATATACATCATGTTGCAGGTGGAGACAAAAACAGTGAACAGTATGCATCGAAAGACACCGAATGCACCGTTGCACCATTTGCTCTTTTGTATTGTTAGGCACCGCCCCAAGCATCATGCAGCAAATTGCTGCAACGTTGTGATCTGCTCTCCTATAAATAGGAGAGCTTAAGTGTGAGGACAGAGTGTGCAGCAGAGAGAAAACAGAGAGTGCTGCGTGTGTGCAGGAAGAGTGCATCAGAGAAGTGCATCAAAGTGGGTGAGAGAGAGATTTCTGTAAAAATTATTTTTATAGTGAAATTACAGCAGCTGTGGACGTAGGCAATTGCCGAACCACGTTAAATTTCGTCCCTCCTTTATTTAGAATCGTCTCTGTGTCAGAACAGCTCCCAACAACTGGTATCAAAGCACTGGTTCGAGCTGTCCGAAAATTCAAGTTGTTCAAAATCAATTTTTGACAACTCCACGGTGTTCCTCGCGTTGAGACGAATCCGTTTCCGCAAATGGAATCGAAAACGGAGGTCAGACGAGGCTACACGCGCCCCTAGAAGATCGGCGCGTGCATCTGCTGCAACCCACGCTCCCCCACGCGCTCCAGAGGTTGAAGACGCGTGCACCACACGCACCCACGCGCCCTCACGCGCTCCAAAGGTTGAAGACGCGTGAAGGACACGCGCCCATGCGCCCCCACGCGCCCTACAGAGGTTCGGCGCGTGTGTCACACACGCCTCACTCTCCCCCACGCGCACACAGTACTGTAGCACGTGTATTACACGCGCCCACGTGCACTGTGCAGCGCGTGTATCTCACGCGCCAGACAGATCAGAACCGTCCGTTTTTCAGATCTGTTTTTGGCTAGATCTAAGCCATTCAGAGTCCGATTTTGACGATCAAATAGTGCTTTTCAACTATTTGGATCATTCCGGACTCATCCGTACGGTCGAAATTTTGAGATTCAGCATCAGTACATTGGATCTGAACCATCCACGTGTTGCAGATCATTTTGGGCTAGATCATGCCAGTTGGAGTTCCATCGCGACGATCAGATAGTGTTGACAAACTCTTTGGATCATTCCGAACTCGTTTCCAGCTAATTCGAGTGTTTCGGACGCAACGGTGATCTTTGTTTGTTTGAATTTGAACTCATTTGTAAAGTTATGGCTGGAGAAGAAGCTAAAGGTGTTGGTATCGAGAAATTTGACGGTACAGACTTTGCCTATTGGAGAATGCAGATAGAAGATTATCTCTATGGGAAAAAACTACATCTTCCACTCCTAGGAAGAAAGCCAGATGATATGAGCAATGAAGATTGGAGTTTCCTTGATAGATAAGTGGTGGGAGTCATTCGACTAACATTGTCAAGATCAGTTGCACACAATGTGGGAAAGGAAAAGACCACGGCGGATTTGATGAAAGCTCTATCGGACATGTACGAGCAGCCATCAGCCAATAACAAAGTGCATTTGATGTACAAGCTATTCTACCTGAGAATGGCAGAAGGAACTCCAGTTATTCAGCATCTGAATGAGTTCAACACCATCATCAATCAATTAGCTTCAGTGGGGATTGAATTTGATGATGAAGTACGTGCACTGATTGCTCTAGCTCAATTGCCAAAGAGTTGGGAGGCCATGAGAACAGCTGTCAGCAATTCTTATGGCAAAACAAAGATGAAGTATCAAGATATCCGGGACCATATTCTTAGCGAGGAAGTTCGCAGAAGAGATACAGGAGAAGCATCAAATTTCAGTTCTGCCTTAAACCTCGAGACGAGAGGTAAAGGAGCTAGTAGAAGTTCAAATCGGGGCAGATCGAAGTCCCGAAGAGGCAGAAGTAAATCTAGGTCCGGAAAAAAAGTACAGTGCTGGAATCGTGGCAAGATTGGCCACTTCAAAAATAATTGCAAGGAAGCAAAGAAGAAGAATGAGCATGACTCTGTTAATGCCACAACAGAAGATCTCCAAGATGCCTTACTTCTTTCAGTCGACAACCAAATTGAATCTTGGGTGTTAGATTCAGGAGCCTCGTTCCACACTACAGCACACCGAAAAATCATGCAGAATTATGTCACTGGTGATTTCAGGAAGGTGTACTTAGCAGATGGTGAAGCGTTGGAAATCGAAGGCATGGGAGATGTACCAATCAATTTGCCCAATGGAAGTGCATGGTTGCTACAGAAGGTGCGACATGTTCCTAAACTCATGAGGAATCTGATTTCTGTAGGACAACTTGATGCTGATGGGCATTCGGTACTATTTACCGGTGGCACGTGGAAGATAACAAGAGGAGCTATGGTAGTAGCTCGAGGCACAAAAACAGGTACTCTATATATGACTTCAAGCATTAGAGATACTATTGCAATTGCTGATGCAAATGCCAACCTATGGCATCAAAGGCTTGGTCACATGAGTGAGAAAGGAATGAAAGTACTACTATCCAAGGGGAAGTTACCAAAGTTGGAATCAACTGATTTCGATATGTGTGAAGGTTGCATTTTTGGGAAACAGAAAAAAGTTAGTTTCCTGAAAAATGGTAGAACTCCAAAATCTACAAAGTTGGAGTTGGTGCACACAGATTTGTGGGGGCCATCCCCAGTCGCTTCTCTTGGAGGATCGTGGTACTATGTTTCATTTATTGATGACTCAAGCAGGAAAGTATGGGTTTATTTTTTGAAAAATAAATCTGACACATTTGATACTTTCAAGAAGTGGAGAGCCATGGTTGAAAATGAAACAGGCTTGAAGTTAAAATGTCTGAGGTCAGACAATGGAGGAGAGTACATCGACGGAGGGTTCAAAGAATTCTATGTTGCAAATGGGATTAGATTTCAGAAGACTATTCCCGGGACACCGCAGCAGAATGGCGTAGCTGAACGCATGAACAGAACTCTCAACGAACGTGCCAGAAGCATGAGGCTGAATTCAGGATTGCCTGAATGTTTTTGGGCTGATGTAATTAACACTGCAGCCTATTTGATTAATAAGGGACCTTCAGTTCCCTTAAAGTTCGATCTACCAGAGGAAGTCTGGAGCGGAAAGAAGGTAAATCTTTCCCATTTGAAAGTTTTTGGCTGTTTATCATGTGTTCACATAGATTCTACTGATCGTAACAAGTTAGAAGCCAAATCTAGAAAATGTTTTTTCATCGGTTATGGTGATGAAGAATTTGGCTATCGATTTTGGGATGATAAAAATCGCAAAATCATCAGAAGTAGAAATGTGATATTTAATGAGCAGATTCTGTACAAAGCTAAGTCACAAGCTGAATCTGAGGAACAGCCAAAGAAACCTGAGGTTGTTGACTTTGATGTTACTCGAGTCAACATTGATCAGAACGAGGATCAAGAAAATGATACACAAATCGAACAACGTACACCACTCACTGCTACTCGAAGATCTTCAAGGACAATCAGGCCACCACAGCGGTTCTCACCATCTCTATACTACATCTTGCTAACAGATAGTGGTGAACCGGAAAGTTATGATAAAACTCTACGAATTGAAGATTCAATCAAGTGGGAGAAAGCCATGCAAGATGAGATGGAGTCACTAATGTCAAATCAGACATGAGAGCTAACTAAACTTCCAAAAGGCAAGAAGGCTTTGCACAATAAATGGGTGTACAGAATTAAAGAAGAGCATAATGGTAGCAAGCGCTACAAAGCCAGAATGGTCGTGAAAGGGTTTCAACAAAAGGAAGGTGTCGACTACACAGACATTTTCTCTCCAGTTGTAAAATTGACAACGATCAGGCTAGTGTTGGCAATTGTGGCTGCAGAGAATCTACCTCTTGAGCAGTTAGATGTGAAGACTGCATTCCTACATGGTGATTTGGAGGAAGACATCTATATGCACCAGCCACAAGGATTCTCAGTGAAGGGAAAAGAGAATCTAGTTTGCAAACTAAACAAGAGCTCGTATGGCCTAAAACAAGCTCCACGACAATGGTATCGGAAGTTTGACAACTTCATGTGCAGTAATGGATTTACAAGATTGCAGGCTGACCATTGTTGCTATATAAAGAACTTTGACAACTCTTATATTATCCTACTGTTATATGTGGATGATATGCTCGTTGCAGGGTCAAGCATCGAGGAAATCAATGAACTGAAGAAGCAGTTGTCAAAGAGGTTTGAGATGAAGGATTTGGGTGCTGCAAAACAAATCCTTGGTATGAGAATTATTAGAGACAGGTCTAATGATACTCTCAAACTCTCCCAGGAGGAGTATATAAAGAAGGTGCTCAGAAGGTTTAACATGGACAAGGCGAAACCAGTGAGCACACCCTTAGCTAGTCACTTTCGACTAACTAAGGATCAGTCGCCAAAGACGAAGGAAGAGCAAGAATGCATGAACAGAATACCCTATGCATCTGCTATTGGTAGTCTTATGTACGCCATGGTCTGTACAAGGCCAGATATTGCACAAGCAGTGGGAGCTGTGAGCAGGTACATGAGTAATCCAGGAAAGCAGCATTGGGAAGCAGTCAAGTGGATTTTAAGATATCTACAAGGCTCTTCAGATACGTCACTATGCTTTACAAAAGCAGGTTTAAAACTACAGGGATATGTAGATGCTGATTTAGCAGGTGACGTTGACAGCAGAAAAAGTACTACTGGATTTGTGTATACGCTGGGTGGTACAGCTGTATCGTGGGCTTCTAAGTTACAGAAGATTGTTGCTCTCTCAACTACAGAAGCGGAATACGTTGCTATAACTGAAGCAGGGAAGGAAATGGTTTGGTTGCAGTCATTCTTGGAGGAATTGGGAAAGAAGAATGAAAAAGGCATTCTGCACAGTGATAGTTAGAGTGCTATTTTTCTTTCTTGCAAAGAATCCAGCCTTTCATTCCAGAACAAAACACATACAGTTGCAATACCATTTTATCCGATCTCTTCTCGATAGTGGACAGCTGATACTTGAGAAGATTCGAGGAACAGAGAACCCAGCAGATATGTTCACAAAAGTAGTTACTGCTGACAAACTGAAGCTGTGTATAGCTTCAGTTGGACTTCGTACTTAAAGACATGACTTGAAATTGCTGTGATAGTTGCTATGAAGATATGTAGACTCATTTGTCTCCAAGTGGGAGATTGTTCCAGGTGGAGACAAAAACAGTGAACAGTATGCACCGAAAGACACCGAATGCACCGTTGCACCGTTTGCTCTTTTGTATTGTTAGGCACCTCCCCAAGCATCATGCAGCAAATTGCTGCAACGTTGTGATCTGCTCTCCTATAAATAGGAGAGCTTAAGTGTGAGGACAGTGTGTGCAGCAGAGAGAAAACAGAGAGTGCTGCGTGTGTGCAGGAAGAGTGCATCAGAGAAGTGCATCAAAGTGGGTGAGAGAGAGATTTCTGTAAAAATTATTTTTATAGTGAAATTACAGCAGCTGTGGACGTAGGCAATTGCCGAACCACGTTAAATTCCGTCCCTCCTTTATTTAGAATCGTCTCTGTGTCAGAACAGCTCCCAACACATCATGCAAAAAGCACTTGAAATGCTCTTTTATAACACATACTCTTTTTATAATACATACTCAATGGATAGATTACGCCTTAAGGTACAATTTCAAGTTGTACTTCTTCCAAAGACTCCAATACATGGTAATATCAGCTCAACATGGAAAGAATGACTAGTTCCGGCCACGTTTAAAGAAAAAATAAATGGTTTCAAAAATGGGCTAGGTAAACATCTGCTTGGACCTGGACACACCATCATCCTCTTTGTAAATTTAGGTGCTTGGGTGCAGTCTTCAAATTTTGCCTATTGTGTCATATAACTCAGTGAACCAATTGACTATATCTAAACTAAACCCAACCATTTCTACTCTTATGCCTTCTATAAACAAATGCTCCATACAAAAAACTGAAGTAGTGTCTTGGTAACAATTTCTAAATAAAAACATGAATATGGGCATTAGAGGCAAAATCTTCTAGATCGAGCTGGATAAGTGTTGGTAATTAAAGGCTGATTACATAAAATACAGAGCACATTTAGGATATACAAGTTATAAATGTAAACCTTCCATGTTCTCCTGGTCGGATACAAAGCATCACATCTTTGTCTGCAAGCACTGCACTTACAGGTATCACGCCACCACCCAATGCTTTTCCAAGCACCTGAATAAAATGGCAAGAAACAGGAAAAGCAAGTTATTTTTTAACGGTATGTTGGAAGAGTCAGTAATAGAGGCAAAATCTTTCAGGTGGATCCCAAGCATGAGAAGAAGAAATGAAGATAATTGTTGAATTTCTGCTGCAAGTTTTGTTATCTCAAACATACCTTCTACAGCAGATATGGCATCTCTTTTCATCATGCAAAACACATCATGACTAGAATGCAAGGAAAATAAAGAATGAAAATGTCGAGTAATTTTGAAACAAGTATAACATGAACCCTTAGAAAAGAATTCTTCACTTGTTTCTAGTACATGTGCATAGTTAGCAATTGTGGCCTCCTGAAACCAACCAATTTCCCAGAGTTTGAAACTTTGCTTTCAATGCCATCTTATGTGGTCTTGTGCGAATCTCTATGGAATCCAATTATCTGATAATGGCTATGGATGGGATTGAAAGAAATCCATAATAATCTCGTAGCTTTTTTCGTGGTAAGCAGAAATCCAGGGCTATGGCAAAAAAACAATATTATGGCTTGAGCTTCTGCATGTAGCCAATAAATAGTCAAAGTGTGTTTCAATTAAAAATCCAACAGATGCAACTGTGGCCTTCTGCAAACAACTGAGTTTTAAAGAGTTCTGTTAGTGATATGTCAAAACCTTTTTATAATCAGTCCTCCCACACATTTCTTTTACCAGGATGTAATAATGTATCCAAAAGGGAAAAAATGACAAGTGCCATGTCCTCATGAATGTCAAACTAAGTGGACCCACCACGGGGTGCTACCATCCTGATGCCCAGAAGTGTAATGGTACATATAAACACCATTGAAAGAATGTTTGTAATTGTCATCCACTAGTTGTAGAGTTCCTGAAACCATAAGAATTTGGAAAGGTGCCAGGGGAAAAGAGGGTGCTTACCACCATATCAGGGCGTACTTCTTCCCAATCACAAGCCAGCATTTTTCCTGTCCGTGCTAAGCCAGATTGTACCTCATCAGCAATCATTAAAACATTATACTTTGAGCACAGATCTCTGACAGCTTTTAAATAACCATCTGGTGGGATTACAACCTACCGATATATAAAGAAATATTCCTCAGGAAAACAAGGAAATGGGAATTATTTAAAAAAAAAAAAAACAATATATAATGTGAGAAAAGTAAACTTCATAATGCCTCGATCAAAAAGAGACATAAAAGGAAGCAGTGCCTGAAGCAAAGTGGGAGCTTTATATTTTTGTAGTTTAGTAAATGCATATAAAAAAGAATCCACTCAAATGGAAAGGTTAACTAATTATTAATACAGTTTACTGTGATTGACAGGAAAACAGAGGAATTTTAGTCACTCACCGAGAATCTCAGAACCTTATCAAGAAATGTTGTTTATTTGCCATTGCCTACATTTTTCTCAAAAAAAAAAATTTGCCATTGCCTACATTGGTTGTTATGTTTGGTTTGCAACATACCTTGGAACAATAGTGGTATATGGATACAAGTCAGATTTCAGACAAAGGCGATAGCTCTCACTGCCTTCATTACAGGGTCACTTGTGCAAAGTAGCAACTCAGACTACAACCCCCACAATATGAATAGGGGTATTTCTAAGTGACAGGATTTTATTTATAATGGCAAGATATGGGTTGACTTCAAGAGACGAACCCAGCTAGAATTATAAGCCAATCCAAGAAAGTCATTACGTTTAAACCATTGAAGTCTATCGCATAAGCCCATACAATATTAGTAGGTGATATGCAGGGGTAATAAGCACATGTTCTTTAAAGTGTATCAACCAAAGAACGAGAAGAATGCCTTCCAAATTTAGAAGAGATTCCTTGATCTGCTTACTGATGTAGCGTATATATTATAGGCCATATTAGTACCATTCATAAACAGTTCATTATAACCAAGGAGCAAAAAAGCAAAGAAATTGGAGAAATAAAAAAAAAATTCAGCCACTTCATGTAATTCAGAAGTTTAGAAACTAGATTCTTCAAAAACTGAGACATGAACCTGCATCAACAGGTATACCGAAGTCCCAGTAACATATCTCAGATCAATAAAGATTTGTTTACCAATAAAACAAAAAAAAAAAAAAAACATATCTCAGATCGTACAGGGATCAAATACTCAATTCCAAAGCACACATACCCCAGCCTCTCCTTGAATGGGTTCAAACAGAAATCCAGCTACTCGATCGCCATTTTCTGCACCCAATTACAGAAACATGCTAAATAATACATTCTCGTCCACCATTTTAAAACGGTTCGATTGGATTATTAAAAAAATAGTAAGAACAATGTAATTAAATATCTATAAAAACTAAAATTAGGTTACAGTACAGCAAGAACAAGAACCATCAATTTTAAAATGAAAATTTTCAGCACACTTAAACCTTTAAGGATTTTCTCAAGGGCATCTGCATCACCAAAATCAACTTTAAGATGGCCAGGCAACAACGGCCCAAAACCACGAGTAGCCTCATTGTCACAACTCATGGAGATAACAGCTAATGTACGACCATGGAAGCAGCCACAGCATGAGACAATAATAGCCTGCATATGACTCACTCTGAGTAAAGCAGCTGACATCACAAAGTTAACTTGTCCATATAATTTGCCATTTACCAAAACAGAGAAAGTAGAAGTTTTAGGGAAAAAAAAGTAAGCTATTAACAAATATAATTAAGAATATCTCAAAAAATAGAGAAAGAATAACCACAGGATTTAATCTCATATTACATATTGCAGAAATTCTCGTGACAAAAATGATTAACATGCAACATATAGATGTATCAAGTATCCCAAATGAAATAGAAAAGCTTAACTTGCATGACCATAAAGCTCATTTTTGGAAGAAAAGCACTGGAGGTGAAAGAACATCAAACTTCCTACAAGTTAATATTAATCAATGACTGACTATACGAGAAAAAATATAGACAGAGGAATACATTAAAGAGTATCCACTGGTAGTGCCCAATCTAGAACAGGATAAAGAAAGTCAGCCAAGATGTTTTCGTCACACAAAACAAAGACCAAAGACAGCAGCATCAATGAGGAGGATATATTTAAGATGGTAAAAGCACAAGAGCAAGGATATACATTGTGTTATGTTTCTGCTCACTGGCATCTCTTAAATCTTGTTAAGCACGGGTCATTTTTTTTTTTTTTTTTAAAAAAAGAAAGAGTTTTTGGAAACTTCCTCAGTTAAATCTTATTAAATAAGGGTCATCTTTGAAAACAAGGGTTTTTGAAAACTTTCACAAAATCTTCATACTCAATCCAAACATCTTTCAACAGAAACAATTACAAAAATAATTTCCATAAAAAAAAAAAAATCTTACTTCAATTTCCATAACAATAAAAATATTCACACAAGGAAATAAAAAACTCACTACCAGTTCATATCACCTAACTATATATGACCATCGAGTGAGGTCAGAGATGAAAAACTATTGTTCTCAGTGGCCTTAATTGAGGTAAACGAGTTCACTTCAAATACAATAATTTGAAATATTGAAAGCATACTATTGAGGATACGTATCAAAGTAAGCATAAATATCCTGGGACTCTACCTCGTCTTTGGGAATTCTTTTCTTCTCATAACCCCATTTCCTTGCCAACTTCAGAGCTGTTTCCACACCTTCTGCACCGGTATTCATAGGAAGTACCATTTCATAGCCAAACATGCTACGCAGATACTCGGCAAATATTGGAAATCTATCATTGTAGAAGGCTCGAGAGCTAAGGGTGAGCCTTTCTGCCTGTTCTAGTAATGCTTTCATGATCTTTGGATGACAATGTCCCTACACAGTGAAGCTATGAATTTGAATACTGAAAATTCCATTTCAAATTTAAAATGAAAATTGAAAAAAAAAAAAAAAAAAAAAGAGTAGGGCAATAGTCCAGAAGAGAAAGTTTCTTATGACAGACTTCTACATTGCATAAATTTCTTCTCTGACTTTGAGTTTTTTTCAGGGATAGATGAAAAGTTACATTGGTGTCTTGAAACAACCTGATAAACAGAAACATTAAAAAAAAAAAACAAAAAGGTAGGAAAACGATACTGTCATGAAATTTGATAACAGAAAATTTCCGTACTTCAACTTTGGAGATGGCTTTTGGAAAGATCGATCCACGCCATCTGGTAAGTTAATGAAGCCTATATAGATTTCCAGATTTCAACTGTGGAGGTGGTTTTTGGTCGAAATATGGTATGGTACTGGTGGTATTAAGAGGTTTTAGAACCCATTTTTGAATCGGTTGAGGAGAAGAGTAAGGGAATGGCTACTTTGAGGTAGCCAGACCTCCAAATTTTCATACAAGATGAAAATGTTTTTTGAAAGAATAATTTTCTTCACTATTTTGTTCACCATACATAGGTCTTACAAGAGAAATAATCATATATGACAATTATTTGCCTTGATAGCCACGCTTTTACTCAAAAGGAAATTACTTAGTAAGTAGAAAATCTTGCTGAGCTAATTAAAATATTGATACCATGAACACTACCGAATAAAACATTGCTACCATATTAGAGATATTCTATTATTTATTACCTAATTTAGGTTCATAATTAACTAGTGGCGATAGAGCTTCTGAAAACTTAGAAAGGCGTGCATTCTTCTAACCTGATTAACTGCTGAGTAAGCTGAAAGGAAATCCAGATATCTGTTGCCCTCTGGATCCCATACAGATGATCCCTTTGCTTGTGAAAATACAATGGGGACTGGGTGGTAACTGCATTTGAACCAGTAAAAAGGCTTTGCTAATGACATACTCAGCAAGAAATGCTCGATAAATCACTCCAACATAAGGGTACATATGAAAAACAGCAAAAACATGTCCATATCAGATTTCTGGAGTAACAAACATTGAACAAACACCAACAACAAAGTACATAAATTTCTACAACGTGTTAGGAACCTCATGATGGAGAAAGACATGATCTACTGATTAGGCATCCATCTTCACCATATCACATGCACGCCACTTTCAACAACATAAGTGACTTACTAAAAGGCAGTTGGCTGATACAACATAAGTGGCTTATTCAGTTTTTCTTTTTCTTTTTTTGCCTAGGTTGGTTTTTATTGAATATGTGCAAGTCCTAAGTGTCATGCTTGTTACCACAGTATTCCTCCAAGGACAATCAATAAAATTAGAATACCGTCGTCCTCTTCTCTAAAAATAAAAAAATAAAAAATAAAAATAAAAATAAACCACCTTCAGCAAGAAGAAGGCCCCACATGTGAGCTACAACCGACTGAGGGAGCACCCGGAGCAGACAGCCACCATCTGGATGATAATCTTGCCAAGTGCTTAGCTTAATGTTTAGGTTATACATATCAGGAAAAAGAAAAAAACTGACACATTCCAGTAAAATTCCAGTCTTTATGTGCCTTGGGGTTTAAGAATCCAAGGCAGTCTTGCTACCATGCCCTCTACAAACATAGCATGAGATAGACTGAGACTCAAAACGATCACTTTCTTGTTTCCGTCTTCAAGGAATTGTGATGATTTGAATACTAAAATCTCTACCTGATCAATCAAAACTGTTCTAATGGCTTCAATATGGCATAGCACATCCTTATTCAGGATCCAGAGAGAGGGAGAAGAGAGAGCATTAGATGAAAATGAGCAAAACCCAGAAGCCAAAACATCAAAATGTAATGTGAGAGAGGAAGAGAGAGACTAGCCAAAACATAAGTTAAGGTTCTTCAATTATATGAGCATAGATTTTGAGGTGGAGAAAGGCAGCTCACTTGTGGGCACTGTATTCATATTCCAAGTTGATGATCTTTAGAGAGCAGGAAGCATCGTTGCTGGTTTCAGGGATAGCCCCGAAACTCCTTCCCCAGCGAAATCTGTAAGGCAATGACTGCAAAGCTCTCCTGCTTGCCATCGATGAGAATATTATCGTTCACTGTTTGCTTAGTTATCTCACTTGGAAGGCGGAGGACAGAGTGTTGGACTTGGGGGAGAGATTAATCAGAGATAATAGTTACACAGAATTTTGTGCTCTTTTCATCTTCGCCTGTCGTTATATCACGTGGTGAAACGCTTCTCGATGCATATCCGTACGACAACTACAACCACACCCATCGTTGTCGCGCAGAACTGAAATAAAAAATAATAATAATAATAATAATAATAATGTCCTTTATATCTTTCAGTTAAAATTATGAGTAAAATAAAAGAGCCACGCTGGAGCCGCCGTTCGCTGGGTTTTAGAATTTTTTTTTTATTTTTTATTTTTTTAATTATTTTGAATATTTAAAAAAAATATAAAAATTTATAATAATATTAAAAAAAATTTCTTAATCTTTAGGAAAAAAAAAAAAAAATCAACGTTAGCCGCCAACGGGGGCCACCAGCGGTGGCCTAAGTATTATCCAAAATAAAATCTCAGCACGATTTATGTGTCATTTATCTTCTACATGTTTTTGGTACGTTGCATTTGTTTGAAACGACGGAAGAAATGAAACAATATTATCAAAGGCTAGCACGAGATTTATTATGACTTTTTACTATAATTCAAAAAGGAAAATGACATGTATTACATCTTTATTTTATTTTTATCATCCTATTATATTGATGTGATTTAATCTATTAATTATTGAATTTCTTATTTTTTTTTAAAAAATAAAAATTATTTTAATAATAGATGAACAATTTCACATCAGTGCATTATAATAATAATTGTTTCGAATGACAAAAATGATAAGTTAAATATTAGTGTATGGCGTAAGAATAATAAGTAAAATTTTTTCAAAAAAATACTCACTTAAAGTATACACATTCCATTCCCCATAAAATTCTCTATAATTTAGTTAAAAAGTACATTTTCTAAAATTTTTCTTTAAATTTTACTCATCTTTCAAAAATCTTCTACATCTCATTCCTATCATTTCTCTATTATATTAAAATATTATTTCTCTATTATTTTTTTTATTACTTTTTTTTCTCACTTCTATTTACAAACTTAACTTCTCAATATTTTTTCTTATGTTTTAAACTATTACTCTAGTGAATATTTAAAAAAAAATATTTAAATTATTTTTTTGTGGATATGATAATATTTTTAAAATTAATTTTTTTATATTTTAGTAATTAATTAAATTATTTTTAAAATTATTATTTAAAACTATAATAAATATAAATATAGGAGAAAATGTAGATGATTGAAAAAATATTTATTTTATATATTAGAATAAAATATTAATAAAAAATTATTTAAGAGATGAATAATAAATTCTCAAATATGGAAACTCACTGTTCATCCCTTAAACATTTTTCTAAAATAGGAATTCATATGTGGGGAATATTTGGATCAAAACTTTATAATAAATCTTAAATTATGGCGAATCTAGATGTGAATACTCTTACAGAAATAAATTTTTGTTGAGAAAGTTGGAAAAGAAAAAAAGGTAGTTCACGACAACTCTAAACCACAAAACTGCAAGTCTACAGCCAAGAAAGAAAGTTTGATCAAAATCCTTGCCGGCGAGAAACCATATTTGCAATGCTAGATGTATGACTTTTGAGCACTTCTTTAAAAAATATATATATATTAAAAAAAATAATCTCTTTAACGATAAATCTCACTTTAAAAAAAAAAAAAAAAACAATTTTTTTTTTTTGGAAAAGGGAAGACAGCACTTCCATTTAATAATAAAAAAAATCCTCACTCCGGCGGAAAAATAATATTAAGAATTGGATGCCAAAATTTTGCCAAAAAAATCTACTTATTATAAAACTATCAAAAGGAGAGAGAGGAGAGAGAAATAGAGTTCAAAGAAGTTATGAAACTTATGAATTTCTTAAAGAATTCAACGATATATATAGACGTACAAAGAGAACTATGCTAGCTTATTATATTGCACTATGCTAGCACTATGCACTATGCATATGTCGGCCAACTCACTATACTAGTACTATGCTAGCACTATACACTATGTATATGTCGGCCAATTTACTATGCTAGCACTATACACTATGCATATGTCGGCTAACTCACTATGCTAGTACTATGCTAGCACTATGCACAATGACTTAAAGTGGTCATACAATTTATTTTACAACAATATTATTTTAGAACACTACTACCATATTTCCTTCTCTAAACATATTAAAAAATAAATAAATAACACCGATACATCTACCTACCATTACTCCTAAGACGGTAAGCGATGGACATGGCTAATAAAACAAAACGAGAAAAGTGAACAGACGGAGACAGTTTCCTGTATCTCCTTACGTTGGATTTCCGCTTTACAGCAATAAAGTTTGTCATGTTGCATGTGCCTGAATAAATTTTGTCATGTTGCATGTGCCAACTCGGGCATATGCATATGGACACCATTCGTTTAAAATTAAGCACGTTAAGTGTTTGAACTCTTTTTTATTTTTTCGAGAAATTATATATACAAGCTGCTAACTTATCCTCCCCGCTCTTAATATGATATAATTTGATTCAACACATTACTTTCAAGATCATCCATTAACATTAAGGATTGGAAAATCCACATCCATTACTTTCCTCTGTTTTCTGGGTCTCTTCATTACATGTACAACACACTCTGCATCTTCTTATGTATCGTCGTTATCCACAAACTCGCATCCTTACCGTTCAGAAATAATGACACTCTTTTTGACCTTTTCCTCTACCCTCAAAATTGTACATGACCGGTTACTTACGAACCCAATTACAAACAGAAATGGGGGGGAATAATAGGGGTTCAAATGTCAAAGCCGAAAGCATATTAATTGAATTCTTGATTTCGTTTCTTTGACTTTGACTCTATGTTACAGGTAAATTAACAGAACAAAAATTTACAAGCAAAAGACATGAAAACTGCTAGCTACTCCAAGCATTTCATCTCTACTAACATGCACCTTGCCACATTTTCACCAGCATTCATAACATATAGTTCAGACATTCACAAAGCATAAAACACCGGTATTTGCACTGCCACTGCCACTGCCACCGCCATCGAATACAACTACAAGCCCTCAATGATTACCAAAACACCAACTTCATTGGTCCTCTAAACATCAACACTGACCATATCATAGACACTGACCTAGTGTGGGAGTTCATGGAGGAGAATGCAGACATTTGCACAAGAAATAATAGAGCTTAAAATATATTTTTTTGATAAGAGAACAAGGGCTTAAGATATATGAAGGATATATTTTTTGATAATAGAATGGGCCACTATAATAATGATGCAAGGCACGACCGAAGTTTCTCCCATCTTGGCTATGACGTATAGATGGAAGCAAGAACAATAGATTTCAACTGGCTTTGTTGCTAATGTTCTATTATCACATCAAATAATTATGGCTATCTATAAGCCTTTCATCTCCTTGCTAGCTCAGAATTCTTGAATTTTCTTTACCGAAAAGAGCATCTCTATCGCTGTTGATATTCAAGGGGTTCCTATTTTGGGAAGAAGGTCATATTTATAGATCTACACCAGAAACCAGAATGACCCAACATGGCCACAAGCATATTGTTGCCATATCCTCCACAGATAATTAAATTTCGGACACATTACTTTCTATAGAAAATTAGGGTCCTGGAATGTAAGAGGACGTGTAATTGGAAGGCAGTTCCAACAACAATGCTCTCACTATAGTGCAAAATTACCTAAATTTTCAGAGTATGACATGATCACAAGAGAACCAGATATACTCCAAGAAAGCAAAATCTCAATTAAATGTAAGCTGTTTGCCATCACGAAGTGACCAAGGAAAAAAATATCAAGGTAATTTCAACTTTTCTAAAGATACTGTAAGTTCATATCTCAGTTCTGGGACTAGGGTATACCTAATAGCAAAGTTATGTCCATTTGAGAAGCCAAAAGTTTCGGAGTCAGATGGGCACTTGCGTAACGAATAGGGTTGGCAATATCTCCGAGAGCCGCTCCAAGTGAATATTTCTTCCTTAAGTCAGGACCAAGGAGAATTAAACAATTGTCTTTAAAGGAGTAAAGGGGACGATCGCAAATACTAATGTATGGTATCATGATTTCTACCAACCGCAGACTGAGTGAGAGACAAAGCATGTTGAGGAATTAGATTCCCAAATTTACACCCTATGGGCTATTCAGATACAGAGCATATGTGAATTGTCAGAAACGTGGCATGAAACACACAGAAGTAATGTAACAGGGCATCTAGAGAAGCCGAGAAAAAAGTTATAGTATTTGACGAACGAGCTCCATGATTTAGTTTAGCAACAATTCTTATATATCTAGGATACGGCACAAGATGGATTGATGCACCGAGGGAGAGGTCACATAATTGCAGAAGCCGATTTTCCCTTCTTCCCATGGCACTAAAAATGTAAACCAAGGGGCACATTGAAAGAAGGTATCATCACCAACCATAAGGCACTATAGTCATTGATAGAAAAGATTCTTCCATCAAGAATCTGAGAGTGAGAGGTCAAATTTCCAGAAAATAACATAAAAATTAAAAGTTTGATAATCATGCTCATCCCAAAACTAGGTTCTGACATGAACATCAAATTTATAGAGTATGAAAGCATTGGAAACAAGATGGACTCCACATTTGTCAAAAAGACATGGCCAGATAACAACACGAAAGGAAAGAAAGATCCTACTAGTTCTAAGATATTGCAGAAGAAGAAGAGATGAAGCGACAGAGGAAACCTATATCATGAAACATAAAGAAAATAGTGAATCTTCCTGCACAGACTCGGTAGGCATTGCTATGGAAGAACAGGAGTATTCCAGTTGAAGAGCCTAGAAGAGAAGCCCTCTAATCGAACTAAGAAGGGGAACCACAAGGGAGAAAATTCCAAGATTTAACTATTCACCTTCTATCTAGAAGCATCTTCAAAACTCAGGTGGCCAGTATAAATGCCTGAATCAAGTTTTCAGCAGCACGCTTCTGTTCAGATGTTCCTGATACATGGGCAATACGATCACCCCGGGAAGATTTGGATTCAGATATCTGTATCATTGCACCTGATATCTGGAGGGAAACAAGGAGTTAGAATGTCAGTCATTCCAGAAATTGCTTTATAAATTAAGTGAGCTTTCTGTAATGTCCCACACCAAATTAGTGAGAATTTGAAAAATCAGAACAAAACATGAGACTTTAGTGACAGGTGAATAATAGAAACATCCAAGGCACAGAAGCATTTGTTTATATACATTTGATGCCATTTTTATCCCATGTAACAACAAAACTAATATTGCATAAAACCATTACAGATACATAACTGAGACAACTATCTCTCACGTGATCTAGCATCTCAAAAAGCATATTTAAGGACATTGACATGGTATACCAAATATGACCAAACCTACAGCATCAGAAGTACAAAGTGTCAAAGCAAACTATTTAAAGTTAGTGTTTGGTTTGGGGATTCGATATGCTCCCAGCATCCGGACTCCCAAAAATCTTAATGTGTAGCAAATAATCATCCCCATATTTTCAAAATACCCTTGTACTGGATAAACTTGAAGTACGGCATACATCCTAATTTTGCTTGAAAACAAGACTATTTATATGACCAGAAGTATGAAATTGAGTTAAGAAAGAAAATGATAGTACCAGATAAACTCAAATAAAGAAGTTTAGACAGCATAAACACCTTGCAATTATCATGAAAAATTTATTAGGGATTTAAAAGTTTTGCTCAATTAGTTATATGGTCCGATTGATTGCAGAGGAGACAAATTTGAAACTTTACGAATTTTGAGTTTCAAAGAAAATAAAATAGGACCAGGGATAGTCTTTCTTGTCGCTTTCTTTCTTTTCCTAGACCACTTCTGCTGATTTGCTTCATCTTTACAAAAACATAGTTGGTAATAAATGAAGAATGAAAGGAGTCTCGGTTTTGTGATTTCATGACATACTTTCTATCTTTATTTCCTTTGCCTACAGGGGTGACAAATAGAGTGGAAAATATTTTTCATGATTTCTTGTGGGGAGGTTTGGAGGATAAGAAAATAATCCATTTTGTTAAAGGACATGTTTGTAATTAGTATAAGTGTGTGAAGGTACAAGTGTCAATTGTATGTAGTGTATATATATGTTTGTACATCAATGAAATCATCAAGATCTTTCCCATATGTTTCTACATGGTATCAGAGCACTTGTTGTTGGATAGATCTAAGTAGTGTACGGTGGTTCACTCGCAAATCGATTTTCCCTTTGTCATCGGCGACCGAAGGTGTTTGAAGTGGTTTCCGGACACTCTTCGGCATCGTCTTTGATACTGGGCACCAAGGGTGGACTCGCCAACCTAGTTTGTGGTTACCGGCATCGTCATCGCCGCCCAAAAGGGCCTGTCGCCAGCAAAAGGTTGAAGCCCAGAGTGTTTGGTTGCAAGTATAAGCTATCCAATTCTTGAATTTGAATAGCCAAAACTTGGAGTAAGAGTGTATTCCTATCCGGAATAACACCTGTTAGCTTATTCTTGTTTTAGCTCAATTTTTAAACCAGTACCGATCCAAACCCAAAACATAGTTGATACAGCCTGAAACATCTCTTAGACCCGAAACAGCCTGGTTCAGGTCAACACAGACCCGATACCAGCCGGTATATACGGATACAGGACTGATTTGATATTCGAGTTGTTTTTCCGGTAATTGGGCTAAGTATCTACATTTCCATATTGCATTTCTCGGATTTTTCAAGTTGAATTGTGATTTTTCTCAGATATTGTGTGGAGTTTCAATCTCCACGTTCAATTGTGATATTGTGTGGAGTTTCTCAGATATGACAACTAAATTTGAGTCACAGTTATATTTATGTTGCTCTTGGTGGGCGTGGAGACCGAGGTGGTAGAGGTGCACGTGAAGTATGTGATGCCAAAGGTAATCCTCGTATGTGCTAACGTTGGGATCTACATGGTAGACCATCTGAGTCTGCTAATCAGGCCATTTGCCAAGATGCTACATCACAGACAACGAGCTCCAACCTAGCTCCAAATATAATTAGTATATCAAAGGATGAGTATAAGCGGTTTTTGGGTCACACACGGGTTTCATCTTTCACAGCTACTCTTACCCACTCATGTATAGCATCCACATGTCTTGCCTCATCCACTGAAGATCTGTGGATCATTGACTCATGAGCTAATGAACATCTAACTGATCTATGCTCTGTCTTATCTAAGTTAGATACTGTGACATCTCCAAAAAGTGTTACTCTTGCTAATGGTTCTCTTGCTAAAGTTACAGGCATTGGATCCACTAAGCTCACTAACTCTATATCCTTGTCATTTGTTCTTAATGCTCCTAGTTGTCCTTTTAGTTTGTTGTCCATCAGTAAAATTACTCAAAATCTTCAATGTTCAGTAACCTTTTATCCCTCTTCATATATCTTTCAGGATCTCAAGACAGAAAACAAGATTGGTACGGGGTATGAAGCTAGTGGCTTGTATTATCTTGATGTTAAAGTCACCCACTCGAGCCCTTACATCCTCATCATCTACTTATGAACGGAATTGTCGTCTTGGTCACCCTCTTTCCCTTTTGAAGCGTCAGGTCAGGAATCTAGGAAATGTGTCTACCTTCCTTATGAAGCATGTCAAATTAGTAAACATCATTGTGTCGTTTATACCTCGAGTTGATAAACAAGCCTTGAGTCCTTTTGAATTAGTTCACTCTGATATATGGGGACCAATCAACATTGAATCAAACAAATTTCAATATTTTGTCACATTTATTTATGACTACTCTCGTATGACATGGGTGTATCTGTTGAAGGCAAGATCTGAACTCCTATTCAAAGTGTTTTGGAAATAAATTAAAACTTAATTTAACAAAAGGGCTCAAGTTTTGCGTTCTAATAATGCTAGAGAATATCTATCTAGTGCCTTTGCTACTTAAGTAGTGAATGAATTGTTTATCAAACTTCATGTTCTTATACACCCCAACAGAATGGGGTGGCTGAATGCAAAAAACTTCATTTGTTAGATGTAACCCAAGCACTTTTACTACACATGCATGTTCCTAGACGATTTTGGAGTGATGGTGTTCTTACTACTTGTCACCTTATTAATTGTATGCCTTCATCAGTTCTTGATGGTTCCTCTCCTTTCTTCATCTTATTTCCTCCATCTCCACCATTTATCCGGCATAGATGGGGAGATTTCTTCAATAATTTCAGATTTGAGGTGGGAAGGGGAATCCGAATCAGATATTGGTGCGATATATGGTGCGGCGATGTTGCTTTGAAGAACGCTTTCCCTTCTCTTTATAGAATTGTGCTGGATAAGGGTGCTTCTGTGGCTGATTATATGGACACTTCTACTGGTTGTCTTCAATGGTCTATGAGGTTTATTAGAGCTGTTCAGGATTGGGAGGTGGGGGAAATTACTGAATTTTACAGCCATGTTATATGCACTGAATTTAAAAGGTGGAGGTGAGGATAGGTTGCTCTGGATTCATTAGGGGAATAAGAACTTCTTGGTCAAATCCTTTTATAAGGTTATGTCAACCCATTCTTCTATTGTTTTCCCTTGGAAGAAAATTTGGAGAAGCAATGTTCCTCTCAAGATTACTTCTTTGGTTAGCTGGCTTCCCATGGGAAAATATTGACTATTGATAAGCTAAGAAAGCATGGTTTTATTATACTAGATTGGTGTTTTATGTGTAAAAGAAATGGAGAATCGGCGAACCACCTTCTTCATTGTGACGTGGTTAAGGCTTTATCGGATGAAATTTTTACCAGGTGGTATTCATGGGTAATGCCTAAGAGGGTGGTAAAGTTATTGTCATATTGGAGGGGAATTCAAGGTAATCATCAAATCGCGGCTGTTTGGAAGATGGTGTCTTTATGTCTAATGTGGTGTACTTGGAATGAGAGGAATGGTCGTTATTTTGATAACAAAACCTCTATGTGCAGTCACTTTTACGTATTCCTTGTGCACTCCACTAATTTAATTGGTTGCATCACTTTTTTTTAATATAAAATAACTGTTTTGGCCAATTACATAAGTGGAGTACTCAAGGAGTACACAAAAGTGATTGTATGTAGCAAAACTCTATTGATAATAGGGAACGTTCGATGGTAGGGTTTAGAGATTTTTTCTTTCATACATTGTTGCTTTTGGCTTTGGCTATTGTATTGAATGGGATTAGTTTTAACAACTTTTTTGCTGTTTTCACAGCTCTTAGCTTGTAATTAGGTTTTTCTCTTGTATACTTCATATGGTTTAATAAATTCTTCATAATTGAAGCCCATGGAAACCATTATGGAGGGCAAGAACTTCTTTCTTTGAATAAGTAAAATAAAATACAAATGAGAGGTGCAACACAAGAATTTCCAGGGAGGCAAGAACTTCTTCATCCCAAGAACCTTCCTATACTCAATATGGGTATAAAATCTCCACCCTTTAAATTCCTAATGTCCTCATCATGGCATTCCATCATAGATGACACGACTCAAGTCCTACACTTTTGGTTGAGTTTGGCTTTGATGTCATTTGTAATAACCAAAGGAAATCCCAAGCCAAATCTGAGTTCATACAAAATGCTACAATTGAAGCCCCTCCGAATCATTGTAAACGACAAGAGCTTCTCTCTTAAGCAATGGGGGACCCCATTCATCACCTTCCTATACTCCATCCCCATATTACAATATATGACAGTTTAGATGAACCAATAAAGATTTAAAAAAAAAAAAAAAACACTCCAACTCTGAGTGAAAAAACAGTTGGACGAAAAGAATATCCTCATGCTTCCAGAAAAACCAAGATATTTGGGTGAAAGAATACTTATTTTCCCATCAAGCTCTTTTGAGAATGGCAAGAAAGTCGGGCATGATGAGCTACTTCGAGCCCAAAAGAAAGGCCATCTTGGTCACCATGATGGGATTTAAAGAAGGAAAAAATTATTCAAGATTGATGCCACTGACAGATTTTAAAACAGAAAAAATACATTCATTAAAACACAAGATCAGAATAGGGATGAAGCAACCAGTTGGCAAAGAAGCTAGTAGTGGTGCTTGGCATCATGAAGGGTGAGGGAGGGAGACGAGTGATCAAACAATTGATGAGAGAATGAGGAAGGGGAGTATATTAAATGATTATTCAAGATTGATGCCACTGACAGATTTAAAAACGAGAAAAGAAGCTAGTGGTGGTGCTTGGCATCAAGAAGGGTGAGGGAGGGAGAGGAGTGATCAAGCAATCAATGAGAGAATGATGATGAGTATATTAAATGACTGTTGATACTATCATATTACCAAAATTAGAACTTTCCCAAGCTCCAGAAATGTGATTAGGTATCTACCAAAATATCATATTTCTACAAAATGAGATTCTAAGGGAATGGGGATGCCCTCGGGCATCTAGATTCCAATTAGCTATTTGAAATAAAACAAGGTTATATGCAGGAATCCTAATAGGATTATCAAGAATCTTAAAAAGAACATCCAAACCGAATTCCACCAAAGGGTCCTTAAAGAATAATCTGTGTGTCCTTAAAGTCCAAGAACTTGGTGTAACAACTATAAAAAAAAAAAGCTTAAACCACATTTGGGCTTATACTTCAAAGGACTCGTATTACAATTGGAACACATTTAAATTATAAACCGCAATAAATTCTCTTTCCCAAGCAATGTGGGATCTCATTCACAATCCTCGTATACTCAATCTGAGGAAGTATTACAACCTCCCCACTTCAATCCCTAACATCCTCGTCGGGTCATTCCATTATAGGTAGCATGGCTTAAGTTCCACACCTATGGCAAAGAATTGGCTCTTGTACAATTTGTAAACCAAAGAAAAAGCTAAAGCCATATATGAGCTTATAGTTTAGAAGGGCTACTCAATGCTACAAATGAAGTCATTGGGAGTAACGGCAATAACCCCTCCCTTCCCCTTCCAAGCAATGTGAGATACCATTCACCACTCCCCTATACTTAATTTGAGATATTATTCTGGGTGTCATAAATATGTTATTACTCTTCTTCCCTACATATTGAGAATTTATTCTTTAAAAAAAGAAAAAATTCCTATTTCCACACCAAAAATTTTAAAAAATCAACTTGCTTACGTATAAAATCACAATTTCAATCTCAGGACACATTGGGAAAGGCCAAGTATGAGATAAGCACAGCATTAAGCATAGTATATCGACTCATAAAAGGTGAGCATCAACAATTCTGCTTCATTTTTTCTCATCTTAAATATGCTTTATTAACAATCAGAAATGTGAATCTTATATAGGAATCTGAACCAACCTTCCGAATGTTGGCTATATTCGCTCCTCCTTTGCCCATCACTTTACCCACTGCATTAGCAGGGACCATAATCTCAAGCGTTGAAGGGGGAGGCAACCTGCATGGGGTTATGGAATTATAGGCAGAGTCAGATTGAATGTATTAAAGCCAAAGGACAAAATCTTCATGACCAGATCTCATAAAAATAATATACTGACCCTCCATACAGCTTGGACGAATATGAAGGCATGGATCCATAGCCATTTTCACCCATCTATCAAAAGAAAGAGCAAAGAAAAAATGAATTATAACAAAAGCAGTAAGAAGATAGAGATAGAGTAGCTAGTATTTAACAGAATCTGAGAAGCTTTTATCTTTAGATCAAACATCAACTTCAAAATAACTGAATCAAAAGGCAGTCAACAAGTTAAAGAAAACCAGTTTAAAATAAAAACACACAAATCAAAGGCACGTAATTGAACAGACCCACTGCAAGGTTTTAAACTCATGCTATTCTATTGGTCGGTTGTAATTGATTTTAATAGGATGATTTTTCATGAATTTCTTGTATCACTAAAGTAGCATGCACAGGCTGCTCTTGCATGTGTCTTGTATACTTGGGCTTATGCTTATCTTATGTTCAATAAAATCTTGTTTACCGATAAAAGAAAAAAAAAATCACACTATTGTTATAGTACAACCATTGCAATTTTACAGACTAATTTTTATCAGTAAACATTTTACAGGCTACTTAAACATAGGATGCTCTTCAACAAGCACTGGAGACACTTAGATCCTAAGGGGCTACCAAGGAGTATCATAAGACTTCAACACAATCAAGCTCCTACAAAATACAGAGTTTTCCAGCCTTCGCAACAAAGGGAGAAAGGAGGGTCATGCTATACTGCATAGAGACTAATAAATAACTGGTGGCTCATTATAATCAGACAGAATGACAGACAAATATGCATAAAAAGTGTTAAAATTATTTGGGCAAAGCAACAAAAGAAACAATCTGCTACCTTAAAGAGACAAGTGCCATATTGCAGGAGCCCTATGCTAAACGTGATTAAAAGTAAGTCATCCATCAAAAAGATGCAAATCATTTTATAAAGATCTTATACCAATCAGTCCTTTAAAAAATTAAACGATATTTAAACTCCAATATGAGCACCAAAGAAATCCCAGCTATATACAGTGTGTGAGAAGCAGATAATTTTGAAAAGTTTATCATTACTAACAAAGAACAATGATGAAGACAAGTTAGAATGATGATGGAAGCTTTGGTGACAACCATGGTATAAGAAAGTAAAACAAACAGCATCAACATACCGACAAAGATCCATATCCATAGAGGCTGCTTGAAGAAAGCATGCCCAAGCCACTTCCACTTTCAACCCTCTGATCATATCCAAAAGGAGCAACAGGGGGAACAGAAGACAAGACAGATGGAACTGAGAGTCCAGTACCAGCAGAGAATAGAGAATCTGCACCAACAGTATGGTTACGACCACCATCCCTATCTTTGAGGACATCATCACGGAGCCTTAAAACAATCTGGACAAGTGCATCTCTAACACTGCCAACTTCTCCAAGAACCTAATTGAGGAAAAGTTTTAATATAAACAAGGCAATATCAATGAGAAATAGTTAAACACAACTTACAAAAGCTCTACAAAACAAACCTCAACAAGTTCATCATTTGCATCAGCACACCTAGGCTTATCACCCTTTGAGATACGGACATCAGCTTTAGTTCTCTTACGTATTTCATTTATAATTGACCCACTTTTTCCAATAATACACCCAATGACCTTGGATGGAACAAGGAGTCTGATAGTAACAGTTTCATCATCTTCATCATTGATCTTTCCTTGCAACAATAGAACAGCTTCAACTGCCATGGATTTCAGATCATCGGGTGACTGCCAAGCAAAAGAAAATTCAAGATGTTAAACAAATAGTAAAACATGAATACCATCGCACCATATATTGTAAGATTAAAAGTAGATGTTAAAGAAATAGTAGTACATGAATACCATCGCACCATATATTGTAAGAGTAGAGTGAATGTAATTCAATAATACACCAAACAAAATTTACCAGCGATTAGAGAAGATGAATCAGCTTTTAAAAGCTGGAACATATAGGACATAGAAGATAGCTAATTTCTAATCATCACAATAGAAGTTCAAAAAAGGAAGGGGGAAAGGAACAGAAAACAGTGCCTGCCCATGCAAGGTATATGAATTACGAAAAAGAATAAGAGAGAAAAACTTTCAAAAATTCCTCTCCTGTGAAAGCAATAGTTCTCAAATATAAAACTTCATCGTATCGCCAACCTTTAACAGATCAATCAGCTATAAAATAGAACAAAATGGACGTATCACTATACAAGCCAGAGAAATTAGATGCAAACCGGCCGATCCATGCCTCATCTTGTTGAGACTTTCAAAGAAGAAAGAAAATCAAAGTTGAAAGACCATAAAGCCAAACTGTACCTCTGTTGCAGTAATCGTGATGATGCACTCATCACGATCATCCTTGGTATCATCAACTTCAACATGAGCACCACTAGCCTGTCTTATACTTTTAATAGTACCCCCTCCTTTGCCAATGACTCGCCCAATCTTGTCAAAAGGACACAGTACTCTTACAACTAACTCCTCAGTTCGTGAGGCATCACTGAACCCAGACACCACAGGAAGGGCAGATGAATAAAGAGGCCACGTATTCCCTGTATCGGCATAACCCTGGAGATCCTGTACATTTGTAGCACCTACGATTGGAGGAACAGATCTATGAGGGGCAACAGGATCTGCACTTTGATATAGTCCACCTGGTGGATAAATAGGGATATCTGATGGGATGATAATGCTTGGAGAAGCATCCGGTACACTCGTGTCCAGAGGAATCTCTTCTCTAGGAGTGAACTTGTACATAATTGCAGAAATGGCAAACAGTGCTTTATTCACGGCCTCTGGCTCACCACTAATCTATTCATATGATAAGAGGATAATTAAATAAATAAAGACTTACTCGAAGAGAGCTTTAGCAAAGATGAAAGTGAACGCAGAGACAAAAATCATGAGCAGGGGCATAGACATATATGTCATTTTAGGCATAAGATCCAATTAGTAGAACTAGATGCCAGTGCATAACAAAAGAAGTAATTGACCATTCCATAGCCAGGACAACATCTAGTCATCTAAATGATAAAGGATAGTGTTCAAATACAAAGAAAATAATAAAAGAAATTGACTGATCCATAGTGAATACCAACCATGACAAAATTATCAAAGTCCATCGCACATGAGTGAGTTGGATCCGTGGCATCCTTGGCCGTGACCTTAATGTTTGTCCTCGTCTTGCTTCTCAGTTTCTTTATTGTGGCTCCAGCCTTACCAATGATATTTGCAGACTGGCTAGATGGAACAAGAATCTGACATTCCTCCTTATCCTTTCGCTTCTTGTCAGAATCTCCCACACTAGCCACAGCATTTGCAATGGCAGCATGAACTTTAAGAAGAGCATCCTGAGCAGCACATAAAGGTTTCCTATCACTAAACTCATCATCTACCTCAACCTCTTCCTTCTCCCTAACATAGCTGTAGATTATTATAACACGGTCATTAGCACCTGAATACGGATCCACAACCTTTACTTTTGCCCGTGTCTCTTGCCTTATAGAATTTATCACTTTCCCACTCTTACCAATGACACTTCCAATAACCCCATCAGGGCATAGTATTCTATAAACAACCAGTTCATCATTGCCTTTGTCATCTTTGTCGTTCACCCGTCTCTTCTGATTCTTGTTGTCCCCATCACGGTCCTTATGGAAACGAGATCGCTTCCCGGTCTCACCCATATTTATAAATGAGTTGGTTCCTGAAAGTGAAATACGAATTCAAGCTTAATACATCCAAAACAACTCGTATGCATTTTATAAACTTTTTTTAGCTCCTCAACCTAAATGCACCCAAGCCATTTGCATGTATTAACTGAATCTAATAAAACAAATTAAATAATTCAAGCTGCTCAAATTGACAGGAGAGACTGAGTTACTTAAAAAAAAAAAAACCCTCGAGAAATGAGGCTACACTAGCCTCGATCAAGAACTATACAGACCAAGTTTCCCAACAGATATTGCCGAGAAATTAAAAAAGAAACGATCTTTTTACTTTCATTCTTCAAAAGCGGCGGACAAAGCAATTCGATTATCCACAAAAGACTAGAGAAATTAACCCTAAATAAACAACTTCCATAACTCCAAATGCTTTCCCAAAACCCAAAAAAATAGAGAGAGAGAGAGAGAGAGAGAGAGCGAGAGAGAGAGAGAGAGACGGAGAGAGAGAGAGAGAGGGAGAAAGAGAGGCAGAGAAATTAGGGATAGAGATAGAGAAACGTACCCTGGTTGTGAGAGAGCGAGAGAGAGGCAGGGGAGGGACTGTTATGCCGTCTTCTGTGAACCCCTTTGGATACGCTACTTAAGTAGCTCTCTCCCTCAACGACAATGCTTTATTTGATGGTTGTGTCGTTTTGTACGTATATATTTGTTCACTTCTTACGGGTCTACAAAAGATCAAGACCGTCAAAATAGAGTAGAAATATGAGGGTCGTACATAAGTTGATAGGTATCGACGGTAAATATTCGTACAGCTTTTGCATAGACTACAGGGGATTAATTTCCTCTCCGTGTCTCGTTCCCTCCACCGGGTAAAGAAGGTTTGGCTGTACGACAATGTTCTGCAACGACCAAATTCGCCCGCTCTTCTACTTCTCCACCCCCCCTCTCTCTCTCTCTCGGTGCAGACTCTACAGGTATAAAGCTCCGTCTTTCTGAATATTGACATTTATGTTTACCATTAATTGGATTAAACCCAAAAGTTTTCTTTGGTGTTTTCTTTCCTTTTCTTCTTGGGGTGAATATTTGATTATCTGGGAATATTTTGCTTCTTTTTCTGTTAATTGGTAAGTTAAATCGTAGTATGTAATTGGCCCGGTGCTCCTTTTGATACACACCGCTGTCTGCCTGTAATGTATTTTCCCTCAACAGCAAAGTAAACTATATCTTTGGGGAGATTTGTTTCGGGTATGAATTGGATACATGATGTTTGTATATTAGGTTGGAGTTTTCCTAAAACACTAACAATTACAGATTTTAGTTAGTGTTGCCTTAGCTAGTGATATCAAGAAGAGAGATATTGAAGAGGAGATTGAGAACAGATTAGAACTGGTTCAGCGTTGCATACAAAAGGCTCTATTGGTTGTTTTGTTTTGGTTTTTTTGTGTTTTTTTGTTGAAATACTTGGTTTAAGGAGAAGATCTTGTTGTACTAGTCGTGATTGATGGTGTCGGATACTTGCCTGTACAATATTACTGTAAAAATGAGAACCATTGAATTGAGACAGCTGGGAATGACTGGCAAGAGAGCAGATGATTGGCTTTGGAAAGAAAGCAATCACGGATTGGTTGCAGTGCTTGGAAGATTGATGTAAAGATAATTTCTTGTGTGCTCAAATAGTCAAATCTTATATAGTCCTCCTATGCCTCCTCTCCCTAAGACTTAACTCTTTCTTGTGGAGTTTGGGGGTAGTCGTGCGGTTGTTTCAATTTAGTTAATACACTTCAAAATTTGGGCATTAGCAGTATCGGTTCCTATAATTTATAAATTTTAATTAGCGAGATGTGGCAACTCTCTTTTTTTTTTTTTTTTTGGTGCATGTGGAAGGAAATAAATAGAAGAATTTTTCGGACTTTGATATTTCACTCCCTATCAAACTTCCTGATATATTTCTTTACATTTTAATCAGTATGGCCAAAACAATTTTCTGGATGAGTTTCTTTCTGAGCCTTCTTTTGTATTGTTGTTGCTGGTCTTTACGCATTTTTTAGTTTGTGCACCTTTCATGTACTGGCCAGTTTCTGATCCAATAAGTTTGGCAGTGTTTCAAATTTGCCAATAATTTATTCAGCTTATTGGTGCTTTGATTAACTAGTTTGTCTCGTATTCACCATAATTTTTAAGCACCATTGGAGACTTTGATCATATCCTCCTCTCAGTTGGGGTTGTGGCATCATACTAAAAGTCAGGCGCCACGGGCCTTGTTGGCTCTGCATTGCTGTCTACACTAGTAAGACAATAAAAGAAAAAAAACACTATCTACCTACTAAAAGAAAGACAGCCTGTTGTCTATGTTACCTCTTCTATTGCTTTTTATCTACTTCATTCAAATTCAATCATGCATTTTTATTTTTCTATGGTGAAATAAGATCATATGTCAAATTGGCATGCATTGGTTTCTCAAATAGGAATGTAAATTAAAGATTAAGATAAACATCTGGTTTTATGTATCGTAGTTTCTGTATGAAATAATCCACTTTTACAGAAATTGCATTTCATTAACTTTTGCAGAAATTTCGTGTGTGTGTGTGTGTGTGTGTGTGTGTGAGAGAGAGAGAGAGAGAGAGAGAATAAAAAATGGGACTGATATCAAAAGTCTGAGAGATACAAACAATCCCATAATGAAGAAAGGGAGAGGCGACTCGATGTCGTCGACCACTCAACAAGTGGTCTAAGCAACAGGGATGTCATATTGATCACTAAAAGTAACCTGCCACCTAAATAGAGCACTTGGTTCTTCCCAAATACACGACATAAGACACATAGCAGCATGCCTTATCTCTCCATTCTGATGTGGGCAAACAATCTTTCCAACGTACCTGACAACTCTACCACCTCTGCAACCTGAAATAGTCATTCATTTTTTATGTTGTTTATTCTTCTTGGGGCCCAATAGCTTTTTCCATTCATCCGGGCAGCCCCCTATATAATTGGGATTCTTTCACAGACAATTTATATACTGTCCAATTGAAAACATGAACCTTCCTTTTTTAATATAATACCTACTACTTCTGCCCTGCTAGGTTTTGCCCAATGGACTCCGTGCACCTTCTTTGCCTTATCTCTATAGGTCAACATTTATTCAGTTTCAATCAGACACTATGTCTATAATGGAAGTTTTGACTGTTGCATGCTTGTTTTTAACCAAGTTCATCTTAACAGACTTGATTTTTTAACTTTATGTGGTGCTTGGAAGGATAGTCTATGAGGGGCAAAATATAAAAATGTTTATTATGTTTTGACATCTTAGAACACGGGAACGTTTCTTTCTTTCATGAATATTATATTTAGGTAGTCTCCAAGCAAATCATATAACTTCTTGGTTTTGTATAATCTGTGTTGGAAGGTAGCTTATGTGGTCAGTACATTACCGTTGCTGATTTTGTGCCCCAAGCTTAAGCTTGTTTCTATTTTGTTAATGATCTTGGCTTGACAGCAAGCAAAAGAGTTTAAAATCTTTTCTTCTTGTATTTTAAGTAGTGTTTATTCAAGTGCATAGACATGAATCAAGAAGTGGAGAAATCCTTGACTCAGCCAGAGAGTGCTAATGGGTCTAATTCAAACAGTTCAGACCCCGTAAATCGTGTAAGGAATCTGCTGTTTCGTCGAATGCTGGTGGGAATTAGAGATGGACGGTTTTTCTTGGGCACCTTCCACTGCATTGACAAGCAAGGAAACATCATTCTCCAAGATGCTGTGGAGTATCGTAGCACCCAACGCTCCTCCCCTTCTCCCATGGAACAGCGGTGCCTTGGTCTTATTCTCATCCCTTCCTCTTGCCGTTCCTCATGTCACTGGGATTGTTCTATTGAAGAGCAATTGTCATTGCTAAAATTTTAGGAATTGAGAGCAGTTCTGAATTTCATAAATTATTTTCCCGACTCAATGTAGAAGAAATGAGACGTTACCCCTACGATTTTTGCGTGAAATGATATGATGAATGACAGAAACGGACATGATTTTCCAGGCATTCTAGGTTCGTATGCAGACACTGCTACGCAATATTTATTTCTTTATCTATTGTTTTTCCATGTGGTCATGAGCATACAAGTGTTTTAGAATGTGTACCTTGAACCATGGTGAAGGTTGTGAATTTGACCTTTCAAGGAAAGGTGAAGCAGAAACTAGAAGGACTCTTGGGAAACAAAAAGAAAAAAATGTACTTTGGAGGAGATGAGAATGCATTTATGGATATTTCTTTCATTCAGTTCCCGATCAAGTTTCATGGATATGAGTCGTAACAATCCTAAGGCATAAAAATCGACTCGAAAATTCTCAGCTTGGGTGTAAAGATACATGATGAGAAAGTGTTGCTATGTTATAAATTAATAGGCAACAATTAGAGGAATTTGAGACAAAAAACTACCATATGTCCTATGAAAAATGATATTTGTAGTCTTAAAATATACAAGTATCATACATTTCCATTAAAAAATGAGTAAATATGATATTTACATGAAAAAATTAATTTTTTTAATGGTAGACTTTATTCTTTCTCTTTCAAACGAATGCACGTGTCTTAGACACTCTAAAATTATATTTAATATTACTCTTTGAAAAATATTCTTCACATCTCTAAATCAGAAGATGGAGCAAGAATTTCTTTTAGATGTTGTGGCAATAAGAGATTATTTATGGCTAGAAAGAAACATGCAAACTATAATTTACTTGTAGAGATGAAAGCGTAAATGAAATGGCTGACATTTGAATGACACCCTTTTGGAAGATAGAGCACTCACAATCTAGAGCAAATACATCGGGTTTCTTTCTTTCATTCTTATAAAGAGACTAATGCAGTGGTTTAGTGCGAATGGTTCAAATGACCTATGGTGTTCGGCTTCGGATCTTCCTCCTCTCTTTAGAGGTTTTATTAGATTGGATATGGGGTTTTCTATATATTCGAAAAAATTGTAAATAATTTATTTATGGGGCTAAGTTTCTTTATTCTTTATTGGTAAGTAATGTCCATTTAGAAGTAGAATATGTTTTTGTTACTACGGTTTTTGCTTCCGCCATAAATGAGGATAATTTATAATAAGAAGTCTTATTTTAAATATATATATATATATATATATATATATATTTTATCATACCCTTTAAAATATATTATCAAAACTTATTTTTTATATTTTATATATTAATTTTTACAATATATCATATATCAGTTTATTTATTTTTTTATATTATGTAAATATTATATTTTTAATTTTTTTATTCACAAATAAGAAAGAAATTATTTAATCTTTGGAAAAATATAGTTGTAAGTACAATTGTGCACTAATCTGTACACTAATATGATGTGATTGGTCAAAAAGTAAATTTTATTAAAAATAATGTTAATTTAAATTTTAAGTATAAATAAATCAGTGTTGATATATAGATTAGTGCGCGACTATATTTATATGTAGCAAAACTCTTAATCTTTATACGGTAGAGGAGGAGAAAATTCACACATATGAGAGAGAAATGATTAAAAAGACACAGCGGTAACACTAAAGTTAATTGGAAATTACGGATGAGTTTCAAATTATATAAAAAAAGGAGTTTTATTTTTACCCGTCTGTAAACGTGTGCCGCAATTCATGAATTTACTCCGAGTTTTTCTTGTCGACAGCTCTGTAAAACAAAGTCTGAAGTCCACACCTTATTATTTTGGTCAACAATGTGTGTGTGTGGTTCCAATATCCTAGCTATTAACTCTCTCGCTCCGAAATTCATAAATATAAGAGAATTAATGATTACAATCAAAGTCTGCGGCCTGACCTTATGTATTCATTTTGGCCATCTTCCATAGACTTGACTACTAAATTTCCTTGAACCTTACTAAATACGTCGTTAAATTAACTTCACAATCACATTCAAACATTTTGATTATTTATTCATAAAATAATTAAAAATGTATTTTGCAATCATATTTTATCTAAACCACGCTACTACTATTTAGTCTGCTGTTCGGCACCATTATTATTATTATTATTATTATTTTATAGAAAATTAATTTCATTCATTTATAAGAAAAAAGTTATAATCATGATCGGATATATATAAAAAGAAATTCTAAATTACAAGCTAATTGTTGCATTTAGAGCTCCATCAGTACACAAAATTTATTTGTAACTGGTATGATCTTAATTACTGTTATATCTCTCTACAAACAAATCGTCTAAAAGATAACACTTTACAGACAAATCTTCTAAAAGACAACATTCTATTTAAAATAGAGACTCATACCCCACTCTCTAAAAGAGGAGAGAAATTAATCTTTACGGACAAAACGTCCAAGAGACGATATTTTTTTTTTATTATTTAATTAAACAAAAGGAAACAACAATAAAATCAGAAAAATAGATGTAAAAATGAAGAATTATAGTCTATATCTATTTCGGTATACTTTGAAATTAGCCATAAAGTCAGATTTAAGCGATTTGATGGCAAGAGAAGCCACCGGAAGGGGTGATCAGCCACTATCTTTCCAAAGATCGGTTTAGGAAACACATCGTGCTTCACAAAAGGTATCAGGGGATTGTAGATCCATTTTTTTATCCTTAAAAGAAACAAAATAAATTAAAAATTTAATAAAAATGAGGAAGAGAGAAGAGAGGAGGGAAGGAGAAGGGGAAACGAAGAGAAAAGAGAAATATAGAAATGAGGGAAGGAGAGAGGGAAGGAGAAAGGAGCAATTTGGAGGAATTCTGAGAAAGTGACGGCACTAAGATTTTTGGGAGTTTTAGGGTGGGTTTGGGTGTTGAGAAGTGTTGAGGAGAGTTGTGAATAGTAATAAAAAATAGGTGAAAAGTAATAATAAAGTAATGAATAGTAATAAAAAGTAGGTAAAAAGTAATGAATAGTAAAAAAAGTAGGTGAAAAGTAATAATAAAGTAATGAATAGTAGTGAGAAGTGTTGAGAAGTGTTGAAGATACTTCAACACCCAAACACAACTTTAATCTTCTATAATCAGTACAATTATTCTTGAGTGTGATAAGAGCGCGCACTCACACACGCACACATACATATATTATTATTATTATATTTCCTTGATTGTAGATTAGAAAACTAATATTTTAGGAAATCAATTTAATAGCATCCATTCAGTTAAGATTGTCCATCCTATTCATAAATCTGGCCAATTTCCAGATTTTTTTTTTTTTTTTGAAACAATCATCAATACTTTCCATTCATTCATAAAATGTTTTACAAAAATAGCAACACTCACTTAAACTCTCAAAAGACATTCATTCACTTAACTCCCCCAATTGCTATAAGACATTTCTCTAGTAATCATACTAGTGATTTCTGAAGGTCCATCCTCAATCCAGCACCACTCCCCTTCCATACTCAGACCTCTCTTGGCTAGTGCGTGGGCAACACAGTTGCCCTCTCTATGAATGAAACTCACAGACCAATCTGGCCTCATTAAAAGCCTTCCCCGAATGTTGGCATACTGCTGTTCCATCCATGCATAGTTGCCCCCTACCCCTGTTACTCCTCTTAGTACTCTGGCAGCATCTCCCTCAAATACCACCAAACTGACACCAAGCTCTAAAACAAGCTCCATAGCTCTCCAAAGAGCAGCTGCTTCAGCCAGATCAGAGCTTCCACTAAACTGTTTGGCAGCACAGAAAGTAAACAGAACCTCCCCCACATGATTCCTTGCCACTATACCCAAGCCCAATTTAAAATTGTTCTTGTCAATAGCCGCATCAAAGTTTACCTTAGAAACACCCTCATCTGGTGGCTTCCATTTGATATTCTTTCTTAACTGACCTTGAGTCCCCTTCAGAGTGTTTAGTGCAGCACGAGCTTCATGAAAACTTTGAAGACTAGTCATTGAGGCATTTAGTACTTTTCGTGGACTGTCAAACTTACCTTCAAAAAGCATCATGTTTCTCCTTGTCCATAGTCCTCTCAATATCATAGAAACCTCCTCTAATTTACTCTTCTGCAATCTGGTTTGCATTTCAGACCATAGCACATAAAAGTCTTTTTCTTCACTAGGCCATTTCTGAAGGCCACTCCCATTCTCTGCCCATACATCACTTGCAGCTGGGCATGACCATAGGACATGGCTTATTGTTTCTTCACCCCTTTGACAGATCGGGCATGTAGCATCTTCAATTATTTTTCTCTGCACTAGACTCTGCTTTGTTGGTAAGATGCCCTTCAGAGCCTTCCACACAAACTGTTTTGTAGGATTAGGTACATTTAATCTCCAAACCCCTTCCCAAATTTGCTTCTGAATTTCTTTGTTAGAACATTCCCCAACCATAGATTTTCCCAAGGCATTGCCTAAATGATAGGCACTTCTCACAGAAAACCTACCATCCTTGGTAAAGCCCCACATCATTTCATCCTCCCTCCCCTGCCAACTTAATGGTATACTGCAAATCTGAGCTGCCTCCTCCCAACTGAACACATTCCCTACCAATCTCTCATTCCAGCAATGCAAATCCTCAAAGATAAGAGAGCTTACCTTCGAGTCTGCAGATAGAGTATTAATAGGTGATCTCACTTTAAAATCTAAGCCATTTTGTAGCCACTTATCCTTCCAAATTGAGATGCTCTTCCCATTACCCACTCTCCAGACCATACCTGCTTTCACCAAATCTTGTGCAGCTAACAAACTCCTCCATATAAAAGAGGGCTTATAACCAATCTTTGCATCAATAAACTTACAATTCCGGAAATACTTTTCCTTAAAAATCTTTGCAACCAAAGAATCACACTTTGTTTGTAACATCCACCCTTGTTTTGCTAACATGGCCTTATTAAAACCATCAATATCTCTAAACCCCATCCCCCCATCTTTCTTATTTTCACCCATTTTATCCCACCTCTTCCAATGAATACCCTTCCTATCTTTGTTGCCACTCCACCAGAAGCTTGCAATAATAGAATTGATCTCATTACACAGCTTCCTTGGGAATCTAAATACATTCATTGTGTAAGTAGGAATGGACTGTAAAACTGCCTTAATTAACACCTCTCTACCAGCACTGGACAGAAAAGAATTTTTCCAGCTTCTAATCCTTCTCCACACTCTTTCTTTTATATTTCTGAAAGTTTCATACTTTGATCTTCCAATCATAGTTGGAAGACCAAGATATTTACCATAGTCACCACAAATAATATCACCAGCCACGGCTGCCACTTCCCTTTTTATAATCTCACTGGTGTTGGAACTAAACAAAATTGCAGTCTTCTGTCTATTCAGCTTTTGGCCTGAGGAAACTTCATACAACAGCAATAGATCTTGTATGATCAACCACTCCTCTTTACTTGCCTTGCTAAAGATCACACAATCATCAGCAAAGAGGAGGTGATTAATTCTGGTCCCACCTCTTATAGCAGCAACCCCTCTTATCTTCCCATTTGCAGCAGCATCACTCAACATGGAGCTCAGTCCCTCAGCACAGATGATAAACAAGTAAGGTGACAAAGGGTCACCTTGCCTTAGACCTCGAGTGGGCATGAAAGAGTCACCTACCTTTCCATTCACCACCACTGAATATCTAACCGATTCTACACACTGCAAAATCAAATGGTTCCATTTATCACAGAAACCCAGCTTCTTCAAGATGGACCTTAGGAAAGTCCACTCTATTCTATCATATGCCTTTGACATATCCAGCTTTAGAGCCATGCTTCCATCTCGACCTCTTTGTCTTGCTTTCATAGTATGAAGGATCTCATAGGCCACCATCACATTGTCCATAATAGATCTACCTGGAACAAAAGCACTTTGCAGCCTAGAAATTATGAAAGGTAATACAAGCTTAAGCCTATTTGCTAGAACTTTTGCTATGAGTTTATACAAAACATTGCATAAAGAAATTGGTCTAAACTCATTAACAGAAAGAGGAATATCTACTTTAGGAATAAGCACAATATTTGTAAGATTCAACTCACTTGGCATATCACCCCCATTTAGTACATTTAGGACTGCCTTACATACTTTTGGGCCCACTACTGCCCAGTGATGTTGGTAGAAGTCTGCTCCAAACCCATCTGGTCCAGGAGATTTGAAAGGCCCCATCTGTTGAAGTGCTTCCAGTACCTCCTCTTGCTGAAAAGGAGCCACAAGATCTTCATTCATTGATCTTGTCACTTTAGAGTCCACACTTTGCAAACAGGCATCAATATCTTCTTCCCTTGGATTCGAGGTTGAAAAAATCTTCTGAAAATGATCCTTGAAAGCACTAGAAATAGCAGACTCATCACTTCTCAGAATACCCTCTGCATCTCTGATATGTTTTATAAAGTTCTTCTTCATTCTTTGTGTTGCACATGCATGAAAGAACCTTGTATTTCTGTCCCCCCCTTGATACCAATGCCTTTTTGCTCTTTGCCTCCATTTAAGATCCTCTTTCTGCAGTAAAATCCCCACTTCATTTTGTAGCCTCACAATCTCCTCCTCATTATACTGGTTTTCATCATCCTGCAACTGTTTTAGTAAATCAGATTTCTGACTAATCTCCTTTTCCAAGTCTGAAAAATGAGATTTCTTCCATCTTGATAAGGATACTCTACAGTTTTTTAAAGATTGTTGGACTTCTTTTATAGGATCAACATTTAAACTTCCCTGCAGCCATTCCTTGCTTATAAGCTCTTTACATTCTTCCTCTTGACCCCAAACCACTTCATACTTGAAAGCCTTATAACAGCCTCCCCTCTGTGCATGTAGGTCTTGAGTTGAAAAGAGTAAAGGCCTATGATCCGAGCTTCTGGCCACCAGAGTTTCCACTCTGGTTGAGTTGAAATACCCCAACCATTCACTGTTGGCTAAGCCTCTATCCAGTCTCTCTATAGTGAAAGTATCATCCGTGTGTCTATTGCACCATGTAAACTTGGAATTCGACCATCCCAAGTCAAACAAACCCCCCATATCTACCACATGTCTAAATTTATTCATTTGAGATTCACATCGCAGGTTCCCTCCTCTCTTCTCATCTTGAGCCAAGATTTCATTGAAGTCCTCACAAACAAACCAAGCCATAGGATTAGAAGGCTTTAATGACAGTAAAATATCCCATGACATTTGTCTCTTACTCACCTCTGGATGTCCATAGAATCCAGTAAACTGCCACCCCATATCCTCCTTTTCAGCTTTGATTACTGCATTAATGTGAAATCTAGAATATGAATGAATGATCACATTAGTTTCCATCTTCCATAGTAGAGCCAAACCTCCACTTCTTCCCACCGGATTAACTACAAAACATCCCTCATAATTCAATTTCCTCTTAAGAAAAACCCATCTATATGCTTCTAACTTGGTTTCCATCAAGAAAACCAAGTCTGGTCCCTTATCCTTCACAAGATTGTGAAGGTCATGAACTGCACGGGGGTTACCAAGCCCCCTGCAGTTCCAACTCAAGATTTTCATTGCTCTTGGTGGCGTTGCTCAGCAGCCGCCACCAAGTTCAATTTTGCATCAAGGAAAGCACCTTCCTTGTTAACTTTTATTCTTTTCCTACTTGCTTCTTCCCCACCACCATCCTCTTCATCAACTAACCCTCTTTTCAGCATCATGTCTGAGGTTAAAATATTTCTGTCCATAGCTTTCCCCCTGGCACGTTTTTTCCACCTTCCTCTAGTGATCATAGTCCTTCTATCACTGGACTGACTTGTTACTTCAGCACTTAACCCCGGCTGGATCACACTATTAGTCATGCCCATTAGATTTGGACTCTCCTTAGCCAATGCATTAAAGCATTGGTCCTCCATAATTGGGCCAGCATCCAGACCCAGGCCCATACTCAAGCCCAACTCTCCCTTCCTATGTTTATCCTCCACGTGACCCACTAGATTCTGGTTAACTGATTCCCTAACTGTCTCTTCCTGCCTTATCAGATTCTGCAAGTTTGAACACTCCTTCCCCTTCCTTTCTATAGATCCCTCCCTCTTTTCCGTTATAACATCCCTCTTATCCATATCTTGATGATATGAACAAGCAACAAACTCCACACTCTCATCCTTATCCAAATTTGAATTTGAATTTGGATGAGATCCTTGATTTTCGCCTGCATGGTTAGCCGAATCAGAGTCAGATCCTCCACCTTCCACTGGACCTTCCTTCCACCTCTCGCCAGCACCATTACTGGACCTCCCACTGGAATAGCTTCTTTTAATAAAGGAAGGAGAGGCACGAAGCCATGAACCAAACTGCTGTATCTTTCCAGCATGCTGAGACAATGATTCACTTTGAGATCTGCACCCTCCACCTGCATGAACTAAGAAACCACACATAAAACAAACCTTAGGCAATTTTTCATACTTGATCGGGATCCACACCTGTTCTCCATGCACACTAATCATCCTCCCTCTTGCTAGAGGTTGGTATAAATTCAACTCAATCCTTATTCTCAGGAATCTTCCCCACCCTATCCCATCACTCGGGACATCAACTTCCAGAACTCTCCCAATTGTCCTCCCTATCTTCTCCCCATACACTCTATTCATGAATGCAAAGGGCAGGTTATGAAGTTGCACCCAGAATTCTTCATTATCAAAGCTTATCAGTTTTGGTTGCTTCAACACATCAAACAGCTTAAGAGCAAACAAACCATTGTCAAACAACCATGGTTTTCCCATCAAGACCTTCTCCTTATCTGCCTGTGTAGCAAATGTCACAGTGAAGACATTTGACCCACATTCATGAAAAACAGCCTGTTTACTGATCCTCCACACCTTAGCCATCGTGGATTCAAGAACCTCCTTATTCACCGTACGATCAGTGAACACCTTCCCCACCAGACTTCTATCACCTGTCTCCTTCATCTCAGACACACCCTCATCATCCATTTCCAGCACCGAAGACTCACTCTCTGTCAACTTTAATTGACTCCATCTCTCTTGAATATCCTCCATAATTGCTCACACTAACTACAGCCTAAAACTTCACACCAAAACCTACTCTAAACTTCACCTCGTTCTCCAGAGAGCAACCGAGAGAAGACTAAAAATTTAAATTCGGATTATCCATTCGCCAATTTCCAGATTAATTTTCCTCGAAACAAGACATCCCCACCAAGGAAAGTTGGAGCAATATTAAGCCCCACGTACTTACAAGATGATCAATAACATTTTTCTATTTTTGAAGATCAAGAATATTACTTTTTATATCAATAAAGGGATTCTTGATTTTGCTTTAAAGTAAGAGTAATGTTAAATATTGTTTTAAAGTATGTAAGTTTCGCTCATTTTTTTTTAAAAAAAAAAAAAAAGTGGAAATCAACATTAAAAGATTATTTTTTTCATATGTATTCTAGATTTATCTATTTTTTTTTTTAGGAAAATGTTCAGAATTTACACCTTTTATGATTGTAAATATTATTTTTTTAATGTATTGAATCATAATCAATATAACCAAAGGCAAAACAAAATACAGGAATATATTTCTCTCTAATTTTTTTTTAAATGAATATTTCTCTCTACTTGTGTTCCTATTAAGTGAAGAAGGACAAGAAGAATTGCTTGAGAAAAGGAGGAGAAATTTCAAAGTGCTTTGGAAGGTTTCAAATTGGACAGACTCCCGCTTTATTTTCAAATCATACCAATCAAGCATGATAATAAGTATATTATAATAGTCATACAATTATATTTTAAACGATAAGTATTTTTATAAAATATTATATAAAAATAACGTTACCTTATATAAATATTCTCATTTTAAAATATAATTATAAAAATATTATAATTATATAAATATTCTTATTTTAAAATATAATTATAAAAAAATATTATAAAAATAATTATGAATATATCATTACTCTTAAGCAATATAGGTGAGAGTTTTAAAAATAGATGCGTGTAAGGCGTTGGTTTGGATATGTAAAACTAAATTATCTCATCTCATTTTAGATAATTATTATATTTTTTTTTAAATTTCACATAAAAAATAATAAATAATTCAATTTTTTTAAATCTTAAAATAAAATTAATATTAAAAAATTATATTATAATAATATTTTATTCAAATTTCAACAAAATATCTTATTTTATATCATCTTAACTATATAATCAAACAAAAGTTTTCATTGATATCAATTGATATGAGAAATAATTATGCGTGTATTGTTACTATAGAAGTTATGATGAGAATTTGAAAAATGAACGCGTATTTAAGAGTTTAATTTCATCGAAATCAATTGGCCGGTTTGAAGAAGAATGAAGTCCCTTTCATTTTCCTGTAATTGTGAACACGACTTTAATCATATGGACCCGTAAATATTTCTACACGATACAGGCCGGGGCAGCGGGGATGGCGCCTAATCATGATAGCTAGCCATGTGTATATATATATATATTATATTCACGAAACTACTTGAGTAATAAAGAATTTCAACCCTCGAGGATTAATTTTTTGTTTCTCCCATGAAACTATGTAACATCATGGGCTGTAAAGTCATGCTTTCAAACTGAGAGTCTTGAAAATTACATGTATAGTAGTCTTAAAGCTCCTAATATTTTACGCGCTATGAACGAAGTAATATTTTTCGCTTTCAAACTACTCTATATTCATTCTTAACTCTATATATATATATATATTACTGTAAAAAAATTACTTATTTACGATCAGTTATTTCTAAGGAAATTTATATTTTTAATTAAAATAAGTCTAAATAATCTTTTTATTATAAAAAATTAGTTACAAATATCTTTTTTTTTTTTGTAAAAATTCATAGGCATGCATTTGATCATGGTGATAATATTATAAGCAAAAAGTGATTTTTTTTTTTTTTATACATTTGGGAGAGGGGAGATTTCGAAATCTAGATTTTTATTTTAAAGGTTAAGAGTTATATCAATCAAGTTACATGTCTTTTAACAAACAAGAGTGAATATTTTTTTTTTTTTTGAAAGGAAGAGTGAATATTAAACATACGTAAAAAGACCAAACTCTTGCACTATTTTCTCCGAATATAGGACGGTATCTAATTGTCTAGAAGGTTTTTTAACTGGAAGTGATTTTGGGTGGCCTTGGAATTCTCAAATTATCCAAACACAAACAACGATATATTATTATATTCACCTAATAATTTATAAACAGTAACACATGAGGTTATAAGGCATATGGAAATTTAATTTAACAACATTGATATATATATATATATATATATATATTATAATTTAAGGTTGTGTAACGTACGTCGTACGTACCGGTGTTGATTCCACATGACAGTGGACCCATTAATAAAGTATAATATTAATAATAATCCTGATGGTAACTATATACAATAAGGGATATTACACATAATTAGTCCAAATAAAAAAAAAAAAAAAATCATGATCAGGCATATAGTGTTATATATCATTCTAACATCATCTCATTTTCACGATTTAAAATGTTCAAATGATGTTAGATATAAGTTTGAGATAAATTATACACATTGTGAAATTACTATTTATTTCAAAAGTTTAAATTAAAAAAAGATAATTTGGTTGAAAAAAATATAATTTGGTTGGTTCTAAAAGTTACGCATAGATGGTTGTCGATCAACAAACTCATCATGTACGACACTCATGATCGACTTGTCAAACACACTATTAATTAGCTTAAGGGTATGTGTGTGTGTGTGTATATATATATAAGAGGCAAATTAAAGAGGATTTAACAAAATATAAATATATTTACAAGTCTGTTTATCGATAGCTGGTATATCAAATGCATGCACCCGTTGATCAATCGCTGATATGAAAATTTGTAATGATCATCGCTTGACTTGCATAAAAGTTTTGGGTTTTTTCGGTACTACCTTTGTTATGATCAATATATATATAAATAAATCCGAAGTTAAATGGTGCGTTAACTTTCTGAATTTTGGGAGAATTAGTCAAAAAAAATTGTTTTTTATTCAAACAAAAGTTTAAAGAATAAAAAACAGTACAAAACGATTTTGTCAAAATTCAGATCATGCATTTTATCGGTCCAAGAAGCATCATCATTTTCCTATTCATGCATATACACACACGTACGTACGTACGCATGCATACATATAAATATATATATATATATATATATATATAATTGTTGGGTTTTATTTATTTGCATTTTTCTCACATGGATGAAAAATGAAGAATGATCAGGGCCTAAAGTCTATAAAAATAGGTTTAGTCTCTTTGGTAAAGTGCACAATCAAAAAGCTTATTTAGTCACTTTTAATTTTAGTTAAATTCTTCTATTGACCTTTTTTGTAAAAGAAGAAGAGATATGAGTTAAAGTTTTACTTGTGAAGAAACTTCGTGGGGTTATTTGGGATGATGAGAGAAATTATGTGATTGTAACAATTTTCATATAATTTATTTTCTTTTCTGGGTCTATTGATTTTTCTTCTATTTTTGAGAGTTGTCCACTTAAAATCTTGTGTTGTTATTATTTTTCCTTTTTCTTTTTTTATATTCCTTCAAATGGTAGATCCTAGGGGGTAAATTTGGTATGTCCAAATTCTTAACAAGTGTTAAGTGGTATTAAAGCCACTAGGTTCTTTTGGCAGGATGGAATTTTGAAGTGGTAGTGTGGATATGTATTATCTAAGAAGGTTTTGTCTAGAATATTGAAATTTAAGCGGGACCATTGTAACTCTCCAATCTTTCTTGAGAACTTACTTGGTAAGGTACTATTCATTTCTACGGTAAAAATTCATCAAGGCAATCTTAGGAATGGGGTGGAGAAATTGGATTATACAAGGTGTTGAAGAGCAGATCAACCCCTGAAGTCAGCTGTGATACTAGCTACTGGTAAAATGGCTAGTACAAGGATGAGGTTCGGCAAGAGACTCAAAGTCAGTAAATAGAGATACTGCTATTAATATTAATGTTGTGTCTCTCTTTATAGAAAAATGGATATGTATATCCTTATGGCATGCTGCTAATTCTCAAAATTACCATAATAGAGGATGTGTCAATGTTAGTGAGTCGACAAATTTGTACGCAGGTATTGATTTGGCATTGATGCAGGGTATGTGGTGAAAATTCATATTAATGACTGATAAATTTACAGGAAAGTCAAACGTGAAAGTTACACAATAATTTTCAGTAAGATTGTTTTCGATATGGGTTGAAGTGAAATGCTTGTAATTGGTTTATTCTGAATGAGTATGCTTTTATGGTGGAGCATGATAGTAGAAGTTATGAAAATCTTCATTGAAGTGGAGCATGGCTATGGGACTAGTCAAAATCGCAAGGTGGAGATTGTTGGATTTTGCTCATTTGCATTTTTTCCATATGAATGGAAAATGAAGAAGGATCAAGGCTCAATGCCTATAGAAGAGGTTTAGTCTCTTTGGTAAAGTGCACCAGTCAAAAAACTTATTTAGTAACTTTTAATTTAGTTAAATTCCTCTGTTGATCTTTTTTGTAAAAGGGAAAGATGTGTGAGTTAAAATTTTGTTAATAAGAAAGATTTGTAAGTGTATTTAGAGTGAGAAGAGAAATTATGTAATTGTAACAATTTTTCACATAATGAATTTTCTTTTTTTGGATCTGGTATTTTTCTGCTTTTTTTAGAGTTTTTCACATAATATTTTGTATTGTTATTATTTCTTTATTTTTCTTAATATTCTTTCAAATAATAGATCTTAGGAGGGGAATTTGGGAGGTCAAAATTTTTAATATATATAGAACTCACCCTAGGTAGGCTATATGGGAGATAATCTGAAAATTACGTGCAAGTATTGTCGACTTCATGTATATTACAAGCATATATATATATATATATATATATATATAAGATAAAAGCCTATAAAATGCCGTTAATTAATCGATTTAGAGGATGGTTGAAGATTAAAGTAAAAGAACAGTTAGAAACTTTGTAGAGAGAAAGACAGCCCTACATGCAATTAACAGTCCAAAGCGTACTTTACACAAACCATTGAAAGGTCATTACAATAAAGTAAAACACAAGTTAAATAAACAAAGAAGACAAAAACTACAACTTTTTAAGTAAAACGCAAGCAACTGTTTTTTTCTGAAAATCTAACTGCTTCGATCTCTCCATATTCATATTATTCGATCTCTTTTCTCTGGTATTTAAAATTTCGCCGGAGTACTTTCTAGTTTCTAGTTGCTCCGGATTTGTCTATTAACTCTCTGAATAAACTCTTCAACTCTTCTGTTCAGTTCCTCAACGGACATGGTTGAAAACTGATCATTTTCTTCTAGGTTTGGTTCACGTTTTGCAGTCTCTATACCGATCCTTCGAATATCGTTATTGCTTTCGTCAATCACTCCTCGTCTCGCTTTCTCCGACTTAACTCGACCAACGGTCGGTCTTGAATGAATCTTGTGATCAGCTTTCGGAGGAAGGACCTCATACCTCTTTTCTTGCCAATCCTCATCATGATGATTATGAACATGATGCTTTTCCGAACGATCTGGATTGGTCACACGAACCTCATGCGGAATATTACTTTCTGGGAACGAATCGCTTTCCTGACTTGTTATTTTCTTTTCATGCCAAACGACAACCTCTCTGATCTTGGGACGATTGGACGTGTCTTTACAAACAACTTCCGGGTACTGTGAAACCAAGGATGGAACACTAGTTTTAACTTTGTTAGGCATATTCATGTACTCGTCGTGAAGACTTTGTTCCTCTTTGGATGAAGAGTAAGCACCATAGTCAGCAGCAATGATGATGATGAGAGTGTTGGTAATGAAGAACCAAAACTTGGTGGTGTTGAGCAGGGTGGAAGGAGACAAATTGAAGATATAAAATACCGAAATGTAAACAAAAGTGAAGAGAAGAAAGGCAAAGAAGGACATTCCCTTGGCTTTTCGAACATATGATTCTTTGGAAGATTTATAGAATGAATGATCTCCCACTACATTTGGTGCTGGTTTGGTCATGTTTAAGGAAATAATTAAGGAAAAGAGTTGAAGTTTATGAGAGGATCGAGTACCTGAGGGGGTGGTGGGGCTTTGGAGCTCTTGCAGATCCTTTTATAAAGTATAGGAGTTCCACATGAAGAGGGCTTATGTATATATAGGGTTAATCAAGTGGCTAATAATTGAACTAGTCAAATTACAGATAACCCCGCAGCTTCTTATTTATTCCTAATTAATTAAAACTTTGTAACCTTTACCAAATATTTTCTTGGGTTTTGGGTGAACATAATTATATTTAAAAATAACTTTATTTGAAAAGTTTTACACTATACATTATCTATGTGTTATAATTTAATTTAAAAGATAAATTTTAAATTTTAAATCTTATGGATAAAATGAAAAATCAGATTTATTATTCTTAACACCATAAACAATATATAATTTATCATTTTTATCCTTCTATATATTTAAACACACGAATATTGATCATGTATAAATATGCATGTTAAATTAAAAATATAAAAATAAAAAATTACATATTGATATATGGTGTAGAAAATGATAGGTAATATTTTTCAAATTAAATTATGTCACGTAAATAAAATATGATTTTGGCATAAGAAAAAGAAAAATTATATATACACAATAACTTCACATTTTTTTATATTATTAAAAAATGTAATTTTATTATTTTTTTTATTTTATATTTAAAAAATAATGATATATTGAGTGGGAGGCTAGCAGCCTGGGTATTGGCTGCTTTCTGAATTTCTCAAGAATAACGATGTAGCTTCTAAGGAATTGCGTGGAAGATTAATTGGAAGGAGGCAAAAAAAATTGTGGGCGCTCCTGTAGTTCTCTGAGCAAGAGAGAATGGGTGTCTTTGACAAATGGCAAATGCCAAGTAGTCATCACAATATAAAGTACGACAGGAGTTTGATCAAACATTGCGTGCTGTCATACAGGTAATTTAAGCCACTCAATTTCCTTTTTATTTGCCTTATAATTATGGACCACAATTCAATCGATCTTATAATTAATTATTTCCACATATACGTTCACAAATTACTTAAAACTCCTAATCACACCCACAGGAATATGGGTGGTGTACTGTCGTTTTAACTTCAAAAATACGAGTAACATCTGTCATCAAGCTTTCTTAAATATGAATTTAAAATCTTTTTTTTCACATTGATACAAATAAAACAGAGTATTAATTGTGTTAATAAAGAAAAATGTACATAAATCTTTTCAAATACAAAACTAGAGGCTTCTCTCTTGAAAGTCTGCGAATACTTCCCTAATCTTAGGCAAATAATGGTGGGTTGGGGCCAGCTCATTATTTATCCCTTTAGTTAATTCTTTGTCTCAGACATGGATTAATAATATATAGACACGCATAGTTAATTAACGTAATTTATCATCGAACCTCTTCTGTGTAGTTCTGACACGTGCAAGACGGATCAAATTAGATGGTGACATTAGATTCTATTATATAACAATTGATCAAGATTGTGATTAATTAATAATTACAATATTAATAATAAAGTAAATGTTGAGATATACAATCATTTTTGTATATTTTTTATGTATTTTATTGATGTGATTGATCAAAATAATTATTTTATTTTTAAAAAAAAATAATACAGTCAATCACATTAATAAAATATATAATAAATATACAAAAATGATTGTAGAAAAAGTTTTTGATATAATATTGGATAATCATCGAACAAAGATCTTGTATTGTTTTTGCTTGCTTTTGCTTCAATTTCGCTTTCTTAACTTCATGTAGGGTTGTATATATATATATATATATATATATATATATATATATATCAGAAAATCTTGTCTTGTTCATGTCATATGATTTGCTCTCATTTAACAAAAACTCATGGGGTTTGATCAAAGAGACCATTGATGTGGTACATGCTCGTTGGTCTCCTCTTCTGTCTCTCTCTTTCATGTTTCAATCTTGAATTGCCTAATACATTTATTAAACCATCAATCACATTTACGTAATAGGGTTTTGCAGTAACGAGAGGAACACTCCAAAGACAGCGGGGATGAGGACATGTTTCGTGTGTTTGCTTAAAATATACATAGCTCTGATCATGGAATGAACACCATGATTTATGGTACGCCCTTTGGAAGAATGATTTTGGTTCAATTATTATCATTTAAGAAATACCATTCTAGATTCTTTATTTATTTATTTATTATCATTGTACTTACTCATCTAACACGTTAATAAGTATGATTGAATATAATAAAATTCAACAATAAAAATAGCATTGCTCTTATATTTTATTAACATGAATGATAATGAATTCACGGAGTTTAAATAGAGATTCGTGACGATGTTTTGACCTATTATTCTATGGTAGAATTTTTTAGCCGGTGTATATCTTAAAAGCAACTTGTTATTTTTGTCCTTGCCATAAACCAAGTCGGTATATTCTGTAGTACTATTATATGTGTGATGCTTCTCACACTTGAGCAATAAACTACAAAAATAACTCGCGCTTATGAAATTTGAGTTTTGGGTTGTATCACTGTTTACAGGTTGTAATATATATATATATATAGAACAACTCTGAGGCATGTAGCAATAAAGATATAATAAACATAGTGGAGAGGCCAAAATCTCCGCAAAACCTCAAGGCTCACCCACAAGGCTTAAAGACCCAAAGGTCCAAAAGAAGGAGCCCATGATAAGTCCTGAACGTCGTGTGGGCCACATGTTCAAAATCTATGCATCACCTACCAAAAAATGATAAACATATCAACAAGATAAATTCAAATACATCGTTGGTAGTCAGATAAGATCAGATAAGGATGGAGATTTAAATCATTAACTCGAGCTTAACTCAAATAAGAGATAAGATTATTATAAAGAAGAGAATAGGCTCATTCCAACCTCTATATATGAGAGGAGACATACTAGTCAAGTAAGCGAATGACACCTCTGCTATTTATATAAGTCAAATAATTCGTTTGACTTAAATATTGGGGATGTTTCAATGAGAAATAATATTTGTAGTTGTGGTTGTGCAAGCGACGTGCAGTCGCTTTGAAAAAAATGAATTAATATGAGACCCACATGAAAAAAAAAAACTAACTTTTTAATCGTGGATTCTACTCTTTTTCAAAGCGATTGCGCGACATTTGCAATTCCACGACTATATGTAGCATTGATTTGTTTCAATACCCTTCCAGCCTTTCCCAACTAACGTATTGTAGTTTTGCTGGAGGCACTCGTAGGATTTGATCAATACAATAGAGCCGGCATATGATTGTTTTGGTTTGGCATATTAATTTATTAGTGGTGATGTTTCCGTACTTGTAATTTTGTTACGCCAACATACCGCTTGTTGTAGAATTCGTTATAATTAAAAAAGAAAAAAAGAAAAAAAAGAGAGATTAAAACATCATTAATTTTTCATCATTGTAAGTAAGATATACTTAAGTGGTACGTTGGATATAATATATATATATAACTATTCTTACGTTGGAATCTCCATTGAATCTCATATTTACTTTTTATTTTTAAAAAATTACACGATACTTACGCATGCTATAAATATCATTTCTCTAACCAAAGTACCAATTTAGAATCCAAACACCATTTCCAATACAATGAGATGAGATGGCCTAAAGTTTTTTTTTTTTTTTTTTAAAGGTAAGCTCAGCAGGTTGTCCTTGCTTGGTTTGGGCAATAACTATATTCACGGTCTAATCCCTGAAATCCTCTCGGCCTAGAGCATCTGCTAGTTTATCACAACCCTATGAAACACAGGTGTATCCTTGCTCAAAGGGACCCTCAGGAAGTTGAAATCATTGGGCTTAGCCTATCACGGTGTGGGCTTATAGGCCCAATATCCAATTGCATCGCTATCTACTATCTAGGAAAATCTCACTCGTGTGTCTCACTGTCTCTAGACAACCACGAGTACTGTTTTTCGTGAATGTGATATTTTTTATTATTTTAAAATTATCTTTTATTTTTTTAAGTAAAATGTTATAGTCACAACAAAATTTCATATAATTAAATTCATAAACTGATGTGACTTAATATAGTATATTACAATAAAAATAATTTTATAATATAACGTATCATATCAAATCTTATTTGTTTATAAATTTATTTTTATAAAATATTTTATGATTAAATTATTTCTCTTTTTTAAAAAGAAATTTAAATGTTATTGGGCAATAACACTTCATCAAATGTGATAAGACTATGATAATATAATGTAGCATTTTGCAGACAACCACCATCTCAGTGGTACAATTCCTCCATATTTAAATCAAAGGTGCAAATTAATATATATATATATATATATATTATATGAGTAGTGCTACGGAGGATACCATATTTTAACACAGTGGCCAGCATGTACAATATCAAAATAAGTCTTGGAGTTTTTTTGTCTTTTCAAAATTTTATGGGGCCTTTTTTGTCTTTTCTCATGACAGTGTGAATGGTGTGTTATAATGGCAGGCTGAAGAATAGATTTTTTGATATTATATATATATACACATGTAGTCTAGTTGCAATATGATACTCTCGAGGATGCTTGTTTATGGCCACTTTTATGATCCAACCTTGATTTCTGATTCAGAAAATCCAAACATAAAGATGACAACTAAGGCTGAGCACCGACAATATTAGAGTCGGAGTGCCTTAGGAATAGAGTCAGAGTTTCCTAATTCCTAGGAGTGAAAACCGACCCATTTGGTGTGATTTTTGGACAAAATCGAAACCTCATCGACGTGTTTTCCAGGGAGAGATACCGATCGAAACCACTGATGAAGAGGGATAAAACTGATTACCATTGATTCATCGGTGCGATTTCAATTTACAAGTCTCAACACTATCAAAGAATTGAGCCATAACAAAAAACTAGAAAATGGATCGTTATCCTCTCAAAAAAATCTTATAACAAATATAACAAGATTGATTCACAACAAAATTAACAAAATGGATCCATATCCTCTCCAAAAAATTAAAAGAATCCTAGTCCCCATTAACAAACATTAAATGAATTAAATGTGAGAGTTTGAAACTGTGCAAATGGATGGAAGGAGAGAGGGACGGCAATGGAAGAAGAACCCAACGAAACCGACAATGGATCGATGGCATCGGAGGCGAGAGAGAGAGAGAGAGAGAGAGAGAGGACGCCATTTGCTTTTTTTTTTTTGTCATATGTTTAAAACAAAATGACGTCATTTCAAATGAAACGACGTCATTTTATATAAGAATTGTATAAAAAAATATAATATATAATATTGGTCGGTTTGGCGGTATGACCTTGGTTCAAATTGAAATCGAATCGACTGACATCAGTATTGAACATTTTATACCACTGGCCAACTATTTCTCTATCTGTTTCGACCAATTCCTAAATTTGGTGGCTGGTCGGTCTAGCCGGTTCCTATTCACCCATACTACCTCCAACTCTGACTTTGTGGGAGGTTGAATTTGACCTCCAGTTTTGACTCCAATTTGCAAGTCGGAGTTGGATTTGGACTTTTTTATTAAGTTTTTTTTTTCTTAGCCCATTTGAAATTGCAACATGACAATCTTAAGCTCTCACTAATTGGATTTGATCGGATTTGGACTTTTTTAATAGAATTTTTTTTTTTAGCTCATTTGAAATTGCAATTTGACAATGTTGAGTTCTTACTAATTGGATTTGAGCTTCCAAATTTTAGTTTTCTTTAAAAAAATATTTTTCCAATTTCAATTTTATTAAACATAATCAAAATTGAAAAAATAAATCATTGTACAAATTAATGTTATTATATATTGATTATTATCCATTACTAGATATGTTATTATAAATTTATATATTTGTGTTTATACAAAATACATTAGTATTAGATGTTATAATACATTAGTTATTGTATAATTAGTATTACATATTATTATATATTAATGTTTATACATTAGTTGTTATTATACATTAGTGTTACATGGTAGTAATAGTTAATAGTATAGTGTTTGCATATACTAAACTATTATTAGTCAATCTAATCTATTTATATTATAGTACAAACATATTAATTTATTCATACTAGTATATTATTGAATTTAATTAACTATATAAGTTATAGTTATTTAAAATATATATGATTAATATATAAAAAATATATATATTTTTATAAAATATATACAATATTAAAGTCGAAGTCTAGGGCCAATTTGGTTCCTTAACTCCTCTCAACTCATTTTATTTAAATTATTTAATCACGATAATTTTTCTAAATTCAAACAGAAAATATAATAGGCAATTCAATTTTTTTAAATTTTAAAATAATAATAATATTAAAAAATAATATTCTAATAATATTTTATTCAACTTTTAATTTTTATCTCAATTCAACTCAATTCAACATCATCTAAACATAGCCTAAGTCGGCACATCATTACTTCCGACTCCGATTTATTTGGTTGAAAAAACTCCGATTCGGAGTGGTGTCAAAGGTGGAGTAGGACTTTCGAATTCTTGCGAAGTTGCTTAGCCCTAATGACAACATCCTATTGAATATGGCCACGTCACCAGATTGTCCATTATTAATTAGGATCAGACTCCCATGTGACATGTCGACAGCATATAGTCTCTGGCGCTTTAGGCTCGTATTGGGCCATCAGCATTATTAGGGAGTTTTATATAATTTGGACATAAACATGTGCCTCATGTCGGGCCCAATATAAAGAGATAAAGATTATTTGCTTATTAAAATGGTGCTGAAAATGAGTGCCATCCATACCAAAAATTAAAAGATAAAAAATAAAAATAAAAATAAAAAGGAAGAAAGAAAAGAAAACACCAAAAGAAGACAAAATGGAATACGTCAATTTCATGGCACAAAATAATTTCAAAATAAGGGTGCCTTTGGATCAAATCCAAACGTTCTACTTTAGAGACACATTGAAGAATTAAGTATTATGTAATAATGAGTATAGTACTTCTTCCATCATTTCATTATTATTCTTTGTTGTGACATAAAATATTGATTTGGGTAAATGAAAAAATTACGAATAATGTTTTTTATTATTACATAATATAAAAATGGGGTAAAATGATAATAAAAAAAAGTCCATAGTATGAAAATTAAAAAGGGAAAATTATACTTTGCAACTCTTTTTATGGTACTCTTTTTTTTTTTTTTTAATAAAACTATCCAAATTAGTCAGAATTTTATTTCTGGAACATCCTATACCAATCAAAGAAACAAATAGACAAAAATTAGTAACAAGGCATGATTTTGATCCTTGACAAATATGGTATATATGGATTTTGTTGTTTGATGATGCCTATTTTTTTTCCTCGTTAGGGTTATTACGTGTCAAAAACAGGTAATAACCCTGAATGAGTAAAAAACGGATAAGAAACGCAACTTGCTAAAGAAAAATGGCCGACTAATTAATCATTTCAAGAAAAAGAAGAAGAAAACAAAAGAAACCAAAAAAAAAAAAAAAAAAAAGAAAGAAAAAGAAAGGCTTTTGATTGGTGAAAGAGTTCCAACAGCCAATTGAATTATAGGAGACAACATGTCCTCTCAGTGTTCCAAGAACTTGTCCTTCTTCAAGTTTTCAAAAATGTGATCGTCACTTCATATATAGTTCATCATGCGTAGGGATACGGTTATTACTTTTCTACTATCTATATTTATTTTAAGTTTTTTTTTTAATTATTTTTAAATATTTTTTTAAATATCTTTAATTATTAAAAAAATTAAAAAATATATAATTTTATTAATACTCACTTTTTTAATTATTAAGTAAAATTAAAAATTAAAAAAATAATAGATAAATAGTAATATGGTAATATATCCCTATCATTATTCATAATTCATTCCCAAATTCCAGTCACCCGTGGAGGCCGCCATCCAATCTGTTTTCTATCCACGTGTAATATTAATTACATCAACTTCTTTAAAATCTCATAGTTTTGAGGGTAATTTATTTATTTTTCCTTGTTATTATTGTTGTAAAACATCTTGATAATTTAAGATAAATAATACAATTTAAAAGCTTTTATATCACGTAATATATCTGACTTAATTTAATTTATAATATTTAAATTTTAAAATTTAAATTTTAAATTAAATTATAAAATCGAATATATTGATTTCGATAATTATTTTTCCATTATATTACTGTAATTTACAAATTAAATTATTTTCTCACAAATATAATATAATATAGATAAGGATATGGGTTGGTCTAGTCTCAATGTTTCGACAGTTCATCATAAATGATGGCCGGAATCAACACCACGCGTACAGAATTCTACGAAAGCGCGCTCTCTCTCTGTTTTTCTCGTGAAAAAATTTAATTATAAATATAATTGTATGTATTAATTTAATATAATTAATTAAAAAATAAATTTTATTAAAAATAATATTAATTTAAATTTTAAATATAAAAAAATTAATATTAATATATAAATTAATACGCAATTTTATTAATATATAACGTAACTCTTTGGTCATATTTCTGCCATTTATGAGGAAGAAAAATAAAAATCAACAAAAACGCACGCCACACAAGCCTTACAATTCCACGAAGAAGATTTGGTTGCCAATGCCAACCTCGGAAAACCAATCCGCATGACTCGCTCTCTCATTTGATCCCCACCCTTTTTGTCTTTTGTTCATAGTTCTATATTTTATCTCTCCTCTTTCTGCGCTCTATTTGTATGTTTATGCTACTTGGACATTCATTCTCTCTTCCTCTCTGTCCACCCCCCCAGCCCCTCAACATTATCTTCGCCTCTTCTCCCTAGCATCCCTTTATTCATTCTTCCTTCTCCAGTGCCAAAGGTTTGTTGTCTGCTTTATCTTCGGTCTTCTTTTACTTGGGCCTTCAGTGCATGATGCTTACTTGTGTTATTGTGAGATTATTAACATGTATGTTTGATTCTTTGAATCAGAAATTATGGGTTAGATGCAGTAGTTAAAAGGTCTTTTCGTTTTATATTGAAATCAGTTGGAGTTTTATATTCATTTTTTTCTAGTCTTTAATGATTGCAAGTTCTCTGTTTGAGCACTTTTCTGGGACAGGATATCTTCAGAGTTGGAGGTTTGCGTATAGCATGATTTTGGATTTCAGTCTCGGATTGTGTTTGGTTTTACCGTTGTTTGATTTCATGCAGTTTATTGTGTTTTCGGTAAAACTTTCTCCAGTAAAGTTTGAATGTTCACCCCAATGGCCCCTAGTGACACTTTCATTCCCGTCAGTGAGGGGTGCGTGAGACTAAAGTTATACCAATAAAGAACATTCGTATCCTGAAAATAAAACGCTCACATCCTATTTTCATCCTTGGGGACCGATGAATCTTTGGAAAGGACAGTTATAAACAGGTGGTGGAAACTCTTTTAAGTGCAATTGCAGGGTGGCTAAACACTGTTTATATGTAGTGTGAAGCTCTTTCAATATTATGTGCATATAGCAGAATTAGATGCACTGCAGAGTCTTATTTTTTTTTTGCATTATTTTATCTTTTTTATGGATGCTTTCTCAAAATCTTAATCATATACTTCACACTTTTTTTATTTGACCTCAAACTTTTTGATGTTGTTTCAATTCGTTCAGAATATTCTGGGGATAGCATAAACAGTTATTTGGAAAGATGGAGATCACTAATGTCAGTGAATATGAAGCAATTGCCAAGGCAAAATTGCCGAAGATGGTTTATGACTACTATGCATCAGGAGCAGAGGACCAATGGACTCTTCAGGAGAATCGGAATGCATTCTCGAGGATTTTGTAAGCTATTCTCTTGGTGGTGACCCCAAAAGTAGTCTTCCTTCTGGTTTTATGTGTTTATTTTGGCTTTTTCTGTTGACCCATGCTTTTGCTTTGATATCTATTACTTGAGATTTTCCTTCTCTCTTTCCTGAAAAGAAATTTTAGTTTTCCTCTTCCCAATTGTAGGCTGTTTTCGATTCTCTCATTTCTTTATCTCAAATTTGTTATTGGACATCTTCTCTAACAATTTATTTTTGTTTACTGAAAATAGGTTTCGACCTCGTATTCTAATTGATGTAAGCAAGATAGACATGGCCACAACTGTTTTGGGCTTCAAAATCTCAATGCCCATCATGATTGCTCCTACAGCCATGCAGAAGATGGCTCATCCTGAGGGTATGTACTTCTGCTATCTTGGGCTTGTTCTATGTTCATATATATTTGGATGTGTATGTATAGAAGACTTCCCTACCATATAGTATGCATATATATATAAATATGCATGTGTGCGCAATACTAGTACACAGTATGCTCATGATCTGTACAATCTTCACACATTAGAGATGATCTTAGGGTCACTACAGGAAACTTTTAAGGTATAATCTGTAATGGCCACAATATGCATCTTGCTCGCTCAATCTGCTCTCATTTTGGTACAAAGAGCATTCTTGTATCTTATTTGCAACTTCAATTTTTAGAAGAGTCCCAATATTTTTTTTCTTCTTCTGTCACCCTTTTTTTCTGTTTCCTTTTAAATTTCTGCTGGAAACTATTCAGTGTCTAAGAGGCATGGTATATTACTCCAGAGCATTGTCAGTGCTAGGTAAAGGTGCTTCTACAATGCAGCTGAAAGTCAGTTCATATATAGTTGCTTTTGACCATCTCTTTTAGCCTGCTTTCAATCTCTAATTTTAAATAGAATATAAAGTTGTTGGTAACTCTGAGTGCAGATTCTTTTATGTGGCCCATTTCAACATCATCCATTGGAATGGTGTAGCTGCACTTTCTAGGAACTATTTTTTCTTATAACTTCATAAGAATTCTGAAGAGTTTATACTTAGAGAGAGAGAGAGAGAGAGAGAGAGAGAGAGTCGTGAAGAGTTTATAAGGATATTTGGCACCTTGATAGAGTTAGCTTGATCATCCACTCAATATGATATTTTCATGCAGGAGAGTATGCAACTGCAAGAGCAGCATCCGCAGCTGGCACAATCATGGTTTGTTTTCTCCCCAAGTTTCTTTGAGTTCTTTTGTCTAGACTGAATTTAATCTTTTCTTGCAACTCCTTCATAGAGTTGGCTTTCATGTGTTGAGATCCATATTTACATGTCTCCCCCATTCAATATATGCATGATTGGTTGTTTCAGACGTTATCCTCATGGGCTACTTCCAGCGTTGAAGAGGTCGCTTCAACAGGACCCGGCATTCGCTTTTTCCAACTCTATGTGAGTGCTAGAGATCATCGGCCACGTTTGTTGCTAGTTTTTCTTTTTCTTTCACTAAAATTTTGCCAAAATCACTGGTTTTAGAGACTGTCATTGTTCTTGGCTTGGCATCTCAAGGAGTTATCATACAAATCTCACTATTTACAAAGCTGGATTTTGTTTCCTATGTATAAATATAAAATAGTCCATGAATGCCCCCACATTCTCAACTCCCACTTAGGCTGTTCAATTTTTAACTTACTTGTTGCTATTTTATTTTTTCTAATGAAGGTTGGCTTATTATAGTTTCAAAATACAGGCACTGAGATCCAAAATAGTGGCCCCTCTGGCTACTTTTTAGGAGATCATCATGAAAATGTGTTTCTTCTTGCTACTTTTAGAATCATTAATGTTTATTATGTCCCCAAGTATGTGATGCTTGAAAGCTTTTCATCTATTGTTTAAGTTATTCATTTTCGCATTGATTGCTCTGCTTTCTTCAGGTGTATAAAGACAGAAATGTGGTTGCACAGCTTGTAAGGAGAGCTGAAAGGGCTGGTTTCAAGGCAATTGCCCTTACTGTGGACACTCCAAGGCTTGGCCGCAGGGAGGCTGACATTAAGAACAGGTGAACGTTCATTCAAAAATACAATTTGGAAATAAACAAAGGAGAAAGAATTACAAATGTTCACTTAGTTTGTCCCACTATTTCTTATATAATGATTAGATCTAGCGGAAGAGTTATATAAAATGAACCACATACTTGCTGTGACATAAGAAACTTAATTGTTTTGTGGATCCTCCTTCAGATTTGTGTTGCCACCATTTTTGACATTGAAGAATTTTGAGGGACTGGATATCGGGAAGATGGATAAGGTGGCTGATCTTTATAATTTTTTTTTATATCAAACAATCATTTTTCCTTGTCATTCGTTTATTGTATATCTAGTTTTTCAATGATTGTACACTGGGTGAATCTGCAGTCCGATGATTCTGGACTAGCTTCATACGTTGCTGGACAAATTGATCGGTCTCTCAGCTGGAAGGTATGATGGCTGCGAAATATTTTAAACATATTTCATTTAAAATGACATATGAAGTTATTTAAAATATTTTAGATACCTTTCAGTTAAATTACAACATTATTTGAACTATGAGACAATAAAAATTTTAAATTATCTTCATTTATTTGACAGGATGTGAAGTGGCTTCAGACAATCACCAATTTACCAATTCTTGTGAAGGGCGTAATTACTGCTGAGGATGGTATGTATTCCGAACACTCCCCCCCCCCCCCCCCCCCCCCCCTTTTTCCTCCTTTGAAATGAAATTCATTTAAATTAAAAAAACCATCTCTTTCTGACATTTTTCTATCTATATTTTCCTAAAATCTTTTAGTTTAACTCCCCCAAAATCCTTGTCATAAATGCAGCAAGGTTAGCCGTACAAGCTGGAGCTGCAGGAATCATTGTGTCCAATCATGGAGCTCGCCAACTTGATTATGTTCCTGCAACTATTATGGCTTTGGAAGAGGTAACATTCTTTACTTCAGCATAATTTCTCATCATTTCAATTATCCATCATGAGTTTTGAGCATATTTAACTATGGGGTGGAGGTGATCCAGTTTTTTTTTATCATGCTTAGTTCTGCGATTCACATTTTTTTTTATTCCTCTTTTTTTTTTTTTTTTTAAAATATTATTGTTGATATATTTTTTAGTGTCCTGAAGTTCAATCCTAGCACTGTAACATTGGCTTTCCTGATCTAATATTTCGAAATTATACACGAATTTTTTAAGTAATCTTGGGTAAGATTTAGAAAAAGTGTTGTTTTCTATATCAATTTTATTCTTAATCGTACTCGCTCAGTTTTCCCTTATCTTGATATTATTCTCCTTATGGCAGGAGAATTTGTTTAAGTTGCATTCATTTGAATTCAAACCTTATAATGTTCTAACATTATGCTTCTGATTGGGATGATTTAGGTTGTCAAAGCTGCACAAGGCCGAGTTCCTGTTTTTCTGGATGGTGGAGTTCGGCGTGGGACAGATGTCTTTAAAGCATTGGCTCTTGGAGCATCTGGGATATTCGTGAGTATATATATATATATATATATATATACATATGTGCTGCATGGCCATTTTAGCGATGAAAAGAAATTGCTACTAAATCAACCAACAAAGAAATTTTTACTTGCCTCTGATTTTAATATCAGAATTAATGACTAAAAAATGTGTAATTTCAACAGTAATAAGATCTTAAAGGTACTAGGAATGGAACTTCCTAGTTTTGGAAACAGTGGGAATTTTTTGTGGGAACTTTTTAGAATAAAAACTCTTTGAGAAATGTTGTAGAAACTCATGAGGTATGAACTAACAGTTTTTCACAATTGGTTGAAATTCATTTGATCATGTTGTCCTAATTCAGATTGGAAGACCAGTGGTGTTCTCATTGGCTGCTGAAGGTGAGGCTGGTGTGCGAAAAGTACTTCAGATGCTTCGTGATGAGTTTGAATTAACTATGGCTTTAAGCGGTTGCCGATCACTCAAAGAGATTACCCGTGACCACATTGTGACTGAATGGGACCGTCCTCGTATTGCACCAAGGCTGTAACAAGATGCTGCTGCTTCTTGTTCATTATTTGGTTGAAAGTTAAGTTTCAGGAATCAGTTTGTCATCAGAATAACATATCTCACTTATGGTTCCAGATTTATATTGAAGAGTTCAAACTTCTGTAATGACCATAAGATATTTTCATAAATATACCAAAGCTACTTTGCATTCCCTGTATATTCTCTTGACAAGGATACTGTTTTAAGTATGTCATTGAGCCAAATTCCGTTCACCCTTTCTTTCCCATCGTCTTCCTTTTCGGTAACACCTTTACCGGTTTCTCTCCATCCCTGGATATACAACTGAGTTGAAATACTGATTGTTGTGAATTTGATGACTAGGGTTTGTTGGATTGGTCTTGGTTGTTGGATTCAGTCTATCGAATCTATCGATTCAGCCATCTTAACCCGGCCAATATCCACCGAAGGGATCGGTGCCTTCAGCTAAGATTATTTGGTTGCTGAAGAGGCCAATGATGTGTACATACATAAATATAGACACGGAAGTAAAAATCCCTGACTCGGAAGTAAAAATCGTACACTACTGCCCTTCTTGCTTTTGATAAAAAGGTCAAGATGAGTGCGATCTAACAAGATTACTGTGAGGTCTCCTCTCTTTGTGAAGCAGCAAGCCAATATCTACCAACAAGAAATGTCAGCTACAATTTTGGTGGTCAGGCACCAATGAACAAACTGTTTACTTATGGAGGCACAGGCACTATCTCAGACTCACCTGGAAGTCTGAACTCCAGCATTTTGAGAGATTCACAATGCTGCAATTTCCATGAATCAACCTCAAGTCAACATTGAATGAAACTTTTTGCAAAGTTTAAAATTCATCAAAATCCCGAAGATGTGAATTGTGATGGCTTGTGAATCAGTACAAAAATTCCAGATGAAAAACTAGTGTTTTCTCGATTCCCTGAACTTGAAGTTGAACATGTTGAATACCGTGCTGATGAAGCCATTAATCAAGTGGCAGTTCAATGTCAGATTAAATTTTAATCACCAATCAATAGGACTTGCCCTGCGCCAGCTACATAGTCCATATTTAATGCGTTTCTTTTCATTTTTCTCCCTCAAAGAAGGGTTGTAAAAGACTCTTACAACTAGGCTCATCCCAGTACAAATCTTCCCACCACTTTCTGCTTCCCTTGAGGTGCTTGACGGAGAAAGGCAACTTGTCCATTGAGAAAGGCAGTTTCTTTAGCTTCTCACAGCCCCATAAATCAATACAACCCAATGAATTGCAAATTAATAACCCTTTAGAGATGGATTTCAATTCAGGTAAATAGGATAAGTACAGCACACGTAGCCTTGGAATCGTTATTGAAGGAAATGTGTTACCATTTACTCCAATAGTTTCCTCCACTTCAATTATGTCCTCAACTGAATGACAATTCCACACCTCAAGCTCTTCAAGATTTTGGAGGCACCGTAACAACCCAGATGTAAATATGTATCTAAGTTTGTTACAGTTGTGGATATGCACGGCTTTTAGCTTTGAAAATGCACTATCTGCCCCAGTTCCATTACAAATTGCCTTTAAGTTAGGCAGCTTGCGGAGGGTCAATTTCTCCAGGTTTGGAAAATAGTCTTTATCTTCCACTATTAGGAACTCTAACCTGTTACAACTGGAGACGTAACAGTCTTTCAGATTCTTCAAGTATGATATGCTTGTCAGTTTGGATAGAATATCAATGTCGTGACAGCCCTGTAATGCCAACTCCTGAGTGCTGTCTGGGAGCTTGAGTAAACTTCCATTGGTAATGAGGTTACAGCCTTGAACTTCTACACTACAAGTTCCTTCAGAAATAGGTAAAAGGCCTGATAAAAGTCCTATACCAAGGTGGTAGCCTTTCAGAACTCTCCAGTGTCCAGATCTCACATAGTGGTTGAAGCTGTGTGTATTCTCGAAGGAAAGACCAAGATTAGTTAGATGTGAGGAGTTGGTGATTTCTGCAAAATCTGTTTCTCTCTCTTTTCCTTGCGGAGGCAATGACCATCTCCATTTGCTATGAAACATTGATAGATTTTCTAGGCGCGTCAGGTTTGGGATAACCCTAGCAGGAAACATGCTTAATTGTTCAGTATAAGAAAGATCAAGTCGCCTGAGATTTACCAAGCTTTCAATTCCATGTGGTAACCATTGGATTGATGTATATGAAAGGTCCAACACCCTTAGCTCTTTCAGTGTTGCTAGTGATGGTAACTCTTGAAGCTCACAAAGACGTAACAGGAGTGCACGGAGATTCTGTAGACTGGAAAGAGTATCTGGGAGTGACGTAATTGAAGAACCGGACAGGTCAAGTACTCTAAGGTTATGCATGCTCCGAAAGAATAAATCTGGGATACTCTTCAAGAAGGGGTTCTGTTGCAGGAGCAAAGTTGTTAAATTCATGCTAATGGGATGATCTGGAAGAACTGCAATGTTGTTAGCCATTAGGGAGACCCTCTCTGCATCTTCCACCCATGTTCTTGGCAATCTTTTCAAACCAACACCAGCTTTGATCATGAACCGAGGACGATCCCTCGCCATTCTAATTGCTAAATCCCTCACCATATTGTGCATTCTCACATACCCTGTTACAATATCCTCCAGCAGGCAAGCATCTTTGAGTTCCTTAAGCAATGCATGGCCTTTGTTGATCTCATGCTCCCTATCCCAGACTTCTTCTATTAAACCTTCTGCCATCCAGTACTCGACCAGCTCCTCAACATCAATTTTGTAATTCTCAGGATACAATGCACAGTACAAAAAGCAAGCCCGGACTCTGTCACTTTTCAAGTGGTTATAGCTAAATTTCAGGCGTGCAAAAACATCGCCTTCCATGCCTTCAATTTCTGCCCTTGAGCTTTTCAGCTCTTCCAGTGCATTCTTCCAAACTCTTACATCATTGGTTTTCCTCATAGCTCGTCCTACAGTGACGACTGCAAGTGGCAAACCGCCACATTCTTCAACAATTAGCTTTGCAGTGGAAACAATTTCATCTGAATTAAACTCATCCATTCCTGCTTTATTAGCAAACAAATTCTGGGCTTCTGCCTCAGAGAGGACATCCACTTTGATTTCCTTGTGTGTCTCCATGCCCCGACATACTTCCAGTAGTCGAGTAATGAATACTAATTTACAACCATTCTCTTTATTCGGTTGCGGGATCCCCACCTCTTCCAAGGTGAATTTACTCCATAAATCGTCTATGATTAATGTAAATTTTTTCATTCTCTGTAGATGCTCAAATAATACGGTTGATCTTTTAATCATACTGTCTTCAAATCCAACTTCCAGGTCCAAGTTTACTGCTTTTGCTATGTCAATCTGTAATTTCCTCAAGTCAAAGGTTTTTGATGCAGTCACCCAAATAACATTATCAAACATCTGAGATTCATGGAGTAGATTATTAATGTGCATCATGATAGTTGTCTTTCCAACACCACCCATACCATAGACACCTATCTTATTGATATTGGCATCCACCAGACATTGCCAAATCTCATGTAGAACCTTCCTTGGGATTGTTTCACCTATAATCCCTGTTGTTGGCATAAGTCTTCCTGCATCAGGCAATAAATTAATGAATAAGCCATTTGGAAATGCTCCCATTCCTTGAAGCTCAGTCAAGTCTTTGATCTTCTGCACAAGTTGTTTTCCGAACTTATGACGTGAATAGCAATTAGGAAAACCCCCTTTCAACCATTTTCCCCTAATGCCGATTTCATTCTCTAAGATATTCACTTCATCATTTAACTTTTCCACACGTTTGAGCCACGACTGTACCTCACTTCTTGGTTTCTTACTCAAGTATGCTATACCCGTATTCATCTCCATTTTAAAGTCATTTGCTCGAACATTTAGGTCTTCCATGTTGACATGAAGTGTCTTCAGAAGTTTCTCAACATTTTGCAGATAAGAGACCTGTCTGCCAAGGGACTTCCACGGTAAATTTAGCACCCCAAGAATAGCCCCAACAATATCCATGGTCACAGCTTGGAGTAAAATGGGGACGATTTTAGAAACAAAAATGAAATGAGGTCATTCATTTATGACCAAGGAGAAAAACAACAACAGCTATAACATACAGGGATGGCGTGAGCAGTATGTCATAAAATAAATCTGAGAAACTCTGACGCTCGTGACATAAACAACCCAATCTAATTTCGAACAATATGCTTGCAAACTCTCATAATTTCAAAAGGTTTAGATGCAGGGGCAGAAATGTGTTGTAGATTGTATATTGTATAATTACAATTTTAAGTGTAAATATTCTTAAAATATTTAAGATTGCCCCCCCAACACTCAAACACATGGTGTACTACTCAAATATCCTTAAGTCCATTAACATAATAGTATTGATTTGACATACTAAAAAGTCTAACTCACACATGATACAATATGCTTTCGTCTTTCAGCTTTCACCATTTGAGCCTGAAAGGGTAGCATTGACACATCCAAACAAATTTGAGAGTAGCACTGACACAACATGCTAAAAAGCCTACTTGACTACCTCTATGCCATGTACCCAGTCAAATACCATTCCTTTTATCAGACTGAATGGATTTGAGAGATAGCATAAACAATTCTTTTTTTATATTTGAGATGAGAGGAAGCAAAGCACAAAAAAAATCCACAAAACTCGGAAGTCTACCCCAATACCAGAGACACGAAAAGTAGAACGGGTAAAATATTTGATCTCTCTCTCTTTATTTGCCTTCGGTGTGCATTGTGCGGTTTGTTTTGTTTCATATCAATAATATCCTATAAGTTTTTATTGTCTTTCTAAGCTTACATAGTTACATGATTTTTTATTTTTTTCCTCATCTGGGTCATTCTCGACTTCATTGAGTTTCTTGCCTATCACCTATATAGAATCTTCCTTTTACAACCTTTGAGATGTTTTTAACCACATAATAAATCAGTTGACTAGCTAGAAGCTTCAAAAGAGTTTATGTAATAATTAAAAAAATCTGGAAGATTCTTGAATATGGGTAGCAGATTTATCTGGCTAGATGATTGATGAGAAGTTTCTAGAGAGATAGAAAGAGTATGTGATGAATTATTTCCTTTTGTGAATAATTTATTAGTTATTCACATGCTTTTTTTGTTCACTTATTAATAGATACAATTATACAAATTATACAATAAAAATCTAATGACTTTTATATCATTAGGTGCTTTTCAGGTTTATTCTTGATCTATAATTTTTCTTAAAGCTGAGAAAAATATGAGTAAACTAAGAATAATTGTATAATTTTATGACGTATGATTATTATTTTTATATAGTCACGTGCAAAAAATACATATTACTTATACTGACACATACCGTACACTTTGCCAATTGACCCCCGAACCAAATCCTAGTTTTGCCACTGTTTAGATGAAAGCTTTTAGGAAACCATAAACCTATATGGGCAAGGACATAGTAAGGCAATTTCCAAGTGGATCACCCCTTACAATTTAGGGCACTCCCAAGACTCAACAGTAACGTTCCTCAAAACTGAAGGCTTTACTACAGAGAGTGATGACATTCCAAATGCAGAGGGAGGTAGGTAGAAGTTTTAAAGTTAAACTCTCACGGAAAAAATAGAGGCTAACTGTATCATTCTCAAACAGAAGATATTCATCCATCCCCAAAAGGAGATTGCTCAAATTATCCAGGTAACTAGATGAACGACTACATGAAACTGATGATTATGATACTTGATTTTGAACCGATACCAACAGCAAAAATGACACGGGTTTATTGCAAATGAGGGGTCTTACCAAAAATCGTGCAAGTTGGATTGAGATGCCAATCTCCTCCCAAGTTCTCAGAGCCCAAAAAGATCGAGAAGATATTAGTTCCGGAATGGCAACAGATAGGATTCCCATCAACAATAATTTTTCATTCAAGTTGGATTGTTAGGTAGGTGAGATGAGATAAAGACGTTGAAAATTAAATAAAATATTATTATAATATAATATTATTATTAAATAATAATAAAATTATAATAATAAAATTAAATAAAATATTATTATAATATAATTTTTAATATTAATTTTATTTTAAAATTTAAAAAAGTTGAATTGTTTATTATATTTTGTGTGAGAATTTAAAAATATTATAATGATTGTATAAGATGATATGAGATTGTTTGATTTTTATTAACCATTGATGGTTGGAGGGATATTACAACACGTAGAGAATCCACATTGATTTCATCAAAGTTATTTTCAAAATTTGATGAGAAATACATATTTTTCATAAATCTAAAACTTTCCTATCCATAATTTCACATTTGATTAGCTATTTTATTCATCAAAATAATAATATAATATTATTTTTAATTTATTTTTTATATTTTACAATTACACTAACTATATTTATATTAATAATTTAATTTGATACTTAAATTATTGATTTGAAATTAATTTTTTTTCTCAACCTAATTACCTAATAAATATATTTTGCCAACTCTTCTTTTTGTTGAAGATATTATATACGCATGCATTATCTTGCACAATATGATCATTGAAGATGAACATCATCTATATCTTAGGGCTGACCAATTCAATTATGAACTCAATAATGATACTCCATCTGAGCCATTTTCACATGATAATATACTTGAATTTATGGAATTCATTGCGCAACATCATCGTATTAGAGATAGAGGCACTCATTCCCAACTCCAAGCCGACATTATCGAGCATTTATGAAAGAGTTAGTCTACATACAGTCCCCATCTTTTAGATTGCTCATGTAAACCCATATAGTTATATTTTAAAATTTTTTAAAATTACAATAATATCTTTTTTAAAATAATTTTTTCCTTTAATCCCCATTCATTAATGGGACTGCACATGCAGTTACTACTCATGACTGTAAATAGAATTTGTCTTTATGAAATATGCATGGCCGAGCATAAATAACACAAGTTATACAATCATCAAATCAAAATACAAATCACAAAGTCCATCCCAAGCCTCAATTGTTTTCACTCATCCCTAAAATCAAAATACAATTCCAACCATCACAAAATAAATAACACAAGTTTTAGATCAGCCCACAAGTTATAGATCAGCGCATCACAAAATAAATAACAAAAATACATTTAGATTTATCAATACAAGTTGTTGTCATTCACAAAATCAATAACACAAGTTATAGATCAGTCCACAAAAAGTTGCTGCCATTCTGATTTTCCAATCTCAAACACTTCCAAAATACAATTAGCCCACATAGAGTTAACCTTTCCAAGAAGTCACTGTTCCAAAATACAATTTCATTTTTAAAAAAATATATTCACCATTCATAGTGGTTACCCAACAACATGCTTTATAAAGAAGTTTTGTAGCTAGGTAGTCACTAAAAGATGAAAATTTGAAATCATTTGAATGTAACTTTCAAATTATTCATGAACTCATTAAAAATTTTCCTCTGAATTTTATGAAAGTAGGCTTGCTGCATGGCATTGATGCCAGAAAGATCCCTACTCATGATTTCTGTTTTGAACTTTCTCTTATCAAATTCCAGTTATGCACCTCTATCGCGATCTACCTTCATCGCCCATTCTCTCATTTCTGCCTTCTAGCTATATCCCTCCTTGATACTTGTAAAGTTGAAGTGAAGGTATTTTACTTATTCTAAGTATCCCTGAGGTTCCAACTGACCTTTGTATCCTTATGAAATGTCACTTTTCTTGCCAAGCTCGATGTAGTTAAGTCACACAAAATATATCTTCAGATAATGACCTGATTTAGTCATTGCTTACACTATAGACAAAATTTTGAACAATATGAGACTAATTAGTCATTAGGGACAAAGGTGATCTTTGGTTTGCACTTATGTGGCATTAGTAGTATGGTATTACCGGATATTCATTAGAGGATTATTTTTTTAGGAATGTTACTTATCATCTCAATGATATGGTCTGCACTGTATCTTTCTTATTATTGAAATAGAATACTCTTGAAGGCTTTTCATCAAAATCCCCAAGAGATAACACTAACAATTGGAAGTCATTATTGCATTAGCATGATACATTTAGCACTCAATCATGCTCAATCTGAAGTATGCATGAGAGAACAACTAAGCATGCATGAGAGAACAACATGAGTCAAACTACAGAAGCATGCGTGAGAGGATAACTAAGAATGGGGATGCAAATTCGATCTGTATATACATTATAGTCAAACAATAAGCATGCATGAGAGAACAACATGAGTCAAACTACAGAAGCATGCGTGAGAGGATAACTAAGAATGGGGATGCAAATTCGATCTGTATATACATTATAGTCAAACAATAAGCATGCATGAGAGAACAACATTATAGTCTGCTCAATCCAATTTGTGTTTATATGCTCAATCCAATACACTGGGGATGCAAATCTAGAAATATACCATCAATACATTACAGAAATGCAAAACAAAATACCATTTTCTGAGTGGTTGCTTGACAATCTGTAACACTGATTGCGCCTGAGCAAATCAGCCAAAAAAAAAAATAATAATAATAAAACAAAGTTAGAACAATGCATGTTGGGTCGAAAAAAAAATTAAACACAATACCCTTTTTCCCAGCCGCTCATTGAGAGCAAAAGCCCCCATCAGTGTTGACCAGTTGCATTTCTTCTTGAAACTAGGGTTGCAGGAGATTTAGAAAGGAGATGAACTTGAAAGGAGAAGAAGGTCACACCAAGTTGAAAGCTTGCCAACCAGTATGGAGCCTCACTCTAATTTTGCGTGAAGAAAAGAGGAGAGGAAGAATTAGTGCATTGCCATTACAAAAAGAAAGAGAGAAATGGGGAGAGCAAAAAATGCAGGGAGAAAAAAGAGAAGAAGCTCGCACGAACTTGAAAGGAGAGAAATCGTGGAGTTCCACTTTGATTTTGCGTGAAGAATCGATGCACTGTAAAAACGAGAGAAAGAGAGAAAGGGGAGAGAAAACACCCAGGGAGGAAAATGAGAGAGAAAGTTTTTTATTATACAATATTAAGTTTCTTTATATAGAATTCAAAGTGAAAATATAAGAAAAATCATTTAAGAATTTAAGATTGATGATTTATATGAAAAATAGTGAAGATGACTTATCCTCTAAACTTCATTAAGCAATGAAAAGTTTATTTAAGATCTTAATTATAACATTCTATGCTTAATGTGACATCAAAATAGATGAATTTTACATGAAATTTGATAAACTAGTTTAGAAATTAGAATAAAAGGATGTTATTCTAAAAGATTGCTTAATAGTTTCTATGAAGAAAATAATTTCTAAATATTTTATATTTACATGAATGAATATTATTCTATAAAATACTGTCGTAAAAAACCTAAAACAATTATTAAGTTGTGTTTTTAAAATTTTATTTATACGTTATTTGACAAATTATCGAGATTTAATTTTATATTTAATTATGCTTTATGATTTTATAATATATATTTTTTTTCATTTTATACAAATATCTTGTGAGATAGAAAAGTTGATCTCTTAAAAAGAAATTGCCCGTTCTGCCACTGTTAATGACTCGTGTTGAAGGTGGGTTCAAAAATGGATTTGGGATTTAAAATGAAAGGTGGGATAGGTAGATTGTATGGGAATTCTTTCGCCAATTTCGTTGGCGGCTCATTTTGTAAAGTTGTGGCTGAAAAAATTGATACTTTGCCGTTCGAACTTCGAAGTACTACTTTAGTTTGATAAATCAAATTTTATTTAAAAATACAGAATCTGAGAAATAACTAAAATTGATTAGTCCATTGTCAAAATAATTATTAAAGAGTAATGTTAAATATAATTTTAAGGTGAGTAAGTTCTATATAATTTTTTTTAATAATCGATACTATTTAAAAAATAATAATATCGATTATTAAAAAAATTTATTATGTAGATTATATATTTATCTATTTTTTTTTTAAATAGATAAAATAATAAGAGAATGATGAGAAAAAAAAAATGATGAAGAGATTTTTTCAACTGGAAAACATCACCTCCATACTGTTTCTTAGCAACTTATATCATTGAAAAATCATGCATTTGGATCACCTTCGGTTACTTGGCTATATATACACATTATTTTATCTATTCTAAAGTTGAAGCGTATTGGCCCAATTGAAGTCCATGTAATGGATAATCTTTTGGTAGCCTACATCATTTCTCTTTAGATTAACCTAAATAAATCAGATTTTTTTTTTTTTTTTGGTTGTTAAGGATTGATCTGCTTGTTGGATAAATCGTCATCGTCTGGTTTGAAGTTCCGGCTCACTTGGGCCAAGCCCAGGCCAGATTAATTCCTGAATCTGAAATGCTAGTAATTTTTCTTCTTTTTCTTTTTTCTTACTTTTTTTTAATAGGAAATAGATTTTATTTCTTTCATGAAATCCAAAGCTATATCTGTAACTGATGAATACAGAAAAATATCTAGATTATAAATCAAATTACTCATCTTTAAAGAGTTTTCCTCGTACATAAATTTTTTTGTGACTGACATTGTCTTAACTTTTAAAAACTCTCTACTGACAAAACCTGAATGAGATATGAGATTCGGTAAAAATAGAGATATCCATACCAGTTTGTCTGAGGTAACAACTATCCCCCAACCTCTAAAGGAAGAGAGGGAAACCATCCCCCATCTCCCATCCTCCAAAGAATGAGAGGGTTCTCTTACTATGAACAAAAGTCCAATAGTCTATTTCTTTTATTTTACCTAACACAAATAATTGAACAAAAATAAAGTTACAGAAAATTGAAATACACAAGAAAACTAAAAATAGACTGCACATAGGGGCTTTAGTGCTGCGTGTCACGTGCCACTCTAGGAGAGTGACAGACCATCAATCCTGAAGGTGTTGAAGTTGCTGGACCCAAAATCACCGCACGTGTTGGCTATAGAATCCTCCTGTGTGGTGGCGTGTGGGATCTGCATGTGTGATTTAACTCGCATGTGAGGAGCACGCGCCGCTCCTTTTGACGAAACCTTCAGCAATATGAAAAATTGGTGGCTGACGAAGCCCGTGTGGGGTACGTAGCCTCCGAAAAACATCAAAAAGTCAATTTTCCATGCTTTGACATGAAAAAAAAAAAATAAAAAAATAAAAAAAATTAATGAACAATAAAACAAAGATTGGAACTGAAAAATAAATAGCAGTTGGGAGGAGATAAAGCTCCCACCCCACTTTGGGGAAGTTTTTGGTTTGGGTTGGGTTTTAGAAAGAATGTAGAGCTTCTCTTCTTCGGCTCTCACCCCACTCTGGGGAAGTTTTTGGTTTGGGTTGGGTTTTAGAGAGAATGTAAAGCTTCTCTTCTTAGAAAAGTCTAGGGCCGGCTGAAATGCTAGTAGTTAGTAGTTAAATAAATGAAAAATGCCAATTATGCCATGGTATCAATGATAATCAGATTTAGCTACCTTTCTGATTTATCCTCAATTTAAAGTCTGGATTTAACTGAGAGATAAACACACTTAATAGACCGTTTAGTATTTATTATTCTTTGTGTGAATTGGATCTACATAGTGGGTAAAATATTTTAGAAGCTCTTTACTCTTTACACACAATGTTCTATTCTTCTTTCTTACAGAGTTATAATTTGGTTAGAGGCTGTAAAGTATGTTTTTTTCCATATTATCCATCAAAACATGTTTTTTTTAATGCTATTCTATTCATAATTCCACCAGATTTTATTTATTTTGAACGGCGATAGATTTGATTTATTATAAAAATTAAGATCGAAGTCTTCAGTCATAAATAAGAGAGAGATAGACACATTACGTAACTTTTTAACTATTTATTATTAATTTAATGTTGCTGGAAACTTTAATATAAATAACAATAAATGAATTGATGCGTCTTTCTCTATTTCATTTGAGACCCTCAAGTTGGTAGGAGAGTGTATTTTCTAAACTATATGTCATAAAATTCATCAAAGTAACACTTTTTCTGCTATACCCTGCAACCTGAGGCGAAGCCTAAAAAATTTGGCAGACTTGAGGGTGAAAAGATGGTGGAGAATGTGGACAAATAAAAGTCCAAAGCAAACAAAATGGTTTCTAAGCTGTACAAGCCATAATATTAGACCAAAAACCTTTCATTGCTCCTCCAATCAACCTTCTCCACTCGTTAAATCGAGTCCTGCCTTAAGCATTCAAAACGTTTTTTTTTTTTTTTTACATCAATTTATGATTATGGTTTGAGCACTCAAGCCAAAGTCATGTGCATCATGATAGACTTGCTATAGCCTTTGGAATTTTTGCTACACGTGCTTCAATAAATAATAGAAATACCTTATTCTTTAAGAAAGTTTCGATCTATTATTAACGAAATATATTAGTTATAATAAATCTCGTAAAAATAAATTTATAAATGAAAGTGAATGATATAGTACGTTAGATTGTAAATTTATTTTTATTATTAAATAAATTTAATGTATTATATAAAACTATGTCAATTTATAAATTTCTTTTATAAGATTTCTTTATAACTATAATAGTTCTCTTATTATAAACAATGTGATTTATATACAAGTTATAATAAGCAGATCATCTGATTCTATACTTTTAGGGATTGATTGGATAGTGAGATGAGATGAAGTAATTTTAGATGAAACTTGAAATTTAAATAAAATACTATTAAAATAATATTTTTTGAATATTATTATTATTGTTTTAAAATTTAAAAAAATTGAATTGATATATAAAAAATTAAATTATTTATTATATTTTATTTAAAAATTTATGTAAAATTTTAATAATAAGATAAGATAAAATACGATCCTTAAGTTGCATATGTAATATATTGAATGAATTTTTGGTAGTCAAATGACTCAAATATAGATGAGAAGTCCAAACAAAACCCAATAAGCGCCGTCTCAGTCTTGTGGACTAATATTTAACATCAAGACTATTCATCTTGTTGACTTCAAAAAAGTATGATGGGGACTGTAAGCGTTTTAAAGTTAATTTGTGTCATTTTCACTGTTTCTCTTCTCATTTTCCTAGATGTTTCTGGTGATGTTGGATGCAGCTTGTTTTCACTCTTTTTCTTCTTTTTTTTATTTTTTTATTTTTTTTATTTTTTTATTTTAATCCATGTTTCCCACTTATTTCGATTTTTAAAATTTTGGTACATTTTGAGGCGACATTTTTATCTATTTTTTTAACATGTATTTTCTGAAAGGGGGAACGATTTTTTATTTTTTATTTTTTATTTTTAATGCGAGGCACCCACATCCACATGGGATGGAATGGAACTAGCATATATAGGACCTAATTACCCTGAGCCGACCATAATTGACATCGATCTGTTTCCACGAGTACTGCCAATAAGGTTTCATGGATTGGAATTTGGATATACAGCTTCCATATCGTCCGATGACTGAATTTCCAACATGTACAAAGAACTTCATAGCAATCTCTTAATGTTAAATATAGTTTTAGAATAAAGAATATTATTAGTAGCCGAGTCAAAATTTGGTCAAAATTTGATTAGAAAATTTATTTTTATAAATTTAGCTAATTGTTTTTCAATAACACCAAATAACAAACTTTTCAAATCTATCACTATTTTATTAAAATATTGATTATTTAGTCCACATTTTACTATATATGATCCTCCAAATTCTAAAATTTCAAAAAAAACAAATCTCAATACAGAGCAACCTAAAAAGTGGAAGACAATATAGGAAAAGAAAAACGACAAAATCTGTGTGGTTTAATTTCACGATTTAGAAAAATCAGAAAATGTTCATTAATTTACTGAAATGTTAAAAAAAAATCATGCAATCAAATGAATTTGTTATGGCAATAAACATCAAGTAGCAAAAGCTTATCTTGGAAAAAGAACCGAAAAAGCTTTGGGAGGCTGCAACAATAATGGTTGATGTTTTGTTTCTCCAGGTGTGGTGCACGATGAAGATAGAAATGAGAATATTATTTTATGGTCAAAATATTATTTGGCCAGTACTTTAGGCTAACTATATTTGGTCAGTAAAAAAGGAATGGTTAAAATTAAAGTAGAATTGTGGAGTTTGGAATATGAGATTTTTAAGAAACTTAGCTATAATTTGGCTAAAATTTGATTTTGGCTAGGCCATTACTAATGCTCTAAGTCCTGTATATTCTATTTAAAAAAATATAATTTATTATTAAAAAAATTATTTTTTCATATAGATCTCAAATTGACGTATAATTTTTAAAGAAATTATGCAAAACTTATATACCTTAAGGTTGTAAATATAATTTTTTTTATATATCACTACGACCAACTAGTAATTGGTTTGAGACCAACTAGTAAGGGATTAGAATAATTAAGAGATGAGATTGACTTCAGCCTTGTCAAGGGCACATATATGATATACAAAAGAGTTCTACAAAGTCGGTGAACAGGGGCTAAAGAGCATGAATCTGATCATGCCGGCCCATTGGCTTATTTTTTCTATATTTTGGTCCTCGTTTCGTTGTACATGTGCATTTTGGTAGGAATTTTTGGTCTGCATGCATGATTAGTCGGACTTAAATGTAAAAGTCTAAGCTCTGAAATTGAAGTGGTGATCACTGATCGATCGGTACTGTATACATTAATTGGCTCACGTGGAGGATGACCTGTGAGAGTTGGTCTTCCCAACACCCAAATGAAGTGACAGGGCAGGGCAAGGCCGGCATTTACAATAGGGCTTTGCTACACGCAGTCGGGAAACGCAGTCGGCGTGCAGTCGGCTGTACGGAATGAATAAAAAAAAATTATAAAAAAATTATTTTATATTCAGGGAGACTTGCATGAATTATAAAAAGCTATAAAAATAATTTTTTTTTTTCATGTAGGTCCTGTATTAATTTTTTTTTTACAGCCGACTGCACGCCGACTGCATTTCCCGACTGCACAAATCATTTCTCTTTACAATATTGAAATAGATTCCAAACAAATCAGGCACGTTTTTAAACTCTTATTCAAACGCCCAGAAATACTCATGTTTAATCAAACAACACCATGTATATGTTGTCATGATCGTGAATATCAGACTATAAGACATCATGATCATCGACGTCTTCCTAGTTTTGATAATTTTCTTCTTCCAATATTGCGTCCGATCCCCGTCAAATATTTCAATCTGCATCACAGTCAATGGCATGCATACGAATTGCTTAAGGAATTTCTCATGCTTGGAAAATTCATATAATCACAATTACTAATTAATTTTATTATTAAATATTGTAATTAGGTTGGCCGCAAATAATAATTAATTTAAAGGAGCAGTAACATATATATATATATATATATATATATATATAGGCAAATATTAATTAGTTAAACACATGATGCCATCGTGACTAAATCGCTTTAATTAAAATATATACCATTTTATGATAATATATATGTCTAAGCATGTGATGGACGTTTCTTGGCAGCTTTTTCTAAGTTTTTGGATCTAATAATTCTACTTATCATCCTCATACTTCACACACCACACTTATTTTAATTTTTTTTTTTATTTTTCTATAACAAATATGTAATTTATGGATAATAAGTAGAACAACTCAATTAGTTTAATAAAAATAAAATAAAATAAAAAATAATATTAAAGTATATAAAATGTGTGGTGTGTGATGATATATAGCATTCCTCGGTTGGGTTAGGGGACTAAGGTCCCGTTTGGTTACACATATTATATGTTTTGAATAGTAATGAATAAAATATTGTTATAATATAATTTTTTAATATTAATTTTGTATTGAGATTTGAAAAAATTAAATTGTTTATTATATTTTGTATGAGAATTTGAAAAAGTTGTAATGATGAATTGAGATGAGATTTTTAGTTTTGGTTAACCAAGCGGGGCCTTAGGTTCGGTTTGGTAGTAAGATGAAAATTTTGAATTTTAAGATAAAATATTAAAATATTATATTTTAATATTATTATTTTTTTAAAATTTGAAAAAGTTAAGAAAAAGTTGAATTATTTATTATATTTTATATGGAGATTTGAAAAAGTTGTAATAATGAGATAAAAATTTGAATTTAAAATAAAAAATCTAAACAGCCAAACTAAACCTTAATAATGAGGCTGAGGTAAGGGCACTGTTGGAAGGGGTAAGATGTGTATTAACATGGGTTTTTTACATGTTAAAATGGAATGTGACTCAAAAATTGTAGTAGATTGGGTTAGAATAAAAAGATGCACGGTTTGGTATTTATAGAATGAGAAATAATATTTGCAGTTATGGTTGTGCAAGCGGTGTGCAGTCGTTTTGAAAAAAATGAATTAATATGGGACTCACATGAAAAAAAAACTAACTTTTTAGTCGTGGACCCCACTCTTTTTCAAAACGATTGCGTGGCGTTTGTAATTCTACGATTGTATGTAACATTGCTCTTATAGAATTTTGTGGAAGAATTTATCATTGCTTCTTCTAGTCTTTCTTTCTATATTTCTCATTAATTTAAAAAAGGTAATATGGTTGTAGATTTTTTATTCCGGTGTAGTGAAGAATGAGGTGGTAGTATGTATGAAGAGTACCATTTGCTTCCTAAAGATCGTTGAAGGGTTTTTTGGGGTTGGAGAGGTTGGATTTACCTTATATTTTTCGGTAATTTTTTGAGGACTATGAGTTTGTACTGTTTTTTTTTTTTTTTATTGTTTTGTTGGTTTGGTACAGAGGTCGCCACCAGAATTTTAGACCTTAGATTTCTAGAAAATTAATTAAAAATTAGTATTGATTAATGGGTATTATGAAATTAAAAGAAAAATAATATTACAAAAGAGGATATTGCAAGAGAAATAGTTATTATTCAATACAAAACTTTATCATATAAAATTGAATGATACCCATATATATAGAAGTATAAATGAGTTTAAGTATAGCTTAAGTCTTAATTTATGGCTAAAGATATGTCTTAATTGATAGCTAAAGATTGATCTTAATTGATGGCTAAAGATAATGGCTAAAGATGGTCATAGAAATAAATTTATAACACTCCTCTTTTGGATAACCATATATAAAGAATATGTATTGTTAAGATCTTGCCAAGGAAAAATTCAGTGGAAAAAAACCAATGGCGAAAGAAAAAGAGTACAACATTCATGTGTACTACCAAGTGCTTTAAGATTGCCTTATTAAATATTAAAACATTGTAAAGGAAAACCCAGTGGGATAAAACCTTAGTGAAGAAAAAAGAGTACAATTAGCATAAGTCTTCATGACATTTACTGTCCCTAAAAGTGCATGATAATAGATTTTCAAGTCTTCGCATTTCAATGTTCTGCACAATCTTCTTAAATGTTACAGTTGATAATGCTTTAGTGAATAAATCTGACAGATTATCACTTGATTGTTTCTGCTTAATATTAATTTCATATTTCTCCTGAAGTTCATGGGTACAAAAGAATTTAGATGAAATATGTTTGGTTCTATCACTTTTGATATATCCTCCTCTAATTTGAGTAATACAAGCAGTATTATCTTCTTATAAAATTGTTGGACTATTATTAATCACTAGAAAACCATATTTTTCTTAAATATGTTGAATCACTGATTTTAGCTAAATACATTCTCGACTTGCCTCATGAATTGCAATGATCTCTGAGTGATTTAAAGAGGTAGCAGATAGTGTTTGCTTGACAGATCTCTAAGATATAGTAGAATTTCCATAAGTAAATACATATCCAGTTTGAGATCTACCTCTGTGTGAATCTGAAAGATAACCTGCGTCTACATATCCAACTAATTGTGGACTTGATCCATGTTGATAAAATAATCCCATATCAACCGTACCTCGGAGGTATCGAAAGACATATTTAATGTCATTCCAATGTCTTCGCGTTGGTGTGGAACTATATCTTACAAGTAAATTAACTGAAAATGCAATATTAGGCCGAGTGCAATTTACAAAATACATCAGGGCTCCAATTTGCACTAAGATAAGGTATTTCAGGACCAAGAATTTCTTCATCGTCTTCACAAGGATGAAATGGATCTTTCTGCACATCAAGTGATCGAACAACCATTGGAGTACTCAGGGGATGAGCTTTGTCCATGTAAAAGTGCTTCAAGACTTTCTCTGCATAATTTGATTGATGAATGAGAATTCCATTTTATAAATGCTCGAGCTGCACGTTGAGACAAAATTTCGTTTTGCCAAGGTCTTTCATTTCAAATTCATTCTTTAAATATGTAGCGGTTTTTTTGACATCTTTAGGAATTCCAACAAGATTTAGATTATCAACATAAACTGCAATAATAACAAATTCGGAGTCTGATTTCTTAATAAAAACACATGGGTATATTGGATTATTCTCAAATCATTCTTTCAATAGATATTCGCTAATGGGTTTATACCACATGCGTCTGGATTGGTTTAACCCATATAAAGATCTTTGAAATTTAATAGAATACATATTTCTGGATGTACTCAGATTAGAAGCTTCATGCATTTTATATCCTTTAGGAATTTTCATATATATATATATATGTCATGATCCAATGATCCGTATAAATATGCAGTGATCACATCCATCAACTGCATATCTAATCTTTTTGTAACTACCAAACTAATAAAAAATTCGAATGTGATTGTATCTATAACAGGAGAGTATGTTTCTTCATAATCAATCCCTAATTTCTGCAGGAAACTTTGTGCAACCAGTCGTGCTTTATATCGCACAATTTCATTGCTCTCATTACGCTTACGTATAAATACCCATTTATATCCAATAGGCATTATACCCTTTGGTGTTTGTACAATTGGTCCAAAGACTTCTTGCTTTGCTAGCGAGTTTAATTCAACTTCAATAGCTGATTTCCATTTTGGCCAGTTATTTCTACGTTGACATTCTTCGACAGTTTTTGGCTCAATTTTTTCATTACTTCTAGTAATTTCAAGGGCCATTTTATATGAAAATATGTTATCGACAACAGTTTTATTTCTATCCAAAATTTCTCCAGTACTCATGAAATGTATCGAGATCTCGTTATTTTCATGTACTTGTCCCTCTTTAAGGGAAGACATTTCATTAAATACCTCTTCAGGAGTTTTTTTTCAGAAGATTTCTCTTCAGGAGCATCAAGTACTCTTATAGCCTGTGTTGTGGGTATGGACTCTTCAGGAGTACCAAATTTATTTTATATTTTTCTCTTCCGATGAATTTTGTCCTTTGCACCAATAGGTCGTCCACGCTTCAGGCATATCTTAGACTCACCTATTGCTGTTTTGGAAACTTGTCTTTCAGGGACTGCAATCCTTACTGGAACATTAACAGCAGGAATATATGATTTTACCATACCTTTAGTGTTAGTAAATATACCCAGTAATTGATTTGCAACACTTTGCAAATGAATAATCTTTTGAACCTTTAGTTTACATTCATTTATACGAGAATCAAATTGGGAAAGAGTTTTATTTTTCCAAGTAATTTCCTGTCGTGCTTCAAGCACTGACTTCTCATTATCTAATGTTGGAAAATGGATTCGTCAAAATGACAATCCTCAAAACGTGCCTTAAACATATTCTCTGTAAGAGGCTAAAGACATCTAATAATAGATGGAGAATTAAACCCAACATATATCTCAAGTCTACGTTGATGACTCATATTTGTACGTTGCGGAGGTGTAATTGGAACATATACCGTACATCAAAAAATACGAAGATGAGAAATATTTGGTTGTTGACCAAATACAAGCTGTAATGGAGAATATTTGTGATATGTTGATGGCCTAACTCGAATCAACGATGCTGCATGAAGTATATCATGTTCCCAGGCAGAAATAGAAAGTTTTGATTTCATAAGTAAAGGTCTAACAATTAGCTGAAACTTTTTAATTAATGATTCAGCTAAACCATTTTGAGTGTATGTCGGCAACTGGATATTTAACATCTATTCCTATTGACATGCAATAGTTATAAAAAACTTGAGATGTAAATTCACTTGCATTATTCAATCGAATAGTTTTAATTGGATAGTCAGAGAATTGTGCTCGTAGTTTAATTATTTGGGAAAAAAGTTTAGCAAATGCAATATTTCTAGTGGAAAGTAGACAAACATGTAACCATTGACTTGATGCATCGATTAAAACCATAAAATATCTGAACGGTCCACTTGATGGTTGAATAGGCTCACATATATCCCCATGAATCATTTGTAAAAATGATGGAGATTCAAAAACAACCTTTGAGATGGATAGTTTGATAATCAATTTACCCTCAGAACATGCAGAGCATGGATATTCATTGGATAAGATAATCTTCTGATTTTTTAGGGGATGCTTATACGAATTATCAATTATTCATCTCATCATTATTGATCCCGGATGTCCAAGACGATCATGTCAAGTCATAAATACTTTGGGGTCAATGCACTTCTGGTGCATTACCACATATGATTCGATTGTTCTCATTTCTGTATAATACAATCCAGATGAGAGAGCAGACAATTTTTCTAATACGAGATTTTGGTTCAAAATTATTTTAGTAATGAGAAGATGCTCTTTATTGTCTTCGTTGGTGGTTTCAATATGACAACCATTACGACGTATATTATTAAAACTCAATAAATTTCTTCTAGATCGTGAAGAAAATAGAACATCATCAATACAAAATTTGGTGTCATTAGGCAACACAATATAAGCTTTTTCAGAGCTTTCAATTATATTCGATGAACCAGATATGGTATGAACATAGGTTTTATTCAATGTTAGATTTTGAAAATATTTTTTATCTTTAAAAATTGTGTGAGTTTTAGTACTGTTAGCCAGACATACATTTCTATTATTCATTTCAGAGATAAAAAGTTCATCAGTAAGACTCATGATTTTACAAAATATATAAAACTTTCATTACTACAAAACATTGCAAATATAAAATAAAAAAAATTACAATAAGATAAAGAAAATATATTAATTAAAAAAAATACTTCCATCATCAATCAAATGATCAACTCTACCACTAGAATCTTCAAAGAAATCAGAAATATCAAAACTTGTAATATCTTCTCTATCTATAGAAACTAAAGCATTTGATGGTTCAGCAAAATTTATTTCAAACTTTTTTGTTTTTTCTTTTATAGACGCTTGGTATAAGTCAACCAAGTGCTTAGCTGTACGACATGTACGAGACTAATGTCCAGTCATACCACATCTATGGCATCCATCTTCATCTTTCTTTAAAAATTTATTTTGAGGACCTTTACCATTCTCTGTGTTGAACCACTTTTTGTAGTACGGTATATATCTATTATTATCCCTTTTAGTTTACTTACTTCTATAACCTCTACTTCTATAGTTTTTCTTATCACGTTCACGTCTCCGATTTCTTTGAAAAGATGCACCATTTGCTTCTGAGAATGGTGTAAATCTAGGGGTGTCAAATCGTGTTAACGGGTCGTGCTCGTGTCGTGTCAAAATATGTATATTATACCATATAGGTCAACCCTAATCCAACCCGTTAACCTTATTGTGTTAGATTCTCAATCTATAAAAATTATAAAACTAACTACAGGGCAAAATTTAAATTTAAACAATAAACATATCGAAATTAAAATTCCAACAATTTTAATTTTGGGGAGAAGGGTATAATTGTAACTTTAACTTTCTTAACATATCATAACGGGTCAAAATAGGTTGACCCGTTATCAACCCTTTAAGCAATCGTGTTTTAATAGGTTAACCCGTTTTTACCCAAACCCGTTAAAACTAAACCCTAACTTGCTATTATCGTGTCATGTTCATATTGGGTTAATGGGTCGTATAGCATATTGCCACCCTATGTAAATCTAGTACCATTCATTTCAAGGAATGATATAGAACCAGTTGGACGTGACTGATGATTTCTTAACAAAAGCTCATTATTTTGCTCAGCCACTAAAAAATAAGATATAAGTTCAAAATATTTTTTGAACTTTCGCTCTCGATACTGCTACTACAGGAGCACATTCGATGCATGAAAAGCAGTATATGTTTTCTCTAACAAGTCATCATCAGTGACTTTTTCACCACATAATTTTAATAGTGAGCTAATTTAAAGAGTGCAGAGTTATACTCACTAACACTCTTGAAATCTTGCAACTTCAGATACATATATCCAATCATGACGAGTTTTTGGGAGGATTATAGTTTTCTAGTGCTCATATATCTCCCTTAAATCATTCCACAAAATAAGATGATTTTTCATTGTGAGATACTCAGTTTTTAATTCTTCATGAAGATGGTGCCGAAGGAAAATCATTGTCTTAACGAGGTTTTGCCGGGACCCTTGATTTCTTTATCTAATTGTATCTCCCAGGTTCATCGCATTCAGATGGATCTCAGCATCAATGATCCAAAATAAATAATTTTTTTCAGAAATGTCAAGAGCAACGAATTCCAATTTTGTAAGATTTGATATTTTTTGAAGTAGAAGACTACTAGCTTCAAAATCGTCAGAACTTTCATACTGAGAACGTATTATAAAACTAAAAGATAAATGATATTACAAGAGAAAAAGTTATTATTCAATGTAAAACTTTATCATATACAAATGAATGATACCTATATATATATGAGTACAAAGAAGTTTATGTATATCTTAAATTTTAATTAATGGTTAAAAATAAATCTTAATTAATAACTAAAGATTGGTCTTAATTGATAACTAAATAGTCTTAATTAGTAACTAAAGATTGTAAGTTTATATATATATATATATATATTTTTGAATAACAGATCACATCCATTCATTAAAGAGAACTTACAATTTTGACTTAAACAGTAAGTCAGTTATAACGGTTGATAGCTTCTCAACACACTAAAGTGGTTGACATGGTCTAGTCCAGACGGCTAACTTCTAAAGACCTAAGTCTAAGAGACAGCACAACTCTATTTATGACAGAGTTACCAAATCCTCATACCCGACTAAGCGAAATATAGGACACCAACCCCACCAAGCATTGCCAAGCGGAGGGGGGACTAATTTTTTTAGATTTTTTTATTGAAAAGAAAAGACAAGATATAAAAGAAACTACGTAAGGAACACTGTACACGGAAAATCAGCAGAACCCGTAGGTACTGTAGCGCATGCAGAACACGCGCCACGCTAAGAGAGAATCAAAGGCCAATCTTGGAAGTCTCCGACTCACAGGTCCCAAAAACGCCGCTCGTGGCATTGGCAGAGGGATTCCCGATGGCGCGTGAGCGCCATGCATCAGAACGACGGGAAACTTTAACCCGCGCATGTGGGCCACTTTCCACTCCGATTGATATCGTATTCGGTGCTCTTGAAAATCGGTGGCTGGGTAACGCCATAGAGGTGCTCGTGTTGGTCGGTGGTCGCCAGATTCTTCCAAATCTGTGATTCTCCCTTATATAACCGGAAAACAAAAAATAGAAAAAAAAACAAACTAGAAGGGGAAGGGGGAGGGAGGCGGGGAGATGGAGGGAGGATGGGGAGGGAGCCCGGAGGGAGCCCACCCCCTCTGGTCGAGAACTTTTGTTGTTGTTTAGAGAGAAGGGAGAGCTTTTAGAGAGAGAAGGGGGAGGGAGCAAAGATTGTAAGTTTATAACAATGGGCATTAATTTATATCTTTTCACATATTGCATATCTACCGTACGGCAAAACGCGTCTTCCTCAAGGCCAATTGATTGATCACAGCTAGCAAATGTAGCCATCTTTACTATTTTAAATACAAGTATATCACGATGGAATGCAACATGTTTTATATATTATCTGATCAATATCCATCTAAGACGACGACGTTGCATCTCTTTTCCAGAATATATCTAATTATTAGTACCGTGAAATTAATGAAAGGCCGGCCGGCATTTATAATAAATCTTGACTTCATCGTCGTGACTAAATATATATAAAGTTTTGTTACATATAAGTAAAGTCGTGTATTAATTTATATATTAATATTGATTATTTTATATTTAAAATTTAAATTAATATTATTTTTAATAAAATTTATTTTTTGACCAATCACATTAGATTAATATACATATTAGTATATGATTGTGCTTGTAACTAAATTTTTATATATATATATATATATAAATAATGTTATATATAATTATTTTTTTATATTTTATTGATATTATTAATTGCATTAATATTTTTAATATACAATTAATTACATTAATATAATACATAAAAAAATACTACACGACATTTTTTAATATGAAAAATTCTATATATATATTATACTATTATATTATTTTTGTTCTATTAAATATGATGTGATATATTTATTATCATTAAATAATTATTTATTATATATATTTTTATTATTTAATAATAATAAATAAATCACATTCGATTTAATTAATAAAATAAAAATATAATATATAACATTACTGTTTAATATATACCAAGTAAACCGGCGGCTCTGCTTTAAAATTGTAAATATAATTAATATATATGCCGGCAGGCGGCAGCCTCTTTTTATGGTTATAAATTAAAGAGATGATCAAAATCATGAAATTTGTGAGTTTTTATAACCCGATCCTGACCCACATGCATATGCCTCAAAATATTGAACAAGTAGAGAAAGTATTAATTATTGCGTGTGGACTTTTGTAGCCGCCTATAATTATAGCTAGCTAGGATGTATTGAGATGTCGTACTGCTGCATGCATCATGAATCACGTATATATACCGTGGTTGATCAGCCAATAGGATCCCTGATCTTATAATTATATATATAGATTAATGTTCGGAGGAAGATGATCACTCAATTGAATTGTTCGATCGAATGATCAACATATTTATAATTAATGTGGCTGATATTACAGCTAGATCAAGCACATGAACAGAAAAATAAAACCATATTACAACTCATAATTGTATGATTGCCTCGCTACCTCATCAAGCTGGAAATCATCAAGGAGATGATCGATCAGCCTCAACAACATCACATCCTGCATCGTCTATCATAGAAGTGTCAATTTTATTACGCACAACCTCCCATGCACGACCTCGGACCTTGTCATAAGAAGCATTATATAAATTCACATTATTAACATCCCACATGATCATCATGCATGTCCCCTCTCCCCCTCCCGGCCACTTTCAACCTCCCTAGCTAAGTGATCCCCGGCCACTATCTATCTACGTTTCCTTTATTCATTAAAACAACAAAGGTAACGTTGTTGATGCTTTAACTTGGATTGCATCATGGTCGCGCCTAGCTTGATATACATGTTCAGCATCATGACGAAGATCGATCGATTGTTTAAGAAGACATTAATATCCTTGCATGAGATGTTAGTTTGTAGCTTTATATATGGAAGTCTTGTTTTGTATATTGATTGAAGTTGTGATACCAATTTGGATCCTTCAATTTTATCCCATTCCCTTCATGAGATCGATGTGACGTGCATGCGATCGAGGCTTATGTTTCCTTGAATAGGGAATTTAGTAAAAAAATACGTCACAACCTTAGTTCTGATGATCTAGGCTTTAATTTTTTGTGCTCTAATTTTTCAATAGATCTAGCTTGTAATCTTGTCTTCCTTTTAACCTGATAATGATAGCATACATGCATCCCAGCTTCAATTTATGGATTGATACAAATACTTATAAAAGCATTCCAAATAAATAAATAAATAAACTTTTGCCCTGTTATAAAAGCAATAATAAAGAAATAAATAATAATTTACAAGTCTCATAAAATCTCAACGCCGAACATAAATAAGCAAGGATTTGAAGAAATTCTATAAATAATTTTGTCTTGATCTCTCCAATACATTGGATATGCCCATTAATCGATCTATTTGCCTAATGATTGTATGGTGATGCTGCTTGGCTGCGATGCTTTCTCTTCTGGAGAAACCGTTGTAATGACCTCTTCATGGAAAGACCAGCAGTAGGGGTATATATCGGAGACTGCAGGGACGTTGGTGAAGAGGGCTCCGACCCAGACGTTGGAGTATTAGCTTTCAATCTTTCCTCCATTTCTCTTGTAGCAAGCAATAGAATGGCTCTAGCCTGGAATATATCAAAATACTTTTGAATTAGCAAATCTCATTCATCTCCATTTGAATCATACGCACGTACGTACGTGTATAAATTCCAAATCTATATATGCAGTCAACCTAATACCGAATCATATATATATATATATATGCCCATGATTAAGGCATGCATAGAGTGATGTTTGGTGAAACTATGCAGTCAAACTATATTTATATTACAGATGGTTTGAAGTCAAGATATTACCATATAGATGGATTTGTAAAATTCAACTCTTGAGATGTTTGATGTAACTACATAGACTTTGAACAACTTGTCGGCCTGAGGATCAAAATCCAAGCTAGCATGCAATTCCTACGTTGTGATCACTTAATTACATGAACCTATCTAAATTACTTTTGGCTATTGTACAATTTCAATCTGACAAATTTGTCACAAATTTAAAACCAATTAATAACAGAACAGTAATTCAGAATCGCAATCACTCGGCCGAGATTATACAGTCTCAGACGACTCGATCTTCAGCAACGAAAAGATCAGCTATTCTGATCAAAGTATATGATCTCAAGGAAAACCATGCAGATCGAAACTAGGAAACATTAATATATTTACCTGAAACTCTGTAACATCTGAAACGCAAATCTTTCCATTATAGAAGATGGTCAGCGGTTGTTGTTGTTGCTGCTCTCTGTGTTTCTGTTGTGGGTTTCCACTTCTCTCTTCCATCCTTCAATTGAATACACGAAAACACAGTCAGAAAATAGGTTTCCACACCAATATTCTTTCCGGCTGATACCTCATTTTATCAGAAACGGAGAGAGAGAGAGAGAGAGAGAGAGAGAGAGAGAGAGAGCTTACATGGGCGGCTGCTGTCGGTTGTCGGAATGAGTGGAAGGAAGAGAGGCTGAGTAGGGAAGAAGGCGAAGTTCCAAGTTGCAGTTCCTCATCTTTAGAGATGGATCGATCTTAGAGTTGTAAGAGAGAGCTAGTTAGCTCGATCGAGCTGATCAGATAGAGATCAACAGATAGAAGAAACGAAGTACTTTGAATTGAATCTCTCTGGGTGTCTGGAAATGGTAGGACAAAAGTTTGAGAAGATTGCTTTTATATATATTATGGGGAAGGAAGGCCCGCGCACACAGCACATATATAGTATATACGTAGTAAGAGGGTGGTGGTGTGCCCCCACGATAGACTCTGGGAAAGAAACAAAAGTATTTCAAACACGCACGGAACGCGCGGCACACAATCCAAACACGAACTCTAAGCGGTGCGGATTATTATTCATTTTTATGGCACGTTGAACACGAACAACCCACCTTTTTGCCTCTCTCTGACTCTCTCTCTCTCTCTCACTTGCCACTAAACAGCCGCCACCTCTACTTCTTTTTTTTGATCAACGCCACCTCTACTTCTAGATCTATCTCTATTGATCTTTTTGTGTTTTTGTTTTTTTCTAAAGAAACACGTGTTCTGCTATTTTTCTTTTCACACACGTGCTTCAGTCGGCCCGATCGACCTTCTTTTCGGGTTTGTTTTTCACCGAAAAATTATATTTCATGGTTTTTTTTCAATCTTAATATCGATGTGTTGTTATTAATTAATATTTGAATTTTCTATTAAAAAACTTAATCCTAGATTTAATAGATAGTGTGTTACATCAATATAAAGAGATGATCATCCAAGAATTAATGACAAAATATCATTCATAAAATAATGAAATAAAAATAAAATATGTGTATCATATAAGAGAAATGTTTTAATATTTAGACTGAATAATGTTAGATATAATTTTAATGTATATAAATTTTTTATATATATATTTTTAAATTAAATTTTATACATGAATCTTAACTTTATTAACTTTTTTTATAAAAATAAAATAAAATTTATAACCCTAAACTATAAATATCATTTATATATATATATATATATATATCTATTTAAGAAAGATTTACTTGGATTGCTAATGTAGAATATGGATTTTGATACATTTTTGTTGTCAACTAATTAATTAATTAATCCAGCCGAAAAATCCCAGTTGCATGAACAACTTTTGATTTTGACACTTGGCAAACTCTCTCTCTCTCTCTCTCTCTCTACCGCAATTGTTCCGAATTTCGCTTCACTATAAAGTATAAAGCTGTGGCTATAGCCTAGAATAATGCTAGTTTGTTGTGTAAATGTTGGTTACGTTTTAAAAAAAGAGGTTAATATTAATTTTTTTTATGTAAATTTTATATTTATTCATTTATTTTTAAATGAGTGTATAATATTTATGTATTATATAATTATAAATATTATTTATTTATGCAAAAATAACATTTTATCTATATGAAAAATTATTCTCCAAACTACTAAAATTATTATTAATCTCTTAATTTAAAGTATAAGCTTCAGTTTGTTTCCTAAAACCTCATATATATTTTTTCTCAATCTTAAAAAAGGAAAAATTGATACTTATAAAATGACAACTTCAAATATTATAATATTGTATAAAAATAAATTTATAAATTAATATAAATTTATATAATATATTAAAAATATTTTATAATAAAAATAATTTTATAATCTAAAAGAGATATTACAGATAATGAGTTTACTTTTAAATTTTTATCTAAAAGAGATAAACAAGGTGGTCAAAAAGTTGACAGTTGGACACCAAATTCCCCGCTTGTTATTTTAGTAACCACAAATCGTTGTTACACGAGAGCGGTTCGTCCTCCATTGTACGTAGACGTAACACGTGGATTGCGAGATGTGGTGCCTTAATTGGGAGCACGCGGTTTGCGGGCTTACTTTCGAAGAGCTGTTCTTTAATACATGCCTTACAGCCGACTGCACGCCGACTGCGTTTCCCGACTGCGTGTAGCAAAGCCCTTTCGAATAGAGAAATGATTTGTGCAGTCGGGAAATGCAGTCGGCGTGCAGTCGGCTGTAAAAAAAAAATTAATACAGGACCTACATGAAAAAAAAAAATTATTTTTATAGCTTTTTATAATTCATGCAAGTCTCCCTGAATATAAAATAATTTTTTTATAATTTTTTTTTATTCATTCCGTACAGCCGACTGCACGCCGACTGCGTTTCCCGACTGCGTGTAGCAAAGCCCTTTCGAATATGTCCACTGCATGTTTGTTCATTCGTCTCTTTCAACAAATGTAAAGAAAAGCCAACAACTGGCTTTCGTAATTCACTTTAGGATGCTTCTTTGAAGAAATGCTGCACATGCACTTGGGAAACTTTGTTGGTACCACCTAAGGAAATTGTGAAGGGATTTCCCCAATGTTTTCAATGCAAATGTTATGAAGTTTCGTAAGCTCTCGACGAAAAAAAAAAAACAAAAAAACCAAAAAGTCATTAGGCAGCTTGGGCTAGTTGAGGTCTCTGTACACGAATAGTCCCATTTTGACAATCTTGATTTTACACAAATTCTATGTCTCACCAAACATGCATCCTTTCGGCCCAATTGGGGGGCGGGCTGGAGAATTATAATTTCCTAAAATTACAAAAAGAAATCTCAAATGATAGTTTCAAAAGCACTTTTTTAGATAATTCTAAATATTAGGAGATGCTTGAGAACGAGAATGAAATGATATAAGAATTTTATGAATTTATGAATAGTAGTGAGATAGTTTGAATTAAATATTTATTAGATTTAAAAAAAAAAGTTAAATAAAAAATATTATAAAATTAAAATATTGTTAAAATATAATTATTTTTAATATTATTTTTATTTTTAAATTTAAAAAAATTATAAGAATTAATTTAAAAATATTTATATCAAAATAATATTTAAAAATAAATAAAATGAGACGAGATAGACACATATTATAAAACTCACCTTCGGATTGCAACGAGAAGTTAATATTGCACGCTAGTTAATTAAAGTTTGACACATGACATACCGACGCAACATGACAATCCTCCATTATTTTTCTAATAAAATATTGATGAAAATACTTAATTGGTAGTTTTTTTTTTTTTTAATTTTATTTTAGGTATCATTGTTGCGAAAAGTCTAAAATTGTGGTTTTGATTTGTGAAAACGTGAAAACTCATATACTAATTTTGCAACTAACTTTTCTCTCTCTCTCTCTCTCTTTTTTTTTTTTTAAACTATAATATGTAACACACTGACTAATATCATTTATAAGTAGTAAAATTCTAATTATATTATTTCTTAATTTCCTATAAATTATCCCTTATTTTCTCCATTTAATAACGTAGATGCCTCTCATTGCATCATTGCTCGAATATCCACAACAATCAAATGTTATATTATACTTTGAACCATCCTATTTATCAATTAATTAGTTTCTTTAATTCACATCTTTATTTTATTAAAAGACTTGCTTTAATGTTGAAACTGGATTTGTTAAATGGCAAATATGTCGATGGATCCAGTTTCAGGAACTAAACAAACCCTGTGATGATAGAGAGGAGGGACGGCTGTATTTTTATTATAGTCTAAAGAAACGTTATCTAGTAATTAAGAACAATGTTACAAATCTTTGAATCGTGCCACACGTTTCTTTTTCAGCCACATAATTCATTTTTTAGTAAGCAACATAGTTTGGAATAAAATAACTTCCAAATTGTGCATTTATCCCTAAAAACAAAGCTAAAAAATTTTTTATGTGTAATTATTTTTTTATATTTTTTACGTATCTATTAATGTGATTGATTGTGTTACTTTTTTTAATATAAAATAATTATTTTAAATAATTCCATCAGTAGAATGTATAAAAAATATGTAAAAATGACTATAAATAACAGAATTCGTAAAATAAAAAAAAGTGTGTAGTAACCGACTTTTCAAGTAACAAAAATTTTCGCATATTTGGCCATGGATCAAGTTTGATGTTTCGAATCAAAGCAAACAAAGGGCAAGCCATCCCCTGAACCCTTGAAATTTCAAATCTTATCAATCGCATTGTCAAAGAACACACTCTAGCCTAGTCGCAATGATGACGGTTCTAATTTACTTGTCATGATAAGGATAGTCCCACTTTAAGAGCTGTTATTTTTCTGACAAGAGAAAAATATTTTCTTTTTGAAAGACAAGTGTTACCTAAAGAGATTATTATTTTCGTTTCTGATAATTATTATTTATTTCTTGTTTAAAAAAAGAAAAAAGAAAAAGACAAGTGTTACCTAAAGAGATTGCAGGCCGCTGTAAAATCATGGCATGATCTTCCCTTTGTCGACCAAATCGTATCATAACCTGCTTAAGGACTCATTTATATACAAGCTCCACAGATGGCCAGCTTTGTTAAGACGCAATGGGGACCTTTTGTGTGCTAAATCATCTTTCTCTTCCCATTTTTAGCACATGCAGCAGTGCTGGCCGAAAACGAAGACTGGCAAAAGGGCAACGGTTTTGGAAAAGCATTCATTTTTTGGTTGGTTAGTCATACGTAATAAAGTGTTGACAGTGGACTGTCTTCAAAGAGGGATGTAGTCATTGTGGGTAACTACGATGCAACTGTGGTCATTTGCTTTTTTCGTTTTTATTCTCCTTTTCATTTTCTTAGAGTTAGGTGGATGATAGAAATTAAACCTAATTCTTGAGTGTTTTTTCTTTTTGAAGTTCAGATCATCACGGGAAACTAGTTTTTTTCCAGTTAATGGTTTGAAGCTTTATCTGGATCATAAACTGCATGAATGAAGAAATACTCTTTGGTGGTAAGTAAAACCATCCAGTAAGCAATATCCATACAGCAACCTTCTTGCCAACTAAAATACTTTACAAGCACAGATTTGGCTGTGATAACCTTGTAGAACCTGTATATAATGTAGAGGTGGTTTCAAAAACTGAAAAAAGTTTAATATACTGCTGTATATAAGGGAAGACCTAATAAATTGAAAAAAGACAATATGTTATGAATCCTGTGATATCAAAATACCAACAAATTGCCAAAGATATTCGTTTAGAGATTGTCCTGAAGATCCTCCTCTTTCAATGTGCTTGCTTTCTACAGGACACCAATGGTTATAGAAAACAATACAAATTTTTGCGCTTTCAAGACCAGGGCCAATTAGCCTCTCTCCAGGTGAACTGACGAATCTCACAATTCCTAGTTGGCAAACATCCTCGATCACTTCCATCAGCTAGCAGGTGTTTGTCTTCGTCTGATCCAATTACTGGACAGCATTGAAGTTTGCGATCATGTACCAAAGCTTCCTCCCTATAGGCAGGGTTGGTATATCTTGGGTGTTGGATAAATGAAACATTTTTCCACCATAGCTTTAAAGCCTGGAGAAACGCATGGTTTAAGAGCATCAATATGTAATTCAATGCAGAGGCACCTTGGAACTTTAATCCAATTTGATTTTATACAGAAAAATTCTATTATTAAGCCGGTGTGCAGAGCACATCAAGTAAAGTACTTACATGGCATAATTTGATTTTGAAAATAAATTTTAAAATTTGAACCTTACAAATCAAATCTTATCATTAAAGTGATGCAGATGGTGTGTCCTACACACCAGTTTAAGAATAGAATAACTCTTTTATACAAGGATGAGGCAAGAAGGTAGGTGTTGTAAGGCGGTTGAATATAATCAGGTAATCAACCTCTTGACATAACCAGAAGTTAAAGAGTTCTGAACTGAAGAAGAATTTCACTAGCATAGCCTTATTTTCATAGAGGATATTGCTGGCTAATTTTATAGTACCAATCCAAGCATGCAGAAGTCATGTTCAGCTGAGGTGAGGCATCTTTGATCCAGCATACATCTTCAAAACTGAATGAGAACCTTACTTCCTATCATAAACTAAGGCTTAAAGGCTAACTTCACAGTTTCTATGAGGCTACAAAATCATACGAATGAAAGACCCATCATTAACTAACATCCATGTCAAAATTCATTGACTTACGACTACCTAAAATGTGCTCTGATCATTTCCCTATCCTCTTGGATTGTGGAGGCATCCAAGGAGGCAGAAAGTATTTTAAATTCGAAAATATGTGGCTAAAATCTGACTGTTTTGTAGACAGGATCAGACAATGGTGGTCCTCTTATGAGTTCCAAGGCTCTCCAAGTTTCATATTGGCAAGAAAATTGTAAGCGTTGAAACAACATTTGAAACTTTGGAATGAACAAGTGTTTGGCGATGTGCTTTCACAACGACGATCCCTTTTGGAGGAATTACAAGGTTTGGAGGGCGAGGAGGAGGCAAGAACTCTCACTGAATCCGAAAAAACTCGCAAAAGTCAGGTAGTCACAAATCTTGAATGAGCTTTATTGATGGAGGAGATATCTTGGAGACAGAAATTCAGAGCACTATGGCTCAAGGAGAAGACAAGTGCACGAAGTTTTTTCATAGGGTGGCTAATTCGCATCAGAGGAACAACGCTATCAATACATTGATGGTTGATGGAGTAGTCTCCTCAGATCAAGTAAGTATCAAGGACAACATTGCACAATATTATGAACACTTACTAGCCGAACAACAACCATGGAGACCTACAGTAGATGGGTTGTCTTTCTTAGCAATAGATCAATAGTCTATAGGGCGGCTTGAGAGGCCATTTGATGAAGAAGAAGTACATAAAGTTGTTCGAGGTATGGCTAGTGATAAGGCCCCAGGCCTTGATGACTTTACCATGGGCTTTTTCCAAACCCGTTGGGAGGTGATCAAGGGTGGCCTTATGCGGGTGTTTCAAGAATTCTATATTTATGCTAGTTTTGAAAAAAGTCTCAATACCACATCCATAGCACTAATCCCAAAATAGGTGGGGTCAATGGATGTTCGTGACTATCGTCCTATTAGCCTAGTAACTTGGGTCTACAAAGATTATTTCCAAAGTGCTAGCGAACCAATTGAGTACGGTAATGGAGCGTTTAATCTCAAAGCCACAAAATGCATTTGTAAAAGGCAGTGCAACGAAGTGCTAGATAGACAAGTCAAATCCTGCGAGCTTGCGCTAATCTACAAATTAGATATGGAAAAAGCCTATGATCATGTTAACTGGAAACTCTTACTTTACCTACTTGCAAGATGTGGCTTTGGAGAGAAATGGCTGAAATGGGTGGAGTTTTGCATTTCAACAGTCCACTTCTCTATCTTGGTGAATGGTTCACTGGTGGGTTTCTTTGACTCATCTCGTGGTTTTAGACAGGGAGATCCACTCTCTCCGTTACTCTTCCTTTTTGTCATGGAAGCTCTCAGTAAGATGATCAAAGGTCTTGTGGAAGCGGGTGTTTCTCAGTGGGGAATGGTTCTCTTAATATTTCTCATTTGTTGTTTGTTGACGATACTCTCATATTCTATGGAGCACACCTTGGGCACATCCAATCTTTGAAAGCTTTACTTCTTTGTTTTGAAGCAGTTTCAGGTTTGGAAGTAAATTTCTCCAAGTCTGAATTGGTACCAGTGGGGAATGTTCCTAAAGTGGCAGTTCTTGTTGCTCTTTTGTGATGTAAGGTATCCTCTTTACCTTTGCAATATCTCGGCTTACCCTTGGGAGCTTCTTTCAAACCAAGCAGGTTTGAAATGCTGTGATTGAAAAGGTGGAGTGTAGGTTCGCATCGTGGAAGAGGTTGTATTTATCAAAAGGTGGTAGACTCACATTGATTGAAAGCACACTCGCTAACCTCCCCACCTATTTTATGCCTTTGTTCCCGCTTCCAGCGAAGATCGCCAATCGTCTTGAGAAACTACAATGTGATTTCTTGTGAAGTGGTTTGGGGGATGAGTTCAAATTCCATCTGGTTAATTGATCCATGGTGTGTACTCCTTTCTCTGGAAGTGGATTGGGGATTCGAAACTTGACAAAGTTCAATCAAGCCCTATTGGGTAAATGGTAGTGGCGGTACTAACAAGAAAGAGAGGCCTTGTGGAAGTCCATCATAGTTGAGCATGTTGGGAAGTATGGGGTGGTTGGTGTTCAAATGAGGTTTGTGGGTCACATGGGATGGGTTTGTGGAAGAACATTAGGAACGGTTGGGAGACCTTTAGGAGACATACTGTAGTGGGGGATGGCTCGTGAGTCTAGATTTTGGCATAATAAATAGTGTGGTGAACAGTGTCTCAAAGAAAATTTTCCGGCCATATTTGAGCTAGCACGAGTTAAGGATGCAGCGATAGCGGACTTGTTGGCTTTTTCTGGTGGCTTCCCTCAATGGAATGTGGAATTCACCAGGGCAACCTAAGATTGGGAGTTGGAGGTTATCACAGAATTCTATGCAGCACTGTATTTTGTACGTATGACTGAAGGTACTATGGATAGGATATTGTGAAGTCCCTCAAAGAAAGGTAAATTCACGGTTAGATGATTTCACAAAGTTTTATCGAGTCCAAGCATGCCCACTTTCCCATGGAAGAGCATCTGGCAGACGAAAGCTCCTTGAAAAGCAGTGTTCTTTGTGTGGACAGCAGCATTGGGAAAAATTCTCACCACAGATAACCTAAGAAGACGTCGGTTAATGGTAGTGGATTGATGTTGTATGTGTAAGAAAGATGGGTTATCAGTTGACCATCTGTTTCTACATTGTGAGGTGGCTAGGACCATGTGGGCTGATTTTTTTACAGGTCTTGTACTATCATGGGTCATGCCCCGTAGATTGGTGGATTTTCTAGCATGCTGGAGAGGCCTCTGAGGAGATTCACAAGTTGCAGCAATATGGAAAATGGTTCCCATATGTATGTGTTGGTGTATTTGGTGAGAGCGAAATGATAGAAGTTTTGAAGACCATGAGAGAACAATGGGGGAGCTGAAAGTTTTTTTCTTTAAAACATTTTTTTCTTGGGTGGGGGCCATTGTTTGTAATGGACTAAATGTCCATGACTTTCTTCTTTCAGTTGTAAACTCTAGTTAGGTATTTCTCAAGTATACTCCCTGTGTACATGGGATTTGCCTGTTATTATGAATAAAACTACTTGATTACCGATCAAATAAAAAAAATTCATTGACTTTAGGGCTGTGATAGAGACGTGAGAATACAAATGGGTATCCATTGGACATTGGCATTATGACCAATCTCATACAAGGCAATAATGCAAAAGGCACCTTTCAACCCAAATTTTCAACTAACATTCCCCCTTGTTCCTTTTGGTTAGATATTAATTTTTATCAGAAAGAAGGGGAAGGTGAAAAGAAAAAGAAAATCCTGAGCTACCTTTCACTAGCTAGTTTTGATAAGTTCAAATAACATAGATTCTCAGGCTGGAGAAAACTTTTAAGTTCAAGTTCAAGGTGAACAAAGGTTAATGTTACCACCCTAAATAGTTGTAATTAAAGCTCTGTTGGATTAACTAGGGCAAGATATTAATGATCCGAAGATATAGAAAGCATTTGCCTATTCACTTACATGCCAGTAGATCCACACTGCAACCCTGTGAGGCATCAACCAGAAGAACATAGCATGATCTGATACTAATGATAATGGCACTCGTTTTGCTTTCAAGGTAGCTGTGAAATAGTCACCAAGCTTAGGGTGTTGAACTGAAATTGACACATATAGATTATCTCCAGGAGCATTTGCTCTGATTTTCCATGTCCCAAGCATATCCTGCAATAGTCTACGATTACTTAAAACAATAAAACCTCAGTCCATATAAAAAAACTTCAACAAATAAAGCATACTAAGATTGTTCATATTAGTAACACTTGTAATTTCAAAATTTTCTTTTGTATCTCCTGATTTAAGACATGATCAATCAAATAGTCAGACCAATCACCAGCAATGCCCACAATTTAATTTTCTTTTTGTAAAAACATATTTCAAGCTTGGAAATTCCATTTCAAGGAGGATCCCCAACAAAATACCCTTTTTCCCCTAATCCTTCCAGTTTCAGAACATAATGAAGTTCAGATTCAGAGGCCAGCTTTTTTTTCCCTTTTTCCACATCAGTCCAAAGAAACAAGATGCCAACCTTCCTGCATGCCTTAGAATTTCTCTTTCTTATTCACATTTTCAAGTTTTTTATTCTGCCATACATGGCACACTTTTTAAGCTTAAAGGCTTCATTTCATCCATGGGCATGTCTAACTCGCTGCAGACTGTCCTTGTAATTGGTTAACGTAGGACTTCCATATTCTGTAAGATGTCTTATAGGTAGCACAAAAGAAGTCACAAGCCATCAAATTCTACAATAGGGTACAAGGGGAAGCAAGGCACCTAGAAGTACAAGACCATGAGAGTTTCCAAGCCATACCATAAAAGGACTGACATGTAATGGCTTTGCTACTAAATCAGAACTTGGGTTGAAAACGAAGGTTACTCTTTCACCCCATGGTGTGTTTGTTACCTGTAACAAGAGACCACAATCATCAATGAACCTAAATGCCTCAAGTAATAATAGATTAAAATCTAAAGCAAAAAAAAAAAAAAAAAAAAAAAGAAAAAAAAAAGAAAAGAAAAAAAAGAAAAAGAAAAAAGAAGCATTATCTAACACAAAACAAAGATCATTTGATTGAAATTCCAAACAATTCAATATATGGAATGAAGCCTGTGCCCTTTAGGTAAAATCAATTGCAGGAGATATGCGTCTTTAAGTTTAGCTTCAGGCAAAATCAGTAAACATCAAAATTCATATTGCTGAATAAAAAGGTGCTTTGAACTTTAATAGCATTGCTACATGCGACAGCAAAATTCATTGTTGATGAATTCAAGTTTCACTTGGTGAATTGGGCTACGGTTTGTACACCAATATGTGACGGCGTGTAGGGAATTCGGAACTTGTTGGTTTTCAACAAGGCTTTATTGGGAAAGTGGCTTTAGAGAGATACCATGATGAGAGGGGGGCTTTGTGGAGAGTTATCATAAATTTAAAATATGGTGGATTGTGGGGGAGGATAGTGCTCGAATGAGGTAAGCGGACCACATGGGGTGGGGCTTTGGAAATACTTTAAAAGAGGCTAGACAAACATCCATTGATATACATGTTTTGCAGTTGGGGATGATTCCAAAATTAAATTCTGTACTGATCTATGGTGTGGAGATTGAGTCCTTAAGGAAGCTTATCCAACAATATATATATATATATATATATTTTATGATGGGGGAACCACCACACGGCAGAGCCTTTAGGACTCACCCATGGAACCTAAACCCCTTGGGAGACTAGCACAACAACCCACCGCTATGGCCTCCCACTTAAATCGCAGTTTGATCCCAGGGAGAATCGAACCTATGACATGGGGCTTATGCACACAACTCGCCCTTACAACTTGGCTACTCGCCCTTACAACTTGCACGAATTCAGGAGGCTTCAGTAGAAGAACTCATGGACCTCTCTAGTGGCTCTCCCCAGTGGAATATCATTTTCCTTAGAACTGCCCAAGATTGGGAAATTGACATATTTATAGATTTCTTTAATCTTGTCTATAATTGTAGAGCGAATGGAGGAGTTGATAAGATTTTGTGGTCATTGTCCAAGAATGGGAGATTTACTATACAGTTGTACTATAAGTCCCTTATGAAACACTCTACAAGAATGTTCCCATGGAAGAACGTATGGAGGACTAAGGCCCCCCTAAAAACTTCTTTTTTTGTATGTACAACGTCATTAGGGACAATTCTCACCTTGGATAATCTACGGAAACGCCGACTCATTGTGTTGGATTGATGTTATATGTGCAAGAAAAGTGGGGAGTTTGTGGATCATTTATTACTGCATTGTGACGTCGCCTTGAGTTTGTGGTACGATACAATTGCTAGAGCGAGGCTCCATTGGGTGATGCCACGAAGGGTTGTGGATTTTTTGGCCGGCTGGCAAGGCATCCGAGGTATCACTCAAATTGCAGCTATGTGGAAGATGATTCTAATCTGTCTATGGTGGTGCATATGGATGGAAAGGAATGGTTGAAACTTTGAGAATCGTGAACAGATAACGGACAAGACTGGAACTTTATTTCTTCATACTTTTTCCATTGGTCGATTGTAATAGACTTTAATTGCATAAACATATATGATTTCCTTGTATCTTTAGACACTCATGCATAGGTGCTGCTCTTGTATATGTCCCATGTACTTGGCTTTGCCTATTTTAATAAAATTCTTATTTACTAATCAAAAACATGTGACAGCTAGCCATTGTTACATTAACTGTTTATATTGTCATCATCCCCACCATCATTTGAAATAAAAATAAAAAAAAGTACCAATAACTGGAATACATCAGAGAGAGAGCTGAAAGCCAAGAAAAAAAGTACTACAACACACACACACACCGAGGTCAGATATATCTTCACAAATCCAGAAATACCACTATGATTTGACATGTGAAAATGTAAATAAGTTTCATTTCTTGCAACAAACAAGATATCATATTGATGAAACAATTTCCCACATGCGTACACAAGCAAACATTAAGCTAAAAGCGTCTGGTAATATTGTCACGGCAGCAATAATCCTTCCATCCAAAAGTAGATCAGAGTTTGCAAACTTGCAAAAGATACATTACAAGAAAACTAGCATAACCTTTCTAATATGCACTTGGTTGATCCAAGAAAGGTAGGTTTAAGTTTTAGGGTAACATGAAGTTAAATGAGTACATAATTCCATTTTTTCCATTTCTTCATACTTCCATTTGATACTATTAGAGATCAGATATTTTATTTTAATTTTCCTTTTTCCCGATCATTCTTTTCATGTATATAAATAGACACATGTAATTTACTTTTAGTTCAGTTAATACAAGGAACATATTTTTCTTCAATTCTTGATATGGTATTAGTAGTTTTCTTCTCGGCACGCTAACCATGACTTCGTCTTCTCTTTCTTCTGATCCTCATCTTCCTCACGAGGATGCATAAAATCCCTATTAACTTCATCATGGTGACAGTCCAAGCACTCTACTGGTCATTCAAGTTCTCACTGGAGACAATTACCACACTTGGCGTCGTTCCATTGATGTTAACTGTGAAGAACAAGATCGGCTTTGTTGATGGATCTATATCACAGCCTTCGAATTCTTGCCCCCTATTTCATTCTTGGACCCAATGCAACAATATGTTCCTTTCTTGGATCTTAAATTCCCTTTCCAAAGAAATTGCAGCAAGTGTATCTACATTGATTCTGCAATGGAAATGTGGTCTGATCTCAAAGAGAGATTTTCTCAAGGCAATGGTCCTCGCATTTTTCAGCTTCATAAGCCAATTGCTTTTCTTACGCAAGATGATCTACAAAACTAGATGATCAACCAGCCCATTGTCTTGACTCTAGAGATTTGTGTTGAGGACTAATCCCACATTGCCCATGGACAAGTCTTGGGCATATTTATAAGGAATGAGCAGCCCTCTCTTCTTGAACCAATTTTATGAGATGAGTTATGCTCATGAATTTCTTTATGGTATCAGAGCTTGTCATAGGACGAATGGGGGCCCACACTACTTATCCTATGACAATTATCAAGAAAAATACTGACTTACACGTATAGGAGGATGTTAAGGAATAAATCTCACATTGTTTGTGGACAAGGTCTTAAATATGTTTATATGCAATAAACAACCATCTCTTGTTGAACCCGTTTTCTCCGATGAGTTAGGCCTACAAATTTCTTCAATTTGTCTTCTATTTTTGTTGTCTCTAGTTCTTTTACTAATAATACTCTTGATATTCGGCATAAAAGGTTGGGTCCTCGCATGTATCATATTCATGTTATGATAAATCTAGGAGGTATCAAATTGTAAGAAAGTTGATTTACCAAACTACTACAGCTTGGATAAAGTATGGCCAGTATTACTACATTCAAGAAAAATCTCTGACTTTTCATCATAATACTATTCATTTTATTGCATCTTAAACCATATCCAGGTCGAGGCAGATTTATGAGAAGAAAAGGAAAATTAAATAACGAACACTAACGTCATGAGACTTCACAATACATTTTATGTGAGGAAAAAATTTTGTTTTGTGAAGTATATCTGAGCCAGAAATACGTATGCTCTGATTTGGAAGCTTTTTAGAGTGAACATGAAAGTACGATGATAATCACAAACCCACCTCAGCAATGCACTTCTTCAAACACTGAGTAGAGCCTTCCACATCATAGCAGTAGTACAAACTCAATGGGTTTTGTTCATATCCCACGCTAGGAGGTATTGTCAATAGAAAACTGCAAAGCAAATAATTTTCAAGCTCAAAACATGTCAATGAAAGAGACGGTCGAGCCGTCGAAGTACATAAATTATTAAATTTGAAACCCAGAAGTAAGGTATAATAATAATTAAAAAAAAAAAAAAAAAGATACGGAACGAGGGTGAGTGCGTACACGGGTCCGGTGGAAGCAGCAACTTGGCGAGCTTGGTTGGCGGACAGGTGGTCCGGTGGCGGATGAGGGGCGTGGTCGAGGTCAAAAAGCGCATAACGGACGGAGTAGCGGAAGGAGTGGTGGACGGGGCGGCGGCGCTCGTGCCAGACAGTGCCTTCATAGAGAGATACAGCTTCTGTGGCAATGGCGGAAGAGGAAATGGCAGCGCGTGAAGAGTATTTTCGGAGGAAGAGAGAGCGGAAGAGAAGGAGGAGAGACAGAGCGAGTGATGTGATGAAGTTGGAGAGGATTGAGCACAAGAGATAGATTACTTCCATTATTTTTTGGGTTTACTTTGCGTTGGTTAGCCAGTCTTAAATGTATCGTAACATGAATGTGGATCTTATCCATTTATTTGGTTGGTGGAATGAGTGAATTCGTCCATTTTTATTTATTTATTTTCGGTAAAGGTGTATTTAGAGGTGAAAATTTAAATTAAAAAATCAAAAAATCGGCTCAAACTGGACAGATCAGATCGGTTGGCTCAATTTTAAATCGGTCTAATTTGGAATTGGTTCATATATTTTAAAAACCAGTTAAATTCAGTTCGAAATCGATTTTTGACTTTTCGATACCGGACTGAACTGATTTATAAAAGATATATATGAAAAGATTAATTTTTAATACTATATTAAATCTTTTATATATGTATATATAATATATATAAGTATATATGAAATTTATATATATATTATATATAATTATATATGAAATAATTTTATATTATAATTTATAACATAAAATTTTAATCTTAAATATATATAATTTTTATATATAGTATATATAATTACATTGACATTTAATTAAAACTAGAAAACCGGATTAAACCGAACAAGAACCAGAAGTACCGGTTTAGGAGGATAACCAATCTGGGATCGGTTCTTGAAAATGCAAAACCAGTATATATCAAATCGGTTTCAAAATTTATACAAAACCGAATCAAACCGAATTAGTTACAACCTAGGCATATCTACTTTTTTTTTTTTTTTCAAATAGATCCATTATAATTAAGAGATACAAAAATACATGAATAAGAGATAAAGGGATCCCAACAAACACACTTCTTAACTAATGCAGCACTATATAAAAAGAAAAAAAATGGATCTTAAAAACAAATAAATATTTCCTAGCTTTCCTTCCTTGCTAAGAGAGAGTTTAACAACGTGATGGTTTTTATGCAATTCAAGAGTGTGATTGTAGCTTCATGACCATAGACCATGGTAATCGTAGTAATTGCATTTTATCTTGAAGTGGCTGTTGGAAAAGTTCATTGCATCATCTTCATGATTTGTGGACAAATAGGGCAACTCTTATAATAAAAATTCAGATAAAAATTTCGAACTACATCGTGTTATACGTCGTGGCAAAACTCCACACTCTCCCAAATGAGTACATGTGATTCTAACATCGGAAGCAAAAGCTAAAAAAAAAACAAAAAAGTATAGCTCGTGGATTGTGGTGGATAGAGACTGCCAAGGGATCAAAGAGGAGGTGGTGATCGTCGAACACCAACCGTTTGAATATTTTACTAAACTCTTTTCGTACAAGAGTATTCTAGCAAATTTTAGGAAAAGTAGTAAGGAAAGCAGTACGGTAGACTTTGGAATCTGTCATAGCGTATGATGCCCATGTGCTATCTCTTTGCAGCCACAACAGTTAGATCTAAAGGATCTAATGGTGGCAAATTTGTTAGTCTGACGTGTGTGGTGAGAAAAGCTTTCAGAATGGGTGGTATGTGAAACCCACGCAGAGTTGTTGCCGGTGCGTGAGATCCACATGTGGCAGTTTTCAGCCTAGGAGCCTCTTGTGCCGCTCGTGTCTCTAGGGATGTTGCTAAAAAACTGCAATTTTTTAGTCTTGGAGAAAGCAAAACAATTATCGTTTATTTTCAGAGATAAGATAAGATGAGATGAGATAAGATAAAATCTTTTGAGATATGTTGAGATGAGATGAGATAAGATGAGATTAAATGAAATATGTGTTTATTTTTAGAGATGAGATGAGATAAAATTTTTTGAGATATGTTGAGATGAGATGAGATAAGATGAGATTAGATGAAATATGTGTTTGTTTTTAAAGATAAGATGAGATTATTTTGATTTGTTATAGTTAGTAATATGATGAGACCCACAAGTACTTGTAGTACTTTTTATAATATTTTATTTATTTACCAATGCTGCATTTTTTTTATTTTTATTTTTCTACTTTTTTTTTTTTTTGCTTCTTCCTTTGTTTATCTATTTACCAATGGTGTATTTTTTTTTCATTGATTCCTTCTTTTTTTTAACTGAGAGAAACCATTTGGTCTTTTTTTTTTGGTTGCTTCATTTGTTTATTTATTTATCAATGATGCATTTTTTTTTGCTGCTTCATTTTTTATTAACCATTTGGTCAATTTTTTTTTTGTTTTTTTTTGCTGCTTCTTTTTTTTTTTAACCATTTGGTCTTTTTTTTTTATGCTGCTTCCTTTGTTTATTTATTTACCAATAGAGATTTTTTTTTTCTGCTTCATGCTTTTTTTAACTATTTTGTCTTTTTTTTTTTTGGCTACTTCATTTATTTATTTATTTATCAATGGTGATTTTTTTTTTCTGCTTCATGTTTTTTTTAACCATTTTGTCTTTTTTTGTTGGCTACTTCATTTATTTATTTATTTACCAATGGTGTAATTTTTTTTAGATGAAAACTTGAGATCTTTTGAGATGAAAACTTGAGAAAAAACTTGAAATCTTTTGAGAAGAAACTTGAAATCTTTTGAGATGAAAACTGGTAGATCAAAATGTGTGTTTGTTTTTGTAAAACTTTTAACAATACGAAAACTTTGCAAAGTTTTCAAAATTTTGGTTTTTAATCGCGAAAACAAACGAAACCAGAAAAAATAACTAATTTTATAAACAAAGTGGGTAGAACAAGAAAAAAGAGAAGGAGATGGAGAATGAGGAAGAAGCCAAGACCTCCCCATTCTCTCTGGCTAAAAAACTAGTTTTCGATTTGGAAGCCTTTTGAGAGAGAGAGAGAGATCGATCTTAAAGGCATATCTTCTTGTTGAATTGGTGATAACATAGAAATTATGGCATGTTTAAATAATGAGATGAAAATTTTGTAAACAGTTCCTTTTTGCGCAGGTACATCCTATAAAAGAGATTTATCGGAGACCAATAGTAAAATGAGACCTCAGCTAAGCGCATCATCTAAACTTAAATCTGGTCGCACCGTAGCAAACGCCAAAGGAGCAAAATCATGAAGAATCCCTTCGATTGTTCGACACAACCATGTACAATCCATTCGACAGAAAAGTTGGATTACAGAGTAAAACTCCAGAAATTCCTTGGTCGAAAGTGAAGAAATCCCTTTGTCGGCAGTGAATCACATGGTATAAAAATACAACTACTCTGATTTGTAGTCGATTATTTGTAGTCAGTTCTGCAAATCACATGGTATCCCATTTCCCAGCCCCCCGAAAAAAGATAAAAAAAAAAAAGTGTTGAATGATTATCAAATCTCTGAGTTGAATGTATTTGCTCTGTTTTTCGTTATGGGTTTTTTGTTATGAAGCCAACTTACAAAGTTCAAGACTCTTACTTGAAGCCTTGAAGCATTATGCATTGGTATTGTAAAAGTCATGCTAACGGGCCCAGATTCTTTCGTGATATTTCCTATCGTAAGCAGTAAATGTTACACAGAAATAAATTTATCACATTAAAAGAATTGGTTTCGGTTTGAGGGAGTGAGTCAACAATGTTTATTCATGGGTTTTGGTTTCACTGCGAAGGAGATAGCATGGAGAGAGAGAGAGAGAGAGAGAGAGAGAGGATGAATGAGTTAGAACATGAGGGTTTTGGAGATAAAGATGAAAATGTTGCAGAGAGAGGGTGGGGGGGACGCAGAGCATGGGGAAGAAGGAATGTTTTTTTCTCTCAACCGCATCACACAATAATTTAAGTGTGTAGTCTACGTGGCATGTTTTAATTGGACTCTATTATTTGGGGAAAAAATGGCATACCTACGTGAAGTTTTTCTCTTTTATAAATAATAATGAAATGGTTTGTGAATTATAGTAAAATAGTTTGAGTTAAAATATTTTATTGAGTTTTAGAAAATGAAAAGGAAAAAATTAAATAAAAATATTATAAAGTTAAAATATTGTCTTGATATAATTTTTTTAATATAATTTTATTTTAAAATTTGAAAAAGTTATATTATTTTTTATGTTTCATTTAAAAATTCAAAAAAGTTGTGTTCAAACATGGTCTAAGTAAAAGTTTTCTAAAAACATCTTACCAAATTGGATGGATACTCTTAATGCTCTAAAATTCGCACAACAGGTCGAAAGGGGAGAAATAGTCATTCCCAGCACATCATGAAGATTCAGGCCTCGATTGGTGTGGTCTGGTGCCCTTGGCAGTGATCTGATGTGGTTATACGATGTCAGTGCGTATATTTATGGCAATGAAAGGAAAGCGAGTGTAGAGAAATAAAAAGAGATGAACACATGAGTTTACGTGGTTTGGCATAATGCCTACGTCCACGGGTGTTTAAGTAGGAGAAAGTCACTATAATATTCCTGTTTACAATCTCTTATTGTCTCTTATTCTTCACTGTACAATGGTGACCTTGGATACATTTACTGGAGAAAACACCTTCACCAGAGCTTCTTGTTGAGAGGTTGAAGAAGAAGTCGAAGTAGAAAAGGAAGCTAAAGAAGAAGATGAAGCCCTGGGTGTAACAGCCCGCTAGAAATTTAATTGTGAAATTTCTATTAGTTTTAGGAATCTTGTGAAGACCCCATAAATTTTCACGAATCCATTAATCGTATAATTACATAGTGTTATTATTTACTATAGTATCCGAAGTGTGTTTTTGATTATTGGAGATAGTTAGAAGTGTCAAAATGTATTATGGTTTGTGCCATTAGACTCGGAGGGTTATTTAAGGTCTTATGGTGCAATAACACTTTTTCATATTTTCGGACGAAACGTCTACTCAAAACTGTAGATATTATTGGATAAAAATATCTTGAGCTAATTTTTGTAGATATTATTAGATAAAAATATTTTAAACTAATTTTGTAAATATTATTGGATAAAAATATTTTAAGCTAATTTCGTGGATATTATTGGGTAAGAGAGTCCTACACTTAACTCTCACTTCGGGTAAGAGAGTCACACACTTAACTTTCACTTCGGGTAAGAGAGTCCTACACTTAACTCTCACTCCAGCCTCATCTCTTCCATATCTCATCCATAAGTATCTCCAGCCACCCCCCCTCACGAAATTATCTTCATTTACACTTTCTATTAAAAGAATATCAAACACTCTCTCTCGGACAGCTTTTAGGAGTTCTTTTGCATACCCATTTCGAAACTTTTGTAAGTGTTTTATCATAAAGTCTCCTTCATATAAGTTGTTCCCTTTTTAGTCTAATTTACATGAATATCTTATTTGTCTCATTTGAAGATTATTTGATCAGTCAAATATTATGTAAACTATAAAAAGGTCATTCTGGGAGATAAACTGGAGAATATGTTATAGTTTGGAGTTTTTAACCAAGCTAATGGATAGATATGGGTCTGAAATTTTTATGGAGTATTGTTAACATGTATATATGACTATTGGTTGAGGATTTTTGCGTGATTAAAGGTATTGATGAAATATTTTCTTACATTTAGAAACTTAGAAACTGGAAGAGGAAAAACAGTTTCTGTTTTGAGAAAGTTTAACTCTTTGGTGGTCTAAACCTATTCCAATGACTTTGATAATTTTATTGGAGGATCCTAAGCATCTTATATACATGTTATATTATTATTTTGAAGATATTTGATGTTAGTTTCAAAGATAAGAAATTTTATGCAAAGAGATATTCAGATAAGCCAAAGTGTGGATGTTCTTGGCTAAATTTATGTTTTGGTTAATTTTTAACCATGTGATCTTGAATTAGAAGCTTATATATGTTTTAGGATATCTTTTTAAATCATGTGATGGTTTGGTTTGAAGATCACATATTTATAAGTTATAGATCAAAAGGTTGATCAAAACAAGTTGGAAACAAAAATCAATAGAAATAGCGTGATGGCCCGCTTTCACTTGTGTTTTCGCTGAAATGATTGTTTTTATTGTAATTAATATATTAGTTTATTTATTTTAATTTATTGCGTTTTAAAATTGGTTTTTAATTTAATTGATGTTGTGTTTTATTTCTTTTAGTTATTTACGGTTTTTAATCTCGCTGGGCGGTTTAGTGTTGTTTTCCCGGAATGAGGATTAGATCTCATCTTCTTTCCCTACACCTCTTTTCCTTTTTTCCTTTTTTCTTTTTTTTTTTCTTGTTCTCTTTTTTCTTCTTTATTTTTCTTTCTTTTTCTCTTTTTTCTTTCTTTTCTTTTTTTTTCCCCTTCCCGTGTCGACCCCCGTCCCTCTCTCTCTCCTCCTCTCTCATGCCGGAGCTCTTCAACTCCTCGACCTGCCGCCGTCCGGCCACCGTGCGGCTCACCGCGGCCACCGTTCGACTCCCCTCCCTCCGGCGCACCTCACCACCAAATCTCACCCCCATCCGGCCAGCCGTTTGGCCGGAAATCACCCTTGAAGCACCCACGGATTTTGCTCCGATCCGCCGCTGTCGCTCCACCTCCGGCCACCATTTCTTCACAACTTCATTACCGGTCCCTTGCCGTCCTAACCCACCTATTTTCGGCCTCCAACGACCACCAGAATAGTTCCCACGAGCTAGCTTTCCTTTTTGGGAAATCCGGCCTCTCTCCGACGTTTTCGCCGCCACCCACGGCCACCCACCACTTCCAATAGCTTCACAATCATCCCTAGACCATTCCCTATCAATCCCAAGCCCTGGTTTGTCCCCGTTCAAAAGTGGGTATTTCACAACCCACGGCCACAGTGAATTTTCACTGTAACGTTACTTTTTCTCCGCCGTTTGCAACGCCGAGTGTTTTCTAAAATTACCGTATAGCGCTGTAAGTATTTTTCAAACCCTATTTTCAGATTTAAAAATATATTGCTCATTCAATTATTTTATCTGTTGGTTGGCTGATTCCGGACTGAGTCCGAGGAGTTCGGGGGTCGGATGGATGGAGGACGGAGTTGCTTGTTTAATTGATATATGTTGGTTGTTTATTTTGGTGCATTGATATGACATTTACATGGTGCATGCACGTGTGTTTTTGTGTATTGTGAAAAGCCTGTTTATTGGCGTAAGTGGACTTACGGGTGCGTGTGTATCACGACCCCAAGCCGGGATGGGGTATTATCTCGGTGGAGCTCCTCTAGTCACTCGGGAGCGGAATAAACTGAGTGATGTCCCCTGGGTTGTCGCAGGGCGACATTTGGAGCGGGGGCTAGGGGTTGCTTGGCTACGAACGCGCCGGGCACGGAACCGGGCATCGCCCTACGCACCGACTCCGTGGCCCTTCGCTGGTGAGGGCTAGAGGATGCTTGGCTACGAACACGCGGGGCGTGGAACTGGGCATCGCTCGTTAGGTGTCACATGCGTAGTGGTACTCTGCGGTGTGACACTGGAGCCAAGGTGTGCGGATGACCCCTAGGGGAGGTCATGGTGCATACGGATAAAAATGGTTTTTGGTTTGAGACGGTTATCGAGGCCAAATGTGACTTTTGGCGTGGTTTTTGGAAAATATGGGTTTTTGGGCCAAATGGATTTTTGGCGTGTGTGGAAAATTATGTTTTTGGCTTTTGTGCATTGGGCATGCTTCATGCATTTTGTTTGAGTTCTATGTCTTTTTATCTGGTAGTGTTTGGGTTTTACTTACCTGCGGTACCATTTTTGGTTCCGTAACTTTTGGTGCAGGTTTTGAGGACGAGGAGGAGGAGGCTGAGCCCGAGGATGCGGCTCCGCCGGGTTGCTGATGTTATGCTTTGTTTTTGGTTTAAAGCTATGTTAGTGTTTTGTAATATTTTATGTATGTTTTGAACAGCTTGTATTACGTTAAGAAAAATTCTGGTACTTAGTTGTATGACTTTCGTTATCCGTTGCGTGTATCTTTGTGCACATATGTTGCCTTTGCACACACTTGGCACCCGTCGTTAGGGTGGTGACCCGGGTTGTCATCATCCGGACGTCTCGATTTCCCCGTGTTCGTGCGTGGGGATTTAGGGGCGTTCACAAATAGCATATGAGAATTTCGGCCCTATGGAGTTTTAATAGTTATGATTAGTTTTAAATTTTTCTAAATTGATATTTGAATTGAGGATAAAATTTACATGATGCATGTAAATTTTGGTGATTTTTAGAGTTAGTATGCAAAATCCTTAAGTTATGGTTAAAACGGTCATTTTCTTACATGCAGAGAGTAAAATGAAAATTTTTCTCTTTAAGTTAGTATTTTCCACATTTCAATTTATTAGTGATTTAGTGCTAACTTTTAGAATCACTAATTACAGTTCCTCGTGATTGCACTTAAAGTTTTATAAGAAACGCGGAGATCGAGGTAAGTTAGCTTTTATAAGAAACGTCATGACATACGCCGTATGGTGGTCAGCCATCGTATATCCACTTTTCAGGAATTAGTGGATGTGGCCACCCTTGTGGAGCGGGAAAATAATTTGAGTGTGGGCTCCCCTCTAGGGCATAAGAGGCGGAGTTTTTCTGGTGAAGGAAGCAGCTCGGGTTTGCCCCAGAAATTTGTTCAGCGGACCGGAACTCGACCTCAAACGTCCTCAGGTGTTCGTATGGGAGGACAGGTACCTATTTGTGGAGCATGTAATAGAGCTCATGAGGGCGAGTGTCGGATGAGTAGTGGACCCCAGTGTTACCGGTGCGGCTAAGTGGGACATATTGCTCGGGATTGCCCTGTCAGAGTTCAAGGAAGCCGTGGAGGTAGACACGGTGGAAGAACCAACCCGAGACAAGCAGTGCAAGCCCGGGTTTATGCTGTCACACCCGGAGAGGTGGATGATGAGGCACCAGCGGCCCATGATGCAGGAGTAATTACAGGTATGGATTAATTTAATTTTAAGTTGGATTTAATTTTTGGTGTATTTGGTTTCTTCTTTGTTTTTTGGATTTCATGGGTTGATGTGTTGGTTCAGGAAGAGTTCATTTGTATGAGTTTTATGCTTGCACTTTGTTTGATTCTGGTGCGTCGCAGTCATTTGTATCTTCCACGTTTGCGCGGGTGTGTAATTTGGTTACGGAACCGTTGTCGAAGTCTATGGTAGTGGCTCTACCCGATGGTGAAATGGTGTGGTGTTCCAAGGTTGCTTTGGGATGCCGGTTAAATTTTGAGGGAAGGTTCTTGGATGCTGATTTGGTGGTGTTTAAGCTGTTGGGTTTTGATATCATCCTCGGGATGGATTGGCTATACCGATATTCTGCGAGTATTAATTGCAGAAGTCGGATAATTAGCTTTCAGCTTCCAGATGGTGATTGTCTGGAATTTGCGGGAAGTAAATTAAAAGAAAAGCCGTAATTATATCGGCGATTCAAGCAAGAAGAGAGATTGCATGGGGAGCGGATGCATTCTTGGTTCAGATGGTGTCCACGTCGTCTGAAGAGAAGTCGTTGGCAGAAATTCCAGTTGTGGAAGAATTCCCCGATGTGTTTGTGGACGACTTGCCCGGACTACCCCCTGTTCGGGAAATGGAGTTTGTTATAGACTTGGAACCTGGAGCGGCTCCTGTGCATAAAGCTCCTTATCGCATGGCACCGACTGAATTAAAAGAGTTGAAGACTCAGTTGTAAGAGCTGGTAGAGAAGGGATTTATTCAGCCTAGTACTTCACCGTGGGGTGCACCAGTTTTGTTTGTTAAAAAGAAAGATGGAACCCTCCGTATGTGCATAGATTATCGGGAATTGAATAAGGTGACCATCAAAAATAAATATCCTCTCCCGCGGATAGATGATTTATTTGATCAGCTTCAAGGAGCAGCTGTGTTCTCTAAAATTGATCTGAGGTCGGGATACTACCAGCTGAGGATCAGAGACAAGGATGTGCCTAAAACTGCCTTCAGGTCGAGGTATGGACATTATGAATTTAAGGTGATGCCTTTTGGGTTAGCTAATGCCCCTGCAGCTTTCATGGATTTAATGAATTGAGTATTTCGACCTTATCTGGATTCATTTGTGGTAGTATGCATCGATGATATTCTGATTTATTCCCGAGATGTTGAAGAGCATGTGTATCATCTTCGTCTAGTACTTGGGAAATTGAGAGAACACCAATTGTACGCCAAGCTCAGCAAGTGTGAATTCTGGTTGGAAGAAGTTAAATTTCTTGGGCATGTAATTTCCCGAGACGGAGTGGCTGTTGATCCTAGTAAGGTAGAAGCCATTTTGTCATGGCAGCGCCCGACTACAGTGCACGAGATCCGGAGTTTCTTGGGGCTGGCCGGATACTACCGAAGATTTGTAGAGGGTTTTGCTCGCCTATCCGGACCTCTCACAGCTTTGACTCGGAAGAATACAGAATTTGTTTGGTTAGAGAAATGTGAGAGAAGCTTCCAAGAATTAAAGAACAGGTTGATGACGGCACCAGTGTTAGCGCTCCCAGAACTGCATAAGCCATTCGTAGTCTTCAGTGATGCGTCTAAGTTTGGTTTGGGTTGTGTCCTTATACAGGAAGGACGGGTTGTTGCCTATGCATCTCGTCAGCTAAAGGACCATGAGAAGAATTATCCGACGCACGATCTAGAATTGGTTGCGATTGTTTTTGCTCTCAAGATTTGGCGGCACTTCTTGTATGGGGAAGCTTGCGAGGTATTTACTGATCACAAGAGCTTGAAGCATTTGTTTTCCCAGAAAAATCTGAATATGAGGCAGAGGCGATGGCTAGAGCTAATCAGTGACTATCAGTGTGAGATCAAGTACCATCCGGGGAAGGCTAATATAGTTGCTGATGCTTTGACTCGGAAGTCACACTTAGAAGATGAAGCCGAGCCGTCAGATTTGGATTCGTTGCTTTGTGGGATGAGAAGGCTCCTTATTGAGAGTTCGCAGTAAGAAGAGATTTTATCTTCAGTTCTGGATATTCGGGTGACCGATTTTGAAGAATTGAAGACTCTTCAAAGGAAGGATCCGAAGCTGCTGAATATCAGAAAAAGAGTCAGAAAATCTCGAGGGCCGTTGCATTATAGCATGGATAACGATGGGATACTTCGGTTTCGAGATCGCAGAGTGGTCCCCAAGGATTCGGAATTCAAAGAACGGATCATGGCGGAAGCTCATGCGGCCCCTTATTCAGTTCATCCCGGCAGCACAAAGATGTATCGGGACTTGAAGAAAAATTACTAGTGGGATGGAATGAAAAAGGATATCGCCTTATACGTTGAGAAATGCCACACATGCCGTCAAGTGAAGGCCGAGCATTAGAGACCTGCAGGTATGCTCCAACCCCTCCCTATTCCCGAGTGGAAATGGGATGACATCACGATGGACTTTGTAGTGGGTTTGCCGAGAACGCCTAGTGGGAAAAATTCTGTTTGGGTGATTGTTGACCGGTTAACGAAGAGTGCTCATTTCCTGCCTGTTAATAACACCGACTCTTTGGGTAAGTTGACCCGCTTGTATGTTAAGGAGATAGTGCGGCTGCACGGCATACCAAAGAGTATAGTGTCGGATCGAGACCCCGAGGTTCACGTCGCAGTTCTGGAAGAGTTTGCAGGCAGCTTTGGGTACTAAGTGAAGTTCAGTACTGCATATCACCCCGCAGACGACGGCCAGTCAGAGCGCACAATACAGACCCTTGAAGACATGTTGCAAGCATGTGTCATGGAATTTCAAGGGAGTTGGGAAAACCATTTGCCGCTCATCGAGTTTGCATATAATAACAGCTTCCATGCGACCATTCAGATGGCTCCCTATGAAACTCTTTATGGGAGAAAGTGCAGGTCGCCCTTGTGTTGGGATGAAGTCGGGGAGAGTAGGATAATTGGACCCGAAATAATTCAAGAAATGCAAAGCCAAGTCCGGATCATCAGAGATAAAATGGCGGTAGCTCAGAGTCGCCAGAAAAGCTACGCTGATATCAGGAGGAGAGAGTTGTCTTTTGAAGTTGGTGATTGGGTTTATCTCAAAGTCTCTCCCATGAGAGGTGTTAAGCGTTTGGGTAAGAAGAGGAAGTTGGATCCGAGGTACGTCGGCCCTTTTCAGATTCTGGAGAAGGTAGGGTCCATCGCCTATAGAGTTGCTTTGCCAGGATATTTTGAGGATATTCATGATGTCTTCCACGTATCATCCCTGAAGAAGAGCTTTGGACAGCAAGAGCCACGCTTCGTCGACCCAGCGGGTATTCAGTTGCAACCGGATCTCACTTATGAAGTTGTTCCGTCGCAGATCATGGATTGGAAGGAGCAACAATTGAGGTCCAAGACGATACCTTTGGTTAAGGTGGCTTGGGGAGATCCGTTAGCACAAGACTTCTCTTGGGAGCGAGCAGCAGAGATGAGAGAGCAGTACCCGTACTTGTTTGAAGGATGAAGGTATGTATCTTAATCTTGGTCACAGTTGGTTTATGGGCTTTTATGTGGCTTGCTTTAAGTTGGTGGTTGATCTTGCAAATTTTGAGGACGAAATTTGTTTTTAAGGGGAGGAGGATGTGATGACCCGCTTTCGCTTGTGTTTTCGCCGAAATGGTTGTTTTTATTGTAATTAATATATTAGTTTATTTATGTTAATTTATTGCGTTTTAAAATTGGTTTTTAATTTAATTGATGTTGTGTTTTATTTCTTTTAGTTGTTTACGGTTTTTAATCTCGCTGCGGCGGTTTAGTGTTGTTTTCCCAGAATGAGGATTAGACCTCATCTTCTTTCCCTACACCTCTTTTCTTTTTTTCCTTTTTTCTTTTTTTCCTTTTTCTCTTTTTTCTTCTTTCTTTTTCTTTTTTTTTTTTTCTCTTTTTTCTTTCTTTTCTTTTTTTCTTCCCCTTCCCGTGTCGACCCCCGTCCCTCTCTCTCTGCTCCTCTCTCACGCCGGAGCTCTTCAACCCCTCGACCTGCTGCCGTCCTGCCACCGTGTGGCTCACCGCCGCCACCGTTCGACTCCCCTCCCTCCGGCGCACCTCACCACCAAATCCCACCCCCATCCGGCCAGCCGTTTGGCCGGAAATCACCCTTGAAGCACCCACGGATTTTGCTCCGATCCGCCGCTGTCGCTCCACCTCCGGCCACCATGTCATGCCATGCCAAGTTATCACGTAATTGCCTATTATACAGAATTTATTCTGTCATCAGTTTTTATCTGTTATATAATATATTCTGTCATGTATTGCTGTACATTACAAGTACGTCATGCTAAGTATGCCATCTATTACATGTATGTCAAGTCATGTAATATTCACTGTTGCAAGTATGTCATGTTAAATATGTTGTCTATTATATGTTATGTCATGTTACGAAATATTTCTATCTCAAGTTGGTCATGTATTTCAAGTTATGTTCAAGTCACGTTATATTACGTCAGGACTTCAGTCCTTTTGTATTCTAGTCACGTTTCATATTGAGTTTGTGTAGAATACATGGGGCCACAACAACTGTGGAGTATGTATTTACACGTAGAATATATGGGGCCACAACAACTGTGGAGTATGTATTTACACGTAGAATACATGAGGCCACAACAACTGTGGAGTATGTATTTAACTGCATTGTGATGTGTAGAATACATGGGGCCACAACAACTGTGGAGTATGTATTTACACGTAGAATACATGAGGCCACAATAACTGTGGAGTATGTATTTTTTTATGTTAAGTCAAGTTTGTGTAGAATACATGGGGCCACAACAACTGTGGAGTATGTATTTACACGTAGAATACATGGGGCCACAATAACTGTGGAGTATGTATTTTTTATGTTAAGTCAAGTTTCAGAACAAGTTCATGATAAGTCAAGTTTCATATCACGTTCATGTTAAGTCAAATTTCAGAACAAGTTCATGATAAGTTAAGTTTCATATCATGTTCATGTTAATTCAAGTTTCAGAGCAAGTTCATGCTAAGTCAAGTTTCAGATTAAGTTCATGTCAAGTCAAGTTCAGTTCATGTTTCAATTTAAGTTATGTCAATTATGCTATGTTGTACGCTAAGTTATGCTTTAATTACTTATGAATTTAATTATGCATTTATACTTTTACTGTCATCCATACATCATTAACTTGTGTGAAAGTTTTTTGTTAACTTACTGAGATTTGTAATCAAATCTCACTTTGGTAGTCTCAACTACCATTCCCCCTGAATGATAGATCTTGTTACAGGACCTGAAGAAGAATCAGGAGCTGATCAACTAGACACAGTTGACTAAGCGACGGTGTGACGTCAATGTTAATATAGTAGTTAACGTAAATTACTACTTGTACGATGGAGTTGCATCTCTAGTACTTTTTGGACCATAACTATTTTGGACTAGTGTTGTGATCTTAGTTGTTCAATGGGTCTTTATGTATGAAATATGTTTTAAGCATTTGGGATATTTTCAATTTGGTGCATAGTATTGCTAAAGAAAAAAAAATTATCCGCTGCGAATATTGCATAATGTTAGATGCATGTTAGGAACATTGCATCTTATATGTCATGAACGGGGGCAGGTAACCTTGTGTTGCATATCTCGACGCTTCAAATGTCCGTCCGATCCCAAATGGAATTTGGGGGCTTCACACTGGGAGTTATCTGGACCTCCCCTTTTAAGGTGATCCCTTTGTTCGTGTGCCCCCTGCAATGGTAAGGCCTGGTCTGTATCGCGTGTTCGACTGTCTCTCCTTTCTGACCCACCCCCCTTCCCCCCTAACACCCCTGCTGACTCTTGACCCCTGACAACCCCCTCCCCCTACCCTCCTTAAATCCTGGCCCCTTACAACCCCCCTCCTTACCTCCTGCCCTTAGTTCCCGCCTTATCCGCTAGTGACCTAGTGAGTTGGGTTTGGGTCTAAATATTTTTATCCCCTCATGGTCATGTTAAGAGAAAAAGTTTTTTTTTTTTTTTAAAAAATGATAAAACTTAAACCACTTAACTTGATACAAATAGTTTTTATGTTAGTACAAAAAGGATTTATGACGATCCGCTTTTACGTGTATTTTCACTGAAGGGTTATTTTTAATTTAATTAATATATTGGTGTATTTATTTTAAATTAATTTATTTTAATTGGTTTTTATTTATTTGATGCGATGCTTATTTTATTTAGTCGTTTTACTGTTTTTAATGTCGTTTTCGGTGGATCTGTTTTGGTTTCTGGAGTGAGGATTGGACCTTATTTCTTCCCTCCATCTTTTCTTTTCCTCTTTTTTCTCTTTTCTTTCTTTTTTCTTTTTTCTTTTTCTCTTCCTCTTTCCCTCCCCTCCCGCGCGATACCCCTCCCGTCTCTCTCTCTCTCTCTCTCTCTCTCTCTCTCTCTCTCTCTCTCTCTCTCTCTCTCTCTCTCCCTCACGTCGTTTCGGACAACCTCCCAGAACCACGGCCGCCGGCCACCGTGCGGCACACCACCCCCACCAAAATCTTCCCCTCCCTTCGGTGAACCACCCCACAAAATTTCACCACCAACGGAGCTGCCGTTTAGCTGGAAATCCACCCTCAAGCTGAGCGGTTTTTGCTTTGATCTGCCGCCGTCGCTCCACCTCCTGCCACCATCTCTTCACCACTTCATCACCGACTCCTTGCCGACCTAACCCACCCATTTCCGGCCTCTAATAGTCACCGGAACAGCTCCCACGAGCTAGTTTCCATTTTGGGCATTTCGGCCTTTCCTCCGCCGTTTCCGCCGCCACCCACGGCCAAACTCCACTTCCACTAGTTTCATAAACATCCTTAGACCATTCCCTATCAATCTCGAGCCTTGATTTGTCCCCATTCAAAAGTGGGTATTTTACAACCCACGGACGCAGTGAAATTTTACTGTTATGTTGTTTTCCTTCCGTCGTTTGCAACGCCGCGTGTTTTCTAAAAATACCATATAGCGCTATAAATATTTTTCAAATCCTACTTTTAGATTTAAATATAGTTTTCTCATTCAATAAATATTTGCTGTTGGTTGGCTGATTTCGGACTGAGTCCGAGGAGTTCGGGGGTCGGATGGATGGAGGACGGAGTTGCTTGATTTATTGATTTATGGTTGGTTGATCGTTTTGTGCATTGAAATCGCATTTACATGGTGCATGCGCTTGCGTTTTATTTAATTTGAGAAAATCCTGTTTTATTGGCGTAAGTGGATTTTTGGGTGCGTGTGTATCACGACCCCAAGCCTGGATGGGGTATTATTCCGGTGGAACTCCTCTGGTCACTCAGGAGCTTAATAAACTGAGTGACGTCCCCTGGGTTGTCGTGGGGCAACTACGGGAGCGGGGGCCAGAGGATGCTTGGCTACGAACGGGCAGGGTGCGGAACCGAGCATCGCTTTACGCACCGACTCCGTGGCTCTTCGCTAGCGAGGGATAGAGGATGCTTGGCTACGAATGCGCGGAGCACGGAACTGGGCATCGCTCGTTTAGGTGTCACATGCGTGGTCATTACCTGTGGTGTGATACTAGAGCCAGGGTGTGCGGATGACCCATAGAGAGGTCATGGTGCATACGGATTAATTGGTTAATGGATTGAGTTTGATATGGGCCAAATGGGACTTTTGGCGTGATATTTGGAAAGGTTATGTTTTTGGGCCAAATAGGATTTTTGGCGTGCGTGGAAAAATATGATTTTATGGGTTTTGTGCATTGGCATCATTTCATGCATATTGTTTGACTTCTATATGTTTTTATCTGGTGATGTTTGGATTTTACTTACCCGCGGCACCATTTTTGGTACCGTAGATTTTGGTGTAGAGATCGAGGATGAGGAGGAGGATGCTGAGCCCGAGGATGCGGCTCCGCCGGGGTGCTGAAATTTATGTTTTGTATTTGGTTTAAAATTATATTTGTGATTTGTAATATTTATTTATGTATGTTTTGAACAGCTTTGTTTTAAGCAAGAAAAATTCTGGTACTTAGTCATGACTTTCGTTATCCGCTGCGTATTACTTTTTGCACATTTGTTGCTTTTACACACACTTGACACTCGTCGATAGGATGATGACCCGTGATGTCATCATCCGGACGTCTCGATTTTTCCGTGTCCGTGCATGAGGATTTGGGGGCGTCACAGGTGGTATCAGAGCGGTTTGGCTCTGGATAAAACCACATGTCCCGTAGGTAGTACCAGAATGTTTTTTTTAAGGTTGTGTTTTAAAAATTATGTTAAGTAAAGTTGCTATTTGATTTGTTTTATTTGTTTGAACTTGTCTGCTTGTTTTTTATTTATTTAGTTATGTTTTTGCAAGCTGGTTTCTTTTTGTTTCTTATTATGTGGTGTTGGTCTTTGGTTTTTGTTTTTGTTTGTTGTTGGTTTTATTTGTTTTTGTTTTCTTAAAGGGGGTCAAAGGTTGTAGTAACAGGAAAAAAATGGTGAGACCAAGGAAATCTACTCAGGAGCCACGGGACAATGCATCAAGAGATGACTCCATAGCCCAAGCAATACGGCAGATGACAAAATTTATGTAGCATAATTTTAGGCCACAGTAGACAGGGCCTTGGCCACAACAAGAGGGTCCCTGGCCGCCATAAGGAGGGCCTTGTCAGCAACAAGGAGGATTTTGGCCGCAACCAGGAGGTCCTTGGCCACATCAGGGAGGGCCTTGGCTATACCCGGGAGGATCTAGTAGCATGGTGCAAGCCGAATGCACCTATGAGCGCTTTTTGACGCATAGGACTCCACATTTCACTGGAGAAGGTGATCCACTTCAATCTGGAAAGTGGATCAAGGACTTGGAAAGAACTTTTGAGGTGTGTGGTTGCACCGAGGCGCAACAAGTACTCTACGCCAGCTATTTGTTGCAAGGCACCACTTTTGATTGGTGGGATACCAAGAGGGTGATGCTGGAATCAGAATTGGGATCTTTCGCCGCTGTGACCTGGCAGCGCTTCAAGAAAAAATTTAACGACCGCTTCTTTCCCGCTTCTGTAAGGAAGAAAAAGGCAAGAGAGTTCTCAAATTTGGTTCAAGGGAGCACAACAGTGGAACAGTACGCCTGAAGATTTATAGAACTTGGGCGGTTTGCTCCCCACCTCATCGCCACAGAGGAGATGCGAGCTGAGCGTTTCCAGGAGGGGCTACGCCCTGATATACGCCGTATGGTGGTCAGTCACCGGATATCCATTTTTTAGGACTTAGTGGATGTGGCCACCCTTATAGAGTGAGAGAATAATCTGTGTATGGGCTCCCCTCTGGGTCATAAGAGGCGGAGTTTTTCTGGTGAAGGAAGCAGCTCGGGTTCGCCTCAGAAATTTATTAAGCGAACCGAAACTTGACCTCAAGTGTCCTCAGGTGTTCGTATGGGAGGATGGGTGCCAATTTGTGGAGCATGTAATAGAGCTCATGAGGGTGAGTGTCGGCTGAGTGGTGGACCCCAGTGTTACCGATGCGGTCAAGTGGGACATATTGCTCGTGAGTGCCCCGTCAGAGTTCAAGGAAGCCGTGGAGGTAGACACGAAGGAAGAACAAATCCAAGACAAGCAGTGCAAGCTCGGGTTTATGCTGTCACACCCGAAGATGTGGATGATGAGGCGCCAGTGACCCATGATGCTGGAGTAATTACAGGTATGGATTTAATTTAATTTTATGTTGGATTTAATTTTTTGGTGTATTTGGTTTCTCCTTTGTTTTTGGATTTCATGGGTTAATGTGTTTGGTTCAGGGAGAGTCCGTTTATATGAGTTTTATGCTTGCACTTTGTTTGATTTTGGTGCTTCACAGTCATTTGTATCTTCCACGTTTGCGCGGATGTGTAATTTGGTCATAGAACCTTTGCCAAAGTCATTGGTAGTGGCTTTACCCGATGGTGAAATGGTGTGGTGTTCCAAGGTTGCGTTGGAATACCCGTTAAATTTTGATGGAAGGTTCTTGGATGCTGATTTGGTGGTGTTTAAGCTGATGGGTTTTGATATCATCCTCGGGATGGGTAATTACCTTTCAGCTTCCAGATGGTGATTGTCTGGAATTTGCGGGGAGTAAGTAAAAGAAAAACCGGTAATTATATCGGCAATTCAAGCAACAAGAGAGATTGCATGGGGAGCGGATGCATTCTTAGTCCAGATGGTGTCTACGCCGTCTGAGAAGAAGTCTTTGGTAGATATTCCAGTTGTGGAAGAATTTTCCGATGTATTTGTGGATGACTTGCTTGGACTACCCCCTGTTCGAGAAATGGAGTTTGTTATAGACTTAGAACCTGGAGCGGCTCCTGTACATAAAGCTCCTTATCGCATGGCACCGGCTGAATTAAAAGATTTGAAGGCTCAGTTGCAAGAGCTGGTAGATAAGGGATTTATTCAGCCTAGTATTTCGCCGTGGGGTGCGCCAGTGCTGTTCGTTAAAAAGAAAGATGGAACCCTCCGTATGTGCATCGATTATCAGGAATTAAATAAGGTGACCATCAAAAATAAATATCATCTCTTGCGAATAGATGATTTATTTGATCAGTTTCAAGGAGTAGCTGTGTTCTCGAAAATTGATTTGAGGTCGGGATACTACCAGCTGAGGATCAGAGACAAGGATGTGCCCAAAACTGCTTTCAGGTCGAGATATGGGTATTATGAATTTAAGGTGATACCGTTTGGGCTAACTAATGCCCCTGCCGCTTTTATGGATTTAATGAATCGAGTATTTCGACCTTATCTGGATTCCTTTGTGGTAGTATTCATTGATGATATTCTAATTTATTCCCGAGATGTCGAAGAGCATGTGTATCATCTTCGTCTGGTACTTGGAAAATTGAGATAACACCAGTTGTACGCCAAGCTCAGCAAGTGTGAATTCTGGTTGGAGGAAGTCAGATTTCTTGGGCATGTGATTTCCCGAGACGGAGTGGCTATTGATCTTAGTAAGGTGGAAGCCATTTTGTCATGGCCGCGTCTGACTACAGTGCACGAGATCTGGAGTTTCTTGGGACTTGCCGGATATTACCGAAGATTTGTGGAGGGATTTGCTCGCCTATCCGGACCTCTCACAGCTTTGACTTGGAAGCATGCAGAATTTGTTTGGTCAGATAAGTGTGAGAGAAGCTTTCAAGAATTGAAGCGCAGGTTGACGACGGCACCAGTGTTAGCGCTTCCAGAACCGCATAAGCCATTTGTAGTCTTCAGCGATGCGTCTAAATTCGGTTTGGGTTGTGTCCTTATGCAGGAAGGACGGGTTGTTGCCTATGCATCTCGTCAGCTAAAGGACCATGAGAAGAATTATCCGACGCACGATTTGGAATTGGCTGCGATTGTTTTTGCTCTCAAGATCTGGCGCCACTTTTTGTATGGGGAAGCATGTGAAGTATACACTGATCACAAGAGGTTGAAGCATTTGTTTTCCCAGAAAAATCTGAACATGAGGCAGAGGCGATGACTAGAGCTAATCAGTGACTACCAGTGTGAGATCAAGTACCATTCGGGGAAGGCTAATATAGTTGCTGATGCTTTGAGCCGAAACTCGCACTTGGAAGATGAAGCCGAGCCGTCGGAATTGGATTCTTTGCTTTGTGGGATGAGAAGGCTCCTTATTGAAAGTTCACAGCAAGAAGAGATTCTATCTTCAGTTCTTGACATTCGGGTAACTGATTTTGAGGAATTGAAGACTCTTCAAAGGAAGGATCCGAAGCTGCTGATATCAGGAAAAGAGTCAGAAAATCTCGAGGGTCGTTGTACTATAGTGTGGATAAAGATGGAATACTTCAGTTCCGAGATTGCAGAGTGGTCCCCAAAGATTCAGAATTCAAGGAGCGGATCATGGCAGAAGCTCTGCGGCCCCTTATTCAGTTCATCCCGACAGTACGAAGATGTACTGAGATTTGAAGAAAAATTATTGGTGAGATGGAATGAATAGGAATATTGCCTTGTATGTTGAAAAATGCCACACATGCCGTCAAGTGAAGGCCGAGCATCAAAGACCCGTAGGTATGCTCCAACCCCTCTCTATTCCTGAGTGGAAATGGGATGACATCACGATGGACTTTGTAGTGGGCTTGCCGAGGATGCCTAGTGGGAAAAATTCTGTTTGGGTGATTGTTGACCGGTTAACGAAGAGTGCTCATTTCTTGCTTGTTAATAACACCGATTACTTGGGTAAGTTGACACGCTTGTATGTGAAAGAAATAGTGCGGCTGCATGGCATACCAAAGAGTATAGTGTCGGATCGAAACCCAAGGTTCACGTCCCAGTTCTGGAAGAGTTTGCAGGCAGCTTTGGGTGCTAAGTTGAAGTTCAGTATTGCTTACCACCCACAGACAGACGGCCAATCAGAGCGCACCATTCAGACCCTTGAAGACATATTGCGAGCATGTGTCATGGAATTTCAAGTGAGTTGGGAAAACCATTTGCCGCTCATAGAGTTTGCATATAATAAGAGCTTCCATGCGACCATTCAGATGGCTCCCTATGAAGCTCTTTATGGGAGGAAGTGCAGATCGCCCTTGTGTTGGGATGAAGTTGGAGAGAGTAGAATAATTGAACCCAAAATAATTCAAGAGATGCAAAACCAAGTTCGGATCTTCAGGGATAAAATGGCGGCAGCTCAGAGTCGTCAGAAAAGCTACGCTGATACCAGGAGGAGAGAGTTGTCTTTTGAAGAAGGTCATTGGGTTTATCTCAAAGTCTCTCCCATGAGAGGAGTTAAGCGTTTTGGTAAGAAGAGGAAACTGGATCCGAGGTATGTCGGCCCTTTTCAGATTCTAGAGAAGGTAGGGTCCGTCGCCTATAGATTTGCTTTGCCAGAGTATTTTGAGGATATTCATGATGTCTTCCACGTATCGTCCTTGAAGAAGAGCTTTGGACAACAAGAGCCATGCTTTGTCGATCCAGAGAGTATTCAATTGCAACCGGATCTCACTTATGAGGTTGTTCCATCGCAGATCATGGATTGGAAGGAGCAACAATTGAGGTCCAAGACGATACCTTTGGTTAAGGTGGCATGGGGAGATTCGTTAGCTCAAGATTTCTCTTGGGAGCGAATAGCGGACATGAGGGAACAATACCCATACTTGTTTGAATAAAGACGGTACGTTTTTTAATCTAGGTCACAGATGGTTTATGTGATTTTATGTGGTTTGTTTTAAGTTGGTGGTTGATCTTGCAAATTTTGAGGACGAAATTTGTTTTAAGGGGGGAGGATGTGAAGACCCGCTTTTACGTGTATTTTTCCAGAAGGGTTGTTTTTAATTTAATTAATATATTGGTGTATTTATTTTAAATTAATGTATTTTAATTGATTTTTATTTATTTGATGCGGTGTTTATTTTATTTAGTCATTTTACGATTTTTAATGTCGTTTTTGACGAATCTGTTTTGGTTTCCGGAGTGAGGATTGGACCTCATTTCTTCTCTCTATCTTTTCTTTTCCTTTTTTCATTTTTCTCTTTTTTCTCTTTTATTTTTTTTTCTTTTTTCTTTTTCTCTTCCTTTTTCCCTCCCCTCCCGCGCGAGACCCCCCCTCCGTCTCTCTCTCTCTCTCTCTCTCTCTCTCTCTCTCTCTCTCTCTCTCTCTCTCTCTCTCTCCCTCTCTCCTCTCCCTCACGTCGTTTCGGCCAACCTCCCAGAACCACCACCTCCGGCCACCGTGTGGCACACCACCCCCACCAAAATCTTCCCCTCCCTCCAGTAAACCACCCCACAAAATTCCACCACCAACGGAGCCGCCATTTAGCCGGAAATCCACCTTCAAGCCGAACGATTTTTGCTCCAATCTGCCGCCGTCACTCCACCTCCGGCCACCACCTCTTCACCACTTCATTACCAACTCCTTGCCGACCTAACCCACCCATTTCCGGCCTCTAACAGTCACCGGAACAGCTCCCACGAGCTAGTTTCCGTTTTGGGCATTTCGGCCCTTCCTCCGCCGTTTCCGCCGCCACCCATGGCCAAACTCCACTTTCACTAGTTTCATAAACATTCTTAGACCATTCCCTATCAATCCCGAGCCTTGGTTTGTCCCCGTTCAAAAGTGGGTATTTTACAACCCACGGCAGCATGGAAATTTCACTGTTACGTTGCTTTCCTTCCGCTGTTTACAACGCCGCGTGTTTTCTAAAAATACCATATAACGCTGTAAGTATTTTCCAAACCCTACTTTTAGATTTAAATATATTTTGCTCATTCAATAAATATTTGCTGTTGGTTGGCTGATTCCGGACTGACTCTGAGGAGTTCGGAGGTCGGATGGATGGAGGATAGAGTTGCTTGATTTATTGATTTATGGTTGGTTGATCGTTTTGTGCATTGAAATCGCATTTACATGGTGCATGCGTGTGCGTTTTATTTAATTTGAGAAAATCCTGTTTTATTGGCATAAGTGGATTTTCGGGTGCGTGTGTATCACGACCCCAAACCGAGATGAGGTATTATTCCGGTGGAGCTCCTCTGGTCACTCGGGAGCGTAATAAACTAAGTGACGTCCCCTGGGTTGTCGAGGGGCAACGACGGGAGCGGGGGCTAGAGGATGCTTGGTTACGAACGCGCCGGGTGCGGAACCGAGCATCGCTTTACGCACCGACTCCGTGGCCCTTCGCTAGCGAGGGTTAGAGGATGCTTGGCTACGAACACGCGGGGCGCGGAACTGGGCATCGCTCGTTTAGGTGTCACATGCGTGGTCGTTACCTAGGGGAGGTCATGGCGCATACGAATTAATTGGTTAATGGATTGAGTTTGATATGGGCCAAATGGGACTTTTGGCGTGATATTTGGAAAGGTTATGTTTTTGGACCAAATGAGATTTTTGGCGTACGTTGAAAAATATGATTTTATGGGTTTTATGCATTGGCATCATTTCATGCATATTGTTTGAGTTCTATATGTTTTTATCTGGTGGTGTTTGGATTTTACTTACTTGCGGTACCATTTTTGGTACCGTAGATTTTGGTGTAGAGATCGAAGATGAGGAGGAGGATGCTGAGCCCGAGGATGCGGCTCCGCCGGGGTGCTAAAGTTTATGTTTTGTATTTGGTTTAAAACTATATTTGTGATTTGTAATATTTATTTATGTATGTTTTGAACAGGTTTGTTTTAAACAAGAAAAATTTTGGTACTTAGTCATGACTTTCGTTATCCGCTGCGTATTACTTTTTGCACATTTGTTGCTTTTACACACACTTGACACTCGTCGATAGGATGATGACCCGTGATGTCATCATCCGGACGTCTCGATTTCCCCGTATCCGTGCATGGAGATTTGGGGGCGTCACAGGATTCCTTAAAAAGGTTATTAAAAGACACAAAGCATTTGTTGGAACTTTTTTGACTGAATTTTTGAAGGAAGCTAAACTTCACGCTTTCACGAGGGTTATTTGAAAAATGCTTATCAAAAGTAAGGGTAGCACGGCAGAATTTTGAAAATATTTATTATTTATTATGATATAATTATCTTACTCTTATCTATTCTAATAATATGAGGCTCTGACCAATTTGTTGTGGCTCAAACAGAAAGTGTCGCAGGCGAGGGGAATAATAATAAGGTGCAGTTGGCAAACGGAAAAAGGCAAACTGAAGCTGTTGTTGAGATTAACTTACCTGAAGCTGGACTAAGGCCTCAGAGGACTAGAAGGGGGTGGAAAAAATGTGCTAGGGAACAAGGTACTGGTACCATTAGCGGGATCTAAAATATATCAAGAAAGAGGGGTCTAGTGGATGAAGAGGATGTTGGTGATGGGGAGGTGCAGCGCCGCCAAGAGCAATGAAAACCTTAAGTTGGAACTGTCAGGGGTTTGGTAACCCCCGTACAGTTCATGACCTTCACTGCCTAGTGAAGGAGAAGAGACCAGACTTGGTTTTTTTGATGGAATCCAAGATAGTTGCACAGAGATGGGAGTTCCTCAAGAGGAAGCTAAGGTTTGAGGGGTGTTTTGCTGTTAATCCTATTGGCATAAGTGGAGGTTTGGTGTTACTATGGAGGCTGGAAACAGGGGTGACAATCCAATCTTATTCTAGATTTCATATTAATGCTATGATTAAAGCTGGCCATGAGGATATTGAATGGCAGTTTATTGGCTTTTATGGACATCCCGAAGCTAGTAAGAGGCAAGGTTCATGGGATTTATTGGTGTCTCTGAAACCTGTAAATCACATACCTTGGTTTACTTGTGGAGATTTCAATGAAATACTAGAAAGAGATGAAAAAAGAGGAGGGAATGAGAGAAGTGAGGCTCAGATGAACAAACTCAGGCAAGCCATAGAGATAGGGGAGTTGTTTGATGTGGGATGGTCTGGCTCAAAGTTTACTTGGTGTAACAAACATAGAGATGCAACCTTTACAGTTGAGAGACTGGATAGAGGTTTAGCCAACAAAGGATGGCTTGACTGTTTTAAAACAGTAAAGGTTGAAAATTTGGTGGCCAGAAGCTCAGATCATAGACCACTATGTTTCTCATATGGTCAGCAGTCTCCATTCTTTAAAGGGGCCCATCAATTCTTCAAATATGAAGTGGCTTGGGGTAAAGATGAAGGTTGCAGAAAGATTATTAGGGAGGTTTGGTTGCATGAGAGTCCTTATGATGACTCTATCAGAAATGTTCAACACAACCTCAAGATGAGTAGAGTGTTTCTATCAAAATGGAGAAGATCTTCTAGTTCAGATTTCGATAAGGAAATAAAAGAGAAGTCAGCAATTCTTCAACAGTTGCAAAATGAAGAAAACCAGCATAATGAAGTAGAGGTTGTGAAACTTCAGGAGGAATTGGGGGTTTTACTACAAAAAAAAGATCTCAAATGGAGGCAAAGGGCAAAAAAGCATTGGTATCAAGAGGGGGATAGAAATACAAGATTTTTTCATGCATGTGTTATGCAAAGGAGGAAACAGAATTTCATTAATCAAATCAGAGATTCTGCAGGTGTTTTGAGAAGTGATGAGGCTGAAATTGCTCATGCTTTTAAAGAACACTTTCAGAATATCTACTCATCCTCAAACCCGAGGGCAGTAGACATTGAGGCTTGTCTTCCATGTATAAGCAGAGAGTGTCAATGGAGATGAATGTTGATCTTGTGGCTCCTTTCTAGCAAGAGGAGGTTTATTGTGCTCTGCAATAGATAGGGCCTTTCAAAGCTCCCGATCCTAATGGATTTAGAGCTGACTTTTATCAACACCATTGGGATGATGTGGGTCTGAAAGTGAGTAAGGCTGTTCTAGAGGTGCTAAATGGGGGAGGTATGCCAAGTGACTTGAACAAGACAAATGTTGTCTTGATTCCAAAAGTAGATTCTCCTATTTCTGTTAATGATTTCAGACCTATTTCTCTATATAATGTTCTGTACAAACTTATAGCAAAAGTCTTAGTGAATAGACTTAAGCATGTTTTACCTCACACAATTTCTAGTTTGCAAAGTGCTTTTGTACCAGGCAGATCAATTATTGACAATGTGATGGTGGCCTATGAGATCCTACACACCATGAAAGCAAGACAAAAAGGAAGGGAGGGAAGCATGGCATTAAAGCTTGACATGTCTAAAGCCTATGATAGAATAGAGTAGTCTTTTTTGAAAGCAATCATGGAGAGGCTGGGTTTTTGTGAAAAAATGGGTCCAATTGATGTTGGCTTGTGTGGAATCAGTCTCATATTCTGTTGTTATTAATGGAAAGGTGGGAGAGTGGTTCACCCCAACGAGAGGTTTAAGGCAAGGAGACCCCTTGTCTCCTTACCTTTTTATTCTATGTGCAGAAGGACTTAGTTCTATGCTGAGTCAAGCTGAAATTAACGGAAGAATTAAAGGGGTAGCTGCTGCAAAAGGAGGGACTCGAATTAATCACATTCTCTTTGCAGATGATTGTGTGATTTTCAGTAAAGCAAGTAGAGAGGAGTGGCTGGCTATTCATGATATACTGAAGCTGTATGAGGTCTCCTCAGGCCAAATGTTAAACAGGCATAAGACAACTTTACTTTTCAGTTCTAATACAAGAGAATCAGTTAAGAGGGAAATCTTGCAAGAAGCTGGTGATGATTCCTTGGGGGTTTATGGTAAATACCTGGGCCTTCCTACTATGATTGGTAGATCCAAGTATGAAACTTTCAAAGGTATTAAAGAAAGGGTGTGGAAGAAGGTTAGCAGCTGGAAAAATTCGTTTCTGTCCAGTGCTGGGAGAGCGGTTTTAATCAAGGCTGTCTTACAGTCTATTCCTACTTACACCATGAATGTGTTCAGATTCCCAAGGAAGCTAAGTAGAGAGCTAAACTCTATGCTTGCAAGATTCTGGTGGAATGGCAATAAAGAGGGCAGAGGCATCCATTGGAGAGGGTGGGGCTTAATGGGTAATAACAAGAAGGAGGGTGGGATGGGTTTTAGAGATATTGATAATTTTAACAAGGCTATGCTTGCCAAACAAGGGTGGATGCTGCCAAACAAGGGTGGATGCATTGGCAGCAAGGATTTTTAAGGAAAAGTACTACAAGACAGGCCAATTTGTTGAGGCTAAGATTGGCTACAAACCTTCTTATATGTGGAGGAGCTTATTGTCTGCTTAGGCCCTGGTAAAAGCAGGTTGTGTGTGGAGAGTGGGAAACGGGAGAAAAGTATTTCCATTTGGATTGATAGATGGCTTCCCAATGCAGCAGGTTTTATGGTAAGATCCCCAGTCAATCGGTTAGAGGCTGACTCTAAGGTGAGCTCTCTTATCTTTGAGGATATCCATTGCTGGAATGAGGTGTTGGTTGGTGAAACTTTTAGTAGAAATGAAGCTGCTCAAATTTGTAGCCTACCATTGAGTTGGTATGGAGAGGAAGATAAAATGCTATGGGGTTACACCAACGATGGAAGGTTTACTGTGAAAATTGCATATCACCTGTGTAATGGCATGGAAAGAGAGGGGCTTGGTGAGTGCTCAAACAGACAAGCTCAGAAAAAGGTTTGGGAAGGAATATGGAGTCTTGATGTTCCTAACTCTGCTAAACAATTTTTATGGAAGGCTGTAAACAGCATCTTGCCAACAAAACATAATTTATGTCAAAGGAGAATTCTTGAAGATGCTTCTTGTCCAATCTGTGGTTTACATGAGGAGACTATTGATCATGTTTTATGGTCGTGTCCAGCTGCTTCTGATGTGTGGGCAGAAAAAGATAGTGGCCTACAGAAGTGGATCTGTGCAGAGAGGGAATCCTACAAAATCTGGATTGATATGCAGGACAGGTTGCAGACAAACAAAGTAGAAGATATTGTTATGATCTTGAGAGGTTTATGGTCTAGAAGGAACCAACTGGTCTTTGAAGGCAAATTTGAGAGTCCAAGCAGAGTGGTCACTAATGCAATATCTAGTCTCAGGTGCTTTCAAGCATCTCGAGCTGATATGACTAAGATTAAGGTTCCTAGCACAATCAGGAAGAAGGATAGTAAGTGGAAGCCACCTAATGTGGGAATGTCTAAACTTAACTTTGATGCGGCTATAGACAAAGTTGGAAACAAAATGGGATTAGGCATAGTAGCAAGAAATCATTTGGGGGAGCTCCTGTTTTCCTTCAGTGCTTCAAGGCTGTTTAGTGGCACTTCTGATATGGCTGAAGCTGCTAGTCTTTGGAAGGCTATGGATCTAGTAGTAGAGCTGGGTATAAGAAATGTAGTATATGAAGGAGATGCTGAAAGAATCATTGAAGGGGTGACAGAGGAAAAGGAAGTTTTTGTTGGATGGATCAGTTGTTCAAAGACATGCGTGGCAGGCTACTAAATCGACTTGACTGGTCAGTGCAGTTCATACATAGAGAAGGCAATAGTGTGGCTCATGAACTGGCCAAGAGAGCTTTGCGAATTGAAGGGGAATGGTGTTGGATTGAAGAGGGACCTGCAGAGATTGCTAGTTTTATTATTAGAGAAAAACCTTTGCTCTAATGTAGAGATTTTGAGATGTTTTTGAGTGCTTGTAACCAGGTGCTATTTTTGCACATATTTATGATGAAATGAATGAAAGGTATTATTCTGATGATTCAAAAAAAAAAAAAAATAATATGATACTAAGCATCAGCCATTAAATTTGTTTTTTTATTAAATAAAAATTGATATAATGCTTGATAGGTAAAATCACACCAGCACAATATAATAAGAAAAACACTGGATGTAGTCGACTCATGCAAGTGCCATGCAAATGGCACTGAAGTGGAAAAAATCAAAACAGTACCATTTTGTTTTTTTGTTTGTTTTATGTTTCCCACACCATACACCATTTCCTCATTCTCCCTCTGTGTGTGAAGCCCATTCCTTCCCTCTGTGTTTCAATTTTCAAAGACCCAAGAATCCCCTTCCTTCCTCCATCTCTGTGTTTCCCCTTCCTTCCCTCTTTGTGTTTCGATTTTCGAAGACCCTCGAAGCCCCAAAGCTCCTTCCTTCCTCCATCTCTATGTATCTTCCTTTCTCTCTGTGCAGTGCAAGAACCTTGAAGTGTTTCTCAAACCGAGGGATGGAACTGTTTGCTCAGAATTGCAAGGTATAAAGAAGCTCTCCTTTGGCTCGTGTATGTTCGAAGCTGGAGCCATGAACGCAGTCCTTGACCATTGCACAGCTCTCAAGGAGCTTTTTGTCAAGCGGCTTTGAGGCCTCCATGCCAAAGTCGATCCAGTCGGCCTTGGACCCCTCATAATCGGCTCCAAAAAGCTCAGAACTTTGAAGCTCATTCGCTGCTTGGGTGAGTGGGATAAGGTTCTCGACATGTTAGGAAATTTCAACCTTAATCGAAATCCACCTGGAAAGGGTTCAAGTTGGTGATCCAGGACTTTATTCGATTTCAAATTGTTCAAATTTGGAGATTTTGCACATTATTAAGACTCCAGAATTTACGAACTTCAGCCTTGTGTGTGTTGTTGAATGCTGCAAGCTCTTGAGGAAGCTTCACATTGATGGTTGGAGAACTAACAGGATTGGTGGTGAGGGTTTAATGGCAATAGCTAACCGATGCCCCAATTTACAAGAACTTTGTTTGATTGGAGTTAACCCCATGTCTTTGAGTTTGGCGCCAATAGCTACCAATTGCCCAAAATTGGAGAGATTAGCACTCTGCAGGAGTGCCACCATTGGCGATCCCGAGATGGTGTGCATTGCCACAAAATGCATGGCTTTGAAGAAGCTGTGTATTAAGGGTTGTCCCATTTCAGATGAGGGTGTCGAAGCGCTTGATTGGGGATGTCCCAATTTGGTGAAGGTAAAGGTCAAGAAGTGTAGGGGAGTAGGTGGCAATGTTGTGGAGCGGTTGCGAGAATGTAGAAGGTCATTGGTTGTGATTCTGGATGCTTGTGAAATTGAGCCATTAGACTGTAGTGGTAGTGAGGTTAGAGTTCAAGAGAGCAGTATGGAGTTCCCACCAATTGGTAATCAGATAAACAATGCTTCATCGAGTTTTAATGGCCGGTTGACAACTATGTTCAGGACAAAGTTTGGATTCTTTGCTAGTAGGAATCTTGTGGCATGCACCTTCAGGAGTTGGTCAAACAGTGATGATAGTCTCAGTGGTGGCTCATGATGGACATTGTAAGAGTTGGCAGATTTGTTCTTGCTCTTTATCACTATCACTTAGAGATCTTAAGAGTTGGTAGATTTGTTGGTGATGATAGTCTCAATGGTGGCTCATGAAGAAGACGGCCATGAACATGAAAAACAAAAGCCAAAGTTTTGTGCAAATCCAAGAAGCCTACTCAGAAACAGAACCAAACCACAATTTCATCTTTCCCGCATTTCTTATTTTTGCCCCTTTTTTTTAATAATTTTAATATAAGCCGACTGCATGCCGTGTTCGGCTCCACCCACCCTCCCCTTGTCTGGCTCACCTATGATCTGTTCATTGTTTTTTTTTCTTTTTTTAAAGTTTTTTGTTTGTTTTCCATCAATAGCACTGAGATGTGCCAATCTTTTTACTTATGGCCTCCTATGACCACCATGTGCCATAACACCAGATTCTCTAGTCATCGATCCTTTGGATGGTAGAAGAAAATCGACTAAAAAAGTGGCGTGTACTTCTCACGCGGGGCTCACACCGAGCTTGAGGCTCACGCACTATTGCACCATGGTTAGTCTATCACCGCCACCCGCGGCACCATCGGGGTTAGCGGCCTCGAATCTCTTAGACTGACCATTATCTTCTCTTCAAGAGTAGCGTGTGGCATACACACGCCTCCACAACTAGTGATGGTCATCTGTCGGCGATTTGACCCATCTTTAGGTTGTTATTTTCATATAATCTCATTTTTTCTAAGTAAGGATAAAGAGAAAGAGATAACGAAAGTCTCCTTCAGCTAATCCAGACTAGAAAAATGTAGTACATAACAATTTACTGTAACTTCTAGTCGTAGTTTTATAGTCCGTATATCAGACCGTGTCAAAACTACTTCTAACAGCTCCCCTTTTGTGGGGAATGGGTGGGAGCTAAGTCATTAGTTCAATATATCTCTTTGTTTTATTTTTCTTATATTGTATTTGTTAGTTTGTGATAATTGTTGAGAGCTCCCACTCTATTGAGTTGTATCTATGATATGTTTGTTTGGACAAAAAGAAAAAGATATAAGAAAATGATATATATACTCCATTTTCATCCTATCTCTTTTTTACTTACACGGTAAGTGGGATTGCACATAACTTTTGAATTATTATTTTTTTTTTGGAGAAAAAATTAATAAGTTATGTAATATCAGCATATAAATGATTTATTAAATATAAAATAATTCCTTAAATATTTATGAACCAAAGTTCTCAACCAATATATTTTTTGTGCAATGAAATATTTATTCACTTGTCAAAAAAATAAAAAAAAAGGAGGAGACATTTAAAGCTACTTGTGTGGTTGGTCCAGGTAGATGGCCCAACGGGAACCATTAACATAAAGGACAGAGTTGTCAATCGGTTCAAGAAAAAGAAAGAATAAAAATAGGAAGCCGGCGAAATCTTCATAAAGTTAGGATAATAAAACGATTAAATTCCAACTGAAATAACCAAACTACCCTTCTCGTTAAAAACAGAGAGAAGGAGGAGTGAGGGCGATGGAAACAATGCAAAAATGTGTGGTGTGTGGGCCGTGGGGGCAGCTTTTTAAGGGTACAAATTCCTTCTGAAATAAATCGCCCTTCTCTCTCGCACAGCAACGCTAACCAAACCGATCCGACTCCCCGCCCCCACACCCACAAACACCAAGCAAGTCTTGTTCTTCCTCCCCTCAGTTTCTCCGCCCACTCTCCATTCTCTTTCTCTTGTTTTTTCATCTTATAAATTGGTACCATTTCACTTTCTCTTTTCATTTTCATCCTCTCTTTCTCTCTGCCCTTCGTTACATCGATTCGTTATATCTCGTCTTGATCAAATGGCCGCCGTTTTTCAAGGATTGGGAGCCGCGACGGCTTTTTCGGTCTCCAATTCTCTCGACTCCAGGAAGTTCCTGGTCTCGTCTCGCAAATCCCTCTCAGGTTTTCCTTCAGCTCGATTTCTCTGCAATGCTAAATGTGGTTGTCTTCGACGTTTGCAAGATGATATATATATATATATATATATATATATCGATGCGTATATTTCATTTCGTTCTTGTTTGATTTGATACAGCGAGGAAAGCAAGCTTTCCGGTTGTCAGATCTGATGGAAGTGTGGTCCCGCGCTCTAACGCGAGAGTACGCAGGGCCGAGCAGTTGATTACTAATGCAGTTGCAGTTAACCACCTCCTCCCTTTTATTATACTTCACTTGAATTATATGTGATTTTGTCTTTTGTGGTAATTGACTTTTGATTCGGCGTGTGTGTTCTTGTAGACGAAGCCCGACAGTTCTGCAGCTTCTACTACTTCAAAACCTGGGTATGCTCCTTTCCTGTGATCAATTTGGAATGCTTAATTCATTTGATAAACACTGAATATTAATGCTACCATAATTTACGCTAGCAACGGATTCAGAATATGCATTGTTAGTGGATTTAATTTGCTTACACTCTGCAATGATAAATGCTACCAAATAAGATCATTTATTTCCTATAGACTTTCCTCTTAATGACTGTAGTAGCTTCGCATATGATTTCCGTGATGTGGTTTCTAATAAGTTTCAAGTAATTGGCTAGGGACCATAGATTAATTACATAATGATATGAATGAAACAACTATTTTATCGGTTAAGAACTGCATTTCCTAAAATCAGACTCCTTCCTCTTTCTATCATTCAACTCCTTTATTTAGCACCATAATATGGTCTGATTAACACACCGGCTGCCTTGTTTTTGGCCCTTATATAAAAATGCATTCTCTGTGAAGATTTTTCTTTCTGTTTTTTCTTTTAGTTATAAAAACTACCTGAACACGCTGGTCCTCCAATTGTCAGTCCGTGGAGAGTGAAGACCTTGATTCTTTGAGTTCTCTTTGTATTTTCCTGATTCATAATATTTTAGGTCTGAAGCCAAGAGACTAAGATGATTGCAGAGCTTCATTAATTTGGTCTTAAACGTGTCATTTTATACTTTGAACTCCTTAATCCAAAATGTTGGTTAACTTCTTGGAAAATTTAAGTAATAAAGTTTTATTGCAAATAACTGTGTTCTACCATACAAGTGAGAATACGTTTTTACCATTATCTTTGAATAGATAGTCTATTGTCTCAATGTTGAGGAATTTTGGCTCAACCTTTTTGAGGTTTTGCTTAAACATCTGGTACTTGATTATAAAGTGCTTGATGGTTCCTTTATGTCAAGTTTGTTTGTCTTACTACCTAAATAACTATCGAAAGATAGATAATGCCTAGAGTTTGCAAGGTTTCTTACCATGTCAACCGAAATGAAAGGTCGGCTAGCATTTGAGTCAGAAGCCTGTCAATGCTATTAAGCCCAAAGCAATCCTAAACAACAATGGGCGTGTTACTATCCAAGGAATGCTCGAGCCACATCTGGGTCTATATTCCAAAATGACTGGTCAAAATTATGATTGGAACTCCTCGAATGTCATTATAGAGGGCAAACACATCTTCTTCCCAAACAATTTGAGATCATATTCACCACCTTTTGATACTCGATCCAATTGGAGTATTACAATGTTCCCCCCTTAAATTCCTAACATCCTTATCAGCACACTTCTGGTTGGGTTTGGTTCTAATACCACCCTTTTTCCCCCCCGCTTGTAACACCCCAAAGAAGGTCCAAGTCACATATGGGTCCACGCTTTGAAATGACTAGTTAAGGTTATAATTGGAGCTCCTTGAAATTCATTACAAAAAGCAAGAACAACATCTTTCCAAAGCAATGCGAAATCTCATTCACCCTGTTACTATATGGATTCGAAGGGGGCAATAGGATGGGCTTTTGATGCACCATAGTTGAAAAAGATGGCAGGGGCATTTGGCATTTTAGATTAATTGGAAAAGATTGTAAGAGCAAACATTTCCTCTTTATCATTTGTCTTTAGTGCATTAAAACTTTCTAGACATTTTCTTCTAGCCACTTTCAAATATTACTGATGATTACTACATTTTTCATCCAAATGTCAAACCTTGTGCTGAGGGAGTTTACATTTCTTTTCCAAATTCTTGAGCTGGGACTTCAATGATCTCTCACTTGTTGTATTGATGCTAGACAAGTCATTAAATCCTATCAAGGTGTCTCATTCAGCTGTGCTAGTGAAGTTATTTACATCATTTATGTTTAAATTTAAGATAAGACTTATGCTCAAGGGCTCAAAATTTGACAAGTATTGTGTCATAGCAAAGGGTTTCAAGAACTATGATAGGAAGATGATTCCCTTTAAAAGTATGTTAGAATCTCAAATGTGCATGATAGACATTTTTTTTTAATATTTATCTTTGTATGTTAGAAATCTCAAATGTATCTGATGTTACAACTTTGAAAAAAAAAATTATCCCTCCCACTGAATGTGCTATCTTGCTTAGTATGTCTGTTTTTGAAAACTCAGATTGTGTTTCTCTGGCAAAAAGGAATTTGGTTTTGCTATTGGATTTCTTAATCGGGATGCATTCCGTGTGGAGACTTATGTTTGGACACTTATGAGAATTTTCAAGACTTCTCAAAATTTCTTTCCCAAAAATCACTCAAACACAAGACACTTTTCAATTTCAAATTTTAACTTTTTCATCTAATCAAACCTAATCATTATTCAAAGACAAAAATCAAGACAACTTTTACAAACTTCAAAACAAAATGAATTTAAAAAAAATTATATTCAAACAAATTTTCAACTTTATAATATTTTTATTCAACTTTTTCTCTCTCATTTCCCAAAATCCAATAAAACATCTTCATTACTATTTACAAAATTCTGAGATACTCAAAGTGTCCAAATATGCCCTTATTTTCATTTTCATATGTAAATATCTTTGAAGCGTTCATTTAAGAATTTTCTTTTATGTACATGTGATCGCTATTTTTCTGCCAAGATCACAGGCGGGTAGGAACTATGTTGATCCTATGCTCCCTTACATTTCCTAACAGAACTACATGAATAACATCATAAAAATATTGCCTCATGTCTTTGTGATCCTTTTCAGCTCAGGGTTTTAACGAGTTATTGTTCTATCCTCAGGCATGAACTTTTACTTTTTGAAGCCCTAAGAGAAGGCCTGGAAGAAGAAATGGACAGGGATCCCCATGTGTGTGTGATGGGTGAAGATGTGGGTCATTATGGAGGGTCATACAAGGTGACTAAAGGCCTGGCTGATAAGTATGGGGATCTCAGGGTTCTTGACACTCCTATTGCTGAAAACTCTTTTACGGGCATGGGTATTGGAGCTGCCATGACTGGTCTGAGGCCAATTATTGAGGGTATGAATATGGGATTTCTCCTTTTAGCTTTTAACCAGATCTCTAACAACTGTGGCATGCTCCACTATACATCTGGTGGCCAGTTTAAAATTCCTGTAGTTATTCGTGGACCTGGTGGAGTTGGTCGGCAACTTGGGGCTGAACATTCCCAGCGTCTTGAGTCATATTTTCAATCAATCCCTGGAATACAAATGGTGGCATGCTCAACCCCATATAATGCCAAGGGCTTGATGAAAGCTGCAATTCGAAGTGAGAACCCAGTGATACTTTTTGAGCATGTTCTGCTTTACAACCTCAAGGAAAGAATTCCAGATGAAGAATATATCTGTTCTCTTGAAGAAGCTGAGATGGTTAGGCCTGGGGAGCATGTCACAATCTTAACCTACTCCCGGATGAGGTATCATGTAATGCAGGCAGCTAAAACTTTGGTAAATAAGGGCTATGATCCTGAAGTAATTGACATTAGGTCACTGAAACCTTTCGATCTTTACACGATTGGGAATTCAGTGAAAAAGACGCATCGGGTGCTGATAGTAGAGGAGTGCATGCGGACTGGTGGGATTGGTGCTAGTTTGACAGCTGCTATTACCGAGAATTTCCACGACTATTTGGACGCCCCGATTGTATGTCTGTCTTCGCAGGACGTGCCAACCCCATATGCTGGGACATTGGAGGAATGGACCGTGGTTCAGCCAGCCCAGATAGTAACAGCAGTTGAGAAGCTGTGCCAGTAAATCAGTCCAGCAGTTCTGAGAGAGAAGAGTGGTTTTCGCTTCGTTTTAGAAATCTTTATTCGGTTTTTAACTTTTGTTTGCATTTTGGTTTTTTGAAACTTCCGACTATTCTTCAACGGTTTTCTTCTTTGTTCTTGACCTCTCCTTTTACTTCTGGTGTGCGAGCTAGATCTTCCCTCATCGTCTTCCATCCTCAATTTCTGGTTAAAAGGGCCTTTTAGATGAAGATGCACTGGTGTTAAGAATGGTCTAATTTATTCCATCAGAAATGTAATGTTTTTTTTTTTCGAATAAATTACAAATGTAGTATTAAAGTAGGCTATATACAACACATTTGCGCTTGTATCATCCACCTACCCAGCTATTTCATTTCTGTAGTTTCGTCATGTAGCATTAGAAGTGAATAAAAGACTCGAGCAATGCGACGAAAGTGTTTGATTATGAGCCCTTGTTTCCGAAATCAAGCGAAAAAAATAAATTGGATTTTGTTTGATTATTTTATAAGGTGTCGAATTTCATTTTATATGATTCTCATATAACGTCCATTATTTCGATGTTCTGCTTTGCTTTTAGATTGGGTGCTGCTCTTCTGCTCCCCAGAGTGCCCCCACTTTGCCCCTAGTGGTTTTTTGTTTGGTAAATATTAAAAAAAAGGGCACTTAAAAAAATAAAAAATAAAAACACATTTTTACGAGCAAACTAGAGAGTACTTTGGTAAACTAGCATTTTCCTTTAAATTGATAGTGAGGGAATCAAATTTTTATAATATGATATATAGTATCTTTTAGTAATATACGAATCATTTATAAAATTAAGTAGTGTTTTATATTTTAAAAAAATAAAGTATATAAACTATTATATATTTCATTAACCTCAGACCCGATCAGGCCCACCCAGTTTTCACAGAAAAACTATACGTAAACGATTAGCTTAATGGCTTCACGAAATCGTCTGGTATCACTCATTTTCTCATAAGACTCGAGTATGAATCTATTTCTTTTCCTTATCTTCTGCGCCTAGGGGGTGGAGTTAATAGGGGAGAATTTTAACTACTATGTGTACAGGATTTTTTTTTTTTTTTTTTTTTTTTATAGGTAAGAAAAGTTGTATTGAGACAAGTAAATAGGAATAAACCCATCACAAAAAAACTATACAAATGTGGAAACTTAGTTTCAAGCCCAAAACTAGAAAAAGAAACAAGGAAATCATGGACACTAGTTCCATTGAATACAATGGTTGAAGCTCAAAGAAAAAACATGTTAAAAAAGAAACATCTAAATTTGTCCACTAAGTGTTCTTTATGTTCAAAACACTGGTCATGATTCCTCTCGAACCAAATACATCACACAAGACATGAAGTGATCATGTTCCAAACATTGGCAATTTGAGCGTTATCCCTAAGATCACCTCTCCAACAAACGAAAAGATCCACCGCCCTCCTAGACATCACCCATGTTACTCCAATCCTATTAAAGACGTCATACCATAGTATTTTTGTCATCTCACAATAAAATAACAAATGATTGACCAACTTGCTACATTTTTTACACATGTAGCACTAATCCACTCTTCCTAAGATTTCCAAGGTTTGAATTTTCTCAAGAGAAACCATATACACTTCCAAGGAAAAGAGTGTACCACATTTAGACTAGACAACATATTGTATATAGAGCGAATTGTGAACTTCTTATTTCTAGTATGAATCCAACCTATCTTGTCCATATCAGCTTTACCAATACTTGTATCATTCAACAAACTAAACATATAAGAAATTGCATCTATTTCCCAATCATTCGTTGCTTTAGAAAAATGTATATTCCATTGAGGGGAACCACTCAAGCAATCCAAAACACCTACCAATGAAGCATCTTGATTCTGAGTGATCTAGAATAGACTTGGAAAAGGAACACTAAGAGCCCTACCACCATACCATAAATCATGCTAAAAACTAATCCTAGAATCATCACCAATTGCAAAACTAACATGTTTGGTGAATTCTCCCCAACCACTTCTAATATTTTTCCACACCCCCACACCATGTGTACCTCTAACCTTATTAGAGCACAACCTCCCAAGCATTCCCATATTCAGAAATGAGCACAATCCTTCACAAAAACACTTTTCTGATGATACTTCCATAACCACTTTCCTGAAAGGGATTTATTGAAGGTCCTCAACTTTAGAACCCCTGACCTTCCACACGACAGTGGACAATAAATCTTATCCAAACTAACCAAATGGAACTTGGCTTTCTTCTTTATACCTCCCCACAAGAAATGTTTATGGATCGTATATATTCCCTTACAGGCTAGTGCTAGGGGATTTGGAAGTCTGAAATCTTTCACTAGACAATGGTAAATGGGTATGGAGGTTTGTTATGAAAGGGTATTATCTCTGTTAGAAGGTGGTTGGATCATAATATAGGGTGGGGTGAGTGATTGCTCCTCTAGATAGATGATGTACGCTAATTCAAAGAGACTTAAACGATTTAGTCTTCCAGCTTAGTATGTAGGGTTGATACCTGTTTTTTTCTTGCTTCGTAAATTCCTTGAAGTCCATAGAGCTAATAGAAAAGATGCATGGAAGGACTTTATGTTGGTACATTGTGGACAATTTGGAAAGAATTAAAGAAAAATTAATATTAAAAAAATTCTACATCAGGGTAACTAATATCGTTGGGAAAAATTCTTGCTAGTTGACTCGTATCTCCCAAATTGGAGAGTTTGAAGAAAGCAAATTAACTGTTATAATGAGAGGTTTGATAACTGCGTGATCAACCTACTTAAGCATAAACATTTTTAAATATTAGTAGAGCACTTTATACCCACTACCAGGATTACCAAAAAGCTAATTTTAGTGGACTTTACTTGGAAATTTTAGCCATATTGGCTTCTCAAAGTAAGATCTCTAACTCTTGATAGCTTGGTGGGGTTGAAATACTTGAAATGGCCAATGTGCAGAAATTTTGGGTTGAGTATAAGTGGAGAAACTCTAGTAGGATAAAGGAAGCTGCTGGAATGTAGCTAGGCCAATATACCAGAGATGTGAGTGCTAATATGAAGTGAGCTGACCATATTAATTTGCATGAGGCTCATAGACCTTTATTAAAGTTTTTAGGTGGGAGTTTCTCTCGTATTTACTTGAAAGATATGGTTTTGGAGAGAAGTGGTGTTTGTAGATCAAACATTATATTTCAACGTTGACATTTTTCATTTTGGTGAATGGCACCCCGGTTGGGTTCTTTAATAGTTCACGTGGCTTACGACAATGAGATCCACTATCTCCTTTTCTTTTTGTTCTAGTCATGGATGTTATTAGTAGAATTATTGAATCAGCGGTGGAAGGAAGTTTCTTGTTGGGTTTCATGATGGGAGATAAGTCTCGGAGTAACTTAAAAGTCTCACATCTTCCTTTTGCCAACAACACTTTAATTTTTAATGAGACCAATCAAGACCACGTTCATTCTTTGAGAGCCATTTTGTTATGTTTTGAAACTGTTTCAGGCCTTAGAATCAACTTAGCTAAGTTTGACATTGTTCCATTGGGCTCCATTTAGAATATTTTAGATTTGGCTAATATTTAGGGGTGTAAGATATCTTTGCTATCTTTGAGGTACCTTGGTCGTTCATTGGGTGCTCCTCACAAATCTGTAATTATCTTGGATGGGATGATTCAAAAGACTGAGAGGAGGTTAGTTAGTTGGAAAAAATTATATTTGTCTGAATGAGAAAGAATTATTTTGATAAAAAGTACGTTGTCTAATCTTCCTACATATTTTCTTTGTCTTTTTCTTTTGTTGGCAAGGGTGGCAAATAGAATTGAAAGGGCTTTTTGGAATTTCTTGTGGGGAGGTAAATGGGAGGAAAGAAAGTTTCACTTGATAAGTTAGAATAAGGTTTGTCAACCGGTTTCTTTTGAAGATTTGGGGATGGAAAATTTGAGCCTCTTTAACAAAGCTCTTCTTAGAAAATGGCTTTGGAGATATCATGTTGAGAGGGATGCATTACGAAAAAATGTTGTTGACGTTAAATATGGGAAGATGTGGTTAGTGTTCTAATGAAGTAAGATAAGCTTATGAGGTGGGTTTGTAGAAGTCCATTCGGATGGGTTGGGGGAAGTTCACCAATCATTTTAAATTTAAGGTGGGGGATGGGACAATGATATATTTTTGGCATGATATTTAGGATTGCTAGGGAACAAGATGTTGCAATGGCTAATTTCTTTGCCTTTTTGAATAATAATCTTCAATTGAATGTTGAGCTTGTTAGATATGTGCATGATTGGGAAGTGAATGTAGTCTTTGATTTTTTTGGAAGATTATATGATTTGAAGATTGATAAGGGAAGGAAAGATAGCTTGTTGTGGATTCATGCCTAGAAACTTCAGACCTTTGGTTAGTTCCTTTTATAAGGTCCTAACCTGCCATTGTGTTTATGATTACCCCTAGAAATGTGTTTGGAGAGTTAATGTGCCTAGTATGGTGGCATTTTTCTATTGGTTGGTGTCTTTTGGAGAAATTCTGACAATGGATAACTTAAGAAAGCATGGACTTTATGTAGTAGATTAGTGTTTCATGTATGAGAAAGATGGTGAGTTTGTTAGCCATCTTTTTCTTCATGGTGAGGTAGCTAAGATTTTGTGGAATGAGATTTTTGGTAGGATGGGTATTGTTTGGGTGATGCCTAAACAAGTGGTGGATCTTCTTACTTGTTAAAAAGGTTTTAAGGGAAGACAACGTATTGCTGCCATATGGAAGATGATTCCTATGTGCTTGATGTGATGCTTATGGTTGGTGTTAGGATTAACTAAATATCTAGAGATGATTTTGAAATAAATTAGCGGAAGCAAATAACAAAAAATTTGACAATCACACAAAGATTTAAGTGGTTCAGCTTGAACAATAGCCTACGTTTACTGGCGGAGTTGATCTCATAGAATTCGCTATCACAAATCTGAAGTATAAGAGAGAAATCACAAAAGTTCTCAATCCCAAAGTTCCAATACAATACTTAATAAGCTCTCAAGAATCTCACAAAAGAAGTTTTCTCCTTTTTTTTTCCTTGTATACTGGCTACAATTCTCACCTCACAAATATATGTTTATATATAAAACAATGCAGGAAATAAGTTTTCTAAATATTCGCTCGAGTGAAGTGTCGAGTAAAAAATCTGTCTGAAATTCGCTCAAGCGGACTGTTGAGTGAGTAATTTGTCTAAAGTTCGAGCGAGCCAAGGTTGAGCCAGAGTTCAATCGAGCCAAGGTCGAACCACAGTCGACCAACAGTTAAGCCAAGTAGAATGATGTTTTCAACAGGAAATCAAGCTACCATTCCAACAAATCTCCATCTTAGCTTGAATTTTGTTAAGTCTGAACAAAATGAATTCCAATAATCAAATTTCACCATTCGACAACAAAGACATCAAAGATACTCACCAAAGATTAAAAAAAAAAAAAAAAAAAAAAAAAAAAAAAAAAAAAAAACTCCTCCACAAATCCCAAACGGGATGCACAATGCCTATTCTTGAAAATCCATTTCCAGTCAAAAGTCTTCATCTCCATAGACAATTTAACCAAATCACAAGTTTGGTCCTAATGAAGAGGTTCAACCTCTTCACACAAAAGCAACACACTACTATACAAACTGCTTACTTGAATAACGACTTCTAAATACACACGCGCGGAAGGCTAATAACGAATATTCTTTGCCAAAATAAGTACACCACAAAGTCTGTATGAGCATATCTTAAAAGTGGCTAAACTACCTTCTTTATCTACCAGACGAAACTGTAGACTTGCTCTTACTGTGCGCCAATGCTAAAATTAGAATCATGCTCCTTTCCAATAGTATGATTTAGAGTGTCACCTGCACTTATTTTGTGAAGCTCTACCAGCAATTCCACCTTCTTTCCATAACCCTGCTCTCATATGTTATGGAAATATCAACTCAAAAGCTATTGAAGGAGAAATGTTCACCCAATAGTAAGCTGTGTTTACTGCTTCACCCAATCTTTAGACAAGCTTGGCATACCAAAAGCATACTATGGGCTTTAACACAAGAGTCTAGGGGTGAAAATCGACCTCACGGCACGGTTTTTGGATAAAAATGATGCCTATTGATGAGATGAAATATGCTGGAGCAACCGACAGTAACTAGTCGATGGGGAGGAGAAAAACCATCCATATCGACTTCGGCAATTCTCTAGCGGTTCACAGTTGGTTGTCGGTTCCCCTAGCGGCACTGGTTCTCTGAGAGAGTAGAGAGAGAGAGAGTTACAGAGGAGAGAGAGAGGATAAGAAATAGATGTGAATTAGGGAAGAAGAAGATGCAATAATCAAACAACATAATACCAAACAACGTCATTTAGATTTGTTTAAAACATAACTGCAGGCGTAAAACGATGCCATTCCACCGACGTCGTTTTAGATAGGTATAAATTAAAAAAAACAAAACAGTATATGTGGTTGGCCAGTTCAACGGTTTGAGCCGTCCTCAAATTGCGACCGAATTGACGTCCGTCGATTTTGTTAAAGTTTTGACGCCCGCCGACCGATTCCCTGGTGGTTCCGGCTAGGTCTAGACTCCGGCAGTCGGTCACGACTGGTTTTTCAATTTCTTGTACATCCCTACAAGAGTTTGATTCATTCTGTTCAATTATTCCATTTTTGTGGTGTGGACCCATCTATACGGTATCTGAAATTGCTCTACCTTCTTGGCTGTTCGGTTTTCAAAATCTTTCCAAGTGTTTGAGCTCATCAAACACATCACTCACTACTTTAGAAAAACAAGTCTAGCCTTTTCTCATAATGGTCACCAAACAACATGAGTAAGAACATGGCACCACCTTGCATAAGATGTACCACAAAGATCAAAACAAATAAAATGCAGTTTACTTGATTCTGCACTGCTTCACAAAGATACAATGCTAACACAAAAAAAAGAATCATGCTTCCCCGTCTTCTGATTACAGAAAAGCAAAAAATTGCCTACTCACAAATGACCACGCTCATTCACCCATATGGCCCAATCACATGTGCCATAAACGATTAATACCTGAATTTGGAAAGTCTAGAGATAACCTTGTAGTTGCACCAATCACTGTACTACCTTGAAGAAAATACATACCATTAGTCTTATTTCCCTACATTACAACTTAAGAGCCATTGTAGACTCGAATGACTCCACCTTTAGCTATATACTAATAACCTAGAGTCAAGAGGCCCAAAGATATAAGATTGTTCTTCAAAGATGGAATATGCCTAACATTACATAAAGTTCTAACGATTCCATTATATATCTTAATCTTGATTAAACCAATCCCAACAATCTCATAAGCCATATCATTCTCAATCAAAATAGAATCACTGCTGATTTATTTATAGGTAGTGAACCAATGTCTTCTTGGACACATATGGAATGTACAAGTTGATTCCATGGCCAAACCACGACTACTAGAACCATTGACTACTAGGACAACATCAAAGCCATTAGACTGTTTTTCAATGCTAACAACATTGGAGGAAGTTGTATCTTCCTACTTGTTCTTCAACTTGGGACACTTGTTCTTGTAATAACCTAACATATTACAATAGTGGCATTTAATATTTTCTTCTTAAATCTTGAGTTGCCATTAGAATTATTTTTACTCTTCTATGAACTTCTTTTTCCGAACCTACCACCAGAAGAACATTTCACAAACAAGCCATTAGTTTGATTATTCGTGCCTTGTCCTTAGAATTCAAAGCAAATTTTACATCTCTCAAGGAGATGGTATCTCTACCATGTAATATCAAGTTCATAAAATTATCAAATGAAACCAACAACGAATACAACACAATACAATTAAGGCTTGATCTTCATTATCAAGTTTAATATCAATATTTCTCAGATCCATAATAATTTTATTAAATTCATCTAGATGATTAGAAATAGGAGTACCTTCCCTCATCTTGTGAGTGTGTAATTGTTGGTTTAAATACAAACGGTCGGTAATTGACTCATTCATATACAAACTCTCAAGGTTCTCCCAAAGACTGGCGATGGTCTCTTCATCAGCGATCTCTCATAATACTCCATCGGAGAGAGACAACAAAATAACATTATGTGCTTTCTCTTCATCTTCATTTGTTGATGTAGAAAGCTCGTTCGACACCTTCTTTTCCAAAACTCTCGCCAAGTTTTTTTGTCATAACAAAGCCCTCATCTTGATGGGCCATAGGCTGAAACTATTTTGACCATCAAATTTCTCTACTTCAAGTTTTGCCATAGCTATCTCTAGAAGAAAGATCTTTCATGATGCTAGCTTGTTAGAACTAACGAATATCTAGGGATGACTTTGAAATAGATTAGCGGAAGCAAACAACAAAAAATTTGACAATCATACAAAGAATATCAAAATTTAAGTGGTTTGGCTTGAACAATAACCTACGTTCACTGGCAAAGTCGATCTCAAGGAATTCACTATCACAAAAATAGAGTACAAGAGAGAAATCACAAAATTTCTCAATTCCAAAGTTCCAATACACCCAATGAGCTCTCAAGAATTTCACAAAAGAACTTTTCTCTATTTTATGTATACTGGCCACAACCCTCACATCACAAAAATATGTTTATATATAAAATAACGTAGGAAATATGTTTTTTGAACATTCACTCAACATTATGCTCGAGTGGATCTTAGACGAACAATCTATTTGAAGTTCGCTTGAGCCATCAACCTACAATCGAGCCAGAGTGGAGCTAGGGTCGAGCCATAGTCAATCCAATTAAAGCAACTACTTATTCAATATGTTTTCCATGTTAGATTAAGAGGGGTCAATGGATGAGCTTAGAAATTGCTTTTCAATACTTTACTACATTGGTTGATTGTAATTGATTTTCATGGCATGATTAGTCATGAATTTCTTGTATCACTAAACTAAGACGCTTAGACATTGCACTTGTATATGTCCTGTATAGTTGGGCTCTTGCCTATTCTTATGATTAATAAAATTTTATTTATTGTTCAATATGCTTTCCATATTAAAAAATATTGCTGAATGATTGCTGGACTAATTCCTTGAGGCTATTTGTTACTAATATCAGACAAGTTGTATAACATTATTTTACTGGAAATTAATTACTTTCGGCCAAACTCTCCTTTCAAAATATTTTTTATAAGTAAAGAGATGACTGAAAAGGGTGACATAAACCCAACACATGGGAAAAAAAACACCTATAAGGAAAACTTCCATCTAAAATCTAGATGATTATTGAACTCTAAATGATTTTAGTATAAACAAGTTATCATATTTGCACATATAGAAAAAAAAAGTTATTCTAACCAGGCAATAGATATGGTTGAACATCCCTTAGAAATCCAGTCATGCAACCAAACTCACTACTGAATGAAATTTTATTTGCAACTGCTCTATATTCATGATTCTCTATCATATATTGAAGATCTAATACAAAGTAATTTGAGTCAGAGACTTCTCTGTATTCATATTACAACCATCTACTGAAAATTTAATGCAAATTTTATTTTATATTTTCTTAATTGAGACCTGCAAAATAATTTAGAGTCATAGAGCTCAATTGGTAAGTTTGGTTGCATGACTGGATTTCTAAGCATTAATGTTCAACCAGATTTATACCGAGATTAGAATATCCTACACCAACCTATATTTAGAGTCCAAAATGCACTGTTGAAGGCCGCACAATATTCTGGCTCAATCTTTCCAATTTGCAATCCTACTAAAATGCTATGGGCATGCACACATTGTATGGGGATGAATCATTTAAATTACTACTCTTTGTTATTATGTTGTTTCAATAATCTAAAATGTTTATTCACATTTCTAGTGTTATCGATCTAACTGTTCACGTATGTGAATTAATAAACTCTCAGGCACAGTGGTTTCTTTTGTGCATTTAAGTGATTCATACCTAAACATGGTCTTGCTACATGCTTACAAGCACAATAGAAATTACTTGTCCCATAGTTTAGCCTTATTTTCCAGGGGACTTGAGCGTGGAGTATCTAAGCCTAGAACATGATTTTTGGTTTTTATATGCTTGCATTCATGCTATCTCAAAATTGTTTCCTCTTGTCCAAAATCTAGGAGAGCAATCCCAGAGAGATTATTATTATTCAATTTTGGAGATCTAAATGTATAGTCAATTATATCCATTTGGAAGATAGTTGGAATGACAACATATTGTGCATATATGGATGTCCATTTATTTCATTATAAAAATATCATGTTCTTATGTAACACAATAATCCAGTGAGTATTATAAGAAAAATAGGGACAATTATATATATATATATATTGAGCCTAAATTAGGTTTAACGAACAATATTGAAGATAAGTCCAAGTAATAATTTATGGACCAGGTGGGCCTAAATAATTAGAATTTAGCCCAAGAAATTCTCCTAAAGGCTCAAAGATATTATTGGATGATGGATTTATTTTGGGCATGAGGATTAAGGCTCGGTTTATTTATGAAATCCAAGTCCATGAATGTGTCCAATTTCAAATGATTTTCAGTTTCACAGTAGTCCCACATCGCACGTCTCCCCTCACGGCTCTACTGTTTGCATGTCTCTTCATTTGTGACCGCCACTCACCACCAAACCAATCCCTCCACGCATATTCATAGCACCTCCAAAAGCCAACCACCGTAACCCTCCATCATCAACCTCTCTCCCTTAGCCCTTCGATCACATAAGTCCAAGCCACTACACCACTGTGGGATAGTCCCACTGTTATAGCCCTACCGAGGCCATCCCGAAGAGGATCTGTTTCCCTCTCGATAAGCCCTGTCGCAACTCACTCTCTCCTTACTGCTCCTTCTCTAAGCTAACGAGAACACCACCGTGTAGATTAGATCATGCCATTATCGATCCATTATCAACTGATTACTTTTTGTCTAAGCCATCTGTTTGGGTGACAATCAAATGGTTTTGTGTGTGTCCTTGAGTTAAAATTACATTTCTGCCCTCCAATTTTAAGATGGGCTAATCTATGAATTTAAGCTTGGTTTAATTGTAATCCATGACAGAGTTTATATATTGAACTTGTTTTCTTTACTGGGCATGATTTTGACGATAGACTTTGTTTTGAACTTGGTTTACGTTCCATTTTATTTTCATTAAGTTGGACTAGGCTTGACCTTTAAATTAAATTTGTGTTTTAAAATTGGGTTGGGCAGGATTATACTTTGTTACATAAACTATATTTTTAACTGGTTTTGAACTCACATCGGCCTTGTTGATATGCTAGGCTCAATTTTAAATAGACATGTGTTTGGGTTGGAATTTTGTTAAGTGAATATTAAGCTGGGGATGTATTTTATATGGACTTAGTTTTAAATGATAAATATACATTAGTTGTACACTTTATTTTATAGAAATAATTTTGAGTTTCATGTATTAGTCGAAGAAGTTAAGTAAACATCGATGAATTATGGACATGATGATATTTTAGGGTTACGAGAAATTTAGATTTTTAGGAAAAATAGATTATTTTAGTATTTTACGCTTAAATATCAAAATATGTGTTGAATTAGAAATTTAAGTAAGTTATGTGTTTATTTTATAAATGACAATTGATATTCATTTGACATTGTTGTGAGAAAATTTAGAGAAGATAAAACTTTCAGGTAAGTGAGGTTGCTATACTAGAATTTGCATAAAAGAAAAGAAATAGACTGAGGTTAATTTGTAAAACTATGTTTGCTTGTTTTGAAAGAAATGTAAAAACAATCTCAGTTATTTATTGTACATTACTCATGAAATCTGTATAAAAGAGAAAATATTTTCTATCATGATTAGTGTAGACATAAGCAAACTTTTGGCACTTTGTTTTTGAACTGTTCAAAAAGAGCGAATATGAAATCTGAAAATTTGTGCATGTTAATTGAAGATGTTCTGAATCTGTTGTGATTATGTGAAAATGATATGATTTTGTTCAGTACTTTGTTTAATTTGATGTGCCATTTGAAAATCTTTGGCATGACATTTTGATTCTGTATCTGGCTTTGTTTCTACTTTGACCTTACCATGAGTGTAAAACTATGACTTCTGCTTGGGTTGATACCAACTTCTCTATTTTTGAGTGCACCCACTTTGGAAACAAAGTGAGTTTCTTTGTGGTTTTTCCTGTATACACACTTGGGGATCCAAGCTTGCAAGAATAATAAGGTGAAGATTCACTTTTTTCCCTGCCCTATTTGGCCATCGGGGATAGTACAACCCTATCGCAGGGGTTAAATATAGCATCTGTTCTGATATGATGTGACATGAGATAATATGATAATGTTTAGTTATGCTATGCCAAAGGATTTTTTAATATGAATATTTCAGAACCATTGCTCTAATATTTTGAGAACATGTTTTGGTTTCGCACTCTGAAATTAAAAATGTTTTGCTCTGCATTTTGAACTCTACGAAAAGGCTCATATTTACATATTAGTATATATTCTCTGCTTACTAAGTTGTTGATAACCCATCCCTTATTTCCACAATATTTTTAAGATGATTTTTATTGTTCAGCTGAGAATCAAGATTTGGGAGCATGGGCAGGGTTTAGTTGAGGATTGTTTATTGAGTACCTAAGGATACGATAATTATTAGAAGATACTTTCCTTATGTTGGTCTAATTTATTTGGGATATTGATATTATTATGGAGAATTTGTGGAATTATTAATTTATCTTGTTGGATTATTTCATTGAGGAACTTGTAGGGGATTATATATATGTTTGGTTAAAATAGACGAAGTGATGTTTATGGATTCTTTGAAAATTATATTTGTATTGTTGAGAGATGATTTTAGGTGACAGGTAGTAATTCTTCGATCCATTCAGGTACGGGGCGTTACATCTTATGTCTAAGTCGTTATGTGCTTCTCTTGTGTGATTATGGAAATCCTTCTTGCCTTGTTTACCTCATTTTTAATGATTTATTCTATTAGATATTTGCCATGTATATGTTTAAATAGTATAATTTGTGATCATCATGATTTGAAAAGATTTACTTCTTAACATAATTCAGTCAAATCTTGTTGGCCGAACTCTTTTAGGATGCTTTCTCTAATGCTGTATAGCTTTGACAGGATATATACCCTAGTTATAAAGGAAAAGAAGTTTAATTTACCACATGTGACGGGACTACTAGTAAGCTACAATGTGGGTTTTCACCTGGCATTTTCTATTTCAAGTGCTGTCTGGTATCACATTTCATGTAGACTTTACCCTCTTATACTTGAGTAAAAACTTGTATCCTCATACCCATGAAGCTGAAAGGCAATTTGTGTTTGCTAGGAAAGTAGAGAGGCCAAAAGTTGTATGTTTAGTAGGTTTTTACCACCTCTAGTAGGTTCTTGTTGGGAAAGCTGAAAGGCAATATTTTAGCTGCTGAGGCTGCGTTTGAGCTCGAACTGAGCCCAATGAAATGCCTAGCGATTTAATGGTAAGATGGTTCAACTTTTAGAAGAATTGCTGATAAATGGATAATTATGTTTTTTTAATACTCTTAATATAGTGGGTTAAGTGAACTTTATTTGTTAAATGAAGGGTATGAATTTGACAATATGATTAACTGTTTTCGGCATGTGAAATGATATTTTTTTTACCCCTAATTAAATTCAGATGGGCTCATGTTGCTTATGTTGTTCTAGGATTGATCATGTCCTAGAGCCTAGAAAGAAATTATCACAATAGAAGCCCACATCCATAGCTGAAGCCCATGTATGTGACAGGATGAAGAAACCATGTGGAGAAGGCAACTCATAATTGGACTTGCAACGCATGACATAATTCAGGCCTAATAGAAGGGCACGTGAAGAAATACAAGGAAGCCTTGCGTCATTTGAAACCCAGGAATCGGCTTGCCACCAAAAGCTAGGAAGAAAAAAAAAAAAAAAAGAAGCCCGTGTCATGACCTTGCTGAGGAAGAATTAAGTGAAACCGTGACTTACTATCAAACTTGGTAGAGGAATAGCCCAGATGTGATTATTCTGGAAACTTGGGGACCACGAGAAGTAGAGGAAGAGTGGCGGTTATGCACAATGGAGAAGATGGGGAAAGGATTCGAGTATAAAAGGGAAGGAAGATTTCGAACCAGGGGCAGTTAATTATTCATTTTTATTTTTGCATTTTCCTGTTTTGTTCAGAGGAGATTTTCACACACTTTTGGGTTTTATTTCATTTGGGTAATTTACAAGTTGGAGACGATGATGTTTGGCTAATTTCTTAAGCTTGGGTTGTGGTACAATTGCTATTGCTCCATATGATTTGCTAGATTTTCTATAGTGTTGATTTTATGCCTTTATTTGGTTGAGACTGAAAATTGAAGAGGATAGTTTGATAAATCTCTTGCTCTTATTTTTTGTTTTGTTGTTGACACTAGGCATAGCAAAACCTTGAGTTAATCAAGGATTTTCATCAACTAAATGTTGCATGAATTTTGGTTGATGCTTAGTGAAGGTATTTTTCTATTAGGACCTAGCATGTTTATTTGACCTTAGATTTGCATATCTCATTTTGTTAATGCCTTGATTGGATTCATAAGAGATGATTAATACCCAAAAAACTAGTACATGGTGGAAGCAATGGATGTTTGGACCCATAACCCAAGTGTTTGATAATTGATTATGTGAACCTATTTTATTTCGGCTACTATGTTTGAAGAATATTTTTTAGTCTTGATAAAATTTAAATATCATTTTAATATCTTTAGAATCATTTAATTTTTAGAAGACAGATAGTTCATGATTTAGCTTTCTCTTCAAAACATAATCATAAACCCGAGACCCTCCAAGCTCAACCATACATTCCATTTTTAATAAATATTTCACTGTGAATATAATACTTTCCATTTTGCTTATTGTTTTCATAATCATAAAAATCCAAAAAGAATTTTACATAACATTTTACTTCATCATATTTCTTATATATAATCATATTTTACAATAAACCTTTACAAATACTTTGATAATCATTTTTTTCTGTAGAAAATGATCATAAACTTATTCTTGATACAACTTGACATTTTTATACTTGAAAGCACACGTGAGAACACGTCAATTGCCAGTAATTATTCCGGTTATCATATTGACAGTAATTTAAATTCTACAGAGTATGGGAAGTTTATTCCCAACAAAATAGGCAACGATAATCAGAAAAAGAGGAGTAAGTGAAGGACTGTTAAGCCCATGCAATTGGGCTTGACGGTGGAAGGACTGTTACCATTGCACCCTACAATGGTGCATATTTAGAAGAGTTGGGTTACTGTGCCTCTCAGGCAACATTTATTTTTATTATTAATATTTTTATAAATATTATTAATAAATATTTAAAAAAAAATTTTGACCAGCGGTAAGTTTGGCGGCGGCACGGTGTTTTCATATTTATAAGAATTACACGTTTCCATCAAATGCTTATTGTTATTAATAAATGTGAGTACAGACTTCAGCAAACCCTTAAATGCAATTTCCAGTTTCTGTCAAAAACGTACGTAAACATGTCTGATGGTGTCAGTTGTTGTAGTGTATATTTTCACTCTTGAACATTGGCAGTGTTACATCTCTTGCCTGTACAATAATTGAAAGAGAAGCGAAGGGCGTAACACGAGATGGGCCCGATAAAAGAAAAAATATATATTTATTTTTTTATTTTTTCACTTATTTTTTTATAGGCTTAAACATTTTTTCAAAAGAAAAATTCACAACATCATTAAAATATATTTATTTAATTATTAAATAAAAAATAAAAAATAAAAAATTGTTGTGAAACAATCGGTGAGAGTTGATTTACTCCAATTGAAAAAGTTGTTTATGTGATTGTTTCCTGCTCCAAGCAGATTAGAGGATCGAGAATGATTTCATTAGTCAGTGCATGAACATTAGCATAAACATGGCTGCTGGTAGCAATGCAATTAGCATTCTTTTCCCTAATTGGTTCTTTATGTTTACCGTCCAAGACAGAAATCTTGGAAGATTTCATTTATCTCTTTTTGTCTGAATGTCCATGTGGAAGATCACATTTAGAATCAAATTGGGTGGATTTGGTAAATGGCGCTCCAATGTAGGATTTCTCCTGTCTATCACTGTCGTTGTATTGATTCGCAATCCAGATTACGGAAAGAGTTAATTCTCTACAGATCTTTTTATCTATTTTGTACGTATTGTTGTCTTTTCATAGATGCTTGTTCGGTAAGTAAGCTGCATTAGCTTTATTCACACTAATCATGTCTTATAGCTTGTTGACCTTTCTTCCTCCCTTACTAGCCACATGAAATGAATTATTTTTCCTGTTTTGAGAGTATATGAAGATAATAGTAATTATCTTGTTATTAAATTGGCCCGAGACAAGGGGCTATGTCTTCTGCAAGTTGGGTCCTGTTGGAATTCAATTCAAGGTCCTCCACAAGAAAAAAAAAAAAAAAAAAAAAAAAATTGTTTGTTCGATCAGTTGGTGTTCAAGTGGATCAACCGATGCGCACTTATAAATCAAAATAAACGATTTTCTTGTCTGACAGATGCAACAGCACTTTTGTTTCATTAGCTGTACAGGAGCCACATCAATTGAAGCTTAGTTTTCACTTGCTTTCTTTTTTTATCGTCACTACTAGAAAAATGGAAGTCCTATATACGAACTGTCTTTATAGAATATGCTGTCTTGTAGCACTATCTTGCAAATCAAACCAAGTAATGTTAACAGCGTAGAGAGCTTGCAGGTAGCTAGGACTTCTGGTGAAATTGAGAAGAACTTTCTCTTACTATCTGCTACTTGGACCTCTAATTAGAGAATTGAGAACAATGCTTTTGATGCAGTGTGGAGACATTTTCACTACTGTCAAAAGTATTCATACTAACGAAGAGCCATTCATGGATTCTAAACAATGCAACAATTGAAACCTGTTCATCTGATTTCGTTTTCTTCTGAAACATGCTTAAACATGTCCCATTGATTTTTTATTTTTTATTTATTTTATATATGCATGCACGTGTGTGATTATACATGAATGTGGACATGCTGGGGTATCTGGAAACAGATATATAGCCTGCCAATAAATGTTGGCCCATGCACTGCCTGCTCGATAAATCAAAAAGTGTCATATAAGATTATAGAGCTTCCTTTTTCTTATTTAATGGCCGTGTTCATGACCACAAGCATTCTTTGCTTAAATTGTTCTCGTCTCTAAGTCCTGGGTGAAAATACTTTGCCTCATCACACATGATCGGTTCCCCAAGAGATGCCTCTTATTAATGTGCATTCAAATCTATCCATGTGGAAGATACATACAAGGAATCAAATCAGAATATGGTGAGTTGGCAGCAGATATTTTTGGATATGATTTATTATTTTGCTAAAGCATTGTTTAATAAGATGTATTTGACAATGTAATTATACGCAATCAAACTCTTGCAGACCTCATTGGTTGTGAGATTGACCGATCCATCTTACGGTTTGAGAGCGTCGGCAGATATTTCTGGAATTGACTTTGGTTGTTGGGATCCTTACCTCTATGTCGTATCAAAATAATTCTGCTTTCCAAATTATACTCTGGATACTCTTATCAAAGTTACATGAGAATGTGCATGTGATTAAAAAGGAATCATGGACTGATATTTCTATCTTAATATTATATATATATATATGTGTGTGTGTGTGTGTGTGTGTCACGCTCTTTATACTGGTGAGACTTTGGATGGTTATGAATGTTGGGTTGCATGATGGGTTAGGCATAAAGAATAAAATTATAAGGTGATCATGCATGACTGATGCTGATTTGGATCCAGGTCTCCCAATTGGCGAAAGACACTTGGAACTCGAAGAAAAGGACTCCAATAGCTCGTTCTAAATTTTCAGGCACCTATGATCACTTGCTGCATGCATGCATGGGGACCATGCTTTCTCTGTCCACGATGCATGATAAGCTGCATGCCTCCTTAGCAATAATATTATTCCTTCATATGTATCTATAGATATAGATATGACTTTGTGGACTGGGCACAAATGGGAACGTACGTAATATTAATGTAGCTATTAGCATGAAAGGAACATGCATGATATTCGATCTTTTAATTTTTAGTCATCCAATTAATTCGTATTGTCACTTTCTTTTTCTTTTTTCTTTTTTAGTTTGGATATGGTATGGGATAGATGGCGGCCCTGGTGGGTCACCACTGAAACTGATTTTTGTGGGTTTTAGAGTTGGAGCATGCATCACTCTTCAGAATTGAAAATCTGGCTGGGTGCCCAGAAAGCTGCCTCTTGTAATATATCATGTATACATCGATCTATAGATATATATCGGCTTAATACCCAATATTCTTCGTTTGCGGCTGATTTAAGGGAAGAACTACTTGATCTAAGTGAAGCACTGAGCTAAAGGATTATTAATAGCAAGTTCAAACTATTATAAAGTAGTTTAAATAACAGCAAGTTCATTGTTCTGCTAGCTACTTGGAGTTAAAAATTTGATATAAATAATTAAATTTATGTCTTTCCATTAATTTAAGAAAACGGAAGGAAGAAATTGAAATTTATTTTCCTATATATGCAACTACTTTTCAATTTATGTCAAAGTTTGAATGTCTTCAAAATTTCTACCTTTGATCGATCCAAACCAATTTATCCGAGTTTCTAATCGATCTATTTTTGCTTCATTTTCCTTTCTTTTTCTATTTTTTCCTTGCATTAATTGAAAGAGACTCTACTGTCTGGATAGGCATGTAATTCTAAGTGGCCCTCATGTTGTCTTTTTGGAATGGAATGGTTGTGTATGTCTTGTAATCCAAAGCTTCAAATATTTCCAACCTAGCATGACTAGCTATGGATGTACGTGTAGTAAAGTCGGTACAAAAGTTTTAATTGGTCGTGACAACTACTGCTCCTTTCAAGAGAAAAAAAAAAAACGAAGAAAATAAATAAAATAGGACAAGAAGATGACGATTCTGGTTAGAGGTGATAGATAATATTTCCCTTCGCCATCTTCAAGGGAATCTCTCATGTGCTCTCCTGAATTCTTCTAGCCTGTTGCAGCCTTCACTTCTTCTTTTTTCCCCTTTTTTGCTTTGCGTTCGGACGACATGTCTGACACTCCAAGAAGTTTACGAGCAATTCTAAGGCGCCTTATAAGTTGTACTTATTTTTCTATTCGTCTTCTTCCACACGTTAATCTCGAATTGTGCATGCAAATCAGTGCTGTTGTCATTTTTGTAGTGTGTGTGATCACATGCATGACTTTTTTTTTCTACTCGTTTTCCTGTCCTTTCACGTAATAATTTTGAAAATGACGCATGCAAATTATCAGGGCCGTAGTTAATTTTGTAGACGTACGTATGTGAAAGATGAGTGACGTGTCGATGACATGATTAAGGGGGAATTTGAGTGTTGAGAAGTATCGATGAGAGTTGTGAATAGTAATAAAAAGTAAGTAAAAAATAATTAATAATAATAAAATAAATGAAAAGTAATAAATAATAATAAGAAATATTGAGGAGAGTTGATGTACTCTTAGTACCTAAACACATCCTAAGAAACGATAAAGAGATTATCTTAAGACGGCACTACCTACAGAATTTGGGTCCAAGTGTATTTCATTTTTTTTTTTTTTTTTTAACACTTTTAAAAAAATTCACAATATTATTAAAAAATACTTCTTTAATCATTAAATAAAAAATAAAAACAAAACAAAGAAGCCATCGAGACACACTATCGGTACCCACCATCGGCAGGTCTAGCATTTCTCACTATCTTAATTATCAGAATAAAATTTTCTCTAGCAATAAACACTTAATTAATTAATTATAATTTAATCACGTAATTATTCTATATTAAGATCAGACTCGCTCAAAATATAAACAAACACGGAAACAAGAGTACATGCAGTACTAAAACCTTTCATGAGTAGTCGGGGAAAGAACTGATGTGTGGAGAAAGTAACCATATCCATGCATGCAAAATGCTGAGTATTGCTCATGATCTTCTGTCGTGGCTGCCTATTGAATTAGCAGCAGAAGACTATAATAATATGATAGATATGTATAAACCAAGAGATATTCATGGAAGTCCTATCCTCCGTACACACGGCGCTAGCTAGGTCATGCTCCGCCAGGCAGGGTTTTGGAACTCGGATTCTGTTCTATTGAGCTTTTTGATGTAGGTTCAGAGAACTTCAAACGAAGTTGAGTTAAAGGTAAATTGAAATAAAAATTAAAAGTCAGAATAAAATATTATTAAAATATTTTTTTAATATTATATTATTTTAAAATTTTAAAAAATTAAATTATTTATTATATTTTATATTAAAAATTAAAAAAATTATAATAATTAAATGAGATAAATTAAAATGAGATGAGATGGGTTGATAAATCAAATATTTTTTTGTTTATTTAAATCTACTACCGGAATAAAGGCCAACCAGCCTGATCCTCTTTCATATATGTATATATATATATATTATATTACATTATATTTCCATCAGGAATAAAGGGCAGCTTTTTAATATGGGTCCAAGCAACTTGACACTACCTAAAGGCACACGATACGTGGCTGATTAATGTTCTCAAGCAATGCCAGCTCAAACACGCTTTACAAGAAAAATAATTTTTTTATTACTTAAATTTAATGTGAAAAATATAAAATAATTGTGAAATAAATTTTTACAACTACATATTTTTTATATCCAATTTAAATGATGCAAAAAATTATTTTGTTACAGTGACGTTCCACGTTTGATTACTGCCTAAGGCCATTAATGGATTAAGACGTAGCCACAGCTCAATCGGATGCTAGCTTGCTGTACGTTCGACCTGGCTGGCCTGAGGCTTTGCCAGTAAAGGTACTTGGGGCATGTTACCTGCATGCATGCAGCCAAAGGAGTCAGCTGATGAGGATCAGGCTGCAGTGATCTCATAGGAGGGTTTACGGAAGACCATGAATATTATTAATATACGATCGATCGAGTAATCATGTGTTGTTATCACTTTAACACGGTCGCAATCTCTTATAATATTACCATTCATAATAGAAGGAAATCGGTATCCTGGAAACGTGTGGTGATCAGCTAAAGAATAGCTAGCTAGCCAATTTCATGCACGAATAAATTTTGCTCGACACTGTCACATGTACGTATAGCCTCGATCGAAATAATTGTGGTGGGCAAATTTTCAGCCATGCATTATATAGTTTCCACGTTATAGATATTAGGAAGCAAGTTGGCACATGCATGAAACTATACATACGTACATGCAATACACGATTTATCTATTTCGTCTTACGAGCGTGTGGAAAAGAACACTCGCAAACGCACTGTCGAGTGATTCTCAATTCATTTGTTTTGGACTTGTTAAAAAGAACAAAACCTGAAAGGTCCGTTAATGGCGGTACGTAGTACATGATCTAATGACACTGATAAATTTTACCGTATGCATCCTTTCCAAAAGTTAGCGGACGGAAATAATCGATTAATTAATCGTTAATATTGTTTATGGGTTTTCTAAAATGTCGACCGGATCGAGCACGTACGTAAAGACGAACCGCCCTATCTATCGCTATACTTGGAGTGGGGGCAGCATAGGCTTTGCACTATATATCACTAAAACGTACATATATATCCTGAATTAATTAATTAGTAATTAATCTTTTTGTCTAATTTGTTTGAGTAGATCATCAAGTTATTTTGGATTTCTTTAATTAAGAAAGATTTCAAGTCTTGATCAACTATCAGCTAGCGAAGCAAATAAATTAAGCTGATCATGATTAGGAGAAAGCTAGACCGAAGAGTTCACATGTGACATGTGTGATATATGATCCATAATTAACTTAAACCATTACCAATTAATTTATAATTAGGCAATTGACTTCTTTTAGCATAATAAGGGACTGATTGTGTTTGGTTGCTGTTGTAAATTAGCCGCTAATGTTAGGTGGATGAGCTTTTTGTAGGGGTAAAGTCACTTTTATGGACTTTTATGGGTCAAAAATGGTGGCTAGTTGAGCTTGCATTCACATTTGCTTCCGCCATCTTCTACAATTGGAGTTCCTTATTATTTCTTTTATTCTTTCTCATTTCTACTTCAGTTGTAATTATATGCCCCGTACCACAAGCGTCTAACACTTTTTCCTATATTAATATTTGACCGACAACAAGCAACGCACGTACACTTCGTTATTTTGCTTTGGGTAATTTAATTAATCTGAGTTTTGTCAACGTCCACTACCTAAGATTAAGGTTATCTGTACTAATTTTCTGGGTTTTATTATTCTTATCTTTACAACATAATTGCTAGTTTCCATCATCAAACTGAAGTGGAGAAAGTGGCCACTCTATCTCCAGTACTGCCCTCTCTAAATTAGCTTTGATTAAATCAAGTAGCAAAACTAATTAATTAATCAAAGACATTCCTCAATGGATTCAAGACCTCCCCATTATTAGATCGGCAAAGGGAAAATGCATGATGTAATTCTGCCCCCACAAAGTCTGTTACTAATTATAGGTTGATTATAATATTCCAACTTAACATTACATTATATATAAATACTGTCAGGAGAAGTACTGGCCTCTGTGTGTGTATCTATATATTTTAAACGAATATATATATATATATAATATATATGTTGGTGACTATATTTTTTTGGTTCGAGGCCGAAAGAGGTTCTACAGAGAAGGTTATAAATAGTACGAGAATGCGTCATTGAGCTCGTCATGGTCCATAGATTTCGGGGACCAGACCATGAAACACACACAGCCTCTCTCTCTCTCTCTCTCTCTCTCTCTCTCTCCACTTTATAGAGCGTGAAGACCGATCAGGCAGGGACGTGTGTGCTCCACTTTAAGCCCTTAGCTATCTATCTACACGATGCATGAGAAGCGGGGACCTGTGCGCCGCTTCCACATGCACAAACACAAGCACAGAGAGAGAGAGAGATGAGAGATCCCATTGCCTGAGATTTCGGCCCTTTGTCTGAGCGAAGCTACACCTGCCAGTCAATGATGGGCCCTTAACGACTCAGACACGACCAATTTCTGCGTTACAACAGAATCACCGTCTATTTACTAATCTTAATAATATAATATTTTTTTAATATATAAATTCTTCAAATCGAAATAAAAGTCAGATTAAAATTTCAAAAAATATATTATTTTAATCTAAAGTTATAAACAAATTGTAAAGTAGTTGGCAGTCTATATTTTTGTTTCTGTATTATAGTTTAGTTTATGTCTCTCTCTAGCTTCTCTCTCTATATAAACTTTGATGGATTTCTCTTTCATTCCTAGTGGATGGTGCGACCTTTTCCTTGGAGTTTTGCTTGCTTCTTCGCATCTTTTAGTCCAAAAACCACATGGGGTTTCACGTGAAGTCCATGAGGATTGGAGGCTGTACATGACGTTTATCCCATTTCATCGTGTATATGGACAGAATTGATTTAAAATTTTGCACTGTCATATATATATATGACATTAAATCTTTAATAATATTCTCAATTGAAGGGCCCGAAGCTGACAACGAGAGGAGCTTTAATATTTAAGAGTGGATGATGAAATTATACTCCCTCGTGAGGTAGACAAGTTTAGCCGACAATTCGGAACCCTACTACGGCATGATCTATATATCTTTCACTTTAATTGTGGATCAACTATAGTTGCTTTTAATCATAAGGTGGATAGCTAGTTCCTCCCCTACTATATTGGTTCTATACATGGCCCACATATTAATCAATCAACATATATACTGAAAAGGAAAAAAAATGAAGAAAAATAATGAAAAATTCTGTTTTTCATCCTTACAGCATACACCATATAGATTTTCTTTTTTAAGGTCTCTAACCAAATGTGTGCACACTACAAGAAAACATAGCTATTATAGCGATATTATTTTCGCCACAATAGAAATCGCTGCAATATCGACGTTATTGCAGCGACTTTGTATTCACTGGGGACATTTAACAGCAACTTCTGCTCTTTTGATTTTACATGTTGTATGGTGCGTTTTGCAGCGAGTTTTTTTCCTACTACGTCGAAACTACATGTCGTAATTAAAATCATCTTTTTACGTCGTTAAATATAGATGGTAATTTGTGTTTTAACGGCAGATATCCAACTTGGCACCCTACTGCACCAACATAATTCCTTATTCGTGCCCTCGAAAGCCAAAACACAAAAAAATTATTCCTCTTCCCTTTTTGACGAAATCACAGCACTCACACAAAAATCCCCCTTTATCTCCATCTTCCCTTTTCTATATGATTTTCGCAATCGACCCAAAACCATCTCCCTAGTTGCCCCTCCGGTTGTGCCTCCAAATGTGCAGATTTGACTCCTAGCGCCACGAATACAGTGGATTGAACCTTCAGCTAATCCCCCTTCGATTCCTCGCCTCATCCCCCGAATTGACTGATTCTCTTCAACTTTGTCGGTGTCTGGTGGGCAGCCCATACAGTGTATGGTGTATATCTACAATATTTTCATTGCAAGGTGCAACTTTTGCAAACCTGAAGGTAACTCTGTTTTAACGTTGGATTTAAAGTTCACTCTTTCAGTTCGAGCTTATTGCATTGCATTGCCATATATATGGGTACCTCCATGTTTAACTGCTTAATAAAATATGTAGTATTGAAATCCCTCAAATTGTAGAAAGTTTGATCATTTCTTATTTCACATTTTCTTCTATTGTGGTTTTATAAAACCATGAATGTGGCTATGTTGAGGAGGACTAGGAAGACTCTTCCCGAAGACTTGATACTAGAAATACTCTTGCGTTTGCCTGTCAAATAATCTTGTGCTTGGTTTCTATAAGAAGATTTCACATCTTTAATTAATCATTTCTTCTAGAGGTTCCAGAGTTTTCGTTCTATTTCTCCTCTCCCACTTACTTTAAGTTTGGTTGCTAAGAAAAATTAAAGACCTCTCTTTTTATATCGTCTGAAATTTCTTTCCAACCTCTTCGAATTCCTGGCTAATGAAGATCTGAACCACCTTTGAATTCTATACACTAAGCTATACCGAACCACAAAATGTAAGGTAAATGGGTAGTACTGCATATAGTGGTAAAGAGTTTCCTTTTAAAAAAAAAAAAATTATTTTGTATTCTCTAGTCAGGATATTTGCTTATATTGATTAGAAACTTTATGTACTAGAGTTTTGTGGTCAAAATACTACGATTCCTAAAGGCGGCAACAAGGTTTGCTTTAATATATATATATAGATATCGGATGCCGGGCTTAAAATTCGGTACCGGATTGGATTTATCCGAGTTGTTCTATATAGATATCGGCTCGAATTTGTTCAAAGCTGAAACTCGTAACCATAACCAGGTTATCAAGATTTCCTGACCGGGCTGAGAGATCATGATGATGATCGAAATGCAACACATGCATGCACTAATATATTAATAGCTACTTGTAAAAATGCATGATATTGCACTATGACTAAGCTAATTATTTTATACCATAATTAATAGAATTAATAGTACTATTTTGATTTATAAGAATATTAATAAACTCAATAACCTTTTATATATGCCTTATTATATTATACTCTGTTCTTCGATCTGTTTCAATTAATCGTAGTGATGATGAGAACTTTATTACTTCGAAATTCAAAAGCTAGCTTGGTGCTAAAAATTTATAAAGACAACAAAAAATATATAGGAGATAGAATTAAGTATCGTTATTTGATTATGACCATCTTTTTAAGTATAATTCTCACATGTTACATATATATATATATATATATATATAAAGTATTTGAAGTACTTGTTAAAATGGCCCTAGCTCTTGACCATAGCAATCCCACTTGTTACCCCTTTGGAATCTTTGTTTTAGTGCTGCCATTCTCTCTTCTTATTAATTTTTTTTCCTACTTTTTGTTGGAAATTGGACAAAATTCCATTAGTACTTGTCACCATTGCAATTTTGCACTATTAGCAACGATGTAAGGATATGGGATACTATATATATACACCTTAAAAACAGCCTTGCATTATGGTTAATGCATGACCCCCGTGGAACATTATTCCTCACTATGATCGATCATTGTTAGAAAATGGAATACTTTTTCTCTATCGTTTTGGTGCATTGTGGTTTCAATGATTGCATGCCTTGAGGTTACAAGCTGCTCTATGACTTACTCTACTATATATACTTACATTGTGGTATACCATTGGTGTTTGTTTAGGTTATATTTTGCTTAGGAAAAGGTGAAGAGTGAAGGATGAAACCATCGATTAGCACAACAGTAACGATTTGATTTTGATGATAAGACATTTTTGTTGACGGTTATCCTAAAAGATATGGATTAAGGTGCATTATAATGTGCGTGAAGAATTAATGCATTATCAACATGAGGAAGCGTTTACTTTCTAGTGCGAATCGTATATATTTGATAAGTTGTTAATGCACCTAACTATCTTTATTAATTATATATCCATAGCAATGAGGGCTGATATAAATATGAAATAAGTGGAAATTATTGCCTCTCCTTTAGAGCTCTAGTTTTATGATTGCTAGCATTGCATATAACTATTTCTTTTAATAGTCAACAAATCAAATATGACTGTGGCTTCTTGAAAACTATGGATTTTTGGCCTAGTGTAGTACGACCATAACTTAATTATTGTTTTTCCTCCTTGCGACGATTATATACACACCATGACCTTTTGAAACACATGTTATAGCTGTGGGGGCACATATGCCCTGAATCTATTCCTCTTGTTGGAGGACTAAAGAAATCCTACTAGAAAATGGCATTTCATCACAGCTGGCTGTCACATTTTATATACTCATCCTAGGAACTGTCAAATTTATGTAATAGTTGTGACATGAATTTGGGCATATGGTCTCCATGGCAACATGTTTGAAAGCTTGGATGAAGATTCTATTTGGTGGAAGGAGGTTTGCTAATTCGTACTTTTTTTATTAAGTTGTTGGATAAGCCCTGCTCCTTTGATATGTGTGGAATATGAAATTCTTAAAAACTTCAAGTAAGAACTTGCATGATCTGGTTTACTTATTGTAGAGATTGGAGATGTGCAGTAAGCCTTCAACCGTTCAACTATTCAAAAGGCTCACCTATTCCAATTTGCTAGGCTTGGATGTTAATTTGAAAAATGGGAGGTATGCTCTCACGTTGTTGAAATTGCTTGTTGATGTGTTCATACGTGCTAGTTATTTAAGAAAGCTAAAAATAAATACGAAAGAAAGAATAATGTAGAGAGAACTAATATAGAGGGGGAGAGAGAGAGAGATATATATATATATATATATATATATATATATATAGGTTCTTTCTTTTTGCTGATTTGCTAGTTGGCATGATAATTCTTAAGCATCCTAAATTTTATTGTTTAGTGCATTCTTATATCGCATAAATAGATTAGATTAGAGGTACAAATGAGGTAACCTAATTGGGAGCGTTGGTCCCTTGCAATTTTGATGATTGGAATGATCAGCGACAGCATTATAGTTGGATGGTGGGTGGGTCAGTGATGTACTATTTAAGGCTCCTGTTTGTGAAATTGAATTTTGAAAAGAGGTAGGTTTGTGGTTTTTGATTAAAAACTGGGTTGATTAATGAGTTTGATTTACTTGATTTGCGGTTCAATTATTAATTTCTCTTTCCATTCTAAGCCAAGTGGATTAATGGAATGCTAAACCATAAACATATCAGTAATTTATTTTGCATTAGGGATCTTGATCATTGGTTACAAGAATGTGGGTCCATCTTCTTCCAACCTTTACATTACCATCAAAGCTTTCATCTTTTAATGCTGGAATTGAGCCTTTATACTTTTGGCTTCATCAGTCGTCTCCTACTTGCAATTTTTCACTATTAAAACAAGTTCTAATTATTTCCTTCAAATGGACCTGTATAGATATAAATATATATATTTATATATATTTTAACGGGTGGTGATATGCAAATTTCTTAGTTAGCATTTACATCAGTGTACTGGGTGTTGTGTGCTTGTAGGGAACTGATTTTGTTTGTTAATTTTCACACATATTAACAAAATGTCTGTTACCAATGGGAAGCTCGAATTTTATAATTTGTTTGTTTGCCTTTCTAGGTAGGACAGGAAGAGTGTTGTTCAAATTATATATAATGAGCATTCCTAACATCACTTTTCTAAGCTATATTACTATGCCTTCTATGGTACGTTTTCGTGATAACCAAAACTGTGAAGTCCCTCTTGGTTTTGTACTTTTACATATCTTTATCTATGATTGATTGTGTTTTTAGGTTGGGGACTTCTATGAAGCCATTGGAATAGATGCTTGTATTCTTGTTGAATAAGCAGGCTTAAAACCTTTTGGTGGCTTGCTTTCAGATAGTGTTCCAAGAGCTGGTTGCCCTGTGATAGTATTATATTTTCTTTCCAGCATTATTTACTTGGCTTTCTTATGTCAATTTCTATTATCCATTTAGGGTGCTATGCAAGCTATTTGTCTTCTTTGTTGCTACATCTTAGTCAACAGAATTATTTTTTGTGTTTCTGTTTTTGTTTGGTTGATTAGTTGCTTGGTGCTTTCTCATTCTTAGCAATGTGATGTTCAATGGGTTGCTTTTCCGCTTGGTTGTTGTTTAGACAATTTCAGGGGTGTTGAATGCAATTTCAGAACATAATTATTTTCTTTGCATATATACACATATGCACTACAAGAGTCAAAGAAATTAACCAGTTTCTGGAAAATTTGTCTATAGATTTATACCAGATGATTGCTACTTAAAACTTGAATAGTCATTTGTTTTGCTACATACCTTATGCATTATTTCTTGAATCAGTAAAGTAATGTATTGAAACTATAAATATCTCACTCAACCCATTAATTCACACCAACATTGAAAGCAAAGTCAACATATTAATCTAAAAGTAGCTAAACTAGGAAAATGTTAAGATTCAATTAATATTTGATTTAACTAATGCACCATAAACTCAAATGTATTGCAGAATGTTTCAAGAAAAATAGAGGGGAGAGGGAAGAGAAAGTATTCATCACTAGTTTAAGACAAATTAAATCTGATATGCCCAATCTGAATTTATTATCTGCTTTGAATAAAGAGTTACTCAGCTCAATTCCATCCTAAGGACTAGTACCATATTTAATTACAATCTTATATATATATATTGGTGATTATACCATTTTTTGTTGGGTATGTGCTATTTCTATTTTGATGTTTCCAAGCTCTTCTACATTCTCATCTTTTTCATTTTCTTCCATTTTTTATTCCACACTATATGTTTTAAGTAGTAACTTTCATTCTCATGGTTTTGAGTAATGGTTTGTTATTATAGGATGTCATGACTTCATTAGATCCTTTCATGAATTTGGCACAATACTAGATCAAGTACTCCTCATTTTTCTAACCATCAGTTACTCATCCAAAGAACTTGATGTGGAAGGTATAGTGTGGTTTAACCTTTGTCATTTGTTTTGTTTGTAACTTAGTTTTGTACTCTATTGATTTACATATTTTCCCAGAACTTCTCTTAACACATTTTAGAATTAGAGGGAGACGACATAGAATCTCATGAAAACATGATAAACTGGTCCAATTTCCAATAGCCTCAAGACACACTATTAGTCACTAAAAAGAACTTCTCTAAAGACATTATGTTACTGAGTTTCCCTTTATTTATTTTTTAAGTAAGAAGATTTTATTAATAAGTGCAATGGTGCAACCCCTATACACAAGTAGTATACGTGAGAGACACCTAACTAGAGTACTCATTACCATGGGGTAACTATCTACTCTTATCAAGGACTATTTTCATGGATATACAATGTGCGCTACCTTATACCTATACTAAGCTTGGTTTTCTTTCCTTATATGAAAATTTGGTATTCTACTAGCAAACAAGGCTCTGAGAAGAAAAAGGTATGCCATTTAGCTTGTACTACAATTTATCTATGTGAGAAATTGGTGAAATCCATTTGTAGTTGTTACTTTTGGGATACTTTAACAAAAAATAGAATTATAATTGTTACCTTCAGATCTTCACAGTTTTACAATGAAGATTGTTTATATATGCACAAAAGCTGAACATATATGTACAGTGAAGATCTTCACAGTCTTGCTTAGACACTAAGCATATCTAGGCATGCATTAGCATCATATACATTTATAATATTAAGCTCTCAAATAATGGCAAAGACCTATTGAAGATACTCATGACTGGAAAAAGTTTTTTTAAGTATTGGTTTTGTTCTTTTGTTATTTGTAAGCAGGGAATTATAGTAAGATGTTGTAAGTTTTTTTTTTTTTTTTGGTCTTGAAGGGATTTATACTGTATTCAAATTTTAATGTAGAGAGCTCATAGTACAAAAAAGAAAAGTGACATAGAAACATGTAACGTGACATGAGAGTTAGAAGTTTTCCATGTTGTCAGATAGTGATGATACAGGCACTAACGACATAGCATGTCAATATGTGTTTCAATAGTTGGGCAAGTGGTTTCATGCCTCACGGAGGAACACTATGTGAGGGTTTTATGTCAAGTGTTTCATGCCTCACAGAGGAACACTATGTTAATTCATCTTTACACTGAAATGCAGAGTTTTTACTAATTGCATACCCAGTCAAATGTTGGGCAAAGATGCTAATGGATTAAGATGGACAGTAGATGTTAAAGTTGCTACAAAGGGCGCGCATATGGACTAAAAGAGAAAGCTGGAGAAAGCTGCATTTCATTGAGTCCTTGTGGGTTTGTGAAATAGGGTATCATTCCTAATTACTTAGTACTCCAAACATCTTTCTACATATTTATATATAAAATGCACCGGTGTATATATATAGTGGTTTAGTTATATGATGAATGAATCATGATCTTTGTCTTGGCACTGATGATGGTTTATTTAAATATAGCTTCAGCATGGGTGTGCAAGTATATTATATATATAAATATATATATATATATGTATATACTTGGGTGTTCAGAATCCTCATGATTGAACTCTCCATATTTATATATATTTTACGTTGGAGATTTAATTGCATGGGCTGTAAATTAATGGTTAATGACATATATATGAATCCAGATTTACTTGTGTTTATAAACTAATAACGGGCAGATTTTTATGCAGCAAATCATGCACATATATTTAATGTTGACAATCTTATTAATTTGCAACATACAATTGTATATATATGTACCAAAAACGTAGCCAAAACTAGTGCAACACACTACATAGTAGTTTAGGGTGCAAATTTATATATAATTTTTTTACACGCAAATATGTGGGGGTGCATGACCAAAAAGAACATGAATAATCGTTGCAAAAAGGCAGAATTGCGGTGAAATTTGTAGTCGCGAATGGCTTCAACCTGTGTGTACTTTGGCGACCAAGGCAAAAAATTGATGGAAATTAGTTTTTGCAGCGTTTTTTGTGGTGCTACAATAGAGGTAGAATACAATGTATCAGATAGGGATTGCATCGATTTCAAACTGTTGCCAAAAACCTATTGCGGCGATATTAAAATGCTGGTAAAAAGGTAAACAATGTCCAAAATTTTTAAAAGCAACCGCAACCAAAAACGTCGGAGGAACACAATTGCAGCGACATATGAGGTTTTTTAGCGACGATAATTTATGACGCAACATAATTTTTCCAACAATTTAATGTGAGGGTTGTACAAACTGTTGCGGCAGAAATTGAGGCTATTTGCTTCTAATTTTATTTGTTGGAAAAGGAAATTAAATGCGACGATTTTCATATTTCGTTGCTTTTATCCATAAATAAGCATTCTGTCCCAACCAACATGCGTCGATGGAATATCGCCTCTAATACTTTATTGCAACGATTTTAGATAGTATTTGCGACTAAAAATGACGCTACAATAGCTATGTTTTCTTGTAGTGGCATGTGTATAGGTGATAAGTAAAAGAAATCAATTAATTTAAAAAGAATAAAATTAAAAAAATAAAAATAAATATGGTGTGTAATGTGTGGGACCTGGGGATGATAATCAGTAGCTAGGCTCAAAAATAATATATGAAGCTAAGGTCCTTAATTTGGATCAATTAGCGACACCTTGATTTCTCACTAAGAGAACCAAGGATGGAATACCCTCTCCCAATAAAAAATATATATATAGATGAAGCCCCCATTAAAAAAGTATATATCATCTAGCTAGCTATATTGCAACATGTTTCAATCGGATTATCATTTTATTCTTAAATTATCAAAAAAAATTGTAATGTTTCATTCGTTAATACACGATTAATTATGAGATTACACCGCCAGCAACTATTTTTTTTCCATATTAACGATACAATTATAACTATAAATATATATATATAGAAATGCAAGCTATTTAAAGAAAAATAATACGTACAATGGTGATCGCCATTCATGAGCTTCACACTTAGATCATGACAAAAGTACATGATTAATTACGCTGTACTTTTTGTTGATCACTTGGAATGATATTGAGTGGTTATCACAGCATGCAATATGCAATATCAATGTAAAAGATCAATATTAATGTAGGTACGTAATTTTGATCCCCCATGCAGTACTCCTCATGCAATAGAAATCAACGTACGCCGCGCGTATAAATTAATTTGGAACGAACAATATGCAGTTTTGGCTGCGATGATTAATCAACGTACGTACACCATATATATAATAATATACGTACATGACATGCTTGTATGAATTTGTGTGGTGGTCATCAACGTTTGCAACTGGTCCTGGCTTGAAATTCAACGTTAGGATGGTGCATGGGGGGCAATATTGTGTATATATATAAATCATTCACCGTCACAAGTTGAAAACTGAAAATAGTGTGGGGGCAGTCGTACGCAGAGTCGTTTATCAACGTCCATGACCTTATATTACTGACTTTACAGAACAAAAGTAAGACCTGTGATACACGTTAGTACGGATACACATATAGGGCATAAGAAATGCATGCATCACTGTGCCGTGCATTGGCGCCCGTGAATCGATACGTGTACCCAGTATTTTTCAAAAACTAATGCAGGCTAGCAAGAAGTTAATTGGTGATCATTAGTGACATTATCCATTGAATTTTTCTTTAAATAAAGAAGATGTTGCAGAAGTGATCAAAAGTGATAAAAAAAAGTATTATATTTTATAAAATATGATAAAAATGAGATGGATGTGTAGTTTATAACATTATAATTTATACGTTACTAGGGTCTAGTGATCAGTTTTGAGATTTTTTTTTCTCAATATGAATAGAGAGGTGAGAAAATATTGAGAAAAAAAATATGTAAAATATCAAAGCCACTTGATATAATTTTAACTTCATCCGGATCTTATCAAAATATTTCAGTAGAAAATATCAAATCATTTGAGTTGCTGATTGGGGTGACGTTGCCTAGCTTTAAGTTGATTGGCTAGACATGATCGATTGAAATCAAGTAGTACTTACTTTTTACCAGTAATTTCTTACCGGATAAATCTACTGCAACGCTTACCGTTTCATTTCATCCCTTTTTAAATTAATTTTTTTATTTAATTAATAATTAAAAAATCATAATTTTGAATATATTGATATGTATTTTTAATTTTTTAAAAATATTTAAAAAATATAAAAATTATAAATAAAATAACATAAAAAAAAATCCACAATCATTACTAGACAGCAACCTAACAAACTCTTTCTTAATTTCTCCCAAGTACTGTTGAATATTTCGAGAGGTCTACTTTGATCATCACTTTTCGTTTTATGCAGAAAACTCCACCGACTATATACATTATCTTTCGTCACATAGAAAACATGGCCAATTCAATTGTCTACCCCCCACTATCTATCTATCTTTCTATCTCATCAAAGAAAGATGTGCAAGATGATAAAACAGCCATGATTAAAATGTTTTATATATTTTTATTAATATCGATCATGTGGGGCTCAGCTGCTTCATTTTGTCTTCCTGCTAAACTTTTCTAATAATTCATTTACCCAATTCACAAGGCATGCAAATTAACTTGATCTGAACCCATCTTATTATAATCTTTTCCCATATATAAGGGCTCGTATTAAATACTTATCACTCAAATTATTTAAAAAGAGGAAAAAAAAAATTAAATTGAAAAGATGCACGAAGAATCTAATTTAAAATATATCTTTTTTAACGAATTGATATAACACATATTATGTAATTTTATAATATAATATTATAATTTAGTAAAATTATCTCATTTAATTTTATATATTTTTTTAAATTTTTAAACAAAATATAATAAATAATTTAAAATTTTTAAAATTTTAAATAAATTTAATATTAAAAATTAATATTTTAATAATTTTTTATTTAATCTTCAACTTCTATTACATCTCACAGTCAAAATCAAATGAAGCATCAGAAAACAGCAATTAATTAATTAATTAAGCTTGTACGTGCACGCGCACGTCGGTGGGTTTAGTCAATGAAAAGTCTTGGCTGTTCCTAGCTATTATCAGGAACCTACTCAAATCAATTTACGTGACAAGATATTGCATTGTTCTAATATTTTATTTGGTTTAATTATTGATTTATTTGACGTGCTATTCTGAGCCGTTAAATCGCATGCATTATTGTTGACTTCTCTGTCATCTTAAAGCCTTGCTTTCAATATGAAAATTATTTATTTTATATAATATATAATTTTATTAATAATCACTTTTTAAAATATAATAAAAGAATTGTAGAATAGTAAATCATTATTCATACCAAAAACCACGCAACAGTATCCACACAATGCCCACTGCCCTTTGTCTCTCACCAACCCAAAAACGGGCGAGTGCAGATCTACCAAGCATATCATATACGTATAATTTTCAGAAAAACATGTATAGGCGACCATTTCATCTATCCAATATTGTCATGTTTTTCATTGCTAATTTTTCTACCATTATATTTAATTAAGAAAATTATGTTAAATATGAAGAGATTTCATAAAAATAAATTTATAAATCGACATAATTTTATTTGATATGTTATATATACTTTACAATAAAATTAATTTTATAATTTATAACATACAATATCAAGCCATTGTCGGTTGATGAATTAGAGTACTTTGATCAATAATAAACATTCCATATTCAATTTGTAATGTGTGTGTATATATATATATAGTGATGATCAATAGATACATATTGTCGGTTGGAAAATTATATATACATGATGTTTGATCTGATCTCTGGATTCAGCTGTACGATTCAATATCATGTATCGATTATATTTCAATCAATTCATGATCATCAACATGGATATATGAGGGTATTATGAAGAAAACGCGGAGGTTGCGGGCGGTGGGATCCCACTGCTAATTTTAGACTGAAAAATCGTTTTCAAGAAAGGCAGAGAAATGAAAGATGTGCCCTTTTTGTGACTTTGATTTACAGTATATATGGGTCCAAGTAAACTTTTAGAATTATCAAGGAGAAGGCCGTGGAATAATATTATTTTTGGGCAACCTACGATCTAAATGTACGTGGGGCTTCTTACTCCCCCACCCCGATCACTTTCTCTATCATTCAACCTAACTTGTAACTGTCGTTGCACATAAATATAAAACACCTTTTACAAAAGTTATGGCCAACATTGATTCTCCGGCAAATTAGGAATTATAAAATATTTATTAAAAATATGAAAAGAAACACTACTCTTAAAGATTTCGTTGTCACGATTCATTAGCGCCTGGCCAGGCAGCATCATTCAGTCCAAGTTGTTGTTGTCTGACTCATGCTTTTGTTGGTTGGAACAAGAGAACATTGTGTGGAACAAATTGCACCGTCAAGAAAAGAAAATAATGCGTACAAGTGGGAAGACTTGTATTAACACACAATCAATTTATAAATCTTTTTTTTTTTTTAGTAATTATTAGACCGTCCATCATATTAAGTGCTGTTAGTTTGTAAAATAAAAAGAGAAATGATATTTATAATTTGTCTCACATATTTATTATGAAAAAATATAAAAAATTATTATTTTAATAATAAATCTTAATTTTTAAAAATAATACGCGAGACTTAGACATATTAAAATTTTATCTAATATTATTCTTAATAAATAAATAGTACTCCATTCACTATATAATACCTTTGTAATGGTCAAATATAATTATTTTTAAGAGAAGGTGGAGAAGTATATGATTGATCATAAAAAGACCAACTTAAATTGGGGGTGGATCTTTTTATGATGTGAAGCGTGAACAAAAAAATTATATATATATATATATATTAATACATATATGTATACGTATATAATATGATTGATCTTCCAAATAATTTTGAAACTTGGGGTAAAAAAGATAAATATGATTGGGTATTTCATTTTGGGATCCGATTTCTTTCATCTTTTAAATCCCATCATGTCAAACCCCCAGCGCTAATGTCGGCTTTGACCCTTATTTAATTCGTAGAATGCCTCTTCAAATAAAAGCTCATTTTCTCTTTCTAACCGACCATTGTGGTGGGGGTATTTCGGATCTTTTAAGCTCACGCGCCTCAATTGCCGAACTATGCGTGAGTCAACTATTATGGGAATAATTTTATTTACCCATAATTTATGCATACATTTTGAATATATACCATATCTAATTATCATTTTTAATATATAAAAACCATTTAACGTTGAGTTGATGCTAAATTCTTGTGCTTTAATTTAAGTACTATCAAGGAAATAATAAGATCAGGTCAAAAAATATAACTCAAAACTTATTTGAAGATTGAATAATACTGAATATAATTTTATAATATATAAATTTTGCATATTCCTTTAAAAAAAAATGTAGAATCCAACGTTAATTTTTTATATAAATCTCATGTTTTTTTTGTTTATTTTAAAGAGAGTACACGAATGTGCATAAAGACCATTTCCTAGAAAGATTTGATTGGACATTTTGTTCCTTCAGATTTTTTCTATCGACATTTTGATTGCCTTAAAAAACTGTAGCTAGCTAGCTAGCTAGCTAGCTAGGAACTCACGACAATAGAAGCTTATGGTAATTTTTCTATTCAGGTAATTGTGCCATGGCGCCTCGTCAACTCAGGTATCCAATGGCAGTACTGGGATGACAATGACAATACGTACTGTACCACTTTCCACAAAATGGACAAAGTTAGTGTTTTCACTGCACATGCAACAGAGGTACGACCAGTGGTACTTCAGTAGTTTTTAAGGAACACTATGTGATTAGTAACTATGTATATATATATATATATACGGTGAATTGAAATTGTAATTTTATTATATCTTTTAAATTTATTTTATAAATAAAATTAATTTTATAATATAATGAACTGCATCGTACCATATTAATTTTTGAGATTATTTTTATATAATCTGTCTATCGACTAAAGTATTTTTGATATGGTATATATATGTATTTGATAGAATTAGGATGCAAAACTGAAGATTATAGGAGTACTATTGGCATGATATTCATAATATATAACCAACACCCCCCGCCCCCCCTCCTCACAAAAACAATATGTAAAAAATTTGCAGCAAAATTCAAATTCCATGGCAGAACATCCACATAAGTATTAAGCAAAACCTGATGTTGTGCATAATTATTACGTACAAGTGGGAGTAACAAGATCAGGAAGATCTAACAGGTAGAGATGATCTCCATACCACGCACGTACAGAAAATGAATCTAAAAGGAAATTAAAAGTACAGAAACCAGCTGAGCTCGAAATCTACCTACGAGGCAAAAAGCTACAAGCTGGGTCCCGAAAGAAAGTACCTAATAAAACTAAAATGGGAGTAGGGTTTTTAACGTTGAAGGAGAATCCGGGGACCAGTCTCCAAGCATCCCTCTGGTGAAATTCTCCCCCTTCTTAATTGGATTGTACTCAAACTTACTAATTAAAAACAAATTAAGGAAACGAGAAAACGTCATCCCCCACCACCCATGTGTATTCTTATGCCTGATTTTTCAAATCGTTTGATTCAATAAACGTGCCATGAAAACCGTACGGCACCCTCGAAGGTAGCTTTACTGATGCTTCTAGCCGTAAATTCATGGCGTTCACAATCTGGAGCTCGGATTTCCATGTCCTCTCGTCGTGGACAAAAGCGAGAATATACCCATCATCTTCCTTTTCTGAATTGGGGTCTCTTGGCAAGAAAAATGGCTCCCCACCATATCTTCTATCGCCGTAAATATACTTTTTTACGTCGCCTGTTGAAAAATCGACCTTGGCGAAGCCGGATACCTTAGGCCACGGTTCAGCAATGGCGAGGTAACCGTACCTTGTTTTCCTCCCGAGCTTGTTCCGGTTCACCATCCCGACCTCTAAGTTCACCTGCTCGGATTCCGAAATTATCGGTCGGCGGGTGGACTCTCCAGTCTTCAAATTAAGTCTGATCTCAGAAAGCACACTCTTCAAGCTCTCATCGCATTCATTGAAGATGGAATCCGGAGGTGTCATGCATGACCCGATCACCACCACCTCATCTGACTCCGGCTCCTCCCAAGCATTCCACAAGTGAAAGCAAAAGGTGTCTGGGGACTCAACCCAGATAATATCCGAGGCATTACGGGCATTCTTCGCTAGAATTCCGAACTGGGATTTCTTGTTCTTGTCATACATCACGGGAGAGCCACCTCTAATCATTTCCTGGAGCTTGAACACCATTTGTTGGTCTGGAATCACCACGAAATTCTCAGTGATTGCGAAGTCATGCATCATGGTAGGCACCGGCACTGGAATTTCAACGTCCGGGGACTTCTTTCCATCCTGAGAGAACCTGAAATACTTGAGATACGGCTTCTGGATGACATCGTAGCTGAGAGCAAAGAGTTCTTTGGTAACAGGGTCGACCTTCGGATGAGCAATCATAGTGGAGTGAAGTTGGTTATCAAAATTGTATCGGCCTACAGTTTCGAGGTCACCCAAGGAAGAGATTCGGACCTGATATGGCAAATCGTCCTCCGACATGGCGAGCAGTCTGTCATTGAAGTACACTAATCCAGCGTTGGCGACTCCGGTACCCTGGTTGTGGTCGACTAACCCGAAAAGCCCTCGAGCGTAGAATAAAAGAAGGCGCGCGACACCAGAGTGTCCGTGGAGCTCACCTATGGCCTTTGGGAAGACCGGGCGGCCGAGTTCTCGCTCTTGGACCAGTCTTTGAGTCTCGGTGAACCGGCATGCGTAGCTGACGGAGCCGCCACTGATGGTGACTGCATGAACCATGCCGTCACCGTCGAACAAGTGGTGGCCAGCAACGGGTTCAAATAGAGGGTTGGCTCCGTTGCGGAGGTACACGCCATTAATGCATTCTGGGATTGTGCCAGTGATCGGAAGTGAGTGCCGAACGGGCTGTTCAGGTACCGGAGCGAAGTTCCCGGCTATCTGAACTCTTGGGTCGGCAGTTTTCGGAAGTGATTGTTGGCTCTCGCGTGAGAGCAACGCGCCTTCTGCCATGTCCAAGGCCACGGCCGCAGCTCTTTGTAGTAAATTCCACTGTGGACTTTGTTGGGTTTTGGGTTCGACGGTGGTGTCTTTTTTGGTAATTACAGGCTGTTGGTACCCCTGCTGTTTTGGGAAATGAAGCACCGAAGGAGAGTTTAAAGCGCAGTGAATGCGAATGTTGACTCTACTACTGTTATGCTTCTTCTTCAAGGAGACGGACCTTGATGGAAAGCCCAAATCCACTAGTGATGAAGAGGAAGACATAGATGTGTAAAGCATTTGGGCTCTAGCCCAACTACTAGAGCTGGGTGGAGATAAAGCAGCAGCCATGGCTTTGGGTGTTTTCTCTCTCAGTCGAGTGAAGGCGAGAGAGTTTCTCAATTGGCTCGTTTTGGAGAGGGAGAGAGACAGAGACAGAGACAGAGACAGAGAGGAAAAGAGAGAGTTTTGGAGAGAACGAGAGGGAAAAGAGGTTATAAATAGAGAATTGGAATTTGGGAGGGTGGAGAAAGCGAAGGTTTTGTTTTGGTATGGTCCACCTCAGACATGTAAGAGAAGACCACGTGGTAGTTTTGTGGAAACACTTGGGGATTGACATTAAGGACTGAAGGGGGGAGAGAGAGAGAGAGAGAGAGTTTTGAGGGTATGTAACTGGGGGGCGTCCTATAATTAAGGACCAATAGGAAGTCGAAACAGAGTGAGAGTCACAAAAAGGAGGGTGGAAAATAAGGAAGCGAGCAACTCAACTCTTATAATTGGGTTATACCAAATATATATCTTTATATATTTCCATGTTAAGTCCTAGCACCGCGTTTCTACCTCTTATTGGGAATTCATGAGTCACATTCCCACCCACATGGCTGTCTTTCTACTACTCCCTTTCAAGCCACGAAATCTTCGTCACATCATGATCATCACTACTTGCCCCCACAATTACCTCACGCTCACCCTCACACACCGCACAGACTATGATCCTCCTCACTCCTCAGTTATGAGCCCCCGTTTTTTTTTTATCAAAAAAAAATACTGGTTTTTTCTCCATCAACATCCATGGTCATTTGGTCCCCTTTCTCTCTGCCTAGGCCATTCCAAGATACTTCAAATATTAGGTTTTAACATACGCATGTAGCATTCTTTACCGAACCGACCCGCCCCAAAAAGTATTCCGACCTAATCAGATGCATTCCGTTTACTTAATACCCGACCCGACAATAATTTTGAAACCGAGTTCCAAATATATATATATATATATATTTCGGTGCATGTAAATATATATATTATACTTACAATGTGTTAGGAAGAAAATCAAATAGAGAACTTTCTAAAAATATGTCACGTGTCTATTTGTTTTAAAGGCAGATTATTTTTATATTAGGAAAATTTGTCTCTCCCTGTGAATAAAATGACCAATGCAAATTATAAAACATTCCCACCAAGCAAAACTCTTTTAAGAAATTTCTCATTTCTTAATACTAATGAATAGATATGAAAGTTTTGCACAATTTTTCTTGTCTTGTACTTAATAGGATGATGTAAAAAATGTAAATTAATTTGCTAAAACTGTTGATTGACTTCAATGACTTTGGCTACATTTTCTAAAAGAAGAAGAAATCCATTGGATATAGTGATTGGAAATTAGTAGCAACTTGATTTTTTCCAATTGTTCCTACAACCAACTTCCGTGTCGATGCTTTTTAAACTAATTTAAAAAAAAATACAAAAAATAAACCAATAATATTCATGTATATTGTTCATTTAATAAACCAATAATGTTGTATAAATGTACTTCTAGTAATCATACTAAATCAAAAATCCATAGGTCTTGTTTAATTTTTACAATATACAAGCGGCTTGTGTATCCATAGGTCCTACTTCCAAATAATTGTGTATTCTTCAAAAAATCTTCAATCGACCTCATTTAAAATATTCTTCAAAGTTATCTCTACATGAAATAAAAAATAATGTTAAACATATAATTAATTGAAAGGACTATAAGAAAATATTATTCAAATATGAATATTATCGGTTTCTAATTTGTAGCTTTTATCATCTTTTATTACATCTTGGGAGTTATAATTAATGGAGGGAGTCATCAACTAGTTTTGTGTGTAAATAAGAGTTTTAATTGTTGTTGGGGCTAATGAACTACGAAATAAATCTACGACCCGACCTCCAATGCTAAATGTTGACTCAGAAGTAATAGTAACACATGTCGAGTTATATTGACAAGGATCGGATATTTGATTGAGTTCACATTTTATCATATTAGAATATCAAAGTCGGGTGTTGATCCTTCAACACTTTCCATGAAATACTTATCCAACTCTGATTTAGACTCTACCACACTTTTTGATGCTTGGTATTACTGATACATATTGAATATATTATCCTCATCATTATAAAAAATTTTGTTTTGGGTCTCACCAATACTTGATTGGCCTCTATTTGAACTTACATTGGATTTTAAATATTACTTATACATCCGCTCAATCATCCTCCTTAACCAATCAATAAGTTTAGGCGCTCGGTAATGGTCAAGAATATTTGTAAAACAAAACTCTAAAACTTCCAACTTGAAGCGCGGATCAAGCCTAGATGCAATAAACAACATTTTGTTCAATTTCTCAAAATCCCCCCAATGCTTGTCATATTTTAACAACATCCTCTCTGACATGATTTTCAGCATATTACTCTCACTCATAAAAAATTTGTTCAAATATTTATAGATTACACATATTTCTTTATGAACAAATTTGAAGTTGCATAAACAAAGCCTGAAACCCGCAAAGTCATATCATAAAAAGGCTTCAAAAATTGTACAAAATCCTTGATGGTTTTCCAATAATGTAAAGTTGGTATTCTTTATCCAACCTCATATAAATATGGGCCAAACTCATTATCTTTATCTTGCAACATCTCAAACGTTGTACAATATTTGAAAGCTGCACTCAACATTAGATATGTTGAGTTCCACCTAATTGAAACATCAAGACAAAAAAAGCCCACCACTCAAAATATTTTGTTTTTCTGTGCATGACTTGAACTTATTAAGTCTTGTAGAGAAAGACTTCACATATTTAACCGCATTTCGAATCTTCACAATTGATTTATCAATTTCTTTTAATAGATCTTGAACAATGAGATTTAAAATATATGCACAACATCTTATATGCATAAGTTCATTGTCTAATACCATACAGTCTCTAAGTTTGACAATTTTCCTCAAATAATTGATAGCCGTGGTATTAGAAGATACATTATTGACTGTGATTGTAAATATTTTCTTTATGCCTCATCCAAGTATATATGACTTAATCTCTTTTCATATTGTTATCCCTTTATGATTAGAAACTTTGTTAAAATCTATAATTCTCTTATACAAGATCCAATCATCATCAATAAAATGGACTGTTATGCACATATAATTCAGATTTTGAATTAGTGTCCACATGTCAGTAGTGCAAATCTTATAATCGGATGCCATTAACATGTTTTTCAACTTTTCTTTTTCTAATATATAAATCTTCATACAATTTCATATAACAGTAATGCGAGAAGGGATTGGAAATCTAGGTTTAACTACAACCATAAAGTATTTAAAACCTTGTTTTTCTACAAATCTAAACGGTAAGTCATCCACATTATTTTGGCTACCGTTGACCGTATTTTCTGTTTGTTGTACTTGGCAAATCCAACATTAGGATTGTTAGTTGTACCATCCACCCCCATCTTCCTAGTCCCGGTCATTTTTTATTGGGAGTTATCCCTTCCAACTCGACTAGTATTAAAGGCTTTACATCTCTCATTATGGTACTTCATTGATGAAGTACCTTATCTTTTAGAATAACATAACAAAACCTTACCACAATAATCGCATCTGCCTTTGGGCTCATCGGGATCCTCAACATCCTTAAACCTCTTAAAGTGTTGCCATACTTCAAATCTACCCTATCTTCTTGAGATATGAGGGTGAACTTGAGGACTAGTTGTAGGGAGAGAGCTATCCAAAGTTGGAGGCAGAATTCTATCTAAATGAATCACATTAGGCATTGATTTAGACTCAGATGAAGGCATAGTAGCACTAGGTTCCATAGGGTTCAACTGCAATTTGAGATAACACCACAAATTTATTAACAAAATAGGACGACAACCAAAAGAACTAAATGAATTATGTAATATATATTTAAATACTAGAGTAGAATTTGAGTTTATCACTGACTTAAGAAACATGATTGAGAAGAGAATTCTTAATGTTTGTATCAATTTCTTTCCGTTTTCCTTAAGGGAAAAAATAATCTCCAACCAAAGAGGATTACATTCACCAAACAGAAAATAAATATATAGTCCCTTTTCTATTCCATTATTACTACTTCAGATTGAAAATAGGAATAGGGTGATTGTGATCTCTTCTTACCAGGAAGAGAGAAATTCTTAGTCCATTTATTGGACTGTTCTTACGAACATATACTAACTTAGATTCCAAATGTAATTGGTTTTTAAAATTGAAGGTAAATTTCAGACATCATCACATGGAAAATGGTGAATAACGATTGGATGATTTTCTATATGAGTCAATAAGAAATGGTTGGCACAAATCATGACAAATAGTTCTGCCATTGATTTTTTTTTCATAACACTATATATATACACACATGTATGATCTAGTCAATTAATATAGTCATAATCATACTGTAAATACCTAGTCAATCTATATGAAGTTAAGGACAAATATTTTTAGCCAAAGATAGAAAAAGAAACTGTTGGAGAAAGACCTAACACTCATCCTTTAGATAATGGAAATACATACATATATAAATATATATATATATATATATATATATATATATATATGTATGCCAAAAAGTTAGCTTGGGGTTAGGGAAATTGACCAATGAAACATGATGATGATGATGTTAAATTGCATTAGGTGGCAGCACATGACAAGAACCAAAAGTACAAGGAAGGGAAGTTTGTTCTTGAAAGGTAGAGCTTCTGAATTTCTCTATATCTGTCAAATTCTAAATCTAAACTTTGAAATTTTATATTCCTACACATCCAAATGTAACAGATGGAGGATAGTTGAAGAGTTTAGTGTGTAAATCAACTTGTTTTTCAATAAGAAAAAAACAAATGTAAAACATTAGAAAATATTTATCCCTTCCAATTCCTGCAAACATTCTCTTGCACCTCCTAATCCTCTGCCTCTAACTTAATTTACACTATGCTTTTTTCTTCCAAAAGCTAAATTAACGAGCTCTGTTTCTACTTACCCATTACAAAAACAACTTGCCAACCCAAATCTTGTAACACATTCTCATCTAAAGTAATTTGGCACGGGACCTAAATTAACTGGGTTGAAGCTCATTGACTCCATATTATTTCTTACCCATTTTCGAACACAGATCATGATCATCATTTTCAACTATCTCGCTAACTGAGTTGGATGGTCCAAATTAAGAGAGAAATATACACATGAATATTTGGGTTCTACAAAATGTAATGTTTGTAGGGATTCAAAGGGAACAACCTCAATATTTGGGTGGAAAGTTTGGCACAAATTGACCCACTCGTGGGAGAAGCAAAAGCTTCATTATTAGCAATTACCACAACCTCAAATCAAGGATACAACTATATTCAACTAGAGAGATTCACATTTTGTTATAACGGCTATCTTGGAACCAAATCCTACAAATTGCTGGATAATAGGCCCCACGCTCACAGATATTCTCCACCACCTATCTACTTTCAAACAATGGAAAGCTCACAAAATTCATTGAACACAACTATAAGAACACAGAAAAACGTTCTCCCTCCATGCATGCTAGATATAGATACCGGAAAAGATCCAAAATATTTGTTTCAATAAAGTTGGTTGTTAAATTAAAAAAAAAAATCTCTATAACAGGCATCTTCCTTCCATTAATTTCTAGATATTCTTATATTCCGGCTTTGCATCTCTGGGCTACAAGCATGATAAATGAAGGAAGCAAATAAACAAGAACAATATCCAGTTGTGAAGCTCATTGACTCTATATATATAAAATCGACTGGAACTCATACTTCACTGGCCAGCGACCACCTTCCCATGAAACCCAAATCCCATCTTGACTCAAGAGAGCCTAGTGCAGGCTTTGATTTCAAACGGGTATACGAGTATGAAAGAGAATCAAACCAAAGCCAAAATATAAATCAACTGTCCAAGAAAATCACAATAACAAACTGAGAGAGAGAGAGAGAGAGAGAGAGAGAGAGAGAGAGAGAGAGAGAGAGAGAGAGAGAGAGAGAGAGAGAGAGAGAGAGAGAGAGAGAGAGAGAGAGAGTAATACCTATAAATTATCTCGAAAATCAGGTGGACAAGCAAATAAAGAGAATATTTGAGACTTGACAATGATGAATCGAGTACTGGAAGAGAGCTTTTGATTTTTGAGCAAGGGAAAGGCTATAAGAGAGAGCTTCTAGGTTCTACCTATGTAATTTTGGGTACAGTGAAAAAAAGTATTGGGTATTACCCAATAAGAAATGAAAATAGTAACGGTATAACCCGCTTCCGATTTCGGGTCGGGTCGGGTTGGTGTATGGCTTATTTGTATAGTTCTGCACGCATGCTTATATCTTTTTCTTAGCTCACTCATGCACCCATTAATTACTTTAAGCATTCTCTATCGGTTTCTTAAAATATTTAACTTTTTATATGACAATATAGAAGGAGTCTGGCTTACATATGAGATAAAGTGTTAAAAATACAATACAAATAATTAAATCTATATATTCCTATTAATTTAACCTTTTGGGATACATGGTGATGATTTCACATATTCATCAACCATTAGGTTTCCTTTTTTCAAATAAAAATCCAATAATTTATAGATAATACTATATCATTAGAATGGAATCATAAGAGTAAGATAACAGAATAATATATAACATTTTTATTTAACTAAGTATTGTTGTCATTAAATATCTTTATCTCACTACAAAAAATAAAGGCAGATTGGGCTCTTTTTATTTCCGGCGATATTAATCTCGTCATAAATAACTCATATTTTCAAAAATTTGTGAGAATATGATAATTGAAGACTTTTTCGCACGAGTTTTAGTCGCTGGGAATAGGATTGCCTAATATAGGCCAATTTCGTAACTGTGGGTCGTTGTAATAACTTATTACAGCAAGAAATGTTTGCCTCAATATAAATCGTCACCTAAACTAGATTTATTACCGCTTAAACTAGTCGCTGTAATAAGTTTTTTACTTATTCACCTGTGCCTAACTTTCCCTCCCCCCCCCCCCCTCACTCTCTCTCTCAGGATTTAACATTCCCATGGGGATTTCCAATCGTTGCCACCGATGCCATCTTCTCGTCGACACTAGTCAGTTTCTCTAACTTCACTTATGGCGTGAAATCCAAACTCATTTCTTGAACATTGAACAATACCATTTCCAAGTAATTGTAAGAAAAAAGGTTCCCCCAACTTGAAGATCTTAGTTTCTAGAACAAATATAGCAAATGCACTGTTTGCTTCTGAGAAACAAGAAGAAAAATATTCAAGGAAATTGTTGGCCTAGAGAAAAGTAAATAAGATCATTAAAAGATGCATGCTCAAACACCAGTAATTTAGTCTAATTCATCATCCTAGATGGCTTGTCAAGGTTTTGTTTCCCTTTAATTTTATGAAATTTTATCAGCGACCAAGCAGAGCTACAAAACTCAAATTAAATAAGGAACAAACTCAATTACAAACGAGAATATCTGAAAGCCCTAGATTGCAAATACTTTAAGTTTACATGAAATGAAATCAAACGGTTCCTGAGAGAGGAGCATTATGGTCTATGGGGTTGATGATCTTGGTTCCCTGCTTAGCCTTTTTGTGCTCTTTTGCTTTATGAAAGACTTTTATATATTTATTTAATATACTTCTTTACTGTTGGAAGTTTGAGTTTTCCTTTATTTTTCTTTACTTACATTTATTTATGTAAGTAGTATTTATCTACTTATTAGCTGTCGATGACTCAAGAAGAAAAGCTAGGTAGCAGGGGATGTGTGTATTTCTCATACTATCAAACATTTTGTTACTACATCCTTTTAATATGAAATGCTATTTCTGTATAATGTTGTAGTTGGCGGATTGTTTAAACTAGAGGGTACATAATGAGATTGACAACATCTTAGTAGTACGTTTGTATTATGCTCATGATCACATTTTTCTTTCACTTGACAGCATCAAGTTCTTTATTGAAGCGTGTACCTGGGTTCGTAATGAAAGCAGAGGAGTTAAAGTTAAAAGGCATTGACGATATTCTCTTGATAATGTTCTCAAGAAACCTGCACTCAAGAGCATATAAGACTGACCACAAGGTTCTGTAATATATAATAACTCTGTTTCTATCTTCCTTGAATCTAAGTAATTAATGGTTGAAACCTTAAATTATTTCATCCAAAATGCTTGTAGATGTCTTATTTAGGTGACATATCATGTTTAGATAAAGTTAATGTAGCTTTTATCTGAGATGGAAAGATTGGTCTAATACATGATTAACTCATATTTACAACTTCTAAGTTCTTATCTGAATATGAATTGAACTTCATGTTGCATTTATCTTATTTAGCTTTTAATATTTTTGAAGAAATCATATGTTTTATTGTGAACTTAATCATATTTATAATCCTTCATGATCAGTATACTCATCCTCGATCCTAATATTTTTGCCTTTATAATTTGACTCGATCACTGGATCTATTTAATGCAGTAAATAGTTGCTAATTTGGATGTGTATTTGAAGATTTTGGAAGTAGTAACCAGTGAATCAAGCTCTTTAAGACTTAAGCATAAGCTCAATCAATTATTGTTTGCAAATTTATAATTGTAGTAATTAGATTGATAGAGATCCACTTAAATATTTAACCTTTCTTTATAGTTATTCGTAATCAAATTATTTTTGCTTCATATCACAATTCTGAACTTGGATTTTGATCAGGGATCTCCCAGCATTGATGCTCTACCAAGTGGTGAAGAGTTGGGAAAAAACTATTTTATCCACAGTTAAACCATTTTCCTTTATTTTTTTGATAAGTACTAGAATTCTTCTTGATTGCTGCCATGTATTTGCATGTCCAAATGCTACTTCCATGGCGTTCTTCTGGAAGGGCTTTTCTTTGCTTTTAATAGCTATTTAGAGCAGGGCATATATTTCACCCTTATTTTCCTTGGAGGTTTGAGAAGCAACTCCTATCTGCTCTCCCTTGTCTTGCATTGAGCCCAAGTTTGAACCTCAAACCTTTCCTTCTCCAACTGTACACTCAGTTATTCTCCATCTACTTTATCTTACTGTAAATATCTGCAAAATTTATAAAATTACTAAAATAGAAAGTAGTTACAAAAAAGTAGACTTGGAAAATAAAGAAAGTTAAAGAAAGTCATTTAGCTTTACTAAAATATAAGTTAAATTAGATTAAAGAAATATTCATGATGCCTGGTTACATGGTTGTGCCCTCGTAATAATCTTTAATGTACGAGTGACCTCTTTTGGATAAATCCAACAGTATCCAAGCTATACTTAATTATTAATGGACCATTTGACCATTGTAAATAGCAAACAACAAAAGATGAGGGCAGGACTACTTCTACTTATAACTAGACAAAGATCATGTGATCAGCCACTACTTTAATTAATTTTTTCAATGGGATAGGTTAGATACTATTTTTTTCACATGCCATGAGAAAATGTAGATATATAACCTGTGAGTGTGGTCTAATTTTCTTGTTATGTTGGCATCATTCCGAAGCCTAATGTTGGTATATGTAATTTGCTTTATCTCTAAATCCATATGTAATATTCCATGTTCCCAGGCTTCTGAATGGAAACAAATTCATGGGTTCATTACCTGAAGAGGTTGGTCATCTTCCAAACTTAGATAAAATACAAATTTATCAAAACAACATATCAAGATCAATACCAGTATCATTTGCAAATTTGTACAAGACGAAATATTTGTAAGTGTTTTTCAGGTGCTATATCATCTAAAACAGTTCTATAATAATAACTATTGTGAGTAGTCACATGAACAACAATTCAATTAGTGGGCAAAAATCCTTTCTTTGATCTAATCCAAATGGCATTGTTTTTTATAGATAATTCAAGGACAAGTACGTAAAGATGGAGAAAGGAGGAGGGTGTCTTCCACTTTTACGAGAATATATTGAGAGTGCCATGACTCAGTGAAAGCCTTTACTATTATATTGATATTTTCTGTAGCTGTATATAATTACTCATGATCAAGTCATCAAACATTGAGTGACACTTACAAATAACATAATTTTATTATTTTCTTGAGAAAAAAGCAGTAATAAATACATAGATTTTAGATGAGGAGTTCAGAGTTTGTTTTATTGAGAAATTTACCATTTGTCAAGAAAAACTTTATTTGCTGGGAATGAAATTCATAAAATTTCAATTAATTCTTAAGTGTTTATGAAAAAAACAACCCATGTTCGCAAGAAATAAGCTTGTTTCTTATAGTGTCTTCGTTTACATGTCATGATACGTACATGATAGATATACCCAAAACCTTCTTCTACCTAAGATGGCTTTCAGGTTCTTGACTTCAGCTTGTATGGTGGACTTTAGCCTCCTGTCACATTAACCAACCTCTAGCTCATTCGATCGTGTTTCATTCGGTTGGATCCTATGTTTTTGAGAGAGCAACAATTCTGTTGCATAAATATCAGGCACCCCATATAAATTATCGGAACTATATATATAATTAATATTTATTCGGAATAATTATTGCATGTGTAACAAATATATATCCATCGGCGCCATGACAATAACATTTTGATCTTTAACGATTAAATATAAAATGCTTTAATTTAGCATCGTATTTTATTGGAGGACCCCGCGCGCCGTTGGTCATGATCGATCTATATATGGGGGGAAAAAATAATGAAAGTAATTCCACAAATAATGTTGCATTCAAGTTAAAGAAAGGTGCCATTAATGCACCTTGTGGGAGGGTAGCCAAGGGGGTGTGTGATTTTGGATTTTAGTTAGTATTGTGTTTGGATTTTTTGGGGCGTATTAAACCTTATCATCTGGGTGGTGTTACTCTCATCTCCCATTTGCTCTATGCGGACGACATTTTGATATTTGCTAATTTCGATCCAGAACCTCATGTCTACCTTGCACCAATATGAGGATATGTGTGGATAGTTAATTAGTCCAAGTAAGTCGACTATTTTTTTTCTTCTCCTCTAATATTGGTCTGGAAAGAAAGAATGAACTCAAATTGATTTCTGGGTTGTTTGAAGAGGGCGCATGGCCGTGTTTGTACATGAGAATTCCTCTTTATGTAGGGCAGTTAAAGATCAATTTGTTTGATGGTTTATTGGCAAGGATTCAAAAAAAAACTAGCAGGATGGAAAAACAAGATTTTATCTTTTGGGGGGAAGATCATTCTTATGAGACATGTGTTGAACAACATGCCAATTCATATGTTATCGGTGTTGAAAATGCCTAAAGCTGTGTTTGTAATGATTAAAAGAATTCTTCAGGACTTCCTTTGGGAGTCTTCGATGGAGGTTAGGAAGCGCAAATGGATTTCTTGGAGCCTAATTTGTAAGCTAGTAGAGGAGGGTGGCCTTGGTGTTTGAGATTTGATGGAGGTGCAGGATTCCCTATTTATGAAATTTGGCTAGAAGTTGCTTACCGGGGAATCTATGTGGTCGGAATTTTTCTGGCAAAAATATCTTCAGCAAGAGCATATTTACAAGGTGATTCAGAAGAATAAAGGCTCAGCGTTTTGGAAGGATATAACTGCGGTAATGTCAAAAATTTTCCATAATTGGAAGTGGTTGGTTGGGAATGGGAATCTAAATTTTTGGATGAATAATTGGGTGGGTGTGGCCCGCTGAAGAATTTCTATCCAGTTGTAGGTAGTAATGCTCTGTCAGTTGTTGAAGTAGTAGATGATAGGGGTCTAAAAATTGAAGTCATCCGAGATCCGGTTCCATCTGAAGTTCTATAGCAAATTCGTGCTTCTGGTGTGTAGCTGAAAAATAGGCTTGATATTCTGATTTGGAAGCTTTCTTTGGAGGGCAACTTTACCACAAAATCAGACAGGGAAATCTATAGGAAACATGGACAACCGTGTGATTGAAGAAAATGGTCATGGCAAGCAAATATACCAAAAAGAATGTATTTTCTCTACTGGAGGGCGAAAAGAGGTGCAGTTCTTACTGATGATGTGATCCAGCACCTAGCCATTCCACTATCCTCTAAATGTCATTGCTGCTCAATGCCTAATGTGGAAAACATTGCATCATATTTTGTGTGAGGGGCCGAGTGCTCAAGCAGTTTGGAAATATTTTGCAAATATATGTCAAATAAGACTACCGCATATCAGAAATTGGAAAGGTATGATGGTTTTTTGGTGGCAGCGTGCAACAAAACAAACTCAAGTAGGGTGGATACGTGGAGCTCTTCCTATTTTAATTTCTTGGTCTTTATGAAAGGCTCGATGTTCGGCGAGAATGGAAGGTACTTTTTTTTAGGTAGAGGATACGATTCGATATGTGAAATTTATTCTCAAAGATGTTTCTTGTAATTTGTGAAAATTCCAAAAAATGAAGATGAATGATAATGTGGTTATAAAGAACCTGAGTATACCAATTATACCTATTATTAAGACACAAGTGGCTTATGTCAAGTGGGAGATACCAACAAGAGGAAATGTAAAACTGAACGTTGATGGTGGTGCTTATTCTAACCTAGGAGAGGCAAGGGATGTGGGTGTAATTTGAGACTCCAACGGCAAGTGTATAGCTAGTTTTGCTCATCACTACGAGACTGCTATTAACACGGTTGCCGAATGTCGTGCTTTATTAAATGAGCTTCTGCTTTGCAAACAATTAAGATTTTAAGATATACTAGTAGAATCATACTCTTCAGTAGTCATTAATTGGCTCGCTTCTGGAATTTGTTGACTTTGACTTCTTTGAAATTTTTGGAAGGAGATAAAGGAGAGTGCCATGGAGATCAATACACATTTTAGACACATTTTTCAGAAAGTAAATATGGTAGTGGATTTTCTAACAAAGGAAGAGACACATGGTGTTAACACAGGTTTTCTTAGCTTGGATTTTGAGCATATATGGTTGAGAGGTTTATTCGTATGGATTGGTTATGGATAACTTTTATTAGAGAAAAATGAGTTTGTTTATAAGAGATTTTTTGTAATCACATAATTTCTCTATTATACGTGAAGAGTTTTCTAATAAAATTGGGATAAAGACTTCTCGTGGATAGAGGCCCTGACTTTTCTTTAAAAAAAAAAAGAAAAAACCAACGGAGACGCTGTCGAGGGCCACCGGACAAAGAAAGGATGAAAATGATGGTTGGTGGGTATCGGATAATCTCTTTCTTCAACTTTCCGTGGAAATGTAAGCCACAGTTGTAGATATCAGATACTCGATTGGGATTGGCTTCTTCATCGATCATCATTGATTGGAAACAACTCCTAGCTATCTACCTAGTTATTATAAGTACTTTTGGCCGCTTATCCCTAATATCTGATCTCTCTGTTCCTAGACCTAGGTAGCTAGCTAGCTAGAATTTGTAAGACACCAATGGTCATTAGATACTTATAAATATTTATGATTATTATTTTTTGAGTAATGTTATATACAGTCATTTTTACGTAATTTTTGTGCATTTCACTGATATGATTGGTTGGATTAATTTTTTTTTAATATCCAACCAATCATATCACTGGAGTGTACAAAAGAATGCACAAAAATGATTACACTTAAAATTTTTGTTATTTTTTATAAAATATTGGCGATAAATTGATTGATTTTATATGGTAAATTAGATTTATTTTATAATAAAATTAATTTTATAATTTTAAATATAATATTAAATCATGTTAATTTATAAATTTAATTTTATAAAATTTTTTTATAATTAAAGTATTTATTTATGTGTATATATATATTGAAATTAAATCTATCTCATTTCTTAAGCTGCAATATGCCCGAGAAAATGATCTGCGATAATTTAGTAGTACTTCACATGATTTATCTGCCGTATTGGTTTGGTATCTTCTGCTATTTAATTATATTGATCAATTTATACATACATATATATATATATATATATATATAGCGCTTTGTTAGATACAGTTAGCAAATACAGTTGGCGTGCAGTCGGCTGTACGGAATGAATAAAAAAAATTATAAAAAAATTATTTTATATTCAAGGAGACCTACATGACTAAAAAAAATTATAAAAATAATTTTTTTATGTAGGTCTCATATTAATTTATTTTTTTCTTTATGATTATACGTCAATTATATTTTTTGACTGTAAAAAATATTTCTCATACGTATATATATATATATGTATATAGTTTGTAACATCTCTTAAGAAAGTTGAGTCCTATGCTGGAGACAAGTGAAAGTTACGTGTCATAAATAAACGGGTTTTTACATCTGTTCATATTGTCATGTTCCGTAAACAAATCTCTGACATGAAGATTTTATCCCTCTCTCTCACACGTACACGCAGTTTATATTAATAAAGCTAGCTAGGGAGTCCTAATTTACAAGAAGCCAATCAAACACAGACATTTTTCCTTTTCCATTGTTTATGCTAACTTTTTATATATGTATATATATATGTATATATAAAAACTGCTACAAACATATAAATTAATTATATAAAATTAAATTTATAAATTAATGTAGATTTATATAATCTATTTAATTTAGTTTATATTAAAAATAATTTTATAATCAGATATATTTTATCAAGTCAGATTCACTTGTATAATCTCTACGATTAAAATATTTCTCTATCCATATATATTTTTATTATTATAAATTACATGGACCATAATCCCGTAATGTCATGCATGACTCTAAACAACATTATATTGAGTGCGAATCTTTGATTATTTTTCTATTATTTTTGTATTCAAAGATCAATATATAGGTGGTCAGACACTACTCTAGAGGTACTGCTCTTCATGTTGCCTACCATATTTCGATCGATGCATCTCGAAGTAATCTGTCATTCTTAAGTGCATCCATGTGTCCCTCATCATCATGACAAAAATATGCTTATTATTATTATTATTTTTTTTTATAATTTTGGCAATATATATATATATATATGTAAGTGATTGTCATGTATTTAAATAAAAGGAAGTGGGGAAAGTTATTACGTACGTACGTCACAAACTAGGAATATTTATGCTCTATTCTCTCTAATATCCAAGGGGAGAGTAGTACTCATGTGTGGTTAATTCATGTATTTCATGTCATACCTTATATATAATTGGTGAGTTGCATTTGTGCTATTGTTTTATTCTCATTTAGTTTTCTCATTTAATTTGCAAGTATTATATTATTATATAGAGCCTTGTGAAAAGAAATTTCATCGACTTTAAGGACATGAACGGGTTGCACGTACAGCTTGTGATCATCTTGCTCTTATTAATCCAAGTCGTCGAGGCTCATCATGTGCATATATATACTTGATGCATTACAGCATTTAAAACTTCCTTAGGGCGCTAGTGGATGGGGACGTATGCCTCACAATCAATAATGCAAGGAGTAAGTAGTAACGACGCACAATAGTTCAGAACTAATTAATTAGTACTGTGCACGCCACAACAACTTGTTGAGTCTTTTGCAAGAATTAATGTACGGGGAATTAATTTGCACTGAAATTATTCCAATTTTTTTCAATACCACCTTGCTCTATATAATACTGCTTTTGTTTTTTTCGTAGTACGTAGTACTATGGCTAATGCTGATCTGGATATATATATATATAGCTACTGGCCATATATCATTTACGCACGTACATGAAACGAAAAAATAAAATATATATACCGCAATATATATCCGGCCACTTGGAAAAAGAAGTGACGCTTGTTGAGAGGACAGTTCATCCAATTGGCTTGACAATGACAATCAAACCACCCCAAGTGGCTTCACCAAACGGGGACAAATGTACTACATTAATTCTCAGTGCAGGCATCTGGATCATGCAATAGTGTCTCCTCATTTTGGGCACTGTACATATATACATGTATATATATATATATATATATATATATATATATGTATAAGCACATGATAATTAACATTGAAATTGAGTTTCAGATAAATTAATTCGATCTCCCCTTCACTAATTTGTCATTGCTCATGATCATGAATTCTCTTAGGCTTGTGTATAATATATATATATGTTGCTCTCTAATTTATTAATTAATTAGATAATTAAATATAGTTTCCATTACGAGAGCTGGATTACATAGGTGGATTAATTAATTTACATTAATAATTAATAAAGCTATCTAGGTAGCCCTTGTGAACTCTTACCAATAGGAAAAGTATAGTTGCAAGCATAATTGTGCATTAATCTGTGCACCAATGTGATGTGATTGGTTAAAAAATAGATTTTATTTAAAACAGTGTTAATTTAAATATTAAATATGAATAAATCAGTATCGGTATATAGATTAGTACACAACTGTGCTTGTATGTAGCAAAACTCTTACCAATAATATTGAGCAAAAGTTTAATTAGGATGACTAGTCATGATGTTTGTCATCCCCGAGGCCGGAAGATCAATCACATGGTTTGCTATTAAAATTTTAATTAATTAAGGGAACCCAATGACGAATAATAAATTAATGAATCGGCTAAAGCTACCTCCAGTAGCTTTTGATCATAAATATTAATTAGAAATTGAGGAGTTGGTTACTGCCGTTGTTAGCAGTTGGCACATGGAATGCACATTTGACAAACCGAACAAACCGAAAATATCTTCAACGGCCCCCGATTAATTATTAATTTATGCTAATTATTATAATTAAAATCGGTTAATGCATGCAGTGATTAAAAAAGATTGATGTCGGTCAATTAGATATAATATATATAATATATATTACAAGCTGTTCTAATTAATTAGGTCATGATCGAGTACATACTGATGATCATATTGTCCAATTAGCTAGCACTATATATTTATATTTTATATATATCGAGATGCGATTGGATTGAGGCCAGCCAGATTAATTATCCGGCACTTAGAATTAGCTGATATATAGAATGAAGTGATCGAAAGTTATCAAGATATATATTATGTCTCTAATTAATTAGTACAAGATTCTTCATGTTTATCCAACAACTAGCAAGGAGTACTACTGATATTTGCAAGCAACTATCATGCATTAAGCAGCCTAGCCTCGTCTACAAGTCTTTGACTACGTAACGCGTACAAGAACATGCATGTTTTGAGAGATCGCATTTTTGTCTGAATGTTTTCGGCAAGCCGGCCGGGCTTTGATAAGCAAATTACTAGTTTAATTTATTAATAAAACCATAATCAGCAGTACTTTTGACACTTTTCTCCCATTATTTTTCATTTCTTTTAGGCTCTAAAAAAATCGAATCCTAGGTTTCAAGGTGGTGTATATCCCTATATATAGCACGCGTGCTGCATTACCCTAAGCCCTTCTACTCATCATCCCTAGCTATGTACACACCATGCACATACAACAATTGATTTTTCATCTTTTCTTTAATTTTCGTTTGTTTTATTCTTACTAAGCTAAAGAAATTCTTCTACTGATTATCATCCGTATACCAGTACATATTTAGTAAGGGAAAAAATATGTGTGCTGTGCGTAGGAATGATATATAAAATTTTTCATTGACCATATATAGTTAGTCGAGACTTGGGGAGGAACTTCAATGATTGGGATTTTAGATCTAGTGGAGGGCCACATGATCATGTTTAGCACTAATTAATTGAGGATCACATGGCATGACCTATTCGATGAGATCAATTAAGGAGGATCACATGTTTAGCACTTAAGTGAGAATCAATAATTGAGGTATTGGCAATAAAGATTTAAAAATTCATGCATTATTGGAGAAACAAGATGTTCATCGATTGATCTGTAGCTAGCCGATTGGCACATGGAAAGGGGCAATGATTGATATCATGAACTTGGATTAAGTAGTAAGCAATTAAAAGCAGACAACATAAACACGGTCTGACCAATATTGGTTTTATTTCGTTTAATGTTAATCATTTGGTTTAATACGTCTGCATTCTTTTTGTTTTGTTTTTTTCCCACGTATACACATGGGTACCACTGCATGTTTTCACATGCATGCATCCAAGGTGATCGATGATCCCACTTACTAATAACTTCTTGAGCAATGCTATTCTTCAACATCATCAATTAATTCATGTAATTTCAATTCTCTTGAGCAATAGCACTTCAAGATCATAAATTGTTCACTCTTCGATTTACATTTCCTTTAAAATTCCACGTGTTATGCTACATGCATTATCAAGAAGGAATCTAATTCATACATAAGAAAATTAATATAATATTAATTAAATTATTTAAATTGTTCACCTTTTCATTTTTATATATTTTGGCAGGTAAGGTTAAGCCAACCCACATTTAGGTATTTGGAAATGGACCCTCTTCAAATTCAACCTCTTTTTCCACTTCACTTAAAAAAGAATGAGGAGAAAGCATGCACGCACCTAACACTCGATAGAGATGATAATCAATGATGCATGTGTGGATATTGGGATGCAAATCATGTAGTCTTCTTCCCTTTAATATTATATAGTATTCTAATTGGTTCTTTCAGGAAGATGGATAGAATAATTGGAAATATTAGATTACCTAATTGATCATCTGACTGATGATGATCGATACATCAGAAATAAACTGCCAATTATAACCAATATCATGACCACCTAAACCGATCAGCACCCAATGAGGTACTAGATTCAACTATCCTACAGTACGAGTCGTAAATTACTGCAAGAAAAGCATGCACATACAGAGATCAGTTTTATTTATGAGGCCCATTTAGCTGTTTAGTTTTCTCAGTACTCTAATTCCCTCGCCTTCATGTGTGCATGCGGTACTCTCAGCACAGACGGTCAAGTACTTCCAGAAAATCGATCGATCTGAACTAAAGTCGCTTTGAAAATGGCCAAGAATTAGGTACAGAAAGGTTAAATTAAAAGACTAGGGAAATTGGTATGAAATTACTAGTGTTAGGCTAGCTTGTTTTCTGTTAAGCAAGTACTAGTGCTAGATTCTAGTCAAAAGCTAGATAAGAGATTTTGAGGGTAGGCTCCGAGAAAGAAAAATTTGAAATATATAGCATTAATGTGTACGTTCGGCAGCAGTACATGATGGCTTGTAAAGAATGTGGGGATCAAGAATTTGAGATGGTTGGACAATATTTGATCTTAAAGTAAAACGTCTTCCACCGCGTACAGGGGTTTTGTGGAATTCGATTGAGTCTCATTTGCCAGTCTGTAACGCTACAACTTCAACCATTTTGAGATGGATTCTTTCCGTTTTCTTGTGTTTGATCGAATCACGCATTCTTATTATTAAGAGTTCTGCACGCTATATATGTATATACACATACAATAACAACCCAAAATGCTACTTTCCACCTAATTTAAACCAAACTCTCTCTCTCTCTCTCTCTCTCTCTCTCTCTCTCTCTCAGAGTCAGAGTTAGCATTATTACTCAAGTTTCTTCCTTCGCTGATCTTCCACTTTCTACCTTTTTTTTTTTCTTTCTTGGTTAAGCATCAATGAGTTATTGGGTTGTCCTGGTTCATGAACCTGCAGAAGAAGTGCGGGAAACATCTTCCTTGACTATAGTGCTATATATGCTTCTTTATGAAAGTGATCCACTAATTTAGGGTAGTTCAGTTGGTCCATGAATTCATATCTCGATCTTGTCCATGTAGTAGGTCCTACACTTTTTATCTTGTCTTCAAAGGATCCGTTCAAGTTGCTTGCAACATGTTACCATTCGAAAATGGTGTTCTCTTTCTGCAAATCATGCATATCTATATATATAGATCTATATAGGAATAGTCGATGAGACATATGCATTAACACATTTTTCTCATTTAGTGCAATGATTCTGTGCAAACAAATTAACTTAGGAGCTAGGAAGACGAAGATTAATTATTAAAAAGACCCCTTATGTCTACATTAAGGTCCTGATGAAAAGTTGGTTTTGATATCATGGAATTCATATAATTTTGAACTTAAGCAAGTCCTTTGGGGCACGAAATCAGCTTGGGTCTTAATCTCACCTTTCCTTATAATCTTTGTGTATTATGCAGACGTGTGTGGCATCAATAATCGTAATATCCAAGTAGCATGATCTCTTGTCCAGTTCTTCTTCGATCTTCTTCGATCGATCCATGTCTTCATGACCTAAATTCATACTATATTATGAAATTGCCATCAGACCAACCCAACTATACAATAAATTACTTGCGGCACTTTATAAGAGAAAATCGGGCAACAATTTTGGTCAAACAATGTGGTTATTGTTTTGGTTTTCCTTTATTTGGAAAACCAAAAGACTTTCTTGGTCGTAGGTATAAACATGCATTTGACCAATTTATAAGAGTAGCAATTTCCAACTGACTGCAACCCTTTTCTTACGTACGTGCGTACGTATGATGGCCATAAAAATCCATGTAAACTCGTCCACGGAGAAACGAGAGATAATTGAATTAATGGCTTCGTTTTTTTCAATAGATTCATTAGGAAATCTTCTTCCAAAACTCATGATCAAATGCCATATTGCGAAAATATTGATGCTCAAAATCATTTTCCGATCGGCCTTATGCAATTCATATCTATATGGTAATGATACTCGATCGGATACATATGGGGTTCATGTGCAGAAGTAGTACTATCAAATTAAACATGTTTTGTCGTGAAACGATATTGCATACAAACATGTCGACACACAAAAGAAAAAGAAAAATATTATTGGGACAAATAATGTGCATGCATATGCATCGGTCGACTACTGTCATTTTGTATGTGAAGACAAGGAAAGAATCATCATGAGTTGTCAAAGTCTTGGAGATATTCAAATTGGTGGGTCTTTAGAGTCAAAATTCCATGCTTTTGAGACGGATTACTAGTTTGAAGCGCAACATATAATCAATATTCGGAAGATTTGGTAATAAATCACTTCAGTTAATTAAGCTAATTGGATATTATATAGTCCGTGCCTTCTACGGAAACAACAGCTAGCTAGCCAGGACCGGATTTATGATCATGCACAGAGCTAAAATTATCTGGATGATATATATGCATGTGCCACATCAGGGCAAATAAATTATGGATTTAAAAAAATATATATATATATTTTTAAATGAATTTGACTTTTAAAAGTAAATAAGTTTTATGGGCTTAGCTAGAGCACTTAGGCCCAATAAGAATGGGCAGAGTTGGGCTGGGTACTTGGGATGTCGATGTCTACAACACCAAAACCTTGGAACATATTTCCCAACCATGTGACAAAAAACACTTGAAGAATGTCCATCCAAATTTCGGACTGAGTACCCAATATACCTGGCCCGGAATTCAGACTGGGTTAGCCCGGTTATGACTCGGGCCAGAATTCGGATCTAACTGGGTTTTGGAAACCTGAAATCATGCTTCTGGGCTGTAAACTGGTTTTTATTTTATTTTTTTACAAACACCTGTTATTCAGTTTTTTTCAAAGACAAATAGTGTTGGAAAGCATAACTTTTATTTTAATTTTATCTAAAAGCCTATATTTCATTACAAACTTTTTAAGAAAAAATGTTGTTAAAAAGCACATATATATATTACATAAAAGTCTATATTTTATTAAATGTTTTTCAAGAAGTCATGTTGAAAACCATAATACTAAACATTGAACATTTTCTATAATAATAAAAATATATTAAAAATGAAAAAATAAATTTTATGACAAAAATAAATAAAGCTAGAAACAACTAGTTACATTTTTAACTAAATGAATGTAAAAAAAAAAAAAAATCCAATATTTATCATGTAAAATGCACACAACATATAATGAAATCCACTACATATTACATTATTTTATATTATATATATATATATTACCTTACAAAATATAAAATTACAAGATATGAGTTACATATCAATAATATGTGTTGAATCCAAGGTTTCAAGTTTTGTGTAATTATATATCTACACATGGATTTTGATGATAAAAAATGAATTTAAAGAATAAAGGAGTCTCAAGCTCAAGTTGTCTACACAATGGAATCAAGCACATCAAGGAAACAAGTATGAGTAAGAAGGGAACAAGTTCACATTAAAGTGATAGAGTAATGTTGTAAATCTCTTAAAAATTCGAAATTAGGATTAAGACTCAAAATTAATATTTTATCATAAAGCATTAAAATACATTTTCCACATGTGCATGAATATTTTGAAAATTAAATTTGAAAATTTTGAAAGATGATTGGTTGACATATTTCACATGTGCATACCTTGATTAAAGGGTTGAATTTTGAAAATATTAAAGATGATTGATTGTCATCTTTCACATGTGCATGTTTTATTTGAATATTTTCAAAAGTGATTGATTCTTTTTTTGACTTATACAAAAGGTAGATGATTTTGTTTGAAAAATTTGAAAAGTAAAATATGCTCCTTTTGTCATATGCAAAAAGTAAAAGATTAGATTTGAATTTTTTGAAAAGTAAAGTGTGCTCATTTTGTCATATGCCAAAAGTAAAAGATTAGGTTTGAAATATTTGAAAAATGAATAATATTGTCTTTGACAATTGAAAAAGAAGAACCTTTTATTTGAATTTTTTGAAAAAGTGAATGATATTGTCTTTAACATATGAATCTTTTTAAATTTGAATATGAAATCTTATATGCCTATAAATAGATCATTTGAGAACTTCACATTTACAACACCAAGAGCATACAACATTCATTCAAAACTTTCATTCTCTCTTCTCTAAGTATTGAGCCTTAATCCTTGTTCATTTTGAAAGATATATAGTTTGCGCTGTATTGTTCTTATTTCACTCATTGAGGAGTGTTTTCTGATAACCTACCCACTATCAGCTTTTGTATCAGAAAAATGGTGTGTATAACCCTTATGTGTGTAGAAAGTGTTCTACAAAGGGAATAGTTGAATCACCATGTGTAAGGTGATTGCAAGTGTAGAGAGTGTTCTACACGGATCCTTTGTAGCGGTGTTATTCAAAAGTGTAACAGGTTTCTATTTCCACCTGAAGGAGGCTGAATAGTGAATTTGAGAATCCTCAAGGGGTAGCTTGAGGCGAGGACGTAGGCAGTGAGGCCGAACCTTGTTAACATACTGAGTTTGCTTCTCTCTTACCCTTACTCTTTATATTTATTGCTATTTCATATTTTGTTTATATTTTATATTGTATATTTGATTTATAATTGTTATTTTTTAATACAACTCAATTCACCACCCCTCTTGTGTTAGTCATCTGGGCAACAATATGGTCTTCCATTAGGGATTTAATCCCACCAAATAGCCTTCAAGTTTATTCTTTATAGCCATCCAAATTGAAGACAACTGCCACATTGAATTCCTAGTATATCCTCTGTAGCCACCCAAACTGAGGAGAAAGAATGTATTTTAGTAGAGAAAAATACAAACCATGGAAAAGAACGCCAAAGTAGATTGTAAAGATGAAAGATGAATAAATCATACATAATGTATTTCAGTAGAGAAAAACACAAATCATGCCGAATAAATGGAACCATTTCCACCATGAACATAGCAGGCTAACACTTTCACAACAATACTAGGCCAGGCGTATAAACTTTTCCAGCATGAACACCAAAATGCTACAGTAAAAACTAGGCCTATGCAAAATACCTGCTAGGCTGCTCAACTTGCACAACCTGGTTGGGTCGAACCCACTAAAATCGGGTTGGGTACATGTCGGTTTCAACAACCCTCCAATCCGACTAATATCGGGCAACATTTAAACTCGATAAAGTGAAGCCCCTCTCTCATTTCTCGCTTCTGTTACTCTTTGTTGGGTCTATCTGAATTGTTTTTATTTGATTGATCTGGAGATCTAGAGGTCAGGAGCAAGTTTCTAATCTTTGAGCATTTTTGTTTTCCTTAGAATTTACCAGAGAGATTTTTCCTTAGGATTCTGTAGGCTTATTCTGTAGACTAGTTTATCTCTTATTCAGTTATTTGCATAAAATATTTTGTATTGAATGGAAATAAAAATTGATACAAATTGTCAACAAATTATAGACCATGTCCCCAGCTAGACAAAGAGAAATAGAAAGAAAGAGGGTGAGAGGGAGTACTTGAAATGAGTCAGAATCCCTGGTTTTCAGGTCCCAATGCACGGAAACCATGGTTTGATCTCCTCTTGATGCAGAGTGAAAGAATGGAACTTTCGTCAACACTGAAGCAATAGCCAAAGACCGAAGTCCCAACACCCAATTACTTTGCTTCTTTGAAGTTTGAAGATCAGACCCTTTGTTTCTCTCACCTGCAAAGTTCTTAGATCTGCCAACCTATCTCATTATTTTACCCTTTTTTCTTTACCGTCAAAACAAGAAAATGAAAAAAGAAACCTCAACAGTAATGATCGTATAAACCAAAGAACCCGTTAACTTGATAGACTTGCTAATAGATGGAGTACTTGATAGACTTGAACGTATCGAAAGCAGAGTAAAGAACGGGTTTGACCCGACCCGTAATTTTTGAGTCGGGTCGATTCGCATTTGTGAGGCTTTTCTTGCAAGTCGGGTCGGGTCGAACCAAAATCTAGGCGTGCTGGGTTGCTGTGCAGGCATACTAAAAACTAGCCATAAGTTTGCCATCAATAAAGAAAGTACATCCACATATGCTAGGAGACAAGGGACCCAGCCAGAACCACAAACAATGCTAGCACTAAAAAACGAGCCACCAACCAACAATACTACAAACAATAGAAGCAAATCCACACAACCAGAAGTAGGAGCATTAATGTATCCCCTTCTTTATAAAGATATCCTCACAAACCAGAAAATATGACCACGTTAACAGTAAGATCAAAGGTCTCATTTGTAGTCATCACAATCAGGGCAAAAAAAATAATAAAATAAAAGTAGTGGGGAAAGTGCTAAAGATGATGACAAAAATATAGAAAGCACTAAGGAGTGAGATGGAGTCATTCCACCACGTTGGCTAGCTATACAATACACTTCAAAAGCTCAAAGTCTTTGAGTCATTCCTAATCAACATGTTGTGAACAAAAGCCCTTAGCCTATGAATATGGAGTCAAATAGATGGCAAAGTTATTACAGAACAAGAGCCTTGATCATGCAAGAATTTTAAGAGAGGCAAAAATCAAAGAGGTATCCCTCTCAGATCAGTTTTAATGCTTTGTTGTGAAGTTTACCAATAGAAATTATGTCCACTCTCATAATAATTGATAAGACTTAGAGCTTAAAAGAACAAATAAATTAAACAAACTTAGCAAATACAAGAACCAATAATCAATAGTGTCACATTTTTTTCAGGCACAACTTGGAAGTTGGAATGACACTTGGAACATTTAATTTATTTTGGTTCATTTGTAGGCAACATTTAATTTGATTGGCACTTAAAAAATATTGGGTTTCTTTTGTTGTCAGAATGGGAACTTAGAAAATGTTATTGTAGTAGTTGGAAGGAGATATTATTATGATAGATGATGGGTGTTTTATTGTAGTGATTACTTGTAGTTTTTGTTATGTTTTTATTTTTATTTTTTGGGGGGATAATGTTGGAGTAGTTGCTTAATGAGACTTGTAGTGGAGTAGTCAACAGATCCTGCAATAATGAGATTTTCTTTTTAATTTTTTTCTAATTTTTCGAAGCACGTTAGTATGTTACTTATTTTTATTTAGTTATGTTTTTTGTTATGGTTTTAGTAAACTTAAAGTAAAAGTGAATTACTTAGTTTAGATTGTGATTTTTGAAAAAATTGAAACTTGAAAGCCCACGCAAAATTCTTTTTTAAAAGTGGGCCAAATATGAAGCTAAAAAAAAAAAATCCAAAATTGGACTCTGCTCTGACAAGTCAGAGTTGGAGTTGGAGCGAAGGATGTACGTCTCAGATTTGAAGGTCGAATTTGACCTTCGACAAAGTCGGAGTTGGGTATACTAGCTCCGATTTAGTCGATGCTTAACCCTAAGTAAATGTGTTCGAATTGTTTCGTCATGTACATTAAGTTTTCCTAATTAGTGCATCCCATTCTCATTAATAATTATTACCATAAGGTGTAGTCTAGATAGTGAGATGGGATGGTTTTATATGAAATTAAAAGTTGAATAAAATATTATTATAATATTATTTTTTAATATTATTATTTTTAGATTTGAAAATGTTGAGTTTTTTATTATATTTTGTATGAAAATTTGAAGGTCGCTATTACCATAAGCTGCGGTCAAGATCAATTTTTTTAAATAAATTAATCCACGTTCATAAAAAACGAGAAAAAAAGAAAATCATCTTAAAGTTCTCTTAATGTCCTCAATGTAGACTCTAAGGGTTTATTGGGAAAGTATGTTGATCTCTTCTCCTCTCTTCTTATTTTAAAACTTTTCATAATTTTTTTCTCAAACGTCACTCAAACACAAATAATTTTTATTTTTAATTTTTTAATTTAATTATTACCTAATTATTATAATTTTTTCAAACTTTCAAATAAAGTATAAAAAATAATACAACTTTTTTAAATTTTAAAATAAAAATAATACTAAAAAACTATATTATAATAATATTTTAAATTTATAATTTTTTATTCAAAATTTTCTCTCTCATTTCCCAAAAGCCAATAAAACATCTTAACTAAAATCATTTTACTTTTATTCACAAACCATTTTATTACTTTTCTCAAAATTTTTATCTCATCTTTTTATCCAAACATTCTATAAAAGTTGGACAATGATCATTGTGCTTAACACAAGTAGGTATTACTTGAAAAGTTAACAATTCAAACCTCCTCTAATTATTTGCTTGAACTGAATGGTCCAATATAGAGGGAGATGATCATAAATGTAGCATTAATATATGCACATGAGTTTCATATTGCTTAGAAAATTTTACACGAGTAACTTTAAATATGTGAAGAGAAATATTTTAACCACAAAGAAATCATATAAACGTAAACAAATTAATATGGTTTAATACGGTATGTTTGATTATAAAGTTACACATCATATGAAGTCATATTAGTTTATAATTGGTTTACTTTTATAAAATCTCTTTATAACTGTAGCATTACTTATTTTATATTTTTTTCTCCATAATTGCCCATTTCCATCATGTAATTGAAGATATCTTTACTAAATCTTGATGACAATAGTTCAAATAAGAGTCGGAGGAATCCTAAAGAAAATTTGTAGAAAGCTATTATAAATGTTTTTATAGAAAACATAGGGTTTTTATTTTTTTAAAGGAAAAGTGTCATTTCTTGGTTTATATTAGAGCGAGAACAATGCATTTATAGAAAATCTAAACGAAAGGAAGGAAGAACCCATACAACCTTTGACAGTACTACACAGGATAAACCACCATTGTTTGCCCCTACTACAAACTTAACAAAAAATAACTATATTAGTATATGAGAACAGACATTACAGACTCCGAATCCACATTAATATAGTGTCGTTATTATTAATTTGATCCGTGTCAATGAAATCCATTATGTTAAAATAAAAAAGATGGTTCAATTTTTCATTGAATAGGTAGAGACATTAAAAACTGTCCACAAGCATTTAAGCTGATATTATTTAAATAGATGTAAGAAACTTTACTTATATTTGATTATTAATTAATGTCACGTATCATACTCATATGTTACTACTTAAAATGTGACACAATTACTATCTTTTGTTTTTTTTATTTGTCATTTATTACATAAAAACTACATTGGAGCCACAAGCCCTAAATGTTACACATTATTATTACAATATAGGACACCAAACTCTGTATATAGATTCCCAAACAAATTATTTTGGATCAGATTTGTCTCCCTAATGAATGAAAATTGGATAATATAACTCTATTATCCAAAGCAGAGAATAATTTTATAAATGATTTAGATTATATAAATAAACAAAAAATTAGATGGATTAGTTCAAATATATTTCCAGCCTTTTAGAATGCCATTTTCTCATTATTTTGCACCTGCATCCTCTGATTACCAAACACCTAGGATGGTATTTACCTCAATTTAATAAGTTACATAATTTAGATACTCGAAGTCAAGGAGTTATTCCTGAAAATTTTATATATACACTTGTTTATATTGTAAATACTAATATACTTCCTACCTCGCACGCTCATGATCATCTTAGAGAATCATCTTCTCCAACATACTCACAAATAATTAGAGATGATGCCCATATATGTACTCTTAATAAAAAGGATTTTATGATTAATAAAAATATCTTAAATAAGATTTTAAATAAACAAAACAGCAGAGTAACATTCTTCTCAACTTTCTCAAAAATAGAAAGAGCTTATATCTAAAAAAAATATTATGAATTTATAGATGAGGTAAAGATAAATATATTATTTTTTACATAGTTTGAAAATTTTAAATGAAACCAATTATCTACTATTAATAGAATTAACAACCAATGAATTAAGCAAGATAATAATCAAATAGTTTATGAAAAGTACCCTCCCTTTGAAACTATTAAATATAGTCAAAGGGCTACTCAAAATATTCTAGCTTCGCCATTAAAGAAACATAATTCATTTATAGATATTCAAAATACAGATAATATTATTCAACAAAACAACTACACTAATTTATATTTACAAACTATGAGCAAACAATTAAAAAGAATCAAAATCCAAATTTCTCTAATTAATCCCACAATTAAAGAAACAAATGAGATCCCTTTATTTATACCCATGAAATCCCATCTCATTTAAAAACCATTCTCCCAAAAAAATAAAAATGATTTACTAGAACAAATCTCTAATAAACTAGAATAACTAAATATTAATAATACCCCTTCCACTTCTAATAAACAACCACATATTAATGTATTAAGCAAAATGGATTCACTCAGTGGTGCAACTAGGAATTTGTTTCGGGGGCCAAGTAAAACTAAAAGTATAACAAGATATTTTTTATTTTATTTCTACACAATTGTTTTTTTTTAGTATAAAACTATCATAGAGTAAAATCTAAAATAAAAATAAAAAATGTTTAATACAACCTATATATTAAAAAAATATATCATGTATTAAGAACAATATATCATTGAAATAACATAAAGACACTCATATAAATATATCAAACAAAAGAAATATAGTATCTAAAATTGTAACTTGTATTCTTTTAAAGAAAAAAAATTATAAAGTATTGAATATAAATCAAAATTCTTAACTATTTCTCTTTCAATATAGACAACTAAATTATTTGTTAGAAACTCATTTTCAATTCTGTTGCGAAGTTTTGTTTTAACAATTTCATAGCTGAAAACGCTTGTTCATTGGTTGCTGTAGATACTGAAAGAGTCAAAACGAGATGAATCAATCTATCAATAAGATAATATGTCTTTGATTTCTTTGTCTCTACCAATTTTCGACATAAATTTGCAATGGATGACAAATTCAAAAACTTCGGATTAGTAAGCACATCAACTTCAAAATGCTTTAATTAAAATCTTAAATTAATTTTCTCGTATTTAGAAAAATCCAGAGGATAATACTTTTTTGTAAGACAATAGATATTATCAATATTAATTATCAATATTAAAGTATTTATAAGCATCCTTTGGATATAAAGCTGAGCTAAGAGTTAATCATTCACTAAACTTATTGTCAAGCTCTTGCATTTGAAACTCTATAGTAGCATTAAATAGTTCAAAATGATAATGATACTCTATCGTAATGTGATCTCGTTGATGATGACCATGACCTTGGACATTACAAGAGTTCAATTCTAGAATATCAATATCAAATTTCTTGGAGAAAGAGACAACATTCTCAAGCAAAGTTTTCCAACATTCATTTCTCAACTCTTGGGTGAGTCCTTTTGTAGTAGAAATCATATTCATAGCATTCAAAATGTCTTGATATTTTTGCTACAAAACTTAACAAAGAACATTAGTAATACCCATGATTTCATTCATTAAATGCAAAATAAATATAAATTGACATGATGTAATTATTTTATAAGCAGCATTTGTATCTTCTCATTGAGAGTAAGTGAATCATTCTTTTATTATATTTTTAAGCACTGAGCAAGTGGCTCCAAACAATTGTAATATACTATAAATAGAATAAAACGAGAATGACCAGCTCGTTTGATAGTGCCAATTTCATTAGCTCATTTTCTACTTTTAAGTTCATCAATAGCTATCATATGTATAATTTGTGTTGCCTGAGCAGCTTGTAGTTCATCATGATGTTTACATGAAGCCCATTGCATTGATAATGAAATTCAAATTTGAGAAGAATTCATAAACATAAACTGTCTCTCTAGATGCAGCAACTAATACTAACTATAATTGGTGAGCAAAACAATGAACATAGTATGCATATTAGCAATCTTTAAAAAATAATATTTGTAATCATTTCCATTCACAATGCATATGACTAGCACCATTATATCCTTGCCCACAAATATTTTGAATATCAAGATAATGATGAGAAAGAACTGTAGATATTTCATTTTTTAGAGTTAATGCCGATATATCTTTAACATGAATAAGATCAAAAAGTTGTTTTTGTATAAAACCATCATCATCAACAAATCTCAATATTATAGCCATTTGATCCCTCTTAGACTTATTTTGTGTCTCATCAACAATAATGCAAAATTTAAAATTTTCAACATCTTCATGAATTTTATTTCATACTTTCTTTGCAAAAACTTTTAAAATCTCTTTTTGAATTTTGGGTAAAGTATATTTTGAAAATTTAGGAGCATTTTCTAAAACAAGTTTTACAACATTATCATTATACGAAATCAATAGTTTAAGCATCTTAAGGAAATTACCTCAATTTTTTGACTCAGGGATCTCATCATGACCTCTAAAGGCACATTCTTGAAATGCAAGCCATCGAATAACATCAATAGATGATTTTACTCGGAGTCGACTGTTGAGAATTTGTTCAAAGCTTTATACATTTATTACTTTATTAATATGCTGTGATTTTTTAATAAATCATTACAAGATTTCATAGAATTATTATGATAAGAGCAATGATCCTCCCCAATATGATTTAAAAAGACATAATATTTTCTATCATTAATCTTCTTCTAACTTCTAAATCTTATGACAATAGATACATCCCATCCAGAATGTCCAGATGCTTTCATTTAAAAAGATAACAAGGTAAACAATATGCAGTATCCTTTAATAGAGAATACTCTAGCCAATATGCAAATTGTACAAATCAAGAAACTTGAAAGCGACGAGGATGCTTTTCAGAACCATAAAATGGATATTTTAAAAGATGTATGTGATATGGACCAATTTTCAAGTAAACTCTTCTTTTTTCATCATGTTGATTAACTAAATAACTCCACATAGGAGGAAGTAATCCTAGATCTCGTTGTAGAGAAGATATATCAACCTCTTTAGAATCAAGTGTTGAATATGTAAAATGAATCTCTTTAGACTCTAAAATTGGAGAGTTAAAATTAGGATTTTCCTCTGATTCAGCCCATGGAATTTTAGAAGAACTTTATGGAATATTAGCTTCTTTTCTTTTGAAGAATGAGTCAATAGTTTTTAATTTAGACATAATTCATAAACCTAAATTTAAAATCAAATTAAAACATATAAAATAAAGTTAGAGATATATGAATTCAATTACTTATAAAACATGAATTTAAAGTTAATCTTTAAGCACAAAATAAATAACCATTCAATAGATATAATTATATATAAGCCAAACCAAGTAGTAATCAATCTATTTAAAAAATAAATAAAAAATTCTAAACAAAAATACAAGTACGTCAATACATGAAAGAAGGAGAAATATAAATATAAAAAAAAATCTAGATAACACTGCAAGTTTAATATATATATATATATATGTATATATATATAAAGAAAAAAATAAAAAAAAAAATTGATTAAGAGAAAAGTAAAACCTGTGATACTAGCCTACTACTATGTATGTAATGGCTTGTAGAAGAACTATAGCAGAGTAATGGCAACTTTATTGGAATTTGGAGAGTCTAATTGTTTGTAGTTTTATTGGCCTTTCGGTAGGCTGCAGGCTATAAGGGTTTCAAGATTTTCTTATTCAAGTAAAGTTATATACAGACGGTAAATGGGAAGGAAAGGGATGCGCGTCTATTCATAAAGGCCATTCAACTTCTATTGTTATTTTTATTAATAATAAAAATGTGTCATTATAATTTTATTTTACATAAAATATATTTTATTTATTTTACTTTTAAATTAGATTAAAATTTTTTAAATTAAATTTATAAGTAAATAATCTATAAGATCAAAACAATTTTGTAAAGGAAAGGCCAAATTAATTTTTATAGAGAAGGCTAATATAAGATAAAATTAATATTATCTTATTAAATCATAAAAAATTAATATATATTATTTTTTTTTCAAACTTTTGGGAGGCCATGGCCCCTCCAGGGCCTTAATAGGTTCGTCACTGGATTCACCAATCTTATTCTTTGACTTTGAAATAACTAATATTGAAAACCAATTTAAATATCTAGATCTTCAAGTTAACAAAATTAAAGGAGATGATATTAATGATTATTTTGCTAGAGATTTTAAGCATCATGCACTACAAGAAAAATAACTTTGTACGACCCTTAAATTAGATGCGAAAAATACAAAATGGTTATGATTGTTTGATGTTTTCATCACTCGAAATTGGTATACTAGACCAACTCCACTGAATATGCAATTTGAGTAAAGAAAATATATAGTACGATCTGCTTTCTTGCCAGATGTGTTGTATGCATAGATTATTTGAATACACAATATTAAATTATTTTTAAAAAAATGATTCTGGTTGCTAATGTTTATTAAAGCAATGGAAAAATAGATCACCAAATAGCACATATTATTGTCACAATAATTACTGGCCAACTTTAGGTTGGTGGCTTTTCTATCTTTCAATAGAAGATAGAAATAGAATATTAAACCAATACAAACACAAAGAAAAAATGGAGATTATCAAAACAGAAGATGGTTGACAATTAGAAAGTGTTGTTAATACTTTAATTTTTGTATTGACAAAACACTTTGTTGGTGATCTATCCAATTCTGTTGAATCCAAGATTTCAAATTTTGTGTAATTATATATCTACACATGAATTTTGATGATAACAAATGAATTCAAAGAATACAAGAGTCTCAAGCTCAAGTTATCTACACAATGGAGTCAAGCACATAAAGGAAACAAGCATGAGCAAGAAGGGAACAAGTTCACATTAAACTCATAGAGTAATGTTGTAAATCTCTTAAAATTCGAAATTAGGATTAAGGTTCAAAATTAATATTTTATCATAAAGCATTAAAATACATTTTTCACATGTGCATGAATATTTTGAAAATTAAATTTGAAAATTTTGAAAGATGATTGATTGTCATCTTTCACATATGCATACCTTGATTAAATGGTTGAACTTTGAAAATATTAAAAATGATTAATTGTCATCTTTCACATGTGCATGTTTTATTTGAATATTTTCAAAAGTGATTGATGCTTGTTTTGACTTATGCAAAAAGTAGATGATTTTGTTTGAAAAATTTGAAAAGTAAAATGTGCTCCTTTTGTCATATACAAAAAGTAAAAAGATTAGGTTTGAAATATTTGAACAGTAAAGTGTGCTCCTTTTGTCATATGCCAAAAGTAAAAGATTAGGTTTGAAGTTTTTGAAAAATGAATGATGTTATCTTTGACAATTAAAAAAGAAGAACCTTTTATTTGAATTTTTTGAAAAAGTAAATGATGTTGTCTTTGACATGTGAATCTTTTTAAATTTGGATATGAATTCTCATATGCCTATTGACACGTTCGGAAATGTGTACTTCCAAGTGCAGAAGCGTCAAGTTGTATCAAGGATAAGTCCAGGATCGTATTCCACAGGGACAATGGGTTATCAGAGCATATATGAAGTATTTGGGTAACAGTTGTCACTATTTTGAAAGATGAAAATAAAATGTGATTTTTGATTTTTGGTAACAAGATGTTGATTATAAGTGATGAAAATAAAATTCAAAACAACGCAACAAGATAATCGAAATTGAAATTGGAAAAACAAACAAATTAACGAAAACTTGGGTTGGGTTTGAGACTCTCTTTATTTCGGATTCTAGATAATTTTCTCGATTAACAATCCAGTCAAGGCATTGATAAACGGAAGATAAAAAGATTAAGCTCAAGTTTTTGTTGCAATATTTTCCTAAGGGATTTTCTATTTTACTAGCCGAACACACATTAACAAACAATCGAAAGAAGCCTTGATAATTTTCAAGCTTTTGATGTGCCTTACGTCAACAACAAAACAAGAGCAAGAGCTTCAATCTATTGTTTTTGAATCCTAAACAAATCACGTTCCGTTCAAGTTTTTGCTGTGCCTTACGTCAACAACAAAACAAGAGCAAGAGCCGTAATCTATTTTTAATTTAAATCCGACTAGTAATATAGTGAAATCATCAATCAATCACAAAATATTGCAACGATCTAGAATCTAAAATAAATTAAATCTCATTCCACAACCCAAGGAAAATGCGTAAAAGTTGAAATTGGAAAAACAATAGAACAAATACTCGGGATGCAATTTTCGCTCATTTCTAATTTGAAATTGGCTTTACCTCGAAGGTGCTCGACAGATTTTATATCAAGTGTAAAAATGCAAGAAAGCTATCAAAATCTTGTTACAAGTTCAAGCATCAATCGTGCCTTCACGTCTACGACTGATCAAGTTCAAGCACATAGAATTTTAATCCTTCCCAAATGTAAAATGAAATATAATCTATCAAGTTAATCATTTTAAAGTTCCATAATCTTGAAGAAAATCCAACCCCAAATAGTTATGAGCTACTCATTGAATCCCAAGCTAAAAATTAATTACATATGATGCTTCTAGCGATAAAAGTAAAACGAAGTTGAGTCATGACAAAAATAAAAGCTGAAACGTAAATTGCAGAAAATATCCAAATGAGAACAAATACTTAAATAAGAACTGAAACGTAATTTGCAGAAAATAGAATGAAGAGTAATCATGAAAAATAAAACGAAGAAATAGCCGAATGAAAATAAAGATACTGTCTGAAACGAAAATGATATAAAAATAAAACTGTTGCAATTAAACCACACAATAACATAAAACGAAAGAGAATAAAATAAAATTCAAACATATTTAATACAAATACTCTAGAAATATTGTTCCGGATAAAATTAAAATCAAATACAATGAAACCACACAATAACATAAAACGAAAGACAATAAAATAAAATTCAAACACTCTAAGCTTAAACACTCTAAGAAAATAAAATTCAAAACCAAACACTCTAAGCTTAAGCAAAAAAAGAAAACAATTGAAAGAACATAAAAAAACTTAAACTAAACTACTCTACAAAATGAAAGAAAAAATAAAAACAACTTCAAACTCCAAACTTAAGCTACTCGATTCTCCCCCCCCCTTAAACTCCTCAACCGGTCTCAATTTATAGCAAAAGATTCAATGGCCGAATGACTCCCCTTGCCTCTTGAAAATCATTTAATTGGTTGTTTAATCTTGCACCCACCGGTTCCACTCTTCCACCAATTTTATTCCACTAACCGGTCCCTCTCTCTTTGTCATCTCTATCCTTTTTCTACTTCAGAACTTGCCTCTTTCTATAGCAGAAAAATCAATGTGTCGTCCCTCTCCACTTGCCTCTTGAAGAATCAATCAATTGGTTGTTTAATCTTGCACCCACCGGTTCCACTCTTCAATCATGCATTGAGTAATTAATCCTAGCCAACTACTCCACTTGCTGCCTTTGATCCTTTCTTTCCTTTAAACCATTCGGCACTTTCTTTCTCTACCAAACCAACCCCACACGTCACTTCTATATTCATGCATTCACTTTCAGCGACTCCACTCTCTCTTCATCTTAGGATAATTAACTAATAAAGGCTAAACACAACAGCCCCACATCAATTGTTCTCCTCCATCACGGATGATCTCTTCAATCACCTCTCAACCGATTGCTGCCTCTCTTTCCAGCACAACTCACCAGCTCCAATATCACCACTCTCTTCCGTCCATCGTGCTTGTGTGCTGCTTCCAATTTCTTTAATGAGGGGCCCATGTTTCTTCTTTCACTTTCAGCTCATTTTCCATCTTCTCGGCTGGCTGCTCTTTCCTTTAATGAATTCAGCTAGCTGCCCCACACATCACTCCTCCTTCGGCTCTTCAATGTCTTTCAGCTAATATCCTTTCCGTGTGAGTGGCTGTGTTGCAATGATGTGTTTGTTTGTCTAGCTTGCATGTGCATGAATTGTCTGCTGTATGTTCTGTCCATCTGTCCGAGTGATTCTGCTGTCATGTGAATTTCTGTCCATGTGTTTTCTGCTTGCATCGTGTGAGTGGGTGTGTGAAAGTGAGTCTGCTGCTTGTGAGAATGAGTGGCTGTGTGCTGGAATGAAACTGTCCGAATGGAGCATGAGTGCTGTCATGTGAGTGCATGTGTGAGGTGTTTGCATGCAGGTTCTGTTCGAAGCTTGTGTGATCCGAATCCTCTTTCTGCTGTGCATGTGCTGTCCTTGTGTCTGGGTCCCTTGTCCGAATGATGAAATGCTTGTGTGTGGTTTTGGCATGTTTGCTTTGTGTGTAGCTGTCCCACGTGATGCTGCATTTTGGTGCTCAACCGAGTGTGAGTTTCTTTTTTCTTTGCACGGAAAGGGCCAAGTCACATTTGCCAAGTTGCCATAAAGAGAAAGTCTCCTCAGAACCTGTAGACAAAAACAAAACAAAAAAACTAACTAACCCTAACAATTCTCTCTTTGAATTTTATTTAAACTGAAAATAAGAAAGAAAGAAATAACACTCAAAATTAAAAGAAAAATAAATTATCACAAATGAACTATATATGTGAGGAAATATTGTCCCATTACATCATAGTTATAAAATTAAGCATAAACTCATGCTTTTAATCAATTTAAATCATAACTCGTATTTATGCTTATTAACTATTTTTCCATCTAAAACCAATAATAATGTCATGATGAATTTAAAAAATATTGGTTTTAAATAGCTAAAATATGCAATATTTCAGCTCAATCACCTATAAATAGATATCATTTGAGAGTTTCACATTTACAACACCATGAGCATACAACATTCATTCAAAGTTTTCATTCTTTCTTCTTTAAGCATTGAGCCTTAATCCTTGTTCATTTTGAGAGATATAATTTGTGATGTATTGTTCTTATTTCACTCATTGAAGAGTGTTTTCTGATAACCTACTCCCTATCAGCTCTTGTATCAGTAAAAGGGTGTGTATAACCCTTGTGCGTGTAGAAAGTTTTATACACAAAGAATAGTTGAATCATCACGTATAAGGTGATTGCAAGTATAGATGATGTTCTACACTGATCTTTTGTAGCGGTGTTGTTAAAATGTGTAATATGTTTCTATCTCTACCTGAATGAGGTTGAATAGTAAATCTGGAAATCTTCAAGGGGTAGCTTGAGGCGAGGATGTAGGCAATGGGGTCGAACCTCGTTAACATACTGAGTTTGCTTCTCTCTTACTCTTACTCTTTATATTTATTATTATTTCGTATTTTGTTTATATTTTATATTGTATATGTGATTTATAATTGTTATTTTTTTTAATACAACTCAATTCACCCTCCCTCTTGTGTTAATCATCTGGGCAACAATTGGTATCAGAGCTAAGAGCTCTATTATAAGATTAACCATTTTTTACGTTAAGATCTTATGACTAACATTGCAATTTCATTTGGTGAAAGTCAATCTAGCAGTCGGCCTCCACTCTTTTGTGGAGACAATTACTCATTCTGGAAAGTTAGAATCAGAATATTCCTTCAGGCTCAAGGTCAAGAAATCTGGAAATGCATTGTAAATGGACCTTATATTCCAACCCAAGTGGTTGATGGAGTAAAGGTCAAAAAGGAAGAAAAAGAGTTTGATCGTGAAGACGATAGATTTTATACTTTGAATTTAACTGTTATGAATTTATTATTTAATACTCTAAATGGAAATGAGTTCAATAGAATAATGACTTGGGCTATAGCAAAAACAATTTGTGATAACTTGGAAGTTACTTGTGAAAGAACTTTGCAAGTCAAGGAATAAAAAATTTATATTCTTACTCATGAATATGAAATGTTTAAGATGAATGATGATGAATCTATTTCTAGTATGCACACTTGTTTTACTAACATCATAAACAGCTTAACAGCTCTTGGCAAAGTTTATTCCAAAGTGGAGATAGTAAGAAAAATTCTCAACTCTCTACCAAAATGCTGGAAATCAAAAGTGATAGCGATTCTTGAAGTTAGAGATCTCAATAAGCTCGAAATGAATAAACTCATCGGGTCACTTATCACCCATAAGTACACATTAAAAAGAAGAGAAGAAGCAAGAGAGTCAAAGAAGAGCTTAGCACTTAAAATTGTTCCTCATGAAAGTGAAAGTGATGAAGATGAGGAAAATGACGATAAAGATGAAGAAGCTGCGATGATAACAAGAAGAATTCAGAGGTTCTTAAAGAAAAATAAAACTTCTCCGAGGAAATTCTTTAAAAAGTTTTCCAAGAAAGATTCAGGTAAAAATGACACTTTAATTTGTTATAAATGTAATAAGCCTGGTCATATCAATTTAGATTGTCCTCTGCTAAAGAAAGATCGAAACAAGGGCAAGAAAGCAATAAAAACTACATGGGATGATGATTCAAGTAGCCCAGATAGTGAAGCAAGCAATGGAGAATCAACAAATTTTTGTCTTACAACTGAAGATAACATTGAGTTAATAAATCTTGATAATATTGAAGATTTTTTATATGAAGAATTGTAAAATATTTTAGAAGAGGTATATGAGGAATTTGAAAAATTGAGTATTAAGTATACTGTTTTGAAAAAGAAAAATTCTTCTTTAACAAACAAAATTGATATTTTAAGAAAAGAAAGTATTGTTTTGAAAGATGAAAATCTTAAGTTGAAGAAGAAGAAAACTGATTTAGAAAATACTATTGAAAATTTTACGAATGGAAAAATAAATTTTGAAAAATTTCTTGGTAGTCAAAGATGTATTTTTGACAAGACAGACTTGGAATATATGCCAAAACAAAAATACAAATCTTATAAAATTTTCTTTGATAATCATTTTACGTCAAAATCTAATAATCAAAATTATTTTCATAAAAATAATTTTGTTAAAAAAAGATACTATTATAATCACTCAAGTTCTTCATATATGTCACATGCTATTTTCAATTTTTGTAATAGAAATGATCATAATTATTATACTTGTCATATTAGAAGAAAGCATACAATGACTGTTAGAGTCATATGGGTACTTTAAAATCTTATTTCTTCTAATACTAATAAATAAAGGACCCAAAGAACTTAGGTACTAAGAAAAATTATTTTAATTATTTTTATAGGTACGCATGTAGTCCTCCACAAGCAAAAATAAATGGTTTTTAGATAGTGGATGTTTAAGACACATGACGAGAGACAAGACTAAGTTCTTTGATCTTAAATCTAAAGAAGAAGGACACGTGACATTTGGAGACAACTCGAAATGGAAGATCGTGGGAATAAGTAAAATTGGTAATGAATCTTCTCTCATAATTGAAGATGTTCTACTTGTTGAAGGTCTAAAATATAATTTATTGAGTATAAGTCAATTATGTGATAAATGATTTACAGTTACTTTCAAAATGAATAAGTGCATTAGTTTGAATGATCATGATCGTAATATTTGTTTTATTGCTTTTAGAAGCAATAATGTTTATACAATTCATTTTGAAGAAATTACCTTACAAGATGCTATTTGCTTTTCAAATCAAAATAAAACTAGTTGGCTATGGCATAGAAAATTAGGTCATGCCAACATGGAACTTATTTCCAAACTTTCAAAAAATTATCTTGTGAGAGGTTTACCAAAAATAAATTTTCTTGAAGATAAAATTTGTGATGCATGCTAATTTGGTAAACAAACAAAAACTTCTTTTAAAACCAAGAAATATATTTTCACTACTAGATCATTGCAATTGATACACATAGATCTTTTTGGACCAAATAGAGTTGCAAGTCTAGGAGGAAAATATTATGCATTTGTTATTGTTGATGATTTCTCTAGATATACTTAAGTCATTTTTCTTGCTCATAAAGATGAGGCACATAATGCTTTTACCAAATTATGTAAGAGAATTCAAAATGAAAAGGACTATACTATTTCAAGTATCCGAAGTGATAGGGGAAAAGAGTTTGTTAATAAAAATATTGAAAGTTTTCGTGATAAAAATGGTTTTATGTATAATTTTTCTGCTCTTCGAACTCCTCAACAAAATGGGGTAGTAGAGAGAAAAAATAGATCTCTTTAAGAGATGGCAAGAACAATACTCAATGAGAACAACTTACCTAGTTATTTTTGGGCCGAAGCGGTAAGTACTACATGTTATGTTATAAATAGAGTTATGCTAAGGTCTAAATTAGATAAAACTCCTTATGAGTTTTGGAATGAGAAAAAGCCCAACATTGGTTACTTTCATGTATTTGGATACAAATGTTTTATTTTGAATGACAGAAATAATTTAGGCAAGTTTGTTGCAAAATCTGATGAAAGTATCTTTCTCGGGTATTCTACTAAAAGTAAAACTTATAGAGTATTCAATAAAAAGACTTTGACTGTACAAAAATCTATGCATGTAGTATTTGATGAATCTAATTCTCCACCAATAGAGGAAGTTCAACATGGAACTATCAAGAAAGATCATCAAAATTTAATACAAGATGCAACCAAACAGTGAAAATTTGTGAAAAATCATCCAGTGGAACAAATTTTGGGAAAACCTTCACGAGGTGTAAATACTCGGTCATCTCTTAGAAATATTTGCAATCATACTGCTTTTCTATCTCAGATTGAACCCAAAAATATTGATGAAGCACTTCTTGATGAATCTTAGATTCTAGTTATGCAAGAAGAGTTGAATCAATTTGAAATAAATGATGTTTGGGCACTTATTCCTAAACTCAAAAATCATACTATTATTGGAACAAAATGGGTTTTTAGAAACAAGAAAGATGAGTACGGAATCATTACTAGAAATAAGGTTCGACTTGTACCCTAAGATTTTAATCAAGAAGAAGGAATCGATTATGATGAGACATATGCACCAGTTGCAAAATTAGAAGCTATTCGAATGCTACTTGCATATGCTTGTTATAAAGATTTCAAACTTTTTCAAATGGATATTAAAGTGCTTTCTTAAATGGTTTTATAAATGAAGAGGTATATGTTGAGCAACCTCCAGATTTTGAAAATCATATTTCCCCAAATCATGTTTTCAAACTCACAAAAGCACTATATGGACTCAAACAAGCTCCTAGAGTTTGGTACGAGAGACTCAGTGGTTTCTTGATTAAAAAAAGTTTTTCAAGAGGAAAAATCGACACAACTCTTTTCATTAAATATGAAAATGATGATATTCTTTTGATTCAGATTTATGTTGATGATATAATATTCGGTAATACTAATGAAAATATGTGCCAAGTTTTTGCTAAGACTATGCAGGAAGAATTTGAAATGAGCATGATGGGAGAACTTACATTCTTTCTCGGATTGCAAATTAAGCAAACAACAAGTGGGACATTAATCAATTAATTAAAATATATTAAAGAATTACTGAAGAAGTTTGGGATGCAAGGTGCTAAGGAAATTGGAACACCAATGAGCCCATCAACTAAACTTGATAAAGATGAAACCGGTAAGCCAGTTGACTCGAAGGTATATCGAGGTATGATTGGTAGCTTATTATATTTGACAGCCAATAGACCAGATATTATGTTTAGTGTGTATTTGTGTGCATGCTTTTAATTATCTCTAAAAGAATCACATTTAATTGCAGTTAAACGCATTCTTAGATATCTTAGTGGTACAATTAACTTAGGGTTATGGTACCCTAAGTACACATCTTTCGATCTAATAAGCTAAACAGATGCTGATTATGCTAGTTGTAAAATAGATCGAAAAAGCACTAGTAGAGCATTTCATTTCTTAGGTCGTGCACTAGTTTTCTGGTTTAGTAAAAAACAAAATTCTGTTGCACTATCTACTGCTGAGGCAGAATATGTTGCTACGGGTAGTTGTTGTGCTCAAGTTCTTTACATGAAGCAACAACTTGAAGATTTTAAACTCATGTATAATCACATTCTAATCAAATGTGATAATACAAGTGTTATAAATCTTTTAAAGAACCCGATACAACATTCTAGAACTAAGTATATTGAAATAAGATATCATTTTCTTCGAGATCATGTACAGAAAGGCGATATAGTACTAGAGTTCACAAACACACATGATCAGGTAGCAGATATTTTTACAAAACCTTTACCAGAAGATAGATTATGTATGATTAGAAGAGAAATATGTATGATGCATGCTATGAATATCTCTTAAAAGATAGACCAGAGTCAATAAAATAGAGAAATTTTTTTTAAATACTTTTACATAAACTTGAGATTCTTAGCCTCATGTTTGAGACGCTCATTCTCTTCATACAATATCATGTCATTCTTATCTATGGGAACTAGCAAGCGGAATGAAGAATCTAATAGAGATTTCAACTGTTTATTCTTCTACTGAATGATTCATTCCCTTGTGTGAGACTCTTGAACAATTCGTTGAAGTACAACAATTTATTCTTTGACCTTTTCAACTTCATGATTTCTGACTTGTAGCCATTGGGAAAAAGCAACAATAGAGGAAGAGTAGCGAGTCCCGAGACTCACTAAGTCATAGATAGTATCGGAGTTTGACTTATTAGCCAAATTATTATTTTATTACTGCAACATAGCACCAATGGAAGTTACAGAAAGGACAAGAGGTTGAGGTGTAGAATACCTCATGGATGGATCTAGTGAAATATTAGAAGAATGTGCCATTGAGAAAAGAATTGAAAAATTAAAGCAAGAATGTTGAAGGAATGCAGATGAGTTATAGAGATGAAAAGAAAATTTGATGCGGATTGGATGAACTTTAAGACTGATTTTATAGACATAGCATAAACAAGCCAAGCTATCATCCAAGTCAAGGAGCAATGTGATTTTTTTTTACCGATCGGTGAAAATGACAGTTTTTTAGAAACTCGGAGCCCTCAATCTTGTTTGTCAACAACATCAGGCGATTGTTTTCAAATCTCCAGCCACACTTGTCGGGTTAAGGACAGATCTATTTTTTCAACTATTTACAATTTCTACTAACGCACCGTTTTCTTCAGTCTATTTACTTATTGCGGATCGTTTTTAATGATGCCAAAAGAGGGAGAAGTGTTAGATTAGAACATTAACATTGTTTGAATTGCTAAACTTGTTATATATGTTTGGAATTATATTAATACTTTTGCTTGAAAAACTAACACACATTCTTAGGGGGAGCTTAGGTATTAATATAGGTTTCAAGTTCTATCAAGTATTTGTCATCATAAAAAATGGGGAGATTGTTAAACCCAAACTTTTAAGTTTTGTATAATTATATATCTACACATGGATTTTGGTGATAACAAATGAATTCAAAGAATAAAGAAGTCTCAAATTCAAGTTATCTACACAATGGAGTCAAGCACATCAAGGAAACAAGTATGAGCAAGAAGTGAACAAGTTCACATTAAAGTCATAGAGTAATGTTGTAAATCTCTTAAAAATTTGAAATTAGGATTAAGGCTCAAAATTAATATTTTATCATAAAACATTAAAATACATTTTCCATATGTTTATGAATATTTTGAAAATTAAATTTGAAAATTTTGAAAGATGATTGATTGTTATTTTTTACATGTGCATACCTTGATTAAAGGGTTGAACTTTAAAAATATTAAAGATGATTGATTGTCATCTTTCACATGTGCATGTTTTATTTGAATATTTTCAAAAGTAATTGATGTTTTTTTTTTACTTATGCAAAAGGTAGATGATTTTGTTTGAAAAATTTGAAAAGTAAAGTGTGCTTTTATTATATGCAAAAAGTAAAAAAATTAGGTTTGAAATATTTGAAAAGTAAAGTGTACTCCTTTTGTCATATGCCAAAAGTAAAAGATTAGGTTTGAAGTTTTTGAAAAATAAATGATGTTATTTTTGACAATTAAAAAAAAAGAACATTTTATTTGAATTTTTTAAAAAAGTGAATGATGTTGTCTTTGTAATGTGAATCTTTTTAAATTTGAATATGAAGTCTCATATGCCTATAAATAGATCATTTGAGAGTTTCACATTTACAACATTAAGAGCATACAACATTCATTCAAAGTTTTCATTCTCTCTTATCTAAGCGTTGATGTGACGTCCCTAAATCCCCACGCACGTATACGGGAAAATCGAGACGTCCGAATAGTGACAACCCGGGTCACCACCCTATCGACGAGTGCCAAGTGTGTGTATAAGCAACAAAAGTGCACGAAAAAACATGCAGCGGATAGCAAAGTCATATAACTAAGTACCAGAATTTTTCTTATTTAAATACAAAGCTGTTCAAACATACATATTAAAATATTACAAAATACAAATATTGTTCAAAGCCAACTACAAAGCATAACTTCAACTCAGAACTCCTGCGAATCCGCATCCTCTGGCTCAGCCTCCTCCTCCTCCTCATCGAACTCTGCACCAAAATCTACGGTACCAAAATGGTGCCGTAGGTAAGTAAAATCTAAACACCACTAGATAAAAACATATAAAACTCAAACAACATGTATGAAAGAAAAGCCAATGCACATGACCCATAAAGCCACATTTTTCCACGTAGGCCAAAAACCCATTTGGCCCAAAAACATATCGATTAAAACCAAGCCTCGCCATTATCCCAGATAATGGTCCAAACCACCATTTTCCCAGAAAATGGATCACAAAGCCTCAAAACCAAACATCGCCATTTTCTCAGAAAATGGCCCGGATCCGAAAACCATAAAAATGATCCAATTATGCATGCACCATGATCTCCCCTAGGAATCATCCGCACACCCTGCCTCTGGGCCACACCGCAGGTAACGACTATGCGTGTGACACCTAAACGAGCGATGTCCAAACTCGTGACCAGCGCGTACCTGGCCAGGCCATCCTTTAGTCCCCACCACTCTAGGGACCACCGAGTCGACACGATAGCGTTACCGTATCGTGTGATCCGGTCGTCGCATGGGGATGTCACTCAGTATTATCCACTCCCGAGTGACCAGAGGAGCTCCACCGAGATAATAACCCATCTCGACTTGGGCTCGTGAGACGCACGCACCTGAAACTCATTTACGCCGATAAAACTGGGTTTTTCTCAAATAAATAAAATACACATGCATGCACCATGTAAATGCAATATCAATGCATAAAAAAACCAACCAACCATAAATCAACAATCCAAGTAACTCCGTCCTCAAACCATCCGACCCCCAAACTCCTTGGATTCAGTCCGGAATCAACCAACCAATAGCAAATATTTATTGAATGAGCAAAATATATTTAAATCTAAAAGTAGGGTTTCGAAAATATTTACAGCACTATATAGTATTTTTCGAAAGCTCACGACGTTGCAAATGGCGGAAGAAAAGCAACGTAACAATGTAATTTACACTGTTGCAGTGGATAATAAATTACCCACTTTTGAACGAGAACAAACCAAAGCTCGGGATTGATAGTGAATGGCCTAGGGATGTTTATGAAGTTAAGGGAAGTGGAGTTTGGCCGTGGGTGGTGGTGGAAACGGCGGTCGAAGGCCAAAAAGGGGCTGAACGGAGTTGAGCTCATGGGAGCTGTTCCGGCAACGGATCGAGACCGGAAATGGGTGGGTTAGGTCGGCAAGAGGTGGGGGAGAAAGCTGTGAAGAGATGGTGGCCGGAGGTGGTGCGACGGCGCCGGAATTGGTGAAAATCCTTGTGGCTTGGAGGAGCTTGTGGTGGCTAATGGTGGCTCGGATGGAGGTGAAACTTGGTGGGGATGTTCACCGGTGAGAGGGAAAGAAAACTGGGTGGGTGGTGTAGGCTACGCCGCCGGCGAGTGGCGGTTCTGGGCTGCGAAAGCAACCGGCGACTGGGGAGAAAAACAGGGTAGGTGCCGTGACTTCCAGGGGCTCGTGGCGGCTAACGGCTGGTTCGATGGCTTTGAAAATTGGTGGGGATGATCTCTGGTAGAGGGGGAAGAGAATGGTGGTGGTGGTGTTCTAAACGGTGGCCGGACGGTGGAGAACTGAGCGGTCAAAGGGGCGGCGACGGGAAGGAGAAAAGAGAAGGAGTAGCGCGCGGGGAGAGAGGAACCAGGGAAAAAGAAGAAGAAAAAGAAAGAAAAGAAGGAAAAGAAAAATGAAAAGGGAAAAAGAAAAAGAGAAAAGAAAAGAAATGAGATCCAATCCTCATTTCGGAAACCAAAAACAGATCCGCCGAAACCGAAATTAAAAACCGTAAAACGACAAAATAAATTAAACACAACATCAAATAAATTAAAACCCAATTTAAGATACATTAATTTTAAATAAATAAACCAATATATTAATTAAATTAAAAACAACCATTCAGTGAAAATACACGTAAAAGCGGGTCATCACAATTGAGCCTTAATCCTTGTTCATTTTAAGATATATAGTTTGTATTGTATTGTTCTTATTTCATTCATTGAGGAGTGCTTTCTGATAACCTACCCACTATCGGCTCTTGTATCAGTAAAAGGGTATGTATAATCCTTGTGCGTGTAGAAAGTGTTCTACATAGGGAATAGTTGAATCACCACGTGTAAGGTGATTGCAAGTGTAGATGGTGTTTTACATGGATCCTTTGTAGCGGTATTGTTCAAAGGTGTAATAGGTTTCTATCTCCACCTGAAGGAGGTTGAATAGTGAATTTGGGAATCCTCAAGGGGTAGCTTGAGGCGAGGACGTAGGCAGTGGGACCGAACCTCGTTAACATACTGAGTTTGCTTCTCTCTTACCCTTACTCTTTATATTTATTGTTAGTTCGTAGTTTTTTTATATTTTATATTGTATATTTGATTTATAATTGTTATTTTTTTAATACAACTCAATTCAACCCTTTTATGTTAGTCATCTGAGCAACAAATTCAAAGAAAGAGCTAGTGATTTATTAATTAATCTTAATATCCTCAATTATCTTATTTTTGTTGGTATAAAGATGTTTTTCTAACCAAAATTATGATTAAACAAAAATGATTGCTAACAACCATACTGGAAAGACAATTTTATAACAAGACTTCTATATTACTTCACCTATAAGATACAAGAATCATTAGTAAAACCTTATGGTACAATATTTTATTAATCTTACTTATAATGATATTAGAACTACTATCAATGGAAATGGTTTAATTGTGTGTAATGATTAACGATTATAAAAGAAAATCAATACAGAAAATAAATTGCTAAAAGAGAATTATGCACATTTTGTGAACAGTTTGGTTATACTTCATTATTGTCTCATTCTAAAATAAGAAAAAAATTTATAAAATTATTCTTACAAAAAATGAGAATATAGACCACTCTAGCTATCAAAAGACCAAAGACAAAAGAATCTATAATAAACTTGCACGAGGTGCAAATAATATAATAATAGAAAAAACAGATTGTTTGTTATAAATGTGGAAAATAGGCCATTATAAATCTAATTGTAAAGTCAAACAAAAAATTAATGAATTAGATATACCTGAAACATTAAAAGAAAAATGATTAACCTTTTTATAATACCATTGAGTGAGGAAAAGTACACATCTTCTAAAAAAACGTTTATCAATTAAAAAATTCGAGTACTTCAGATCAGTCTTTTGATACAAAATCAAAAGATAAAGAAGAAGTAGTTCATGTACATTATTGTTTAAATAAGGAAAATTGTGTTTGTACTAAAACTATTAATGTTTAATCAAAATATGAAGATATTATCTTAGAATTATTAAACAAGATCAGTGACCCACATGAAAGAACTGATTACTTGACAAAATTTAAAGATACTTTTGACACAAAAATTACATATACAACTTCAGTATCTCAACCCTATAACTTTTCAGAACTAGTTAGTTGATTCAAAACAAAAAAATAAAATATTACACTACAAGTTTTACAACAAGAAATTAATCAAATAAAACAAAGGCTAAACATTTAAAACTTCTAACTTTGGATTGGAACTTTCTAATGAAGAATTATTACAATAAATCATATTATTACAATAAATCATATTATTACAAATTGATAAAAAAAAAAATCACTAGCCCTAATCTATAGAAAGGAGAAATCTTATCGACATTCATCTTCCAAGAAGAAACATAACATTTCCTTAACAATCTAGATAAGATAAATTTTCAAAAATAGTATGTCTATTGTAGTAATAATTTCTATTAATCAATAATTCTCTTTCACAACAGTTGTACTAGTCGACACTAGAGTAGACTTAAACTGCACCCTAGAATGATTAATTACATTCTAAATATTTAGAAAAAACAAAAGAGACATTATCTCATGCCAATTGCACAAGATTAGATATAAATTATAACTTATCAAATGCACATATTTGTAACAATAAATTTTTTTAAAACACATTTATTTTAGTAAAAATATTAACACCAATATAATATTGGAAAATCCATTTATTACCTTATTATATCTATTTTCTATAAGAGATGAAGGAGTTTCCACTTATATATTAGGACAAAAAATCTAACTTAGATATTTATTTTCACCCTTTCCAAAAGAAATAAATCCTCTGAAAAATACTTCATTAACTAAAAAAATTAATTATCTAACAAAGAATAAAATTAATATGAATTGAAAGAAAACAAGTAAATTTCCTAAAACAACAATTAAATATAAAAGAATTGAAGAATAATTGATAGGCCCATTATTGATCCAAAAGGGTAACAATTTCAAAACAATAATAGAAAATAAATATGCTCTAGTTTACTAATGCATTTTGGAATAGAAAACAATATATAGTTGAATTACTATATGATAAAGAATTTATTGAAAAAAAATCCTTACCAAAATTAGACCTATTCAAATAAATAATGAACTCTTAGAGTTAAAAAAAAAAGAAACTAGTGACTTTTTAACAAAAGTATTAATTAGGAAAAGTAAATCACCATGGATTTATACTGCATTTTATTTACAAAAACATACAAAATTAGAACAATGAGTTCCTTGATTGGTAATTAATTACGAGCCATTAAATAAAATATTATAGTGGATTCGGTATCTAATTCCCAATAAAAAGGTCTATTATCTCACATTAATGATGTTACTATATTCTCAAAATTTGATATGAAAAAAGGATTTTGAAAAATCCAAATTGCTGAAAAAGATCGTTATAAAATATCTTTTACAGTCTCATTCGGGCATTATAAATGAAATGTTTTGCCATTTGGATTAAAAGATGCTACCAGTAAGTATATTATGAATGAAATATTTACACTTATTCTTCGAGTTCTCAATGGTTCATTTATTGAACAACACTAGAAATATTTGAATATTTTTGTTCAAATTATTAGATAAAATGGATTAGTTATTTCATCACCTAAAATAAAATTATTCCATAACAAAATTAGATTTCTTTGGCATAATATTTACTAAGGAATTATCACATCTATTAGTAGAGCAATAAAATTTGCTAATAAATCTCCAGATGAAATTAAAGACAAACAACAATTAAAAAGGTTCTTAAGAAGTCTTAATTATGTTTATGATTGTTACTAATCTCTAAGGCCATTATATAAACCTTTATTTAAAAGAGTAAAGAAGAATCCACCTACGTGAACAGAAAATCAATTAAGTATAATAAAATAGATTCAGTCTCATGCTAAGCAACTTTCGTGCTTAGAATTCCCTTGTGACGCCCCCAAATCCCCACGCACGAACACGGGGAAATCGAGACGTCCGGATGATGACATCACGGATCATCATCCTATCGACGTGTGCCAAGTGTGTGTATAAGCGACGAATGTGCACGAGAAATACGCAGTGAAAAGCAAGTCAATAACTAAGTACCAGGATTTTTCGTGTTTAATACAAAGCTGTTCAACACATACTTAAATAAATATTACAAAACACAAACATAAATTTAAACCAAATATAAAGCATAACATCAGCATCCCGGCGGAGCCGCATCCTCGGGCTTAGCCTCCTCCTCCTCCTCATCCTCGATCTCTGTACCAAAATCTACGGTATCAAAAATGGTGCTGCAGGTAAGTAAACTCCAAACACCACTAGATAAAAACATATAAAACTCAAACAATATGCATGAAAGAAAAACCAATGCACATGCGCCATAAAACCATAATTTTTCCAAGCCCATTTGGCCCACAAAAAACATATCCTTAAAACCAAGCCTCGCCATTATCTGGGATAATGGCCCAAACCACAATTTTCCCAGAAAATGGATCAAAAACCTCGAAAACCAAACCTCGCCATTTTCCCAGAAAATGGTCCACATTCGAAAACCATAAAAACAAACCGGTTATGTATGCACCATGATTTCCCCTAGGGATCATCCGCACACCCTGGCTCTGTGCCACACCGCAGGTAACGACTACGCATGTGACACCTAAATGAGCGATGCCCAGACTCGCGCCCCGCGCGTACCTGGCCAGGCCATCCTCTAGTCCCCGCCACTCTAGGGACGACGGAGTCGTCACGACAGCGTTACCGTATCGTGCGATCCGGTCGTCGCCCTGCGACAACTCAGGAGATGTCACTCAGTATTATCTACTCCCGAGTGACCAGAGGAGCTCCACCGAGATAATAACCCATCCCGGCTTGGGCTCGTGAGACACACGCACCCAAAAACCATTTACGCCAATAAAATGGGATTTTCGCGATTAAAACAAAATGCACATAAACACAATATGCAACTCACACCTCATGGCCCAAATAATCAAGCAATCGCACACAAGCAAAACCAAGCACTCCGTCCTCAATCCATCCGACTCCCGAACTCCTTGGACTCAGTCCGGAATCAGCCAACCAACAACAAATATTTATTGAATGAGCAAAATATATTTAAATCTAAAAGTAGGGTTTGGAAAATACTTACAGCGCTATATGGTATTTTTAGAAAACACGCGGCGTTGCAAACGGCCGAAGGAAAGCAATGTAACAGTGAAAATTCACTGTGGCCGTGGGTTGTAAAATACCCACTTTTGAACGGGGACAAACCAAAGCTCGAGATTGATAGGAAATGGTCTAAGGATGTTTATGAAGCTAGTGGAAGTGAAGTTTGGCCGTGGGTGGTGGTGGAAATGGCGATCGAAGGTCAAAAAGGGGCTGAACGGAATTGAGCTCGTGGGAGTTGCTCCGGCAACGGATCGAGGCCGAAAATGGGTGGTTTAGGTCGGCAAGAGGTAGGAGAAGAAGCTGTGAAGAGATGGTGGCCAGAGGTGGTGCAACGGCGCCGAAAACGGTGAAAAATTGTATGGCTTGGAGGAGCTCGTGGCGGCTAACGGTGGCTCGGATGGAGGTGAAACTTGGTGGGGATGTTCATCGGTGAGAGGGGAAGAAACATGGGTGGGTGGTGTAGGCCACACCACTGGCGAGCGGCGGTTCTGGGCTGCGAAAGCAACCGGCGACAGGGGCAAAAACAGAGTAGGTGCAGTGACTTCCGGCGGCTCGCGGTGGCTAGTGGCTGGTCCGATGGCTCTGAAAATTGGTGGGGATGATCTCTGGTGGAAGGGGAAGAGAATGGTGGTGGTGGTGCACTAAACGGTGGCCGGACGGTGGAGAACTGGGCGGTCAAAGGTGCGGCGATGGGAAGGAGAAAAAGAAACTGTTCGGCGTATGCGGGAGAGAAAGGAGAAGAAAGAAGAAGAAAACAAAGAAAAAGAAGGAAAAAGGAAAAAGAAAAAGGAAAAAGAGAAAAAAAAAAGAAAAGATGAGGGAAAAGAAATGAGGTCCAGTCCTCACTCCGGAAACCAAAACTGATCAGCCGAAAACGATTTTAAAAACCGTAAAACAACTAAATAAATTAAACACCGCATCAAATAAATAAAAACCAATTTTAAAACGCAATAATTTAAAATAAATAAACCCATATATTAATTAAATTAAAAACAACCATTCAGTGAAAATACACGTAAAAGCGGGTCATCACATCCTCCCCCTTAAAACAAATTTCATCCTCGAAATTTGCAAGCTCAACCACCAACTTAAAACAAGCCACATAAAATCACATAAACCATCTGTGACCAAGATTAAGATACGTACCTTCATTACTCAAACAAGTATGGGTATTGTTCCCTCATGTCCGCTTGTGACACCCCGTTTTTATGTGTATTTTCACTGAAGGAATATTTTAATTTAATTAATATAATATTTCTTTTATTTTAAATTATCAGATTTTAATTGGATTTTAATTGCTGTTGAATTTAAATTGCTGTTTAATTTATTTTAGCTTGTCTTTGGATTTAAAATTAAATAGTTTGTTTTTACTAGTTAATTATTATATTTTAGCTTTACGTTGTGTTTAAAATATTTTCTTAATTTTATTGCTTTTAAACTTATTTTCGTTGGATCAGTTGTTGGACTCCAGAGGTGAGGATTGGACTTCATTTCTTTTCTTTTCTTTTTCTTTTTCTCTTTTTCCTTTTCTTTTCTTTCTTTTCTTCTTTTTTTCTTCTTCTTTTTCTTCCCGTTTTCCCCCTCTCCCCGTGCGCAGCTCCTCTCTTTTCTCCTTCCCGTCGCCTCCACTTTGACCGGCCAGTTCTCCGCCGTCCGGCCACCTTTTAATGCACCGTCACCACCATTCTCTTCCCCTTCCACCAGAGATCATCTCCATCAATTTTTAGAGCTATCGGACCAGCCGTTAGCCTTCGAGAGCCGCCGGAAGTCGTTGCACCTGCTCTATTTTTGCCCCTATCGCCGGTCGCAGCCCAGAACTGCCGCTCGCCGGCGGCGTGGCCTACACCACCCACCCAGTTTTCTTCCCCTCTCACCGGTGAACATCCCCACCAAGTTTCACCTCCATCCGAGCCACCGTTAGCTGCCACGAGCTCCTCCAAGCCATACGGTTTTTCACCGTTTCTGGCGCCATCGCACCACCTCCGGCCACCATCTTTTCACAGCTTCTTCCCCTACCTCTTGCCAACCTAAACCACCTATTTCCGGCCTCGATCCATTGCCGGAGCAGCTCCCACGAGCTCAACTCCGTTCAGCCCCTTTTTGGCCTTCGACCGCCATTTCCACCACCACCCACGGCCAAAACTCATTTCCCTTAGCTTCATAAATATCTCAAGGCCATTCCCTATCAATCCCGAGCCTTGGTTTGTCCTCGTTCAAAAAGTGGGTATTTTACAACCCACGGCCACAGTGAATTTTCACTGTTACGTTGCTTTCCTTCCGCTGTTTGCAACGCTGCAAGCTTTCTAAAAATACCGTATAGCGCTGTAAGTATTTTCCAAACCCTACTTTTAGATTTAAATATATTTTTCTCTTTCAATAATTAATTGTTGTTGGTTGGCTGATTTCGGACTGAGTCCGAGGAGTTCGGGGGTCGGATGGATTGAGGACGGAGTGCTTGGTTTTGCTTGATTGTGTTTGCTTGTTTATTTGAGCCATGAGGCGTGAGTTGCATATTGTGTTTATGTGCATATTGTTTTATTTGAGAAAATCTCGTTTTATTGGCGTAAATGATTTTTGGGTGCGTGTGTCTCACGAGCCCAAGCCGGGATGGGTTATTATCTCGGTGGAGCTCCTCTGGTCACTCGGGAGTGGATAATACTGAGTGACATCCCCTCCGGATCGCACGATACAGTAACGCTGTCGTGACGACTTCGTAGTCCCTAGAGTGGCGGGGACTAGAGGATGGCCTGGCCAGGTACGCGCGGGGCGCGAGTCTGGGCATCGCTTGTTTAGGTGTCACATGCGTAGTCATTACCTACGGTGTGGCACAAAGCCAGGGTGTGCGGGTGATCCCTAGGGGAGATCATGGTGCATGCATAACCGGATTGTTTTTATGGTTTTCGGATGTGGGTCATTTTCTGGAAAAATGACGATGTTGGTTTTTGAGGCTTTTGATCCATTTTCTGGGAAAATGGTAGTTTGGGCCATTATTTGGGATAATGACGAGACTTGGTTGTAAGGATATGTTTTTGTGGGCCAAATGGGTTTTTGGCGTGTGTGGAAAAATATGATTTTATGGGTTTTGCGCATTGGCACCACTTCACGCATATTGTCTGAGTTTTATATGTTTTTATCTGGTGGTGTTTGGATTTTACTTACCTGCGGCACCATTTTTGGTTTCGTAGATTTTGGTGCAGAGATCAAGGATGAGGAGGAGGAGGCTGAGCCCGAGGACGCGGCTCCGCCAGGGTGCTGAAGTTTATGTTTTGTATTTAGTTTAAAATTATGTTTGTGTCCTGTAATATTTTAATATGTATATTTTGAACAGCTTTGTATTAAATTAAGAAAAATTCTAGTACCTAGTTCTATGACTTTGCTATCCACTGCGTGTCCCTTTGTGCACATTTGTTGGTTTTGCACACTTTTGGCACACGTCGTTAGGGTGGTGACCCGTGATGTCATCATCCGGACGTCTCGATTTTCCCGTGTCCGTGCGTGGGGATTTGGGGGCGTCACACTGCTACTCGCTCCCAAGAGAAGTCTTGAGCTAACGGATCTCCCCATGCCACTTTAACCAAAGGTATCGCCTTGGACCTCAACTGTTGCTCCTTCCAATCCATGATCTGCGACGGAATAATCTCATAAGTGAGATCCGGTTGCAACTGAATACTCTCTGGATTGACAAAGCGTGGCTCTTGTTGTCCAAAGCTCTTCTTCAAGGATGATACGTGGAAGACATCATGAATATCCCCAAAATACTCTGGCAAAGCAACTCTATAGGTGACGGGCCCTACCTTCTCCAGAATCTGAAAATGGCCGACATACCTCGGATCCAGTTTCCTCTTCTTACCAAAACACTTAACACATCTCATGGGAGAGACTTTGAGATAAACCCAATCACCTTATTCAAAAGATAACTCTCTCCTCCTGGTGTCAGCGTAGCTTTTCTGACGACTTTGAGCTGCCGCCATTTTATCCCTGATGATCTGAACTTGGCTTTGCATCTCTTGAATTATTTCGAGTCCAATTATCCTACTCTCCCCGACTTCATCCCAACACAAGGGTGATTTGCACTTCCTCCCATAAAGAGCTTCATAGGGAGCCATCTGAATGGTCGCATGGAAGCTGTTATTATATGCAAACTCTATGAGCGGCAAATGGTTTTCCCAACTCCCTTGAAATTCCATGACACATGCTCGCAACATGTCTTCAAGAGTCTGAATGGTGCGCTCTGATTGGCTGTCTGTCTGTGGGTGATATGCAGTACTGAACTTCAGCTTAGTACCCAAAGCTGCCTGCAAACTCTTCCAGAACTGCGACGTGAACCTTGGGTCTCGATCCGACACTATACTCTTTGGTATGCCGTGCAGCCGCACTATTTCTTTCACATACAAGCGTGTCAACTTACCCAAGGAATCGGTGTTATTAACAGGCAAGAAATGAGCACTCTTCGTTAACCGGTCAACAATCACCCAAACAGAATTTTTCCCACTAGGCGTTCTCGGCAAACCCACTACAAAGTCTATCGTGATGTCATCCCATTTCCACTCAGGAATAGGGAGGGGTTGGAGCATACCTGCGGGTCTTTGATGCTCGGCCTTCACTTGACGGCATGTGTGGCATTTTTCAACATACAAGGCATTATCCATCTTCATTCCATCTCACCAATAATTTTTCTTCAAGTCCCGGTAAATCTTTGTACTGTTGGGATGAACTGAATAAGGGGCCACATGAGCTTTTGCCATGATCCGCTCCTTAAATTCTGAATCTTTGGGGACCACTCTGCGATCTCGGAACCAAAGTATTCCATCTTTATCCATGCTATAATGCAACGACCCTCGAGATTTTCTGACTCTTTTTCTGATATTCAGCAGCTTCGGATCCTTCCTTTGAAGAGTCTTCAATTCCTCAAAATCAGTTACCCGAACATCAAGAACTGAAGATAGAATCTCTTCTTGCTGTGAACTTTCAATAAGGAGCCTTCTCATCCCACAAAGCAAAGAATCCAATTCTGACAGCTCGGCTTCATCTTCCAAGTGCGATTTTCAGCTCAAAGCATCAACAACTATATTAGCCTTCCCTGGATGATACTTGATCTCACACTGGTAGTCACTGATTAGCTCTAGCCATCGCCTTTGCCTCATATTCAGATTTTTCTAGGAAAACAAGTGCTTCAGGCTCTTGTGATCGGTGTATACCTCACATGCTTCCCCATACAAAAAATGCCGCCAGATCTTGAGAGCAAAAACAATCGTAGCCAATTCCAAATCGTGCATCGGATAATTCTTCTTATGGTCCTTTAGCTGACGAGATGCATAGGCAACAACCCGTCCTTCCTGCATAAGGACACAACCCAAACCAAACTTAGACGCATCACTGAAGACTACGAATGACTTATGCGGTTCTGGAAGCGCTAACACTGGTGTCGTCGTCAACCTGTTCTTTAATTCTTGGAAGTTTCTCTCACACTTATCTGACCAAACAAATTCTGTATTCTTCCGAGTCAAAGCTGTGAGAGGTTCGGATAGGCGAGCAAATCCCTCCACAAATTTTTGGTAATATTCGGCAAGTCCCAAGAAACTCCAGATCTCGCGCACTGTAGTCGGACGCGGCCATGACAAAATGGCTTCCACCTTACTAGGATCAACGGCCACTCCGTCTCGGGAAATCACATGCCCAAGAAATCTAACTTCCTCCAACCAGAATTCACACTTGCTGAGCTTGGCGTACAACTGGTGTTCTCTCAATTTCCCAAGTACCAGACGAAGATGATACACATGCTCTTCAACATCTCGGGAATAAATCAGAATATCATCAATGAACACTACCACAAAGGAATCCAGATAAGGTCGAAATACTCGATTCAATAAATCCATAAAAGCAGCAGGGGCATTAGCTAGCCCAAACGGCATCACCTTAAATTCATAATGCCCATATCTCGACCTGAAAGCAGTTTTGGGCATCCTTGTCTCTGATCCTCAGCTGGTAGTATCCCGACCTCAAATCACTCTTCGAGAACACAGCTGCTCCTTGAAACTGATCAAATAAATCATCTATCCGCGGGAGAGGATATTTATTTTTGATGGTCACCTTGTTTAATTCCCGATAATCGATGCACATCTTTCTTTTTAACGAACAACACTGGTGCACCCCACGGCGACGTACTAGGTTGAATAAATCCCTTATCTACCAGCTCTTGCAACTGAGTCTTCAACTCTTTTAATTCAGCCGGTGCCATGCGATAAGGAGTTTTATGTACCGGAGCCATTCCAGGTTCCAAGTCTATAACAAACTGCATTTCCCGAACAGGGAGTAGTCCGGGTAAGTCGTCCACAAACACATCGGGAAATTCTTCCACAACTGGAATGTCTGCCAAAGACTTCTTCTCAGACGGCGTAGACACCATCTGAACTAAGAATGCATCCGCTCCCCATGCAATCTCTCTTCTTGCTTGAATTGCCGATATAATTACCGGCTTTTCTTTTAACTTACTCCTCGCAAATTCCAGACAATCACCATCTGGAAGCTGAAAGGTAATTACCCGACTTCTGCAGTGACTTCTCGCAGAAGAGAGATTGAGCGGTCGAAGGCCAAAAAGGGGCTGAATGGAGTTGAGCTTGTGGGAGCTGCTCCGGCAATGGATTGAGGCTAGAAATGGGTGGTTTAGGTCGGCAAGAGGTAGGGGAAGAAGCTGTGAAGAGATGGTGGCCGGAGGTGGTGTGACGGCGCCGAAAATGGTGAAAAACCGTATGGCTTGGAGGAGCTCGTGGCGGCTAACAGTGGCTTGGATGGAAGTGAAACTTGGTGGTAATGTTCACTGGTGAGAGGGGAAGAAAACTGGGTGGGTGGTGTAGGCCACGCCGCAGGCGAACGGCGATTCTGGGCTGCGAAAGAAACTGGCGACAGGGGCAAAAATAGAGTAGGTGCAGTGACTTTCGGCGGCTCGCGGTGGCTAACGGCTGGTCCGATGGCTCTGAAAATTGGTGGGGATGATGTCTGGTGGAAGGGGAAGAGAATGGTGGTGGTGGTGCACTAAACGGTGGCCGGATGACGGATAACTGGGCGGTCAAAGGGGCGGCGACGGGAAGGAGAAAAAGAAACTGTTCGGCATACGTGGGAGAGAAAGGAGAAGAAAGAAGAAGAAAAGAAAGAAAAAGAAAGAAAAAGAAGGAAAAAGGAAAAAGAAAAAGGATAAAGAGAAAAGAAAAAGAAAAGATGAGGGAAAAGAAATGAGGTTCAGTCCTCGCTCCGAGAACCAAAACTGATCAGCCGAAAACGATTTTAAAAACCGTAAAACAACTAAATAAATTAAAAACCGCATCAAATAAATAAAAATCAATTTTAAAACGTAATAATTTAAAATAAATTAACCCATATATTAATTAAATTAAAAACAACCCTTCAGTAAAAGCGGGTCATCACATCCCTTCTTCTCATACTTTTAAAATTGTTGACATAAATGCCTCTAATCTTAGCTATGGGGGAATCTTAAAACAAAAATTATAGTCTAATCTTGAACAGATTATTCATTTTCATTCAAGATGTTGAAACCTTGCCTAAAACAATTATAGTACTATTAAAAAAGAAATATTGGCTATTGTATTATAGATTTCAAAATTTCAAGATTTTTTATTAAACCAAATTTTTTTACTTGGAATTGATAGTAAATCAACCAAGGAAGTTTTGATAAAAGATGTGAAAAACTTGTTGGCTTGTAGAAAATATTTGCTAGATGACAAGCTATGTTAAGTATTTTTGATGAAAATTTCTACTTATCATACCGTACACCACACACCAATATGTGATTTATCATTTTTATTATTCTATTTAAACACACACATATTGATGTGTAAATATGTGTATTGAAATAGAAGGACAAAAATGAAAAATCACATGTTGGTGTGGTGTGAGAATAATAAGAAGCATTTCTCATTTTTTATTTTGATATTGAGCATATCAAAGGAGAATCTAATTCTCTTCATATCTTTCTTTTTTGAGAATTCTTAAAAAGAAAATCATGTCATCTTCAAAATCCCTAGTAAAATCTAAATTTTCATATGTTAGGTCATCATCTCCTCCTTATCCTTCTTCATGCCTTTCTATAACTCCAAAACCCTATACGGTATTAGAAACATTACCATTAGTAAGACCATCTCATAATCAATTTTCCTTCCACTCATTCACAAATCATAAACCCTCCACCATTGTCATAGCCCTTAGCTTCTTCCATTATTTTTAAACCACAATGGCATCCAGTTTTTTCAACAAAATCTAAGATCCAACATCTTATAAAACCTCAACAAATACTCAACGCTTTTCTTCTTCTAAATTGGCATTATATTTCTCAAAACATAAAGAATATCTAACATTTTTATGAATTCATATTAGTATACATAGATTCAATCATTATCTTTGGAACCCCATGCAATCTACAAGCCCAACCTTCTCCCGCTTCGCCTTTTATTAATGTCTTTCACAAAATTATTATTATTAAACAAGTTCGTACTTTTATAACAATTGGAAAAAAAATCCTTATTTACAAAGATTTTTCTAGTAATATTACGTTCCATATTTTCATTATTATAATTATCAACAGTCACGGACAAAGATAAGTTCTAAAGCAAAACAAAATCTTACATGCACCATTCATGCATGGTTTATCTATTTTGACAAATTATAAGAAATAGAAACACTCTAGCGATTTTTTTTTTATTGTGGTATGATTATTAGAGGTGAACAGGAACCAACCGAACTGACTGTCGCCGATGGAGACCGGCTGCCAGAGTATGGAATTGGCCAAAACTGATAGAGAACCAGTAGGCCGACGGTAGAAAATAACCAAAACCAATGTCGGCCGATTTGGTCTTGGTTTAAACTAGGTTCAAACTGCCAAACCGGCTGATATTATATATGTATATATATTTTTTTATACAAAACAATGTCATTTCAAATGAAACAGCATCGTTTTGTTTTAAACCGTATGAAAAAATAAAGAAAAGGATGCTGTTTGGTTTGAAACAAACGAAGTTGTTTCTAAATTAGGGTTAAGACTCGCAACCGCCCCTTCCCTTCCCATTTTCGTTTGTAGCCAAATTCCATCTCAATCTCTCTTTCTCTTTTCTCAGATTCCCATTCCTAGCCGGCGACAAATCCCTACGCACCACGGCCCACGCCTCTCTCCTCTCTTGACCAAGGTAGTTGTCCATCTTGTTGAATTAATCTAGATTATTTATGTGTGGTTGTGATTTCACCGATTTTGTGTGTTGAATTATTTGTGATTTTTTAATTAGTAGTTGTCCATCAAAGGATAGTTATGATTTTTGATTTGTAATAATGAAATGAGATGAAATGAATCACTTATTGTATCCAAACGGGGCCTAAATATGTCATGTGGAATTTTTGTTGAATTAGTTCCCTGATTTACTAAATTATTATTTGTGTATGTACATATGGTATAAAATTTTTAGAGCACATTCTTGGGGCTGTGAATAGTAATATAAGATCTATTCTACTATCATTGTGAGTGTTCTTACTTCTTACTTATAGTTTCTAATATGTTTTAAATGAAAAAAAAATTATTATTGTTAAGTTATGGTATTCTAATTTGTAATTATAATTTTTGTTATGCACTATGTATAATATACATATAACATTTATGTTTTGTCTTATAAATTAGATGGATTCTTTATTGACTCTAATTGATGTTGATTCAAATGAACCAATTAACTTGGGAGATGATTTGAGGGAGACCAAAATATCAAAACCTCCTAGTGCCTCTACTAGTTGTGCTTGTCTATTACCTAAGTGGAAAGGGAAGGATCTATTGATTTTATGTGACCACTTCATGAAGGTGGAGGGTTGTCCTGTAAATAATTTGAAGGCTAAATTTAATTATTGTGGCAAGACGTACGTTTGCCACTTAAAGAGGAATAGAACTTTAACAATGTAAAACCATTTGCCTTCATGTCTTAAAAATCCTTATAAGTGTGAGTCTTTTGATAGGTATAAACAAATATTGATGGTTGAGATAACACCCGATTAGGGGTTGGAGAGAGTGATGGTAGTACATTAAGAAATTTTGTAACCCACAAATATATTGAAGAGGCTGTGAGTTTGGCAATTGCAGAGATAGTAATATTTATCGATGAGTTGCCATTTAGAGTTGTTGAAAGATTTAAGAAAGTGTGTTGGTATCTTGAACCTTGGTTTAAAATATCATGTTGTGTCACAGTTGCAAGAGATTGTATGACTTAGAAAAGGGGAAACCTAAAAAAATGTTTAAAGATTGTGGCAAGAGGATTTTGTTGACGATCGATACATGAACATCAATACAGAATTTGAATTATATGTGTCTAATTGAACACTTCATTGATAAGAATTGGAAATTGTAAAAAAAAAAAATCATTAATTTTTATTTAATCCTAATTATTGAGGGGATACTATTGAAAATTATGTTGAATTGTGCTTGCTTGATTGGGGTATTGATAGAATATTTACTGTAACTATTAATAATGCAAATTCAAATGATACTATAATTCTATATTTGAAATAGTTTTTTATAGGGAATGTGTTGGGGGGAAATATATGCATATAAGATCTTGTGCTCATATTTTGAACCTTATCGTGAATGAGAGTTTGAAGGAGTGTAATGACACTATCACAATGGTTAAAAATGCAGTTAGATATGTGTGCTCATCCCTTGCAAGATAAGACAAGTTTAAGAGATGTGCAGAAAAAAAATTGATTGTAAGAAAATATTATCTTGATATAAAAACATGATCGAACTCAACCTACATAATGTTGGAGGCAGCCGAGAAGTTTGAAAAGGTTTTTAGGTGGATAAGAGTGGGGATTATAATTTTTTCTCTTACTTTGATGATGGGCACATGGGGCCTCCTAAAGTTAAGGAGTGGGAGACAGTGTTAGTGTTTGTTAAGTTTTTAAAAATATTTTATGATGTCATTAATAGATTTTTTAGGTCTTTATATGTGACAACCAATACTAGTTTTCTGGAGATTTGTGATCTCCAAAATGAGTTGATTATTCTGAGCGATAGTACTAATAGTTGTTTGAGGAGCATGACCATAAACATGAAAGCTAAATATAATAAGTATTGAGAGGTTATTAGATAGTATGAGCTTGTTCATGTTGATTGCAGTTGTACTTGGTCCACAAAGCAACTTAAGACTTCTTACTTTCCACTTGAAAAAAATTCATGATGAGTTTCATGCTACGGAGTTTTTGTTGAGTGCGAGACATGTATTAGCAAATTTGTATACGGAGTATAATACTACATTTAGTTCCACCACGAGTATTTAGGTACATGAACCCCCTCCGACATCTAGAACCATGAATGATGGTGATGGCAAACGTGAGACAAAATGGTTTTACGAGTGGTACATAGTATCTTCTGCCATGGGATCTACTATTGCCAAAACATGAGTGGATCTGTATTTATCAGATGGTTGTGAGACACTCAGTCCATCATTTGACTTATTGACTTGGTGAAAAATTAATGAGTCTGACTATCCTATACTTGCGAGAATTGTACGAGACTTGTTGGCCATGCTTGTTCCCATGGTTGCATCCAAATAAGCATTTAGTACGAAAGGTTGTGTGCTTGATCTTTTTCGGAGTTCGTTGGTTCCGAAAACCATTGAGATACTTATTTGTGTTCAAAATTGGTTAAGGCATTTGTTAACAACAATTGATATCTGGGAGACTATGGATAATGTGGAGAGTTTTATAGTAGAATAGGGTAATGTTTTTATTGTTTTCATTGTAATTTAATTTTAGTATTTTTCATAATCCAAATTCACTAACATTTGATGTTTTATTATTATCTTTTATTAATGTTTGTATATAGAGTTGGGCATACAATTAAACGTAACAACTATTGAAGATTGAAAGTTGAAAAAGCAAACATGAAGATCACTCCTAATTTGTTGTCATTTATCTATGTTATGCTTTTCTTGCATTGTTGATATGCTGAACACAATTTGTTTTCATCTATTTGTGTTATGTTTTTTACTTGCATTATTACTATGATTATTGCTTAAGATTTGTCTTTATTTTTAATATGTAATACTAAACAGTATACATCTAGTGAAGTTTTTTTTTTTTTTTTGGATATAATTATGTAGTAAGTAATAAGCTATATAGTTAGTATTAGTATTATAGTTATAGTAAGTAACATCTATTGCTACTTTATTTATTTTTTTATACTTAACATTACAAATTATATTAAAATAAAAATGAAACTTAAATATAGAAATTGTGAACTAAAAATAGTTTAAATTAAATTAAGAATTTATAATAATCCCAAAAAGGCCCAAAGTGATTTAAGAAATAGTGTATAAAAAATAGGCCCAAATTTAGGCTAAAAAATGGCCCAAACGACAACAGACCGATGAACCGGCCAAGAATTGGATGGAACCAGTTCGGCTAGTATACCTTGCCACATTCGGTTGGTTCAATTGGTTTTCCCGCCACAAGAACTGCAAGTCGGTCGGTTGGTTTTCACCCCTAACAAGAAGAGGGAGACGTAGAGAGTGGGCGGATTGAAGGGAGAAGGTGAAAAAAGAAAGAAAAAAAATGGAGAGAGACTGAGAAGAAGAAATAGGAGAGAGAGGGATGCATGGGCGTGGATATGAAGTGGTGGCTGCATGAAACAAGGGGAAGTTTGGTGGAGTTATCAGTGGCTGGGGAAAACCAAGAGGGAAAAAAAATTCAATGGGCCTAGGCTTGGGCTAGGGTTTGGGTTTAATGGGCCTAGGTGTTACATAATTGACTTAGTCTTAAATGTACTTCCAAGTGTAGAAGTGTCAAGTTGTATCAAGGATAAGTCCAGAATCGTATTCTACAGGGACAAAGGGTTATCAAAGTATTTGTGAAATTTTTGTTATAAAAAAAATGTATCGACTATGAAAGATGAAAAAAAAAAGTGAAATGCAATGTGAAAAATATTGAAGAAGAGTTAAGAAAGAATGAATTCAATTTCTGCAAAAATTTAATCAAAGGTAGAATTAAAGTTTCTAATTAAAAGGGCAATTTAACAATCATTTGGGTTGTGTATGAGACTTTCTTTATTTCGGTTCATAGATGATTTTCTTGATTAAAAATCAATTCAAAGCATTGATAAAAGCAAGATAAAAAAGTTATGCTCAAGTTTTGAAATATTTCACTAAGGGATTCTCTACTTTACTAGTCAAACATACATTTACAATCAACTAAGAGAAGTCTTAATAATTTTCAATCTTTTGTCATGCCTTACGTCAATAACAAATCAAGAATAAGAGTTGCAATCTATTTTCAATTCAAATTCGACTAGTAAAATAGTGAAATTAATATTTATCAACAAAATATTGCATTAAACTAAAACCCAAAACAAATCAAATCTCATTCCACAACCCAAGATTCAGAAATTAGCTACACATAATATTTCTAGCAATAAAAATAAATCTAAGTTGAGTCATGATAAAAAACTAAGAAAATACCCAAATGAAATCTCAAAAGTACAAACAACCTCTTAAATACCTTCCGAAAAATGAAACAAGAAATGTCGCGTCATAGGAAAATAAGGATCAATTTGCCTCAAATGAAGGAGAAGCCGCAACAAGGAAAAGGAGAACCGAAAACTAAATCCAAGCAATCGACACCTACCAAAGCCAAAACTGCAAAAAGAAAGAAAAAAAAGACTGTAGAAAAAATATTGAAGAGGAAGCCGTCCACATGAAGAACTAAAAGAAACATCACTCTGCAGAAAAAAAATGAAGAACCACCGAACACCTCCAACAAAATACTAAAGCCAAAAGAGAAAATGAAGCCAAACGAAAAAAACACTTCGAAAAAAAAAATGAAGATAGATACCACTGTCAAAACGAAAAACTAAGAGAAAAAAAATAAAAGCTTTGTTGACAAAAAATGTTGTCCCCCTGAAGAAAAAGTAAAAACCAAGAAGAACAATCCAGACAGAGCCGTCGTCCCCCCAAAAAATAAACTTAGCAAAAAAACTGAAAGAAAAAAAGTATCCCTACCCAAAAAAACTAAATGAAAAGAAAAATCCCTCCGGATCTCCCTGCTTCACGTCTGCGCGTCCCAATTGCAGCACTAGGCGTGCTCTCTATTTTTTTTTTCTAGTCTATAGCATGTAAAACGTGCTCTTGATGCTGCGGTCCTTTTTATTTTTTTTTTCATTTTCCTTTTAGATGCTGTGCTCTGCCATCAATTAAAATCAATTTCCACCCAGCCTTTCAAGAATACCTCATTTGTAACTCATGTGTTTTTTTTTTTTTTGTTTTAATAGTACCTTGCAACATATAAATAAGATATGAGAGTAGTAAAATTGGAGTATTTATTTTAATGTGCAACCACTGCATGATAAATCTTTTTAAACACAAAAATATCAAAATTTATTAATTGATTCAAGTATCATAATCTACTACATAATTAAGTACTTAAATCATTTTTTGTTAAACAATTTATTCACTTAAGTAACTCAATCATGCAGTTTTAGCACTTCATCACTCCCCCCAATTAGCTTTTTGCTAGACTCTAGTAAATAAAGTGAATGGATTCATGCAAAGGTGAGATTACCAACTACATTTTCAGAAAATTTAAGAATCACATGTCATGAAATAGACTTGTTAAGTTTAAGAACACTGGAGATAGATTAATCTGAATTTTTTTATCAACTGAGAGATTTATACACCATTTAGTTAATCAACGAAGGGAACTAAATGTAACAAAATTTGCTTTCCTTCAAGTGCATGGGAATAATATTGTTAGAATTCTAAAATCGACTACCAAGAGGCATTAATAGTTTCAATCACAACAACTAATTTGAGAAAACTACATGGTATTACTCTAATTCAAAACTATTGTAGTGGCGGTTTTCATGCTATTACACTTTAAAAGGCACATACTTTCTTATTTAGTAAGGACCCCAATAATAGGCAGCATTTTCCAATACACAAATGTAAATCATATATAATTTTTTTTTTCAATTTCCTGGTGGGGGAATCAAACATATGAAGGTGTGCATACCCACACTTTTACAAGTCGGCCCTTACTAATAGTCTACCTAAGGGATTTTTTTTTTTAATCCATGGCTTGTCCCTTTTCTCATTTAATTTACTTTAGACTTCTTCCTAAGCCATTAGGATATGGTTCATTAGAGTCCCAAACAACCGAAGTGTAAATCAACAAACAATGACCCAATGTAGTCTTTCTAGACATTCTAGGCATGTGTTGTGTGTGTTTTAGCAAAACTTTTAACATATATCCCTTGGTTTAACAACTAAATAAAATGGATAAGTTTCTCTTTAGACATATACTCATATTTGCAATACATTCCACATGTTCTATGACCTCAATAAATCATTTTTTAATTCACTTGCCAGCATGTAAAATTGAAGAATAGGGAATTTAATCTGCTTTGAACTCATTACCAGCACTCTCCCAGGGTGGACCAAAATATGTCTAAGGCATACAAACAGAAAAATAAATTCTCTTCCACCCCCAACTAGATTGTAACATTGTCCTCAATGATGCAAGAGAAATGAAAGAATTTACACGAAGACAGCAGTTAAGGAGCAAAACAGCTATAAGAAGAATCAAATAGGAAAAGAAAATTAAAGGCAAGAAGAAAAGGAAGTACCTGGACAGCTTTGAAAGGAATGCAGCAAAAATAAAAAATAAAAACTGAAGAACAAAAGAAAACAATGGAAAGAAATGGACAGATCAAGAAACATTAATTAGGATTAAGCAAATGTAGAGTAGATTCCTCAGGTGTAAAGTTAGAAATAAAAGGCTTGACCTTTTGACCATTAACCTTAAAAGAATTTTTATTTTGAGGATTGACAACCTCAATAGCACCATGAGGGAAAACTATTTTAACCAAATAGGGGCCACTCCATCGGGATCTTAACTTGCTAGGGAACAAATGAAATCGAGAGTTGTAGAGTAAAACTTGTTGTTTAGGTTCAAATGATTTTCTTTGAATATGCTTATCATGAAAAGACTTCATGCGTTCCTTGGACAACTTAGAATTATCATAAGCATCCCCCCTAAGTTCCTCTAATTCAAAAAGATGTAATTTCCTCAAAGATCCAACTTGACCAAGATCAAAATTAAATATTTTAATGGCCCAAAATGCACCATGTTCAAGCTCAACGGGGAGGTGACAAGCCTTACCATAGATTAACTGATAAGGAGACATACCCAAAATAGTTTTATATGCAATCCTATATGTCCATAATGCATCGGTTAATTTCAAAGGCCAATCCTTTTGGTTAGGACTCACAGTTTTTTTCAAAATAGTCTTAATTTTTATATTAGCAAGTTCAACTTGGCCATTCGTCTGAAGGTGATCTGGTATAGAAACTTTATGGTGGATGCCAGGCATACTGCAAGAGGGCAGCAAAATGTTTGTTGCAAAAATGGGTGCCATTATCACTTATGATGGCCTTAGGCATGCCAAATCTAGTAAAAATATTTTTCTTAAAACATTTAAGCACCACTCTATGGACATTTGTTTTACATGGTATGGTTTCAACCCATTTTGGGACATAATCAACGGCTACTAAGATGTACAAATAACCAAAAGAGGAAGGAAATGGTCCCATAAAATTAATTCCCCAACAATTAAAAATCTCAATAATTAAAATGGGTTGTAAAGACATCATGTTCCTTTTAGTGACAGCACCTAATTTCTGACATGACTCACAAGTTTTGCAGAAACTATATGTATCTTTAAATATATGAGGCCAATAAAAACCACTTTGTAAAATTTTTACAATTGTTTTATGGGCAGAAAAATGACCCCCACACATCTCACTATGGCAAAAAGAAAGGACAACTTGTATTTCATGGTCAAGCACACATTTTCTAATGATTTTATCAGAACAGTATTTAAACAAATAATGATTAGCATAAAAGAATGATCTCACCTCATGCATGAACTTCCATATATCTTGGGCACTCCAATGAGATGGGGTTTGTCCTGTCACTAAGAAATTAACTATATCAGTAAACCAAGACAAATTCTCAACTAACATAAGCTATTCATCTGGAAAAGAATCAAGAACAAGTGTCGATTGTTCAGTTTTAGCAATTGTGAGCCTAGACAAATGGTTAACTACCAGATTCTCCACTCATTTCTTGTCCTTGATGGCAATGTTGAACTCTTGGAATAAAAGTATCGATTAAATCAACCTCGGTTTTGCATCTTTTTTTGTCAATAAATACTTGAGAGCTGCTTAGTTAGTAAAGATGACTATAAGAGAACCAAGAATATATGCACGAAACTTCTCTAAAACAAATACACAACAAGTAATTCATTTTCAGTAGTAGAATAATTTTTTTGAGCAGAATTTAAAGTTTTACTTGCATAGTAAATGACATAAGCAAAATTTGTCCCTACGCTGTCCAAGAACAGCTCCTATAGCAAAATCATTTGCGTCACACATGATTTCAAAAGAAAGTGACCAATAGGGAGGTTGAAGAATATGAGCAGTGGTTAGCAAAGTTTTAAGTTGACAGAAAGCTTCTTGACACTCGAGTTTCCAATCAAAATGTACATCATTCATCAATAATTTACATAGAGACTTAGAAGTAGAGCTAAATTCCTTAATAAATCTCCTATAAAAATCTGCATGCCCAAGAAAAGATCTCATGTCTTTCATTGACTTAGGTGTAGAAAGTTTAGAAATCAACTCAATTTTTGCTCTATCTACTTCAATTCCTCTAGATGAAACAATATGTCCCAGAATAATGTCCTATTGTACCATGATATGACACTTTTTCCAATTAAACAACAATTGCTTCTCTTCACACTTGGCCAAAACAGTTTGTAAATTGGTTAAACAACTCTCAAATGAATCACAAAATATAAAAAAATCATCCATAAATACTTCTAGGATGTTCTCAATCATGTCACTAAAAATGCTAAGCATGCATCTTTGAAAAGTTGCTGGTGCATTGCATAAACCAAAAAGCATTATCCTAAAGGCAAAGATACCAAAAGGACAAGTAAATGTGGTCTTGTCTTGATCCTCTAGTGCTATTTCTAATTGATAGTAACTGGAGAACCCATCTAAGAAACAATAAAAAGCATGTCCAACAACTTTTTCTAACACTTGATTAAGAAAGGGTAAAGGAAAATGATCTTTCCTAGTAGCAGCATTCAACTTCCTATAATCTATACATATTCGTCAACCAATAGGAATCCTAGTAGGAATCGATTGATTTTGCTCATTTTTAACAATGGTAAGCCCATATTTTTTTGGAACTACATGAATGAGACTTTCCTACTTGCTATCCGAGATGGAGTAAATAATACTCACATCAAGCAATTTCAGCACCTCATTTTTAACCACTACCTTCATTGTGGGATTCAACTTTCTTTTCATTTTCCTAGAAGGTTTTGCATCTTTTTCTAAATAAATCCTATGGGTACACCCTAAGCGACTTATACCTTTTATATCCGCCATTGTCTACCCAATGGAATTTTTATGCTTCTTAAGGACATTTAGCAATTTATCTTCTTCTTCACTAGTTAAGTGAGAAGAAATTACCACATGGAAGGTGCTTTGTGGTCCTAAGAAAGTATACTTCAGCTCCAATGGAAGAGGTTTGAGGTCCAAAGTTGTAGATAACTCATCCGAAGGCTTGAGATTTGATGTCAAGGGTGGAAGTTGCTCAAATTTTAGCCTCCATGGTGGTGTAACTTGCTAACCTATTGAGAAAACAAGAGATGAGTCATTAACATTATCAAATATTTTCAAATCTTCTTCAAATTCCTCTAAAGAATCAATAAATTGAAAGTAAGGTGCAGAATTTTCATTAATGAAATTTTCCAGCAAATTCACTTCATGAATTTTCTTAACTTCTTGCGGTTGCCTGCAAAGATTGAAAATATTTAGCTCCAAATTCATATTTCCAAAACTCAACTTTAAAACTCGAATTCTAAAATTTATGAGAGCATTAGAAGTAGCCAAGAAGGGTCTTTCTAAGATAACAGGCGCTTGGTAAGTGGAATGAGTAGTCAATTACATATCAAGTACCACAAAGTCTACCGGATAGTAAAATTTGTCTACTTGAACTAAAATATCTTCCACAATACCTCTAGGAATCTTAATAGACCTATCAGCCAGCTGCAATGTGATAGAAGTAGATTTCAACTCACCCAACCTAAGCTGAACATAAATATTATAAGACAATAAGTTCACACTTGAACCTAAGTCTAACAATGCTTGGCCTATTTTTGAGCTCCCTATCATGCAAGCTATGGTAGGGGATCCTAGGTCTTTGTATTTGGGAGGGGTTTTGGTTTGGATAATAGCACTAACTTGCTCAGTAAGAAAAGCTTTCTTTTGCACATTTAATTTTCTTTTTACGGTACATAAATCCTTTAAAAATTTAGCATAGGTAGGAACCTGTTGAATAACATCTAACAATAGTATATTAATCCTAACTTACTTAAAAATTTTAAGAATTTCAGCTTGATGCTTGTCTTTGTACAAAGGGGTTAACCTTTGAGGAAAATGTGCAGGTGTAGTGCTTAGAACATTTTCATATTCCAAAGGATCATGGGCCTCATTTTCAGAAAGGAGGTTTAGAAGTATTACCATTCTTTTCTACCCCTTGAGTCGGAATGCCAATCATCTTACCACTTCTCAAGATTGTAATAGCTTTGACTTGCTTGACATTTAAATATCCAGCCACACTTTGAAATTGCTGGTTTTGGCCTTGGGGATTAGGTTGAGATTGTGTAGGGAACTTCCCTTTCTCTTGAGCACTCAAGGTTGTGGTCAACTTTGTGATTGAACCTCGGATATCAGCGATAGCTTGTGAATTTTGACTGTTGATAGCAACTTGACTTTGCATGAATTGCTGAAAATTGGTGGACAGCTGTTGGAAATTGTCTTCAAGGTTCTTTTTCTGAGCTGGGACCGTGTGGTTGGCATATTCTGATGGTCCTAAACCTCTTGGGGCTATGTAGGGTGCAAAATGTGAAGGACCAGCTATGTTGGGCGCAGGTAGAGAAGCTTGTTCACCCCTTCAACTGAAATTAGGGTGATTTCTCCATCCCGAATTGTAAGTGTTGGAATAAGGACCTGAAAAAGGTTTAACAACCATATTAATAGCATTAGATTGATCCAAAAGAACTTCTTTAAAGGCTAAAATGGTTGGGCAATCATTAGTTGAATGTTCTTGGCCCTCACAAATATTACAGCTCAAGATAATCTGAGATACAACTTGTACCTCATTCACTTACTTCAATTCTATGGTTTTTAATTTCTTAAAAATCATAGTCAACTTAGCATTCAAATCATCTACTTCCCTTATATTATATTTCCCACCCCCTGAAACTGTCCTTGAACTTTCCGACCTATCATGAACATAAGATATATCCCATGATAGTGCATTTGTGCATTTTCAGCTAGATAATCAAAATACTCAAAAGCTTCCTCAGATTTTTTGTTAAAAAACTCACCATTACACATGGTCTCCACAAATTGTCTCATTTTTTGTTGCAACCCCTCTTAAAAACAACTAATGACCCTCAAATTTTCATATACATGGTGAGGACATGCATTTAAAAGGTCTTTAAATCATTCCCAACAATGATAAAATGTTTTCACATCTTTTTGGCAAAAATTCATGATTTATCTTTTCAAGGTATTGGTTATATGCATGGGAAAAAATTTCTTTAAAAATTCAGTTTGCATTTCCTACCAAGTCCTAATAGATCTTGGTCTTAAGGAATTCAACCATTTTTTAGCCTTGTCTCTTAAGGAAAATGGAAACAGTTTTGATCTTATGACCTCTTCAGTGCATGTTCTATCCATAAAATGTGAAACACATTTTTTCAAACTCTTTGATATGAAAGTAGGGGTTTTCAGATTCCATACCATGAAAGTGTGGTAGTAATGGAATCATCCCGAGTTTAAACTTAAAAGCATTTGCATTAAGAGGCAAAATGATGCAAGAATGTGTGTTAGTCCTAACAGGCTAAAGATATTCTCTAAGTGTCTTGTTATGATGTACCATTTCCATGTCATGATGCTCATTTTCAGCCATGGCGCTAGGAGTGTCAGATGATGATTTAAGAGAATGTGATGCAGAGTTAAAAGATGTCAATGATTCTGTCCTAAACATTCGAGATGTGTGGTTTCTAGTCCAATCAGTCATACAAACAAGAGCAGAAAAATAAAAATAAAAAATGAAAAATAAATAGAGAAAGGGAAAAAGATCAAATGTCACCCAGGCTGTGAAGAGGTTCGCGGCTCCACAAATGTCCTCTCAGTAGTAGAGGAATACTCTAATAAGCACTAGTTGTCCCTAGTCACGGCGCCAAAAACCTGACTCAGTCTCAAATGTGCTTTCAAGCGTAAAAGTGTCAAGTTGTATTAATGATAAATCCAGGATCGTATTCCACAGGGACAAAGGGTTATCCATGCATTTGTGAAACTTTTGTTATAAAAAAATGTATCGACTATGAGAGATAAAAAAAAAAAAAAGTGAAATGCAAAGTGAAAAATATTGAAGAAGAGTTAAGAAAAAAAAATATGAATTCAATTTCTTCAAAAATTTAATCAAAGCTGGAATTAGAGTTTCTAATCAAAAGGGCAATTTAACAAATGTTTAGGTTGAGTATGAGACTCTCTTTGTTTTGGTTCCTAGATGATTTTCTCAATTAACAATTCAATCAAGGCATTGATAAACTGAAGATAAAAAGTTATGTTCAAGTTTTGTAATATTTCCCTAAAGGATTCTCTACTTTACTAGCCAAACACACATTTATAATCAATTGAGAGAAGTCTTGATAATTTTCAAGTTTTTGTTGTGCCTTACATCAACAATAAATCAAGAGCAAGAGCCGTAATCTATTTTCAATTCAAATCCGACTAATAACATAGCGAAATCAATATTTATCAACAAAATATTGCATTAAATTAGAATCCAAAACAAATTAAATCTCATTTCACAACCCAAGCTTCAGAAATTGGCTATACATAATATTTCTAGCAGTAAAATAAATCTAAATTAAGTCATGATAAAAACTGAGAAAATACCCAAATGGAATCTCAAAAATGCAAACAACCTCTTAAATACCTTCCAAAAAATGAAATAAGAAATGTCGCTGCACAGGAAAATAAGGATCAATTTGCCTCAAATGAAGGAGAAGTCGCAGCAAGGAAAAGGAGAACCGAAAAATAAAACCAAGCAGCCGACACCTGCCAAAGCCTAAACTACGGAAAGAAAGGAAAAAAAATACTGCAGAAAAAATATTGACGAGGAAGCCATCCATGTGAAGAATTGAAAGAAATATCACTCTACAAAAAAAAAAAAAAAAAAAAAAAAAAAAAAAAAAAAAATTGAAGAACCGCCGAACGCCTCCAGCAAAAGAGTAAAGCTGAAAGAAAAAACGAAGCCAAACGAAAAAAACACTACGAAAAAAAAAATGAAGATAAATACTACCGTCAAAATGAAAAACTAAGAGAAAAAATAAATAAATAAAAGCTCTGCCAACAAAAAATGGTGTCCCCCTGAAGGAAAAGTAAAATTCAAGAAGAACAATCCAGACAAAGACGTCGTCTACCCAAAAAACTAAACTCAACAAAAAAACTAAAAGAAAAAAAGTACCCTTGCCCAAAAAAACTAAACAAAAAGAAAAATCCCTCCGGATCTCCGCGGCTTCTCGCTTGCACGTCCTAGCTGCAGCACAAGGCGTGCTCTCTATTTTTTTTTTTGTCTTTTTGTTCCAGTCCGTAGCAAGTAAAACGTGCTCTTGATGCTACAATCCTTTTTATTTTCTTTTCATTTTCCTTTTAGATGCTGTGCTCTGCCATCAATTAAAATCAGTCTCCACTGAGCCTTCCAAGAATACCTCCTTTGCAGCTCATCTGTTCTCTCTCTCTCTCTTTAATAATACCTTGCAACATATAAATAAGATATGAGAAGAGTAAAATTAGAATATTTATTTTGATGTGAAACTACTGCATGATAAATCTTTTTAAACACAAAAATATCAAAATTTATTAATTGACTCAAGTATCATAATCTATTGCATAATTAAGTACTTAAATTATTTTTAGTTAAACAATTTATTCATTTAAGTAACTCAATTATGCAGTTTTAGCACTTCATCAATTACTAATATGATAAATTTGGTATGTTAGGTTTTAAGGTAGTAATTGTTCGGCATGAGTACTATCGTCAGTTTCAGTCTTATTTATCACTGGAGAGTTTTTTGTGCTGGTTTTTCTTCTCTATGAGCAAACACAAGAAGAATTTCAGTCTAGCAGGTTTCCAGTCAATTTTGGTTGAAAGGAAAATGCGTTGTGGCATAGATCTTTTATTTGAATGATAATAAATAGTTGTGGTCTTATTGCCTTTTAAGTTAAGGAAACATTTATAGTTTAGATCTTCATTGTAGACTTGAGCTCTTACGTATTCTGAAGGCTTTTAGTCATTTATTTTGCTGCTAAGTTATTATTTGATTGAGATTTTATTTTATTACTATAATTCCCTTTGTGTTCCCTTTGTGTATCTTTACTCAATAAATTTTCCAATCATATGGTCATGGTTTTTAGATGACAAGGTTTCAGTTTTGATCCTGACAAATTTTTTATGATTATTTATTTTTTGGTGGCTCTATAGCCATGCTGGGAGTCCGTTAGTTAATTATGTGTATTTTTTATAAAAAAAAAAATTACAAAATTATTAAAAAAACACTTACTTAATCATTAAGTAAAAAATAATACTAATAAAAAAAATAAAAAGCCCTAGCAATAGCCCCCAGCGAAAAGAGTAGCATTTTTTTAATAAATAAAAGTAAAAAATGATTGTTATCATTGGTAGACGTTTTTCAAACACGGCAAGCTAGACAATAGACTACCATTTGGCTCCTTAACGCTTGGAAAATCCTGTTATGTTCATATTACTCATTTTTATTAAGACAAATGATTGAATGATCACTCTCCCTTGCCATTCTCCTCCACAACATGGTTGTTTGAGAATTAAAATGAACTATGTAGTCATAAGGTTTCAAGCTATTACGCAATATTTAATTATGTTTGTATGATATGGGTAATGTGATTACCTTTGAGAACGAAACCTTGAAATCATTAGGGTCCAAACTGAGAAGAAATCAACTTCTGAAACTACCCCTTAACGGATGTCAGAATTTGGTGAGAGGCTGTGTTACAAGACCTTGTACTATTTAGAGAGGCGTAAAATTTTGCATGGTGCTTTTTGTGAGCATTTATGTCTATCCCTGGTGTAGATTATTGCAGATAAGGTTGCTTTAAAGCTGTTTCTGCATGAAGACTCCTTCTGCCAGCTTTTTCATTTGTGCTTTCTGTGTTTCTCATAATTGATTTTTATGAGATTTGGCATTTACATTAATTTTTCTTCACCATTATGACCTGTTTATCTTCTTTAAACGGCTATAAAATGGGCAAGTACCGGAGTATTCTTCATCTACAGCGAGATTGTTCTTGCACTTGCTAGTTTCCATTTCGTCATCTTCATAGCAGTTCTGTTCAGTTTTTCATTTTCAACTTAAACAATGAATTTCCTCTTGGCCTCTGACAACGAAAGGGCTGAGAAGGGCATGTGTATCCATTCATGCCTCTATTGCACGAGGGTGTTCAATAATCATCAGGCTCTTGGGGGCCATGTTAAGGTTCATCAAGACGGGATTCATATGAGGAGGAGCTGGAATAATCCTGCTCGTTCCAGTAATTTCATGGATATTGCTAGCAATGTCCCTAATTCCTTCTCCATGGGCCAGCCTGAAAGTTACTCTGGTGGTTCTGGGAATAATCTGCCAACACATTTCCCTAGGACAAACTTTCCTATAGATTTCTCTAAGTTCTGTTTGAATGAATCCAGTCGGGCACATGCATGCAAGTACTCTGAAAACAATGCTGGAGTTGTCCCATCTCAGTTTGCCATATCTCCATATCTTTCATCAGTAAGTGGCCATGCCAAAATCAATCATTCTAATCCTTCACCGTCGGCGGTTTTTATGCCATCTGCTAACACTGTAACCGCTGGTTTTCCTGTGGGCCCCCCACTGTCTTTTGGACCATATGGAGTATCTCAGTTTAATACTAATGAGCTAAGAACATTCAAGGATGGTATGCCATTCTACTCTGGAGATGCCTTGCCAAACTTTCAGAATCAAAACCTTAGTAATCTTTCATATCCTGCCCATGCTATAAGTCTATCTGATTCTGGTTTTGGCTCAAATCAATTGCCTGGCTTGACAGAACCAAACACAGTAGGTTCCTTGCCTCCAGGCCATGGTCAATGCTCAATCCAAAATGGAGCTGGTAAGTGTAATAAGAGTAGTGAGTTCAAGTTCGAAGAAGTTAAGAAACGCTGCTTAGGTGAAGTCCTCGGAAATTCTGACATGATGAATTCATCAATAAGGCCTCAGATCAACTCCAACGTCCTACCTGCACAAACGGAGGAGCGTTCGAAGAAAGAGCTACTTCTTTTTAAGGATGCGGAGGAATCCTTTTCTGAGTTGGGAATTTCTTTTGATGAAAAAGAGCAAGATGAAGCATATCTGGATCTCTCCCTGCACCTGTAGTTCTTTACCTTTTTGTTAATTGGTTAAATATGTATGGGAGGATCTGCTGGTACTGAATATGTTATGTGTTTGGTAACTTGGTTGATGGAACTCTCTCTCTCTCTCTCTCTCTCTCTCTCTCTCTCTCTCTCTGTGTGTGTGTGTGTGTGTGTGTTTAATCTCTATCTCTATCTTTCAGGCACAAATGTACACTGATACACACTGGATGTGGCTCAATATGCAGTACAATTTGCCTTAATGATTAAAAAATGCAGGTATTTCTTCTCTAGAAGTGCAAGGGAAAACCTCAATTTTCCTCCTCATCCCCACTCCCAAATATGAAAAAGAAAATCCTCAGTTTTCCATGTTGTAGGTGCTGAAAGTGCTCCTGTTCTTATCAACGTTCAATAATGTTCTTCAATGATTCATCTTAGGTGAACCAGTACCAATCTCATGCCAGAAATGATGACTAAAATATAACAGAAACAGTCTCTAATGTGGTTTTTTTTAGAGAATAGTTCTGCCATAAATGGAATGAATCAACTGCTTCTAACAAGTAACATGCAAGATAGATATGCCTCTTTATCAATGCTATTTGTGCTAGATTCCAGTCTAGACATATATTTTATCTGTCCGGGAGCAAAGGATTATTACGGGTCATTGAATTTTTTTTTTTTGTTTATAAAAGAAACTTCAATCCTGGTTACTTGTGTGCTGTTCATGCTTTTAAATTGTGTAAATATGCCAATTAAATGACTATAGGCCATTAATCCCTATGCAGTTGCTCACTTTTGTACTCTCAGTTGTCTTTTTTGTTCCTTCTCATTCTTGGTCACAAATTAGGAATATAACTTATGTGCAACGCCACACCACACTGTTGGTTTTCTTTACTGCCATACCACTGTAGCATTGCCATTCTCTGTGTAATGGTTTAAGGTGCTTAATGTAATCCAACTGTTTGGGCAGAGTAATGGCTATATTATAATTTATTATATGATCAATATCCGAGATCAAATAGTGCACACGAGAAATAAATACACATTCTTAAATGTGCCAGTTTCAGCAACTAATGGAAGTGTTTCGAATACGACTCGTTCTTGATATGCGCTTAATTATCTTATGAGAAAATCTTCTAGCCGGCTGTAGTACTAAACCCTTAAAACACCTGCCAATCAAAAGTCGACACGTTGTCCACCCATGAGAGAAAGCCTGAGGCACACAACATAGACTTCCCCTCGTTCTGATTCAAAATCCATTACTCTCCTTCCCGTTCAAAACCCATCCCTCGCACCCTCACTCCCTTGCAAAACTGTCCTGATCCTCGGACGACTGCTTGGTTGTACAGGGATTCCATTGACTATATATCAAAGAAAAAGGCTACCCATCAATTAAACATCAACCACGAAAGAGGCTAAACCAGACAAAATTCCATATGATAAAAATTGATAACCCACAAACATTCGTTGTAGAAGTTGAATACTGACCAATGCAAGCCAGGGCTTTCTGTACCCAAAACGCTGTAGTGTCCTATTGAAAACAGAAGAATGTAGATTTTCCATCCTGGCTTCTTCTGAACTTCTCCAAAAGCTTAGTAGGTTCAAATCGAACATCCTCCCCAAATTCAAACACACCCATCCCTTTCAAAATGGTCAAATCCCCTAACTCACTACTATTTCATTTTCAAATGAAGCCCCTGAATTTTCAACCATCGAACCAGGCAAAAACATGTGGAAGAGCACCACAAAGAATAGAAACACGACCATTGTACAAATCCATTGGAGGTAATCTAGCTTCTTGAAAAGCAAAAACCTTGAGAACCTCGATTTGTGTCTCTATAAAAATGGGTGCCTCTCGGTTGTACCAGCTGAGTTAGAGCGGAAAAGGTTATCTCTCTTCAATGGAATCCCGTTTCTAGAAACCCCATTCAGAATATTGGATGCGAAGCCAAAACTAGTAGTAGAATAGAGTTTTGCTATATACAATCAACGTTGAGTATTAATTTGCGTATCAATACTAATTTTTTCATATTTAAAATTTAAATTAGCACTGTTTTCAATAAAATCTACTTTTTAACAAATCACATTAGATTGGTGCACATATCAGTATACAATTGTACTTGCAATTAGATTTTCCCATCGAAAGATGAAGACATTTTCAATTTTATCATATGTGATGCTACTCATTAAACTATTGTATGGAGTGCTTAGGTGTCTAACTTTCATTGGAGGGCATTATACCCCTAAGAACGACCCATGCGTTTCAAAGTGGGATCGTTATCTTTTACCTCTTCCTTTATATTTCTTGTGTTATAAACCAATTTATATTGTATGACCATATTTAGCAATCATAATTGACTAGGTCTTAGTCGTTAATTAAGACCTTTGTATCCATATATATATGGATATATTTCTAGGTTCATAAGATGAAATAATAAGAACCTCTATCTCATTCTCTCTCATTTTCTTCATTCTCTCTCTTTTCATTAGTTTACAACACGTTATCAGCACGATTCTCGTCATCTTCATCCTCTCTCCCGGATAGCCGTAGGATTTTGGTTGATAGCTTTTCAGTCGGAAAGGGAACCTAACCGGCGGGCTCTGGCTGCCTCTGCAAGATGAAGTTTTGCAGATTGTGGTGCTTGAACTTTTGTTACAAAAGTGATGGGAATGTCACATCTAAAGCGGTGGAGGCTGGTGACCAGCCCCACCGAAGGCCATGAAAATTCTCAGTTGGAACTGCCGGGGGCTTGGGAACCCCCGGACAGTTCATAGCCTTTGTTTCCAAACAAAGGAGAAAGATCCTGACTTGGTTTTCTTGATGGAAACCAAGTTGTCCCAAGCAAGAACTACCAAGGTAGCAAGGAAGGCCAGATTTGAGTGTTGCTTGGCAGTAGATGTAGTAGGGAGGAGTGGTGGGTTGATGCTCATGTGGAAGCAAGAACTTCAGCTAGAATTGATTAACTATTCTCAATGACATATTAATGTGTCAATGAAGAATGATGAAAACAATTTAAACTGGGTTCTTACCTGTTTTTATGGTCATCCTGAAACAAACAAGAGGAGGGAAGCATGGCAGCTTTTGCAGACATTTAATCCTAGTGATATGGGATGGGGGATAATAGGTGATTTCAATGAGATTCTGTCACATGATGAGAAGGTGGGAGGAAGGGTGAGATCAGAGAATCAGATGGGGTCATTTAGAGAGGTGGTTGAAAATTACAAACTTTTTGATCTAGGATGGGAGGGGAACATATATACATGGTGTAACAGACATGAGAATGAAACCTTCACTAAGGAGAGATTGGATAGGGGATTGGCCAATAGAAGATGGTTGGAGGCTTTTCCAGATGCTAAAGTCAGCACCATGATGGCCTTATGCTCAGATCATAGGCCTATCCTACTGGAATGCTCAAGAGGAAGGGGGGAGAGGACACCTTTTTATCACCACTTCAAGTATGAGATGAATTGGATTAAGGAGGAAGGCTATAAAGATATAGTTGCAGAAGTATGGCAAAGAGGAAACCACACTTTAAGGCAAAATAGCTGGTTACAAAGCAAGTTAGAGAGATGTAGCAAAAGGCTTCAGTATTGGAGCAGGGACATGAGAAGAAACAGATTGGCAGCCATAAAACAGAAAAAAGAAGAAATCAAACAGTTGCAAGAGGAAGAGAGAGCAGATAACATGGGTGACCTCAAAAGATTGCAAAGTGAGGTTGGCTTTTTACTGGACCAGGAAGATGTAAGATGGAAACAAAGGGCTAAAGTCCATTGGTTGACACATGGAGATAGGAATACCAAATTCTATCATGCCTGTGTTAACCAAAGGAGAAAAAAGAACTCTATAAAACAGATTGTAGATGGAGAAGGGAGAGTGTTAAGTTCAAAGGAGGAGGTGGCATCGGGGTTCAAACTTCATTTCAACAAGGTATATCATTCATCTAATCCTACTGAAAGGTCTATCCAACACTGCCTAAATGGTGTAGAACACAGGATCTCAAGGGGCAAGAGTGAACTATTGGACAAGGATTTTTCTCCTGATGAGGTAGTTATTGCTCTCAAACAAATGTCACCATTTAAGTCACCCGAGCCAGATGGATTCAGTGCTGGCTTCTACCAAGACCATTGGGACATAGTTGGCTCTGATGTGGTCAAGGCAGTCCTTGATTTTCTCAGAACTGGTGAGATGCCAGTAGGTTTGAATCACACTCTCATAGCCCTTATCCCTAAGACAAACTCCCCCAAGTCAGTTGATGATTACAAGCCAATTAGCCTCTGCAATGTGTGGTATAAACTAATCTCGAAGGTCCTGGCTAACAGGTTGAAATCAGTGCTGCAAGAGGTCATATCCTGGAACCAAAGTGCTTTCTTACCTGGCAGGTTAATCATAGACAACATCATGGTGGCATATGAGCTTCTTCACACTATGCAAACTAGGCAAAAGGGGAGAGAAGGCAGCATGGCAATTAAGCTAGATATGTCTAAGGCATATGATAGAGTGGAATGGGAATTTCTGCAAACAATGCTCACTAAACTAGGCTTCAATGACAAATGAAGGGGGCTAATCATGGCGTGTGTGAAATCTGTCACCTACTCAGTAGTGGTGAATGGGATACCGGGTGACATTATCTGGCCAACAAGAGGATTAAGGCAAGGGGATCCTCTTTCCCCTTACCTTTTCCTCCTGTGTGCAGAAGGCCTGAGTACCCTACTGCATCAAGCTGAAGCAAGAGGCCTCATCAAGGGTGTAGCTGTTACAAGGGGAGGAAGAAGAATCAATCACCTCATGTTTGCTGATGACTGCGTTATGTTTTGCAGGTCAAAGATAGAGGAATGGTCCATCATTGTTCATTTGTTAAAAATTTATGAAGAAGCATCGGGACTGACCATGAACAGGCAGAAAACATCCATCCTTTTTAGCTCAAATACTAATACAGCAGTGAAAGAGGGCATTTCCCAACAAGCTGAAGGAGTTATTTGTGATAGTTATAACAAATACTTGGGTTTACCCACTATGGTAGGAAAATCCAAGTATAACACTTTCAGAGGCCTAAAAGAGAAGTTATGGAGAAGGATTAACAGTTGGAAGACCTCCTTTCTATCTTCTGCAGGGAAGGAAGTCATGATCAAAAGTGTTCTACAAGCCATACCTACATATACAATGAGCGTGTTTAAACTGCCAAAAAGGCTCCTCAGAGAAATGGAAACCATGATTGCAAAGTTCTGGTGGAACCACAAAAAGGAAGGCAGGGGTATCCATTGGAAGAGTTGGAGCAAACTTGGAGTAGCAAAAGGTAGGGGGGACTGGGATTTCGGGATCTCAACTGTTTCAATAAAGCCCTTCTTGCCAAGCAAGGGTGGAGGATTCTACAGGAACCCTCCTCTTTGATGGCTCAAATTTACAAAGAAAAGTACTTCAAGTCATGCAACTTGGTGGAGGCACATGCAGGCTACTGTCCTTCTCAAATTTGGAGGAGTTTGATGTCAGTGATGGATTTGATAAGGGCTGGAAGTGTGTGGAGGGTAGGAAATGGAAAGAGTATAAGAATATGGAAAGACAAGTGGGTGCCTATACCCTCTACATTTCAGATTCAGACTCCTATCAAGATTTTGGACCCTGATGCAACTGTCGATGAGCTAATTGAAGAAGAAAGCAAGTCATGGAAGAAAGTGCTAGTACAAACCATTTTCAAACAAGAGGAAGCTCAGTCTATCTGTAGTATACCTATAAGCATAAGAGGGATGGATGATAAAGTAATTTGGGGGCTATCAAATAAAGGGACATTTTCAGTCAAGAGTGCATACTATACAGACCTGGAGAGAAAGAAACAGAAGACAGGAGAGACATCGAATGGAGAACAAAATGAAAGATGGTGGGGGAAAATATGGAAACTAGCAAGCTCAGGTAAGGTAAAACAATTTATCTGGAAAGCCCTTAATGAAATTCTACCAACAAGGACCAACCTTTTCAAGAGAATGATAGTTGATAACGCTACTTGTCCAACCTGCAGCAGAGGAGAGGAAACAGCATTACACGTGCTATGGGACTGTCCTGCTTCAGTAGATGTGTGGGGAGAGGATTGCAGTCCAGTCAAAAAAAGGAGAAGGAACTATGCTGACTTCAGGACACTATGGTTTGATTTTCAATCCAAGCTTGAAGAAGGAAAGCTTCACATAGTAACTGAGGTGCTCTATGGTCTATGGAAAAGAAGAAATGAAGCTGTATTCGAAGGAAAGTTCAAAGGCCCTTCTGTCATCTTTCAGTTGGCATTGCAAGAAGTAGAAGCAACCAAGCTGGCTCAAGAAAAGCCGAGAGAGAGTCAAGCAAGCCTAACAGCAGTGACGAGAACTTTGTGGAGACCCCCTAGAATGGATTATATGAAAGTGAATGTTGATGCAGCCATGGATAAAAATATGGGAAGGATGGGGATCGGCATTGTAGTGAGGGACTGTAGTGGAGAGGTACATGTGGTGGTGGCCTCTCCCAAACAAATAACAAGGACTGCTAATGTAGCTGAGAGCTGGGCCATGCTCTGTGCTATTCAGTTGTGCAGAGAACTAGGCCTCAGACAGGTGCAACTGGAAGGAGATGTGAAGATGGTAGTGGATGCAGTCAATTCAAATACACAAGACTCTTCATGGGATGGACAAGTTATAGAGGACATAAAATCTGTCTTGAAAGCCCAGCCAGGGTGGTCAGTATCGTTCTCGGGTAGAAGTAGCAACAAAGCAGCGCATGAAACTACAAAACTAGCTTTATCTTTAGGCTCTGAATGTATTTGGGTGGAGGAGGTACCACTTGAGGTCCTCCCTGCTGTTTTTTCATACAAGAGTGTTATTGTTGAGTCATATTAATGAAGTACTGTTTCATTTCAAAAAAAAAAAAAAAAAAACTGAAACCTTGTTGTGGCATGATCTCAACCTTCAACCTGCACCAAATTCTACAAAAGTCATCTCAAACAAAATCCTGATAAGGAGGTTAGTAGCAGATAGACCCTTAAACAAATATGCTATTCACTCTTGTATCAACGCATCATGGAATTTCATACAAAATTTTCTCATTGAAGACTTGGAGACAAACAAGTTTATTTTCACCTTTAGAATATCTCTTCAAGATAAACTTTGAGTTCTAAACCAAGACCCTTGGAATTTTAAAGGGAATCTGTTAGTTCTAAAATCTTGGTTTCTAGTGGCCACTCTTCAAGAGATCAATCTAAACTATGCAACTTTTTATGTGCAAATACATGGTCCACCACTAGATTATATAACTCTTGAAAATGCTGTTGAAATTGGGAATGTACTTGGTAACTTGATCAAAGTGGAAGAAGACCCCCTCTATGGTTTAGCTTTCAGAAAATACATTAGAATTAAGGTTGAGATAGACGTCACTAAACCTCTCTAGCAAGGTTTTATGATGCCAAGAGAAGAAAATCCAGAAATATGGGTAGCCATCAAATATGAAAAACTGACAGACTTCTATTATGCTTGTGGAAGACTCGGCCATTCTCAAGTTTTCTCTGGTGTTTTAAGTTCAACTCCCACAAGACTCATATATGGCCCATGGATTAGAGCCGAATACAACAGTAGCAAAGGAATAAATCAAGTTTTTCAACCAACAGACAAAGGGCAACAAGAAGAAGCGAAACCAATGGAAAACTCCACCCGAATGAATTTGTTATATGGCAATTTAAATCAAGGAAAACAAGCAAGCTTGGCAAGCACATACTTAGGAATAAACCAGTTTGTGATGAAGGGTCAACAAAACACTACCAACAGGCAAATCGAAAGAAACACGGCAACTGAGCAGGGCCATTGTAACCAAGCAAAACCTCCAGATGAATGGATCCAAGTCCAGCCGAAAGAGACCAGAGAATGGGCAGTAACTCTAGGTGAAAGCTCCAGCAGAAAAATCCAAGTCGGCATCTCAAACCTGGGTGAAAACTCCATGAGAATGCCCTCTACAAATTCTCAAACATTGTTCAACTACAGTGATCAAAACGCAGTTAATTCCTCACCAAGAAAATTAATATTTTCACTGTAGAACCACCAATCGAATCCAGCAACCTGACATCCTACTACAGTCAAATTTCTCTTTTGTCTTCAAGCTTAGAAATTCAATCAACAGGGGGTACAAAAGCAACGATATAGAACATTCATAAATGCAATCCTTCAACTGAAACCAACCAATTGCATTGGCACACTCAATGGCATCAGATAAACATGGCAATGAAGGGATTTAAATCCCAACAGCAAACACCTAGACTAGGCTTTCAACCGGTCCATTTAGAGCCTAATTTCAACTCTACAAGCCAAACAGAAACAAGGCCTCTCTTCATGAGCCCATAAGACCTTTATGCAAACAGATCAGCCAATAGAAACCGATGCTTTATACAAACAGATGCAAGGCTTGAAGCACTCACCTGCAAACTGAAGCCCATCAACGTGGGACAAAAGCCACTTCACATCCCGACCGAAAGCAGCCCATACAATCTTCAAAATAGCTTTATACAAACAGCTTCAGTGAAATTCGACCTAGGTAACCCAACATTCATGGCTGCTGCTCCATACCTCCATACACCAAACCAGATCAAAGCCATTCTCAGATAACCATCCAACTCATTGAAGATTCTAGCCCCCAAAGTGAAATTTGTCCCATGCATGAAGAATATGCTGCACCAACACAGGAACCAATAAAAGAAAAAGAAAAAGGCCCAAGAGTACAGAGTCTCTCTCAAACAAGCTATCTGTCAGAGGGTTTCAAACCTCAACTTCAAAATCAGACCCAAGCAATTCTCCCATCCAAAAGACATCAAGAGGAAGAACTTTCTGAAGCCCCAACAAGGAAATCTCAACTTCTCTTAAATATAGAAAAAAGAGAGAACTTGGATAGCATGGAAGAAAAACCACAATTAGATGAATCAATAATGGCTCTTACTCTTCTGGAAATGCACTCAGGAAAGATGGGCAAAGAAAAAAAATCAAAAGGGAAAGCGAGAGTCAATCCCTACAACAGGCCGATTTCATATCCCCAAGAAAAGTCCAAAACAGCCAGCGAGGCAGGCTTCAAAATGCCTCCACAAGCCAAATGAGAACACTAGTTTGGAATTGCAAGGGTTTGGCCCGACCCAAAGCAATCAGAAATTTAAGGGTCAATATTAGGAAATATAACCCTGAAGTAATCTTTTTGTCGGAAACCATGGTGATGGAAGAGGGCACCATATCTATTATAAATAGTATAGGTTTTCATCTTTTTGCAAGCTCTTCAGCTATGTGTAAAAAAGGGGAACTACTTATGTGGAGACTGGGTATAGATATAGAACTGGTCAATATTAATATGAATGCAATTTCCGTTTTGATGTACTTGGATCCCTCTCATCACCCTTGGCTAATGACATACGTTTATGCCCCAGTGCAACAAAATCTCAAAGCCAATTTTTGGAGTCATCTGGACTCAATCCAACAAGCCTTTCAAGGCCCTTGAATTTGTATGAGAGATTTCAATGATGTGATAAATCAACAAGAGAAATATGGGGGGGCGCCCGTTTCTTAACAATCAAAGCCATAGTCTCAAAGCTATAATGGATAGACAAGGTCTCATAGACATTGGCTACACAGGCCCAAAATACACATGGACAAACAACAGGAGTTGTATGGCACTCATCAGAGAAAGATTAGATAGAGCGATTGCAAACCAAGACTGGAGATTACTGTTTCCTGATGCATCATTGCAACATCTAGCATTGTCAGCCTCAGATCATCATCCTCTACTGCTTCAAACAACCAACAATCAGAAAATTGTCACCTCTTTCAAATTTGAAGAATTCTGGATCCATGAACCTCTCAATCAAAATATCATTCGAGAAGCCTGGAGTAAACATTTTCAAGGAAACCCATCTTATATACTATGCTGAAAAATCCAAGCAACAAAAGAAGCCCTCAAACTCTGGAACAAAAATCATTTTGGGCGCATTCAAAATAATATAGATAACCTGGAAGCAAAGTTGCTGGAGGTGTAGAGAAAATCCATGAGCGAATTTAACTGGGAAAGAGAAAAGTACCTTCAACACAACCTCTACAAGCAAAGAGAATATGAAGAATCACTATGGCGCCAAAAGTCAAGGATAGCATGGCTCACCTCAACAGACCTCAACACCAAATTCTTCCATCTATCAACGACGATTAGAAGAAGAAGAAACTTGAAATTCCCAACGTACCCCTGTAAAACCACGAAATTGTCTACCAATTTCCTTGAACAAATAAGTTAGATCTCAATTATCAAGATTATGAAACGAATCAAATACTTTAAAATAAATAATCAAAGTTGCAAGACCCAATGATTGGTTACGAAGGGAAACCCTTTAAATAACTCTTTAAAGGTAAAACCCTACGGAGCAGCCAAACCCAGGAAAGTCAAGCTTATTATTTGAAGAACAATTACAAGCAATAATCAATTACAAAACCTTTGCAATTCGACTCTCTTACTTGCCTAGACAAACGACCCGTTTGTCTTCTACCGCAGTAGCAACCAGAACCTCTGGCGATCTTCAAATGTTGACTTCCCTTCTGGAACTCCAGAGGCTAAAATCCAATCAATGTTCCTTCACACTCAAAGCATGATCACACTCAAGAAGATATAAAAAATTTCATGAAAATTCTCAAGTGAATTTTCTTTCATAAATGCTTAGAATATCTTCTCTGAAATTCGTGGCTCAAAGTTCTTTAAAAAGATACAAAACCGAATCCCTTTAAATAGAAAGTCTGGAAAGAGTTCTAGTCACAGTAGGACTCTGTTGACGGTTAGCAACAGACGCGAAAACGTGTTCCGACGGACTGCTAACATTTCACGATAACATCTTCTGTTATTGACTAAACTCTGTTCAGCTTTCTTCTTGATAAATACCAATCTTCCAGAACTCGATTTTAACCTCAAAGACTTATCTAAACAATACCTAAGACATCTAGATAGACTCAATATTGTTTAGATACAAATCAATACTTATTTTACATTCATCCAAATTTAATCAAATAATGATAAGATAAACCTTATCATTTAGTCATCTAATCCTAGCCAATTTTTGCCTTTACAATCTCCCCCTTTGGCGGATTGGTGACAAAACCAACTTGATGAATGTCTTACATATACAATCTTCCCTTTGACGAATCGATCACAAAACTAACTTGATGAATGTAGTGTGTACCTAAGACAAAAACAACCAGCAGACCAAGATCTCGTGAAAAATATCTTAATACAATAATGATAAGAAATGACATAGAACATTCCTTGAAACTAGTCTCAATAATAATCAAATGGTAGATGTAATGTAAACCTACAAAACGAAAGTATTCTAGTCATCATCAATAACCATGTTCAATACTTAGTTCTCCCCCTCAATATTCTGCTGCTCCCCCTAAAGTATATAGTTCTCCCCCTCAATATTTTGTTGCTTGCTCCCCTTTTTATATTTTCAGCAAATTCATTAAACTCTCACTTACTCAAATTCCCCCTAAATTTCACAATATCAAAATATTCCAATTTGCTCTTCCAATACTCCCCCTTTTTGTCACTAATCTGACAAGACACAAAATAGAATAAATATCACTTATGTGTGCCAAGATGAAAACACTAAGAAAGACATGATGAACAACTCCCATGTGTCTCAATTTTTCATGGATTAAATGCACATGATGTATGAACATGAATGTATGTTAAACAATGAACAAATGATTGAGACAACCTGGTTGAGACAAACAAACAAACACTTGGTGGGCATTCCATGAAAACCAAATGACAAAGGCTAAGGACCCACTCAAAAACCGTCCTCAATACATGCAAACAAAATGCTCAACTGAGCAACCATAGTGATTTCAACGCAACCCAATCACATATAATGAATAGCCCCTCATAAATCGGCTGAAATATATATCAACCCTAGAAATTTCAGAAGTCCAAAAATTACATTAGCCTTACCTTGATTAGGATGCAAAGATGAGTAGAACTAGATGATCTTCAGAATTTCAAAAGTCTAACTAGTGATATGAGTGAATGAAGGATTCGATTGGATCTCAAAAGAGGAGGAAATGTGTGAGTGAGCTGGATGCCTTGCAAAATAAGAGAGAAAGGGGGTGGGAGGTCGGCGCATGTATGAGACACAAAAAAGAAAAAACATAAGGCACATAAGTGCCGTGTGCCTAGGCACGTGCTCGAGGAAAAAGAATCTTACTAGGACTACTGCAATACCAGCATAAGAGACCAAAAACACATATTTAGGCTCATATCTCAAACAAACTAAAAAAAAAACTTTTTTTATTTTTATTTTTTTATATAAAGCAATAGGGCAAGTAACATGCCTAAATGCATCTTGGTTCAAATATAGTGTAACTCACAAAACAAATTCAATAAAGAACACCCTTTTATTTGCAACAATCACTATGGATGTTCACTCCTCATAGGATCATCAATGTCAAAGTTCATGTGAGTGTGTGAGTGAGCATATTTATAACATAGCATTTTTATGAACTCTTTTCTTCAATATATTTTTTTGATACCTTTATTCATGAAAGATTGCTTCTTATAGATGATCACAAGAGTTTGTTGCTTCACCTTAAAAGTCAAACTTTATGCTAGGGCCTAGATACATGAGCATCTCCTCCAAACACTAGTTTGCACAATCCCTTTTTTATATCCATTTTTATTGCTCATCTTTTTCCACAATAATTAGAGCAACAATTCTTTCTATAAGGACTTAAGAAGATAGATCCGTGTAGGGTGTTTGTCTTTTTCCGCAATGAATTAACACCGACTTTTTCTATATGGATCAACTGTTTGTGTTTGGCAAGAGGAGAGCTCTTTATTGATGTACTAGGTTCAACTAGTATTAGTCAATTCAAGGTATGAACTCTCTCTTTGATGAGCATCTCATTAAATGATGTGAACTTTAATTAAAAAAGACATACATATAGGTTTCTCACTGTACATTGAAAATGAACTTTGCCAAGATAATTTATAGGGTTAGTATGCACAAAGTGAATCGCACAAAATAGAAAGATGCATAGGTTCAAGAATTTATTATGTGAGAACACAAATGCTCAAACTTTGGCATATCAAGCATGCACTTTCCTTAAAGAAAAGATTTGAACTAAACCAGAATTTTTTTTCTTTTTTATATTATATTTTTCTTATTTAAAACTGAAAAACAGAAATATAAAACAAAACAGAAAAATAAAATGCATGTCCTAGGCTAATGCAATAATATAAAGGATGTAAGAACATGCAAGTAGTCCTATTCATTAATGTGACATGGCATCCTCTTTGACCACCCACTTTACTTTAAATTTTGGCCTATTCTTTTTATCAACATCACTTTGTATGATCTTTTCTTTATTTTGAAAGCAAAAATCTGCTATTTCACCAATTTTGAGACTTAAAAAATTGATTTGTTGACTCATATCACAAACTTGATTCTCTAGACTATTTCCTTTCCTTTTTGGATTTCTTTCACATCCATTTTTCTTCATTTTATTCAAGTTAAAGCAATTTGGTCTTATATGACCAACAACACTACAATAATGACAAATAGGAATAAACTTACTTTTGGACTTACCTTGGTTGGGCTTCTTTGTCATTGATCTATCATGTGAGGCTCTTGGAACATGAGTTGTAGACACGGCCTTCTTTGAAATTTCCTCATCTTGACTTCCTTTAACAAAAATGATATCTTTTGATGAGGTGGCAGCGGATGATGAGTCGTTAAGTTCCATACCTTGGGAAGTCATATACCCCAAACCCGTGCGATCACAACTAGATTTTTGAAAACTCAACATCTCTTCTAGTTTCTGTGCTACTATTTTTTCTTGAACATTTTCCAATTCCTTTTCTAATGCAATTATTTGATCCCTTAATCTTGCTATTTCAATATCAGAAATTTTGAATGCTTCAGACAAGTTATTTTTCTCATTCTCTATATTAGTGAATTTCTTGTACAACTTCTTGTTGAGTTTCTTTAATTTGATCACTTCTTCACACACATCATTGTAACTAGAGCAACCTCCGAATCACTATTGTTATCATCACTTTCAGATTTTGTTAGCTCAATATCAGAAAAATCATTAACAACAGTAGAAAAAGCCACAAAAGTATTGTCATAATCAAATGATGAACTTGAAGTTTCAGATTCTGAACTATCACTAAGTGTGACATTCAATACTTTTCCTTTACTTTTCTTGAAATTTGGACATTCAATTCTTATATGACCATAACCAGAACATTCATGACACTTTATTTTATCATATTTTTCTTTATTCCATTTTTCAAAATAATTTTTCTTTGCAGAAAATTCTTTACCTCTTTTTTTCTTTTCACTATACTTTTTATTAAACATGAATTTTCTAAACTTTCTTACCATGAGATCTATATCCTCATTGTTAAGATTTTCTTCATCAGAAAAATCATCTTGATTTTCTTCTATAGTTTTTAAGGTAATAGACTTACATTTTTTTGCTTGAGGAAGGGAAGATTCATACGTTTGTAAAGAACCTACCAGCTCTTCTACCCTTATTGCATCAAGATCTTTACTTTCTTCAATAGCGGTAGCTTTGGGTCGAAATCTTTCAGGTAAAGATCTTAGAATTTTCCTCACGATCCTTGAATCCTCCACCTTCTCGCCGAGATTAAACCTGGAATTTACAATATCATTCAGTTTAGCATAAAAATCATTAAAATTTTCGTCTTCCAACATTTTAATCTCTTCAAATTTTGAGGTTAGTATTTGCAATTTTGAATTTTTTGCTATTCTTGTGCCTTCATGTGTAACCTCCAAAATATCCCAAGCTTCTTTAGCAATCTCACACATGGAGATTCTTTTAAATTCTTCGGAAGATACTGCCATGAAAATAGCGTTAAGTCCTTTGCTATTCAAATTGCAATTGTTGATTTCATCTTTTGTCCAAGCATCTATAGATGTCTCAGGTTTAGTCCATCCTTGTTCAACCGAATGCCATACATGTTCATCTAAAGACTTGAAAAAAGCCCTTATACGAACTTTCCAATAAGCATAGTTTTCCCCATCGAAGTATGGTGGAACGTATAATGACGTCGACATGATCTACAAGGGCACAGATCACACTCGAATGAGTGAACCAAGCTCTGATGCCAATTGAAATTCCAAACATACCCTTGTAAAACCACGAAATTGTCTACCAATTTCCTTGAACAAATAAGTTAGATCTCAATTATCAAGATTATGAAACGAATCAAATACTTTAAAATAAATAATCAATTTTGCAAGACACAATGATTGGTTACGAAGGGCCCTTTAAAGAACTCTTTAAAAGTAAAACCCTACGGGGCAGCCAAACCCAGGAAAGTCAATCTTATTATTTGAAGAACAATTATAAGCAATAATCAATTACAAAATCTTTGCAATTCGACTCTCTTAATTGCCTAGACAAGTAACCCGTTTGTCTTCTACCGCAGTAGCAGCCAGAACCTCTGGCGATCTTCAAATGTTGACTTCCCTTCTGGAACTCCAGAGGCTAAAATCCAATCAATGTTCCTTCACACTCAAAGCATGATCACACTCAAGAAGATATGAAAAATCTCATGAAAATTCTCAAGTGAATTTTCTCTCATAAATGCTCAGAATATCCTCTCTGAAATTCGTGGCTCAAAGTCATTTAAAAAGATACAAAACCAAATCCCTTTAAATAGAAAGTCTGGAAAGAGTTTTAGTCACAGTAGGACTCTGCTGACGGTTAGCAACAGACGCAAAAACGTGTTCCGACGGACTGCTAACATTTCGCGATAACATCTTCTGTTATTGACTAAACTCTATTCAGTTTTCTTCTTGATAAATACCAATATTCCAGAACTTGATTTTAACCTCAAAGACTTATCTAAACAACACCTAAGACTTCTAGATAGACTCAATATTGTTTAGATACAAATCAATACTTATTTTACATTCATCCAAATTTAATCAAATAATGATAAGATAAACCTTATCATTTAGTCATCTAATCTTAGCCAATTTTTGCCTTTACAAAACTGAATTGACACCATAAAGCTAAATCCAGGTAATTGGTCTTCAGATCCAACTCTTATAGAGAATGCTTTCATTAATCATTTTCGGTCCATATATGCTTCTACAAACCCAAGCTTCCTAGAAAATTTGGAATATTTATTTGAGAAGCAAATCACTAATCAAGAGAATGAGAACCTTCAAGCGGTGCCAAGTGAAATAGAAATTTTTAGTACTCTCAAACAAATGACAAACCATAAAACACCTGGCTCAGATGGTATGACAGTGCTATTCTACAGGTATTAGTGGAATATTATTAAAAAAAAGGTGGTCAGAGCAGTGCAGAATTTTTTCAAGAGTGGTAAATTGCTAAAGCAAATTAACCATACCAATATAGCCCTTATTCCAAAAATTCAAAACCTGAACAATTCGAGCCACTATCGCCCAATTAGTCTTACAAATTTCATCTACAAAATCATGGTCAATCACTTTAAAGTCACATTAGATGCCATTATATCTCATTTTCAAACAGCCTTTATTCCATAATGCAATATCAAGGAGAACACTATAATTACGCATGAACTAATCCATCATCTCAAGAGGGAAAAAGGCAAAAAAGCTCAAATGGCAATAAAGCTTGATATGGAGAAAGCCTTTGATCTAGTAGAATGAGATTTCTTATTCTGGGTAATGAAGCAAGTGGGATACAGCTCAAGGTGGATAAATCTGATCAAAGAATGCATCACCACAGCAACCTTTTCCATCCTCATTAATAGTTTGCCTCGTGGATTCTTCAAAGCACAAAGAGGACTAAGGCAAGGAGATCCAATCTCTCCATTCCTCTTCATTCTAGTTACTTAAGTGTTATCTAGAATTCTTTTAAAATAGGAAGCAAGAGGGAAAATAGAAGGGATAAAAATCAGTAGACACAACCCGCCAATCTCTCACCTTTTGTTCGCAAACAACATGATCATCCTTGCAAAAGCAACCAAAGAAAGTGCCCAAGTAATCTCTGAAAGCCTAGAAAAATTCTAATAATGGTCAGGACAAAAGATCAATATGCAAAAATTCACCATCTTCATCATAAGGAATGTAAACCCAGTCATAAAGTCAAAAATCCACCAATGGCTTCCATACAAAGACTCTTCAGAAACAAAAAAAATATAATATCTGGGCCTCCCAACGTCTATTGGCATAAACAAAAAAGAAAACTTCCAAGAATTATTAAACAAAGTGGAGAAAAAACTAGAAGGGTGGAAATTAAAATTACTCTCCCAAGCGGGCCGAACAATACTAATAAGAACAATAGCGAGCACCATTCCCACTTATTTCATGTCTACCTTTCAGCTCCCCAAAATAGTGTGCAAGACATTAGATACGAAATTCAAAAATTTCTGGTAGGGCTTCCCAAAAGATAAGACCCATAACTTGACTCTCAAGTCATGGAAATCAATATGCCAACCAAAAATCTATAGAGGTCTCGGAATAAGACAAATGACAAATATGAACCAAGCAGTACTCACAAAAACAGGATGGGACATGAGTGAAAGCAAGAATGGTCTTTGGTACAATCTACTAGCCATAAAATATCTCAGCAACTCATATTTTTAACAAGCAACACAAAGAAAATCAGACTCTTACTTATGGAAAGAAATCTTACAAACAAGAGATACACTTAGAAAAGGGAGATGCCTTCAGATCAACAATGGCCTCATGACTGATATTTGGGAAGCACCTTCGATACCAACAGCAGAAAATTTCAAACCAAGACCGCTGCAAGATATGAATCTAGCTCACTCTGACTCGGTCTCAAATGTGCTTCCAAGTGTAAAAGTGTCAGGTTATATCAAGGATAAGTCCATGATCGTATTCCACAGGGACAAAGGATTATCAAAGCGTTTGTGAGATTTTTTTGTAACAAAAGTGTTGACTATGAGAGGTGAAAATAAATAAAAATAAAATAAAATAAAATGTGAAAAATATGGAAGATGAAGTAAAAAAAAAAAGAGAGAGAGAGAGAGAGAATGAATTCAATTTCCGCAAAAATTAAATCAAAGTTGGAATTAGAGCTTTTAATAAAAAAAGGCAAGTTAACAAACACTTGGATTGAGTATGAGGCTCTCTTTGTTTCGGTTCCTAGATATTTTTCTCGATTAACAATCCAATCAAGGCATTGATAAACGGAAGATAAAAAGTTATGCTCAAGTTTTACAATATTTTCATAAGGAATTCTCTATTTTACTAACCAAACACACATTAACAAACAACTGAGAGAGGCCTTGATAATTTCAAGCTTTTGTTGTACCTTACATCAACAACAAATTAAGAACAAGAGCTGCAATCTATTTTTAATTTAAATCCGACTAATAATATAATAAATCAACATTTATCAATAAAATATTGCATTAAACTAGGACTCAAAATAAATCAAGTCTCATTCTATAATCCAAGCTTTAAAAATTAGCTATATTTCATATTTTTAGCAGTAAAAATAAATCTAAGTTGAGTCGTAACAAAATCTGAAAAAATATCCGAATGAGATAAACTCTCTTCCGTCCGTCGCTAAGATAAAAATAAAAAAAATAAATAAAATGAAACTGACCCAGCCCCTATGAACTAACAACGAAAAAAAAAACTAAGAACGAAGAAAAACAAAACCGGAGGGAGAGACAGCTTCCACCGACTCCACACTGTTTCTACCGAAAACGAAAAAGTAAAACCCCAAAAGAAAATAAAAACCAGCTGCCGCCTGAAGCAAAATGAAAAGAAAGCTAAACTGCCAAAAAGATAAAAAACAAGCAACCCCTCACGTCTGCACCAAAAAGCACTAAGAACGAAAAAAAAAAAAAAAAGAGTCTACGAGAAAGAAAACAGAGCCGATGTAGAAGATAAAACTTCAGAAAAAATAAAATGCTAAAAAGCAATAGTCTGTAACTGTGAACCCCACTAAGAACGAACAAGCAATAAAACGAAACAAAAAAAAGTAAAGAAAAAAATCAAAGCGAGAGAGTTTCGTCCGTCAGCCAATAAGACCAAAAAAACTAAAAATAAAGAAGAGAACCGACCTTCTGAAATGAAAACTGCCAAATAAATGAAAAATAATCCAAAATCTGGAGAGAGTTTCGCCAGTCTGAACCTAACTAAGAACCAAAAAAATGAAATGAAAAAAAAATAGTAAATAAACTAAGAACCACCGAGAGAGTTCCGGAGTTCCGTCCGTCTACTAAGAAAACAGAGAAAAAATAAAATGAAAAACAAGTGAGAGAGTTCCGTCCGTCTCTCCCTCAAACGAAAACTAAGAAAAAATAAAATGAAAACCGAAAAAAAGGAAAACTATCTCTCCTCAACCAAAACGTAAAATAAAACAAAAGTAAAGACTAAAAAAAATAATCCAGTCCTTCGCCGTTTCCTCTCAACTGAAAAGCAAGAAAGAAAAAAAATAAAGAATGCCGACTCTTGTCTGCAAGCCGAAACCAGTAAAGCCTAGCGCCCCTCCTGCTGTCTGTGCGTGGGAGGCTTGTTCTGCTCCTGCAGTCCTGCGTCCAACGTCCAAGAGGCGTGCTTCCATCTTGGACCACAGCCTCTCCTAGCTGCGTACACGGGAGCTCCATTCCAGTGCACTCTCTTTTATTTACATTTTCATATTCATGGGCTTCTGACTTCAAGCTCTTGTACGTGGGCTTCCTCGGGATAATTTCATTTTAAAAAATAAATGTCCTGCAAAGTATAATCATGATATGATAGGAGAGGAGTAAAATTAAAATATTTATTTTCATGTGAATCAATTGCATTATACATCTTTTCAAGTATAAAAAAATATCAGAATTTATCAATTAATTCAAGTATCGTAATCTATTGCATAATTAAGTACTTAAATCATTTTTGGTTAAAAAATTATTTCATTTAAATAACTTATAATTAATCATGCAGTTTTAGCACTTCATCACACTTAGAACTTAAAGTTTTAGACATCATCACCGGTGTCCAAGACATTGGGACCTAGAGCAAATGCAGAATCTATTTGAGTAAGAAAGCATCAATAAAATTTAAAAAATTCCTCTGCCAATCTTCTCTCAAAATCAAGACAAACTAATCTAGGCCCCATCCAATAGTGGAAAATTCACTGTTAAGTCGGCTTATCAAGTGATAGTAGAAGCACAAGAAATGAATCAACAAAATAAAGTCCAAAATCATAACCTCTTCAAGTCAATATGGAAGCTAAAAATTCATGAAATATATAAATTATTAATGTGAAAGCTGCTTTGGAACATCCTTCCAACAAAAACTCGAGTGAACAAAGTTATATCAAGCTCAACTTTAGAAGAGTGTCCACTCTGCAATCAAGTCGAAGAATCCTCACTTCATCTTTTTGTCAATTGTCCCATAGCAAGAATACTATGGAGTCAAAACTCATGGACACTAAACTTGGAAATTTGCCGATCCACTCAACTTTAAATTGGATAAAAATGATAATCTCTCCCAATGAAGAACTAGGACTCCAAGACACAGAGATATCTTTTTCAACTATTTGCAGTCATATCTCTAAACTTCATCTGGAAGAAACGAAACGACATTGTGTATAATCAACTCATTTTCTCACAGGATGAAGCCAAATCTCAACTGAGTTGCATATATCTCAACTATCAAGAAGCTTGGAAAGGAAAGCTAAAAAACAAGATCGAAAAATGGCAACCACCAACCAGCAACTATCTCAGCTACTCATTTGATGCTGCAGTTAGAGATTCATTCTCTACAATCTCTGTTCTATGTAGCGATCAATTTGGCAACATCCTACAAATTCAGACCGAAAAAATCTCCTCAACAAATTCTCTAATGGCTGAAACATCGGCAACTCTCCTAACCACTAAATTGGCGACCTCATCTCAATACATTTGGGTAATTTTTGAAGGTGATTCTCAACAGGTTATCTCAGCCATAGAAGATTCTTCATCAATAGCAAATTGGCAAATTTCTCCCATCATAAAAGACATCCAACACTTACTAGCTCTTTATGAACACTGGAAAATATCCAAAATCCATCGAACTGCAAATCGATGTGCTCACTCAGTGGCGCCATGAGCAGAAACCAATCTTATTTTTTGAAGCATGCCCCTAGATAGATCTTTTAGTTTTTTTCTATTTGATCCACCTTAAACTTTGTATACCATAACACTTCTTATTATATATACTATAAGCTTGATTAGAAAAATAATAATAATAATAATAATAATAATAATAATAATAATAATAATAATAATAATAATAATAATAATAATAATAATAACTGTCAGGTACACGTTCAGTGCTTTAGATGCATGGGAAAAACTTCTCCGGTTTTACATTTACGTCACATACATCTATTATATTTATTGCTTTAAGCCGTTTTAGAATTTTAGTACGTGCTTATTGCTTTAATGCTGGTTGGCTACCGTATTTTTGCAAAGTCAACAAATGGAAGTTGAACTGCTTTGGTTTCAATAAGAGAGAAGCAAATTGATTGAAAGATTTATTACTTGAGATTTGAAAATCAGCTCCACCTATATTAATTTATTGTAATAGTACTGTTATAATTGGTAGAGTATAAGACCGTAATTATAACTCCAAATTCATAAGAAGAAAATATAATCCTGTAAAATCTTATTTGATTAATGGTGTTATTAATGTAAATTATGTTATGTCTTGTAATAATCTTACAGATCTACTAATCAAGGCCTTGACAAGAGAAGGTGTCTAGAATACATTGAAGGAAATGAGATTAAAATTCATAATTCAAGAGTCATACATGAGGATACTCAACCTGGAGACTAGAAATCCTAAGAACCGGGTTCAATGGTAAAAACAAATCATATAATAGTCGTAAGAAATGCTCTATTTATTTGATTTCTCATTCCTATGACATGAGTGCATTTATCCTATAATATTTTGAAGGATGAGTTTTTGAAAAAATTCTTAATGAAATTCTATAACTATTATGAGTAGGGTGTAAGAATTACAGGAACACCTTGACAGATTTTACCTATGTGAGTGGGAGTGGAACTGCTCTCTACGATAATTGAGTTTATTCTCAAATACACTCATGAAACTAGGATTAGCACAAGGTCGTAATGTGATGGCTAATAAAGCTCATGTCAACACCTGAGTTATTATGTATGAGTAATAATTCTTTATTTCCTTTAAGTAATCATAATTCAAGTCTGAGGCAACTATTGACTCTGGGGTAAAGGTTGTTATTTCACTAAGTGGGGATTCGATGCAGAACATATCTTCATGATGCATAATATATAATCCTTCTTTGTTTCGAAATATCTCTCTTATTTATATTATTTTTTATTATTAAAAATTGTGAGAGAATGTTGATATTTTTAATAAATAGTATTTATTAATAATGTTTTTTTTGGTGATCATTACCCAAGTTTTTTTTTTTAAGAGTCATTATTGTTGGTTTCTTCAATTTTTTTTCTTTTTATTTTTTAGGAAGACTTATGGAACCATTTACTATGACATTCAAGTGAATAACCATTTACTTTGACATACAAGTGGGTGACGTTTAAGATTAATGTTAGCTGACTTTATTACCTTTAGCCATTCGGTTGTACAAAAGAAACATCCACTAATAGTACTATTTATTGTATGAGAACTATTATAGATACAAAGAGATTATATAAAATAAACTCACAAACTGTTGTAGTTTCATAGAATTTATTAGATCTATTTTGTAATAAAAATAACTTTATAATTTGATGTATCACATCAAACTACATCAGTTTGTAGGTTTACTTATATGTAATCTTTTTGTGACTAAAATATTATCCTTATTGTATTATCCTTTCATTCAATAGCCGAACCTTTTGAAAAAAAGAAACCTTCAACTTTTATTAAATCGGTCCTTTACTTCATTACACAGTTACCGAATGCAATAAAAAAGTTATTGTTTAAATATTGATGAAGGTGGCGTCTGTATGTGGGCGCTATATTTTCATTCTAGTGTGGTGTTGTGTTCTTTCATGTAGGGAAGTACATAGACATGTTTTTTAAGAGTATTATTTCCCAAAAAAAAAGAGGTGTTCTTTGAGTAGAGTTTTGAGCTCAACTACTTGTACAGAGTTAATTCAAGCTATAGGACGATAAGTTGAGTTATTGTATCCTAGAAGAGTCAAATCAAATGAAGTTCTAATACACATGTTAATTTGAGACTTTGTACACTGTAAAGGTCTTGAATCTCTTTAAAGAGAATGAGATTTACATGTCTCAGTCTAAATTGATTTCATCTTAATTTTAATTTCATTATAATTTTTATTTTATTATTGTGTATTTTAACTAACATGGGTCAAAAATGGTATCACGACATGATGACCCAATATTATTTAAATGAGTCAGGTTAGGATTTGAAAGTTTGACATGTTTAACTTGATAGATTGGGTTTAGGTTGACTTATATAATCGATTGCCTATGACTTGACATAATACGAACACAACTCGCAAACACGAATTGCCCTCCTGACCTATTGCTGATTGGCAAAACACTTGAAGCTCGTACATAATAGAAAGATATGGGTTGCTTACAAACCCCTTGAATTATTGCTAATGAGTTTGCCTATATATTCATAAAGGTTGCACTAGTTTTACTTAACCATCGAATTACTCTAGAGCAGCACGCACACATTCAGAATTAAGATGCATAAACTGGATGTAGTTTTGCCTTCTTATATTGTATTCAAACAGTAAAATTATTGACTGAACATGCTGATATTGCTAGGTGCACGTGCAAATATTTTTGCTATATCGCATACGTGCGGCATTGGTTGACACAGAAGGCATCATTGCTATTTAAAAGCAAACTCACATATTATTATCGATTAAACATCTTATGATCTCGATTCCCCACGCTTCAAGCCAATTAAAGATATGAAAACAAGCCCACAGACTGAGCCTATGTTTTAAAGAGCACACGAACACGATCATGTGCTCCTACTGATCAATCTGAACCTTGCATATAAAATTTGTGTGGACGTATTAATCCAAACATCTCAGAGATATAATCTTCAAAGTATTAGTCTTCAATAATCTGAAACTACGACCTGTCAAATTTCACAATTTAAATCACAAAGAGCAAATCTTCTAAATTTGAGAGCATAAAGTGTATTTATCCTATAACCGACGCTATCCACCCTCGAGGATGTGCACCATATCATGGGAGAGAGCCTCAAGCGATGCTGACTGCTTAGTGCTAAACTCGTCCTTATTATAATCACCCAAACAGGCCATTTCAACCCCGACATTTAGTCTAATGAACATTAAGATCTATCATTAATAGCCATGAAATACAGTTTCAACAATTAATTAGTTAGACGTGACATCTTGAACATGACATTGTGTGAACAGTTTCTGTAAGTAAATGAAAAGTAGAGGAAGAAGGCACTGACATGTAGAGAGCAGTGAAGGAAAATAGAAGAAGAAGGCACTGACGTGTAGAGAAAAAGTGCACAGCAGAGGCTGAAAAAGCTTAGTGCTCTGTCATTTTCTGAATGAATAAAAAGAATGTACAGCAGGTCCTCATATACACGATTTTCCCTAACAACCTAACAGAATGTCCTTTTCCTAAAATGGAATACAGCTCATTTATCTAAAAGTATTTACAAAGAATGAAATAAAAAGTAAGGGATACAAATGTAATCATCCCTTTTCTCTTTTATGCAATGTGTCTGGGCGATTTATTTTTGTTGTAACGTGGAGGCAGTTTGCAGCTTGATCATGGGCTTTGGTGTCTTGATCATGGGCTTTTGGAGCTGGGAGTTGGGCCTTGTGTACACTATCTAATAGCCCCCCGCAAGATGAAGAGTAGAAATTGACTACTCCCATCTTGGACAAGTGCAGCTGAAGGATATGGGCTGGTAAAGCTTGTGAGGGAACATGAGAGGTGATTATGCTGCCCTCTTGAATCTTGTCTCAGATGAGATGACAGTCCAGCTCTATATGTTTTGTTCTTTCGTGAAATACTGGATTGACGGTGATATGTAAAGCTGCTTGATTGTCACAATAGAGCAAGGCACCTTGTGGATGTGAGACCTGCAAATCAGTTAGTAAAAATCTGATCCAAGTAAGTTCAAAACAAGTGGAAGCCATGGAACGATATTCAACTTCAGCGGAAGAGCGGGAGACCACTGTTTGTTTCTTGGTTTTCCAAGAAATAAGAGAGTTTCCAAGAAAAATACAATAACCCGTGACGGATTGACGTGTGTTGGGGCATGAGGCCCAATCTGAATCACAATATGCTCTAAGTTGTAACTGAGATGTGGAGGGCAGTAGTATTCCCTGACCAGGAGCTGTCTTGAGATATCGAAGGAGCTTGTGAGCTGTGGACAGGTGTACAGATGTGGGGTGATCCATAAATTGGCTCAAAAGTTGGACAGTGAAGCTTATATCGGGTCTTGTGATTGTGAGATACAACAAACGTCCAACAAGTCTACGATATGAATTGGGATCTGAAAGGGGCTGCCCAGAATCCTTACTCAGCGTCAAGTTTTGTTCAAGGGGCAGTTTGAGTGGCTTACATCCAAGAGAACCCGAATCTGAAAGTATGTCCAATGCATACTTTCTTTGACATAAATGTATTCCTTTAGAGGATTGTGCAACTTCTAAACCAAGAAAGTAGCGTAAGCAACCAAGATCTTTTATCTTAAATTGGGTGTGCAGAAAATTTTTCAGAGATGCAATGGAATTTGAACAGTTTCCAGCCACAATAATGTCATCAACATACACTAATAAGGCAGTGAAAGAGGTACCATCTGCTTTAGTGAAGAGACTATAGTCAGCCTGAGATTGCTTGAACCCAAAAGCAATGAGAGAAGAGGAAAACTTGGAGTGTCATTGCCTTGAAGCCTGTTTAAGGCCATAAAGGCTTTTAACAAGTTTACAAACTTGATGAGGTTGACCTTTAGTGTAACCCGGGGGTTTTCTCATGTAAATCTCCTCATCTAAATCCCCATGGAGAAAAGCATTGTGTACATCAAATTGATGTAATGACCAGCCTTGTATTGCTGCCACAGAAAGTAGAACCCGGACAGTTACCAATTTGGCAACGAGAGAAAAAGTTTCTGTGTAATCTATGCCTTCTAGTTGTGTAAAACCTTTGGCAACAAGTCTTGCTTTTAGCCTTTCAACCGACCCATCAGAGTTGAATTTAATTTTGTATACATACTTGCAATCAATGGCTTGTTTTCCAGGGGGTAAATCAGTGAGAAGCCAAGTTTGTTTTTGTTCTAAGGCATGTAATTCAGCTTCCATAGCTTGGCACCAACCAGGGTGTTTTAGTGCTTGTTTATAAGTGGCTGGTTCAGAAATAGTAGAAATGGAGGTTGAAAAAGCTCTAAAAGAAGGACTAAATTTCTGATAAGAGATATAGTGAGCTAGAGGATGAGATGTACCAGTTATGTTTATGCAGGAATTGGACAATGATTGGGCTGGCTCATGGAGGGAGGCCTGCTTGCAGTGAAAATCTTGCAAGTATTGAGGTGTTGTCCTTAGTCTAGTGGACCTGCGAAGAAGAGGAGTAGAACCAGAAATTGGGGAAATAGGAATATGGGGGTCTTGGTGGGAGGGGGAATCCGATTATAAAATGGAAGATGAAGGGGCATCATGATTTGCATGAGGTGTGGGGTCAGAGGTAGAATGTGAAGCTGGAAAATCTAGACAGTCAGATAGAGGCTTAGTAAAAACTAGATTTGAGGGGTCATTGGTGGAGGAAGTGAGTGAGGATAATGAATGGAAAGGGAAGATTGATTCATGAAACACAACATCTCTAGAAATGAAGGTAGTTTTGGTTTCAAGGTCAAGGAGTTTGTAACCCTTAATACCAAATGGATAGCCAAGAAAAATACATATGCGACCACGGGGATCAAACTTTTTTCTACCATGAGAAAGGGTAGAAGCAAAACATAGGGATCCAAAAATTTTCATATGAGCATAAGTTGGTGGTGAGTTAAATAAAAGCTCATATGGTGTTTTGTTTTGAAGAAGAGGGCTAGGTGTTCTATTAATCAAATAAGTGGCTGTTAAAACACAGTCGTTCCAATATTCAAGTGGAAGACCAACTTGAAACTTCAATGCACGAGCCACATTTAACAAGTGTTGGTGTTTTCTTTCTACAATCCCATTTTGTTGGGGGGTGGCAACACAACTTTTCTTGTGAATGATGCCCTTGGTGTTAAAAAAATCAGTCATTTGAAATTCACCCCCATTGTTACTTCTTAAAATTTTAATTTTCTGATTAAATTGATTTTGAATAAGATTGTAGAAGGTTGCAATGCATTTTCTAGTTTCAGATTTATTTTGAAGAAGGTATAACCATGTACATCTAGTAAAGTCATCTACTATAGTTAAAAAATATTTGGATCCATCATATGCAATTGTTGAGCAAGGTCCCCATAAATCACAATGTATTATCTCAAAAGCATGAGATGTTTTATGTTGACTGGTAGGGAAAGGAAGACGATGCATTTTAGCCATTGGACAAATGTAACAAGGCTTAGTATTAAGAGAAGAGGCACTGTTCTTTACAATAGGATCAGTAATCAAACTGAGACAAGGAGAAGATAAATGACCTAGGCGACAATGCCAAAGGTCATGAACACCAACATTGTTTAGAACAGAAGCTGAAATAGTAGAAGTGCTGTTGGAAAACTGTGAAAGTGTGGTGGCTAGACTTGAAGGAGAGACTTGAGTTTGGAGCAAGTGGTAGAGGCCATCCCTTACTTCACCCTTCCTAATCGTTGTCCAAGAGAGAAGGTCCTAAATAAAGCAGAGATCAGAAAAGAAAATGAGGCAGCAAGTGTGAGAAGAGGCAAGTTTCTTTGCTGAAAGAAGATTAAAAGTGAAGGAAGGAATGCATAACACCTCAATGAGGCAAATGATATATGTGACCTGAACCTGGCCAATGTGTGAGACAGGAACTTCGGTTCCATTGGGTAATTTCACAGATTGGGAAACAAGTGTTGTGGCATAAGTGAGCAATGAGGGGCAACAGACCATGTGGTCTGTTGCACCCGTGTCTATTATCCAAGGGAAAGCCTTGGATGGCAGTGCATTGTGTGTGTATGTAGAGAGGGAAAAAGATATACCAGAGAAGTTGGAAGTAGGAGGTAACTTGGATTGAATCTGGTTAGCCGAATGCTGAGCAGCAATGGAAGACTCCCTTGGTTGAAGCAAAGCCATTAGTTGCTGAAATTGTGCCTTAGTGAAACTCCCTTTGTCCTCACTGGTTTCCTCATGCTGTGGGAAAGGGGATATGGAGGATTGGGCAGAAAAAACAGCATTGGTGGAAGGTTTGTTGAAAAGTTTGTGGCCTTGGGGGTAGCCATGTAATTTGTAGCATTTGTCGGTTGTGTGACCAAACAAGTGGCAATGAGCACACAGAGATGCTTCAGCATTGCCAGCTTTAAAACAAGTTTCAAGTGTATGACCAGTAGTTTTGCAGTGAGTGCAAAATGGCCTTTCTCTTTTCTGGTTAGGCCGTGGTTGGGGAGGGAATTTTTTAGGGTAAAAGGGCTTCTTAATGGCGAGGGCCATTGAGTTAGAGGATGAAGCATGGTGGGTAAGTTGATGTTGTTTTTCTTGTTGTTGTATTAGTGAAAAAACCTTAGTAACAAGGGGTATGGGATCTAATAACATGATTTGGTCACGAACATTAGAATAACTATCATGCAAACCCATTAAGAATTGGAAAACACAGTCACGTTGATAACGATCCAAAAGAGTTGACATTGTACCACAATTGCAAACGGGAATAGGATCATAAATGGATAGCTCATCCCATAATGTTTTGAGTTTACTATAGTAAACACTTACAGATTCTTGTTCTTGGAGGAGGCTAGCAAGAGTCTTCTTGAGTTGAAATATGCGTGGTCCGTTCTGTTGAGAGAAGCGGTGCTGTAGATCGAGCCATATATCCCGTGCATCATCAACGAACACAACACTTGATTTAATTGAAGAACTGATAGAATTTTGTATCCAGGAAACGACCATGTCGTTACAACGTTCCCAAAGGGAAAGCAAGGGGTCAGCTGGGTCATGGGGTCGTGGGATATCACCGGTGATGAAACCCACCTTATTTTTGGCACAAAGAGCGCGACGCATGGCACGCGACCAGGTGGTGCAGTTGTCAGCGGTGAGCAGGTCAGTCACAAGAATGACGGTAGGGTTATCGCCATTGTCAAGGCGGAAAGGGTTGACATGGTCACTGAGATTCAAGAAATGAGCCATATTGTTGGCATGAAAGGTGTTTGTGTTTTCGTTTGAGTGAACTGAGTGAGTATCAGAGTGGTGGGAGGTAGTATCGGCAGAGTGCTCAGGGGAGTTGTCCATGTAAATGTGCTCTCAGGCGACTGATACCATGTAAGTAAATGAAAAGTAGAGGAAGAAGGCACTGACGTGCAGAGAGCAGTGAAGGAAAATAGAAGAAGAAGGCACTGACGTGCAGAGAACAAGTGCACAGCAGAGGCTGAAAAAGCTTAGTGCTCTGTCATTTTTTGAATGAATAAAAAGAATGTACAGCAGGTTCTCATATACACGATTTTCCCTAACAACCTAACAGAATGTCCTTTTCCTAAAATGGAATACAGCTCATTTATCTAAAAGTATTTACAAAGAATGAAATAAAAAGTAAGGGATACAAATGTAATCATCCCTTTTCTCTTTTATGCAATGTGTCTGGGTGATTTATTTTTGTTGTAACGTGGAGGCAGTTTGCAGCTTGATCATGGGCTTTGGTGTCTTGATCATGGGCTTTTGGAGCTGGGAGTTGGGCCTTGTGTACACTGTCTAATAGTTTCAACAAGTTCACAAGAATGCATGCTAGACCTAGTTTGGCTGTTAAAAAGTCTCCATGTACGATGGTGGCCACAAAAATTAACTAACAAGTACGTACGCGTAGAGTTGGGCAAGGTGATAATGGATTTGGACCATTCTCCAAGCTAGGCATTGTTTGACTATGAATACACGGCACATTCTATGTCTTGCTGTTTTAAGATTGGAGCATTCATCGATGTAGAAGATGGGTGAATTGTGGACTAATATTAATAATCCTTCCTCTTCGATCTTGGTTGGTATGAGTCTCATTAATGATGGTTTAGTAGCCATAAGAAATGGGTACTGGAGAAAGATGGAAGTACATCTAACAGCTTGGTGCATGCATCTAGCATGCATCTCTTAGGCTGTCACTTAATTCGTACTATATGGCAATGGATAGAGAGTTTCGAATGCATTAATATTAGGAGTTATGAACTTTGACTTGCCTTGATCCGTATCCCGGCCAACTGATCTTATATATTTTCTTAGAAACCATGGAAGATTAAGACTGCATGCGCATAATTAACAAGTGCATTCAATTCAAGTATGCCAGTTATTGTTTTGGGACCTAACAACTGGTGTTTTCCACCACTAAACGACAGAAACTACAGAGAGAGAGAGAGAGAGAGAGAGAGAGTATATTATATAGTACCAAAAGTGAAAGATGAAATGTGAAAACTTAAAAGTCCTGAACTGTCAAAAGAGGCAACAGAAGAACATCAAAAGTTTTTTGAATTATAAATACCATTTTATAAAAAAGAAAAGAAAACACGGTTCAGGTGATCTTATTGTTTCACCATGTAATTTTAGTAAATGTAATGAACAAAAACTGAATTAGCTGTACGTCTACAAATCGTACATAATATATATATATATATATATATATATGCGCGTGCAGTAAGACATTTATTCTTTAATTTGAAAAAAAAAAAAAACAATTAGGATCAATTGAAAAAGATCAAGAACTCCCTCATAAATTTATCCCAAGAACTCTAGATGAATATTATCTTACCCTAGCTTCTTGATTTTTTCTAATTAATATAATATAATTACATAATAAAAAATATTAATGATCAGCTAAACTAATTGAAAGATTTCAATTTCTGCATGGATTTGATTTTGATTTGATGCCCATTCGCCTACGTACGGCCCTACACGCCTTAATTTCTTTATCATCTTCAAACTGAAACTTTATGATCATCATCAAGCATGCATGCTTCCCACCTTCATTCATTCTTCCATTAATGGATGCCGAGGGACCTAAACCCAACCCCACGTTCTATTGCGTTAATGAGAGAGCTCTCTTTTTGGAAGCATATAAATGAATTAACAAACAAAAATGGACATCTTCCTCTATCTTCAGTTCTCATAAATTGTTCTATCTGTACTCTCATGCTGCAGGCATGCTTATAAAAGCTAAAGCTACTTTGGAGTAGAACTTGTATCTTCCACAATTAGGATTGAGCTAGATTGCGAATAACTAAGCTATGATTTTAATTTAAAATTCAATTTTATAAAATTCTATCATATTTTTCAACCCCAATATGATCGACTAGTCGTACAACTGCTGGTGAAAAAAAGAAGTTATGTTTGATTATCTTTATTTAATTCAAAAGATGTAATTCCTAGCTAGCTAATTAATTAATTATGGGGTTTAAAAGTAAGATTGAATTTTAAAAAATTAATTACCTTTCCTAGCCAGCTCTCTTCAACCTAATCATGATCATGAAGTCAATCGGTTCAGGACCAAATAGAAATTTATGAATAAACTTATATATGGGCTTTGAATTTTGCTTGCACATACAGTGCATATATTTATTTGAGACTTAAATAGTTAAACTTATCTGTAGAGTGCTGGTTTTAATTGTGTGTGTATATGGTACTATATAAAGATTACAAGATACATAAGCAAGGAGCTATAGTAATTAAGGAAACTTATAACAAACACCTCGTTACAACAAATGCATCGCAAAGAGATAAAAATATAAATTTGGATTATGAGATTAATTTAATGAATTGATACACACCCATCCCCACTAAAAGGGAATTTTCATTTGTAGCTTTTGTGCAGTCCAACTTGTGAATTGCATTGCCATGACCTGCAGGAGTCATGCATGATGATTGGAGGTGCGCTGCATCGTACCGTATTGAATTGGATAGAACCCTAATTTCTTAGCATGATGATCCTTAATAAAAGTGGAAATAAAGACAAATAGAAAGCTACGGAAAGTATGAGTCGCCGAAGTCGAAGGTCAATCGTTAAAGGTTGTGCCAACGCATGGTGTGTGCACTATAAGAAATTTTCTTTTTAGGGACAAAATTTGTTTCCTAAAGATACTTTTCAGAGATGAAATTTAAATTTCGTCTCAAAATAGGGAGAACCTTATAAATCCGTTCGAACTAATAAATTCGTTCGAACCGGAGATTTTGGGACGAACTAGATCGTTTCAAAAAATCGAAACCTTTCGAACTAATAAAATTTAATTCGAACAGAAAATTAATCTATTGGAATGCAATATAATCTATTCGAATTAGTAATAATTCGTTCGAACGGTATTATTTAATTGAAAAGATATATTGTTAAAATTGTAATAATACATATTTTTTCTATTAATTTTTTATCATTTTCAAATTAATAAAAATTTCTATATATTATATATTATGATTTACAATGAATTAAAATATTTACGAATTCATAAATTAATTTTATGTAATTATTTTAAAAATATTTTAGTTAAATAAATATTACTTTAAAGATAGTGTCATTTTTTCAATTATTGTGAACATTAAGTATAATGAGAAGAAAATATAATTAACAATAAAGAGGCTAACAAACACTAAAAATAAAAATCATACATTAATCACATCCCAAAAAGAGTTAAACATTCTATATAACATAAAAAAAGTAAAATAATAACTAACAATATCTATTTATTAAGTAAATCAAAATCCTCCTATAAGGTTTGTAAGCGTCCTTCCACGTCCTGAAGCCTATCCATAATGGGCTAAATAAAGTCCCTGAATATAATTTGGCGGTGCTCCGCCAATATAGCTCGTACCTCCGGAGTAGTCCCAGCAGGCTGTCTCTCAATAAGGGCAGCAGCAGTAGAAGCTGGATCAGTAGGCGGAGGCTGATCTTGATCTTGTACTGCATGAGTCCTTGGCAAGTGACCCCTGCTCTTCCTGAATGTGATCTTATTAACGGGCCCTATCTGTGGTGTCCTTCGCTCAGTCGAAGTCACTTGAACCCCCAATTGGAGTAGGAGGTTAGATATCAGCAGTGCAAATGGTAGACTACCTCCACCCGAATAGCGTGACTCTGATCGAATGCGGAGGAAGAAATATAATGCCAGATCAATCGGCTCCCCCCGTGCTAACCGTAACAAAAATCTGGCCCGCTCGATCCCGAAATCAGTATTGTGTTTTTTCGGATCAATATTATATCTGACAATCAGATTAAGCAATCTGAAAAATGCTATACAGTCAGCCTGTCGGATCACTTTACTGCCATCATATGGAGGAGCTGAAGGCTCTCGCACAATGCCACGAACCTAATCGTCTGTCAGACCATCATCAGGTACCTCAACGCGGCTCTCACTATCATCTGAGTCGATATCCAGCTCTGCAGTCTGTACATCCGGTGCTGGCGATGAGGATGCGATTGGTGTGTCCTCTCTAGATGGTGCAGTCGCTGCTGTCTCTGGTGCTAGTGCTATAGGATATGCACCGGGCTCCCGCCGCAAATCAAGAAACTCAGCAATAACGCGAGGAGAGAAGATAATACTCACTCCCCGGACTACTAAGTTGTAGCACAGAGTATCACCAGACTGCTCTCCCATGGCACGGTAAAACTCACCGACCATCTCAGGATATGCTGCACCCCTCTGCCGACAGATCGGGGTCCATCCACGATCGATAATGATGTCATGTATGCTCCGTCCCTCCCAAGTGAGATCACAGAAGTCATCCAGAATGATCTCCCGCTCAACAAGTATAGGCCGCACGACAAGCTGAGAAGGAGCTGCTTCGCTACTTTGGCCTGTTTGGGGTCAGGAACGTTTTCTTCCGCTGCTGCTTGCCATTACTATACTGTTGATATACAAAATAATTATGTAATTTAACTAAAGTGAATATTGTCTACTGATGATTTTGTCTTGCAATGTTTGGCAAGTCTTTATTCGAAGGATTAAAATCCGTTCAAATAAGGGCCGCCAAATATCATGTTTAGTTCGAATGATTAAAATTCAATTCAAATGGCCTCAATTTTCATTCGAATAAAGTAAAAGTCCATTCGAATGGAATTTAACGTCATTCGAATGACCATAAAAGTAATTCGAATGAGCTCATAAAACATTAATTCGAATGAGCAAGAAGTCCATTCGAATGAAAATCTTTTCCATTCGAATGAGCATAAATTCCATTCGAATTGAAATAACTTTAATTCGAACAGAATATAAGCTCATTCGAACGGGATTGAGCCAAACAAACATGGCTGAGTTGACTCAGTCCCGAATCTACAAATTCAAACAGCTCAATGTACCAATATTTTAATCAGTAAAAATGATTGAGGAGTAAAGCCCCATCATTTCTACCAATTACTTTTGGGTCATTTAACCCCAAAACAACAAAATGGGGTCGGATTGATTCAAAATCCGAACCCCCCCAAAACTTAAAATATAATCGGTTAAAATTCTAAATATTTAACCCATACCTCTTGTTGTAGGGGATTTGAGCACTTGGTCAAAGTTTGCGGCGGCGTTGGGGCGGTGAACGGCGGAGGATTCGATCGGACGGTTCGAATGAGAGGATGCACGAATGGCCAAAGAAGAAACTGTATCGCGGCTTAAATAACGTAAATTCGTTCGAACGGAAAGGGTATAAGTTCGAACGGAAAGGGTATATGTTCGAATGGATATTGTAATAATTCAAAAATAATTTGATATATATAAGTACAAGAGGTAAAACAATATATACTAGTGTTAGTACTAATATTTAAATTATGCATTAGCTGAGTATAAAATAGTCTCAGGTAAAGCATTGTATTATATTGTAATATAATAAGTCTATAGTAAAACATTGCATTAAATATAAGTATAAAATACATATATCTAATATATTTAGTTGTGTATTAGTAATTAATAAACTAAGTACTTAGAATATATTAGAAAGTATTATAGTACTATTAGTTTTCAAATATTTATGCTATCTATACTATAATAGATAGTATTATACTATTAGTGATACTTAGTGTTATACTTATAGTGATACTAATTATAAGTATAACACTATTAGTGATACTAAATAAAATATTAGTCTATTAGTAATACATAATATTATAGATTGATAAGAAACTTAGTATTATGCTATTACTAACACTTAGTATTATAACGTGTATTGTATTTTATTATATACTAATAATAATATAATAAGTATATTTATATATTTCTATTATCATCTGTTCGAATGCATATTAAGTTGTTCGAATAGATATAAATTTTGTTCGAACGAAGTTTTTTGTTTGGAGGAAAAATTCGCGCCAAATTATCGGTATATGCTGGAAAATATTCCTTTTTTTCGTTCAAACTAAAATATTATTAATTCGAACAGGAAAATATTGTGGGAAAAATTCGCGGTTTTTTTTATTTCCATGTTCGAACTTCTAAAAAATATGTTCGAACGTAAACTCACATATTATTAACCCGATCCTTTAACTTCATTTTCACTCGGATTGAAGTTTAAGAAAGGGAGAGAGAGAGCGTGGCAGAGGCTGATAGAGAGTGTTGTGGAGAGAGAGAGTTTCAAAGAAGTGAGAGAGAAGAGATTCTTGAGAGAGAAGAAAGAAGGAGAAGAGGTAAATGGTATTTTTGTTATTTTTCATTCCAATTTTCGTTTACAAGTACAATTTCATTTCTTGCATTTATTTGTTGGGATAGAACAGCTGTTTAATGTGTTTTATGCATATATAGGTATTGTGGATTGATATTTTTATTGGATTGCAAAAATTGGAGGTAAGTTTTTATAGTTTTCTAAGTTATTTAATAATCATATTTAGGGATAATCATATAGTTTCCAATGTATCTTATTGAAATATGCCATCATGTATGTGAAAATTGTGTTTTGCGATTCAGTTTTTTGCTTTTTTTATGACTGGTTTCTGGTTTTGTCCCATTCGAACACTCTGAATACCGTTCGAATTGAATGTAATCAGTTCGAACGGAATCAAATGATGACTTTATTCTATTCGAACATATTGAGTGTTTGTTTGAACAGTATCAATTAGATGATAGTTATAAAGTAATTATAAAATGTAATTATAATCTATAATTGTAAATATTTAAGTACTGTATTGTAATATTCGAAAACTTAAAATATAATTAAGATATTTAATAAAAGAAGTTTAATGTATTAGTGAAAATATTTAATAGATTAATACTAAAAAAAAACCATAAAATATAAGTTATAAAAAATTATAAGTACTCTAATTGAAAATATTTAAATAATCTAAATAAGATAATTAATACTCTAAATATTCTTATTGTACTTAATTAAAGAATATTGATGTATAATTAATTCTATTTAAGTACTCTAATTAATAGATTAGTACCTCAATTATAATTATAAAATATAAGTTATAAAAAATTATAATTAAATATGCAGAATTATTTAAGCTCTCTAATTAAGATGATTAATACTCTAAATATTATTATTGTAATTAATTAAAGAATTATAATGCATAATTAATTCTATTTAAGTACTCTAATTAATAGATTAATACTTCAATTATAATTATAAAATATAAGTTATAAAAAATTATAATTAAATATCCAGAATTATTTAAGCTCTCTAATAAAGATGATTAATACTCTAAATATTATTATTATAATTAATTAAAAAATTATAATGCATAATTAATTTTATTTAAGTACTCTAATTAATAGATTAATACTTCAATTATAATTATAAAATATAATTACAAAAAATTATAATTAAATATGCAGAATTATTTAAGCTCTCTAATTAAGATGATTAATACTCTAAATATTCTTATTGTAATTAATTAAAGAATTATAATGCATAATTAATTCTATTTAAGTACTCTAATTAATAGATTAATACTTAAATTATAATTATAAAATATAAGTTATAAAAAATTATAACTTATATTTTCAGAATTATTTAAGTATTCTAATTAAGATGATTAACGTGATGGAATCTTTAAGTAAAGAATTATAAGTACTTAAATATATGGCAGGGCCCATCATGTATACTTGTAATGTAATCTTGTAATGTATTTATGATGTATACTTGTTATATTTATTATTGTGTTTTTGGATTTTCTAATTATTTTACATGCAGTTAAACCTTAGACCTGTTCGAGAGTTGTGGCCATATATTCTCGTAAAAAATGTTTGGGTACAACTCTTGAATTGTCCAAAGTAGACAGTTTGGAATTCTATCATCCATATGGCATATATATTCAGTTAAAACTCATGTATTAGTCAATTAAAATTTTGGTTTAACATTTTCTTATATTTTTTGAGTATGTAGTTCGTAAGTTTCTAGGCCCATGAATAGGGTCGATGACTTACCGTGACTGGCATACTTGAAGAATTGTAGGGAAATGCTGCCGAAATTTTTACTTACATACGAGTTTTGGACTGAGTATATATGCTATATAGATGATAGTCTCTCGAATGAGATAGGACCAACTACCTTAAAAATAGATGGTACCCAGACACGTTTATTATAATAGTTTATTGATAGTGCTTATCCCATGAATTAGGTTTTTTATATATGGATAAGAGTTGGATGTTGTTGGGAGATAGACTTGATCGAGACTATAAGCAATATGCACAATGGGTAAAGTCTTTCTTAGAATTTGCTTCTGGGAGTGTTGATAGTCGAGGATTTATAAGATGTCCATGCAAGAAGTGCAAAAACCTTAGTTCATATAATATGATGGTTGTGGAGGATCATTTATTCGTAAATGGGTTTGATCCAAAATATTCACATTGGGTTTTACATGGCGAACCATTTACTAAGGGAGTTCGATTTGGCAGTAATCTCAATTAGATGGATGAATGTAATGAGATTGGCACAGACAACATAAATGATGATGTTTCTGATGATAGCAATGATAATGGAGAAGATATGACTGAAATGTTAGGGGATCGCAGGCATATTTGGTGCCAGGGATGGAGAAGGAACATCTGCACAATCATTTGAGGGAAATGAAGAATTTAGATTACTATGGGAGGATGCACAATGAGAATTGTACCCAGGGTGCACCCATCATAGCAAGTTGTCATTCATTGTCCGTCTGCTCCATATTAAGTCTATTTGTCGTATTTATGCAAAGGCCATCGATATGTTGTTTGAATTATTTAAAGAGGCTCTCCCACAGGATAATGTAGTACCTCAAAATTTTTATGAAGCGAAGAAATTGAAGCGAGGTTTAGGATTTGATTATAATATCATCCATGCATGTAAAAATGATTGTATTCTCTTATGGAAGCAATATGCAGGATTTGATTTATGTCTGGTGTGTCATGAGTCAAGATGGACATCAGATAAATGTAATGTAACCCATAAAGTGCTAAGACATTTTCCGCTTATTCCTCGACTTCAGAGAGTGTTTACTTTCCGGATGACTGCGACAGATATGACTTGGCATCATACAGGGAGAGTTCAAAATGATCAATTCCTCACGCATCCTGCAGATTCCTTACAATGGAAGAAATTTGATGACGAGTATCCATGGTTTGCCAGAGAACCTCGCAATGTACGTCTTGGGTTAGCAACTAATGACTCTAATCCATTTGGCAACATGAGCACTTCTCATAGCACCTGACCTGTCATAGTAATGCCTTATAATTTGCCACCATGGAAGTGTATGAAAGATCCCTATTTTATGATGACTTTATTAATCCCAAGGCCAAGGTCACCAGGAAATGAAATAGACGTATATTTGCAGTCAATGATAGCAGAGTTGAAAGAGTTGTGGGAGCAGGGTGTCAATACATATGATATGGCCATGTCGGAAGAATTCAAGATGCATGTTGTAGTACTTTGGACAATAAATGATTTCCTAACATACGGTAATTTGTCTGGGTGGAGTATGAAAGGAAAGATGGCTTATCCTGTTTGTAACAAAGATACACAGTCTCAGTGGTTAACGAATGGTCGGAAGTTATGTTTCATGGGACACCGTCGATATCTACCTCATGATCATAGATGGCGTTCAAATAGAGCATTGTTTAATGGAAGGGTTGAGCGTAGGTCATCACCACCAGAGTATTCTGGTATTGATATTCTCATTCAATTGGAAGATGTTTCAGACAATAGATTTGGAAAAAATGCAAGATGTTGAAAGAGGAAAAGACAAGCAGTGGAATTAAATTGGACAAAAAAAAGTATTTTTTTTTTTGAGTTGTCATATTGGTCTATCTTGACACTCCGTCACAATCTAAACATTATGCACATTGAAAACAATATATGCGAGAATATTTTGGGTACCCTAATGTCAATACAAGGAAAGACAAAAGATACAGTCAACTCTCATAAAGATTTGAAAGAGTTGGGAATAAGATCGGAGTTGCATTTGCAAGATACTGGGTCGTCAGCTTATATGCCCCTTAGATGGTATACACTTTCGAGTGATGAGAGAAAGAAATTCTGTGATTGGTTCATGACAATCAAATTACCCGATGGTTATGCTTCAAACATGTCAAGATGTGTCCGAGCTCATGATTGGAAGATAACTGGTCTCAAAAGTCACGACTGTCATATATTTCTACAGCAATTATTGCTAGTTGGTGTGCGCGGAAAGCTTACTCGAGATGTTCGTGCAGCTCTGACAAAATTAGAACGATTTTTCAGGAGTATTTGCAGTAGAACGTTGAAGGTTGATGCCTTATTAAAAATGGAAGCTGACATTGCATTGATATTGTGCAAGTTGGAGAGTTTGTACCCGCCTTCATTCTTTGATGTAATGGTTCATTTGGCTGTGCATCTACCTCATGAGGCTTTAGTTGTTGGCCATGTTCAGTATAAATGGATGTATCCTATTGAACGGTTTTTGGAAAAACTTAAACGATCTGTAGGGAATAAGGCTCGTCCGAAAGGATTGATCGCAGAGTCATATATTCATAATGAGTGGCATACATTTTGTTCAATGTATTTTCGTGGGGTTGATACTAGATTTACAAGACCGGATCGAAATTATGAAGGTGGACAAATGGGAGTTTCATCAACATTTACTATGTTTTCCCAGAAAGTACATCCCATTGGTGCACAAGGGGGCTATGACCTATGTGGGCGAGAGTTTGAAAGAGCTCACTGTTATGTCTTGAATAACTGTGAAGAGATTAAACATTATTTGAGGTTAGTGATGATCATCTAATTTAATAGTATTTTTTAAGTGTATTTATAATAATATAATATATATTGATACCAATTAATAGCTTACATTAACATACGCAGTGAACATATACAACTACTTCGGACGAATGGTGTGACTGACGTAGAAAAGACGCACGAAGAAGAATTTGCCTCATGGTTTGAACATACGGTATTACTAAAAATAAATATGCACAATTATTTTAAATTTTATACATTTTGTATATGGTATTGATATTTATATATGATATTGATATGAGTAGAATAAAATTTATTTATGTAGGTTGCATCGAAATATAGTGAACATTCAGGTGAAATCTCACCAGAAGTATATGCTTTGGCATGTGGTCCGTCTAAGCGGACTATCCAATATTCAAGATGTTTGGTGTGTGGATATAGATTTCACACAGCAAACAGAGAACGATATAGGAAAGCTCAAAATTGTGGGGTCATAGTCGAAGTAAGTCATGGGGATGATAATATCGACTTTTACGGAATTGTGGAAGATATCATAGCGTTAAAATATGTGGGGGGATATATGATCTGGTTATTTAAATGTAATTGGTGGGATGTCTCAAATCCTAGGTTGGGAGTGCCTAAAGATAAATATTTTGTAAGTGTCAATACCTCTCGCAAATGGTATGAGGACGATCCTTTCGTTCTCGCAAACCAAGCAAATCAAGTTTTTTATTTAGATGATCCAGAGTTCGAAAATCCATGGCGGGTAGTCGAGAAGTTTGCACCAAGAAATGTATATGATTATATTCCAGAGGCAGACAAACCACATGAAGAAGTTGATAGTCCAGACCATGAAGAAGCATATCAAGAAAATGAATCAGGCATCAATCTATTTGTTGATCTAAGCCAATATAACATGATCCCATTGCGCAGAGAAGATGTTCAACCCGAAGTAATTGAAGGTGACATGTCGGAAGAACATGAATCAACTGAAGTGTCTACTGATGATGAGAGCGACTGGTCCAACAAAACTGATACCGAATGATTTTCAAACAGATATTTGTGTAGGTATAATTCTTATAAAAAGATTCTTCCATTTGTTTGAATAATAACTTATTATAATTTCAAACAGATATGTCTCCTAAATGCAAAAGAACACGTGAGCCATTCCCACCACCTACTAACTCCTTGTGTGATTCACCTGTCAACAATAGTGGGCCAATATCACCAGAACCAGAAAAATGTATTTTATCATTGCATATCTTTTAAATTATATGATTATTTTAATTAAAATATATGATTTAATTTTTGTATATATAGCTATTGTAAATCAGCGTCGAGTTAGAGGCATTACGAGGGGTGTCGGCATAGAGAAAGTAAGGAAAGTAGGTAAAATTAAAGTTGATATACCTGATGATCACACCGGTGGCTCTGGGGATTCAGCAGCTTGGCTTGCTTCTTATGTTGGTACACTTACTCGCACGTATGCACCAATAGCTACACCCTCTTGGGCTAAAGTTCCCCAAGATGTGAAAGATCACATAAAAAATCGTTGTCTGGTAATAAGTTACTCAAGAGAACATTTTTATTTAAATAACTTTTGAAATTATACTAATTGCTTCTAATTTTTTGAATGATGAGTTTGAACTAAATTTTGGCCGACGAGAGGATCGACTAATGATTGAGGAACTGATATCGAATGCATTCCGGAGGTACAAAGGTCGATATCATGCACACTATCAAAAGTTCAGTACTACAACAGAAGCGCGTCAAAATCCATTCCAAGCAATGCCACCAAACGATTGGGAGAAAGTTTGTAATCTGTTTGAAGATTCTACTTATCAGGTAATTTCGCTGCTGTCTTTTTTTAATATGATAGATGTATTAAATATAAAATTATAATACTTTTTTTAGCAACGGAGTACGGTGAACAAAGCAAATAGATCAAATTTAACGATACACCAATATGCGGGTTCTCGATCTTTTCATCGCTTGTCAAAAAAAATGGTTAGTTATTTTATTTTCTATTAAATATTAATACATACACTTTTCTGGTTTAAATTCTAATATGAATTTCCATTTTACAGTAAGAAGAAAATCCTGCTGATTATGATCTGACCCAATTGTATGCTAAAGTACAGAAAAATCGTGATGGTGTTTGGAGCAATCTTGAAGCAAAGACAAATTATGTAAGTTTAAGTTTATTTAATTTCATTGTCTAGATATATTTTTGTTACCTATACTAATTTTAATGTTTTTCTTTTTGCAGGACAAGATGCAATCTCTTAAAGACACTGCTGCGGATCCATCTAATGAATCATCTGTCAACGATGCTCAAATATTTTCTCAAGTTCTTGGATCACGTTCTGGATATTTAAGGGACTTAGGACGTTGCGTGAAGCCATCCTCAACATCGTCATCCTCTTCTAAAGCCAGATCAAATGACGACCAGACTAAGAGGTTAGAGGAAGCTACACTTGAGATAGAACGATTGAGGTCGAAGGACAAAGAGTTGCTGACCCGATTAGATAAAGTAGCAGATTTAGAGGCAAGATTAGAAGAGAGGCTACAATTAAATAATCAAAAAATGTTTGAACAATTTCAGTCAATGATGTCTCAAAACCCTATGCCACTAGTACCACCACAATCATAGTTCATTTAATTTTTTTAATTACCTTTATTTATGATGTTTGTAAACATTTGAACAATTGATGTATATAGATTACAATTTGTATTACTATTATCATTTTAATTAAATTTTATTATGTTTGATCAATACCGTTCGAACTTTAAATAATGCGTTCGAATGGTAAATTACTATTTATGCATACATTCGAACAAAATCATATCCATTCGAACACAAAAAACTCATTCGAACGTATCGGGAAATACCATCAGTGCCTTTGTTCGAACAATTAAATATTCATTCAAATAACGATGTTTTCAAAACTTCATTCGAACAAAATATTTTCGTAAATATATTGTCTGCTCGAACAGTTAAAATTTTTCTTCGAACAAAAGTCACTTCAAACTGTGTTGTTCGAACGGATTCGATCAGAGATGGTTGTTGGTTCAAATTATCATTTCCTGTTATTCAAACAGTAATTTTTTCATTCGAACTTCATTCTGAGATGAAATTTTTTTGTCTCAAAAAAAATTTTTCGTTCGAACGGTTTCGACTGGTTCCACCCAATTTCATCCCTCAAAGTACTTTTTGGAGACAAAATTCGATTTTCATCTCTGAAAACCTTATGAGACGGTCTTTTTAAGACAAAATAGAGACAAAAAATTTTCATCTCCAAAAACTTCTAAGGACGAAATTCTTATTTTTTGAGACAAATTTTTTTGTCTCTAAAAACCAATTCTCTTGTAGTGGTGGAACATGAAGATCCAACACCTCTTGAGTCTTTTGGAGCTGCTTGTGTCTATAGAACCCAATGCCCTATGGGTTCAGCAAAGCGGTGTGTGTAGGACTTTGGACACTGGAAAGCAATAGATGGGGACCATTTTCTTTAGAAAAAATAAATAAATAAATAAATAAAGTGAAAAATAAACAAGGTATGTGGTATGGACATGGGGAAAAGACGAAGAAGATGCCTAAAGAAAGGGAAAAGATGAGGCTCTTTGCTCCCTCTGGTTGGCAATCGATGGTGGTACTGTGTGATTTGTGAGATGTTTTTTTAGAGAGACCAGGAGTTCTAGGTAGGACAGATAAGATAGAAAATGGCCTATCTTTTAGTTTTAATTACTACTTTTGAATAAATTCTCTATTACATGTTTTCTTATATTATTTTGATTTTGTTGTGTTGTTTCTTCCTTTGATTATACTCACAAAAAGATTAACATTTTGTAATTGTTGATTCATGCAATTCAAGTGTAAGTACACCGGCCACTTCCCATAGGTCAGGAAAATTTCGTGCATTCGTAACTACTTTGACATTGCAAAGTTTCATAAATGAGAAACAAGAACATAATAATGTAAACATAAACTAATCATATGTGGCAAAAACACTTATTCGTAAGGTCTCAGACTCCGAAAAATAAATCTACTCCTAACCCTCCTGGTCGGTGTCCACATCGTTATCATTTGGGACATTAAAACATAAAAACAAATGAAAAGTGAATTGAAGACTTAGCAAACAGCAATCATATTGTAAACATAATTTAACTTGACGTTAGGTGTGACGCCCCCAAATCCCCACGCCCGAACACGGTGAAATCGAGACGTCCGGATGGTGACAACCCGGGTCACCATCCTATCGACGGGTGTCGAGTGTGTGCAAAGGCAACAAATGTGCACGAAAGAACACGCAGCGGATAACGAAAGTCATAACTAAGTACCAGAATTTTTCTTAACTAATACAAGCTGTTTAAAACGCACATAGATAAAATATTACAAAACACAAATACAGTTTTAAAACCATAAAGAAAAGCATAACATCAGCAACCCGGCGGAGCCGCATCCTCAGGCTCAACCTCCTCCTCCTCATCCTCATCTCCTGCACCAAAAGCTACGGAACCAAAAACGGTACCGCAGGTAAGTAAAACCCAAACACTACCAGATAACAACACATATAGAACTCCAACAATATGCATGTACCATGCCCAATGCACAAAACCCAAAGACACAGTTTTCCACACACGCCAAAATCACATATTTTATCCGTATGCACCATGACCTCCCCTAGGGGTCATCCGCACACCCTGGCTCCAGTGCCACACCGCAGAGTACCACCACGCATGTGACACCTAACGAGCGATGCCCAGTTCCGTGCCCCGCACGTTCGTAGCCAAGCATCCTCTAGCCCTCACTAGCGAAGGGCCACGGAGTCGGTGCGTAGAGCGATGCTCGGTTCCGCGCCCGGCGCGTTCGTAGCCAAGCAACCCCTAGCCCCCGCTCCCGTCATCTAGCGACAACTCAGGGGACATCACTCAGTTTATTCCGCTCCCGAGTGACCAGAGGAGCTCCACCGAGATAATTCCCCATCCCGGCTTGGGGTCGTGATACACACGCACCCGTAAGACCACTTACGCCAATACACAGGCTTTTCACACATAAACAAAAACACACGTGCATGCACCATGAAATGCCATATCAATGCATAATAAAATAACCAACCATCATAAAACAATAAAACAAGCAACTCCGTCCTCCATCCATCTGACCCCCGAACTCCTCGGACTCAGTCCGGAATCAACCAACCAGCAAATTAATTAATTGAAAGAGCAATATATATTTAAATCTGAAAATAGGGTTTGGAAAATACTTACAGCGCTATATGGCAATTTTAGAAAACACGCGGTGTTGCAAACGGCGCCGGAAAAGCAACGTCACAGTGAAAATTCACTGTAGCCGTGGGTTGTGAAAAACTCACTTTTGAACGGGGACAAACTAGGACACGAAATTGATAGGGAATGGTCTAGGGATGGTTGTGAAGCTATTGGAAGTGATGAACGGTCGTGGGTGGCGGCGGAATTCGCCGGAAAATGGCCAAAAACCCAAATCGGAAACTAAGCTCGTGGGAGCTGTTCCGGTGGTCGTTGGAGGCCGGAAATGGGTGGGTTAGGACGGCAAGGAGTCGGTGATGAAGTGGTGAAGAAGTGGTGGCCGGAGGTGGAGCGACGGCGGCGGATCGGAGCAAAATCCGTGCGCCCTTCTTGGAGCTTTTCCGGCCAAACGGCCGGCCGGTTGGGGGTGGGCTTTGGAGGGGTGGTGCACCAGAGGGAGGGGAAGAGAATGGGACCGGTGGGGGGCCGAACGGTGGCCGGACGGCGGCGGTCTGGGCTGTTGAAGGGACGTCCGGCGTGAGGGAGAGGGAAGAGAGAGAGAGAGAGAGCTCGGGGGGGGGGGGTTCGGACGCGGGGGAGAGAAAGAAAAAAAAGAAAAAGAAGAAAAAAGAAAAAGGAAAGGAAAAAGAAAAGAAGGAAAAAGAAAAAAAGAAAAAAAAGAGAAAAAGAAAAAAGATGTGAAAAGAAATGAGGTCCAATCCTCACTCCGGGAAAACGAAGCAAACCACCGAAAAAGATTAAAAACCACAAAAACAACTAAAAGAAATAAAACACAACATCAATTAAATTAAAAACCAATTTTAAAACGCAAATAAATTAAAATAAATAACTGATATATTAATTAAAATAAAAACAACCATTTAAGCGAAAATACACTTAAAAGCGGGTCATCACATTAGGCTTTGCTTTGAATATTTTCATGCATAATCCTACTATATGTAGAATTAAGAAGTAATCATGACAATTCATATAGCGTGGATATCCGAATGATTGAATTTATATAACCAATATATTTTGTGCATGACTTGTTAATCTTGTCTTTCACTTGCATAATGCTCATCATATATGCATCGTCCAATTATCGTTGACCCCTTAAATCATATCATAACATACGTACGGTTTATCACACCTTGGTCTATGGCTTGGACATCTACGTATAACATAAGGCCAAGCATAACATAAGATAAGACTAGTTTTCATGATATAGCATCTATTTTGTACAAACAACCAAATCATAATAGTATACCTAATTGCCTCCAAAAGCACGTTGTCATAATTCATTGAGGGTTCATAAAAATGGGCTAACATTGAATATGACTATACATAACGCAGGCAAACAACAATTTTCATGCAAAACAGAATAAATACAGTATACATGAATTGAGGTAATGATCATGCCACTTACCTTATAATTTCCTTTGCTTTGAGAATTAACTAAGCATGTGAATCAAACGCATACTAAGTTACATACATATCACATATGACTCTCAACTCAAACTCCTGATTCTTCATAAGTTAGAATACATGATCTAAGTCTCAAAACAGTGGTTGATTGGTCCACTAGTGTTGTTGACATCAACATGTTTTTGATGTATTATAAGAGAGTCATGAGCATTTCGATCGTAAAAATGTAGGCTAACAACAACCCATTTTAAAGGTTCAGAAAGATTTTGACAAATTTTTAAAAAATCATGCATGCCACATTTCAGTATTCCATGTGATTTTCAAAAACTTCTCTTCTCTGGTCTCTTTATGCTATGGGCATCATAAAGTAGTAACTAAATTAAATATAATGTGTCAAATATGCTTGGAATCATAGCTTGATGAATGTCCATTCATGGTTATTCTTTACATACTAAAATCTCTAACTTTTTAAAATGTTTGATTCCTGAATTACAAAACATACTTAGATACGCTTTACATGTTGTGAGTGGGCGTAATGCATGTGCTAAGTGCGTGCCTTAATCTCTAGACAAGTTGAATATGAAAAGCCATGGCTTTACTTGCTGTGTGATGTCGCAGTGATGATATCAGGTCCTAACAGCATGTGCTTTATTTTGTGTCTTGCCCATGGTATAACATTGCATGCATAGGAATTCGTTATGTATGTTTATAAGCCCCTCTACATGCAATACTAGGTAATACTAGGGATCTAGGTTCTTTCTAGGTTGTTGCCAACAACCTAGATTCCTAATGCTTTTAGAAGTTGGAGGAAGTCCTTGGCTGCCTCAAGAGCAACTATGTCCCTATTTTGCAATACAGCTGAAGAGATTCACTCTGTAAGAGTTTTGAAGGAGAGAACTTGGTTGAAATTGCCATCACCGTGCATATTTGATAGGCTTAATGGTATATTCCTGGTTCTAGGAGCCCAGGGTAGCAGATAGTGGTGGCACAACAGCAATAGCAGCTTTGAGAATCCTTTAATACTTTGATGTCATCATTGTTTGTTTTCAGATATAAGATGAGATAAGTTAAAAGTTGAAAGTTGAATAAAATATTATTAAAATATATTATTTTAATATTATTTTTGCATTAAAATTTAAAAAAATTAAATTGTTTATTTTATTTTATATAAAAATTTGAAAAAAAATATAATATTTGAAATGAGATGATATGAGAATTTTTTAAAAGTAAACAAGTAGCATGTAGAGTTTATTTACTCTTAAGGAAGAAAGGTGGCACAATGTGTTAATGGGGCTATCTCTGGTTTGCTAATAGGCTTAAAGGCTGCTAGGGTCAAGGTTTCACTTAGGTAATAAATGGTTTAGGGTGTCTAGACCTAAGGGGTGAGATATGTGCATAGGTGTTCATATAATCTAGATATGTGCATAGGGTTGTTGTTATAATCTTGACAATCCGTTGTTACAAATTTTGATTTGAGTAAATATTGGGTTTCTAAGCTGGCTGTAGATCTCTGAATTCTAAAAGCTTTCGTGCAAGTTGTATATAAGAAAAGAAAAAATCTTAAAATTAGACGAGGTGGAAAATAAACCTCTAATAATAGAGATATCATTATTCTCTTATTCTTACCGTAGATTCGAAAACTACTAATAAAATTCTTATTTTTCCCCTATCAGACCCTTCCCCTCCCTCTCTCAACAAGCACTTTATCCTCAAGCCCCATTTTCTTATTTTGAAAATCGATTTAACCATATAGCTATATATATTTATAATTTTTTCTATTATATTATATTTATTATATGCTAAATTGCCAATGAAATTTATAAAAAATTCTAATTTTATTATTCAAGTCTATCAATCTTATAACATGAGATTAATATAACATAAAACTAATCTTATACTTTTTAATATAACATGATATAACATATAAATTTTAATCTCAAACATAGACATTATTAATATAACATAAAATTTTAATCTTAAACATAAACATTAATATTAAGTTATTAATATAAACTTACTTTGGATATATATATATATATATATCAATGATAAATACATTTTTTACATAATAAATTATAATATGTATTATTTTTGTAAATACATTTTTACAAAATTTATCATATATACACATATAAAGAGTATATATAACTTATATAGAGTATAGTTAATTTGAATACCAGATTAATGTATTAATTATTATAAAATAATCTACTTATACTATAATATAAATAGACTATTAGTTTAATATATGTAAATATTATATTATTATTAATATAAATAATATATAAAACCAGACCAAACCCCAATCAGAAAAATTAAAACTTTGGATTTTGATATTGAATCAGTTCAGCATCAATTCTTACAATTTTAAAACTAGTGTATACTAATTTGGTTTTAAAAAATATTTAAAATCGAATTAAATCAAACCGATTACTCCCTAAATTTGAGATTATTTTTCCGAAAATCAGTTTAAATATATGATTTAATTTGATTTAACTCAAATTCACGATGGGCTTCTTCTCTCACGCTCTGTAGGCGCGTGGTGGCGTATGAAATTAAAATTCATTAGTGAAATAATAATAAGTTCCATATATATCTATCTATAATAATAAGTGGCTATAACACAGCTACAGTAATGAACAGTACTTTCTAATTCCGTTTCCGTGTACAAAAATTTACAGTGCCCGTGAAAAATTTACACTAAAGCATTCCGTGTAAGATTTACACTTTTACATTCCGTACAAAGATATCGCAGCCGTCGACCACACGAATACCGTCGTGCAACGGCACCGTGCACACCAGAGAGACAGATCTGAGGCGATGGTCACTATTATCATGCGTGGTGACGAGATGGAGAGGTTTTGTGCGCGGAGGTTCATAGCTGGGTTGGATTGGGTCTTCCATCTCTCTAAAATCGTCGGAACCCACGAGTACGTGCCACGGAGCCGCTGCCGCCGCCGTTCTGCCGCCGCCGTTCTGTCGCGCGAGGAACTCGGCCAAACCTGCAACAATGAAGAAGAAATCATGAAATAAAAATAGCAGAAAGAGAGAGAGAGAGAGATCGGTTTGCAGTGGAAAAAAAAGAAACAAAATGCAAGAGATGAACCGGTTTGCAAGAAACCATGAAATAAAAACAGCTGAAAAAGAGAGAGAGAGAGATCGATTTGCAGTATACGAAATGGAGATGAACCGGCCAGCAGTAGAAGAAAGCAACGGGAAGAAGGGAAACGGCGCAGGAGAGAAGAAGAAAAAGGAAGAAAAAGGAGCCCTAATTTCTTCTAAACGGCGCCGTTTTGGAGGGATCCACTGGGCCGGGTTTAAGTGCTACGGGCTGTGTGACGCCCCCAAAATCCCCACGCCCGAACAGGGGGAAATTGAGACGTCCGGATGGTGACAACCCGGGTCACCACCCCAACGACGGGTGCCGAGTGTGTGCAAGGCAGCAAAAGTGTACAGAGAAACACGCAGCGGATAAGATAGTCATAACTAAGTACCAGAATTTTTCTTAACATAATACAAGCTGTTTAAAACGTACATAGATAAAATATTACATATACCACAAATACAGTTTTAAACAAATAAAAAGATAACATCAGCAACCCGGCGGAGCCGCATCCTCGGGCTCAGCCTCTTCCTCCTCAACCTCATCTCCTGCACCAAAAGCTACGGAACCACGAATGGTACCGCAGGTAAGTAAAACCCAAACACTACCAGATAAAAACACATATAACTCAAACAAGATGCATGAAACATGCCCAATGCACAAACCCGTAAAACACAAGTTTTCCACGCACGCCAAAAGACACATTTGACATCTCAAACCATTATCCAATTTTAACCGTATGCACCATGACCTCCCCTAGGGGTCATCCGCACACCCTGGCTCCAGTGTCACACCGCAGAGTACCGCCACGCATGTGACACCCAACGAGCGATGCCCAGTTCCGCGCCCCGCGCGTGCGTAGCCAAGCATCCTCTAGCCCTCGCCAGCGAAGGGCCACGGAGTCGGTGAGTAGGCCGATGCCCGGTTCCGCGCCCGGCGCGTTCGTAGCCAAGCACCCCCTAGTCCCGCTCCCATTATCGCTTTCGATAACTCAGGGGACATCACTCAGTTTATTCCGCTCCCGAGTGACCAGAGGAGCTCCACCGAGATAATAACCCATCCCGGCTTGGGCTCGTGATACACACGCACCCGCAACACACTCACGCCACAACACAGGCTTTTCTCATAAACCCACAACACACGTGCATGCATCATGTAATGCCATAACAAAGCACATTAAAATGATCCAATCACATAAATCAAATAATCAAGCAACTCCATCCTCCATCCATCCGACCCCCGAAACTCCTCGGACTCAGTCCGGAATCAACAACCAACAACAGATAATAAATAAATTGAATGAGCAATATATATTTAAATCTGAAAATAGGGTTTGGAAAATACTTACAGCGCTATACGGCAATTTTAGAAAACAAGCGGCGTTGCAAGCGGCGGAAAAACAGCAACGTCACAGTGAAAATTCACTGTGACCGTGGGTCCGAAAAACCCACTTTTGAACGGGGACAAACTAGGACACGGGATTGATAGGGAATGGTCTAGAGGTGGTTGTGAAGCTATAGGAAGTGACGGACGGCCGTGGGTGGCGGCGGAATGGCCGGAAATGGCCGAAAATGGCAAATCGGAAAACAAGCTCGTGGGAGCTGCTCCGGTGGTCGATGGAGGCCGGAAATAGGTGGGTTAGGACGGCAAGGAGTCGATGATGAAGTGGTGAAGAAATGGTGGCCGGAGGTGGAGCGACGGCGGCGGATCGGAGCAAAATCCGTGCGCCCTTTGGAAGCTTTTTCCGGCCAAATGGCCGGCCGGTTGGGGGTGGGTTTTGGAGGGAAGGTAGACCGGAAGGAGAGGAAGAGAATGGGACCGGTGGGAGGCCGAACGGTGGCCGGACGGCGGCGGTAGGGCTTAGGGAAGGTGACGCCGGCGTAGGGAGAGAGAGAGAAGAGAGAGAGAGCACGGGGGGGGGGGGTGACCAAGTCGAGCGGGAGAGAGGAGAGAGAAAAGAAAGAGAAAAAAGAAAAAGAAGAAAAAAGAAAAGAAGGGAAAAAGAAAAAAGGAAAAAGAGAAAAAGAAAAAAAGATGTGAAAAGAAATGAGGTCCAGTCCTCACTCCGGGAAAAAGAAACAAACCGCCAAAAAGATTAAAACCACAAAAACAACTAAAAGAAATAAAACACAACCTCAAATAAATTAAAATAAATTAAAAACCGACTTTAAAAACGCAATTAAAATAAAATAAAATATCTGATATATTAATTAAAATAAAAACAATTATTTCAGCGAAAATACACTTAAAAGCGGGTCATCACATCCTCCCCTCCTTAAAAACAATTTCGTCCTCGAAATTGCAAGATCACCACCAACTTAAACCAAGCCACACAAACGCACATGAACCAACTGAGACCAAGATTAAAATTACATACCTTCATCATTCAAACAAATATGGATATAGCTCCCTCATGTCCGCTGCTCGCTCCCAAGAGAAGTCTTGAGCTAACGGATCTCCCCAAGCCACTTTAACCAACGGTATCGTCTTGGACCTCAATTGTTGCTCCTTCCAATCCAAAATCTGCGACGGAACAACCTCGTAAGTGAGATCCGGTTGCAACTGAATACCTGCTGGGTCAACGAAACGTGGCTCTTGCTGCCCAAAGCTCTTCTTCAGGGATGATACGTGGAAGACATCATGAACATCCCCAAAATAATCCGGCAAAGCAACTCTATAGGCGACGGACCCTACTCTCTCCAGAATCTGAAAAGGGCCGACGTACCTCGGATCTAGTTTCCTTTTCTTACCAAAACGCTTAACACCTCTCATGGGAGAGACTTTAAGATAAACCCAATCACCAATTTCAAATGACAATTCTCTCCTCCTGGTATCAGCGTAGCTTTTCTGGCGACTCTGAGCTGCCGCCATTTTTTCTCTGATGATCCGGACTTGGCTTTGCATTTCCTGAATTATTTCGGGTCCAATTACCCTACTCTCCCCAACTTCATCCCAACACAAGGGCGACCTACACTTTCTCCCATAAAGAGCTTCATAGGGAGCCATCTGAATGGTCGCATGGTAGCTGTTATTGTAGGCAAACTCAATGAGCGGCAAATGATTTTCCCAACTCCCTTGGAATTCCAGGGCACAAGCTCCCAACATGTCTTCCAGAGTCTGGATGGTGCGCTCTGACTGGCCATCTGTCTGCGGGTGATAAGCAGTACTGAACTTCAACTTAGTACCCAAAGCTGCCTGCAAACTCTTCCAGAACTGCGACGTAAACCTCGGGTCTCGATCCGACACTATACTCTTCGGTACACCGTGTAGTCGCACTATCTCCTTGACATACAAACGAGTCAACTTACCTAAAGAGTCAGTGTTGTTAACAGGCAGAAAATGAGCACTCTTCGTTAACCGGTCCACGATCACCCAAACAGAGTTCTTCCCACTAGGTGTTCTCGGCAAACCCACTACGAAATCCATCGTGATGTCATCCCACTTCCACTCAGGAATAGGGAGGGGTTGGAGCATACCTGCAGGTCTCTGATGCTCGGCCTTTACCTGACGACACGTGTGGCATTTCTCCACATATAAGGCAACGTCCTTCTTCATTCCATCCCACCAGTAAATTTTCTTCAAGTCTCGATACATCTTTGTACTGCCGGGATGAACTGAATACGGGGCCGCATGAGCTTCCGCCATGATCCGTTCCTTGAAATCTGAGTCCTTTGGGATCACTCTGCGATCTCGGAACCGAAGTATTCCATCACTATCCATGCTATAGTGCAACGGCCCTCGAGATTTTCGGACTCTTTTCCTGATGTTCAGCAGCTTCTGATCCTTTCTTTGGAGAGCTTTCAATTCTTCAAAATCTATTACCCGAATGTCCAGAACCGAAGACAAAATCTCTACTTGCTGCGAACTCTCTATAAGGAGCCTTCTCATCCCATAAAGTAACGAATCCATTTCTGACGGTTCGGCTTCATCCTCCAAATGAGACTTCCGGCTCAAAGCATCAGCAACTATGTTAGCCTTCCCCGGGTGGTACTTGATCTCACACTGATAGTCACTGATTAGCTCTAGCCAACGCCTCTGCCTCATATTCAAATTTTTCTGGGAAAACAAATGCTTCAAGCTCTTATGATCAGTAAATACCTCACAAGCTTCCCCATACAAGAAATGCCGCCAGATCTTGAGTGCAAAAACGATCGCAGCCAACTCTAGATCATGCGTCGGATAATTCTTCTCATGGTCCTTAAGCTGACGAGATGCATAGGCTACAACCCGTCCTTCCTGCATAAGGACACAACCCAAACCGAACTTAGACGCATCACTGAAGACTACAAACGGCTTATGCGGTTCTGGGAGTGCTAACACTGGTGCCGTCGTCAGCCTGTTCTTCAATTCCTGGAAGCTTCTCTCACATTTCTCTGACCAAACAAATTCTGTATTCTTCCGAGTCAAAGCTGTGAGAGGTCCGGATAAGCGAGCAAAACCCTCTACAAACCTTCGGTAGTAACCGGCGAGCTCCAAGAAACTCCTGATCTCGCGTACTGTAGTTGGGCGTGGCCATGACAAAATGGCTTCTACCTTACCGGGATCAACTGCCACTCCACCCTGGGAAATTACATGCCCAAGAAATTTAACTTCTTCCAACCAGAACTCACACTTGCTGAGCTTGGCGTACAACTGGTGCTCTCTCAATTTCTCAAGTACCAGACTAAGATGATACACATGCTCTTCAATATCTCGGGAATAAATCAGTATATCATCAATAAATACTACCACGAAGGAATCCAGATAAGGTTGGAACACCCGATTCATTAAATCCATGAAAGCGGCAGGAGCATTAGCTAGCCCAAACGGCATCACCTTAAATTCATAGTGTCCATACCTCGACCTGAAAGCAGTTTTCGGCACATCCTGCTCTCTGATTCTCAGCTGGTAGTATCCTGACCTCAGATCAATTTTAGAGAACACCGCTGCTCCTTGAAGTTGGTCAAACAAGTCATCAATCCGCGGGAGAGGGTATTTATTTTTGATGGTCACCTTGTTCAACTCCCTATAGTCAATGCACATACGAAGGGTTCCATCTTTCTTTTTAACAAATAAAACTGGAGCACCCCACGGCGACGTACTAGGCTGAATAAACCCCTTCTCTACTAATTCTTGCAACTGAGTCTTCAACTCTTTCAATTCAGCCGGTGCCATGCGGTAAGGAGCCTTATGCACAGGAGCCGCTCCAGGTTCCAAGTCTATAACAAACTCCATCTCTCGCACGGGGGGATGCACAGGAGCCGCTCCAGGTTCCAAGTCTATAACAAACTCCATCTCTCGCACGGGGGGTAGTCCGGGCAAGTCATCCACAAACACATCGGGGAACTCTTCCACAACTGGAATGTCTGCCAAGGACTTCTTCTCAGACGGCGTGGACACCATCTGAACCAAGAATGCATCCGCTCCCCATGCAATCTCTCTTCTTGCCTGTATCGCCGATATAATCATCGGCTTTTCTTTTAATCTACTCCCCGCAAATTCCAGACAATCACCATCCGGAAGCTGAAAGCTAATTGTCCGACTTCTGCAATTAATAGTCGCAGAATATCGGTATAGCCAATCCATCCCGAGGATGATATCAAAACCCAACAGCTTGAATACCACCAGATCAGCATCCAAAAATCTTCCCTCAAAATTTAACGGGCATCCCAAAGCAACCTTGGAACACCACACCATCTCGCCATCGGGTAGCGCCACTACCATAGCCTTCGGCAACGGTTCCGTGACCAAGTTACACACCCGAGCAAACGTGGAAGACACAAACGATCGTGAAGCACCAGAATCAAACAAGGTACAAGCATAAAACTCATACAAACGAACTCTTCCTGAACCAAACACACAACCCATAAAATCCAAAAAAAACAGCGAAGAAACCAAATGCACCAAAAATTAAATCCAACTTAAAAAAATTAAATTAATCCATACCTGTGATTACTCCAGCATCATGGGTCGCTGGTGCCTCAACATCCACCTCTCCGGGTGTGACTGCATAAACCCGGGCTTGTACTGCTTGTCTCGAGTTGGTTCTTCCACCGTGTCTACCTCCACGGCTTCCTTGAGCTCTGACGGGGCAATCCCGAACTATATGTCCCACTTGACCGCACCGATAACACTGGGGTCCGCTACTCGTGCGACAGTCGCCCTCATGAGCTCTATTACAAACCCCACAAACAGGCATACGTCCTCCCATGCGAACACTGGAGGATGCTTGAGATCGGGTTCCAGTCCGCTGAACAAACTTCTGAGGCGAACCCGAGCTGCTTCCTTCACCAGAAAAACTCCGCCTCTTTTGCCCTGAAGGGGATCCCATACACAGATTATTTTCCCGCTCTATAAGGGTGGCCACATCCACTAACTCCTGAAAAGTGGATATCCGATGGCTGACCACCAAACGGCGTATATCAGGGCGTAGTCCCTCCTGAAAACGCTCAGCTCGCAGCTCCTCTGTGGCAACAAGATGAGGAGCAAACCGCTCAAGTTCTATGAACCTCCGGGCGTATTGTTCCACTGTTGCGCCCCCTTGGACCAGATTGGAGAACTCTCTTGCCTTTTGCTTCCTTACCGATGCGGGAAAGAAGCGGTCATTGAATTCCTTCTTGAAACGCTGCCAGGTCACCGCAGCGAAAGATCCCAGTTCAGCTTCCAACATCACCCTCCTGGTATCCCACCAATCAGAAGCGATACCTTGTAAGAGGTAGCTGGCATAGAGTACTTGTTGTGCTTCAGTGCATCCACACACCTCAAAGGTTTTCTCCAGATCCTTGATCCATTTCCAGCCTGAAGTGGATCCTCATTCCCATTGAAGTGTGGAGTCCTATGCGCCAAGAAGCGCTCATAGGTGCATCCGGCTTGCACCATGCTACTGGACCCTCCTTGATACATCCAAGGCCCTCCCTGATATGGCCAGGGACCTCCTGGTTGTGGCCAATACATTCCCTGTGGCGGACAAGGCTCTCCTGACGGTGGATAGGGCCCTCCTGATGGTGGATAAGGCCCTCCTGATGGTGGCCAAGGACCCCCTTGTGGTGGCCAAGGTCCTTGTGGTGGCCAAGGCCCTGCCTGTTGTGGCCTAATATTCTGTTGCATGAACTCCGTCATCTGCCGAATTGCTTCGGCTATGGAGTCATCCCTGGATGTATTGTCTTGCGGTTCCTGAGTATTTTTCCTTGGTCTACCTGGTCTCCCCATAATTCTGTCACAACACCACTCTTGACCCTCCTTTAAGAAAACAAACAAAAACCATCATAAAACCAACAAAACAAAAACAGCACCACGCAGCGAGAAATAAAAGGAACCAGCATGCCAAAACATAACTAAATAAAACAAGCAAACAAACATAAACAAATAAAACAAATAAAACAACTATACTTAACATAATTTTAAAACACAACTTTAAAAACATTCTGGTACTACCTACGGGACTTGTGGTTTTACCCAGAGCCAAACCGCTCTGATACCACCTGTGACGCCCCCAAAATCCGCACGCCCGAACAGGGGGAAATTGAGACGTCCGGATGGTGACAACCCGGGTCACCACCCCAACGACGGGTGCCGAGTGTGTGCAAGGCAGCAAAAGTGTACAGAGAAACACGCAGCGGATAAGATAGTCATAACTAAGTACCAGAATTTTTCTTAACATAATACAAGCTGTTTAAAACGTACATAGATAAAATATTACATATACCACAAATACAGTTTTAAACAAATAAAAAGATAACATCAGCAACCCGGCGGAGCCGCATCCTCGGGCTCAGCCTCTTCCTCCTCAACCTCATCTCCTGCACCAAAAGCTACGGAACCACGAATGGTACCGCAGGTAAGTAAAACCCAAACACTACCAGATAAAAACACATATAACTCAAACAAGATGCATGAAACATGCCCAATGCACAAACCCGTAAAACACAAGTTTTCCACGCACGCCAAAAGACACATTTGACATCTCAAACCATTATCCAATTTTAACCGTATGCACCATGACCTCCCCTAGGGGTCATCCGCACACCCTGGCTCCAGTGTCACACCGCAGAGTACCGCCACGCATGTGACACCCAACGAGCGATGCCCAGTTCCGCGCCCCGCGCGTGCGTAGCCAAGCATCCTCTAGCCCTCGCCAGCGAAGGGCCACGGAGTCGGTGAGTAGGCCGATGCCCGGTTCCGCGCCCGGCGCGTTCGTAGCCAAGCACCCCCTAGTCCCGCTCCCATTATCGCTTTCGATAACTCAGGGGACATCACTCAGTTTATTCCGCTCCCGAGTGACCAGAGGAGCTCCACCGAGATAATAACCCATCCCGGCTTGGGCTCGTGATACACACGCACCCGCAACACACTCACGCCACAACACAGGCTTTTCTCATAAACCCACAACACACGTGCATGCATCATGTAATGCCATAACAAAGCACATTAAAATGATCCAATCACATAAATCAAATAATCAAGCAACTCCATCCTCCATCCATCCGACCCCCGAAACTCCTCGGACTCAGTCCGGAATCAACAACCAACAACAGATAATAAATAAATTGAATGAGCAATATATATTTAAATCTGAAAATAGGGTTTGGAAAATACTTACAGCGCTATACGGCAATTTTAGAAAACAAGCGGCGTTGCAAGCGGCGGAAAAACAGCAACGTCACAGTGAAAATTCACTGTGACCGTGGGTCCGAAAAACCCACTTTTGAACGGGGACAAACTAGGACACGGGATTGATAGGGAATGGTCTAGAGGTGGTTGTGAAGCTATAGGAAGTGACGGACGGCCGTGGGTGGCGGCGGAATGGCCGGAAATGGCCGAAAATGGCAAATCGGAAAACAAGCTCGTGGGAGCTGCTCCGGTGGTCGATGGAGGCCGGAAATAGGTGGGTTAGGACGGCAAGGAGTCGATGATGAAGTGGTGAAGAAATGGTGGCCGGAGGTGGAGCGACGGCGGCGGATCGGAGCAAAATCCGTGCGCCCTTTGGAAGCTTTTTCCGGCCAAATGGCCGGCCGGTTGGGGGTGGGTTTTGGAGGGAAGGTAGACCGGAAGGAGAGGAAGAGAATGGGACCGGTGGGAGGCCGAACGGTGGCCGGACGGCGGCGGTAGGGCTTAGGGAAGGTGACGCCGGCGTAGGGAGAGAGAGAGAAGAGAGAGAGAGCACGGGGGGGGGGTGACCGAGTCGAGCGGGAGAGAGGAGAGAGAAAAGAAAGAGAAAAAAGAAAAAGAAGAAAAAAGAAAAGAAGGGAAAAAGAAAAAAGGAAAAAGAGAAAAAGAAAAAAAGATGTGAAAAGAAATGAGGTCCAGTCCTCACTCCGGGAAAAAGAAACAAACCGCCAAAAAGATTAAAACCACAAAAACAACTAAAAGAAATAAAACACAACCTCAAATAAATTAAAATAAATTAAAAACCGACTTTAAAAACGCAATTAAAATAAAATAAAATATCTGATATATTAATTAAAATAAAAACAATTATTTCAGCGAAAATACACTTAAAAGCGGGTCATCACAGGCTGGCCCAGGTTTGAAGGGAATTCGGCCCAAATCACTATAAAAACCCACTGAAATAAAGCCCACTTAGAAAATAAGGTTCTAAGAAAATAAAAATACACAATAAAAATAATTAAAAGTCAAGTAAAAACACTACAACTCTATATTAATAAATTAAAATATTTAAAGCCCAACAATAGAATATTTAAAGCATAGAGTAATTTAAATGCGAAATAATAACTAATAACAAGAAAGCACATTAAAATAATTTACACGACTTAAAATTATAATTGAACCCAACGAATAATACATTAAATCTAAAACAAAAGAGTAATAAACCATGATAAATAAAATAATCTTTCCATACAATTATACGTAAAAAGAAAAATGCACAATAAAAAAAATAAATAAGAGCCAAATAAAAATACTACAACTCAATATTAATAAAATAAAATAATTAAAGTCTAATATTAAACTAATTTAAAATAAAGATCAATTTAAATGTAAAACAATAATTAATACCAAGAAAATACATCAAAATAAATTTCACAACTTAAAATTCATAAAATAAATTTTTTCATTCCTACAGTTTCTATACTAAACATAAAATATTTCAACTTTAAATTATAATAAAATACTAATTATTTTTTTATTTTTCTTTTTTTGTAAATTAATTATTTACACATTTATTCATTCTCTAATCCTATTAAATATTTAACATATAAAAGCGTCTGCTGTTTATAAAAACTGTTGTAGTACAAATTTCAAAAAAAACATTGGATGATTCAACTTGCTGCAGATTTAGAAATATTCAATCAGTAACAACACAAAAATTTCAATGTTCTATCTATTGACCCTGTGCAATATGGTTGAGAACTACAATGATCATGAAAAAAAAACAAAACAAAATTCTATTTGTATTTTTATTTTTTTGTTCAAATTTGCTTTGAATAAATTTTTGTATAAGACAATCAAAAGATACAACTAAACAAACGTGCTCTGCACGTTTGGCCTCCACTAGTATATATATATACACGTATGATGTATGCATATAATCTACCTTGAGGCGAAGAATAGTCTTATCACTTGATGGCATTGGATGGCTTGGGCCACAACTCTGTATGCCAAAACCAGAAGTAAATCTCCTCCAAGTCACCATCTTTGTAACAATATTCCAGCGGTTTCTTGCTTGTAAGTTGTTCTATTAGCTTTCTTATTTCTTTGTCGCTGTTTCCGCTTTATCGATTTTTAGTTTCCAAGTTTCGTAGCAATATATTATGTTCTGTGGTTGGTTTGTTTCTTGAATGATCAATCTGTAAAGATCGTAACAATTCATTTCCGTCCGATTTATAATATGGGTTGCTGTGGTTCTTTGATTTCATCTCTCTAAAGAAGAAACAGCAGAGATTCAGGGCTGCTTCTGGAGCACTTATATCTGATTTTCGCGTCTTCATTGTTCCGTGCTTATGGAATGGACCATTAGGTTGCTTCTACTAAAAGGAGTTGATGATTATAGAGCTAGCAAGACCGAACGTTATTTTGTGCATATGGGTTTTTAGAAAGGGTCTTCTGTGAATTTTATGCTCCGTAATCACGGTTATGAGGATGCTATGGGCAAGCTGGATTTGGGGATACCTACTACTAAAATTTCAGAAGAGTGAATAAGTCTGAACAATTTGGAAATATGAACATTGGTCTGGATTGAGATTTGGGTATTTTAATCATCTGGTGACATATCATACACAAGGAACTGCATATTGGAACAAGCGGCTGCCTCATTACTTTTCAAGGGGTCCGATTTTGTAGAAGATACAAAGATGCAATGGGTTCGGTTGTCTTCCCAACATGCTCCTGTACACAAGCTGGGGGATTCACAATTAACATTATCCCCAAAATTTAGGTTAGCAGAAATCCAATCTTCTTTGTTAAATCGTTCAGCAGATTTAGACTCAACTCTCAGGGGAGAACCCCTCATTCCGGGCCTTCCTGATGATGTTTCCCTCAACTGTCTTCTCCGGCTTCCAGTCCAGAGCCATGCAGCCTGCAAAGTTGTGTGCAAGCGATGGCATCTACTGCTCGGTAGTAAAGAACGATTTTTCACACGTAGAAAGGAATTAGGCCTCAAAGACCCTTGGCTCTTTGTCTTTGCTTTCCACAAGTGCACTCGAAAGATTCAGTGGCTGGTTCTTGATCTCACTCAATTCTCTTGGCACTCTATCCCAGCAATGCCTTGCAAGGGGGGCAAGGTTTGTCCCCATGGATTTAGGTGCGTTGCCATCCCCCAGGAGGGCAATCTTTTTGTTTGTGGGGGTGTGGTCTCTGATGGAGATTGCCCACTTGACTTGGTCCTGAAATACGAGATGCAGAAGAATCGTTGGACTGTGATGAATCAGATGATCACCGCTAGATCATTTTTTGCAAGCGGGGCAATCAATGGAATGATTTATGTGGCTGGAGGAAACAGTACAGATCTCTTTGAGCTTGACTCAGCTGAGGTTATGGATCCTATTAAGGGGAGTTGGCATTCCATTGCAAGCATGGGAGCAAATATGGCCTCTTATGATGCAGCAGTTCTGAATGGCAAACTTCTTGTGACCGAAGGCTGGCTGTGGCCTTTCTATGTCTCTCCCAGGGGTCAGGTTTATGACCCTAGAACGAATGATTGGGAGAGCATGGCTGTTGGGCTGAGAGAAGGCTGGACCGGTTCAAGTGTGGTTGTTTATGATCACTTGTTTGTGGTTTCAGAGCTCGAAAGGATGAAGCTAAAGGTTTATGATTCAGATACTGATTCCTGGGAAACGCTTGAAGGGCCACCTTTACCAGAGCAAATATGCAAACCTTTTGCAGTGAATGCATGTGATTGCAGAATCTATGTTGTGGGTAGGAACCTTCATGTTGCTGTGGGTAATATCTCAAGGCTCAGCCAAAAAGGCACTTGCAGCAAAAAATGGAGGTTCTTTGTTCAATGGCAGGTTGTGGAGGCACCAGAAAGCTTCTCTGACTTGACACCTTCAAGCTCTCAGGTTTTGTTTGCGTAGCTTTTCAATTTTCGACGTATTGTTTTATGTATGTTATATAAGTTGTAATTTATATGAAAGTATAAAAGCTGTAGAATGGAAATGGCTGTGCTCAAAAGTCTCCAACATAGTTACTGAAATGCATGTATCAACTAATGGTGTGTTCTTTTCTATTTAACTAATGCTTTCTGTGACCGAATTTCCTGAAGTCGTCGTGACTATTAGGATCATATTATTGAATGAGAATGGTAATATTACTTTGATGATTGAGCCAGTAGTTTGTCCACTTAATAATGCAAAGGAACTGGAACTCAGAACTAAAAAAAAAATTATTGGCACCGGGTGGCCAAGAACAACATCCCAACTAATCCCAAGAGTGCATAGGCTCTCGGCAAGGAGTTTCCCGCAACTGCACCTCGGGTAATTCAAGGAAAAAATCTCCCAGTCCAATGGCCCCTAGAGATTGTTTGCACCCAAGAGGATTCGAACCGTAGACATCAAAGGGAGCATACCACCTAGACCAAGGCCTTTGCACCCAGAGCTAAATTGGATGGTGTATTAACTGCTAGTGGTAGGAGTTCATATTTTTTCTTCCTTACTTCCATTTCTTGATCCAGTTGAAAAATAATCATTGCTGTTAGAGTTGTTAAGTCACTCAGTAAGTACCCTGAGCAATTTATTTATAAAATAATAAATATATTTAAAAAATAATAAATAATAAAATAAAAATAAAAAGAAGGAGTGCCCTGAGCTTTTTCTGTGAAATTTTGTTGAGAGTTCTCAAAACAGTATGAAATTGTATAATGTTGGGGATTTTGCTGAGGGAGGGGGGAGGGATCTCAAATCTGTGGGTATATCAGATCAATTATCTGATAGTCGCTATTCCAATTTTGGGAATTGAGATTGACAAGAAAAGGGCAAAGGGAGGGTTATGGCGTTATTGTTTACAAAACTTTTTGATCCGCTTTATTGAAAATTCTCTCAATACGAGCATATGCAATCAAGTCTTTTCTGACTACCTGAAGTTCACAAATCTCATTTTCTTCAGCTCTCAATGTCCTCGATTAATATTGCTCATCTGTATCATTAGCATAGGCGTGTAGTCTTGAGTGTTTACTTGAAGTCCAAATGTCTTTTGATTTTGTTTTATATAGATTTCATATGACTGTGTTGACGCTCCACGATTACCCAATGGCGAAACAATCTGAATGCCCATACTACTTTGTGAATAACTCTCTTTCACAATTTCCTCGAACTACTCTCAGTTTGCAGAACAATGTTCGTTGGCAAAAACTGTTTCTTTGATATATTTTTCATGGAAAGGAAAGTGTCATCTACCAACAGCTCTGGTGGTTGAAAAGCTTGACTTAGATCTCTCCTATGTTTCTTTTTGGGTTATTTTCCTGAGGAAAGAGACTGTTTACAATGTGTCTCGGATATTTGGTGTTCTATTATATATATATTATATATATATATTAAGTAATAACAATTTCATTAAGAGCAAAGGCTTCTGAGCATGACCCAAGGTTTCTACCGCATCGGATGCTTGTGAGCTAAAATGCCTTCAACGTGGCCATAAAAATAAGCCTACCCAAACTGAAGTTTGTCATATTCCTACTTGTATAAGGACTGACAGTAACGTTAATGCTACGCTCTCATTCTTTCCCTAGAGTTGGGAATTGGCATCTTAATGCCTTTGCCTTTTTATATTCCTTGTGCTTACAATCTGGTATGAGTTCTGCATTGATTGGAACTTAAGTATGTTAATGAAATCACGACCTTGGGAATCACTTTGTTTTTAAGGTACTTCCTGGAAAAGAAAAGGCCTAGTTATGTTTGCCTTCTAGGGAAAGATGATGAATGGATGCACTTTTGACGTTTCGAAAGAACTTTAACCGAATCGGAAGGCCAGATTTAAGTCCCAACTCCATTATTTGCATGGAGGATGAATAACTTCTTTAACCAAATTGATAAACCCACTGAGCAACAAATTTTCATTTCTAGAGCAAATCGAAATAGTAATTACTATATATTATAATGAACATTATATATTTTAAGTGATGTTTTATGTCAAAATCAGAATTCAAAATGAACATAAACTTTCTAGAGGTATAAGATCGCCTGCAAGCCAATACCTTGAATACGGCCGCAACGCCATCCATTTCTCCCCTCAATCCCAACTATAATGCCGATGATGATGTCATTCCCTCCAACAAAATGCTTGCTGTCTGATCACCAAAACTAGGCTGAGCACCGACCGACTCGATATGGCCTACCTCTGACCCCGACTCCGAGATGTGCATCCTCTGCTCCGACTCCGACTCCGACTTGTTAGAACGGAGTCGGATTTTGAAATTTTGTTTGACTTTTTTTTCTTTTCTTTTTTAATTTCGTATTAGGCCAACTTTTTAAAAAAGAATTTTTGTGTGGGCTTTCAAATTTTTTCAAAAATTACAATCTAAAATTAAATAATTTAGTAATTAGTAATTCATAATATATAGTGCATGCATGCTAACTGTCAAAAACTTACAATCCAAAAATAAATAATATCCATCATCCACACCCAAAATCATCCACATCCAAATCATCCATCATTAACAGCCAAAATCATCCACGCCCGTTATCCACATCCATCATCCATCATAATAATATTTCCTTCCAACTACTACAATAAACATTTTCTAAGTTCTAATTCGAACAAAAGAAACCCAACAACAACAAAACAAATTTTTGGTGCCAACCAAATTAAATGTTCCCAACAACAACAACAACAAATGTTCCAAACAAATAAACTAAAATAAATTGTTCCAAGAACTTCCAAGTTGTACCTGAAAAAAAAAAATAACAAGAGTACCAGCTAAAAACAATAACTTTCAAAATACACATGAAAAAATATGATTAAATGATAGAAATATGAGCTAAAATACCAACTTCAAGAGAAAAGAAAATGATTAATTTGATCATGATTATGTTTCAATTAATAAAATTATAAAACTCCAACTGGTCATGTGTATTGTGTGGGCACGCACAGTACACACCTCTCGCTATTTTACATGGACCGCAAGCTGGGCTGACGTTGTGGCTTTTTTGGGTTCAACTGTTTGGCCTTTTTCTCTAAACCCTAATTCAAATCCTAAAGGCCTAATCTAAATCCTAAATCAATTTTAATCTATGTTTTAACCCTAAGTTTTTTATTTATAGTTTTTATAATTCTTTTATCACTTAATTTTAATTGTTAGTATTTATTATTAACAATTATTATTTAACTAGTGTCTAATTACATGTTATTATTCTATAATATTACATGTTATTAATTCAATATAATATTTTATACTAATTTCTAACTTATAAGTTATTCCTATGGTATTTAATAGGCTATTAGTATTATAGACTTGTACTATAGTATTTAATTACATGTTGTTCTACTAAAGTATTACATATTATTATATTAGTTTCGAACTTAATTATATATTAGACTTAGTATTCTATGTTTAATTTTATTATACTAGTGATTATACATTAGTATACATGTTATTATATATTGGACCATTGATTATTATACATTACTATTATTGTTATTAGGCTTTAGTTATTATACATTACCATTACATGTTATTATGCATCTTAGTGTTTATTGATTAGTATTACATGTTATTATATTTATACATTAGTAATTTAGCGTTTCCTGGTAATAATATTATAATAAAATGATGTTTACATATACTAAACTATTATTAGTTAATTTAGTTTTTATATATTATAGTATAAATATATTATATATTTTGTAATAATTAACTTATGCTAGTATAGTATTGAGTTTAGCTAACTATATAAGATATAGTTATATAAAATTTATATGATTAATATATAGAAAAACACATATTTTTATAAAATATGTACAATATCAGAGTCAGAGTCGGAATATTGGAGTCAGATTTTAGCAGAGTTGGATTTTCAAATTTTTACTCAGCCCTAATGAAAACCACCAAATACATCACTCAACTTTCAACTCAGCAGCTCCTTCATCTATTATTTCGAGTATCCTGCTAGGATTGTTCATCCGAACCGGATTTTTATCCAGCCCGGTCCGAAACCCGGAAAACCGAATTCTGGTTCTGGATTTCGAATCCGGACCGAAACCCGGATTATAAAATCCGGACCTACACGGTCTGGATACGGGTTTAAAATCCGGGTACTGGGTTTAAAACCCAGTTTTATGTTTACAAACCTAGTTTTAACTTTACCTTTGTTTCCGCCGCTCTCTCTCTCTCTCTCTCTCTCTCTCTCTCTCTCTCTCTCTCTCTCTCTCTCTCTCTCTCTCTCTCTCTCTCTCTCTCTCAAGTCCCATTCGAGTTTCTGGCCCCTCTACCAGATTGCAAGGTTGAATCCTTGCTTCGCAGCGTGCTGGAAGTGAATCTCCTAAGCCCCATTCGAGTTTCTGACTGGTCGAGGGAGGAGGCAACCGTCGGGTGCTTGGGAGAGCTCACGACATTCCTGTGCTGCTCAAGGACAGCATATCCACCAAGAACACGGCTGAGTTGTGCGCGCGCTGCCGAGATCGAAGGTACCAGGGGACTCCGTGGATCCAGTTGTTTGTGGTTATTGTAAATGGGTGAAGTATATGCCTTTTGATTGCTTAATCTCAAGGGTTAAAAGAAAGTAAAAAGTTTTAACCTTTTTGTTTTGGTTCTTCTCTTATTATAGTTGGATCTATGTTTCCGTTCTTCTCAATTCTTACATGATATGGGTTTTGAACAAATCTTATTGTCTTTGAGATATGATATAAACAGATGCTTGATGTTTCTTGTTCTTTATCTTTTATTTCGTCTCTGCCTTTGTTACTAGTTCTTGATCTTTTATTTCCTTTGTTCTCTCTATTGATTTGGGTTTGTCTTTGAGTCCTTTGGCATACATGGTTCCTTCTCCAGATGAGGTGATAATTGCCAATATGTAAAGTTATAAGTTTTATCATACATGCTATGACTGGGCAACTTATTAATTTATTGGTCTGTACATACCTCGTTTCGTCTGGATGATGTGGATGACCCCCACAACATACCTTGTTTCATTTTATGGCCTTGGAAGACCACAGAAGGTTGCCCGGCATCAAGACATTGATCAATCTAGTGGAGCTGAAGATGAAATGTCTGATTGATTTATTCTAATCCAAATTCTGCTGCCTTGAAGTAAAAAGTTCCCAATTTTTTCAAGCAGGTAGACTGGTGTCAGGTGAACTGGTGTTTTATTGTGCTAATGCCACAAAGATGTGAGGTAAAGTAGTAATATATCTAAATGTATGTTCATTCCAGCTTTCAATTATATGTATAAACATATTTTTAGATTGTAGCTGGTTATGGTTGATATATAGCCTTTTTTCCTTTAATACCATGGAATAAAAAAAGTGAAAATAGGTCATGTCCTGTAAAAGGAAACCAGACAGTAGAATTTTGTTGAGTTCTCTGCCGAGTTCATTCAAATCATTTTGAAGGTGTTTGGTATGGCAATTTAAGCATTTATAGTTTATTATATACTATTTTGTTGTCTTTTCTTTTCATATTTGAACAAAGATTTTTGTGGACTCATTACTTAAAACTATTGTTCTTGAGAAATGATTGGAAATTGCTAATACTTCCGTATTCTAGCCACCAGCAGTTGACATACATACATACATTCTATGATGCAAAAACATGTTTTGAAAGTAGACAAACTAATTCTTTAGTGGAGAAGGATGATAACAAGTCTATTGGCAACGGTGGGAGCACATCAAATGCATCACAAACTGTGCCAGTTGATTCTGAAGAGAATGATGATATGGAAAGTGTTTTTTCTGGGAAGAAAAAAAAAACTATCCGAGGTTCTTGATGCTGCTGTTGCCTACAGATTTTTCAAGTGTTGCTGATGGAGTTTGAAATCACAAGAAATTAGAATGTTCTTAGCAAATTAGTTCATGTTTTTTGTTGTGTATTGGAGTTTGATTAAAACAATGTAGGTGTTTTGTAATGTTCTTAGTAAATTAGTTCAAATAATATAATATGTAGTAGATTGCATCGGGAATGTTACTTGCAATTAGTTTTTCATTTTGATATATTTTTATATAGGCTTTTATATAAGAAAAAATTATAGGCTTCTTAACAAAATTAACAACATTATTTCATGAAAAATTTGTAATAAAATAAAGGCTTTTAGAGGGGAAAAAAAAAAAAAAAAAGCTTTCCAATAGTATTTATGAAAATAATAATAATAACATGTTTTCTTGAAAAAAAAAAAAAAACAACGGGTTTGACCCGGAACCGGGAATCCGGGTTTTTGATCTAACCCGGGATAACTCGGTCTGGGTTTCAGTCCGAATTTGAACCACGGGTTCCGGTCCGGGTATATCCTGATTTCTGAGTTGGAACCCGGTTAAACAACCCTATATCCTGCCCTTCCTTCTCTCTATTATTTTCCAACGATAGGCACCCAATTATGTTTTAAAATGAGAATATTTTGGTAAGATGATTCTACTTTTAAAATAATAAAATCTAATTATAAAATACCCTTCAATTCACAAAAAGAGAGACATTTTCTTCTCAACATTCAGGGAATACGTATTTCAGGCTCGAAGCAAGATATCAAATGTTCTTTCTGATTCTCGTCTTTCTTCTCTTTATTTTTATTAATCAATCACTCAACTAGAGGACATGTTGCTGGGGATAGAAATGTATGCTTGAAAAGTTGAATCAAGGCTCACTGTTTGGACTTTAAAAAGGGATTGTTGAGAGAGAGAGAGTCTACATTGACAAGATTGGTCACAGAGATGAGTAATGATGTTAGAATTATTTGACTAAAGAATGAAGGACACAGCTGAACAAGGAAAGATAAAATTCAACTGATTTTCCGATACAAAGATTGCTTCTTTTTACCGTCAGTATGTAATAAGGGATTCTTCCGAAAATAATTCATTCCAGCATTTCCCCTTTCTTTTTTTCCCTTTTCTTTATATCACTTTTTTTTTCTGTTTTTTTTTTTTTTTTTTTTTTTTTTTTTGAAATAACCATTTGGCCAAATAAGTGTCCTTCAAGCATACCAAGCCCCTCTGAAGAAAAAGTTTGGAAACAGCGACTAAATATGCTTTAAAAATCAGCGTAGGCCCCAACCAAAAATTGAAAGCTACAAGTTACTGTACATTAATCTGGCAAGGGATTTCACTAACATCGGATTCTGCTGAAGACACAAGTTTGCCGTGTCATTTACAATCACGCCAAGTAGTTGTATATCTGTGGGTTGTTCTTGTCCCGCTCCAGATACTCTCTGTCGATGAGGCTTTCAATCCTTTTCTTCAAATCAGCAGGCTTAATTGGAAACTTGAGCTGTTCACCATAACACCAATACATTCCAATAGATCGGTTAGGCAATACATCTTATGCCCCTCAGGTCAACAATCACATTGTCTTTTAATCACGGTTCAGAAAGGCACTTTCACAATTCAACAAAATCAATGATTGAATAAAATTAACTATTTTCTCTTCATATTTCAACAGCATTTCTCTTGGTATTTGATAATTGGATTAGGACCTGAATTTGCCCCAGCCTTGCATTGCATTCCAAAGATCTCAAATATTTTAAGCAAGTGATTAAAACCCAAAAACCTTTACCACTCAATAAATGCTTCACTTATCAGACAACAGAAAACATTTACCTGTTGGAAGAGTTCAGTTATCAGAAGCGTGTGACTCAGTACTTTCCTAGTCTTCATTATTCGAACAATAGCAGCATCAACCTACAATGTAGCGAGCAAGTAATGCAAAAATTACTTACGGATAGTTGATGGTTTCAATTCGGAATCTTGTTAACATCATGTTGATATATTTATATAGGAAAAAAAAAAAAAAAACTCAACCTGATACTGACGATCCTGGAATACTCTTTCAGTCGTGCTTGTGTTCTCCTCCACTGTCTCCTTCATCTGGATTGCATTTACCTGTTCCCATCAATGCAATGTTAGATTCAAGCTCATCGTGTAAGTGGCAATCATAACTCAAAATCACCATTTCTTTCAACCAAATTCAAAAGTGTGAGTATTTGATTTCAAAAGTTCACTTTTCTTGCCAGGCTTATTCAAGGTTGGGATCAACTGCCGCTGGTTACTCAGCATACAAAGAGATGTACCTTTATTCGGTAAAGAGGAGCTGTAAATCCTTCATTGAACACAAATGTATCGTCATCTTCCACATCTCTACCCTTGGGAAACTGTAAAACATATAATAATGGGAAAAGAGAAAAAAAAGATGAAAAAAAATGAATTAAAAAAATTCCACGACTTCCAACTTTACAAGTACTATCTTTGAGATTCACAGTCATGCAAAACCTACCTTTTGTAGGACTCGAACTTTTCCACATGCAAGGGACTGCAAAGTCCTCCTCAGTTCCTTATCCTCAATCCCAGTGGAGTCCTTAATATCTTGAAAACTTAGGTTCTCGGCATCATTAAAGAGCATCAAAACAACAGTCTGGAGTACAAGACAGATAACATGCCACAATACATTAAGTTGTTGACCAGGGTAAGCAAAATTAATCAAAGAAATACCAAAAAAAAACACAACGGCCTAAAAGGGACCAACCTGAAATAGTGAAACAGCCAACTCCTTTTTGCCTTTAGGAAACTCAGCTTTTAACACACAGTAACCTAATGAATTTTGCCACATTAAGCGCCTCCCGCTGTACTTGCTCAGGTAGAATTCCTTAAAAATGTCCTATTGCACAAAAAATACAGAAAAGACTGAGAAAAGAGTTCAGAAAATACAAGGACATTAACGACAGTAGGAAGCAGATATGCCAGTGGTTTCCCCCAACCTGGTAGACATTCAATTCATGAGGAAGTCTAACATCCATGGGAGGATAAGTTGGCCAGTACCTGCAAGTAGCCATCCAAAAACAAATTAAGCTCCTTGGGTACATTAAGTAAATCAATATTCTGCTTATGATTGAAGATACTAATGAAAGTAAGACCTACCCTGTAGTTAAAACATGCACACTCATCTCAATCCCTGACGGGAGTTTCGTCCTGGCCTGGGATGATTGTTTGAAAGATTCATTTATCTCTTTTGATAATTCGATGTCCTGACAATATTTTTCCAAATACCACAGAAACAATTATTAACCCATACAAACTTGTTATAAAATCTATTAATGTAACTTTGTCTTCACAGAACATAAAATCAGTGATAAAGATTTTTTAGAAACAAAAGCACATAGCGTAACTTCTAAAGTGATAAGAATAATATAGAGGCTATCAAAATGCCTACAGGAGCTCAGGGTGAGCTTTAACTGTAGATATTCAACCCATGCTTCATCTCCCAATTGCCAAACTTCATTAATACAGAAATCAGGAGATGAGCAAAACATAAGGCCCCCCATATACACAACACATATCAAGACAATTAGTGCAGTGCAAAAAAAAGTTTGTCTAAACTTATCATTATACCTAGGGGTGAGAATCGGCCGGTCTGGACCGGCCATTTTTGGACCGGACCCAGGGGTCTTCCACCCCGGACCGGACCGAATGAAAAAAATATATATATAATTTATATAAATAATTTTATAAATTAATTATATAGTTTTTAACTAATGCTAATAGTCTAATATGGTATTAAAAAAAATAATACTAATAGTCTAATATTATAATATACTATAGTTATACTTATACTAATATAGACTATATAGTTATATTAAATACTATAAGTAATACTAATACTAATATAGTTATAGCTAAATCACTATAAGTATAACTATATATATTTAGTATGAATGTATTATTATATTCTTTAATGTATAACTATAATATATAGTACTACTATATATTAATATATTAACATATTATAAGAGTTATAATATAAATTATAATATAGAAATTATAATATACTAAATCACTATAACAGTATAACTAATACTAACATATAGCTATACTATTAATATTATTATATAGTTATACTTTTCACTATAATTAGTATTAATATATAGCTATACAGTATACTTATACAGTTGTACTAATACTATTAGTCTATTATATAATCTAAGACTCTCAAGTCTAATATAGGTTATATGGCTATAACTAATACTAATAATGTAGAAAATAGTTATACTAACTGATTAATTCAACATAACTAATATTACTAATATAATATAGCTATACTAAATTACTAATAGTCTAATACAAATACTATTATATAGTTATACTAATCGTAAATTCATAATAACTAAATCATTATAAATCTATAACTATATATATTTAGTATCAATGTATTATTATACTGGAGTATCAGACAGTTGGCTAGTATTTTGGGCTGTACGACAGTGGTGTTACCCATGACATATTTGGGGCTTCCGTTAGGGGCGGTTTCGAGAGCGGCTCCAATATGGGATTCAGTTATAGAGAAAGTGGAAAGTCGTCTAGCCGGTTGGAAGAGATTATACTTGTCAAAAGGCGGAAGGATTACACTGATCAAGAGTACTCTATCGAATTTACCTACCTATTTCTTGTCATTGTTCCCTATTCCAGCAAAGGTGGCAATCCGACTGGAGAAACTTCAAAGGGATTTTTGGTGGGGTGGATTGGGAGAGGAACACAAATTTCATTTGGTTAAGTGGGAAAAGGTATGCAGCCCCATCTCGAACGGGGGTTTGGGTATTAGAAATATGAAAACCTTCAATCGGGCGTTGTTAGGTAAATGGTTGTGGCGGTATCATAAGGAACCCGAATCCCTTTGGAAGACAGTAATAGAGAGCAAATATGGGGAATTATGGGAGGGTTGGTGCACAAAAGAAGTGAGAGGAGCAAACGGAGTGGGTTTGTGGAAGCATATAAGAAGAGGGTGGGAGGTGTTCTCACGCCATACCCACTTTCGTCTAGGAGAAGGAGACTGCATAAAGTTCTTGTATGACACATGGTGCGACCATGTTGCTCTAAAGGAATCTTTTCCTACACTATTTAGAGTAGCAAGAGATATTGAAGCGTCGGTAGCAGAAGTAAGGATAAGATCTGGGGAGCAAATCCAATGGAAGATCAACTTTAGTAGGGCGGCACAAGATTTGGAGATGAGCAGTTTTGAAGCTTTTTATAGCCTTCTGTATTCAAGTGAAGCGAGTATTTCACAGGATAGTCTATGGTGGATAACTGCAGCCAAAGGCATTTTTTCGGTGCGCTCTTTTTATAAGGCTCTTATTCAAGAGACACCTGCCCAGTTCCCTTGGAGAAAGTTATGGAGACATAAGGTGCCTCCCAAAGCTGCGTTTTTTGTGTGGACAGCATCCCTTGGCAAGATTCTTACTACTGATAACTTGAGGAAGCGTAGGGTGATCATCGTAGATTGGTGTTGTATGTGTAGGAAGGGGGGTGAATCGGTAGAGCATCTCTTAATACATTGCGAGATAGCAAGAGGGTTATGGAATGAGGTGCTGGGCAGAATCGACTTAGCTTGGGTTATGCCTGAGAAGGTGGCAGGAGTAGTGGCTAGCTAGACAAATATGAGAGGCAATCAACAGATAAGAGAGGTGTGGAAGATGATACCCATATGCATCCTGTGGTGTTTATGGCAAGAACGCAATGCAAGGACCTTTGAAGACAGAGAGATCGATGGAGGAATTGAAAGTTTTCTTTTTTAGAACTCTTTGTATTTGGACCATAGCGGTTGACTTTAATGGCCTAGAGCTACATGATTTTCTGATGTCCATCGCCCATACATAGCGTTGGAAACTATAATTTGTACCGGGCAATTTCCTATTCTTTTGATAATATAATTTATTTACTTATCAAAAAATAAATAAATATTAACTATAATATATAGTACTAGTATATATTAATATATCAACATATTATAAGAGTTATGGTATAAATTATAATATATCATATATGTATAAATTTATTATGTATTAGCATAGTTAACTTAATATGTAATATGTTAGTATTAAATCACTATAACTACATAGAGTATTAGTAATATAGTATTTAATATAACTACATAGAGTATTAGTAATAAGAGTATTACTATTATTTAATATAGTATGACATAGAGTATTAATAAATGTGTGGTGTTTGAAGATATATAGTAATACTAGTATATTACATATAGTATTACTATTACTACATATAGTTATTAGTTATAGTATTAGTACTAGTGTATTATTAGTTATAGTAAATAAGTTAATAACTATTACTAATTTACTATATACAATTTTTTTTTTTTTATGAATAATTTACTATATACAAATAGACTAATAGTATTAGCATATTACTAATATATATATATATTAATATGTATAATAGTATACTATATATATATTAAATATATCACAATATAATTACATAAGTATTAAACAAAAATGTCATAGGATAAAAAATAAAAATAAAAAAGTCAACCGTGGACCGAATGGACCGAATGAGACTGGACCGTCCCGACCCTTAGGGAGTTCAGTCCGGTCTAGGGTGGGAAAACCCTAGACCGAATAGGTCCGGTCCGGTCCACAAAATCTCCACGGACCGGACCAAACTCACCCCTAAATTTATACCATGACTAATTCTAGGTCTGGATTCCTAGAAAATATAAAAAGTTGATCTGGTATTCAAAATGCAAATGGTCTGTCACATAAGAACTGAAATAAGTCAATATATGCATATTTATACATTGCCTCCAGAAGAAGGATACATTTCATGTTTACATGATTCTAGTATGGGCTAAGAGGGTTGAAATCTAACACAAATGCTCCCATAATGAAAACCCCAATAATGAGACTAAACAAAGATTCTCGGCCTTAATATAATATTGTAACCTCAGCTTAAACCTAGAACGCACTGGAACCGTCAAACCAGGTAAAGAAAACTACTAGAGACCCTAGTCTCAACTTCACTTTAGAGATGAGCTAATGAGGCCAGCACTCAGGTTTCAACACCAAACCACACGGATGGTCTGGAAGGTCATTCTATCACAAGAGTCATTCCAAACAAGAATGTGTAGGCTGGCTGATAGAACAGAAACAGCTGTCCATTCATGGGATCAAGTCTTGGAAGCAAAATCTAGATAATGACATATAAGCGAATATCAATTTCTAAAAACCCTTTAACACAATGTCACAAACCCCCAAGGGGGGTAAGAAAAGAGCCCACAATTTTATTTTATTTTTTAATAAGAAAAGAGCCCACAATTTACAATTTCGATTATATGATAAATTAATCGCAATAATGATAATTAAAAATTTCCAAAATCCCTTTCATCCTGCTTTCATCTTTTTTCTGAGACTCAAGCAGATGTCGTACTAGGAGATTAAGGGTGGAATTGAAGTCCTTTGTTTTTGCAAAGGAGGGCGGTGATCATATCCGTATCACTGAAAAGAGTAGAAGGGTGTCAACTTCCTTCTCTCTTCATCTGCTGTCGGCTCCTTGGTTGGCTAGGATGGTGGAGGACTAGTTCAAACACTCCTGAAAAACTTGAGGGGGCATTTTTTGCTACTGAATGAGTTAGGGAATGGGAATAAAAGGGGTGTCTTGGCCATTCCCAAAGGTCGTAATGGTCAGGGTTGGGAAGATTTTGTTTACAACTTACATTTGCTCATAGGTTCGTTAGCCTCTGTTTCTACAGACAAAAACAGAGTAAAGTCATCTTTGATTAGCCGTAGGGGGATTGGAGGTCCATATGTTATGGTTGGGCCCTCCTCTCCCAATGGTGTGTCGTACGCCACAGCTTTGAGGAATAAGGCTCCTACTCCGACAGGAGGACTTTCAGCTAGGACGGTGGATGATGACTGGAAGCAAAAGAAGAAATTGGGGGAGGAAACTTCAAAAGTCAGGGAGGCCGTTTCACATGCTACTACCAATTGTCAGCGCCTGGAGTCAAAAGTTGGCAGAAGTGCCCCTTTCAATGCTTGCACGGCGGTGGGGGAAGCTGAAGGGGCACTCTGGGCAGTTAAGGCTGAGTTGTCGGGGATGCAGGAGAGGATTTTAAAGCTTGTAAGGTAGATGCGGGCTTGGGCTTGAGTTGTGGGTTTGTTGATAAAAATAAGTCTGGGCTTAAAGGGATTAAATTTGATGTTGGGCCGGGTTTGAAGTTGGGTAGGCTAACCCAACCCTTACGGTCCAAGCGAGAATTGCGTGTCAAGCCTCTATCCGGATCTTCCTCGGCCAGAGCATGGCTCCCTCCCAGGCACTATCGTCGCATTATTCAGGGACCTCCAAACCGGCAAAAAAAAGGTCATTGGATGCCCGCAACCCTCTAATTGGCTTGCCGTAGCACGAATATGTTTTCCTGTGTGATACAAGTCAAGATTTGGTTAAGGAGACTATTGAGGTCGACGTGACTTTGCTGTCTCCCTTTTTTGTTGCCGAAAATGGGTCGCCACAGATAACTGGAGGCTCTCTGCAGCCTGCTGATAGCCGTGGGAGTCCTTCCATGGGTGTAGATCGCACATTCAGGACAAGTCCATTGAGGACTATGCTAGGGTTGGGTTCCATGCACTCTTGAGTATGACTTGGAGGCTGTGTGAAAAAGGATCCGTGAAGTTGTCTGAGTTGCAGTTGGTCTGTAGGGAGTCAGAAGATGGTGTTGACTGCTTTTTTTATGGTGAGGAAGGAGTTGCGAACGCCCCAAGTCCTATCTGTTCTGTGCTGCCAGGTTCATGTAGGACAAATCTTCAGTCAGATTGGGTTCTATAGAAAGTGGAAGAAATCGGGAATGTATATGGATTTCATGTGACGGTTTTGAAGACCAATTTTAAAGCCCTCCTCATGGCTATTGAGGCAGGCCAGCCCCTCTTGGCTAGGTCTTATGCCAAAAAAGATAGGAAGTTGAAGCGACTTGCTTGCTCTATTAATTATGATGCTCAGGAAGGTAGTGCAAGTAGGGGAAGAAGCAAGGCTAGGGCGAATATCTATGTTAATGAAACCTAAGATTTTATCTTGGAATGTAAGGGGGCTGAATGATCCTTGTAAGCGCCTCCATGTAAAAAATTTGTTAAGAAGTTGGAAGGTTGATATCATTTGTCTTCAAGAGATCAAACTAAAGTTTATTTATAGAAGTATTGTTAGAAGTCTATGGGGATGTCTTTGTATGGGTTGGGTCTATCTTGCCTCTAATGGGGCATCAGGATTCTTTTGTTGTGAGATATGAGAGTTGTCAATATGGTTTGAGGAGTATGTTGGGGATTATTTGGTGGCTTGTTCATTTCAAAATGTAAATGGTGGTTACAATTGGTCTTTTGCCAGTGTATATGGTCCTAATCTAGACGGCAGTAGACAGTTCCTTTGGGAGGAGATTGCTAGTTTATGTAGTTGGTGGGGTGGGCCATAGTGTTTTTTTTCTTTTTTGAGAGGGGGGGAGGACTTTAATATCCACCCGTTTCCCGATTGAGAGGTCGGGGGATTCTAGTATTACCCCGGCCATGGCAGATTTTTCTGATCTTATTTTTGACCTCGACTTGGTTAATTTGTTAGAATGTGGGGATCTTCATAAGGGACATAGATACTTTAATTTGAAAATATGTGGTTAAAAGCTGATGGTTTTGTAGAGAAGGTGAGATTGTGGTGGTCCTCTGATGATTTTTCTGGCATGCCTAGAGCTTTGCGTTGGCTGGAAAATTTAAAGCTTTGAAGAAAGATTTGAAACGGTAGAATGATGAAGATTTTGGGATGATTGACGACCAGAGGAACTATCATGCTTTGATGAGAAGGAGATTGCCGAGATTCTCACAGATGAGGAGAAGGCAAGGAAGATTATGGCAGTGACTGATCTGGAAAAACTTAACTCTTATGGAAGAGATTTCTTGGCGACAAAAATCCCAGGCCCTTTGGCTAAAGGAAGGAGATAAGTGCACCAGATTTCTTCATAGAGTGGCCAACTCTCATAGAAGATTTAATGCTATCGAGGTTTTGCATTCAGAAGGTAATATTCTTACGGACAGATCTTTTTTCTTTATATTTTTTTATAAGTAAAAATTTATTAATGCCAATAGCCAAGTACACTGGATGTATACAAGAGAAAGCACCTAGTTGGGGTGCCAAAAAAAAACCATCTAGGAAAATGAACCTAACAAAGCCCTAGCCCAAGCCCAACAGACAAATCTGATATTAAGGAACACACTGTGCAGTTATTTTACAATCTACTTACGGAGCAATTCTCTTGGAGGCCTAAGGTTGATGGGTTGATATGACACGATTTATCAATCATGTGCTGATTGGTTAGAGAGAATGTTTGAAGAGAGAGAGATGTATCATGTGCTGAAAGGTATAGACTGCGATAAAGCGGCGGGACTTGATGGTTTTTCAATGGCTTTTTTTCAGGTCTGTTGGGACATTATCAAGGAGGATGTTATGAAGGTTTTTGTCGAATTTTACTCGCATATGAAATTCGAGAAAAGCCTTAATGCCACTTTCATAGCCCTTATCCAAAGAAGGCCGAGTCAGTGGAGGTGAAAGCTTTTGGCCCCATTAGTCTTGTGAGCGGAGTTTACAAGATCATATCCAAGGTTCTTGCCAATCGTATGAGCACGGTCATGGAAAAGATTATTTTGAAGCCACAAAATGCTTTTGTTAAGGGAGACAGATTCTGGACTCAGTCTTTATCGCAAATGAATGTTTGGATAGTAGAAGGCCTTTGATCATGTTAACAAGGGTTGTTTACTCTACATCCTTGTTAGATTTGGTTTTGGGGAGAGGTGGTGCAATTGGATGAAGCATTGCATCACTACCGCTAGATTCTCGATGCTGGTCAATGGCACTCCCAAGGGTTTCTTCAACAGCTCCCATGGTTTGAGACAAGCAGATCCTTTATCTCCTTTTCTCTTTGTTTCAATTATGAATGTTTTGAGTAGAATGTTGAAGGCAGCGGTGGATGGATCTTTCTTGTCCAGCTTTTCAGTGGGCAGTACATCATTTGGAAGCATCAATGTATCTCATGTTCTCTTTGCTGATGATACTTCAATTTTTTGTGAGCCAGATCCTAATCTTATTCGATCATTGAGTCTCTTGCTTTGTTTTGAAGTTGTTTCCGGCCTTAAGGTTAACTTATATAAGTTGTTTAAATTGGTACCGGTTGGCTTGGTTAATTCTATTGAAGACTTGGCTGACATTTTGGGTTGTAAGGTCTCTTCTTTGCCTTTGAAGTACCTCGGTCTTCCATTGGGGGCCCCTCATAAATCCAAGTCAATATGGGATGGTTATCCAAAAAATTAAGAATAGATTGACTGGTTGGAAAATGATGTATCTCTCCAAAGGGGGTAGAATCACTCTTATTAAGAGTATGTTATCTAATCTCCCCAAGTACTTTCTTTCTTTATTAAATGGCTTTGACGGTACCACCAAGAAAGTGATACTTTATGGAGGACTGTGGGTTGATGCTAAATTTGGGAGCACTTGAGGAAGTTGGATATCTAATGAAGTGCACGGTTTGTATGGTGTGGGTGTTTGGAAATTTATTAGGAAGGGCTGGGAGGATTTCTTCTGTAATTTCAGATTATGGTGGGTCGAGGTACTAGAGTCAAGTTTTGGTTTGATGTTTGGTGTGGTGAGGTTGCTCTTAAGGAGGCTTTTCCTTCTCTTTTCAGAATAGCATTGTATAAGGAAGCTTCAGTTGCTGGTCATATGGACACTTCAAATGGTCTGCTGCAGGGGAATGTGCTATTATAAGAGCAGTTCAAGATTGTGAAGTAGGAGATATTTCTGATTTATACGGTACCCTGTATGCATCGTCTTTGGAGCATGGTTTAGAGGACAAACTGCTGTGGATTCATCCCGGGAACAAGAATTTCTCAGCAAGATCCTTTTATAATGCTTTGACTTTTCAATAATCTACTGTTTTCCCTTGGAAGCGTATTTGGAAAAGCAAAGCGCCTCTAAAAGTTGCAGTTTTTGCTTGGCTGGCCTCTCACGGAAAAATTCTGACCATAGACAAGCTGAGGAAGCACGGTATTTTCATTATAAATCGGTGCTTCACGTGCAAAAGGAATGGAGAATCAACAAATCATCTTCTTATCCATTGTGACGTGGCGAAGGCTCTTTGGGATGATATCTTTGTAAGGCTGGACATTGCTTGGATGATGCCTAAGAGGGTGGTGGTGTGATATCTCATATGATAAGGATAAAGAGAGGTGGTGTATAGGATCTCACATTACTTGGGAATGAGAAGTTCTTACTCTTTATAAAGTTCCAATGGTGCTCCAATTGTATCATTGACTAGTCATTTTGGAGTATAGGCAATGTGGTTTGGGCCTTCCATTGAGGCGTTACAAATGATATCAGAGCCTATCCCAACCAGAAATGTGGGACTTGAGCCGTGCCACCTACGATAGACTAGCCTGATGAGGACGTCGGGAATTTAAAGGGAGTAGATTGCGATACCCCATATGATGAGGATAAGGGTGAGTGGTACATGGGATCCCACTTTGATTGAAATGTTCTTGCTCTTTATAAGATTCCAATGTGGCTACAATTGTATCATTGACTAGTCCTTTTAGAATATAGGTCGTGATTTGGGTCTTCCATTGGGGCATTACAGGTCGATCTCTTGGCTTGTTGGAGTGGAGTACAAGGAAATCGTCAAGTAGCAAAGGTTTGGAAGATGGTGCCTCTATGTCTTATGTAGTGTATATGGAACGAGAGGAATGGACAATGCTTTGAAAAAAGAGAACGTTCTGTTTTTTTTTTTTTTCTTTTTTTTTTTTTTTTTGGTGTGTGTGGGGGGCGGGGGGGTTGTTATTAGAGCTTTCTTTAACCAATCTTATTACTTTGGGCTAAGGCTATTGTATTAAAGTAATGACTTGTATGCTTCTTTCTTTGCTAGTAGGTACGCTGTAATTAGGTATATTTCTCTTGTATGCTACCTATGTACTTGGACTTTGTCTAATTATGAGGATTAATAATTTTTTCTTACTTTAAAAAAAATTAAAAAATTCCAAACCAAACACTGATAAGCTAATATGCATTCTTTAAACATATTTAGGTTAAGTACATACTTTGAACATTCCTTCAAGTTTGTTTGTAAATTGGCTCCCACACTCAGTCTTCAGCTGCATTGGCAATAAAAACTTGTAAATATTATGAATACATAAAAAAATCAAATGTATATAAGACTAGAATATTGATCCCTAACCTTAGAGATCATGGACTTCTCTGCATCGATGGAAGCACTCTTCCCCAAAAGCAGCCTTTTCGCAAGATCTTTCTTGTAGAATGCTTCAAACACATCCTTACCCTTCATTAACCAAAAATATAGGACATGTTTCTCAGAATTATTTTGAAGACACAAGAGAAAAAAAGCAAGTAAAAAGTGAATGAATCATTAACCGATAATAGAACTTTAGTTAGTCCATCCAAGAGTCAAACAAACCTGGATGAACCTGAATAAAACCAAAACTTTATCTAGAGTACCCTCCAATTCCTCTTCAGAAGTACCCTTATTCCCAGCACGAAGCTTCTCATCCAGAAACTTTGCAATAAGCTCAGCAGGTCGGTTCTATTTAAAGAAGAACAAACATTGTACGTCAAATTGAAATATGTAAGAAATGATGAGTGATTGATAATAAAGGTGAAGATTGAAAAGGATTTTGATGAGTTCCTGAATAAATGTTCTTTCTTAGAAAGACTTGCATTGTAAAAGATAAAATACCTAGTGGTTTCAAGTATTATCAGCTTTGTTTAGGGTACTCAATATAATGTAACAAAGTTATATGAGGTATCATGTTCAAAAGTTGTGATCCTTTACATAGAAAAGTAGTAATTGGATTGTTCAGACGAGGTCCGGCAGTTCACATGCTGGATCCACAAGAAAATGTTGTTAGCAACAATTTGTAAAATAAAAACAATAAATTTTTTTGGGCACATTTTGTATTCCTATTAAAGCATATGCATAAAAATGGTATGCATTAACACTCGTCTCAAATGCTTAAAATTTGGGATCATCCATTCTAGGATTGCTAATCAACCACATTTTGGCTATTCTGTTTCCTGTGTTTATTATCCCCAATAGAAGCATTCACTTTTTCTCATGAAAAAAAAAAAAACCTCAATAAATGCTTCTTCCACTCTTTTTTTCTGTTTTCAGATAGAAGCTTCAATTCCAAATTCTAGCAGTAACAGCCCCATAATATAAGCTACATGGCTCTTCAGTCTCTCTTGCCATCCCTCCTCCAGAGATAAAGAAAAAAGAAGAGCAATTCAAAACAATGAAATGAAACTTCACCAACCAAGAAGATTGAAAGCCACTTCTAGTGGTTGACTCTAAGAACTTCCTTCTTTACAAGAACATAAAAACCTAAATATTACCAATACAGCCATTTTGTTTTTTTATCTCTACTTCTATTCTTTTGGTTAGGTAACTGTACACACATGGTCCTCTTGTATACATCTTGTGAACTTCAACCACGTCTTGTGCATTTTTTTTTTAATAAAACCTTGGACTATTAATCAAAAAATAAATACCTTACACACATGGGCATAAAACAGTGAAATCATGCTACCTCACTCCAAGAAAGGTTGATCCGGTTTGGATCTGATGTGATAAAGATGAGATGAGATCTAAAGTAACGACTTTAGTCATTGTGGTAACAAGCAAAGCAGGGCCTTGAGAAAGTTCGATCTGGATACAGTCCTAGGATACAGTCCTACACTTCAGCAATTTGTTTTGATACATTTGGGGAGGGGGGGTTTCGAACCCAAGACCTCCATTTTGGAGGCTAGGGGGTTATGCCAATCAGGCCACAGGCCTTTGGCTACACTTCAGCAATTTTTCATGAAGTAGTTCTCAAAAACTGAACCCACAGGCCAAGATTTTCATGATTTCCTTGCTTCTATTGCTCCTACGTAGATAGGACATTCTTTGTACTGAACTTGGCTTTTGCCTATTCTTTTATTAATATACTTTCTTACTTATCCAAAAAAAAACTGAACCCACAAGTTAGAAGCCAAGGAATTCTATAATTGCACCAAACTAACTTTATTTTTTGAAAGAATGAATCTAACATCTCTGTATGGATTGATTTATACCATTTATATTTCAGATTATATGTCAAACTCTTACATGATCCTAGCACATGAAAAATCTGATTTTCCAGGAAAGTTAAGAGGGAAAGAGGTAATAACTTACATTGAGCAATTTGACAATTTGCAAATAATCCAATTGTGATACTAAAAATTATTTAAACTACTGTTAACTCTTTTAACTAGAGCTTAACACTTGCTAACACTAAGCGCATGTTTGGGATTGCGGTGGGAAATATAGCTTATAACTTAAGTAACAAGTTCTACTATTAAAAAGTTATTTACTGTTTGGTAACCATATATTTAAAACACTTTTAAACATGTTACGTTTGTTTGGAAACAAATTAAAAAAGTATTTTATGAGATAGAAATAACAATTATTTAAATTTTTAAAGATTATGATCATAACCTTGAAAGTTTGAAAGTTGTAATTATCTTAAAGTTGTATAGATATTTTCGTCCATTGACAGTCTTTTTAAAATTCGAATTACGTTCTGCATTCAAAAAAGCACGTTTGAGGAAAAGCATCAAAAATGATGCTTTTCCTCAAACGTACGTTTAGCTTATTTGAGATTAAAAGTGTTTTAATATATAACACCCAAACGACCTAATTTTTTCATTAAAGAGCTTTTAAGACTATTTAAGCACTTTTTAAGACTCCCACCGCACTCCCAAACAGGCCATAAATCCATCCTTTCAAGCCTGTATCTTGTTCTTCCTTTGGTTTTAATTTCTACCTTCCAACTCCTTATATGAAATTATGGTAGAGAGTATCATTTGATCAAATTTATAAATGACATTGCCAACAAATGGAACACAATACCTGACGAAGATTGATGAGATGCTCAAATGCTTCCTTAATGGTATTGCAAAACGATTCATTCTTGGAAAAGCTTTCCTCCCATATTGTGTCAAGCAAAGCCTTAAATTCTAAAAGGGATGCAACCATATCCTTGTCTTTCTCTTCATCCATGACAACACCCTGTCCAGTTCTGCGGATGTATGAGCTAAGGGCTTGCCTTAGAGACTCAAGTGCATTGACCCTTGAAAACAGCGAATACATCCTCCGGAGGTCCTCAATGCGGTTCCCATTCATTAGCATCATGAACCCCTAAGAATTATAGACAGGCTTGTTTAAAATGAGTTTTTTTGTAAGTCTTGCTAAAAATGATGAGAAATTTTTATTTGATTACCAGCAACTTCTCAAATTATCCATTTAAAATTTCATTTACCTATTAAGAAAAATAATGAGAAACTTTTCTATTTGCATAGAGAAGGCAATAATTAAAGAGAAGGAAAGAATTAACCAAGGGAAGAATGAGAAAGCCATGCAGTAATTCCTGCCTTATCAAGAATCGCAGATATATGGCGTTCAAGTAGTTGCTTTTCTGCAGTTGCTATTAGTGGCTTTCTTGTACTTGCATCCAGGTAGAGTAAACATCTGTCATGTTCCTCATGCAACCTTGCCTGCAACAATATGTTAACCACAAAGCATTAAAAGGTAAACAGAAAGTATGTAGAATCAGATGAGAAGCTAGATCAAAGTTTTGCACTCAGCAAACCATTTTTCAAGTAATTTACACAATTAACTAACTAAAAATATAGCACGGAAAAAGTAAGATACAGCATACAAGCGCTTGTAGTTAGATGGGAGAGAAGGGTGGGAAAAAAAAAAGGAACAATCTGAACCTCCACATGCTTCAAATAATCTGGAACATCGGATTGCTGCATGTACTTCATGCCTTCAGCAGCATAAAACTCAGATGTGCATTCAAGGAATGGCTTCTCAAAGCTTTCCAAGTAAATTCCTAGGGCAGTAAACATCTTCAGAAGGTGATTAAGGAGAGTCCTATCCACTGCTTCACCTAATCTGAAATACCAAATAGAACAAAGCAAATTACAAGTTTAAATACAAAGTTTCTAAATATGGTAATGGATTATCCAACCATCAATCGCATATAAAGAAAAAAAACAAAAGGTCCTTAATCATTTACATGATCATTATTGGCAGGAACGCCAACGTTTTATTGGACATAATTCCATCCATTACATGCTCAGACCATTTACATGAAATATAAAAATATAGTACATATCAACTGAGAAGATATATTTCTCTTGATAATCCAACACTGTTCGCATCAAGCCTTTTCTACTCTGGTCATTTTGTGATTCCAATACCCTCACACCAAAAAAGGAACATAAAACAAATTCTAAACTAATATTCATAAATATACACAACATTTCTATGGTGGTCATTTCCCTGCAACCAATATATTTTGTGACCCAATCCACTAGAGATAATAATCAGCAGTTTTAGTTTCCTAAAAATATTCTTGAACCCCAAACCCCACACAGAGCAAAAGGAAAGAAACTGCCTCAGCCACCATTGAGGATTATTGAGGGGGTACCCAGTATTCTTAAACTTCCAAAGGACACCATTTTCAACCGTGCTTTCTAGCATGTTGGAAAGGTTTTGAGGGGAGTCAACATATAGCTGCCATTTGGAAGATGATTCTTTCGTGCTTGATGTGGTGCTTATGGTTAGAGTGGAATGAGAGGTGCTTTGAAGATAGAGAACACTCATGGGAGAACTCAGGGAGTTTTTCTTTAATACCTTGTGTGTTTGGGGTAAGGCCCTTGTATTGAATGGAGATAATTTTCTTGATTTGCTTTAGTCATTTTCAGTTTCTAGAGTATATGTACGTTTTTTCTCCTGTATACTTCATGTATTTGGGCTATGCCTACTCTTGGTAATAAAATCTCTTAATAATTATCAAAAAAAAAATATATATATATAAGCATACTATTTCATTCAATCAAAACTTCTCATCTCACTAGCTCACGGTAATTTACAATTTAGTCATTTGGAACTAGATACCTTCTTTATTCAACTCCAACGAATTTAGTCATTTGGAACTAGATACCTTCTTTATTCAACTCCAACCCACAAACAACACACTAAGATTGAAAATACATGAGAGATTCACAAAGAAGCACAAAAAACCAAGCACGAAAAGAAGGGGCCATAAAGCCTCAAAACAGTAGGCTAGCAACTACTGAAACCAAAGATTTATATTTCCCTGGAATCTCCAAACTATACTATTACTAACTACAACTTAAAAGAATTATATTTACCTTTCCTTTTCTATCATTCTTAAAAGGCCAGTGACAGTTTTGTGCTCAACTTCTGGAGACGATGAAAGATGTTTGCGGAAAAGTTGCAATCCCATGTCCCACAGTGATCGTACATTAGGTGTTTGCTTCACATATGTTCTATCTAGATACAAAGCTATACCACGAATTAATAACATTTGGTCACAAAGATCCTGCCAGCATCTCTCAACAAGTGATAAAAATACCACCAAATCAGGGCTTTGGCCAACCAAGGATTGCAATGCTGAAGATATGTGCAATTCACACTCCTTTTCAATGCGTTGATAAAGATTTCCCCCCAATTTGTGCAGACAAAGATCATTAACAGCCTAAGGAACACATGAAACATTGGCTGAGTAGTCATAATTAATGAGAAATTGTAAATTAGAAAAAACACAGAAGTTCAGAGAAAGAGAGAAATGTAGCAGAGACTCTACCTGATAAAGTATCTCTGAGTCAATAGGATCTGGTTGCTTTAGAAATATAGCAGATATAGCTGACTTGAGCTTTGCCCATGTAAGCTCTTCAAAATTTGCAGGGAGCGTTGGTTTAGCTTCAAAGAAACAAAAGGGAAAATAAAATATGTCATTTCTTTCCATCCATATGCACCACATCAAACAAATTGGCATCATTTTCCACAAGGTCACACTGTGATGATTATCTAAAACAGATCAACCACTTGTCTAAGCATCACCCATTTAGCACAAAAAAACTAAGAATGGGATAAAATTTCTTATTTGACAAATAGCACGCAGTAAGCAAACATAATAACATGATAAATAGGGCATACTACAGGGGAAAAAAAAAATTAAAGATCACTGATAAAGTTCAGAATGGCAATGCATATAAAAGTTTGAATGGCCAATACAATGAATACATAACAATGATGACATTACAAAAATTGAAATCATTGTCAAATCAAAGCTGAGTTGTAATGCCAATGGAAGGCACAATCCACATGGCCTATACTGTAAAAGGACTAGTCAATGATACAATTGGAGCTCCATTAGAATCTTATAAAGAGCAAGAACTTCTCCTTCCCAAGTTGAGATCTCATACACCACCTATCATTATCCTTATCATATGGGGCATCACAACCCCCCCCTTAAATTCCAACGTTCTGTCGGGCCTATCCTTTATAGGTGGCATGGTTCAAGTCCCACATTTCTAGTTGGGATAGACTCAGATACCATTTGTAATGCCCCAATGGAAGGCCCAATCCACATGGCCTATACCTAAAACAACCAGTCAATGATACAATTAGAGCCACATTGAAACCTTATAAAGAGCATGAACTTCTCCTTCCCAAGCAATGTGAGATGCCATACACCACCTATTCTTATCCTTATCATATGGAGTATCACATGAATAGAGGTAATGAGGAACAATACTTGACAATTATAGATTGCTTATAACAAAGCGAAACAATGTTTAAGGGCTAACCAGAGGAACATAGGCATAGCTAACATAAAGTTATGCGGAAACAACATACAGTACAGACTATTTGTTTCTTGTAGAACCCTTGATATGGATTAAAAGTAACAACTCCAAGCTGTTGTTATTTATTCGCCAACCCCTAAAGAAATGTGCCCTAAAACAAGTACTCACTTTAAATTACCGTATGACAACATGACACTTTTCTAGATGTTTAATAGCCAAGCAGATAGCATTAATTAATGTAATAATCATCAAATCAGTAGCCCAAGCATGCTAACCCTAAGGAAACCAATAAGAGTAACATAACCGGTAGCCCTAACTCAACAGTAAAAAAAAGAACATGCACTCAAATAACTACGAAAAATAATCATATGCAACTAGTTTACACAGCTGAAACTGCATAGGTTCCACACGGGATTCAAGCATCAATACTAAGGGAATTAAATTATAATAAGGTTCTTGGATCAGTACACAGATCCCAAGAAATCAAAGTAATTCTAAACCCCACTCTATAGACTGTAAAAATATCATAAAATCCAGGCATCCTCGCTCAATCTCACCTAAAAATCAAAGCCAAAGCCTTGAATTCCCGCTAAATGCGAAAACTTTACAGACAAAAACCCTAGAATTCCCAATTTATAAAAACGTTATCAATATAAACGAGCATTAGAAACCTTTGACGAGCTTGATGACGAGCTTCTTGGCGGGTTGAGGCGGCTGGGACTTTTTCCTGGCCAAATTGGCGGCAACGGAGCGAGCGGGGGCGGAGGAGTCGTCGGGCTTGAGATCGTCGTCAAGGACCATAGAAGAGGGATCGAAAACGACGACGTTGTTGCTGTTATTGGCGGTGGTGGCGGCGGATAAGTCTTGGTGGTGGTGAAGGCCGTTTCTGGGGTCGAAGGCGACGGCTTGGGACTTGGCTTTTTTCATTGGGGGGAAGTGAGAAGACGGAGGAGAGGAGGTGGGAGTGTGGATAGTGGTGGCGTCGTTGGTGGTTGTGGCTGAGCGTTTGTTGGGGAGAGACATGAAATAAAAGGTGATCAAGATGGCATTGTAAAGCGCAAAACTGAGACAGACGAAGGAAACGAAGATTTGAGAACGAAACAGATATGCCTACCGAGGGACAGAAGCACAGGCACAGAGAGAGAGAAAGAGAGAGAGAGATGGCGTATTTTTTATATTTTTTCCTAAGAATCCGAGATTATTTATCCCAAGTCAATTTTTTTTTTTTTTAGTAAGTGTCCTATGTAAATTATTAATGTCTTAAAATTATTAATGTCTTGAACACGTATATTTTATTGGATACATATACTCTCTTTTTTTAAAATAAATTTGATTGCACGCCTATTATGTTTTTTTTTTAAAGAGCTGGAAGTCACACACATAGCAGTCCCGTCCTAATTTTATTAAAAAACTCTCACTTATAATGGAAGAAAACCGTGGTTACAACTCAAGTCCTAGAAGCTACAAAAAAACCAAAACCTAGACCTTAAAAACCAATAATATAAATACAAACACAATACATTGGCCCTAGGAAAGCAAAACAAAAACTGCAAAACAAATCCTGCAAAAGACAAACCTGCACGAATAAAGATTAAGAAAGGAAATAACGGAGTGCAAAGAGAGACATACCTAGAGATAAAGTCAATGCACGTAACATCTAGCAACATCTTTGAATTTTTTGAAGGTAAGGGAAACCTCATTTGTCCAGCCGGATATTACCTCTAATGTAAGCAGGCAGCTCGAATAAAGAAGACCAATATCCAGTTTGACCATTAGCACCCAATTTGGCAAAGCCATCCGTGACCAAATTACATTATCTAAAGCAGTGAATAAAAGAGACATGAAGCCCAGCTAGACGGTTTTGAATTTCATCCCAATAATCTTCCATGTACCATAGGCCACAACGTTTGTTCCTCAACCAGTTAAGAACTAACATGGAATCAAGTTCAATTTCCACTAATACAACAACCATTAAACCAATGTGACGAAGCCCATGTAGTAAACCCATCAACTCTACATGGTTATTAGAGTTATGCCATGTTTCAACAGCAAACCCACAAAACAAGTTACCTTTATCATCCCGAATAATGCCGCCTACACCCGAAGGTCCTGGATTACCAAGAAAACAACCATCCACATTCAATTTAACCCAACCCTGTTTAGGAGACTTCCATTTAACCGGAATAACTATCTCTTTCCTCATAACATTAATAGGCATATTGAAACAATGTAGAACTCCTTCATCTTGCTTAGTGAGCAAATTAACATCCTTAAACTTTAATGCAATCCAGGTGACCCAATATTTGATAGAACACCAAACCTGTTGTACCGATTCCATCAATCCTTCCATCCTGGCCTTACAACGCCGACCCCATAAACGCCAAGTTATGATGGCTGGAAGAAAACCCAACAATTGACCAAAGCAAGTAGAATTTTTTGCCTGCTTATACCAACACTCCACCCGCTGTCTCCAAGTCTAACCTTCCCTCCAAGGAATTCCAAGAACCACCGAACAAATATGCCAAATTTTTTCAGCAAAATCACCTCTCGCAAGACTATGATTAAGATCTTCATACTTAGAATCAGAGCAGTAATCGCAACGAGAGACAATAGGAATACCTATTCTACAGATTCTGTCAGGGAGACAATCATGAATCGCCTTCCACATGGTACTAGACATTTTTTTGGGAAGGGCAAGATGCCAGACCCATTTAGCCCAAGGGAAATCTGGGCCCCTCGTGCGAATACAATTCTAAGCACTTTTAGTAGAGAAATGCCCATCAGCATTAGGGAGTCAAATCAGAACATCCTTCCCATTATTAACCCGACCCAAATGCAAAATAAGTTTCTCAACTTTTTGATGACCAACCAACCGAGTAAAAAGCTTCATATCCCAGCCCAACCCAGATTTGTAATCTTTCAATCTAAGGTTCAACATATCAGAAATCTGAATATTATTACAAAGAGGGGCATCATTAGCCCACTTATCAAGCCAAAAATGGATTTTACCCTCCCGCACTTTCCATTTAGAATTAGCTTTCACTAAAGGAATATTCTGCAAAATCATCTTCCAAAAAATAGATCATTCGTAGAGTCCACCATAGAGATATGTTTATCACCAACATATTTAGCATAAAAAAATTGGACCAAAGAGAAGTACCTTGCAAAAAGTTCCAAGGTAACTTCATGTGGAGAGAAGATTGCACATCTTGGAGACTGCGAATGCCCAACCCTCCCTCCGAGACAAGCTTACAAATGTCCACCCAAGAACGCCATTTTTTCTTAGCTTTGCCATCTTTGACACCCCAAAAAAAGGTGCTAATGATTCTTTGAAGTTTCTTAATCACGGCTTAGGAGTCCTTAAGATAGAGAGACTATGGACAGGAATGCTTTGGAGAACATGTTTAATCAGAATCAAACGCGCCCCGCTAGATAACAATCTGGTTTGCCAACCCTCTAATCTGGCCTGAACTTTAGCAATCAAGTCATCAAAGTGAGTAATTTTCAATCTTCCAGAAATAATAGGAACTCCCAAATATTTAAAATGAAAAATTCCTTCCATAAAACCAGTGAACCGAAGAAGAGCCCGATGTCTAGAAGCAGAAACTTGCGAAGAGAAAAAAATTGAAGATTTGTTTTTGCTAACTGCTTGCCCCGACCACTATTCATACTTACTCAGCACATCAATAATAGCTTTCAAGGAAGCCTTGCCCCTATTACAAAAAAGCACCATATCATCTACATAAAGAAGGTGAGAAATAATAGGAGTACCCCTTGGATGATAAAATGGAACAATCTTACCTATATGTATCTGATTTTTTATCATCCTCGAAAAGATTTCCTCCACAAGAATGAATAAATAAGGAGAAATTGGGTCACCTTATCGCAACCCACGACCACCTTTGAAAAAACATTTGGGAACCCCGTTCATGACTACAGAGAACCAGGGATTAGTGATATAGTGACGAATCATCAGGCAAAAAAAAAATCAGAGAATCTGAAAGCTTTAAGAACATGCATAAGAAAAGACCAGTCCACCGTATCATAAGCTTTAGCCATGTCAATCTTCCAAGCAACATTCCCATCATGAGCTGGTTTATTAATAACTTGAATCATCTCTTGCGTCAAACTTATATTTTCAAAAATGCTACGGCCCAAAAGGAAGGCTCCTTGTTCAGGAGAAATAATTTTAGCAAGCAAGGGTGAAAGGCGATTAACCATAATTTTGTTGTAAATTTTATAGAATACATTGCACAAGGTAATCGGCCTAAACTTATCAAAACTCGTCGGATTATCCACCTTAGGAATAAAAACCATGAAAGTTGCATTAAAAAACCGAGGAAGAGCCGTACCACGGAAAAAATCTGTCACCGCATCAACTACATCAGCACCTACAATGTGCCAACAAGATCGATAGAAGCCCAACCCAAACCTGTCAGAACCCGGGCTACTATCTTCTGGAATGGAGCAAAGAGCATCATAGGCTTCCTGAGAAGAAGGAACACGAGAAATAAAATCATTATCGCTCTGAGAAATAATAGGTTGGACTAAATTCCCCAGGTTAGGCTCTTGACAGCGTTTACCAGCCTGCAAGAATTGAGAAAAATAGGATATAGCCCCTTCGTGAATCTGCTCTGGAGAGGAGAGAATAGTATCATCCTCTAGTTTCATCTCTATAACCTCTTTATGATTTCGATGACTAACAGCACGGAAAAAAATAGAATTTGCTTCACCCTTTTGAATCCAGCCTTATTTAGCAATTTGGGCTAAGCGTTGTTCTTCCTTGTCCAGCCACGCTGAAAGATCCAGCTGGGTAGCAACAAGATCATCCTCCACCTCGTTCGAGTAATCAGATGGTAATCTAACTTCCAAGCCCTTTATCCGATCCTCAAGTTCCGCTATATGAGTTTCAGTTCTACTAAAAATTTGCTTGTTCCAAGCTCTCAAAACAATTTTAAGTCTTTTGAGCTTAGTAACAAGCATATATAAACAAGACCCCCCAACAACATCACCATTCCAGGAATTCAAGACACAATCAAAAAATTAAGCATGAGATACCCACATTTGCTAAAATTTAAAAGAATGATAGCCATACCTCACAAGCTGATTTTCCAGCGAAACCGCCATAGGTGCATGATCAGAAGAGGTGCGTGCCAAGTATTCCATATTAGCATCGGGAAAAACTGCTAAGGCAGCTATATTAAGGAAAAACCGATCAAGTCGAGCCCAGTGCCTGGAATTTCCTAAATGACCGTTACACCAAGATAGAGAATTTCCACGGAAAGGCATATCAAGGATCCCACAAGAATCCACCCAACCATTAAACTCCTCCATGGCCAATGTCAACGGTGGCCTACCCCCTCTTCTCTCCAAGTCATTTATGATAATATTAAAATCTCCCAGCACCATCCAAGGTAAATTATGAGTATTAGCATCCATCAACGAACCCCACAGACGCCTATGCTCCAAGTAGGAGCATTTTGCATAAACAAAAGTAATGCAAAGATCATTCAGACTATTGATATGAACAGTCAAAAATTGGTCTCCCATAGAATCAACAACTAGATTTAAATCCTGAGACCAAAACAACCATAATTTTCCTCCATCATCAAAATTAGAGCAACATCAATCAAAACCCAATCTATCACGGCACACATCTAAACGAGAATTACTAACCATAGGCTCAGCAATAGCAAGTAGTTTAGGATGGAGCTTCGATACCAATTTTTTAAGCCGCTTCCTCGACGTACCAACACCCCGAGCATTCCAATACAAGTAAGAGATCTTCATAAATTAAGGCGAGAGGGCTTGCTTACAACCCTAGATGAACCACTTAATTTAATTCCTTTCCTGTGACATTCTTTTTCCGATTGAATATCCGACTCCGATGCCGCAAGTTTGTTCTTAGCTATATGTTCCAGGACCTCTTCTGAATCTGTATCTGAGTAAATGTGCCCATCAGAAACATCACGGTCATGTTCCATATCTACGTAGGCTGGGTCACTTCCGTCTTGGGCAATAATTCCATCTATGGTTGGTATGACTTGGTTCAACGTGTGTGCTTCCTCAACAAGAGTTACATCAGTATTTGCAGCACTCATATGCGAAGTAAATCCCGTTTCCAACTCTTCTTGGTCAACTATATGCCGTGAGCCTTCAAGAATTGGATCATCATGTAACCCCTCCATATGAACGGCCATCTCGTTAACTGCTGTAGCAACATCTGTAGAAATCTCAGGATCGACCTGGTTAACATCTAATACATTAGTAGTCCCTGCAGATGTATCTTCAACCTCTCCATCTTCAACTTCTTTCATATGACCCTCCCTTTTCGAGTTTTCTAGATTGAGATCATTAGACTGGGTTCCTATCTCATGCACCGGTTTTTCACCCATCTTATTAGACTCACCTTTTTGCTCTATATCGGTAGGATGCTCGTCTTTCTTTTCCTTGATCACCCAGGTCAGAGTCGGCTTTTCTTTCTCAAATGTTTCCTTCAACTTTACATTCTGTTTTTTCCCTTCCCATTTGCAAGTCTTAGCATTATGACCTTGGACGTGGCATCTTAAACAATAAGCAGGTAGAGTCTCAAATTTTATGGTCTGATAAAAACTTTGAGGATTTCTGGTGTACCTATCCACAGGGCTTTGATCGGTTCTTTAGTAACATCCATCTCTACGCATAGTCTGGCTCCATCCGTGCGAGTAGCGCATCGAGTGGGATTATCCCTTTTAAGAAATCTGCCGATTGGAGCCGTAATGCTGCGAAGAAAGGACTCATGGAAGAAGTTTGGAGGAAGACCCGGCAATGTAATCCACACCGAGACGCGAATAGGTTCTTGTTCTTCATGAAAGTCGGTGGTCCAGTGAAAAACTCTATATGGAACGCCATTGATCTCACAGCTCTCACGTGCAAAAGCCTTCACAAAATCTTCCTTCAACGATAGACGCACGAAAACGTTTCGTGGCTTACGCATCAATGAGACGATTGATTGGTTCAACAATCCTCATCTGGCTTTGATGAATGATCTGATGGAATCCAGGGAAGGTATTTGTCGTAGAAACTTTAAAACCAGAGAGAATTGAAAAGGAATAGCCGATCTATCCAGTTCATCCTTTGAAAAAAGCACACATACCTCACCGTTAACAGTTTTATGTGATCTGAAGGAAACCACGACCTCAGGAATGGGTTGAGGAGATTCTAAAACCATATCTGTGAATGATTTGAGGCGTGGAGCAACGGTCGAATTGGCCTGGAGGCCATCAGCGGCAGCCATGCATGAAGAAACCCTATGCGCTCACGTTGAGAGAAAAAAAGGGTAAAAAAGTCTTTTGAAAAAAATGCCCATTATGTTATACTTATCTTTGAATTAGCTCTAGTATTTTTCATAGAAATAACACCAATTTTATTTACTTGGAAATAAGTCCCTCTCTCAATTGAAGTTTCTCTTTTCTCTCGACCCAGAAGCTTTTTCTCTCAATCTATAGGATTCTATCCCTTCCACTTGGCAGAGGGGGTTCAGATCTTTGGCTCCGACCACCTCCTCCCCTAGCCAGCCACCACGGCTCTATTGTATTCTCCTTTCCTACTTTTGTTTATTTTCCTAGACTTTTTCATAGTTTTTTCTCTCTAATGTCAAAACTTGCTGATCTACTATTTTCCAATTTCCTCCAACCAACACACGCCTACTATTATCTATCTCCAGCCGCCAATCTTCAATCTCACGGAAGAAATCTGTCTTTCAGCTAGGAGCGTTCGACGCACTCACAGACCTTGTCATGTGCGTCTCCCACGTGCAACCGTGTCTTGGAGCGGCCTTTGAAGCCACGCACAACTCTGCCAATCTCATAGGTCTCTGATCCTTCGAATCAGTCCATCCATTCACCTCTCCAGGTGGCGCGTTGTTAGGGACCTCGGTCTAGTCCCTAAATACTATGATTATCTAGATCCGCTTCACCCAACTATGACCGATAAGCCTATCCTTCTTGCTTGCCTTTTACTTGAGTACTAGTTTTGAGTGATGAGATTTGGTGAATATGGATGATTGGTGTTGTGGTTTGTAAATTGAGATCTTGATGGAATGATATGGTATATGGTATGATGATGGCCGAATGGTGAGATCTTGCTATGGTAGGCACCCCCCTTGGGTGATATTTTGGTAATTATGGAAGTGAGGCTACGGTTTAAGATTTCCTAAAATATAGGAAATCCTTATGGAGGCTAGGGCTTTGTGCAGGAAATATGGAGGCACTAGATCTAGTTTAGATCTAGGGTTTTATGATGAAAAGAATTAGATCTAGGATTATGGAAGGTTGTATGGAGGCTAATATAATGTTTGGATGGTAGGAAAGTGAAGGAAAAGTGAATGGAAGACTCCAACAAAGTTAGATCTTCTTGAAAAAGTAGATCTAGTATGTTAGAATAGTAGATCTATCAAGCGGATAGATGGGGCGTGATGTATAATGTTAATTGCAATAAGAATAATGCAAGTAACAAATAAATAACAAGAATGCAACTCAATAATGAAAAAGAGAAATAAACTTGCTCATAAGATTGATAATTGAATCAACACCCGTCCACAAACATCAAGGTGTTGAATCTCTATTTGAAATTCACACAGGTTGCACCCAAATAGCCCAAGTGCTAAGCACCGAAGGAGATCTCAAAAACAAATAAGCCGTCCCAAAGGAATTTGTCAAAAGATAATCAAAATGGGACTAGGGTGGCCTTTATATAAGCTTACAATGGGGAGACTCTTAATAGTACTTGAATAAGAAAATAATTCCTAGTAATACTAGCATAAGGAAGTAATTCCTAATAGTACTAAAATAAGGAAATCACATAATAAAATAATAATATAATTCTGGTCGTGGGGCCCACGGCTTGATTGGTGCTGGTCCGTGCTAAAAATGGCCCATGACATAGGTCATGGCATGCTGGTGGCTCATTAGGGGTGCCGACTAGGCATGTCATTGAGTGTCAAGGCTTGGCCCGGGGCCACTTTTCTAGAAGGTCTAACATGCCCCCTCCCTTCAAGCACATCCTTGCCCTCAAGGATAAATTGAGGAAATGTCCATACCTTCTCCTCATTCTCTTCCTTAGCCATCTCCGTGGCAAAACAATGTGCCCCTCCTTTGCCCAACTTTTCTAATATTGAGACCTCACCTGACTTGGCCTCATTTGATGCTAAAGTTACCCATACATTCTTCTTGGACCCTAGCTTAAATTCCATGGTCCTTTTGTTGTAATCAAGCACTACCCTTCCCAGGCCCTTGAGCCATGGATTGCCCAATACAATATCAAGCTCTACCAAAGGAAGTATATGTAAATCCGCCACTACTGCACTCCTTGCACATTTATTTTTGCTTCTTTCACTAGCCATTCACATTTCATCTTGTCTCCACTAGCTATCTTTACCTCAAATAGCTCTATAGCAATCGGATTCAACCCAACTTTGGCAACAAGGGTGGAGTTGATGAAATTGTATGTGGAGCCACTATCTACCAACAAAGGGACTTCAATTGGTCATATCCATGCCATTACCCTCATGGAGGTATGTTTTTGGGTCCCCATCAAGGTATTAAAGGACAATTCGGCCTCATCATAATTTTCATTCACTTTGGTCTCCTCTTGGTTGTACTTTTGGTTAGAGGATTCCACAAAATAACCATCATCATCTTCCTGGCTTCTCTCATCAATCAACATGTACACTTGCCTCGACCTACATTTGTGCCCTATGCCCTATTTTTCTCTACACTTAAAATAAATGCTCTTTTTTATTCTATCTTGTATCTCCTCTCTTGAAAGCTTCTTTACTTCAAGTGGCTTAGATTTAGAAGCACTTCCCATTTCCTCTTTGCATTTCCAAGAAACATTGGTTTGCAAGGGTATAGTAACCTTACTCTCCATTTCCTTAGGTTGATGTTTCTCTATATTAGTGCTCTCTTCTAGGATCTCTGCCATCCTCATAGCTTCTTGAATCTTAGAGGATTTCTTCAACTTAATTTCCTTGACTATCCAAGACTTTAACCCATCCACAAACGTGTCCACAAGGACCTCCTCGGACCACCCTCTCACAAGAGTTTGTAGTTGCCTAAACTCTTCAATGTAACTATGCACTTTGCCTTAACTTAGCAAGTTGCCCATGATGGTTAATGGTATCAGATGGCCCAAATTGCATGAGGAACTCTTTTTCGAAAGCCATCCATCCCAAGCTCTTCCTCTCTTTCTCATATTGATCCTGGATCCAACGCCACCATTTGCTTACTCTTCCTTCTAAATATAAACAAGCCGTTGATACCCTCTATTCTTTAGGTACCTCATAGGAGCGGAAGTAACGATCTACCTTGCCCAGCCACTCATATGGATCTCCCCTATTGAATTTGGGAAAGTCCACTTTTGGCCTCTTTGGTCCCCTGTCATAAGCCTGGTTTCCTCTTCTATCATCATGGTACTCATTATCATATTGTCTCCCATAATGCCCTTTATCTCTATCATGGTGATGACGTCTTCTTTCATGGTGATCTCCACGATCGTAAGGCCTCTCTCTTTCATGAGCATATTCGGTCTCATGGTCTTCTTCTCTTTGTGGCCCTTGAAATCTCACATCTTGTGGTACTTCTCTTACACTAGGGGATCTAGTGCGTTGTTCCTGATTCTGGACCCATCTCTCAACTGCTACATGGTCATTCGCAACACGACCACCTCTTATAAACTCGCCCCCTTGTGGCTCATGCATGGATTCGGTAACACTTGTCTCAACCCCATCAACAAAGGCATCGTGCCTTGGTTTATTGGGATTGGGTGGTGGCCCTTGGCCACGCCCTTTGGCTAATCTCCTTTCAAATCTTTCCATGTCTTCATGCATTTCTCTTCTCAAACTTTCAATGGCCCTTCTATTTTCCTCATTGTTTCGGTTGCTCACATTCATGGTCATCCTTAATTCAGCCAAGCTAGTCATGACCTCATCAAGGACGCTATGGGTCCGTGTACTTTGTCCTTCAAGCACTTCAATTCGGTCCCTATGGGAACCACTTGGCCTCTTGGGCCTCGATGTACCCTCTTGCATGATAAGGACTTCTCTTGATCTCCAAGCAAAGGAAGACTCTCAATGAAAGTACCAATTAATGTTAGAGATCTCGTTCTAGTCCGTAAACACTATGGTTCTCTAAATCCGCTTCACCTAACTATGACCGATGAACCTATCCTTCTTGCTTGCCTTTTACTTGAGTACTAGTTTTGAGTGATGAGATTTGGTGAATATGGATGATTGGTATTGTGGTTTGTGAATTGGGATCTTGATGGAATGATGTGGTGTATGGTATGATGATGACCAAATGGTGAGATCTTGCTATGGTAGGTACCCCCCTTGGATGGTATTTTGGTAATTATAGAAGTGAGGCTACGGTTTAAGATTTCCTAAAATATAGGAAATCCTTATGGAGGCTAGGGCTTTGTGCAGGAAATATGGAGGCACTAGATCTAGTTTAGATCTAGGGTTTTATGATGAAAAGAATTAGATCTAGGATTATGGAAGGTTGTATGGAGGCTAATATAGTGTTTGGATGGTAGGAAAGTGAAGGAAAAGTGAACGGAAGACTCCAACAAAGCTAGATCTTCTTGGAAAAGTAGATCTAGTGTGTTGGAATGGTAGATCTATCAAGGGGATAAATGGGGCGTGGTGTATAATGTCAATTGCAATAAGAATAATGCAAGTAACAAATAAATAACAAGAATGCAACTCAATAATAGAAAAGAGAAACAAACTTGCTCATAAGATTGATAATTGAATCAACACCCATCCACAAACGTCAAGGTGTTGAATTTCTTTTTGAAATTCACACAGGTTGCACCCAAATAGCCCAAATGCCAAGCACCGAAGGAGATCTCAAGAACAAATAAGTCGTCCACAAAGGAATTTGTCAAAAGATAATCAAAATGGGACTAAGGTGGCCTTTATATAGGCTTACAATGGGGAGACTCCTAATGGTACTTGAATAAGGAAATAATTTCTAGTAATACTAGCATAAAGAAGTAATTCCTAGTAGTACCAAAATAAGAAAATAAGGAAATATATAAATACTAGAATAAGGAAATCACATAATAAAATAATAATATACATCTGGCCGTAGGGCCCACGGCTTGATTGGTGCTGACCCGTGCTGAAAATGGCCCATGGCATGGGCCATGAAATGCTGGTGGCTCATCAGGGGTGCCGATTAGGCATGTCAATGAGTGTGTCAAGACTTAGCCTGGGGCCACTTTTCTAGAGGGTCTAACACGCGTGTCTTGCATGTGCCACCATCGGCGACTCAACAGTATCCAGCTACTACCCTATGTTACTGCTTTCCCTACCAGTGATCTTGCAGGAGGGAACGTTTGACATCTCCAAAAAACATCTCATGACAACAAGTGACAGTGCACCCGCCACCTTCTCCACTTCCAGCGGAGGTTCCACTATCTCCAACGATGGTCCATTTGTTCGCATTTTTACGAACACCTTTTATCCATCTTTTTATAAGACGCGTCCTTTTATAGGGCATGGGTAAGGACCAACCAATCTCCAAATAAACCCCTTTTTTATCTTTTTTCCACCACTTCGCACTGTTATTTATTGCTTTGGGGCTTTTGTTAGGAAACCCCACCCCTTCCTCATGTATCAGCTTTATAGTTTAATGAAATTCACTTGCTTAGGGGAAAAAAAAAAAAAAAAGTCCCTCTATCAATTTTTTTATCCATCAACATTAACGAAAAACACATGACTTGATCAAAAATTACCACTTGTCATCAATGATAATCTGTTAAGAATAAATCAAATATTTTTAACAAAAAAATCATTTTAATAACTAAATAGACAAGGAATCCAAGAAATTAGGCTAGGACTCATGTTCCTCACTCCCCGGCCAAGCCATGAAAGTGTCCACTAAAACAACGATTTTGTAATCCAATTAGTGAATTTTTCATATCCGATTCTAATCCCCAAAAAAAGATCTAGCAATTATCTTGTAATGACTTGACCAAAAATTTATTAGGAATGAAGATGGATAAATTAATGGGCCTAAAATATGTTTGATGGGCCATATTAGACAAGTTAATTTTATTAAAATTTAGTTAGTCCCACAGGCTCGAAACTTTATTTTAAAATTGCTAAGGTGTAGTTGATGATTTTGAAAAATATCAAGGGCCAATATTTTAGAAGCCTAAATTAGATTAGTTAGATAATTTTGAAAAGATCCTAGGCCCATAAATTATTGTGGTGATGTAATACTCAGGGCCCAAGTCCACAACACAAGCCCAGGCCCATGAAGATCCTAACCATAAAGACCCCCAAACTGCATCGTTTGGGTATGTCCCCTCTCCCTTTTCAGTTTTCTTCTTCCCGACACTTCCTTCCCCACTCCCAGATTTTTCTCTTCCCATTGCCTATCTTCCCACGTCCTTACAGTTTCTTTTCATTTTGCCTCATCCTCATTCTCCTCTCAAAACACACACACACACACACACACACACACACACACACACACACACACACACTCTCTCTCTCTCTCTCTCTCTCTCTCTCTCTCTAAGTGAAAATCACATTATCTTTCCCTTACTTATGAATTTTTGTAATTTTGGGTGATTCGGTTGTATAGCAATTTGGGGGCTTTCAAAATTTGTATCGCCATCGAGTCTCCTCACCGAAATAGTGTCGAGTGGTTATAAGCCATTCTTTCACGCATTGTCTATTTTCACTCGCGCGCGCACACTTTGATTTTCACTCACAATCTTTTCCACATATTTTTTCTCCCCATCGTGCATGACCAAGCCAGACGATGTCACTTATATTTCTTTCATGCCCCACCCTTGTAGGTTCTCTTTCTCTCTCTCTTGGTTCACTGATGTAATTGTTTGAAATTATCAGCGAGATTGATGTGATCGCGTTAGATTACCAATACGTTAAAGCCCCTTGTGTGGAGTTTCTATTGTCGAAGCAGACACTGCCATGAGTTCATCTCAGCCAACACCGTCACATATTTTTCCCTTTTTTGGTGAGTTTTGTCACATGACCCCTCATAGAGGCTACCCTATCGTACAGTACCACTGATTTAAATTTGGATCTAACGTACTACTTTATATCACAGGACTTCTCCAACGTCCTAGATAGTGTTGTTTCACCCTCTAATTCCACAAGGTCATTACACGTGATTAGATACAATATTCAAAATATTAGGCACACATTCGGAATATGTTACACAAGTGCTATGAATGTTTGAAAGTTTTTGAAATTTTAAATGAGTTATGTTGAATGTTAGAATCTATAAATGGTGTTGTTTCTCATTGGTTTCTGTTTGATATGTTAGAAGTCTCAAATTTGTGGAGTTGTGAGTAGAGAAGACTTGATGTGTGTTGTTGTGGGGTTGAGTTGTTGGTTTGAAGGGTTTGAAGGGTGGACTGTTTGGTTGATATTGAGTTGATATATGTTTGTTCGGGTTAATATGTGGTTGTTTGGTTTGACGTGTACCGTTGGTTGAGTTTTTATGCACACTGTATAACTAGGAATGACTGGTTGGATTGTTTTAATTGTTGGAAAATGTGATTGTTATGCTTGATGTCCTTGTGTCGTAATAGTCACGGTTGTTGGGTCATTTGACATGTCGAGTGTGAGTTGTTTGGCTTGAAGATATAGTGGTTTTGCTTAATGGTGTATGAGGACTTACCTACTAATTATGGGCTTATGTTAATCCACCATTAGAATTGAGTAGTTGCTGTATTTGAGTAGGTTTGGTATTTGTGTAGATTATTAACATATCAGTACTTATTCTTTAGTATAGATATTGAGATTGCTAGAGTTCAGACTCAAGATTTTGACAATACACTACGAGAGTTAGGTAAGTAGGGTTCCTATGCTGGATTTTGCATAAAACAAATAGACTGAGGTTGATTTTGAAATTATGCATTTTTTTAAAGAAATTTAAAAATAACTTCAATCATGTGTTTTCATTACTCATGAAGCTCTATATAAGAAGAGAGTATTTTATGTCAAGACTGGTATAGACATGAGCAAATTTTTGATATTCTGTTTCTGAACTATACAAAAAGAAGGAATATGAAATTTAAAAATTTGTGCATGTGATGTGAAAATATTCTGAATCTGTTTTTGAATATATGAAATGATCTAAATATGTTTAGTACTATGTTTTGATATGACGTGGCATTTGATAAACATTTGACATGACTTTCTGACTTTTTGATAAACATTAAGACCTCGTCATGAATGATAATAGTTGTATACAACTCTGAAACGGGTAATAATATTGGTATACGACCTATCACAGGTAATAGTAGTGATATACGACCTTGCTATAGGTTATAGTAGTGGCCTCTGTTTGAGTGCACAACACTTGGTGATAGAGTGATTTATGTCCTACTTGGCTATCCGCAGGGGTTAAACATGGCCTCTATTATGATATGATGCTATAATATGATGATGATGATGCTCAGTTATGCTATACCAGATGATACTTTTGAATAAGAAGATTTTTTAGCTCTCTCTGATATTTTTGATAACATGTATTGATCTCTGTATTCTGAAAGTAAAAATATTTTGTTCTGTATTTTAGATTCTGTAAATGCTTGTGTATAGATACTAGTATATGTTTTGTGCTTATTGAATTGTTGATAGCTTACCATCTATCTCTACAATATTTTAGATGACTTTGATGGTTCAGCTAATAATTAGTAATAGAATGTGTGGGCAAGATTAGGTGAGGATAGGAGTTGAGTACCTCAGGGTACTATTGCTATTGGGGGATTTATTTTATTTAGTAGTTCATTTTATGGAGACTTATATAAATTCTAGTTCATTTTATTATGTTATTGGGATATGTGGAGCAGTTGATCTATTTTATTTGGTTTATTGTATTGAGAATTTGATAGATAAATATGTGTAGTTAATTGAATTAGGTAAATTTATATTCTATTTGGAGCCTTTGGAAATATATATTTTGAATTAGGAAAAGAATAATGCTACATATAGTCACTTGTGCGTACTCCCTGCGCACTCTACTGATGTGATTGACTATATCAATTTTATTTTAATACTCAACTAATCACATTAGTGGAGTGTGTAAAAGTGACTGCACATAAAATTTTTGTTAGGAAAATATATTAGCATTGTTGAAGATGATTATCAGGAAACATGAGTTAACTCCTTAGACTTCTGGGATCAGGGGCGTTACAAATAGATTATAAGAGTTAATTTTATCGAGGGAAGATTCACTTCTATTTCTGACCAATTTGGCCACCAGGGATAGCATTACGCTATCACGGGGGTTAAACATAGTCTATGCTCCGATATTATGTTGCCCATATGATGATAAGATGATATTCAGTTATGCTATGCCCAATGACTTTTGTACATAAATACTCGCTTTGATATTTTAATAATATGTTTTGTTCTACATTCTAAAAGTAAAAATATTTTATTTTGCATTATATACTCTGTAAATGGCTTATATTTACATACTAGCATATGTTCATTATTTACTGAGTTGTTAATAACTCACTCATTATTTTCACAATATTTTTCATATGATTTTGATGGCTTAATCAAGAATCAGGAATAAAAAGCGTGGGCAAGATTAGTTGAAGATTTGGTACCTAAGTGTACTATTACTATTAGAGGATTTTATTCAATAGATTGGATCTCATTATGTTTATTTGGTTTATTAGGATGTTGATAAATTATTGAGACCTGTGAAATTGTTATTTGTTGGTTCATTATGATGAGGTCCTTTTAGAGAAACCATCTACATTTAGTCTGAATAAATAAGTTTATGGTTATAAAGTCTTTGGAGTATATATATTTTTATTGTTAGGAGATGATTTTTATGTACCAGAAACTATCTCCTTGGACCTCCGGGTATGGGGCATTACATATATAATCCAAAGTTGTTCAAAAAAATCTCCACATCCTCTCATCTAAATTCTTGGGTTGGAAAAGATGAAACATAGTTGGATATTTAAAATTGGGCAGCACAAATTGGCAGTGCCTCAATGAAGGAATGCACAACACTAACGTGTGGGCCCCACGCACCAACTAGGTTAGGGTGGAGTGACTCGTATCCAATAGATCTAGAGGTGAAGATCCCAACCGTGCGATATGTATAGTAGTTAGTGGTCTAAAAATGTGTCAACGCATGAAAACAGCACATAGCTTGGGTGGCGCGTGCACTATTTTTTTGGCAACACTTCCACTTAGGCTTTTAATATCGGCGGTAGGCAAACATGGAGCTCGTGTCAAGCATGGTCTGATAGCTAGAAAGCAATAGATCTAATATGTTCTAATTGAAGAAAAGAGAAAGAAAAGAAAAGAAAAATAAAGAAATAAAGAGAAAAGACTATGGAAAGCATTAGAGAAGGAGATACTCCCTCCCGACCTCCTATGGAGAGTTTAGAGTAGGTTCTTCTTAAAGTTTAGAGAGAAGATGGAGAGAAATGTTAGAGAGAGAGAGAGAGAGAGAGAGAGAGAGAGAGAGCTACGTACTTGGCATTAGAGTTCATTTCACACGCATTGAGCAATCATCGAGCAACATTGGGTTCTGAGATATATTGGGAGAATTGTTGTACAACTAAACTAATAACTTGTTTATCAAAATTTGATCTATTACTTGAACTCATCAAGATTAAATGCATCACTTTGAATGTATGAAGTTTTCCCCCCCTTTTAATCTCTCAATCCCATTCACGTTATCTGACATACTTTTCCATGAATCAACTGATCATTAGTTTTTGAAGAAGTGGTCTAATGATTTGATATAACACCTGCATGGTGCATATACATCAAATTACTAGGTCAGAACAACGTGCAAAGTACGTTTGCCTAGTTAAAATTTGTAATATTTCAAAAATCTTATTTATTGAACAGTAAACATTAAAGATTTATATTTAAGGGTGGAGGATGTGATACTTTGTATTTACGTGTATTTTAAATGAATGTTTATTTAAATTATTATAATTAGTGGTTCTCTTGTTTTAAATTTAACGTATGTTTCGTTGTATTATTTTGTAATTTCAAAATTGTGAAATTTAAATAACGTACTTTCTTGATATTAATTATTATTTTACATTTAAATTGCTTTCTGCTTTAATTAGTTTATTGTTAGACTTTAATTATTTTATTTTATTAATATTGAATTATAGTGTTTTTATTTAGCTTTTATCTATTTTTATTGTGCCCTTATTATTTTATTGGATATTTATTTTCGGATTGGGCTTGTTTTTAGTCGGCTATTTTCTGTTTTGAGCCCAAGCCCAGTCAATTTTTAGGCCCAACCCGTGGGCTTTTTCCAGCTCCTACACCATACAATGCGTTTCGGCCTCAATGCCCTTAGGGTTTTATTTATTTTCTCTTCTTCCTTCTTCAACCGCATGCTGCTTCTTCCTTCTATTCTTCAGTTTTCGTTTCTTCCTTCCTTCTCTTGAGCCGATTGCTTCATCTTCTCATTTCTTTCATTTTTCATCTGATTTTAATTTTGGTTCTTCACTGTTGTGCCGTTTGTGCGTGGAGCTAGTTGTTGGTGTTGCTGAAGGTGATCAATGGTGTGGATGGTTTGCTTGTTGACGCAGTGGCTTGGCTTCTCATATGGTGGCTCCCTATGGTCGTGGTAGGATTTTGAACGTGGGGTTGTGACTGCTCTGTTTTGGGTGAAGGAAAACAGAGTTGTTGCTGGGCTTATCTGTCTTCGGTTCATAATAAAGTAATTGCAGGAAAGCTGAAGAAAGGAAACAGAGCCACAGTCAACGAATTTATACAAATCGTCAAGGAAAAGAAAAAGGAAGCTGATTCTCAAGTATAATCAAGTCAAGCTGTATACTGATATACATCCAAGGTTTACTTAATATATTATCGCTCTGCGATTGCTCTTTATTAGCAGATCTGAAAGAAACAAAAAGCTTGTTGTGGTGCCTTCTGCATGTTGCGTCAACTCCCATGCGTTTCCGTCCATGCCTCAAAACCAAAAGAAGCTGAACCTGCATGCATGTGTTTTGAGAGAGAAGCCAAAAAAAAAAAAACTACTGCCTTTTGCACTTCCAGAGAAAGAAAGAAAGAAAGAAAGAGAGAGATAAGAGAAATGAGAGACTTTGGAATTGACGCACTGCTGCCTTTTGCACTTTCAGAGAAAGAAAGAAATTAGAGAGAGATAATAGAAATGAGAGACTTTGGAACTGATGCAATTAATGAGGAGAAAAGAGAGAGTAAATTAACAGGAAAACTGAACTTAACGACAAACAAGAAAACTTAACGGCAAAAACAAGAAAAAATAATGTAGCAATTAGATAGAATCTTATATAATAGAATAGAAATGAGGCTCTTCTTGAACTGCACACATACTATTTAATCAATGAAGGATATAAAGGCAAACTCCATGCCATGCGATCGAGTACAATTGGAGATCAAGTGGTCCAATGATTTGCCAACTCCTCTTTGTTAAAGATTGTTTCATGATATCAATATGCATATCAACTTTTTATCGAAAAACCAAAATTTAATGTGCATGGATTGCGGTAAAAAATAAAACTTATAGTTTTAGGACTTATAGCTTATTGCTTAAATAATATATATAAGTTCTACTATTAAAATGTTATTTACTGTTTAGTAACCATATGTTTAAAATATTTTTAAATATTTTATATTCATTTGAAAACAAATTAAAAAAGTATTTTTTGAAGAAGAAATAATGATTATTTGATTTTTGAAAAATTATGACTATATTATTGAAAGTTTGAAAATTATAATTATCTAAAAGTTATATGGGTATTTTTGTCCATTGACAGTCTTTTTAAAATTTGAATTATGTTCTGCAATATTCAAAAAAGCACGTTTTTAAAAAATATCAAAATGTTGTTTTTCCTCAAACGTAATTTTTAGTTTATTTGAGATCAAAAAGTACTTTAATATGTAACACGTGCATATTTGGAATTGTGGTAGAAAATATAACTTATAGCTTTAGGGCTTATAGTTTATAGCTTAAATAATAAACTCTATATTTCAAAAGCTGTTTACTATTTGATAAACATGTATCTAAAGTACTTTTAAAATTAGTTACATTAATTTTTTAAAAATATATAGTTATCTGCTGGAACTTTTCGATAAAAGCTTCAATTTGGTACTTTTTAAAAATATAGACTTTCAGCTTTTTTTGGTAATTAAAAGCACTTTTTATAAATTTATCAAATATATCATTTTTTCTTTAAAATAGCTTTTAAACAGTTAAAAATATTTTTTAAAGAGCTTTTAAGGCTGTTTAAATACATTTTAAAACTCCTAACACAATTCCAAACAGACCCGTCTCATGTCTTGATACCAACACAAACTAACTAGATGATGTGGCGACATCCTTACCATGTAACAATACCAACAACGTTAAATCTGTTACATCCAATTTAGACCATAAATTAATCCTCTTGAAAATCCAGATTGAGAATCCTTCCCATTTGCAAACTGTCTCTATATTTTTGTAGGAAACCTGTTGACACTGCGGCTTGCAAATTTGCAAGCACTCACAGTCTCACATGATGTCAAAGAATTAGTTCGACCATCTTTTTTTTTTTTTTTTTTCAATGAAGTTCGTGTGGCGGTCAGATGAGCTAGTGTTTATTGCTATTAGGAGTCAGGCAACGTGGGCTTTTCCAGATATGATCAGCACAAGAAGTGCAGCATGGATTGGATTTGCAGGCCTAACTCAGACGAGAATTAGGATAGTGGCCTGATTCAAAACACTGGACCAGTGGCCCGGTCCAAACTTCTCAGACGTACGGCTACTTCCCCATCGATCGTGACCTCTTTCAATCTTTTAGCAGCTACGTGTTAGGATTATATCAGTGGGCTTTATTGATTTGCTTGTTCCTCCCTTGATTATACTTAGATATTTTCCCCTTTGCGAAATGTTATGGATGCGTTTCGTACTTCCACAAAAGGTCCTTGGCAACTTGCAACCAAAAAGATAAGGAGGAGTTCGATGTGGCAGAGATGCCTCCAATACTTAAATGGGCTTTGCTAGATACAGTCGAGAAATACAGTTGGTGTGCAGTCAGCTGTACGGAATGAATAAAAAAAAATTATAAAAAAATTATTTTATATTCAAGGGGACCTACATGAATAAAAAAAAGTTATAAAAATAATTTTTTTTTCATGTAGGTCCCGTATTAATTCACTTTTTTCTCCACGACTGCACGCCGACTGCATTTTCCGACTGCAAAAAGTATTTCTCTACCTAAATTAATGAAAATCGAGTATATAGAACATTTCAATTTTTAGATTATAAAATTATCTTTAGTGTGTGTTTTGACTTATTTATATAGATTGAGTATTCAATTGGAAAAATTTGCCTTATGGCTCGATCTTCTTTAATCTTTATTGGATTGCGGACCGTTATAACTTCAAACTTGTTTGTATGGTGAATACCGTGCTAAGAGGGATTAATATACTGGGCAAATATCGTGGGCGAGTATCATGCTAAAGATTATTACTTTTTGTTTGTTACGTCATTTTTTTTTTTTTTTGAGAAAAGGTACTTCATGCATTAAAGCAAATGTTGAATACAAGGAGGTCCTCAATTAGAATACACTCTCCGAGCAGCTACTGCTTCACCTAGCAATGGATCAGAGTTCAGGTCCAGAGATGAACAAAGGGTCGCAACAATCTATCCCTCTGAGTCCCTAATAGCCACTCCAATGCCCAACTTTGACTTGCCTTTATCAATGGCTGCATTCCAATTGGCTTTAAAAACGTTTGGTTGGGGGGGGGGGGGGGTGGAGACCATATGTTGTTTGGAGACCTGGAAGACTTTTGCTGTTTTGGTTCACCCTCTAGCCAGGCCTTTATAGAATGCAACTGATGACTAACCTGCTTGGAGACTTGGGAAGAAGACTGGAACTGCTATTCAAAAATCCATGTATTTCTTCTGTGCCATATTGCTTTTGCCGTGACAACCACTTCACTGACCTCCAATGGAAGGAACTAGGTAGGGATAGGCTTCAGCATTTCCTTGAATGTACTTGCATGAGAGCTCAATTTCTGAATTCTTCTTGAACTCATTGACCACACGTCTTGGGCTACATTACAAGACCATAATGCATGGGAGATTGACTCAGGCTCTAGTAAAAAACAAGGCAAAGGGGTGACTCAACCATTTTTCTTTTGAATAGGTTGAGATTTGTGGCAAGTGACTCGGTTGCTGCTCTCCAGAAGAATGATTTAATAGCTTGAGTTGCCTTGATGCCCCACACTTTATTCCAGAAGCTTGAGGATGAAGTTTGGTATGAGGTTTGTCCCACTCTGTTCTCTTTAATTGAGCCTTGTAGATGATAGGCACTCCTGACAGTGAACTTACCATTAGCTGAGCACCTCCAGGTCAACAAGTCATTGCTCCTACAAGGACTAATGGGGATCTTGCTGATCAATCCTGCCTCAGACTCAGAAAAAATTGCATATAGAAGAGGAAGGTCCCACTACATAGAGTCTGGATCAATGAGTTCAGAAACCACTACTTCTACTTCCAGTATGTTAACAGGTGACTGCACTTGATAGGATGAGGGACAAGGAATCCACTTGTCCTTCCAAATTTGAATCTTGCTCCCATTTTCAACTTTTCATATAAGTCCTTCTTTAAGAACTGGTCTTGCAGAGATTAAGCTTTTCCACACATATGAGTCACTGGGTCTATAGATGGCTGATAGGAAATCTGAGTTAGGAAAGTATTTAGCTTTAAGAACTTGAGCAGCAAAAGATAAGGGGTTTTGGATCAGCCCCCAACCTTGTTTAGCTAATAGTACTAAATTGAAAGATTCAAAATCCTTGAAGCCCGATCCACCATTTTGTTTTGATTTCCCTAGTGTTTGCCAGCTCAACCAATAAGTTTTGGAATTATTTTCTTTTCTGCCCCACTAAAAGGATTGTAAGAGCTGGTTAATCCTTTTAAGGATCGACTTGGGAAATTTGAAGATTCCCATACTATACGTGGGAATAGACTAAAGAACAGCTTTTAGCAAAGTTTCTTTCCCAGCCTGAGACAGCATACTGATTTTCCAACTAACCATTTTAACTTTGATCCTATCCAGCACTGAGTTGAAGGCTTTGGTTTTACTTCTTCCCACATAAGAAGGTAGGCTCAAATATTTGTCAAAATTTTCTGAAGCTTTGATTCTTGCAAGCTGTAAGATGGCATGCTGGGTTTCAACCTTGGTATTACTACTGAAGAAGATAGAGGATTTGTCAAGATTAAGCCTTTGCCCTAATACTTGTTCATAGTTGCTTAGTACATGTTGCACTTTACCCCATTCTGTTGGGTTAGATCTTCAGAAAACTAAGCTGTCGTTTGCAAAGAAAAGATGATTTACATGGATAGCCCTTCAGGCAGCTGGGATCCCTGATATGAGTCCCTGCAACTCAGCTTGATTAAGACTGTAACTTAAGAATTCAGAACATAGAATGAATAAATATGGAAATAAGGGATCCCCTTGTCTGATTCTTCTAGAAGGAGCAAAGTAGGTTTGGGGTACACCATTGATTAGAAGTGAATAATTAACAGTGGTAACACGCTGCATTACCAAGTCCACTCATTTGCTCTCAAAACCCATTTTAAATATTACTTTATTCATGAACTCCCATTCAATCAATATTAATGGTAGTATATTTCAAAATCTACATAAATGCTTCTTGGCAGTCGTGGCCTTGGTTTCTATTGGGTAGGCCTACGGCTTTGGGTTCATGGGCCTTTATGGTGTGGGGTTCGGCCCAATTTATTTAAGGCAATATTTGACCTAGCATGAAATAACATTAAATATCTTTTTAAGGGAACAAGCTATAATTGTCCTAGACAAGTCAAGATCCTAAGTTTTTGACATAAGTTTCCATAATTTTATAATTTTTATTGAAAAATAATATTTATAATCATAGAGTGCATAAGTGTCACACACTCATTTGAAAAAAAATTAAGTAGTATAAGACCTACATAAAAAAATTAATTTTTTAACAATAAATTCTATTTTTTTTTAAAAATAAGTATTTGGTACCTTCACAATTTATAACTATATATAATATTATATTTTGTAACTATGATATTCTTCTTCTAAAAACAAAATCTATTAATAAAATTAGGATACTTTTATCTTCGTTAGAAAACAAGAATATTTTGATAATTGAAGATTAGTATTATTTATTATAATTTAATCATAGGCAAATCATTTAATCTCATATTAAAAAATATTATAAAAATGATAATATAAAAGATAATAAATAAATTTTTCTTTAACTTAATACTTCGACTTGATCGATTGGTACTCTTCTTTCCTTTAAAAAAAAGAACTTACGACTCTGCTCGTCTTTCGTACGACGGTAGCCTCTTCTCGAAGTGACTGGTCTGTGAACATTTTTCTTCATATCCTGCACGTGTGAAATGTCGACAAGACACAATTAGGGTCATATATGCATACAAATCTTTGAAATAGAATCTTTGCATACAAATCTTTGAAGTAGAATCTTTGCAAAAACGCTTTATAGTCCTCTCGGTAAACCTCGAATCCTCGATACTTTCTAGATTTTACGTACGCAAACGTCATGAATTTTTAGCTCCTAAAAAACACTTTCGTATGTACCTGCTCCCAACGTCGTACGGAAACAGGCATGCGAAGACGAGGACAAAGTCGTGAGAAACATTCTTGGATTAACCAAAAGAGCACTGAATTCTAGAAGTCGTCGAATTGACTTCGTTTGTTTTGACCCACGAGATATACGTTAACCAAAATAAAAAATTTCATCTCATTTCATCTCATATCATCTCAATTTATCATTATACCTTTTTTAAATTCTAATATAAAATATAATAAACAATTTAACTTTTTCAAATCTTAATACAAAATATAATAAACAATCTAACTTTTTTAAATCTCAATATAAAATTAATATTCAAAAATTATATTATAATAATATTTTATTTATTACTATTTAAAATATCTTATCTTATCTCATCTCATCTGTGTAACCAAGCAGGGTATTCAGTGAATTAAGGTTAAAATTAAAAATTAAATAAATTATTTTAATATTATTTTTAAAATTTAAAAAAATTAAATTATTTATTTTATTTTATGTGAAAATTTTAAAAAAATCATAATAATTAAATTAAATAAGATGAAATAAAAAATTTTATGAAACGAACGAATCCGTACAAAAAAGTTTTTCTGGTGGGGAAATAAAGGCCGCCCCAGGCCGTATGCAAGCTGCATGGATTGTCAATATATTTTCTAGGCAGGAATGTATAGCCAATTAATAAAATGTATTAATTTACTGATCAACTGATTGACCGAATCAGATGCATATATGGTGTTTGAAGAAAGTAAGCAGCTGGAAATTACTTAAAATTTCAGTTAAAACCAGTTGGATTGAGCATGTGGTATACGGCACTTACCAAATGCATGAATGACGACAAATTAGAGAAGATGCAGCAAGCTGAGAGAACCAGGTCAAGATCGAGCATGCATGAAAGCTGAGAGAACTTTCCTGGCCTTTGCAAAATAACAAAACATACACAACTAACGCATTAAGATCATAACAATACTCATTTTGAACACCAATTTATTAGGATGATCGATCATGTAATCCTAACAAAATTTGAAGGGATAATGGGATATATTTAATTGAAATTAAGTAACGTGTGATTCAATATTACTATGATACGGTATAGTGATAAAACATTGCATCTCTTAAAAAGACTGTGTTTAGAAGATGGAATCACTTTAACTTATTTTAAACTAATTATTGATAGGACTCACTACTTTTTTAACTTTATAAAAAAAGTTAAAATTCATTTCAACATAATTTATACATTCAAATATATATTTGATAATCAATTTATTTACATTCAAATACATCTCAATGTGACTTACAAAATATTACTATTCACATATTAACTCAAATCATTTGAGATCACTTTTTATCTAAATACAAGCTAAGTTAATAGAAAAAGATTATAACTTTAATCATATAATTTACATTTCAACATGGCTGTCTCGTACATGTAAACTTATCTTTATCGCTCATCCCTTCCAACTTTGATTAATCATGCTTTTCTCATGTGCCCAGACGTTAGTCCTGAAAACTCTGGGGCCCTGGACACATCGAAACCGCATGAGTTGACCGGGGTGGAGCACGGTCCACCAAAATGGGCACCTAAAACACTGCTTTAGAATTGCCATGTAAAAAAAATTTAAAAGTCAATATTTTTGAATTCTATATATTTAGGGAAATGCTTCTTAGTGTCGACACCCACTCTCGGCCCTAGCACTACCCTTCTAGTTAATGGAGTAAGCTCTAGCATATACCAATAAGCTGCAATATTTGACATTGTATCAGTGAAAAAACCTTAAAAAATAACTTACCTAACTAATTGTATCCTATATATGCACTTAATATAAACTTGCCACCTTACAATTAATTAATTAGACACTAGACTCAGGGCCACAAAAAGCATGCCTGAATGAATTTCAATTAATGCACAACCGCTCCCCGAATAGGACCGGGCCTCCTACTCTTGCTGTCATGCACCCACTCTATCATATATAGCATGGTACGCGCGAGCCATTCAAACCTAACAAATTTATTGCTTTTACTTGTTCAATTCTCTTGGCTCTTACCACTTCTAATAAACATATATATGATCTTTTTAACTAATTTTTTTTTTTTTAACAAAAACATTTATTTATAAAAAAAATATTTATGATAAATTATATACAACAAAAATGACTAAAATAGACTCATTTTGAAATAAAAATAATCATTTTTGAAGAAAATAACTAGATACTATTGAGCAGTTTTCTTGTATGTATATATGTACACATTTCTATATCTTTTGATAAACTATTTTGTAAGATTTTAATGCTTGAATTACTTTATTTTAAAATCTTTACATCACACATTTATTTATATGATATAATTTGATTTAGAAGATAATTTTTAAAATTTGAATCTTCAAATCAAATTATACCATGTGAATAAGGTATGGTTTAGAGGGCTTGATTAGATTAACATTTATCTTTCATGCTTTCTTATTAGGAAAATGTTGGGGAGCTGGCTAGTAGCTCCTGCTGGGAGCTACTACTGGTTTTTTTTTTTTTTTTAATATTTTTATTCAATGATCAAGTAAGTATATTTTAATAATATTGTGATTGTTTTAAAAAATATTTAAAAATATTAAAAAAATATATGTAAAAAAAATTAAAAAATAGCAGTTCTACTCATCTGCCCCGCTTTTTACATACACAATGCGAAATCAATGATGTGGCTTTTACCTTTTTTTTTTTTTTGTCCTTCTTCTTCTTTTAAACGCACGCGTTTTAGTTTAGAGGCTCCTAATACCCCAAATTAGTCTGATGGGGGTGGATTTCGAATTTTTTTTCCTTCCCCATTCTTCGTCCGCCAACCTTCATGTTCGCCACTGTCTGGGACTGCCGACGAGAACGTCCGACCGAGGAGAATCTAGCAGAGCTTCTTTTTCCACTAACGACTAAAGTATTTTTTTCCTTCAAATAATAAAACCCACGACAAATTCAAAACTGACATCTTCTGTTGAAGCCAACCCATACAGAACGTACACTTTCATGACAGCAAACACTCCTACAACCAAAAACCAGAGATTGGTTTTAAAAAAAAAAAGTGACAAATCTTAAAAGTTTATTTTAGAGGGGAAAAAAAAAACTTGAGAAGTAAATTGAATTTCTCACAAAAGCCGAACATATATTAATATTCTCTAAAAGCACAATCATCTTCTACCGTATTCTTTTTTACATGCATAGTCATCAAGACTCAAACCCACGCACTTCTGCTTCCTATCCTGAGTTATGAACACTGCACCCTACAATGGCCCAAAATGCATTTTGATAAAAATAATATTACATGCGCACACGGAGTAATGAAGAAATTTTGGATAATGACCACTTGAAAAAGTTCTCTATGCATTATTTTGTTTTTCTCTATGCATTCTTTTAGTCATCAAGAGGGATTTCTCTGATGGAATCGGTAACTAGGTACTTCTGGGTGAGAGCAAGGTCTCAGATGGGAGAAGATGAAACGGCTGTAATGGGAGAGAGGGAGGAAGAGGCATTTACAAGGGATTTTCACGAGAGGGAGAGGGATTTTGATTCAAGCGTGGTGATAGGGTTACTACCCTATTACTACCCATCTACTACCCTAGTTCATTTCAAGTTTTTTCTTTATTTTTTTATCATTTTCTTTTAAGTATTTTTTTAACATTCTTAATTATTAAGAAAAAATTAAAAATATATGTAACTTTACTAATATTCACTTTCTTAATCATTAAATAAAATAAAAAATTAAAAAAAATCAAACATAAAAATAATAGTAGATGGGTAGTAAGTGGATTGTAACCCTATCATTATTCTTTGATTCAAAGGGAGGGAGAGGCAATCTGTGGGAAGCATTTCGTTTTAGGTAGGATTGTTCATCCAGGTCGGTTTTTATCCAGCCCGGTCCAGATGAAATCCAGGTCGGATCCCGCATTTGCAAAACCGGATACATCCGGTCCGGACCCGGCTATGAAACACGGGTTCCGTTTTATAACCCGGTTAATCGGATTTTTATAAAAACTTCAAAAAACCATATATCTCTCTGAAGCCCTCTTCTCCCGTCTTCCCAACTTCCCAAGTCCTCTCTCTCTCTCTAACATACGAAACCCTAGCCGCCCCCGTAATCTCCTTCGTTCTTCACTCCCCAACTCCCCCCGACCACGATCTCTCTGTCGTCGAGCTTGAGCTTGGGATCCCGCGGTCTGAGAGTCTTCATTCTAGTGCCGATGCCGAAAAACCTCGGTAAGCCTCTCTCCCGATCTGTGAACAATGAATGTAAATGTGGTAAATCTAGTGATTTGATGAACTGGGTCTATGTGCTTGGATAGATCTGGTAGATCTAGTGAAATGTCGAATGGGAGTTTTAGGGTTTTTTTGGGATTTCTCTTTTTCTATCTTAGTGGTTTTTTTTTTTTTTTCCATTCAGTTCTTGTTCTTTATTTCTATTTTTCCTTGCAATCTGAATAAATCTCGATAGATTTGTAGAGATTTTGTTTAGATCTGGGTCATTAAGGTTTCTGTTTTACATGGGTATTTTTGTTATAGTTTGTTATCTGCAATTTGTTTCTTTTTTTTTTTTATTCGTGTCTTGTAGCTTTTGTTCTATGCTACGGATCGTGTAGCTTTTGTTCAGGTCAGATATATTGCATCCTTCTTCAAATCTTTTAGGGTTTTTTCTTTTATTACTTTTTTTATTTGGGTCTGTTGTGATGAGAATGTTTAAATGTAAGAAGCAATTTTTTAGGATTTTTTTTGTCTTTTATTACTTTGTTGATTTGGGTTTTATGTGACTTCAAGTAGATGAGATTCTTTATGTGGCTTCGAGTATATCAGAGTGAACTGTTTATGTAAGCAGTGAAAGCTCTCTGCTCATTGTTGTATATTTCTTCACCTTAAAAGCATGATAAATGGTTGCACAGAGTTGGTGCCGTATTTTGGGTTGTGTCCCAGCCAAAGAATTTATAAAGTTTGTCTAATTATACTTCACATTTTCGAGTTGTATTTTCATTAACATTTTGGCGTAGTGTAAGTTACTGCAACTTTGATTATGTCAAAAAGCAAAATAGAGTCCATTCTTCTGTTGTTTTTGTTCTATTCTGTTTTGTTTCCTTTAATTTCTATTTGTGTATCAGGTTTTGGATGCAAGGGACCCATAAGATACTAGATGTTACCATCTAGAGAGACATTTGAATTCCAACAACTTGTCATATGCTTTACATATTAGTCATTGTTATCCATTTAAATTCCTTTTCTGTAATATTATCACACCTTTTTTTACAGAGCCATATTGTGCACTTTGAATTTACAATCACCTTCATTGCTTTTATTTCATTGAGAAAAGAAATAACCAGAAGATTTCTTTGTTCTCTCTTTGGGAGAAGTTGATGCTAGGCCATCTTATCAGTTTACAATCACCTTTTTTTGCTGGTCATGCTAATGAAAAAAGTGATGACATTACTTCTAATGCATTATCTTCTTTCCTTTTATGTTTTTCAACAACAGAATTGCAGGGCTTTGGTAAAAGCTTATAAGATGAACCCATTGATTCATCTTCCGTTTGGGTGGCTATAGCGAATGGACTAGTTTTATTTTGGTGTGATTAAATCACATGGAAGACTATGTTATTGATATGTAACTCATCTTGTAATTTTATATTTTGTAATGTAATTTTATATTTTGCAATGTAATGTAATGTAATTTGTAGTGGATTACATGCATTTAAGTTTTTTTATTTTTATATATTTTATTATTCTGGACAATGGTAGTTTATATATTTCACAAAATATAGGCTTTTATAAAATTAAAAAAAATATAATGATTTTCAACAGTTTTTTTTAATTTCTATAATAAATATAGACTTTTACATAAACGAGAATTATGTTTATATTGCTTATTAAAAAAAAAGAGTGAGAATTATGCTTATGCTTTTCAACATGAATTTTTCTTAAAAAATCTTTAAAATAATATAATTTTTATTAAAAAAACCGGGTTGAACCCCCAATCTGGATTTTATAAAACCCGGTTTCATCCGGATTCCAACCCAGATCTAATCCGGGATAACATGGGCCAGTTTTCGGTCCGAATTTAAAATCTGGTTGCGGTTTAGATATATCTAAATTTTTGAATTAGAACTCAGATAAATAGTCGTAATTTTAAATATCAGACCGGGCTTAAATTAGACTGAATTACCACGTCAGATTCGTGTGATGTGTGATTTGAAAACCGGATTATGAATAGATTTTTCCATTTTGTTATAGTTGATCCGTCAATTCCTTTCCAAAGTACTTTCTCCTGCTAGCTAGCCCAGCTAGCGCACGTGAGTGGAATCATACAAGGCTGACATCTCAAATTTCCCGGTTCCGAAATTGCGGGCTTTGACTTTTGACTTTTTGCCCTAGGAGACTGCCGTTCGCGGTCAATCGGTTCTTCCTCTCTCTTAACTGTTAAATGCTGGCGCCCCTCCCCCAACCCTTTTGTACGGCTTCCTCCTTTTAGCCTCAGCTTCCTCAATCACTGTATAAAAGCCACACGCCCTTGCTCGATCAAAATGCACAAGTACCCCAGAAAGAAAAACGCAACAACAAATTAAGTCCTAGCTAGGAAAAACAAAAACCAAAAGAAGAACAAGAAACAGAGGTAGCTAGCTAGATCCGTGGAGCTAGATATATATATTTGATCATCAAATGGCGTGTGCTAGTCGTGATCAAGCCGTGAGAGTGGTGCTTATCGATACCCAGTACGTGGAAACGGACGCCATGAGCTTCAAATCCGTAGTTCAGAGCCTTACCGGTAAGGATTCTTGCGTTTCTTGGATAGAGAAGAGCTCCTTCGGCTTAGAAAACAGAAAACCCGTCGGTGTGAACAGAGCTGGGGTCGACAAATCTGCAGGCAGCGATAATATTAATAATGGATGCGGCGGTACTGGAAATCGTAGTGTTTCGATGTTATCGAAGGGCTTGTCGTTCAAGGATTTGGATGTTATGATCTTGCAGGCGCCTCCAATGGAGGAATTGGAATGGATGTGGGCTGATCAGCAGAATTTTCATTAATTTGATTAATTTGTAGTGTATATATTTACAACAGTTACATAGATTATATATACAACAGTTACATAGATTCAGTATATTTATTTTCTCATATGCTACTGCCGTGAAAAATTTTGTAAAAGTAAATTTATAAATTAATATAATTTCGTATGATATATTGAACCTACGTTAATATAAAAGTAAATTTACAATCCAATATACTACATCAAATTATGTCAATTTATAAATTTACTTTACAAAATATTAAAATATTTCCCATTTTGTTTCAGTTCTCACTTTAAAAAATGTCAGAGTCTTGATATTATTTAATTTGAGAAAGAGATGCAATTTTGTTTGAGCAACTAGTAGATGAGATACAACATGGGCATTGATGCATGTTAGCTGATGGCAATATTGCGCCATGCATGTGGACAATAATTGGCCATATATGGACAATTATTATGGTTCATGTATTCGTTGCTGGTTCTGGGGAATATGTGGCTGTCCATACGCCAATGCATGTGAGTGAGAGGACAAATACGTCACTACAAATCGATATATTCCCATATGGGATTTTTTTTATTAAAAAAATAATATTTATGATGAATTATTTGTGATGAAAATGACTATTTATTACAATAAAATTAGACTTATTTAAATATAAAATAACTGACATCAAATAAATAATTTTTATTTTTATAATTAAGCCCTCTAAACAAACTGTTAGAAAGCACAGCGGAAAGTACCTCAAGGCCAGCTTGTAAAGTTGCTCCACAAGTTTCTCCAGATTGACAAGAGTTTTCACTTGGTGGTAAAGCGTACTACGTAGTATAAAACCAGAGTAACGCTTTAACAATCCACAGCCTAAATACTACTTAAGAGAGCACAAAAGAGAGAGAGAGTTTTTCTTCTTGCTTCTTGCCTCTTGTGTGTTAGAACCAAAGAGGGGGGAGCTATTTATAGCCCCCTACACAACATGTAACATATGGTTGTGTTAGGTAGAATAGGGGACTAAGTGGAGTGTGTTAGGTAGAATAGTGAGATGATGGGTTTGCCCATGTGGGCGGCCCCCATTCATTAACATCTCCCACTCGCACACAGTGGGCATGACCCCAGGTCAGCATCTCTCTAATGTTCTCAATCTTATTCATACAAGTAAATAGGCCGTGCGACCACCAAGCAAATCTATAGAAAGGTGGGAGTACATACACTAAATCTCTCCCAGAGAAGACTAGCATAGTAACATCCCTAAAGTGTTTAGTTATGTCCTAGACTCATTCGATTGCATCAGTTCAAGCATTTTCGAAACCCTCTTGAGTTTTAGAAAAACTCAGAACAATGCTCGACTATCTCTAAATCATTTCAATATGTTCACAACCTTAGTCGCTACCAATATGTAGCGTCATAGTTGACGTCAGCAAACACTATTGAAGATGCGATATCAAAGAATCTTCCCTTTGCACTCATATCATTCAACTTTGGTCAAACCGCTTTCCCAGCAATGCCTCTTTAGACCGTATTGATCATGGCCATAGACAACATGCCAAAGTAGCAGACATCATAACCTCCATCTTGTGACATAGTCAAAAGTAAAGGGCACAGAAAAATGAGACTCACACAGTGAGAAAGAGGGAAACCATTTACTCACTTACTCATTTGGTCGCATAAGCACATGTAGTATGAAACACATGTTACGGTGGATTTCTCTTTCTCAAAGAGCATATGTCTATATCAACACCGTACAGATCTTAGTCTAGTTGCTTCTCAAGCGTCTAACCTGAGTTCCTCCATTTGCCCGCCTCCAAGGCGTCAAAGAGGATCTCACATCTGGCTAACCACAGGCTATATAGGTTGTGGGGTAACCCATGCATAGTCCACTCATTGGACCTTATTTTAGCTCCCACTAAAACGACATATCTTTGTGTCAACTAACTTATCCATTTGGACAAGTATCTTAGAACACAATGTCTCATCTCTACTCGCTTCTTAAGCGCTAGAGGCGATCGCTCGTGTGAGTGAGCCGATCTAAGCCTGTTGACATATCTTGTGTGTGAAGACAATACGATAAAGACAATTTACTGAATCATATTGTATTAATATCCCAAAGGAAAGGTTACATCTCAATGTCATTTGAAACACAAAAAACATTTTACAATCTACGCAGTCCTAGATTCCTAACATGAGCCTCAAAGACATCTCTTGCTATAGGCTTCGTTAAGGGATCAGCAACCATGCGACTCGTAGAGAGATGTTTCAGAACCACTTCCTTTTGCGCTACCATGTCTCTGATGTAGTGATATCTGATATCTATGTGTTTGGTTCTTTCATGGTACTTAGAGTCCTTAGCATATGCGAGAGCAGCCGTGCTATCGCAGAATATTGTCATCGAATCCGAATAATCCGTGCCAATGTCTAAATGCTTGAGGAATCTTCGTAACCAAACAGCTTCTCGAACTGCTGCAGAACAAGCTATGTATTCTGCCTCCATAGTGGATAAAGCTATACAAGGTTGTTTCTTGCTGCTCCATGTAATGGCGCCATTATTGAGCAGAAAGACATACCCAGTGGTTGATTTACGCTCATCTAGGTCACTGCCCCAGTCGGCATCGCTGTAACCTTTTAGCTGCAAATCTGAACCTTGATAGCACATCACATAATCTGCAGTTCCCTTGAGATATCGCATAATCCTTTTGACTGCTTTCCAGTGAGCCAGTCCGGGGTTAGATTGGAATCTACTCACTAAGCCAACTGCATAGCATATGTCAGGTCGAGTACACATCATTGCATACATCAGACTACCCACAGCATTAGCATAAGGGACACGGGCCATCTTTTCCTTTTCTATTTGAGTCTTAGGACATAACTCTTTAGATAAGTTCTCGCTTTTTGCAATAGGGGTGTCAATGGGTTTACATTCATTCATTAGGAAACGCTCGAGGACTTTCTTTATGTAAGTCTATTGGGACAAACACAAAAGTCTCTTTGAGCGATCTCTGTAGATCTTAACTCCCAGAATGTATTCTGCTTTACCCATATCCTTCATCTCAAAATTGAAGGATAACCACTCTTTTGTGGCGACTATCAACCCTTTATCATTTCCAGCTAGTAGTATGTCGTCAACATATAATGACAACATAATGAAACTCTTCTTGGATCTTTTGACATAGACACAATGGTCCTCTGTGATCATCGTAAACCCATTCGAAAGAACGGCTCGATGGAATCTGAGGTACCATTGCCTAGATGATTGTTTTAGGCCATATATAGATCGTTTGAGCTTGCACACTTTGCGCTCTTGATCTTTGACCACAAAACCCATTGGTTGATCCATATAGATCTCCTCATCTAGTTCTCCATTGAGAAATGCTGTCTTAACATCCATTTGGTAGAGTTCCAAATCCATGTTTGCTACTATAGCTAGAATCAGGCGAATTGAAGCAAACCTCACAACTGGTGAAAAAGTTTCCTCATAGTCTATACCCTCTTGCTGGGTATATCCTTTCGCCACTAAGCGAGCTTTGTACTTATCTATTGATCCATCCGACTTGCGTTTGACTTTTAGAACCCATTTGTTCCCAATAGTCTTACGCCCTCTCGGTAGATCAACCAGATCCCAGACCTGATTTGTCTTCATAGACTCAATTTCATCATTAAAAGCTTTCATCCACTCATCTTTAGTAGAAGATGAGAGAGCCTCATGAATTGTCCTAGGCTCATCATCATCATGCGGAGCTACCATAAAAGCTTCCCCTTCAATCTCAAAACGACGACGGGGAATACTTTCACGTGTGCTTCTACGCGGCTGAGGTTGTTGTGATTGATTGACAAGCGGTGTGCTCCCACTCGGATTTAAGTTTCTTTTATCATTTGTAGGAGCTCGAAGAATTTCTTCCTCATTCTCAACTAAATTCCTTGGAGCACTTTCCTCTTGTTCCACAATCTCATGAAGTTCCAAACTCCTATCAACCTCACCTCTACTTGGAAATTCATTTTCAATGAAGTCCACATCTCGTGATTCAATCTCAGTTACACTTCCATCAGTTTGTTCACCTATTAACACATACCCTTTAGAGTGTTCTGAGTACCTTATAAAGATACACTTCTTCCCTCTAGGGCCTAATTTCCCATACTTATGAGAAAGATCATGAACAAAACCCGTTGAACCCCATGGCCGCAAGCTACTCAAATTTGGTTTCTCGCCGGTCCATAGTTCATATGGGGTGGAAGTTACTGATTTGGAGGGTACTCGGTTAAGAATGTAGGCAGCAGTCAAAAGTGCATCCCCCCAAAAAGAAATTGGTAGGTTTGCTTGCGCCATCATTGACCTAACCATCTCAAGCAGTGTTCGATTTCTCCTTTCCGCCACGCCATTTTGCTGTGGCGTACTTGGCATCGTTAACTGTCTTTTGATTCCTTTTTCATCACAGAGCCTTTTAAATTGCTCAGAGAGATATTCTCGTCCTCGGTCAGTTCTTAGAGTCTTTAAACTCTTATCTAACTGATTTTCGACCATTCTTAGATATCGCCTAAAACATTCCAATGCTTAAGACTTATGGGAGATTAAGTAGACATGACCGTAACGTGAAAAATCATCTATAAAGGTGATGAAGTAGACACCTCCGTGTCTTGCCCTCACACTCATTGGACCACAGATGTCTGAGTGGACTAATTGCAGTGGAAAAGATGCCCTTGTGGCTTTTCCAAACAGTTTTCTCTTAGCTTTTCCCATTAGACAATGTTCACACGTGGGCAAGATGACCTTAGCGAGATTGCCTATCAGGCCTTCTCTAGCTAATCGAGTCATTCTATCTTGCCCTATATGGCCAAGCCTAGCATGCCATGTGTATGAATCCAAATTATCAATTGATGAAGAAAGAAAAGCAATGGATTCATTTATATTAGAATAAACCAAATCCAATATCATAAAACCGTCTCGAAGAAAAGCTTTGCCATAAAACACATGCCCCAAAATGAAAGGAAACATAATTGTTTTCAAATACAATTCGAAAACCAAGTTTCAATAGAGTAACAACTGAAAGTAAGTTTCGTCGGATCTCGGGAGCATATAGCACATTGTGGAGGAAAAGAGTGCGGCCACCCCGCAAGTCCAGCTTGTAGGTACCAAGTCCCAGTACCTCAACGCTAGCTCCATTCCCCACCTTGATATCACGGCTCCCAGTTGGAATCCGGCGATACTCCACAAATCCGACTCTATCTCGCGCTATGTGCTCGGTCGCTCCTGAATCAACAGTCCACAAAGGATAGGATTCAGCAACCATCACATGGCTAATTACAAAAACAATGCGAGAAAAGTCAGAGTGTACCTTCTTCGGCTCAGTGCAGTCACGAGCGAAGTGGGCAATCTTTCCGCAGTTGAAACACTCTAATTTTGACTTGTTTTTCCTGCGCTTGCCCCTCTTGGTGCGCTGAGAAGTTCCTGACACTTTTTTAATATGTCCAGCAACTACTCCATTCTTGGACTTCTTGCGCTTAGGCCTTGATGCCTTGCGCGAACCAGCATTAGCCACATAGGCTGTATGATTGGGCTTAGCAGCCTCTAGGCGCTCAGCCTCCAATTCCAAGTGACGCGAGACATCATCAAAGTCTTTGATATTCTCGTTATGCGTCAGGTTCTGGCTCATATTGTCCCAAGAATTCGGTAGTGATCTTATCACTGCCTGCACTTGCTGTTCATCTGTCAGGTTGTTTCCTGCCGACCTAAGTTCGCGGATCATAGTTGACATAGCCCTAAGATGCTGCTTCATCGTGTGGTCAGAGCGCATCTTATAGGAGTCAAACCTCATGGTTAATCCACGCAACCTAGTGGCTGAAGTTCCACCAAACTTCAATTTCAAAGCATCCCACATGCTTTGGGCAGTGTCATAGACCTCGAACTCACACATCAGATCATTGTGCATGCTGCTTAACATAATTATGCGCGCGCACCGATTTTTCTTAGCCCATTGGGTATAGGCTTGTTGATCTATCTTGTGTTGTTCCGAGTTCCCTTCCTCGGGCTTAGTAAGAGTGTGAGATAAGGCCTCCAAGACCTCTTGCTCATCTAAGACATATTGGATCTTGCGATGCCATATGTCATAGTTTTCCCCATCTAATTTCTCCCTTTTGTTTAAATCGGCAACAATACTCTTGGATGCCATTTCACTACAATGCGCAAAGACGGGATATTATTCACACACCTAAGAAATCTGCCGCGTCCTTTCAAGTTAGAAAAAGAATAATTTAGACATGTCGCAAGATCGAAAAATCGCTAAGTTTCAGAATCATCTCTTGCGCCACAATATCCAATTATTAGATTTCTAGCTCAATTCCCGCGCAAATTAAAAAAAAAAACGAATATGGGAGAATTTATCATCATAAATCTCAACCATACTCCCACTATCTTAAGTAGTCATCTAGACCTAGTCACATGTAAAGACATAACCTACTAAAATCCGCAGTAACCTTTTGGGCCAGTCTACAAGGACAGCTTCCCAGACCATGGCAACTTGTTGGGCCAGTCTACAAAGATGGTTCATATGAGACCATTACAGTCAATTTTTCTTGTTCCATCAGTGCATTTACAGTTCTTACTGGGGTCACCATGGTCTTTTGGCTATTCAGTGCATTTACAGTTCTTACTGGGGTCACTGCAATTCTTTCAGCCTATCATTCGCACTGACAATTCTAGCTAAGACCACTTAATGGGATTTTCTATTTTATCACTGAAAGAAATAGAGACTAATGTCCAAACATTCAAGTCTCAAACCCAGCTTTCATAGATGATAAAATAATCATATTTCCACATGTTCAATACACACATACATGTTATCACATTTAATCTCAAAATTAAATAAAAAATCACATGTAATATAACATTATGGAAAAAAATAGCATGAATATAACCAAATATTCACATGTTATCATATTTAATCTAAAACATTAAATAAAAGATTACATGTAATATATCAATATATCTAAGCATATATTGAATCATGCCAAAATTTTTTTTTTATTATTATTATTTTATTATATTTTCGGGTTTAAAAAAAAACACAGAAAAAAAAAATACTGGGGTTAAAGAGCTCAGCCCCTTTCTTTTTATTCTGCTTAAACCCAAAACAAAAAATGGCCCAAAGGGCCCAAGCCCAGCCCGGCCCATAGAGGATAGATGACTCAAGTCATCTTCTTCCTCCCGCGAGTTACTGTTCACGTGAACAGTAACGCCGAAAAAAAAAAATTCCGGCTGCTTCTTCTGGACATCACCGGGGCCCCTGATCATCGGAAATCGCTTCCAGAGGAAGCTGGGTGCTGCCGCAGCACCTAGGTGGTGCTGGCAACACCTCACGGTGCGCGCAGCACCTCACAGTGCGCGCTGCACCGAGCCGGTGCTGCTCTGGCGCAGCACCGCTGCGCCGAGCCTGTGCTGCTCTGGCGCAGCACCTCACGGTGCGCGCAGCACCGAGCCGGTGCTGGCAGCACCCCTCTGGTGCGCCCAGCACCGAAGTGGTGCTGCATGGTGCCCCCACGGTGCAAGGAGCACCGTGGGCACCTGCTGGTGCGCGCGGCACCGTGGTGCGCGCACGGTGCTCGCAGCACCCCTCTGGTACGTGCAGCACCGAGGCGGTGCTGCAACACCCCTGGGTGCCTCCACGGTGCACCATGCACCGTGGGCTCCTTGGGTGCTTGCGGCACCGTGGTGCGCGCAGCACCATTGCAGGGGTGCCGCGCAGCACCCTACGGTGCGCGCTGCACCACCATGCTCAGGTGGTGCGCGCCGCACCACCATGTGTGGGGTTGGTGCGCGCTGCACCACCGTGGGTGGTGAGCGTTGCACCACAGCAGCGGCTTCGACTATATATATATATATATATATATATTTTTTTTTTTTAATAAAAAAACTGCAGCACCATATATGCGCAAATAAAAAACACAGTTTACATGAAAGAAACTGGAAGCAATTACTAAATGGCTCTGATACCAATTGTTAGAAAGCACAGCGGAAAGTACCTCAAGGCCAGCTTGTAAAGTTGCTCCACAAGTTTCTCCAGATTGACAAGAGTTTTCACTTGGTGGTAAAGCGTACTACGTAATATAAAACCAGAGTAACGCTTTAACAATCCACAGCCTAAATACTACTTAAGAGAGCACAAAAGAGAGAGAGAGTTTTTCTTCTTGCTTCTTGCCTCTTGTGTGTTAGAACCAAAGAGGGGGGAGCTATTTATAGCCCCCTACACAACATGTAACATATGGTTGTGTTAGGTAGAATAGGGGACTAAGTGGAGTGTGTTAGGTAGAATAGTGAGATGATGGGTTTGCCCATGTGGGCGGCCCCCATTCATTAACACAAACCGACTTGACTGCGTGCGAAGTAGCAAGTCGATCGGAGAGAAACTAGCAGAGAAGCTTTTGCTGAGCGAATTGCTGTTCTAAGTGAAACGAATTAGGCTATATACGCGTGCAAGGAGTACGACATAAACGCAAGCAATTAGCTTCAGCTCGATCCAATAGTTTTTTTTTTTTTTTTGTTTGTTGATAACCAACAACTCATTCATTGAATCAACTAAGTCCTTATAACATATTGCCTTTGTCAAACCATACGGCTTGACATACAAAAGAAGGACACAAATACCACCATATTTCAATATCACTAATTAACGTCATTCCAAGCATGTATAGCCAGCATGATGTGCAACAGCATTCCTGAGCCTGTTAACCTGCAAAACTTGAACTTCTTGAAAACAAGTCATCATTCTTCGATTGTTTATTAAATTTAATATTGTCATTAGATAATAGTGATGCTGACTTTAAATTATCTTAAGATCATATTGGGTTTCTTAATTGGTAAATAAAACAACGTAATCATACAGTCTTCATGTGAAGAAATATATCGTTTTCTTCCAAGAAATTGGCCGGGTGTTATAAGATACTACTTATACGTCGTACGTAATTGGAAGCTAAGAGTCAAGGGATCGAAGGGGTACGTACGTAGCTCATATAAATATATATACATATATATATATATATATATATATATGTTAGTTTCCGGGCCATCAATGTCTTTCATGAATTAATTAATTTGATTGTAAAGGGGGTTGGTGTCCCACTATATTAATATATATATATATATATATATATGGTGACTTCTTCGTGACTCATGAATACTTTTCAACTCAAACCAAACGACGGTGTGCTGTTGATGTTCTAGAATGGGTTGTGTTTTCGGTGCCACTATATATTAATAAATAATTAATTATCATTTTCTTCATATAATATTATAAATAAAGACTAAAGTTTTAAAATTAATTAAACAACTTTACATGAATTGTTTATTGTTCTTTTTTAACAACTATAAACACTACTTAATTTTGCATATACAGTACTTATGATCTCATTTGTTCTAAATGATCTAGATCTACGCAAGACTAATTAAAGTACATATATATGGCCTTCTTTAAATCTAAGAGCATATCGAGATTAAAAACTTGATACTTATAAGGTCAACCCTTTGATTAAGTGATAAATTCCAAAAAATCATAAGACGTTTGACAAATTCCAATAAAAAAAAAAGTCAATATATTGTATATATTAATCTAGATGTTGGTTGATTATCATTTTCTGACAATTTTGTTCTTCATGTTATGTTTATGATGGGTTTGGGTGCTGAAAAATATTGAGAAGAGTTGTGAATAGTAATAAAAAAGAAGTGAAAAGTAATAATAAAATAATAAATAATAATAAAAAGTAGGTAAAAAGTAATGGATAGTAATAAAAGTATATGAAAAGTAATAATAAAATAATAAATAATAATTATAAATGTTGAGAATACCTGAAATATTCTGAATACCCAAATACTGTATCATACTTATGTAAAACCTTTTCACATTATCCTTTTGATTGTCTCATGTCGTAGCACGTGTGCATGAGATATTTATTTTTTATTTTTTTAAGACTCTTAATTTTTTTGTTCTGGATTTACAAGACAGAAGCCAAAGAACTAAGGTAATGTTTATTTGCTTTTCTCGGCAACTTCGTATTTGTTAAAGTTTTGAGTAATTCAATTTATTTTATTTCCAACAAACGCTAGCTCCGTACGAGATGGTTCAATATAATAGGCTAGGTATTGACTTTAAGGTCAGAAGTTTGAACAAGTGATCCATATATATAATAGACTTTTGAGACGAGACTTAATTAAATATCCCATTATCAAATATTAGACTAGCTACTAGTTTCTAATTATTAATTCATTTGAAATCTGTAAGAAAAACAAGTCTCATTTGGAAACGTTAATTTCTTAATTGTTCAAACGACATACGTACCGTGACTCTAGAAGTACTTTGGGGAGATGGTCCGTGGTATTTTGATAGATTTCAACCGTACAGCATTTTAATAGAACAAAGATTGATTTGATTAAAATTAAAGGTAAACAATTAATTATTTATTTAAAAAGTAAAACGTAGCATGATTGACCATTTTTAGTATTAATTTAATCCTGTGTTCTAATTTAGGAGAATGAGTTGGTAATTGATCACAACTTAAATACTTTATTGCAAAAGACTTGATAATTTTCAACTAAAACATTCGCGTGATTTTACTTTTTGGATATATTGATCCATAATTTATAATTTTGAACTTTCTACTTCTTGTATACGTAACTTTGATCACGTTAATATTTTCTTCACAATTATGTTAATAGTTAGCAATTATAACAGCTCGCTAAAAATTTAATAAAGGAATTTCTATAAGTTTTAGAAAATTTGTGAAAACTCCATAAGTTTTCACGAATCGACCGATCACGTACATAAATTTTAATTTGTCAACATAATCAGTGTTATCACTCACTATAGTGTTATAAATGTGATTTTAATTATTCAAGGTATTTAGAAGTGTTAGAATGAATTATGGTTTACGCTATTAGACTCAGTTGATTATTTATGATTTTATGGCTCAATAATCCATTTTCACATTTTCGGACGAAGTACCTGTTTGAAATTGTGAATTTATTTTTAAGGACACTTCAGGGTCAAATTTCGGTAAACGATTTTCACTATAGGTTCATATGAATATTTAAAAATCTTCAGTACTAAGTTTATTATTCATTTTTTTAGAGTGAATAGTAACCTTGATAAATATACCAAGTGTAGTGTTTTTAAAATCACAGTGTGGAATGTCTAACTTAGGTTAGAGAAGTTTTATTTGGACACTTGGTAAGATCTTAGTCACACATAGTGAGTAGTACTAGACACTTGGCACCATGAGAAACGTTTGATGGATTTAAAGGACTCAAGATGTGAGATCATGCCACCTAAACAATAATCCTATTTTATCCGATCAATCAAAATGTGTCAAACCAAAGAGGATTTATACCCTAGTAAAATCCTATATGGTGAGAATCCAACTGAGAATCCAAAATCATGGTTAAAATCGAAATCTTAAATGGTTCTATCCAAATCCTAAAGTTGACTTCAAAATCCTAATTGAATTGGTTTCTAGCATTGTGTTTAATCGCTTGATTAAATTACTTTCACATACTATTAATCCTTTAAATTTATGTTAGAATATCATTATCCAAAATTTTTAACTTTAGATATTTTATTGAACTAAGAGAAATTGGATTTGGGTTTGATAGCATCCCAAACCCTCTTAAAACCCCAAATTGAGGCCCATTCGGTTTAGGCCCATTAAGGCACTCGAATTTGGCCTTATTAGTATTGCTTCTTAGCTCAGTTTTACAGCCTCACTTGGCTGATCAGATATTTCAAAAATGGGCTTAGAAGGTTCTAGAAGGGATAAGTTAAAGGGGTAACCGCACTCTTTTAACTCAATACTCCACCATGAAGAAATATCTTGGGTTAGTTTTGTCCACTTGTTTAGGGTTGTCAAGAGCAACACTCAAGCTTACTCTCAGTCCTCTCTTCATCCCTCACTTATCCAAGAAGTTGTCCAGCTCATTTCACAATCATCCCACCTTTTTTTCCCACATTCCTTAGAAAGAAAACCAAAAACTCTCTTGGACAGCTTTTAGGAGTTCTTTTGCACGCCCATTTTAAAGCTTTTCTAAGTGTGTTTTTTTTTTTTTTTTGCAAATTTTGCTTCATGAAAGTTATTTCCTTTATGAGTCTAGTTTAGGTAGATATTTTATTTGTTCCATTTGAAGATCTTTAAATTAGTCAAATGTTGTTTAAATCCTATAAAGGTCATTTTGGGCTATAAACTGAAGGGTATGTTATATTTTGGAGTTTTTGACCAAGTTAACAGATAGATATTGGTCTGAAAATTTTATGGAATATTTTTAACATGTGTATATGATTATTGGTTGAGAATTTGTTGCATGATTAAAGGTTTTGATGAAATATTTTATTAGATCTAGAAACTTAGAAACTTGAAGAGGAAAAACAGTTTCTATTTTGAGAAAATTTAAATCTTTGGTGGTTTAAACGTATTCCAATGGCTTTGATAATTTTATTAGAGGATCCTAAGCCTCTTATATACATGTTAGAATGTTATTTTGTAGATATTTGATGTTATTTTTAAAGATATGAAATTTTATGCAAAGAGATATTCGGATAGGCCAAAAGTGTTGATGTTCTTGGTTAAATTTATGTTTTGGTTGATTTTTAACCATGTGATCTTGAATTTGAAGCTTAGGTTTTTTTAGGACATATTTTCAAATCATGTGATGTTTTAGTTTGAAGATCACGTCTTTATTAGTCATGGATCAAACAGTTGATCAAAACAAATTTGAAACAAAAATCTAGTTTTGAACTTAGAGAGAAACCACAAAGTTCAAGTATGGTTTGAGTGATTTTAATGACTTTTGTTCATGATTCAAAACATGTTTGTTTTTAAGAATATGTTATGAACATTTTAGAAGTAAGAGTTGGATTTTTTGAAATTCTTGGAGATGCTTTGAAATAGATCAAATCATATGATTCAAGGGTTTGCCTTTTTAATCAAAAAGTTTGGATCATTTTTCTAAAAAGTCGGGTGTTGATGATTAACATATTTTAGTGGATGTTTTAAGAATATTTTAAACTTAGGATAGGAAGATTTTTGTTACAAAAATTTGGTTTGATCATGAGTTTTGAAATTGGAAGAATTGCAACAAAAATCAAGAAAAAAGCCTATGCAAGTTTTGGCCCCTATAGAGTTTTTATGGTTTTGTTTAGTACTAATTTTTTTTGATTTGATATTTGAGTTTAGGATAAAATTTAAATGGGATATGTAAATTTTGGTGATTTTTGGAATTAGGATGCAAATTCCTTAAGTTATGAGTAAAATTGTCATTTTCCTATATATATGGTAAAATAATAATTTTACTCTAAGTTAGTATTTTTCCATATTTCTAACTGTTAGTGATTAATTTCTAACTTTTAAAAATTACTATTTTCAGTTCCTCATGATCACACTTGAAATTGTTTAGAAAATGCGAAGATCGAGATAAATTAGTTTTTAACTTACTTGCAATTTGCTGTGCATGGGTGATGAGTAAATAAACTACAATTTATATATGTATGTTATTATATGTGCCATGCCAAGTCTTTACATATTCATTTGTTACGTAGAATTTATTCCGTCACATTTTATTCATCTGAAATACAAGATATTATGTCACATATTGCTATACATTGCAAGTATGTCATGTTAAGAATGCAATTTATTACATGTATGTCATGTCATATAATATTCATTGTTGTAAGTATGTCATGTTAAGTATGTTATCTATTATATGTTAGGTCATATTATGAAATATTTCTATTTCAAGTAAGTCATATCTTTCGAGTTAAGTTGAAATTAGTTATGTTTAGAATACTCGTAATGTAATTATTATGATTGTCAGAGCATCTCCATTCGTAATTCACGCGATGTACTTTTGGCAAAATCATTTTGATTTTCAAAATTCAGTTCAAGTTTAATTATGCAGATACTCCTAACGTAATCATTCTGATTGTTAGGATATCTCATTTAAAATACTCGTGATGTAATCATTCTGATTGTTAGAGTATTATTATGTACTCTTAGTTTAATCATTTTGATTACTAGAGTATGTAATTTAAAATATTCGTGATGTAATTATTTTGATTGTCAGCGTATCACTAGGTAATCCTGGTGTAATCATTTTGATTTTTAGGGTACGTGATTTAAAAAACTCATGATGTAATCATTTTGATTGTCAGAGTATCACTAGATAATCCTAGTGTAATCATTTTGATTGTTAGGGTACGTGATTTAAAATACTTATGATGGAATCATCCTGATTGTCTAAATATCTCTGATGGAACATGTTAGAATGAATCATTCTGATGGTTTACTATTTCTGACAAAACGACTGGCGGAATCATTTTAATTGTCAGAATTTAAGTCCAAGTTCATGTTAAGTAAATAAGTCAAATCAAATTTATGCTAAATTAAGTTTCAGTTCAAATTCATGTCAAGAAGTTGAGTTTAAGCAGTTAAATAAGTAAGATTCAAAGTTTATGTTAAGTCAAGTTTCGGATCAAGTACATGTTAAGTCAAGTTTTAAATCAAGTTCATGTTAAATCAAGTCTTAGATCAAGTTCATATCAAGCAAGTCAAGTTTCGTTCACGTTTCAATTTAAGTTATATCAGTTATGCGATGTTTTATGTGAAGTTATGCTATATTTTATGTTAAGTTATGCTATGCTTACTTATAACTGTGATTATGCATTCATACTTTTACTGTCATGCATGCATCATTAACCTGTGTAGAGGTTTTCTATTAACTTGTTGAGATATGTAATCAAATCTCACTTTAATAGTTCTAACTATCATTCCCCCCGAATGGTAGATCTTGTTACAGGATCTGAATGAGAGCCAGGAATTGATCAGTTGGAAACAGTTGATTAAGCGATAATGCGACGTCATTGTTAATATAGTAGTTAACTTAAATTACTACTTGTAATATGGAGTTATATTTCTAGTACTCTTTTGATCATAGCCATTTTGGACTAGTGTTGTGATTTCAGTTGTTTAATATGTCATTAAGTATGAAATATGTTTTAAGTATTTGAGATATTTTTAATTTGGTGCATAGTATTGCTAAAAAAAAAAATTATCCATTGCGATTATTGCATAATGCTAGTCGATGCATGTTATGAATATTACATTTTATATGTCATGAATGAGAGCAGGTAATATTGTGTTGTATGTCTCAACACTTCAAATGTCCGTCCGATCTCAAGCAGAATTTGGAGGTGTCACAACAATCATTAATTAAACATGTACAAGTCACGTTAGCACTATGGGATGTCGACTAGAAAATATACATATTGATAGATAGCCAACTTGACATGGTCTCATATATGCTCTTTCAAGTGTAGAAGTGTCAAGTTATATTAAGGATAAGTCCGGAATCATATTCTACAGGAATAAAAGAACATCAAAACATTTTTGAAAGTATATTATTAAAATATGATGTGGAGAGTAAAAAGTGAGAAAATAAAATGCTATGTAAAAATGTTTTTGTACTTTTCTAAGCTAAGTAAACAATTTTGAAAAAATAAAAAGTAGTTTATACATAGTAAAGAATTTGTTGCCAATTGAATGTATGGTTGAGCTTGGAGGATTTCGGATCTATAACTTTGTTTTGAGATATGAATTAAATCCTGCACTATTTAATTTCTAAAATGAAATGGTTCAAAAGATGTTAAAAGGTAATTTTAGTTTTAGCAAGATACAAACATAATCACTAATCAATACCTGAAATCGATAAGTTCACAGAATCAATTTGACAAACACTTGGGTTACGGTTTAAGACATTCTTTGTTTCCACCATTTACATGGTTTATGGGCATTATTCTTTTCTTACTAACCCAATCAAGGTATTAATAAAACAGAATGGGTGAAATAGAAGCTCAAAGTAAATATGTCAGTACATAAAATAAAATATCCTCACTAAGCATTCACCAAAATTACTATAACACGCAACTGATGGAATCCTTAATTAATTCAAGGTTTTGATGTGCCTTGTGTTGACAAAAGAGCAAGAACAAGAGCAAGAGATTTCATTAAACTTCCCTTTTCAGAATTCAGTTTCAGACAAAGTAAGACATGCAAATGAAGCTATAGAAAATCCTACAACAATGGAAAACAATAGAAAGCTTTGCCGCAACCGAGGCTCTTGAATTAGCAGAACATCACCAACATTAACCCAGTAATATATCCAAATGAAAAACCCTAAAATACGTGAAAATGCCTTCTCAAGAGTAAGAATACACAACAATGTAAAAATTAACTAACTCCTCTGGTTCAAATATTCCTTCCCTTTTATACTTGAATCATTTTTCCTTCTTCTCTCTCATTGCCATGAATTTCATCTCTTCCATATGCGTAATATATTTTCTCCCCTTCATTCTTCTGTTTGGTCTCAGGTCATTATAACAAATGCTTTCTTTCTTTTCATTTGCTTTGATTACGTCTTTATGGGCCTCAATCTTGCAATGGGCCACAACTCATGGTAAGTTTTAATCAAATGCCACCCAACCCAATAACATGAGTCCACACATATCTACTTAAGGGGTAAAACATCATTTCACAAGCCGAGAAGAGCTAATGCACATTTTCTGATTAATACTCTTCTTTTAACATATAAAGCTTACTTAATTAAGTATTAAGAGGACTTACAACAACACAAGTTTCCATTTATAACCAACCCTTATAGATCATGTTGACTAGGAAGAGATGACTGATTGAGTGGAGTGGCAACCTTATATAGCTAGGGGTGGGCTGCAGGCCGTCAGCCCCGACCATCTCCTTGTTGGGAGAAATCTAATAAGCGTAATAATTATCTTTCACTTTGTGTGAATCGGGTAGGAAGTAATTGAATGGAAATTAATATAAAGCAAAATTACAAACACATAGAGAGCCAAAATGTTTTACGTAAAAACCCCTCCAATGTAAAGGGAAAAACCATGAGACCTTGTCCAGTTAAAATTTCTACTATCAACAATAATGTATACACAAATATTCTCTCTAGGTAGCACTAGAGACATACAATTAACAATGATTTCAAGAAAACCACTTTCTTGGTGGCAACCAAATAATGTGATTAGAAGAGATCTTACCAAGAGATTCGTTACTGTTCACGACATTGAACACCAAAAATATTGTTCTAAATCTAATTTTCACCGTTCAAATTATAGAATCTTGAGTCGTGAACGTGCCTATAAAATTTCAACTCAATCAAACCATATACAACTTCGATCAAAGCGTTTGATTGAAGCTAGATGAGCTCCATTATTTTTTAGTATCTCTTCCTCTCCCCAATCTCTCACACAATTTTTCTCTCTCTTTTTTTTTTTTTTTCACTTGCACTCTCTCTGATTCTCTACACTCTAATATCAACAACACTTAGATTTAAAACCTAATTAAAATGGGTCTAAACCCTCTCTCCATGTGGGCTTAATAATCCCACATAGGCCATCCTCCATATAGGAGGGAACCCAATACAATAAATCTCTCAATTCTCAACTATGTGGGGGGACTCACCATCCCATTGATTGAGCAACAATATTCAAACTTCTCCCTTATTACAGCCTTCGTTAACGTATCAAAACCATTATTATCTATGTAAATTTTTTTAAGTTCTATCAATACACAAGGATAACCCACTCTACCTTATATTTGTCTTCCATGGCCTCTACATAACACTTAGGCTCTCCCCCATCAGTCATTAACACACTTGTCTGTAAAATACTGAGTGAAAGGACGTCAGTCTCTGCTAGACCTCCTGATTGAAACATCTGGTGGCATCTCTAGTTCTGGCAACTAATTAAGAGTCTCATTCTTTAAGGGAGCATCTGTATCACTTAGACTCTATTGGTCATCTTGAACATCATGTTCAACTTGTGCTAGCAAATCTGTCAATTGCACCGGATCCAAGTTAACTGAACTATGATTACATCGAAACACAGCCTTATCTTTCTTCTCAATATCTTGTCTAGTTTGATCTTCAATAAACACAACGTCTCAGCTTCTAACTAGTTTCTTGTCAACTGGATCATATAATCTGTATCCAAATTCAGCCAGACCATAGCCTAGAAAGATGCATTGTCAAGTTTTCACATTGAGCTTAGACCCTTTCATCCTTGGGAATATACACAAATGCTTTACATACAAAGACATGTAAGTGATCATAGGTAACGTCCTTGCCAATCCAAACTCTGTCTAGTACATCAAATTGATTAGGAACACATGGTGTGAGATTAAGAATATGTACAACTGTACTCAAGCCTCACCCCAAAAAGATCCATGCAATTGTCCCTATGAAAGTAAACATCTCACTCTCTCAATTAGTGTTCTGTTCACCTCTTAGCTAAACCATTCAACTGAGAAGTCTTTGGAGGTGTCTTTTGATGCCAAATACCTTGTTGTCTGCAATAGTCATCAAATGGGCCTAAATACTCTCCCCTGTTATCCATTTGGATGCACTTTAGCTTCTTTCTAGTCTGCCTCTCAACTAAAGTCTAAAACTGTTTAAACATTTCCAATGCTTGATTTTTTTTTCAAGGTATAGATACACGACTTGCTTGAATAATCATATATGAAAGTCACAAAATACAAGGAGCCGCCAAGCTTCTTGTCTTTATAGGGCCACAGACATATGAATGCACTAGATCATGTATACTTGATTTTCTCGAAGGAGCAGAACTTTTGAAGGAAACTCCATTCTGCTTTCTTACCAAACAATGAGTACACTTTTTCAAAGATGTACTCTTCATCAAAGATAGAAAATTCTTTTTAGCCAATTTTGCCAAGCTTTTCTCACTCATGTGAGCAAGTCTCTTATGCCACAATTATACTATGAGATCATTCTCTACAACATTAATAATACTATTAGAGAGTCTTGCTTGTAGCATATACAAAGTTGAAACATTATTGCCTCAAGCTATAATCATAGCACCCCTTGTAAGCTCTTCCTTGTAAGCTCCCATAGCCCATTACAACAGGTGTTGCAATACCCTTCATCATCAAGTTTATTTATAGAAATCAAGTTCAAATGGATATTAGGAATGTGCTTCACATCTCTGAAAATGAGCTTTGGGCCTTTATTTGTTTCCAAGCACGCATCCCCAATACCAATGATTTTAGCCAAGCCACCATTGCTCATCTTTACTGTGCCAAAGTCACCGAGTATATAGTTTGTAAAGAAATCTTTTTTGGGTGTAGCATGAATAGAGGCACCACTATCATTCACCTAGCTAGTTTCATGGGAAGTAATATTTACAACATCATTATCATCATAAACAATGAAGAAGTCTCCAATAGTAATGGTGACAAGTTGATCATTATTCTTTTCACCATCGTTCTTCTTCTCATTCCCTTTCTCCTTGTATTCTCTCTTCAATTTTCTATAATATTTCTTGATGTGCCCTTTTACTTGCTTTCGCCCTTATATCTATTCTTCGAACATCTACTTTTACTCCCCCCCTCTTTTCTATAACCAAGACCTCTGACTGCGAAGAGGAACCCTATAACTTTCTTCTCATCTCTTTACTCAAAACACAACTTTTCGCCAAATCCATATTGATTACACCATATGGGGCTGAGTTAAATAATTGACATTCTAAATGTCTCCCAAGAGTCTGGCAATGTACCAAGAAAACACAATCCTTGTACCTCGTTGTCGAACTTGATGCTTATTCCAGCCAGCTAATTAATTATTCCTTAGAATGTGTTCAAGTGATCTGTCAATGGAGTTCCATCTTGGTATGTCAAAGTCATCAAATGCTTGATCAAATATATTTTATTATTCCCATTCTTCCAAGCATATAACTGTTCAAGTTTATTCCAGAGTGTACGTGCATGTGTCTCCCTACTAATATGGTTCAAAACATTATCATCTACCCACTGTCTGATGTATCCACAAACTTGTTGATGTTGCAAAGTCCATTCTTCATCATATTTATTTTCAAGCTTCTCAGAAGCAAACAACGGTAAATGAATTACTTCACAAATAAAAGGCCTTCCATTTTTCTTTTCCAAGTATGATAATTAGAACCATTCAAAATAATCATCTACTCAAATTAGCTTCCATTTTTCAATACAAAATATTTAATGGTTATGACCCACTCTGACACCACTTTATTAGGAGAAATCTAAATAGCAGAAATAATTATCTCCCACTTCATGTGAATATGTTAGGCAGTAATTGAACAAAGAGTAATATAAAGCAAATTACACACACACAAATCTAATAATTTTTATGTGGAAAAACCTTCATTGCAAAGCAAAAAACAACGGGACCTTATTCTGTTAAAACTTCTACTATCAACAATAATGTGTACAAAAATGTTCTCTCTAGATAGCAATAGAGGCATACAATCAACAATGATCTCAAGAAAAACATTTTCTTGACAATTAAATAGTGTGATTAGAAGATATCTCACAAAGAGATGTGTTACTATTCATGACTTCGAATACCAAAAATACTATTCCAAATTTGATCTCTACTGTTTAGATTGTAGAGTTTTGAGTTGTGAACGTACCTTCAAAATTTTTGCTCAATCAAATCACAAACAACTACGATCAGAGTATCTGATTGAAGCTAGATGAGCTCCCCTGTTTTTGGCTGTCTCTTCCTCTCCCCAATCTCTCATACAGTTTGTTCTCCCTTTTTTTTTCTCTTATTCTCTCTCTGATTCATTGCACTCTAATAGCAGCATCACTTAGGTTTAAAATCTAATTAAAATGGGCCTAAATCCTTTCTCCATATGCGCTTAATGTTGCGACATGGGCCATCCTCCATTTAGAAGGGAACCCAACACAACACTGTCAACCAGCCTGTTGCCAAGGGTGAGTTAGGCGGGATTAGTACTATATATTCTCAAGAGAGGTTTGAATAGTGAATTGAGATGAGATAAGTTGAGATGAAAGTTGAATAACATATTGTTGTAATATTATTTTTGTTATTGAATTTGAAAATGTTGAATTGTTTATTATATTTTATTTAAGAATTTGAGAAAATTGTAATGATTAGATGATAAGAGATGAGAGATGAGATGAGTTGAATTTTAAATTCAAATAAGGCCTTAAGCAGCAGGTGCTGTATGGGGTACCTCTCGCTTGCATTTTAACCTGCTTGCTCGCATCCTTTATATTAATGTACATAAATACTTAAAAACACTCTAAAATCCTACAACTTTTAGTCATATCAACCTCACTTTTATTTCTCTTTTCTGCCTCCTAGCTAGGCTAAGAATCAGCCAGTCCAAATTGGATAAACCGACCTGGAACTGGGTTCGGTCAGTCTCGGTCTAGATTTTATAGGACCGAGTGTTTTCGGGCTGATCCCGGTATAGGGATTTTTCACCCTGGACCAGACTGAATGGAAATTAAAAAATATTATTTATTTATATAGTAGTTATTTATATTATTTATATAATAGTTATATATAATTATATATGGTATAAAAAAATACTATTAGTTTAATATATACTATAGTTATACTAAATCACTGATTCACTATAACTAATATTATTAATATATAGCTATATATTAATAGTCTAATATTATTATAATTTATATCGTTATACTAATCATAATAAGTTAATAACTAAATCACTATAAGTATAACTATATATATTTAGTATGAATGTATTATTATATTCTTTAATGTAGAACTATAATATATAGTACTAGTATATATTAATATATTAACATATTATAAGAGTTATAGTATAAATTATAATATAGAAATTATAATGTACTAAATCACTATAACATTATAACTAATACTAATATATAGCTATACTAATAGTCTGCTATTTACATTATTATATAGTTATACTAATCACTATAATTAATACTAATATATAGCTATACAAAATACTTATATAGTTGTACTAATACTATTAGTTTATTATATAGTCTAAGACTCTCAATTCTAATATAGGCTATATAGCTATAACTAATACTATTATTTATATTAATACTAATAATGTAGAATATAGTTATACAAATTGATTGATTCAACATAACTAATATTACTAATATAATATAGCTATACTAAATTACTAATTGTCTAATACTAATACTATTATATAGTTATACTAATCATAAATTCATAATAACTAAATCATTATAACTCTAAAACTATATATATTTAGTATCAATGTATTATTATATTCTTTAATGTATAACTATTAACTATAATATATAGTACTAGTATATATTAATATATTAAAATATTATAAGAGTTATAGTATAAATTATAATATATCATATATGTATAAATTCATAATTGTACTAGTATAGTTAACTTAATATGTAATATGTTAGTATTAAATCAATATATAGTACTAGTATATATTAATATATTAAGATATTATAAGAGTTATAGTATAAATTATAATATATCATATATGTATAAATTCATAATTATATTAGTATAGTTAACTTAATATGTAATATGTTAATATTAAATCACTATAACTACATAGAGTATTAGTAATAAGAGTATTACTATTATTTAATATAATATTACATAGTATTAATAAATGTGTAGGATTTGAAGAGATATTGTAATACTAATATATTACATATAGTATTAGTATTATTAAATATAGTTATTAGTTATAGTATTAGTACTAATGTATTATTAGTTATAGTCAATATGTTAATAATTATTATTAATTTAGTATATACTAATAGACTAATAATATTAGCGTATTACTAATATATATATTAATATATATATATATATATATATATATAATAGTATACTATATGTATATATATTAAATATATCACAATATAATTATATAAGTATTAAACAAAATGTCATTGGATAAAAAAGAAAAAGGTCTAGGGTGGGCCGACTGGACCTGACCGTCCCAAATGGGACCGGACCGGCCCAATCCTTAAGGAGTTTAGTCCGGTCTAGGGTGGAAAAACCCTGGACCGAATAGGTCCGGTCTAGTCCACAAAACCTCTTGAGACCAAACCGAACTCCCCATACTCCTAACTTCTCCATCTCTTCATTCTCTTCCATTCTCTCTTCTTTCTTCTTCTTCTCCTCCTCCTCCTCCTCCCTCTTTCTTTATTTTTCTTTTTCTTTCGGTGAGACCCAAGTGCTGGTGTGGGTTTGACACCTATAGTGCTGCCATGAGCGAGGGAGGGTGCTACTTGTGGCCTACTTTGAGATTTTGGTATGGCAAATTGAGTACCCTTATAGATTTGCATGACCATCCCTTGGGAGCTAAGGGTGATCGTCTCAAGGAGTGATCTTGCGGCCACTTCTAACATGGGGATGGTGGCCTTTGATGCAAGGGGATCTGATGATGTTAGGATATTATATTCTAAACTAATAGTATTGGACTACCTTATAAAGGAAGATAAGTGGAAATATTGGAAATGGTAAAATTTTGTTGAATGAGTGATACTAGATATACTCATGAGTTATGCAAGTGCCATGTATTCTTTTTGAAAAAGAATAAAGTTTACTATTAAAAAATCAATTTTTTTATGTAGGTTTCATATTTTTTTATTTTTTTAAAAAGAAATGCACGACGCTTGTGCACTTTATGACTGTAAATATCATTTCTCTTCTTTAATTGTACTATTGTTGTGCATATGATAATATTTTAGCCATAACTTTGGCTTTAGGTATAAAATATCAGGAAAAAGAATTGTCTCAAGTTCTTACTCATATTTAAGATTTTCAAATGGGAGAGAGTAATACATAAAGTGGGTGAATGTACATAATTTATTGCTCATTTAATGTTGCATGAAATTTTTATATAGATAATAATAAATATTGTATAACCTATTTCTTGTGTCATTATTTCTCCCACTTGACGGCCTCAAGTTTGGGCAAGAATTCAAAATTTGATCCTCAAATCGTGCATATAACCATGAGAAAGCTAGCTCTTCAAGGCACACATCGCTAACTTTTTTAATTTGATAGGTTTAAATATATAATAAGAATATTATTATATTTAAAGTTATATATAAATTATAAATAAGTTGTAAGCATATCACTATTTTGTAAGAATAATCAAACAAATAATAGACAACTATGAAAATAATAAATTACATACCTCCTACCATGGTGATTCAAGAATAAGTAAGAGCCTAAAAGAAAACCCACTTAAAGAAAAAAAAAAAATATTTGAGTAGGAAGAAGATCTTCTGGCCTATGCCTTTTGATTGCCGTACTGATGGTGTACACAGGCCCTCTATTTATAGGCTAGCCTAGGAACCATCTAACAGAGTTAGACTTGACATATTCCTCCCATCAAGGAATAGGATAGGGTTTATCCATTATTAGTTGTTCAAAATGAAACTCTTAACACCCAAGCTTAAATTTAAATTTAAACTTCTTAACTTGTAATATCTTATCAAAACTTGATAGGCAAAAGGGTTTCTCTAAATAGAACTCTAACATTCACCCACTTAACCCTCATGTCACATAAGTTTCCATATAGAGTGATAGAAAACCAAATATGGCTGAACATTATTTATTTCAACTAGTTATAGAACACTCCCACTCAGATAAAGAATATTATAGACGAATCATGGCGTTAAAGCCTTTATAAAGTCAAGCCATCCTTTCCATGTATCACTTGTACAATATCCCTTAAATAAGTACCATATGAGCAAAAATTTTATGAATGAACTTCCAATAAGTCATTCGGATCCTACCTTATGTAATCTTCATGCATAAAAATAATATGTGCAAAACAACTTTATTCTCCAAAATAAAATCAAAATAAATATTGTATAGACCAAATAAAGAGAAACTAAACATTAAATAAGTTGATAAGTCCCATATTGTCCATATGACCTTTGACCTGCAGTATTGGTAAGCCTTTGGTCATGGATCTGCAATCATCAACTCAGTACTTGTGTGCTCGATAAACATTTCATTTCTCTTAATGCTTTCTTTGACACTAAGGTACTTGATGGCGATATGCATACTTCTGCTACTGGTTTTATTGTTTTTGGAGAAGAAAACTGCAACAGTACTATCACATAAGATTTTTAGTGGCCTTTTTACTCAATCAACAATCTTAAGACCACTGAGGAAATTCCTCAATCATAATGCATGTGTAGTAGCTTCATGGCATACTATGAACTCTGCTTCCATAGTAGGCGTAGCTACAATAGTTTTCTTACAACTCCTCCAAGATATAGCACCCCCAGCAAGTAGAAAAATATATCCTGAAATAGATTTTTTGGTGTCTACACATCCATCAAAATCTGAATCTGAATAATCAACCACCCCTAATCGATCGGTGTGTCTGTAGGTCAATCTGTAATCCTTGGTTCCTTGTAAATACTGGAAAACTTTCTTTGCAGCTTTCCAATGACCTAATCCTAGGTTACTTTGATATCGACCTAATAATCCCACTGCGAAGCCAATGTTAGATCTCGTGTAGACCCTTGCATAAATTAGGCTTCCTACTTCAGGTGCATACGATATCCCTTTCATCTGCTCCTGCTTCAATGCATTTTGAGGGTATTGGATTTTACTAAATGCATCCCTTTTAACAATAGGTGCCACCAAAGCCTTACAACTCTTCATCTTGAATCTGTCCAAAATCCTTTTAATGTAGGCCCTTTGAGATAGTTCCAAAATTCTTTGTTCTTTGTCTTTGTGAATCTTTATGCCAATGACATAAGAGGCTTCACCTAAATATTTCATTTCAAAGTTTTGAGAAAGAAACTACTCGGTGTTGTAAAGCAAGCCTAAATCATTGCTTGCAAGCAAAATATCATCTACATATAGGACTAAGAAAATGAATTTACTCCCACCAACCTTAAGGTATATGCACTGATCAATAAGGTTCTCAATAAATCCAAATGAGTTAATAATCTTGTAAAACTTTATATACCACTGGTGGGAGGCCTGTTGAAGTCTGTCTATATATGGATTTTTTTTAATTTGCAAACTCTCTGACTGTTTTCTTTAAAACCCTCAGGTTGTAACATATATACCTCATTTTCAAGATCTCCATTTGAGAATGTCATTTTTACATCCATCTTATGTAACTCTAGATGAAAATGAGCTGCTAATGCCATGACTATTCTGAATGCATCATTCTTAGAAACTAGAGAAAAAATTTCATGGTAGTTAATGACTTTCTTTTGAGTAAATCTTTTAGTTATAAGTCTGGCTTTATGTTGTTTAACATTAACAGGAGCATCCCTTTTGGTTTTATAAACACATTTGCAGTCAATGGTTGCTGCTCCATTAGATAAGTCAATGAGATCCCAGACTTGGTTTTTAGCCATGGATTCAATCTCATCTTTCATGGGAATCATAACAAGATGTTCAAGATATACACAACGGCTTTTAAGGCTTCACTCCATAAGAATAATGATAATTCAGAATTACTAATCATATTTCTTACCATGTCCATAAGCGTGCGATTCTTCCTTTCAGCTACACCATTTTGTTGTAGTGTGCCAGGCAGTGTGTATTATGCAATAATGCCCTCTTTTTCAAGGAATTTTGCAAATGGACCCATCATTTGTCCATTTTATGTGTACCTACTATAATACTCACCTCCCCTATCATATCTTACAATCTTAATTTTATTTTCCTTTTATTTCTCTACTTAAACTTTATAGGTTTTGAAAGCATCTAGTGCCTCAGCCTTTTCATTTAGAAGATAGAGATACATATACCTTGTATTGTCATCAATGAATGAGATAAAATATCTCTAACCATTTAGGTAGAGAGTAGGAAAAGGTTCACAGATATCAGTGTGTATGATTTCTAAAATACTTAAGCTCCTTGTGGCTCCTTTAGTGGTATTGTTGGTCTACTTTCCCTTTATGCAGTCCACATAAGTCCTAACGTTAGTAAAATCAAGAGTTTGTAAGACTCCATCATTCACCAACATTTTAATTCTCTCTATGGAGATATGTCCCAATCTCCTATGGTACAATATAGATGAGTTCTCATTTATGATACTCCGTTTAATACCAACATCAATATGCAAGGATAAAAAATTATTCTCAAAATTGTGATCTAATTCAAATTTAAATAAACCATCAACTTTTATTCCACCACCATTGTAAACATTATGCTTAAAAATGTTGAAAGTAAACTTAACAAATCTAAACTCAAAGTTAATCTCATTCAACTTTGAAACTGAAACCAAATTTCTAGAAAACTTAGGAATAAAAAATACATTTTCAAAACCAGTTTTTAAAAATAATCTAAAGATCCCAATAGCCTCCACTTTTGAATGCATCTTGTTTACTAAATAGACATATTGTTCACTTAGTTTCGACTTCCTTGTTTTGAGAAATCCCTACATAGTATTAACAATATGGATTGTAGAACCAGAACCAATCCACCATGTGTTTCGAGGAGTTTCTACCAAAAAATGATTCATGACAAACTAGAGATAGGAGATTACCTTTTTTCTTCAAGCCATCTCTTAAACTTTTGACAATCCTTCTTTATATGCCCTTCCTTATTGCATTTGTTCTTAAATGACACCTTGTGCTTATGCAGTTGGGCATTCCTGCATTTCTTGGTCTTTCCATTAGTATGAGTGGCCACATGAATACTTTCAAGTCTCTCATTTTTCAATCTTTTCACTTCTTGAACACACATGGTCAATAATCCATTAATTGATTATTCATATTTATGTGTGTTGTAAGAGATTTTGAAAGGACTATATTCAAAATGAAGAGAATTCATAATGAAATGTACCAAGAATGACTTAGAGATCTCCATTTTTAGGGACTTAAGTTGAGCTGCCATGTCGCTCATTTGCATAATATACTTATGCACACCTTTAGTACTATCAAAAGTCTTACTTGATAGTTTCTTCATTAGGGTGCTAGCTAAAGTTTTGTTGGAGCAAACGAATTGTTCCTAACAGCATTCAGGAATGCTTTAGGTTTATCAATTTCAAGAATAGAACTCCGAATGCTCTTGTTGATGTGAGATTTCCTGAACAACAAGTATAAACGATTAGATTGCTCCCACTATTCATTTTTAGAAATCTGTGCTAGCATACTTGATTCCGTGAGTGTGGGTGGTTCGTCCATACGGAATGCCACATCAAGATTATTTTCTTTTCAGTCAAATAAATTATCACCATTTAGTATCAAAATACGAATAATATCATCAAACAGTGAAGTGGGAAAGGTTAAAGCTGCAATAACCAAGAAACATTTTAATGCTATGAATTTTAATTTTATTTAAATCAACCAATGTCAATTTAATCAAAAGTAAATTTTAACCAACTATAAATAGTGGTTGCATCACATAAAATTTACTAAATATCTAAATAATAAGACTAGAATAATTTAATGTTAATGAATAAATTCTCCATACCTTTAGGCATAGACAAATCTACTACCAACATGAAACCATCTATCTTATTCTAATTAAACCACAAAATAATAACCTCCATTTGGGGCCAAGTCACTAAAATAATGATTTAATCACAACACAGATGCTAATATATCTTTATGAAATTAAAACTTTATATGAATATCACTATAAATTAGGATGCTTTGGCTACTCTCAAAATATTCCGATAATCAACCTTATATGATTATTTTTCAATAAATAAGGATGCTTTAGCTACTCTCAAAATATTTCAAATAATTATAACCTCTAACATCTTATCATAGGAAAAAACAATATATATATATATATATATTGATCCACAAAAATCAAGCCCAAGAATAATTTATTTTTTAAGTAATAAAATATTATTTAAAAGTAATACTTTGTTCATATAAATTGGGCTGGTAAAAAATATTTTGCGTGGATCAATACTTACGGGGCATATAGCTCAGTCTGAAAGCTGGCCTTTATATGGTGCATTTTAATTATTAAAAAAAAAAAACTGTTAAGACCAAACGGTCTAATAAGGAAATATCTATTAAAAGCCCAAGGCCTAATAAGACCAAAAAAGTTTAAAGGCCGAAAGCCTATTAAGTCGTTAAACGCTTAATAAGGCAAAAAATTATTAGAAGACCAAAACAGACCAAGAGCAAAGGCCTTATTGCAATGTTTCTTTATTTATTTATTTGTTTATTTTTTTAAACAGTGCTTGTTAATGTTTTGATGAATTTTACAACAAAAATAAATAGTACTATTAAGTAAGTTTTAGGAAAGATTTTTCTTTTTTAGACAGAACTTTAAGGTTCTCAGAAAAGATTGGAGAGTCACATTCGTTCCACTTAAATTCTAATCTCCTAGACAAAACTACTTTAGACTGTACGTATCTATACTTCCACATCAAAAAAGTCATAAAATTTCTCATATCAAACCAAATTTAATCTCACAAAAAAATATAATAATATTAGATTTTCATGCTCAAACGAGAAAATACATATATTTCAAAAATCTGAATCAACAACCATGAAGGTGGCTCTGATACTGCATGCATGTAAGACTAATAAAATACTAAATAGACAGTAGCATAAATAATAAATTGCATATATACTGCTATAGTAATTCAAGAACAAGCAAGAGCCTAAAAGAAAACCCACTTAATTAAGAGAAAAAAAATATTAGAGTAGGAAGAGGATCTTCTAACCTATGCCTTTTGATTGTTGTGGAGGAAGTGTACACAAGCTCTCTATTTATATAGGCTAGGCTAGGGACCCTCTAAAAGAGTTAGACTTGAACTATTCATTCTATTAAAAAATAAGATAATGTTTATCCATTAGTAGTTGTTCAAAATAAAATTTTTAATACCCAAGTTTAAATTTAAACTTCTTAACAGATAAAATCATATCAAAACTTGATAAATAAGAGAGTCACTTTAAATAGAACTCTTAACGTATTTATCTTGAAAACATGAGAACCAATGCAGTGTTTAAGGTTGCTCGTCATAGACATGTACCGAAGATCAGAGAATGGATTGGGGTGCATCCAGACGCTACCAACCCATTGCAAGCACCGCACTGCCACGCAAGTTGGCAACCCATGTTGGATCCCACCTATTCACATACATAAAATAATTATTGAGTTCTTCCAGTTCTACACCACACGTACACTAATCGATGAAAAGAAAAAGATAAAAAAATAAAAAAAAGTATGTGATGTAAGACTACCTAATAGAATTTTTCATTATCACTACTATAACCTGTTCAAAAGTTCGGACCCAATGTCAAATTAACGCTGCAAATTAAAACAGCATTTCTATCATTAAAGAGGCCACTCTGCCTAATTATCCAGCTTCCAAACAATAAAACAAATTAAATTGAGAGAAAAGCTTGAAAGGATCCAGACCATGCATGTATGCCTAGTTCGACTCGGTCAATGACCTTCTGCATGCATGCCCTTCTCTGTCATGTAGCTTGCTAGCTAGTCAACCAGTCAACTACCGGTCTGAACTCAAATAAGATGGGCTGGTGGCTGTTGCTAGCTAAGCTGGAGGGCTTTCGTAGGATTCAACCTGCAGTTCTCTGTTCCCTCTCCTCTGGACCACTCTTTATCTTTTCTTTTTCTTTTTTTCATTTTTTACATATTAAGTCCTATTATGTTAGCAGTGTAGATGATATGTTTTCTGTTTAAAGACTTAACAACTTATATATATATATATATATATATATGATTATATGGAGTATTAAAAATGGTCTGACTCGAAGAGTGATGAATCTTTGATAGAATTTTGAGGAATCTTAAAAGCCCAAGCTCATGATGGTTCATCGTCCATTTTATGGCCCTTTTTCTTTACCAAACGTTTCCTTCATAAGCTTTTCAGGCCCATTCACTTTCCCAGTCATTAGTCCCAATTTTTAATAATTTAATAATCTATATGTTTTTTGAACTGTACTGTAGATTGATTAGACCTATGGGCCCTTGAACGGTAGATACATTTATTTTTGCTTAAAACCAAACTTACGTGGATAATTCTATCGTGATTGAGAGAAGTTACGGTCGTAATGATTGATTGATGTGACATGCTACGCGGCTATTTTTTATATTAAAGAAAAAAGCAAGATGGAATGAGAACTTGATTTCTAAACTTTTTACGTTATAGATGAATTTGAGATAACAAATTTTGATAATATTAAAAATCTTTCATATGAAAAATTATAAAATATTTTAGAATAAGTATATGAAAAATTTGAAAAATTAGGTATAACGTATATTATTTTAAAAAATAAAAATTTTTCTTTAACAAACGAAACTGATGTTTTAAGAAAAGAAAACATTGTTTTGAAAAATGAAAATTTTGAGTTGAAGAAGAAAATAACTGATTTAGAAAATATTGTTGAAAATTTTACGAATGGAAAAAGAAATTTTGAAAAATTTCTTGTAGTCAAAGATGTGTTTTTTGACAAGACATTCTTGGGATATATGCCAAACCAAAAATACAAACTTTATAAAAACTGCTTTGATAATCTTTCTACATCAAAGTCCAATATTCAAAATTCTTTTCATAAAAATAATTTTGTCAAAGAAAGATACTATTACAAACACTTAAGTTCTTCATATTTGCCACATGCTATTTGCAATTTTTGTAATAGAAATGGTTATAATTATCATGCTTATTCTATTGGAAGAAAGCATACAATGACTATTAGGGCCATGTGGGTATCTAAAAATCTTATTTTTTCTAATACTAATAAATAAATAACTCAAAGAATTTGGGTACCAAGAAAAATCATTTTAATTGTTTTTATAGGTATGCAAGAAGTCCTCTATAAGCAAAAATAAATGGGTTTTAGATAGTGGATGTTTAAGACACATGATGGGAGATAAGACTAAGTTCTTTGATTATAGATTTAAAGAAGAATGACACATGACATTTAGAGACAACTTGAAAGGGAAGATCGTGGGAATAGGTAAAATTGGTAAAGAATATTCTCTTATAATTGAGTATAATCGTGGGAAGGTCTAAATTATAATCTTTTGAGTATAAGTCAATTATGTGATAAATGATTTATAGTTACTTTCAAAATGGATAAGTGCATTATTTTGAATGATCATGATTGCAATGTTTGTTTTATTACTTTTAGAAGTAACAATGTTTATACAATCGATTTCGAAGAAATTGTCTCACAAGATGCTATTTATTTTTTAACTCAAAATAAAACTAGTTGGCTATGGCATGGAAGACTAGGTCATGCCAACATGGAACTTATTTCTAAACTTTCAAAAAATGATCTTTTGAGAGGTTTACCGAAAACAAATTTTTTTAAAGACAAAATATGTGATGCATGCCAATTTAGCAAACAAACCAAAACTTTTTTTTTTTTAAACCAAGAAATATATTTCCACTATTAGATCACTGCAACTGATACACATGGATTTTTTTGGACGAAATAGGGTTGCAAGTGTAGGAGGAAAATATTATGCATTTGTTATTGTTGATGATTTCTCTAAATATTTTTGGGTCATCTTTCTTACTCATAAAGATGAGGCACATAATGCTTTTACTAAGTTATGCAAGAGAACTCAAAATGAAAAGGGATATACTATTTCAAGCATCCGAAGTGATAGGGAAAAAAAGTTTGTTAATAAAAATATTAAAACTTTTTGTGATGAAAATGGTTTTGTACATAATTTTTCTACTCCTCGAACTCCTCAACAAAATGTGGTAGTAGAGAGAAAAAATAGATCTATTCAAGAGATGACATGAACAATACTCAATGAGAACAACTTGCCTAGTTACTTTTGGGCTGAAGCGATAAGTACTGCATGTTATGTTATAAATAGAGTTATGCTAAGGTCTAAAGTAGATAAAACCCCCTATGAGCTTTGAAATGAGAAAAAATTACACATTGGTTACTTTTATGTATCTGGATGCAAATATTTTATTTTGAATGATAAGGATAATTTAGGCAAGTTTGATGCAAAATGTGATGAAGATATTTTTTCTAGGTATTCTACTAATCATAAAGCTTATAGAGCATTCAATAAATAGATTTTGACTGTACAAGAATCTATGAATGTAATATATGATGAATCTAATTCTCTACTCTTTAAGAAATCCATTAATGAAGAAACATGAGGTGTAAATAACACGAAAAATCTCAATCTCAACAAAAAGAACACAATAAAGGAAGTCCAACATGGAGACATTAGGAAAGATCATCAAAATTTAATACAAGATGCAACCAAACAGTGAAAATTTGTAAAAGATTATCCAGTGGAACAAATTCTGGGAGAACCTTCACGACGTGTAAGCACTCAATTATCACTTAGAAATATTTAAAATCATATTACTTTTCTATCCTAGATTGAACTAAAAAATATTGATGAAACACTTTTTGCTGAATTTTGGATTCTATCTATGCAAGAAGAGTTGAATTAATTTGAAAGAAATAATATTTGGACACTTGTTTCTAGACCCAAAAATCATACTATTATCGGAAGAAAATGGGTTTCTAGAAATAAGAAAGATAAGTTTAGAGTCATTAATAGAAATAAGACTCGACTTGTAACCCAATGTTTCAATCAAGAAGAAGGAATCGATTATGATGAGACATATACACCAGTCGCAAGATCAGAAGTTATTCGAATGCTACTTGCATATGCTTGTTATAAAAATTTCAAACTTTTTAAATGGATGTTAAAAGTGATTTCTTAAATAGTTTTATAAATGAAGAGGTATATGTTGAACAACCTCCAGGTTTTGAAAATCATATTTCTACAAATCCTGTTTTCAAACTTACGAAAGCATTATATAGACTCAAACAAGCTCCTAGAGTTTGGTATGAGAGACTCAGTGGTTTCTTGATTGAAAAAAGTTTTTCAAGAGAAAAAATCAACACAACTCTTTTCATTAAACATGAAAATGATGATATTCTTCTGATTCAGATTTTTGTTATGATATAATATTTGGTGCTACTAATGAAAATATGTGTTAAGTTTTTACTAAGATTATGTAGGAATAATTTGAAATGAGCATGATAAGAGAACTTACATTCTTTCTCGGATTGCAAATCAAGTAAGTAAAAGGTGAAACATTAATCAATCAGTCAAAATATATTAAGAAATTACTCAAAAAGTTTGAAATGGAAGGTGATAAGGAAATTGGAATACCAATGAGTCCATCCACTAAACTTGATAAAGATGAAACTAATAAGCCAGTTGACTCAAATGTATATTAAGGTATGATTGTTTGCTTATTATATTTGATAGCTAGTAGACCAGATATTATGTTCAGTTTGTGCTTATGTGCATGCTTTTAATCATCTCCAAAAGAATCTCATTTGATTGCAGTTAAGCGCATTCTTAGATATCTTAGTGGTACAATTGACATAGGATTATGTTACCCTAAACACACATCTTTCAATATAATCAGTTACACAGATGCAGATTATGCTGGTTGTAAAATTGATTGAAAAAGTACTAGTGAAGCATGTCATTTTTTAGGTCATGCACTAGTTTCCTAATTTAGTAAAAAGTAAAATTCTGTTATATTATCTATTGCTGAGGCAGAATATGTTGCTGCAGGTAGTTATTCTACTCAAGTTCTTTACATGAAGCAACAACTTGAATATTTTAAACTCATGTATAATTACATTCCAATCAAATGTGATAATACGAGTGCTATAAATCTTTCAAAGAACCCAATACAACATTCTAGAACTTAAGGGTGGCAGTATATTACACGATCCGTTAACCCAACACGAACATGACACGATAATAGCGGGTTAGGGTTTAGTCTTAACGGGTTCGGGTCAAAACGGGTTGACCCGTTAAGACACGATTGCTTAACGGGTTGATAACGGGTCAACCCGTTATGACACGTTAAGAAAGTTAAAATACAATTATACCCTTTTACCTAAAAATAAAATTGTTTGAATTTTAATTTCGATATTTTAATTGTTTGGATTGTAATTTTAGACTTGTAGTTAGCTTTATAATTTTTATAAATATTGTGATTTTCAAATTTATATAAAATTATACTAAATTTAATCAGGTCAAACTGGTTAATTTCAGACTTATTCAACCCATTTACATAAACAGTTTAAAACGAGTCGTATTGTATCGTGCTAACATATTTCATAATATTCACTAATGGGTCAAAACGGGTTGACACGACACGACCTGTTATATTAATGGGTCGTGTTAGGGTTTAAGATTTTGACACGATAAGCTAAACGGGTCGGGTTAGGGTTGAGCTATATAATATAATATACACGCTTTGACACGACACGAACACGACCCGTTAACACGATTTGACACCCCTACTAGAACTAAACATATTGAAATAAAATATCATTTTCTTCGAGATCATGCGCAGAAATACGATATAGTACTAGAGTTCACAAATATACACGATCAGTTAGTATATATTTTCACAAAACCTTTACTAGAAGATAGATTATGTATGATTAGAAGAGAAATATGTATGATGCATGCTATGAATATCTTTTAAAAGATAGACCAAAGTTAATAAAAATAGAGAGAATTTTTATAAATACTTTTACATAAATTTGAGGTTCTTAGTTTCATGTTTGAGATGCTCATTCTTTTCATACAATATCATGTCATCCCTATCCATGGGAATTGACAAGTGGAATGAAGAATCTAGTAGAGATTTCAATTGTTTATTCTTTTGCTGAATGATTCATTCTCTTGTGTAAGACTCTTGAACAATTCGTTGAAATACAACAATTTGTTCTTTAAACTTTTCAACCTCATGGTTTCTGACTTGTAGTCGCTGGGAAAAAACAATAATAAAGGATGAGTAGCGAGTCCTGAGACTCACCAAGTCGTAGATAACATCGAAGTCTGATTTATTAGCCAAATTATTTTTTTCTAGCTATAATATGGCACCAATGACAGCTGCAGAAATGACATGAGATTGAGGTGTAGAATACCTCATGGATGGATATAGATGAATGTTAGAAGAATGGGCCATTGAGAAAAGAATTGAAAGCTTAAAGCGAGAATATTAAAGTTATGCAGATGAGTTATATAGATGATAATAAGATTTGATGCTAATTGGATGAACTTTAAGACTGATTTTTATAGAGATAGCATAAAGAATAAGACAAACTATCATCTTTTCAAATCTTATTTAGTCAAAAATTATAAGATATGTTGGACACATATTGTCAAAAGTTTTCTTGCTAAGCCAGTGAGATTAAATAGAAACACAGAGCCTTCAAATTTCTGCTCAATCTCATTTGTCAACAACATCAGACGATTGTTTAAATCTCCAACCACGCTAAATTCATAGAGCTAGACCTCAAGGCTTTGTAGCACTTGTTGGGTCATGGGCGACTCCAATTTTTTGACTATTTACAGTTTCTACTAACACACCATTTTCTTCAGTCCATTTACTTACTACAGATCCTTTTTAATGATGCCAAAAGAGGGAGAAGTTTTAGACTAGAATATTAACATTATTTGAATTGCTAAACTTGTTATATATGTTTGGAATTATATTTATACTTTTGCTTGAAAAACTAACACACATTCTTAGGGGGAGTTTAAGTATTAATACAGGATTAAGGTTTTATAGAGTATTTGTCAACATCAAAAAGGGGGAGATTGTCGAACTCAAGGTTTCAAGTTTCGTGCAATTATATATTTACACATGAATTTTGATGATAACAAATGAATTCAAAAATTAAAGGAGTGTTAAATTCAAGTTGTCTATACAATGGAGTCAAGTACATCAAGGAACCAAGCATGAGTAAGAAGGGAACAAGTTCACATTAAAGATCTTAAATCTCATAGAGTAATGTTGTAAATCTCTTAAAAATATGAAATTATGATTAAGGTTCAAAATTAATATTTTATTATAAAGTATTAAAATACATTTTCCACATTTGCATGAATATTTTGAAAATTAAATTTGAAAATTTGAAAAATGATTGATTGTCATCTTTTACATGTGCATGACATGATTAAAAGTTTGAATTTTTAAAATATTAAAGATGATTGTTTGTCATCTTTCACATGTGCATGATTTATTTGAATATTTTCAAAAGTGATTGATGCTCTTTTTGATTTATGCAAAAGGTATATGATTTTTTTTGAAAAAATTTGAAAAGTAAATAATACTCATTTTTTAATATGCAAAAATTAAAAAGATTAGATTTGAAATTTTTGAAAAGTGAATAATGTTATCTTTGACAATTGAAAAAGAAGAAACTTTTATTTGAAGTTTTTGAATAAGTGAATGATGTTGTATTTGACATGTGAATTTTTTTTTAAATTTGAATATGAAGTCTCATATGCTTATAAATAGATTATTTGAGAGCTTCAAAGTCACAATACCAAGAGCGTACAACATTTATTCAAAGTTTTCATTTTTTTTTCTCTAAGCATTGACTCTTAATCATTGTTCATTTTGAGGGAAATATAGTTTGCACTGTATTGTTCTTATTTTACTCATTAAGGAGTGTTCTTGGGTAACCTATCCACTATCAAGTTTTGTATTAGTAAAAGGGTGTATATAACCCTTGTGCGTGTAGAAAGTGTTCTACACAGAAAATAGTTGAATCATCACGTGTAAGGTGATTGCAAGTGTAGAGGGTGTTCTACACGGATCCTTTTAGCGGTGCTGTTCAAAAGTGTAATAGGTTTCTATTTCTACCTAAAAGAGGTTGAATAGTAAATTTGGAAATCCCCAAGGGGTAGATTAAGGCGAGGACGTAGGCAGTGGGGCTGAATCTCGTTAACATACTGAGTTTGCTTCTCTCTTACCCTTATTCTTTATATTTATTGTTACTTCGTATTTTGTTTATATTTTATATTGTGTATTTGATTTATAATTATTAATTTTTAAATACAATCCAATTCAACCCCTCTCTTGTGTACTATATTTGGGCAATAAAACTCTTTAAAGGTAAAACCCTACAGGGCAACCAAATCCAAAAAACTCAATTTTATTATTTGAAAATCAAGTTACAAACAAGTTCTCAATCACAAAACTGTTGCTATTTGACTCTCTTACTTGACACAACAAACGACTCGTTTGTCTTTACCTCGGTAGTAGCTAGAACCTCTAATGATCTTTAAATATTGGGTTTTCTCCTGGAACTCCAGTGGCTGAAACTCAACCAATCAATTGTTCAACATGCACAATCACACTTGAAGAAAGAGATGAAAGCAAGAAGAAAATTCTCAAGTGAATTTTCTCACATAATCACACAGAATGTACTTTAAAAAATTCTTGGCAAAAATGTCTTATTGAGTTATCCAACCAAATCCTTTTAAATATTAACTTTGGAAGAAATTTCAATTGCATTATGACTCTGCTGACGTAGCGAATTTGTCACGAAGAAGTCTCCTAATGGAATGCTGACACTTAGTGATAAATCCTCTATGCAGTAACTAATCCCAGTTCAACTTCTTTTCTGGATAAGTGTAGATTCCTTGGGACTAGATTTTACACATATGACTTATCTAAAACAATGATTTCTAATACATCCTAGACAAAGTTAATATTGTTATAGATAAAGTCAATAATTAATTTACATTCATCCAAAATAAAAAATTAATGATAAGATAAACTTTATCATCTTAGTCACTTAATCCTATCCAAACTTATTAACTTAGTTACTTAGCCCTAACCAAATTTTTGCATCTACAAAAATCCTTCAATAACAACAATATTAACAGAATTTCAATTTTTTCCTACAAGTTATATATATATATATATATATATATATATTTTTTTTTTTGGAAAGAAACCTTAGTATTTCATTTATAAAATCAAAGCATAAATTTCTTGTCATTTTCTAGACGTTGAACAATACAATCTGGAACCTCCTCTAACCAAATTTTTTCCTCACCAAAGCTTAAAGCAGCCTTAGCCAACAAATGAGCCACTGTGTTTTTTTCTCTATAATCAAATTGCAATAACCAATTCTTCCTTTTTTCAATATTTTTCTAATATCATATACTAGAGGGCTTATAGAAGACATATTCTCTTCTGCACTCTTCATAGCCTCTATAATAGCCTTTGCATCTCATTCGAACACTACTTGCTGCACATTAAGATCACTGCATTGCCTTCAAAAGAGCTTAACATTCTGCTACCTCAGCTGACTGTACATTCATCTTGCTGTCACATACTGCTAGCAAAGCCTCTCCATTCTCATATCTCATAATCAACCCCATCCCCAGTGTCCTCCTTTTACTATCTAAAGATGCATCCCAATTCACCTTAACATAATCTACTAAAGGCCTAACCCACGCTGCCTTGTTAACAATTTTGGTATCTTGACAAGGTGTTGTCCTACAACTTTTGTTTGCCTGTTTAAACTCCTCAAGGGCCTTTGTTGCTAATAATAACAGTCTTCTTGGGCATGTAAGTCTATTCTCATAGACAAATTTGTTCATTCTCAACCAAACTTTCCCGAGTAGGACTGCCACTTCTTCCAATTTTTCTTTATCAAAACCTCCCATAAGTTTTTCCCAAAGCATCAAAAAATCAATTCCTCCATCCCTACTCCATTTCTGTAAACCGCTCAAACTATTAGCCCATACATCATTGGCTGCTTGGCACTCTCATAGCACGTGCATCATTGATTCTTCCACTCTACAACAGATAGGACATCCTTCACTATCTTTCTCTGAAACAGATTCTACTTTGTAGGAAGTAATCAGTGGCTGCCTTCCACAAAAAGACCTTCACCATATTTGGCACTTGAAGTTCCCAAATTATCTTCCATTTGTTATCAACGTGTCTCTCCATGGATGATTCACCTTTGCCCCTTCTTCTTTTGTCAAGCTACAGGAAATAGGCACTTCTCATAGTGAAAACCCCTTCTTTGATGGCCTCCAAATTTCCTTATCTTCAATTCTGCTTCTACTAAGAGATATACTCAAAATTTGCCTTGCTTCTTCTTCCTCAAATATAGTATTAACCCTTTCCTCATTCCACTCTCCCTTGTTCTCTTGTAGTAACTCTTCTAATTTTGCATCTGCTCTGAGAATTGAGATTGGTCACTAGATTGAGAACGAAGTAGGGGTGTTCAGCCATTTATGACCCCATATTTGTATCTTCTTACTATCACCCATTCTCCACCTCATCCGTTCCTTAATCAAATCTCTTGCACCCTAAATTCTCCTCTATATCAGGGAGAAATTAGTGCCCAGCTTAACATCCAGGAAGTTAGAATGCTTAAAATAATTTTCTCTAAAAACCAATGATGCCAAAGAATTAGGGGATTGAACAAATCTCAAACCTTGCTTAGCTAGCAAAGCTAGATTGAAGCAACTAAAGTCCCTAAACCCCAAACCACCCTTCCCCTTCTGTCCAACCATATTCTCCCACTTGCTCCACTGAATTGCCCTTTCTTTCTAATACTTCCTCCACCAAAAATTCGAAAACATGTTATTTATTTCATTGCAAAGTTTGATGGGCAACTTGAGTATACTCATGGTGTACATGGGTATTGCTTGTAGCACTATTTTGATCATTATTTCCTTGCCTGCCTGGGATAAAAAATAATTCTTCTAACTGGAAATCTTGTGCCATATTTTTTCTTTTAGTACTCTAAACGTATTAAACTTAGATCTGCCTACCATAGTGGGAGTCCTAGATATCTCTCATAGTTGCCACAAGCTACTGAGTCTCCTGCTTCTAAGATATAGTTTTTTTTTTTTTTCACCACAGAGGTATTAGTACTAAAGAAAATGGAGGTTTTATCCTTGTTAAGAAATTGCCCCGATGCCTTCTCATATATCTTTAAAATCTCTTGCATTTTGTACCATTCCTCAATAGTAGCTCTCCCAAATAAAATGCAGTCATCTGCAAATAGAAAATGATTGATGGAAGTTCCACTCCTTACCACTTGAACCACTATTATGATCCCCAATCTTTCAGACTGATCTAGCAGGCAGCTGAGCCCCTTAGCATATAAGATAAAGAGATAGGTTGACAGATGGTCACCTTGTCTAAGTTCCCTTGAAGGTCTTATTTTTTCACCAAGCTTCCCATTGACAAGAACTGAATAGGTGATAGGGGTGAAAAGCTTCATTCTCAGCCTGATCCACCTCTCACAAAACCCAAGTTTCTTCATGACAACCTCCAAAAACACCCATTATATTCGATCATATGCTTTTGACATATCTAGTTTAACTGCCATACTCCTAACCTTTCCCTTTTTTTCTAGTTTTCATGGAATGAATCAACTTGTAGGCTATCATAATTTCATCCTAGATAAGTCTTCCTTGTAAAAAGGCACACTGTGTAGGGGCTATAATTTCAGACAACACTTTTTTAAACTTGTTGATAGTGGTTTTATAAATTAGTTTGTACAAAACATTGCACAAACTAATTGGCCTGTACTCACTCACCATTTTTGGCTCTTTTACCTTGGGTATCAAAGCTATAAAGGTATAGTTAAGAGGATGAAGCCAAGAGTTACCATTAAGCACTGACAGAGCAGCTTCACAAATCTCATATGCTACTTGATTCTAATGACTTCGATAGAAATAAGCTCCAAGGCTATCTGGTCTAGGTGACTTCAGTGGGGACATTTGCTTCACAACCTCCTCAATCCCAACTCTAGAGAAATACATTTGCAGCTTTTCATTCATTTCCCCTATCACTCTTGGCTCCATACTTCTCAAACAGTCTTCTAAATCAGCCCTGGAAGGAGCAGCTAAACTAAACATCTTCTTGAAATATTGACTGGAAACTCTTTCAATCTCCCTATTTCCACTGACCACTTTATTATGTTCATTAATAACCTGCTTTATTGTATTTCTCTTCCTTATTTGATTTGCACAAGCATGGAAATATTTAGTGTTTTTATCTCCAAGCTTGTACCAATTAGCCTTAGCTCTCTATCTCTACCTTAGATCCTCCTTCTCCAATAAACAACTTAACTCCTCCTTTATTCTTCTAATCTCATTAATATTCTGCTGACATTCAACTGCCTGTAGCTGCTGTAGCCTTTCTGCTTTTTCCTTAATCTCCCTTTCTCCCCCTCTCCTTCTTTGCCTACTCTACCTTAGTAAAGCCTTCTTACTTTTAATCAATAAACCTTTCACCTTTTCCAGAAGATTCAATCTGACTTCATCCTTATTCCATGCCTCCCTGACTACCTTTTCATAGTCCTCCTCTAAGGCCCAATTTGCTTCATACTTAAAGCCTTGGTTTTTTTACCCAGCTCCTCCTCCTGCCTTTCAATACATGAACCAATAAAGGCTTATGATCTGAGGTCCTTGCCAGTAAAACTTCCACCCATAACTCATTATATATATCTAGCCAATTTGGATTTGCAACTGCTTTATCTAGTCTCTCTTTAGTAAAGGTCTCATCCTCATGCATATTACTCCATGTATACTTCTCTTCTTTCCACCCCCAAATCATGCAGGTTCTTCTTGGATAGAACTCCTTTGAAGTCCTCAATCTGTTTCTCAGGCTTTGGTCTCCCTCCCCATTTCTCATCATTTATAAGTATTTAATTTAAATCCCCCACTATGCACCCCCCCCACACCTTCTGTTTTCAGAGAAGCTAGAAGTTTCCATGATTCCATGATTCCTTCCTTTTACCTACCTCAGGATGCCCATAAAAACCAGTGAGCAACCACTTCTCGTTTGTCTCTTCATCTTAAACCCATTGCCTTTCAGAATAATTCTCTATCTCTACATTCACCCTACCATCACATAATAGCATCAATCCACCGCCTTTCCCTATTGAATTGACTGTAAAATAGCCTTCACACTTGATCCTCCTTCTCAACTTTTTGAATTTATCCCTACCACTCTTAGTTTCCATAATGAACAAAACATTGGGTTTATTCTTTTCTGCTAGACATCAGAGATCTTGAACTGTCTGAGGGTTTCCCAATCCTCAGCAGTTCAAACTCAATATTTTCATAATGGTTGGCAGGGCTAGTCCCCAGCCACCTTCTCTACGTTTGTGAAACCCACCTCCTCTTCCTCACTTCTTGCTTTTTTACCTTTTACTATATTTTGATCCTCCTCATTTATGACATTGCTTTTTTTTTTTTCCCATTCACTTCCTTAACCTGCTTCTCCTCTCTCAACCCCTTTGCTCTAGCCCTTCTCTTCCTTGCCCCTTTCTTATTTTTGTTAATATTTATCATACTGCTCCTTGCTCTCCTTACTCCCTCTTTCTTCTTAGCTGCCCGCTCCTCTCTCTCCATCTCCATCCTCTAAAATGGCCACAGAAATATGGCTTTCTACCTCTATAAGCTCCTTTTCACTAACCTTCTCCCCCTCCTCTTCTTGCCTCCCTAGCTCCTGCAAATTAATCACCCTCCCCTTCTTCCCTTCCTTCTATTCCTTGATGTCCTCTTCCCTTCCCATCTCTTCTCCCTCGACTCTCATTGATGCCCCCTTCATAACTTCCCAAAGCCCTCTCAATTTTCTCTCCCCCTCCCTTACCCGTTTTCTCAGACTAAGCCTCTCTGGCTTTATTTGAATTTTGCTTAAAATTCTTCATTCTCAATCCTTGATTAGCTCTCAACCACACTTCAAACTATTCTTCCCCTTCACTAATCCCTCATTGCATTTCACAACCTGTTTCCCCATTCATCATGCAGCCACAATTAAAACAGATTTTAGGTATCTTTTCATAACTAAAAGATACCCAAATACTCTCCCCTTTAACGTTAATCATTCTACCCCTCGGTAAATGCAGCATAATCTTCATATGTATTTGAACTCTCAGAAAATGTCCCCATCCAGTCCCATCTTCCAGAGTATCCACCATCTCAACTTGACCCACAATCGCTCCGATTTGTTCCCCTCGTGCTTTATTCATGTAAGCTAAGGGTAAGTTGTGCATTCTTACCTAAAAGCTCTCAAAATCAAACACCATCCTCTTGGGGGGGGGGGGGTGAATCCATCAAATCTCTTCATCGCCAGAAAGTAATTTTCAAACAACAACGGTCTCCTAGCCCAAACCTTCTCCTTATCAGCATAAGTTTTGAAAATAATAACAAAGGTATTTGAACATACCTCCAGAAACTTCTCTGCCTTGCTGATTCTCCAGACCTTCACCATATTTGAACCCAAAACCTTCTTACTAATGACTCTCGTTGAGCACACTTTCCCCACTATACTTCTAGCTTCCTTATATTTCAGCTCTTCATCTTCCTCTTCATCGAAAAAAATATCGGCTGCCTCCCCTTTTGACAGTCCTAGCTTCCTCAAATTTTCCTCCAGTTCCTTCATCTTTTCCATTCTACTACTCCATACCCGCCACCTTCCACTGCTACCAGCCTCTGCGTTAATTCTCTTTGATTCCCTCAGCAACATATTCTTCCCACTTTTTACACCTTTCCATTATAACCGCTACCCTTTGACACTTCTTGCTCATCCACTCACTCACACACATTCACCTTCTCCTTTTCAGAGAGAAAGAGAGAGAGAAGACTCCCCATAACAAATACTCGCGGGTTACAAGTTTAATATTTTAAAAATGGTGCATAAGTTATAATACATCACTAATACTATTTATAAAACAACTTTGACTAAAAAGCAATGGCAAGCGTATTTTAGAGGATTTAAAACTATTTTCTATAAAAAAAATTTTGGTTCAACTTGTTGGTGGTGCTCTTGTTTTGGGTAAAGAAATTTATTTTAAAAGGGGCTGTAATAAAATGAATGGGTGAGGATGTTTGGAACTTTGGCGGGTTAATCTAATCACTTTCTAGATATGTTGAGAGTGAGATATTATTGGTAATATGAGATATGTAATTTAACCTTTATCCTTGCAATTTTTTGAAGTTAACAAACACTACCTAATATTTTTGAAAAAATATGACCAATTATAAATTTTTTTATTTTTATTTTTATTTATTTTTTAATGTGGATCTAAAATTATCAATTTTTTTTAATATATACGAAATTTGCATACCTTAAAAATGTACCAATCATTTTCAGTATAAGAGCATAAAATCTCTTCTAATTTTTGGCTGTTTTGATAAATTTAAGTGGTGTGTCATCTTTTATTTTATGTTTAATTTGTATAAAGTACTTGTCCTTAACCGTTTAGCACCACTTTCACGCGTCCTTAAAAAAAAAAAAAATGAATTTAGAATGTTTGTCACAACCAATCTTTATAATTAGAACTATGATCTGATCATAAGAAATCATATATATCAATAAAAACTTTTAATCATCATTGTTTGATTAAAGAATCAACTAAACCTAACCTTTTTTTATGTATAGTTTAACATAATCATGAACGATATATGTACGTAGTTGCTAATTCCACTCTGTGATGTTAATGGGAATCATTATTAGTCTAATCAAATCTCAAATTCTTAATGTGGAAGATATATATCAAATTGATTTACGGCAGCAAGGGACGCCCAAAACTTAAAAAATTCTTAAAAAGTTAATTACATATATGACTTAGATTCATATAGGTGGACAAGACGATGAAAACAACAATTAGTCAATAAATCTAAATGAATTCATGGTGGTGGTCGATGACCATCGGATGATAATTTGAAAGCTAAACGTTAGTGGACAGTCAACCTGCCACCCAAGGAAGACCATGGGAAAGCGTTTGGCTTGTCCAGCTCGCTACTTCTCATAATGGGCAATGGCTAGAGGCACGTTGTTGAGCTTGCCATTTCTTGTGGTGGACAACGTCCAAAGTCATGTTGTCCAGCTCACCATTCCTAGTGGCATGCAATGGCTAGGGGCATGTTGCCCAGCTCGCCACTACTCCCAATGGCAGGCAATGGCCTGAACCACGTTGCTTGGCTCACCAACCCATGGTAGGCAAAGATCCTGACAACCGAGAGGAACTCTCCGAGGTGTGTGAGGAGTCCGTCACCTAATGGAGACGGTGGGCAAGTACTAGGCTTGTCTACTGTAGTTTGCCAATCGCGATGGTGGGTAAGGAGCCCACCGCCCAAGACAACCATGGAGCGAACTTCATGCTTACCCACTCATGTAGCTTATTGTGGTTGGAACCAAGAACTCTAGCTTGGGGCTCGCTTGTAGTGCTAAATATGGTGAAAACACGAAGCCTGCTACCTAGGAGAACCTTGAGGCAAGCTTAGCTTATTATGGTTGGAACCGGGAGCACTAGCTTGGGGCTCACTCGCAATGCCAAACATGGTTAAAACAAAACCCCCCACCATGGAGAATTGCAAAATCACTCAAGTCTTGTCGAGCATGACCATGCATGTAAGGTGGCAAACACCATGCACATAACAGGTGTCTCAGCACCACAATTCATGAGCACTTTGCATGGTTTTGTTTGCCCAACACCCATGAGCTTTTCCTGCATAAGCTCATTCGAGGAGGCCGCCAGTATAGAAACATAAGAGGGCGGGAGATGTGCTTGACCGCTGCTTAGAGAAGGCTAACCCTGATCGCATGTACTTTGTTAGCTTTTGGCCATCTAGTGTGAGTGTTAGCCCCAATCACATCTGCGTTGCTAACACTTGGCTTGTATCAACTTGATAACAATATGATAACTCTATGTATTGAATCCACTTTCTGTTCTAATCAGTATGATAACTGAAATAGAACTTCCAATCGAGCATACGTACATTGCACATGGAGTCTTTACTAGTATATATTTACACACATCTAAAAAAACAATCCATTTCGATTAATTTGAGAAAATCAAAATTTGAAACTTTAAACCCTTTCTTATAGGTTGGCTTCGACTTTGAACCTTTTTTCAAAAGAAAAAATAACAGTAGCATATTATATATATATATATATATATATATATATATATATATATATAAATATATAAATGGTGTAGAAGATGTGTTTTTCACATGACTGCCTTGTATATAGAAAGATTCTATTCAATATTAGTGGATTTGTAAATATAGAAAAGTTATATTTAAAGTCAAAATAGATTATAAAATTTAATACTCACTACCAAGAAAAGCTCTTATTTGCTGCTAGTTATTTGTTATGAAAATGATACTTTTCTAATAAATTGAGTCAATTATCGTCGTAAATTGAGAATGTTTGATAAAACCACCACACTTGTAAAGTGGTGAGTATTTTCCATTTATATTGAATTACAATTTGTATGAAATAAATACATATCAATAGTCATCAATATTGAGTACAAATTAAAGGAAAGAAAATAAAAAAGAATATCCTACAATTAGGGTCAGTTATGTGACATATATGGCAAGTCTTAGATTAAGGCAAAGTATCTTCAACACCCCCTGGCAAGCTGAGCGTCGGGTTGGAACAGACATGAAGTTTGGATCGAAAAAATTCAAAAAGAGGTCGAGGAACACTTTTGGTGAAAATGTCGGCAACTTGTAGGTGAGAGGGCACATATTGCATATAAAGTTTGCCAGCGACAACAAGCTCTCGAAAGAAATGGAAGTCTAACTCAACATGCTTGACCCACTTGTGAGAAACTGGGTTGGAGCTAAAAAAAAGTGGTACTTTTGTTGTTGCATAAGAGAAGAGGCTGCTGTGGAATGGGAACCTAGAGATTGTGAAGGAGATGAGTAAGCCAAAGAAGTTCTGTCGCAGTGTGTGCAAGAGTGCGATACTCAAATTCATAGCAGGAACAGGATATAGTAGGTTGCTTCTTGGCACTCCAAGAACCAAATTTTCTCCAAGATAAGTAAAGTAACCAAAGATAGAGTGATGAGTGTTGGGACAACCAGCCCGGTCGGCATCAGAGTAAGCAACGAGAGCACCAGGTGTAGCAGATGGGCAAAATGTAAGGCCAAAATCGAGGGTGCCCTTGACATAGCGAAGAATACGCTTAACAACAAGAAAGTGATTTTCAGTAGGAGCATGCAGAAACTAGCTGACAGAGTTGACAACATGATCAATGTCTGGGTGTGTGATGGGTAAGTATTGAAGTGCGCCAACAAGAGATTTGTAGAGAGTGGGATCCGAAAACACAGGACCATTAGCAGATAGGTGCTGGGAAACAACCATGGGGGTGTGGACGTATTTGTTGTCAAGTAACTGAGCTTGAGTAAGAATATCCCGTGCATATTTCAGCTGACTGATAAAAAGGCCATCTAGAGTTAACGAAACTTCTAGACCAAGAAAGTAGATAAGAGGACCCAAATCTTTAGTGGCGAACTCAGTGTTGAGCTTACAAGTAAAGCTATTAAAAAGAGATGAGTTGTTGCCAGTGATAATAATGTCATCAACATAAAGAAGCAAATAGATAATGTCAGACTTCTTATGAAAGACAAATAGAAAGGTGTCAGCACAGCTGCAAAAGAAACCAAGGTAAAGAAGAAGGGAGCTGAAGCGCTGAAACCAGGCATGAGGAGCTTGTTTGAAGCCATAAGGAGCTTTCTTTAACTAACAGACATAATTAGGAAAGTGTGGATCAATGTACCTAGGAGGTTGTTCCATATAAACATTTTTTGTAAGAGTACCATTGAGGAATGCATTCTTGACGTCAAGTTGGTGGAGAGGCCATTTGTTGGTAACAACATTAGAAAGCATAACATGGACAGTAGTAGCCTTAATAACAGGACTAAAAGTGTCAGTGTAGTCAAGATCAGGTACCTATGTATAGCTCTTGGCAACAAGGCGAGCTTTAAGACTCTTAATGGACCCATCAAGCAGATATTTGGTTTGGAACACCCATATTGAAGCCCACAATGTTGGTGTTAGCTGACCAATGGGTCAAAATCCAGGTGCAATTATTTTTTAGGGCTTGAACTTCTTCATCCATGATTGAAAGCCAAACAGGATTCTTAGCAGCAGATTTGAATCCTTTAGGTTCAGTAGAAGCAAGAAGAGCAGAAAGAACTCCAAAGGATCCAAGACACCTAGATTCGCTAGATGACATGAGGATTTGTGAGAAACCAACGAAAAGGCAGGAGCAGGAGTGAGATTAGTAACATGAGGATTGGTGTCGAACTCAACAAGAGGAGGTCTAGGATTCGGGTGCTGCGAAGAGAGACTTGCAAGAGAATCAATTGCCTACAAAGATTCATCTGCTAGGTTAGTACAAATAGCACATGAGCTAGATCCAGATGGAATAATGTGCGGGGAATGTTGTGTAGGGGAAGAGGGAGGTGGTTCAATATGAAGAAGACTTGGTTCCAGAAAAAATTAGAAAGATGTAGAGAGGATATGGGCTGAGCCTGAGAGCTATCTTGAGAAGGAAAGTGGTTTTCATCAAACTGTGGATGTTAGGTGATATATAGCCTAGAGTTAGTGGGATCAAGACAACAACCCTTTATAGGAGGTAGGCCTGTGCAAAAATTCTAATGGGCCAATCAACCTGTGCAACCCAATTAGATTCAACCCGAAAAAGTTGGTTCACATCAAAATTCAGTTTTGATTGTATCAGACCCGATGAACATCGAGCCGTCACTTGGAACCCGATATTTTTCTTCGCTTTCCCTTCAACATCGATCCTTAGCCCCTGCCCCCTTCTTCTCCTTACTGTTAATGGTTCCTGGAGATGCGAAAATCATGGATCCGAATACGAGAATAATGGAAATCAAATTTAGCAAATCTTTGCATGCCTTGGCTCTTCAAGTCTTTCCAATTCGACGACCCTGATCTTGCTACTCCCACCTCTCTTCCTCTCTGGAGCACTCCCCTTTACCTCTCCACCTGCCCTCACACTCAACTCTAATTCACATTCCAGCAGTTGGTAAAATACACAATGCTTATGGCGATGATGAACAAAATCTAGTCGAGCTTGGTCTTACGAGACCCAGATCCTAACAAAGACTTTTGCAGGCACGACTGGCAAAATCTAACATGGATTTGTTTTTAATTATTTTTTGGTGTTCTTCTTCTATAAAGACATTACTCTTGGAGATCAAACCTAGGGCTCTGAGGTAATTTAAAATGGATCTGTTTCTATAATGGTGCTGTTGTGAAATAGCTTGTAACAGAGATTGTAATGGTCATAGATCGGTATGATTATTCTGCTTTTTTATCATTCTAGCTGTTTCTGGCTTTGGTGGTTTTCCTTTTGATTCTACAAGGCAGAGGATTGGAACCAATTAGTTGGTTATAGATCGGTAAGAGAGTAAGAAGGCGAAGGATCTGAAGCTTTTAGGTTTCCTACGATTCTGCAAACAACAATCAGTTGGTCATAGATACCAGGCAAAGGATCTGAAACTTTTGGGTTTCCTACGCATGGATTTGTTCTAGAATGGCTTGGGTTTAACGGGTTCAACCTAATCCAAAATTTATAGGTCGGATTGGGTCGAATTGTGGTGACCTTTCCCTACGGGTCGTTTCAGGTCAGGCCAACATATGATTTGGGTGGGTCGATGTGTAGGCCTAATAGAAGGGACTGTAACCCAAAAAAAATGCATGAGATATTGCGGTGGAAAAATTTGTTAGACATATAATCATGCAAACAAGGATAGAGAAGACAACCAAAGGGATGAAAATTTTCATAATTCAGGAAGGAACCATAGAGAAGCTCAAAAGGTAACTTACCTTTAAGAAGCGATGTGGGCAAACGGTTGATGATGTAAGCTGTAGTGTTGAAGGTGTCAACCTAGAAATGAGGAGAAAGATGGGATTGGAAAAGAAGGGCTAGGCCTGTCTCGGTCACATGGTGATGTTTTCTTTCAGCGCAACCACTTTGAGCGGGTGTATATGGGTAGGAGAGTTGATGGTGAATGCTAGAGGTGCAAAAATGAGCTTTGAAGCAATTGCTAAAAAATTCTACACCGCCATCACTTTGAAAAATTCTGATACGAGCAGAATGTTGATTTTTCACAAATTTTTGAAATTGAAGAAAAATATCATAAAAGTCAAATTTTAATTTCAAAAGATAAAGCCAAGTGAAGTGAAAATAGTCATCAATGATGAGAACATAGTAGGCAAAATCCAAATTGGATTTGACAGGGGAAGGGCCCCATATGTCGCAATGAACAAGATCCAACACATTAGACGACCTATTTTCATTACGTGAATAAGGCAAACGATGATTTTCATAAGTTGACATGTACTACACAATGTTGGAGAAGGCAATAAAGATGTAAGATAAAGATGACATTTTTTATTCAGAAAAGAAATAACAGAATGATTCACATATCCAAGGCAAGCATGCCATAAATCATATGAAGCATGAAGATATTTATTCTTAAGAACATAAATAAAAGTAGAATTTCTGCACTCCAACACAATTAAGTTGCTATCTCTTTTACCAATTGCAACCACCCTTCCCATTTGGCTATTTTGAACAGTGAAAAGATTATTAGTAAATGTAATAGATAAAGAAAATCAGATGTTAATTTACTAATGGATAGGAGATTTTTGGTGAGATGAGGAACAACCAAGACATTCAATAAATGAAGATTTGGGGTAGGAGAAATGATACCGGTATGGATAATGGGTAGGGAAGCACCATTCCCAACAATTACACAATCCTTACCCGCGTAATTACTCGAGTGATCCAAAGTGGATGGGTCAGTGGTTATATGAGCTGAAGCCCTAGTATCCAAGTACCAATTGGATGCCTTGGGTCTAGTTAAGAAGCATGAGTTGGTGAAGGCCATGGCAAGGGGAGCAGTTGTCTCACTTCGTGCATACCTCTGGTTGCACCAATCGGCATAGTGTCCTTCTGATGGCAAATTTGACAGTGTGGGACACGACGCCCTTGACCAGAGTGAGAGCGGCCATGTCCTCGATTGGAAGAAGAATTTCCATTGTGATATCTCCATTTTACGTGTATTTTTATTGAGTGATGTTATTTAAATTATTATAATTAGTGATTTTCTTATTTTAAATTAAAGGTGATTTTTGGAATATTATTTTATGATTTTTAAAGTGGTGAAATTATTTCAACTTGATTTCTTGCTATTTATTATTATTTTGTATTTAAATTGTTCTTTAATTTAAATTAGTTTATTTTTGGGCTTTAAAATTATAGTGTTTTTAGATTTTATTATTTTATTTTATTTAATCACTGCATTTTAATTATTTTATTTAACTTGTTATTTTGAAATTAATTTTTGTTGGATCAGTTCGTAACCCAAATTGTGAAGGTAGGACCTCACTTCTTTCATTCACTTTTTCTTTTTCTATTTTTTTCTTTTTTCTTTTTCTTCTTTCTTTTCTTTTTTTTTCTTTTTTTTCCTTCCTTCCCCTGCTTCTCTCTCGTGCGACATCTCTCTCTCTACTCTCTCCGTTTGTTTCTTTTGTTTGGCCCTAGCATCGTCGTCATGTCATTGTGACTTACACCACCCACACCGTTCGACTCTCCATCGGCCAGTGCACATATCCACCAAATTTTAGCCCCAATTGAGCCATCATTAAGCCGCACGAGCTCCTCCAAGCCGCGGCGTTCAAGTGCTTCAGTGCCGCTGTCGCGCAAGCACCGGCCGCCATTTCTTCACCACTTCATCACCGGTATCTTGCCGACCTAACCTACCTATTTCCAGTTTCGATTCATCACCGGAGCAACCACCACGAGCTAAACTCTGTTTTGGCCATTTTTGACTTCCACTGCCGTTTGTGCCGCCACCCATGGCCAACTGCCACTTCCACTAACTTCACCAACACCTCTAAATCATTTCCTATCAATTCCAAGTCTTAGTTTGTTCCCATTCAGAAGTGGGTATTTTGTGACCCACGACCACACTGCATTTTGCACTGTTACGTTGCCTTTCCGCCACCTTTTGTAGCTCCTTAATACTTCAAAAAAATAATTTATAGCGCTGTAAGTATTTTTCAAACTCCCTCTAAGATTTAAATGTATTTTTACTTTAACAATAATTTGTGATTGGTTGGTTATGCTGGACTGAGTCTGAGGGGCCGAGGGTCGGATGGATTTGAGGATGGAGTTATTTATGTTTGGATGATATTTGGTTTCGTGTGATACATTACATAGTGCATGCATGTTCATGTTTTTAAAATGAAAATTGGATTTTCGTGTAAATGCATGCATGTTCATGTGCATATTTGGAAACTGAGTTTTTATACGAGAAATGATTTTAAATGTATTTGAAATGAACTGATTGAACGGTTTGATAGAGAGTCATTGTGTGGATGGTGGTAGAGTCCCGCCTGCGATTCCATCCTACAGACGGACTTGTAGAGATGGTGGTTAGTAGAGACGGTGGTAGAGTCTCACCTGTGATTTCCACCTACGGTGTACGTGTAGTGATAGTGGTAAGCAGAGATGGTGGTAGAGTCCCGCTTATCATTCTCGCCTACAGTGCTCTGATGGTTGGTTAGTGGGTCGTTTTTTGGAAAAATGGCGAGACTTTGATATGTGGGCCATTTTCTGGGAAAATGGCAGTTGTTTTAATGGATTGAGTTTATGGGCCAAAATGAGATTTTGGCGTGCGTGTAAAATTGGTTATTTTAGGAAAAGATGATTTTCGGGACATATGCATATGACATCATGTTCATGCATTTGGTTATTGAATGAATATGTTTTTATCTTTTAGTTCTTTTGGATTATTATTTATCTGCGATACCGTCTTTGGTAAAGAAGTAGTTTGGAGTCTCTACCTATAATTGTTGGAAATTATTTTTAGCCTTCGTATTATGTATTTTGGTTTATGACTTGTTATTTTAATTAGTAATATTTTTTGTACGCTTATGTTTAAGTGAGTTTGTATTTAAACAATTATGGTACTTAGTTGACTGAGCTTAATCTATCTTGCTGCATTTTTGTTGTTTACGTGTTACATGTACACACACTTGGCACTTGGCGGTAGGATGTGTGACCCGTGTTGACATCATCCTGGACGCCTCCAGTTTTATTGAGTGATGTTATTTAAATTATTATAATTAGTGATTTTATTATTTTAAATTAAAGGTGATTTTTAGAATATTATTTTATGATTTTTTAAGTGGTGAAATTATTTTGACGCGCTTTCTTACTATTTATTATTATTTTGTATTTAAATTGTTCTTTAATTTAAATTAGTTAATTTTTAGGCTTTAAAATTATTTTGATTTGTGGATTTTATTATTTTATTTTATTTAATCACTGAATTTGAATTATTTTATTTAACTTGTTGTTTTGAAATTAATTTTTCATAGGATTAGTTTCGTGACCCAAGTTGAGGGTTGGACCTCACTTCTTTCCTTCCCTTTTTCTTTTTCTCTTCTTTTTCTTTTCTCTTTTTCTTCTTTCCTTTTTCTTCTTCCTTTTCTTTCTCTTTTTTCCTTCCTTCCCCTACTTCTCTCCCTTGCGACGTCTCTCTCTCCCCGTCCGTTTCTTTCGTCTGACCCTAGCACTGCTGTTGTGCCACCGTGACTTACACCACTCTCACCATTCGACTCCCCACCGACCGGCTCACATACCCACCAAATTTTAGCCCTAATCGAGCCATCATTAAACCGCACGAGCTCTTCCAAGCTGCGGCATTCAAGTGCTTCAATGACGCCGTAGTGCAAGCACCAACCACCATTTCTTCACCACTTCATCACTGGTCTCGTGCCGACCTAACCCACCTATTTCCAATTCCGATCCGTCGCCGGACCAACCACCACGAGCTAAACTCTGTTTTGGCCACTTTTGTCTTCCACCGCCATTTGTGCCGCCATCCACAGCCAAACGCCACTTCCAATAGCTTCACTAACACCTCTAAGCCATTCTCTATCAATCTCAAGTCTTAGTTTGTTCTCATTCAAAATTGGGTATTTTGTGACCCTCAGCTACAAGGCATTTTGCACTGTTACGTTGCCTTTCCGCCACCTTTTGCAGCTCCTTGATCCTGCAAAAAATATTTTATAGCGCAGTAAGTATTTTCTAAACTTCATTTAAGATTTAAATATATTTTTATTTTAACAATAATTTGTGATTGGTTGGTTATGCCGGACTGAGTCAGAGGAGTCGGGGGTGTGATGGATTTGAGGATGGAGTTATTTATGTTTGGATAATGTTTGGTTTTGTGTCATACATTGCATAGTGCACACATGTTCATGTTTGTAAAACGAAAACTAGATTTTCGTGTAATTGCATGCATGTTCATGTGCATATTTGGAAACTGGGTTTTTATACGAGAAATGATTTTAAATGTGTTTGAAATGAACTGATTAAACGGTTTGATAAAGATTCACTATAGGGATGGTGGTAAACAGGGACGGTGGTAGAGTCCCATCTGTGATTCCCTCCTATAGTGGACGTATATGGATGGTGGTAGAGTCCTGCCTATGATTCCCTCCTACAGGCGGACTTGTAGGGATGGTACTAAGTAGGGACCGTGGTAGAATCCCGTCTGTAATTCCCGCCTACGGTGTATGCGTAGTGATGGTGGTAAGCATGGATGGTGGTAGAGTCCTGCCTACATTGCTCTGATGGTTGGTTATTGGGCCATTTTTTAAGAAAATTGCGAGACTTGGATATGTGGGCCATTTTCTGGAAAAATGGCGATTATTTTAAAGGATTGAGTTTTTGGGCCAAAATGGAATTTCGGTGTGCGTGTAAAATTGGTTATTTTGAGAAAGGATGATTTTTAGGACATATGCATATGGCATCATGTTCATACATTTAGTTATTACATGAATGTATTTTTATCTTGTGGTTCGTTTGGATAATTACTTACCTATGGTACTGCTTTGGTACCATAGATTTTGATGCAAATGACGAAGAGGCCGAGTCCGAGGAAACGACTCTGCCAGAGGAGTAGTTTGGAGTCTCTACCTGTAATTGTTGGAAATTATTTTCGGCCTTCATATTATGTATTTGTAATATTTTTTGTACGCTTATATTTAAGTGAGTTTGTATTTAAACAATTATGATACTTAGTTGACTGATCTTAATTTATCCTGCTTTGTTTTGATTGCTCACGTGTTGCATGTACACACACTTGGCATTTGGCGATAGGATATGTGACCCCTGTTGTCATCATCCCAGACGCTTCAATTTTTATTGACTGATGTTATTTAAATTATTATAATTAGTGATTTTCTTATTTTAAATTAAAGGGGATTTTTGGAATATTATTTTATGATTTTTTAAGTGGTGAAATTATTTTAACGTGCTTTCTTGCTATTTATTATTATTTTGTATTTAAATTGTTCTTTAATTTAAATTAGTTTATTTTTAGGCGTTAAAATTAGTGTTTTTGGATTTTATTATTTTATTTTATTTAATCACTACATTTGAATTATTTTTTTTTTTAACTTGTTGTTTTGAAATTAATTTTTCGTATGATCAGTTTCCTGATCCAAGTTGTCAGGGTTGGACCTCACTTCTTTCATTTCCTTTCATTTTTCTTTTTCTCTTCTTTTTCTTTTCTCTTTTTCTTCTTTCCTTTGTCTTCTTTCTTTTCTTGCTTTTTTTCCTTCCTTCCCCTACTTCTCTCTGTGCAAATTCTCTCTCTCCCCTCTCCCTGTCTGTTCTTTCGTCATGCCTTAGCACCGTCGTCATGCCGTAGTGACTTACACCACCCTCACTGTTCGACTCCCCATCGGCCGACGCACCTACGCACCAGATTTTAGCCCCAACTGAGCTACCGTTAAGTCGCACGAGCTCTTTCAAGCCGCGACGTTCAAGTGCTTCAGTGCCGCCGTCGCACAAGCACCGGCCGCCATTTCTTCACCACTTCATCACCGGTCTCTTACCAACCTAACCCACTCATTTCCAGTTCTAATCTATTGCCGGAGTAACCACCATGAGCTAAACTCTATTTTGGCTATTTTTGACTTCACCGCCATTTGTGCCGCCACCCATGGCCAACCGCCATTTCCACTAGCTTCACTAACACCTCTAAGCAATTCTCTATCAATGTCAATTCTTAGTTTGTTCTCATTCAAAAGTGGGTATTTTGTGACCCTCAGCTACAGGGCATTTTGCACTGTTAAGTTGCCTTTCTGCCACCTTTTGCAGCTCCTTGATCCATCAAAAAATATTTTATAGGGCAGTAAGTATTTTTCAAACTTCATTTAAGATTTAAATATATTTTTACTTTAATAAAAATTTCTGATTGGTTGGTTATGCCAAACTGAGTTAGAGGAGTCGGAGGTCGGATGTATTTGATGATGGAGTTATTTATATTTGGATGATGTTTGGTTTCGTGTTATACATTGCATAGTGCAAGCATGTTCATGTTTGTAAAATGAAAACTAGGTTTTTGTATAATTGCATGCATGTTCATGTGCATATTTGGAAACTGGATTTTTATATGAGAAAGGATTTTAAATGTGTTTGAAATTCACTGATAGAACGGTTTGATAGAGAGTTACTAAAGGATTTTAAATGTGTTTGAAATTTACTGATAGAACGGTTTGATAGAGAGTTACTAAAGGGATGGTAATAAACAGGGACGGTGGTAGAGTCCTGCCTGTAATTTTCGTCTACGGTGCACGTGTAGGGATGGTGGTAAGCAGAGACGGTAGTAGAATCCTGCCTGTAATTCCCGCCTACGGTGTATGCGTAGTGATTGTGGTAAAGTCTCGCATGCCGTGCTCTGATGGTTGGTTATTGGGCCATTTTCTGAGAAAATTGCGAGACTTGGATATGTGGGCCATTTTCTGGGAAAATTGTGGTTGTTTTAATAGACTGGGTTTTTGGGCCAAAATGGGATTTTGGTGTGCTTGTAAAATTGGTTATTTTGGGAAATGATGATTTTTGGGACATATGCATATGGCATCATGTTCATGCATTTGGTTATTATACGAATGTATTTTTATCTTGTGGTTCGTTTGGATTACTACTTACCTACGGTACCGCTTTGGTACTATAGATTTTGATGCAGATGACGAAAAGGCCGAGCCTGAGAAGCGACTCTGCCGGAGAAGTAGTTTGGAGTCTCTACCTGTAATTGTTGGAAATTATTTTCAACCTTCATATTATGTATTTTGGTTTATGACTTGTTACTTTAATTTGCAATATTTTTTGTACGCTTATGTTTAAGTGAGTTTGTATTTAAAGAATTCTGGTACTTAGTTGACTGACCTTAATTTATCCTTCTGCGTTTTGGTTGTTGACGTGTTGCATGTAAACACACTTAGCACTTGGCGATAGGATGTGTGACTCATGTTGTCATCATCCAAGACGCCTCAATTTTTATTAAGTGATGTTATTTAAATTATTATAATTAGTGATTTTCTTATTTTAAATTAAAGGTGATTTTTGGAATATTATTTTATGATTTTTTAAGTGGTGAAATTATTTAACATGCTTTCTTGCTATTTATTATTATTTTGTATTTAAATTATTTTTTAATTTAAATTAGTTTATTCTTGGGCGTTAAAATAGTTGTGTTTTTGGATTTTATTTTATTTAATTACTGGATTTGAATTATTTTATTTAACTTGTTGTTTTGAAATTAATTTTCTATATGATCAATTTCGTGACCCAAGTTGTGAGGGTTGGATCTCACTTCTTTCCTTCTTTTTTTTCTTTTTCTCTTATTTTTCTTTTCTCTTTTTCTTCTTTCTTTTTTCTTCTTTCTTTTCTTTCTTTTTTTCCTTCCTTCCCCTACTTCTCTCCCATGTGACTTCTCTCTCTCCCCGTCTGTTCTTTCATCATGCCCTAGCACTGCCATCATGCCTCTGTGATCTATACTACCCCCACCGTTCGACTCCCCACCGGTCGGTGCACTTACATACCAAATTTTAGTTCCAACTGAGCCACCGTTAAGCCGCGGTGTTCAAGTGCTTTAGTGCCGCCATCGCGCAAGCACTGGCAACCATTTCTTCACCACTTTATCACCGGTCTCTTGCTGACCTGGCCCACCAATTTCTAGTTCAGATCCTCTGCCAGAATAACCACCACGAGCTAAACTCTGTTTTGGCCATTTTTGACTTTTACCGCCGTTTGTGCCTCCACTCACGGCCAACCGTCACTTTCACTAGCTTCATTAATACCTCTAAGCCATTCCCTATCAATTTCAAGTCTTAGTTTGTTTTCATTCAAAAGTGGGTATTTTGTGACCCTTGGCCACAGTGCATTTTGCACTGTTACGTTGCCTTTCCACCACCTTTTATAGCTCCTTGATCCTTCAAAAAACATTTTATAATGCTATAAGTATTTTCTAAATTTCATTTAAGATTTAAATGTATTTTTGCTTTAACAATAATTTGTGATTAGTTGGTTATGCCGGATTGAGTCCGAGAAGCCGGAAGTCTGATGGATTTGCGGATGGAGTTATTTATGTTTGGACGATGTTTGGTTTCGTGTCATACATTGCATAGTGGGTTTGCATGGTCATGTTTGTAAAATGAAAATTGAGTTTTCATGTAATTGTATGCATGTTCATGTGCATATTTGGAAACTGGGTTTTTATACGAGAAAATATTTTAAATGTGTTTGAAATGAACTGATGGAACGGTTTGATAGAGAGTCATTGTAGGGATGGTAGTAAACAAGGACGGTGGTAGAGTCTCGCCTGTGATTCCCGTCTACGATGCATGCGTAGGGATGATGGTTAGTATAGATGGTGGTAGAGTCGTGCCTGCAATTCCCCCTATAGATGAACTTGTAGGGATGGTGATAAACAGGGATAGTGGTAGAGTTATGTCTGTAATTCCCGCCTGCAGGGTTGGTTATTGGGCCATTTTCTGGAAAAATTAAGAAACTTGGATATGTGGGTCATTTTCTGGGAAAATGGCGGTTGTTTTAATGGATTGGGTTTTTGGGCCAAAATGGAATTTTGGCATGCGTGTAAAATTGGTTATTTCAGGAAATGATAATTTTCGGGACATATGCATATGGCATCATGTTCATGCATTTGGTTATTGCATGAATGTATTTTTATCTTGTGGTTCGTTTGGACTTTTACTTACTTGCGGTACTGTCTTTGGTACCGTAGATTTTGATGCAAATGAAAAAGAGGTCGAGCCCGAGGAGGCGACTCCACCGGAGGAGTAGTTTGGAGTCTCTACCTGTAATTGTTGGAAAGTATTTTCAGCCTTCATATTATGTGTTTTGGTTTATGACTTGTTACTTTAATTTGTAATATTTTTTGTACGCTTATGTTTAATTGAGTTTGTATTTAAACAATTATGGTACTTAGTTGACTGACCTTAATTTATCCCACTAAGTTTTGGTTGTTCACGTGTTGCATGCATACACATTTGGTACTTGGCAATGAGATGTGTGACCCATGTTGTTATCATCCCGAACGCCTCGATTTCCACTTGTCAGTACGTGGGAGTTGGGGGCGTCGCATCCATGGCCACCAATTTGGCCTTGTTGTGTGTGAGAGTAATTGCTCCTCTGGTTTAACCATGCGTGGCTTTGCGTAGTGGCGGTAAATGCCGCAGTAGGCGGAGCAGAAGGCTCAAGAGATTTCTAAAAGAACTCAAAGCTCTCAACTTTGGAAACCAGATTGGCAAAGCAGGAGAAAGGAGTAAGGGCCATCTGTGCAGTTGAGAAACTTGAGAAGTCAGAACCGAGGCCATGGAAGATCTAGTGCACTTTATGGGTGCCATTGACTGGCTGACCAATTGCATGAAGTTGGTCACAAAGAGCCTTGAAGGCTTGGGCTTACTTAGAAACAAATCTTGTGTTGTGCTTCATCAACTGGAGATTTTCCTTGAGACGGATTTCGTGGGCCTTGGAACGGTGGCTGAAGGCATTCTCCAAGGCAAGCCAAACCTCGTGTGAGATGGAGAGACCAACAACTTTTGCCATGGCCTCCTCGATGAGTGAGGAAAATAGAAGGCTGAGAAGGCGTTGGTCAATGTTTTTCCATGCCAAGTATTTGTTATTTGGTGTCTAAGAATCGGCAGGGTCAAAATATGGTGGGGCTCAAGGGTTCTATCCACATGGCCCAATAATTCTTGGATCTCAAGAAGAGGAAGGAGTTGGCTCTTTCATAAGAGATAGTTGGATGATGAGAGTTTGATTGTGACCATATGGATCATGGTGTTGAAAGAGAGAAGGGTGGGGAAGGATTTGGCAGCCATAGGAATATAGGGACAATTGGGGGATGCTAATCCTGAATGGCTATGATTCCATGAGAAGGTTTGATGAAACCACCACACTTGTAAAGTGGTGAGTATTTTTCATTTATATTGAATTACAATTTGTATGGATTAATTACATATCAATAGTCATCAATATTGAGTACAAATAAAAGGAAAATATATATAGTAGACAAGGTTTGACAATAAAAGTAATAATAAACACATAGTCTCCTCTCTAGTTTTTCTCTCAAGGTCCTCTCTTGGGAGAATTATAGAGGTGGTGTTTATGTCCCTGAGGTGGTGTTTCCAGTCTCGGTGGTGTTAGTTTAGTATGGATGGTTTGCAAAATCAGTGGTGTAATCTGCGGCTGAGTGAGGAGGAGGATGCATCAATTGTGTTGGAGGATGTAGATGTTTTAGTGGTGAAAAGTAAGGGTGATATGAGTTTGATAGGGAAAATATGGTGTGATAGACAATTGGGGAAGCAGGTGGTGGAGTCGACTATGGCAAGAATATGGAGGCTTAGCAAACCTGTTGTAATGAAGGAAGTTGGCAGGAATGTGTTTGTGCTGAGTTTTGCAACTCATGCTGATAAGGAAAGAATTGAAGTAGGAAGGCCATGGTTCTTTGATGGCCAATTGTTTGTAATTATCCCATTTGATGGCATTACTCCAGTGCAGGCTTTGAAGTTTGATGCTGCACCATTCTGGGTGCAATTCCACAATCTTCCTTTATTTGGTATGAATAAGGAGTATGGGGTCAAGTTGGGCGGATCTATTGGCAGTGTTTTAGATGTGGATGTTGACCATGATGAGGTAGGATGGGGTAGTTGTCTCAGAGTCAAGATTATGATTGATCTGAAAAACCATTGGCTCGAGGAAGGACCTGCACAGTGCAAGGTACTAAAGTGTGGTGTCCTATTCAGTATGAGAAGCTTCCTAGATTTTATTTCACTTGTGGTCGAGTCATACATGAAAATTTCACTTGTCAACTGGAACCTCAAGCAACTCCTCAGTTTGGTGCTTGGTTGCGGGCAGAGTCCAGTTTCAAGAGGAAATGAGAGTCATTGCAGGAGCATAACATCAAAGGGGGAGCCATGAACAATGGGGTGATGCAGGAGCAGAATAACATGGTGGCTGGTGGTGCAGTGGTGGCTGGTGGTGCAGTGGTGGCTGAGGCTACAACAGGTAATGGAAGTTCTTATTCATTGCACCATAATGAGGGGAGCATTCATTCAGGAATAAAGGAAGGTATGAAGACATCAGTTACTGAATGTAACAGTCAACAGGATGTTTCTGATGTTATAACGCCTACTGTGATTTTTGAATCTGAATTAATTACTGAAGATCATATACATAAAGTATGTGATAATGGGCTTTCTAATGGGCCTTTTGGGGCTGAATATGGGCTGTCTGATGCAAATGGAGGGGAGTGTGCAAAGCCTGTCCAACTATCTCGAGACCACCTGAATGTGTCCCAATGTGATCAAGCTCAACCATTGCAGAGAAGATCTACCAAAAGCATTTGGAAGAAAAGAGCCAGGACAGCTTATCATGCCTCTACTGAGCAGTTGCCAATCCAAACTAAGGAAGATGCTAAGAGGAAGAGATCTTTGGTGGGGACTGATGATGCTGAATTACTTGGAAGTGGCCCTAAAAGAGGTAAGTACACAGTTTTATCCACTGTTTTTGAGAAAGATTTTCTTTCTAGAAGAGGAAATAAACACTTGGGATCGGCAGAGGTTGTTCAACAGCCCTGCCGAGATCAATGAGTATCATAAGTTGGAATTCTCGTGGGCTTGGAAACCCATTGGGAATTCAAGTTTTATCTAACTTGGTCAGAAAAGAAGCTCCTGAGATTTTATTTTTACAAGAGACTAGAATGCATTCTCGAGCTATGGAAAGGTTGAAGTTTAAGTTGGGTTTTTTTGGTTGTTTAGCTATAAGTAGTGAAGGGAGAAGTGGAGGAATAGTTTTATTTTGGAAGAAGAAATATAGTGTCAAAATTCAAAGCTTTTCAAAGTGCTATATTCATGCCGAGGTAACTGAGGAAGATGCAGTGGGTAACTCTTGGTGTCTGACTGGTTTTTATGGTCAACCAGAAGTGAGTAGAAGGCATGAGTCATGGTCTTTGTTGAGGTCTCTAAAAGTTCATCCTGATATAGGTTGGATTATTTTGGGAGATTTCAATGAGATTATGAGCAATGTTGAGAAAAGTAGTCGTAGAGCCAAACCAGAAAGACAATTGCAGGCTTTTAGAGATGTGGTTGAGGAGTGTCAAGTGCATGATATGGGGTTTAAAGGCAGTCCTTTTACTTGGTGTAATGGGAGGGAAGAGGGACAGACAATTAGTGAGAGGCTGGATAGATGTTTTTGTTAAACTTGAAATGGCACTCTTATTATCCAATGACTGTGGTCATTCATGGAATAGTGGCTTATTTAGACCATAAGCCTATTATTTTAAAGCTGCCAGATGAGGTGCAAGAGGGACCAAGAAGGAAATTGTTTCGTTTTGAGGCAATGTGGATTGAAGATTCTGGATGTAAGCAAGTGGTAGATGGTGCTTGGAAAGCTGTTGAAGGGAGAAAGGAGCTTAGTACAGTTATGAAGAAGATTGAGTATTGCAGTGAAAAACTGTCACTTTGGAATCGAGCAAGCTTTGGAAATGTGCAAAGAAGGTTAAGGTTGGCTCAAGACAAACTCAAAATGGCTCACCAGACTGACCCTTTATCACTAAATAGATAGCATATTCAACAAGCAAGAAAGGAGGTCCAACAATGGCTACAAAGAAGTGAAATAATGTGGAAACAGAGATCTAAGGTTCTGTGGTTGGCTGAAGGAGATAGGAATTCTAAATTTTTCCATCATAAAGCATCCCAAAGGAAAAAGAAGAATTTCATTAAAGGGGTAAAAGATTCAACTGGAAGGTGGCAAGTTTATGAAGCCAGAGATAGAGTTATTAATGAGTATTTTCAGAATCTTTTTGCAGCAGCTGAGGAACTAGGTAATATGGATTTCTTGCAAGATTTAAATGGGAGAATTGATGCTCAGATGGCAGAACAACTTGATGTACCTTTCACAGCTGAGGAAGTCAAGAGAGCTTTAGATTAAATGCATCCTACAAAAGCTCCTGGACCCGATGGAATGACCTTTATCTTTTATCAGAAATTCTGGTCTATTGTTGGGACTGATGTCACTGATGCAGTGCTTAAAGCTCTTAATACTGGTTCATTCCCTTTGGAGATTAATCATACTTATATCACACTGATACCTAAGAAGAAACTACCAGAATTTGTTTCTGACTATAGGCCCATCAGTTTGTGTAATGTCATTTATAAGTTAATCTCAAAGGTCTTAGCCAATAGACTAAAGTCAGTTTTGCCTACTGTTATTTCTACATCACAGACAGCTTTTGTACCAGGAAGACTAATCACAGATAATGTTCTTGTGGCATATGAAATGGTGCATTTTTTAAGAAGGAAGAGGAGTGGTAAAGATGGATTCATGTCTCTAAAGTTGGATATGAGCAAGGCCTATGATCGAATTGAATGGAAGTATCTTGAGGAGGTGATGAGACAGATGGGGTTCAGCCCAAAATGGATTCAACTGCTGATGTTTTGTGTTACAACAGTCTCTTTTTCTGTCCTTGTTAATGGAGAACCTAAAGGGCCAATTCAACCAACTCGTGGATTAAGACAAGGGGATCTCATCTCCCCATATCTATTCCTACTATGTACTGAGGGACTCATAACATTGCTGAACAAGGCAAATGTGCAACATCAGATTGAAGGCTTTCAAGTATGTAGAGGTGCTCCTAAGCTAAACCACCTACTGTTTGCAGATGATAGCATTCTATTTTGCAGAGCTAATATGCAATCTTGCTTAGTTTTGCAACATAGACTTGATATCTATGAGAAAGCATTTGGACAGAAGGTCAATAGAGAGAAGACTTCAATGGTTTTCAGTCATAATGTACCTTCAGGCCCGAGAAGGGAGATCATGCAATGTTGGGGTGTTAATCACTTTCAGCAATATGAGAAATATCTTGGATTGCCACCTATGGTTGGAAGAGGAAAGTACCAAGCTTTTTCAGTGTTGAAGCATCAGGTATGGTCTAAATTGCAAGGGTGGAAGGAAAAACTTTTATCACAAGGAGGAAAAGAAGTGTTGCTGAAAGCTGTAGCTCTATCTATACCTATTTATACTATGAGCTATTTCAAGTTGCCTAAGTCCCTATGTGCTGAACTTGAGAGCTTAATGGCAAGTTTTTGGTGGGGTCAGAAGCAAGATGAAAGAAAATTGAGCTGGATTAGTTGGAAGAGGATGTGTGAGTCAAAGATGGAAGGAGGTATGGAGTTTAGAAGTATTCAAATGTTTAATAAGGCCCTACTAGCAAAGCAAGGGTGGAGGATTATGCATGAAGAATCTTCCCTTTTACATAAGATTTTTAAAGCAAGATACTTCCCAACATCTAGTTTTTTTGACTCAAGACTGGGTGTGAATCCTTCTTATGTATGGAGAGGTATTTGGGACACCAAGAACAGTTTGCTAAAAGGGTGTAGATGGAGGGTTGGCAATGGTCTATCCATTAATATTTGGTCTGATTATTGGTTACCAAAACACAAGTTGCTATCCATGGTGGTTGATATTCCTCCTGAAGCAAGGTTACAGAAAGTTTCTTCTCTGATGACGCCAGAACAGAATAGCTGGGATGTTGAGAGGGTGAGAAGTGTTTTGCCACCAAGAGAAGCTACTAAAGTGTTAAGTATTCGATTGCCTATGGATAATATACTTGATATGCTTATATGGGAGCATGAGACAAGTGGGATTTTCAGTGTTAAAAGTGCATATGAATTTTTCAAGACCATTGAGCAAAATGGAGATGTGGCTGAAAGTTCAAGAGCAGAAGATGAAAAATTATTATGGAAGCACTTATGGAAGATGCATGTTCCTCAAAGAGTTAAGGTTTTTGCATGGAGAATGTATAAGAATATTCTTCCAACCTTTCAAAACCTGAAGACTCGAAGAGTGATACAAGAAGCTACTTGTTACTGCTGCCAAACAGAAGAATAAGATCTACTTCATGCACTGATTTTTTGTCCTGCTGTTGTTGATTGTTGGTCACAGGTATTCCCTTCTCTAATTCAAGTAACTAAAATGAAGCAAATTATACAATTAGCCACTGTTGTAATCAAGAGAAGAAGAACAGGAGAGTTAGAGAAGTTTTTCCTACTTGCATGGGGGCTTTGGTATAGAAGGAATTAGAGTATATATGAGGGAAACATTCTATCAATTCAGCAAGTAATGGAGCATGCTTTTACCTTATACCAGGAACATAAAGCAACAATAGAGGCCACAAAGATCAAGCAAAAGTATAAGTGTCAATGGCAGCCTCCTCCAGAAGGTGTCTTAAAGTTAAACATTGATGGTGCTCTCTTTAGTGATCAATGTAAAGCTGGTATAGGGGCTGTGTTGCGTGACAAGGAAGGGAATGTTATATTTGCAGCAAGCAAATTTGAACATGCTATAGCTGATCCTATGGAAATTTAACTTCTTGCTATGTTAAGGGGTTTGCAATTATGTGTGTCCCTTGGCATTACATCTCTTCAAGTGGAATCAGATTCTTTGTTAGCAGTTCAAGAGCTGGAGAAGGAAGGGCATTCTACTACCTTATGGGGTGGATTGATTCAGGAGGTTAAATCCTTGCTTCAAAGGTATCCAAATTGGTCCTTTCACCGTAAGGGAAGAGAAGCTAATGGAGTTGCTCATTGCTTGGCTCGGTTTGCATGGAATTTAGATGACATTTGTATTTGGTGGAACTCAATTCCTGATTGTATTTCCCAAGCTATTTGGGTTGATTCATCTTTGTAATGCTTGAGTTTGATGAATAAAATTTATACTTTTTTATCAAAAAAAAAAAAAGAAAATATTTTTTTAATATCTTAAAATTAGAGTCAGTTATGTGACATATATGGCAAGCCTTAGATTAAGGCAAAGTATCCCAACATAAATAACTCTCGTTACGAGAACTTTTTTTAGTAGCTTTTAATACGGCAAGATTTAATAGAATTAAATTTAAATTATCTTTTTCAATAAATTACTTGTGTCGGCTTGAAACTAAAAGGATTCGTATGTTATTGTAAGGACGACATGTACATAACATGAATGTGACCTGCATGCATCACATATGGGTGCCACCCTTGAAAGTAATAGCCTGAGGCTATTATCCTATCGAAAAATTGACGTCTCCATAACCAATAACCATCCTTGCTTTTCACTTTTTCCATTCGATCGGCTTATCTTATCATGATATCCAATGTTGCAAGCAGAAATAGGAATTCTTTTGGCCCCGGCCGGCCCCCTCCCTTTACACAAAGAACCGTGTAATATTGGTTTTCCAACATGGCTTACTCTAAAAATTGGGTAGGATTGTAACATTTTCTAACCCACCCGAAGGCCTAGAGTTCATGGAAAAGAAGCTTGTTTTTGAACAAACACACGCATGTGCAGTGTTTGCCAAACCTTCATGCAATGCACCATACAAAGATCTCCATCCTCTGTCCATTCGTAATCGTTCTTTTTTCAACAAAATCTCTTTAGCAAAAGCATGTTCTTTCCGAAACTTCTCTCTCTCTCTCTCTCCCCCCCTACACACACATATATAAGTACATTTTCTTGGATGGAAAAAAGGGCAAGATAGGATTGACCAGCCAACGTGGCTTACGTTGGTCTTTCACTTTTATGATTCATCAGTGGAATGAAGATTACTTTTCCATCCTTTCTTTTATCATATATTCTGCTCCCGGGTAGAGAGAGAGATCTAGTTAGATATGGGGATGAATTGGGGGGGCTTGAAGCTAGGTACAGTAGATCAAGGAGGTGCTAGATTATCTTATTATTTCCTTAATTAGGGTCGAGGACAATTTAGATTTCGTTTGGATATATATAAGAAGCTTCTCAACTTATTTCATCTTGATCTTCTCATATGATCATTATAATTTTTTCAATTTTTTACACAAAATATAATAAATAATTCAATTTTTTCAAATTTTAAAATAAAAATAATATTTTAATAATATTTTATTCAATTTTCAACTTTCATCTCATATCATGATCTTATTTAGAGTATTATGCTACTTTGCTTTTAAATGAAAGGCCCTTTCGTAATGCAAGGATAGCTTTCTCTCTTCTTCTTTTTCTCCGTCTCTCTCTTTTAGCAGTGAGATCACATGCATGGCCAAGAATGCCACATAACTAGGTTTGGCTAAAGGTGATCAGCTTCAGTGCAACTTTTCTGTTTGAAGATCAGAATTAAATCAAAGCCATGCAAGTAGACAGCCCCTGCATGGGTCCCCAGCTTAAACACCAACTGCACTGATTCAAAGCTTAATATTATGTGTCAGCATTGTAAAAACATCTAACCAAAGAGACATGGATGTCTTTCTTTTATATAGAAGGTGGCCGGTTCTGATCTTTATCTACGTATATCTGTTTTAATGTCGACCTTCAAATTCAAAACAGGAAGAATATTCATACTCTCCGGTCCTCATCATATTATATAAAGCCGTGCCGTTATAGGCCACTAGTAATGCAATGGACTTTTCCTCTTGTCAAAGTAGACGGAACGCATGCAGCTGGATAAGGCATATTTCAACCATGTAGAAACGCATTTTTACAGGCTCTTTTTTCTCTGATCTCTTCCTTCCCTCCTTTTTGGATTTTCTACTGGCCGGTTCACTTTCTGCGGGTTTTGCCGAAATACTATGTCGCAATCCATTTGATATTGGACTCAAACGCTAGCTGAATTGTTCCTGATAAAAACATTGCAGAAACTTGAACTACTGGCCGGTGTACAAAATGTACACGCGCTAGCTACTAATTATATATATTACTTGCTCAATGCTTTATTTTGCTTTCATCATGTACGTGATCAACTGATCAGTTATAGAAGTACTACAGGCTTTCTGATCACGTAATTATGTACGTACACCTTATTCGGTTTGTATTATACGTTTCAATGATCTTTTGTTACATATATATATATATATTATATACCCACTGAAGAAGGCAATTTTTGATTTTTTGATTTTTTTCATTCATTTTTTTTATATTCTTAAACATTTTTTTCTAAATAAAAATTCACAATATTACTAAAAAAATACTTTTTTAATTACTAAATAAAAAAATAAAAAAAATATTTCGTGACACACTTTGGGTCTGCCCGAATTCGGGACCCAAAGTATTTCTCATAACAAATATATTCTTATGAGGGGCCATCTGATCATTACGTGCATTATATCATATTTCATGCACCCATCAAATTAAGCAAGAATATTTTTGTTGGTTCCTTCCCCGGGCGCGCCATATTTCAAACTTGGAGTTTGAGGGAGGGTGTACGTAAACTCAAGTACTTAAATCTCAAGATCTGTTCCTCACGAAAACAAACCATCAACATCAAGCATTCATGGTCAAGAATATTGGTCAAATTAATGCACCTGGATGTTTCTTTAGTAATTTCCAAGTCTTAAATTGACTCGATGGCCACCATGCACATGAATTCCATTTTCCCCATGCGTCATATTAATACAAAACTTTCAATCCTACACGAAGTTTGCGCATGAACTGATGTGTTGCATCATCATCGAGTGGGCCGGCCGCAATATAATTAGGATAAGGACATACTTAATATTAACGTCTCATCATTCCCACGTAGTATTCTAGTTCCTTATCCACTTAACAAACACCATGCATCTTTTTTCCCTCTTTATTTGGCCAAATTACGTAAGTTATCTTTGAATTCTCCCATCAAAACGCTAGATGTCGCACACCTTATTTGTCTCCTTGTCAAAAGGACTCTTACAACTTTATTCTACTTGACCAACGATGACTCCTTTTCCTTCCCTTTATTTATTTATATCTTGATGATCTATGGTAATTCACACGAGTACGAGCGCGGCTGGCCGCCTAGCCTCGCTCCTATATATAGATTATATTTTACTTATGCTTATAAATAAATCATCACCCTTCGATTATAATTATTACAAGAAACCCGATAATTTTGTTAAACTTTTTCCTAAAAGCTTAGAGAAATCATCTATAGAAAAAAAAAGGAAAAAAGATATATATGGTGACTACATAGGCCGGTGCACGTACATATGATATATATGGGACCAACAAGGATTATATATATTTCTAGACTCACTACACACTCAAGGTTTAAATATTGTCTCAATCCGGTCCAAAGAAGAGCATAGTCGACATAGCCCGAACAATAGTAGAACTACCAATTACCCAAGGGCGCCAACCCCCAAAAGTATTTGCAGATTGATTATATTTGTGCCCTAATCATGATGATTTGCTTTATTCTGAAATACTAAATGATTTGGGCACATACATATATAATTTAATTTGTTAATTAGTTATGCTTTTTAAAGCGTCCCTTTAGACTGTTGTCGTATCTATATATATTAATTTTCATCGTTTTCCTTCCTTAATTTCCTTTTACGTATGTGTTTAATTTGTATCTTCCTAATTATAAATAACGTCATCTGTTTTACAATTTATGCTTATCGATCCTTTCTGGGTTTAGTAGTACTATTGGGTTAATCAGTACTTTCTTTTAAGAAAAAATCTAGTTACAAACACAACTGCGCTCGCACTAATATGTATATTAATTTAATGTGATTGATTAAAAAGTAGATTTTATTGAAAACAATATTAACTTAAATTTTGAATATGAATGAATCAGTATTGATATGCAGATTAATACGCAACTTTGCTTATACGTAACAAATCTCTTCTATTAAATGCAGCCAGCAATAGTACTACTTAGAGTTGCCAGTACTAATTAAGAATATGGCCGGGCAGTTGCTATGTTCATGAATATTGATCATATATAGTGTGATCGTGAAGAAAGAGATCAAGAAAAAAAAGACTTTCTTTAGAACAATATAGCTTTTAAAAAAGGGTACGTACTATTAATTACGATGAGAAACTTTCTTTGCCAAAACTTTAGAAAAAAGAACCCATGCATGTTTTTAATATCTGAAGCATCTTAAATGTAAGATTAGGGACGTAAAATAATTCTAGTATATATAACCTTCTTATATATATATATATATTCAAATCTATAAATTGAACTACTGTTAGAAAAGTAATATTATCGGGATCGATTACGTAGAAATTAGCACAATTCTATCCGAATAACGTCTACCCACTAACAAAACTTCAAGATTAATCAAGGCTTGATATTTCTTTCACACCCTTGTTGTGTCACTTTTACCAATTCCCTTTATATTGAGGGCTTGCACTTGTGCGCGCCGGCCTATAATGCGCGCATAATAGTTAATAATATATATACAGACAAATTAATTATATATATACGTATAGCTAAGCAATAAATCATGTTAACATAAAGTTAATTATGAGATAAAAGTAATTCCTACAAATATAAAATTAAACAGAAGATCATCATATGACTACTGTCACATCTATCTATATATATATATAGGTTTATGGTGCAAATTATCATCAAGTCTTAACTAGTAGATCATCAGCATTTCTCAAAAAATTGATTGACATGAACAATATCTACAATTTAGTGGGTAATTTACCCCTGATCAGCTCTATTTCCTTTTAAATAAAAGCAACGATATATATATATATACCTAGTTATTATATGCATGTCCCAAATTGCACTAGAAATAGAAAATATTATAATAACAACAATTATTTAGATTAAAGTGGCATCTCTTTTCAACAGGCCGGACTAGGCCGGTTAAACAATTTATAAAGTTTTTGACGTACATAATACCTTAAATTTGGGGATCCCCCACTTGCTTACTCCTGGCCTTAAAATATTAAACCAACCGGTGGGATTTCCCTTTGCTTTAGAATGAAGAAAGTGGCAGCCGGGGCATTATGGTCACGCAAAATTGGAATAGTTGGAGTGTGTTTGAAGAAGACATGAATCCAGTTGAAAAGAAGAGATTTAAGGCGATCGACGAGAATATAAGAGACCAAAGTCATTTAAAACCTCTTTAGAGGTCATAGCCAAAAGCCAAGATTGCAAAGGCAAGCTAAAACCGTGCGTCATACCCTCCAAATTACAGACTTCAAACAAGAAAAGAATACATAGCACTATATATATCTGTCTCCATATATAAGTATTTCTTCCCTGATCTCTCTTTCTCAGCTTAACATTCTTCGGTCTCCCTAGATCTCTCTCAATGGAAAATTTTAGTTGCAGAATCTCTGTCATGATCCGTATTCTTCTCGTGGTTTCTCTCTACTTCTTAGGTACTACCTCTTCGCTTTTATTTGTAGGGTACTTCTGTTTTTTGCTTTTGTGTTTGGTGATATTAGTTCCTATTCAACAGAGATTATTGCTCTATACATATATATGTGGGCGCGCAGGAACCTGTTTTCATAATTTCATTCCACTTTTTGTCATCAATAATTGCGATGCACTTACAGTTCTCATTGCTCGATCGTGTTTATTTCTACTTTACACAGACTTCGGCTTTTTACGAGAAGTGACATCACTTGGAATCAATTATGGTCAACTGGGCGATAATTTGCTACCACCCGAGAAAGTTCTCGATCTGTTAAGCTCCCTTCGACTCACGAGAGCAAGAATTTACGATACAAATCCTCAGATTTTGACAGCATTCGCCAACTCCAATGTAGAACTCATTGTCACTGTCGAAAACGAAATGCTAGCTCAGTTAATGGACCAAGAACAAGCCCTTCAGTGGGTCAACTCCCATATCAAGCCTTACTTCCCTGCAACAAGAATCACAGGGATAGCAGTAGGAAACGAGATCATCACCGGAGCCGATACGACCGGCCTAACGGCGAATCTTGTTCCGGCCATGGTCAGCATCCATGGTGCTCTAGCTCAATTAGGTCTAGACTCGCACATTCATGTCTCTACGCCCAATTCTCTAGCTGTTCTTGCCGAGTCATACCCGCCTTCTGCCGGGAGTTTTAAAACCGAGGTATATGAAACCATGTCACAGGTGCTAAAATTCTTGTCGAGCACCAAAGCACCCTTTTGGATCAATGCCTATCCGTATTTTGCTTATAAGGATAACCCAAACAAGATTTCTTTGGACTATGTGCTTTTTAATCCTAACTCAGGAATGGTCGATCCGTATACCCATTTACACTATGATAACATGCTCTATGCTCAAGTAGATGCAGTCAGTTTTGCCATTGCTAGAATGGGGTATAGTGGAATAGAGATTAGGGTCTCGGAAACTGGGTGGCCGTCGAAAGGTGATCCCAGTGAAGTTGGTGCAACGATGGAGAATGCGGCTGCTTATAACAGGAACTTGATGAGAAGGCAATTGCAGAACGAAGGGACACCTTGGAGTCCTAACATGCGGCTCGAAGTTTATCTGTTTGCTTTGTTCAATGAGGATTTGAAGCCAGGACAGACTTCTGAGAGGAATTATGGTCTGTATCGGCCTGATGGAACCATGTGTTACAATGTTGGCCCCTTTGCCCTATCAAGTAGTACTACTAGTACTTCAACTTCAACAAGTACTTCAACCTCAACGAGTACTTCCATTTCTCTTACTTCGTCTGCCACGAAGGTAAAGCCATAGGTTCATTTTGTATCATCTTTATTCACTTTGTTATTTGCTTATAAAATATTAATATAGAAGAACCCTAGAAGTTGTATATAATATATACACATATAGCAATAGGAAAAGTGTGATCTGTGCAATGAGCTTTTGTACATATATATTTCGTTAAAAATCATCATGTGTTATTTATAAATTGCATGTACTTCGATGAATAGTGACAATCTAGTTATTTTCCTTTTATCCTTTTTTTGTTCAATTTTCCCCCTCTTAAAATGGAATTTACTGTGAAACAGGCCGCAACTATGGAATATCAAAGCTTGGTGTACTCGCTGTTTGTGTATTTGCTGACCTTCCATGTTTTTATGAGATCAAGACCATTTTAAGGAATGGGATGAGTTACGTTGATGCAAATATCTCTTTTTTGGTAAGAAAAAATTGGGGTTTTCGTGCATAACTAGTTGAAATATAGAGACCCTTTAAACGTACACTTTCAAGCCTCATGACGTTAAAGACCTCTAATTATGACGCTCTCTCTCAAAGTTGACTCTATCATGCATCCAACAGACATTTCGAGGCAAAAATGAGCCATAGCTAGCCTACATCAGTAATATCAGACGGTAATGAATTCCTACTTAGCTTTACGAATCTCAACAAATCAGGCATCCTTTAAAGACCATGCAGCAAGTGATGAGCAAGTCATGATCGAGACAGTCATATCTTTGTTGTTTTAGTGCAACTTGATCTAGATTTATTCGATCTTCAACTTACTTTGTCATTTAATTAGGATATGTATGTGTATGTAAAAATTTAATTGTTGTAATTATAATCATTTCCGTTTATCGCAAAGAGAATTGTATGACGTTGTAAGAGGGAATTAGCGTAACGATCAGAAAAACTTCATTATATTGATTAATGAAAGGAAAGTTCTCTACTTTGGGACGTGGAATATTCCACATGCAAGTACTGTTTTCATAATATATATATATATATAATGGTGCGTGATCAAGATTTCTAATGCTTAATTGCTTAATTTCCCAGTCTCTCAAGCTCGACCGATCTTTCTCTCTCTAGAAAACCAAGTAGAATACATAAGGCTCATTGAAAAATATATTAATGGATGTAATCAAAGTCTAAAGTGGAAGAGGGATTTAGGCTTTGTTTGGTTCTTTTTGTTATCCTCGGGCGGACAATGGGGCGGCCCATGGCCAGCTGCTTTATTCCCTGGCAAAAATAACCGTCAGCATTGGTCCTTGCGCGCCAACCGCCCTTTTGCAAAGGAGCTTTTTTAAGGCTTGCCTTTTTCTTTCTTTCTTTCTTTCTGTGCATAAGAGACACTGTTATCTCAGCCTTAATTAGTAGAACCTGATGCGGGTTGGTCTACCTGTTTGACATCATGCAACGTGGTGCACATGATGCCCATGCATCATTTTTATGGGATCCCATCCCACTAAGAAAAGTAGCCATTTTGAGGTTAAGGCCAGATCAGATTTTATAATGGTGGAATATTTATGTAGTCTTCTTTCTTAATCTTCTAGCACTGCAATTTAATATATATAGCTAGCTAGCTATGTTTTCATTTATTTTCTTTGCATTTGATACATGCATATAAAATAGGAGAGAGAGATATTCTCCATCAATTCTCTATTCGAATTGAATGATCCAACATATATATATATATATATTATATACACATTAATTAGTGGACTTAATTTGTAACATTTTATGACGTTCGTTACAAACGTGCAAGCTAAGGTCGCGCCTTTTAGCTAGAGTACCGTGTAAGCTCCAGTACTTGGACATTTAATATTGTGTCTTTCTCGAATTAATTGGATGATCAAATTCGAGTAGAAAGTTAGAAGAGGTGGATCTAAGTCTCAGCGCCCCATAAAGTTGTTCAATGAATAGGCTGCAGGATATTCAACTTGTCATGACGCAACAGAGACTAATATAAAGCTGTAAATTAACAAAGCCAGATGTTTGCAACTAAACATGACTAGATATATAGATGAAAGCGTCGTTTCCATGCGCAGTGTTTTGGATTCATTTGTAGGCCAGCGTGGGCAGGGCCGCTTTGTAGCTTTATGAAATTAATATCATGGGGCTTTTTGTCAGTGCCAGAGGCATCTTCATGATCAAGTCAACTAGTTCACTTCAGATCATTTCTTGTTTGCTATATTAATTATGATATTAGCTGCATATACATAAATTCTACATGATATATATTTTAAACATGCACGCGCGCGCGCACACATATATAGTCCCAGCCTCATTGAACTGATCTAGAAGGAGAAGAATATCACGTTGGGGGTGGTTTCTATATTAGGGGCAGCTAGCCTTGCAGGCAGAGTACCATAAAATCTAATAAATATTACAAGCTTCATGTGATTGGTCATGATCACACATGCATGTAAACATTAATGTAATTAATAAAAATTAATTTGACTCTATTTTTTTATAGTAACTTTTAATTAGTCACGCTTCAATTTGTGAAGCCTATATATGTAGTAAAACTTACTACTTCCAACATTATTTTTTTGTCTATATATATATATTCTTTGACATGGCAAATCATGACATGTTACAAAATCTAACTGGTGTTTCCTTAATTAATTCGCTCATTTATCATACATATATGGGGCCACCCTAGCTCACTACATACACCAAAATATGTGGGAAATAAAATTCTCCTATTGGAGGCATTAATATTGAGGATTTATATAAAAGATGTTGACATGAAAATGGATCAACCGATATAACTGCAGGTTAACACAAAAAAAAAAAAAAAGTAGGGGAAAGGTGCATGGGGGGAGATGAATAGTCATGATAAAAAATATATCATGATCATCATGCTGTGCTTCAAAATAATTTAGAATTGAGTTGAACAATGTCCAGATGTACTCTCCGTGGGTTCTTCTCCAGTCATCGATGTAACGTTTATATATGAAGATCATGTCTTCCTTTAGTACTACATAAAAGTACATATATAGACCAGACAGCGAAAAAGTAGTTACACCGATCGAGTTCGATGATCGATTTTGATCAACCGGCCAAGTTTTTACGGGGTCCATGGATCTTATGATGTAGCCAAATCTGTTTGTTAGAAATCATGATCATCAGAACTCTCTCCAATATCTCCTCTCAAAAACATAGAGCCTCTTAAACGCCCACGTACACCTCCCTTGATCCATTCCCCTTTCTGTGCTGCTATTTCATGTGTTTGGGATAATTCACAGCTCCCACTTTCTGTTATCTTTTATTTTTAATAAAATACTAGTATTTACTAATTAGGAAAATAATCGATCGTACGTTGTGTATGAACTTTAGTTGCATCTAATATTTTTGTTGCACCAAAACGATACTAGTCATGCATGATGTTGTATATGAGCGACAGTACCTTTAATCATGGAAAAGCATATATATATTGGTCTCCTATACAAGTTTTAGAAAGTATATATGAGGTTATAAGGTAGCTGGAATTATGACACTTTTCCCAAGCATGCTTATGTATTTGGTAAAGAGTTCTTCTTATACCAAAACCCTCGAGGTGTCATCGATCTGTACGTGTCATTTGAGGAGGTGCATTGTCACATCAGATTTAATTTTCTGTCTTTCTTTCTTTTTAGAAAAGAAGATATACATTGGAAGAAATAAATAAAAGTAGCAAAAAATAGTGATGAGTTTCACCCTAAGTATCGTCCGTACGTACTCCAATTGCTGTGAAGTTGTCATTCACCATCTGATCTCAAGCCGTCCGCCTAGACATTTCTTTTTTGAAGTTTTGACGTTAACTTTAGCTGAACTCTTTACTTTAATCAGATGGGTTTATTTTTTAAGCTAGTTTGTTAATATCTTTGTGATTAAGTGACAGAGTAAGTACACAATGTTATTTAAAAGTTGACGTGCATTTTAACATGTGCCATTATGTTATTGTTCTTGATGTGATAATTAGTGCATATGGCTTTTTTTATTTGTTAAAGTAATGCTACTTAATTATAATTATATCACTAACATACGTAACACTCAAGTGATATTATTACTGTGGAACCTCATGTTGAGGAAAATAACAACCACGCGTTCAGTGTGTTGACTGTGTTATTAATAGAGAATTACAAGAGCATAGTAATGGTAGAAGTCATAACAAAGCGATAAGAATAAATACTAACAGATCAGATAATAACTAGATAACTAATAATATTAGAATTGAACTTCTAGTCTCCTGCTACGTCTACAACTTCCTTATGATCCTTAACACGCCCCCCCAAGTCCAATGAAGTGGAGACTACATTGAGCTTAGATGTGAGTGTCGCAACCTGAATGAAGAGAGGGGCTTTGTAAAAATATCTGCTAGCTGATCCTTGGGGGATAAGAACTTTACTTCAATAAGTTTCTTGGCTACCATATCTCGTACAAAGTGAAAATCAATTTCTATATGCTTTGTATGAGCATGAAAGATTGGATTTGCTAATAAATATGTAGCTCCTATATTGTCACACCATAAGAGAGGAGGGGCTGAGGCTCGAAGGCCAAGTTCTTGCAATAATGATTGAAGCCATTGAAGTTCAACTACTACATTTGCAACTGCTGTATATTCCGCTTCAATACCTGAACGAGCAACTGTGACTTGTTTTTTGCAACTCCATGAAATAAGGTTCGGAACACACAGAAACCTCCAATTGAATGTCTATCATCACATGAACTTGCCCAGTCAATATTTGAAAATGCTTGTAAAGTAGTGTTTGTTGACTTGCTAAATGAAAGACCATAGCTAATTATCTGTTTTAGATACCGAAGAAGACATTTTGTTGCCTGCCAATAAGCTAATTTTGGTTTGTGCATGAACTGAGATAACTTGTTCACTGTGAATGCTATGTTGGGCCTAGTGACGGACATGTATTGTAAAGCTCCAACTGTGCTATAGAATAATGTGGGGTCACTGAAATCTTCACTGCCAAATGCACTAAGACTGGTGGAGGTAGCCATAGGAGTACTAATGGGTTTAGCTTCATGCATCTTTTTCTTTTTGAGAATATCCACAATATACCAATGTTGAGATAATATAAGCTGCCCGTCAGACTTGATAGCCTCAATCCCCAAGAAAAAATTCAGACTACCTAGGTCTTTGATTGTAAAGTCAGAATGCAGTGTTTTCAACAATTTATCAATAGTAGGCTTGTCTGAGCAAGTGATTAAAATGTCCTCGACATAAATGAGAATATACATAGTGAACTTGGATGAAGTATGAATGAACAGAGATGTATCCGATTGTGGCCCATGAAAGCCTAGGTCTAGAAGATGATTGCTGAGACATGAAAACCAAGCCCTTGGGGCTTGTTTTAGGCCATACAATGTCTTTTGCAATTTACAGACATGATGTGGAAATTGTAGGTGAACATAACCCAGACGTTGGGTCATGAAGACCTCCTCTGTCAATTTACCGTGTAAGAAAGCGTTGTGCATATCAATTTGTCTAATCTCCCAGCCTGAAGTAATAGTAATAGACAAAATTGTTCTTATTATTGTGGGTTTGATCACTAGGATGTAAGTGTCAGAAAAATCAACGCCGGCTTATTGAAGGTAGCCCTTGGCTACTAGACGTGCCTTGTAGCATTCCACATCGCCATTTGCTTTCCTTTTTATCCAATATCCCCATTTCGAACCAATGATGTTTCAGGTAGCAGTGGGGAGTACTAGAATCCATGTACCATTTTTCTAGGAGAGCATCAAACTCTTGGTTCATTGTATTTTTCAAGTAAGGGTGCTTGGCCGTAGTGATATAACAGGATGGTTCAACCATGATGGACTCTATTTTGGCAAGTAGAGTTTTCGGGAGAGGATATTTGATGGTGCCGTCGGTATGGGTTTTGGTTTGGTGATGTTGTTTTTCAAGCGAGTGATCATGGGGTGTTGGGATGGTTGATTATTGGAGGTTGGTGGAGTACAGGTGATTTTTGGTGAGGTCCGAATTGGAGAAACTGGCAAAGATAATGAGGGATAATGGGAGATAGGTGGGGAAGAAGGAGCTGTATGGGCTTGATGGGCTGAGGTACTAGAACGAGAGTGGGGTGGAGAGATCTGCAATAGCGAGGTCTGTTTTACTGCATGAGAAGAATAATCATTGGGCCTTAGAATGGGTATTACAAACGGTGCCAAGGGAGACGCTTGGTGGGTTGGTGTAGAACTGGATGACTGAAGGTGAAATGGGAATATGGACTCCTCAAAGATGACATCTTTGGAAATAATGAATTTTCCAGTATGGGGGTTGAGGCATTTATAACCTTTATGAGAGGGGCTATACCCAAGGAAAACACAACGAGTAGACCGAAGTTGTAATTTGTGGCGATTATATGGGCATAAGTTTGGCCAACATGCACAACCTAAAACACGGAGAAAGGAATAATTTGGATCACGGTGAAAGAGAGTAGTGAAAGGGGATTTTTTGTGAGAGACGGACAATGGCATTCGATTGATTAAATAATAGGCAGTATCAAACGCATCATCCCAATATTTAAAAGGAACATAACTATGAGTTAAGAGAGCTAGACCAATCTCAACAATGTAACAGTGTTTACATTCAATAGCACCATTCCGTTGATGAGTATGAGAACAAGATCAGCGATAAGAAATGCCAAGAGATACAAGTAACAAGGATATTGAGCGAAATTCACTACCCCAGTCAGACTGAATAGCTTTAATTTTAGAATTAAATTGTCGTTTTGCGTAAGGTTGAAATTTGTGAAAAATAGTAATAACATCACTTTTGCAAGTTATGGGAAAGAACCACGTGTATCGACTGTGCGAGTCTAGAAAGGTAACATAATATCGAAAACCATTATGAGAAATAATAGGAGACGGCCCCCAAACATCACTATAAATTAATTTAAGTGGTGCCAAGGCACAATTACATGACTCAAAAAATGGAAACTGACGAATTTTAGAACTGAGACATGCAGAACACGATAGACTAGACTTGGACTCAACTACAGGTAAAGAAAATTTCGATAAGACATGACGAACAATTTTGAAGGCTGGATGACCCATCCGAGAATGCAATTGAGGAAGTGAGGCTCATTCGCCAACAAGTGCAGATGGAGGAGAAGTTTTGTCGAAAACATAAAAGGGATAAAGCCCATTCTTACTCAGCCCGTGTAGTAGAATTTTCCCCTTTGCTTGATCCTTCATAAAAAAATGAGAGGGATGAAATTCAAAGAAAGTGTTAGTGGCTATAGTGAATTTTTGGACAGAGAGTAAATTCTTGGTAATTTGTGGTACATGTAAGACATTATGAATTAAAAAAGAAATTGTAAGGGTTGAAAGCTTGGAGGTGCCGAAGTGTGTGATGGTTAAACCAATACCATTACCAATGCAGATTTGATCTAAGCCAGTGTATTCCTTAGCATTGATATTAAGATTGGAGAGATCTAAGGTCAAGTGATGGGTAGCACCCGTGTCTGGATACCAATTCAAGTCGTTTGACTGCGATGGCCCAGTAGAATAAGCTTGCATGGGAGATGAGTCACGATCATAAGACTCATCATAGTGATGGTAGCATCTTAAAGCAATGTGGCCTACTTTATTACAAACTTGACAGATAGGTTGAGAAGCAGTTGAATTAGAACCACGAGCTCGACCCCTACCACGATTAAAGCGACCTGACCCATGAGTATCGGAATTGAAACCAGAGGCATATCCAGAACCGCGTCCACCGCGAGACCCACGAGAACAAGATGCAAGATTCGCACCTCCCAGAGTAAGATCATTTGATGCGTGGTGATGTTCCAAGGGAAGTTCAAGTGCTAGCATATGGCTGTATAGATCTGCCAAGGGGTCAATCCTGGTTGTCACAGAGTTAACAAAGGAATCGTATTTCAGTCCAAGACCAGCAAGCAAAAAAGAAACCAACGCAAACTCATTGAGAGGTTGATCGGCAGCAGCTAATGTATCGGTAAGTATAGTGAATTTGTGAAAATAATCTGAGATGGATGAACTACCCTTCTTGAGCGTAGCTAACTGGTAATGGAGATTCGTGGAACGAGCACAAGATGTTGAGATGAACATGCGTTCCAATGTCGACCAGACTTGATGAGAAGTTTGGCACTTTGTAACATGGGCTAGTACAGTTTCTAAGATGGATGAGTTTAATGCAGAAAGAATCAATTGATCTTGCATTATCCACTGCATAAGGGCCGGATTGGACACTGTTTGATTGGTAGGGGTGGTGATCATGGGTGAAGGGCAAGAAGATGACCCATCGACAAAAGCAAACAGATGCTGACCTTTGAGATAGGGAACAACTTGCGCTTTCCATAGCAGATAATTGTCTCTTGTTAGCTGGATGGGAGTGAATTTGGGAAGGGAAGTAGTAGGTGCATGAACAATGTTGGTGGTAAATATGGGTGGTTGAAGAAAAGTAAAAGAGATATTAGTCTCTGATATGGGGGTATTAGGATCTGCCATAGGTGACGGTAGTCTTAAGCTCTTGATATTATGTTGAGGAAAATAACAACCACGCATTCAGTGAATATCTAATTACAAGCATAGTAGTAGTAGAAGTCATAACAAAGCAATAAGAATAAATACTAACAAATCAGATAATAACTAGATAACTAATACCACTAGAATTGAACTTCTAGTCTCCTGCTACGTCTACAACTTCCTTATCCTTAACATCTCACATACCACAAAGATGATCATATTTCTGATCCCGGCCCCTCATTTGATAAAAATTAAGATTTAATAATTAGCTAGGGGTTGCAAAATTAACTTGCATATTATCATCACATGTGCACATTAATATTATAAGCTCAAATTAACTTGTTTGATCGAGATACACACCCACACACGTAACACGTATGCACATGTACACACACATGCACACACAAATGTACATATATATATATATATATATATCCCCACATGCAAGGCACGTATGCCCAATTGGAGGACTAAAACAACTCAACCAGAATATCAAATCCCTTTGCAGAAATAGTAGCAATTCATCTAAAAAATTGCTGAAATTAAGTAAAATATTCCAACTGGAAGTATATATCATCTCATAACAACATGCATAAAGACTTGGGGAAGATTCCTGAAAGTTAAGTTAGGATCATAAAATCGCATGAGCCAAATTCAAGAAAACTTCTAGATTTTTTAGCATTATTATACATTGGAAAGGAGATCTTCCCCCAACGAACAATTCCACATCATTTTGGCTTGGACATTCAGTAAAAAATTATATTTTGTAGTTGAGAGAGTTCATGATCACTACTTGCAAATAACTGTTTACTACATAGCCTTAAGTACTTCATGAAAGAGGAGGCCAAATAAGCCTATTTGTGAAAATGATATCTACTACTTTGCTCATGCAACACTGCTACCAACCCAGGCTATTCAATACAAATCACCAAAACCCAAGTTAGCAATTTTTTTTTTTTTTCCAAAATTAATGGCTACAATTAAACTCTTACAAAAGAACTACATTGCAAGTGTGACGCTCCCAACTCCCATGTGGAAATTGAGGTATCAGGATGATGACAATACGGGTCACGCATTTCATCACTAAGTGTCAAGTGTGTATACAAGTAAAAAGTGTACAACAAAAAATATAGCGGAATAATTAAAGTTAGTCAACTAAGTATCATAATTTTTAAATACAAATTCACTTAAATACAAATATTACAAAAGTATTACAATTATCCAAAGAAAAATATAATTAAACCAAAATATAATAACCAAAAGCAGAATATAAATCTCATCCCAAAAGAAAGTGATCCTCCAATAGAGCTGCATCATCAGATTCTACATTCTCATTTGTATTAAAATCTATGGTACCAAGAAACGGCACTGGGGGTAAATAATAATTCAAATAAACTACGAGATAAAAATACATTCATGTAATAACAAAATGCACTAACATGATGCCATATGTATGAAACTCAAAAATCATCATTTCTCAAAATGAATAAATATCCACGCACACCAAAATCTCATTTTGGCCCAAAACATTTCCATTAAAACATCCGTCATTTTCCTATGACCCAACATAAAAACCATCATTTTCTCAGAAAATGACTCATTAACCAAACTATCATAGCACTGTAGACGAGATTCATAAGCGAGACTCTACCACTGTCGCTGTTTACATCCATCTCTACTGAGTGTACTATAAGCAGAAATCACAGGCAGAACTCTACCACCGTCCCTACTTACCACCATCCCTGCAACTTCGTCTGTAGGTAGGAATCGCAAGTGAGACTCTACCACCATCCCTGCTTACCAACATCCCTACCGCATGCATCGTAGGCAGGAATCACAGGGGAGACTCTACCATCATCCCTACAGTACCTCTGATTCAAACAGTTCAATCCATTCATTTCAAACATACCCAAAATCATTTATCACATGAAAATCTAGTTTTCAACTATACACATGATCATGCATGCAATTATGCAAAAACCAAGTTTTCATTTTACAAACATGAACATAGGTGCATTATGCAATGTATGACACGAAATAAATATCCAACAACCAACAAATTGCAATACCAATCAATCATACAAATAACTCCGTTTTCCATTCCAACTGACCCTCGACTCCTCAGACTCAGTCTGACAAACTAACCAAATTCACAGAATAATTGTTAATGCAAAATATATTTAAATCTTAAAAGTTATTTGAAAAATACTGACAGCACTATAATATAATATTCGGATGATAGCAAAAGGTGGCGACACTGCAACGTCACAGTGCAAAATGTACTATGACCATGGGTCTCAAAAACTTAACTTTTGACAGGAGCAAACGAAAACTTGAGATTACTAGGAAATAACTTAGGAGAGTTGGTGAAACTAATGGTAGTGGTGGTTGGCCATGGGTGGCGGCGTAGGTGGTGGTTGGAGGCCAAAAGAGGCAAATCGGTGATGGAGATGGTGAGGCTTCAAAGGTGGTGGATTGAGGCTAAGAAAGGGTGGGTTAGGTAGCTGGGAGGTCGATGGTGAAAAGATGGTGCCACGACAGCGCTGGAGCACAAAAACCATGCAGCTTGAAGCCATGTGTGGAGGCTCACGGCAGCGCGGGAGAGGCTAAAAATAGAGGGGGAAGGTTACCGACTGGTGGGGAACCAGGTGGGAGGGGTGGTGACGGCACAAACTGTGCACAGCAACGCTGGGTGGGGGAGAAGAAAACTGACAGGGAGAGGGTGGGGGCTGGGTTGCACAGGAGGAGAGAAGCAGGGGAGAAAAAAGAAGAAAAAGAAAGAACAAAAATAGAAAAGAAAAAAGAAAAAGAAAAAGAAAAAGAGGAAAAAAAAAAAGGAAATGAAATAAGATCCAACCTTTTCAGCTTAAGGACTTAAAATTGATTCAACGAAAATAATTTTTAAAATGGCGAGTTAAATAAAATAATTTAAATGCAATGAATAAATAAAATAAATTAATAAAATCCAACAACAGAATAGTTTTAAAACCCAAAAATAACTAATTTAAATTAAAGAATAATTTAAATACAAAACAATAATTACTATCAAGAAAACACGTTAAAATAATTTCACAACTTAAAAAAACTCATAAATAATACCGCAAAAATTACCTTTAATTTAAAACAAGTGAACCATTAGTTATAATAATTTAAAAAAAAAAATCTTTCAATAAAAATACACATAAAAATGTGATATCACATGAAGACTAATCCAAAGACATATGCATAATACAGTAGCATATCATGATACACATGCATAAAATCAACCCAAATACAAAACTCGTTTGTAATATGAGTATATAAAGAAATCGAACCTGTAAGAATAGTAGCCACAACCGAAGCACGGCATGTTGGGAGGAAAAAGGTTTAGACAAGAACCTGTGCAACATGTGTATCATAATAAATGAGTTTTCTAGTCAAATAAAAACATTTTTTTTTTTTTTGTATCTATGGGTCTCTGGGCCAACTTGCGCGCACCTCGATTAATCCCATGGGACCCTGAAGTTAACGGCCAGGTAAACTTCTAGTAGCCCTGAGGGGACTCGAACTAGTGACCATTGAGGAGCAAACCTAGTCAAATAAAAACATGATGCAACACATTGCTCTCAATGGATGAGTTTTCAAGATGTTAAATAGGAAAAACTTGGAGGAAAAAGTAATTATATATTGAAGCCAAGCTAGACAGACCAACGAATCACATTAATCATATGCAACACAAAATATTTGAACATGAAAACGCTAGCTACACTTTTTTTAAAGAGTAAAACCACAAGAAAACACATAACATAAATATTTTTTATTTTCCACATATATAAATAATGCCCTCAGTGCGCAAACAAAGAATTCCAAATCAACAATTAATTTGAATCAGTTATGAATGTTTAAACCTGTATGTACGTAGAGAATGTTGTACAAAATGTTGTTAACTACTACAAAACAATTAGTTTGGTCTCTAAAGTTGTACAAAATGTTTTGAACTACTACAAAACAATCACTTATGATTTATATGCAGGATTGTGGAAGATAAAGTATATTGTATTGTTTGCATTTTTTTTTAAATATTGTTTTTTCTTTCTCTCTTCTTAGTTAAAATATTTTTATATTGGCCGGTGGCTTTATTAATGTTCTTCTTCTTGTGTGCTTTTGTTCTGCTTCATTTCATGACCCTTCTTTTTTCCTTTGTTTTCTCGCTTTCCTGGGGTATAGGTTAGGTGCCAGATGTTCGAGATATGTAACAGTACTTTGTGTTTTCATTCGGCTTCTCGGGTACCGATGGTCCTTTTTTCCTCATTCCATTGCTTGATTGGTCCAAATATTAGATTAGCTTAGAGGCCTGACTCTTTGGAGTTGACAAGTCAAAAAATAGTTGGTCTATGCATATTTTTTTTTCCTGTTTTGATCATTTTTAAACACAAGATGGTAGCCCTGAATACTTTGTGCTGGTTGAATTTATTTATTTTAGATTACTGATATTTTCTCATTTTCGATAGGTTTTTTGCTGTAAATGATTCTGGATTGGATAGAACTGTATTAGACATAAGTAATAACTTCTTGTAATAATGCTACTTTGGTTGCATCGTGTAAATATTGTACAAGTTATGCATATTGAGCCTGAATTTCTTAAATTTTCAAAAGATTTTCTAATTTGGAAAACCATTGAGGATGTGTGCAATCATTGAATGAGTAATACCTATCAAATGTTTTACCTTTTTCTATAATTTGTAGTTTTGTTTTGATCTTCATTAATTCACTAAAATGAGAGAGTTAATATCTTTATGTTTGTATATTATATATATATTGGTTTTGCATTATATGGTAATCACATTCTGTTGCTTTGAGTTTACGTTTGTATCATTTTGTCTTCTTCATTTTTGGTTGAATTTAGTAGCCTATGTGATACAAGTTAATGTTTTCCTTGGAATAGCAAATAAGAGGGAAGATGGTTTTCATATTTTGCATCACTATTTCACATAAATTTAGTGTAGTTGGATATTTTCTTCTTAAGTGTCAAGGTTTATTCAAGTACTTAAAACTATTGGATGATTGATTGCTATCTCTAGATAGCATTGTGTCCTATCAGTTTAAGTATCTAGAAAAGTAGATTGTATTCTTTCCTCTCAACATCATAGTTATAGAAGTCATACAGTATTGGAGTAACAATTGCTTCATGAGGAAGGTGTGCATGACAATAACAAAAGCTTAATACTTCCAATTTTTGTGGATCTGAAAGTAAAAGGCAAGGAAAGGTATCCAAAGATTACAAACCGGAAGATAAGCTCCAAGAGAGCTGCCAAAGATGAATAGAAGACCCCTAATGCCCTTTAATGCTATCGCACCAGCCACAAAATGTTTAATCTGGCAATAACAACTCCAACAGTTAGAATGTATGCAAAATTATGATAAAGCAGATGGATATTATCTGTTTGCTATCTGGATAAAAATTTGATAAAGCAAAAATGAATGCAATTTTCATATTACTTGTGACAGTTGCAAGCCAGTTTGAGATGACACATGGTTCGATATAGAACCTTGAACTTTGGCCTTAGATATTTTGCTAGCACTGGTCCACCATCAACACCAAAAGCTAGCATTGATCCTAGAAGTGGAAACAACAAATTGATTCAATACCAAGTTTAGACATTCTATACCAAGCACTGATATATACATTGCAAGATGGAACAAAATGTATACCTTGGACACCAACTAACAATTTAATAGCTAAATACCACTGCTATTTAGTCAAGTGATTAAACCCAATATGCCACTTCTTTGAATTCGCATCAAGACTATGTAGTAGATCACTATGAATTAAAAAGGTTGAAATTCAAAAGTTCCTTCTATGTTTTATTGAAAGAGGCAATTTACACACCGTGTTCTTGTTGAACCATGCACAAGCATTCAACAAGCTCTACATTTTCGATAACTCAATCTTAAATAAGATGGGGACGAGTTGGGTTTAAAGGCACGAGAAATTAGGCTTTTAGGCCCAATCCACATACTGTCCATTATTAACCCAGCCCAGACAGCTTACCCAAACACGGACGGAGTGCCCACTGGCCACTACCATTAAACACGTGCCACTTGCTTATTCGTCACTCTGCTGGTGATACTCTAGAACCTTCTCTTTTTTTTTTTTCTCATCTGAAAAGTGAAAACCCAAGTATGCCCCCTCCAACTCAACAGACTGTGATTGCACAAGGTTCTAGGATTTTCCATTCCCAGGCCAGGCCATATACATACACTCTTAACCAAAAAGCCCTCTTTACTGCCATTTCCGAGTCTCTGCTGCTACGTTCTTTTGCGGCGACATTAAACTTGGAAAGCTAAGCGTGTGGGGTACATCAAAAAATGGCGGACGAAATTGCGCTGGACTTAGAGGAGCTTCATCACCTCCAAACCATTGCCAAGAGGCCTCGTATTGTATCTCTCATTTCCTCCGAGATTTGCAACCTCCAGAAGGTTCTCCTTTCTTTCTTCTTACACTTTTACTCTTAATCTCATTTATTTTATTTTGTTTGTTATTGAACCCAGTGGTCCTGCCATTATGAAATGTAGTCCAGAAACGACCAGACTTTCTTGGGCATGATCTTTTCCACGATGTTCATTTATTTTCTTAATTTAAGCTAAAATGGTGAATTTCTGGTTAGCACTGCAACTTTGCAAATTTACAAGATTTTGTGTATTTTACAGTTCAACAATGATAATTCAAAAAAAAAAAAAAAAAAAAAACACAACTCTTTCGACGCCATTTCGTTTCTTCTCGCTGCGAGGCAGTTCGTATCTGTGGATTACTCATCTAAATCCTGCGCTTTTGCGGATGGAGATATCATATCATTATAGGAGAATCGGTTATTATTACGATTTTTCTTCGAATAAAGCTTTCTTTTATTTATTTATTTTTATAACAACTTGATTCGATTTGGGGACTCTCTTATTATTATGATTTTTAGGTTTTTTTTTTTTTTTTTTTTTTTTTTTTTTTTTTTTTTTTTTTTTTATTTTTTTTATTTTTTTTATTATTATTATTTTTTAATACAGTTCTGTTTTAAATTAAATCTCATAAAACTATTTTATAACTTATTTTTTATAATAAGAGTTGTGTATCGTCATTACTTTTGATATATATTACGTCTGCCATATTTATACTTGCCAATGGAAATGGGAAATAACTTCTCTGGAAGTGATTTTTTAACATGTATTTGTGCAATTTACTTGCCATGATGAAATGCACCCAATGGGTTTCGCAATACTCTGATTATCTACTCAGTTTTTGATCCGTTGATTGAATCAGTTTGCTAGGGTATATGGAAATGAGATAATTTTTGTGGTTCTATATTTTGCTTGCGAGTACTGACCTGCTCTTGGTTCCGCCGTGCAGCTGTCAAAAGAGGCTGTCTCGGCACCTCCCTCGCAAATTCCAACTCCTATTTCAAGTGCATCTAAGGTGTCAAAAGATCCAGCATTGAAGTATATTACGCTCGGATCATTCAGCTGGGATCAGGACAATGACAAAGTCAAGGTAAGAACTGACTTTGGTTGCTGAAAAAAGAGTTTGCAGAAAGCTATTACATTTGTATTAGGTCCTTGGAAGGCATCGAGTTAAGAATACATGCAAAATATAAGTGTTTGTGGGCTAATCTAGATTCTGCCACCTGCAGATATATATATCACTAGAGGGAGTTGAGCAGGAAAAAATTGAAACTGAGTTTAAGCCGGTGTCTGTTGACGTCAAATTCCATGATGTCCAAGGGAAGAACTACCGATGTGCCATTGCTAAATTAAACAAGGAGATTGTTCCAGATAAGTGTAAGGTGGTAGTTAAGCCTAAAAGGGTCATTATCACATTATTCAAAGCTTCAAAGGGGAACTGGTTAGATTTGCAGTTTAAAGAGGACAAGGTAATTGCTTAATCTTAGAGGTACGGTCGTTGGATTGTGTATGTTTCCATTGAACATTATCAACTAAATACATTTTTTTTTTATCAAACAGCTGAAACCGAGTGTGGACAAAGACCGGGATCCCATGGCTGGAATCATGGATTTAATGAAGGTGAGTTCCACCTTGCTTTCTCGTTAGCAACTTATGTGCATGATCACCCACACATTCACTCACTTGTGCATTAACCATATTTTCAAGCATGCACCTGCACATCCATCAGAAGCTTCTGTGATAAAAGTTTTTATATCTTGTATTCTGCCTCGATTTGCAAATTTCAGAACATGTACGAGGAAGGGGATGACGAAATGAAGCGAACAATTGCAAAAGCATGGACTGATGCAAGGTCTGGCAAAACAGCAGATCCATTGAAGGGGTATCCTTGAGCCTGTGAAGAGATGTTTTGATTTGTATTATTGAATGGTGTTTTGACTGGATGCTGGCGTTTATATGATGGTTTTGCAATGGTTTGCCGGCCCTTTAATTCTTATCATGTCTAGTATTTGGTGGTCATCTTGTGTTCAATTTGTAGTTACATTGTGTTTTGAATAGTTTTCTGTCATTAGGTATGAAGTTCAATTGCATATAGCTTTCTTCGTATTTGGATGGTTTTTCGTATCTGGATTTCGTCTTTTTACTTTGACATTTTTGGTTATCAAGTTTACATGCAATACCAAAGCTTGATCAATGTAATCCTGCTAAAAACAAATAGGAAGTGATGATGAGTTCAACAACATCGTCATGGCAAATCTTGGGATCCCGAAATTCACTAGATTATGAGCTTTTCCTACATAGAGAAAGGTGGAAATTGTACTTTTTATCTGCAAACAAGAACACACCTTTCATTTTTCACCTAAACTAGATGTTTTTTAACTCAGGTTAAATTAGTGTTAGGTTTAAGGTTGTGTTAACTGGTCAATCGGTCTGTGTCATAAAATGAAAATTCTATGAATTTATGAGTCAAAGGTCAAATTACCCTTGAAAAGTGAAGGCAGCCAAAAATCTTGAAAGATGGAATATGGAGCAGTTCGACCTCATCTAAAACATGATAAAAGCTTTAAATGGTGCTTGCTGTGCATGGAATTGCTAGGTTGTCTGCTGTCAATCATCCCATTCTCTTTCATAAATCCTAAACCTGTGCGCTCAATGGGCATCACCGGTTGGATCAAGCTCATCCTCTTATCTAAACACATGTCGTATATTAAAACTTTGAGACCAATTTCCTTGTATGTAAAGCTAAAACCCCCCAAGAACAAAGAAATTAAGCTACTATCAATGGATTCGATTCGACTGAGAAACAAAGCCAACAGCCAATCAACAATTATTGACGTTTTCTAAATAGCCAAGAGATCCCCACGATCAACATCACTCAACTTCGGCCCCGCCCCCGAGCCAGATAACTTCATTCTGTAGCCGTCTCTCAAATTTAACAATCCATCAACAGTGATAAAGAACAACAGGTATTTGAAAAGGTTTCCAAAAATAACTCTCATTTAATACATCCATTGTCTAACCGTTAAAATAAGTTTATTTATTAGCTCTGCCCAGAAGAGTTATGAAAAAATAAAAAATATTAAAAAAAAGGTACCATCGAACAGCTTATTTCAAACAAAAGATGCCTAGAATTGAAATGAAAGAATAGGAAGAAAGAAAGCATAAGGATATTCTTCAAAACCAGTCGAACCTGTCGCAATATGAAATATAGCTACAGCATAAAGCACTGCAAAGAATCGAGCTAGTGCATGTTCAACACGCTTGGAACAGCTGAGTTCTACGCTGGTAACTATGAACACTTCTTAAAAGTCCCAGTGGTGAAATGAATGATAACAATCTGATAAACCAATAAAACTTTGACACCTACGTTTTGCTGTTGAAAGTTAGGAGCAAGGTTGCGGGGCTTCATTGGAGAATTTGACTACCATAATCCTCATTGAACTCTTCGTAACGGTGCGCATGCAGATGAGCAGATGGTCTGGTGTTCTTTATAGCTGTCTCTACGTCTTCATGCCCGATTGGCCCCACCTTAGGCAACTCTGCAAGTCAAAAATTGATCCTTCAGTTCAAAATGACGTTTACAATGGGTCAAAGATTCAGAAGTTCAACGAAAATATAAAGAAAATAACGAAAAACATGTCCCATGCGTTGACCTCTTATTTAGTTTATAAAAAGGGAGAAAAAGATTATACCATGTAGGGTGACAATATTTTTTTTTTTTTTTAATTGGGGTGTTCGGAAATAGCGTCCAGACTAATCTCAAAGGTGCACAGGCTCTTGGGAAGGAGTTTCCCACAAATACACCTCGAGTAATTCAAAAGAAAAATCCCACAGTCCGATGTCCCCCCGAGATTGTTCACACCTAAAGAGATTTGAACCTTAGACCTAGGGAGTATACTCTCAAACCCAAGGGTTTTATCACTTGAGCCAACCCATAGGGTGACAATAATGACTGAAACTTCTAATATTTGCACCCTATGACTTGCAACAAATAATATTTATTAGAGTAAAACAAAATTAATAGTGCATGTTAAGATTGATGGCATATGACATCGCATGTCAAACTTGCTTCACTTATACACAGAATTAACAACGAATAAAGGGTAACCTGTTATGAACAGAATTTACCCTGTAGGATGCTTTCTAGTAATCATGTCAAACAGTTCTCTATAACACATTTGGTTCACAACATCTTTCAAGATTCCTAAGAATGTATAAAGGACTTCAAAGCAAGCAAAAATATGCACATAAAAAAATCTCCCGTTCCCATTAATCTTGTTAAATTTCTAAGCAAATCAAGTGCTTGCTATAGCACTAATACTCTTCTTGGCATTTAAACTCCCAAACATCGGATTTAGAAATCAGGATGTTGGAGAAGACTTTGGATCTCTCAAACCAAATGCCACATAAAATTAGCATTGGACGGTTTGTTTGACATAACATAATATGCTACTCATTCAAACACCTTGTGAACCTAAAGTCTCTTTTTAACGCCTCTGAGTACCAGCATGAAAGAGACACCCTCTCATTCATTACCCTCACTTGATTCTGGCATATTCTGCCTATGATATGGTCATATATAAGATCTAATATCTGATGTCATTACTCAGAACTGATCCCACATAAGTGGGACCCTCGGAGGAGTGAAGATTGGATATGGGTCCTATCCTTAAGCATTTTAGATTGGGGCGATCACTCTTGAGACATGAATTTGTGCAGCAGCCCAAGGCTTGTAAAATTCCATCAGACAATGATCCCTTAGCATGCGGAGGTGGACTTTTAGTCAGTCATATGCTTATCAAGCATAGAGAAACTGCGAATGAAATAATAAAGCAGCACATTCTTCAACCAATTTCTCCTCGAAGGCATCTAAAAGGGGTTTATAAGCAAAGAAATTCATGTACTCATCCTGTAATCCTTGTATCAGACATTTTTTGTAAATTTCAAAACTGCATAATGTAGAGAAGTCACATACCATCCTCAGGCACTAATTCCTGCATCTCTTCAAGGAGTGCCATTATGCGTCTAAGGGGCTGCATAGCAGCCTCTTTGCACAGTAATCGAATATCTGAACCTGAATAACCTTCCGTCCTTTCAACCAACAAATCATAAGGAAGCTTCTCCTCACCAGGTTGTGATGGCAAGAGTTCCTCAAACATGGATCTTCTTGCTTCTGGCTCTGGCAATGGCACTAGGATCTTATTTATCATGGTCAAAGGAGAACCATTTTACCATGAATAGAGAAACTAAACTTTGCTGCCAGTTTGAATATTTTTCATCTACAACATTACCATCTGACTGAAATACCAACTATATAGATTATTTTTTTTTTGTTTTTTATTTATTTTTTAGGTAAGTACAATTGTGACCTAACCCTCTGCCCCGTGTCCTGTGGGGGAGATGCTACTGGATCCAATAACAGTGTCTTCACACAATGAGAACAGGAGCCAAGAGACAGATACTGGATAGTTAACTGAAGCTAGGTAATAACCAATGCCAAAAGCAGCCCCCGGATTGAAATATTTTGGTTTTGCAATGTTGAAAATTGTATAATTTTGTTTTCCTACTTGATAGGAACGGTAAATATCAACTTATATTAATTGGCAGTCAACTAATTCCCTCTTCAAATTAGATCCAAAAACTAGTTTTTGGATTCAATAGTTTCCAAAAATTTAAAATGACCACCATGAATTCGATAATATGCCAACAATTAAGATTCTTGCATGATAAAATTAGCCCAGCATTATAGCCAAAATCACAGAAATAGCCACTAGAAGACTATAATCATTTAACCTAATCCCTCTTCCTATAGTGTATAACTAGAATGAATTCTTGAAAAGGATACTCGCTTCTCAAGACGCCGGAGCATCGCTGCATCTAGTTCCCAGGGGAGATTTGTTGCTGCCAAAACAAAAACAAGCTCATCTGTCCGCGTTAAACCATCCATCTGCAATTTAGTCCAAGTGATTAATTTAGAGAAATATGGAAATCATGAATGATAAATCATTCCATAAACTAATATATTAACTGAAGATAACTGATAATTCATCGATATAATTTATTTGAGTTTCTGAATTCTCACAAACAGGAGCTGACAATCCCAATTATGAAGGGAGATGATATAAGGGCATGGGAACCAATGCAGAATATGACAACCTCAAAACAAATGAGACTAAATTTGATTTGCTGGTGTTTGGATTGGCCATCCATATTAGTAATTTGTAATAATAATCCCTGTTCTTGTTACACATTATTCAACTATGATAATTGCAATTACTCGGACAAAGTTGGCTGATTATAAAACTCTCCTCCTAAAAGTATTCCTCTTAACAGATATGTATCGAACAAATTAAGAGATTGCTGAATATTTAACATCCAACATCCTTTTTGATGAGGAATCACAGAAACCATGCAAACACAACACACCTTTAACCCGGTTAAACCCCAGGCCAGTGTAATGCATCCCCATCACATGGATCAGGTAAATCATTGGCTTTTCGCCAATGGGACATAGGAATTATCTTTTATTTTTATGAGCACATATGCTTCATGTAAGTGTCCAATCGCACATAAAATAGTAGACATCACCTGTATGAGCAGCTCAGTTTTCAAACGCCTACTTGCTTCATGTTCGCTACGTCCTTCACCACGTTGACTAATAATAGCATCAATTTCGTCAAGAAATATAGTTGATGGTGCATGGTGCCTAGCAAGATCAAATAACACCTTAACTAACTTCTCTGAGTCGCCTGCAATGTCATACAACCAAAATGCAAGTCACTAGCTGAATCAGATTGATAAAAAGAAGAAGATAGCACATCTAATATTATACCTCCCTGTAATTTAGTGTTGTGCTTGAACCAATAAAAACATAAGGAATGGGAGAAATCAACAATGAAAGAGCACCACATCTTCATGATCAGATTCCACCACGTTTGTATGAAATGAGGTGGAATATCTAGAACCATTTTTTGAATTGAGGAAGCCTTAGGTGAAATTTGATATGAAAGGGCAAAAAAAGAAATAGCATCATAATTGGTCTGATTTAATTAGCCTAATAATCTGCTATCACACAAGAAAAGGATTCCCAGCAATCCAAATAAAATATACATAACCCATTACCAGTGCAAATAAACCATGAAAGCAGCTGTCTAAGCCTCTAGACAAATTTATGTCACAGTCACAGTTAAAATCCACTCAGATAGTTTCCTAATAAAATTCTTGAGTTTTGAACCAATACCATCTTCAACCAAACAAAGAACAGGTCTGCCCATCTACTTTATTGCCTCTACAAACTTGAGATATACTTAACATAGCTTGTAGCTTTTCCTTTAGAAATGGATAACCACTCATACTGTTAGATATCTTGCACGACAATTTTCCAATAGAACCTCTAAGTTCAGAGCCAGCAACCTATGAGATCTTGCTGAGTCATATAACATCATTGGGCTCAATACCATCCATCATCCCCTTCAGTACCTACATGAGAGCGTTGTCCAACTTCCACGTTGCTGTGTTATCATGTTTATGTAATAACTGAGACCCATCTATGGAGGCTAGCTATTTTAAGACACTTGGTGTGTTTAAAATGGGTGGTTTTCTTTGTGAGGTTGTAGTAATTTTAGCTCTGATGTGCACTCATGCATATATATACATAGGAAATCATAAGAGTCATAAGGTGAAATGTATTTGAGAAAAGATCAAAATGCAGCAATCTCATAAGTTGCGTGATGAAATGTATCGGTCATCACAAAATTAAAAATGAAACCAATCTTAGATGGCATGCACCCCAAAATTTTAAGATGAGCAACAAATATTTGATTAAATACCACTAAAACCATATGCAAATCTCTTGCAGTGTATATACTAAAACAATTAGCTCATAAATTACTTCTACTTTTCGGGAAAAAAAAAAACCTCATAAATTCCTTCCATACGCAGCATTAATTAGGAATGCATATGACAACCAGCAACAAATAACTAATCCAGATCTTAGATCTCCCCATTTAATAATCCTCATGAAACCTTTCCATCTTGACAACTAATCGCAGCTAACAATGCAATCTTGCCTACCCTACATCAATATCCACTAACAAATGCCTTCAAAGGGAGATCATATGTATGACCTTGCTACCTTCTCCAGTGGCTCTTCTCAAAAACCAATCACATCATGCCATGTCATCTAGCAAACATGTAGTCCTTTGGAGCTCTAAACAAACTTCAACCATCAACACCCATTTAGTTCAACTATTTACAACTGGCTTTCAGTCTTATTTTGTCAAATACAGTTTGCTCCTCCTTTTTCCACATCGAAGATTTTATGGAGTACTTTATGCACTAATAGTTCATCCCCTCAGAGGTGAGGTAAATAGGACTAGCCAGAGCTCTTCACAACCGATCGGGTACAATAAAAGGACGGTATGGAATATATGTTTTGTTTATTGTTCACAGTTTCAAATTAACTTAGCTCCAATTTCTTATATAACCAATTCTTCTCTGAATAGGCAGCTTCTAGTGTTCGGTCCTGATCCCAGAGGAGGAACCAAGGCCAACTCCTCACGGGTCCTCTCAATAAACAACAAAATGTTGTCTGTAGGTTTTTGAACTAGACGAATGAAACCGGCATTGAATTGAACCAACATGGGCACAAGAAAAAGAAAAACTGCTTGATACCGACATACCACGCCATTTGCTGACAACAGAAGATGCTGAAATATTGAAAAATGTGGTCTTGCACTCGGTTGCAACAGCCTTGGCAAGCATGGTCTGCAGAAAAACGATATGGTGATACACATTCTAGAGTATCAATCATTAAAATAAAAAGAACAAAACGCCAGATTTGGCAGGCCATTTCCTTTCTTGATAATTTTTTCTCCTCTAATTCCAGTTTCTCTTGTATATATCCTGTGTACTTGGGCTACATATTTGAATTATTTTAAAAAAATTCTGTTACCTATCAAAAAAAATTCGAGGGAAGTGTGGCAAGCCATTTTACACATGCTCCTAGGTTTTTGTTTATAAGTTACACATATTCCCACTAAATGATAATGCATTAAACTGTATCAATCATTAAAGAGTTCTACTACTTACAAACTAATATAATCACACCACTTACTGTGGGACCACGTCAATCATAAAAAATATAAATATATATATATACATATCCACGTCAATCATAAAAAATATACATATATATTATGCTAGTTAATGTGGCAAGCTTCCACATCAATAGCATGTTTGGTATACCAATAAGCAGGCTCGTGAATATAATTTTTCATTATTAAAATAGCAAAATGTCAGATCTGGCAAACCGTTCCTTTCTCAATAATGTTTTCTCCTGTCAGGGTGGTCGGTCTTGCTGACAGCAACTCAGATCATAAGTCAATTTTGGCAAGCCAAATTTTGTACTCCCACTTGATTTTAATTGAATTAATATATCACGAGAGCAGATCACAAGGATGTTAAATTTTGTGTTCAAAATCTCTGTTGCATGAATATTTACAGAAAACTCATTTTTCTAACTTGAAGTACTATCTCTGTTGAGTAATAACTTGTACAAAAGCATGTTAGCTCCAATGGTATCAAGAGGAACACAAGGGAAGGAGGGGGTGGGCCAAATGAAAATTTGAATTTGGACAATGCCTGAATGCAAAAATTGAAGGGCAAAAGAGGAGAGGATATATGAAGCCCCCCCTCCTCTTCTCCTCCTAGGCAAAAGAACAAAATCAAATAGAACTATCACTTCAGTCAATTAACATGAAGACAAGTAAAAAACAACTCCAAACACATCACTGTCTAGGGTAGGACAATCAAATAATGTAATGAAAGAAAATAAATTAAATAAAAACATGTGAACTAAAGTAAATCAGAAGACAATTTACGAACCTTTCCTGTCCCAGGAGGTCCAAAAAGGAGAATGCCTTTCCATGGTGATAAAAGACCAGTAAAGTACCTAGAACAATGGGACAGATCAGCTTAACTTGATCAACTTAACTGACTTCTTAATAGATTATTCCATGAACAAGACCTACTTGGGATATTTTATTGGCATGACAACTGCCTCTTTAAGTAAACGTTTGGCATTCTCTAACCCCTTGATGCTTTCCCACTTAACATCTGGATTACCACGGATGATATCTCTGCATAAGATGTAATGAAGACAACAAGTGTGATTTAAAATTTACTTATAAAAAGAAAAGTATAGTTTAAGATTCTATTATGTAAGTTAAACAGAAAAATGATCAACCAACCAGACTATACAGAAGCAATAATAGTAACAGGTGTTGCCTATTGTGAATTCCTTTGTGTTAGCATTTTACCTACTTAAACTTTCAGCCAGGGCCCGCATTTCTGCAGACTCAAAGGGAGGAAGAAGAGACTTCTGCCTGAAAAGGTGAACATTTTTGATTAGCAGGTTCTCCAAGAATTCATAAAATAATTATTCCATCATATATGATTGTCAGCATCAGAAACTCCAGTGTCGTTACTGAAAATATCAAGAAAAAAAGTTTTACAGAGTAATGCTGCAATCACCCTAGGTTGCAGTCTTGACCATGTGTAGGCTTTTTACTATATGTTTATTTCCCTTGTTTAGTATCTACAAGGGAATAGGTAGGCAATATCATCAAGAAAAATTAAGAATGAAGAAAGTTGAATTAATTCAGAACCATCACACCATTTCTTACTATATTGTCAGTGTTTTAGCCAATGACAATCAATGTGTTACCCATATATTTGAGTTAATCCACCGATCCCTCCCCACCCCACTCCAGCCTGTCCCCAAAAAAAAAAAAAAAAAAATATCCATTTTGTAAATTGAAAAATGAGATACCCATCTTCAGAATTTTAATATACATACGTATGTCTGAGATATAAATATAGTAGGAAGGTGAGGCTCACAACATTGTTATATTCTTATAAAGACAGAATCCAAACACAATCATAGCCCTCCTCCCCATCCCGTCTAAAAAAAAATACAACAATAATATGAAGAGTTTCTTACTGCCAATCATTAATGAAGTTATTTGAAGGTAAATTGTACTGAAGTCATAAATCATAGATGCTCAATATTCGAAGGCATAATCACACAAATGCTTCATAATTATTCCCTGCATGATGAGACGCTCAAGAAGAAAAATTCCTCAGCCAAGAAATATCAATTTAACATGCCAAAAAATGCCTCTAGCATACCTCAGAAAACATATCAACTACACTTTTTTTTATCAGTAAAACATATAAACTATACGTTAATACAAGGGAAATGTGAAGTACATGTGCACACTGTATTTCCTCATATCGTTCTAAAAACAAACACAAAACCATTGATTTTAAAAGGCAAAATAAAAGAATGGATTGTACAATACTCTTAGCCTTTCAAATCAACACAGCAGTTACTTATTTAGCCCAACCCCAACCCCACCCCCCCCCCCCACAACCCAAAAAAAAAAAAAAAAAAAAACACACCCACCCACCCACCCACAGCACTGCCTGTGCCGGAATGTAATCAATTGATAGTAACTTCTTTCAATGATTGTCATTGATAGTACTTGGACTATGCTTATTATTATCAATACTACTGTTTACTTTTAAAAAAAAAAAAAAAAAAAACATCTTTCAATGATTGTGCTGCGAATATTTCTAGCAACAAGAGTCGAACTCTGATAAATAGAACTATGTTACCAGGTCATTATGAAGTTCCAATAAAATTGTATTTAGAGTTCTAAAAGTAATGATGACAACTTTTTGTTCTCTGCCAAACCCATACAACTGCCATTTGTACCCCACCACAGTACCATAAGATGATTATCAAGAATTCCACACGAGACCAACAAAAGCTAAAAGAAAACAAAACTCCATGAAGTAAAGAATCAAGAAATCATACGGTCTCTCATCAGTTTGACCAGACAGAACTCCATTTGTATGTGTCGAGCTCCTCTCCTGGAAACAAATAACTAAGTCAGTTAGGCCCTGAATAAGATCTACTATCACTAATTCAACATAAGATGTACCAAATGCACTACCTGGCCCCGGAACTGCTCATATATGGCCATATCAGATGTGTTCTTCACATGCGAGTTCCCATTTGGCGTCCCAGCTGAAGAACTGCCATTACTCAGCGGTTTATCGGCCACTTGACCATTTTCCGGCAACCTCTTTCTACCAAACTTGGCATCATAAAAAAATTTAAAATCCTATAGATACACATGATAGCTCTGATAAATGCACAATGCACAAGTCTCAGTAAATCCTGTCCGCTAGATTTTTTTTCATTTTTTCAAAACCACCTAGATAACTAAGATAAGATTTGCAATGCAATTATAAAACCATGATGAGCATAATTCAAAGATATCAACACAAAAATTTCTCGAGCGAATAGGAAATCCACTATAAAATGTGAAGTTGATCCATGCAGCTAAGGCGATTGATTCTATGTTTGGATGGTGGGAAAATGCGAGAAAGAAAGAAAAACGTAAAACCACTCTTTTCGAATCTGTTGATTTCCTTTAAGAAAAAATAAAGAGTTAAAACTCGGAAAAGCCGATAGTTTACTAAGCTAAGCGAAGGTTCTAGTTTCATCAAATTGCGAACAATGTCAAATCCAAGATCAACATAACAAATTGATTTTCTTTTTCGTCACAAAGTTTCTCAGCATCCAAACAGGGACGAGGGAAGAGAGAGAGAGAGAGAGAGAGAGAGAGAATACCATAAAGGACCAGCGAGTGAGTTGAGGTTCGTCGGCCATGTTCTAAGATCGGATCTGCTAGAGGAAAAGAGGAAAAGATAAAGAGAGGCTCTCTGAAATTCTCTTTCACTTCTCTCTCTCTTCTCTTCTCTTCTCTTCTCTTCTCTCAAACAGCCCAGTAACAAGTGGAGAAGAAGAGGAAGAAGAAGCACGTGGCGCATGCGGTGTGCGTGCCCATTAGCAGGCATCTAATTATTTGAGCAGAATTACGGCTCGGGAAAAGATTTTTTCCGCGGTCGAGTTGTAGAGGAGACGAGGGAAAGGTCGGACATTTGTCTCTTCACGTGCTTTCCACGATGTGTGCAACGAACAATTTTCCAAACCATAATTTAATAAGGAAAAATTTTAATAAAGAAAAATTTAATTATTGTTGTAAAATAATATTGTTGTAAAATAAATTATATGACCACTTTGAGCTAGCCGTCAAATGCACAGTGCATAGTGCTAACATAGTGAGCTAGCCGTCAAATGCATAGTGCATAGTGCTAGCATAGTGAGCTAGCTGTCAAATGCATAGTGCTAGTCGTCAAAAGCATAGTCTCCTTTGTACTCATATATATATCGTTGAATTTTTTAAGAAATTCATAAGTTTCATAATCTCTCTGAGCTTTATCTCTTTCTCTCTCCTTTCGAAAGTTTTATAACACGTTATCAGCACGAAAGTTCTGACGATTTTGAAGCTAGAAGTCATCTACTTCAAGTAAGTTTTTCAATATATTTTTATAGTTTTCAAAATGAATATGAAATATTAAACATACTTATATTCCTGATTTATATATGTAGAAAATGTCAAATCTTACAAAATTAGAATTCGTTGCTCTTGACATTTCTGGGAAAAATTATTTATCTTGGATCCTTGATGCTGAGATCCATCTGGATGAGATGAATCTGAGAGATACAATTAAAGAAGGAAATCAAGGGTCCCTGCAGGACCGTGCTAAGGCAATGATTTTCCTTCGGCACCATCTTCATGAAGAATTAAAAACTGAGTATCTAACGGTAAAAGATTCACTTATTTTGTGGAATGATTTAAGGGATAGATATGAACACCAGAAAACTGTAATCCTCCCAAAAGCTCGTCATGATTGGATGCACCTGAGGTTGCAAGACTTCAAGAGTGTTAGTGAGTATAACTCTGCACTCTTTAAAATTAGCTTGCTATTGAAATTATGTGGTGAAAAAGTCACTGATGATGACTTATTAGAGAAAACATATACTACTTTCCATGCCTCGAATATGCTCCTGCAGCAGCAGTATCGAGAGCGAAAGTTAAAAAAATATTCTGAACTTATATCTTGTCTTCTATTAGCTGAGCAAAATAATGAGCTTTTGTTAAGAAATCACCAGTCACGTCCTACTGGTTCTATATCATTCCCTGAAGTGAATGGTACTAGATTTACATCATTCCCAGAAGCGAATGGTGCATCTTTTCAAAAAAAAAAAGAGGACGTGGACGTGGTAAGAAAAACTATAGAAGGAGATCATAGAAGTGACCACACTAAAAGGGATAATAATAGATATACACCGTACCACCAGAAGTGGTTCAACTCAGAGAAGGGCAAAGGTCCTCAAAACAAATTTTTAAAGAAAAATGAAGATGGATGCCATAGATGTGGTATGACTGGACATTGGGCTCATACCTATCGTACAGCTAAGCACTTGGTTGACTTATACCAATCTTCTATAAAAAAAAAAATAAAGAAATTTGAAACAAATTTTGCTGAACCATCATATGCTTTAGATTTTATAGATGGAGAAGATATTACAAGCCTTGATGTTTCTGATTTCTTTGAGGATTCTAGTGGTAGAGTTGATCATGGAAGTGTTCCTTTTTAATTAATGTATTTCTTTTATAAAATATTTTTATATTCTGCAATGTTTTGTAGTAATGAAAGTTTTATATATTTTGTAGAATCATGAGTCTTATTGATGAACTTTCTATCTCTGAGATGAATAATAGAGATGTATGTCTGGTTGACAGTACTACAACTCACACAATTCTTAAGGATAAAAAATATTTTCAAAATCTAACATTGAGTAAAGCCTATGTTCATACCATTTCTGGTTCATCGAATCTAATTGAAGGCTCCGGAAGAGCTTATATTGTGTTGCCTGATGGCACCAAATTTTGTATTGATGATACTCTATTTTCTTCACAATCCAGAAGAAATTTATTGAGTTATAAAGATATACGTCGTAATGGTTGTCATATTGAAACCATTAACGAAGACAATATAGAGCATATTCTCATTACTAAAATAATTTCGATCCAGAAGCTCGTATTAGAAAAACTGTCTGCCCTCTCATCTAGATTGTATTATACAGAAATGAGAACAATTGAATCACATGTTGTAATGCATCAGAAGTGCATTAATCCCAAAATATTTATGAATTGGCATGATCGCCTTGGACATCCGGGATCAATAATGATGAGACGAATAATTGATAATTCGTATGGGCATCCCCTAAAGAATCAGAAGATTATCTTACCCAATGAATATCCATGCTCTGCATGTTCTCAAGGTAAATTGATTATCAAACCATCTATCTCAAAGGTTGTTTTTGAATCTCCATCTTTTTTACAAAGGATTCATGGGGATATATGTGGGCCTATTCAACCATCAAGTGGACCATTCAGATATTTTATGGTTTTAATTGATGCATCAAGTCGATGGTCACATGTTTGTCTACTTTCCACTAGAAATGTTGCATTTGCTAAACTTCTTATACAAATAATTAAGCTACGAGCACAATTCCCTGACTATACAATTAAAACTATTCGATTGGACAATGCAGAAGAATTTACATCTCAAGCTTTTGGTAATTATTGCATGTTAATAGGAATAGATGTTGAACATCCAGTTGCCCACACACACACTCAAAATGGTTTAGCTGAATCATTGATTAAAAGGCTTCAGCTAATCGCTAGACCTTTACTCATGAAATCAAATCTTCTTATTTCTGCTTGGGGACATGCTATAATTCATGCAGCATCGTTAATTCGAGTTAGGCCATCAGCATATCACAAATATTCACCATTACAGCTTGCATTTGGTCAGCAACCAAATATTTCTCATTTTCGTATTTTTGGATGTACTGTATATGTTCCAATTGCACCTCCACAACGTACAAAGATGGGCCCTCAACGTAGACTTGGGATATATGTTGGGTTTGATTCTCCATCTATTATCAGATACCTTGAGCCTCTTACAGGGAATATGTTTAAGACACGTTTTGAGGATTATCATTTTGACGAATCCATTTTTTCAACATTGGGTAATGAGAAGTCGGTGCCTGAAGTATGACAGGAAATTACTTTGGGAAAATAAAGCTCTTTCCCAATTTGATCCTCGTACAAAAGAATGTAATCTAGAGGTTCAAAAGATTATTCATTTGCAAAGTGTTGCAAACCAATTATCGGATGTATTTACTGACACTAAAGGTGTGGTAAAATCATATATTCCTACTGTTAATGTTCCAGCAACGATTGCAGTCCCTGAAGGACAAGTTGCCAAAATAGCAATAGGCGAGTCTAAGATACGCCTGAAGCGTGGACGGCCTATTGGTGCTAAGGACAAAATTCCTCAGAAGAGAAAATTACAAAATGAATTTGGCACTCCTGAAGAGTCCATACCAACACAGGCCATAAGAGTAGTTGATGCTCCTGAAGAGAGTAAATCTCCTGAGAAAGAACCTCCTGAAGAGGTATTTCATGAAATGTCTTCCCTTGAAGAGGGACAGGTACCTGAAAATAACGAGATCTCGATACATTTCATGAGTACAGGAGAAATTTTGAATAGAAATAAAACTGTTGTCGACAACATATTTTCATATAAAATGGCTCTTGACATTACCAGAAGTAATGAAGAAATTGAGCCAAGAACTGTCGAAGAATGTCGACGTAGAAATGACTAGCCAAAATGGAAATCAGCTATTGAAGCTGAATTAAACTCGCTAGCAAAGCGAGAGGTCTTTGGACCAATTATACAAACACCAAAGGGTGTAATGCCCGTTGGATATAAATGGGTATTTATACGTAAGCGTAATGAAAGCAATGAAATTGTGCGATATAAAGCACGACTTGTTGCACAAGGTTTCCTGCAGAAAGCGGGGATTGATTATGAGGAAACATACTCTCCTGTTATGAATGCAATCACATTCAGATATTTGATCAGTTTGACAGTTATAAAAAGATTGGATATGCAATTGATGGATGTAGTCATTGCATATTTATATGGATCATTAGATCATGACATATATATGAAAATCCCTGAAGGATATAAAATGCCTGAAGCTTTTAATCTGAGTACATCCAGAAGTATGTATTCTATTAAGTTTCAAAGATTTTTATATGGGTTAAAGCAATCCGGACGCATGTGGTATAAACGCCTTAGCGAATATCTATTGAAAGAAGGATTTGAGAATAATCCAATATGCCCATGTGTTTTTATTAAGAAATCAGACTCCGGATTTGTTATTATTGCGGTTTATGTTGATGATCTAAATCTTGTTGGAACTCCTGAAGAGATCAGAAGAACCGCTACATATTTAAAGAATGAATTTGAAATGAAGGATCTTGGCAAAATGAAATTTTGTCTCGGCCTGCAGCTCAAGCATTTGCCAAATGGAATTCTCATTCATCAGTCAAATTATACAGAGAAAGTCTTGAAACACTTTTATATGGACAAACTCATCCCTGAGTACTCCAATGGTTGTTCGTTCACTTGATGTGCAGAATGATTCATTTCGTCCTTGTGAAGACAATGAAGAAATTCTTGGTCATGAAATACCTTATCTCAGTGCAATTGGAGCCCTGATGTATCTTGCAAATTGCATTTGGCCTGATATTGCATTTTCAGTTAATTTACTTGCAAGATATAGTTCTGCACCAACTCGAAGACATTGGAATGACATTAAACATATCATTCGATACCTTCGAGGTACGGTTGATATGGGATTATTTTATCAACATGGTTCAAGTCCACAATTAGTTGGATATGCAGATGCAGGTTATCTTTCAGATCCACACGGAGGTAGATCTCAAACTGGATATGTATTTACTTATGGAAATTCTGCTATATCATGGAGGTCTGTCAAACAAACACTATCTGATACCTCTTCAAATCACTCAGAGATCATTGCAATTCATGAAGCAAGTCGAGAATGTATTTGGCTAAGATCAATGATCCAACATATTCAAGAAAAGTGTGGTCTTCCAGTGATTAATGATAGTCCAACAACTTTATGCGAAGATAATGCTGCTTGTATTACTCAAATTAAAGGAGGATATATCAAAGGTGATAGAACCAAACATATTTCACCTAAATTCTTTTATACTCATGAACTTCAAGAGAAATGTGAAATTAAAGTCAAGCAAATACGATCAAGTGATAATCTGCAGATTTATTCACAAAAGCATTACCAACTGCAACATTTAAGAAGATTGTACAGAATATTGGAATGTGGAGACTTGAAGACCTTTTTATCATGCACTTTTCAGGGGGAGTAATGTCTTGAAGACTTATGCTAATTGTACTCTTTTTCCTTCGCTAAGGTTTTATCCCACTGGGTTTTTCCTTTGCAAAGTTTTAATGAGGTAATTTTAAAATATTTTATGGTATACATGAATATTGTACTCTTTTTCCTTCGCCATTGGTTTTTTTCCCACAGGGTTTTTCCTTGACAAGGTTTTAACGAGACATATTCATTATATGTGGTCATCCAAAGAGGGAGTGTTGTAAAATAACATTGTTGTAAAATAAATTGTATGACCACCTTGAGCTAGCTGTCAAATGCACAGTGCATAGTGCTAGCATAGTGAGTCAGCCGTCAAATACATAGTGAATAGTGCTAGCCTAGTGCTAGCATAGTGAGCTAGCCGTCAAATATATAGTGCTAGTCGTCAAAAGCATAGTCCCCTTTGTACTCCTATATATATCGTTGAATTTTGTAAGAAATTCATAAGTTTCATAACCTTTCTGAACTCTATCTCTTTCTCTCTCCTTTCGAAAGTTTTATAACAATTATAAGTATAATCGTGTATTAATATATATTAATTTAATGTGATTAGTTAAAAAGTAAATTTTATTAAAAATATTACTAATTTAAATTTTAAATATAGAGGAATTAGTATTAGTACACAGATTAACACGCGATTTTATTTCTACGTAACAATACTCATTTAATAATTACTTTCAGCATTCGAAAAAATGGTTTACCAAAACAAACTCATCCAAACTCGTAAAAAAATTCTAAATGCTATTCTTCAAAACAAATTATATTTATAGTTAAAAGAATGTGTAAGCACAGCACTAATATTGAAAAAATAAATATATATGATTTACATAAAATAATTAATTTTTTAATAATAAATTTCATTTTTTTACAAAATGAACGTGCAACACTTACATAATTTATAATATTATATGACATTACTAATTCCTAAAACCATCCGTAGTTCCGAACACAAAAAAAATTCTTTTAAAAGTCATTCCCAAGACAGTTTCAACAAAGAAAAAAACCTAAAATTAGAAGTTTGTTTACACCCTCTAATAAGAACGTGATAGTTTTTTTTAACAAATCATGCATAAATACACTCACACTAGATTAGACTCACTAAAATTCAAATTAATTAAATTTAAATTTAAAAAATCTGGTGGTTGTCCGACAATCATTGGATTTGTTCCAACCTGCCTCTAGCAATTCTAACAAAATACGCACCTTATACAACCAATTCTAAGTCCAGTATTTGATGATTTCAATCAGCTTCTACTGCCACAAGAGATGGTTAGAGTGATGATCATAAGCCATCTAAAAATTAATAAAGCATTAGTAATTTTTGAGTTCATTTTTCTTATTTAGGGTTTTAATAATAATTTTGTGTAATTAAGTTTATTTTAAAAGTTATAAGATTTCAAGCGACAACACATAATTGGAGTGTTTTACACAAGCTCCTAACCAAAGATTAGGGGTGTTGCTCGCACCCTATAAGGCGGGGTAGCCCCCTTTTCACCCCCCACTCCCGCATCGATAGAGGGTGGGGTTTCTTCCCCCGGAACCAATCCTTTACATTGGGAATGGGGAACCCCTTACCAGTGTCGCGGTAAGGCAAATCCTTACTGCCCCCTGCCCCTGGCCTAGTCTGGAATCCAGATAACCGGGTTTAGGTTTCAGCCTGGTTCTTACTCGGGCCGAAACTCATGTTACAAAACCCAAACCTACTCAATCTGGGCAGGGGTTATCTAACCCGGGTACTGGGCTTATTTAAAAGAACTTACCCTCGTTTTAGTTGTTAGGGTTAAACTAAATTAAAATCTTTCAACCCTCTTTTCAACTCTCTCTCTCTCTCTGAAACCCTAGCCTCCTGTCACTCTTCATTTGCCAATCGAAGCTTTGTTCCTCGTGGCCATTTCCTTTAAAATTTTCACTCTGTCACCAACTTCTACAACCTAGGTTAGTTTTTCTCCATTTCACACACACACACACACACACACACACACACACACACACACACTCTCTCTCTCTCTCTCTCTCTCTCTCTCTCTCTCTCTCTCTATATTGATGCTATTATTCCGATTTGGGTTATGAGAAAACATTGTGTTTGAAATGAGTTCTACTACTTTATTGATTTGTATAATATAATGTCTATTTATTACTATATATGAGTACAAGCTAGATTAATCAAGAGGTAATTAATTTTTTATATATAGATAGTTTCCTTCTCTTATTAATGTTGATTTCCTTAGAGAAAGAGATCAGGCGCATTGTTTATTCAAGAAAAAAAAAAAAGCTAGAATACAAGAAATCACATTAACAAAAACTTTTCTTTGTTTAACCGTCGGAAAGAAATCTTTTTTTTTTTTTCTTGTGTGGGTAATGGAACACTAAGTTGATGCGAATATCCAACAATATACCTTTTTTTTTTCCACAGTCAGTAGGGAGAAACTCCAGTAATTCCCAAAAAATATTGCTTTTAGAAGAACCTCGGATTTAGATCTTACACAAAACCCAAATAAATAAAATTTGTGGCTGTCAATGGTCTTGTCTATACTAGATCTCTTTGTTCTTGGAAAAGATCAAGCACATTGTTTTTATATATGGTACTACTCATGCATGTAGTAAATACAGGGGCAGAGGGTTTAAATATATATGTATGAACTTATTGGACTCCATCCAAGCGGTCAATGGAGTGTCATAAATTATTTGTGTTAATGTCATGTTTTGTATACCTTTAGTCTAGGTTCTCAGCAATTCGAGTCTTCAGTCTTGGGCCTGTAAATACAAAAAAAATACGGAGAGGAAGTGGTGGCCCGTAGGTGGCCGGGAAAACTTCTAATACCAAAGTCAGTAATGTTTGTAGTAAATGTGTAGGAGAGTAGTAAAAGTAAAGAGAGTTCAAAGAGTCTAGAGTGTAACCACTGTCCGATACCTGGAAGTTCCCTTTTATACCTGGCTTCGAGGGTCAGGCAACCATGCCTTGTAGCTGCCATACCTATTCTCCTACACATTCAGTAACCAAAGTCCCTTCCGCCATACCTATTGAATGTGGCATGACCTTCTGAAGAATGCATTTAATGCGACATGACACTCTTGTGAGCGCATTTAATGTAGCGTGATATTCTGCTTCGTCTTAGGGTTTAATCATGTTGAGATGGTGTGTTCCTCTTACCTTTCTGCTGGGGTAGATTTCCTGTGCTTCTTGGGTTGTGGACTGTCCTCTGCTCCAAGGCTCCAAATTTTGTATATACAAGTCGAGAGCCCTTTAATTAGGTTGACATGTGGCTTGATTGGTACGGACCACTAGGTATTGAGCTCAGCCATTGGGCCTTTGGGCTTGGGGGAAAAAACCCCTTAACAATGTGTTTCATAAGAATTAAAATGTTAGTGAAAATTATGGCTCTTGATAATTTTGTTAACCAAACAACCAAACTTGTAAATTAAGGAGAAGAAACTATGAATTGTTGAGTGTTGATGATTCAGTTTGATTGGGTATTGTGATTGGTTGTTGTTCTGGGTATTGTTGATTTGTCATGTACAATAAATTATCTTTCTGTTTTGTAATTTTTTATTGTGCTTAAAGGAAGAAAAAGAAAGGAGGCAGAAAATAATATATTTGAAAATAATTGTTTTATAACTAATGAGACTAGAAATTAACCCTCGCTATTGTAATTTGACAATGATAAAATTTTTGAATATGGGTACTACTTTGTATAGGTTTGACAATGATACCCCAATTTGTTTAGCAATGTTACATAGATAAAAAAAGAAAGAAGTGGGCAGAGTTCCTCTCCTAACAGAAATAATGGAGAAGAAACAAGAATCTGTATTGTACAATTCAGCTTGAAAGTTTCAATTTGATTTCAGCCACGTTTAGATTGGGAAGTCATCTCATCTCATCCAATCCAATCTCATTATTATAATTTTTTTAAATTTTTACATAAAATATAATAAATCATTTAACTTTTTAAAATTTTAATTCAATTTTTTTTAATTTTAAAATAATAATAATAATATTTCATTTAATTTTTATCTTTATATAAATTATTTCTTTTTATTTCAAGAAGAAGATGTTCAACTACTTTGAAATGACAGGGAGGTCCTACTGCTGAATATCTGCTATGCATGAGTAAATCTTGCTCAGATCTTGTCTTTCCCCTCAGTGTCAGACTTCCTTTTACAACTCTTTCCGGACAATAATGCTTTGCCAAAAGTCTTGGTTGCTGAAGCTGGAAATACAGGGGAGAAGGATAAAAGCAGGGGTAAAGCTCACGACTAACTGAGATGTAATTTGAGGATATAAACGCTCTCTCTCTCTCTCTCTCTCTCTCTCTCTCTCTCTCTCTCTCTCTCTCTCTCTCTCTCTCTCTCTCTCTCTCTCTCTCTCTCTCTCTCTCTCTCTCCAGATTAGAGTTCTCTCTAGCACTTTTGATAGTGCTATCAGCATATCTTGTTACCTTTTATCACTCTCTCTTATTCTCCAACCCACCTATCCAGTTTGTTTAAGCTGATTGTATATCTTGTAATCTTTTATCCCACTCTCTAAATCCCCAACCTACCTATCCATTTTGATTATGGAAGAATTGATTTCACAAATAGAAGTCCTTTCTTGGGAGAGCTTGAAGTTATCTCCTGAGAAAGAACGGACAAATGGTGATCCTGATCTAGCTCTCATTGGTAGATTAGAGGCTCTCAAACCTCTAAACAGAATTTCAATGCATGCAACTATCAGAGCCGCATGAAATTTCCTCAGTAAGTTCCACATTGAAGATATGGATACAAATATGTTCCTTTTCACATTCCAAAATGCTAGAGATCTCCTCATCCTCAAATTCCATAGGGCTTGGTTCACATGGAATTTTGAACCAAGCCCCATGGAATTTCAAAGGACATCTCCTCATCCTCAAAAGCTGCTCTGCAAATGCCACATGGAAAGAGATTAGTCTTGATTCTTCACCTTGTCATGTTCAAATCCACAGACTGACAATAAATCACATGACAGAACATATTGCATTCAAAATAGGAAGTACTCTAGGTAACTTTCTCTTAGTGGATTTTGACCCTTTATTTGGTTTAGCTTCTAAAAAATTCATCAAGATTAAAGTGGAGATAGATATCTCCAAACCACTGAAACAAGGACTATGTGAACCAAGAGATTTTAATCTCAACACATGGGTTTCTTTTATGTATGAAAGACTATCTGGCTTCATATTTGCATGTGGGAGAATTGGACACTCCCAGATTTTTTGCAAATTTCTTAAAGAAACTCTTGAACAAATGCCTTTTGGGCCATGGTTAAGGGTGGAATCTCCTTTATTCATGACTATCCAACCGCCATATAGTGGTCAAGAACACCACATGTTTCCGTCTAACCAATGGGCAGCTCCAATTGAAAAAGACACTTTTGGCTCTTCGGCACTGTTTTTCCCATTGCCACCTCCTGTTGAAGAAAATCTATAAGCGAACAAGACTAATTCTCTAATGGGATTAAGGAAAGGCAAAGGTGCACTGGAAGATGATAGCATTTTGATAAGAGGAAATTCGTTCGTCAGATGAGTCTTGAAGAACAATCCGGACATTAACCAAGGGAACAAACAAATCCGTGTTGGGGAAAAAACCCAATGAAGATCCCGATTAGAGTAAACAGCCCTCATGAGTTAATCTCCTCTCTCCCTCTCTTGGAACACCAACACAGAATCGCAACAAAAGATGGCAGTCTCTTTACCTTCAGACAATCGGAACAACAAAGGAAGTGCATCCAAGAAATAGTTTTCCGTCAATATACCTCAGCTCCTTGCGGTGGTGCATTAGAAATTGGAAAATTTGACAAGCTGAAGATCAATACTACTGTTGGCTACTGTAGCCATCCGAATCCAAAAATAAATGCCCTCTCACCAACCAAAAACCTCCCTCTTCATCACAGATTAACTCAACAGCCACCAAACCATTTCCCATCAATCTTTCAAGCTTCATTTCCTGAGCAATCTTTTGTACCACTAGATCCTTGCAGTAATGTAATGGTGCCGTCATTCGGTTTTGAGGACTGGATAACTAGCTGGTTGAAAGCAAGTTCTGATTTATTGAAACAACCTGACAAGAGTACAAGCATGTTGGCTGAAGAAGGAAACCGAATAGTTAATGTTGCACCAATGAATTGGGCCCACGGAAGGAAAAAGGAAAGGGTAAAAACATTGAGAGGATGAACCAACCTGGATTGGCCTTGAAGCCCACGCAACAAATACAGATACCGGCCCACCTTCAAATGTGCTAAAGCACTCGGGTCTGAAATCAATGGGCCCTCCATATAACTTGCACAATCCAATCGGCCAGAAGCCCAAGGTACATAACTATGTTCCTTCAATCATTTATAAGCTCGTTCAGTTAAAGGCTCCCATCAATCCACTCTCTAGCACACAACCAGTCTCAAAGAAGCCGAAAGAGTCAGGTCCGCATTTCTGTTCTATGGGACAAGCTAGTCATTCCTCTCATGAAAGTTCAGTTGTTTTAACTCCCAAAATTGAGATAGAAGCTCCACACAAGAGGTTGGCTCCCATTAGTCCTTATGATCCTCCATTACAACTAAGATCTAAGGCCCAAAAAATATCGGAGCATGGCACACCACAATCTGGACTCATAATCACAGACATAAATGAAGAAGAAAAGAAAGTGGTTGATTCACTCCTTGCTATTAAATCAAAGTCATATGGGAAAGTAAAAAAAAAAAAAAAAAGGATGAAGCGAAGAAAAAACCCTACTGCAGAGTCACAAGAAAGACACATCCACCGAAACAATTCAAGAAAGCTAACGAGGCGGGCTCTACCATGCCTCTAGTGGATCCATGAAGACTTTGGTATGGAATTGCAGGGGTCTAGCTTGCCCCAAAGCAATTAGAAGTATAAAGGCTTTTATAAAAAAAATATAATCCTGATATCATCTTTTTGTCGAAAACCATGTCGAAAAACGACAGAATCCTTACTATTGTAAATAGTCTAGGTTTCCATCATTTTGTAACCGACCCCGCTTTGGGGAAAAAAGGAGGCCTTTTGTTATTATGGCGACCGGGTGTTGATATTAAACCGGTCAATATTAATGGTAATGCTATTTTAGCTTTGGTTTATTCTGACCCTCTTAATCATCCTTGGTTAGTTTATTTTGTTTATGCTCCGGCTCAATGGAAACAAAAAGCAAGATTCTGGACTCACCTGGATTCAATTCACAAATCATTCACTGGTTCTTGGCTTTGCATTGGAGATTTCAATGATTTATTAAACCAGACAGATAAGTGCGGAGGTCGACCAGTAACATCTTCTATTGGTGGCTTGAAAAATCTAATGGACTCTCATGGTCTTATAGACATTGGTTTCTTGAGACCCACTTTCACATGGACAAATAACAGAACAGGGAGAGCAATGATTAGAGAAAGACTTGATTGGGGTATAGCAAATGCACAATGGTGGTTACTCTTCCCAGATGCTACTATCCAACACATATCTTCTGCAGCCTCATATCATAATCCCCTCTTACTAAATACGATGAAGATAATGAAAAACCCCTCCTCATTCAAATTTGAAGAATTCTGGATCAAAGAGCCACTCAACAATATTATCATCGAAGAAATATGGAAGAAGCAATTCTATGGAAACCCATATTTCATTCTCTGCAGCAAAATCAAGGAAACAAAGATGACACTCAAACTCTAGAACAAGAGCCACTTCAGAAAAATTCAAACAAATATTCAACAACTAGAGAGGGAACTAAGCAACCTTCAGAGCAACACTCAAAACAGTTGGAGCATACAGAAAGAGAAAGATCTTCATCTCAAAATCCAAGATCAACTGAAGTAAGAAGAAATTCTATGGAGGCAAAAATCAAGAATAACTTGGCTCACAACCACGGATCTGAATACAAAATTCTATCATTTGTCAACCACTATCCCGCGTAGAAGAAATGGAATTGAATCGATAAAGATCGGCCCGGGTAATTGGACTATGGATCAGAATATTATTGAATCTACTTTCATTAATTATTTTGAATCCATTTATACCTCCACGAACCCCTCAATTCTAGAGAATCTTGAAAACCTCTTTGTAAGTCAAATTTTAGAAGAAGAAAATGACCTCCTAATAGCTATACTCTCAGAAGGTGAAATTCTTGGAGCCCTTAAACAAATTTCAAATAATAAGGCTTCAGGTCCAGATGGGATGACATGGCTTTTCTACAAACATTATTGGCACATTATCAAGTTTGATGTGATTGCGGTAGTGCAAAATTTTTTTAGAAGTGGTAGGCTTCTAAAACAGATAAATCACACCCATATAGCCCTTATCCAGAAAAATACAAGTCCAAGTACTCCACAACACTATAGACCCATCAGCCTGACCAATTTCATATACAAAGTCATCAAAAAAATCTTGGCAAACAGTTTAAAAAAAATCACTCCCAAGTATAATTTTTCCTTTCCAAATAGCTTTTGTCCTGGGTTGCAATATAAATGAAAACTCCATCATTGCTCATGAGATGTTTTGTCACTTAAAACATCACAAAGGAAAGAAAGGGAAGATGGCTTTAAAGCTAGACATGGAAAAGGCTTTTGACTATATAGAGTGAAAATTTTTGTTTGCGATATTGAAAGTTTTGGGTTTCAGCTCGACCTGGATCAATCTCATCAAGGAGTGCATAACAACGGCTACTTTCTCGATCCTTATCAAAGGCTCCCCGAAAGGATTTTTTAAAGTAGAAAGAGGACTCAGGCAAGGTGACCCAATCTCACATTTTCTATTTATTTTCTGTACTGAGGTCCTCTCAAGACTATTGGTAAAATCAGAAATTTCAAGGGACTTAGAAGGAATAAAGATCAGTAGAGAATGCCCTCCCATCTCTCATCTCCTTTTTACTGATGATCTAATAATATTTGGGAAATCAAAAGAAAAGTTGATTGGGGCAATCAACAAAGTCTTACAGAAATATCAGTTTTGGTCAGGCCAGCACATCAACCAATGTTAGTCTTCAATCTTTATCACCCAAAACACAAGTCAGGCAACAAGAAGGGTAATCTCGGCGAATCTACCATACAAAGAATCATCCTAAAAAATGAAGTACTTGGGAATACAAACAACTTTCGGACAGTCAAAAAAGGAAGACTATAAAGATTTGTAGATGAAGATAAATAAAAGACTAGATGGTTGGAAATAAAAAATACTCTCCCAAGCGGACAGAACCATGCTTATCAGATCAGTAGCAAGCTCCATCCCATCATACCAAATGTCTATTCACAAGTTCCCTAAGTCAATCTGCAAGACTCCAAATGCGAGCTTTAGGGACTTCTGGTGGGGAAAATCAAAAGATCAAAGGCAAAAACTCTATTTGAAATCTTGGAAATCCATATGCCAACAAAAAAAAAATGGAGGCTTGGGTTTACGACTGATGGAAAACATGAATGTGGCTTTACTAGCAAAGACGAGATGGAAAATGTGCAAAAAAACCAACAGCATCTGACAAAATCTCCTATCAAAAAAATATCTGAATTCAAGCTCCTTCGAAGACTCGAATTCAAAGGCCATCGACTCAAACTTCTGGAAAGGACTACTCAACACCAGACCATTGCTAGTAAAAGGTTAGTGCTTCAAAATCACTAATGGATTGTCTATAAATGTTTGGTCTGATTCCTAGATACCTACAATGGAAGGCTTTAAACCTACCCCCATTAACCACACAATAGACATCTCAAATGCTATGAAAGTTTTCTGAGCTGATTTCTCATACCAATGGCATTTGGAATATAACTATCCTTAGATCTCTTTTTCACCAAGATAGTATAAATGAGATTTTAAAAATTCCTTTGCCCCAATTGAATCAAGGCCCGAACACACTCATCTGGACTAAAACATAAAATGAGATTTTCTCAGTCAAAACTGCCCATCATCTAGCCTCCAATATTGCCTTTTCTCTCAGGGACCTGAACCCAGACATCCAATGGAGAAAAATATGGAATCTAAAAATCCATGATAGATACAAACTCCTTCTATGGAAAATAATTTGGGATATTTTGCCAACAAGAGAGCATCTCAAAAGTTTCATCCCAACTTTAACCTCCATAAACTGTCCTCTTTGTGATGAAGTGGAAGAGACACTGTTACACCTCTTCATAGCCTATCCAATCTTAATAATTCTCTGGAGTCAAAGTAATGGCCTCTCAACCTCACTTCTCTGGGTTTAAATTCTATAAAGGATTGGATATAGTTCATTTTATATCCCAAGATAAAACTGAGGTTAACTTCTGAAGAAGAACACCTTTTTAAGATTTTTGTTGCTGTGATTATAGATTTTACTTGGAGACTCATAAACGAAAAGATTCACAACCAGAAAGAAATTTCACCACAAAAAAATTTCTCAGCAGCTGAGTCTCTCTTATGAAGAAAATCTACATGCTTAGAAGGAAAAATTCAGCACCATCTCACAGAAAAAATGGCAAAATCTTCCAACAAATCATATATGCATTTCATTCGATGCAGCGGTCAGAAACTCCTTCTCAATAGCCTCGGCGGTTAGCAGAAATTTGAAAGGAGAGATAATAGAAATATGCACTGAAAAGAACCTCTCCACAACACCACTGATAGTCGAAGCTCTAGCGGCAAAATTGGCCCTTAAGATGGCAGAAACTACCAACCATCCTTAGATCTCTTTAGTTGGAGATTCTCAACTAGTAATTTCCTCTATCTCTAAAGAGGAGGAGTCTTGGCAAATATCTACCATCTCGAATGACATTGCAAAATCCTTAGTCTCTCATCCAGAATGGAGTTTTCACAAGATTGATCGATCTCAAAATCGACTTGCGCATTCCATGGCGCAATGGGCCGCTACAAACACGTTGTTTGGTATCATTCCTTTAGACTTTATTCCTCCTAGTATTTTGCTTTTGGATAGTGGGAAAGACCCTCCTGATGTTTTGTAATTTCTTTTTTATAAATATATGCAGGCTTGATTAAAAAAAAAAAAAACTAAGATGTAATTTGAATATTAAGATGAGACGAGAAAATTTTAATTAAAAATTTAATAAAATATTATTTTTTTTATTTTTTTTTATTTTTAAATTTAAAAAAATTAAATTATTTATTATATTTTATGTAAAAATTTAAAAATACTATAATGATCAGATGAGATGAAACTGTTTCTGTACCTCAGTTAAACCTTACAACAGTGAATTACAAGGACCCATTTTGTATGCATCAAAATTATGAAGAATGATTCTAAAGAAAAGAAGCTTCACTATTTGCATATCCGGTCTAGACTCGTCTAGTAAATAAATCATCATAGATCAAGTTCTATCACCTGGAAATTTACACAAATTCTGTCAATATAGAGAAACCTGATGTAGATAACTAAGGTTATATGTAATTCCATTGCCAGCAACAACACGTTACCAACAAGTTTTCAGTTTATATATAGATGCATGAGAAATTATGTAATGGCTATGAAGATGTATTGGGACGTTATAGAGAATTGGTACTTGGTACCTTTTGTACAGCTTGCATGTTTTCTCTGTTATTTTCTATGTTCTTCCTTTGCTTAGTGTAATTTTGTATCCCTTTCCTGGACGGGGCCAGCATCATTTGCCCGTTAATTAAATAGCCATCACTGTCATTGAAAAAAGTGGTGGCCAGTATCATGTGTTACTCATAAGAGTTTTGCTACATACAAGCACAGTCGCGCACTAATCTGTGTACCAATACTGATTTATTTATACTTAAAATTTAAATTAACACTGTTTTCAATAAAATCTACTTTTTGACCAATCACATCATATTAGTGTACAGATTAGTACACAATTGTGCTTGCAACTATACTTTTCTTACTGATAATAGCTGACGGAAAGGTAATTTGTCTATGGTCTTTACTTCAACATTTAAAAAATTATTTTTTTAATAAATATACGCTTTCACTTTAAGAAAGTTATGCTTTTCTACACGATTTTTTCTTGAAAAATCTTTCATACAATATAGGTTTTTATTGAAAAAATATCAAAATACTTTTACATTCTTAATTATATATATTTAAAAAAAATTCGGGTACAAATCGGATTTTTAGGTTTTTGAAACCCGGATTTACTCGAATACGGGCCAATTCATAACCCTGTTCGAAACTCAGGTAAACAGTTTTAGATTTCTTTCCTAGAGCTTGTCCCCACTAAGAGTGTAAATAATTCAGTCCAGACCAACAAAACTGACCAAATTGAAATATTGTTTTAATGAGTTAGTTACATAATCTATATTAATAATTTATTTAATTTTAATTTAATAATTTAAATACTTTTTTATTAATTTAATTAAATTTTTTTAATATATAATTAATTTAATTTTAAAAAAGATGATATTAAATTAATTTAATTTTTAAAAAATGATATTAATTTGTCAACAAAGGTGCTGGTTTGTATGCAACAAAGAATGCAAAATAAATGAAATAGTTTATTTTAAAAAAAAAATATTATTGTTAATTTAATAGTTATAACTCAATGCACCCGTTGTATATTTATCACTTACAAAATAAATATATAACATCATAATTTAAAATTCTACAGTCGGAAGTTTCAAATATTTTAATAATATGAATATTAAACTGAAAACTGAAGGAAAAAAAATTCCTCAAAATTTGATTCAATTTTTTTAAAATTTATTTTTGTTATTACAATTTTATCATGAACAGTTGGTATTAAAATTGTATATATATATATATATGTTAATAAATACTAATTTGATCACTACATAACTTCAGAAACAGTTTAATTCATAATTTTAGAGGAAAAGAATTTATCAATTTAATTAATCTAAAAAACTTTCATAAACATTTTTTCAAACATTAATAAAACGGAATCACTTTTTAATTATAAACTTGTTACTAATTATATGCAAAATAGTTAGAATCAAGAGCAATATAATGTGAAGTACTAAAATGTGATAAATAAATTCATGTTATAAACTCAATGAAAAGGAGAGAGTTTCAAAAGATTGAGTGAGAGCGAGAGAGGAGATTCTCTTATTAATTTGTATATCATATAACATCAATATACCCATATATATAGGGTTACAAAAGAGACTATGCTTTTGACAACTAGCACTATACATTTGACGGCTAGCTAGTATTATGCACTATGCATTTGACGGCTAGCTAAATGTGGTCATACAATTCAAGATAGTTTATAACACTTCCCATTTGGATGACTATATTTAAAGAATATGCCTCGTTAAAATCTTGCCAAGGAAAAACCCTGTGGGAAAAAACCAATGGCGAAGGAAAAAGAGTACAATATTCATGTGTATCGTCGAGTGCTTTAAGATTACCTCATTAAAACCTTGCAAAGGAAAACCCAGTGGGATAAAACCTTAGCGAAGGAAAAAGAGTACAATCAGCACAAGTCTTCAAGACATTACTTCCCCTGAAAAATGCATGATAACAGGTCTTCAAACCTTTGCATTCCAATGTTCTGCATAATCTTCTTAAATGTTACAGTTGGTAATGCTTTAGTGAATAAATTTGTCAGATTTTTACTTGACCGTACCTTCTTGATATCAATTTCAACTTTCTTCTCATGAATTGCAATGATCTTTTTTAATAATGCACACTTCATATCAAACCCATAATATGAATCTGAAATATTAATTGTATTAAAAGATGGTATTTCATGACTAATAACATCATCCATCTTCCCCTTGAAGCCGCAAGGGTTTCAGATTTATATTTCAAATATGTGCAGTTTTTATGAGCTCTTCTGGAGTCTCAATGACATTTAAATCATATATATAAACTGCAATAATATCTTGTTTCCATTTGCGTTTGGATTGCTTTATATCATATAAGGATCTTTGAAACTTGATAGAATACATATTTCCAGATGTATTCATATTAGAAGTTTCAGACATTTTCTATCCTTCAGAGATTTTCATATATATATATATCATGATCCAATGATCCATATAAATATGCAGTTAATCATGCATATCCAAACTCTCGGTAACTTTCAAGCTAATAAAAATATGATTTCAACCACTTTAAAATCATATCAATATTGTTTCTTCGAGAAACTAACTTGTGATTTCTATATCACATATTAAAAGCTTCAGGCTTTTTATATCATGTATATAAATATCCACTGATATTTAACAACAATCACCTCTTTAGGTGTTTGGACTTCAAGTCCATATTTATCACATTTTACTTAGTGATATTAATTTTGCAAGAATTGAGAAACTGACTCGTGATTTATATATCACACTTTTATTTCCTTTCTATAAATACCCACTGACATTCAACAAGCATCACCTCTTTAGGTATTCGGACTATAAGTCTCGATGCATCATATTTTACTAGTGAATCAATTCTGCAGAAATTGTTTCTTTCAAATTTGGCCAATATTTTACGTCGTATTCTTAACAGTTCTTGATTCACTTTCTCCATTACTTCTGGTAATGTCAATTGCCATCTCATATGTATATACGTTGTCGACAACGATTTTATTTATATCCATAATTTCTCCAATATTCATGAAATGTATCGAGATCTCGTTATTTTCAGGTACCTGTCCCTTTTCAAGGGAAGACATTTTCATGAAAAACCTCTTCAGGAGGCACTCTTCAAGAGTTTATATAGGAGAATTTTATACAGAGAATTTGGATGGACTTTATTGCTTGTTTTGTGGGTATGGCCTCTTCAAGAGCACCAAATTATTTGTGTCTTTCTCTTTTGAGATGCTCTATCTTTTGTATCAATACATCTCACATGCCTTTAAACATGTCTTTAGACTGCTGAATTTCTTAATTGTCCTACAGGGACTTCAATCCTCGCTGGGATTTTAGCAGCTAGAATATGAGACATTTTTATCTTATTGCATCCAAAATTTAATTATCATCTGAACTTCTGATTCACATATGATAATCAAGATAACGTCGAATAATTTCATCTTATTTGCTTCAAGCAAATTTTTTTCTTTCCACTTCTGGTGGTAAGACTTTATAGTAAAAGAATCTTCTGGTTCTTTTATGGACGTCCATATGAAAATCATTCGACTTATCGTAATTGATTTTGGATTATCAAGATAACCATGAAAAGATACAAATATTTTGAATCATATCACCTTTTGATGCATCATAATATTTGATTCAATAATTTGTATAATATCATCTCAAAGAGAAAGCTTACAGCTTTTCCAATACAAGCTTTTGGTCCGAAAAGATATTCATTATCACGTCCAATCTCTTAGTTTCTTTGAATGAAACGCACCATTCTTTTCACTTCAGGGAATAGAATGATATAAATTCATTATCATTTACTTCAGGGAATGATGTAGATCTAGTAAGATGTAAATAGTGATTATTATCAAAAGTTCATTATTTTGCTCAGTCACTGAAAGATCAGATATAAATTTAGAATATATTGTGAACGTTTGCATTTTATATTGCTACTTCAGGAGCATACTTGATATTGCTACTTCAGGAGCATACTTGATATTGCTACTTCAGGAGCACATTCGAGACGTTCATTCAAATATATAGTCTTTCCACAATTTCAATTATACAACTTCAGGTGCATAAATTATAATGAGTTTTTGGTACAAGTATCAATCATTTAAACTATGAGATACTCAAAAGCTATTATTGATTTAGGACGATCCTTCAGGGATGCTCCATTCTCATTCTAAGATGAATATTATCATCAATAATTCATAACAAGTATAAATAAATAAAACTTTGCTTTTTGATTTGGAAAAAGCTCCAAACGTTTTTCCCAAGAGTCACGTGAATGTGTCTCCATTTCATTTTGAAAAGAAGCCAAAAACCTGCTTCCCCTTTTTCATTTTGGACGGATTTACTTTTAGAAACACATGGGACCCTTACTATTTTTGTTTTTTGTTTTTATTCAAACAACTTGCGAGGAATAGAAAGCAGGTGGGAGGAGTAAAGCATTTGGTTACGTTGGAGGATTAAAGTCAACAGCTATGCGAGACGAGATTTGAAGACCGAGATCACAGGTATCACGATAAGATTAAATGATCTTCTACTTCAAATTTCTAATGATTTTGAAGTTAGTAATCTTCAACTTTAAGGAAGTTTTTAATATATTATTTACAATTATTGAGGTGAATATTTATGGTTATATTCATTATTATTATTTGATAAATTCTATGAAAAAACTTTGCTTTATGATTTGGAAAAAGCTCCAAACGTTTTTCCCAACAGTCACGTGAATGTGTCTCCATTTCATTTTGAAAAGAAGCCAAAAACCTGCTGCCCCACTTTTCTTTTTCTCTGTCTTGTGAGTCACTTTTAAAGACTTTGTTAAAAAGTCTTAAAAGTCTTATCCCTACTTTTCTAAATGGGTTCCAGTAGCGCTCAGGCAAGTCTGAACTGAAACGCACTCACAACACAGCAAAAAGCCGTGATTTGAAGAAAGATATTAGGGAGGATTTGGACCAAATATATAAAAGAACTTCTTCATTAGTGTTGCGGTATCGACACAAGCGAAATCTTCTTCAGCTTCTCCGTGTTCCTGAAACCTGTAAAAGTAATAATCATTACCAAACGAAGCTCTAAGGCTTCCTCTAGATCTGAGGTTGGGTTCCATGCAATCATAGCTCCCCAGTCATGGTCGACAAAGAAGACCTGCTCCTTCAGGCCAACCAGCCTGGCCGTCAGTTCGCAGCCATCATGAAGGGCTGGGTAGAGCCACCTGAGAGTCCAGAACAGGACCCCCCTTCCGAGCTCTCCCTGAGATGATCCACTGGTACAGCCGGCACCTCTTGCTTTAAGTCTCAAAAGCCACCTCCGAGTACATAAGCACCGACGAAGAGGAACAACATGCTGAGACCCAAAGAAAATCCTCCCATGTTGCCGTCTGATTTCCCCTTTACTCTCTGTCATTGATTTTGTTTACACATCGGCCAACGTAGAGATGAAACGAAGTCTCTGTTTGTAGCAAGGAAAACCAAGTCCTTTTATACAAAAAACCAATTCTTATGTAAATTATAGCTGCATCTGCCAGATCTATTTTCATTGGATCTATACAACTGCAGAATCTCTGCGGTCTGTGATGACTACTGCAGACGTATCGTCCGGTCAACTTTAATCGTTGAGCCTCAAACTGTATCAGGCCAGGGCCAGAGCATGCTCGCCGTAAGACTATAACTGCCATGGACGTCGTCTATGCTTTGAATCGGCAGGGCAGGACTCGTTATCGAGCAGCACCGAGCTGCAACTCTTTCCCGATTCGCCAATACCCAGAATAAACCGGAGGATCCGAGCGTACGGGACGGCTGCCAATGGAAACTCACAGATCATCTTGCTGGATGCTCAGGAGAAACTAAAAAGAAATTCAACGGAGGAAGCCAACGAACAAGCACCAGATCTCCAATTTCCACTTTTTCTGAGGAAGAAAATGGAGTTGGGAAAGAGGAGAAAGATCACGAGAATCGTGCTGATAACGTGTTATAAACTCAATGAAAATGAGAGAGTTTCAAAAGATTGAGAGAGAGCGAGAGAGGAGATTCTCTTATTAATTTGTATATCATATAACATCAATATACCCATATATATAGAGTTACAAAAGAGACTATGCTTTTGACGACTAGCACTATATATTTGACGGCTAGCTCTATACATTTGACGGCTAGCTCACTATGCTAGCACTATGCACTATGCATTTGACGGCTAGCTAAATGTGGTCATACAATTCAAGATAGTTTATAACAATTCAATAATTTTATAGAATATAAAAGCGAAGAAAATAACGTGTCATTAAAAGTTTTAATTTATTTAGATGAGTCGATTTTTAAAGCATAATTTTTTTCTACATAGGAAGTCCAAAATTTAATATCGAAAGCCCAACTACCCCCTAAACCACCCATGCACTCTATGCGACGCTGTTTATAAAAGGAACCTTAGCTATTTATTCTCTTCTTTTCCTTTCTCTCCGTGTGTTTCTCTCTTTCCCATTCTCACAAAACTCCATCGCTAATACCAACTTTCCCACAAAAGTCTCTCCCTTTCCTCATCTCATCTACTACACTAGTCCAACCACTTCTCTCTCTCTCTCTCTCTCTCTCTCTCTCTCTCTCTCTCTCTCTCTCTCTCCCTCCTATTGTATCTATGCTTCGTCCTTTCTACACCAACAAAAACCGTCACTCTCGACCACCACTCTATTCTTTGTGTGGATGGAAATCATGGCAAAAATTGTCGATCTGTTGGGCTCCATAATTGCGTTGCAATTGTGCGTTGTAGTTGATCTTTAGATTTGTCATAGATCTTCAGTCGTGTTCTTTAGATATGTCTCAGATCTGTACCAAAGTTTGTGTTAGTATTTTTTGTATAAACATCCGAAAAGAATGAAAAAAGAAATTGTTTGGGTGGAATCGAAGGCTTTTGAGATTTACTTAAGATTTTTTTTTTTTTTACTTCATTTATATGTTTCCTCAATGCTTCTCCTCCATTTTTTATTTTTTTATTTTTATTTCGTGGATGTAAATCTTAGTGTTTGATTCATGTTGTTCTTGGATTTGGTAAAAATCTTCGGTAGTTAGGGTTTTTTTTAACCTTGATTTTTATTTTCCTGCATGTAGATTTTGGTGTTCGATTTATGTTGTTCTTAGATTTACTAAAAAATTTTGCAAAGCTAGGATTTTTTTCAAAGTCGATTTTTAATTTTCTAGATGTACATGTCAGTCTTAGATCTGTGTACTTGGATTTACTAAACATCTTCATAAAGCTAGAGTTTTTTTTTTTTTCTCTCTCTCATGCATTAATAAACACCATGGCTGTGGGGGGTAATTTTTTTTTTTTTTTTTTCACTTGTCTGTTTGTTGGATTCTTCTTCTCTATTTTTTATTTGTTGGATGTAAATGTGGTGTTCAATTTGTGTTTGTTGAAATATAGTTTTTTTTTTGGTTTCTCGGTTGGATTTATCTATTTGGAAGGGTTCTCTCTCTCTCACTCTCTCTCACTCATGCATATGCGCGCCTATTATCTATTTGATTATAGTGTATAAATTCAAACATGCTAAACTGAGTAGAAGATCCTAATGTGTCTTTTTTTTTTTTCATATGCGTATGGGCTTGGGAGGGTCATAAAGGCAGGGTAAAAAAAAAAAAAAAAAAAAATGTCTCAGAAGACAATATAGCCAGTCGGCAAAAGAAAAACACAAAGAAAAATGATTGAATTTGGTTGTAAAATTAGGGGTAAAACAGGAAAAAATAATAGTCAAAATAAACATCTGAGGAGAAAAGGAGGGACCAAACGGGGAAGGAAAAGAGAAAATGACGGACAAAATTGAAAAGAAATTGGTGGACGAAAACACTGATTTATATAGCAGATATATCTGAATTTAAGAGGCCGATCCAACGTAATACTTTTATATAGCAAATCCATGGCAGAGACCAAGCACATGGCAACATCAAATCAGGTGGATTTTTTACTCAGGAGATTGAGGCATGAGAAATGCAAACTGTCCGACCAGCATATATAGTCCAAGCCCAGATCGACCTTTCAGTTTCAGAGTTTGGTATGCCCAATGAGCTTAAATCCAGCGTCATCTGTCAGCGTATGTACTGCTCCAGATTTGGACTCATTCGACAGTGCATGAGTTGGCCCATATCCAACTCCTTGCCCTTTTCTTTCCTGGATCTGCTGGCTACACAAGTCCTACTTCATTTACTACTTTGCTATACCAAAACACAAGTCTGCATCTTCAAGAAATAATTGTACAAGTGCATGCGGATGTGCTTGTCTTTTCATAAAGATTTATTTTATTCTCGAGTTGGTAGGAAAAATATATCATTCATATCAATTAAATAGTAAAATTTAATTTTTAATATTTAAATTTTAAAATTTATCTTTCAAATCAAATTATGTCGTATAAAAATTTTACTAAATATGTTATTCAATCCACATCGACTTATAAATATAATTTTTCTTTGAGGAAACTATTTTTGAAAGTTCCTATCATAGAGTTGAAAAGAAAGTTTACAAACATTATATTCCGAGTGGTTTCATTTTCCTTTCAAGACAGAAATGAACAGTTTGTTCAGATATTTAAAAAAAAAAATTCAAAAACAGATAATTGCTTGTAGCCTTGTGGAGATTGGAAGAAATTAAACAGGTCCATATATAATTTTGATGCTCCCCATTGATCGAGGTTGAGACTTCATGATGAGAAAATGGGATATTATTGTCAAATAAAAGTCATCGCGTTTTATCATTATGGGGGGGTGGAAACCACCTCGACATGGTGTTCACATGCAGTGTAGAATTTCGTGATGAACTTTCCATACAGATATAGAAGCAAAAAAGATTTCCAAAGGTGAAAGTGACACCTACTTACAATTAGGCCATTTCAGATGTCAATGTCACTCAGTAGTGAATGAATGTGGACTTGGAAATCAAAATATGGGAAGAATGCTGAGTAACCTACTATTTAGAGAAGATAATGTCAAAAGGTAGTCGTCCTCAGACTCATCAATTGTCTGCAGTCTAAGAAAACAACTTTAAAAAGCGGCCATGGTACCTGATTCACACATATTTGTACTTGATACGTTATGTAAATAAATTTATAAATTTACATGATTTGGTTTAATAAACAAATAAATCTAACATATACTTAATACTTTTTCATTTATCTTGAATACAGCCAGGAACGCACCGTCCAATTGAACTAGAGGGATTGCGAAATCTCTTGCGTGAGCCAGGCCCCATGCAAGTGAGTGAATCGAAAAAGCTTTTGAGTTGCTTTCAATTCATAGCACAACACAACGGTCTAAGCCACTGCACTGGTACTGCTCATGAAGGATAGTGACATTTCCATATATATACATGGGGCTGGCTTGCTTTGCTGCTCAAAACTTTCCACTTTATAACTCAATTAATTAGTTCAAGAATTCTAGAAGCTGGCTACCTAGCTAGCACACGCACATATGCCTTCCTTTTCGACGGGTCTCATGCGCATGCGCATGCTCAGTGCTCGTCTTCGTCGCATCCCATGCGCCCCTCATCTCAATAAAAGCACATGAGACAATTGTCTAGTTTTTAAGTGAGAATCAAAGCTGGTCGGAATCAAGATATATATATGTGTGTGTGTGTGTGTGTGTGTGTATTTCTTCATAAGAATATTCTTATTTTGAATATCGTGTTAGATATTATTCCGTCTCACTATATGAAACATATATAAATATTTAATGGCCCACTACTCGGGAGTATTCTTGAATGGTATGGCATATCATGATATTACTTATAATTAATGTTAAGGGTTTAACCAAATCAGTATTTAATTCTATTAAAACTTTTGAATATATGAATAGGCCTATAACGTACAATTGTTATTAGAGCAGCCATTATGATCTCTAGAATCCGAATCGAACAATCTAGAGCATATATATGGTTTTAACTTAAGTCATTAAATACGTACGTATAGATGTCAAATGGAATTCCATAAAAAAGAGAAGGCTAGCTAGGATACAATCAAACGATCCAAACCAATGTTGATAGATCAGTTGGATCATGTACGTCGTGAATGTCATTTATGTGTACGTGATATAATGCTAATACGTACCCTATATTCTAATAGGGTTTTGAACTAACCATATAGTATATAACAATCCTAAAGCTTTTTGGATCATGAATAGGTAGGTCCATATATATATATACAAAAAGTATATAGTACTGTTAATTTCTATTAATTCGTCATTGCCAACGCCATCATGATCAAGTGGCTTTTAAAGTTTACTGTAATAAAAAGAACATATTTGCATGCAATGGGCATATTGGAAGTCATGTAATGAATTTATCTAAGTTATGGAGGCTGCATTTGCTAGAGATCTCTAAGTCTAGACTTTTCTTTCGTTTTCTTAAGAGATCAAGTAAAGGAGGTGATGGTGGCCCGCACGTGTAACCTTGTAATCTATTTTAGCCTCCTCTTGCCATGCATGCATGTTGCTTAATTATAAAATCAACCCTCATTTTGAAAAGAAAATTTAAAATTAAATAACTTAACCGGCCAGTAACACATCTTTACAATATCTAACAAAAAATAAAGGGAAAATATTAGGAGGGCCCTCTGATGCAGAGGATCGATGCCCAGTGATCATGAGGTTCAAATGATAGATGCAACGTTAAAAGCACTGGACTACCTTGAGGAGGTAGACCAGTGCAAAAGTAGTGGAAAGATATGAGTATTCATAAGATTCGGGTGAGAAGCGGTAGATGTGGACGAGAAACGATATTCCTTAGATTTGGACGACTACGACTTATCTATCGGTTGGGCGAGGAGGAGTAACGGTGTCAGTATATTTTTCTCATAACTTGGCCTATAGGTGTCAGAATCGCGCATATGACCCCAATCCAGAAAGCTTTCTTTGGCGTGCATGTCGTAGTCACCATCTTTGCCTGGTGGCCCCTTGTCGACTCCAAAATCAACTGTTTTTCCTTCTGAATCATCATTTTTAGTTAACTCTTTCATTTTTGATTAATTTTCTTTTATAGTAATGTTTATCTTTAGTAACAATTTTATTTTGGATTCTTAGGCTGGATTTTAATCATAGTTATCTTATCTCGCATTTTACTGTCTGGCCTAAATTACAATTTTGCCATTTTTTTGTTAGCTAGTTAAGCTCGGCTTGTAGGCTTCAAGAGAAGAAATATTCAATTTATTTTATAGACCCTAATCTCATAGTTTTCTCTTTGTTTTTTATTTTGTCAGTCTCAATCTCTTGCTTCTGTTATTTAATTAGCCGCCAGAATAATCATCTATTCTGCCCTAGCATCACCCTCCAAATTAATGATACTAAGTGCTTTGGATAAAGTGGTCATCAATATCTTGTCTAAATTTAAGGGTTTCAAGTGGGAGAGAATAAATATATAACATATGCCATAAACATTTATTATTGTCTGTATAAATATCTCGAGTAATATTAAGTGAATAATAAATATTGTATGGTTGATTTTATATATTTTTCTCACTCTCTCGCTTGAGGTTCTCAAGTTTGTATAAAAACGTAAGAGAATCCAAATGGCATTAATAGCTAGCTAGGTCACTCTAACACCATTTGAGACAACATGCATAAGGTTGAAATTAGCATAAGCCATAATAATTGAGCTTATATTCCATACATAAAACCAAATCAAAATCTCAACCGGAGCTCTTTAAATTCATTATAGAATCTATCTCCACTTACAAGCAGTTAGCTAGGAATTACTTATATATATATATATATTAATGTAAGACTAATTATATTTACCTGTTTCAATATTTACATTTTTCATACCTTTATTTATACTCATTTACATATATCATGATGTTTAGTGGGATGATACATGTTTCAAGCAAAGTTATATATACAACCGTGAGAAATAACCAAAAATAAAATCTCGTAGCTAGAAAATGACCAAATTGACCAAACATGTTTGCACTCAGTACTAAATCTAATGCAACTGTCAATTTTCATTAACTTTGCCGAATATAGTAATTCATTAATGATCTGTAAAAATATATATATACATATAGCTTTTTACGATCTTTTGCTTTTCCATAGAGACAGCGCGCAGTACGTAAACCGGCCATCAAAATCGTCTCGTCTAATTCAGCATTTTTCATGCTGCAGATCATAGAAAAAGCGCCATGGCCCATGACTAGGAAGTAATGGTTTTATTACTCTTAACAGCCTGGCCAGCTGTTTGCACTTACTAGATGATCTAGGGCAACTGCAAAATTTCCATGGCTTTGCCAGATGAAGTACTATATATAACAGTGATGATCAACAAGGTACTTTTCTCGAGCTGTGATTTTTGGATAATTAAAAACAGATGTACTATTACTACGTACTTTTATCAACTTTTGTTTTTTTTTTCTTAAGCTTTATCAACTTTTGTTGTTTAGTGTTTATGAAAAATTGCAAGTTTCGACAGAGAAATCTAGTTTAGACGTTTGATGTTTCACGTTATATGAAACTGAAATGATATTGCAAATAGCTAGCTGCTAGTAAACAAAATGTCCATAATCGAAGATCGATTTTGTCTTTGGATGATTGGATCCTTGCCTTGGCATGACATGATTTGGCTTTTGCATTAAATAAACTGTACATGTATGTACTTAAAGGAACTAGATTTTACATGTACGGCATCTCTAATCCAAAACAGAGAGAGAGAACATTTGCTCATTAGCTGCTAGTCATTTGCTTGTGGAGTAGGAGGATAGCAATGTCCAAAATTAATGCAAACTTGAGGTTACATGTAAAAGAAGTCATTGTCTTTTGGGATTTGATTAAACAATCCAACAGATCTAGTAGCTCTTTTGAAAATGGATCGCCTGGACAGAAAATGACTAGGAAACGCTGGCTGTTCCCAAACATGTTTTGGAAATTTAGTAATCTCATAAATAGCTTTGCATAGCTTTTGCTATGCCATAACGACAGTGCCATTATCATCTGTTGTCCTTTGTAATATTGCAGGTTGGACTATACGTAGACAGAAAATGACTACGATCGAAAGGGCACTTGCTGTGCCCTATCCTCTTTGCACTTGCTACATCTAGGGCAACCTGCATGAATTATACACCTGTACCAAATTTTGTACTACCGTAAACATGATCTTGTCACAGCTTTTGCTATTCTATAATTTATACACATGCAGTACTATTATCGACCTTGTTTTGACGTTTAGCATTGCAGCCTGCAGGTTATATAAATATATATATATATATAATATATATATTCTCTCAAATTTTTATTGAATTTGAGTGTTTTAAATGAAAAGGAATCATTGCTATGGACTATCATATTTATTATTGTCCGTGTGAATTTATTTTAGGTAACACAAAATAATTAATAAAGAGTTATATATAATTGCTAGATATATATAGCTCTATATAAGATATAATGTATACCTTGTATACTTATTTTGAAAAAAATGAAATCTATTAATAATTTTTTTTCCTGTAAGTCTCAATTTTTTATTTAAAAAAAATTAGTACTCGATACTTACACAATCCTGGGTGTAAATCATTTTCCATCAATAAATGTTATAAAGCTCACTTTATGCATTTATCTCTCAGCTTCCACTTGAAGTCCTCAAGTTTGGATAAAACTCAAGAGATTTTGATCCTACATACAAACTTTGTCCATACTTAATTTTAGCCTCATTTACTTTCGCGGATGAGATGAGATGAGATGAGATAAGTTAAGATAAAAGTTAAATAAAATATTATTAGGATATATTTTTTAATATTATTTTTATTTTGGGATTCAAAAAGGTTGAAATATTATTTATTTTATTTTATGTGAAAATTTAAAAAAAATTGTAATGATTGAATGAGATGAGATGATATAAAATAGTAGTGAAAACAAACGAGACCTAATTAATTACTACCAAAATACCACTAGGACCATCTTCAAACCCTATAAGGAAATGTCGTCAATAGACAAGCACATAAGGCTTATACACACTGATTTCACATTCTCGCAGATTCGAGTCCCAAAACACCACATATGTTACAATTTCCCAACTCTAAAGTTTCCAAAATTGCCTGACCCATTCTCAACCCTATTAGGGAGTGAGCCCCACATGTCAGCTCGGTTGAAGTGTCCTCCCTGGATGGCTCACCACCCACAAGAGGGGATCACTTTCTCAATTTGGCTAGAGGGTGATAGCGAGCCATACCACAACGATTGCCACCCTGCGTGTTGTGCATAAAGAGGGTCAAATGGTGGCCCTAATGCTCAACATGGGGCTCCTACAATAGGATTGAGGTATTTATCTCTTGACTTGAAGACAATGGATGTAATGATGAGTAGCAAATGGATGAATTATATTAGCTCCCAATGCACCTACAAATTAAGGGTATTTTGATGAGGAAAACAACAAAAATCCAATTATCAAAGATGGAAATGAAAATAATTACTAATTATAAGGAAAAATTCGTGAATCCCAAGCATAGAAAAAGCCCTCCTAGAGGTTTGATTTGTAGCATCTGATTTGTGAGACTTAACTAGTAATTATAAAATGTCTTTATAACCCATCCACGTCCCAATGATCATGACTTATTATAATTCTAGAGGCCGTATATATCACAATTATATATATGCCCATACTGATCATTTCATTCAAATTTACTTTTCTCTTTGCTTTCATAATACTGCACGCGACACGCGACACCAACACAATATATACGTCGGCAGGTAAAAACAGTACTAGTACTGTGTCAAGCATTTCCTACCAACAAATTAATGGAAACAGGAAACATGTCACGATCGAATTACGTTCATAAAACTATATGGTAATCAGTTTAATGATCTGTCACTTAAGGCTGATGCATGGGTACGGTCCGCATTCAGGCTTCAGCAAAAGCATTATGGATCCTTAATTTACGTACTTATTATTTTATTTTATTTTTGGGAACTTTACATAGTTGACCATCCATCGATGGATTGATTAGTGAAGGTAGCACTTTGGCATGCGAACAAGGTATATATCCAAGATGGGTGACTCTAGCTAGCTCATCAGTGTTGACATCAATGGCCTCAAGCCGACCTACTAAGTGACGTTGGAATCAGATCCATTATCACATAATGAAGAATGTCAAATGTTAGGTTGTCTTAGGAAAAGATTGTTTATGAAATGAAAAGTATCAGTTCCACCTGTGTGTCTTAAAGTTCAGGCCGTTGTTCCGATCCCCACAAAGGCACGGGAATATAAGCAAAATACTTCATAATCCAAATATATAGTAATTAAAAGTGATTAGTGAGCTAAGTTAAGTTTTTCTTTAGGGAAATATTTTAGACATAAAAGGATTATACAAAAGTAAGCCTATGAATTGATGTGACTTGATCTGTTACGCTATATTGTAAAGTTACTTTTATTGTAAAGTACTAGATTTGACTGACATATAACCATATATGTTTGTGGGTTTATTTTGTGTAATCTCTTTATGTATATAACAGTTTTCTTTTCTTTCCTTTGAGTTCCTCCCTTGTATTGGATGAAGCACTCTCCTCACAGATTTGAGACTTTTAAATTCATAATGAAAAATTCTATGTACAGTCATTTTTGCGTACTCTTTGTGCACTCTATTAATGTGATTGACTACATCATTTTTTTAATATAAAATAATTGATTTGACTATTCACATCAGTGAAGTGTATAAAAAATACATAAAAATGACTGTATGTAACATAATTCATTTATAATTATTTGATTGGATTAGATGGTTTACAATAATAATAAATTAAAAGATTAATATTAAATGCTCATGTGAATTAGTTCACAAAAATTTTATATATAATTTTAAATGTTGGAATTAAGACTCGCGTGAAATGTCTCTCTCTTAAAAAAATTTAACCATTTAATACAATTAAAGAAAATATGCATTCCAAATCAATTAAACCTCGATGAGTGCATTGTAATCTAGCCATTGGAACCAGAGGCAGCTTCTCTGTTCTCATGCCCGCAGTTAATGTTGTCATCTATTCATGAACACCAAGTTGCATGCCATTTTTTGATGAAAAAGTAACGCTTATAACATGAAGATGAGCTCATTTACTATTAGTACATTTAGAGGAGTGTGCACCTCAAATTTGACCGCCGTAGTTTGAAAAAACATAAATGCCATAAAACTATATTTTAGAAATATTTAATTCTTAGGTTTTTTTCCACTTATTCTTTTCGACCATCGTGTGCAATAACATAGTACATGCCACTAAAGTTGTATCAAAAACCTTTTGGCCCTATGCTGTAACGAAAGGGTCCTTTAGCTAGCCCAAGTAATTCCACTTCTTTTCTCAAAGGAGAAATTTAGGTAAAAGCTGTCACAAATCATTTGACAAAAATCTATATACTTCTTGAGTTTATCTTAAAATTACATGATGCGGTGACTTCGGGTGCTATACACCACCCAATGAGAGAGTGCTACGTTATAAATTTATGAAACTTATCGTGGGTTGCTTTACACTTCCACTTCACTCTCTCTTCCCGTTCCTCCCTTTTTCTCTCTTCCACTTTCACACTCTCTTCACACACTAAATTCATGAAACATCATAATTGCGTTGTTGCCATTGAAATGCTTGTAATTTGGTTGTTGGAGAGAGAGAGAGAGAGAGAGAGAGAGTGAATAGAGATTGTAAATCGAGTTTTAGTTTGTGAAAGGGAGAGAGAGAGAGTGAGAGAGTGAAAAGAGAGATTGCATTTCAAAACGGAACTGTTTGTTTGCTATGTTTCGCATCTATTGTAAATTTACTGTGCCTGCCACATGTCACCCTCCTAATGGAAGATGTAAATCCTCTAATCACACCTGGTGATCCGGGCTGTAGGGACTCCCATATTTCTTATGTGCATCTTGATAATAAATGGGATAATGATGCACGCATCTTTAGATTCTTTCATTAAGGTCATTTTATAATGTTCTTATTAACATAGATTGAAGCTATCTCTATAGAATATAGTCTATTTCAGTGTAACTATCAATAGTTATCAATTTTAGTCCCATTTTAATTTTTTATTTTTGATAAATGATATTTATAATTGTAGAGTGTACAGATACCATATAATTTCTTTAAATAAATAAATATGAAATCATAGGAAAAAATAATAATTTTTTATTAACAAACTTCACTCTTCTTTTAAAATGATTTATTTACGTAACATTACTCTTTTTTTTTTTTCTTAAGTGTCATAAGTGTCAAAACGATGCGCTGGCATAAGTGATGAGTAATTCTACCTCAGTTCTTTGGTCAATATCAAGACCCGTTCAGGAAGTGAATGATGAAATGCTGCGTCAGAGACTGGGTGGGACTGGGATAATGAAATGCCTTCCAACACAGAGATAGATGGAGAGAGTTTTCCCATCAGGGAGATAAAGACAGAGAGAGAGAGTCCAATGAGGTTGGATAGTCAAATGCAAACTCTTAACATGAGAGTGATTGCGCCCACTCTCTATCAGAATCTTCTCTCTGCCTCTCTCAGTCTCTCTTTTTCCATTGTGTGGGGAAGTGGGGAGTCCAAAAAACCACGAGCTCAAAATATTGATATCTACCCTTTTCGGAACTCAGTCAAGGAAAGAAGGAAAAAAAATATAAAAAATTATTTTATTTTATTTTATTTTTTCAAGTGGAGTGAAAGCCTTTGAATGAAGTTTGAGAGTAAAATTATAAAATGCTTTCTGGGTGATGATTTTTTCACACTCCGAAATGATGGTTCTGTATCACTTCCACTAATCTATGGTAATTTATTTTCAGTCCAATCATGTAAAATATGAAACATGTGGGGCCGTATGACAGAACGCACGGAAGTTTATCAGGATAATCCTTTCATTTCTTTCCCTCTTATCTTTTCTCTCTCTTTCCGAAGTTTCCTCTTATTACGGAACTAATTTACAAAAATATTGCTGCATTGATCACAGATTATAAATTTCCGGGAAAATTAATCTTCACCCATAGTAAATGAAGAAAAAATAAGTATTTAAAGCGACACTCCATGGATATCTGTGGCGGTGATTTCTAGTAAATGATGGAAAAGTCATTTGCAGTACGTATTTAATCCATTTTGTCCTTGATGGATTGCAAGAAAAAGAAGTTATGGTTGGTGACCCACAATGTCACCAACTTCGGCAGTTACTAATGAGATTTTACTGCTCTAACGAGGGTGGGGGAATGGATAAGGATAACCGCAATTGGTAATATCAACATCTTGAGGTCATTCATGGGGAGTTTTCACTACTTTTGGAGAACATTTATGATGAAAATGACGATGAAGATGGTGATAACCATGCATTGATAGTAGAAGAGTTGTTGTTACATTTAAACACCAGAAGAAAAAAGGAAAGAGAAATTAAAAAAAAAAAAAGGAAGGGGGGGGGGGGGGGGTGGGTTTGGGGGTGGAATGTAAACAAAAAGAGAGAGATAAAAAAGAACATCCTATTCGTTTTTCCATCTTTGGCAAGTAGAGTTTCAAACTATCTTGAGCTTTGACAAAAGCCATAGTCTTTGCTAAAATGGGGAATTCGACCGCATCATTGGCTGGCAGATTTCTCAAAGAGACCTAGTCTATCATCACCCAACCTTGACTTATATGCAGACCTTTTGTATTCCCACCAGGAGAACTCCTTGTAATTGCTTTCTTCTCCTTCCGCCAGCAGTGAGGGTAAAGGTGCTATCTTTTCACTCAAAGGTGGCCCTCCAAAGTAGATCATTGAAATCCTTGATTTTGTATGGTCAGCCAAAACCCTATGCTTCACACTCTTAAACCTCCCATTACTCATTACCTGCATCAATCCCACGTCCAGATGTCCATTTTATTATAAATTTTTATGGGAAAAAAAGGAAAAGAAAGAAAATGAAGACACCCCATAAAGAATATCAACAATATTGTTGACTAGAGAGAGAGAGAGAGAGAGAGAGGGATTATTAACAAGAAGATGATCATTGAATTTTTTGAGCATCTTTTTTAACCTAGGATGAAGTGTTCGTTGTGTGTGTGCGCGCGTGCGTGCGTGTGTGTGTGTGAGAGAGAGAGAGAGAGAGCGAGAGAGAGAGAGAGAGAGAGTTTAAAAGGAAAACAGAACAAGATCCCATGTTAAAGAAGCTTCTTAGGAAAACCCAGAATAACAGAAACTGGTGGCCAAAAGACTAGTATTCGCTTAATGATAGCAGTAGCAAACTCGTGTACAATTTGGTGACGTGTAATTGGGGGGCTTGTTTAATGTACCTGCAAGGAGTCACCAACATTGATGAAAAAGGAGGTCTGGTCAGGAGGAACTGTAACCCAAGTCCCATCTCTCAGACATATTTGCAGGCCTGAGGTGTTGTTAGATCTTAGGACAGAAATTATCTGAGGGTCTGTGTGCTCCCCAAACCCAACCAAATTTCTTCCGTTCAATGCTTGGAGCTCTGGGCATGGTGGGTAGTAGTTTAGCCTGAAACAAGAGTCGCTCTTCTCATCCCTCAAAAGCTTGCTCAACACATTCCTCGGCTTAATCTCCAGCCCATCGGCTACCAATTCCAGCACTTCACAAGCCATCTTCTTCACTGCTGAAACATAACAATCCACAGCAGACCTACATCATGGAAGCGGAAAAGAAATTGTCAGAAAAGGAAAGAAAAAGAAAAAAAACAGAAGTCTTTTTCAAAGAGAGAGGTTGTAGGAGAAACAGAGGACTCTGTTTAGAGACTTCACCGGAATATTTCTGGGTTTTCCTGGAAAATGGAAAATGACTTGTGGGAGATGACTTCAGGATTGGTGTTAAGGAGGATATATTCAATCCAACCCACGTCACCGTTGGGACCGATTCTCTTGCTGCCATAACCAAATGGGTCGGGAGGGCCAGCCCTGTCTTTCTCAGACTGGGGCAAGTTGAAGAACCGGAGGGCTTCGGCTTCCAACCTGTTCATGAACTCCACTGGGACTCCATGATTGACCACCTTGAAGATCCCAAATTCACAGGCCTCTGCTATAAGGGTCTTGGCATCAGGGTCTGAGAGGTCCACCACTGGAATTCCAGGGAACAAGCCGGGGGGCTTGCGTGTCTGTATCAAAGAGTAGTCGTCTAATGCTGCAGGCAGAGAAAGAACCACCATATTAGTTGTTTCTGCTGTTTTGGTTTTTTAGAGAGACAGAGGACGAGGACGAGGACGAGGACGAGGACGAGGAGGAGAAGAAGGAGACTCGTTTGGTTGAGAGGGTGATGAGATTGATGGGGGGTTTAAATGGGCGAGAATTGCTAGTGCATGAGAGGAAAGCTGGAGAGCTCAGAGGCGTTACTAACTATAAAGAGGAGCCATCTGGCTGTGTCCGCTAATTGGCATTTATGCAATCGAGGGTGAATTTGCCTTTTGCATAGTTTCCTATTTTGAAAGGAGTGGAAAAATTTAGTTTTAAGTATAATTATATATTAATATATATATTAATTTAATATGATTGATAAAATATAAATTTTATTAAAAATAATATTAATTAAATTTTAAATATAAAAAAATTAATATTAATATATAAATTAATACATATAAATTATAAGTAATAAAACTCGAAAATAGAAAACTAACACAAATTTTTGTGAAAGTATTAAAAATAAATTTAAAAAGAAAACAACGAAGAATTTTATATGATTTTTTGCCGTTTCTGACTTTGTCACCATTAGCCATTGGGCAATACATGCTTTCTCTTATTCCTGTTCACTTTTTTTTATATCTCATATTTTAACTTTGCTGCTTTTAAGTCAAAATCCTAGCTAGCTAGCTAAAATCCTACAAAATCAGGGACATTATTGGATCAAAATTTAGAGTTTTTCCTCGTGCCAATTAAGGTTCTATTTGGACGTTGATTAGTTTAGTTAAGATGAATTAAATTTTTTATAAATAATAATAAGTTAAGATGAATTTATATGTTAATATAAATTTAAATGTATTTATAAAAAGTTAAAAAAATTATAAATTCTACATGTAAAGATGTGTTGAGTTGAAAAAAATTATAAGTCTCACATGTAAAAGTATTTTTGAATTGAAATGAGTTTAATAATTTGAAAGATGTGTATTTAAAAGTTAGAATCAGTTTCAAATTAAACTAAACAAAATTGATCTAAATTCAGTTTAAATTTCAAACGGCACCTAAATATATACCCCCAAGCATGATTAGCTAGTACTGGACAATAAACTCTAAGTAATCAATCAATTTTGTCAAAGGTTTTTGATTAAACGATGATTATACAATGTCTTTGTGTTTTTTTTTTTTGGTTTTTTTTTTTTTTTGAGAACATATCTTCGAGTTAATTGCCAAGATATATTTATATCCAACATTATATGTGCTATGTGGCTTCTTTTTTCCATAAAAAAAAGGATTGATCTTGAAAGGCATTAATTATGCTGATGAATAATGCAACGTGATATATATATATATATATATATATATATATATATATATATATTTGAAAATAAATACCAACGTTGTCTAAACCAAATTTAATTTAATTCGTAATCATGTGGGTTTGTCCATTTTCAACAAAACATTCAAACCTAGTGATCAATCCAAATATTGCAATAATCTCCATCGCGTTCTAAAATTAGAATGAAGTAGCAATATTTATTTTCTGAAATTTAAATTTGTTGCACAATTTAAAGGGTCGTTTTATTTTCCCGAAATCAGCATGGTTAATTAAATAAGGAAGAATTCCTTAAAATTGAACTTAATTAAATTAATTGGTTGCCTTTCTTTGCTGTACAATAGAAATTAAGTCTTGTTTATTTCCTTTAATGAAGATTATAAGTTGGTTAATCAGTTTTTATATATATATATATATGCAGTGTTTATCACATTTTATATATTTTAATACGCAGGTATTTATTAATAAAGATTATGTTATATAATGTAGATATTTTATTTATATATTATATTTGATATAAAGTATTAAAATATACCACAAACATATACATTTATTAATATTCTCCCTCTTGATCTCTCATCTTCTCATTTTTTTTTGTTTTCTCTTGTTTTTTTTTTATTATTATTTTTAAGTCTTGTGTCGCCAAATATAGGAAGTCATCAGGTCTACTTCGTCTATATATGCATGAACGTTATGCACGCATCCCAACACCAGACGCTCACTCCATTTGTCAATCAACCCAGCTAGCTAGCTCGCTCGCTCTACCATGCACCACGCCTCGATTCTGCTTTTGCATGGAGTTCATGCGCCTCACGCAATACCATGACTCCATTCATCTCATTTAAGAAGCAAATCTCATGCATGCCTGTCGACTTCAATTTGGTCTTCTCTTTTTGTTGCGAGTTAATGCAACGAAATGCTTCTGGTCCAGAATTCGGACTCAAATTATATTTTAAAAGATTTTTTTATTATTTAATAATTAAAAAAATATTTTTTTAATGATATTATAAATTTTTTTAAAAAATTTTAAAAATATAAACAAAAATTAAAAAATTGCCTTCTTTAATCGACGTTGGATATTCAGACTATATTTCTCGAGAAATGTAGCAGTACCCTAACGCAACTGACTCAATGCAATCAGATAAAGCTAGCTAGCCTGCCTCTTCTTGTACTTTTTAGTTCTTTACTGAGAATCTTTTGGGTAGGAAGTTTGGAACATGATTAACTCGTTGGTTCCATGCATTTCCCAATTGATTTCTTTTATACTCCGTAATACTTGATTTGATGGTATTTGTCAAGATCCCCACTGTCTCTTTTTATTTTTTTTATTACTCAATAAATCTTACTTACAAAGAAGAAGAATAATTGATAGTATATATCTATTTTTATGTGATCAAAAATCCTGAAAAATATTTTTTGATGGTATCAGTTTTTGTAACTATATATGTAATTTAAGGTTGGTAATAAATCAAATTGCAGATCAATTCTCTATCAAAATCTATAATTTAGAAAAATGATATTCATGAATCTTTTAATTATATATATATAGGGTCACCCAATGTGATATTAAATGACATTAAGCAAGTAAAAAAATAACATATATTTTTTCAATCTGATGCCACATTGATAAATGATGATTAGAAAGCTTATAAATAGTATTTCTCTCTAATTTAGTGTAGAAATTAGATATAGATGAAGATTCTTTAAAAGTCTAGCCAGAGTACTATTGAGTCTTGAATAGTTTATTAAAGGAAAATGACTCACAACTATTTTACAACTTTTTACAACTCTATATGAAATGTATGTTAGTTTTGTAATATCAAAATTTATTTTTAATGGAGTTGCTCAATTGTATTACTTGACTGAAAATAAATTATAAAATAGTTGTAAAAGAGTTGTTGGTGTATCATTACTCAGTACTATTGGCAAAGGTGCTTAATGTCACACCATTTTCAGTCTATAACTTATTATATTTATAAAAAGGTAAAAAAAGATAGAAAAATGCTACTATGCCCCTTAATTTATACCACTGATCACTTTGTGGCACCACTTGGCTTATTAAAAAATTATAAAAATATATATATTCAAAACAAGATGGAGTACTCCAAAAACACAAAAATATGAGACTAAAACCCTAGATTTTCTCTCCCATTTTATGTTTATGTTTTTAGTTTTTGATATTTTTTTAGTAAGGCACGTGACATCACATTGTGGTTCTACATCAAGGGACAAATTGAATGGTATAAATTATGGGGCATAGTAGCATTGTCCAAAAATACATAATATAGTATGAAACCTTCATATGATATGTTAGAATATTTACTTCACAATAAAAGCAATTTTACAAGTTAGAGTACCACATAAAGTTATTTTAGTTTGTGTATATACTTTTATGAGATCTCTTTGTTGCTAAAGAATTTCTCTAAATATAGCCAAGTATTGAAGGGAAACATGATGCGAACTTCATGCAAATTATTGTTTATTATGGTATCCTCAAATTAAGTGAATGGAGATCAGTTGGAGATTATTTTTTAAAAAATAATAATAATAACTCCCATGCCATGTATACTACAAATTGATATTAATCTAGAAGCCCTCACCCGGCAATGTTGTTTGTATTTTGAAACTTCCTATATATATAGATAGATAAGGAATTGGGTCAGCAGCTAATTAAATTAACGACAAGTATATCCTTTGTGACATGGTTCTAATTAAAGTGGTTTCAGACTCAATTATTGCCTTGATTGTACGGTTGAAAGCCTCTTTGATCATGGTCAGTGGTCACGATCTTATATCATTAGTTATCGAAGCATTAATAAAAATGTGAAATATTCCCTGCCGCACATAGATATTGAAAAGTCTTTGTTCCTCGTGCTCATCAAGTGGCCCCAGAAAAAGGCTAACTACTCACTTAAGTATTCCATCTCAAGGGCTAATTACACCATTAAAATTGCTAAACACTGCATGAAACTTGTGCGCACAAAACTCACGAATGTTGAATAGGAGTGTAACCGGCTGATCTGGCCTTTTTAGATAAAATTTAAGATCGAATGGATATGCATCAGATTTGTATTTTTTAAAATTGATTACACACTGGTTATCTCTTAAACGGTACTTCAATTTTATTGGTTTTCGGTCCGATTTTTCTGTTTTAATGTAGTATATTATAATATATATTATAATTATATTATAAACTATAATGATATATTATAATATATAATATAGTAATATAGTGATATATTATAGTATATTATATTAATATATAGTGACGTGGTATTAGAATAATTATTAATATTCACTATATAATATTAGTATAACTATTAATACAATACACAAAATGATATAAGATTTTAAAATTTAATATTATATTAATTAGTTATTTATCATATAATATAAAAATATTTTATATATAATTCTATATATTATATATAAAATTATATATAATAGAAAAAATTAAAATATATATATAAATCGGTCCAATTCGGTCTGGTCCGGTTTAAAAAAAAAAATTTGAAACCGAACCGATTTTGACTGGTTTTAAAAAACTTAAAACTGGTACCGGACCGATCCCACCGGTTTGGTCCGGTTTGGCCCTGTTTACCCCTTCTTTTTTTACATTCTTAGTGTTAAATGTCTAATGCTCATAAAGTAATGCTAGATATAGATTTAGGATGTGCAAATTCAATGCACTCCTTTAAAAAAAAAAAGTTTACCATTAAAAAAATAATTTCTTCATGTGGATGTATACGTACCAAATTTATTATTTTTTTTAAAGTACGTATAGGTTTGCATACCTTTGCAAAAATCATTTCTCACGTTTCACAAGTGATCGCCCATGCATGCACATTGCAGGTTTGATCTACGGTTTCTGTCATTAATTTTAACTCGAAATTTGATGTTCAAAGTTTATTTCAATCATGTTCCCCATGCTCTTTCCTATTATTGAATCACTCAATATTTCTCCTAATTGATCGGGTTGCCATTTTTCAAAGAGAACCCAACATCATGTAGAATAACAGTTCTTCTTATCAATTAAAAAAAAATAAAACAATAAAAAAAACTTAATTAACTAAGCAAAAGCAAAATAAAACAACAAATGGAAAAGTAAAATAATAATAATTTATAATCTTAATTTAAATAATACCTTTTTGTAAATAATTCACGTACAAAAATTCATTATTAATTTAAATAACTTTCATATATATAAAACAACTAATAGAAATTCATCTCAATTACTAGTACTTCATTTCTTGACTATCCATAAAATTAAAACTTCCCAAGATGTTTACATGATCAGCCTCATCATGCAATATGTGAACCTCAACAGTGCATGCATGAGGAAGATATTTTTCATATCGTGGCCGGATTGGTTATTTCAATGCAATTGAGATTTTTTTTTTTTTAATATATGAATATTCTCGAGGAATAGAATGTGACTTGGTGGGAACAAAGAACGTAACGTGACGAAGGAAAACACTACTACGATCGACATAAATAAAGTGCGTTATTGGCGGAAAAAAGTTTTAAACCAGATTCTTTTCAGATGCATGCATGGGAACCAAAATTGTTAGAAATGAGATAGAGCATTTTGAGGCTGTCTGGCCTTAAAGTGTCAAACCAAATACATATGATATGGCGATGAAAGTACTGCGCGCATGCCGATCGAAGCTTATCTATACATGAATAACTTTAGAATTATTTGCATATAGAGAGAATTTAAAATTTGTAGCCTTTATTCTTCTTATGGTGTTTAAGGAATCTATCTAGAGAGACTACGCATGCATGCAAATTTATTCCACTAGTACGTACTTGGTCACTGAAAAGCGCACATGATGCATTAAGAACTAAAGTTAAAACAAAATTGTTAAAAACTCACATAATTCCATACCTCTCTCTCTCTCTCTCTCTCTCTCTCTCTCTCTAAGAATATTTCACCCAAAACATTGTTTATGATCTCAATAATGGACATTAATTAATTCAGATCATTTGGAGAATGCCCAGAATTTGTTCTTTCTTAAGAAAGAGATATTTGTACTGATTGTCAACTAATTGTATTGTTTAAATTGTGTTAAATATTCTTCCAAATTTACTAATATTTCAATTTTCACGCAAAGAATCATGGGGACATTCCTTTCTTTTAGTAACTAATGGCATGCATAGAATTAAAAGGTGTCAGAAAATGAAAGGAGAGAAAATGAGACATGCAGTAAACTGCATGATGTTGAGTGGTTCATATTACAATATCGCGGGTAAGATTGACTGCAGGCTTCGTACGTGGACCATGTCTTTGATCATGATTAGGAATAAATAATTATCATTAATATATATATATTTAATGTATTAATGCAACAGCATGCATCTGTGTTTGATCTGAATTACAATATTATAATTTAATTCCCTTCCTAATTATTTATACCATCTAGATTTAGATTAATTACAAGCTAGCCTTTGATCAGCAAAATTACTAAATATGGTTAATTGTTTGTATAATTGATTTCACTGAAAATAATAAAAGATGTAGCTTTTATTATATATATATATATATATATGTGTGTGTGTGTGTGTATAGAAAAATTCTATACACTATATTATCATTTCATTTACATCCCACTAAGTAAGATGTGACACATTTATCATTATTGAATAATCATATATCACATGCTTATTTATCATCAAATAATGATAAATGTGTCACAACATATATATCAATATGCGAATGAGATGATGATGTGGTATATAGTATTAGTCATATATATAGCAAGCAAAGAGTTAAGATTGATAATGAAGTTCATGCATGGTAAATTAAGGACACGTGTATTCTTACTCCGTCGATCCATATAAAGCATGCAGCTGGTATCTTGAATAATCGATCATTCATGGCCTTAGAAAAACGGTACCCTTCGTTAGCAAACCTGATCTCCTCTCCCCTGTATGGGAATAATTAGATCCCAAAGTGGTAAAAGGGATAAAGCCTTCGTATTCTTCTACATATTACGACATGATCGAGAACCACATGTCCTTTAATCAAGCAAGCTGAGCGCAACACCGTGAATATAGAATTTATTTATTATATTTTTTTTTCCTGATCAGGGAGCACATGAAAAACCACGAGCCGGCCCAGCTCCCATTTCTCTCAGATCTTCCTACTTCTGTAAGGCATTACGTACGTACGTACGCACGCATGCACGCACTCGTGCTATGATTTCAATGCTCTGTACTGTACTGTTTGCAGCTCCATATATATAATATGCATGAGCTACTGCATGCGGCCGGGTTGATTACACGTGGAAAGATAGGGTGTGTCATGGTCATAATGTTGTTGTTAGGAGGTTGACGTGGGCAGCCTTCATTGGTTGCTTTCGTTGTCGGTCGAATAATTGTAGTACATGGTATATACATCCAGGTTGGCTGACATTAACGTACGTAGCTACTCCAATTTCAAGCGCCCTCCATCTCTTAATTGTCTACTCGTGCTTGGGCTTTAAATTAACGATACACATTAATTATACGCTACAAAGAAAGAAAGAAAGAAGCTTTTGCGTGTGGTCCTAGCTAATTCCTCTTTCTACTGCATGCCCGATGTCGGTACTACTGTTGAATGACATTTGGAGGAGTTCTGGATCAACGATTATTCGGTTTAGGGCGGGCCGGTAGACAGGCTGCTAATGAAAAAAGAGAAATAATATTTATAATTGTGAGTGGATAAATGTCATATAATTATTTAAAATAAATAAATAAATAGAAGCTTATATGAAAAGAAATTATTTTTTAATAATATTAGATCTTATTTTTTTTTTTTAAAATAACTGGATGATATATTTATGCACTTCACGACTATACGTAATACAAATTTTGAAAAAAAGTGAAAAATGACTTTTTATTAATCATTAATTTGACTTTAAAATTTAAGGATTCCAATTTCCTCTGTATAAATAATGCCAAGTTTATACATGAGCACGTCCTAAACATAATGTTATATTTAGTAGTTTTTATTTATTTCTTTTATCATATATATTATAAACTCTCAATTTTTTTACAAGTTAATGCGTAAACACATTATTTACTGTATATATAGGATTATATAATGGTCTTATTACATGAGTTACAAAAATTAAGATACCAATAATTTTGATCTTAATTGATGCATGCTGAAGGTAATCATATATATGTTGCACTGCTTCTGTCAATAAACGTACAGATCATTAATATTAGATAACTTTTTTTTTTCATTTTTATTTGTATTTATAAATTTTCACTGAATACAATATATTATATATATATATATATATATATATATATTGGCTTTGCAATCATGCATGCATACCATGAAAACTATAAATGATGGTTATTTTGTCTTTTGCAAGTATTTCAATTTGAATTTAAGGTCGATTTTTTAAAATGCATGTGTCATAAATGGAGCTAAAAGTTGACATTTAAGAATCCAAAAACCACTCAACCGACCCAAGAAATTCGGTAATTCTAAACCAGAATGATCACGTACGTACTGAGCAGCTTTCACACGAACGAAATGGAATTAATCATGACCTTTTTATATCTATTTTTGTAAGAAACCGTGTCAGAATAAAAACTCATAAAAAAAAGATAAGAGATATAAAGATGGCTCGAAGGGATAACTCATTAATCTATAATTAATGACTTGTCATAAATGGAAATTATTGACCCAACGAATAATAATTAGTTTTTTCCTCGACAATGATCACTTTCTTGTACCAAGAAGTAAAGGGAAAGGAAAATACTTGCACAAAAGCATGCATGAATTAGAATGTTCATGATTTGATCTGAAAAATGACTGAATTTTACATATATAAGACAAGAAATTAATTAGAAACGGGATTGAATCCTATTGGGGTAGGTTTACTGGAGCCTGGAGTTAAGCCCTGATGGACGTCTATATATGATGGGGCACGCGTTCTTAGAGACCATGATTAGAACGTAGAAATATAGAGTGTCCATGGGAGATGCACCCCGAAGGTCGAATATTCTTTCTTGTACAATGGTCGGCATGCATGGTAATTGTTTGACGCGTGGGGATCGAAGGAAGCTAGCGAGGTAGCAGCTTGGTCTACAGAGAATTGAGATTGTCAAAGCTGGCGGTACATGATCAGATAAACTAAAATAAAAGAAAAAGGATAAGATATCGAAACCCAGCGCGCAGTACTTAAGTCAGGTCTCGTCAATCTGAAAAGTTGCCCATATGATCTGATGCGATGCCAACGTTGTCGGGCTCTACTGTCGGAAATCAAGGACCTCTTTTAATTGATCTCCAAGTTTACTCGACGGCTCCATGCATAAACAAAGCTAGCTGCCAGCCCCTGCCCTGCTGCCATTATTACGTTAGGTGCCGCGGGTGGTCCAGTAATAATTAAACATCAGGTGGTCGGGCTGGTATATATAATAGGCCGCATGTCGGTTGACATTTATATATATATATGGGAGATCATGGATGAGTACCAAATCGAGGAACTTGATCATCATGCTGAAATATTATCGATATAATTAATATGGAAAACATATGAGATCAAACACATAGGATATATATGTATTATACTTCTTATCTTCTTGATATAGATTTATTTTAGATTATTGGTATTAGTTTCTTAAAGATTTATTGAATTTTCTAATAGGGCCGAGGTTAAATTATAGTTCAAACTCGACTTGTGAGAGTACATACGACTATGTATCCGCCGTCTTGGCTTCTACGTACTATCCGGTTTATAGCTGGTTAAAAGGTGATACTGTGCTATAGCTGGTTAAAAGGTGATACTGTGCTCAGACTCAAGTATACAAGGAAGCTGCTACCTCCGATCCGCCCCTTTTACCCTTATTGCCCATAAAATAGAATATTATATAATTTCTTTATATAGTTCTTTACTAATATATAGTTTTTGTGAAACCATATGAGGAAGTCAGAAGAAAAATATTGAAACTATATATGATCGATCGACATGATCATTTAGAACACGAAAACTCAGAGCGACTCAAAACTGAGTGATCGGTTTATCAGTTTATATTCAGAAACTCGTAATCCACACCCGGACTCCCCTAGCTGAAGAAAACTCGTGATTGATCATAATAGATAGCTATATAAACTTTGACATTGTAATTTTACCCATTTTCTGGACATTATTGATTTATGTAATTTGGGTTTGGAAACTCTCAACCTGCATGTGATCTGATGTCACTTATAATGAAGACTGAAATAAAGAGGAAAAGCATATGAAGGAATTCATAATATAATTATTAAAAAATATAATGAAAATAAGGGGCCGGATCACTAAGTCAGAAAATAAAATTTTGGAATCCAAGGCTCGATTGTAATGATGATTTCTTTAGAACATGATATTGATTCCATTTCGATGTGCTATATATAGAGTATTGACAAAATTATTCACAGGATACAATGAAGCCCTCCAAATTGTTGTTCTAAAGTAACATATTTTATAGTACAACTCAAAATACCATTTTTTGAGAATTACAAGATAGATAGATTTTTTTAAAAGTTATTGTATGTTCGCCCAAAAACCCATTGGCCTTGCCTGCATGCACGCGGGCAGCCCGCCACTAGGCTGCGTATGTAGCTCTCACTTCTCCTTCACTTCAAGACAATACATACTATAGTGAGGATAATTCAATATAAACTATTTGTCTACACTTTATTTGGTCAATGGAGACTAATATTTCATTCTTCATATATATACTTTAATAATTTGACATTTTTCATCAATGCATAAGATTATATATTTATATATATAAGGAAATAAGTATATTTATTTGAAATATCCAAAATATATTTTATTAAAGTAATAAAATCTAACAATAATTAATGAGCTTTTATTCTTATAAATAGTGCTATGATTATGGAATATATAACAAAGTCCACATCTTATTAAAGACCACCCTACCTAATAAATATGATAAGCATATATAGCTATATTTATTAGTTTGCATAATATATCTATTCTATTATAATAAGTGGCTGTCTAACTATTACAGTAACTTTTTTTATTTTTTCGTTAACTTTTCTTTTTTTTCCGTTAAGTCCGTTATTTTCTTATTTTAGAGATATAATTATCTTTTTCTATCTTTCTCTCTCATCTCATATCGAACATTTATCTCACTCTTTGATATCAACCTTTTTACCTATCCCTCAAACCTACCCTCTCACATGTTTTTCTAAAATACTCAGATCTTAATCTGAGTATAAATGTTCAGATCTGTAAGAAAAAAAAGGACAATAAAAAACCACATGTATAAAACGAAAAAAAATCCCACAAAGAAAAACACTCAGATCTGAACAAGATCTGTTCAAATATGCCGAGATTAAAAAAAATTATATCAAAATAGATGATTTGAATTTATCGTTCAATATCTCAAAAAATTTTTAAATCTTATACGTTATTTGAGTGTGGTGGTAATATTTATTATTGTGAAAATGATATTATTTTTATTTATCTATGTTATTTTAATGATCTTGACTTTAATTTTGAAATAATTTTTTTTAATGTATCTAAATATGTAATTATTATACTTACCGATCTATTGTTATCTAAATTATTTGTTAAAGTTTACTTTTTGATCTTTATGCATTAAATTATTCATTAATCAAGTTTTTCAAAAAAATTATATTATTTTTATAAAAAATTTATTTAATATAACTAGATAAATATATTTTACACGTGCTCTTAATATAGTATGTATATATATACACGTAACACACTGCAGGAACTCATTAACTTGATCGATCGGGAGAACAACTTCTTTATATATATATATATATATATATATATATATTTATAAAGCTGCAGCGAAATCATGCAGAGCACAAATTTTAAAGTTAAATTTAACTATAAAAAAAGGTATTTTTGACCAATATTATACAATTAAAAAGCCTATTTTGACGAAAAAAATAATTTTTTTAATTGTAAAATATTAATTACAAAAACTTAATTTTATTTACAATTTTTTTGTCTTTTGGGATTATTTTTTCCCGAAAAGCTGAAAGAATTTGACATGATGCAAATTTAATGACCGACAATATCCACATATACGTAAGATTCATACACGCGTTCTAAATATACAAGGACAGAGAATAGAGTCTGATCTCCAGGTGGTTACAAATTGAAGTACTCTCGATATTACACAGCTACGTAGGTACGCATGCAGTTTCAAAGTGAACGTACGCATGTTTGTATTGCATTAAATAATTAATATATATTCATATAACGTTCACCGTCTGATTTAATTCCCACTTCTTAAAAAGAGCCTCGAACTCGCACCAAATCTGTACTTTGCATGCATGCACAGAGTTTGAGGATCAGACAGACCGCATACCATTAAAAAGAGCTCAACCCCTTCACGTGTATCGGCACAGCCGTAGATGTTCAATTGGCTGCTTGGTCTTTGACTCCTCGTGGGATGCGTGGCTAAACCTCATCATCTTCCCTGATCATTAATTCCCAAACATTTATATTTCTCTCTGATCTTGATCTGATCGAACAAGGAGAGAGAGATCAGATCATGGACGGTGAACATGATCTCTCTGACAAATATATAGCACTATATCTAGCTAGCTAGGGCGCTCTAACGTCTTTACCCCCCAACCACATGCTGCATGCATGCAAAAGAATAAAATAAAAGTAGCTAGCTCTCATGTGATTTGGCATGATCGTAAACATCGTCGATAGTATTACTACTGCATGTTACCATGCATGGAATTAATAATTAATGCAGGGTGTCACACAGTTTCATTAATGCAGTGATCTATCTTATAATATAATTTGCTCGAAAAAAAAAATACAAATAATATTGGATTTTCATGCTAGCTCCCGAATGGAACAGATTTATAACTCAACACGTTTCCAATACTTTATTTATTAGAAATCTAATATTTATCGGAATCCGTCCTTGTAGAGGTTGGTGGGACGTTAATTTCATACATAATGGAATTTGTAACACATATATCTAACTTTATATTCATTCAACGGATCATAAGAATTAGAATTGATGAACTAGAGAAATGTTTCGCATCATCTTTTTAACTACTATACTCTTTATTATTCTATGATGTAACATGTATTAATGATTAGAGAATGTAAAAGTAAAAATTGGCTAGGATTAAATGATTAGGTGATAAAGCTTGTTTTATCGTATTATTTGAAATTGTTGGATGAATATAAAAATAATTATTGATTTATCTCTAAATAATGTTGAGTCTATTTAGAAGTTTTATGTGTTGTTTAGATAAGTCATTGAGGTTAAAATCGAGTCTTGGTAGATCTGTATTTATCCAAAACTTGAAAGCTGAACTGAGATTAGTCAATACAGAAGAATGTTATCGTGAAATGTTAGCAGTCTATCGGAACACATTTTCTCGACTGTTGCTAATCGTCAGCAGAATCTTACTATGATTAGAACTCTTTCCAGACTTTCTACTTAAAGGAATTTGGTTTTATATCTCAGCAAAGACTTTGAGCCACGAATTCGAAAGAGGATATTCTGAGCATTTGTGAGAAAAAATTCACTTGAGAATTTTCATGGGGTTTTTCATCTCTTATTGAGTGTGAAGTAACATCGATTGGATTTCAGCCTCTGGAGTTCCAGAAGGGAAGTCAACATTTGAAAATCGCAAGAGGTTTTGGCTGCTATTGCGGTAGAAGACAAACGGGTCGTTTGTCTACGCAAGTAAGAGAGTCAAATTACAAAGGTTTTGTAATTGATGACTGCTTGTAATTGTTCTTCAAATAATAAGATTGATTTTCCTGAATTTGGCTGCCCTGTAGGGTTTTACCTTTAAAGAGTTCTTTAAAAAATTTCCCTTCATAACTAATAGTTGTATCTTACAAAGTTGTTTATTGATTCTAAAGTATTTGATTTGTTTTCATAATCTTGATAATTGAGATCTAAGATATTTATTCAAGGAAATTGGTAGACAATTTCGTGGTCCACAAGGGTACGTTGGAAATTTTAATTGGCATTAGAGAGTGTGGTTCACTCTTTCGAGTGTGACCTGTGCCCCTACAATATGTCATCATTGACTGCCCCGCTGCACTTCAATGGTGAAAATTATGCATATTGGAAAGTACGTATGCGATCCTTACTCAAATCATTGGATGAACGAGTGTGGTATTCGGTTGTACGAGGATGGATCAAACCAAAAACAAATATTGATGTTTGGACGAAAGAAGAAATTAGCAATTGTAATTGGAATAGCAAGAGGCTGAATGCTATATTCATGGCTGTATCTCCAGGAGAATTTAATATAATATCCATGTGTGAGATTGCTAAAGAGGCATGGGATATCTTGGAGGTTACATATGAAGGAACAAAAATTGTGAAAAACTCAAAATTACAATTGTTAACGTTTAAATTTGAAGAGATTAAAATGTTGGAAGATGAAAATTTTAATGACTATTATGCTAAACTAAATGATATTGTAAATTTTAGGTTTAATCTTGGAGAAAAGGTTGAAGATTCAAGAGTTGTGAGGAAGATTCTAAGGTCTCTACCTGAAAGATTTTGACCCAAAGTTACTGCTATGGAAGAAAGTAAAGATCTGGATGCAATAAAGGTAGAAAAATTGGTAGGTTCTTTGCAAACATATGAATCTTCACTCTCTCAAATAAGAAAATGTAAGTCCATTACCTTAAAAACTATAGAAGAAAATTATAAAGATTTTTCTGATGAAAAAAGTCTAAATGATGAAGAGATTGCTCTGCTTGCAAGAAAATTCAGAAAATTTATGTTTAATAAAAAGGAAAATGGTAAACAAAAACGAGGAAAAAATATTTTTGTTAAGAAAAATGAATATGAAAATTAGAGGAAAGAAAAAACTGAGAAAAATGATAAAGTACAGTATCATGAATGTTCTAGATATGGTCATATAAGAATTGAGTGTCCAAATTTCAAGAAAAATAAAGCAAAAGCGTTGAATGTCACATTTAGCGATAGTTCAGATTCTGAAAGTTCAAACTCATATTCTGATAATGAAAAATCTTTTATAACTTTCTCTACTTTTGTGAATGATTTTCCTGAAATTACACTAACAAAATCTGAAAGTAGTTGTGATTACAGTGATTCGAATGTATCACTTGTTGATACTGATCAAGAATTGAGTTTATAGGAAGCTTACAATGATGTATGTGAAGGAGTGATTAAATTAAAGAAACTCAACAAGAAACTGTATAATAAATTCACTGATATTGAGAGTGAGAAAAATAACCTGTCTGAGGCATTAAAAATTTATGAGATTGAAATAGTCAGATTAAGGAATCAAAAAATTGCACTAGAAAATGAATTGGAAAAGGTTCAAGGAAAAACAGCAACACAAAAATTAGAAAAGATGTTTAGTTTTCAAAAAATGAATAGTGATAGAACTGGCTTAGGGTACATGATTTCAAAAGGGAAAGAAAAATTGGTCTCATCATCCACTGCCACAACATCCAAAGGTATTGTTTTTGTTAAAGGAAGTCAAGGTAAGAGTTTTCAAAATCATGCTGAGTTTAAGCCAGTTTATTCAAAAAATCTGCATGGTAAATTCATTCCTATATGTCATAAGTGTGGTGTAGTTGGTCATATAAAACCACATTGTTTTAACATGTATCAAGTGTAGAAAATTGAAAGTAAAAGAAAAGGGAAGTTCCTACAGACTCAAGTTGATGACATGAGCTAACAAATCAATGTCATAAGTCTCAAGCTTTGAGAACGATATTTGCCTTCAAAATAAAGAAAAACACAATTAAAAACTCAAGACAAAATGGGTGAAAAAGAAAGATGCAGTATGTCTTGTTGCTCACACAACACTTAGATCAATGGAAGATTGTCTTTCGTACCTGGACAACACTTGTTCGAGACACACGTCTGGAGACAAAACCTTATTCAAGAAGGTTGAGTCATCTTATGGAGGCACCATGACCTTTGGAGATGGGAGCAAGGTTGTCGTAGAAGGGAAATGGAGTATTGAAATACCAGGACTACCTGTGTTGCATGATGTTTTATTTGTTAATGGTTTGAAAGCTAATTTACTCAGCATTAGTCAGTTTTGTGACAAAAATTTTTTTGTGCAAGTTCAAAAGATGAATGCAACGTGTATGATCAAGGTGGAGAATTGATCTTAAAAGGTACTAGAACCTCAGACAATTGTTATGGAATTTCTCCAAAACCATTGGAGAAATGTCATAGAGTCACACTTGATGAAGCTAAATTATGACATCAACGTCGTGGGCACATTAATTCTAAAAATTTATCAAAGATCTCAAAAAGAAAAATTATTGATGGACTGCCTAAGGTAATTAAAGTTAAGATTGAGGAGTTCTCAGATGGCACGGGAGGAGTGATCTTTTTGCGCTTTGCCCTTTGTTTGAACCTCATCTGAAGCAATACAATAACCAAGTCAGAAAAAATATTTTCAAACTTAGAATGTAAGAATCAATTGAGATTAAAATCCCATATTATTTTTTATTTTTATTTAATAAATATTATTTTTTTCGTTTATGATTTGTTTGTTGAGAACAAAAAATGGGATCTACTCATGCTTAAGAGCTTACTATGTGTATAAGAAACTCCCTAAAAACAGCCCCAAAAAAAATCTGAGATGAGTCAGGAAATAACACAAATACTTGGTGTACACCCGTGAGAAACAAAAAACATAAGCCCGCGAGCTATATAACCTTGTTCTCAATACATGTATAGAGTAGATATAACAACAAAAAACAACCCATTTACAGGTAACTCAGTTCAACAAAATAGCCCAATACTTCTTAAAATCAAAACCCTCCATACATACTTCATCTATCCACATGCCGAAATAGAAAATTGGAAAAATAAACAAAAAAAAAAAATAGTGGATTCAAGGATATTTACCTTGATGATGGAAAGTGAAGAGAGAAAAATGAAATGGGCATCGTGTATTGAGGCTTGCATGAAGGAGCCAAGAGGCGGTGAAAATGGGTATAGAGAAGGCTTAGTATCGGGGCTCGGAGCTAATGAAAGAGGCAGGAGGTGGGTTTTAAGGCTTTAAGGCTTGACCCTTCCGTGCGCGTGCTAGACCAAAAAGTCTCATTTGGGACTTATACACTTTGTTTCAAAAAAAAAAAAAAAAAACACCCAGTACACCATCTTGACCCAAAATAGAAACACTGTAATTTTAATTTTTAGATTTATTTAATAAATTAAATAAAATTCTGCATAGAACCGACAAGAAGGAAAAAAATATTTATTTTTTATTTTATTATTATTATTTTTTATTTTTATAAATATGAATGTGAAAGAAATAAAAACCAAGTAACATGCCTATAATCACCTCAGTTCAATCATGGCAGAAGTTACAAAAAAAACTACTAATCCTTAGCACACTCATGTTGCAACATTCACTTTATAGAATCATCAATGTCAAAGTTTATGTGAGTGTGTGACTGAATATACTTATACCATAGCATTTTATGAACTCCTTTCTTCAATGTATTTTTTAGACCTTTATTCATGAATGATTGCTTCTTATAGATGCTCACAAGAGTTTGTTGCGTCATCTTAAAAGTCAAATTTTATGCTATGACCTAGATATATGAGCATCTCTTCCAAACACTAGTTTGTATACCCCATTTTTGTGTTCATGTTTGTTGCTCATCTTTTTCCATAATAATTAGAGCAATGATTTTTTCTGTAAGAACTTTAAAGTGGTAGATCCGTGTAGGGTGTTTATCTTTTTCCGCAATGAATTAACACTGACTTTTTTTATATAGATCAACTCTTTGTATTTGGCAAGAGAAGAGCTCTTTATTGATGTACTAGGTTCAACTAGTATTAGTCAATTCAATGCATGAACTCCCTCTTTTATGAGCATCTAAAAAAATGTGAATTTTAATTATAGTATGCTTACATATAGGTTCCTCACAGTGCGTTGTAAATAAACTTTGCCAAGATGACCTATAGGGTTAGTATGCTTAAAGTGTACTGCACAAAAAAGAGCAATGCATAAGATCAGAAATTTTTTAAAGTAATGCCACACATGCTCAAACCTTGATTTATCAAACATGTACCTTAATCAAAATAAACGTCCAACCAACACGGTTTATATATATATATATATATATATACATATATAAAACTTAGAAAAACCAAAACAATTTTTATCCTTTTTAATGAAATATTTATATATATATTTTAGAAACTTGAAACATAAATGCATCAGTCTAAATGAAAACAGAAAAAAAATAAATAAATAAACATCCTAAACTAGTATGATAGAAAGCCTCTCACTTGAGATCACATACACCTATGGCTTTCCTTAAAAACTCAAACCTAAGACCATCCAAAGATTCAGTAAATAAGTCAGCCAGTTGATGTTTAGTAGACATATGTTCCAAGTATACTATTTTAGACTCAACCAAGTCTCTTATAAAATGATGTCTAATGTCAATGTGCTTGGTTCGAGAGTGCTGAACAGGATTTTTAGAAATAGTTATAGCACTTGAATTATCACAATATATTGTCATAGTATCTTGAGAAAAACCATAATTATCAAGCATTGTTTTTCATCCATAAAAGATGTGTATAATAACTCCCTGCAGCTATGTATTCAGCTTCAGCAGTAGACAAAGAGATTGAGTTTTACTTTTTACTCATCCAAGCTACAAGATTTCTACCTATTTAAAAACACTCACCTGTAGTACTCTTCCTATCATCAACATTCTCAGCCCAATCAGCATTCGAATAGCCAACAAGTGTAAAGTTAGTGTCTTTGGAGTACCATATCTCATAATCAATAGTTGCATTAAGATATTTTATAATTCTTTTTATTGCAGTAAGATGGGATTCTTTAGGATTAACTTGAAGTCTAGCACACACACTAGCACTGAAAACTATGTCGGGTCTACTTGCTGTAATATATAATAGACTTCCTATCATGCTTTTATAAAGAGTGGAATCAATATTTTTACCTATAGAGTCATTGCTGCTTTTCACTGAAGTGTTCATGGGAGTGCGAGCATTGCTTTTTCCTTCCATTCCAAACTTTTTCACAAGATCTCTTGCATACTTAGATTGTGAAATAAAAATTCTTTCTTTACATTGTTTTACTTGAATACCCAAGAAAAAATTTAACTCACCAATCATACTCATCTCAAATTCAGATTTCATCTCATTTGCAAATTTATATGCAAGAGATTCGAGTGTTGCTCCAAAAACAATATCATCAACATAGATTTGAGCAATTAAGAGTTGTTTACCTAATCTCCTTATAAACAAAGTCCTATCAGCTTATCCTCTAACAAAGTCATGATCAAGTAAGTAAGCTGTTAACCTTTCATACCAAGCTCAAGGTGTTTGTTTCAGTCCATACAGTGCCTTCTTCAACCTATAAACATATTCAGGATAGAGATGATTAACAAATCCTTTAAGTTGTTCAACATATACCTCTTCTTGTAACACTCCATGTAAGAAGGTACTCTTAACGTCCATTTAATATAATTTGAAGTCTAGATGACAAGCAAGTGCAAGTAGAATACATACAGATTCCAGCCGAGCCACAGGAGCAAATGTTTCATCAAAATCAATCTTTTCTACTTGTGTGTAACCTTGTGCAACCAGCCTTACTTTATTTCTCACAATAGTGTCATGTTCATCAGACTTGTTCTTAAAGATCCACTTAGTCCCAATGATGTTATAATTTTATGGTCTAGGAACTAACTCTCATACATCATTTCTAGTGAATTGATGGAGTTCTTCATGCATGGCGTTGACCCAACTTTCATCATTTAATGCTTCCTCGAATTTCTTGGGTTCAACCTGTGATAAATAACACACAAAAGAAACTTGATTTAGTACTCTTCTTCTAAGCCTCATACCTTCATTTAGCTCATCGAGCATATTTTCTTTAGGATAATTTTGAGTAACTCTTGAAGAAGGTTCTTTGTCTTATGGATTTTGTAGTGTCTCCTTTATGTGATCCTCCTCATCTTGCACTTGTGGATCTTCTCCAATGGTCTGCCCCAGCTCCTTCATATTTCAAGCTTCTTCATGGTATTCTCAGCTGAAAAATCATCCACAATTACGTTAATTGATTCCATAACAAATTTTGTACGTAAGTTGTAAACTATATAAGCCTTACTATTGGAGGAATAACCAAGAAACAATCCCTCATCACTTTTGCTTTCAACTTTATGACTGTTTTTTCGGTCTCTCAGGATATAACATTTGCTACCAAAAATTATGAAATACTTTACCATAGGCCTTTTTATTTTTCCACAAACCATAAGGTGTTTGATTGGTGCCGGGTCTTAGAACCACTCGATTCAAGATATGATATGCTGTATTTACAGCTTCTCCCAAAAAATATAAAGTCATCTTCTTGTTGCTCAACATTGTTCGTGCCATTTCTTGAATTGCTCTATTTTTCCTTTTCACCACTCCATTTTGTTATGGAGTAATAGGTGCAGAAAATTCTTGATCTATTCCTTATTTATCACAAAAAGAAGTAAAATTAGTATTATCAAATTCTTGACCATGATCACTACGTATTTTCCTTCTCTGTTTGTAGTTTCTTGAACAACTTTTTGGCAAGATCAAAAGTTTTAGATTTTTCTCTCAAGAACATTATCCATGTGAATCTTAAAAAGTCATCTACAATCACCATGATATACTTCTTTCCTCCAAGACTCTCAGTTTGTGTTGGACTCATCAAATCCATATGCAATAGCTCAAGAGATCGAGAGGTAAGAACATGAGAAGTCTTCTTGTGTTGAGCTCTGGTTTGCTTTCCTTCTTGGCATGCTCTACACACTGAGAGAATGTGTACCACTACTTGAACCTGTGCAGTTAGGAGACACTTCAGCTCCTCCTCTATTTCCATCTCCATCTGTGACTACTCCCAAAGGAGCCATTCCTGATCGCTTCACTTCTGTTGAAGCTGAGAATGCATATAAGAATACCTTCTCTATGAGACCCGTGTTGGGTGAAAGGGAGGTAAGCATAAATGATTTCCCTACAGATGACTTCCAACTTATTCGCCGTATATTCATTGAAAGAGGATGGGAGAAGCTTACTCATGCCTCCCCCACACCTTGTGTCGAGGTTGTCCGAGAATTTTACTCAAACATCGCCCACTTCAATTTAGATGATCATAGCATCATCTTTATCGTTCGAGGGATTCAAATTGAGGTATCTCCTGCTATTCTCCAAGACTTGTTTACCCTTCCCAAGGTGGAATCCCCTTTATACCTATACAAGGGCATGGGAGCTCCAACAAAGACTGCGATGCGCAATCTCTTTGTTGGTCCCAATGGCCCCAAATGGACTGCCAAAATGCACAGACTGCCTCTCCATCATATGCTTCCTTAGTTTCGGCTTTTGGCCAAAATAGTGTTGACCAATCTATGGCCTATTAGTTGTCACATAGAAATTTCTCTAGAGAGAGCTTATTTTATGTATGCTCTTGCTACTGGCTTCTCTATTGATTTTCCACGACATGTAATTGACATTATTCATTACTCACATGTGGAAAAAGAGTTAAATCTCCCTTTTGGAAGTCTAATCACTAAGTTGGCCATCCTTGCTGAAGTTCCACTTAGGGCCAATGAACCTACCATGAAGCTACTAGGGCCTACTTCAACCTTAACTGTGGTCAAATTTGATATTGTCATAACTAAGAAGTGCCCCCTAACTGCTAAGTCAGCATCTTCTCCACTTGAACCTTCCATCCCTATCTCTCAAGTTCTTGAGCAAATCTCTTTATTATCTCAGAAGATTGATGGTTTTACAGCTAAATGGGAGGCATGTCAGTCCAAGTTGGAGCAACAATTAGCTGCTGTACGCTTTGATTGTGTGCAAGCAAATGATCGATTGGTTCAAATTTTTTTGGATGTGCAACACATTATGGCAAGTGTAGCTGTTCTGATGATGAACTGTAGATCTCCATGGCTTATTGTTAACAAAAGATGGGAGAAAATTTGAGGGGGAGCAACAGTATCAAAGGGGGAGAACAGTGACAAAACAAAGAAGAAAAACTGAAAAACTTTATCATGTTTTATTTTGACTCATCTATGTTCTGTTTTCCTGTTCAGTTTTTTTTTGTGTGTGTGTGTGTGTGGTTGTAATTCAAATACAATTTGGCATTTGTTTTGCTTATGCTTTGATTAGGATAACTGCCATTTATGTTTTTATTGAATCACAACTCTTTATTAGTTTCTATATATTTTTTGTGATTTGCTAATTGACATGTTTTTAGGAAATTTACATTCATCAAATTGGTTTCATCATCAATTTGCCAAAGTGAGAGATTGTAAAGGTAAAAATTGGCTAGGATTAGATGATTAGGTGATAAGGCTTGTCTTATCGTATTATTTGAAATTGTTGGATGAATGTAAAAATAATTATTGATTTATTTCTAAACAATGTTGAGTCTATCTAGAATCTTAGGTTTTGTTTAGATAAGTCATTGAGGTTAAAATCGAGTCCTGGTAAATCTGTATTTATCCAGAAGAAAGCTAAACAAAGATTAGTCAATACAGAAGAATGTTATCGCTAAATGTTAGAAGTCTGTCGGAACACGTTTTCTCGACTGTTGCTAACCGTCAGCAGAGTCTTACTATGACTAGAACTCTTTCCAGACTTTCTACTTAAAGGGATTCGGTTTTGTATCTCAACAAGAACTTTGAGCCACGAATTCGAGAGATGATATTCTGAGCATTTGTGAGAGAAAATTCACTTGAAAATTTTCATGGAATTTTTCATCTCTTCTTGAGTGTGAAGTAACATCGATTGGATTTTAGCCTCTGGAGTTCCAAAAGGGAAGTCAACATTGGAAAATCACCAGTGGTTTTGGAAGCTACTACAGTAGAAGACAAACGGATTGTTTGTCTAGGCAAGTAAGAGAGTAGAATTGCAAAGGTTTTGTAATTGATAATTACTTAGAATTGTTCTTCAAATAATAAGATTGACTTTCTTAAGTTTGGTTGCCTCGTAGGATTTTACCTTTAAAGAGTTCTTTAAAGGATTTTCTTTCATAATCAATCATTGTGTCTTACAAAGTTGTTTATTTATTCTAAAGTATTTGATTTGTTTTCATAATCTTGATAATTGAGATCTAACATATTTATTTAAGGAAATTGGTAGACAATTTCGTGGTCCACAGGGGTACGTTGGGAATTTCAGAGACCATGTTATGTTTCATTCGTGAGCCAGTTATTTAATGTTATATATATAATTAAGAGATTTGAGAAGTTGATATTAAAAATGATGATGAATAAAAATTATCAAAGTGCCCAACTTCAAAAGCAATGAAATTTCCCGTCCATAATTAGTTTTAAGGAAGTAGATCTTTGATCCCTTATATTCCATAATTAGAGATCAACCTATGATGCATAATTAATCAATTAGAATTTACCAAAATTAAGTTTCAATGTATTTCAATAACCCCAAAAAATTAAGTTTCAAATTGACATTTGGGTTTTTTGACCTCCTAATTATAATAAAAGTTGATGGATGGTCTCTAATTTTATGGGTTTGTAGGACCAGAAATCTGCTTGATCTATTTTTAATAGTTATAAGATCTAGAACTGGTTGAAATTAATTGCATGATATCTTATATATGCATATATGCTAATTAAGTTTTAAAAAATGATTATATATCTTCTTTTGGGTGAAATTGTTATATTGTTTAATCATGATCATGATTATGTCACATTTTCTTTATAAATACGAATATCTCAGTTATTAGTGGCATCAAAACTTCCCTTTGCAAGAGAACACAAATTTTGTGACGCCTGAACTTCCACATACGGAAACGCTGGAATCATGACGTTGGGATAATTACAACACGGGTCACGCATCCCAAAGATAAGTGCCAAGTGTGTATACATGCAGAAAATATACAACAAAAACGCAGCGGATAAATTAAATAAGTCAACTAAGTACCAAAATTTTAAATACAAGTTTACCAAAATAAAAGTATTATCGAAAATTATACAGTTATCCGTGAAAATAAAGTAAAAAACCAAATACATAGACAACAAGGAAAAAACTTCTATAATCCAAAAAGTGACCACATGTCACTCCTTCAGCGAAGCCAATCCCTTAGGTTCAATGTCTTCATCTGCATCAAAATCTACAGTTCCATAAAACAGAACTGCAGGGTGTTGAATACCATCAAATTGTGAATCTCAGTAAATAATCACCCAACCAACCCACAAGCTAAAAACATATTAATGCAACCAACATGTATGCATTCACATGATGAAACATGCATGTGGCCAAAGTCATCATTTTCTCTGAAAATGACCATTCTCCAACGCACACTAAAAATCTCATTTGACCCAAGACATGCCATTAAATACCATTCGTCATTTTCTAAAAAAACGGCTTAAGCATAAATCCACAATTTTTTCAGAAAATAGTCCTCATATCCATTAAACCACAAACCGCAATTTTTTCAGAAAATGAAAATGACCTAATATATCCATTTATCCAATCACTGTAGGTGGGAATCACAGGCGAGGCTACCACTATCCCTACTGTGTGTATCGTAGACAAGAATGAAAGTCGGGACTACCACTATCCTTTCTTACCACCATCCCTACAAGTTGCATTGTAGGCGGGAATCACAGGTAGGACTAACACTATTTCTGCTTACCACCATTCCTACCGCATGCACCATAGGCGGGAATCACAGACGGAAATTACATACGGGACTACCACCATCCCTACCGCTAACACTGTAGGCGGGAATTACAAGTGAGACTCTACCACCATCCCTACAGCGTGCACCGTAGGCAAGAATTACAAGCAGGACTACCACCATTCCTGTTTACCACTATTCCTACAGCTTGTACTGTAGGTGGAAATCATAGGCGGGACTACTACCATCTTTGCTTACCATTATCCCTACTGCATGCACCGTAAGCAAGAATCATAGGTGAGACTATCATCATCCCTGCTTACCACTATCCCTACAATTCCTTTTCCGTTCTTTCATTCTTTTCAATCCATTCATGTCAAACATATTCAAAAATCATCTCTTACATGAGAACCCAATTTTTAAATATACACATGAACATGTATGTAATTATTTGAAAATCCAGTTTTTATTTACAAACATGAACATGCTCACAATTATGCAATGTATATGACACGACAGAAATATTCAACAGCTAATAAATCCCAACATAATCCAATCACACAAACAACTCTATCCTCCAATCCAACCGACCCCAAAACTCATCGGACTCAACATCCGACACAACCAACCAGATTGCAGAAAGTATGTTAGTGCAAAAATATATTTGAATCTCATAATGTTCTTTGAAAAATTACTTACAGCGCTATAATATAATTGTCAGAGGATCACAAAGGTGCTAGAAGTGGTGGCACAACCACACAACAATGCAAAATGGACAAGGGCTATGAGTCTAAAAGACTCAACTTTAGAATGGAGACAAACGAATACTTGGGATGGTTAGGTAAGAGTTTAGGAGTTTTGGTGAAACTAATGGTAGTAGTGGTTGGCCGTGGGTGATGGCATGGGTGGCAATTGGAGGCCAAAAAGTTCAAATCGAAAAATGCAATAGATGGGTTTCACTGGTGGTTAATCGGAGCTGAGGAATGGTGGGTTAGGTAGCTGGGAGGCCAGTGGTGAAGAGGTAGTGGCCAAAAGTGGCACAACAACAACACTAGAGTAAAAAAAGGGCCTCGGCTTTCAGCCGTGTGTAGGGGCTAACGGTGGCAAGGGAGGTGCTGAAAATGGGAAGGGGGCTGAGGGTGGACAAAGAAAATGGACGGGGAGAGGGGAGGGGTCTGTCGCATAGGAGGAGAAATAAGCAGAGGAGGAAGAGGAAAGAAAAGAGAAGAAGAAAAAGAAAAAGAGGGAAAAAGAAAAAGGAAGGAAAAGAAATGAGATTTATTCCTTTCAACTTGGGTTACAAAACTGATCAAACGAAAATAATTTTCAAAATAGTAAGTTAAATAAAATAATTTAAATGTAGTGACTAAATAAAATAAAAAAATAAAAATAATCCAACAACACAATAATTTTAAAGGCCAAAAGCTAATTCAAACTATCACCCAAAAAAAAAAAAAACTTTTAGTGATGGTTGTACATAAATTGTTACAAAATACTTTCTATGATGCCTTTTTGGTGACGATCGTCCGACAGTTTGAAACTGTCACAAAAACTTTTTGGTGGTGATTTTCTATTTTTTGTGACAATATCAACGTCGTAATAAATGAAATCTATTGTAGTATGACATTCTTGCATAATTTAGAAGCAAATAAATTCACTCAACCAACGAAATCATGTAATTTAATTAAAACTGAATATGAGATTTTTAATCCAGATTCAATAGCAAAACGAACAAAAAAAAAAAAAAAACACCTAGGTAGTAAAGTAGTAGTAAAGGAGGTGTAATAGTTTCGTTACCCTATGATTGAAACTAGTGAGCAAGATTGATCGAGACTGATGATCTTTGTTTTCTTTTAAATAATGATGTCATTGTGTTGGATTAATTAGTAGTGTTAATTTATATGAGGAACAAATCAGTGAGATCCCGTATTTTAGTGTATTTTAATTGAAGGATTATTTTATTTAATTTAAATATTGGTTCTCTTGTTTTAAATTTAGCGTTTTTCTTGTTAGATTTATTTTATGAATTTTAAGTTGTGAAATTTATTTTTGATGTGCTTTTTTAGTATGAATTATTGTTTTGTATTTTTTAATGTTAATTATTCTTTAATCATTCGAACATTAAGAAATATTCGTTCGAACGTAACTAAATAATTTTGAACATTTGTGGAGCATATGCGTTCGAACGTAATACCTTACATTCGAACGTATGTATCACACGTTCATGTAATTATATTCGAAAGTTGTTTCAAACGTAAAGACAGGTTCGAATGTTTTTTGTTTACATTCGAACGTAATAATCAGAACTAATAATTTCATAAAATTAAATATCATTCAAACTGTTTCATATTACACTACAAATAGTATCTAATAAAAATGTTTAGATAGTTGCAAAAGTAGATGATAAATGTTTTGAACAATGATAAAATTTATTTTATTCTTTCCTTGCCCACTGCGATCCTGCTGCAATGACATAATACGTTCCATCTAGACCAACATCTCCCTTTGTACTTGTTCTTAAACTTCAATTCGTATTCTTATCTCCTGGACTCTTTGCCACGTGTGCAAACGTGTTTCTAAATTGAATTGTCACGATAAAAAAGCCTCTAGCTCCTGCTGGCTTGACTTCTTCGGCTCAATTTCTTGGCGGGCATTGTTTAAATCCTTAGTAAGATTATTAACTTATGAAGTTGAGGCCATGGAAGATGAACCGACATGCTTGAAAGAATGTTCCAAATCTCTAACCAAACCAGACTTGGTCTCGAGAACCTGCGTAAATACATTGATGTCACCAGGAGAAGATTCCTTAGAGGCAGATTGCATCTCAATTGTTTTTTCCTACAAGAATTAGAAAAAAAAAAAAATCACACAACAAGTAACAAATTAAAAGAAATAGTAAGAAAATTTAATATCCATTTACATGTTGGCATAATTTATTCACACAAAATAAATGCAACTTACATAATTATCTTTGGAGACAAGATCAATCCACTCATTATGGGCATTGGTATGAGCAGCAGCATAGACATGAATAAGAGAGAAATTTTCAGGATCATCGTGTTTCTAACAAAGCTATAGTAGTAAATTTAAAAAATAATGTTAGTACTTAAATAAATAATGTGATAAAAATAACTGAATTTTAGTAACTAAATACCTTTTTATTGAGAAAACGTTGGAATGACCTTGAACCAGCGCGATAGTGGATTGTCAACGATATTCTATTTTGTGCATTGATAGAATTTAAGTGCTACATGAGAAATTAACAATATTGAATATAACCTATGAGACCAATATAGATATAAATAAGTTATAGGAAAAAAGTCTAAAATATTTGATAATATGGGTTTGCAAAAAGATCATAACATTTCCTTTAATTATCTAACTTCACTTTTTGAAAAGAGGATAGAGCAGCCTCTTCTAACGTCTCAAATTTCTTGAGGTGGTTATGACACCGTCCCTGATGACGCCAAAATAATATAGTCATCAACTCATTCACAGTTCATACTTCCTCGCTATGACCAAATTTTAGGTCGAATTCATCCTAAAAAGTGAATTGCGTAAAAAATATGAGATTAAAACATCTCTATAAAACTAATGTATATAAACTTACTAGTACACAACTCCAAATGTGATCCTTAACCTCATTTAGAACATCTTGCCAAGACCGCATATAAAATGGCACATAAGCTTGGATTAGTGTTCTAACATATGACGAAAGTGATGCCGCACTATCATCTACACCCCCAATGGAGTTATTGGGGATGTTGACCTTAATTTTTATGTGCCTTCTATTTTTTTCAAAGCCAGGCCAAGTGTTAAGTTATAACTACAACATGACAAGACATCAACTAATATATTAAAAACAATTTCTCCTCAAGTATTCAAATATAATTAATTATCAATAGCAGTTTACTTACTAGTAGGTGTGGACTAACCGTTTGCCTGTTTTGTATTAACTTGATTAGGAGAGAAGTCCTCACTCGGGTAGTCCTAACTCAGTTTGAGACTTGGTAGGGGAGGTACATTTCTTTGTTGTCGTTTTGGTGGCTTTCTTAAAAAACATTATTATTTCCAATGAATTAGTTTACAAATAATTTTGAAAAATCTAATAGCCTAATCTATGTTAATAAAACATTTAGTATATTTATCTTCATCTTCAGAAGTATTTTTCATGCTTGTTTCATAATTTCCTTCAATAACATCTTTGTGATCTCCTTCTTCTTCTTCTTTGTTAAGGTCTTGAACTAAATGATCATTTAATATAAATGACTCGAGATGGATGGGTGAGTTGTCACCTCTATATAAGAGGATTCATTCGAGTGCACTGAGATCAACAAAGAAATTAATACATTGTCCATTTTTCTAGTAGGCCTCTCTAATTGGATTGTCATCTTCATCTCTACTATAATGATGATCCACTACCAATCATACATCATAAATATTCAAAAAAAAAAAAAAAAAAACTTTTGTATGACTCGCCAACTTATCTCTCCACTAGCTTAATCGTCTCATTTCAATAGATCAATCATGTAATAGACTTGGGTCGCTTGGCAGACCAATACAAACGGATCATTTTCGTTCCATTTACATGTAGTGTTGGTACTCAAAGAGTGACTATCCCTATGTATCAATACCTGACCATCGCCTAGATCCTACCAATCACATTTAAATACATAAGTTACATTCCCGCCCAGGTATTTCAGTCCAATAATGTCATGTTTGATACCATAGTAGTCAATGTCCTCTATTTATTATTTCTCTTGACCAACACACCACATTTTTGCGTCTTTCGGATTCTTTCACGGTCTATAGTATGGAACTTATAACCTGGAACCGTGCATGCAATGTATTGAAGTGCTTTGCTTGAAAGACCACATGCCAATACTAGCATTTTAAAGTGACCATTAATTTTTTTTTTCATATATTAAATTACATAGATTTGTTAGGTATTTTTACTTCTTAATCTAATTTTCTTGATTTAATTTGACTAATTTTTTAATTAGTATTGTAACACCTGCGCCCAGTCAAGCCTGCTTTCTAAAATTTTTGGGTTTTTAGGCATGAAAAGCCCACTTGAGATTGCAAGTAATTTTTTTTAAGAGACTACAGGCCTAAGATTTTACTTTTTTGGTGGATATCAATTTTCTTCTTTTTTAGGCTTGCCAATTTAGTTAATTTCATTAAATATTTTGGGTTGGGTAGAAATCTTGGTATCGGCCGAGGTATTTATGGAACAAGTATATTTTTTTAAGGATTTTTCGGGGCCCATGAATTTATGAGAGAAATCCCAAACCAACCATGCTAGACTTCCCTTCACACGGTATTGATCACGTTTCACATCCATTTTATTCACTGCATGCACGGCTCCATCACTTCCATTTCCATTGCATGCACATCTCTCCTCTCCTCTCTAGGGTTTTTGTTTTCAAACACTTATATATATATAAATATATATATATATATATATATATATGCATAGATCAGTCTTGTGGGTTCATCTTCCTCCTTAAATATTAGGGTTGTCACAGTCTTCCGTATTCACCCCCATACAAAATACCCTTACCCTTCTCCATGTCGCCGTCCAAGCACCATTATCGTGTTAGCCCACTCCTCAGCCATCACAGCCATCTTTTAAAAGAGCCACCAAGATGTAATAGTCCGCTAGAAATTTAATAGTAAAATTTCTATAGGCTTTAGGAAACATATGGAAACCCCATAAGTTTTCATGAATCGACCGATCACATAAGTTTTAGTCTTTTAACATCGTTAGTGTTATTGCTCGCTATGGTGTCAGAAATGTGATTTTTATTATTTGAGATAGTTAAAATTGTCAGAATGCATTATGGTTTGCGCCATTAAACTCAGTTGATTATTTATAATTTTATGGCGTAATAACCTATTTCATATTTTCGAACAAAACGTCTGTTTAAAATTGTGAATTTACTTTTAAGGGCACTTCGGATTTGAATTTCGGTAGACGATTTTCACTATTAGTTCATATGACTATTCAGGACTTTCTAGTACTAATTTTATTATACAATTTTTTGAAGTGAATAGTAACCACAATAAGTATATCAAGTGCAGTGTTTCCAAAAATTGTGACATGAAATGTCCAAATTAGGTTAAAGAAGTTTTAATTGGACTATCTCATATCGTGAGTAGTGAGTAGTATAGTGAGTAGTATTAGACACTTGGTACCATGAGAAACGTTTGATGGATTTGACAAGATTTTAGTCACATATAGTGAGTAGTATTAGACACTTGGTACCATGAGAAACATTTGATGGATTTGAAAGAATCAATGTGTGAGATCATGCCACCTAAGTAAGAACCCTATTCCATCCAACCAATCAAAATGTACCAAACCAAAGAAGATTTATATCCTAGTAAAACCCTATGTGGTTGGTATCCAACTGAGAACCCAAAAGCATGGTTGAAACTAAAATCCTAAACGGTTTTATCCAAATCCTAAAGTTGACCACAAAATCCTAATTGAATCAGTTTCTAGTATTGTGTTTAATCACTTGATTAAATTACTTTCATATTCTATTAATCTTTCAAATTTATGTTAAAACATCATTCTCTAACCTTCCAAATCTTGGATATTTGATTAGGCCACGAATTAGGCCACATTAGCAGTGCTTCTTGGCTCAGTTTTGCACCCTCACTTTGCTGACTAGATCTTTCAAAAGGGGCCTAAAAGGTTCTAGAATGGATAAGTTATAGGGGCCGCCTCACTCTTTCAACTCAATACTCCACCATGATGTAATAATATCTTGGGATATTTTGTCTACTTTTTTTGGGTTGTCAAGAGCAACACTCAAGCTCACTCTCAGCCCTCTCTTCATCCCTCACTTATCCATGAAGTCGTCCAGTTCATTTCACAATCATCCCACCTCTTTTTTCCACATTCCTTAGAAAGAAAACTAAAGACTCTCTTGGAGAGCTTTTAGGAGTTCTTTCGCATGCCTATTTTGAAGCTTTTGTAAGTGATTTCTCACAAACTTTCCTTCATAAAAGTTATTCATTTTTTAGTTTAGTTTACTTGGATACCTTATTAGTTCCATTTGAAGATCCATTATTTGGTAAAATGTTATTAAAACTTCAAAAAAGTCATTCTGGGCGATAAACTGGAGTGTATGTTGGAGTTTTTGACGAAGCTAATGGATAGATATTGGCCCAAAAATTTTAGGGAGAATTGTTAACATGTTTTTATGATTATTGCTTGAGGATGTATTGCATGATTAAAGGTTTTGATGAAAGATTTTCTTAGATTTAAAAATTTATAAACTGGAAGGGGAAAAACAATGTCTATTTTGAGAAAGTTTAAATTTTTGGTTGTTTATACCTATTCCAATGTCTTTGATAATTTTATTTGATGTTAGTCTCAAAGATATGAAATTTTATGCAAACAGATATTCGTATAGGCCAACGTGTTGATGTTCTTAGCTAAATTTATGTTTTGCTTGATTTTTAATCATGTGATCTTGAATTTGAAGTTTACATTTGTTTTAGGACACCTTTTTAAACCATGTGATGTTTTAATTTGAAGACCACATCTTTATAAGTCAGGGATCAAAAGGTTGATCAAACAAGTTAGAAACAAAAATATGTTTTAAAACTTAGAAAGAAACAAAAAATTGCAAGTATTGTTTTAGTGATTTTGATGACTTTTATGGATGACTCAAAACATGATTATTCTTAGGAATATGTTATGAATATGTTATATGAATATGTTTTGAAGTTCTTGGAAATTTTTGAAAATAGATCAAATCATTTGATTCAATGGTTTGCCTTTTTAGTTAAAAAGTTTGAATCATTTTTCTAAAAGTTTGATAGTGATGATTAGCTTTTTTTTAGTGGGTGTTTTAAGTATATTTTTAAACTTAGGATATGAAAATCTTTGTTGGAAAAATTTGGTTTGATCATGACTTTTGAAATTTGAAGAATTGCAACAAAAGCCAAGGAAAAAGCCTATGGAAGTTTCAACCTCTATAGAGTTTTTATGGTTTTATTTAGTTTTAAATTTTTTTGATTTGAGTTTTTGGCAAAATTTAAATGAGTTATGTAAATTTTGGTATTTTTGGAGTTAGAATGCAAAATCCTTAAATTAGAGGTAAACTGGTCATTTTTCCATATGTAGATTGTAAAATGATAATTTTTCTCTAAGTTAGTATTTTTCAATATTTATAATTGTTAGTGATTAATTTTAATATTTAGAAATTACTATTTTCAATTCTACGTGATCGTGCTTAAAATTGCTTAGAAAACATAAAAATCGAGGTAAGTTGCTTTTTAACTTGCTAGCAGTTTACTGTGTCTGGGTGATAATTAAATGAACTACAGTGTATGCATGCACGCTATCATATATGTCATGTCATGCAAAGTTATCACATATTTATCTCTTACACAATTTATTCTGTCACGAGTTATTCTTCTGTTATATAATATATTCTGTCACGTATTACTATACATTGCAAGTACATTATGTTAAGTATTCTATTTATTACATGTATGTTATATCATGTAATATTCATTGTTGCAAGTTTGTCATGTTAAATATATTTTCTGTTATATGTGATACTATGTTACACAATATTGTCTATTACATGTTTATGTCATGTTACAAAATTTTTCTATTTCAAGTTAGTCATGTCTTTCGAGTTATGTTCAAGTCATGTTATATTACATCAGGGCTTCTGTTCTTTTGTATTCCAGTCACATTTCATCTCGAGTACAGTTTGTATATTTCAAGAACAGTCAATTCAAGTTACTCATGTCAATCACAACCCTAAGTGTTAGGATGGGGTAATATCCTAGTGAAACTCTTTCGTTCACGCTGGAGTGTTTAAATAGATGTGAAATTTTCTCAGTTGACGAAATACTGTCAAAGGGTAGTGGGCAAGGACCTAACTAACTGGTCACCAGAGAGCATCAGACACTAACGCCGATGGAACCATATTTCATTTCAACAATTCATGCGGTCACAACAACTATGGAACATGAAGTATGGGGTTGTAGTAATTGTGGCGCATACACCACGTGAGACACATCAATTGTGACACGTAGAATACATAGGGCCACATCGGCTGTGGAGTATGTATTAATGTACTCATACCTGGTCTAGATGCCTATTTTGTGATGCGGTAATCGGCAGTGACACATGTTTCTAGAGGACCCATGTAGCACTCGAGAAGTTGAGTTTAAGCAATTAAAGAAATAAGATTCTAGGTTTATGTTGAGTTTCAGATCAAGTTCATGTCAAGTTAAGTCTCAATTTAATTCCAGTTCAGTTTAAGTAAGTCAAATTCAGTTCACGTTTCAGTTTAAGTTATGTCAGTTATGCTATGTTATATGTCAAACTATGCTATGATTGCTTATGAATTTGATTATGCATTCATACTTTTACTGTCATGCATGCATCATTAACCTATTTGAAAGTTTTCTATTAAATTACTGAGATCTGTAATCAAATCTCACTGTGGTAATCCCAACTATTATTCCCTCCAAATGGTAGATCTTGTTACAGGACCTGAAGGAAAAGCGAAATCTGTCCAACTGGACATAGTCGACTAAGCGATGGTGCGACATCAATGTTAATATAGTAATTAACTTAAATTACTACTTATAATATTGAGTTGCATCTCCAGTACTCTTTTGGATCATAGTCATTGTGGACAAGTGTTATGATCTTATTTATTCAATATGTCTTTATGTATGAAATATATTTTAAGCATTTAAGATATTTTCAGTTTGTTGTATAGTATTGCTAAAGAAACAAATTATCAGTTGCGAATATTATATAATGCTAGTAGATGCATATTAGGAACACTGCATCTAATATATCATGAATAGGGACAGGTAACCTAGTGTTGCATGTCTCAATACTTCAACTGTCCGTCCTTTTCCAAACAGAATTTGGGAGGATCACTGTGATGCCCCTAACTCCCATGTATGGACATGTGGAAATCAAGGCGTCGGGATGATAACAACACGGGTCACGCATCCCATCGCCAAGTGCTAAGTGCGTGTACATGCAGCATGTGTACAATAAAATTACGCACCGGATAATAAAAGTTTTACAAATAAGTACTAGAATTTTTGTTTAAATTCAAACTCGTTTAAATCACACATAATAAAATATTACAAATTTCAAATATTGTTTCAAAACCAAATTACAAGACATAAGAACTAGTAGAGATAATCTTTAACATAAACAACTTCAAGTCAATACTCTGGCGAAGTCGCCTCCTCAAGCTCAGCCTCCTCCTCCTCAACCTCTGCATCAAAATCTATGGTACCAAAAATGGTGTCACATGTAAGTAATAATCTAAACACCACAAGATAAAAAATATGTTACAGTCAACAATATGCATGAAAGGATGCCAAATGCACATGTCTTAAAATCTAAATTTTTCCACACACTCCAAAATCTCATTTTGGCTCAAAATATATCCTTTAAAACAAACCATTGCCATTATCCTAGATAATGGCCCAAACCAAGAAACCACCATTTTTTAAGAAAATAGATCATAATATCCTCTTACAAAACCTCACCATTTTTCTAAAAAATGGCCCATATCCAATATCCAGAACCAGATCCAAATCAATGCATGCACCATGATCTCCCCTAGGGATCATTCGCACACTCTGGGTCCTGTGCCACACCGCAGGTAACGACTACGCATGTGACACTTAAACGAGCGATACCCAATCTCGCGCCCAGCGCGTACCTGGACCAGGCCATCCTCTAGTCCCCGCCAGCTGAGAGACCACAAAGTCAACACTGTAGCGTTACCATATCGTGCGATCCAGTCATCTCCCAGAGGAGCTTCACCGAGATAATACCCCATCCCGGTTTGGGGTCGTGATACACACGCACCCGAAAATCCATTTATACTGATAAAATCAGTTTTTTTCAATTTAACACATGCACAAGTATGCACCATGTAATGCACACCTCAAGACACAATTTATCCAACAAAACTCAACATCAACAATAACCAAACAACTCCGTCCTCAAATCCATCCGACTCTCGACTTCTTGGACTCAGTAAATGAATTTTGAAAACAAAGGGATTTAAAGGTTGATTTTTTCTGAAATAACACTTGAAGATGATGGCTGGAGAGATAATTACACGGCAAGGGAAAACAAAGGCCAAGAACACATGCACGACTTGCTCAAAAACAGGGCACAAAAATGAGGCTTTCAAACACAACTAGGACTCGAAAATACTAGAGGAAAGAGAGGGAAAAAGGAGCAAGAAAGTGAAGCCAAAAACAGAGTATAATTTTGGTACAAAACAAAGCATATTTTATGCACAAAACAGAGAATAAATTCGTGGAAAATCCAAGGAGAAAGAAGGGGTTTTACACCACAATGAAAAAGAGATAAACAAGAAACAAAGAAGAGAAAAGGAGCACACAAGGAACTCAGCCAAACCAATGGAGGAATGCAGTACAAAAAATGAAGATGAACCGGCCAAAAGTAGAAGAAAACAACGGGAATGAAGAACAAAAGGGGAACGTCGCAGGAGAGAAGAAGAAAGAGGAAGAAAAAGCAGCCCTAATGTCTTCTAAATGGCACCATTTTGGAGGGATCCACTGGGCTAGGTTTAAGAGCTACAGGCTGGCCTAGGTTTGAAGGGAATTTGGCCAAATCACAATAAAACCCACTGAAATAAAGCCCACTCAGAAAATAAGGTTTTAAGAAAGTAAAAAGGCACAATAAAAATAATTAAAAGCCAAGTAAAAACACTACAACTCAATATTAATAAAATAAAATATTTAAAGCCCAACAATAGAATATTTAAAGTATAGAGTAATTTAAATATGAAATAATAACTAATAACAAGAGAGCACCTTAAAATAATTTACACGACTTAAAATCATAAAATGAACCCAACGAATAAAACATTAAATTTAAAACAAAAGAGTCATAAACCATAATAAATAAAATAATCTTTCTATACAAATACACATAAAAATAGGGTATCACAGTCACAATCTTCAAGTACACGAAAAATCGAAAACAACCACCAGCCATCATACCTCTATTTCTATATACCCAAAATAGAGCAATTTTACTCAACCAACCCACCGCCCGTGAGCAACAAACTAGCCACCCCACATCACCAGCCTCCCTTCACAATGTCGCCTCATTTCATAGCCTCAGACCGAGAACCACATAGAGTAGCTTTGCCTTGAACCCACGTGTAGCCACCGTAAACTACCAAACAGCCTGCTTAGTTCTCTCTCCACTGCCCAAAAAGCCTCTTTCTTTAGCTACCGAAACAAAGTAGCCCCTTCCTCCTAATTATCGATCTCGTTAGGTGCCACTAGTGATAGCTTAGTGAAGCCCAGTGATGCCAGCCAGTTCCATTGCTAATTACATTTTTGTGCCTTTGTTGCTAAGCAAACTAATAATGTTTTGAACTTATGTTTTTATCATGAGTTGGGCTTAGTCTTTAATTGAAGTTGTGTTTAAGTTGAGTTTGGGGGTATTTTGGTAAGCTATAAATCGTTCTTTTTTTTTGGAAATCTTACTTCCTTTTAAGAAAATAAACCTATTCTAAAGAAAAGAGTTTTTCACTACTTATTGTATTTGAATTTAAAGTAACCAAAGTATTCTAATTTTTTTTTAATCTTATATTATTGGTATTTAAATATTTTAAAATATCTATATGTATCGATTTTTTATGTAGAATAGAATATGTATTTGATTATGTGCTTCAACATGTTTTCAATTAAGAAAATATTAAGGAATTTAGCAAGTGATAGTATTTTAAGATTTAAGAAAATTTTAGGCTTGGAGGAATTTAAATAGGTGTTTTCAAGTGTAAATATGAGTTATATGTTTCATTTGAGAGATTTATTCAAGTTACATGAATTTCTATAGGTGAGGATTGATATTCATTTGGCACTGTTGTGAAAAAGTTTAAGAAAAAAGCCTAAGAAATACATGTAAGCGAGATTCCTATGCTAGATTGTATAAAAAGAAATAAAATGATATTGATTTGTAAAAATGTGCACGTTGTTTTATAAAAAGCAAAGGTTAAAAACAATCTCAATATATGTTTTTCAATCGCTCATGAAATATGTATGAAAGAGAAAAGAAATGCTTTTGACATGAATAGTGTAGACATAAGCAATATTTGACATATTTTTTAAATGTACAAAAGAGTGAATATGATATATGAGAATTTTGTACATGTTATATGAAAATATTTTGGATTTGTTTTGATAATATGGAAATGATATGAATATGTTTAGCACGTGTTTTGATATAACATGAAATGATATGATATGAACAAATAGTATCAGAGCCTATCACAACAAAAAATATAGGACTTGAGTTGTGCCACATATAATGGATAAGCCCGACGAGAACGTCAGGAATTTAAGGAGGTAGATTATGATACCCTATATGATAAAGATAAGGATAGGTGATGCATAATTATAAAATCACACATTGTTTGAAAATGAGAAATTCTTGCTCTTTATAAGATTCCAATGGGGCTCCAATTGTATCATTGATTATTCCTTTTAGAGTATAGGTCATATAGTTTAAATCTTCCTTTGGGGGTGTTACAAGTATTATTTTCCAAATTTAAATTAGATATGTGTGGTTAAGTATTAAAATTAAATGTGATTTTAGCTTATATTTGCTTTTCTCTAAGTTTGATATGAGTTGGTTAATTTTTTTTCTTGCATATGTAAATGACACATTAAATTTCCGTAAGGACATTACATTAAAACACTCTATAACTACATATTCTAACATCTTAATAGCAAACTTTCCAAAATAAAACACCATACAAAATCATCCCAAATTCACAGCACATATCACAAAAATACCATCACCCATATATATATTATATATATGTATGTATGTATGTATGTATGTATCTAACAATGCAAAATCAACACAAATTATAACACATGCATATATAACAATGCATGCAAAATCAACACAAATCATAACAACTAACAAAAATCCTAACACATGCATATTTAAACTCCACAAATCATAACATACCTTTTGTATCAGTTCCAAATAAACACAATAAATAAATAAACAAAACAAATATTCCTTCAAAATAAACTCAATATCTCAACCTTCAACAAGCTCTCTCTCTCTCAACCTTCAACAAATATTTCTCAATCTGATGCTCTCTCTGTCTCTCTCTCTCCCTCACTATCTCTCTTTCTCTGGCCTCTATCTCTCTCTCTCTCTCTCTCTCTCTCTCTCTCTCTCTCTCTCTCTCTCTCACGCCATCTCTCTTTCTCACTCACTCTCTCTCACTAACAGAACACAATCTCTCTCTCTCACTCTCTCTCTCTTTCTCACTCACTCTCTCTCACTAACAGAACACAATCTCTCTCTCACTCACTCACTCTCACTTTCTCTCTCACACACACACACTCTAATAGAATCTCTCACTCACACACAGACACACACACTCTCACTCTCTCTCTCTCTCTCTCTCTCTCTCTCTCTCTCTCTCTCTCTCTCTCACATTCCCATTTCTTAAACACGCCCCAAACTTGTATAGAGCGTCATAATTTTTTTCAAAATTGTTTTCCTATTGTGGTAGGTTAAACTAAATAGAATGAAGATGTTCTGTTTAGTAGAATGAGTTTTTGCGGTGACTTTTTAAATGTGAAGTCATCGCAACAAAATGGCATAACGTTTGAACGTTTTTGTGAAATGTTCAAACATTGTAAAAAAAAATTTCCAATCCCGCCTAAGTGACTCGCCAAGTCTGTGCTACATACTGTCACGTTCGAACATAATATTGTTGACTTGCAACGTAAATGAAATTAAGTTTTCCGTATATGACATCGATTCAATGCATGAAAGTTCCTACCAATTTTTTTCAGTACATTCAAATGTAATATTGTTGACAGGCAAACATAAATAAAATTAAGTTTCCTGTATATGGCATAGAATCAACATGGGAAAGTTCTCGCAAATTTTTTAAAAAACGTTCGAACGTAATACTATTGACACGCAAATGTAGATAAAATTAAGTTTCCCATATATGACATAGAATCTAAGCGGGAAAGTTCCGGCCAATATTTTTTCCAAACATTCGGATGTTCACTATAACGATCAAATGTAATTCCTGTTATGTTTGAACGTTTAGTTAATGTTCGAATGTGGTTTATATATTATGATTATAATACTATAATAACATATATTATATAATACTATATAATATTATTAGTTATTTTTAATTTAAAAAAATATAGTAATTTTTAATATATATTATATAGTTATATAGTACTATAAGTGTACTATATAGTAATTCCCCAAATCATATTATTATTAGTAGATATTACTATATAGTAGATAATATAAGAGTACTATATTTATTTATTTATGAACTCAAATATAAATTAAAGGCCAATTATAAATTGATGAATAAGTTGGAACCTAAAAATAATCATTGCATTTTGTAAAAAATTAAAATTCATTCAGACTACATTGGAACAGTTAAATCAAGTGTTTGGACGGTAAGGGAAATAACGTAACATTCAAACATATTAATTATAACGTTAGAACGTTATGTGTAAATAAAAAATTTCCTTTAGAAGGTTGAATGTCATTCGCACCCACATCCAAAATTTGAATCATCATACTCAGTTATCGATAAGGTCCAACGCCGCCATCAATCACTACCACAACTAGCATGAAAAAGGCAAGTGTCTATCTCTTTCCTTTTATTGTATTTTTTTCAACATTTTTAGGGGGTTTCAAACCAAAACCCTTTTTGGGCCAGAAGCATAACTTCATTTTCTGGCCACTAAGAGTGACCAATGGTCACCATAGATATTTCATATTCAGTTTATGCTTCATTTCTATGGTGTTCATTACAAGAGTAATATCCTACTTGTGGAAATTGAAAATGAAAAAGTTGGCTGAGCCATTTCTAGGTTCGAACATTCTGCTCATGAACAACGTTTGAACATACAACGTTTCGTTCAAATGTTATACAACTATTTGAACAAATCGTGGATTTATGTTCGAATGCTAAATTGACATTCGAACATATATTTTTGCTTTGCACATCAACAAAAATATTAGTTGTACTTCGAATGTCAGTTAATTTACATTTGAATGTAACATTTCGTGGGACATTTGACTCCTAACGTTTGAATATAAAATTACAATAGTTCAGACATGATTACCTACTCATTTCAATGTTTTCATTTTACGTTCGAACGTTAAAGTTCAAGCATTCGAACATACTTTAGAACAATTTGCCTTTATATATATGTCTACTCATGTTTTTTCTTTCTGTTAGGATATGTCTTATTATTTGACAATTAGGAAACAAGATAAGGAAGGAACCCTTGACACCTCTCGAATAGGCATTTGAACTGTTATGGCCAAGCTCGAAGTGTCGATCAACGAGTTCGAAGAGTTCACATGGGAGGACAAGATTCTGGTGTACATCTTTATCTTCAGAGGTTGGACCAACATCTACACACTAAGGGGGAGGATATACCCCTCCATGGTCCACAAGTTCTACATGGAGATGTCGTCCATGCCTTAGGATGCAGGTACTCACACCGTAACTATATGCGATGTTTAGTTTGAGGTATCAACAAATGTCATCATTGACCTACTTGGAATCCGTTGCGTATTTGAGGCATCGATTACAATGGATGATCAGCCTGAGCATGCTACAGATGTAGGCACATCTGCATCATCTATTAGCCCAATCGAGTCTATAGCTAGAGACGTAGACTGTTTAAGGGTGAGGGGAGTGATCAGCCTCAGGATGACAATTGCGATGAGGATTTCTTCATTCTCACTAGAAGATAATGCACACAGTTTGATAAGAAAAGCATGTCCTCTGAAACATTTTTGTTGCCATTTTTCTGCATGTTGCATCTCGAAGTTGCAACAAATGTGGATCTTGTAACACATAGGGCCACCTTTAGTTGGACTCATGCGCAATTCCTCCTATGAGTAGCACGTGGAGAGCTCATCAACTGGCCACTGCGGATATTTGAGAGGATCTGCTATGAGGCTAGCATCATCTATACTAACAACCTTCCATATAAGTTGGTTATTACTCGACTATTACTTGAGCATATAGTGGCACCCCAAGCAGATGAGAGGTTGACTGAGCAGATGAACCCACTAGACATGATCTCATATTGTCGGAGCATTGGACAAGGATATAGGCGTGCTTGGTGTGAGCCTAGGCCTACACCTAATATTGTTCCACAAGTCCAATCTGGGGCTAGTATTGCTCCCTATAACAAGAGTACCAGTCTGTAACCGATGGGTACATCTAGAGGGGATGCGCATTCTACTTGGCTTGATGCAACGGTCTCAAATATTATTGCATACATTGATCGACAAATCACGTTTGAACAACATAGTGTCTTTGAGGTTGGCCATTGTTTAGATATCCTAAACGAAAAGGTCAACACATTGACTGAGGAATTTCATACATTTGTAAACAACTCGTATTTAGCTTTGCAACACTTTTCTTGTATTTTGAATTTATGTTTTAATATATTTATTTTTCTAATCTTTATGTAATGAACAATATCATTTAATATATCTAGTTTTTTGTATGTCAATTCTCAATATTTTTTTTTTTAATTTGAAATTCCATATTTAATTTTAAAATAGTTCACATTTGAACGTTAATGATGATCATTCAAACATAAATTAAATCGTTCGAATTGTAAGACAAAACGTTCAAATGAGTAATTTACATGTTTGCATGTAAGTGGACTTAATGTTCGAACGCACATGATCCGCTCGAATGTAATATTTTATACGTTCGCATGTACTCATTCGAAAATGACATCGTTTGAGTTAAGTTCGGACAAAATACTATTATAGTTGGAAAATATAACTATTTCTCATCCACCTTTAGTGATGGTTTAAACCGTCAAAAACATTATTTTTGGTGATAGTTTTACGACTGTCACAACTTCAAAGTTGTCACAAAAACTCAATTGTGTTGTAGTGTCATGTTGTGAGATTTTTAGTCCAAATTCAAAGAGCAAAAGAAAAAAATAATTAAATCGTAAATTAAGCAGTAGTATATGAGGTGTAAGGACATCATTCGAGCATTCAACATAGTTCATTTATTTTATCATTTAAAATATATCACCAAACTTAAATTTTTCTATTTTACATACTGACTTTTATAATATATTATACATCAGCTTATTTATTTTTACTTCATCTCATTTAAATAGTATTTTTTTTATTCTCTTTAAACATTTCCTTTCTACCAATAGATTTGTAATATCCATATCTTTTTTTTTCTAATCTTTGCAATATATTATTGTATACAATGTAATATAATTCAGTCTTATACACACAAAATAAAAATATATAAGCCAAATAAAAATTAAAAATAAAATCAAAATTTGAAAAAATTGAATAAATAATATTTCCAATTTTAGAGGTGTTTTAAATGATGAACGTTTAAAAAAAATTGCATTGGAATGTGAAAGTAAAAGGAAATGAGGGAGTAAATGAAATATAAATAATAATAAAAAAAATAATTGAAGGATGAACAGTATGGATACTACAACGATTTGTATTTCACTTGTTCTTTTATATAATCGGATGAAATTCATTTTATGAATTTTATGAAAAATTCTTTAAATAATTTAATTTTTTATATTGTACATAATTCATTGAGAATCCTCTTTCCTTTCAGTCATAATCAAGCTTGCAATTATTAAAAGGAAAAATATAGTTGCAAGCATAATTATGCACTAATCTGTGCACCAATGTAATTTGATTGGTCAAAAAGTAGATTTTATTGAAAACAGTGTTAATTTAAATTTTAAGTATGAATAAATCAGTATTGATATACAGATTAGTGCACAATGATGCTTGTATGTAGCAAAACTCTTATTAAAACGAAGGACAAGTATGGATCATGTATGCAGTTAAAGTGAAAGGACAAACAACAAGCTTATAATGAAAAGGAGCGAGTTACTTTGCTGCCTGAGTAGCACCGCTTCATTTGACTATTAGTATATTTGTATTTTTTGTTATTTATTTAATGTATTTAAATATTTTTAAAATATAAAAAAATATATAAATATACTTAAAATCATTTTCTTCATAATTAATTAAAAAAACTTTTTTTACCAAGTGATACACTTGAGCGGTACACACATTGGACGGCAAAGTAGCTTTTTTCTAATGAAAATTAATCATTAATTTCTTTGTTTTTTTTTTCTTCTTCTTCTTATTCTTTTCTCAGCAGCTAGCCGGCCATATTAACAATATAATCGGGAAATTGGGTCACTTGAAAAAAAAAAAAAAAAAAAAAAACACGCACATACAATTAGTACTAGTAGTACTACTAACAACTTTTGCACAACTATCTAGGAAATACAATATAAAATCTTTTTAATTTATTTGAATATTGTTTGATAACACTCAGTGGTACTCAACCCATGTACATATATACCTACTCCAGTAAAATCTTATTGATTCTCTCACACTACTGAACCAATTTTTGTTTAATTGAGATATGCAGATACACAGACGACAGACAATGACCGGCCCGATCGATGTATCACATTCTCACCTTATTTATACACACTATATCTCACTCAATCATGATTGCTTGTGATCATATGGAATATTCCATTAAGTATAACTGAATAAAAATTAAGGTGATCAGCTAGCTGATCAGGTGGAACTACTGGATGGTAACAGTAGTACTACCTTCGAAACATCAAAATTCCAGTTCTTCACCTTTAATTGGAATATCGAATCCACCTTCAACGATTAGTGAGAACTTATCCCACCATTCCTTTCCTTCCTCCTCGTTATCCAGCATGGTACATGTGATAGCCTGATCAAGATCAGTCGAAAAGAAGTACTAGTACTGTTAATTTCAACAGCTCAAGAATTTGTAAAAGTGATAATTTAATTTCACTTTAATCTTTTTAAGATTCTTTTCCTAATTGCATGCCTAGAATATATGATCTCAATGATATGTAATAATGCACCTTATAGAGAGGAAATCGGCCATCTGAAGGGTGAAGTTGATGCTTGAGATACGTATGAGCTTCTCCATATTTTTTCTGAACAAGCACACATTATCACTGATCTTTGATATAAACAATAAAGAGTACTTCAGAAAAATATAAAACGAAAGAAAGAGAACGTTAGGTGTATGTCCCTATTTCTTATAGATATTAAATGATTAAAATCTCTTATGTTTCTGATCTAATTGGTTGTGAACTTTATTTTTTGGCATACATTCTGAGTTTTGTAGTTTCTATGGATTGATAAGATTTTCCAATGGTTTCCCTCCGCATAACAAGGATTTTAATTTTTTACTTTAATTAACTTTGTATGTTTTCTGTTCCTCAGATTTTATATCTAATAATGTTATTATGCTTGAAAAGAAATCATTATCAGAAGAAATTAGATCAGTCTATATGAGAGAAAGGCTACCCGAAATAAAGCTTTTGCTTTCAAGAAGTTGAGAACTAAAAGACTATAAGGGAAAATGGTCTATTATGAAGCGAGTAACATTAGAAACAAGTCTAGAACGTGGAAATTTCGTGCAATTCCTTTGAAAAAATCAGAACCCACCATACAAATAAAGGAAGATTTTTCAAGGTGAGTCCTGAGTATGTGATATCTTGAGTGCAATTCCTTTGAAAAAATTAGAACCCACGTACAATTATATGTGCCGATTCAATGTATTTGATATCCTGAGTGAAATAAATGCATGCGATTCAAGTGTGAGCAGTTGAAGCAAGGTAAGGTCTCAGTATGTTTGAAGTTACAGTGTCGGAAGGCTTTTGTCTTCTGCAGGAGTCAGGGAAATCACATACCTTGCAGATGAGAATTTCAGCCAATGCTATTTCCAAATTGTATGCAGGCTCTGGATCATTCTTACAGTTTTTTAGTGCCTTTTTCAATATTTCCTCTGCTTCATCACCCTTCCCTGATCTCAATAGCCATAGCGCCTTCATCTAAAATCATGATAACCAAGAGAATATAGTAAACCATTGTATATTGTTATAAAATATTGTGGGTTAGTGGTAAATGATGCTACTAGTGAAGTCAAAATGAATGTGTACCGTTAGTCAAGCTTTTTTTTTTTTATTTTTTTTTATTTTTTATTTTTATTTCAATCTAACTCTGTTATCACAGAGTTATCCTAACTTCTACCATATAGTTTTTGTCTGCAAAAGGTTCCTAAGGGATTATATCTTGACTAAGGCAACGGGAAGATTAATGAGCCAATTTCTGCAACTCTAGTCTTCCCCTTGCATGACTTGTTAGCGATTCTCACCAAGGATTAAGCTAAAGCTTGGCTTTCATTTGCTGGAAAACAGAGCACCAAGAAGCCAGCAAAAATGCAGTTTTTCTCTTGGTCTTACACTGTTTTTTAACCATTTGTAGAAATATTCAACAACATTTAGCTTTGAAATGATTATAAGAATTCGTAATTCCCCTATCCCTGGTTCAAATATAATGCCAATCAAGAACTCAAAAGAAGTTTGAACTTTCAAAGTTTCAGTCCTATGCAAATGTTTACCAGTAAAAATCTACAGAGTGAGTAGAGTAGAGGACCTTAAGGGTATCAACATCTTCTGTTGAAGGCCTTGGAGGCAGTTTGAAAGTTTCCAGCTTTCGGGAGTCTTCATTGCTCGAAGTAACGTTGGCAGTCATGTCCAAGAAAGACTGAAGTGCAGCCTTCCCGCCCAATGGGATTGCTGATGCCCTAACAGACATTGCTTTCTGCTTGATTATGGGACTGCAGAGATTACGTCTTCTCTGGTGGCTCGTGAAGCCATCAGAAAGCAAAAGAGAAGAATGCTTAAAGCTGAAATAAGGACTGGTGGCCCTTGTCCTCACGGCGGAAGGGGTGCGTTGTGCCAGAAATGGCAAGGGGCGGCAATGGAGGCAAAGTGTGGATTCCATGGAAGATTTGTGCTATATTAGACAAGATAGCAAGCAAGCATCCGCAGAACTCAGAGTGATATTTATTGGTGTCACCTTGGAATTAATGACCCATGGCTCAGAATAAATAGCACTTTAGGGAGGGAAGCAACGTATCATAATATCCTAGTAGTGCTTTAGACAAAAGTTGCAGTGCTTAACTGGCAAGGTATCTTTCTTATGTCCTTGCACGACAGTGTTGAACATGTATTGGAAACAAGCTATCTTGGGGTACATCTTAAATCTGAGTCAACAGTAACCCTTTCATCATTCATTGGCTGAAAATAACAGCATCTGTCTTCAAGAAGCTGCATCACGCACTTCGTTTTTAAATGGTAGACAACAATCCGCATATCACTTTGCTTAAGGCATGATAATTCCCCATGAAAACATCAAGAAAGCTCTTGCTTCTAATGTAAGGGAGGAATTTGGAAAAAATCTTTGTACAACCTTAATGATATCTGAACCTGCACAAGTTTCTTTGGCCTCCAGCCTCCTAGCAAGAATGTGATCGGAACAGCTCTCTCATGAAATTGCTCAGCTGATTTTGCACTATCATTTCTCCTACCCCCTTTCACACAAACTTCTCTTCAATTTGCTTTTGAGAAGTCCCCAGAACAGACCGTCCCAGAAATTTAGATCTCCACATGGGAAGTTTTTTCAATTATTTGAAAGGAAAAAGTACTAAGAGGGCAATGATTGTGATTGCTACGCCCTTTGTCACATTTGCCGGCATTTTCATGGGATATTGGGCTTTTACGAATCTCCATAGGAAAGGAAAACCTAAGATTGAACGTCTTCCTACGAGGTCTATGGCCGTTGGGGCTCTCCACGGAGGCAAATTGGCATTGCAGAGGTTGGTTGATTATCATGAAACTCATGACAATGCAGCATCACTGCACAACGCTGAGACAGAGTTAGAGGATTTGCTTAAAGACGAACAACCGGATTTAATGCAGCTGCAGGTTAGCCATCTCTCTCTCTCTCTCTCTCTCTCTCTCTCTCTATATATATATATATATATATATCCACATCACAAACATTCAGAAAACCCTTTTTGTATTAATATTAATATTATTTGCTTTTCGCTCTATTCAAAATTAGCTGTATTGAACTGCAACAAAGATGCTGAAATATATCTAGCGTTTCTCTTTAAAATTTTTTCCTAAAAACTATTCTCAGAAAACCAAATCTCTAAAGGTCAACACGCACACACACACAAAGGCAACTATTTATGATCAGATGCTTTCTTTTTAACTCAACTTTGTTCTTGAGAGAGGTAAGGGCTTACTAGCTCGATGTATTTGTAATAAAGAGAACGGTGGCAAAGCTGGAAATGAGCGGGAAAGAAGAGGAATCGGTGGCAATATTAGAGAAAGCAGTGGAGAATGCACAGAAGGAAAAGAAACACGAAGCCTATGAAATCGAAATGCTGCTTGTGGAGATGCTCATCTATAAGGTCATTATTTCCTAACCTCGCAGATATATATCTAGTTTTCTTATACGTAACAAGTCAACTGATCATATAATTTCTATCTGTATCCACGTATGTACGTACACGTGAATGGTTCAAAAACAGTATACACACACACATATATATTCTGTACATATATGTGTATTGGGATTTGACCATATCTAAAATACGCCATGCCCAATTTATCAAATCTATACAACCCTCTAATCGACTAAGGAAATTGCAAACAATCAGTGAACAAGTTATTCTCTCCCAAATAAATGCTTGGTTCCCTTCTCTAAATAAATGCTTAATAGAGAACTCAAATCCTGCCATTAGCAACATTAATTCATCCCAATAGTCCCAAAGATACCACATTATACATTTTCTAGTCAATATCCATGAGACAACCAACAAAGAATCGCATTCTATGTCTATGAACACATGCCCCAACTAATGACATATCTATCTTTGTTATTAGAACAAGTACCAAAAAATTTTGAAAAGCCAAAAACCAGATTACCTCCAGAATCCCGAAGCAACCCACCCCCTCAGCTGGACCTAGGTTCCCAAAATTACTTCCGTCCAAATTTAATTTTAATCGACTAGGACACAGTTTTAACCATCGCACCACTTTCACCTACACTTGATTCTTCTCCATTATTGGCACATTTAAATTCCTCATTATGCACTCATCAAGAACTAACAGCCTTTGCACCTTGACCAACCGACTAGCCAGCTGTTGCCCCCAATATTTAATTGAACTCCACACTTCCAATACCGACTTAGCTCTCCCTTCCATTCTTGTTGTGCACCTCAACCACAACTTAATATTCTAAATCTATGGCTGATCTCTTGTTCTATACAATATTAATGTAGTTCACGAAACTCTGATCTCATCTATAATTTTAAACACGAAAGAACGTTTTATCCTTTGAAACCCTAGTAGCTAGCACTAATGAACTCGGTTGAGAAAAAAATCACTTGAGTTTGACTCTATCCCACTTAGTGCATGTTTGGGATTGTGATAGAAAATATAACTTATAACTTTAGGACTTATAACTTACAGCTTAAGCAATAAATTCTATTATTAAAAAGTTATTTGTTGTTTGATAACCGTGTGCTTAACACACTTTTAAACATTTTATATTTGTTTGAAAATAAATTAAAAAAGAGTTTTCTAATATAGAAAATACTATCATTTGATTTTTTAAACATTATAATCATATCCTTAAAGTTTAAAAGTTGTAATTATTTTAAAGTTGTAAGGGTATTTTCATCCATTAATGACAATATTTTTAAAATTTAAATTATGTTCCGTATTATCTGGAAAAAGCACCAAAATAATGATTTTCCTCAAACATATTTTTTAGCTTATTTGAGATTAAAAAATACATCAATATGTAACATCCAAATAATCTAATTTTTTTTTTTTTACTAAAGAACTTTTAAGACTATTTAAGTACTTTTTAAGACTTATAACGCAACTCCAAACAGACCTTTAAGATTTAATGAGCACGTGTTTTCCCTCTAGACTACTCCTGACACCTCATTCTAACTTTTTCATGCAAACTTTCTAGTAGGCATAACTGTTACCATCAAAACAGGGTCGTGATGAGAGAGATTGAGTTTATGAAGTCTTAGGGACAGTTTTGGTAGTTAAGTATTGATCTCAGCATATTCCATTACTATTCATTATTTTATCATTATTTTTCATCACTTTTTACTATTTTTTACTACTATTAACTAGTACTATTTAATATTTTATCATTAATTTTTTACTACTTTTTCTTTACTATTCACAGAATATCTGAGATCACCTTAGTATCCAAACACAACCTTAAGTGCTCTAGCTAGGGTCACTTCGAAAATTAATCCAAAGTGAGCGTATCCCACCTAGCTTGATACTAATTGAAAAGTATAACATCGGCTTTGATACCTATTGATCATCAAAACTACTCTAGGATAGACCTTGTTAGAAGGGTTCAATATATATTAATTTTATGCTAATTATGACCAATTTAAAAAATTATTTCAATCACAATATTGCCATTTTGACTTTTCAATCCAATTATCAAATAGGTTATTCATATAGGAAAACCAAAATCTAAGTGAAAACAGTACGTAAATTAATTAACAAATTTACAAACTCTATAGATTATAATGAAAAAATACAAAATTGTGTTGAGCTGAAACAACGTCTCTAAGAGCATAGACGAGAAATTTCAAGTTCATAAGCTGCACATACAACATACCTTAAATTTGTTCATGGGATAAGTATTGGTCTACACAGAAATTTTTACAAGAAACTGTACAAACTTATAACGTCATTAGTTTGTGTATATTTTTTCTTCCTTTTTTCCGACCCCTTTTTCTCTCTTATGGATGTAATAAAGGCAGCTTCTTACATGCATGGTTATTCGAATATAGCATGACACATGATTTTCTCACTAGCTATTTGGACATATATATCTATAGGGAGATTTTGAAAAGGCTTTAAATTGCGAATGCTTGAAACATGAAGAGATTTCTGATGCGCGACGTCCACTGTACAAGGTAAGGAGCTCTGATCTTTTGCCTTCTTGACAACCAAAAATCATGCATGCATTTAAATCGCAACTAGGCAATTGGGATCATTTGTTATAAGTTTCACTGAAGATCACCCGGCCGCCAGCTTATCATGCATGAGATAATTTAATATCCATGCATGTAATTAATTATAGAGTTGCATGGGTCAAAAATTGATCACGCATGCAAATGCTACGCCTATATATCCCTCGATCTATTAATTAAGAAAAAATGTTTGAATTAAGCAAACAGTTGCAAAGATGTTAGTCGATCGTATTAACACCGACAATTACTATAGACGTAATCATGATGTTATGGTGATCACGTTTATTATATGTAATATGATATATATATATATATATATATATATATATATTTGTCTATAAATTTAATGAAAATTAGTTATTGATATGTTAAGAATTATGAAATTTGAATTAAAAAAAAAAAACAGACAAAATGAATTTTGTATGTAAAATTATAAGACTGTAAGTATTACATGTAACACTGCTTTAATTTAATATTGACAAATTTGTGTTCTTTAATTGTGAAAATGATTATACGTACAGGCTATTATTTATACCATGTTAGGTAACTACGAAAAACAAGCCAAAAAATGTTGGGGAGATTTTAAAGATATTCAAAGAAACCTTCAATGGCCACCTAGTCTGAAGGAAAGTCAAGTGGACATGAGAGCTAGCTCTATTAACAATTTCGAGGAGTTTGAGAAGGTAGTCAAGTTCCTGAAAGATCATATTCACGAGGCACAGGCACAGAGGATGGCACAAAAGGATATCATATATGAACCCACTCCAGCAGCACCACTACAATAAAATTTAATTGTCCCAAGGCGATAAATTGCCACAAAAAACCTGTAAAATTGCTGCAATAATTTATTCTCAACAATTTATACTGCATTGCATGTTAGTTGTATTTGTTTATTCATTTATAAACAAAACTAGTTATCATTGCAAATATAAATAAAATCGCCAAAATTTTGATTCCATTTTTGTTACAGTTTTTTTGCAGTGGCACAAAACTGTCTCAAAACCATTAAAATCGCTGCAAATAAATATATCTTATTCACAGCGCTTTATTCATATGCTACAATATGATGTTATTTGTGGCAATTTTTGAAGTGCTGAAAATATTTGTGATTATTTGCAGCGATTTTTTATACACTACAAAGAGGTATCATTTGCAACGTTTCTTAGGTCACTGCAAAGAGGTGTTTTTATTTGCAGCGTTTAAAAAAATCGCTGCAAATAACTATTTTTCAGTGTTAAAAAAACGCTGCGAATAAGATTTGCAGCATGTATATCCCATTTTGGGCAATATATATTCGCCGCAAATGATTAAAAAATCATTGTAAATGGACACTTCAATATTAAGAGATGCCCAGTACGCATATTTCAAAATTTTTTTTTTCATACCTAATCATGTAATCCTGTTCCAACTCACTTACAATATTCCCAAATAAATATTATGTATGCATAACCAAAAATTTCATTCATCCAATACTTGGGACATTTTTTAATAATATAAATTCAATCATCCAATACAACATTTAACTAATTCTTTTAGTAATCTAAATACTGGCATGGTGCATTAATGGAAGGCAATTAAGTACTATAAATCGGAGCAACTAATGTATGTTAGAAGCATAAAGTAGGATATTTTTTCCTTTGCAAATTATCTCAATAAACACACATTGTTAAGGAGGTTCAGATGCTATGGAACCTAGTTCATTTTGTGATGAAACATTGGTGACCGGAACATCCACAACTTCGTTGCAACCATGCGACTTTACATTTGACTAACCCTTTCAGTGTTATGGCAAAGATCCAGCTGTCCCTAAACATAAAACTCATATCAATACATGAAACCTTTTTGAATTTGTTCCTTTGGTGAAAAAACACCCACACTGAAGAATGATTATGTATAGGTGTAGATCAAGAATGATTAAAAAAATTTGAGACTATCGTATATAGTGGGGAAAAAGAGAAGGGAAAACAAGGAGTGGAAAAACTAAAGCATAGCTGTGAATGTTCGCTTACGTACTTCAACAACCAAGTCAAGAATAATTGATCTTTCAAATTGAAGTACTTGACTAAAACCCTACACACCTTAAAACTTAAGAAGATGGAGAACTGTATTATTAAATTGAAATGATTTAACAACACAACGAATCTACATGTACTTAACTCTTCATCATATAACTTGTGTCTTTTATCTACCAGCAATTTGAAAAACTTACTAAATTGTTGTCTTTTTGTCGATGGGTGTCGTGCTTACCAAAATCGCAAACTTGCACTGCCAACAAGGAGGTCTGACCATTTTTTGGTCATTTTATGAGCTAATTAAGCTAACATATATAAAATCCCAATTTTCTTTGTCAACTTTTGACCAATATGTGGAGCTAGTGGAATAAATTATTAATCTAGGATATTTGAATAACATCCCTTTTCATTCAACTAGCATTAGAAACTTTTATCTTTTTTGTTAGCTTATACAAGAATATTGTTTTGGGGAAGGAAGGAGGAAAATATTTATTCATCCTTGTATCATGATATTGATCTCCAATAACCCATGACTATGATTTCAAATGTTCTGATCCTAGCTCCTATACTAGTTATTTTCAAAATGACAAAAGGTAAAGCTAGTTTTCTTAAAGTCCAAGAAGTAAAAAGAGGCCTTTTTAGTTTTCAAGCAGTAAAAGAGATAGCGATTGAGCTTATCTTTTTCACAAGTGATTCAAGTCAACCACGCAGGAATTTGAGACAACCTTTTTATGTTTTTCGGAGCACAATTGTTGAAAAGTCCAGGCCCTATCCATAAATTATGGGAATGTGCCTACACGTATGTCGTCTAACATACGGTCCATGTCATCAATGTACACGTCTCCACTTTCAACCTCGAATCGTCATTATCATCAATGATAGAGAGTGTTTCCTCCTCCCCACAAAATATCCAATAGGTGTAATTTGAATTTATCTCTTTTATGAACAAGTGACTCTCCAGTTCAAATATAGGCAAAAAGAGATTATTACAGCATATACAACGATGACATTTAATGAGATCACTTCCTATGAAATAGTTTCATGCCATTGTAAGAAAATTGTTAACCCCTTCAACGTAAATAGGTGATAGAAATCTATCACCCAAATTCATCTAGCTTTTGTCCATCTAATAAAAATAATAATGCATGAGTGGTTTTAATATTGAAGTAATAATTACAATAAGGAAGGGCTAAGAAGTTACTTGCATGTGGAGCACGATACAAGGGGGGGAAAAACACCACTCACCTGTGTTGCCCTATTTGGATAGATGTGGATTGATGTCTATTATAAGTCTCACCATAATAAAATAATTGTATATTATAACACTCATGTTATAATTCACATTTACCTTCATGTAGTGGACTGATTTTTATGATTTTTAAGCAACAGAGAAGCAATCAAACAAGATGATTTGAGTTGTAAGATTTAACCAAAAATCTACTTCCCAATCACAACCAAATTCTTGTTTACCAGTTAAGCTGGCTAAAACCCTCTTAGAAGCTCAGTATTAGAACAAAATTGTTTTGGACTCTGTCCTAGAATAATTTCTAAAGCAATCAAGAAATTCTCCAACAAAAATTCTTCTAGACATTTATCTCCAGAAAACATAGAGGGTTGAGACTTTGAAAAGCCACATCTAGAGAAGCCCATCATAGTTATATATTAAGAAGTACATGAACATACTTGAGCAAATAAAGAAGGAAAGTTACATTACTCTTACTTAAAGTTCACTTGCCAAGACAATGGCCCCACTTAACCTAAACATACTAACCTACCACAAGCATCACTGCTGTGACACCCCCAACTCCCACGTATAGAAACATGAGAATCGAGCTATCGAGATGATGACAACACGGATCACGCATCACATTCCTAAGTGCCAAGTGTGTGTACAAGTAACACATGTATACTAAAAATAACGCAACGGGTAATAAAAGTCTTTCAACTAAGTACTAGAATTTGTTTAAATACAAACTCGCTTAAAACAAGCGTAAAAAATTTCACAAGTCCCAATAAAATCACAAATCTGAAATACATAATTTTAAGACAAAAAATAAGTTCCAAATAAAACAAGCCAAACTCCAAATCAATCCTCTAGTGGAGCCGTCTCCTCAGGCTCAGCCTCCTCCTTATCTGGATCAAAATCTACGGTACCAAAGACAGTACCGCAGGTAAGTAATAATCCAAATAAATACCAAGATAAAAATGCATTCATGCCAAACAAAATGCATGAACATGATACCATATGCATAAGACTCCAAAAATAATCTTCTAAAAAATAATGCATTTTCCAACTCACGCCAAAAATCACATTTGGTCCAAAATATCTCCTTTAAAACCTTTCCTCACTATTTTTCCAGAAAATGACCCAAAATCCGATATCCATTTTTATTGTCCGTATGCACCATGACCTCCCCTAGGGGTCATCCGTACACCCTAGCTCCCTTAGCCACACTATGGGTAATGAGCTTGCGTGTGACTTCGTAATGAGCAATGCTCTTGTCCGCACTAAATACGTTTGTAGCCAAGCATCCTCTAGCCCCTGCCAGCAAAGGAGTCACAGAGTCGGCACAAGAGCGTTATCATCCCGTCCGATCCCGTTGTCACCTAGCGACAACCCAAGGAATGTCACTCAATATATTCCGCTCCCAAGTGACCAGAGGAGCTCCACTGAGATAATGTCTCATCTCGACTTGAGGTCATGATACACACGCAACCAAAAATCTATTTACACTTGAAAACTTAGTTTTCAATATCCAACACATGTACATGCATGCACCATGCAATACAAATGACAAGACACAAAATATCCCAACAATTTCAACATCATCCAAACATATAAATAACTTCAATCCAATCCATCTGACCCCCGAACTCGTCAGACTTAATCCGACACAACCAACCAATTACAAATTATTGTTAAACCAAAAATATATTTAAATCTTAATGGACGTTTATAAAATACTTACAATGCTATAAAATATTTTTCGAATTATCACGGAGGTGTAAAAAGCAGCGGCAATACAACTTAACAGTGCAAAATGCACTGTGGCTGTGGGTCACAAAATACCCACTTCTGAATGGGAACAAACTAAGACTTGGAATTGATAGGAAATGACTTAGAGGTATTAGTGAAACTAGTGGAAGTGGTGGTTGGTTGTGGGTGGAGACGAAAATGGCGGTGGAAGTAAAAAATGACCCAAATAGATTTTTAGCTCATGTTGATTGCTCAAGCGACAGATCAAAGCTGGAAATTGATGGGTTAGGTTGGCAAGAGGTCGATGATAAAGTGATGAAGAAATGGTGACCGGAGGTAGACTGACGTACGACGGCGGAATGGCTTAAAAGCCGTGCGGCTTGGTGGGGCTGAAGGTGGTTAACGGCGATGCGAGAGGGGTTGGAAATTGGTGGGTACGTGCGCTGACCGGTGGACGATTGACTGGTGGGGGTAGTATAGGTCACAGCGGCGGCGTGGAGAGGCTAAAGAGGGAGAGAGAGACTTCGTGCGGGAGGAAATAAAGAGGCTGGAGAAAATGGGAAGAAAGAAAAGAAACAAGGGAAAAAAATAAAGAGGAAAAATGAAAAGAGAAAAAAAAAAGATGGAGAAAAGAAATGAAATTTAATCCTCATATCTTGGGTCAAGAAACTGATCCAACGAAAAATAATTATAAAAGTAATAAATTGCATAAAATAATTTAAACACTGTTGAACTCAATGTTTTAAGATTTGTGTAATTATATATCTACATATGAATTTTTATGATAACAAATGAATTCAAAGAATAAATGAATTTCAAGTTCAAGTTGTCTAAACAAACAAGAGAGCGAAAACAGTCCGTACAAGCGAAATACTCTGTTTTAGGTTTTGGGTCCTCCCCTGAGGCGTATGGCAGCCGCCGGGGCCCTCAAAAGCCCGCCGGCAAATCCCAGGCCACGGTCCTTCGTGGATATGGTCTCGCAGACGCCGCTTCCCCTTCCCGAAGTGGTGGTGCCAATGCGAGCCCCAAAATCGCTGGACGGTGACACTTACATATGGTTTTCCCAAGAGGAGTTGGAGCGATCGGCACAGCCTTTCAGGTACTCTCTAATTCTGAAATTTATTCGGCAACGTCCTTCCCTAGACATTATTTGTGCTTTTATTCGCAACCGTTGGGGGCTAAATGCCTAACCAGTTGTTTCCAGTATGAAATCCCCAAGACATGTTTTTCTGAGATTTGCTAAAGAGGATGACTACCACAAGGCTTATGCTCGTGAGGCCTGCGATATTGAAGGTAGCCCAAATCGGATTTTCAAGTGGTCTACAGATTTTTCGGAAGAAACGGAACCATCCTTGGTTCCGGTATGGGTGGTTTTTCCTAGTCTTCTGCCCAATTTTTATCATGAATCTTACCTTCGGAACCTTGCTATGCCGATTGGTACATATTTAAGAAGTGATAATAGCACTAGATGTGCCACCCGAATAGATGGAGCTCGGATTTGTATTGAAATGGATGCAGCGACGAAACCGATAGATGGTTTTTGGATTGGTGTTCCTCAGGCTCCTTCAAGTCGATATCAAGATATGCTTTATGAAACCCTGCCAGCGTATTGCTGTAAGTGCAAGATGCAGGGCCATAACTTAAATACTTGCAAAAAAACAGAGAAAAATCCTGGTATAGGTGAAGTGGGAAAGACTCGAAAGAGTCGCACCTTAGAGATGAAAATAACAAAGGAAGGAGAAGCAGGAAAAGTGGAAGAACCAGCACCAAAAAAGGGGGTGAGAAGTATAAAGTGGAATGTTGAATCGGAGGCTATTACAAGGCATGAGACAGGAGAGTCCTCTAGGAAGAAGGGGAAAGAGGTGTTCCAACAGGAATCAGATTTGGTAGGAAATAATTTGGTATCAGAAAAGGAAGCTGTGAATGATGATGACATGTTTATAGTAGAAGAAATAGAAGAGGGGGAGCTAGAAGAAATAGAAAAAGCTTTTGAGAAGATTCAGAGAAAGCCACCAAGTAGAGATGAACAAGCTGAAAGGGTAGAAGATACTTCCCCTATTTTGTTACGGGAGGAATTTGTATCAATTGTGCCAATGACGTTGGAAGAAAACCAGGGAATGCAGAATGTGGCAAGGGAAGAGTCATAAACTGAGATGGATATGGAGAACCAAGCTCTTAACCAAGTGGGGGAATTGATGTCTGTCATGAGACCAATTTCCCTCTCTGATTCTGAAGGTGTGCAAGAGTTAGTACACCTGCAAAAAACCCAAAAAATTTTCTCGGATGAAAAATACTGAAAGAAAATAGTGAAGGAGGTATAGTTGCTAGAAAGAGGAGTTCTTTTAGGGTCAAGAGAAGGCCATCAAAATTGAATTTATGAATCCCTTTTTATATTGGAACTTAAGGGGGCTTGGTACCTCCAAAGAGCAATTGATTAAAATGATAAAGAAATATAAAGTGAATGTGGTAGCCATCGCGAAACCTTTTGTTAATAAGCAGTGTATATTTCGACTTCAGAATAGACTGGAGTTTGGGGGATGTATTTCTAACGAGGAGGCTGGAGGAAATTATGGGTGCTGTGGAACACCAAGGTAAAGGTTACTGTACAATCCATCAAGGGCCAAAGCATTTTGCTGATGGTTAAAGAGAAGAATAAACAAATCCTCACAACTTTTGTCTATGCTAAATGTTCATATCTGGATCGTAGAAGACTTTGGGAGGACTTGAGTTTGTTGAGCACCGAAATCACACCTTGGATCATTATGGGAGATTTTAACATTATCCATAATGATGATGAGAGGATTGGAGGAAGACCCAAACCGGCCATTGCTACGAGGGAATTCAATGACTTTATTGATGCGGTGGGGATGATTGAAACAAAGTTTGAAGGAAACAAGATGTCGTGGTGTAATGGGCAACAAGGAAGAGCTCGTAGCTAGGGGTGAGTTCGGTCCGGTCCGGGGAGGTTTTGTGGACCGGACCGGACCCTGGATCGGACCGAACTCCATCAGGACCGGTCCGGTCCGGTCCTATTCGGTCCGGTCGGTCCAAGGTTGACTCTTTTTTTTTCTTTTTTTTTTCTTTTTATCTAATGACATTTTTTTTAATATTTATGTAATTATATTGTAATATATTTAATATATATACATATAGTATTATATATATATTAGTAATATGCTAATACTATTAGTCTATTAGTAATAATACTATAACTAATAAATATATGTAATAATAACTATACTATAACTAATAACTATATGTAATAATAGTAATAGTGATAACTATATATTTATGTAATATGCTAATATTTAATGACATTTTTTTTAATATTTAAGTAATTATATTGTAATATATTTAATATATATATACATATAGTATACTATTATATATATATTAGTAATATGCTAATACTATTAGTCTATTAGTAATAATACTATAACTAATAAATATATGTAATAATAATTATACTATAACTAATAACTATATGTAATAATAGTAATAGTGATAACTATATATGTAACTATATGTAATACTAATAACTAATATTATTAGTCTATTAGTACTAATAACTATACTAGTATTAATAACTATACTAGTATTAATAACTATACTAGTATTAATAACTATACTAGTACTAATACTATAACTAATAACTATATGTAATGATAGTAATACTATATGTAATACTATATTAAATAATAGTAATACTCTTATTACTAATACTCTATGTAGTTATAGTGATTTAATACTAACATATTATATATTAAGCTAACTATACTAATACTATTATAAATTTACAAATATATGATATATTATAATTTATTCTATAACTTTTATAATATGTTAATACATTAATATATATACTAGTATTATATATATATATATATATATATATATATTTTTGATCGGTTATACTAGTACTATATATTATAGTTAATAGTTATACATTAAAGAATATAGTAATACATTGATACTAAATATATATAGTTATAGACTTATAATGATTTAGTTATTATGAATTTATGATTAGTATAACTATATAATTGTATTAGTATTAGACTATTAATAATTCAATTTGGCTATATTATATTAGTAATATTAGTTATGTTGAATCAATTAGTTAGTATAACTATATTCTACATCATTAGTATTAATATAAATATTAGTATTAGTTATAACTATATAGCCTATATTAGAATTGAGTTTTAGAGTATATAATAGACTAATAGTATTTGTACAACTATATAAGTATATTGTATAGCTATATATTAATTTTAATTATAGTGATTAGTATAATTATATAATAGTAGACTATTAGTATAACTATATATTAGTATTAGTTACTAATATGGTGATTTAGTATATTATAATTTATATATTATATTTATACTATAACTCTTATAATATATTAATATATACTAGTACTATATATTATAGTTATATATTAAATAATATAATAATACATTCATACTAAATATATATAGTTATATTTCTAGTGATTTAGTTATTAACTTATTATGATTAGTATAACTACCCAAATTATAATAGTATTAGACCATTAATATAGCTATATATTAGTAATATTAGTTATGGTAAATCAGTGCTTTAGTATAACTATATAAGTATTAACTATAATGATTTTTATATATTCATTAAATATAAGTATAGTGATATTTAAATTATATTAATTAAAGTGATAAATATACTATATAGCTATACATAGTATTAATTATAGTGATTAGTATAACTATATAAATTATATAATAGTATATTAGTATTAATAGTAGACTATTAGTATAGGTCACTATAGCTATTGTTGAAGTATTAGTTATAGTGATTTAGTATAACTATATTAGTATAACTATAGTCTATATTAAACTATTAATATTTTTTATACCATATATAATTATATAATTAATAATTTAATTATATACAACTATTATATAAATAATATATATAAATAATATTTTTTTTTATTTCTATTTGGTCCGATCCGGTCCGGTCCAGGGTGAAAAACTCCCGGACCGAATCTTTTCGGTCGCTTAAAAATGGGACCGGACCGAATTGGGTCCGGTCCAAACAGTGCCGGTCCGGTCGGTTTTGTCGGTCCGGACCGGCCGATGCTCACCCCTACTCGTAGCTGGGCAAGACTGGATCATTCTTTCGTTAATTCGAATCTAATGCTAGAATTTCCAGGTTTGGTGATGACCTATTTGCCTAGACAAAATTCAGACAATTCTCCGCTAGTGGTGGCCATGGAGCAAAATGATCAACCGTATGGGTTCAGCCCTTTCAAATTCCAGAATATGTGGACCTCTCATGAGCTTTTCCATGACTGTGTGCGAGGTGTTTGGCGTAAGGAACAGGTCAGACAGGGAATGGCTAAGTTGGCAAATAAATTAAAGGCTATAAAAGGGGTGCTGAGAAGATGGAATAAAGAGGTTTTTGGTTGGACTAACTCTCATATTCAAGGGCTTGAGGAATGGATAAGTGGCCTGGAAGAAAAACTCCAGATGGGATTCTCTGAAGATGTTAAACTGGATCTTTTAGCATCGAAGGTTGAGCTGCATAAATGGATGAGTAGGGAGGAAACGAGGCTCGCCCAACAAGCTAAGCAAAGATGGCTTGAGAAGGGGGAAGGTAATGCCCATTTCTTCTGTGCTCTGTCTTCTAGAACCCATAGGGTGGTAAGGGAGATGGAAATAGGTGAGAATAGGTGGTTGAAGTCCCCAGACGAGGTTCATGAGGGTGCTGTTGATTTTTTTAAGAATTTTATGACAGACTCCCATTTACGGCCTGCTCCTGACTTGACTAGCTTAGTTGATCCTGTGGTGAGTCCAGCGGAAAATCTGAATATACTGGAGCTTCCTTCAATCCAAGAGATTAAAGATGCCATCTTCTCCATCCCTATTGATAGTAGTCCGGGGCCAGATGGTTTTGGCTCAGGTTTCTTTAAATCCTGTTGGGAGATCCTTGCTGAAGATGTTGTTGCTGCTGTCCATGACTTCTTTAGAGGTAATCCACTCCCAAAATTTTTCTCTTCTTCTTTTTTGGTGTTGATTCCAAAGATTGAAAATCCAAAAAGCTTTGACAAGTTTTGTCCCATAAGCCTCTGTTCAGTTTTCTATAAAACTTGTTCAAAGCTCTTAGTGGGTCGATTAGCACCGCTGCTACCTCGCATTGTCTCCCAAGAACAATAAGCTTTTATTCAGGGTAGAAGCATCTTGAAGAATATTAGCTTGACGCAAAAGATGGTTCAGTCCATTAATAAAAAAGTAAGAGGTGGAAATGTAGTTCTAAAAATTAACATGGCTAAGGCATATGACCCCGTTGCCTGGAAATTCCTCATTCAAGTCTTGGCAGCTTTTGGATTTTCTGAATCGGTCTGTAACCTTGTTTGGAATTGCATATCCTCCCCATGGTATTCAGTGGTTATGAATGGCACTTCAAAAGATTTTTTTCCAATGGGGCCGTGGACTGAGATAAGGTGATCCCATTTTCCCGTATCTCTTTATTATTGTGGAGGAGATCCTGACGAGACTGTTAAAAAAGAAGTTCCAAGAAGGCAAAATCAAACCTTTTACACATGCTAGAGAGGTCCCTCCTATATTTCATCTCTTCTACGCGGATGATATTGTAATTTTTTCAAATGATTGTAAAAAGTCCATTCGGTCCATTTCTGAGGTGTTGGAGTTATATGAAGCTTGGTCTTGCCAGAGGGTGAATAAAGAAAAGTTTGCAATTTTTTTTTGCTAATTACATTTCCTCTTCATGGCGTAGGGTTCTTCTAAATTACATGGGTTTCTCAGAGGGTGGCCTGCCTTTTAAATATTTGGGGGTACCTATCATAGCTGGAAGACTAAAGGCCATTCATTTTGAGGAGCTGGTTGGGAAAATCAGCGAGAAAATTGGAGGATGGTCGGCGAGATTGTTGTCGAGTGGAACAAGACTACTGCTAATCCGACATGTGCTTAGTAGCATTCCAGTTCATCTGTTATCAGTATTGTAAGTCCCAAAATCTGTCCTCTCCAACATCAATGAGTGTTTGTCTGATTTTTTCTAGGGCTACAAGGATGAAAAGCCTAAAAAGCATTGGAAATCTTGGGACAATATGTGTAAGCCGGTAGAGGAAGGTGGTATGGGGGTTCGTGATTTGCATGAAACTCAAAAAGCACTATATACGAATTTGCGTGGAGACTATTAACTGGGAATTCTCTTTGGGCCAGCTTTTTCAAAGCAAAATATGTGAAAAATAATCATGTCTCCTTGATTAACATGAACAAAGGTAGTCGGTTTTGGAAGACGGTGATAAGGAGTGTTCCACTCATTTTAGAGAACTCTAAGTGGAGACTGAGAGAGGGGTCAGTTTCCTTTTGGTTTGATAAATGGATGGGGGAAGAGACACTTGGAGAAAGGATGCCAATCTCTAGGTATTCAAATATGAAGGTTAAAGAGTGCAAGTTGAATGGGGAATGGAACATGGATCTCTTAATAAGCCTAGTTGGAGAACCTAAAGCAGGGGAAATTTTTAGATTTTTGAGTCGTCAAAAAGAAGGTGATGAATTACTTGTGTGGATGGCCAAGGAAGATGGAATTTTTACAACAAAAAGTGTGTGGGAGGTCCTGAGGATAAAATCTCCAAAAAGTAACTGGGCACAATGGATGTAGCATCCAAGTCTTCCTAAAAATATTTCCGTAACTATGTGGAGAAGTGTTAAAAAAGCCTTAAGTGTGGATGACCATATTCGCCGAACAAGAATTCCTTTGACCTCAAAATGTAACTGCTGTAAAATAGGTAGATATGAGGACCTCAATCATGTGCTAGCTACGGGGAGATGGCTAGATCTATATGGGAGAGATGTGCAACTTAGGTTGGTATGCCTCGGAGACGGTTTCAAAGCTGGTATGAAGTAGTGCAAGCGTAACCACGAAGGGACTGTTACTCGGGATAATTCCCACTATTTTCACATGGCAGTTATGGCTTAGAAGATGCAGTGTGCGTATGGAAGGAAGAGACATCAGCTTAGAAGAAGTATGGAGGAAAATAAAATTTTGGATTGTAAAGATAAGTGAAAAACTCAAAGCGACTAAGCCGTTGAGTGCAAGAGATGAGGAAATTTAATGGATCTGAATATTCCCTATAAAGCCCCAAAACTGAAACTTTTTAAGTTGATTATGTGGCTTAGACCAAGAATAGGCTGGTATAAGTTAAATGTGGATGGGAGTAGCCGAGGCAACCCGGGCATGGCAGGAGCTAGAGGGGTGATACGTGATAGTGAGGGGAGATTGATTTCAGCTTTTGCAGTTGAACTTGGACAAGGTACTAACACATTTGTTGAATTCCTTGCTCTACTACATGGCCTCAGACTCACAAAACAAAAGAAGATTTCTCATGTGGAAATAGAGATGGACTCCCTGGTGGTTATAAACTGGATCAATTCATCCTCATGTAGGGTATGGTACCTTGAAGAATTTTGGGAGGAGCTTATGGTCTATTTACAGCAAATCACATTCACCTTGAGACATGTTTACAGGAAAGGAAACTCAGCTGCTAATTTTTTGGCTCGGTTGGGATCTCAAGGAATCAACAACGTTTGGGAATCCTGGAACTCACTTCCTCACTTGTTAAGAGGAGTGTTGCGTACTGATAAACTTGGGTTGCCATATATCCGGTGCTGTCTCTAAGTGCAGGTTTTATGTGGATTGTTTTTTAATTTTAGTTGTGATCAATGTCTGTAGCTCTGTCTGTTTGTACTTGTTAGTTAGGGAACAATGTTTTTGGTAAAGTAAACAGGTTGTTTGTGGCTGGGAATGAGGTTGTAATCCCATGCACAAAGTTTTTTGTTTAAGCTTAATATATTGGGGAGAGGTCTCCTGTTAAGGGACCCCGACTCTTGATCAAAAAAAAAAAAAAAGTGATTTCCACTCCAAAAAAAAAATGTTCAAATTGTCTACACAATGGAATTAAGCACATCAAATAACCAAACATGAGTAAGAAGGAAACAAGTACACATTAAAACTCATAGAGTAATGTTATAAATCTCTTAAAAATTTGAAATTAGGATTAAAGTTCAAAATTAATATTTTATCATAAAGCATTAAAATACATTTTCCACATGTTCATAAATATTTTGAAAATTAATTTTGAAAATATTTGGTGCTACTAATGAAAATATGTGCAAGTTTTTACTAAAATTAAGCAGGAAAAATTTCAAATGAGCGTGATGGGAGAACTTACATTGTTTCTCGGATTGCAAATCAAGCAAGTAAAAAGTGAAACATTCATCAATCAGTCAAAATATATTAAGGAATTATTCAAAAATTTTGGGATGAAAGGTGCTAAGAAAATTGGAATACCAATGAGTCCATCCACTAAACTTGATAAAGATGAAACCGGTAAGCCAGTGGACTCGAAAATATATCGAGGTATGATTGGTAACTTATTATATTTGACAGCCAGTAGACCAGATATTATGTTCAGTGTGTGCTTATATGCACGCTTTCAATCGTCTCTAAAAGAATCTCATTTGTTTGTAGTTAAGCGCATTCTTAAATATCTTAGTGGCACAATTGACCTAGAGTTATGGTACCCTAATTACACGTCTTTCGATCTAATTAGCTACATTGATGCAGATTATGATGGTTGCAAAATTGATCGAAAAAGCACTAGAGAGCATATTATTTCTTAGGTCATGCACTAATTTTATAGTTTAGTAAAAAACAAAATTATGTTGTATTATATATTGTTAAGGCAGAATATATTGCTGTGGGTAATTGTTGTACTCAAATTATTTATATGAAGCAACAACTTGAAGATTTTAAACTCATATATAATCATATTACAATCAAATGTGATAATACAAGTGTTATAAATCTTTTAAAGAACCCCGTACAACATTCTAGAACTAAACATATTGAAATTAGATATCATTTTCTTCAAGATCATGTGTAGAAGGGCGTTATAGTACTAGAGTTCACAAGCACACACGATCAATTAGCATATATTTTCACAAAACTTTTGCCAGAATATAGACTATGTATGATTAGAAGAGAAATAGGTATGATGCATGCTATGAATATCTCTTAAAAATATACCAGAGTTGATAAATATTTTTCCATTAACTTGAGGTTCTTAGCCTCATGTTTAAGACGCCCATTCCCTTTATACAATATCATGTCATCCCTATCCATAGGGACTGACAAACGGAATGAAAAATCTAATAAGATCTTCAACTATTTATTTTTCTATCGAATAATTCATTCCCTTGTATGAGACTCTTGAATAATTCTCTGAAATACAATAATTTGTTCTTTAAACTTTTCAACCTTACAGTTTTTTACTTGTAACCGCTGGAAAAAAAGTAACTATAGAGGAGGAGTAGCGAGTCTCCAAACTCACCAAGTCGTAGATAGTATTCGAGTTTGACTTATTAATCAAATTATTATTCTCTTGTTGTAACATGGCACCTATGGCAACTACAGAAAGGACAGGAGATTGAGGTGAAGAAAATCTCACGGATGGATATAAAGGAATGTTAGAAGAATAAGTCATTGAGAAAAGAATCGAAAGCTTAAAGCAATAATGTTGAAAAAATGCATATGAGTTATAGAGATGAGAATAAGGTTTAATACAAATTGGATGAACTTTAAGATTGATTTTATAGAAATAGCATAAAAAACAAGACAAGCTATCATCTCTTCAAATCTTATTTAGTTAAAAAATACAACATATGCTGGACACATATTGTCAAAAGTTTTCTTACTAAGCCGGTGAGATTAAATAGAAACACAGACCTTTCAAATTTCTGCTCAATCTCATTTGTCAATAATAGCAAACGATTGTTTAAATCTCCAGCAACACTAAATTCATAGAGTTAGGCCTCAAAGTTTTCAGCACTTGTAGAGTCACAGGCAGTTCTAGTTTTTCGATTACCTACAACTTCTACTAATACACTATTTTCTTTAGTCCATTTATTTGCTGCAGATCCTTTTTAATGATGCCAAAAGGGGGAGAAGTTTTAGATTAGAATATTAACATTGTTTAAATTGTTAAACTTGTTATATATGCTTGGAATTATATTTATAGTTTTGCTTGAAAAATTAACGCACATTCTCAGGGAGAGATTAAGTATTACTACAGACTTCAGGTTCTATCAAGTATTTGTCATCATAAAAAAGGGAGAGATTATTGAATCCAAAATTTCAAGTTTCGTGTAATTATATATCTATATATGGATTTTGATAATAACAAATGAATTCAAAAAATAAAAGAATTTCAAGTTCAAGTTATATACACAATAGAATCAAGCACATCAAAGAACCAAACATAAGTAAGAAGGAAACAAGTTCATGTTAAAACTCATAGAATAATATTATAAATCTCTTAAAAATTTGAAATTATTATTAAGGTTCAAAATTAATATTTAATCATAAAACATTAAAATACATTTTTCACATATGTATGAATATTTTGAAAATTAAATTTGAAAATTTTGAAAGATGATTGATTGTCATCTTTCACATGTGCATGCTTTATTTGAATATTTTCAAAAGTGATTTATGCTTTTTTTGACTTATACAAAAGGTAAATGATTTTGTTTGAAAATTTTAAAAAGTAAATAATACTCCTTTTGTCATATGTGAAAATAAAAAGATTAGGTTTGAAATTTTTGAAAAATGAATGATGTTGTCTTTGACAATTGAAAAAGAAGAAACTTTTATTTGAATGTTTTGAAAAATGAATGATGTTGTCTTTGACAATAGAAAAATAAGAAACTTTTATTTGAATTTTTTGAAAAAGTAAATGATATTGTCTTTGACATGTGAATCTTTTTAAATTTGAATATGAAGTCTCATATACCTATAAATAGATCATTTGAGAGTTTCAAATTTACAACATAAAGAGCATACAACATTCATTCAAAGTTTTCATTCTCTTTTCTCTAAGCATTGAGTCTTAACCCTTATTCATTTTGAGAGAGATATAGTTTGCACTGTATTGTTCTTATTTCACTCATTGAGGATTGTTTTCTGATAACCTACCCAACAATCAGCTCTTGTATTAGTAAAAGGGTGTGTATAACCCTTGTGCATGTAGAAAGTATTCTACACAGAAAATAGTTAAATCATCATGTGTAAGGTGATTGGAAGTATAGATGGTGTTCTACACGGATCCTCTATAGCGGTGTTATTTAAAGGTGTAACAGGTTTCTATCTCCACCTGAATGAGGTTGAATAGTGAATTTGAGGATTCTCAAGGGGTAGCATGACGCGAGGACGTAGGCAGTGGAGCTGAACCTCGTTAACATATTGAGTTTGATTCTCTCTTACCCTTACTCTATATATTTATTGCTGCTTCATATTTTGTTTATATTTTACATTGTGTATTTAATTTTTAATTTTTAATTTTTTAATACAACTCAATTCACCCTCATCTTGTATTAGTCATTTAGGCAACAATTGGTATAAGAGTAAGGGTTCTGTTATAAGATTAACCATCTTTTAAGTTAATATCTTATGGCTAACATTGTAACTTCATATGGGCAACAAACACAATATCTAACTAAAATAAAATAAATAATTAATAAAAACTAACAACAAAATTTAAAATAAAAAAAATAAACGAATTTAAATTAAAAAGCAATTTAAACACAAAATAATAATTAATATTAAGAAAGCACCTCAAAATAAATTTCACAACTTAAAAAAATTCTTAAAACAAATCCAACTAAAATCTGATAGATTTAAAACAAAAGAACCATTATTTTAATTAAATTAAAATACTCATTCAATAAAAATATACTAAAATACGGGATATCACAACTACAATACCTTACCCTGCATCTCAAAGTATGGAAATTTAGTCACATGTTTGCCTAAAGTAAAAAGGAAAAAAAAAAGAAAAAAAAAAGAAAAAAAAAAGATGTCATCTACCATTTTTTACCCGAAGAACTAGTGAAATAGATGCAATTAAAGACAAAATCAATAGTTAATTGTGGCATGTATTGGGAGGAAGCAGGAAAACCCATTTATAAAATGAAAATGAAATCGATTTAAGTCAAGAAGGAAAAACAAACCCCACCCTGTTTGTAATTTTTGCTCAAGAAAGGACAACAAAACAAACACCACATCCACAAATGGCAGCAGGAAAAATAGATCAAAATACGCAAACAGGTCGGCGTTCACAATAAAAATGTAAAGCATACCAGCTGTGGGCTAACATGATTATCATAAGTATATTAACCAAAATTACATTGTTTTACAGTCCCCTTGCCCAGACAATGGCCCACTTAACCTAAACATACTGATCCAGCACAAGCATCACTACAATACCGTACCGTGAATCTCAAACTATGGAAAAGCAAATCACATGTTTGCCTCAAGTGAAAGATGTCATCTACCATTTTTTACCCAACATCTGAACTAGTGAAATAGATGTAATTAAAGACAGAATCAATAGTAAATTGTGGCATGTATTGGGAGGAAGCAGGAAAACCCCATTCATAAAATGAAAATGAAATCGATTTAAGTCAAGAAGGAAAAACAAACCCCACCCTGTTTGTAATTTTTGCTCAAGAAAGGACAACAACAAAACCAACACCATAACCACCACAAATGGCAGCAGCAAAAATAGATCAAAATATGCAAACAGGTTGGGGTTCACAGTAAAACCGAATTCTGGATATATCACGCAGGTCAATAATTGTCATTAGACCAAAGTAACCACGCACATGAGTTATGCTTATTTGTTCTAGGAAACACGAGAAGTCAATATACGAAGAAAATTCAGAATTAATGGGTAGTTAGAACAAGTGTTCAAACTGAAACCTCAACAACTGATGCATTTTAAAAGCATGAGGTTTTATATGATGTAATGTACATTTATCCACAGTGATGCAGCAATATATTTGTAAATACAGAGGAAGTACCTACCTCTCTTTTAGCACTTGAAACAGTAGCACCAACAAGTACATGACCGTGTGCAGCAGTTGGAGCAATAGGATTGCTAGTATAGCTCGAGTAGTAGTGGTTACCTTCACTGCAGGTTCCACCAGGTTGTTAGACCAATGTGCAGTTTAATTAATCCAGACACCCTTCTTGACCTGTGAAGAATACAACTCAAATTAGCCAAACTTAACTCCCGTCAAAATTCGTTAAGCCCAACAAACGATTTAAAAAGATATGTGCGTTGCCAATTTAATACACAATTTTCACTACGGGGTTGGTGGGGAAAGCTGAACGAAGAAGAAACAAGAAAGTGAAATGTATGCTATAGTGAAAATTAGAAACTAAGATAAGGCCCAAATGCTGCAACACGTCATCCAGTTAGATTTGAAAAAATAAATGCCATTGTAAAATATACTTCAAAGGTTCAAACCATTAGAAAAATTTTGATAATCTAATGATTTTTTTATGCATAGTAATTGTAAACATCCAGGGTTTCTGTAATAATTAAAAGTACGTTTTAAATTAATTCAACATACCAGTTTCCCTGTAAAAGAAATTCAATTATGTTTGAAATAATTAAAGCTATACAAATTAGCCGACATTGCCTGGAGAGTATGTCACGCTATTCTTCCTAGAACTCAAATATTGAAAAGGAGACGTGTGGCCGGGGAGAAATGAAAACTGTCCATAGTATTTTTACTTGGTGTTAAAATGGACTGCACGCCCTAATTCTTCCTAAACACCTTCAGGATGTATGGGCAACAGCGATTTCCTAACATCTTTACCGCCTTTCATCAAAGCCAAACTGTCGGCTGTGTCGAAATCTTTTTTCTGCAGCATATGGCTAAAGATGGCACAGCCAGTACTATGTAATATTGGTTGGAGTTTATTGTATGTTGTGTAGCAAATATTTATTTTCCTACATAAACATATCATTGAAAGCGGTGTTTTTAACATTGTTAGTGGCATTTTCTAAATAACTCTCATTAATAAGAACTTGAACACACAAACAGGGAAAAAAAAAAAGCAGTAATCAATATAATTCTTAAATAAATGCAGCTAGTAGCTAGTGCATACACAAATATATAACGCTACTGCAGCCAAGACCCACAGAATCACAGTATATAGCACTTCTGTAGGGAATTGCATGGCATGGGGCATGCAGACAAGCAGAAGGAGATGGAGTCTACATAGATCATCCATGAAGGTATAAACAGACACTAGGGTTACAAAGATAAGCTAATATAATATGATCAGTCAAAAGTTGGATAACCCTTAATGATGGAGATGAGCCGAACAAGAAAGAGATCCGGAGAGATAGAATTCACAAAGATTTAGTGAATTCTTCATCAAGGTTTGTCATTTCGTAACCTAACCAGATGATATATCATACAGAAGTACATGGTTTTGGTTATGCTACTGGTTCCGTGTCAAACTTTGCAGAACAATCATTTCTTTCATCAGCAGGTGCATGCTGATGATCGCCTGCATGATAATCAAATCAGAGTATTGCATGCAGTATTTTGAGACTCTATATTGTTCTTTGTAATTTCTTTCACAGGAAAAGAGAATACTTGATGCTCAACAAATTTAATTAGCCATTATTATGGCATGGTTAATTGGAATGAACTTATAGTGTACATATTTAATTATGTACACATTATTAACTGAAACACTTTTATTCAGTTTACTGTGTTTATCAACCCGTGAAGCCATGAGATTTATCATATAACAGTAGCTAGTTTTGGAAATGACGTTGTGTAAATATAATTCCAAGCATGGAATCTGTGCCGTGACATTGTCAGATGGAAAGTAAAACATCAGTTAGAAATTAACCACAACCAGAATCAGTATATATACTATTTTTGAGATGTAATGTAACAATAATTGTTTTGAACACTTCACCAAAAATCAGCACTGCTATCTCTTGTATACCCCATATGATATAATCAAAATACAACATTAGACAACAGAGAACATTAAGAAGTAAAAATAGGAATGATCAAAGCTTGGAACACTACCTGGTGCTGATGTGAAAACCAGAACATGAGCATTATAGTGATTGCATCGTAAGAATTTGGAAGTATTTAATTGAAGTGTTCATCACTGACAGCAAATGGACCTGATAATATGAAAGATGAAGCAAAGAATCACTAATCTATCCAATTATTTTTGGGCACAACAAAAAAATACACAATTCACAGAATAAAGTGCTCGTGAATCATCTTTGTATTTGTATGAAGCTTCAAAATATATAGAGGCAGACAAATGCACGTATATATGAGAATGATGCTTTATTCAGAGGAGAATGTATAAAACAATATCCGAGTTGTAAACGTAATGATAAAAATCTAATAGTTGTCATCCCAAATTCTGTGTATTATTTTTATATGTTGAATAAAACTTGTAAGAACCACCGAAACTCCATTGACATCAGTTTTGTCTATAGTGAATTATATGCAAGTAATGCAGAAATATGTATCAAATTTACCTGAAAAAATTTAATAAAATATGGATGCCTCAATACAAAATATGGAGGAAGAATAGACTTCATGCATGAACAAACTATGAGTGATCAGCATATAATATATTGCATATACCGGCCATGATATATATGACGACACAGCTGGTATGCAAATATTCATTAAAAGCAAAAAATTAATACATGCATACATAGATATATATCATGGCCAGCCTATTTGTCATGTTGCTAGGTATGCATGCTGCAGGAAGAATGTGGAATCCCATACGTACGAGATTTCCTCCAAGTCCCAAACAACAAAAAACATCGATATAAAAGATCAATTGCATGCATGCATATAAGTATCGATTATGTCAATTTCACTCTGATTTTCTCCTAAAGTTGCAACTTAATTGGAATTAGGTGTAACATGAATGATTTCTCTCTCATCCCACTTTCATTAATACACTCGATAAAATTAAAATGCGGCATCTTAAAGCACTAGCATTGATGACTAGCAGTAATTTATTAAAGTATGAATTAAAAAGACAATTAAGCAAAGGAAACCTGCATAGCACTTCTTCATACATTTTCCTTCTAAATAAAAAGACAATTAAGCCAAGGACACTGTAGTATATGGAGCATGCTTTGACTTCATGCACTTTCAATTTATTAGAAAAGGAATTAAAAGCAAATACACAGGATGCATGTAAGAATGACTCCCTTGAGAATTAGAATGCAAAATTAAGGTCTTAGGAATATTGATGTATAGGAGAAATAATATATAGGAAGCAACGAATTAATGTTAATCTACAGAATAAGCATTTCATAGAGAAGCCAAATATAATAGAAACAGGCCAATGCCCAAAGAGTTGAAATTGAAATTTAAGTGAGTGGTTTCCAAGAGAAGCTACGTGCATTACTTCCACACACAGAGAAATGCTTTTTTAAAAAATATTTAAGAAAACCTTCAAAATTTGTATCCTCTCCCCAAAAGCATAGACAGCAAAGCGATTATTCCCTTTCTTTGTAAAAAAAGAGCAGTGCTTCTAGTCTCCACACCAATCAAATCACTAGATATAGCAGGGCCTGAATATACACACGTCAATGTGCACTTAAGAAATGCAGAACATGAAGCTGCACTTCAATACTCTTAAAAAATACCAATGTGAAGGCATCTATAAGACAAAATAATGAGGAAGAAGAGTAGTGAATGAAAATAAAGCTAGCTACATGGATACAAGCACAAAGGATTATTAAGGCCACTGTCACTACTGCTCCAGCTCAGACTCAGTGGTCCAGCACACATGAGAACATGAGAATAATCTGTAATATTCTAGAATCGGTGTATAACAGAATGAGAGCTAGGTGTTATCTTCTGAGTGGCCAAAGGCCTTGCGGTTGTATACTCATATGACATGAATTTCAAAGGTTCTTATACCTAATCACCCCACTTGTACTAATTACAAGTCTTGATGCTTATTTCCCCATTAATAAAAATCAAATTGTCAAACTTTAACTCGATCTAGTTGGAAGTTCGATTTTTATGTGGATGAGCGGCTATCATAGAACTGGTAGTCATTTAACTTTCAGAGGTTTTCATCTTTATTGTGTGACTTTTCATCATTCCTAAAGCTTGACGCTGTTCCCCCACTTGTACACCCTGCTGTATCATTACCAAAAGCTTAAAGGTGGTAAAACTGCATATTGGGCAATGGAGAATTTTTCAAAGAAAATTTCAGGCACTCAAGAAGCTGACAAATAATGATGATTAAATAGAGAATTAATGTTATATTCTTCAATCTTCATCTTAAATCTTATCATTTTAATCATATTTTCCGATTTAATGTATTTGAAGTGATTTCATATGTTGGTCACATAAATGAACAACCACACGTAAATGAGCAGCCACTTAAAATGTACGATATATATTGGTAAAAGGACTAGGAATGATACAATCTAGAGACGAAGAATAGTATTTTTCTAAACCAAAATTTCCATAGACTAATGCATATTGGTGTTTATTGTAATTAATAACACAGACCAAGCAATTGATAATGCCAGATAGATTTTTTATTTTCATATGCCATAATGAATGTCCGATCTGGAAAAATGATCCACGTAGGACCAACCAAAATTGGAAAATGTTCCATCAACCATGGACTCCATCATTGATGCCACCTTCATAGAAACTAACAATCCACAACGCGTTTGTTCATTAATTTCAACAAAAGCCAAAGACTTAGTATTAAATTACAGTGGAAAGTTTCTGCAGACACATACATCAAACATGTCCCCATCCTCAAATTTAAGAGTTGTTGATGAATTGTTCTTGGAGTCAAGTCTATATACATATATTTATTTCTTTACTATTATCAATATTGCTTATAATTTCAAGCCACGAGTAAACAGTTGCCATTGAGGCTAATGGGATCCCATTATCCTCATATTTTAATTAAAGAAAGCAAAATTTATATTAAAAAATTCCAAACTTGTATTATTTGAGTTTTAATCTAAAACTCGTTGTTCTACAACAAATTTAAAAAAAAAAAAAATGAGGGAAACTAGCTTAATGGATATGAATATATATCGCCGCAATAGTATAGTATTTTTTACACAAAGCAGGTACATGCAGTCAGTTGTGGGGTAAAGGGGGCTTTTTCTATAGGAAAAATCTTCTTGTCATCCTCGTATTTCACACACCACACTTATTTTAATTTTTTTTTCTATAATAAATATGTAGTGTGTGGATGATAAATAGAATAATTTAATTAGTTTAATAAGAATAAAATAAAATAAAATATAAAAAAATAAAAAATAATATTTTAATATATAAAATGTGTGGTGTGGGATGATGTGTAGCATTCCTCCTTTTTATATACATTCCCGTTCCATTCCCCGAAGATGATTGACAAATTAGGGATGTCATGCAAAAATCCATCAATCTATGTGCGCAAAGTGATGAGATCTTGCATGCACCAAATAATGAGTCCCACTAAACAACATTAAATCATTAAGACTTTTGCAAGCTTTGGAGCTAGGAACCTAATTTTCACAGCGACAGAAAACAAAGCCTATCAACCCCGATTGCCTTTATTTTATTAATTATGGATATATATTGTCAATCACACAACGTGTGTTGATATTTCAGAAGCCACCAGATCATCATCACCATTATTGCTACCTATATTATCCATAATATCAAAGCTCAAGCTGGAGCCAGTTAATTATTTCTTTCTTATTTCTCTGAAGAATTTTGTTTCTATATATCTTCGAATCAGTCAAACAAAACTATCCACAAGAAAACGAATCATGAATAATACAAACATTATTTGACTGTTTCTACCAATTTTTCTTATCAATCTCCTCTTCAACCAGTTGAACCCTTTCATTCTTTTTATTTATGTGAAGAGAAATACTTTAATCACTTATAAATTTTATAAAAATAATTTCACATGGCTATACCCACATCAACGCCTACACAAAATGCAGATATAAATGGTGCATTTTTGTGCAAAAAACATCAAGCTTTCTGACTCAAATAGATAGAAATTAGTCTACCAGAAAAGTATCGATTTTTGTAAAAAGCCAATCTAGATATGAAGGGGGAAAGATAGAGAAATGAGTTAAAGAGATACCTGTGTCGTCGTGAAGGAATTCACTCCAAGAGTCTCAGTCGAATATGCTCGCCCTCTGATACTTGAAAATCCCACAAGAACCCCTCGGCAATTTCCAATGGAGGCACAGAATTGGTTTGGGAAGGAAACAATGACCCTAGCTTCTATGGAGAAGGAAAATGAAGTGAAGGCCAGACATCAAGCTTTGGGACGTATTTGGAAATGGACATTTTTGCCTCGTACGTGTACGTATGAATTCAACGGAAGGGATTTAATTGCAAGTAGCCGAAATATTGGGGAAGGCATGGAAGTGGAGAAGGGGGTGGGGGAATAAAATGTTGAGCAGATTTTGGCGCCTGTACTTTTTCCTATCGATTTCATCTCGCTGCGACTTGGTATTTTTTATTCCGGCTATTTTTTCGACGCTAGAATCTCTTAAATCGCTGCAAATAATTACGTGAGGACAGCTAAGTCAGAAAGTGAAGATCGATATTTACTTATTACGACTAATTAAATTTCGTTGCAAATAATTAATTATTACATTGATTTCTTTTGCAATAGAAACAAAATTGCTGGAAAAATCCTATTCCTTGCAATACCCCCCGCTTGTATTTCTCCAATCTCCCTTCTCCATCTTGGGTTGCGTTGGGGAACTTGGCCGAAAATATCATACATATATATATATATATATATATATATCATCTTGAATGCTTATGGTATTTGTATTCGTAATTCTATTTGTTTTTATAATGGTGATGATCAATTAAAGAAATACAATGTTTAAGAAATTCGGTTCGGACATTATAAAAATATTATATTTCATTAAATAATTAAGCTAAACAAAATTATTTGCAAAACAAGCCATATATATTATATGGACATGGATCCCTAAAATTACATTGACTTCAAAATCAAATTTTCATTCCCCATTAATGGAGGCAATTATCAACCAAAAATTATAAATTGTGTAAATGTTTTCCCAAACAGATTTCTAGGAAAAGGTAATTTGAGGATTTCACACCCAGATATTGTTAATATATAATACTTCACATCGTCTCATATTTGGAAATTGGGGCAAGTAAAGGTGCTACCTATTAAGGCAAAAGATCGTAGGCTAGCTGATGATCTGTCAAATTTATTTGGCACATATTTCTTATTGAGGGAAAACAAGAAAGGTTTTTTTTTTTTTTAATCTTTTTTGAAGTAATTAATAACAATAGGGACATCTCAATTTCAAGTGAAATATTATATATACATATATATTATCTATTTATTTTAAAGTATGTTATATTTTGGTCATTTCTTATATATCATGTTGACCCTAGCTAGCAAAACATGATACATGAACACAAATCAAAGCAGCAGCCAAGAAAAGATGGAATAAATGCAAGAGCTAGCTGCTAGCAACACTTGCGCCCCCACGTCCATTGCCACCATGCACCGTCATGCGCCCCAAGGGTTAAAGATGCGGTCCAACCCGGTTCAATCCAATTCAGCCTGATTTTGGTCTTTTGACCGGTTCACTCATTTATTATCATTTTTCAAATCAGTTCATACCCGTTCCCTACTATTTCGAGTCTTTTGAATCCATCTAAGATATTAGATCTTGCAAATTTTGACTCTAAATTTAAGTTTTTTCATAAAAGTTTTTATGGCCACTGAAAATACACAATCTATCATTCCAAAGCTTACCAAAGACAAAGGGAACGTCTCCAACCTTCATGGGCAAGTCTTCAAAATCATGATAAGATATCCATAGTCGTTAATATTCCTATAAAAGTGTTAATGCAAGTATATATATATAAAGGAATGTCCGGCAATTAAAGTGATCAATCCTTGAAGTACCACACCAACTTATACTATCGAACAATTAATGTCTCCAGTTTTAAATGTGATACCTCATACTAAGTGATGAGAATGTTATATATGCAGTAATACATTCTATTATTACTTCCCTAATTAGTTTAATACTTTCCTCCATGTGCATGAGTAGTCCACTAGTATTTAAGGTGCCTAGAAGTCCTATTGTTTCTAAGATAGCTTCTCACATACGTAGTTGGACCAGCAAATTATGGTCGTCATTATTTGTCTTCTGTATAAAGTAATCCTCCAGAATAAGTAAGGGTCATTAATAAAATTAAGGTATCATTTGTCTTATTAAAAAGAGTTGTCTATGCAAAAATGTCATAATATTGGTTGCTTTAGAATTGTGGCTGATCAGTTCCAATCTTCTATACTCATAACACCCAGGCCTTCTTCCTAATTTGTAGGGCTGAGCAAAAATTAGAAAATCTGAATTCGAATCCAACTCAGCTCTGACTCTGTCAAAGCAAAGTCCGAATAGTTTTTTTTCTTTTTTTCTTTTTTAAATTTAGTCGAAGTCGAAGATGTTGCCGAACCGACTCCAATTCTGATCTGATTCAACTCCAACTTTATGCTCAAACTCTGACGTCGATTCCAACTTTGCCCCACGAGTTCTAATTCGACTTCAATATTGTACATATGTTATAAAATATGTATTGATGATATATATATATATATATAGTTATATAACTAGAACTTATATAGTTGAATTCAATAATACTAGTATGAGTAGCACTAATTATTATAAAATAATATATACTTATACTATATTATAAATAGACTATTAATAGTTTAGTATATGTAAACATCATAGTATTACTATCATACATAATCAAGTATAAAAATAAGTTAGACACTAGTATTGAAATATGTCTGATATAATAAGTTAATAACTCATAATATTAATTTACTTAAGTATAATAACATGTAATTAGTGTTGAAACGTAAACTTGAGAAGCTTAGAGAAGCCATCAAAGTGAGTAACTGTAATCCACATTCAACCAAAATCGTGGCAGCCATTGTTGACCATGTTATGAGGTCATTGCTTATGTAATAGACTTCCAGATTATATATATAAATAGAGATCATTATAATGAAAAAATCATGGTATGGAGAATAAGATAATAAGAGAGTTTAAGAGTTGTTTCCAAAAGTTCTTTGAGAAATTATTCTATTGTTTTGCTCTTGTTTTTTACGTAAAATCATTCTTTGAGGTGCACAACCAGTGAACTTAACCACTCCACACCATCCAACAGTGGTATCAGAGTGTCCAAAAAGTCTAAAAATCAAGTGTTCTAAAAAAAACAGAGTGTGCATTCAAAATTCGTCCTCGATGAAATTTATCAAAATCAACTTTTGAAACCACCAGGAGGTTTGTCTCAACAAGATGAACATGTTATTGCAAACAACATCAAAAAAACGAGGCCACATGCGCCCCCACGTCCACTGCCACCACGCACTGTCATGCGCCTCAAAGGTTGAAGACGCGGTCCAACCCGGTTCAACCCAATTCAGCCTGATTTCGGTCTTTTGACCCGTTCACTCATTTATTATCATTTTTCAAATCGGTTCATACCGGTTCCCTACTATTTCGAGTCTTTTAAATCCATCTAAGATATTAGATCTTGCAAATTTTGACTCTAAATTTAAGTTTTTTCATAGAAGTTTCTATGGCCACTGAAAATACACAATCTATCATTCCAAAGCTTACCAAAGACAACTGTGACAATTGGTGCATCCAAATGAGAACCCTTCTAGGTGCTCAAGATGCAATGGATGTGGGACAAGATGGATATGAAGAATCTACTTCCAAAGAAGCCAAGGCAGCCATAATAAAAGCCCAACGTACAATCCTCAAATCCGATAGAAAGAAGGATTGTAAAGCCAAACCCATCTTATTCCAGGTTCTAGATGAAGCCACGTTCAAGATTATTGCAGCTTCAAAGACGTCTAAGGAAGTGTGAGAGACCCTACACAAGACGTATAAAGGTTCCGACAAAGTAAAGAGGATTCGTCTTCAAACACTACAAGGTGAGTTTGAAGCTTTACGTATGAAATCCTATTAATCCATTTCTGACTATTATACACAAGTTATGATAGTTGCAAACCAGTTAAGAAGAAATGGAGAAATTCTCACATACACGAGAATTTCTAAGAAAACTTTGAGATTTCTGGATCCAAAATTTGATTATATTTTTGTGGCCCTAGAAGAAACCAAAGACCTTGAGACAATGTTAGTAGAAGAGCTGGTGGGATCATTACAATCCCACAAGCAAAGAGTAACCAAAAGAAGTGATGATAGAGCACTAGAGCAAGCTCTACAATCAAGATTATCCCTTACAGAAGAAAGGTACGAGCAAGGGGGGACATCACAAAGAGGATGAGGATGAGGTCTAAATTATCGTGGAAGAGGTTCTCAAAATTCAAAACCTAGTGCAAAAGGTGTAAAAGGATTCCTTTAGAGGCCACCAAGGACAACAAAACTATGTCCCAAGAGGAAGAGGATGTGGAAGAAGAGGTAGTTTCAACAACCGTCCAGACGTTGACAAAAGAAACATTCACTGCAATAACTGCCAAATGTATGGCCACTATAGCAACGACTGCAGAGGAAGGCCATCAACAAATGAAGTTAGTGATCAACAAGCTAACTATGCTGAGAAAGATCAAGTTGAAGAAAAATTACTGAGTCTAATGGCATGTCACTCAACCAAACATGACGTAGATGTTTGGTATCTTGACTCTGGAGCTAACAACCATATGACTAGCTGGAAGAACTTGTTTACCAATATTGATGAGATGATCCAAGGTGAAATCTCATTTGGCGATCTTTCAAAAATCCCAGTCCAAGGGAATGGTGATATTCTAATCAAACAAAAGGATGGAGATCATGCTATGATCACCAATGTGTATTATGTTCCTAATATGAAGACCAATATTTTAAGTATTGGATAACTCCTGGAGAAAGGCTTCTAAATTAGCCTAAAGAATATGCAGCCGACTTTTCTTGATGCTCAAGGAAAGCTAGTGACTCGAGTAAAGATGGAAAAGAACATGATGTTTCCCCCTCACTGTTCAACATGATATGTCAAGATGTTTGGGTGCTATTATCAAAGACAAAAACTGGCTATAGCATCTCAGATTCGAACATTTCAACTTTGAAAGTTTGAACAACTTGCAAACAAGCATATGGTGAAAGGCTTGCCCAACATTTAGCTCCTCAATAAGGTGTGTGAAAACTATGTTCTTAACAAGCAACACAAAAACAGCTTTGGAAAGGAAGCTGATTGGAGAGCAACCAAGCCGCTCAAGTTGTTACACACCGATGTGTGTAGTCCATTGAATCAAGAATCAAATGGACAAAATAAGTACTTCATCACATTCACTGACGACTACAGCAAAAAAACATAGGTGTACTTGAAAAAAAAATAGAAGTATTTGACATCTTCAAAGAGTTCAAAGCTCTTGTGCCAAAGCAAAGCGGCTATCGCATCAAGACTTTGCCATCTAATCAAGGTAGTGAATATACGATAGGAGCATTTGAAGAATTCCTTAAGCAATAAGGAATTAAGCATCAATTTACACCAGCCTACACTCTGCAGTTAAATGGGATAGCTAAAAGGAAGAATCGCACAATCCTCAACATGGCTAGGAGCATGTTGTAGGATAAGAATATGCCCAATAGTGTTTGAGCTGAAGTGGTTTCATGTGCGGTATATCTGCTGAACAAATGTCCTACAAAATTATTAAATACAATGACACCACAAGAAACATGGAGTACACACAAGCCAAGTGTGAGTCATTTTAGAATTTTCGGAAGTATTGCTTATGCCAATGTTCCTAAAGTAAGAAGAATCAAATTCGATGAGAAATGAGAGAAGTGTTCCTTGTTGGATATGGTGAAAAAATTATGGGATACAAGTTACATTATCCCATCACTAGGAAGCTATTTTTTAGTAGGGATGTCATTTTCAATGAAAATGAATCCTGAAACTGGGATTAGATTGAACATTCTAGAAATACGAAGCTGATTTAAGAAGAAGAAGAACCAAAACAACAATCACCTCCACGTGGTTTCCCCTCACTACAAAGAAGTGAAGTCCCAACATCGCCTTCACAAGAACTATTTGACATAAAACCTCAAAGAGTTCGAAGCCTGAACAATCTGTTGAACCCAAGGTTTCAAGTTTTATGTAATTATATATCTACACATGAATTTTGATGATAATAAATGAATTCAAAGAATAAAGAAGTTCCAAACTCAAGTTGTCTACACAATGGAGTCAAGCATATCAAGAAAACAAACATAAGTAAGAAGGGAACAAGTTCACATTAAAGTCATAGAATAATGTTGTAAATCTCTTAAAAATTCGAAATTAGGATTAAGGTTCAAAATTAATATTTTATCATAAAACATTAAAATACATTTTCCACATGTGCATGAATATTTTGAAAATTAAATTTAAAAATTTTGAAAGATGATTGATTATCATTTTTTACATGTGCATGCCTTAATTAAAGGTTTAAATTTTGAAAATATTAAAGATGATTGATTGTCATCTTTCATATGTGCATGTTTTATTTGAATATTTTCAAAATTAATTGATACTTTTTTTTTACTTATGCAAAAGGTAGATGTTTTTATTTGAAAATTTTAAAAAGTAAAGTGTGCTCCTTTTGTCATATGCAAAAAGTAAAAAGATTAAGTTTGAATTTTTTGAAAATTAAAATTTGCTCATTTTGTCATATGCCAAAAGTAAAAGATTAGGTTTGAAGTATTTGAAAAATGAAAGATGTTGTCTTTGACAATTGAAAAAGAAGAACCTTTTATTTGATTTTTTTTTTAAAAAGTTAATAATGTTGTCTTTGACATGTGTATCTTTTTAAATTTGAATATGAAGTCTTATATGCCTATAAATAGACCATTTGAGAGTTTCAGATTCACAACATCTAGAGCATATAACATTCATTCAAAACTTTCATTCTCTCTTCTCTAAGCATTGAGCCTTAATCCTTATTCATTTTGAGAGAGATAAAGTTTGCGCTGTATTGTTCTTATTTCACTCATTGAGGAATGTTTTCTGATAACCTATCCCTTATATCAGCTCTTGTATCAGTAAAAGGGTGTGTATAACCCTTATGCGTGTAGAAAGTGTTCTACACAGGGAATAGTTGAATCACCACGTATAAGGTGATTGTAAGTGTATAGGGTATTCTACACGGATCCTTTGTAACGGTGTTGTTCAAAGGTGTAATAAGTTTCTATCTCCACCTGAACGAGGTTGAATAGTGAATTTGGGATCCTCAATGGGTAACTTGAGGAGAGGACGTAGGCAGTGGGGCCGAACCTCGTTAACATATTAAGTTTGCTTCTCTCTTACTCTTACTCTATATATTTATTGTTGTTTCATATTTTATTTATATTTTATATTGTATATTTGATTTATAATTGTTATTTTTTTAAATACAACTCAATTCACCCCCCTCTTGTGTTAGTCATCTGGGCAACATTTGATATCAGAGCTAAGAGCTCTGTTATAAGATTAACTATCTTTTGAGTTAAAATCGTATGGCTAACATTGCAACTTCATTCAGTGAAGATCAATCTAGCAGTCGACCTCCACTCTTTTGTGGAGACAATTACTCATTCTGGAAAGTTAGAATGAGAATATTCATTCAAGCTCGAGGTCAAAAAATCTAGAAATGCATTGTAAATGGACCTTATATTTCAACAAAAGTGGTTGATGGAGTAAAGGTCAAAAAGGAAGAAGAAGAGTTTGATCGTGAAGACGATAGACTTTATACTTTGAATTTAACTACTATAAATTTATTATTTAATACTCTCAATGGAAATGAGTTTAATAGAATAATGACTTGCGCTACGGCAAAAAAAAATTAGAATAACTTGGAAGTTACTTATGAATGAACTTGGCAAGTTAAGGAATTAAAAATTTATATTCTTACTCATGAATATGAAATGTTTAAGATGAATAATAATGAATCTATTTCTAGTATGCACACTCGTTTTACTAACATCATAGACAGCTTGACAGCTCTTGGCAAAATTTATTCTAAGGTTGAGATAGTAAGAAAAATTTTTAACTCTCTACCAAAACGTTGGGAATCAAAAGTGACAACGATTCTTGAAGCTAGAGACCTCAAGAAGTTCGAAATGAATGAACTCATCGGATCACTTATCACCCATGAGTACACATTGAAAAGAGGAGAAGAATAAGGAAAGCCAAAGAAGAGCTTGACACTTAAAGCTGTTACTCATGAAAGTGAAAGTGATGAAGATGAGGACAAAGATGAAGAAGTTGCGATGATAACAAGAAAAATTCAGAGGTTTTTAAAGAAAAATAAAACTCCTCTAAAGAAATCTTTCAAAAAGTTTTTCAAGAAAGATTCAGGTAAAAAAGACACTTTAATTTGTTATAAATGTAATAAGTCTGGTCATATCAAAACAGATTATCTTATGCTAAAGAAAGATTGAAACAAGGGCAAGAAATCAATGAAAGTTACATGGGATGATGATTCAAGTAGCTCAAATAGTGAAGCAAATAATGGAGAATCAGGAAATCTTTGTCTTATGGCTAAAGATGACACTGAGCTAACAAATTTTAATAATATTGAAGATCCTTCATATGAAGAATTGTAAAATGTTTTAGAAGAGGTATATGAGGAATTTGAAAAATTGGGTATCAAGTATACTGCTTTGAAAAAGAAAAATTCTTTTTTAACAAACGAAATTGATATTTTAAGAAAAGAAAATATTATTTTGAAAGATGAAAATCTTGAGTTGAATAAGAAGAAAACTGATTTAGAAAATATTGTTAAAAACTTTATGAATGGAAAAAGAAATTTTGAAAAACTTCTTGGTAGTCAAAAATATGTTTTTGACAAGGCAGACTTTGGATATATGCCAAAACAAGAATACAAACCTTCTAAAAATTTCTTTGATAATCCTTCTACATCAAAGACCAATATTCAAAATTTTTTTCATAAAAATAATTTTGTCAAAAAAAGATATTATTATAATCATTCAAGTTCTTCATATATGTCACATGCTATTTGCAATTTCTGTAATAGAAATGGTCATAATTATCATGCTTGTCCTATTAGAAAAAATCAAACAATAACTATTAGGGTCATATGGGTACCTAAAAATCTTGTTTCTTCTAATACTAATAAATAAAAGACTCAAAGAACTTGGGTACCAAGAAAAATTATTTTAATTATTTTTATAGGTATGCATGAAGTCATTCACAAGTAAAAACAAATAGTTTTTATATAGTAGATGTTCAAGACACTTGACGGGAGATAAGACTAAGTTCTTTGATCTTAAATCTAAAGAAGAAAGACACGTGACATTTGAAGACAATTCGAAAGGGAAGATTGTGGGAATAGGTAAAATTGGTAATGAATCTTTTCTCATAATTGAAGATGTTCTACTTATTGAAGGTTTAAAACATAATCTTTTGAGTATAAGTCAATTATGTGATAAAGAATTTACAGTTACTTTCAAAATGGATAAGTGCATTATTTTGAATGATCATGATTGTAATATTTATTTTATTGCTTTTAGAAGCAACAATGTTTATATAATCGATTTTGAAAAAATTACCTTACAAGATACTGTTTACTTTTCAGCTCAAAATGAAACTAGTTGGCTATGTCATAGAAGATTAGGTCATGCCAACATGGAACTTATTTCTAAACTTTCAAAAAATGATCCTGTGAGAGATTTATTAAAAACAAATTTTCTTAAAAACAAAATTTGTGATGCATGTCAATTTGGTAAACAAACAAAAACTTCTTTTAAAACCAAGAAACATATTTTCACTACTAGACCATTGCAACTGATACACATGGATTTTTTTGGATCAAATAGAGTTGCAAGTCTAGGAGGAAAATATTGTGCATTTGTTATTGTTGATGATTTCTCTAGATATATTTGGGTCATATTTCTTGTTCATAAAGATGAGGCACATAATGTCTTTACCAAGTTATGCAAGAGAATTCAAAATGAAATGGTTATATTATTTCAAATATCCGAAGTGATAGGGGAAAAGAGTTTGTTAATAAAAATATTGAAACATTTTGTGATGAAAATGGTTTTGTGCATAAGTTTTCTACTCCTCAAACTCCTCAACAAAATGGGGTAGTAAAGAGAAAAAATATATCTCTTCAAGAGATGGTAAGAATAACACTCAATGAGAATAACTTGCCTAGTTATTTTTAGGCTGAAGCGGTAAGTACTGCATGTTATGTTATAAATAAAGTTATACTAAGGTCTAACTTAGATAAAACCCCCTATGAGCTTTGAAATGAGAAAAAGCCCAACATTGGTTATTTTCATGTATTTAGATACAAATGTTTTATTTTGAATGATAGAGATAATTTAGGCAAGTTTGATACAAAATCTGATGAACGTATTTTTCTCGGGTATTCTACTAATAGTAAAGCTTATAGAGTATTCAATAAAAAGACTTTGACTGTACAAGAATCTATGCATGTAGTATTTGATGAATCTAATTCTCTACTTTCCAAGAAATTTATTGATGAAGAAACAGGAGATATAAATAACAAGGAAAGTCTCAATCTCAACAAAGAGAACACAATAAAAGAAGTTTAACATGGAACCATCAGGAAAGATCATTAAAATTTAATACAAGATGCAATCAAACAATGAAAATTTGTGAAAGATCATCCAGTGGAACAAATTTTGGGAGAACCTTCACGAGGTGTAAATACTCGATCATCTCTTAGAAATATTTGCAATCATACTATTTTTCTATCTCAGATTGAACCCAAAAATATTGATGACGCACTTCTTGATGAATCTTGGATTCTACCTATGCAAGAAGAGTTGAATCAATTTGAAAGAAATGATGTTTAAACACTTGTTTCTAGACCCAAAAATCATACTGTTATTGGAACAAAATGGGTTTTTAGAAACAAGAAAGATGAGTCCAGAATCATTACTAAAAATAAGGTTCGACTTGTAACTCAAGATTTCAATCAAGAAGAAGGAATCGATTATGATGAGACATATGCACTAGTCGCAAGATTCGAAACTATTCGAATGCTACTTGCATATGCTTGTTATAAAGATTTCAAACTTTTTTAAATGAATGTTAAAAATGTTTTCTTAAATGGTTTTATACATGAAAAGGTATATGTTGAGCAACATCCAGGTTTTGAAAATCATATTTCCCCGAATCATATTTTCAAACTCACAAAAACACTATATGGACTCAAACAAGCTCCTAGAGCTTGGTACAAGAGATTCAATAGTTTCTTGATTGAAAAAGGTTTTTCAAGAGGAAAAATCAACACAACTATTTTCATTAAATATGAAAATGATGATATTTTTTTGATTCAGATTTATGTTGATGATATAATATTCAATGCTACTAATGAAAATATGTGTCAAGCTTTTGTTAAGATTCTGCAGGAAGAATTTGAGATGAGCATGATGGGAGAACTTACATTCTTTCTCGGATTGCAAATTAAACAAGCAAAAAGTAGGACATTCATCAATCAATCAAAATATATTAAGGAATTACTGAAGAAGTTTGGGATGGAAGGTGCTAAGGAAATTGGAACACCAATGAGCCCATCAACTAAACTTGATAAAGATGAAACCAGTAAACCAGTTGACTCAAAAGTATATCGAGGTATGATTGGTAGCTTATTATATTTGACAGCTAGTGGACCAGATATTATGTTTAGTGTGTGCTTGTGTGCACGCTTTCAATCATGTCCAAAAGAATCACATTTAATTGCAGTTAAGCACATTCTTAGATATCTTAGTGGTATAATTAACCTAGGGTTATGGTACCCTAAGTACACATCTTTCGATTTAATCAGTTACACAGATGCTGATTATGCTGGTTGTAAAATAGATATAAAAAGCACTAGTGGAGCATGCAATTTCTTAGGTCATGCACTAATTTTCTGGTTTAGTAAAAACTAAAATTCTGTTGCACTATCTACTGTTGAGGTGGAATATGTTGCTGCGGGTAGTTGTTGTGCTCAAGTTCTCTACATGAAGCAACAACTTGAAAATTTTAAACTCATGTATAATCACATTCCAATCAAATGTGATAATACAAGTACTATAAATCTTTCAAAGAACCTAATACAACATTCTACAACTAAGTATATTGAAATAAGATATCATTTTCTTTGAAATCATGTGCAGAAAGGCGATATAGTACTAGCGTTCACAAACACACACGATCAGTTAGCAGATATTTTCATAAAACCTTTACCAGAAGATAGATTATGTATGATCAGAAGAGAAATATGTATGATGCATGATATGAATATCTCTTAAAAGATAGACCAGATTCAATAAAAATAGAGAGGAATTTTTTAAATACTTTTACATAAACTTGAGATTCTTAACCTCATGTTTGAGACGCTCATTCTCTTCATACAATATCATGTCATTCTTATCCATGGGAACCGGCAAGTGGAATGAAGAATCTAATAAAGATTTCAACTGTTTATTTTTATGCCGAATGATTCCTTCCCTTGTATGAGACTCTTGAACAATTCGTTGAAGTACAATAATTTGTTTTTTAAGATTTTCAACTTCATGATTTCTGACTTGTAGCCGCTGAGAAAAAGCAATAATAGAGGAAGAGTAGTAAGTCCCAAGACTCACCAAGTCATAGATAGCATCAAAATCTGACTTATTAGCAAAATTATTATTTTCATGCTGAAATATGGCACCAATGGTAGCTGTAAAAAGGACAGGAAGTTGAGGTGTAGAATACCTCATGGATGAATTCAGAGGAATGTTAGAAGAATGAGCCATTAAGAAAAGAATTGAAAGCTTAAAACGAGAATGTTGAAGGAATGCAGATGAGTTATAGAGATGAGAAGAAAATTTGATGCGGATTGGATGAACTTTAAGACTGATTTTATAAATATAGCATAAAGAACAAGACAAGCTATCATCCAAGTCAAGGAGAAATGTGATTTTTTTTACTAATTGGTGAAAATGACATTTTTTTAGAAACTCGGAGTCTTCAATCTCGTTTGTCAACAATATCAGGCGATTTTTTCAAATCTCCAGCCACACTTATCAGGTCACGGACGGATCATTTTTTTAACTATCTACAGTTTCTACTAACGCACTATTTTCTTCAGTCTATTTACTTATTGCGAATCCTTTTTAATGATACCAAAAGGGGGAGAAGTGTTAGACTATACATTAACATTATTTGAATTGCTAAACTTGTTATATATGCTAAGAATTATATTCATACTTTTGCTTGAAAAACTAACGCACATTCTCAGGGGGAGTTTAAGTATTAATATAGGTTTCAGATTCTATCAAGTATTTGTCATCATTAAAAATGGGGAGATTGTTGAACCCAAGGTTTCAAATTTTGTGTAATTATATATCTACATATGGATTTTGATGATAACAAGTGAATTCAAAGAATAAAGAAGTTCCAAACTTAAGTTGTCTACACAATGGAGTCAAGCACATCAATGAAACAAGTATGAGCAAGAAGGGAACAAGTTCACATTAAAGTAGAGTAATGTTGTAAATCTCTTAAAAATTTGAAATTATGATTAAGGCTCAAAATTAATATTTTATCATAAAGCATTCAAATGCATTTTCTACATGTGTATGAATATTTTAAAAATTAAATTTAAAAGTTTTGAAAAATGATTGATTGTCATCTTTTACATGTGCATGCCTTGATTAAAGGTTTGAACTTTGAAAATATTAAAGATAATTGATTGTCATCTTTCACATGTGCATGTTTTATTTGAATATTTTCAAAAGTGATTGATACTTTTTTTGACTTATGTAAAAGGTAGATGTTTTTGTTTGAAAATTTTGAAAAGTAAAGTGTGCTCCTTTTGTCATATACAAAAAGTAAAAAGATTAGGTTTGAATTTTTTGAAAAGTAAAGTGTGCTCATTTTGTCATATGCCAAAAGTAAAATATTAGGTTTGAAGTATTTGAAAAATGAATGATGTTGTCTTTGACAATTGAAAAAGAAGAACATTTTATTTGATTTTTTTGAAAAAGCTAATGATGTTGTCTTTGACATGTGAATCTTTTTAAATTTGAATATGAAGTCTCATATGCTTATAAATAGATCATTTGAGAGTTTCAAATTTACAACACCAAGAGTATACAACATTCATTCAAAGCCTTCATTCTCTCTTCTCTAAGTATTGAGTCTTAATCCTTATTCATTTTGAGAGATATATAGTTTGCGATGTATTGTTCTTATTTCCCTCATTGAAGAGTGTTTTCTGATAACCTACCCAACTATCAGCTCTTGTATCAGTAAAAGGGTGTGTATAACCCTTGTGCGTGTAGAAAGTGTTCTACACAGCGAATAGTTGAATCACCACGTATAAGGTGATTGCAAGTGTAGAAGATGTTCTACACGGATCCTTTATAGCTGTATTATTCAAAGGTGTAATAGGTTTCTATCTCCACATGAAGGAGGTTGAATAGTGAATTTGGGATCCTCAAGGAGTAGCTTGAGGCGAGGACGTAGACAGTGGGGTCGAACCTCGTTAACATACTGAGTTTGATTCTCTCTTACCCTTACTCTTTATATTTATTACTGTTTCGTATTTTGTTTATATTTTATATTGTATATTTGATTTATAATTGTTATTTTTTTAAATACAACTCAATTCACCCCTCTCTTGTATTAGTCATCTGGGCAACACAATCTGTATGAAAATACAAAACCAATGGATGATGATGTCAATCTATTTTGTCTGTTGATGAGCAGTGATCCAGTTAGTTTTGTGGAGGCTAACAAGGAAGATAAATGGTGAGGTGCGATTGATAAAGAAATCAAATCCATTGAGAAGAACAAAACATGAGAGCTGACCAATCTTCTAAAGGGCTGAAAAGCCATAGGAGTGAAATGGGCCTACATGACCAAGAAAAATGCTTAAGGAGAAATTCAAAGATACAAGGCCAAGCTTATAGTAAAAGGATACAAGGAGTATGAAGGAATTGACTATGGGGAGGTGTTTGCCCCAGTAGCCAAAATGGAGACCATTAGGTTGATGTATTTCGATGGCTGCACAAAAGAAATGGAAAATCTACCAATTAGATGTGAAATCAGCATTTTTGAATGGATTTCTTGAAGAAGAAATCTATGTCTAGCAGCCACTTGGATACGTAAAGAAAGGTTGAGAAGATATGGTTTATAAACTAAAGAAGGTTCTATACGGACTGAAGTAAGCTCTTCGTGCATGGAATATGAGGATTGACAATTATTTCAAGGAGAATGGACTTAAAAAGTGTCCATAGGAGCATGCACTATATAACCTGAAGAAGGAAGCTGATGGAAGCTTCTTGTATGCATGTTTGTATGTTGAGGACCTGATCTTCATTGGAAATAATCTAGGTATGTTTGAATCCTTTAAACAAAATATGTTCCAAGAATTTGAGAAGACAGATATAGCGCTTATGGCTCACTTCCTTGGCATTGAAGTCGTGCAAAGCAACAAAGGCATATTTATCTCCCAAAGCAACTATGCTAAAGAGATTCTCAAAAGGTTTAGCATGGAGAACTACAATCCAGTTGCAAGTCCTATTGAAACAGGACTCAAGTTGGGGAAGAATGAAAAATGAGATGTTGATCCAACCTATTTCAAAAGTCTGGTTGGAAGTTTAAGATATCTTAGAGCATCCTCAATGGATTAACTAAATGTTAAATCCATCCCATATTTAGCTAATAGACCCCAAAATAACATCACATTGGATTAGCTAAAGTCCAAATATAGTGACTTCCGAAAGATTTTCCAAACTTGAAAGTTACTGTAGAGAGACCAAATGTGTATTTTATTATTATTTTTTCTCTTTCTTCCTTCTCCCAACTGCCCCTTTATTATTTTGAACCACTTACAGGAATTTACATAAAACTCAGTTCACATTAAAGAATTAAATACAAGCAAAGGAAAGAAGTGAGAGAAAGCAATGCTACCGGTAGAAGAAATCAAAATATTAAATAAATAAAAAGAAACAACGTAAAAAAGAATTGCTATAGTTGGATGGGGAATAAGTAGATTTTTTTAATTATTAATTAGAATATTTAATTTAATTAGAATATGATTACTAATTAATTTTTTAACCCATAATTTAATTAGAATATGATTATTAATTAACATGTAATAGGTAGATTGGTAAACTATGATAAAATATATTAATAATTACAAAAAATTAAATATTTTTTTAATTATTAATTACTGATCATTACTATATAAGGAAAAAATGGATAATTCAATATGAAAATTTGATGTGAATAGCCAAAGTCAAATTATTGTTATATTATTTTATTGTTATATAATGAAAAAATAGCTATTCCATTGTGATGACTTATGTGAATGGAATAGCCAAAAGCCAAATTCCTCTTCACATTAGCTAAAATTGTCCTTTAGCTTTGGACAATCCATTGAGAGTGCTCTTATGTACATCAGGCCATATATACTCTATAGAGTTGGACTAATCAGTAGGTACATAGAGACTCCTAACGAGTCTCATTTAAATGCAGTAAAAAAGACACTCTGTTATATCAAGGGTACTATCAATGATGGTCTGTTTTATACATCAAATGAAGATTCTAGACTCATAGGCTAATTTAGATAGCGATTATGGAAGAGATCTGGAGGAAAGAAAGAGCATGACTAGATTTACATTTTTCTTGGGAGATACAACCTTTACATGGTCTTCAAAGAAATAAGCTATTGTGACACTATCATCGTGTGAGGCTGAGAATGTTGCTACCAACCCAGTTATATATCATGGCATACGGATAAGAAATGTGTTAAAATATTTAGGATTTCCACAATAAGATCCCACAAAAATCTACATCTATAATCGTTCAACAATTGCACTAGCCAAGAATCTAGTATTTCATGAACAAAGCAAGTACATTGATACAAAGTATCATTTTATCAAAGAGCATGTGAAGAATAAAGAAGTAGAACTAATCTCTTGCAGGAAATGTGATCAAATTGCTTACATATTCTCAAAGCCTCTAAATCATGACGTGTTTACAAGACTAAAGGTCGTGAATGGGATGAAGAAATTTGGAGAGTTAAGTTTAAGGGGGGATGTTGAAATGTAAACTTAAGAAGCTTGGAGAACCCACCAAAGTGGGTAGCTATAATCCACATTCAACCAAAACAGTGCCAACCATTGTTGACCATGTTATGAGGTCATTGCTTATGCAATGTACCTCCAAATTGTATCTATAAATAGAGCTCATTATAATGAACAAATGAATTAGAGGATGCTCGGCTATGAACGCACCGGGCGTGGAACTGGGCATCGCTAGTTATGAAGTTATGCGTACAGTCGTTACCCATGGTGTGACTAAGGGAGTCAGGGTGTGCGGATAGTCCCTAAGGGAGATCATGGTGCATATATGATAATTTGGATAATGGGCTATTTTTTGAAAAAATAGCAGTTTTGATAAATGGATATGTGGACTATTTTCTGGAAAAATATCAGTTTTATACTCAGGCATTTTTCTGAGAAAATTGTAGTTGTTCATTTAATAGACTTGTTTTGGGCCAAATGGGATTTTGGCATGCTTTGGAAAATAATCATTTTGGAAAAATGATTGTTTCAAACTCATTTATATTACGGCATGTGCATGCATTCATATTGGTTGTTTAAATATATTTTTATCTCGTAGGTTGTTTGGTTGATTTTTACTGAGATTCGTATCTCATGTGGTATTCAATACCCTACGGTTCTGTTTTACGGAATCGTAGATTTTGATGTAGATGATGATGCAGAGCCGAAGGCTTCGGCTCCACTAGAGGAGTGACCTAAGGTTGCTTTCGCGTGCATTGTGATTGGTTTCCCGCTTTTGGATCTTGTATTTTGGTTTTATTATATTTTACCGGATACCTGTAATATATTTTGAAACGCTTTTATTTAAGTAAATATGTATTTGAAATCCTGGTACTTAGTTGACTTATTTAATTTATCTGCTGCTTTTTTTTTTTTTTGTTATACACTTTCTATATGTAAACACACTTGGCACTTATTGTTGGGATGTGTGACCCGTGTTGTCATCATCCCTACATCATGATTCTCATGTTTCTGTACGTGAGAGTCGGGGCATCACAGGTAGTATTAGAGCGGTTCGACTCTGGGTAAAATCACATATCTCGTAGGTGCAGTACTAAAATATTTTAAAGGTGTAATTTGAATTTATTTTATTTAATTTGAAATTATGTTATTTTATTTATGGGATTTATTTTATTTTACTTTGTTTTGTTTTGTCTGGAGTTAAAAAGTGGGGTTAAGGGTTATGCTATGGCAAGAAGATAGTACTATTGAGAATACCATTGTTAGGCTTGAACATTTAGTGTAGTAGGCCTGAACTCTTAGTGATGTGGTTTTCTATTAAAATATCGAGACTTGAAGGGAATGCCATAGTTTAGGTGATCTCTTTGGAGTAGGAACTAAAGTCACAACTGAGGAGGGGAATAGCTTTAAATTATTTAGAATACTTGAGGTTTTAGATTCCGTAGAGTTTATGGAATGAGTTTATAAAATGGGAGGGTGTAAGTTCAACAAATTCTAAGGATAGATTTATGAGAATTTCATTTAAGGTTTGAGGCCCTATAGATTTTATGAATCAAGTTTATGGGAATTAAGGTGGTAGGTTCAACAAGCATTTGAGGGATTAATTAAATTAGAAGTTTTAGATTTTGACGATTCTGATGAGTAATTTGATAAAATTTGGGGCTTTAGAATCTACAAGCTTTGCAAGGTGATTGTTTTTATATCTAAGTTCACCGATCTTGAGGATTTTGGAAAATGATTCTTAATTGGTTCAAAGTTTTAGAATTGCAGGCTTGAAAGACTGATTTGTAATAAGATTTGGGTTTTTAGTTCTGTAGACTTGGTATGCTAGCTTGATCTGTTCTGAAGGTTGATTAGATTGTAACCATTAAAATGAGATGATTAGAGTTAAGCTATTGATATGGAAATTTTTCAGGAGATTTTTTCTTTGATAATTGAAGGTAATGATCTAATTTATGTATTTTTCTGAGGATTGAAGATGTCGATCTAGTTTGGAAAATAATTGTTATTAGCTGGAGGTTATAGTGGCATGTTTGAGTATTGATCCATATCAAGTTTAAGGAGAATAGATGGTGCAGATTTAGGAGATGATTCTTGTTGATTTTGAGGATATAGGTCTACGTGATGACAATGGTAGAGATGGATCACTTGTACATTTGGAGTAATATTGGTTTTGGCTAAGGATGCATGAGATCGACGCGTAGTAGTCGTGAGTGCGTATGGATTTCAGAGAGTATAGGTCCTAGTTTCATTTTTTGGCTTAGAAGAAGTGGTTTTGGTAGGTGTTGAGGTGGATTTAATGTGATAGCATTAGATTCAAGAGACCTTAGCTTTGGGTTTTCGACGAGTCGATCGAAGTGTTTAGTCGAAGCGTGTCACCCAATGAAATGATGGCTGGCAGTAATTATTGTGATTATCTTCAAGAATTAGTTATGACTTGAGGTCACATAGGAATTTAAATTTTTGAAGCTATCATTTCCTTTGGAGATTGGATGTCCAATTGGGAGAATTATGGACATTGTTAATTAACTTGAAGAGAAATTGTTGGGTCACCAATGTGTGGTGTGCGATAAAGGCTTGGATGTTGAAGCTTAGGAATGGTGGATAACATAACCGGATCTATAAGGTAATAAATCATTAGGATCCAAGAGTGTTGTGCAATAGTTTTTGGTGGATTAGAGATCTGAATAGCATGGCCTACTTTGAGGTTTAATCATTATGAGATATTGAGGAACTAGTCGTGCTAATACTAGGACTTATGAGAGTAGAAGCAGGTGGGTGAGTTACCAAGAAGATTTTAGTAATATTTTGGTGAATTCGATGGTGGTTCATATTGAGTTTAGTCACCTCCAAATTAGATGGTATTCAGAATCTAGGTGATAAGCTTTTAAGTATAGGTTGTCGGGAAGAAGTTTATAGGTGCTTTTATTGTTGGCCGGGATGGATTTGAGTCTTTTAGGTAAATTCTTTATCTTAGATGGGATGTATGTATTTTGAGATGATTTTACTTATTGTCAATCTGGGATGTTGAGGTTGATTTGGTATTGGTTTCCTGTCTAAGATCGTGGAGGTATTCTGTGGAATATTCATTTTGATTGAGACAACAAGAGCCAATCGAGGAATAGGGTGATAAATCATGCTTTTGGGAGACAGAGTATTTTCTACCAAATGTGGTAAAGGTTTTCTTGTTAGTAGGTTGAGCTAGCTTGTAATGGATGATGTTTTTTTTTTTTAAGACATAATTTTATGCATTTTGGCGAGTTATCAAAGTGCGCACAAAAGCGTGATATTTTGTGATATAGTTGGAGGTTCAAACTTCGTACCGATCTTGAAGAATTAGTAGTAACTTGAAATTTTGAGACGATACTTATAGTTGGAGATTAATCATTTGGTCGTGCAAATTATGCTTATTGATGGTTAACTTGAGAAGCGCCTAATGAGTTACCAAAGTGTAGTTTACAATGAAGGTTTAGAAGTTATAGCATAGGAGTCGATTGAGGTTAGCACAGTTTATCACATGAAGATAATAATCATTGGAGTTTATTGGGTGTTGTATTAAGGTTATTGTGGAAATTGAGATTTTGGATTACATGGCTGTCCTAAGAGTACTAGATGTGGTGTGCCACTGGGAGACTTGTGCGTATATGATGGAATCACCTATAGGAATAGACATGAGAGAGCAGTATCCATAGTGGTTTGGGCATTAATGATGGTATGTTTTTCTCAAGGGTGTGCTGTTCTAGGTTGTATCTTATATCTTGCCTTGGTGTTAATGTTTGACCTTACCAATTTCGAAGACAACATTTTATTTAAGAGGGGGATGTGATACCCTATATTTAAGTGTATTTTTAATTAAATAATTATTTCATTTATTAAGATTATAGGCTTCTTGTTTTAAATTTTAAATAATTTATGTGGTATTATTTTACGACTTCTAACTGTGAAATTTAATTTAGAGTATTTTCTTGCTATTAAATATTGTTCATTATTTATTATGCTCTTTATTTTAAATTGGTTTATTGTTGGATCTTACTATTTTATTTTATTTAGTCACTACGTTTAAATTATTTTACTAAACTTGCCATTTTAAAATTATTATCGTTAGATCAATTTTGGGACCCCAAGTTGAAAGGGTTGAATCTCATTTCTTTTTCCTTTCTTTTTCTTTTTCCTTTTCCTTTTTTTTTTCTTTTTCCCTTTCCTTTTACTTTCTTTTCTCCCCCCCCCCCCCCGCATCTCTTCCCGCATGCAGACCCCTCCCTTCCCTCACGCCATGCATCCTTTCCACCCAACCCAGCCCTGTCGTGCACCACCACTGGCCGACACCACCCAACCCACGACCTCTCCCACCCACCGACGACCTACCCCACCCCAGCTTTCCTTCCCCACACACACACACTCTCTCTCTCTCTCTCTGCTGGCCGTGTGTAGCCCGAATGGGTTGTACATTTTTCTACTCCACTGTGTGCCGCCCTTTGGTGCCAACACCACCATAGCAACTTCATCTCTTGCCGACCATCCTCCTTCACTAAGCTCAGCCCCTAACTTACCATCATTCGCTCCCACGAAGCCCACAAAACCCCACGGTTTTTTCCACTTTCTGTCGTCATCCGCCACCACTTGGCCACTGCACTACCACCATTAGCTTTCCCTTTCCCCGGCGAGTCTCCCCTTGCCTTCCCACCCCCATCGGTGCCTCCACGTTCCCTCACTCTACCACAGCCTCTTTTCCTCAAAGTTGGTCGATCTCCTCCGTACACCGCCACCCACGGCCACCAGCCACCACCATCAACTCCACCGACCTCCATAAGCCCCTCCATGGCCAATCCAAGCCTCCCGTAACTCCCTTTTGAAATTCTCAATTTGAAACCCATGACTATTTCTTGGAAAACACTGTCCGCCATTGCTCTACCACTTTTGGTGTGACATTTGATCTTCCAGAATTGCCTTTCATCATTGTAAGTAATTTTTTGAAGAAATTTACAAGATTTAAATACATTTTTACCCTAATAAATCTTTTGTGATTTGGTTGGTTGTACCAGACGTTGACTCCAAGGAGTTTGAGGGTCGGTTGGATTGGAAGATAGAGTTGTTTGTGAAATTGGATTGTGGTGGGATATTTTATTTGTAGTGTTCAATGTCTTAGCATTTATCATTATGTTTATGCATGTTCATGTGTTAGAAATAAAAACTAGGTTTTTATGTGTAAATTGATTTTTGGGTGCGTGCGTGTCACGACCCCAAGCCAAAATGAGGCATTATCTTGGTGGAACTCATCTACTTACTCGGGAGCGTAATATACTAAGTGACGTCCCCTTGAGTTGTAGCTGGACGACAACGGAATTGGACGGGATGGTAACTCTCTCGTGCCAACTCCGTGACCCCTTTGCTAGCGAAGGCTAAAGGATGCTTAGCTACGAACGCGCTGGGCTTAAAATTGGGCATCGCTCGTTACAAAGTCACACGCACGGTCATTACCCGTGGTGTGACTAAGGGAAACAGGGTGTGTATAAGGTCCCTAGGAGAGATCATGATGCATACGAGATAATTTGGATAATGAGTCATTTTCTGAAAAAATAGCGGTTTTGATAAATTGATATGTGAACCATTTTCTGAAAAAATTGTAGTTTTATACTCGGAGCATTTTCTGGAAAAATGAAAATTGTTTATTTAATGGACTTGTTTTGGGCCAGATGAGATTTTGGCGTACGTTGGAAAAATTATGATTTCAAGCTCATGCATATTTCGGCATGTGCATGTATTCATATTGGTTGTTTAAATGTATTTTTATCTCGTGGGTTGTTTGGTTGATTACTTACTGTATCTCACATGGTATTCATCACTCTGCGGTTCCATTTTATGGAATCGTAGATTTTGATGGAGATGATGATGTAGAGCCTGAGACTGCAGCTCCAATGGAGGAGTGATCTGGGTCGCTTTCTCGTGCATTAGGATTGGTTTCCCGCTTTTGGATCTTGTATTTTGATTTTATTATATTTCACTAGATAACTGTAATATCTTTTGAAACGCTTTTATTTAAGTAAATCTATATTTAAAATTCTGGTACTTAGTCGACTTATTTAATTTATCCGCTGCATTTTTTTTTTTTGTTATACACTTTCTACATGTACACACATTTGGCACTTATCATTGAAATGTGTAACCCCTGTTGTCATTATTTCGATATCACGATTTTCATATTTCCAAACGTGAGAATCGAGACGTCACATAACCAAACGAGACCTAACTATAAAGTAAACGCTATGTCTCTCTTGAAAACCTAATATATTTTCTGAGGGGGGTAAAAATTAGTAAAGAAAGAGGCATAGAGTTCAGCTATATATGCTAGCTTCCTTTATGCTTTATATATGGTCATGGACGTCTACAAATTTAGGAAAATTACAAAGGCAGGCATATATAATTCAAATAAATTAAAAATGGAAGGAATGAACAATCCGAAATGTTTTTCAAAATACACGATACACGATCAACTTGCGTGCTCCAAATTATTAATTTTGTATGTAGTTTGCAGTAGTCCTAATGGAAAATGTGGTGAGTAAATTGGGAAGGCAGGGCTCGTGAGAGCTTTATTGGGGTCGATCATGATTGCGGTCCCTCGCTTCCCAAGGCTACTGTGAATCCTTCCCAGCATTTCTTCGCGGCTTCCTCGTTACCCAACATCTTATTTATGAGAGCCTGTCATGCATGCATGTGTAATTACATCCATCATATATATATATATATATAAATGTAAGAACCGTATATATTTGTGAATTTAATTCGTTTTTCCAGAAGAATATACGCACGTACGAGTCATTATATAATTCCAGGCTTGCAGAGAAAACTTGAGCATTTTAATCTGCCATTAAGCTTTTAGTTAATTGCTCAAATGATCTAAGATGGTCAAATGAGGCAACCTCGGCCGGCAAGTTAATTTGATTTCTAAGAGGTACAGTACTTTGCATCATGACTTCTCTTAATTTTTTCTACTTGATTTTCATTTTTCTTTTATTAAGTACTTTATTAGTTACTACACTTGAAGATATCAAATGATATTCACATACCGAGAAAAGAGGAACTCGAAAATCTGCAATTCCACTCGTACTTTGACAGCTGATACAGTCGTATTGTAAGGCTTCTTCACATCTTCCCTGTACAAGTAACTCATGAGATTAATTATATGTAAAAATATCACGAAGAATACGTACCCTGCATGGTTTCCAATGATCTGCCTTTTTTACCGTGTTTTTCCCTCACGATTACCTCATGCAATGGATTGTTTTAATTTTCATTTTTTCTTTAATTGATCATTGTCCTTTGATCTCGGACCTGCTAGGATTAAACCAACATTTTTTCTTTTCTTATCTTTACAGTTCAATACGTTTTCTCTAATAAATAATAGAAATACTTTAACTACAAAAATATTTCACAAAAGTGTACCCACAAACTAACGTAGTTTAATATGATATATTAGATTATAAACCTACTTTTATTGTAAAGTAGATCTAATATATCATTAATGGAATTCATGTCAATTTGTAGATTTGGATTAATTTCTATGCAACTCTTCTCAAGAAACAAAGCATAAAGAAAAGCATTGCAAGCAAGAAAGACATGGAAACATTGAACATCACAGCTGCAACACACAAAGCAATACATGCGGCAGCAGCAAAGGCATAAATGAAATACTTTGCAATGACCAAGAAGTACATGCAGTAGAGAAAACACACTGCAGAAAAGAGAAGCAGAAAGCACCTACAGAAATAAGAAAGCACTGACAAAGAAAAGCTAGTGATCACTCATGAAGTGCATGGTTACATGTCAGGGACTAGATATGTAAAGCCATGCTGTCCATAAAGTTGCAGTCCATTACTTGTAATTAGAAAGTAGATTAAAAAGTTGGTTTTTAGATCTTTTGCTTTTCAGTTTTTTGTAATGTATACATAGCAGTAACTTTGTATCACAAAAGACAATTAATGAGAACAAGACTTCTCTCCATTATTACTTGTTTATTTTCAAGTTCTGCTCTTATTTTAACATGGTATCAGAGCGGGTCTTCTCTTAGTTTTTGAGCAGACCCCATCTCGAAAATCATGACATCTTCATCTTCTTCTTCTCCTTCTTCCCTTGAAGATCCAAATAGTCATTCCTTCCTACATCACAGTGACAATGCAACACTGTGATTGTCTCACCACCATTAACTGGTTCAAATTATATTTCTTGGAGCAGATCTTTTCTGCTTTCCATTTCCATCAAAAACAAATCTGGTTTCCTAGATGGGACCATTACCACTCCTGATTTGTCAGATCCTTCCTACATTTCATGGCTAAAATGCAACAACATCCTCCTTGCATGGATCCTAAATTCTGTTTCAAAGGACATTGCTTCTAATGTTTTTTTCATGACCTCAACTAAGCAAGTTTGGGACAAACTTAAAGAAAGATTTGCTCAACTTGATGAAGCTCGAATTTATCATCTTCAACACAAGCTGAGTGGCATTGTTCAAGGACATCTATCGGTAAGTGATTACTTCACACAGCTTAATGCTATTTGGGAAAAGTTGCATAGTTATAGACCCCTTCACTGCTGTTCTTGTGGAAAGTGTACCTGTGATGCCTTGAAAAATGTTGGTAAAGTTCAACAAGGAGATTATGTCTTTAAGTTTTTAATGGGGTTAAATGATAGTTATGATTCTGTGAGAGGACAGATCATTTTGCTAAGTCCTTTGCCCTCATTGGATAAAACCTTCTCATTGATTTTGCAAGAGGAGAGACAAAAACAAGCAAGGAACATAGCCTTACCCATATCAGAACCCTCTGCCCTTCTTGCCTACCAAAGCTTTCCAAAGAAAAAGGAAAAATCAGACATTGTTTGCCATCATTGTGGCAAGGTAGGACATACAAAGGATAAGTGATATAGGTTAGTAGGCTTCCCACCAAATTTTAAGTTTACCAAAACCAAGTTCAGGAATGCCTCTACTACTCCATATTCTGCAAACCAAGTTGCTGGACAAATTACCACTTCACTTAAGGAAATGCCTGCCCAAAGTGCCTCTCAACTGAACATCTCTCAAGCACAAGCACAGCACCTCTTAGCTCTTGTCAATGCTCAATTTCCTCAGATGAACTTGGAACAAACCAGGCCAATTTTGCCTACACCTTCTCCTGCCAAGCTAGACACTCCTAAAACTAGCTCCTCAACCACACCTTACTCAAACTTAGCAGGTAATCATCACTGCCTTTCCTCTCTTTCTATACCTACTGATCACTCTCATCTTAATGCTGTGAAACACTCTGATACTTATAACACACCATGGATCATGGACACAGGAGCCACTGATCACATGGTGTGCTATACATCCTTCTTTGACAGCCCCCCTTCTTGCATACAAGCCCTTGTGCAACTCCCACAAAGGCTCGAGTCACACACATAGGCACTGTTAAGCTATCAAGATCACTATCACTAACTGATGTCTTATATGTGCCTTCATTCACTTTCAACCTCATCTCAGTTAGCAAGCTTACTCAAAAACCAAATACTTGTCTTTTTTTCTTAAGAGATCTTTGCTTCATTTAGGTCCTCTCTTCATGGATGACGATTGGACTTGCTAAAATCCATGCTGGCCTATATTATCTGCTGCCTCCTTCTCATGACAACAGCATCAACTCTCCTTTGAATCCTTCCAATCAAGCTCGACTCAACCAAGCAACCATTCAACAAGATTTTGACTTATGGCATTTTAGACTAGGACATTTATCTTCACAAAGAATGAATTTAATTCACTCTCTTGTTCCCAATGTAAAGTCCAAGGACTTGCCTCATTGTAAAATCTGTCCCTTGGCTAAACAGAAACATGTTCCTTTTTCTTCAAGTGTGTCCACTAGTTCATTTCCTTTTGATCTAATTCATTGTGATATATGGGGCCCATATTCTAAAGCATCAATTCAAGGGTTTCATTACTTCTTAACCATTGTGGATGACTATTCAAGAATTACTTGGGTTTTTTTAATGAAATTGAAATCAGACACAAGACCCATCTTGCAATCATTCTTTCAGCTCATACACACTCAATTCAATAGCAAAGTTAAGAAAATCAGAACTGACAATGGTCTTGAATTTGACATGGCTGATTTTTATAAAGATCATGGCATCATTCACCAAAAATCTTTTGTGTATACTCCTCAACAGAATGGTGTTGTTGAAAGAAAACACCAACACCTCTTGAATGTTGCTAGATCACTCCTTTTTCAAGCTGGATTACCTACTTCCTTTTGGGGAGATGCCATCTTAACTGCAGCATACATCATAAACAGGATTCCTACACCCCTCCTTTCTAACAAATCTCCCTATGAAAGGTTGTTTTCTTCACCACCCTCCTATTCTCATCTTCGAGTCTTTAGATGTTTAAGTTATGCTAGCACTCCTAAGCACCATAGAACCAAGTTTGGGCCTCGAGCCAGACCATGCATTTTTCTGGGATATCCAGCCATCATCAAAGGATACAAACTCTATGATATAAAGACTCATTCCACCTTTGTTTCTAGGAATGTAATCTTCCATGAATCTGTCTTTCCTTTCCACTCCACTCCATCCTCTCATTCCTCTTTAGATATTCACTCCTCCTTCCCTCAAAATCTGGTTCTACCTCCTCCACCACCAGATAACCACTTCCCATCCTCCCTTGATGAGCTGCACTCTGATGAACTACCTTCAACCTCCAATTCTACTCCCCAATCTGAACCACCTCCTCTTGAGACATCTCTGACTGCTGCCTCTTTTGATCCACCTCTTCCTTCACCTCCTCTTGATGAGATACCTACCACCTCAGTTTCTAATCCACCTCCTCGAAGATCCACCAGAGATAGGCATCTACCTACCTATCTCCAACAATATCACTGCCAGTTAGCAGAATCTCTACCTCTCAATACCTCATCTCCACCCTCCACACTTTATCCCCTCAGCCATCACCTTACCTACAAACAGCTCTCTCCATCTCATCAATCATTCTCTGTTTTCCTCTCCCTCCTCTCTGAACCTCACTCTTATAGTGAAGCTGTGGAATTTAAACATTGGCAAGATGCTATGCAAACTGAACTCAATGCTTGGAAGAAAACAACACTTGGACTGTCACTTGTCTTCCCCCCAACAAAACTGCCATTGGTTGCAAATATGTCTACAAAGTAAAGCTAAAATCAGATGGTTCATTTGAAAGAACAAAGCTAGACTTGTAGCCAAGGGGTACACTCAAAGAGAAGGTTTTGATTTTCAAGAAACATTCAGTCCAGTGGCTAAACTCACCACAGTTCGTGTCTTCCTTGCCTTAGCATCCATTCATAACTGGTTCTTATCTCAATGGATGTTCATAATGCATTCTTACATGGGGATCTCAATGAGGAAATTTATATGGAGCTGCCTCCAGGCTATCACATTCACAGAGAGCAAATTGAGGGGGAGAAATTAGTATGCAAACTGATTAAGTCACTCTATGGACTTAAACAAGCATCAAGACAATGGTTCTCAAAGTTTTCTAACTCACTCACCTCTATTGGATTTCAGCAATCTAAATCTGACTATTCCTTATTCACTAAGGTTAGTCAAAAGGGGTTTACAGCACTCCTAGTATATGTGGATGATATCATAGTGGGAAGTAATTCTCAAGAAGAAATTAATTCACTCAAAGCTTACCTTCACAGCCAGTTCAAGCTTAAAGACCTTGGACCTCTCAAATACTTCCTAGGCCTAGAGGTTGCAAGGTCATTTTCTGGAATCAATATCTGTCAAAGAAAGTATACTCTTGAAATCTTGGAAGATGTAGGCTTAATTGGTACCAAAACAATCTCTACACCTATTGAGTTGAATCACAAGTTGAGTCACACAATCACAAGTAATTAGAAAGTAGATTAAAAAGTTGGTTTTTAGATCTTTTGCTTTTCAGCTTTTTGTAATGTATATATAGCAATAACTTTGTATCACAAAAGACAATTAATGAGAACAAGACTTCTCTCCATTATTACTTGTTTATTTTCAAGTTCTACTCTTATTTTAACAACTCTAACATGTTAAAACCTGAATCAAGACTTCAAATAATATTACTTTTATTGCCGAATTGTTCCGGACGGTACCTCAACATGATTCATAGTCCATGCTGCATGGTTGATATATACAAACAAAGAAAAAAAAATGAGAGAATTAAATACCGAAGGTTTGATCTAGTTTTCTTGCAAGGTAACGGACAGATTGTTTTTCTGTCGCCGGGAATTATCATCTGCTGACTTTCATTGAAAGAGGCAGCCAAAGGGAGAAAAGCCTCCTTTTGTCTAGGTAAAGTCAGTCCTAAAACTTGCCTTATCAGTAGGATGTTGGTTAAAAGCAATACTATCAATTCTCCATCCTAATTTTTGTCATTCTCGATCACACATGGTGATAAAAAATTCGCAACCAATTATCAGTAATAGTATAGTAGTACTACTAGCTAGGGTCTGTACGTATGTTTCCAAGTTGTGTCCTGAAATTCTCATGATGTGAATGCTAGGAGGGGATAAGTTATATTAGAACATACCAGGCAGATGAGAACTTCAACCAATGCCATCTCCACAAAAAATTTAGACTCTGTACCATCGCACTCCTTTAATATTTTTTGCAGTAGTCCCACTGCGTCATTACCCTTTCCAGATTTCACCATCCACATTGCCTCATTCTACATATGTAGTTGTGAAGAAAAAGAGTTGTTACACTATGAGAAAATGCTGTTATAAGAATCAGTTCTAACTCGAATGGTATCCAAATTTAGTTAGAAATCTTATACATATATAGAGAGAGAGACAGAGAGAGAGAGTCAAGCATGGTGAGCAAAAATGAGCACTTGGTGCACCCAGCTGTTAATTAAGCAGTCTCATTCAAATATTCTTATTTACCCACTAGCTTTTTTAATTAGTCTAATTCATAAAATATCTCATCTCATCTCATCATTATAATTTTTTTAAATTCTCATACAAAATATAATAAATAATTTTAACTTTTTCAAATCTCAAAACAATAATAATATTTAAAAAATATTCTAATAATATTTTACTCTAACTCTCGTCTCTAAATCCAAACCTGGCCTTAATGTCCAGAGAATCAAGTACTGAGTTAACTGGGGCCGATAATAAAGACAACATGACGAAATGTATTTTTAGCTTGTGAAGGGTTAGGATATAGATCAAGTCAAAACAATTTTATCTATATCAAAACAATTTTCTATGGTATTTTAGCATCAGATTTTAGTTTGTATAGAACTGGTAAACAGACTATAGTTGGATAGCCGGGTAGATCATGAATGCAAGTTGTAGGGAGCAGAGATGTAAACCTTTAGGACACCAGCCTCCTCCTTTGAAATCTTTTTATCACGGTTCAGCTTGAAATGGGCGGGCTTCTTTTGACTTGAATAGACCCTGATCATATCCGAAAAGTATTTCAGTGCGGCTTCACCACCCTCTGGGTATATATCATGTATAGCGCAGACCACTTCAGGTTTCTTCTGATTGTTGTAAATTGCCATGGCTTTAGGGCTCTTCATACAGCCGCAACTGATGATACCAAGAGCACAAGCCAACATAAGAGACGCCCCCACGGTCCCAGCTCGCACAACTTTGCTGTCACTCTCATCATTAATCCTCCAAGGTGTTGGGTTCCTATTCATGGCACAAACTATGGGACCGAATGCATGCCCGAGCCGGCGGTAGATGCATAGGTTAGTGTTACTAAGTGAAAGGGATGATGGGATAAAGCTGAAGTGAGGCATGGTTATTACCCTTGCGGCACCATTAACAGGGGAATTTGGGATGCGCAGGGTTAGACCGGGCAGGTGGCCATGGCGGAGGCAAAGTGCAGATTCCATGCTGCAGCTTCGGCTTTCAAGAATTACAACCTAAGTGGCTATTATATTGTAGCAATAAGCTGGTTACAGCGACTTATTGGTGGACATAATTTGCATGGAATAGCCATCACTGACACAACACCTGCCTTTTAGGCATTTAAGTAAGGTATCGGTTAAGTGCTTTAAACCAAAGTCTCATCATCTAACTGGCAAGGCATATTTTCATGCATTCTAATAGCAAGGAGAATGAACGTGTTACACATGTTCGAGAAAGGACTTGGCTTGGACACATCTCAAATATTGGAAAAGATTCATGTATTATTACTGGTCTGGCCATATTCATGGCCATCTTCAACTCTCCAAGAAGTTGCACAACATAGTAAATTAAACCTTTTTTATCTGCTTAATTCTAGCCTAATACATTTTTCTCCCTCTTGTTCCACGTGAAACTGGCATTTGGAATAAAGCTTTGCTTAAAACACAAGAATTTCCTTTGGAAACAGGGGCAAAGTTCTTGCTTCTTTTGTAGGAGAGGAACAAGCCCTTCTTTGAAGTTTGAAATTAGATTCCCGAAAATGCTCAAGATTCTTTAACCACCTTGCAAGTTAGTAATCGGAACCATTTCATATCCTTCACAAGCAACTAATACATGAGTCTTCCATCGTCTCCCTTAACTTGCCCACATGATACGTACGACGGTGCTTGATCAGCTACAAATTAAAAAGAAATTATTCCTCGGGAAAAATTCCAATACAATGAATATTGGTTATAACCAATAAATGTGCATGCCTCGATTATAAGCTTTGAGGATAATTCACATCATCACATGGCAAACCCTTTCAGGAACTTCTCCATAAAAGATAAATATGGAGCAATGGCAGCAACTGCAACAGTACCGGCCATTGTCATATTTGCAGGCGTTTATGTAGCATGGGTTTATGCAAGTCGTGTTCTTAAAAAATATAATCCACCAGTTCTCTCGAAATCCACATCCATTGGAATGCTCCATGGTGGCAAACTAGCCTTGAAGAGACTGCTTGATTATCACCATGCCCGAGCGGATGCGAATGTGTTGGATGAGGCTGCCAATGAGTTAAAGACTGCACTCGGAGACGCATATCCAGATTTCTGGAATCTGAAGGTTAGGCCTCTATCTCTACCTTGATCATCTTGCACACTTTTCAATCAAACTGCCAAATATTTTAGTTCTTAATTATTCAGGTACAAGATGAACTTCACCAAACTTACATGAGCTGTCTCCCCCATATATCCCATATTTTTTGAAACGATATTATATAGAAGCAAAGCTAATTTCTGAATCGTTCCTTATGAACGTGGTGTAATTTTCTTTAAATTCACTAGACTACTACATCTTCGGAAAGCTTTGTTTTCTATTTAAAGATATTTAAGAATCTTGTAATTTGAGGTATAATTTAAGAATCTTGTTTTCGTTGAAGTGTAATGTGGCAAAGATGGAAATGAACGGAAAAGAAGACGAGGCAGTGACGATGCTAGAAACTGCATTTGAGGAGGCCAAGAAGCAGAGGAAACCGCATGAAGCCTACGAGATTGAAATGTTGCTCGTCGAAATGCTTATATACAAGGTGTTAAACTGATCTGCAAACAAGCACCCTCACCCCTTTCATGAATATGCTCGATCCCTAGCCTGCAGCGCAGCTTGATTTCCCAATATATACACAATGACAAAGCAATGATGGCTGCACTGTTTTCAAGGGACTTATCACTCCCATCCAACATTGCATGCAAAGCATGCATATTATCATTATCAGTTTCCTCCAAATAAGATTGCATCCTGCCAGATGTTAGAAACATCTTCTAGAATTGTCGCAAATAACCACAGATCGATACAAATTTCGAAGTTCTGCTGCAAATTTCAAAGTTCATATTCTGACCGCTGGATTACAGAATTATATATAAAAAGCTTTTCTTTTGTTCTGATCTTCAGGGAGAGTTTAAAAAGGCTAATGATTGCGAATGCTTATCAAGTGAAGATCAAATTTCAGACGCACGCCGTCCATTATACAAGGTATTTTCTGCTATTCTATGTATGTTCTTTAAACAAGTAATGAATATTAAAGAGAGATAGAAAGAACTCATGATCTAGCTATCCATAACATGATTTTAATAGTTCATTGTTCTCATAACTAAGATGGTCAATTCCATGATGAATAATATGGTGATTATTTACTACTTTTGGCTCTATGAAAATTTTTTTAAAAAAAAAATAATTAGTTATCATCGTTTTAATCAACAATATTCTCTTAATATGCATCTCATTACGTAGCATTAAATAATTGTTTTAGGTATAAATAAATTAAATATTTTTCTAATCATCTAATACTATATCATAGAATAATTATCAGAGCTGATAAGAAAAGAGATCATGATGAGTAAAATCTCTCGTGAAAAATTCACAGGCTGTTCTTCAGATCTTGCTGGGGCACTCAGATCTAGCCTTAAATTGTTGGCAAGATTTCAAGAGACTTCGGAAACACTTTCTGTTGCAGCCAAGTCTGGAGGAAGAAAAAATCCACAAAATTGTCTCCGATTTTGACGAGTTCAAGAAGTTAATCAACTTGCTCAAAGAAGATATTAAAAAGGATCGCCTGAGAAAAGCACCAGGACTAAAGAAATAAACGATCCATGGTATTATTGTGCTGCATGGAGTGAGTAGGTCGTAGTGTAAGAAATACGATATGTATTAATCCCTTTCCTTTCCTACTACTCTTTTAACTTTTATCCTTTGTCGGTTCTTCTCAACCCGTGCATGGCGGTGGACTACTATCTTCAAACAGTTGAGAGAGTTTTTATAAATAAGACAAAAACAGCATTAATCTCATGACTGCTCATAATTTTTTTATACTTTTTTATATCATAATGTTTTAAATTGTGGGTAATAATTTTATAAAATTTTGTTATTTTTTACTTTATAAAATAACTAATACAACGTAAATTCGTGAAGTGTATAAATATTATATAGTCACTTTAAAAACAGTAAAATTTATTATTAAAAATTAATTTTTTTTCATATAAATCTCGTATTTATTCACTTTTTTCAAAATGATTGCATGATATTTACATACTCACGACTACAAATATCATTTCTTTTATAAAATTATCTTTGATTTAAAATACAGTTAGGTAAAAGATCATAAAACTGATCGTCTATATATAATTTTCTATTTCCTCATTGATATCTATAATTTATTTGTCCTTAGTTCCACTCCCGAAAAAATTATAAAACGAGTTTTATAATAATTATAGGATATCTAATATTATTCAAGAGATTCAAACTAAGAATTAATTAAAAGAATAATTATTTAATGTGCTCAATTATTTAACCAACCATATATGTATGGTCATTAAATACATTACAATTTTGCTACATACAGTCGCCACATGCAGTCGGCGTGCAGTCGACTGTACGGAATGAATAAAAAAAATTATAAAAATTTTTTTTTATATTCAATGGGACCTACATGAATTATAAAAAGTTATAAAAATAATTTTTTTTTCATGTAGGTCCCGTATTAATTTTTTTTTACAGCCGACTGCACGTCAACTGTATCTCCCGACTGTAAAAAGTATTTCTCCATTAAATATTACAACATAAAGGTGTGACCTTTACGTGACATGTAAGTACTATGGGGTCAAATCAATTATTATATTTTAGGGCAGATCTCCCGTGGCATCATTGGCCAAAGAAATATTCAAAATCGCATATATTTTTTTTGATAAAACTGTTGGATTCCCCGGGCAGTACGCCCAACTTCAAGAACATATTCTTGTTTATAATCCAGACATTTCCCAGCTTTTTGCCTTTTCTTTTTTATAATTAATAAAGCTCAACTCACATCGCATTTATGCTAGAAAAGTTACTTGAAATTATAATTAAAATGCTATAGAATCATTATAAAGAGTATGGTTATGTTTGGGAGAAAAGAAAGTGAGAAAAAATAAAAGAAAATCAAGAGTTAAGATAATTAATACTAGAGATAACAATAGGCTACGACAAGTTAATAAAATTATATCTTTTTTATAACAAAAGTTTTATATACAGTTATTTTTACATATTATTTATATATATTCTTATAATTATATAAGATATAATATATTTATCAAACATGTAAAATTTTAATTGTATTAAATAATTAAAATTAATCAAGAAGTTTCTTTGATATAATTGTTTTTCATTCGAGCACAATCATGATTTCTTTGATTTAAATTTTTCTTTAGGCGCATTAGCAATTGAAGTAATCATTATGCTAAATCACCACAAATTGAATTCCAACTTTCAATAAGCATCGGTACTAAAAGTCAAATTATTATTTAAGATTATCATCTTAATTCTCTATATTTATTAATCATTTTCCACCTTCATCTAATAAAATAAAATGAGAGTTTAATAGATACTCCAATTTATAATTTTTTTAAAAAACAAAATAACTCTAGAACGAGCACTTCTTATTTTCTACAAAAACCTTATTACTTGGGATCGTCACCCAAATAGGATAAAAATAAATAATTCTAATAAAAGAACATATAGTAGGCGTGGAAACTCATAGGATTGCTCTTTATGGGGAAGGTAATTTCAACACCACTCCTGTTCCAATCAAAGCTCCTCTGTTTCTCTCTGTTCTACCTCTTCACCTCTCTCTTTCTCGCTCTCTACACCTCTCTCTCCCAGTCGAAATGCCTCTTCAGATCATCCCCCTTCGATCCAATCCAGGCCCCTCTCTTCGTCTACCCTCCTTCCTACGGCGAGCACAAATACGCCATCCCTACCCATCGTTCCACATGCACTTCCCCTGTCTTCTTCTCAGGTATCCTTTTTTATTTTTTTCCAGCTTTCCCCTCTTAATCACTGAATTTTTGCTTTTATTGATTGCAGTCACCGTATTTTAATAATGGTTTTTTCTTTGTGTGTTCAGATTATTGGGTGGTGTTGAAGGAAATCCAGGATTTCTGTAAGAATTCTTCGCTGGTTTCGCCGGTTTTGAAATATATGCAGGGCCACGCTGATAGTTTCGGTGGGAATTTCAGTACCCAGAAAAGGATTTCTTATTTTGATCATGAGAACACTAGTGTCGAAGTTCCATGTGGATTCTTGAAGAATTTTCCTATTAATAAATATGGTTAGTTTTATACCGAAATTCTCAGATTCATAGTTTTCTTGCCGTCTTTCAGTTTTCGTATAAAACGGGGAATTATTTTTCTTTTATTTTACATACCAGTCAGTTCTTACGTGAAATTCAGATCGAGCTGCAATGGAAAAATGTAATGGAGTGGTCGTACTCTCTGCAATCTTCAATGACCATGACAAAATCCGGCAGCCAAGGGGTCTTGGATCCAAAACTCAAGATACTGCATGTTTCTTCATTTTTGTAGATGATGTTACTCTCCAAGGACTTCATCACCACAAATTAATCTCGAACAAATCAGGGGAATATAAGATAGGAGTGTGGAGAATTGTTAGAGTTTTGAGCAAGTACTTGTATGAGAATCCAGCCATGAACGGAGTGATACCTAAATATTTAGTTCATAGACTTTTCCCAAACTCAAAATTCAGTATTTGGATAGACGCGAAGCTGCAGCTAATGGTGGATCCCTTACTGCTGATTCATACACTTGTTGTATCGGAGAATGTGGATATGGCCATATCCAAACATCCCTACTATGTTCATACCATGGAAGAGGCAATGGCAACAGCAAGGTGGAAGAAATGGTTGGATGTTGATGCCTTGAAGACGCAGATGGAGACGTATTGTGACAATGGGTTGCAACCATGGAGTCCTAAGAAGCTCCCCTATCCCTCAGGTACTACAGCATTAATACAGTCTTGTTCTGTACATATTTAATTCCCATATACATTTCCATGCCATTGAAAGCATCAATGAGTTACCGCCAAGGGTGGTGACTCAATAGTCTTTAGGTTACTCCCACATGATTTGGCATGTATTAGATACTAGGCTTGAATTAGAACTTGAATTTTCCTTAGACTATTAGTATTAGTCACTTAAAGATTCCTTGAATGTTCTAATAGGGCTTAGATCTAGGCTATGACTCAAACTCGACTTAAATGAGCGCTTGTGGCTTCTTGCCATCTAAACCCCTCCTATCCTGTTCCCAATAGGTAAGGTGTCACTATGACCATGCCTAGGTATGGAGACTACTTCCAGTCTCTCCCTACTAGACTTTCTACTCACTAAAAAGGCAAAAATAAAAGCGATCTGTTTAACTAAATTCCTTAATGAGGGTGAGCTGTAAGGTAGGCGTTGATGAAATTGACTGGTAGTTCTTTCAGTATACCAATATATGTATATGCAAACTAGACTCTATAATTGATGTGATGTCCGCTAAGGTTGTTTCCCTGGGCCCTATCAGAACATAAAATTATTAGGTAAATTACTCCCTCGGATGATATCATCCTGAGGATAATTCAAGAAACTATGACCTATGACATATTCCATGACGAAGGCAGAAACCAAGTACAATGGTGCCAACTTTACAACTCATCTCTCATCAATGTGTTTTTATAAGACACAAAATGACTGCTTAGGTTTCAGTGAAGTTTCTTCAAACGTTGATTAGATGCATCAATTCTGGTCTAAAAATCAATCGTGGTCCCAAAAAAGTGAAACATGTATAGATCAAGTATGCTATAGTAACTATGCATTTCCCAGTTCACAGCAAGTAACACTGTTTTCCGAACATTGGTGTGAGTACCACATGCATAAGATAAGATTATTCTTCATTTTGGTCCACATGATTTATTGTTTATTACTACTCCATGTGGTAGGTCATTGTGATTATAACCTAACCAAATTTTCTCAACCTCTAAACTCCAAAAGAATAAGCATTTGGTTGCTTCTTCTCAGATGTACCGGATAGTGCTCTGATATTAAGGAAGCATGGACTGGGTAGCAACCTTTTCTCCTGCCTAATGTTCAATGAGTTGGAAGCTTTTAACCCTAGAGACCAACTGGCGTTTGCACATGTGAGAGATCAGATGAAACCAAAGCTCAAGCTCAACATGTTCGAGGTAGAAGTATTTGAGCAGGTTGCTGTGGAGTACAGGCACAACCTTAAGCGTAGCAGTACTAGCGGTGGGGAAAAGGGGTCGAAAGGAACAATCAAGAACAAAAGAACCAAAAGAGCAAGCCCAGATTGGTTGTATGTTAATGGCAGCTGCTGCAGCAGGTGCCAGAAATACCTTTTGGGGATGTGGGGTGAATCCTGAATCCCAAGATTGCTTTTCTTTTTTCTTTTTTCTTTTTTCTTTAAAAAAAAAATCTAAACTAGTTGTATATTAAAAGAGTGGAAATTAGATAAAAAGAAAGAGAAAGTGTTAAAAGAATCCAACAAACTGCCTGTCAGATACAAAACCTGACAAGCAATAACAGATTGGCAGAGGAGAGGATCTTGCTTTTTCCTTTTGTCTCCATTCCCATTCTTTTTTTCTAGAAGGCGTTGACAGGTCATGTTGCTTCAGGGGAGCATTAAAAATATATCGTTGTATAGATTGTCCTCCTTTGACACTACAAAGATAGAGATTTATGGCTGCTACCATCAATCAATTGAGACCCTATTTGGATGAACTAAAAGCGAAGAAATGGAGGTAGGATTACATACTTTTCAAAGTTTATATTGTTAATGAATTTTATGATAAAAAATATTAAATATTATAAGATTTATATAATATGTATATCTCTTTAAAATTATACCATCAATATTTAAAAAATAAAAATAAAAACTTCATTCGCCATCAACAATGGCGCGTGAATATATGATAAGATGTCACTCATGTGGTATATTTGAATTGGCTGGCTTTTGGAAAAGTAAGGGAAACTATATATTTCTTTGGTTCCTTTGTGTCTATTCACGAAGAAACGAGAATATATGGCCAAGGAAAAGAAAAAGATAAAAAGAAGGGTAGGCAGTCTGTAAGATATTTGAGGAGATGATCAATGGAGATGCTTCTCGACAACTTACCACCGTAAACTAAACAAAATACCAAACTAAACAATATTCAAATCCAAGCTTTTGAAGGCATGAAACCATCCACCATTGATATAACGAAAAGAAAGAAAGATTTTTTTATTGCCAGCTCGATCTTTTGTCCTCATAAACATTTCCACGCTCTGTCTGCATAGAAGTGATAAGCGTGTCAGGCGAAATCAATCAGCCCAAAATCGGAATGGTATTGGCGTTAATGGGGTATTAGAATGTCTCTATAGCATTTAGCGCTTTACGAGAAACTCTCAGAGGCCAGAGCACAATTAAATGATCAACCAAAAAGTAAGACTTGATAACCAAAAGAGCACTTTAACCTTCAACAAGTAACTTTCCCCCATTTGCTCAATTATGTACTTGAGTTCTACTATGCCCAATATATAAGGTGTTAGATGTACAATGTTGTTGTTATTATTATTGCGGCATTTTATGCATGTGGGTCGTGTTGTTTAAATCATGAGTACTAGACTATACACATCAATCCAAACACTAAAATCCTAACATGACCTCTATTAAAAAAAAACAAATATCCTAACATGACCCATATAAATATAAGTTACAGTTATGACCTGCTTAACCCATTTCATATAGATGAGTTTAGCTAACATGTTAATTTTTTAATCCAATTAATATAATTTCATATATAATACAAGGATAACTATATACATAATTCACAATTACAACTGAAATATTTTATTATCAAAATCGAAACTAATGATATATAAATAAATTTATATTTTCTTAATATAAAATTACATATTAATATGGAGTATAATCAGTTTGATTCAGTCTGATTTTAGACATATTTTATAACTGAATTGGTCGAAGTCAGTTTTGGAATTCTAATTCCTTTTTTTTTTCCTTTTTTCTTTTTTCTTTTTTTCTGTTTCATATCTATTCGGTTCGGTTTTATAACATGTATGGTTCAGTTTTAGGCTTTTTTTGGTTGGACTAATTGGTCTTATAACCCAAATGAAAAAATTATACCAAGAATTGTACTTATAAAAAATGTAATTTTCCTTAATATATATAATGTACTCTTATACTTATACTATATAAGGATAAATAATAAAACATTAATAGTAGTGTTTAAGAATAATTTTATAAAAATGAAGTATAAATAATAAGACTAAAATTTCATATTATATTAATTTTATAATATGTATAAAATAAAAAATTAAAAAATACGTATTTTGATTTGGTTCGATCCAAACCAATTTTCAATCGATTATAGTTTCTAAGAATCGAAACCGATTGAACCAATTGTGGTGAGCGTGACTAATATAAATATTACATCCCAACAACAAAATAAGACATACAAAATTATCAATTATAAAATCTGATAATAGAATTTATTTGTGTTATACAAAATAATTGCAGATTTCATGAATTGATAATTATTTATTAATTCTATTGGATCAACTTGTTTAGATTTAAATACATTTATATCAATCCCAAACTCATTTATTTTAAAATATATTATCGTATAAGAGTTGTGTCATATAATTACCTCCCTATTTCTCATTGGTAGACACGTTTGATATCACCCATTAAATATGAAGATTCCCACTTCGCATGCTGCAATCAAAAGTGGGTTGAATTCGCTTTCAAATAAAATAGGTTGAATTCGTTGGTAAATAAAATAGAATAAAAATAAAAAGGGTAATAGGACCCCAAAAAAAGAAAGAAAAATGAAAAAAGAAAAAAGAAAGAAAGATTACAGAATCATTAGAAGATCATTTCCCATAATTTCATACAACGCTAATGAAAAAGCATCATGCTCACCCACCCCCGCTTTTATATCTCTCAAAGACGGGGGAATCATCCTCAACGCAGAAGAGACTGAGGAGAAAAAAATGGGAAGCCAGCAAATAGCAAACCACAGAGACGACGCGGAGATCTACCATGGCGAAGCACTGTGCAAGCAGAAATCTCAGGAGCTCCTCGGAGATATCTCTCTGCCCAAAGGGCTTCTCCCTCTTAACGACGTCACGGAGGTGGGCTACAACCGCACCACGGGCTTCGTCTGGGTCAAGCAGAAGCGCAAGAAGGAGCACCGCTTCCGCTCGATCGGGCGATCCGTGTCGTACGATACCGAGGTCACGGCTTTTGTGGAGGACCGCCGCATGAGGAGGCTCACCGGGGTCAAGAGCAAGGAGTTTCTCATCTGGGTCACCATCTCCGATATCTACATCGACGACCCCAGTTCGGGTAAGATCACCTTCGCCAATCCAACCGGCATCTCTAGGTCGTTCCCAGTCTCGGCGTTCGAGCTTGACGAGGGGAAAAGTGGGGATCACAAAAACTGAGGCCTCTGTTTCTGGGGATTTAGGGGATTCTGAATTGCAACTGATGGATATGGGGAAATCTTGCGCCGAATAACACCTGTATGGGTTTCGTGTTTTTACTTTTCTTGCTTTATTTATTTCCAACCGGTTCGAATCGATACCGTTTGGTTGCTAAGAATCCTATGGATAAATGGAATTCGCAGCCAGAACTAAAACCCACATCTTTTTTTATTTATTTTTTTCTAAATTTTCTGATCACCAATTCTTGTTTTTCAACTTGTTAATATTCGAAGTTGATTCACTGAGTTCGGCGAGGGAATTTATTACTGAACTGCATCGATCTTAATACCCGAAAAAGCTAGAAAATTTTATATTATATTAATTAACAATTTAACATATAATATAATATAAAAAATTAAAATTATATATACCAGTTCAGTTTTGTTGAAATTGGTTTTCAATATATGAAAATAATTACCAAACCGGTTTTCAGTACTACACCGGATCAATTACGAACAGACCAAACTCACCGGGCCAGTCCGGTTCAACCAGTTTTCTGATTATTTTTTTTACACCCATACGCATAACGATTCAAGGAAGGACCTTGGGCATAATTGTAGTCAGCAAAGGTCCTGGGCATATTTTGGTGTTACAACAATAAAAAAATAAAAAAAATGTGACTCAAAAATTTAAATTATGTATAAATTAGTTTAAAATATGAATTTAATATTTAATTTTAGTAAAAAGATTATATGAATCTAAATAAATTCAGCAAAAATGTAATTCATGGATATGGTCTTAAATGTCTTTGTTTTTTATTTTCAAAAAAAAAAATGTCTTTGTTTTTTCTCATCAAATATCTTCATTTCTAAAAAATTCATATGCTATAAATTTATTCAATTGGGATATTTTGCGCATAACCACAAATTTTATATAAAATACTTATTCGCTCTAAATTTTTTTCATTTCAGCTAAAATATTGAAGTAAATTTCATAATTCATCTTTTAGACTTTGTACATGCCATTTTATCAAATACAAGGATGAAAAGCTTAATATAGATTTAGACTATATTTGGTTGTTAGATTGAGCTAAATCTATTTCAAATCAATTATTGATATGATACTATTTTTTCAACTTTACATAAAAAAATAAAAAATAAAAAATTAAGAACGGTGCTAGCAAGCCACCTAGCATTTACAACTGGGTGTACCCCTAGTGCAATTTTTTTTTTCATGTTCTTTTAAATATCTTTTAACATCCTTAACCATTAAAAAAATATACAATTTTACTAATAGTCATTTTTCTTAACCACTAAGCAAAGCAAAATAAAATAAAATAAAATATTCGAACGATATCTTTAAGCGATAACATTGAGTGGACTAAGTAGCATTTTCTAAAAGTTAAACCTCATTTCAACCTAGTTCATATATTCAAACACATATCTCAACCTATTTATATTTAAACACATCTCAATAACATCTACAAAATACTATTATTTACAAATCAAATCAAATCATCTGAGATCACCATAACACCCAAACACAGCCTAGTGCTCTCATATTTTGTACAAGCAAAAAAAAAAGGCTCATGTCTAAAACAAAACAGTTTTGAATCAACTCAATTAGATCTGAATTCGTTAGAATTGCTCTAAAGTAGCCGATGAAATCGATTTTGTTGTCCAATAGAAAAATACACTAAACCGAATTCAGTTTTTGATCAATTATTTGAGATGAATTGTGTTTTTATAAAACCATTATTAAGAGCGCAGCCAACACAAACTACATGGATTCTGAGTACTTGGTTTTTGGGTTCTCATTGCATTTAGCTTCATAGGATGATCCTACAAAATATTCTCACTACTTTCCCATTAGATATCTTGCCTACATATACCAAAGAACCAAAGAGATTAGGAAGCTTCCCTACCCCTTCCACCTTTGGACGATTGTGGTTCAGTGCTTTTGTGTTTATTCATGCCACTCATCTTTGGGAAAGAAGAGGGAAATGTAAAGAAAACGAGGAGTTAAAGGTTTATGATCTTATATATAAGGTTGTTCCACATCTGAAACACAATAAAAAAAATGTAAGTTGAGTCAATTCAAATTGATTGAAATCAATCTAAAGATCGATCTGCTGGCAACAAAATGTTCTCAAGTATTATCAGATATTTCCTACTCAACCAGCTCAAACACAAAATATTTTAAATTTCATATCATCAACTTTTTTATCTAATCTAATAATTACAAATTTTTCAAACTCCCAAATAAAAAACAATTTTATTTTTTTAAAATTTCAAAATAAAAATAATATTCAAACAATTTTTTCAACTTTTTATCTATCATTTTTCAAAAATTCAATAAAATAATCAACTCAAATCATTTTACTATTATTCACAGGTATACTGATATATACTAAGTATCCAAACGGACCTTAAATTAGTTGGAATTTGTATAAATCAACCAAATTAATCGATTTTGTGGTTGAACATTAAAAATGTACACTAGAATGAGTTTGCTTTCAGATCGTTGAATCAAACTATATGGATTAATATTAGCATTTACTTTTGGGTGCTCATCGCATTTAGCCTTATAGGGCGACGCTACTAAATATTACTTCGGTACTAAGATATCTTGCCTACGTACACCAAACAACCAAAGAGATTTGGTATAGCTACCCTATCATTTTCCCCTTTGGATGATTTTGGTCCACTTTTGTGCATATTCATGCCTCTCGTCTTAATTTGCTAAAAGCTAGTAGAGGGAATTGTAAAGAACATAGGGTTAAAGGGCTATGCTCTATATCTTTACACTTACCCATAAGTCTTCCCAACTAAAAGCATAGGACAATGCTAGGGAGTGCCCCAGTATGTACTGTTAGCTGTGTCGCATTTTTAATTTTTTTCTTTTTCTTTTAAATATATATATATACACATTTACTAGTAGTCATTTTTTTAACCATTAAGAAAAAAATAATAATAATAATTAAAACACAGGTTAAACTGAGGGGGCAATATCATAGGCTATTTACTACTTAGCAATGTAGGGTTTTACCAAAAAATTACTTTTAAAACTTGGAAATGGCAAGAACTCTAGGGGATTTGGTTTGGGTATTTTTTTTTTTTTTTTCCGCCTTTTAATCACAGATTATTATAAGCTGAATAGAAATTTTCCAATTTCAAGCTTAAAGTTCAAACTTTGCTAAAACTACTCAAAATAACCTAAAGTTTGTACATCTAAAATATATATATTAATGAGAGAATAGTTAACATATAAAGTCTGTCAACCCTACATTATTTATACTTTTTGTATGAATTATTTAAATAACAATACATGCTCAATAAATATTGTGTAACCCATTTATTTGTCCATTTTTCTTATACTTTCAAGTTTCAACTCTAAATGTCAAAATCTTACTTCAATTTCTTTTAAGTTTGTTTAGATATGATTAGGGGTGAGAATCGGTCGATCCGGACCGGCCATTTTTGGACAGGACCGAATTGGGTCCGGTCCGGTCCGGTCCATTTTTAGGAAGACCGAAGTCATTCGGTCCGGTCCCAGTTTAGGGGTTTTCCACCCCAGACCGAACAGTATGAAAAAAAAATAAAAAAAATATAATTTATATAAATAATTTTATAAATTAATTATATAATTTTTTACTTATACTAATATTTATAATTATATACTAATACTAATAGTCTAATATGGTATTAAAAAAAATAATACTAATAGTCTAATATTATAATATACTATAGTTATACTTATACTAATATAGACTATATAGTTATATTAAATACTATAAGTAATACTAATACTAATATATAGCTAAATCACTATAAGTATAACTGTATAACTATATATATTTAGTATGAATGTATTATTATATTCTTTAATGTATAACTATAATATATAGTACTATTATATATATTAATATATTAACATATTATAGAGTTATAGTATAAATATATTAATAAGAGTTATGATACTAAGAGTTATAGTATTGAAACATCGTATTCAAACAAATCCTCATCCAACTTCCGAACACTTCCAATTGAAACAACTTTCAATTAAGAATTGATCAATCCAGTTATAAAAAGAAGTGATGATAACATCTTCCATAATCACAATTTTTTCATATCAAATTCAAAAATTGCAGCTCTGCATTGCATGCAACCCACGTTTGATTCGATTTTTGAGATTCTCTTGATTCATATCACATTCACGATAATGATGATAGCGATCTATTATGATCAAACGGTACAAAAATACAAATCGTCAGTACTGCAATTCTATAATCTTCTCACATGTTAGATATTCACCGTACATTAAGACGTAAATGACACTCTAAATTGGTGCTGTGCGCAATATTGATCTAAATCTCCACTATTCACTGTACATGAACTCAACAACCTCTCTCGCAAAATCATATTGCTCAAATCCAAAATTCTCTTGCTCGAACGCAAAATCTATTTTCTAGTATCCAAAATCCTCTGGCTTCTCTGAAGCTCCAAATCAGTGTGAAAAACTTCTCCATGAACACAATTGATTTTGCATTTTTGCCATAGACAACCACAAAGAGGAGAGGGACGATGGAGTCCGGCTTTCAAAGCTGCAATTTTTACTTGCATGAGGGAAGGGGCGATGGCGTACAAATGAAGGGAGGAAAGGAAAGGCTTTTACTTTATCATTGCAGTTTTATTTTTTATATATGGGCCACTCAAAACATAATACTTAGCATCGGTCAACTATCGGTCTAAAATCTTCGGACACCACATTCACTACCTGCAACACTCTGACGTGTATGTGAGACACGTGTCACACATGTCAAGCCATTGTCATGCATCCACGAGAACAGGGCGCAAGCCCAACCCAATATATAAAGGCCCATGCACGCATCCCCCTACACTTCCTTCCAAAGATATAAATACACTTCCTTTCAAAGAAATAAATGTCACAAAGATATTTGATTCCTTCCAAATCGCATCTTCAGGCTTCACCCGAAATACATGCAAACTAAATGGCAACTCAAGTGATCGAGTCTTACAGATAAAAGACAGAGATTTACCATGGTGGAGCACCATGGAGCTCTCTGCAAGAAAAAAGCATATGAAATACTGTTGGAGGAGTTCTCTCTGCCTAAAGGTTTTCTTCCATGGTGTCCTGTGAGGGTTACTACTGATGGGAAATACATTCTTCAGGTTCACCCAATTAGATGACATCCGTAAACTTAACAGCTTGAGATATAAATACACAATCCTTTACTAAAAAAATCAAATTTTCTTCTGAACACCAATTCATTGCTCCTCAATTCCACAGTGCATCCAATCTTCTTGCACGTTTTTGCCTTACAGACCCTCCATAGGTACTATGCAACAGCAACAAATGCCCAATGCAATTGCAGTAGATTTCAATGAGTGATGCATTCTGATTTAGGATTTTGTATTCGCCACCACCTCTGCTCATGCAGGTGCCTGCCCGTACGGTGGAATGTTCCCCATCCGAATCCAACCATAGGTACGATCTGCAGTTGCCTCATGGTTTTAGAGATTCGCACACGAGGCAAGAATGTGCAGGAACATCGAATGTACCACCAAACTAAGAAGCCAGGAGAAGGAGAATCTTATGATCCAAGACTGACCCAGTTCAGATGTGCCACCAAACAAAGGAGAGATTAGGAAGATCAAAATAACCTGAAACAGACAGATCGTGGTAAGATAGTATTACATTTTTTTTAAATAGCATCCATGCAGAAATTACCTGCAGTGACTGTGAGCCAACCAAATTGAAGCCAGGAATGTTCGTGTTTACCAAAATCTTCTCTAACAAGGATTAGCGACACTTAATCTGCACAAATTTACATGCTTCCTCGAGCACGGTAACACCCCCAAAAAAACACAGATTTAATTCTAAAGCACGGTCTAAGATAATGGTGAGGATGCAACTCCCAATTACAGCACTACATGGAATGTTCAATATACAATTTCCACCAGGTGGTAGGATTCTAGCCCCCAAGACTTGTGAGGAGAGCTCTTCAATCAGTCACCGATTCAAAATAAAATATTCATAGGCAAAAGGAGCCATGCATCATGTTGAAGATTGGACAAACATTTATAACAAAAAATAACTTGAATGCCCACTGAAAAAGTGAAATAAAAATAAATAACATAATATGCAGAATTGTTGCCAAAACTCTTTGTTCTTTCTACTAGATAATCTTTTTCAGAGAAATATTAAGTTCCTGAATTAAAAGACTCCAACAGGAAGGGCTCCTCAAAGCTCACACACTATATCAACAAAATCCCTCCTTTGAAATTGAAACCAATTAACAGTTCCCAACTAAAATCGAGTCACCATTTACCTTTTTCTCAGGTGTTCTTCTTGTAATCTCCATTCACAATCAAGATTACTTTGCCATCTCAACCAATTCTTTGGCCTTCCTCTTGTCTTGGCTAGCACATTCAGCTTGAACATATCATTTCCTTCAGAAGCAGTCATTCTTGAGTATCACACAAGCTGCTCAGAAGCAATCATTCCAGAAAATCTAATCTTGTCTAATTCCCCGGTAAGTGCCCCTTCTGACTTTTCATGAATGTAACCATTCCAAGTTCAATCTGTTCTAATCATTTCAATCACTTCTGTCATATAGACATATTCCTTTTGGAGGATAGACATCACATGATGATAATGGCTAAAAAATTTATTTACAAGAAGGTATTGAAGCATCAAAGCTGTGCTCTAGAAGACATTTAGCCAGATAACAATTGTGTATAGTGTGTATGGTCCACAAGTATGCAATGAAGACGGGGAGCTAAATTTCAACATTCGAAAGTTCTTCCCTAAATCCAGAAAAGAATTCATTCACAGGGCCCCATCCACCTTCCCTGAACCCTCATTTGTTTTAGTTTCATCAAAGGACCGACTTTTCCATACCCCAAAAGTTTTATAGTCCCATACAATCTCAGATATCTCATCTTGAGGCAAACTTAAACCATGTCGTTTAATTGATCTATGCAGTTCACAAAAGAATTTTGGGTCTTGCAGTCTAATATATTCTCGCAACACCTTCTCGTGATCTGGGACCCAATTCCTAGGAAACGGGGTGTAATCACATGATGGAATCAAAGACATGTGAGAAAACTGAACACCCTCAATAGCATCGACAAGTCCCATCCTCAAAAGATCTGAATATTCAGGAGCTGAATTGTTACTGCTCGCCCTCAGAGGATGGCTAAGATCACGTGAAGCAATCTTATACACCTTGGCACGAGACTTTAGTCTATACCTTGCAGCATATAGTTTAGCTAAAGAGCTCCTAATCACATAAGCACAAAACCCAACAACTTTCTTGCGATTGTCAGCATATCTGTACCATTCGGCCATGGTCTCAAGGAACTTGTTCATCTGGGAATTTGAATGAGCTTGACTTGAATACAACATTGGGTTGCAAGGCAGTGGCTCAGGATCCTTATCACCCTTAACTAACTCAAGCCGCCTGAATTGGCGAATACACTGTTGCAAGCTAGCAGTAACAGAAAGCAAAGTACCTACACCCTTTTCACTCACAATATTACCTCCAGTACCAGTGTAACGAAGTGTCGGGTGTATCACCCTGCGACAAATTATATGGTCCAAGAAATTTATACCCCTGGTAATGTGTTCTATCTCCACCTTTGAATTATCCAACCTTAACCCAAATCTGCTTTCACAAAACTCAATTATTTCCTTTCTAACTTGCACCGCGTCCTCTCTAGGGCCTCGGATCCCGATCAAGAAATGACCCCCATATCGTATATAGTCCATTTTCCTAGTTTTCTCTTTCCCACTAGAAGGAACAAACTCTGGCCAAGCTGGGTTATGACACCCATCATTAATAGAATCTTTCCATATCGAATCAAGCTTAGACGGCCTAAAAAACTCAACTATTCTCTCTTCCATCATATGATCCAATTCATTAAGACACACATTAGCAAGCAAAGGACTAAGAATACCACAATAACCATAAGAGGGTACCTTAGCAGCCTCTTTAGGTGCGAAATTAAAAAATGTTCTCAACCAATAAGGATCCGGCTTGGGCTCATTCTCATTGAGGATCTTCTTCTTCTTAGGCTGCCGTTTCTTCTTCTTCTTTCTCAGCTCTTCTTTATCTTCAGTTTCTAATTGTGACCGATCCCTAACCGGTCCTTTGAGCGCCGATTTGATCAAACCCAACACTTTCTTATCCTTAACGGCCTTTTCAACACAACCCAATACCAGACGTCCATCTACATTATCAAATATCTCACTCAAATCGCCTTTCAGGAACCACAGGTACCCTGCGAAGTTACTGCGAATGGTCCGAATCACCGTATGTGCATTCCGTCCAGGCCGAAACGCTTGTGATTTTGGCGAGAACCGAGCCTCAAAAACCGGCTCCAACACCATCAAAAGGACCTCCTGAACGATCCTGTCTTGGAAACAAGGCTCGTCGGATTCAAGAATCGCCTGAAGCTTGCGTTTGGAGATAACTCTAGTAAGGGGCTTGTCGTTGGGGCTCCGAATGTACTGCTGGGTCTTCTTGTTCCAGAAGAATTGCCCATGAACGACGGCATTTCGGAGGGAGAGGAGGTCGGAGAGGACATGAGAATGGATGGCGTTGCGAGGAGGGAACGTGCCTGTCACTTGAGCGCAGGAGCGCTGGTAGGCGAGGACCCAGAGGTCGAGCTTGGAGAGGAAGCCAGTGAGGTTCGGGAATGTTATATCGGGTGGGGAAGAAAATGTTTTGACCCAGAGGGAGGAGCAGATTTGGATAGGATCCTCCTTGAGGAGAGAGTACGGGTCTTGATCATGGTTGTGGTTTTGGATAACGTGGCGTGGTGGCTGTGACGGAGGGTAGGTGGCGATGGAGGAAAGGGATCGAGAGGAAGCAAGGGGTTTAATCAAGTAACGGTGGTGGCGATGGAGGTGTTTGATAATTGTTCTGACTGACATTTTTATTCTCTTTAGACATGCAAATGGGTCGGAAATTTTCAACCTATTCTGGGCGAAGCTTTGATTGGAAAAGGGCAGTGGGTGGTTGGTTGGTTGGTTTGGGTTTGAAAGCCGGAGACAGCGTGGAAAATTTAAACCGGAGAATCGGCCCGGATTGGTTAGTCTATTTTTCAACTGGTCTGGCCCAGAACCGATTCTTATATTTTAAAAGGATCGGGTTAGTGTACCACCCAGTTCTTATTGCTATGCCGCCCAATTCAACTTTAATTTTTTTTTTTATATATTTTTTAATATATTTAAATATTTTTTAAAAATAAAAAAATATACCAATATACTTAAAATTACTTTTTTAATCATTAAGTAAAAATAAAAAATAAAAAAATAATTTTTTTTATCGAGTGGTACACTTGAGCAGTACCGCCCGAACGACATAGTAGCATTATGCATTTTAAAAATTGGCTAAATCTAATCCTATTTTAGTTTTTAGTTTTTCGGAATTGAACCGAACCAGATCGATTTGTAATATATATAAATTAATTTTTAATATTATATAAAATATTATATAAAAAATTTTATATATAATTATATATGAAACTTTTATATATAATTATATATAAAAGAATTTTTATATTATAATTTATAACATAAAATTTTAATTTTAAATGTGAACATTTTTTTATCATATATTATTAATATAAAATATATATACTAATTATATTTTATGGCCTAATATATTCTCAACATATTTATTTGGATAAATAAATATATATCCAAGATATATAATTAATATATATAATAGTAATTAAATGTATGAAGTGCAAAATATAGGGCCAAGTGGTACAACCGTCCTTAATTCTTGAATAAAAGTAAAGAATAATATATGATAAAATTAACTTCATTAAAAACATAATACTTACAAGGAGATTAATTATCAAAAGATTGAAGGGTAAGAGACATGAAAATGAGTTTACAAGGGAGAGTATTTTAGAGAAGAGTGACGAGAGAAGAAATGGAAATGGCTTCAGATGAGAAGGTCTAAATGCCCCCTTACTTACAATCTATCTATTTATAGGCACCAAAACAATAGCTTACAATAATATTACTGGCATGAACAGTGACTTCAATAACTCATACACAGTAAATAGGTGGCTACATTAAATAAACGTGGGCGGCTAAACAGTAAATACTAAATAGGCAGTTGGACGACTGACTTTTCTTGACATGTTCTGATAGGCATCTTGAACAATATTATGATAATAGACAAAAAGAACAATAAGCTTCTGAAATTATATAATTTGATGGTCATAATTTGTAAATTCCAGTTCAAACGGATCTTGAGAATCTATCATCTGCGAAGGATAATATGACGAGTTGTCATGAGAATGAGAGGCTTGTTAAGAGGGAGAGGCTTGTTGTAATGATGATGATGTTGCCTGTTGTGCTGGAGATAATCTGACTTGATGGTCTTCTTCTTCATCATTGTCCGAGACTTGTGACATTACCTCAACTAATTTTTTCAAATCCTTTTTATTAATAATTGATGTTAATTGAGCTTGGAATCTATTTCTCTGAACTAGAACTTTAGGGGTCTTGATCATTTTTTAAAAGATTTTTACAACATGATCATAATGGTACTTTTTCCAGCATTTTACAGAAACTTGGTGGGCCAAGAACATAATATTTTTTAGAGAATGATGAGGTTTAATGACATATTATCACTTCATAATCTAATTTAATTTGATTTTAATGAAGAAAATGAAAAGTGGTGGACAGTGTGATAATAAATGTGGATAATCATTTTATAATATAAAAACCAGGAGACTTTCCTGAAGAGGAGTAGAGAGAATGAGAGATTCTACTTTAAACTGATATCACCATATTAGAAACCATCGTGGGAGTATTTTAATTTCTTATAATTTGTCAAAATAAAAAAATAAAAAAAATAAAAACTAGGAATTGTGCAAATTCTTGTTGTCTTAAAAATGTTTTGTTTCATGCCTGCTGATAATTATAATAATCAAAATAGGGAGAATCATATTGCTAAGAAAATCTTTTTGTCAGATAAGGGTTTTTTCCCCACTGTTTTAAGGTAAAAACTTGTTTAATAGTGATTTTGTGAAATGCAATAATCGGAGTTGCAGGTAGAGAATGTTGAGATTGAAGAGAACAAAGAATTTCTGAGATAATAATAGAAAAGAATCAGGTAATTTTAAAAGATCAGATAGGTGCTGTAATTTGGGTTCAATAGGAAAGACTGTATGCCAATGGGTTTTGAAGATAATGGGAGTTGCAGAAGGTTGAGATAATAGTGGAGGACTGATAATTTGGAAATGAGTAGAAGTAGAAGAAGAAACAACTTTTGAGTATGTTGGTAATTTTGGAGAGGATAATAATGAAAATGGATTGTAGGATAGCCTAATATTTTGTGGTAATGTACCTAATATTGTAAAGAGTTTTGGTGTGGCAGAAGGATAAGGTGGCGAATAAGAAAGAGAAGGTGGCTTAGCATAGGAGGATTTAGATTTTACTCTGGACTTTGAGGAAGACATAATTTTCCCTATAAAAATTCTTGGGATAGAAAATTAGGAAAAGAATTAGAATCTCTTTTAATATATTCAATATCAAAATAAAAAATATTTAATATAACGTGCCATCTAGCAAATATTTGTTTAGCAACCAAGTTTTTAACATCTTTGACTAAAACTTCCTTGGCTAATTTACAATCAATTATAAGTAAAAACTTTTGATTTAACATGTCATTTTGAAACTTAGAAATGCATAATACAATAGCCAAAATTTCTTTTTTAATAGTACTATAATTCTTTTGAGTAGGATTCCAGTATCCTGAATGGAATTGAATAATCTGTTCGGTTTCATTTGATAATTATTATTTCGTATTTTCTCTATAACCAAGATCGAAGGTATCTGTTTCAACAATCTTGAAAGCATTAGGAAATGAGAGTTCTAAGCATAGTAATTTCTTAACATAAACCTTTATTTGTTTTATAATATTTGTGTGTTCTTATGTCCATGGAAGTGGATTCTTTTTTAATCTTTTGAATAACGGTTTACATAATGGTCTAAGTGTTTAATAAAAATCAACAACATAATTTAGACTTCTTAGAAATCTTTGTAGTTGTTACTTATCTTTTATTTCATTAGAAAATTTATTAGCAAACTTTATAACCCTATTTATTGGTGTAATAGTTCCTTGATAAATGTCGTGTCCAAGGAACCTAATCTTATCTTGAAATAACTTAACTTTATATGATAAAACTACTAATCCATTTTGTTTAATAATTCAAACAAATGTATTTAAATATTTTCAATGTTGTTCAATAGATGAAGAGAATATTAATACATTATTTATATAAACTATAGAAAATGAGTGAAATGCGTAAATATTTCATTCATAATATTTTGAAATTCACTATGAGAATTTTTTAATCCAAAAGGCATAACATTTCATTCATAATATCTAAATAGGATAAATGCTTCTGTATTAGTCTGTTTAAGAGATGAAAGATATTATAATTTCCATGATTCGTTACTTGACATAGTTGAATCTAGCCTATTCCAAGGTCCAATTTATTTTAATTGTTATCTTAATTATTCACTTTCATTATTTGATATTAATATTTTACATGTTTTAACATTAAATATTTAAAAAAAATGGTTATCATATGATAAAAGGATCACATCTTTTAATAGTAGTATATAAGATTCATTATAAATTAATGAAAACAACATTAGAGCCACAAACTCTTATTACTAGCCTAAAAGGTTATACATTATTATTATAATCTAGTACACCAAATTCTAGCATACAAATTCCTAAACAAATTCATTAGAATTAGATTACTCTTCCTAATGAATCACAATTAGAAAATATTATTTCATTACCAAATTAGATAGAAAATAATTCTAAAGACGATTTAGATTACATAAATTAAAACTAGGATGAAACAGTCTAAATTACTTTTAAACCTTTTAAGAAATTAAAACTAGGATGAAACAGTCCAAATTGCTTTTAAACCTTTTAAGAAATCATTCTCTCATTATTCTTCTCCAGCATCTCTTAAACCAAAATGCTGAAAAAGAAATATATAAAACTACATTTACAGTCTCATTTAGACATTATGAATGAAATGTTATACCTTTTGGATTAAAAAATACTCATAGTGAATTTTAAAATATTATGAATGAAATATTTATGCATTTCACTCATTTTTCAATAGTTTATATAGATGATGTATTAATATTCTTTTCATCTATTGAACAACATTGGAAGCATTTAAATACATTTTTTCAAATTATTAAACAAATGGATTAGCAGTTTCATAATCTAAAGTTAAGTTATTTCAAGACAAGATTAAGTTCTTTGGACATGACATTTATCAAAGAGCTATTACACCAATAAGTAGAGCTATAGAATTTGCTAATAAATTTTCTGATGAAATAAAAGATAAGCAACAACTACAAAATTTCTAAGAAATTTAAATTATGTTACTGATTTTTATCAAGCACCTAGACTATTATGTAAAACGTTATTCAAAAGATTAAAAAAGAATTCACCTCTATGGACAGAGGAACATACAAATATTATAAAACAAATACAAGTTTATGTTAAGAAATTACCATACTTAGGACTCTCATCTCCTAATGCTTTTAAGATTGTTGAAACAGACGCTTTCGATCTTGATTATAGAGGAATTATGAAACAAAAAATTATCAAATGAAACGGAACAGATTATTCAATTCCATTCAAGATGCTGGAATATTGCTTAAAAGAATTATAGTACTATTAAGAAAGAAATTTGGCTATTGCATTATGCATTTCTAAGTTTCAAGATGACCTGTTAAATCAAAAGTTTTTACTTAGAATTGATTGTAAATCAGCCAAGGAAATTTTAGTAAAATATGTTAAAAACTTGGCTGCTAAACAAATATTTGCTAGATGGTAAGTTATATCAAGTACTTTTTATTTTGATATTGAACATATTAAAGGAGATTCTAATTATCTTCCTGATTTTCTATCCTGATAATTCTTACAGGAAACATCATGTCTTCCTCGAAGTTCAGAGTAAAATTTAAATCCTCTTATGCCGGCCACCTTCTCCTTCTTATTTTTCACATTATCCTTCTGCCACACCAAAATCCTACACAGTATTAGGTACATTACCACAAAATATTAGGTCATCCTATAATCCATTTTCACCATTACCCTCCCCAAAATTATTAGCATACTCAAAAGCTATTTTTTCTTCTGCTTCTACTCCTTCCCAAATTATCAATCTTCAGTATTATTTCAGCCTTCTGAGACTCTCATTATCTTCAAAACCCATTGGCATACAATCTGTGACGCCCTCAAATTCCGTTTGGGATCGGACGGACATTTGAAGCATCGAGACATGCAACACAAGTTTACCTGCCCCCGTTCATGACATATAAGATGCAATGTTCCTAACATGCATCTAACATTATACAATATTCGCAGAGGATAATTTTTTTCTTTAGCAATACTATGCACCAAATTGAAAATATCCCAAATGCTTAAAACATACTTCATACATAAAGACCTATTGAATAGATTACAACACTAGTCCAAAATGGTTATGATCTAAAAAGTACTAAAGATGCAACTCCATTGTACAAGTAGTAATTTACGTTAACTACTATATTAACATTGACGTCGCACCGTCGCTTAGTCAACTGTGTTTAGTTGATCAGCTCCTGATTCTCCTTCAGGTCCTGTAACAAGATCTACCATTCGGGGGGAATGGTAGTTGAGACTATTAAAATGAGATTTGATTACAAATCTCAGTAAGTTAACAAAAAAACTTCCACATAAGCTAATGATGCATGCATGACAGTAAAAACATAAATGCATAATCAAATTTATAAGTAATTAAAGCATAACTTGGCATACAACATAGCATAATTGACATAACTTAAATTGAAACATGAACTGAACTTGACTTGACATGAACTTGATCTGAAACTTGACTTAACATGAAAAATACATACTCCACAGTTGTTGTGGACCCATGTATTCTACGTGTAAATACATACTCCACAACTGTTGTGGCCCTATGTATTCTACACAAACTTGACTTAACATGAAAAATACATACTCCACAGTTGTTGTGGCCCCATGTATTCTACGTGTAAATACATACTCCACAGTTGTTGTGGCCCCATGTATTCTACGGAAACTTATTCTTTAACTGCTTAAATACATACTCCACAATTGTTGTGGCCCCATGTATTCTACGTGTCACAATTGCTGTGTCTCACGTAGTGTATGCGTCACAATTGCTGTGACCCCATACATAAGTAATCAAGATGAAACGTGACTTAAATACGAAATGACTGAAGCCCTGACGTAACATGACGTGACTTGAATATAACTTGAAATACATGACCAACTTGAGATAGAAATATTTCGTAACATTGCATAACATATAATAGACAGCATATTTAACATGACATACTTGCAACAGTGAATATTACATGACTTGACATACATGTAATAGATGACATACTTAGCATGACGTACTTGTAAGGTACAGTAATACATGACAGAATATATTATGTAACAGATAAAAATTGACGACAGAATAAATTCTATATAATAGACAATTACGTGATAACTTGGCATGGCATGACATATATGATAACACACATACATACACTGTAGTTCCTTTACTTAGTACACATACACAGTAGACTGCTAGTAAGTTAAAAACTAACTTACCTCGATTTCCGCATTTCTTATAAAACTTCAAGTGCGACCACGAGGAACTGTAATTAGTGATTCTAAAAGTTAGAACTAAATCACTAATAATTTGAAATATGGAAAATACTAACTTAAAGAGTAAAATTTTCTCTCTACATGTGGGAAAATGACCGTTTTACCCATAACTTAAGGATTTTGCATACTAACTCCAAAAGTTTCCAAAATTTACATTCTTCATGTAAATTTTGTCCTAAACTTAAATATCAACTCAGAAAAATTAAAAACAAAACACAACTATGAAGAACACACTATGGCCGAAACATCCATAGGCATTTCCCTTGATTTTTGTTGCAATTCCTTCTAACTTCAAAACTCATGCTTAAACCAAAATTTTGCAACAAACATCTTCCAATCCTAAGTTCAAAACCATACTTAAAACATCCATTTAGAAAAAGCTAATAATTAACACCAAACGTTTTTTGTAAAAAGATCCAAGCACTTGAATCACAAGTTTTGACCTTAAATCAAAATATCTCCAAGAATTTCAAAAATCAAATCTTATTTCTAACATATTCATAATATCATCCTAACATCAACCATGCTTTAAATCATCAAACTAAAGTCACCAAAATCACAAAATAACATTTGGAGTTTTTGGTTTTACACTTAGTCCAAAAACAGAAACTTTTTCCTCAACTAGTTTTGATAAATCTCTTGATCTATGACTTATAAATATATGATCTTCAAACCAAACCATCACATGGTTTAAAAAGATGTCCTAAAATATATATAAGCTTCTAATTCAAGATCACATGGTTAGAAATTAACCAAAACATAAATTTAGGCAAGAATATCCACACTTTGGCTTATTTGAATATCTCTTTGCATAAAATTTCATATCTTTGAAACTAACAGCAAATATCTTCAAAATAATAATATAACATGTATATAAGATGCTTAGGATCCTCCAATAAAATTATCAAAGTCATTGGAATAGGTTTAGACCACCAAAGAGTTAAACTTTCTCAAAACAGAAACTGTTTTTCTTCTTCCAGTTTCTAAGTTTCTAAACCTGAGAAAATCTTTCATCAAAACCTTTAATCATGCAAAAATCCTCAACCAATAGTCACATATACATGTTAACAATACTCCATAAAAATTTCAGACCAATATCTATCCATTAGCTTGGTCAAAAACTCCAAACTATAACATATTCTCCAGTTTATCTCCCAGAATGACCTTTCTATAGTTTACACAATATTTGACTGACCAAATGATCTTAAAATGGGGCAAATAAGATATCCATGTAAACTAGACTAAAAAAGGAACAGCTTATATGAAGGAGACTTTATGATAAAACACTTACAAAATCTTCGAAATGGGTGTGCAAAAGACCTCCTAAAAGCTGTCCGAGAGAGTGTGTTTGATATTCTTTCAATGGAAAGTGTAAATGAAGATAATTTCGTGGGAAGAGGTGGCTGGAGATACTTATGGATGAGATATGGAAGAGATGAGGCTGGAGTTGAGAGTTGAGTGTAGTTTTCTCCTACCTAAAATATCTATAAAAGATTATCTCATAATATTCTATCCAATAATATCTACAAAAAATCAACTTAAGATATTTTTATCTAATAATATCTATAAAAATCAACTCAAAATATTTTTACCCAATAATATTCATGAAAATTTTCTCAAGATATTTCTTTTTATCCAATAATATCTACAGTTTTGAACAGACGTTTTGTCCGAAAATATGAAAAAATGTTATTGCGCCATAAGACTTTAAATAACCCTCCGAGTTTAATGACACAAACCATAATACATTTTGACACTTCTAACTATCTCCAATAATCAAAAACACACTTCTGATACCATAGTAAATAATAACACTAACTATGTAGTTAGACAAAAACCTATACGATTAATGGATTCGTGAAAACTTATGGGATTTTCACGAGGTTCCTAAAGTTAATAGAAATTTCACAATTGAATTTCTAGCGGGCTGTTACACAATCTTTTCTATTGAACCCGAATTACAACACCTATCTAATCCCTAAAAATTACTTGATACTTTGTTATTACCAAATTGGCATTATATTCTTCAAAACATTACGAATACCCAGAATTTTTATGAATTTATTTTGGTAGATACAGACTCTATTATTATATCAGAAATTCCTTATTCTCTTCAATCCCAACCTTCTTCACCTGCAGCTCCGATTATTGTATTTCACAAATTCATTATTAAACAAGTTCTTACCTTAGAACAGTGGAAAAAAGCCTTTATCTGACGAGATGATTTTCTCAGCCAAATGATCTTCCATATTTTGATTATTTTGATTATTATGATTATCAGCAAGCATGAAGCAAAACATTTTTTAAAAAAAAACAAGATATTGCGTCATTCCTGGTTTCTTTATTTTGATAAATTATAATAAATTAAAACACTCCCACGATGGTTCCTAATATGGTGGTATCAGTTTGAACTATAATCTCTCATTCTCCCAACTCATCTCCAAGAAAGTCTCTAGACTTTTACATTATAAAATGATTATCCATCTTCATTATCACACTGTCTACCACTTCTCATTTTCTTCCTTAAAACCAAATTAAACTGGATTATGAAATGATAATATGTCATTCAATCTCATTCTTCTCTAAAAAACATTATGTTATTGACCCGCCAAGTTTCTGTAAAATGGTAGAAAAAGTACAATTATGATTATGCTGTAAAAATATTTTCAAAGATTAACAAGATCCCTGAAGTTCTAGTTCAGATAAGCAGATTCCAAGCTCATTTAGCATTAATTACCAATAAAAATGACTTGAAAAAAATTAGCTGAGACAATGTTACAAGTCTCGAACAGTGATGAAGAAGAAGATCATTGAGTCAGATTATCTCCAATATAACATACAACATCATCACAAGTACAACAGGCTTCTCCCTCTCAACAGGCCTCTCATTCTCACTACAACTCGCCATATTATCTTTCGCAGATGATAGATTCTCAAGATTCATTTGAACTGGAACTTGCAAATTGTGACTCTCAAATTATGTAATTTCAAAAGATTATTGTCCTTTTTGTTTATTATCATAATACTGTTCAAGATATCCATCAGAACATGTTAAGAAAAGCCAGTCGTCCAGCTGTTTATTTACTGTTTAGCCGACCTTATTTATTTAATGTAGCCGTCTATTTACTGTGTATGAATTATTGGAGTCACTGTTTATGTTAGTAATATTATTGTAAACTGCTGTTTTGGTGCCGATAAATAAGCAGATTGTAAGTAAGGGGGGCATTCAAAACTTCTCATGTGAAGCCATTCTCATTCCTTTTCTCATCACTTTCAATCTCCAAAATACTCTCTCTTGTAAACTCTTTTTCATATCTCTTGTCCTTCAGTTATTTGAGTATTAGTCTCATTGTAAGTATTATGTTTTTAATGAAGTTAATTTTATCATATATTGTTCTTTACTTATATTCATGCATCAAGGACAGTTGTACCGCCTGCCTTTATATTCTGCACCTCATGCATTTAATTACTATTATATATTAATTATATATCCTGGTACACACAATACTAATATATATTTATATATTAATTATATTTTACTTTAATTAATAAGTATACATTAGGAAATTATATATATATATTATGATATTGACACTTAATTAAAACTGGACCAAACTGGATCGGAGCCGATAAAACCAGAAGTTTCAGTTTAAGAGGAAAACTAGTCCAAGATCAGTTCTTTAAAATATAAAACCGGTATATACTAATTTAATCTCAACATTTGTAGAAAACTGAACCAGGTACACCTCTAAGCATGCTCGGCCTAAGGCTTGATTTATGATATAAAAATGTTAGAAGCAAGCCTTACATAGCATACTTTTATTTAACTAATATGTGATTTAACATTTTTTTTTCTTTTTCATTTAAGCATATACATTTCTTTTTATATATACATTTGGGGGATGAGGGTTTAAATGGAGGTCTTGGGGGTTATGTCAATCAAGTCACAAGGCTTTGGCAACACATACATTTTTAAGTATTAACGTAGAATAACAAAAATGAAAAGTTACAAATTGAGACAAAGGTGTATGATGTAATGTTTTTATGTAGAATTTCTCTTTATGATACAATAACATTTCTTAGCCTCTCTAGTATAATTTCATGAGATTTTATAAACTATACCCTTATTCTCTAACTAGATATAGTCTAAAGAGGTAGCTTAGAGCTCATTCCGACAGTTAAATATTTATGAATAATAATAAAATAATTTGTGAATAATAATGAAATAATTTGGTTTAAGATATTTAATTGTGTTTCAAGAAATGAGAGATAAAAAGTAAAATAAAAATATTATAAAATTAAAAATTATTTTGATTTCTTTTAACCGAAAAAATTATATTATTTTTTATATTTTATTTAGAAGTTTGGAAAATTTGTATTGGGTTTTATGTTTATATAATAATTAGGTAGTATGATTGGATAAGAAAATTGAAAAATATTTTACGTTTAAATGATGTTTGAGAAATAAATATATGAAAATACCTTAATCAATCAATTTTTAAATCTTCTTTTAAAAATATAAAGGAATATCCGATGATAATAAAAGTGAAATAAAAATATGGTTTGTTAACTCAATATATTGTAAATTTCTTCTGATTTCATTAACTAATAAATTGGGAATAATTCAAGAGGGAATTGAATGGGTAGCCCAACAAACATTCCAAGATGATAGATACCACACGGCTTTCAAAACAACAAATCAAGAAATAGCGATACGATAATTTCTCTGGTCTCGATGGCCGCCTGCTGAGATGGTTGTTGAAGCAATCCAATAATTTGATTTGATTGCTATGATTTATGAAAGGAAAATGTTATGTTGTCCTGTAAAGATATCGTTAATGTATTTGATTTTTAAAAAAATATTAAATAAAGTTATCTATTTATGCATTTTTTTAAAATTAAAAATAAACAAAAGAATTAGATATTAGTATACGAAAAATTATACTTATCATCTTTTATACCAAACATTAACATATGATTTATAATTTTTGCCATTCTATTTAACTACACACAATAGATATGACCCAGTATAGACACAGTAACATTATACACGCTGATTTATAGTTCAAACCAACCATAAATCACTACAATAGAGAAGACTCAATACAGATAGAATAATTTACAATCTATTTTTGAAGTTCGTCATCTTACTTGTAAAGGTCAGTCTCTCTCTTTATTAGTTTTTTTTTTTTATTTTTTTAACCTTCATACTCACTCAACAATACATCATCCTCCCTCTTCCTAAATGTGTTCTCTCTTCTCATAATATTCTCCTCTACTAATTGATGTATATTTGACCATGTGAACAATTGACATTTTGTTTCTCTCTTCATTGAGGTCAAGAATTTAATAGTGAACCTTCATGATCTAACAAAGCAGCCAAAAGAGACATATCATTTCCAACTGATATGAGTAAAAAAAAAAAAAATAACCTTCACTCTCCAATAATCAAACCATGCATATGGACAGAGCCCATGCGAGGTCTGTATATACAAGTATATATAATACAGAGTTAATGGCTCCAACCTTCTCTATATACAAAAGAAGATAGCATTTTTTCTAAAAAAACATCTCTGTGCAAAGTAGAAATATACTACATAAACTTAAAACAAAGGAAAAAAATCAAGTTACCATACTTGCCTTTGTTGAAGAAAATATACTATAGTTTCCTTCAATTGTAATTGATGCCACAAAGGACAGCAAAAAAGTACCTTAAAAATTAAAATCAACAAACGCAATGGAGCACCATATGAGTTCTGTACAAGTTGGTCCCAAATTAGCGAGAAAAAGTGTTGGACATGAGGTGGGATTTTGTGGAACACCAGGCAGCAGAGGGTTATGGTGTTATAAGAAATATTCTTACAAACATAACTCTAAAATTTAAAGAATAGTGCAAGTACTAATCATATGCTTTTGAATATAAAATGAATCCAAATATACTCAAGTCCTATGCTGTATAAAATATATGCAATGACCCCATGGGTAAGTGTTGCTTAGTGATCCATTGCATAGCAATATTCCCACTTCACAACTCTTTTAAATGGATAGTAGGGATGCCTAGCTACCTAAGTAGTCTCCAGAATAACTTGATGGGCATGGAATTTTTTTCACATGGACCAATGTCTAAAAGCATATTCATGTATCTCCTATATATGGATGATAAAATTGTTCAAATATTCAAGCTTGTTTCCTAACAGAGTTTTGCTATATACAAATAAAGTCACATATTAATCTGCGTATTAATATTGATTCCTTTATACTTAAAATTTTAATTAGTACTGTTTTCAATAAAATTTACTTTTTGACCAGTCACAATATATTGATACACATATTAGTGCACAATTATGCTTGCAACTAGATTTTTTCTTCTTAAAATAAAATTGTTTTAACATAACTTAGGAGGGAGGACGTAACGGGAAAGAAAAATTATACTTATCATCTTCACACCACATATAATACATAATTTTTAAATTTTTCTCTTACTAAATATGTGGTACATAGATAATAAGTATAAGAACTCAATTTGTTCAGAAAGAATAAAACTAATTTTTTTTTTAAATTTTAAAATATAAAATTAAGTATAACGTGTGATGTATAAAAAGGATAAATAATAAAATTCACTGGAACAAAAGGGAAGTGGGGATCCGAAGAGAACAAAAGCATTTGAAAAAAAAAGACAGCAAAGCGGGGTAGGATAATTAATTATAGAGGCAGGGTTGATTTTTCCTTGTTAATTTAAATAAATACTGACAAATAATGAATTACAAGTTTTAACTTAAAAGTTTTTATTTTAAATTACAAGATGGAAATTCTGACAAATAATGAATTAAATAAATCCAAAAAGTAGTGGGAGTATTCAAAAATTAAAATAAAACAATTTAAAAAGGAGCTTAAGCTTAAAATTACAAGAACAAGGAAAATGATATTATTACTATTCAATTACAACTTATCTATTACTTTTTTTATATTTAATTTTTTTTAATTTTTAATTTTATTTAATGATTAAGGAAGTGAGTATTAATAAAATTATATATTTTTTAAAAATTTTTCTTAATAATTAAGGATGCTAAAAAAATACTTAAAATAAAAATAAAAAAATTTAAAATACACTTAAGTGATAGATGGGTGGTAATAGAGTGGTAACTCTATCACTACCCCAATAACAATATCCGAAGAAATTGAAACCTAGCTAGCCATGCATATAATTGCATAGATGCCAAGATGCAGGTCCTAAAATAATGAAGAAGGTGTACATGGTAGCTGGCTAAGCTTGGCTTGCTGCGCTTGCAACGTCAAGACGAACGTCAAGACGAGGCATGCATTGATTGTGATTCATGTGTTTATTACGAGGAAAACTGCGGGAACCTTCCTAGCTAGCTAGCTATCTGTTGTAATAGTATTGCTAAAAGCAAAGCATTTTGGACAACCCACCGACAGAGGCAGAAAAATATTTTATTTGTTTTAATTTTTTTAATCATTTTTTTTATATTTTTAAATATTTTTTTAAAAATAAAAAAATTCATAATATTATTAAAAAATTATTTTCTTAACTATTAAAAAAAGAAAAATCAAAACAAAAATTCGAAATCACATTTGGTGAGTTTAAGATTTCTGATCTATATAACTCAGTCATCGATAGATCTTGAGTAACTACAGGAACCTTCCTAGCAAGTAGGCTAGCTGGGATCGATCCGAGATACTGCACTCAATTACCAAAGGTCCAAAGCAACGGGAACTGGCCTGTAACTTCCTAGTAGATCAGAATGTACTCATCAAAATCAATATCATGTTGAATTTTTGGCTCTATTTCCATAAATTTACGTAACCAATGTGACAATGCCCTATTTGGTGTGGGCACCAACGTCGTCCGATCATCACCTGCATGGCGAGACAAGCAGTACCAAGTGCAGGTTTAAATTTGTGCAAAAGACAATATTGCTTGCATGGCGTACGTACACGCGCGCTAAACGAAAATGTCGATTACCCATGAAAGAAATTAGAGCCCCGTGATCATGAACGACGGAAATTAATTCGCATATATATTTAATTGGTTTCTTGATCATGTAATTATAATCCTCCAAAAGAAATAGATCTCGCGCGTGCAATATGGGACACCTTTTCTATTTTTGAATGAAACAGAGACATTATTCCTCTACGAAATTTGAGTGTATAAAGGCTTATATATTTTGGAATCATACGGGCCCGGATTGAATTCCCGATAATTAATTAATTCACGTTTCAATGACACTACAACGGAAAAGCGCAGATAGGGAATTAAAGAAATCCATTTTGATTAGTGTCTTAGCATGCAAAGTGGGAAAAATTGTAACAATACAAAACACCAATATTAAAAGATATAAACAAATTTCAGAACAAAATATATAGGAACCATGACCATCCTCGTGATCTGTTTTCATGAGTGTCCATCCCGCACCAAGCTGGGGGCCCCTTAGTACTGCAGGGCATTACTCACTAGGGATCGCAGTGGAAGGTGGCCCTGGCCGAGTGAGGATATTTATTGCTGCACGGAGATGAACCTGAGGGAGGTACAAAACCCTTTGGCAGCATGACTGCGAAAGGCCTGCTGGTTTTCTCTTTCTTGATCTTCTTTCTCCAAATATTCTTCTTGCTGCTCCTTCTCTTCTTCCTGAGGTCTTGTTCTCCGTTCATGGCGAATGTGTCTGTGTTCTTGACGTAGAATTCTTGGTACTGATCAGCTGGGACTTCATGAGGGAGTACTTTGGGTTGGATTTCCCGGGATGAAACAGGGGAAGGAAAGCCGGAGGTGCCGAGGAGCAGAAAGAGGAAGAGAACGGTGCAGATCAAGTACTTCAAGTTCTGGTTCAAACCCATGAGAGGAAATAGTTTGGGGTAGGGTGCATTTGTGGTGTGATTGCGAAAGCAAATTCCGCTGTGGGGTTTGAGTGAGAGATAGAAGATGTTGATGTTCTAATATTGGTTAATTTTTGTAGAAGCTATGCGTGTGGGGCTTAATGCATATCGAACTTGTACATATTCTTCCAGTAAAAACTAATTCGGAATTTGTCAAGCAAAAATAGGCTAGAAAGCGTGGCTTTATATATATGGCTGGGCTCTTGTAAAAGCCTTCATAGTCTAGAACCCAAGAGTCCCTTCGAAGGCTTTTAAAGTAGTTGGGCCTTGCCTAATCGGAAAAGTTTAGTATAAGAGAGAGAATACAAGTTGTCCTAGCAAGGCGCTGTAAATGAGTCAATATGTTTGATAGGCCCCTCCGTAGTCGTCCGGTTAAACTCTAATTAAATTTAATTTGTGAAAAAAAAAAAAAATCTAATGTAAAAATAGATATACGCTTGATTAATAAATAACACATATCTAACTAATTTGACTAAATTATGGCTCGTTAAAATCCACTTATTTATACCTGAATTAACTTATTAGCTTGACTCGATTAAATCTCATTCAAATATTGATAAATATATACGTACACCACTCAATTAAATCTCATTTATGTATTGATAAATATATATGTACACCTACATATATACATATATATATATATATATATATTAGCTAATAATATAAAGATATCACTTTTATAAATTACTCAAAGCAAAGGGTAGTGGCCTGTAACTTCCTAGAAGATCAGAATGTACTCAAAGTCAATATCATGCTGAATTTTTGTCTCTTTTCCCATAAATATACCTAATCAATGCCCTATTTGGTGTGGGCACCAACCTCGTTTGATATCATCACAGCCTGCATGGCGAGACAAGCAGTACCAAGTGCAGGTTTAAATTTGTGCAAAAAACAATATTGCATGCATGACGTACGTACACGCTAAATAACGAAAATGTCGATTACACATGAAGGAAATTAGAGCCCCATGATCAAGAACGGCGCAAATTAATTCGCATATTTAATCATGGTTCCTTGATCATGTACTATATTTTGGCTAGCTAAGACTCTGCATGTATGTAAAACACAAAAACATACATACATACATATATATATATATATATATATATTTAGGACTGTTCATCTGAACTGGATTTTTTTTTTCAGCCCTGTCTGGAATCTGGATTTGATCCGGGTCGAAACTCGCATTACAAAAATCCAGACCAAGCCAATCGGTTCCGTTTAAAATCCGGTACCCGGGTTATTTATATATATATATATATATGACCCCATTAAACAGGCCCTCTCTCTCTCTCTCTCTCTCTCTCTCTCTCTCTCTCTCTCTCTCTCTCTCTCTATTTTGAGCATCTAGATCTCTTCTCCATGGGAGGAGGTTTCTTTCTTATCAAGATTGTGTTGGGGAAGCCGAAACCCTAGCTATCGTTGCCAGTGTTAGGGACCTCAGACTAATCCCTAAACACTATGGTTCTCTAGATCCGCTTCACCCAACTATGACAGAAGAGCTTATCCTTCTTGCTTGCCCTTTACTTGAGTACTAGTCTTGAGTGATGAGATTTGGTGAATATAGATGATTCGTGTCGTGGTTGGTGAATTGGGATATTGATGGAATGGTATGGTGTATCGTATGATGATGGCCGAATGATGAGATCTAGGGTTTATGGTAGGCGCCCCTTGGGTGGTATTTTGGTAATTATGGAAGTGAGGGTAGGGTTTAAGATTTTCTAAAATATAGGAAATCCTTATGGAGGCTAAGGCTTTGTGTAGGAAATATGGAGGCACTAGATCTAGTTTAGATCTAGGGTTTTATGATGAAAAGAATTAGATCTAAGATTATAGAAGGTTGTATGGAGGCTAATATAGTATTTGGATAATAGGAAAGTGAAGGAAAAGTGAAGGGAAGAGTCCAACAAAGCTAGATCTTCTTGGAAAAGTAGATCTAGCGTGTTGGAATGGTAGATCTAGCAATGGAATGGATGAGGCGTAATGTATAATGTCAATTGCAATAAGAATAATGCAAATAACAAATAAATAACAAGAATGCAACTCAATAATGGAAAAGATAAACAAACTTACTCATAAGATTAATAATTGAATCAACACCCATCCACAAACGTCAAGGTGTTGAATCTCTATTTGAGATTTATACGGGTTGCACCCAAATAGCTCAAATGCCAAGCACCGAAAGAGATCTCAAGAACAAATAAGCCATCCACAAAGGAATTTGTCAAAAGATAATCAAAATGGAGCTAGGGTGGCCTTTATATAAGTTTACAATGGGGAGACTCCTAATAGTACTTGAATAAGGAAATAATTCCTAATAATACTAGCATAAGAAAATAATTCCTAGTAGTAATAAAATAAGGAAATAAGGAAATATATAAATATTAGAATAAGGAAATAACATAATAAAATAATTATATAATTATGGTTGTGGGGCCCATGGCGGCATGGGCTTGCCATGGCATGGGCCATGCCATGCTGGTGGCTTATCAGGGGTGCCAACTAGGCATGTCAGTGAGTGTATCGAGACTTGGCTCGGAACCAATTTTCTAGAGGGTCTAACAGACTAGTAGAGGCTGTCGTTTGGCTAGATCTGCTCTTTTCTTTTTGAGTTTTATTTTTTCGCCCAAATCTATAACCTGTTATGTTGTGGTAGTGCGTGAGTAGTGTTTTGGTTGGCTAGATCGGCTCTTTTCTTTTTGGATTTTATTTGTTAGAGTTTTGTTTAACTTAGATTCTTTGTTGTTATTATTTTGTTAGTTGTAATTGGTTGGCTAGATCTGTTTTACCTATAGAGATTAAGTTTTGTTTAGCTTAGATTTCTTGTTATTATTATCAGTTTCAGAAATTTTAGATGACTTTAGTGAAAGCAGATTAAGTTGTAGGCATGGACAGAAGAATGTAGTTTCTAAAAAACTTAAACCACTCTACAAAGAGTTATGGAAACATGTTCGCTTCTCTTTCCAAACTTGCTGCACTTTCATGGGGATCACAGTGCAAGACAGTTAGAGATGTGAACCAAACACTTCAGGAAAATAAACACGCATGTCATACTTCAATTTCCAACAGTTGTGTCGAACCTTTGATTAAATTTTTGAAGGATGCACATGAATTAAATGACGTAAAAGAACAGGGAGATGGAGCAGAGGTGTTGTTGGCGATTTTGAGAAATAAGAGGTGATAATTCTTTTGCATGGATAGTTCTTTTCTTCTTTACTGCAGATTATAACTTTAATTATGAGCCTTTATGGTTTCAAGGCAAGAGGGTTTCCAGTTTTTTCTTGAAATGAGAAAAATTGAAACAGAGTAGTATAGGATTGAAGATTATAAGGCATGCTACAAACGTATGGTTTCACATAAACCAAAAGAGCCATTAGATCAAAATAATATAACCTACTCAAGAAAAAAACAAAAAATTCATTTTTTGGGTGCTTAAACTTTTAGGTAGGTGACTGGGAACTTATATGAAAGATATTCCATGGATTTCCCAAACAGTTGTAGAAAGTACTAAATAGTAAATGAATTGCTAGTATATACAGGCAAAACATTTTTTCATCCTCTTGACTCTATTTCTGCTCCCACCCTTTGGTGGTGGTTGCTATGAGCATGAACCTATTTGTTTTTCTTTCTATTGTTCAGTATATTTTGGTGCATGAGAAATTACTAGATCCTATGATGATCAACTTTCTGCTATTTCATGCAGCAGTGAAATGCTACAGTTTGATAAAGATGGGATTTACGTGTTGGCATCGTATATTGAAACTGAAATCATTGAAGAAGTCCTTGGTATCATAGAGGTTTTGTCTTCCCAACTTGAATACAAGTCTAAGATAGTGGCATCTGGTGTTCTTCCTTCCATTCTTAAAGTCCTCGATGCCAAGACCAGGGACTTTTACAGTATTTGCTCCAGTCTTTATCTATATATCATGTTATATATTTACTCTTATCTGCTTTTTACCTAGCTCAATCCCTTGCTTGTTGCTTTACTAATATGCTATTGGCTTCTATCCCATTCCAAGATTCCTATAAAGGCATATTTTGACTCTTATCCATACATTGTTACACATATGTATATAAATTTTATGCTGATTGATGGGCAATCACGTACCTCAATTCTTCAATTATGAGAGCCTCAAGTAACATCTATATTTTGATTGAACTTTTAGCTTGTAATTAGGATTAGGGAAGTGGGCATTTATGTGTATATTAGAAGGTCATGTTCATCGTTTGCTTGGGAGAAGAAGTGTCAATATCATGGAAAACATAATCAAATTTTCATTTTCATCTTCATCTTCATTTTTTGTTTGTTTTGGGTAATATGATTTCATAGTCTAAGTTTATTTTAATGCCCAATTATTAGTTGGTTATAAAGTTGCAGCTTATTTTAATCTATTTTCTGTTTCTTATGATTGCATCTTTTATAGGAAACTATGATATAGCAGCCCAAGAACATTACTGAATACATCTTGCAGATAAGCTTGGACCAACAATTACGGAAAAAATGCATTGATTGCATGAAGCAGACATATTATGTAATATGTATTTGTGGCTCACTGTAATCCATTTTTATATGTATATTCATATATTGTAATTGTGTTTTGTAATGTAATATATAAATACTAAATAATATAATATGTAGTGATTGTATTTTTATTTTTTTGCATGCATTTACATGATCAATATTAAATTTATTTTTTTCAGATGCATTTAGTTAAAAATAATAATTAGTTTTATATATAAAAGAATATGCTTTTTAACCATTTTTTCTTGAAAAATTTGTAATAGAATATAGGTTTTAAGATAAAAATAAAATGCTTTTAAAAAAAATTTAATAATATAGGTTTTTGTTTTAAGGAAAACAAAAAATCGGTTTCAACTCGGAAACCAGAATTCGGGTTTTTCAAAATCCGGATACATCTAGGTTTCGGATCGATTTTGACCCAAATTAACCTGGGCTGGGTTCTGGTCCGAATTTGAGACCTGGGTTTCGGTCCGGATGTACCTGAGTTTCCGGATTAAAACCCGGATAAACAGTCATATATATATTATATATATTGACCTTCAAGCTGGAGCTAACATACCAGGAAGATCTAATCTTTTTTATGGCCTTCCTCCCACATAACTCATCTTAACTTCGGGCACAGAATATGCTAATTGCTAGTCGGCTTGTTCGTTGTCACCTTGCTGTCCTCCGATTATTAGCCATATGCGCTTTTGAGCTCAAACTATAATCGGGCTTGGCCCAATTTTCAATAGATCTGGGTAATGAAAACTTTGAGAGAAATGTTTTTTTTAGTAATTTTATAAAAATAAATTTATAAATTAAAATAATTTAATGTGGTGTTTTAAATTATAAGAAATAATTTATATAATAGATCTAATTTATCACATAAAATTATGTCAATTTATAAATTTATTTTTATAAAAAAATTTTATGGTTGTAGCACTTCTCAAAATTAATTTTTAACTTTTGAATTTTTTTTAAAAAACAAATGATTTAAGGGTAATTAAATATTATATTTTATATACTAATATAAAAATAAGATGAGAATTAGGTAATTAAATTACTACTAAATTTTATATATATAATGGAGACATTTACTTCTATCAATAGCATCTGCGTGAGAGTTCGAGGGTGATCTGTAAACGAGAGGCTGTTGCATTGAGGTCGTGGACAAATATAATCCACAAATACCCCCAAAATTCCAGCCACTCGTTCAATATCAAGACTCCATAGAAGAATAATTCTATGGTCATACTAAAAACCTCCTCTCCAAGTTAAGATCTATACGCAGACAAAAATATAGACCATGAACAATCTAGGAAAAATAATCACTTATAAATAATCTACTAATAATCATACCAGGAACATCTGAAATTTTAACTAACATTCATTCTTGGTGATGTTATGTAGCTTATATAAGATCTGAAGAAGATTTAAACAAAAACCATTTTGCATTTTCGTGGAGGCAGTTTAGGCATTGATCAGTATATATACTTATCCCAGATTTTCTTCTATTAATAAAAATAAGAGTTTTGCTACATACAAGAACAGTTGCACACTAATCTGTATACCAATACTGATTTATTCATACTTAAAATTTAAATTAACATTGTTTTCAATAAAATCTACTTTTTGACCAATCACATCGTATTAGTGCACAAATTAGTACACAATTGTGCTTCCAACTATATTTTTCCTAAAAACAATCATTCTATCTTTCATCCACATATAATGTTAAAAGTTGCCTCATTGGCATTATGAGGAACTTATTACCCAATGACTTGTCTATCCGTATTGAAGAACTTTTAGAAGAAACTACCCACCTGCATGCATCTCAGCATTTCATCCCTCGCAAAAGATATCTGCATTTTGCATGCATTGGTTAATCCTAGGGGCTCCTCTCATTCCACAGTATCCATGCCTGAAGGAATTACTTCTATAAACAACTGGTACGTATATACTTGTATGACATGATCTATTAGCTTATGGCCATGAATCATTAAAAAATATAAAAAATCTCAGGACCCAACGGCCGGTGAGAGTAGCATTTTTCTTTAAAGAAATTAGATAAATACTTAAAATATTTATTTTTGAATGAAATAGAGACATTATTCCTCTACGAAATTTGGGTGTATAAAGGCTTATATATTAATTTGGAATCATAAGGGCCGGGATTGCAGCCCCGCTAATTAATTCACCTTTCAATGACAGTACTACAACGGAAAATCAATAACAAGTCATGAAACAATGCCCTAATTATGAGCCTCAGAGCTGCCTGAACCGATATAATTTAAAAAATAATATCATACAATATTAATGAAGGAAATCACAGATAGGGAGTAAAAGAAATCCATTTTAATTAGTATCTTAGCATGCAAAGTGGGAATAAAAACTGTAACAATACAAAACACCAATATTAAAAGATATAAACAAAGTTCAGAACAAAACATATAGCAACCATGACCATCCTCATGATCTGTTTTCATGAGTGTCATGCGCCAAGCTGGAAGCCCCTAAGTACTGCAGGGCATTACTCACTAGAGATTCGCCCTAGAGATCAGATCGCAGGGGAAGGGTGGCCCTGGACGAGTCAGGATATTTATGGATGGGATCGATCACCTAGACCATTGTTGGATCCAGGAGGACGTCGATGAGGAAATGAGGGAGGTAAAGGACCCTTCGGCAGCATGACTGCGAAAGGCCTGCTGGTTTTCTCTTTCTTGATCTTCATTCTCCAGATATTCGTCATGCTGCTCCGACTGTGTCTGTGTTCTTGATGTTCTTGACGTAGAATTCTTGGTACTGATCAGCTGGGACTTTATGGGGGAGTACTTTGGGTTGGATTTCATGGGATGAAGCAGGGGAAGGAAAGTCGGAAGTGCCGAGGAGCAGAAAGAGGAAGAGAACGGCGAGGATCAAGTTCTTCAAGATCTGGTTCAAACCCATGAGAGGAAATAGTTTGGGGTAGGGTGCCATTTGTGGTGTGATTGTGAAAGCAAATTTCGCTAGCTGTGGAGTTTGAGTGAGAGATAGGAGATGTTGATATTCTAATTAAAGAAAATGATAAACTTACCTTTTATTTATAATTTGTATACAATATAGAAAAATAATATTATGTTAAATTTTATTGATGATTTAATGTGTTTAAATATAATAAAAAATTATTATTATATTTAAAATTGTTTATAAATTATAAATGGATTGGTGTGTATCATTACTTTTCTATTAATTGAAGATTATCAAGATGTCGGATTTTTTTTTTATATAAAATCAATGAACTTTGATACAATTATTGATGAATTGAAATCAATCTTGACCACATCCCGTATTTTATATTAAATTTCTATTTTTCGTATTATGAAATATAAAAATATTGTTCTCATTTTACTAGGGGTGTACAAATTTATGAAAATTCCGACTCCGACCGAATTCCGTTCTGACTCCGACTCAGATAGAGTCGAAATTTTCGAAAAACGGAGTCGGAATCGGAGGCACTCCGAAAATGAGGTCGGAGGTCGGAGTCATAGTTGGGGTCAGCATGGGCTCTGAACTCCGACTTTTTAAAAAATAAAAACAAAGATTCAAAACGACGTCGTTTTGAATCTTTGTTTCCCCCCCCCCCCCATTAACTTAAACGACGACGTTCCTTAAAATAGTGATGTGAACCCCAATAGACTTGCTTTGAGACCCAACAACAATACTGGAAAAACAACCCCAAGAAAGCCAAACTCAGGTATATGGATGGAGAATCTAAACCCAATAAGAACCCGTTCAAAGAACCTAGATTATATCAAAATCTAGACCCATTGAAGAACCCGTCTCAAGAACCTAGATTACAAAGGAAGAACGCCACAAAGGTTTTGATTTACCCTTGATAAGTTCAGAAGTTCAAGAAGAACAAGAGGAGGTCACTCAACTCTCAATCACAATTCCATATAGTCTGCCTCTCAAATGAGGTTACAAGTGGTTTAAATAGACAATCCCCAAAACCCTAAGTAAACAATGCGTCGGGGTACTGTAGCGTGAACAGTGCCATACGCCGCGCTACAGTTACTTCTGAAACCCTCGTAAGACATAAAATTTTAACTTTCCAAATAAACTCTTGGCCAAAAATACAAGGCCTTCCCAAAAATAACCCTAGTCCATTAGAAATAAGACATACGTGGGCCAAGCATCCTCAAGCCCACTTCTTCTAAATTAATAATAAAATACCGTTAAACAAATTGAAAGCCTTAACAACAATAGGCCCAATCTCTAAGTCATGTCTTCCATAGCTTGTATCAAGTGGATCAAAACTGGTTCTTTTTCCTTGAAGCCCATCTTGAGTGTTGGGCTCTTCCTAGCTTCATCCCAAGTGGATTGCACCAATCCTTGCATTGCTTCCTTGATCTTCTTGGCTCTTGATCTTGTAATTGACCCATCTGGAATTTGCAAGGGATCTTTAAGGGTAGCTCCACCTTGGTTCCCATCAAATAGGAACGACATCGTTTGCTTCGTTCTTTTAAACCTATGCGGCCATCCCTGATCCCCCTTTCTTCTTCGGTTCTTCATTTCGTATGTCCCGATCCCTTGCTCACCGACTCAGCCGCCGACCCGCCCCTTTCTTGTTCTCCATTCTTCTTCATTTCATCGCCCCTTGCTCACCGACTCAGCCACTGCCAGTGCCCACGCTACCGTGTTCACAGAATCACTATGTCGCTGCCCACGCCCCACGGCACCACACCTCACCCGAGTCACTCCTCAGTGCAGCGGCGGCAACTGGATAGCCTTGCCCCAAAAGATAGGTATGTAGTTATAAGAGGGTGTTTTAGTCCAATGAGTATCCTATGCATTTTTTATCACCATGCTACATGACGAATCTATTGCTCAAAATTCTTCAAAATTTGAAGGTTCTAAAGTTTTGGTTTCTGCCCTATGTGTATTAAGAGTATTGGATAGTGGTTTGAGGTGTGGATTGAGAGGTGGAAAATTTTTGCATCAGGATGAAGCATTGTCCACGGAGGACTCCATGTCTATTGTTAGTCGAAGTGAATTTAGAACCACTGTAACCAAGGTCTACAAACCCATTATCTTCCATGAATTTTCTTAAACCACTGGTTGCTGAAGTAGAGGCAAAGGGCCTACCTCTATGTTTTTCATATTGATTTAACAAGGAATTAAAGTCACCTATTTCTAATATGGATCCTGAATAAGCAATAGTTATTTGGTTCAAAAGATCCGAGAACTTCATTTTGCATGAATATTGAGTAGGGCAGTAAACCATCAAAAGCAACCATAGCGTATATACAAGATTAGAGTACACAAGCATAGCTATTATGTTGTTAGAGACATAAACGAGTTCTACATCTACCCCATGGTGCCACATCAACAAAAGCCCTCCCTTTTCCCTTGGCTTGGAACATTTATATATATATAGAAAAGCCTAAACTATTCACAACACCTTTTGTTTTAACATCTTTCAAAATTGTCTCCATAAGGAAGACCATATCAGGTTAGCGAGTTTTGATATGAGTCCTAAGACTTCTTCTTGCAGCAGGTCGGGTTATGCCTGCAATTCCAGGATTTCTTATTTGGAGATAGATAGGACCCTACCTCTCCAGTTATTTTGACAATTGATGGAAATTTAAAAAAAAAAACAGAGAGAGAGAGAGAGAGAGAGAGAGAGAGAGAGAGAGAGAGAGAGAGAGAGAGAGAGAGAGACTTGAGGGTTTTGAAGTTGCTTACTCTCATTCTGTTGGAATTACCTTCTTTGTTTCTTTAGAGGATGTTGGAATTATGACATTTTTTCTTATATAACTTCCTCTCATTTTTGGTGGGATATCTCTCTCAGAGTGTTCTGATACCCTATTCTTTGTAACAGGTCTTGAGTTAGTTGAAGTTAGTTGATTCTCTTTTGGTTCAGACATGTTCGTTTCTATTGTCTAGATTGGGTGGGATTATTGTTAATGGCATGTAGATGTCAATAGGTGCACTTGGTTGGGCTTCTATAAAGAAGAGTGGCTTCATGTTATTTATTTTTGCATTGCTGAGCTTGATGGGGGTAGGTTTGATTGGGCCTTGACCTTCCTTTGAGTTGGAACTTTCTGATTTTTTAATTGCAATGCATGCCTTTCTTGAAGGACTATGCAGTAGTGATAGAGTTGGACTTTGCTGATGGATTGGCCAGAAAAGTGTTCAAATTGGGCTATGATTTTTTTTAAGATGATGGAGTTTATTTAGGGCCCAGTTTCTTTCTCTTTGGTGGTGATGGTTTGTAGCATGGGGAATAGTATGTGGGCTGAATTAAATGTGTTTGGACTATTGTGAGGTTGCAGACTCTTGTGGCTGTGTTTAAATCGATGTGGGACATGCTCTCAGCTCAAGATAAAGTTATCTGTACTTGGCCTTCCTGAGGTTGTATGTTGCAGTGTTTGTGGGCTGTATTGAAGGCTTTATCCTTATCCTAGTATATAATATAAAGAAAAATTTTATCCATAAGTTTCATATGGATGATTAGTAGAAGAATTCAATTATTTTAAGAAGAATAAAATTAAATAAAATTTTTTTAAAAACAATTATTCATATGGAAGCTTCACCTAGTGGAAGGTCAGAAGGGAATCCAAGTGCCACAATCCCGTCATCGAGGCTGAGATCTAGACCCACTTCTAAAGCAGCTACATCTTGTGCAAGTAGCCGATTCTCCATGCCAGTAGACATAGAAGATGAGGATGAGTTTAATAAGGATGAGGAGATGGGTATTGGGGATCTACCACCTCCATCTGCAACTCCCTCTCAGCCACGAAATAGGTCAAAAAGGTCTTGGACCTGAGAGCATTTCACCAAGATCCCTGGTAATCGTGAGAACCCACAGGCGAGATGCCACCACTGTGTTGCCACCACTGTGGGGCACTATGTGGATGTCATTCAAAGAAGCAAGGCACTGCTGTCTTAAATTCTTAATAGCCCATCTTGGGGGTTGCCAACGATATAAAATGTCGAAGGGAGAGGCAATCAAGGATCAGACCAAGCTCAGTTACGAAGCTTCTACGGCCACTGATGGTACACAGATTAAGAAAATGGTCATCCCTCAATACAGTGAGAAATTGGTGAGGGATATGCTTGCAGAGATGATAATTGAAGATGAGATGCCTTTTACCACAGTCGATAAAAAGAGGCTTCCGAAAGTTTGTCAAAACTATTGAGCCATGATTTCCACTACCATCACGGTATACGGTGATGCGGGATTGTATGAAGAAGCATGCAAAAGAGAAGGCGGAGATGAAGAAGATGTTCACTACCACTAACCAGAGAGTGTCATTTACGACTGACACATGGACTTCCATACAGAACATTTCCTACATGTGTATCACAACACACTACATTAATAGTGAATGGAATTTGAGAAAACGGATTATTGGGTTCAAAGAGATTATTGATCATAAAGGAGCATCAATTGGTGCACTAATGGATGATTGTTTAAAGGACTGGGGAATTCAAAAGGTTCTATGTATTGCAGTTGACAATGCCAGTGCCAATGACACCGCAATTGAATGGTTCAAAAGGAATACGAGTATGAAAGCTGATGTCATCCGCAACCACGAATTTATTCATGTTCGATGTTGTGCTCATATCCTCAACCTGATTGTCAGCGAAGGGTTAAAAGAGGTTGACGATTCCATTACCAGAGTTCGCAACATTGTGCGGTATGTGAGAGCTTCCCCTCAAAGGCTGTCAAAGTTCAAGGCAATAGCAAGCCAGCTTGGAATTTCATGTTCTAAGACATTGTGTTTGGATGTTCCGACTCGATGGAACTCAACATACCTTATGTTGGATATGGCACAAAAGTACCAAAGAGCATTCGAGCGGATAGAGGTCGAGAATGGGGAACTTAAGTATGCTTTGCTGGAGCGTGCAGGAAAGGGGCTTGGTGCGCCAGACACACATGATTGGACTAGTCTGGGGCACTTTATGAGATTTTTACAAGTTTTTTATGATATGACTGTGCGGATATCTAGATCCGCATATACAACTGCAAACTTATTCTTCAGCGAGCTCTCAGAGCTTCACTACCACTTGCAAGAAGGTTGTACAGGTTCATGCGGATTATTATCTGGTATGGCTATGAGAATGCAGGCCAAATATGATAAATATTGGGGGGATGTTGAGAAAATAAATAGATTACTTTTTGTGGTTGTGATCCTTGACCCCCGATATAAGTTGGCCTTGATAGAATTTTGGGCAAATTCCACAATGGGGGCAGTGAAGGCTGCACGGTTTATTACAGCGCTTAAAAAGGATCTTAATGACTTATATTCTCACTACAACAATAGTGGTCAGCCTTCATCCGCAAAGGGCACCTCACACTCGAGGCCGACACCTCTATTCGATGACCATAGCTCAGATGACTCATTAAATCCACCTCGTCGAGGTTATAATATTGTGAATCGGTATCATCAACTCATTGCAACGAGGAATATTATGCAGTGTACTTCTGAGATTGAATGATATTTTATGGAAGAGGTCGAGGCACCTAGCGAGTCATTTCAGCTTTTAACTTAGTGGAAGGTTAATTCCACCAAGTATCAGATCCTTTCTCGTGTTGCCTGAGATGTGATGGCCATTCCAATCACTATGGTTGCCTCTGAGTCAGCATTTAGCACTGGAGGTCGAGTATTGGATTCTTACCGGAGTTCATTGTCACCGTCAACTGTGGAGACCCTCGTTTGCACACAAAATTGGTTAAGTGATACGCCCATTGGACTAGATACCATTGGCTTTAATCTTGATAGCTATAAGATTGAATCGGGTAACTTTATTTGAGTATTTTAATTGATTTATTTAATTCTTTTTATGATTTTATAAATCTATTAACCTTATACTTTTTATGATTTCATAGATATAATTGTGAACCCTAGCATACTTGCCGATGACTGATACTTGGAGTGTGGCTAAGTTGATAAACTCACGATTAAAAAATATTGATTAGAAATTATAATCATTTTTTTCTGAATCATTTTTTTTCTTTTTATTGATTGTGACTTTTTATTTTAATTTCAGGTATACCAACGACAAACCACGATGTATTGGAAGTTGTTTTGGAGCACCTCTGTATTGGAAGATGTTTTTATTTTGGTATTGGAAGATGTATTTAAACTATTATCAATGTTTTGGACAAATGTATAAGAGTTTTTTAAAGATGTAATATGTATTTTATATATATATATATATATATATTTTTTTTTTTAAGAACTCGGAATCGGAATCGGGCGGAGGTCGGAGCCTGATTCCGATCGGAACCTATCGGAACTCCAATCGGAGTTCGTAACTCCGAACTCCGATCGAAGTCGGAGTGAACTTCCGGTTCCGACTCCAGTCGAAGTCGGAGGTCGGAAATCGCGATTCCGACTCCGTCGGAGTCGGAGCCCAAGCCTGCATTTTACTTTATTTTTATATACCACTTTATTTATTATCCACTCATAAAAGACGTTACAACCAACATGATTTGAAGATGGATTGTCAAAATCAAGCTGCATGTTGGCCAATAAGACTTTTTATATAAACTATTATTTTATATATACCTGCACAATGTTATCATTTTTGTTCATTGTATAATAATTTAATTTGAAAAGATTGAAATCCAACCTTTTCGTGATTAACGACCGATGATCCCCAATGTAATAAATATTAAATAATAATATGTCATATAATTTGAACTATAATATCGTTTACAACATCAAATAGACTTAAATAATATTAAATTTAACTCAAATTTAATATTATGGACAAGACAAGACACTTTTTTAGAATAATATTAAATTTAAATAGAGTGAAAGAGAACCCACATCCAGAAATTTCCGGCAACGCAGTTAAGGTATTTTTACATGTAAATAATCTTCTTCAAAAAGGTTCTATGAAATTCTATGGTTTGTGATCTAGGCAAATGTTATAAGATTAATTTGGGCAACCTAACATGGCGTAGTTAAGAGGAGTTGCGTATTTACTTGTTCGTTAAATTTAATTTGTTGTTCTAATCGCGGTTTGACTTTCTTGTCTTTGACACTTCTTCTAAATGCATATGTGGTTTTGAATTTGATTTCCAATTGGAAACTGAAATTGGATATATGGTTTCAGGAATGTGTTCCATGCTTGATGAGACGAGATGTTTATCAAATCTAAATGATGAAATGGGTTACACTTTCCCTCATCTTATCTTTGTTATCTTTGCCAACCCACCTTTCTGCCACAAAGTTTTCAACTATTGATTTATTGCAGTATAATGCAAAGGCTGCCACAAATTATATAAGACAACACGACTTATGTTAATGTACATTTTTTGGGGTTTGGTTTGCCTTAACTCTAGTGTTCTTGTCTTCGAGTGATCGAGCTGCCTAATATCCTAATTAGCCAAAATATTGAATCCAATTTCTCCTTGGTAAATTACCCAAAAAATTTTGGATTCCTTTCTCTTAACAATACTTAATTGAGAGGTATATCACCTTCATTAATATTTATTCTTCAATATTAATTTTTTTAGAGTTTTGCTATATATAAGCACAGTCGTGCACTAATCTGTGTATCAATACTGATTTATTCATACTTAAAATTTAAATCAACACTGTTTTCAATAAAATCTACTTTTTGACCAATCACATCATATTGGTGCACAGATTAGTACACAATTGTGCTTGCAACTATATTTTTCCTTTTTTTTTAAGCTCGTGCGCACCCACTAACAACAATGCTAAATCATGCAGGCAACATCATGTCCACAAGCTGTCAAAAGAAGAATCAATTACTTCTACAATGGAAGTCTAGTTGAGTATTTTGCTTTATAACCAGCTTTTTTTCTTCTTAATTTTAAAATTATTAAATTTTACATTTTGCTGGGATGATTGTTGGATTAATAACATGTCACAGACAAGGATTTGTGGACCAAAGCTATTTAATTCTTCCAGTTCTGATTTGTGTTGTTTCCATTATGATTGTTTTGGTTACTATTAAAAAAAATTACAATTTTTTTGGTTGCAATGTTACAATTCAACAGGAATAAGAAGATATGGGGGGTTGTGATTTTATTAGAGTCTTTACAGCCTTATGCAAATCTTAGAAATAACTATCCTGATAATAATTTTAAAATTTTAAAATTAAAAAATATTTTATATTTGAAAGATTTTTGATAATGAAATTACGATAAGTTTTGTGAATTCTAAGAATTTTCAGTATCCAAACATACCCTAATTCACTATAATAGAAAAGGTTTTTAGAATTTATTCTTCAAGACATTCGAAGACTTATGGATGGCTTTCAAGAAGTTAAAGTTGTGCATGTCAACTGCTTAGGCAATTTGGTGGCTCATCGTTTGGCAAGACATGCTTGATTGATTGATGATATTTGTATGTGGTGAGATTATTGTCCTTCATTTGTTAGTCAAACTATATGGCTTGATAAACTTTCTATTTATAAGAATACTTAATTTTGAATGAATGAAAGTCTGATTATCAACAAAAAAAAAAAAAAGTTTTTAGCGACCACTATTTGCAACAGATTTTTTTTCCTTATTAATAATTAGCTTTTTAGCAACTATCATTAATTTCTCTTTGCAAATAGATACAATTGTTACGAAATAATTTCCTTGCAAAATTAACATTGTAATTAACATTGGAACTCGTATCCAAACGAGTTACCAACGATTTTGAGATCAATTACAATCGATATATGAGTTGCAAAAATTTGGTGGATGCCAACAAAAACTTATGTTTCAGTGCAAAAACATGATAGATACATATTAGCAATGGTCTATGTTTGTTGCAAAAAAATCCTTCCTCAATTAGCAACTATTTGCAATTTGTTGTTAATTAAAAATTAATATTACTACAAAAAATATACATATTTCTTAAATTAGCAACGATTTTGCAAAACCTAAAACTATATTACTAACAATATATTTTCGTTGCAAAAAGGTTGTTCCTCAATCAAAACTAAACCATACCACCAACGATATATTTTTGTTACAAATAAAATTCCCTCAATTATCAAAGATTTGCAGTCCATTTCAAATAACAAAAATTTATTCCTAGAAAACAAAAAAATCCCAAACTATCACTAATGATAGTGATTTCGTTGCAAATGGAAAATCTATTGTTAATAACGAAATACTTTCGTTGTAAATATATATTTGAAAATTTGCAACATTATACTTTCCTTGCAAATAACTAACACAATACCAATAAAACTATATTTATTACAAATAGAGGTTGTTTGGATAATGAGATGAGATAAAATGATTGTAAATTTAAGTTGAAAGTTGATTAAAATATTATTTTTTAATATAATTATTATTTTAGGATTTAAAAAAAATTGAATTGTTTATTATATTTTGTATAAAAATTTAAAAAAATTATAATGATGAGATGAGATGAATTGAATTAAGAGTATTTCTCAATCCAAACGGCCTCTAAGTTGGCTGCGTTTGGTTCCATAACTCCTCCTAACTCATCCCATCTAATCATTATAATTTTTTCAACTTCCAACACATAATATAATAAATAATTAAAATTTTCAAATTCTAAAATAATAATAATATTAAAAAAATAATATTTTATGCAATTTTCAACTCAACTCACCATATTTATTCTAATATTTTGTTCTATGATACCTTTCGGGTGAGTGTTTCTATTGGTGTTTTTACCTACTCTCATTCAAGACCCATCAATGGAATGCTATTTCACCCTCCATTAAAAGCAAACCACCCAAATTAACAAGGACATAAGTATTCTCATTTCTCACAACGTGTTCGAGTTCTTGAAATTTAGTCAATCATTCCCAAAATCATCAAATTGCAATTAGTAATTATTTTCACAAATAGGTGGTGTAAAACCAGATTTTGCACCGTGTCTACATCAACACTCACTCTTAAATAGTACCTGCTTCTCAATAATATATACTGACCATGTTTCAATAGATGAGTTTAAAAAATACATGTCTATAGAGCAATGAATATACCATCCAATCCTAACTGATTCTAATGGAACAAGTTACCATATTGGTATATCCCTCTAAAAAATCAATATCTCTACAAATTTTTATTTCATTTAAAATAAAGTATAGTTGTAAAAAGAATTGTAGATATATTTTATAGTACCGTTATTTATAAAAAAATATAATGTTACATATAATAGTAGAATGCATAAATATTATGTAATCGTTTTAAAAAATAGGAGTATCTATTATTAAAAAAATAAATTTTTTTATGTGAGTCTCTATTTACTTATTTTCAAATAAATTACATAATATTTATATTTTTATGCCTACAAATATTCTTTATTAATAAGTCTTAATAAATTTATTAAAAATATAGTATTTTTTTTTAATAAAATAATTTTTAAAAGCTTTCAAATCCAAACTTACGGTACAACATAAACACGTCCAGTTGCGGACCTTGCGGTGCCACGGCGAAAGGGATAAAGCAAGATTGACTCTGTGTCTTGACTTTGAATCAAAGCAAAATGGCCGTCAATGGCTCCGTGTCATATACCATTTGATCAAAGCCAAACGCATTGTCCCTGGAATCGGATCCTGACCGAACCCGATCCGAAATTCTCAGGCAGTCAGGTGCCCTTTACTTTGTTTGCATCAGAGCTTCCGAATTAGAGCGGAGCGGAACTGATCGTTTTACCCTAGCCGGTGATCTGAATCCAACTATGTCGTCCAAGTCTCTTCCTTACTCGATGAAAGATGTTGACTACGATAACGCCAAGTTCCGCCACCGTTCATTCTTTAAGGTTTTAAGATCTCTGTCTTTTGCCCACGATCTTCTTGTATTTTTTCTTTTTGCTATTAAGTTTCATTCATTCCTGGAACTTTCGCATTTGGTTAGTGAGATTTTAGGTCAATTAAGACTTTACGTTCAGGTTTTTGTTTCTGAATTATGTGCCATCTTAGAATTGGGTGAAATCATTACGTTTTCTGGAAATTGGAGTAGAATTTGTGTCTTGAACTGAATTCAACTGCATATGGTAACATTCACTTGCACCCAATTCTCGATAACAGTTGATTAACATTTTATAATTGGGAACATAATGTTGTCCCACAGTATTAGGACTCAAGGCATGCGACAGCACAGCATTAGAATTGGTTTTGTTGACTTAATATTGAAATTATTGAATATAAAGACTCAATAAAGCTATATAAAGCGTTGCCTCAACTTGTTGGGACTGGCTATGCCCCATTCATCATGATTTAGTTGTTTTTTTTTTCGCCCTTTTCTGTAAAATCCATCTAATCCAGTAATTACCATCCAAGGTTTGACATTACTTGATTTCTCGTAGCTTAAGGTATATCTGATTGTTGGATGTATCTGCATATCGGGGCTCTAGATTACTCCGATTGAGAGATTACTTTTGAGCATTTTCTTCTCTCTTTAATGAATAGTATATTTTAGGGTCTCGTGTGAAAGTTTCTGGCATGGCACTTCACCCCTTGTTTTTCTAATTTTCTGACATGTTGGCGCACTCAAATTTCAGTTAAAAAGTATAACAACTGTTATAACTCAAAAAAAAAAAAAAAAAACTCAGTTATTTTATTTTATTTTTCTCAGGTTATTACTCAGACCTTGTTCACTAGTAAAGTAAGGCGTGATTGTCAAAGTTGCAGTACAGGGAAGTTTTTAGCGTTAGTATTGTTGTTCGGTCTATTATATCTTATGTTTACACATACAAGTCCTGCCCATTCTGCAACTGAGAATGAAGAAAACCTCATTACGAAAGGTGGCAGCAGATTGGGAATGTTTTGGAGAAAACCACCAAGGCTTCCTCCACGTTTACCTCCTGAGGAGAAAGGTAGTGATAGCAGCTTTAGTCATGAGCATGAGAAGCTAAATGCTCCATCAAATTGGATATCTAGGCAACAAAGTGTTAAGAAGGCCTTTATACATGCATGGTCTGGCTATAAAAGATATGCAATGGGTAGCGATGAACTTATGCCACTGATCCAGCGGGGAGTAGATGGGTTAGGAGGTCTTGGTGCTACCATCGTAGATGCTCTTGACACTGCCATGATAATGGGTGTTGATGAAGCCGTCTCTGAAGCAGGCTCATGGATTGAGGCACACCTTTTAGATAGAATTACTCATAAAGGGCAAGTAAATTTGTTTGAAACTACCATACGTGTTATGGGTGGTCTTTTAAGTGCATATCATTTAAGCACTCGCGAAGAAGGGATCAACATGACACATACAGGGCCTAAACCAGTTATTTATCTGGAAACTGCTAGGAACTTGGCTGATCGTCTCCTATCCGCTTTTACTTTCAGTCAAACTCCTATTCCCTTTAGCGATGTTGTTCTGCGCGATTCCTCAGCACATGCAGCTCCCGATGGACTGAGTAGTACCTCAGAAGTTTCCACTTTACAGCTTGAGTTCAATTATCTCAGTGCTGTTTCTGGTGATCCAAAGTACAGCATAGAAGCCATGAAGGTCTTGGAACATATGAAGACTCTACCAAAGGTGGAAGGACTGGTTCCTATTTACATTAGGTATTGACCTTGCATATTATGTTTCTAAATTTGCATTTTTTTCCCCTGTTTTGTGTTGGGAAGAGAAGGGAGTTGGGGAGATTACAAATAGAGGCCTCTTTTAAATTTACTTGGCAAGAAACTACAGCAGTTTTTAGAATTACATCTTGCCTTTTTGTTAAACAAGTGGTTCTATTTAAATTTCTTCCGTTTCACTCAATACAAATGATATTCCTTCTCTTCCTTTCTCTTTTTCTGTTTCGTTGACTTATTTTTCATATTTTTTAATTACTGAATGCAGCCCTCACACTGGCGAATTTAGTGGAGAAAATATAAGACTAGGATCTCGTGGTGACAGTTACTATGAGTACCTACTCAAAGTGTGGCTTCAGCAGGGAATAACCCGAGATAGTAATTTGACCTATCTATATGATATGTATCAGGAAGCAATGAAGGGTGTCAGGCACCTTCTTGTTCAGAAATCAATCCCAAATGGACTAGTTTTTGTTGGCGAATTACCTTTCGGATCCAAGGGTGCCTTTAGTCCAAAAATGGATCACCTGGTATACAATATTTCGTCTACCACCTGATGTTCACCCTGCTGTTATTTACCTGTCTTTGCTAGTTTCACTTAGTTTATTCCTTAAACTCAAATGATTATGAAATGGCTGGTGAATGGAAATAGCTGGTCTTGCTCCAAATGATTGTGTTTTTTTTTTAACTGGAAGTTGCTCGCTTTGGTTGGTATAACGTAACTGGCTCCAATTTTAGCTTAAGTCTTTTGAAAACCAGATTATAAGAAAAATAAAAATTTTCTTCCATCTCTCAGAGACAGGGTGTAGATCCTTTCCTCGCACAATATGGCACATTAAGAAGTGATACAACAATTATTCAAATTTTTAACAAGCAAACATTCCTGCAATGGCTGCATGAAAATTACTACTACATATGATAAAGGATATGCTTGCTATTCTTTCTTTATTTCTTCCATACTTTCTTTTTCTAAGGAATGTTACTGCCTTATTCATTGTGTCCAAATTTTTTCCCAATATGCTATATAATAAAACTTTGAAACCTTTCCTTTCTTTTTTCAGGATAAAGTTTCTGTACAAGTTATTCTGGAAAATTTAGGATCTGGGTGTCGTTGAAAATACAATTTGCTTTTGCTTGTTTCCCCAACCACATACCCCCCCCCCCCCCCCCCCCCAAAAAAAAAAAACAGAAAAAACCATAAAAAAAAAAAAAAAAAAAAGGTCTCTCCATGCTTGATAGTAGCACCCCCAGATTTCCTTGCTTTCATGGGGAAACTAATTTTTTGCATGTATGTTGCTTGATACACTACGTACATCATAAGCTTGTCTTCCTCTAGTGTTCCTTGTCGAGGAACATTGGTAAGAAATGAAGGCTGCAGAAGTGCTAAAGTAATGTCACTCGCCTGTTTGTTTGCAAGTTCTTTATGACATTCAAATGAAGATTGTGAAGAAGCAATTAAGTGGGTGCGCTTGATTTTTTTGCCCTTATTGAAAACTTATGTTATATATAGATAGCATATTCTTGAGTAGATTATCAATATATGTATGGCTTATGTTGTGCACTCGTGCAATTAGATATCATCAAAAAGTTGCATTCTTCTCTCTTTTGGAACAGTCCTTGATATAAAATTCGTTTACGGTCTCTTTAGGTGTGTTTCTTGCCGGGTGTTCTTGCACTTGGTGCCACTAAAGGCATTACAAAGGAAAAGGCTATGAGAGACAATTTGCTTAACTTTGAAGACCTGGAGAATCTGAAGCTTGCTGAGGATCTGGCTAAAACATGTTTTGAGATGTATTCAGTTACTTCTACTGGTCTTGCTCCAGAAATTGCTTACTTCCATACTGCGGTTAGTTGGATCTGTCTAATAAATGTGTTGGAAGCAGTGATTGATGAATTAAGTGTACACGTGCACCAAATTGGATTATTAAAATACTATTCTCACTCGTTAAATTGTGTTGCTGTTTTTTACTTGTAATCAATTACATTTGTTCTCAAAACATATATTCTGTTACTTATATATTCAGTTACTTTCTACTGGCCTTGCTCCAGAAATTGCTTGCTTCCATACCAAGGTTAGTTGGATATGTACAAGGAATGTATTGGAAGCACCGATTGATGAATTAAGTGTACCCATGCACCGAATTGGAATGGTGTACTGCCATTCTCCATCGTTAAAATTTGTTGCAATTTTTTGTGTCATTTATTACATTTCGTCTTTGTTCTACAGATATTACTTATAAAAAGTCTATGTTCTACAGATATCTGACACTTTGCTCTGGTTGAAACAGGAATTTACTGAAGGAGGTCTAGATGGTGGGAACAAGAGTTCTAAATATGTACATGACATAATAATCAAACCTGCTGATCGCCATAATCTTTTGCGTCCTGAAACTGTAGAGTCATTGTTTGTCTTGTTTCGTATCACAGAAGACCCAAAGTATGGTTTCTTTCCTTTTTCTTTTTCTTTTTTTGTTTATGCATTAGCTTCTCTTGTATAATTCAAATGTTTTTGTCCAAGACTTACGTGCACACAGACCCACACACATGCAGAGGGAGATTCTCTCATAAATTATTATGCTTTTAATTAAATGACTAACTTAATGAGTGCGGCAGATACCGAGAATGGGGTTGGCAGATCTTTGAAGCATTTGAAAAATACACAAGAGTTGATAGTGGTGGATACAGTTCTCTGGATGATGTTACCGCAATTCCCCCTAATAGAAGGGACAAGATGGAGACATTCTTTTTGGGAGAGACGCTCAAGTATCTGTACTTGTTGTTTGGGGATACCTCTGTTATACCGTTGGATAAATTTGTTTTTAACACAGAAGCTCATCCTTTTCCCATAGAAGGCACTATTAAGAGGAAATGATACTTATCACCTCCAAAGGATTCATGCAAAGGGAAGCTTGTATAAGCTAATAAACTAGCGTATTTTGGAGCGGTCACAGACTGGAATGCACCTGAGACTGACCATTATATCCTCTTCATGGTGTCCTATAGCATCTCTCTTTTAAAGGCAGTGAAAGTGCATGGTCAGGTTGTGAAGACGTACAAGGGAGCTCTAATTTGTTTCATTTTTGGCACAATGCATCAGTAATTAAATCCATTTTCTTCTGCATCACCCGAAAAGATTAGAGAGTGACAAATTTTCTTGGACTTGGAGAGACTGTAAGATGTATTGTATCAATGGATGTTTTGAGTAATTTATTGGATGGGGTTTTGCCCATCAAAAGTATTGAGTGAAATTTTTTCGTGTAATTGGTTTCTCCAGCTTTGGAGTAATATTGCCAGCCATGGAGGCTCAAAATTACAAACTGATATAGCCAAATTCTTGTTGCTAGATCATTATAGATTGCCTTGTCTAAAAGTTACAAGTTATCTGAATGTTGCATTATTGCCTTAAGTAACCATTAGGTCAATTCGCAGTCCATCTTTTCACACTCGTTATGAAGGAGATACAGATGGTCACCATCTCGAATTACATTTATATCATCTATTTCTGCATTCTCTGCATTAATGACTTTTGTTGGTGGGGGGCCTCCAAACTTCTCACCTGCAGTTTCACAAGCCGCTAGGGTAACCCTTGGATAAAGCTTGAGAAAGAAACCATGCTTAAATTAAAAACAGTTTGTCAATCCCAGTGAATTTGAGTTTTCCTTTCAATTTTGGTTTTTTCAAAGTTGTTGTGTCCACCTAACCTTTTAATAATCCTAATTTTTAATTTATTTTCCAGGTTAATTTCAAGTTCTTTGAATTCTAACAATGCTTACCGGCTATTTTGAGCAGCTTCTCAATCGAATCGGGTAAGATTATTAACTTCCCAGGCTGCCTCTGAGATGTACCATCGGGTTGAAGCTTCATGTGGATGGTGACTCTCTTTTTCATCAATTTGATCACTTCTGTGTTAGTGGGACAACTAAATCCGCTTGAGCAGGAACTAGCCGAGTCAATTTTCAAGTTGTTGTTAACAGATTGAGGGCCTTGTCTTCTGTGTTTGTTTTGGCTATACAAGCCATTGTCAGCTGATTCCAACCCAATTAAATCTATTCTGTGTTCATCTGGTTTCCTTCTATGTTCATAACTCAGTAAAAGCTCATATATGCTCTTGTTTTCTTGCTGTTCCGCTAGAGCTTTTGGTGTCCATCCTCTGCCATCTTGTTTGTTTACATTAGCACCTCCTTCCAATAGAATCTTAACCATCTCAAGATGCCCCCTGCGAACCGCAGCATGAAGAGCTGTCTGATCATCCTCGGCCATCAAATTTACGTCTGTTGCATATCTCGCAACCATTGGGCATTTCCCTGTTTCGCTCTGCTCTGCAGTCTCCAATCCTGAGAAACATACGTCCCTTGCTTCCTGCATCGGTAGATCTTCGTATGAATTATCCTGACATCCTGAAGGTGACAAGCTTTCTTCAATTGGTTCCCCATTAAACCATTCTCTGAGGAAAAGTCCCGGGTACTTGTGTGCGTATTCAAAGCCTAAGCTTTCCTGCCCCTTCAGTTTCTGCAGATGCAGAGCATCGGTTATCAGTTATATTTGTTTCGTTAAAGAATTGAAAAATCTCATGATCCTGTAACTACCTGGAAAAGGTTGTTCATAATAATGCGTCCATCCTCTGCCTTTGCTTGTATCGCATTCATCAGTGAAGTTCTGTTGAGTCGTAGGATTTGAGAAATCTCAATCGTCCGAACTGAGAAAGGCTGCGGCCGATAACATAGGACTCCAAACTCTCCAAACGAATCTCCTGCAACTGCCTTTCCAAGATCCTGAGAGTAAATGGTTTATGTTGGGATGTGATCAGATTTACCTCGCTATTTTGTTCAATATGGAGTGTGTGAATGTTAGATTACATGACCTACTTTATCACGCCCATCAGTATGGCAAAGGAATTTCTGCAACCACCAATATTTTCCAAACCAACTCTATGTTAGTGGCCATTTGTCAGGAAATTTTGTTATGCAATATGAAGAAAACTAAGCTTACCACCACGCCTGAGACAAGTATATAAAGATCTGTTGGTGCCTCATTCTGCAGAATTACATCTTCCTTGGGTGGAAAATACTCCGCCTCCATTTCTGAAACCTTTTTTTGAAACGGAACAGTGAATTAGCATCTTGTGAAATTTGGATAAATTTGCCATCTAAGAAACTTTAATCCATGTGATTCAGCTCAAAAGAGTAAAGGAAGGTGGAGGAAAAACAATGATTTACCCTCCAGTCTATTGAATCATGTGAAGTATTACCAGTTGGAAAAGAAAGTCATGAGAAACCCCTTGAAAGAGAGACACTTTTTCAACGATGGGGAAGAAAAGATAGTGTGCGATGCTTGAACGAATAGCCTTTGGTAGACCATTTAAGGTATCTTGTTGATTCATTCCTTCTGTTTTGAACTTCAGACATATGTGGGAAAGCATCTGATCCTGTATGCTTGGAGGCAAGTGATTTCGTGCTGCAAATTCTGAGGCAGCTCTGACTGAATCTCTCTGTAAAACCAAAGCAAGCTACCTGAGATTAGCACTCCCAGCCCCAATACCACATCTTTTAAATACTACAATTCCGCTGCATACATACCATGCGTACATACAAAATATAAGATGAATAGATGCATTCCAATGTAAGCAACTGAACTAGAAGGGGTAATGTCGTATGGCAAACTTGTCACAAACTTATCAAAATGTGGGGTGAACAGGATTTTAGTTGAGGGGTTGTTTGTGAAAAATCAATTACAGGAAAATAATGAGTAATATCAGTAGTAAGTAAAGACAACATACGAAGTTTCTAGTGCGGCTTGTCCAGTGAACGACAAGGTTTGTCATGTTGCCAATGAGGTAAGATGTCAATCCCAAGTTGAACAGCATGTAAAAGATATCGAACATCATCTCTCTGGTGTTTTCAGCATGCAAATCCCCGTATCCCGTAGTTGTCAATGTCGTGATAGACCAGTAAATAGCAGTTACGTATCGGTCCCAAAGACCAACTTCTTTGAAATTTGGGTTTACTGCACCAATCCAGGTTCTTTTTGGATCAGGGTATCTGTCTGCAATCAGATAATTTACGCATCCAGCAAAGTGTACAGCGAACAGGGTCACCTGAGACCCACCAGAATGGTTTAGCAATCAAGATTTTATTAGATGACTTGGAAAGGAAGAAATTATCTATTTTAAGTGGCTTACAGAAATGAGCTTTATGCACCGAGTCCAGAAATAATTGAAGCGGATGTCCTTCTCAAGTCTAAGTAAGGAAACTTGCTGGTTAGTGTAATTGGAGAATTTGAAGAAAAACCAAAGGTATAAGATAGGATATGGGGATAGACCTTGCAAACAGGGAGCTGACTCGTCTTAGACGCCAGAGTCTGAGCATGTTGAGTAGTGTAAACCCAAGTTCGCCGCTTTTATTTGTAAACAGGAGGCTGATAGACTGAAATGGTGCCGTGGAACAGACATCGAAGACAAACCAGGTAGATATGTACCTGAAAGTTGGGTAAGGATCATATATATGATGAAAGTTGAATGATTTCTCTTAAGAGAAGACAGATCAATTGTTGATTCATGTTAACTAATGGAAAGGAGTTTTCGACCAAAAAGCTGCAAAAGATTGATTATTCACCTGACTGCAATTTTCTTCGGGTCATCGACAAGAAGATAAGATTGGTTGTCGAGATATGCAACAAAGAAGGTGAGAATGATGTCAATGGCAAAGAAGCCATTGACAATGTTGTCAAAGATGAAGAGTGCGTCTTGCTTGTAAGGCAGAAATGCAAACTCGAATGGGCAAATCCAGGCCGAGTAAATGACTAAAACAACAAGTAACATCTCCCAAGCCCTGAATGTGAAGAACAGAACGCACCATGAGAAGCAGTAGTCTGATTATACAAAGAAGTATTAGAAAGAACTGCGGCAAAAGATCATCACCTATAACGGGGACTGAAAGGCGAAACTATGCATTTTCGAAGTGTAGTTGCCTGGTTGATTCTAGCTCCAAGGGATGGCAAGAGATCACTGGAGAAGAAGCTGCTACTAACAGCACTCTCCATATGAAACTCCTCGAAACAGAACCTGTTGAAGAAGTTTTTTGAGCAGGAAAGCGACATGTGTTTTTGAAATTCCTCTAAGGCCACAATACAGTACAGTGTTAAAAAAATCGGCAGAGGTAAGTGATCCGCCGGGAACGGTTATAAATAGTGAAGTTGGTGACACGGGTTAAAGACTTCTTTTCGCCTTTTCTTTCTTCTTTTTCTTCCTATGCTCGTGACATATTTGGAAGGACTATAAATGAAGGAAACGTATGCATATATTTATATATATGTATATATATATATGCAGTTAGTGCGAAATTAAGGATTGGTTAGAAAAGTAGTCAAAAGGTGAAACTGGAACTTTCCATTGGGTTTGAACAAGAAGCAGATGATATAAGAACACAAGCTGTCCCAGTGGCATATATGAGAGACTTTCTGTAATGCAGTTGCAGAGGATCGTTCCCGAAGAGAGAGAGAGCAAAAGAAAATGGAAATGGTGCTTGTGGGTAGTGTTATTGGTGGTGGTGGTGGTGGTGGGAACTCCATCATGATCTGTACATGTGGAGTTGTGAATGATAGATATATAGACAAGGCTGTGAAGTAGTACTACTGCAGGGATAGATTTGAATGAAAATATATAGTGTTATCATTTCAAAAACCAAATATATATGGACCGGACAACCATAGTAAAACCGAGGGCTCTACTTATATGGATGCCATGTGGCGTGGACCAATAGGAGGTTTCTTTAGAGGAAGGGACACTTTGAGGCAAAACTTTCTCAAGATCTATATTATAACTCTCATCTTCTTCTTTGTAAAGTGCCTGCCAAGCTAGCTTGGGGTTGTTCTTTGATGCAACGCAATCACAACCATACGTGTGAAAATGGATTCACGGCCATTATATATATGGCGCATGTCTCTCTGCCTGTGTTTGTTTATATGTTTTATTTTGACCCGTTTCGAATTCCCCGACGTCTTGTTTAAGTGATTCTCACGGACTCCTTTCTGTGGCCCATATCTGATGATTTGTTGATGATTATCTCTTTACTAATTTATTCCACATCCCAGAAAGTGTTTTAGGTAAATCATTTTCCTGAATAGTGAGTGGTCATCAACATCACTTTGATCTTCTCTTTAATGATATTCTGTCCGTTCATTCCAGGTTCCTCCTTCGGCCATTTGGATGCTACTGACAACTGTATAACTAGGATTTTGAATGATTACCTTCCTTGCAAAAGTTCAGCAAAAAGAAAAAAAAATATAGTTAGAGAGAATGCAGTACTGAATCTCGAAACTTGAAAGCTTGAAGAAAAGGAATATAGAACTCTTTAATTTCCTGACAAAAATTAAATATTGGATTGGAACAACTCAGGAAAGTTGTAGGTGAATGAAATGATTTATCACAAAAAGTACTGTCGTTCATTTTGACATGTGATGGGAATTAAGAATACTTGAGAAATCTTTCCCCAAGAATGATGGAATGACAGATTTATGCCCACTAGCCAAATTTTAAATCATATGGACTGCAGCAGAAAAAGAATGGGAGAGAAGGCGATGAAGCCACCTAAATTGCATATAAATTTTCTAGTCACAAGAAGATTATATAAAAATAATTTTATAAATTGATTTAATTTAATATGATACGTTAAATTGTAAAGATATTTTATTATAAAATAGATCTAGCATATCATATATATGAAACTATTTCAATTTATAAGTTTACTTTAATAAAATTTCTTTATAGTTGTAATACTTATCCGACATCTTTAGAAATTCTGCATTTCTACAGTGTTAAAAAAAAAAAGAACTGGTGGGATGTTATTCTTGGGAAAAGTATTCATGTTGAGATACGAACTATTAAGTTTTATATTTGATAGAAAAAGACTAATAAAAGTGAATGGTTGTTTGTATGTAAGGTAATGCCACTTGCCGCTGATTAATGATTATCATCTTAAGATTGAACGTTATTTATCATGTGTGGCTTTCAGAAGGTTTCGTCTATCTACAATTTTTCGGACCGAATTCTCTTAAATTGTGGTCGACCCATTTTGATTTGGAATCACTACACCTGCAAGGAATAGGTGGGCCTCGCTCGAATCGTCCTCTCTTATTCTCTGTCTCTGAATTGTTTGTAAATCTTCTCACGTAATTCTGCAGTATGCAATGAATGCAACTGGTATTGATCTGCATGATATCACCAAGGAAAAACGGGTGTAGATTATTGTATTATCTATAAATTAGGGGATGTCTGGTGATTTAAACAGGATAGTGATTGATTGCAAACAACTGGGTATTTGATTGCAGAAGAGAAGGCCCCACGTACTCGTGTAAAGTCAAGCTTCCAGGAAGCAACGAAGGCGACAACACAAATGTCAGATACGCTAAAATCTATGCACCAATAACACCACCTGCACTTCCGGTCTGGAACCAAAATACAAGACACAATGCACGTGCTATGGATTTTTGGTTTTGCTAGCTTTTGTGTTTAGTATGGTTAACACGCCCTCCAGTACTGCTTAAAATGGACCCTAAGCACAAAAAGATCGATTTATGATATAATTTTAGTTTATGGTTCAGAAAATTTTTGACCCCCAAAAAGAAAAAAAAAAGAAAAGGAAAAAGAAATCAAATACTTCATGAGTTCAGTTTGGTAGGGATCCCCCTGAGCTCCATGTGAGATGTTGTTCATTACTGGTGGGGTAGACTAGTCTGCACAACGTACGTGGACAATGCAGAGAATGAAACAAATCTCTCTCTCTCTCTCTCTCTCTCTCTCCCTCTTTGTCAGACGCACACATAGACAATTAAAAGCAATGGCTATTTAGCTTGTCATCTATCAGCCCCCACAAATAAGGAAAAAGGATACCCTTGCGACCATGAATGCTGTGAAAGAGGCAATAATTAAGCTGTGCACCTACCCCATGTTTGGGTTTTATTAGAATATAAACCAAGTCAAAGACGTCCATGTTCTCCGTTTCTTCATGTTCCCTTTGATTACTCTAAAAGTTGAGTATAAAATTAATTAAACTTCTGATCATGTGTTCATTCCCCTCTTTAAAAATAATAAAGAAAAAGGAAAAGGCATGTTTATTTAACATTATATATACAAGAGTCAAACAGCTATAGAAAATATATATATGTATATATCTGTTGCAAACTGAGCTTATTAATCACGCAAAAACTCTTACTTAACAGTACAATGATTATAAAGGCTACATATGGGGCGATTTTGGAAGGGGGAGCAGTTGATATATATTAATCTAATTCTCGCGCAGAGCATGCAGGGATGGGGGCATGCATGCATGGGGCGAATGCTGGTTGAAGTTCCAGAATGGAAATCTATCGAAAGAGAATTCTTCGCGGCACTGCTTGCTATATATATATATATATATATGGACCAGCTCAAAGATTCTTGTGAAGTGTGAATTGATCAGCTTCTTTCATTAATGGATAAAAACAAATTACAATAAAGTGAGAAATTAAATTATTCAAAAAATACTTACGTAATGAAAGTGAATATGATATATCAAATGAACGCTATCCTTCAAAAGAAATGCCATCAATTTGCCTACCTATATATATATATATATATATAAATCTATATTCGTACGTAGCATGACGAAGATGGGGATTCAAGATTATGATCAATGGGGAAGACTAACCCGGCCTAGTACTGCATAGTTTAATGACCAACTGTAACCAAAATAACTTTTTTTTTTTTTTTTTCACGGCTGTAACCAAAATAACTTATGATGCAACTTGCATGTCTCCAAAAAATATTTTAAAAAATAAGAAAAATGAGAGAGAGAGAGACAGAGACAGAGAGAGAGAGAGAGAGAGAGAGAGAGAGAGAAGAAGAAGAAGAAGAAGAAGAAGAAGAAGAAGAAGAACGTTCTGGTGATGGTTGGAAGGTCGATTTGGGCAAAAATGTAGACCGGTGGTCCTGTAAGATCGATGATGGTTCATCGTGAGATTGCCCACAGCTTTATTAAATACTACTCCATCTGTAAGGTATCGAAAATAAACAAAGGAAGAAGACGGGTTGCAGGGCCAAGTCTGAAGGAAATCTCATGTATTTCGCGTGATTCTAATTTACAGAATACATCCAACTAATATAGGCATTGTGCTCTAACAGAATCTGCTAATTACAAATATATTTACCAAGAATGAAATAATAGTATAAAATGTAAATAATCAAAATAAAACAATTAACTATCCTTTATCCAAACTGCATGTAGCTGCTAAAGAACGACATCTAGCATGCTCTTTATTATGTAATAGCCCCCCACAAGATGGAGAATAGAGGTTGACTATTCCCATCTTGGACAAATGTGACTTGAGAAGAAAAGAAGGTAGAGCTTTAGTAAACATATCTGCGAGCTGGCTGTGAGAAGGAACATGAGAAGTTGTGAGCCTTCTTGAATCTTGTCCTGAACTAGGTGACAATCTAGTTCAATGTGTTTAGTTCTCTCGTGAAAAACTGGATTTGCAGCTATGTGTAAGGCTGCCTGGTTGTCACAATGAAGTAAGGCAGATTGAGGGTGAGAAATCTGGAGATCAGTGAGTAAATATCGCAACCATGTAAGTTCACAACAAGTAGAGGCCATGGAACGGTACTCGGCTTCAGCTGAAGAGCGAGAAACTACTGATTGCTTCTTTGTTTTCCAAGAAATCAGAGAGTGACCAAGAAAGATGCAATAACCGGTAACTGAGCGACGAGTGTCGGGGCAAGAAGCCCAATCAAAGTCACAAAAAGCCTTGAGTTGAAGCTGAGAAGAGGAGGACAATAAAATGCCTTGGCCGGGGGTAGCTTTGATGTATCTCAATACCTTGTGTGCAGTGGCCATATGTGTAGAGGTAGGATGATCCATAAATTGACTCAAGAGCTGAACAGCAAAACATATGTCGGGCCTAGTGATTGTTAAGTACAATAAACGGCCAATGAGACGACGGTATGGACTTGGATCAGCTAGAGGAACACCAGTAGCTTTGCTGACTTTAAAATTCTGGTCAAGAGGTAATTGGAGAGGCTTGCTCCCAAGTGTACCCGAGTCAGCTAAAATATCCAGCGCGTATTTTCTTTGACATAAATGGATGCCTTTAGATGAACGGGCAACCTCCAAGCCAAGGAAATAGCGCAAAGAACCAAGGTCTTTAATTTTGAAATGAGTATTGAGGAAAGTTTTGAGAGAAGCAATAGAGGAAGAACAATTTCCAGCCACAATAATATCGTCAACATATACCAGCAATGCAGTAAATGAGTTGCCCTCCAACTTAGTGAAGAGGCTATAATCAGCCTTAGATTGATGAAACCCAAAAGTAATAAGAGATGAAGAGAATTTGGAATACCATTGTCTTGAAGCTTGCTTAAGGCCATATAGACTCTTAAGCAATTTGCACACTTGGTGAGGTTCTCCTTTGGTGTATCCAAGAGGTTTACGCATATAGATCTCCTCATCCAAATCACCGTAGAGAAATGCGTTGTGGACATCAAATTGATGGATGAACCATCCTTTAATAGCTGCCACTGAAAGTAAGAACCGAATAGTGACTAATTTAACAACAGGAGAAAAAGTCTCCGTGTAGTCAATACCCTCTTGTTGGGTGAAACCTTTGGCGACAAGTCTAGCTTTCAACCTTTCAATAGTCCCATCAGAATTGAATTTTGTCTTGTACACGTATTTACAGTCAATGGCTTCTTTGCCAGGAGGAAGATCAGTGATGATCCAAGTGTGATTCTGTTCTAAAGCTTGCAGTTCAGAAGTCATAGCTTCACACCAGCCAGGGTCCTTAAGGGCTTGCTTGTATGTTTGTGGGTCAGAAATAGAGGAAATTGAAGTAAACAAAGCAGTAAATGAGGGAGAAAATTTTTGGTAAGTGAGATAGTGAGAGAGGGAATAATTGTTACCTGAAATAGTGTCTTTAAGCTTGGACAGCAATGGTGGGGAAGCAGGGAGTGATGCCTGTTGACAGTGAAATTGTTGAAGGTATTGAGGGGCTTTCCTTACTCGAGATGACCTGCGGAGGGGGAGTTGAGAGGAGGAAGGTGGAGAAGGGTGTGTGGAAAAAGAAGAGGGAGAAATGTGAGATGAAGACGTCGTGTTGTCTAGGGACGAAGTGAGCTGTCCAGAATTATTTTGGGAGGGTAAAGGAGAAATTTGAGGGGCTGTTTGGGGAAAGTCAAGGAGGTCTGGAAGAGGTTTAGTAAAGACAAGGTCATTTTGTGAGGATGGGGAAGAATTGGAAGGAAGAGAGTGAAAGGGAAATATTGTCTCATGGAAGACAACATCCCGAGATATGAAGGTTGAGTTGGTGTGAAGGTCAAGAAGTTTATATCCCTTGATGCCAAAGGGATAGCCAAGAAAGATACACATGCAACCTCGGGGTTCAAATTTTTTTCTCCCATGAGGAAGTGTGGTTGCAAAACAAAGTGAACCAAAAATTTTCATGTGTGCATACACTGGTTTGGAATTGAATAAAAGTTCATAAGGGGTTTTGTTTTGAAGAAGGGGAGTGGGGGTTCGATTGATTAAGTAAGCGGCTGTCAAAACACAATCACTCCAATATTCAAGAGGAAGACCCGCTTGTATTTTCAATGCTCGAGCGACATTAAGTAAGTGTTGGTGTTTTCGTTCCACAATACCATTTTGTCGTGGGGTGGCCACACAACTTCTTTGATGTATGATGCCTTTAGTGTTAAAAAAATCTGTCATTTGAAATTCACTTCCATTGTCACTTCGTAAAACTTTGATTTTGTGGTTAAATTGATTTTCAACTAAGTTAGAAAAGGAAGTAATGCAGTTTCTGGTTTCAGATTTATTGTGGAGAAGATACAACCAAGTACTTCTTGTGTAGTCATCAATTATGGTTAGAAAAAATTTGAAACCATCATATGCAATGGTTGAGCAAGGCCCCCATAGGTCACAGTGTATCATTTCAAAAGGTTTAGATGCCTTATGTTGGCTGTGAGGAAACGGCAATTGATGGAGTTTAGCTAATGGACAAATGCAACAAGGTTTTGTATTAATAGATGAAACATCTTTCTTTACAATAGGATCTGTAATCAGATTAATACATGGAAAAGAAGGATGGCCTAGGCGACAATGCCATAGGTCAGAAACATCTGTATTGGGTAAAATAGAAGTTGAACCAGTGAATGGAGCAGTGGAGAAGGTTGAAAGTTTATTAGTTAAAGTGGAGGGAGACACCTCAGTGCTCAAGAAGTGATAAAGGCCACTCCGTACTTCACCCTTCCCAATCGTTGTCCAAGATAAAAGGTCCTGAATAAGGCAACAATCAGACAAGAAAACTAGACAACAAGTGAGAGCAGTGGCCAGTTTTTTTACAGAAATTAAATTAAATTGAAAAGATGGTATGCAGAAAACGTCATGGAGACAAATTGATGGAGTGAGTTGGACAGAGCCAATGTGAGTGACAGAGGCCTCAGTGCCATTTGGCATTTTAACAGAATAATTAACATGAGCAGTGATAGTAATGAGTAGGGAGGTACAGCAGACCATGTGGTCTGTTGCACCTGTGTCAATGATCCAGGGAATATTTGTGGTGTGAAATGGAACGTGTGTGCATATAGAGAGGCAAAGAGAAATACCAGAGAGGTTGGGTTGCGGGTTGGGCAGATTGGCAGATGCAAGATTGGACTGAATTGGGTGTGAAGGAGGTTGAGCAGTAGCGGAAGAATCCCTTGGCTGAAGCAGAGTTAGTAGTTGCTGATACTGGGCTTGAGTTAAACCCACTCTTCCATCACTAGTCTTATCCAGGTCAGAAGCATGTGACAAGGTAGTTTGTGTAGCAAGAGCAGCGGAATTGGTGCTTTTGGTGAAGAACTTATGACCCGGTGGGTAACCATGCAATTTGTAGCACCTCTCCATGGTGTGACCAGACAAATTACAGTGAGAACAAATAGGGGGCTCTGCATTTCCAGCTTTAAAGCAGGTTTCAAATGTGTGACCAGAAATTTTGCAATGTGTACAATAGGCACGATCTTTCTTAGGGGTATTTCTGGACTGATTGAAGGTTCTAGTATGTGGTGCAAACGATCGGTTGATAGCTAAGGCCATGGAGTCAGGGGATGGGTTATGGGAAATAAGTTGGTGTTGGCGCTCCTGTTGTTGAATGAGCGAAAAAATTTTGGTCACGGGTGGGAGGGGATCTAATAACATTATTTGGTCACGAACATTGGAATAGGTATCATGTAGACCCATGAGAAATTGAAACACACAGTCTCGTTGGTATCTATCCAAGAGTGTTGGTGCAGTGCCACAAGTACACACAAAAATCGGATCATAAATTGAAAGCTCATCCCAAAGAGTTTTGAGCTTACCATAGTAGATACTTACAGAGTCTGTATCTTGAGTAAGACTGGCGAGAGTTTTCTTTAGCTGGAAAATCCGTGGACCATTCTGATGGGAGAATCGGGCTTGAAGGTCAAGCCATATGTCGCGAGCATCATCGACGAACACAACACTTGACTTGATAGAAGAACTAATGGAATTTTGAATCCACGACACCACCATGTTGTTGCAACGTTCCTAGAGCTGAAGAAGAGGATCCATGGAGTCGGTTGGTTTGGGAATATCACCAGAGATAAATCCCAATTTATTTTTGGCACGGAGTGCCCGTCGCATAGCACGCGACCAAGTGATGTAATTATCTGCGGTGAGTAAATCGGTGACCAGAATAACGGCAGGATTGTCGCCGTTATCTAGTCGAAAAGGATTACTAGGATCGCTCAAGTTTAGGTATCTGGCCATATCAACGTCACGAGTGTTCGGGTGAGGTTTAGAATGGGCAGAGATGTGGGTAGAGGAGGAATCGGCAGAGCTTTCTAGTTGTTCTTCCATGGAGATGGCGCTTAGGCTCTTGATACCATGTAAGGTATCGAAAATAAACAAAGGAAGAAGACGGGTTGCAGGGCCAAGTCTGAAGGAAATCTCATGTATTTCGCGTGATTCTAATTTACAGAATACATCCAACTAATATAGGCACTGTGCTCTAACAGAATCTGCTAATTACAAATATATTTACCAAGAATGAAATAATAGTATAAAATGTAAATAATCAAAATAAAACAATTAACTATCCTTTATCCAAACTGCATGTAGCTACTGAAGAACGACATGTAGCATGCTCTTTATTATGTAATACCATCATCATGACTTACGTACGTGGTCCTTTATATATATGGTTATAATTTAAGTAATGTCGTGCATGCCTAGATCGTTGGAATTAAAGTAGAAGACTTGCCAACCATTATACCAAATTTAGGTTGGCCGGCCAGTTTATATATAAAGCTGGCGATGAATCAGGTCTTCTGTGCGTGTCACATTTTACAACCTTTAACTTTTTGGCATCATGAGAAGTTGTGATACACCGGCCTGTTTGAATGGATGAGTGACAATAGTTGGTGGTTTATGAGATTTTATAGTGTGTGGAAATGAGAAATTTTTATTTTTTATAATATTTCAATGAGGCACTAATTGTATCATTATCTAATCCTTTTATAGTATAGATCAGGTCGTATCTTAAGTTCTTCTATTAAGACATTACAAATGGTATTAGAGTCTATCCCAATTAAAAAATGAGAGGAGATTGTGATATCACCTACTTCTAATCGATAAGTCATTCTAATCGATAAGTCATGATAAGTAAGTGGTCTATGTAATCTCACATTATTTAGGAATGAGAAGTTCTTACTCTTTATAATATTTCAATAGGGTTATAATTGTATCATTGATTAGTCATTTGTCAGTATTGAACAATGTTGGTAAATGTGTTGTTGTAATTGTTGGACATAACAAGGAGTGGTGCATTCACTTTTCTTGAATTAGAAACATGTGTATTTCACCAGTCATATTGGTGAAATTAGTTGTTTTATTGTCTGGTTGCTATTAGGTCAATTAAACATGGGTTGGGTATACTACAAGCTATATTGAATCCCCTTCTGAGTAGTTTTCATTAAAACCAGTCAATAATAAATATATAGCCTGGACCTTTTTAAGTTTTGATGGTTATATTTTATACATGGTTGATGATTAATTTTAGCTACACAAAATAGATATAAATTATGTGCATGGTATTTATAAACTATTAGGAAAATGAGTGTGAACAATGTCTGCTGATGCTAAAATGGTTGACCAGTTGGTTGAAGTAAGACAGGGCATAGTTGTGAAGATGTCGCTACTTATATATATATATATATATATGCATATTGGGTGCTGTTCTGAAAGAAGCATGGTAGTAAATTAATGATCAAAAATCCTGAAATGCTACACTTGAGTTTGGTGGAACCAAAGATGATAGAGAGATGCTGAAAGTGGGAACAATTTGGTTGAAGAAATTTGATCCACACCTGCTTCCCTAACATTCATTTTGTGTTTAAAGATGTCTCACCCACTAATTCAGTACATGGCAAGTGTTTATATTATTTTGGTTAATATTTGATAGAATGTAATATGATCTTATTTATATAATTTGCATGACTGGATGATTGCAGCAATTTAATATATAGAAATTGAGGTATTTACATACAACTAGTTATTACATAAACTGGTAATTGTAATGGCAAATAGGCAACTAGCTAAATATATGGGTGGTTGCTGCTCATGACATGTAACATGTTAATATATATATACACACACAAAAATGCAATGTGGAGTGTTTCTTGGCTAAATGAAAGAGCAGAACATGCAAAGCATGCATCCGCAATTTGTAGATACTTGGTGATCGGCATTTTTGGAATTGTGTAGATGATTTTTATGCTGGTATATTTTACTGTAGAATGCTTGTAGTGTCTATTTTTTTCATGACTTTACTTAAAAAATACAGAAAATTTCAATGGATTAATTTGGTTGATTTCCAAGTTCATTTGCACCATGCTATATATATATATATATATAGTTCGGCTACATGGTAAAGGTTTACAATATTTGCCATGCTAATTGCTATATATATTTCTTCCAGTTTATACATTATATGGATATGTATAAACTAATTAATGGGTTAATTATAACAGTTTATATATATATATATATATATATCTCCAACTATGTATATGTTTAATTAGGAGGCAATTTGAGTAGTAAATATTTGGAATCAACTTTGACACCAGAAAAGGCTAGGGTTTGATAACAAACAAATTAATATCCTGTATTCTTAACATTCTAGCATGTACAGTATGGTTTGTTGTAAAATTATTTGCAGGGAAATACCTTTTGGATGATAAAGATATTATGTGCATCTTAGAAAATCTAAATCACCTGAACGTTTTTAATTATGTATTTGCATTAACCTAAAATTGACGCAAAATCCACAAATATATAACAGAAAAATAGAGGCATTTGCTATTCCACTTATTGGTTGCAAAAAAGGTGTCTAATATTAATGAGGATGGGAATAAACTAATAAATGGCAGCACCAATTGCATCCAAATAAAGTTATATTTGTATCGAGTTATTGTGGATGTAAATGTATATTCGCATCCAATTTTTTTTTTTTTTGCATCGATTTATTATGGATGCGAAATAACAATATGATAAACTTTTTGCACCAATTGCATCAAAATAAAATTATTTTTACATCGAGTTATTGTGGATACAAATGTCCATTTGCAACCAAACTTTGTTTTTGCATCAAGTTATTATGGATGTAAATGGACAAATATAATAAACTATTTGCACTAATTCCATTTGCATCTAGTTATTGTGGATGCAAATGTCCATTCACATCCAAACTTTTTTTTTTTTTTTTTTTGCATCAAGTTATTATGGATGCAAATGAACAAACATGATAGACTCATGCACCAATTGCATTCAAATGAAATTTTTTTGCATCGAGTTATTATGGATGTAATCATGCAAATATCCATTAGCATCCAAACACATAAGTGGTTGGGATGACTAATTCCAACCAATTTTGGACTTTTTGCAGTAAATAAAAATCGATGCAAAAGGTAAGGTATTAGCAACCATTTCATCAAATAGATGCTGAAACTTAAAAATAACTAAATAACTACATCTAACTGTCGACAATCAAAAATTAATACAAAAAAATCGATTTTTCCTTATTTTTGCAACCAAAACAAACGATGCAAATGACCATATTTCTTGTAGTGACTATGATACGTTATATCTACTTTATCATAAAAGTATCTTTATAAGCCATTATGATATGTTAGGTCTAGTACTTTAATATAAAGTATCTTTATAATTTAATATACTATATCAAATCATGTCAGTATGAGTTTATATTTATAGGATCTAGTAAAAGCATTTCTTCTTTTGGCATTTCCCTCAAAGAGAATATGTTTTCAATATATCAATGAATCAACTTGTGGTTGACATCCTGAATTATATTTGGAATGATTTCCAGTTGAAATTGTTCATATAGAGTGACTAAAACCTAATGAAGAAAAAAACAATTTATTTATGTATAATATTGTTTGGCTTTATGACATGCATATATAGTTGTTTATAATAATACAATATTATGCAATTAGCGTAAATTATCTCTTGGCCAATTTGGTATATATTAAAAGTTGTGTAGCTAGGCATCATTGTTTGTGTGGGTATTGTAGTCGTAAAAGGTAGTTTGCCTAGGTCCCACTTCTTTCGACAAAATAAAACAAAACAAAATCGAATGAAAGAAAAAACTATTTTCTAATATAAGAGATAATATCTAACCCACCCATATGTTAAGATACTAACTTCAGCAGTTGATAGCTCTAGTTGCACGTACCATACCAGTTCAAGCTATGATCTACTTACCAAATCAGATTGCAATGATACATAGGCAAAACTCTCTTGAAGGAAAGCAACACAATTGATATAAAAGATGGACTCTCAAATCACTCTAATACTATACTAATTTTCTTCCATAGATTAGCTTCAATTTCTCCTCACTTACTGTAATTAGAATCTCAATAATTATGGGATTTTATCATTGCTGCTACTATATATATATATATATATCTTGTATCTATATTGATAGTAGTAGTGTATCTTTTTAGTGTATTTTCTACAAAGTACTCCATTCTTGTTATTTCTTTTCGTGTACAAGAAATCATTTTGGAAAACCCTTTGATCCTACATAACAGCACATGCATGGCCTCTTCTTCAAATACATCCAACAACACCCTAAACCTACCAAGCATCATTCACTTCCTTTCTATCAAACTAGACAACACCAATTGACTAAATTGGGTGTCTCAGTTCTTACCAGTTCTTAGAAACCACGAGTTGATGGCCATTGTTGATGGCAGTGAGCCAAGCCCTCCCAAATTTCTGATTGATGAATTAGGAAAAGCCACCGCAATAGTAAATCCTAACTACTCTCTTTGACAAAAGAAGGACCAATACCTTCTAAGCTAGTTCAATACCACTCTTTTCTGAGAGTGTATTATCCTCAGTATATGGTTTGAACACCTTCAAACAAGTGTGTGGAATTCTTTAGTTGCACGTTTTACCTCATAAGCTAGGTCTAGGATAGCATATCTGAAACATCAACTTCAATCCTTGAACTAGAGATCACACTCTTGTTCTAAGTATCTCAGACAAGCTAAGACATTTGTTGATTAACTTATAGCAACAAGAAATTCTCTGGAGGATGATGATCTCATCTCCTACATTCTTGGTGGCCTTAACCCTGCTTATACATCCTTTATCACCTCCTTCAGGTTTGTGACTCATAATTCAACAATCTCTTTTAAAGACTTCCAAGCAGAACTTCTCAACTATGAGATTTTCCTTGGTAATCACCAACAACAACCTCAACCCTTAGATTCTAGAAACCTTGCCCTATATACAAACAACCCTTAGTTTTTCAACTCCAACAACTATAAGGGAAAGCCCTCTAACCAACAAATGAATCATTACCAGCCTAAGAAACCATATGGTAATCATATTTCAAGGAGTTCAAATAGCAATTACTCGAGTCATTCAAATCATAACAAAGCACCATGTCAAATTTGTGGCAAAAATTGATTGGTAAGGTAAGTGCAGTTGGAGCTATCAACTATAGTTATTAAGCCTCGAATTGCTTCCAAAGGATGAACTTTTCATATCAACGGAGGCATCTACCTGCTGAACTGGCTATCATGGCTGCAAAACTAAACACTATTGCTGAGCAATCAAGGAACAACCATAATATGTTGATAATGGTGCTAATAACCACGCAACAACTTCGTTGGAAAATTTGACACTTCAAGAGCTCTTCAAAGGTTAAGAAGAAGTGCCTATGGAAAATGGTACAAGTTTGTCGATAGCAAATACAGGCTCTTCTACATTCTTTCATTCCAAAAACTCATTTAAAATGAACAATATTCTCCATTGTCCCTCTACTGCAGCCAATCTCATTTCTATATAAAAGTTTTGCGCTCATAGCAAGTGTTGGTTCAAACTAACTAATTCTTATTTTTGTGTGAAGGACAACTTCACAAGGTTGACACTATTGTAAGGATCAAGTAGAGATGGTTTGTATCTAGTCCACCTTTCCAAGTCAACCAATAAAATCAAAAGGTTTGAGAATCATGTCAACTAGCCAAGTCTAAAAATCTTCCTTTTGTCGAATCCAATAATGTAACAACCTTTGGAAATATTCATTTAGACTTGTGTTGTTCTCCAATTGCTTATGCTAGTGGTTATCGATACTATGTCATTTTCATTGACAATTATCATGTTTCTCTTGAATATATCCATTGTACCATCAATCGGAACATATGAATGCTTTGTCAACTTTTAGTGCATTACTGAAAACATCCTTTCTAAAAGGATCAAAGCCTTCCACTCGGATGGTGGAGGACAATTCATTGCCACTCAGTTTCAATAATTCCTAAACTCAAATGGCATTGTACACTGAATTTCTTAGCCATACACCTCAGCAGAATGATCTAGCCGAAAGGAAGCATAGACACATAGTAGAAACAGGTTTGGCCCTTCTAGCACAATCCAAATTTCCTCTTACAGACTAGGTATATGCTTTTAACACTACTATATACCTCTTTAACAAGTTACCTAGTGTTGTGTTGAAACACAAATCACCTTAAGTCAAGTTGTTAAACAAAAGTCCAGACTAATCTCTTCTTAAAATATTTGGTTGCGCTAGCTACCCACTTCTTAGGCCATACAACAATCATAAGCTTAGATATCGATCCAAAAAGTGCATTTTATTTTGTTATTGCTCAAACTACCGTGGCTGCATATGCTATGATCCAACCTCTAAGAAAATGATCATCAACAGAAATATCATCGTTGATGAGAACACCTTCCCTGCTCAAGATTGGATACCATCTTTACCTGGTTCTTCAACAACAACATCAGCCTCCTCGTAGGTGAATCTCTCCAGGAATAAGTCACTTCAGTTTCTGCACCTATTTATGTTATTCTTGCAACTAACCATTTGCAACAGAGTGAAACATCATTTGAGAATACAACTTAATCTATGAAAGAATCTTCTATCACAACCTCAACTGATTATACTCATTCAATCACTTCAAATCATGAACAGAGGCTTTCAAATACTCCACATGAGTCCACATCTCTAATTTCAAAAAATGAACCAACCAATGAGTCCCCATCTCACCCATTTGAAACACCAAGTCTCTCCACCCATCCTATGACAACCAAATCACAAGATGGTTCTTGAAGACCCAGTCATTCCCAGATTACAAATTGTTTTCCTCAACCAAGCATCCTTTGATGGTGCTCGATTATGTTGTTTCTCAATCCATTAAATTGCGACCTAACCCTTTGCAATACTCTTAAGCCATGAAGTCCTCTGAATGGCACCAGGCCATGAGTGAAGAGTTTGAAGCTCTCCAAAATAGCCAAACCTAGACTTGATATCCAAGACCATCTCACAAAAATGTCATCACCAACAAGTGAGTTTTCAAAGTCAAGCAAATAGCTAATGGCACCCTAGACAAATTTAAAGCTAGGTTGGTAGTCAAGGATTTTGAAAAATGCAATGGGATTGACTATACAAAAACCTTCAATCCAATGGTTAAAGCCTCCACAATCTGAACTAATCTCATTGTCATGGCAGTACATTTCAACTGGCTTATGAGGCAGTAGGATGTCTCAAATGCATTTTTTTATGAAACCTTGGAACATGAGGTCTATATGGAACAACCTCAAGGTTTTCAAAACTCTCATTTTCCTACTCATGTGTTCAAGCTTCAAAAATCAATTTATGACCTCAAGCAAACCCCTAGAGCCTGGTTCAACAAGCTTGCCTCCACTCTCTTGAGTCTCGGGTTTGAGGAATCCAAGGTGAACTACTCACTCTCCATCCTTCATAAGTCTAACATACATCCATTTCTTTTAACCTATGTTGATGACATTATAGTTACTGGTAATAGTATGTATGTCATCATAAATCTCATAGCTTGCTTGAAAAGCATATTTTTCATGAAAGACCTTAGAACATTGCATTTCTTCTTAGGCATACAGGTGCAACACACAAGTCATGGACTTTTTTTTATCTCAATCCAAGTATGTATCTGAGTTGCTTGATAGAGCCAAAATGATTGGAGCTAAACCAACCAAAACACCACTTCTAGTAGCTCACAATTATCTCAACATGATGGTGATCCAACTGATAATATGTCTGAGTTTCGACCACTAGTGGCAGCCTTACAATATTGCACCTTGACCAAGCCAGATATCTCATTTTTTATCAACCAGTTATGTCAATTCATGTACAACCCCACCACCACACATTGGACATGAGCAACGAGTTTTTCGTTATTTAAAGAGCTCTATCAATCATAGACTATACTTTGGCAAAGACTTTGCTCAAATGAATGCTTACAGTGACTCGGATTGGCCAGGAAGCCCGGATGACAAGAAATTCACTCTCACTATGCCATCTTCTTTGGATGCTGTCTCATTAGTTGGAGTGCTAGGAAACAACCTATTGTGTCCAAGTCTAGCACTGAGGCAGAGTATCACTCACTAGCATTGTGTTCTGCTGAGTTGTTTTAGCTCAAGATGCTCTTCAAGGAACTGCAGACAAAGTTTTGAATACTGTTCCAATGGCCGTTTCGGTTAAGAAACTGGAACGAAATATTTCGGTACAAATACTATTTTGGGATAGTCTATATATAGATAAATTAATTATATATGTATAAATTATATTTCAAAATAACATCAATGCAAGTCTTAAAAAGTTAAAACGCATATTTATAAAACTCAATAATACTTCTAAGTTCTCAATCCAACTGTTTAAAAAAAGAATCACTCATCTTCATCACAAAAAGGGGAGTAAGGATTTGATTTTCAATTCTCGAGAAAATAAGATTAAAAAAAGTTAAGAAAATAGTTTTCAGATGTGATAATTAGAGTTAAATTACGAAAAATCAGGATTTTTACATTAATTACAAAAATACATTAATTTTGACTGGTCTACCGAAACGGTTAGTACATCGAAAACAAGCTGGTATTGACCGAAACGCACCAGTACGGCTGGTATTTAACCTAGTACAAAACACATACCTCCCTTGTGCCCATCACTAATGTTCTAGTACAGTAAATACCGATCATACCTACAAGTATGGCACGGTATTTTAAACCTTGACTGCAAGTCCCCCTCACACTTCCACCATCCTTATGGTGCGACAAAGGTGTGTTCTTCACTCATTAGCTTGAGGGGGGATACACGTCCACCATCCTTATTGTCCGAAAAAGGTGTGTCCTCCACTCATTAGCTTGAGGGGGGATGTTAAGATAGTAACTTTAGCAATTGATAGCTTCATCTGCACATACCATACTAGTCCAAGTTATGATACACTTACCGAATCAGTTTGTAATCAAACACAAGGCAAGACTTTCTTGAAGGAAAGCAACACAACTGTCATGCAAGATGGACTCTCAAATCACTCAAATATTGTCACTGGTTTTCCTCCATAGATTAGCTACAATTTCTCCTCACTTGATGTAATTACAATCTCAAAAGTCATGGGATCTTATACTTGCTGCTACTCTATATATATCTTGTATCTGTATTGATAATAATGGTGTGTCTTTTTTAATGTATTCTCTGCAAAGTAGTCCATCCTCGTTATTTCTTTTCACCATATATAGCATCCACTCGGGATGGTTGTAGCTACCTAGTTTTTCATCAGATCACCAAGATGAGCAAGAAAAGTTTTTCATCTATCTATCATTTAAGAGAATAAAATGTGGTCCAAATTACTATCGTACAGCTTTATGATGCATCTGTTTTTCCCCATTAGCTGGAGTTGATCATCGAATATTTTTGCTTGTCCCTCTTCTCTCTCTCAGCTCTCTCTAAAACGTGAAGGGTTATTATATATATACACACGTGATTGAGTGGCTTTAATTAATTTGATTCACAGGTCTGATCAATTGGTCAACTTGCATATTGATCTGATCAAGAAAGTAATATCACATCACAAATAAGCATGGATCAGATCATGTGGATTTCAAAAACTCATCTGGATCAGATCAGATATATACCAGTACTTATCCCTATCAAAAATTCATCATATATCTCCCAACTTTCAGTTACCCGGCCATTAGGCCTACCAACTTATAATCAAACTCACGATGTGCGGTACTTTGATATCATGTATATGATCACTGATGATCAATCGGATATATTAGCCACTCCAGGCTAACCTAATTTGTCATTAATTATATATATTTCGATATAATATGCGTATATAAAAAAAATATGTGCAACTTTATTAATGGAAATGAAGAGTACGGCCTTTATATATAGGAAAATGATTCTTACAAGTCTCATATGTTTGCCCCTGCCCCGGCCTTAAAGTTACTGTTTGCATATTTTATTTTATTTTTTATTTTTTTAATAGTTAAGAGAGTGACTATTAGTCACGTTATATATTTTTTTAATTAAAGAAAATGTTTAAAAAATGTTTTAAAGAAAAAAAACACTGCAATTGCACTAGTGGTAAATTTGTGGAGATCGAGGCAAACTCATGAAATTAAATAACAACACCCAGCTTACATATAACAAGTTCAGTCAAATTAATTACAATATATGACAGAGATTGAATGGTTTTGAACTAATTAAGGGTGTTGTCATAAATGTCAACATTGTATGTATATATGTTTCGATAAAATAATAAAATAACTCGTTGAAATATGTCTATATATATTTTTCTTCATAAAGTTCAACGATTGGACACCAAATTAAGAAATTAGTAAAAATAAGAAAAAGAGATTCTAAAACAAACTAGATATAATGAAATGAGTTGTGACAAATCAAACCGGATTAATTTACACTTCGCATGACCAAGATTTCGTGACACATTTTGTAAACTACAAATTTCAAATCCAGTCAGTCTCAACTTATCGTACAAAATAAATTAGAGGCCAACTTGCCCGACCAGACCATTTTCATAGCCCAGGCCCAAGTACTTGAGTTGACTCAGTTGTCTAATTAAAACCACTTTGTCCTATGTCGTGGAAATAAATTAGCTGGCTATCAGAATATATAGATCATGCATCACTTTGCTAATTAATTATTGATATTAAGAAAAAAAATGTTGATATTTGTGTTAAAGTTGGAATCCATATGTAGGTAGGGTTTTGAATTAAATATCGAAGGCTATATCTTTAATGCAATTAACAAATAGTCATTTAATTAGTAGGAGGGATACGGGAAGAGATAGGTACGTAAGTGAACGATCATAATGGGTAAAGTGGAACGATTAGTGTTGTAAATAAGAGAAATAATAAAACTAAAAATTAAAAATAAAAAATCTATGTGTAGTGATTTTTATATATTCTTTGTACATTTCACTAATGTAATAGGTTGTGTCACTTTTTTTTAATATAAAATAATTATTTTGATCAATCATAAAGATTGCACAAAGAATACGTAAAAGTAATTGTATATAACAGAATTTCAAAATAAATATAACTATAACTAATGTGCTTATACACTGGCGTAACTTATATGTAACAAAACTTTTAAAAAAAATATAAAGTCGAAGACTCGATAAGAGTAAAGAAAAAATAAATATATAAATATTATATCCTACGACATTTATTGAAAATTTAAGACCGCTTTTAAAATATTCTATATACACGTAATTGGATCGATCATCAACCCTTTGGGAGACCGCATGCATGCAAACAATGAGATTGATCATGATCAGGAAGCTGATAGTAAACAGACAAAAGACTAACCAGTTGTTGCAGTAATCATTATAAGAATGAAAAAGAGTATTGAAAATACATATAATACGTAAAGGAACTCAGAAAGCTTCAAAAACTCGGACATATATGATGGCTAATGCAAGTTGATCATACATACTCGGACCGGTTGAGTACTTATAGGTAGCAGATTCCATAGTTTATTCGAACATGCATGACAGGTGTCTTCCATGGGAAAAGGATGCCAAATATATATATATATATATTATAGGTATGTATGTATGTGTGTGTGTGGCCAGCGCAGCCCATTAAGTCGATCTAGCACGCAGGATACCCGGGACCAATGACAGCAGCAATTCACATGATGCATGCATACTGCGCTCCAGAAAGGGAGATATGTATATATGCATCTTGTAATTACAATGCTGGTGCTATAATATTATCTATATATCAAAGGTCAGCTGCATATACCACCTCATTTGAGAAAAAGGGGGCATATTTCATGATGGTCCACACTTTTTTAATGCTAGGGATCAGTTCATGCAGTCCTTATCCCTTTCATAATAAATCGAAAATGGTGGAGAGCTAATTAATGGAGAACGATGGCAGAATATTAGCATTATTCTCCTCAAAGATATAGGTACGTTGAGTTTGGTACATGATCTCCAACTGCAACATTAATATAGTCATGCAGTACATGATCATCATGTGCAAGATTAATAATTTTTGAGGTCGTCTTTGTTGTGTTTGCGATCAGCTTGAGATCAAGATCAGGGGAATCTGGCTGTCTTTTTTTTTTTTTTTTAACCCACAGAACTTTAAAAAAAAATGAATGATTTGACAATTTATTCAAGAAAATAAGCATTCCCTTTAATATCTAAAAGTGGAGTGAGCTAGTTTTGCCGAAGCTTAACAAAAGACAAAAATAGTGCATGGCCACTTAGTCATGATCAATATTCTTCATATCCTCATCCATTAATATTCTTTTGGGCAGGCAAGGACTAAAGGGAGTTGAGTGGCGTTTAATTAATTCTGATCAGTACTGAATGTTTTGCCAAACTTGGTATTAATTGTTGTGCATGGCTCATTGGTTTTTACTAGATTAATTAATATGCACTTTTAAAGGCTTACAAGATTAAGGTTCAATCAGAGAACTGGTCATGATTGATTAGTAAGTGATAAATTTGTCAGAAATGATAGTTGGTGAGTGCTCAAGTATCGTGCAAATATCTTAAAAAAAGGTAAATGAATACGAAACTTACATGAAATGAAATTAATTTTTTAATCATAGACCATGCATACTCTTTTTCGAAGCGACTACATAATGTTTGTGCACTCCATAACTATACGTAGCATAACTCTAAATTTGTTTATGGTGCAGTGGGGCTCCCGGAAAGCCTGCTATATATATTTGGTGCAATTAGCTAGGTGCGCATGTATATTGTTGTGTTCTGTATCAATAATTTGTATAAATAAGGACGTTCTTATAATTTTACATATATATTAACTCTGTCCGTGTAATCCAGTGGTTATTACAAAGCCACGTGTTTAGATCATATGCATTAGGGTTGGCCGTGGTATGAGTTTGTAGTATAAAAGGCCATGTGATGGCCACTGTACAGAGAGAGAGAAAAAACAGAGTCGTAAGAAGAACAAATGCAAAGGGGCTTCGAGAGGGAAATTAGGGTTTGAGAGAAACTTGTAATCCGAAAGGGATAGTGAGGGAGTTAAGGTCATTTGGTGGCCTGAATCTTGTAACCTACCTCTGGTGCGTTTTGAAGCATGAATAACACGATCTCTGGCCAGTTCCCCTGTGGACGTAGATCCGAATGGATCGAACCACGTTAAATCCTCGTGTTGTGGGTATTCTCGTTCCATTTTCTCATTGATAAATCTGATTATGTTTTCTGTTTGTGATTTCTTGAATCAATCTTGCTAGTTTGTTGCATTATTTGTTTATCTTGTCGAAAACCTAAAATCAACAAGTGGTATCTAGAGCCTAGGTCGAGATGGGGTCTGCTAAGTTTGAGGTGGAGAAATTTACAGGGAAAAATGATTTTGGTTTATGGCGTATTAAAATGAGGGCTCTGTTAGTACAACATGGTCTCCAAGAAGTACTTCTTGGAGACAAGAAGCTATCCAAAGGGTCCTCAGAGGAACAATCAAGTTCCTCTACATTAGAAAGGGTTAAACCCGAAATATTGCAAAAGGCACATAGTGCCATTATTCTTTCCTTAGGAGATAAGGTCTTACGGGAGGTAGCCAGTGAAGACTCAGCTGCAGGGATCTGGTTAAAGTTAGAAACTCTCTACATGACCAAGTCCCTGGCCAATCGTCTTCACAAGAAGACAAAGCTGTATACTTTCAAAATGACTGGGAATGTCTATTGAAGATCATTTGGATGAATTTAACAAAATCATCCTAGATCTTGCTAACATAGACATCACTATAGATGATGAGGATCAAGCTATAATGTTACTGAGTTCCCTTGACAGTTCATATGCTAACCTAAATGAAACAATTATGTATGGCAAAGAGAGTTTGTCATTAGATGAGGTGCAATCTATATTGCATGCAAGGGAACTTCAGAATAATTCTGAAGCTAAACCTCAGAATGGTGAGGGGTTAGTGGCTAGGGGAAGATCTGATAAACCTGGTTATAAAGGAAAGAAGTATAAAAGTAGATCAAAATCAAAAGGAAAACAATTGAAGTGTTTCCTTTGCCATAAAGAGGGACATTTCAAGAAAGATTGCCCCAAAAAGAAAATGAAAGAGTGTGATAAGATTAAACATGAGGGAAATGCATCTGTTGCATCTGAAGGCTATGAGCGTGCTGAGGTACTTTGTATTTCTGAGACTGAATCTAGTAATGAATGGATTTTAGATTCAGGATGTTCTTTTCATATGTGCCAGTGTAAATCTTGGTTTGAAACTTTCTCTGATTTTAATGGTGGATATGTTATGCTTGGTAATAATGAATCTTGCAAAGTTCTTGGAATTGGTACAATCAGATTAAAATTGCATGATGGTGTGGAAAGGATACTAAAAGATGTAAGATACATACCTGACCTTAAGAGAAATCTGATTTCTCTTGGAATGCTTGATAAATCTAGTTGCTCTTTTAAGTCTGAGTCAGGAGTCCTTAAGGTAGCTAAAGGGTCCTTAATAGTAATGAAAGGGGAGATAAAGAATGGTTTCTATACCCTGGTAGGTCAAACTATTAAAGGACATGCCTCTACTGTCCAGAAACCTTTGGATAATAATATTGTACTCTGGCATAGAAGACTAGGGCATGTTAGCCATAAAGGCTTAAAGGAACTCCAAAATTAGGGGTTACTTGGTGACAAAGACCTAGGAGGCCTTCCCTTTTGTGAAGATTGTATACTAGGCAAGTCCACTAGAGTTAGTTTCAAACTTGGTACACATGTTACTAAACAAAGTTTGGACTATGTCCATTCTGATTTGTGGGGGCCAGCTAGGGTCAGTTCTCATGGTGGGGGAAATTATTTCCTATCCATTATTGATGATTATTCTAGAAAGGTTTGGGTTTATATTCTTAAACATAAAAGTGATACCTTTAATAAGTTTAAGGAATGGAAAACTTTGGTTGAAAATCAAGTTGGGAGGAAGGTTAAAAAACTTAGAACAGACAATGGACTTGAGTACTTATCAAATGAGTTTAATAACTATTGTCAAAAGGAGGGTATTGCAAGGCATAGGACAGTGAGAGAAACACCTCAACAGAATGGCCTAGCTGAAAGAATGAATAGAACAATTCTTGAGAGGGTTAGGTGCATGTTGTCCAATGCAAAATTACCTAAAACTTTTTGGGCAGAGGCAGTTAGTACTGCTGTGTATTTGATAAATAGGAGTCCATCCACTGCCATTAACTGTAAAACTCCCCAAGAATTATGGACTGGTAAACCCTCAGACTACAGTAATCTGAGGGTATTTGGTTGTGTTGCTTATGCACACACTAAAACTAATAAATTGGAACCTAGGGCTGTGAAATGCATTTTTGTTGGGTATCCTGAAGGAGTAAAAGGTTATAAACTATAGATAGAGGAACCTGGAAAACAATAGTGTATAATAAGTAGGGATGTGACTTTTATTGAGTCACAGATGGCCAGATCTCAACAGGATTCAGTTGAGATTCAACCTGCCACTGTCCCAGATAAAGTCCAGATTGAGGTGGAGTCTTTGAACTCACTACCTCAAGAAACATTCATACAGTCTGGAGATGATTCAAGATCTAACTTGGAAAGTGATCAAGGGAAAACCACTTACTCATATAACCTTGTAAGAGATAGATCAAGAAGGGTTATAAGACCACCATTGAGATTTGCACAAGCTGATATAACAGCCTATGCCCTCTCTGTAGCACAAGACATTGAAGATCCTGAACCAAGGTGTTATAAAGAAGCAATGCATAGTAAAGAATCTAATAATTGGCTTCTTGCAATGCAAGAAGAAATGGAATCTCTTTATAAGAATAAGACTTGGGAAATGGTGTTAAAACCTGGAAAAGTAAAAATCATAGGGTCTAAATGGATATTCAAGAAAATGGAGGGTATAACTGGAGTTGAAAAACCTAGGTACAAAGCTAGGTTAGTGGCAAAAGGTTTTACACAAAGAGAAGGTATAGATTTCAATGAAATTTTTTCTCCTGTAGTAAAACACAGTTCAATCATATTGTTGTTAGCATACACTGCTTATCATGACTTGTTTTTAGAACAGTTGGATGTTAAAACTGCTTTTCTGCATGGTGAATTAGAAGAAACTCTATACATGCAGCCCCCTGAAGGTTTTATAAATGAATCTAATAAAAATCATGTGTGTTTGTTAAAAAAATCTTTGTATGGACTAAAACAATCCCCAAGACAGTGGTATAAAAGATTTGACACACATATGGTTGAGAATGGTTTTAAAAGATGCAATTATGATAGCTGTGTATACTTTAAAGTTTTTGATGATGCCACTGTTTATCTTTTATTATATGTGAATGATATGCTCATTGCTTGTAAAAATAAGGATAAAATTGAGCATGTAAAAGAAATTTTAAAATCTGTTTTTGAGATGAAAGACCTTGGACCTGCTAGGAAAATCTTAGGTATGGAGATAATTAGAGATAGGAAAAGGAAATTACTCTACTTATCACAAAAAACATACCTACAAAGAGTACTTAAAAGATTTAGCATGAATTTAGCAAAATCTGTGAGTACTCCAATAGGTCAGCATTTTAAACTTTCTGCAAATCAGTCCCCTAAAACTGATGATGAAAGGGAATTTATGATAAAAATACCATATGCAAGTATGGTAGGTAGTATCATGTATGCAATGGTCTATTCAAGACCAGACCTTACCTATGCTGTTAGTCTAGTTAGTAGGTTCATGGGAAACCTTGGGAAACCCCACTGGCAAGCACTAAAGTGGGTGTTTCAATACTTAACAAGCTCCTCAGGTGTAGGGCTAAGTTTTGGTGGCAATGTGTTAAGTGGTCAAGAAATCTGTGGATTTGTAGATTCTGATTTTGCTGGAAACTTGGATACAAGAAAGTCCCTGACTGGCTATGTATTCACTGCCTTTGGTGGTGCTGTGAGTTGGAAATCTAATTTACAATCAGTTGTAGCTTTGTCAACAACTGAGGCTGAATACATAGCCATGACAGAGGCTATAAAGGAGGCTTTATGGTTGAGAGGTATAACAAATGAACTAGGTTTATTTGACAGTAATATCACAGTTTACTGTGATAATCAAAGCACTATACATCTCACAAAAAATCAAGTTTTTCATGAAAGATCAAAACATATTGACATTAGACTTCACTTTGTTAGAGATGTGGTTGCAGGTGGTACTGTCAAAGTAGAGAAAGTGCCAACAGAAGAAAACCCAGCAGACATGATGACAAAACCATTGCCAAGATCAAAGTTCAGGCACTGCCTAGACTTGATCAAAATGGAGGAGAGCTGACCAAGGATTAAAAGGCGGGATCTGGCCAGAGATGGGGAACCTTGAAGTCAAATTGATGACAAGGTGGAGATTGTTGTGTTCTGTGTCAATAATTTGTATAAATAAGGACGTTCTTGTAATTTTACATATATATTAACTATGTCCGTGTAATCCAGTGGTTATTACAAAGCCACGTGTTTAGATCATATGCATTAGGGTTGGCCGTGGTATGAGTATGTAGTATAAAAGGCCATGTGATGGCCACTGTACAGAGAGAGAGAGAGAGAAAACAGAGTCGTAAGAAGAACAAATGCAAAGGGGCTTCGAGAGGGAAATTAGGGTTTGAGAGAAACTTGTAATCCGAAAGGGATAGTGAGGGAGTTAAGGTCATTTGGTGGCCTGAATCTTGTAACCTACCTCTGGTGCGTTTTGAAGCATGAATAACATGATCTCTGGCCAGTTTCCCCTGTGGACGTAGATCCGAATGGATCGAACCACGTTAAATCCTCGTGTTCTGGGTATTCTCGTTCCATTTTCTCATTGATAAATCTGATAATGTTTTCTGTTTGTGATTTCTTGAATCAAGCTTGCTAGTTTGTTGCATTATTTGTTTATCTTGTCGAAAACCTAAAATCAACACATATCATGTCATGGCTGACATCAAATGTTTCTTGCAGTCATGTCTAGAAAGATTACTTCTAATTTTTGTGCCTTCAAGTAGAAGAGATAGACACGTGAAATGATTAGTCTTACGTGATCATTTATCACTATCTTTATATATTTGCAAGTATTTTTACTACTATATGATTTACTTTTATATATGTCTCTTGTTTGAGGCTCTCGAACTTAATATACTATAAGAACTTGGAGGGATCTTAATCCATCTAATATACCTACATATATGTGTATGTGTGTGTATATATATGATGCTAAGTACTATATATTCAATCGCGGTAGTAAATGAAATTTTCTTTTTAGGAGTTCTATACTAGTGCTTTTAATATGTACGTACTCCTTTCTATCTTCAGCAATTTCTAATTTAGAATTAACTTGTTTGAGAATGAGTTCTACGTACGGATGCGTCGACGAGATTAATTATGATGAGCTTTCTCTGTCTGTGTGTGTGTGTGTGTGTGTGTGTGAGAGAGAGAGAGAGAGAGAGAGAGAGAGAGAGAGAGAGATCACCACTATTGGAAATTTATAAGTCGGCATATATAATTTTTTAGGATAATTACAAGTTTCCACTACAACATATCTCCTTCAACACGATTATTCACTACAACAAAAAACATTTTTTGGGACGAAAATTTTCGTCCCAAAATGTATAGCTTTCGTTCCGAAAGATTTTTTGGGACAAAAAAATTTCGTCCCAAGGTCGTCCCAACATCACTGTCCCAGAAGATATATTGGGACGAAAATCACAATTTTGTCCCAAAATATATCTTTTGGAATGATTTTGAAATTGACCGTTCGATACCGTTCGAACGATGGATTTTTTTGTCACGGTTAAAATTCATTCTAGAATAGCGTTCGAATGCTTCTCATATACCGTTCGAACATTTACGTTTCTTTTGAACGGTTAGCAAGATACGTTCAAACGATCAATAGAAATACGTTCGAACGTTAAATGAGCCGATCGAACGGTACAAGAGATCGAACGGTGATGATCAACGTTCGAACGATATGGTAATTTCCTGCGTTTGAATTTTTTTGAGCATCTGGTATCGTTCGAACGGTTTGCGCATTGATGTTTGAACGTTACATTATCGTTTGAACGGCATGCCCATTAATGTTCGAACGTGATTCGGTCGTTCGAACGAATATTATTTTTATTAAAACCAATAATTATAAAAAAACTAAATAGACATCCATATTATTTGAAAAACATAAATTAGGAACTGTTTAATTACTCACAAAAGTTTTATAATAAGTGCGAAGAAATAAATAACCATAAAACTAGCATTGTTCATACATAATTAGATAATGTCATAAGTTAGACGTAAAAAACCATCAGTTGGTTGGAGGCCTGTATTGTTGCATAAGCTGTTGCATTTAGAGTTGCATATCTCTCCTGAACTCTGCTTGTTCTTCTTCATGTTGTTTGAGGCGCATCTCCATGTCTCCTTGTCTCGCCAATTGAGCATCTAACTCTTGTTGTTTTGCAACCAATTCTTCAATTCTACGATTCGCATTCTCTTGGGTTATAGAGGCAGACCCGGAAGAAGAAGAAGAGGGAGAAGGTTTTACACAATGACCCAAACCCCTCAAATATCCTGAACGTTCACCCAGAACTTGTGTAAAAATCTCAACATTTGTATTTGAGGAATTTTGATCTGACGCAGATTCAGCACGCAAGGCAACCATTTTATCCTACACATAAGATAAAGAGTTAATATCATCATAAATATTCAAATATATTTATTTAAAACAAATTATAATACTTACATAATTTTCACGGGCATCAGGATGACTCCACTCTCCATTATGATTAGTATGTGATGCAGCATATAATTTTGTCAGATCATAATTGGCATCTGAATCTTGCTATAATAAAGATTTGTTAAGATATAAAATCATTATGATTGATATATTCAGTTAACTATATACAAATAAAAGAATAGCAATACCAATTTTTTAGAGAGGCGGTGGAAAGATCTTGAGCCTGCATGATGAGTAATCTTCAATTTTGATCTATTTGTTTTGTTTATAGAACTTCGCTCCTACATAAGAATTGAAAATATTAAAAAGCGGAATTAAAAATAGGACTAAAATAATTAAATTAATTATACCTTATATGATGGATCCTCAAACATGTCACAAAGTTTTTCCCAATCAGAAGGTTGCACATCTTGAAAATGATGTTGGCGTGCTTCTTCACTATTCTCAAACTTATTATAATACTCATGACATCTCGCCTTATACTTGCAGAATGCATTACTCATAAGCTCTTCCACAGTTTTACGCTCCTCTCTCCGACCAAAATTTAATTCGAAATCATCCTTACAGAAAAAAGTTTGGACAAAAATATTATCATTTATAATATTCTAACTTTAAAGTAAAATAAAATTATCAGTCCAATTAAATTTCATTTATTAAACATTACCAAACAACGCTTCTTGATAAAGTCCTTAACATCTTGGGGGACTTTCTTCCATGAACTTGTTGCCAAAGGTGCATAAGTTCGTGTAAGAGCACCCACATGCGATGCAAGCCAAGGTGCTGGTTGTCCTTCGCCTCCGGTATGTTCATCAAGAATGTTAACTTTGATCTTACCCACCTTACGATATTTTTCCAATGTCACGTCTCTTGTAGTACCTCGACCTTGACGAGATTGTACTGTGAAGTCATCATGATATATAACATTATTATCAATTCTCTATTATAATCTTAATTAATAACTTTTATGACTATTAGAATTTTACCTTGTTCTGTAGAGTCAATCTCTAATGGTGAGTCTGAAGGAGAGATAGGAACAGGTGGAGATGGGTTGCGCACTTCCTTTCTCTTCGGAGGCATAATTTCAAAAAACTGATACAATATTCATTAAGTAAAATAGTGCTCATCATCACGTAATGTGAAAATATAATTCGTCAATCACTATCTGTATCAGTATCATTTGACAATTCAGTCTCATCTTCTGTAAATACTTCAGATGAATCAACACTTTGCTCAAGTGTCGCATCAACAATTTCACCCTCAATATCTTCTCTATTCAATGGAATCATCTCATGCTGGCTCAAATCCACAAACAAATTAAAGACGGGTTGACTCTCTTGGTATGCTTCTTGAGTAGAGGCATCATCTTCTTCTTCATCTCGCCCTTCTGCCTGAGGGATAACATCATATATATTTCTTAGAGCATATTTTTGTACTACTCGCCATTGAGTTCCTAACTTCGGGTCATCTAAGTAGAATACTTGAGATGCTTGAGAAGCTAAAATAAATGGATCCTCCTCGTACCATTTTCTTGATGTATTAATACTCAAGAAATATTCATCATCACGGACTCCAGTTCGAGGATTACTTAAATCCCACCAATCACACTTAAAGAGATACACTGCAAGCTCCCCCAAATATTTCATTCCAATTATATCAACAATCACTCCATAGAAATCAATATTTTCTCCATCATGACTTCCCTCAACTAGGACATCACTATTTTGTGTTTTCCTATAATGATCTCGATCTATTGTGTGATACCTACTACCACGAGAAATACATGCAGAATATCTTGTAGCCCGTCTCGATGGGCCACGCGCTAATGCATACAATTCATCTGATATATCGTTTGGATTATTGGCATGCATTTGTACAACCTACATATTAAGTAAAACTTCTATTATATCAATAAAAAAACAATCAATATTTTCTATTTGTATTGAATGAAGTGTCGCATATGTAATGTCATTACCCGTTGTTCAAACCATCTCGAAAACTCTTCTTCATGTTTCTGGTCTATATCATTTACTCCTAGTTCCTTGAGCATGTTAATATGATCACTGAAATTGATGATTACCACATGTATTTTATATTATTAGAATTTTGCGAAAGTAAATGAGCGAATACTAAATTAAAAAAAGATTAATACTTACTTCAAGTAAATCTCTATCTCAGGGCAATTGTTCAGCACGTACCACTGAGCTTTCTCAAACTCTCTTCCACATAAGTCATAACCACGCACTGCACCAAGTGGACGTACTTGTTGGGAAAACACGGAAAACACATTTCGTTGTCTTGCTCTGTCAACGTCAAAGTTTCTTTCTGGCCGATCAAACATAGTGTCAACTCCGTGGAAATATTTGGAACAGAAGGTATGCCACTCATCATCAATATATGCTTCTGCAATTGATCCTTCTGGGCGAGCTTTATTACCAACTGTTCGTTTCAACTTCCCAAGAAATCGTTCAATGGGATACATCCATCTATACTGAACTGGTCCTGCAAGTCAAGCCTCACGTGGCAAATGGACGGCCAGGTGAACCATGACATCGAAAAATGATGGTGGGTAAATACTTTCTAGCTTACACAATATTATGGAAATTTCCCGTTCCATTCGATCCAAAGCTTCTACATTTAATTTCCATGCACATAAGTCTTTGAAAAATAAACCCAACTCAGTCAAAGCCACGCGCATGTCTCTAGTCAAGTACCCACGTATACCAATAGGCAAGATACGCTGCAAAATGACATGACAATCATGACTTTTTAACCCAGTTATTTTCCAGTCATTTGTTCGCACACACCTTGTCAAATTCGAGGCATAACCATCCGGTAATTTAATTTTCATTATCCACTCACAAAAAGTAGCCCTTTCATTCCTTGACAATGTATACCACCCAATCGGCATGTAAATGGATGAACCATTTTCTTGCAACTGCATTTCCGGTCTTATTCCCAACCGCTTCAAATCCTTCCTTGAGTTTAATGTATCCTTCGTTTTTCCTTCAATTGACATTAATGTTCCCAATACGGATTCGCATATATTTTTTTCAATATGCATAACATCAAGACTGTGCCGTAATTTTAACTTTGACCAGTATGGAAGATCAAAAAATATACTCTTCTTAGTCCAATTCAACTCAGATGTAGCTCGTTTTCTCTTTCGTTGTTTTTTACCAAATTCATTACAACCAACATCTACAAATTGTGCAAGTAAATCTTCACCAGACAAATATGGTGGAGGTTGGCCCCATTCAACAGTACCATCAAACATTTGTGAATTTCCCTGCCATCTATGATCACCAGGTAGAAATCGACGATGACCCATGAAGCATAATTTCCTCCCGTAAGTGAGCCATTCAGATTTAGTATGTTTGTTACAAGTTGGACATGCCATTTTCCCCTTAGTACTCCAACCTGACAAGTTTTCATATGCTGGAAAATCATTTATTGTCCATAAAACGGCAGCATGCATCTTGAACGACTTGCCTGTTGATGAATCAAATGTGACAACCCCATTCTCCCACAAATCTTTCAATTCTGCAATCAATGGCTGTAAATGTATGTCTATATCATTTCCCGGTGATCTCGGACCTAGAATGAGCAAACTCATCATGAAATATGGATCTTTCATACACTTCCACGGTGGTAGATTATACGGCATAAGTACGACTGGCCAAGTACTGTGACTAGTACTCATGTTCCCAAACGGATTAAATCCATCTGTTGCCAACCCAAGTCTCACATTACGTGGTTCTTCTGCAAACCATGTATGCTCCTTATCAAATTCCTTCCACACCCGAGAGTCAGCAGGATGTGATAAAATATCATCGTTTCTAACTCTGGCTTATGAGTGCCATATCATGTCTGCAGCCGTTGCACGTGACATATATAATCGTTGTAATCTAGGTGTCAATGGAAAGTGGCGTACTACCTTTTGCGGCACATTTTGTTTGTCAGATGTCCATCTTGATTCGTGGCATATGGGACATTCGTTCAACTGCTCATTCTCTTGCCAAAATAATATGCAGTCATTCTTACATGCATGTATTACGTTGTAATCAAATCCAAGTCATCATTTCAATTTTTTTGCTTCATAGAAGTTACGAGGAAGTGTATTATCTGATGGCAGTGCCTCCTTAAATAACTCGAGTAACATATTGACAGCCTTAATTGATAATCGGCACATTGATTTTATGTGAAACAGTCTTACGGTAAATGACAACTTACTGTGTCTTCTGCATCCTGGATATAGTTCACGTTGTGACTCATTCCACAATCGTGCAAAAGTATTATGACCCCCATCATTTGAACTTGATGTGTCCGTGCCACCTTCATTCATAAACATTCCCGCACCGATGTCACCTAACATTTCTTCCATATCCTCATCATACTCATCTCCAACAACATCTGGTTGTACATCTTCATCGATCTCTTCTTCTTCATGTGGAGCATCGAATGAAGTTGGATATGGTTCCCCGTGTAAGACCCAATCAGTATAACCCTTGTCAATACCTTTTACAAACAGATGCTCTCTCACCAAGTCTATCTTATGAGAGCGCAAATTCCTACATTCTTTACATAGGCATCTAATACGTCCATCACTATCACATGTACCCAATGCAAACTCTAAGAATTTCTTAACACCTTCAGCATATACGTTGTAATTCTGACCCAAACGATCGCTAACTCGCATCCAACTCTTATCCATGCTGACTATCTTCATTATAAACAATCACGTGTGCATCAACAAACAAGCATGTATCATGTATCAATCAAGGAGTATGCCACCTTACACCGGGTAGTTGGTCCTATCCCATTCGGAATTGTAAGATCATAGTCGCAAACCTATCCTCTATAATCTGTCACGCCCAACAAAATTTCGGCAACATCTCCACATAGTTCTCCAAATATGCTCGTCTGGTTGTGTGCACCGACTTGTTAATATTCAATACAACATCACCGAAACTGCATATCCGGAGAACAAGGGATAAATCTGCCAAAATCTTAATGCTGGACGTATAACAAATATAGATCGATAGTTTGCGAGAATGATCTTACAATTCCAAACTGTCCACTCTGGACAATTCAAGAGTTATCAATCTTTCAATTAAGGCGGATTGATAACTCTCGAACGGGTCTAAGGCTAATATTGATGAACAAGCAATATAAGATATGCCAATATTTAACATGTATCAAACAAACAATGCAACATATGTTAATTAAGTATTTATATTATTAAATAATTAGATAGTTGTTTTATATCTTTCAAAATATTTTATCAATTATAACTATTTGTATTGTAATTAACAAGCATGTTAATAATTATAACTATTTGTATTGTAATTAACATTCATTTTATATCTTATAATTTGGAATTTATATTTTAATCAAATTCATTTGATTACTTTTAACTTTTAAGTATTTAAGTATTATTAAATCCAGATTATTTGTATTTTATTTAAAATTCATTTTATTAATTCAAATATTAAGTATTTTTGTGTTATTAAAACAAAACAAATTGTATTAACCTATAGTTGAATAGTTCAACATCATAAATAATTAAGTTTTGTAGCAAATCTTAGATGATTTGTAATTTAATTCATTCTCATTTGATTATTTGAATCTTTTAAGTATTTAAGTATCATTAAATGTAGATTATAAATAATTAATTTTTAATTCAACTCCTGCATTTAAAATGTTAATTATTTTAACACTGACCAACATAACGTTCAAACGGTACTCGTCACCGTTCGATCTAAGGACATACGTTCGAACGGCACATGAATACCGTTCGAACGGATTACTTCCAGAAATCACTCGTCTTCAACCTCCGAAAACCCCAACATTTACAGTCCATATTACATCAAAAGATAGCAAACTATATGACGAACTCATGTAAGCAAACGAAAACACTTATATAACAACTAAAATGAGGTCAAATTTAAGGAGAATACCTGATTTGGAGAGATAAAGCGGAAAATCCACCAAACGGTCAAAACTCTTCACCAAACGGTAAAAACAACCTCTTAATCCGAAAATATAAGAGATTGATAGGAGTTAGTAATATTTGAGGGCTAGATTGAAGAATAATGGCGTTGGTTGGAAGAAAATGAGCGTGGGAGTGATATTGAGTCGACTGGAACGAGTGCGAGATTGTGATGTTCTGTTGTGTAAATGTAGAACATTTACGTTCGAACGATTGTTTAATGAACGTTCGAACGTCAAATCGATTAGCGGGAAAAATTTCCCCTGCTAATCTAACGTTCGAACGTTAACATATCCATTCGAACATCATTCATGAACGTTTGAACGCCATTATTAAACCGTTCAAACGTTTAAGTTATATTGTTGCTTATTGTATTTTTTTTGCACTATACCTTTAAATATAATAACTTCTAAATATACTATAGTTTAGAGACATAGTAATATAACTATATAATATATAATTAAACAAATATTATATAGTTTAGTAACATATATAGTATAAAATATCATATTACATTTAATATTATAGTCAAGTACATATATTAACCTATTATATATAACATATATATGGTACCATAGCATAGGGTTATATGCATCACATGCATATATATAATGTTTAGTACTATTATATTATTATTATATTATTTAATAAATGGATATATATATATTAATATATATAGTGTCATCTATACTAGTATATATATGTGATACTAGTTAATATCACATATAATATATATGTTATATAAATACATGAACATAGTTTCATGTATATAGTAGTCTATATTATATTAATTATACTATATAATATAACTTATACTATATACTATATAATATTCAATAGTATAATATATTTTAATTAAATATAATATAATATATACTATATATATAAAAAATTATATATATAATACATAGTGTTTAATAATATATAAGTGCATTAAATATATTGCATTATAATATATTTAACAGTTAAAATATATTATAATTGAATTAATTATTATATTTAATATAATTAACACCGAATATTGCATTTAAATATTATTTATTATCATGAAAAACCGATTAATTAGAGAAGTGATTAATATTCAGTTAATACGTTCGAACGGTAGTAACTTACCGTTCGAACGGCACTGCATATATAAGCCACCGACGTCAATTTCACCGAAGGTTGCACGTCTCCATTTCCTCCGTACTAAGCCTCCAAACCGTCAATCTCCGCCGTTGAACGCCGTCTTCGCCGCCGTCAACAGTGCCCACTCAAAGCCTCTACCTCTAACTACCGGTATTTTTCATTTTTAAAGCATTTTACCGTTTAGATTTAGGTTTTTGATAGATTAATTGTTTAACTTAGGGTAAACCGATTTATACATCAAAATAATCGGTAGACTTGCATAAAACCTTGTTAGGAACGTTTATTTAGGTTTCTATTACATTTATTTTGGTGTAAAATCCAGGGAATCGAAGCATTCCATGGATTTCAATGGCCGAGTCGACTCGGCCTGGAATCCCGATCGACACGAAGATCGTTCGAACGCTATGCGTAGCGTTCGAACGATATAACATAACGGTCGAACGGTTTGTCTGTAACCGTTCGACCGTTACAGTAATAAGTTTGAACGATATAAGATAACGGTCGAACGGTTTGTCTGTAACTGTTCGACCGTTACAGTAATCGTTCGAACGGTTTTTAATTTTATATTTATATTATTAATATTGATATTGAGAAATATATTTATTGTTGATAATGTTGTTAATGTTATTTATCTAGTATGTAAATAGTTATTTATTGTATTTTTCTTGTTAATGTTATATATCTAGTTTGTAATTATAAATTTCAAGTTGATTATAATGTCTACTTCTAGACCGGCACGTAAGCGATGCAATCTTGGTGAGAGTAGTAGTGGTCCAGTTTGGGAGATGACAGTTTCACTGGAGTGACCAGTGAAGATTTCTGATTTCCAGAGTCTTCTCTGGGAGGGTCATTCATTGCCCTCAATATTCAGTGATCGTGGTTGGAGACCTATCTTGGATGAACGGGAGGAAGCATGGGAGCCAGTCTCCTACATTGACATTGTTGCTGAGTTCTATAGAGAATTCGGCAGTGCCAGCGTAGATGATTCTGGGGCCTATAGTATCACTGTCCGAGGAGTACCCATTGTATTTTCACGAGATGGACTTGCTGAGCATCTCGGTATTCCTAGGCTGCCAGATGCATATCCGAATGTGGTGCCTAGAGAGTCTGATCCTTCAGTTGAGGCGGAGACAGCTGAGGAGGAGGCATCAGTTTATACTGATGAGGTCGATACCCTTGCTGATCACGAGGTGAGGGATTTGGTTGTCGGTCCAGATGCTCCACCGTATGATGGGACGAAGAGCATCAAACAGACAGATTTATCTTCTTTCTTTAAGATATTAAATTTGATAATTGCCAATAACATTAACCCTCGGCAGCACAAGACAGAAGTTGGCATTGATCGGACGAAATTTATGATACAGGTCACTCGTGGCATTCCTATCGACTTGGTGGGGTATATATTCGATAGGATTCGATCAGAATCTCGGTACATTTCGATGGATATACTACCATTCGGAGTCCTGATCACCCGATATCTACTATGTGCTGGTGTTGTGCCAGATGTTGCTGAGCGTAAACGGGAGCCGATGGGACCGATAAACAGCACCACCCTCTCACGCAGCACGGGACACTCGAGACTACGTTTTCGTGCACATGTTCCAGAACCAGTTGATCCTCACAGAGATGCATAGCCGGGAGATCATGGAGTCTCAGCTGCAGCTGCAGAGACATCTACACGGGCCGAGGCTTCAGTCCACAGTGTTACTCATGAGGAGATGGCTGACATAGTGCGTGCAGCGATCAGCGAGCAGACATCAGCAGTGATCGATGCAGTGCGTATGGAGATCCATTCTGCTGTGTCTGAGCTTCGTACAGAGTTTGCTGCCATGTCTGCGACTCAAGTCACCATCAGTACTCGACTGACACAAATAGATCGAGGAACGTATAGCTGCAGTCGAGGAAGTGTGCAAAGACTTGGGGTCTTAATTACTTTATGATATATTTTATTTATTTATTTCCTGTTTTTTGTATGAACAATATTTTATGTTTTGTAAATTCAGTATTTAAGTATGAAATAGTACTGTTTTATATTTTCTAAACTAATTCTTAATTTAGATTATTCATATTATTTAATTAACCAATTTTTTATAATTACTAGTTAATCTAAATATAATTTGGCAAAAAACTTAAAAAATTAAAACCCTGTCACCGTTCGACCGATTCAAATAACGTTTGAACGGTGAATATGCATCATTCGAACGGTTATTGTTTACCGTTCGAACGGTTTATCAATTTCCCTCCAAAATAATTTTGCCTATCGCGCCAATATTACGTTCAAACGGTAAAAATTAAACGTTCGAAGGGTTAATCATTAACAGTCGAACGGTTAACTTATTTGGGACAAAAAATTCCGTCCCTAAGAATACCGTTCGAACGGTCTGGCATGACCGTCGTCATTTTGGAACGAAATTCAAATTTCGTTCCAAATTCTCACTTTTTGGGACGATTTTCAATTCGTCTCAAAGTAATTTCGTCCCAAAAAATATTTTTTGTTGTAGTGATTGTCAACGTGATCACTTGGGAGACTAATTGCATGATCTTTTCCAGTAATGATTAATGCCTCCTCTACAAAGCAGGAAAATATCCTAGTTATTAAACAATATCCTGCAAAAGAAAAATACAAGAATTTTTAGTTTTTGACAATTATGCAATAATGCTTATAAGTCTAATTAACATGAAAACTACTGTGCCCAAATCGAATTAAATCGATTAGAAACTCAAATCTCAATGAATATATGTATGTTTTGTAGTTCTCATAGAAACATATATATACGTAATACAATATCTTAATATTCATTAATTCATCAAGAGAATATATCCTTCCAATATATATATATATATATATATATAGAGAGAGAGAGAGAGAGAGAGAGAGAGAGAGAGAGAGAGAGAGAGAGAATCCTTCCAACCTGACAAAATTAAGTAATTCTTGCTGCCTGCAACTCAGTCTTAACAGCCATATATAGAGAGCTTTCTGGCACACTAGATAAAATGTTAATACTAATTATAAGCTGTGGCTTATATGGTATAATTATATGGACCTGATTTTAGAGTTTTCAGCATCAACCTAGCATTGAGTTTGACCTAGCTGTGGTAGGGTGGGTAATTAAGTCCGTAATTAGAGCATGCAATGACATCAGCTTTGAGATAATTAAGAGAGAGATTTATCATGTTTACCTAATATCAACTATCGGCTGATCTAAATATGATCATGTAGAGGTCATGAACTCTATCTTTATGCATGCTTTTCATTCAGTTTATGACGTCAAATTAATTTTGGACTTAACAATCAACAGTTGATCGGATGATGATCCAGAGAATTTACATGTCGACCATCGTGAGAAGTACATGTATTAATGAGTAATCATAACATGAGAAAATAAAGAAAACTTAATTGTAGGAAATAAATGCGTTGACATAAGTTTACATGATTCGACACCATTAAGGCCTATATTCGTAGCTAGCTAGGATTATGGTGAAGAAGTTCCATTTTAAAGATCATGTACAAGTCATGATCACAAGCTGATCTTGGACTTTGTTTTTCTCTCGTTACAAGGTTAAGAGGGTAAAGATGAGAAGATGGAGATGAAAGCTGTGGCCGAGGAGAGAGCTCTTCTACAATGTTGTAATCATCTTTAATTTGTAGTCTCATTTTGTTTGCTGTAATAACTTTTCCTTTATCGGGAGATGTACGTATGTCTTGTTGCATCACGGCCGCAGTTATGTGCCGACATGTAATATTAAGTGAAAAAAACAATGTTAATGTTATTACGAGTAATCCCATGCACCAACTTCTTGGCTCAAATAATAGTGAGACTTTAAAATTTATAACTTTTTTTAATAAATTAAAATCAACACAACAACCTTTCTAAAACCTAATCCTTAATAATTAATAGCTAGGTCAAGAGAGGGTAATATTTAGTCATTCAAATCTATCTTTAATATGAGTTTAAAGTGAAAAATAATATGAGAAGTTAAATGATCAATAAATGCTTCCATCTCATCTTGCTATATTATAAAATGGAGGGAGGAGTAGCTTTTGTCCCCCATGCATGCTAATTGGGTCAAGATGCAATCAAAGCTAACTAGAATTCATGGGGTTCGTTCTTTCTGACAACACGTGTACTATATATATATAGTGTGTGTGTGTGTGTAAGCTCAATATTTTGATCTTAGTGTCAGTGTCCGTATATCCCACTATATATGATGATCGAGCTTACATGCATTAATATATATTGGAGTAATGACCTATATATTGATCCTCGACCTGAGTGGATCGAGGTCAGGAACGTATATGTACGTACGTATAACAAGGTACGTGATGCATTTGTTATACGCATGTACGTACGTACCAGAACATCTTTCAAACTTGTAGAAACGAGAAGGAAGTGGTTCTGGCACCCACTACATATTATATATAATTTCATTCAATGAGCTGAAAACATCACCACCACCACCATTATTGACGTTAGTGCCTTTCTCATTGATGTAAATGCATGTAATTATTAATTTGCAATGTGTTACGTACGATCATTCTCCAAAGTTATGAAACAACTTTAATGTTGTCCCGGACAATGCCACCCCCAATTTTTCTCTTTGCTTCATCTAAAGTCTTTTCTGCTTTAGATAGATGTAAGAAAAAAAATGTATCTGCAGACATGACAATATATACCATGATTTTACATACGTGAGTTGGGTGGTGGTGGCCAGTGGGGTTGTCGTGTAATTACAATTGGTGAAAAAAAGCGCCGTGGTTTTTTCGAGCATGCGTGCTGCATTGCATTGTTGATATGGTGATGATCGATCGATGATCTGTACTGGACAGGCTGCCTCAGCGCGCGCGGCTCTGCAAGCTAGCTAGTGCAAATATGAATAAATGGATATATAGTGGAAGATAGAGTTCATCATGATGATCACTATATATAAGACCATAACACTCGGAGATTTTCTATCAGAATTGATAAAGTCGCCAACAAGTTTTGAAACATTTCACGATATCATGATAATGATGATGATGATGATCGTGATATGAAAGAAATCACGTGAAAAATATTCACAATATTTATGAAGCGTAGGTTCCCAGCTATATATTCCGATCCCCGGCACATTAATTGATGCAACATCATTCGTGTTTCCACTATTTTATAATGTTTTATCTTCAGTACTATATACGTACTACATTTATATATGTATATATATATAAAGAGAGATCATGGATGGAGCAAAATATCTGACATCATGATTATTGTGGTCATGTGTGTTCTTGATCAAATGTTACATTTTTTGGGTGGAAAATAATGTAGCCACAAAATGATTATATAAAAGTAAATTCATAAATTTATGTAGGTTGATGTGGTACATTTATATCATAAAATTACTTTTATTACGAAACACTAGATCTAATAGATTTCATAAAACCACATCAATATATGAATTTATTTTATATAATCTCTTTGTATCTGTAATAGATCTCTTCTTGGTAGCTAGCTAGTTAGGTAGGGAAAAAGACACAACATATATATTCTATATGGGGGTGGAATAAGTTATTGGGTTCCAATATTTTTATTGTTTGAGTAGCACCCATTATCAAATTGGTCAAATAAAAAAAAAAAAAAAAAAAAAAGTGAAATGAAGAAAAATGGAAATTCATGGTCAAGCATAAACAAGAATATGATAAATGATATTTGCAGTCGTGGTTGTGCAAGCGGCGTGCAGTCGCTTTGAAAAAAATAAATTAACATGGGACCCACATGAAAAAAAAAACTAACTTTTTAATCATAGACCTCACTCTTTTTTAAAGCAATTGTGCGGCGTTTGCAATTTCACGACTGCATGTAGCATTACTCTATTCTTTCATGTATGTAATTAAATACGGTTAGGTTTACATGATCATGGTGGATACCTGTGGTGATTGAACACGTCTGCATTTGCTAAAAAGGTCGCGTTTTGAACTAAAACGTTTGAGTTTCTTCCTTATTGGGTAGAAAGTTATGGAGGGAATTCTCAATCCCCCATCTACTAAAATAGCTCATCAAAACCTTCTTTTTATATATATTTTATCTAGTCATTTTAAGAACACTCTCCAATCGTTTTTTCCAAATCGATCCATTTCATTAGAGAGAGAGAGAGAGAGAGAGAGAGAGAGTGAGGAAAGAATAAGAGAACTAATTATTAAAAAAAGATTTGAAAAGAGGGAGAGGGAGAGATTATAAAGACAAAGAGTGAGGAAAAAATAATTAAAGAAATTAGGCATTGATGAAGAGCATCAAACCGCACGAAGATTGATACTGCTGCAAAAATGCTTTTTACTTTTTCAAGGCATAATTGGATGGAGATGACTTTTTGAGGAACCATTTTAGGCAAGAGGAATATTTTATATACAAAAAGATTATAAAAGAGTAAATTGAAAAAATAATATGATTTAATATAATAAGTTAAATTGTAAAATAGATCTAATAATTATATGAAATTATGTCATTTTATAAATTTATTTTATATAATATTTTTATCTCTACAGCACTTCTCTTTATATAAAAGACACTGCTTCGTCTATCGACAAAAGCTTTTGTATCAATAGCCTTAAAAGCATTTTTTTTACAACATTTTTTCTGTATTTTTTTTTAAATACAAAAATTTTTAAAATAAAAAACACAATATTAAAAATTAAAAAACACAAATGCTGTAAAAATAAAATTAAAAAAAAAACACACACACACACACACATTTCGTTAATTTTGTAGGTGGAATTACTTATAAAAAAATCCTTTTGTAGGAGGAATTCATCGTGGCTATATCATTTTCTTTTACGTAAAATGCAAAACCCATTAGTCGTGGAGCTAGCCCAGCCAGTCCTATGCCTTTTGCACCTGAGTCGAGGCATGACCAAAAATTTTTTGATAAGCTCAAAATAGTCTTAGGTCCTGGAGGGAAAAGAATCGACAAATCGTCGTGGCCCAATTTCGACAACTTGCCAGAACTTGTTGAATTTAATTTTCCTTAGAATGAAATCCAAATAATCACTTTTTTTTCGATAGTTTGATCCAATAAACCCATTAATAAACCAGAGAAGTCAGATGAGTAAAACATCCATTGGTAGATAATAAATGGTTTCAACTTTCAATGGCCACCATCTGGTACCCAATCATTATGAGAAATATACATCCACCAAAGTCTTAAGCTTTGAGACATCATGACAGAAACTATATCCAAAATCTACTCAAAACTCTGGTTTTGGGTACAGAGATTCACGTGATCATCACGTAACATTGGACCCTCGAGAAAGGCCCTAGCTAATTTCATTACTTCTGTACCTCTTTCAGGCCTCGTTCGGCCATACAGCCATAAAAGATTAAAAAAAATTAAGAAATAAAATAACGAGCAGTCCAAAACCTTCAAGGCATTAGTAAAACTAGGATGTAGATGATGCAGTCTAAAAATTGAGCAATTTTGAATCCTATGGACCCTCCACTTACAATATGACTTCCGACTTAGAACTGACTTTTCAGCAAAATGCCAGGCCAAGATACAAAATAAATAAACAAATACCAGTACTTCAAGGCAACATTTATGACTCAAATGTACAGCTGCATCTAATATTTAACGGGTGTTGAAATCCCTATCCAGCTTCAATGGCAGTTCATCATTTGTTATTGTGGAAATGGCAAAGGCATCATATTTTCATTGAATTCCTCCTAGTAAAACCCCAAAAGTGAGGACGAAAGAGATTGAGGGCAGACAGAAACAGAAGGGAAATAGAAATTTGGGGCAAACAAGTTACGTCCCACAATTGCTGGAAGGACAATAGTAATGGCAGAACTAATTGTAAGAGTTTGTAACAGTGAAACAAGTAATTACATCCAAGCCTCGAGTAAGATTTACAAAACATACTAAGCTCGAACACTGGTGTGAAAGTAAACTATGCCTTGGCTTTCCCGGCCTGGAGTGATTGGATCCTCTGTTGTACCTTTAAGACCTGAAAGGCAACCAAACCGGTAAAAGCAATTAATAACTGTTTGTAACAAATGATCTAACACTCGATACATATAGATGCCCTTTTTGTGTAGTTATATTCATTCACAATATTCAACAAGGTTAAACAATAAAAGATAAAAGAAAAGGCACATAAAATATATAGCTGAAATTTAAATGAGCAAGCTATAGTAGTCTATACGTATACTTAGAAATGCTGTGACAATTATTTTTTGGGGAAGTTTTTATAGATTCAATAATTCTAAAGGTATATGTAGTGAAGCTTATCACAATCAAGCTTATGATCACTTAACAGCACTTGATTCCTTGAGGCGACAGCCATGTAACTCTGAATGGAGCAGCACTTTCTTATGCCTTTGTTGGTGGCAGCACGAATCCTCTCCCTACAACTCATGAACAACTTATTCTTTTGACTGGGATACAAGTTTGCAAAGGTCACAAATGGCCTGTGACCTGCGCATATGGTAAATATTTCTTGTGAACTTATCTTTTTCTTCATTACTTATCTTCTGGTTCTAAACATAAGTAAATTTTGTGAAGGAGTTTGTGAAGCAGACTCTAAAGTCTATTGATATGGTGATCTGTATATGCTTGTTGAAAATAGAAGGGAAGTGGTAAATCTAGCCTCCAAATTTTGAATTGAAAACTCTGAGGTATTTAAAAATATAAGATCTGTACATGCTTGTCGGATCACTAAGTTTTATTGTTCTTATAGATGTTAGCTTTGAGTAGCAAGTTCTTGACAATTACTTGGCTTGATTTCTTTGGTTGTGCATTATTAGGAGATGATGGCAGTGGGCAGGAGAGGAGAGAAGCTATAGAAGGATGATGGCTCTGAAATCTGAATCATGGGAGGCATTCTAATATGTGCCTCTTTTGGATTTTTCACATTTGTTCTTTGTAAAGTTGATGTTTTGCATTGTGATGTAAACAACAATGTAATATGCAGTTGCACAGCCCTAAGTCTATGTATAAACAGCTGAAAAGAGAGGCCAGAGAAAGCAACAAGGAAATTTCTGGTTTGGGGATAGGGGCAGTTTTTCACTTTTAGACCGCAGGAAAAAAGACAGCAGAGCAAAAACATAAATAGAAGGGTCATTCCGAGCAATTGCTTCCAGTTATAAGAATAAGAGCATGCTTGAAGGAAATAACATCATCCAGTCACAAGTACTACCCATCCATTTTCAGTCTAGATCCCAAAAAACCCTACACCCAAATCCTATTATGTTATGATGTAGATCAATCATTCCTAGCCCCAAAATCATCATAGGTTTTTTTATGCTTGCATAATTCATTCTAGCTTCGTGGTTATTCAAACACTAAAGTGGACTGGAAAAATAATATCATAAATCAACCATTGCCAGTAAAAGGCATCACACCTTCTAGATTTTAAGATGGTTGGGTCAAGGCTTAGTTCGGGTACAGAATAATGTTATCATAAAAAAAATAAAATAGAGAATATGACCCTTTTTGATAGCTCAATGGCAAAACAAAATCACTAGAAAAAAGGAAACTGGAAAAGAGTGTAATATTTGGTTGGAAGGAAGGAGAAATGAAATAAATAGATAGTTTTGACACTATACCCTAATTGGAATGGCATATGTGAGGACAAGCGCATAAATGTAAAAGCCCCTCTTATCAAGCTCCCTTTCCTTCCTCCAATCTCTCCACTTAGGGGAGGGTTGAAAACAGTGGGCATAGGAGGAGAAGCCATGCTTTCAATTTTTCTTTCCCCCCTACTTTTCAACTGAATGACAAATAGAGTCCAACTCCACTCCCCTTTCTTCCCCCTCAGTGCCCTTTCCATTCTTCTAGTTGCAAGAGGGCAAGGACCTAACTTTTCAAAACACTCTTAACAGGCTTCCTTTTTTTTTTCAGTATCTGTTCACCCTTCAAGAGAAATGGAAATGGCAAGCTCCAAGGAAGACCGCACCGCTCCATGCTAACCTTTACTTCCAATCCTTTAAACCAAATGACAAAGGGTCACCCTCCCCTATCAGGGCCCTTCTCTATAGCATCATGCTCAATTGAGTATGCCACTATGGATTATGTACATTGCTACGATTACTCTAATCCAAGAATGAAATTTTCCACAAACACCTTTAGTCATTTTATCAAATCTACCAAAACCAAATATCTAAAATATATTAATGGAAAAATATGGTGTTTTATACTTTTTACAATTGTACCCCAACCATCAGGACCATATAACGCTGCCTATTTTACCTATTCTCCATGCATCCTAATGACCAGACTGGACTAGAGAGCTTTTTATCAGATTCTAGTGGTTGGAGAGTGCAAATGTGTCAAGTTTGGTAATTCTGCAAAGCACAAAACATCCTATAGTTTGAGGTGGAAATGTATTTTCCCCATATGTTAACATCCTAAACTGTGAAATCTACAACCTTCCTTTGTCATAAACATCAAGTACAAATCACACCTAAGACCACAGTTTGCTCCTCAAAAAGATATGAACACATGAGGTCCAAGAAAGCAACATATTCAAATACAAGCAGTTAACATTTTCGCAATAAAATTGCAACACTATTGAAATCTGTAGAAATCAAATGCCTAAAGTTGTATTTAAATTTGAATCAAATATCTAGAATAGTAACTTTTTTATTTGTAATTAGAAACAAACCATCAGAAGGTATGTCTTCTCATGGTAAATTTGACAATAAGAATGTGATGCCCCTTTTGATAAGAGGATAAGATAGGTGGTGCATGAAATCCTACATTGCTTGGAAATAAGAAGTTCTTGCTCTTTATAATGTTTCAATGGGGCTCCAATTGTATCATTGACCATTCCTTTTGGAATATAGGCCATGTAATTAGGGTCTTCCATTGGAGTATTATAAATGGTATCAGAGCCTATTCCAACCAAAAATATAGGACTTGAGACATGCCAACTACGACGGACTAGCCTGACGAAGACGTCAGGAATTTAAGGGGTGGAGATTGTGATACCCTATATGGTAAGAGGATAACATAAGCAGTGTATGGAATCCCATATTGTTTGGGAAGAATAAGTCCTTGCTCTTTATAATATTTCAATGGAGTTCCAATTGTATCATTGACCAGTACTTTTAGAGTATAGGCCATGTGGTTTAGGACTTCTATTGGAAAATTACAAAAAATAAGTTAAATTTCTTAGTGAGTTTTGTTCAAATTTCAAGATCACAAAGTTGTTGCCAAAACATCTCGCACAATAGAAGATGGTAGCTACAATAAATGGAATTTTAGTTAGGAGTTTGTGCCCTGATGTTTAGCCATAAAATTCAAGTTTTTTCACAAACTTCCAAACATTCAATCAAAAGAAAAGCATGAATCAAAATTTTTCATGTTTGATAAACTACAAGATTCACCAAGTCATGCCTCCTTATCATATGAGTATAATGGACTTGAAAAGAAAATGATATCACATTGTTCTTAAGAATCATAACTAAAGTGAAGTGAGTTAGAGATTATGACTTCGATGTGTCCATATGTGTAAACATGTGAAAAGGAAGAATACAAACTGCATCTCTCTTGCTATTTTGCTTATCCTCCAAATCTTGAAGAGTTGTATCAAGCCGTTTCCTGTTATGTACAAAAGTTTTTACAGTCAAATATGAGCAAGCAAAAACAACAATAAGATGATGACAAGGATGATGTGAACAACTCCTCCGAATATAGACTTGTTAACAGGTGAGACCATCAACAAAACCAGAAAAATTTGACATTATACAGAGACATCATGGCATATCTAGCCAGTTCCAAACCAACATATAATAGTAGAGAAGATGGAGAATAAAATTCAGGATCCACAGAAATTCCGAAAAAAAGATATCACAGCATATCTAGCCAGTCCCAAACCAACATGTAATAGTGGGAAACATGAGGGAAAAAAATTGAAGATAATAAAACATAAGTTGACATGAAATAAAGTACCAGCAGGAAACAATTATGACAACATTGCAAACACAGATCTTTAAAAAAAAGAATCACTCTCTCTCCTAATGTTTTCTCCCCGTACAAACCTTCCCCCCCACCCCTTCATCTCTGGCGCTTCTCACCAGAGATGATCTTTTGGTTTAGCTTATTCATTAGGAAAGCTTAGTGTTTCTTAGAATCCATTCTCCTATACTCAAACCTTTTTTCCTAGTACTTTTCTATCTGTTTTTTCATATTCTTGTTGTGGTGTTGAGATGGAGTTACTCAAAAATGTGATTATCGAACAAAAATGCTTTGAGTTCAAAAAGGTTAATGAAAGGTGGTGGAGAATCACGGAAAGCAGTTGCCGTGCTGTGAAATACATCTCCATGGACAAAGACTCGTTGGGTTGGCTGGCAAACATGGTGAAAGAAGGCATAGAAAATGGGGTTTCTTCTGAGTTTTTTAGATCAAAAAGAAGTGGGGCATAGGTGTTGGTGGTGTAGCGGCATAGCAACTACTATGGGAGATTTTTTTCCGTTTTGGAGTTTGGTCAAGTGAAGAGGCGTGGGATGCTAGTGATCCCAGAAGGAAGGGATGGGGTAGGGTGGAGGATTTTCGGGGATATGTTGAAGGAGATCACTGTAGCTTTCTCTGCTTTCGGAGGCAAAAACAGAGACAATGGTCAATGGAAGCCCATTCCACCACCACGAACCATGCCACTTCCGTCGTATAGGGAGGCACTCCAAGGTCGAATTGAGGGGCCTCGAGACACAAAAAAGCCAGAGGTTGCAGGTCTGTGCAGGACTAAGAGGGGAACTATTTCGGAAGAGGTGCATTATGGTGAAGGAGATGGCAGAGGAAGTGTTGGTCCAAAAAAGGAAAATTGGGTGAAGACGTTGGTTGAGATTGAAAAGCAAATGGGAGAGCTGAGTCTTAAAATGCAGTGGCTGAAACGGTGCGTTTTGGAAAAAACTAGAAGGGACGTGGGCATGAGTGGAAAGGGACATGGACAGGGCCAAGGCAAGGCAAATGGGCCCAGCTTGGAAGCAAAGAGCCCAGAGGCCGAAAGTGAGGCCTGGGTTACCCGAGACGAAGGGAGAATCCATACGCCTGAAGACCCAGGCCCATCGGAGCAAAGGCCTAAGCCATCGTCGCCGACGAGGCCTCAGGTGACTTCACCAACATTGATCAGGCCACCGGAGGACAACACGACGCCGGCAGTACTCTCAATAGAGCAAGAAGACAGTTCCCGAGCTCTCCACAATGGCACGCCTAGCCCAAAACTCTCGGAATCTGCCCAGACCTGTGTGACAGAGGTCGCTGGGGCTTCCTCGACGCCAACACAAGGGTTCTGTGAGGCCAGCATGGGTAAAGAGGCACCAATATATAACTTGGCTACAATTTCTCTCTTGGAGGAAGCTACGGGACCATGTAACGAGCACAGTTCTCAGCATGGGTCACCGATACATGCACAGACGACGCCGATGGTCTTTGGAGAGCCTTCAAGTACAACTCAGACTGAGGTCTTGGTCTTGGTCTTGGAAGCAGTTGAGGGCACCTTAGAAGCACGGGAAGTAATTAAAAGTGTGTCTTCTATGAATGTGCTAGAGGAAGGGGAGGTGAATATTGAAGTGGAAGGGGATATTAATAAGGAGATGTGGCTGCTGGAAATAGAAGGGGGCCAAAGGGCCCAGAAGGCATGGAGGAGGTTGAGTTGAGGGAAATGGAGACTAGTGAGGCTGAGGGAGATATGGATAGCCCTATCCCGCTACGTACCCTATCCCCAAAACCGATGTTCAGATTTTCTTCGGATTGGGTGCTAAAAGAAGTTGAAAACTTCATGAATGTGTGGGGATTTCGTGTCCTGGGTTTGAAGATCAGTTTAACGCTCTTCTAAGTGTGATAGAGGCAGGGAGAACTACAGTTCTGAAATCAGCTGTGAAACAAGACCGGGAGTTGAAACGCCTCAAGAGTTCTATTAATTATGATAACAAAGAAGGCAGCGTGGGGAGGGAGAGGGTGAAGGGAAGGGGGCCAGCATCTTTTATTAATGCCTAAAATCCTTTTGTGGAATGTAAGGGGGATTAATGATGTGAATAAGCGTCTTCGCATTAGATCTCTTCTCCGTATTTGGAAGGTGGACATTGTTTGCCTTCAAGAGACCAAGTTGCGTAGTATTGACAGGAACATAATTCGCAGTTTGTGGGGTTGCCCCTTTGTGGGGTGGTGTTACTTAGCTTCATCAGGGGCTTCGGGAGGTGTGTTAGTATTGTGGGATAAACTTTCTTTCCGTGGAAGAGTATATGAAAGGTGTTAGTACCTTCTAAAGTTGCTTTCTTTATTTGGACAGCCGCTCAGGGGAAGATTTTAACGATCAATAACCTTAGAAAGCGAGGTGTGGTTGTCATGGAGTGCTGCTATATGTGCAAAAAGAGTGGGGAATCAATAGATCACCTGCTTTTACATTGTGAGGTGGCTGGGGAGTTATGGGCTGGAATACTTAGTAGAATCGGGCTAAATTGGGTTATGCCTAGGAGTGTGGAGGAGATACTTGCATGCTGGAACAGACCACACAACAGTGCTCAACTGGCAGCAGTGTGGCGGATGATGCCCTTGTGCTTAATGTGGTGTTTATGGTCGGAAAGGAATGAGATGCGCTTTAATGATTAGGAGTGTGGAGTGGGAGAAATCTGGAACTTTTTTGTATTCTCTTTGTTTCAATGGTTTTCTGCTATTGTTCTAAAGGGCGGGAATGTTCATGAGTTTCTATTTTCTTTATAGTCCACTAGAATGTAACTAGGTGTCTCACTTTGTATACTCCCTGTGTACTTGGGCATTGCCTAGTTTCTTCATATTCAATAAAGATTGAGAAATGATATTTGCAGTCATGGTTGTGCAAGCGGCGTGCAGTCGCTTTGAAAAAAATGAATTAATATGGGACCCACATGAAAAAAAAAACTAACTTTTTAATCGTGGATCCCACTTTTTTTCAAAGCGATTGCGCGGCGTTTGCAATTCCACGACTGTATTTAGCATTGCTCATAAAGATTATTACTTATCAAAAAAAGTTAATATGAACGGGAAAAAAAATGACAACTGTTGTTCTATATTCAGAAGTCAGTGGTTCCATGAATAATGAATTTTTTATAATTGAACAGATGCAAAGATTGATAGAATTAGTAGTGAAGAATGTAAAGTATCAGGAGCATACAATTCAGCAGACATGTATTCGATTCTCTTGCGAACATTTGCATTTGCCTCTGCCAAATCCTGCTTTACGAGTACCGGACCAATCAACTTGTACACATTTGCATCTTCGCTCAGCAGATCCAACTCCTACAAACACAAATAAATAATTCAATCTGGACTGATACCTATGCATAATCAACTCATAAAGATTATTTTAAAACTCTATTTGATAGCAAATAAAAAGAATTAGACTATTTCATTCCGTCAAATCTAACACAACATAGATAAAAAATTTGCAAACTTGCACTGGATAGAATGTCTCAGGAAAGAAACAATTTCAAAACATAAACCAAACAGCTTTTCAATTCGGACATAGCATATCAATAAGAAGAATAACTGGAAAATTTTAATTTATTTTTGTTCAACCTTCGTTTTCCAAGTAAAAGACTAGAAATTAAAAAGAAAAAACAATAGAGGAGGAAAGGGGAAGAAACCTTCAGGACGAGCTCGTTCTCACCGAGCTGAATAGTGTACTTCTTTCTCACTTGGTGATTCTTCGAAATATCTGACAAGTTATAAACCGTCACGAGGCTCCAATTTAAACGGAAACACATACAAATATGAAGAAGAATATATCATACAAGGCTTAGGGTTTAATTGGAGGGAGGGAGGGAGGGAGGTAGGGAGATATGAAGACAACGATATGAAACTACAGCTATAGCTTGCCTTTTTGGATTTTGTTAAGATCGTCGGCTTTGGTCTCTAATTCGCGCTGTAGTTCTCGGAGAGCGGCTGGGGAAGCCATTTGTGCTCGCTTCCCCTTTCTTCTGCTGCCACCTTTTTCGGTTTGAGAATTGAGATCCAATGCGGTTGCTGATACTCTTCTTGGGCCCAGTACTGAATGAAAACTAGGCCCGATAATTTTCGAACTTTCGAAGATTTGGGCCCAATCCCCTCCCTGACGGATGCGACTAATTCAGTAATCTTAAAACTTCGTTTGGTTACGTAGTTGAAATAAAATGAAATAATTTTAGATATTTTAAATAATAATAAAATTTTTTAATTAAGATAAGATAAGATAGTTTGTAAAAAAAAATATATGTTTAATAATAAGATAAAATGAGATATTTTGTTAAAAAATTTATTTACATAGTGAGATAAAATAAGATAATTTTAATTTTTTAGAAATTTGATAAAGTGGTGGGGATCCACCAATTATTAAAAAGTGTATTTAATTATTAGGTGGAAAAAAGTATAGATATATTAAAAATAAGTAATATCTATTATTAATTTAAAAACTCATAAATATTTTGACTTTTCTAAAATATATTTTTTTTATAATTGTCCCTAATTATTTCAATACTCCCAAACTATGAACTCATGTCTTTGTTAAACAAAATTATTTTAATTATGACCTATTTATTATACTATATTTTATAAAATTTGAAATACGTTTTTCTAATTATATATTACAATAAAATAAAATAAAAATCTAATATATAATAATATACATTAAAAATATGGTAGTTAGTAGTACTGTAGAGGCAGATGAAACTATGTAACAGTATTGTAGTGTTACTATAGAGGTACTGTAGTGGTGGTTGAAAAATTAGAGATAAGATAAAATTTTATATTTTGCTGTTTGGATACACAAATTAAACATGTCGTACAACTCATATGAGATAATTTATATCTCATTTAGGCATTCAAACCGGGTTTAAAAGAATGTAAATTTGGAATAATTCTTACTTTTTTATATTATAAATCAGTGCATAGGATACATCATTCACATTACTTATAAATTAAAATTTTTAAATTTATTTTTTAAATTAAATTATATCATATAAATAATTTACTAGAGGTATTATATGTACTTATATGTAAATAGAAATTTTCAATTAAAAAAATCTTATTGAGGATGCCAAGAAGTTACTCCCCGTGAGCTGAATGGAGTGGCTCACACGCTAGCCAACGAGCTGATAGACATAAAGCATCTTACCTTGTATTCAATCGATGGAATGCCCATGTTCCTCTTATTATCATAGGATTTTTAATAATTACTTGTCGAATGCTTTATTAAATGTAAGGGGAAATATTAGAAGTTTGACCAATACTTCAGACTGACGTTAATATTGTTGGTAGATGGGTTAAAGCCCATGACTCATGAGGATGGGAGGAAAAATTACATCGGCAACTCGTTATCAATTAAAAAAATTAGCTATTTTAGTTAATTAATTCTCCAAGATTAATTAAATTTTAAGAAAGTTAATAAACAACGTCACGGAACTCTTGAAAAATGAGTCTTGCATTTTTTTATTATGAAAATAAAAAGGTCTCCCGTCCCTCTTTATAATTTTTCAGAACAACCACGTTACACTATTCATCTTAAAGTGTGAAATAAATTTAAAGATTTTAATAGCCTTCTACATAGCGTAGAGGTGCAATCTAAAAATTGAACATGAGTTATAAAACAAGCAAATATCCAACTGGTGGGAATTTCAATCTACTTTAAATAATTTAAATTAATTTTTTTTAAAAAATAATAATAATATTCTAATAATTATTAAACAGGACCACATGATAATGATGGGACAATGGAGTATTTATAACAAAAGAAATAATATTTGAAATGGTAGTAGGCAACTACCATGCAATTTTTTTTTTAAAAAAATAAGTAAATACGTTACATAAAAAAATTAATTTTTTAATAATAAATTCTACTTTTTTTAAAAAAAATTATACAGTGTTTACATATTTTACGACTATATGTAGTATTATTTAAATTTTATTATCTACAAATAAATTTATATATCAATTTGAGTACTAATGTTTTTATTTTTGTATTTAAAATTTAAATTAACCTCATTTTCATTAAAATTTTAACTTTCTAATCAATCAATTAAATGATACACGCAATAATGCGGTAGGTAAAATCTCTTAGAACCAGATTTCTCGGAAGAGTAATTGGTATGAATAGCGCTACCAACATTGTTATAACTGCCCTGAGGCAGAGAACGAAGGCTAGGATGGTAATGGCTACGAAAATAACGCCGACAGACAGATAATAAATGAGTTTTGCTATATATAAATACAATCGCACATTAATTTATTTATTAATATTAATTTATTTATATTTAAAATTTAAATTAATATTATTTTCAATAAAATTTACTTTTTAATTAATCACATCATATTAATACACAGATTAATACATAATTATACTTACCACTATATTTTACCATAATAAATACACGCAACAACACTTTCCCATTCCCGTCGGTCAAGAAGCCAATTCGTACAATAAAACCCTGCATCACATAATTATAAAAATAATAATACTGTACATTATATTATTATTTTATTTATATTTATGATATAATGTGATATATTTATTATTATTTAATAATAAAAAAATAAATAATAAATAATTATTTAATAATAATAAATATGTTATATTTAAATTAATAAGATGCAAATGAGATGATAATATAATATATAAAAATTTTTTTATAAAAAATAAAATATAAAAATAAATGTATAGTATAAAACTGTTTAGCCTTTTTTTATCACTTTGTTAATTATAAAATTAGTAATTGAGTTTTTACATTCTTGTAATTTGAGATAGCAGTTTTTTAAATTTTGTAAATTTAATATTTGAATTTCAAGAAAAAGCAAGTAATTTCGTCAATCTACCATGAGAAAATTAACTTAATGCCACGTGTCATTTTTCATTGGCTAACATGTACATCAATAAATTGAAGGATGACACGTGGCATCTTGATGATTCGTGACAATTGTGTTTCTTGAAGTTTAAGAATTAATTTCTAAAAATTAAAAATTAAAATATCGAATTATAAAAACGTGAAAATTCAATTATTAATTTGCAACTAAATATTTATTTTCTTAAAAACAGTTCATAAGTTATGTTAGTTGTAAGTCCGAAGTGTTAACACACTACTTGGCTCAAATGGTGAAAGTCTTGATCTTGAAGTGTCACTCTATTCAAGATTTAAGATTCAACATCTCAAGAGTGTAAATAATTATTTGAAGCCACCCTGGATGAAAAGTCAATAATTTAACAAATTTTGTGTAGAAAAACTTCTGAAAATACGGCGAATGGATCAGGATTTACTCTGCAGAAATAGATCCAAAAAGCCTGCCTTTGAGAGATTTGCAACATAAAAAGTATACATATAAAAAAAAATCTAAAATTCTATTTATTAATTAATGTGATATGTTTTTATATGTTCCGAATCCCTGATGAACCACAATGCGTTAAAATATAGACTTGAAAATAGAAATCTTTCCCGCCAGATTACGGGAATAGACAGCAAGCCGCTCCTTTAATCAAAATGCCATGAATGTTGCATTATAACATTTGTACCTAATATAACCACATCATTAATTGATGGAGAATCTCTACATTACCACCGTTTCCAATGATTTCTTATGGACATCAATCACAAAAACTCATTTTAATACTAACTTATAGTATACAAATGATAGACTATCGATATTCTCTACTGAAGTGCGTTTTTTTTTTTAGCATTTGTATTTGTTTATTTTTTAATATTGTGTTTATTTAATTTTTGTATTTAAAAAAAACATAAAAGGTTCTATAAAAATTAAGAAAATATAAATAAAGTACTTTAATACTATCGATTCAAAAACTGTCTTTTCTTTATGGACGTAGCAATGTCATAACTAATAGATAAATAAAAGATAACAAACAGTTTTTCAATGATCATTTGATACCATGTCATGAAATAATAATAAGATAATAAATAATATATTAATATCACTTTATTACAAATAATTTTCAATTTTTTTTAATAAAATGATGAACTCTCTTATCTTTGGAGTTTTATGTAAATAGCAATCATTTAAAAAGAAAATAATAAATTTATTATTTTACTCCCATATCCCACTTCTATTATGTTCTTATGTGATATGTATACAAAGAAAGATAATAATTACAGTCATAAAGTATGTAAGCGCCATACATTTATTTAAAAAAATAAAAAAGAGTAATATTATTTATCATTATTATTTTTTTATCATCATCTTATCATCTCACAATATGATATTAGATAATTGAAAATTATTTACTATATTTTATTTGTAACATTATTATTTAATATCATATGATAAAATGATAATAAGAAAAAAATGATAAATAGATTTATTATTATTACTCATCTAACATTACTATGCACAAATACTAGAGTCTAGGAAGGATTACGACATGGGATTTTTCAAAATTCTGATCTCAAATATGAAATTTTTATCTCATCATTATAATTTTTTTAAATTTTTATATAAAATATAATAAATAATTTATTTTTTTTAATTTAATTTTTTTAAATATTAAAATAATAATATTATTAATATATCTAAAATTTAAAATTTTCGTCTCAAAATTTTTAAGTGTAAAACCGAACTTAAAAAACCGAAAAGTCCCGTGAAAGGGTGGCGAGCCGGGTCCACTGCAAGACCACGGTTCTCAAAACACGCGAACGAAATTGTTTAAACTAACCTGATGAATATTATTTGTTTTTAGTGGGAACACGAATAATTAAAGAAGCCATTTTTTTCAAGTTAAATCATTATATTAAAGCAACACAAATTCGGGTTGAATAAAGTTATAACTCAAATTCGCATCATGATTCAAGTCTATCATTTAAGAATTAAGGAAATGTACACAGTATTCTTTAGGCTCTTGCCAAGAATCATAAGGGTGTTGCTATTATATTTTTTTAATAATTAACTTTATTATTTTCAAAGAGAATACTAAAATTTATACATCAGGTATCTTATATATTATAATTTATAATATATAAGATACGAAAACATTTGACTATATAGATAAATCTGAACCCAATCTATTAAGTTAAACATGTCAAACTTATAAACTTTAACCCGATTCATTTAAATAACGGGTTGTATCATATCATCCATTTTAACTCATTTAATGATTAATTATAAATTTGTTAACACGACACGATTTATTTAAATTTATTTGTTTCATGTAAATTGGTTGAACTAAAATGCATAATTCATTTGACTTTATTAACATAATTTTACATAAAATTTAAAATATATATTTATTAATAACCACAATATATTTAAAAATATATCCGAATATTTTTTAAATTTTAACATATAATAAAACAAATATTATAAATCATATAATAACCAATATGAATATAGGTCTATAATTATAATCTCAACAATAAAAACATAAGTATACTAAAAAATATCAAAATTACAACTAAAATTTTTATTTTGAAATAAATTTTAAGTGGGTCAAAATAAGTTAATTTTGTGCTAAGCAGATTGATCTGTTTATAAATTGTGTATTAAGGAATCAACTCGTTTTGATCTGAACTTGTTAACATCAAACTCAAACTCAATAATTTCATTTTGTATTGCGTTTGTGTTAGATTTACGAGTCGTATTACATATTGTCACCCCTACTTACTACTTATCTGACATTATTCGTAATATTCAAACTCTTCCATCATTTTAGAGAGCACTACTTATGGACTCGACAAAGTTTAGCCAAAATTTGACTAGGAAATTCACTTTTATTAATTTAACTAGCCACTTTTCAAAAGCATCAAATAAGAAACTCAACAAATATATCATTTTTCTATTAAATATTGATTTTGACATTTTTATTTATTTTAATTCTAATTATAATTTGAATATTTATTTATTTTTAAAAAATTACACATTAATTTTCTAATGTTCTTATTATTCTAAAGGATAAAATTTTCTAACGGTCCTTTTTTTTAACGGTCATATTTTTAGCTGATATATTTTTCAACAATAATATCTCTACAATAGATATATTATTTTCAGTCATTTTTCCAACGACAATATTTCTCTAATATATGCCAACTTCATAGTTCATAGTTCACATTTTTTTGTACTTCAATAAATTAAAATGCTTAAAAATTCTGTACAAAATGGGTTATTTTTCCAATAAGAAACTCAACAAATCTATTATTATTTTTATTAAAATATTGATTTTGACATTTTTATTTATTTTAATTCTAATTATAATTTGAATATTTATTTATTTTTAAAAAATTACACATTAATTTTCTAACGTTCTTATTATTCTAAAGGATAAAATTTTCTAACAGTCTTTTTTTTTTAACTGTCATATTTGTAGCTGATATATTTTTCAACAATAATATCTCTACAATAGATATATTTTTTTTATTCCTTTTTACAACGGCAATAATTTTCTAATATATGCCAACTTCATAGTTCATAGTTCACACTTTTTTGTACTTGAATAAATTAAAATGCTTAAAAATTCTGTACAAAATGGGTTATTTTTCCAATAATGAGCATTCCATTAATATTGTAAATAACAAGCCATGACATGATTTGAACAAATCCACCAACTAATATTGTAGTGACAAATGGTTTATGCTAACAATTTAACACTAAAAATGAATACATTAAAGCACTAGCATCTCATCCTTATATGCACGCCTAGGAAGAGGGAATAGCACGCAAGAGAGGGAATATTTCATGTTAAAATAATATTTTGACAATAACTGAGACTCAATATATTTTGACTAATGAAATTGATGAAAGTTAAAACTATTATAACTTTCTTGAATCTACTATAATCCCTTTTATGTAATGTAGTTAAATTTAAATAAAATTTTAACTTTATTAAATCCGTTAATTGTACTCTTACATATTAAAAACACTTTGATTAAATAAAGAAAGATCATATTAGGTTTAGAGAATAAGGACGACAGAACTGGAATCTTTGATAAATAGACACCTTCTCTGTCCCTCTGCCGCCAAGAGCAGATATTAGCAACTGAGCCACAGCGAGAGAGAGAGAGAGAGAGAGAGAGAGAGAGAGAGATTTTTTGGCCAGAAAAATAGAAAATGGCTCAGAGCTCCTCAAAAAGCAAATGGGTCTCCCTTTTCATGCTTCTCTGTGCTCGTTTGGCTACTGCAATCGTAATAGAAGATGGTATGTTTTCTCTTCTTCTCTGCCCACCACCCATATTCTTGTCTATTCGTTCCAAATTTATCTCCCAAAGTTCAGATAAGATTTGCAACTAGTTTCCACCTCTGACTTGTGGGTACCCGTAATTTCTGGGTTGTTCTTTGTCATTTCTGAGATCTGGTAGTATATATTGCATTTGCTCTTTCCTACTTCACCTTTTCTGCAATGTGGTTCCATTTTGGGTTTGTTGTGGGTTTCAGTCCGGCAACATCGCTTTTTTTCAGCAGTTGAAACTATATAATGTCTGATTCTTTCTGCTCTCTAGAGATAAAGAAATCAACTAGTATTTCATCGAACTACGAGGCTTCGATTTCTAGCTAATTACTCCATCTTTTTTCCTTCGGTAACTTAAGTTGCGAGCCTTCATGTGATGTAAGACCCATTCGTAGCAAGTATTTTTGCACAAAGGAGCAGTTGTTCTGAATCATAAGTTCTAGTAATGGTGTAACTAAACAGTAAACACAACACTCTCTTGATTTCACTGTTTGCAAGTAGTATTGATTATAGTCTTCAAAACCAAGGAGCCCCCCTCCCCACCACTTCTTGACTATTTATCCTGTTTTACTAGATCAGTCAGCACTTATCAAAATTTTCTCTGACGATAAAGAACCTTGACTTTTTTTCTTTTTTGACCTGGCTGTTTGCGCTCTGATTTGCTGTGCATCTTTGCTGATGAGGAAAAAGATTTTAGGATTAGAAAATCAATTCCGAGCCATGTTGAATGTGTGGAGGGGTGATGAGCACTAATAATTTTTGCTGCCAAAACACATTATGATCAGCATCATAAAGTTTCTAGGAACCCACTTCAAAATATTAGGCACCGTGACATGTATAATGGAGTTGAATAGTTAGCAAGTTATAATTTCTCCAAGAAGCTCATGGTTTCGGATCAAACCCTCTAATAGAGTTGCTTATATGAAACTTTTGGGCTCTGGAAATCTCCATTTTCTTTTCTTTTCTTTTCGTTGCCCTTTGAGAGCTGCACACACTCAAAAAGCTTAAAAATTATTGTCCTACGAAGCGAGAATCGAGAAAAGTATAAAACCAAGTTGGTTGGTATAAGGTCCCATCCCTATAGGATTCATCTTTCCACTTTTGATAAGATGGATGAATGGCCCACGTTCCCGCCTGATATCAGGTCGTATTTTCTCCAATTTAACAAAAAGGTGCAGCGACTGTGGCACCGAAGATATTTTTCCATTGTTGCTGTGGGGTTATCATCATCCCAATTTCTAGCTGAAAACAGTGATATGGTAAAAATAAAAAAAGAGAGCACCTTTTTCTGAGTCAAAGTTGAGAGGATTGGCATGGAAAAAAAAGACCAGGCCAGACACGGCTGGGTAGGACCACATGCTTAAACAACGCGGCCTCAGGATCAAGCTGGATGCAGAGTTTTGTTTGTCGTATACAAATTACAAATGCTTCACAGAGGGGCTCATGAGCTTCTTCTGTGCAGTATCTTTCTGTGTTTTTGTTTAGGTTATGAGCCTTACAGATAAAGGTTTAAACCAAATTAATATTAGTCTTAGTACTTTTGAATTAATAATTAAATTTTTAACAATTGATATTAGACGAGAGACCACGTTACAAGTTAAAGTCATTAAGGTAGCAACTTATATGTTGGATTAAAATGTCTTAATATTATGCGTGAATATAATATTAAGTCATTGCATACTGATAGACGAGTGACGCCATCAAAAGGAGAAAGATAATCAATGGGATAGTGTTAATAGAGTGGACTGCCGTGAACAGAAGCATGGTAAAATGTTATTATCCTAGGATTAAAAATTACCATATTAGTATCCATCAATCTTAAAATTTTTGAATCAATTAGTGAATCTTTAACAGTTTAGCAGTTTTTTTCCCGTATTTAACAATTAACAAGTTCTCAGAGGATGCAGAGAATCTCACACATTTGGCTAGAGCTCCATATGCAGATAAGGTTATCCATAGGGCGTGTTTATATTATACCATCCCCGACCTCATTAAAAAAAAAGCATACATTTGGTGACGTACTATAGAATTTTATCGATCAATTGTTTAAACAATAAATTATTTAAAATTTGAGACATTGAGGATAGAAAAAAGAAAAAAGAATATAATAAAATTCAGATTTTTTTTTTTTTTTGTAGACTCTGGGTGAAGCCTTCCGTATCACGGGCTGAAAACAGATTGATAAGACGGTGCAAAATTGTTGTTTGGTAAGCAAGTAAGGATTGTGTCTTGTGACAATGTTGTCGTCTCGTGTACAGAGAGAGGATTTTGTACAGAGAAAGGATTATCTGCACACGTACGACATCTTTAACTCGTACAATTCTTTTGCCGTGAGAGGATTGCAAAATGCAAACTGCAAAGGCCCATTACTTTAACCATAGTTGCGTGTTGTCAGTGCATCGATCCTCATTAATTCATGCCGGTGCCCTGCGTTGAAAGAAGGGCCCCATCAACTTTCGTTTCCTAAGTGATCTTCGCTTTTGTAGGTCCCTCTCAATTTTTGAATGCACACGGTTAGGATCTTCCATTAATCCCCTAGGCCCTCCTAAAATCTACACCTCGCGGATGTCTCTCTTTTTTCTTCTCTTACTAACATAAGTTTGCCTAATTTATAATACATACATTAAATTAACTATTAATTTTACGTACAATCACATAGAGTATAAATGTCTTATAATTATTTTTAAAAAAAGTATTATACGTATTGTGTAACTATCATTTCTCTAAATCTATACTCATACGACTCTATTTTACAAAATTGGTAAAAAGAACACATTTGAACGATAATCTGTTTTAAATATGTTTATATTTTTAACAATGGGCCTCTTGAGTGCTACGTCAAGAGGATCGAAGGAGCAGTAAAGCTTCATATGGCAGAGTAGCAATACTCTTCAATTAAAATTATAAAATTATTGCATAAAAGAATTGTATGTTCATCGTTAATTAATCTCAGTAATCATGCAAATTCCATTATCCTGTATGCAGGTCCTTTGCCAAATGGTGATTTTGAAACGCCGCCATCAAACGGGTTCCCAAGCGGGGCAATAGCAGAAGGGCCCATCTTGATCCCCAGCTGGAGATCGAACGGCACGGTAGAGCTCGTCGAAGCGGGCCAAAAACAGGGCGGGATGATCCTCATCATACCACAGGGCAGACACGCCGTGCGGCTCGGCAATGACGCCGAGATCAGCCAGGGCCTGAAGGTGGAAAAGGGATCCATATATTCCGTCTCGTTCAGCGCGGCTCGCACCTGCGCACAGCTAGAGTCACTGAACGTGTCCGTGCCGCCGGCTTCGCTGACAATAGACCTGCAGACATTGTATAACGTGCAAGGATGGGACCCTTACGCCTACGCGTTCGAGGCGGAGGAGGAAGACGTGAGTTTGATTTTTAGGAATCCGGGCATGGAGGACGACCCCACTTGTGGACCCATCATTGATGACATTGCCATAAAAAAGCTCTTCACTCCCGATAGACCCAAAGGTAAAAAAAATAAATAAAAAATAATAATTGATAATGTTTGGAGTTTTTTTTTTTTTGATGGAATTAATGTTGGGAGTTAGGACGTAGGGTTTGCGATGCTTTTTGAGTGGCTGAATTATAGGGGCAGCATCCAATCCTCTGCGGGTTTCCTTTGTGGGGAACCAGACAAGCGGTGGCTCTCTGTAGTGTCAATTAATGGCGATTGAGATGCCTTCATGCTTGGCTTCTCGTTGCAGAAGAAAACGGTAAATAGAATAGAAAAAACTTAAAAATTCTATTTATAATCACTTTTTTAACTTTTTACTCATTTTATTAATGTGATTATTTGTGTATTAAAAAAAAAATCTAATTAATCATATTAACGTGGTATACAGACAATACAAAAAAATGAATATATATATCATTACTAATAAGAATTATATGTTACAATAATTTTAGAAATTATAAATGTTTTGCAGGTTAAGATATACCATCCACATGATAATATTGAATTTACAATATTTAAGTTTTTATTTTTTTTAAATCAAATTATGTTACTTCATCAATGTGAGTGATGTCTCTTTTATACCTACTTATAAATATAATTTTTTATTTTATAATTAGTCATTATGATACTTTTTTGAAAAAAATAATATTCTTTTTATCTTATTTGAATTCCAGATTCTACATTAATACTTAAAATAAAATTATAAAAAGGATTGTGTAGGTATAATAAAATGTCCACACGTACAAATGAGGGACAACCTACGAAGATTCAAGTGTCAAAACTCTATATATCTTCTTGTGTCACATATTTATGTAAATTAATGCAATGATTTGATGTAATGACAACACACCAGGCTAGTTTAGTTATTTTGGATGGTTCAATTTGACTTGGGATTTTGCAAACTTGGTTTGGATGTTGTATGATAATAGTAGCCATAGAAGGGCGCTTAAAATATTGTTTAGATTTTGATTGTATAGCTGATGGGTTGCTGAATTGGTCGTACTCATTTGCAGACAATGCAGTTATGAATGGAAACTTGGAAGAAGGCCCATGGATGTTTAGGAACACTTCACTCGGTGTCTTACTCCCCTCCAACCTTGATGAAGAAATATCCTCACTACCAGGTTGGAATGTGGAATCCAACAGGGCCATCCGCTACATAGACTCAGACCACTTCACCGTCCCGGAAGGCAAACGAGCCATTGAATTGATTTCAGGCAAGGAAGGCATAATTTCCCAGATGGTGGAAACAACAGCAAACAAACCATACACCTTGACCTTTTCCTTGGGCCAAGCTGGGGACAAATGCAAGCAGCCACTCGCTGTCATGGCCTTTGCTGGAGACCAGGCTCAAAACATCCATTACACGCCTGATTCCAACTCTACCTTTCAGAGTGCCAATATCAACTTCACAGCCAAGGCTGAGAGGACCAGAATTGCATTCTACAGTATCTATTATAACACGAGAAGCGATGACATGAGCTCCTTATGTGGACCGGTGGTGGATGATGTGAGGGTGTGGTTTTCTGGGTCTAGTGGAAATGGTTTGGGAGGTTTAAGTTTGGGTCTTAGCTTTGCTTTTTGGTTGTTTGTTTTCAGCATGGTTTAGGGTCTTTTAAGGCAGGTTATATGTGGCTTAACGTGTATGGTTTGCCAAGGGAGTTGAGGTCAAACCCAATTCCCTGTCTATGTTTGTATGTGTTGCTTTAGAATTTTGGTATGAAAAATGAGTGTCATTGTGTATGTTCCCTTTTCGTTAAGGCTAATACATCGATCTAATCAATAGGCTTTGCAATTTTAACACGATCCGAAAATATAGAGTAAAAGAGTCGGTGTAAAGTTTAATTAAAGTTGAATTAAGTTAACACGAATCTAATTCACCCAACTCAATTTTTATGACTGCATCTCGAATAAACCTATTATTATAAATAGAGATTTTAAAAGCGTTAGATATAAAAAATAAAAAAAATAAAAAAATATTGAAACAAAATCCCAGCAATCATAATGAATGCTAAAATTTAAGTAGCTCAGCTTCAAAGGTTAATATCTACTGATGTAGACAACTAGGAAAAAAAAAATCCATTATATAGAGTACAAGGAAAACGAGTCATAGGAGTCATCTCATCTTGCGCTCATTTTCTTTTCAAACTTCACTCGTATACAAAAACTTTCTAATTAATGATTATAATTTTTTTAAATTAATTATTATAATTTTTTTAAACTTTAAAATAAAATAAAAAAATCAACTTTTTTAAATTTCAAAATAAAAATTATATTAAAAAATTATATTCTAACAATAATTTAACTTTATAATATTTTTTATTCCACCTTTCCTCTCTGTTCCCAAAATTTTTTAAAAAAATTAAAACTAAGTCACTACTATTCACAAACCGTCTAATTATTGTTCATAAAATTTTCATCTCATATCATGATTCTCATTCCCCAAACATTATTCTTCTAGATATCAACACTTTTCAATTTCAAATATTCGACTTTTTCATATAATCATTACTAGCAAAAATAATCATAAAATTTTATATTATAAAATTCAACTTGTATTCTCTCATTTCTTATAATCTAATAAAATATCTATACTGAAATCATTTGTTGCCCAGATGACTAACACAAGAGGGTGGGTGAATTGAGTTGTATTAAAAAAATAACAATTATAAATCAAATATATAATATAAAATATAAACAAAATATGAAATGACAATAAATATAAAGAGTAAGGGTAAGAGAGAAGCAAACTCAGTATGTTAACGAGGTTCGGCTCCACTGCCTACGTCCTCGCCTCAAGCTACCCCTTGAGGATTCCCAAATTCACTATTCAACCTCTTTCAGGTGGAGATAAAAACCTATTACACCTTTGAACAACACCGCTACAAAGGATCCGTGTAGAACACCCTCTACACTTGCAATCACCTTACACGTGGTGATTCAACTATTCCCCGTGTAGAATACTCTCTACACGCACAAGGGTTATACACACTCTTTTTCTGATGCAAAAGCTGATAGTGGGTAGGTTATCAGAAAACACTCATCAATGAGTGAAATAAGAACAATACAGCGCAAACTATATCTCTCAAAATGAACAAAGATTAAGGCTCAATGCTTAGAGAAGAGAGAATGAAAGTTTTGAATGAATGTTGTATGCTCTTGATGTTGTGAATGTGAAGCTCTCAAATGATCTATTTATAGGTATATGAGACTTCATATTCAAATTTAAAAAGATTCACATGTCAAAGACAACATTATTCACTTTTTCAAAAAATTCAAATAAAAGGTTCTTCTTTTTCAATTGTCAAAGACAACATCATTCACTTTTTCAAAAAATCAAACCTAATCTTTTACTTTTGGCATATGACAAAATGGGCACACTTTCTTTTTAAAAAAAAATTCAAACCTAATATTTTACTTTTTGCATATGACAAAAGAAGCACACTTTCCTTTTCAAAAAATTCAAACCTAATCTTTTACTTTTTGTATATGACAAAATGAGCACACTTTACTTTTCAAATTTTTCAAACAAAATCATCTACCTTTTGTATAAGTCTAAAAAAACATCAATCACTTTTGAAAATATTCAAATAAAACATATACATGTGAAATATGACAATCAATCATCTTTAATATTTTCAAAGTTCAACCTTTTAATCAAGGCATGCAAATGTAAAATATGACAATCAATCATCTTTCAAAATTTTCAAATTTAATTTTCAAAAATATTCACGCATATGTGGAAAATGTATTTTAATGCTTTATGATAAAATATTAATTTTGAGCATTAATCCTAATTTTGAATTTTAAGAGATTTACAATATTACTCTATGACTTTAATGTGAACTTGTTTCCTTCTTGCTCATGCTTGGTTCTTTGATGTGCTTGATTCCATTGTGTGGACAACTTGAGCTTGAAACTCCTTTATTTTTTAAATTCATTTGTTATCATCAAAATCTATGTGTAGATTTATAATCACATGAAACTTGAAACATTGGATTCAACATCATTTTATTACTATTTATAGATTTCTCACCTTATTCTATTTCCCAAATGAAATCTTTTTTTATTTTTTGATAAGTCAAGGCCAATTTCCCAAACGAAATCTTAGTTTTAGTGGCATGCATTATCTATATCTAAAATTTGAACTCTTGAATACTATAAGTTTCTATAAAAGCATCCACATCTAGATGCTTACACTCCAAATCCCTAAATTTTAGCAAATCAATATAACTTTTGACAAAAATAACTCTCCATCCGATTCCTTATTTTAAGAAACAATTTCGGAATGTGAAAAGTAGCTTCTTATATTTAGGAAGTCGCTATTCATCCCTAAATCATTTTTTATATGTATTTTATTCTAACAAATAAAACAAATTCCTCCTTCAATCATCTGCACTTTTTCTTGTATTCATATTTGTTATAGTTTGAATTTGAAAAAAATGTCACCATTGGGATGATCCAATTTTTTTGGATAAAATAATATCATCAATTATCATAAACAATAATAACAATCATTACTATTAAGCTTTGTCCAGCCATATAGCCGGAGCAACATAATCTAAGACATAATTCCACCACATTACAATATCCTCAACTCTCCATGCATATCTTGCTAGACGATGTGCTGCCTCATTTTCCATCCTTTGTAAATGTTGAACCTTGTATTCAGTAAAAAGATGCAGCAAAGATTGCACTTCATACATCAGATTTCCATGACATGCAAAAGAGACTTCATTCTCTTGTAAAGGCCGCACCATCAATAAGCTATCACTTGCAAGAATCAGAGTAGAGAAACCCAAGTGAGCACACAAATGTAAGCCTCTAAACATTGCAAGTAGCTTGATAGATTTAGGATCAAAAACTTCATTTTCAAATTTACTAGCAGACATCACCACATTTCCATGCCCATATCTTAAAATTACTCTCACACATGCCTTATGTAGATCAAAGAACATCGCACCATCCACATTTAGTTTGAAAAAACTAAATGGAAGGGGTTGCCAACAGCATATATTCTCCACTCTTGTAGAGGGAACTGCAATCAAATTCTGATGAGCTTACTGTAAAGAAAAAGCATGCAATGCTCTATGACTTGTTGATGTTCCAAATATAGTTGCTCTGCTATCATTTTATTTCTCCTATGCCACAAAGCCAATGCTATTAAGAAGAAAGTAGTAAAAACTTCTTTATCAATCTTACTCAATAGTAGCATAGCTATGCTCTTGATTGGCATTTCTTCTTCTATATTTATCAAGGCAGCAATATGCTTATTCCACACCTCTCTGGTTAAGGGGACAATAAATGAGAGCATGAAACGAATTTTCTAGCTCATGTTGACAAAACACACAAGTAGACTCAATCTCCATATTTCTCCTCCTCAGATTTTCTTTGGTAGGTAGACCTTCCCAGCAAGCTCTTCATGCAAATATTTTGATTTTATTAGGGACTCTCATATGCCAAATTCCTTTCTACACCTGATTATAATTGTAAACATGAGATCCATTTCCCCTTATCTCTTGTTGAAATTGTTATGAAAAATCTATAGGTACTTGTTACACTAAAAGTGTCATTTCTTTCATATTTCCAGATCCACTTATCTCTACGTACTCCTAAGCTTATAACAATTTTGAGAATATTTGCTGCTACATTTGGATTAAATAGAGTTCTAACTTTGTCAACATTCCACCACATCATTCCACTATCAATAAGAGATGCCACCATATCATCATCATTATATCCCTCTGTAAATAGTAGTTCTTTATTCAAATCCTGATGCTCGGTTATCCATACATCTTCCTATATCTTAATTGATGTGCCATTCCCAACCCTCTATTGTCATCCTTGAAATAACAAAGACTTGGCTTCCCAAATTCCCCTCCATGGGTATTATGGGTTTGTACCTAAAGATCAATCAAAGAAACACCCATTTGGAAAATACTTGGCTTTGAAAATATGATGCAATAAAGTGTCTTCATGTTGTAAGATCCGTCACTCTTGTTTTGCCAAGAGAGCATCATTAAAAGTTCTTAAATCCCTAAAACCCAACTCTCCCATAAACTTAGATTCACACATTTGTTGCCAACTTAGCCAATGAATTCTTTTCTTAATACCTTTTTAACCCTACCAGAATCTAACCATCATACTTTATAACTCAACACATAAACATTTAGGTAATTTGAGGCAACTCATTGCATAAGTAGAAATTGCTAAAGCCACTGTTGCCTAGATAACTAATACAAGATGGAGGTAAATTTGATTATATTTAAATAATTAATAATTATAAATTAAATACACAATATAAAATACAAATAAAATACGAAGCAGTAATAAATATAAAAAGTAAGGGTAAGAGAGAACCAAACCCAGTATGCTAACGAGGTTTGGCCCCACTGCCTACGTCCTCACCTCAAGCTAACCCTTGAGAATTTTCAAATCTACTATTCAACCTCTTTTAGGTGGAGATAGAAACTTATTACACATTTAAACAACACCGTTACAAAGGATCCGTGTAGAACACCCTCTACACTTGCAATCACCTTACACGTAGTGATTCAACTATTTCCTGTGTAGAACACTTTTTACACGCATAAAGGTTATACACACCCTTTTACTGATACAAGAGCTAATAGTGAGTAGGTTATTCGAAAACACTCCTCAATGAGTAAAATAAGAATAACAGCGCAAACTATATTTCTCTCAAAATGAACAAGGTTTAAGACTCAATACTTAGAGAAGAAAGAATGAAAGTTTTGAATGAATGTTATATGCTCTTGGTGTTATAAATGTGGAGCTCTCAAATGATCTATTTATAGGCATATGAGACTTCATATTCAAATTTAAAAAGATTCATATGTCAAAGATAACATCATTCACTTTTTCAAAAAATTCAAATAAAAATTTCTTATTTTACTTTTTGCATATGACAAAAAGAGTACATTTTATTTTTTAAAATTTTCAAACAAAATCATCTACCTTTTGCATAAGTCAAAAATAGCATCAATCACTTTTAAAAATATTCAAATAAAGTATACACATGTGAAAGATGATAATTAATCATCTTTAATATTTTTAAAATTCAAATCTTTAATCATGTCATGCACATGTGAAAGATGAAAATCAATTATCTTTCAAAATTTTCAAAATATTCATGCACATATGAAAAATGTATTTTAATGCTTTATGATAAAATGTTAATTTTGAGCCTTAATCATAATTTCAAATTTTTAAGAGATTTACAACATTACTATATGAACTTTAATTTTAATATGTTTGACTCATTGTATAGACAATTTGAGATTGAGACTCCTTTATTCTTTGAATTCATTTGTTATCATCAAAATTAATGTGTAGATATAATTATACGAAATTTGAAATCTTGGGTTCAATAGCCACAACCTTGACAAGAATTTCTATACCCTCTTAAGACAAAAGTCTTTATTTCCAACACTGCTGGCAACTGTGAACATTCCACATTGATAATTGCACCATTCACTTCCTCTGTAGTGTTGTTACTAAAAACCATAGTAGTTTTATCTGAATTAATCTTTTGGTCTGAAGCAAGTTCATAATATTTCAAAAGATTCTGAATATGTTTGATGGTAGTCACATCTGCCTTATAGAAAAGAATACTATCATCTGTAAATAGTAAATGATTCAATCTTAAAGCTACTCTACAATTTTTTACTCCTATAATAAAACCATTATTATCAGCAACTCTTAATTGGCCTATAAAACCTTCAGCACATAATAGAAACAGGTAAGAGGATAGTAGACCCTCTTGCCTTAAACCTCTACTGGGGAGAATAAGGATAGTAAGAACACCATTAATTAAAACTAAGAATGAAGCTGTTTGAACACACAACATAATAAATGTTGGATTATTTCAAACATTTTAAATAAATCTTATATTTTAACTTTTACATTGAAAAGATAATTAAACTTTTAGTGGTTTATAAGTGAATGAGTTCACGATATATAAAATAAAATGTAAGTGTAGACACACAATAGTAGTGTCATCTAGTGTGAAACATTGACTGCACGTGCACACATTGCATAGATGCATTGACGCTTTAGAAGCACTTAGCGCTTCGCACATATGCATCGTCACAAGTGACGGATTTATTTTAGTCACATTAAGTGATACATTTCTTCAATTTTGACAATTATTAATAACTGTCAATGACAGTTACTTTTCTAATTATTTGTTTAAATTAAAATAAAATATTGCATCTGTTGCTGCTATTTACATATGTTCGTTTTAAGATTAGTATCTAGAATTTGCAATCTGCAAACTATATAAACAGGATTGTATCCTAAGGACATCATTGCCAGATTTTCTTTTGCAAAACTCAATTCGTGAGTGAGAGGTAATATTTATCTAAGAAATAAATTAACAATCATCTCACTGTTTTGCAATTTTCATTTCTGTTTGCTATTCAATTTCTAATAATAAGCTAGATTAAGCTACTAGTAAAGCCTAACTTTTGCATTATTTTTTCAAAAAAACCTCATTTAACTCTGTTATAGGCTTTTTTCATAGACATATAATCCTGCTTTCCCAGTCTTTCGTGTTTGAAATAGTGAATTAGTTCATAAGCCACCAACACATTATTGGTAATCAATCTCTCAAGTACAAAAGCATTTTGAGTGCCAGACACAATGTATGATAGAATCCTCTTTAACCTATTTGTAAACACCTTTGAAATGAGCTTATAAATAACATTACATAAATTGATAAGGCGAAAATCAGCAACCCTTGCTGATGGTTTTTTCTTAGGTATTAGAGAGATAAAATGATGATTTAAAGAACTATAAAAGACACATGCATCCAAAGCTTTAAGCACAACATCAATAACAGATTCTCCAAAGATAGTCCAATACTTTTGGAAAAATATTGGAGCTATACCATCAGGCCAATGAGCTTCATTAGGGTACATTTGTTTTATAGCTTTAGCAACCTCATCTGCATTTGTTTTATTGAAAAATATGACTTTTTTAAATATTATTATTACAAAAGCGTTGATTTTAAAAATATTATCATTTAGAGAGATGGGTAGTTTAAAAAATTGCTATAAATGAAAAATAAAAAATATGGGTACAATAAATAATTAAATAATTACGAAAATGTGAAAAAAAATAAGTTAAAAAGTTTCCTTCGGATCATTCCTCGAAAAAAGAAAAAAAGAGTAGTTAAAGATGTATAAATAAAGAAGTAGAAAAAATAATAAAAAAATATTATTTCAATAAAATAGATGGTGCGATGTAGGAGATATTTTAAAAAATGCGTAATATTTAAGATAAAATTTTAAGAAATATAATTTTTAATTAAATTATAAGAAAATTTATAGTAACCAGTTGCCGATGCTATAAGGGTCACATATCATCGATGAGAAGTCAAGAATTTACCTAATTTGTGTGATAGAGACTCATCATAGGAATTCGAAGTTTAATAACGTAAACGTAGAAGACATATTACATTTATGAGATTTTCGAAATTTCTCGTCATAACATAAAAAATAAGAGTATAAGACAACAATGTTTACACACTAATTGAAAATTCCAATTTTCCTAAAATCTCCGTAACACCAATAATAATTTTTTTCTCAAAAGAATCTCCCATAAAAGGGAGGTAAAAATATAAAAATAAAAACATAATAATTGTTCTTGTTTAAATAGTTTTATAAATAAATAAGATTACTCGATAAGTTTCCGAGATCAACATAGTTAAATTCGACTTTGAGTCAATTTTTATATTAATTGATGTTAATGTGGGATGTGTACTGTTTAAATGAGAAGTGTTATAGTTATAAAGAGATCTTATAAAAATAAATTTGTAAATTAACGTAATTTTATATAATATGTTAGATCTCTTTTATAATAAAAATACCTTTATAACCTAATGTATCACATCAAGTCATATTAATTTATAAAAATAACTCTATAAAATATTTTTATGGTTAAAACATTTATTTCTTTTAATTAAAAAAGCTAACAAGAGGAATGCTGCATGCTTATGTTGGTATTTTAAAAATCTTTTAATCGAATTGCTAAATGATATTTGCATCGTAGAGTATGTAACTATCGTATACTACTTAAAAAAAAATATAAAATCTACATAAAAATGTGATTTTTTTCAAAAATAATACGTAATATTTATATAATTTATAACTATATTAAATATTATTCAATGCCGTATACAGACGCCATGATACATGACATTAGTATATTACATGCAAATGAAAATATTTAATAATAATTTTTTATTCTTAATAAAATTAAAATACATGGGTAGTAAAAATATATGGAGAATGCTAGGATGTTTATTAAATGTGTCTATGTGCATATTTGTACAAATGATTTTTTTTTTTTAATTTTGTTTTTCTATAAACATTTTTTAAACATCCCTAACTATTAAGAAAGAAATAAAAGAATATAAATTTACTAACAGTCATTTTTTTTTACTATTAAAAAAATATATACACATATATATAAGTGGACATATTTAGTGGGTATATTTGATAGTCATATTATTATTTAAAAAAAATATATTTATTAATTTGACAATATCTACTACATATAGTTATTTTTACGTATTTATATACTCTACTAATGTGATTGATCAAAATAATTATTTTATCTTAAAAAAATACAATAATCTTTTAATAAAAAATACATAAAATTTATTGTATATAGAGTTTTTATAAATTGAAATATTATTCTTAGCCTATAATGATATACTTATTATCCTCTTACCACTTTAACGTATTTAAAATTTTTATTTTTATTTTATTTAAATTTTTTTTAACATTTTTAATTATTAAAAATATTTAAAAAATATTTAATTTTATTAATAATATTTTCTTAATTATTAAGTAAATAAAGATATTAAAAGAATAAAAAAAATAATTAGAGAATAACAACCTATCATTATTCTTACCCTAAATTCCTAAAAGTTTAGATAAGCCGTTGGATAGGTGTGAAGTGTCAACCACGTCAGCCAGCTGCCTCCAACGTCAAGTCTGTATAAAATGGGTACTCGGGTGGAATTGACGACCAGAGGGAGTTGGGAGAAGAAAGGCCGGGCTACAGAGTTTTCCATTTCCTATTCTCAGATCGCCTTTGCTCTCTCCCCCTCCTCTCCCTCCCCAATGGAAGGCCGAGAGGGTCCCACCTCCCCCTCCCACTCCCACTCGGACCCACCGTCTCCGCCCCGAGATCTTGATCCTGACTTCACACCTGTTGGATCCCCAGACCACGACCTCCACATTCCCGAGATCCACGCACTTCCCTCCGATGAAGATCACGACCACGATCACGGTAAAGCTCCAGATCATCCGGGTGGGGCTGCCGTCCTCACTGATGATCTCAAGCATAAGATCATTAAGCAGGCATGGTCTTCAACCCTTTCCTCAAAACTCTTATTATGTGCATTTTGATTTTTGAATCCTAATAAATCCTTTTGCTACACTTTGGCTGCTGAGAAAACGTATAAATTTCAAGTCTTGAGTTTTATACCTTTTTTTTATCAGTAAAACGGGGACTTTATTGAGGATAAAAATAGGCATAGCCCAAGAAAGAAATATGAAGTTCTTATGTCGAGAATATTTGAGTTATGAGTTCTCAGAGTTTCTTATCAGTTAGCGGAATGAATTCACTTTATGTTTAGGGTTGAGCTTTTTTCTCCACTCATGGCTTCTAAAGTTGTAATCATTGCATTGCTAGGTTGAGAATTCTTGCGAATAAACGTTAACGAGCTGTTAGATTTGCTACCACTAAAAATCAATTGACCTTTTGAAAGCAAAAATATTGAAATCACAAATTTACAAAAAGAATCGAACTCCCCAGGCCACAACATAGTTGGCTCATTTTTATTGCTTTTTTTCTTCGTTTACTGTTTACATTGATTGAAATCTAATTTTTTGTGCAATTTCCCAAATGGTTTAATATCTTTTCTAGACCATTTATTTTATGAGACCTCTAAAGTACTTTTGAAACGTTCAGTCACATCAACAAATTCACTTTGTGTTCGTTGTTTACAACTGAATCCTCAAAGTGTACAACTATGAACACCCAAGTGCTAGATGGGGAGTCCTTGAGACATTTATTTGTCATTTGTTTGTTTTTCAAACCAAAGGCCTTCATGCTAGATGGCATCTCCCGGCCCTATAAGAATGGGATGGTTTGTGAGGTCACGGTTCAATTCCTGTGGAACTAAATAATAAAGAGGAAAGATTTTCTGTATCTTTGCTGCTAGTTCTATTGATTTTAACTTAAAGTGCTATGTCCTCAAGCATCATGGGGCTTGTTCATGGTTTTGCAGGTAGAGTATTATTTCAGTGATGAAAATTTGTCAACTGATAAGTATATGTTGGGCTTTATTAAGAAGAACAAGGAAGGTTTTGGTAAGTCCTTAGCTTTCATGGTTCAATTTCTAATTTAAGTTTAGCTCTAAGTTGATAGTGGTAATGATAATTCTGATGTTTTGCACTGCTAGTGCATGGCATGTTGTTGTTGTTGTACACAAGTTATTTTGCATGTGTTTTTATGTACCGTAGCATCTGATGCTGCTATATTTTTAAGACGGTGAATTTTGAATCCAAACAAATATGTAATGTTTATGACATTCCTCTCCCAGCTTTAAAGATCTGATGACCAGAATGGATGCTTAATTTTTTTTTTTCTTTCAATAAGTAAGAATGGATGCTTAATTGGAGGAAAAATAATGACTTTGCAGAACTTAATATGCAAAACCAATCTTCCAGATATAGCACTAGACACATGTAGTCTGGCACCAGAGCCCTATTTCAGCCTTTTTCACATTTGTCTTAGGTAGAAGACTTAAAGACTCTTAAGTCGATATTGCCTTATTCCCGCATTTTAATTTTCCCTAACAGGATTTTATATTTATTTATCAGGCTAGTATATTAGAGACTAGAGGCACTTGAATCATCCAGTTTCATATTATTCATCAGTAACCGCTAATTCAACCCAATCCACACCACACACACACCCCCCCCCCCCCAAAAAAAATAAAATAAAATAAAAAAGAAGAAGAAAGAAACATTTTTGCTGCTAGAAAGACAAGATTAGGGATGATGAAGGTGATGAGTAAAGCAGGTACTTCTGACAGGTTGCTTTGCCTGGATGCTTTCCTGGTGCAGCCAGTTTTAGCTGTGCCGAGCTTCCAGGATTAGTCTGAATGACGTTGCAACTAACTGCGAACTGATTCCTTCCCTATTCTTATGTCCTACTGTACTGTAGCGAGCAGATTTCAGTTTAGCTGTGTCAATCTTCTGAGATTGGTTTATATGACTATCCTTAAACGCAAAGATGTTGTTGTTGTTGTTGTTTTTTTTTTTTTTTTTTTTTTCTGCTTGGTTTGTCACAAATGCTTTTCCACTTTGAATGGGTGGGTAGGATACTCTTAATTTTCTAAATTATGCTTGTTCCACAGGTTCGCTTTCCCTCAATGCTCACATTAATTTGAAAAGTAGGTGTTATGTTTGAAATTGGAAATAGATTTGGCAATTTAAATCCATTAATTGTGGTCTTCTTAAATTGTTGGCTTTTCTCAAAGAGGAAAAGTTCCGACTTTGGATGATCAGGAGGGAGTACATATCAGATTGATATATTCTATTTTATGATTTTTTCTGTTTTGTTGGAGGGAAGATGTTCTTTTAATATACTTATATGTGCATCAATGATGGATACATACTACATTGAACTGCTTATGTAACTCTTTCCCTGTCAATATTTCAAGACTGTTAAGAACTGCCTCTTAATGTGGATGGTCCTCCCATTATCCGTTGGGAGCTCCTCTGTCAATTGGCGGTCTCATATTCCGTTCCCTTGTGGAGCAGCATTGTTGCTATTACCATTTGAGACTGGCCATGAGGCATACATTTAATTCTTTATACTATTTTTTTCCTATCAAGAAACTTTTGAGATTGTGTTACCCATTGAAAAAAAATAACTGTTTAGTTGCAAAATTACCCAGTCCCTGGATTTTATTATTTTAAATTACATGCAGAAGCTGAAGTCACAAAAATTTCTCATTTTTTTTTTCTTTTGGTTGGCTTGATATGTTAATTTCTTAAAATGTTCTTGTTAGGAAATACTTCTCTTAGTGGAATTCAGAGGTAAATAAAATTTAGATTGTCCAAATTCAGCTCTCCCATTTCATGGTACTTGCACATCCATATTTTTGGAGTGGTGCAATTGTATGTAAACCTATGAGAGTTAAGAGTTCTGATTCGATAAGTTGATGCTGCTATTTCCTAGCTTATGTTTCTCATCAACCTATTTTTTTATTGGCACCGGGTGTCTAGGAACAACATCCCAACTAATTCAGGTGGTGCACAGGCCCTCGTCAAGGAGTTCACCTCGGGTAATTCAAGGAGAAAATCCCCTAATCCGATGGCCCCTAGAGATTATTGGCACTCAAGGAGATTTGAACCTTAGACCTGAGGGAAGCATATCCCCAAACCCAAGGCCTTTACCATTTGAGCCAACCCCTAGGGGTTTTCTCATCAACCTTTGTTGTTGGATATTAATGATAGTTGAAATACTATTAATATAAAAAAAACCTTTTTCCACGAGCGTTTAGGGCACCTCTTTTAAGTTGCAGACCTTTACCACCACCAATTCACCCCCCCCCCCCCCCCCCCCAAACAAAAAAAAGGGATGTGTGGGCCAATTTGTGTCTGAATGGGTGGGTGTTGATCTGCAAATCTGGACATGTGGAAATCTTCAATCACATTTTCCTGTTTGCATCTTCTCTTTTCATCAAAAACGGTTAAGCGGGGATTTCATCCCCAAGGTTATATATTAAATATTTTGGGGACGGTTGTATCCAAAGGGAATGTTAGCCCTCGACATGTATGACATGCGTGAGTTTCATGCATTTATGAAAGAGAGAAGAATATTTATGATTATAGAAGTTCAGTTGTTCCTCTTCTTTTTCTGGTCGTTTGGTTGCCATCTGTTTAACCTTTAGTTCTTTGTTATGTATGGGTTGATTTCCAATTTCTTTCAGGAGTCGATATTTTTTCTAATTTGGCTGTTATTTAAACAAACTCTGTTGTTTTTGGCATATTTTTCTTGCAGTCCCTATGGCAGTTATTGGTTCTTTTAGGAAAATGAAAAAGCTCACCCGAGATTATTCATTAATAGCAACTGCACTGAGGGAGTCTTCCTTCCTTGTAATGCTATTTTATTTTCTAAGTTTATTTTATTTTTAAGTAACAATTGAGTCGTCAAGATGCTAACAGTTACAATTCAAAAATTCTTACATCACAACTACAGGTAGTGAGTTCAAATGGGAAAAAAGTCAAGCGACTCCACCCCCTTCCATCCACTGAGGTTAGGGATCCAAAGGTATGACTTCGATGACATCGATATATTTCTCTTAGATGCATTATTTATAGAAATTTTGTGGATCTAATTTCTGGACTCTAGTTATTCACTGTTTTGGTAGAAAATCTACCAGAGGATCATTCAGTAGAGAACATTCAGAGGATATTTGGTGAAGCTGGAAGGTAAGTTTTTTCCCTTTGCTCTTAATTTCATTGTTATTTGGTCGAGTCTGTTTTGTCTTCCACTTCATTTGTTTGTCCACATTGTCATATTAGAGCATTCTGCATTTTATTGATTCTAGAACTTCATTTTAACTTTCCAGTATAAAGAATATATGCATCCGTGACCCTCATGCTGTAGAGGAGTTGACTAAAGTCAGCAAGCCTGAAATGCTGATCAGTAGTAAGGTGTGTAGCTTGAGAAGATGGACTTCAATGTCAAATAATTCATTTACATGATCTATTTACTTTTTTCCTCATCTTAGATTTTTAAATTTTATGAAATTGTCTTCCCTTTTTCCAATTAATATTCTTTAGTATTGCATGCTTCTAATTTACTTATCAAAAAATTAATATTCTTTAGGCATGGGCTTCTAATGTAAAGGCCTTGGACTTTGGGGTATGCTGCCCCCAGGTCTAAGATTTAAATCCCTTTGGGTGCAAACAATCTCTAGGGGCCATTGGACTGAGGGATTTTTCCCTTGAATTACCCATGGTGCACTTGCAAGAAACTCATTGTTGAAAGCTTGTGCACCCCTGGGATTAGTCGGGATTTTGTTCCTGGACACCTGGTGCGAATAAAAAAAAAAAAAAAAGAAAAAGTATTGCATATATTGAAGTTGCATATTTTTCTTCCAAACTAAATTGGATTTATGATGATTAGCCTTTTCTTTTCTCAAGGAAATTGGTGAGATTTTCTAGGCATTAATGCAAGTAATGTGCTTTTTTTATCTGGGAATAGAGAGCTTGATTAGGAAATGGCATGCCAGCCTATGCAACCAAGCTTTTTTATTTTAATTTTTAAAAGTAATAGGAGATTTTATTAGAGACAATGTATAGACGAAGCCCATATACATGGGAAGTATACATAAGAAAACACCTAAATACTTTCTAGGATACGGAAAGCGACATCAGAAAATCATAGATCCGTTATTCACTAAAGCTAAAAGCCAAAACAGCGAAGAGTGTACAAAAAAATTCTAGATGTGTTCGATAGAACACTTTGTCATTAAAACACCTCAAGGCTTGAAACAGCTTCAAAACATAATAACACAGCCCTTAAGGCTTGAATATGACCACATACCACATCACAAAAAAGAGGGTATTATCTGCAAAAAGATGTGAAAGAGTAATAGACCCATTGCTGGTATTACCAATTGAAAAGCCAGAAGTAAAACCCCCCCCCCCCCCCTTCCCTCTCTCCCCAAAACAGCGGCGTCCACCATCCATCCCTACGCCTCCATAATGATGACAAAAAGGAAGGGGGATAAGGGGTCCCCTTGTCTCAAGCCACACGAGCTATGGAAAAAGCCAGCAGGGTTACCATTAACCAATATCGAGAAACTGGCAGTAGAAACAGTGCCTAATCCATGAACACCACCTTGCCCCAAGACCGCATCTCCCAAGCATATTGAAAAGGAAGTCCCAATTCACATGATCAAAAGCCTTTTTCATATCAAGCTTACAAAGAACACTAGAAGTGCCCTCCCTTAAGTGACTGTCTAGGCATTAATTAGCAATAAGCACTGAATCAAGGATTTATCTACCCCGAACAAATGTATTTTGGCGCTTAGAGATGATTTGCTCAATTACCTTGCTCATACGGATAGCAAGAACCTTCGATAATATCTTGTAAACCCCACTCACAACAGTAATAGGTCGAAAATCCTTGAGCTCAGAAGCCCCAGGTTTCTTGGGGACGAGGGCAATGGAAGTGGCATTAAGAGATTTTTCAAACTTCTTAAAAGAGAAAAACTCCTGAAAAACCCGCATCACATTCCTTCACAATCTCCCAACAAACTTGAAAGAATAACATTGAAAAACTATCTAGACCAGGAGCTTTGTCTTTGACCATGCCACTAACCACTTGAAAAACCTTTTCTTCATCAAACAGTCTCTTCAACCAACTCGCGCTAAGGCCTGATTTGGATAACGAAACCCCCCACCTCTCTCATCTTATCTCATCACATCCCATCTCAATATCCAAACACCATAAATACAACATTTTTTAATTTCAAATATTCAACTTTTTTATCTAATCATTACAACTTTTTCAAACTTTCAAACAAAATACGAAAAACAATTCAAAATTTTTAAATCCCAAACAAAAATAATATTAATCTAACAATATTGTAACTTCACAATATTTTTATTCAACTTTTTTCTCTCTCCTTTCCCAAAACTCCATAAAATATTTTAATTCAAATCATTATTAACTTATCTCATTTCAACTCAAATATCTCACTAATATTCTCTACTCATCTCATCTTAACTCACCATCCAAACCAGCCCCAAGATGATCAAGAGAATAAAAAACCAACCCATTAAGTCTAGGTCTACAAGAAGCAGATTCGGAGATATGATCACACAACCATCGCATTATTCTTACGACGCAAGTTGGTCATTCTATGAAAAAATTTAGTGCATTTGTCCCCCTCTTTCAACCAAAGAACCCTTGATTTTTGCTGTCAGGAGATTTCCTCCATCAATAACACCCGCTCAAGATCATCCACCACAGGTTTTTCCTAAAAAATGCCTCCTCAGAAAGGGCCCCATCCTCCTCCCCAGACTGCAAAACCTGCAACTCCTCCATAAGTGAATTTTTCTGACCATTGAAATTCCCAGAAAATTCTGCATTCTACTCCTTTAAATCAAGCTTCAAAGCTTTGAGCTTACTAGCAAGAATGAAATTGGGAGTACCCGTGAAAACTGATAAGATGTCCACCAGCTCCTAACCTTGTCAACAAAACCATAAGATCCCAACCACATTTTCAAACTTAAAATATCTCCGACCTGCATGAATGCCGTCACTGTCCAGCAAAATAGGAAAATGGTTCGATCACACTCGAGGCATTCTCTTTTGACACAGCTCTGGGTAATGTGCCTCCCAAGAAGGAGAAACAAGAAAACCATCCAATCTCAACCAGCCACGACTTTTAGACCAGGTGGATACACCCCCCATTAGAGGAAGGTCCAAGAGGTCCAAATAAAAAATGAATTCAGCAAAATCCTCCATTGTTGGGGAAGAACTAGAATTTCCTGAATGTTCACTAGGGAACTGAGTAGTGTTGAGGTCCCCACTCAAACACTATGGAATGTCCCAAAGAGAATACTAACCCGCCTATTCCTCCCACAAAAGTCTCCTATATCCCTATTAGAAGTTGGACCATAAACACCCGCGAAAGCTCACTCTCACCCACCCATTCTCTACATTTTTAAATGAACAAGCTACAGGAAAATTCCCTATACATTCCTCCATGGACTCCACCACCCTTGTATCCCACATCAAAAGAACACCTCCTGAAGCTCCCATAGACACCAAAAATGCCCAACTCACAAAAGAGAATCCTCACAAGCTACAAATTAAGCATCTAAATATAAGCATCACTTTGTTTCTTGAAAACAAGCAATGTCAACCTTCCAATTACATAACAAAGACTTGATACGAAGGCATTTAGTTGGGTCCTTAAGCCCCCTAACATCCAAGAAAGAATCTTAGGTTTCATAAAAAAGATGAGACCCCCTCCCTTCAATGTGTTCCACTCCCCTCCATAATTAATAGAGCATTCTAATCTTCTTTAACTCCCTTTCTATTTTGGAGGCTGATTTCAAAGCCAAGGAGAGTCTAGATTCAATGGCTATGAGAAGAGCTTTGAATTGTTCTTCGAAGCCATCACAAGAGATCTCAACACAAGCCTGTATCTCCCCTACCTTTTTTAAAACCCAATCTGACACAACGCATGAAGAAGTGTGACAAGGAGGAGGTGCACATGGAGGAATCGGATCATCCTCTTTCCCAACAGAATAATCCCCTTCACACAAGACCAATTGCAAGTTCGAGACACAAGAAACCTCCCCAATGACATCCTGCTGCACCCTACCAGAGTTGAGCAACACTTGTGAAAAAACCCTATTGTCCATCCTCGATCGTAGTAAAGCCCCCATTAGAAACAATGGTTGAACAACCAATGGAGTAGAGTCCATTAAATGCGAACCCATTACATACGGAACTAGCTAGAGGCATCAATGGGACAGCTTCCTGCACATCCACTGCTGTTCGTGACTGCAAAAATTCCCCATCTTCCATTTTCGGCATTGACACACTGATTGAGAGATCTACAAGCTTCGGAGAAGAAGTCTGAGTCAACCTCAATATAGGCCTGATAACCCCGAAACAAACCCAATACGAGGCTTTTCTCTCCAAATTTGGAGTGGGCCTTTAACCAACCCCCTACCAACTTTGTTTGCCCTTATTATCCTCACCCGGCTTTGGGCCCATAAAGGCCGGCCCAACTGTATCATCGGATGCCTGCTTACCCACAACTCCAGACTCGCAACCCACCCCTTCCTTCAATGAGCCCAAGCCCGTTGCAACCCACCGAAGCATAAAATCATTTTTTCCCCTCATATCCAATCGGGTGCTCTGCATGGATCTTCATCTCCATCAAAGGGCGAAGCTTTAGTTAGTGACAAGCAGAAGTTATTCGCTTTCTCATGAGTCTCCGTTCACTTTTCTGGCACTACTTGCCGGAATTAGCCACTTCTTTTCTTCCTTTTAGCCTCTTACTCATTTTTTCTTATTCACTCTTTTCATTCTTATCTAACAACGGGTTCTAGTAGGAAGCTTTTCATTGACTCTTGAGATTTTTTTATTTTCATTGTGAGAATGACAAATGGTGGCGGATTATGGAGAAAAGTCATAAGGTCACTAAGTTTTAAAAATAATTATCTAGATGAAGAGTAGAAATATCTTTTGTGCCAATATTTTACAGTGGACAATTACTCCTGGCAGTTTATTGTATCGATAGGGCTTTCAATAAACAACTTTCAAGTTTTGATGTGATCAACATATACTTGGTTGCTTTACTTAAAGGAAAAAATATACTTTGTACTCTCCAACTATCAGGCACTTTATACTTTGCATCACGAATTGCTAGAAATATGTGTAGTGTATGGCTAACCCCATAATGAACCTTTCATAAGGGAGGTGTAAAGACTAACACATCACCCTCCCAGAATTTCTTCTAGAGCATGTTGAATAACACATCACCCTCCCAGAATTTCTTCTAGAGCATGTTGAATAACTGTATATCCTTTAGGAAGTGCTAGACGATTTTGTGTAAATGCAAGTTAAAGCAAAGCAAAGCAAGTTATTGTTCATATGTTTTTACTCTAAACTAGTCATGAGAAACTTAATCCTATTGATTATGATTGAAGTTAATTAGTACCGAAATAAAGAACAATCCTGCAATGTGGTGTTTATCATCAACTCATAAATCAAATTTAAACAATAAACATTGCAAACTAACATAAAATTCCCAATGTGCTGCTACCAATTTTTATCTAGCATCCTCTAGGTAACGACTCGGACTTTAGTTTTTGTGGCCTGTACGATTGTCCTCAACAAACCTCACTAAATAAAACATAAAATCAAAAATAAGTCGTATATCTGGTAAATATATGTCATACAGTAAAAAGTTACAAGAGTAATGCTATCTAACCACACTCCCATCCTACTATCATCCCACCATGTAAAATGTGGCACTCTCATCAACCTTGGATTATCCTTTATTTTTTTAAAAGAAAAAATCTACAAATTGATGGACAATGCCACCTCATCATAGTGGGATGAGAGTAAGATGATGTAGTATGTAGAATTTCCCAAGTTACAAACATTTTATATCCGTAGAAAACATTGTAAAATCTTTCTGATTTTTATATGTAGTTACATGTTCTGGTGGAGTACGAGACTGTGGAGGCTGCTGAGAAGGCTGTGAGTGTTAAATCTTCTTTCAATAATCTTTTGGCACTTTAGTTTCATTGCTTGAATATTTTATTTTGAGGGCTTGACATAATGATTGGATCAGGTGGCTACTTTGAACGATGAGATGGACTGGAGAAATGGCATGCGGGTCAAGCTTCTTAAGCGAGTGGTAATTAATATAACGTTGCATCTCTAATTTTGGCAAAAACTGGTACTGACATTAGTTTGTCTGCTTTAGGTCAAGTATGGTCAGAGAAAAAATGCATGGAGGGGATCTGATTCAGAGAAGAATAGCACTAGTCGAGGATCTGATCATACAGGAGATGAGGAAAATCATAACTTGAGTGAGCATCATGATGATACACCTGATGAAGAGGTCAGTGGTTCCACCTTTTTTTAGGCATAAATAAACTTTGCTGTTAAAACCCTCAATAGATTGAGAAGTGATTTCCAAATTTTCTTTCGAGAGCATATTGTTTAGTGAGTCGTATTGGCTAAATTATGCACACTTTACTTCTAATGGATCTCTTGTATAAGCCTTGGAGATGCCATTGTTTTTTATTCTCTGTTTTTAGTCGTTTTGCTGCAACCTTGATGTTATAAGGCAAGTAGAAGAGAAAAAGCCCTGCGTGGGGAAGTAAAGGAAAGGGCCTTTATATGTAATTGTCTCTGTTATATCTTCTTCATTGTTAGGATGGGGAACATCTATTGAAGGAGAAAATTGGGCAAAGAGGTCATAATCGAGGAAGATCGAGAAGGCACAATTACCGTGGAATCAATGGGCTAGGTATTTAGAACTGCTTCTTCTTCTTCTTCTTCTCTCTCTCTCTCTCTCTCTCTCTAATAAGTTTGCTTCTTTTTCTTTCTTTTGATATTTCGATTAAATTTAACTTGGGTTGATATTATGTCACCCGTAGGCCACGGAAGTACTTCCTCTACTCATGCCATTGAAGCCTCAAAACCACCTCCTGGCCCGAGAATGCCTGATGGAACTAGGGGATTCACATTGGGGCGTGGTCGGCCTCCCATTTCCAACCAAAGTTAAAGAAACGTAAGTGCTTTAAACTCCTGGTGGAGATTAGCTCTTCAGTTTTCCGATAATGTGGTGATCTGGGAATTAGAAATGGGTGTCCGAACATGTGATTGCATCGTAAATTCGTGGATATTTTAATTATGTGAGGATGTTCTTGCTCATAAACTCTAGAGTTAAATCATGAATGTCAGATTTGCTTGTAAGATTGTGACTGAAAAGTAATACAACCTCATACGACAGTGTTCAGCCCACGTTCACTGCTTCTGCTTTGACATGGTGTGAATAGATGCATCTATTTTTCTTTCTTACGGATATCAGACCTAGCAGGTTTGTTTGGGATATTATCAAAGCAAATCTGGAGATCCAAAAGGACACACATACTTCCTTACTTTGGAACTGGAACATACTGGATAAGTGATTATAGAGGGTGGATGATTGCCATACAACCTGCCACATTCAGTATTGAACGTTTGATGCAGACTACCAAATGCGAAATCTTCACCTGCTCGACACAAGTTGCTAACTAACTAGTCAGTCTCGAAGAAAAATGTCGTTTGACCTGTTTCTTAACAAACATTTAACGGTTTACTTCATTTATTTATGGTCATTAGATAAATTTTGTAGGCAATTTTATTTATAAAAAAAATAAAATAAAATTTTGTAGGCAATTCGATTTTCTGACTGAATTGTCATGCACTTGCATTTGTTTAAGGAACCAATATTTTCTCGAGTTTCAATTGGAAGGAAAAGACGTGAAAAGGGTCTTTTAGCATTAATTGATATCTGTATAGAATTTCAAGATAGCATCAAATCTTCATGCGTCTATATCTATTCAAAAAATAATATATAAAAAACCTGAAATAATATTTGTCCAAATAACCTGTAATTATCTACCAAGTGTAGTCTAACCAGCGGTGGGGGCACACTGGCTTCCATCTGAACTGAGGCAACCCGGATCCCATTAGTATCCAACTGATGTATCTTTCTATCCTATCATGCACTGAAATGCTAATGTCCAACCTCTCTTTATTTTTTATTCATCCCTATATACTAAAATCTTTTTTTTTTAATCAAACTTTGTACAATGCAGTTAATTAATTTTTAATCCATGATAATGATATATAGAGCAATAATATTTTTTTTTATGTTGAGATGGGTTGAGTTTGGTTGAGTTGTGAATAGTAGCATTTTGTGAGTTTTATTGAGATGTGTAGAAACTTATAGATGAAAAATACTTCACTACATTTATTCATTGATGTACAATCGCATAAATATACATTACATACAATTAATGATTATATCCTCACGGGTTACACTTATTATAACCAAGCCAACTTACGTGTGAATGTGTAAGTTATTTGCTTGAACGATAATCATTAGCATTCATGATTATCGTTCGAACATGAAGTGTTTTAATCTTAAAAATGAAATTTCAAATTTAAAACCATTGAGAATTGAAATACAAAAATACTAGATATATTAAATGATATTGTTCAATACATAAAGTATAGAAAAAGAAATAGATTGAAATAGAAATAAAAAAGATGATAAAAGTGCAAAATACTCAGAACAAGTTGTTTTATAACTGTATAAAATTCCTTAGTCAATGCGTTGACATTTTCCTTTAGGATATCTAAACGAAGGCCAACCTTAGTGACACTCTGCTGTACTAACGTGATCTATTGGTCAATGTGCACAGTAATATCCGAGACCATCGTATCAACTCAAGCAGGGCGTGCATCCTCTGCAGATGTACCCATCCGCTGCTAATTAGTACTCCCACTATGGGGAGCAACACTGGCCCCAGACTAGGTCATAGGAATAAGATCTGGTGTAGGCCAAAGCTCACGTTGAACACACTCCCTTTCTTGTACAATACTCTGACGATGTGAGGTCATGTCTTGGGGGTTCATCTACTTAGTCAACCACTCCTCTGCTTGGGGTGGTATTCTCTCAGGTCTAGTAATATTCGAGTAATGATCACCCCATATGGTAGGTCGTCAGCGAAAATGATACTTGTCTCGTAACGGATCCTCTCAAATATCCACAGTGGCAAGTCGATGGGCTCTCCATGCGCCACTCATGTGAGGAACTGTGCACAAGTCCAATTGAAGGTAGCCTTATGTGTCACGAGATCCATGTTTGTTGCAATTATGAGATGCAACATACGGAAAAATGGAATTAGCAATGTGTAGGAGAACGTGTTCTTCTTATCAAACAGTGCGAGGTATCTCCTAGTGAGGATGAAGAAATCCTTATCGTGATCGTCATCCTAAGACTGATCAGTATCCTCGCCCTTTGACCGGCCAACATCTCTGGCCATAGACTTGGCTGGGCTAATAGATGATGCAGATGTGCCTACATCTAGTGTGTCCTCAGCTTGAGCATCTATTGTAGTCGATGCCTCAGATATGCGGTAGACCCCAAGTAGCTTAGCGATGACATTCGCAGAAACCTTGAATTGAACGCCGCGTACAATTACAGTGTGAGAAGATGCATCCTGAGACATGAACGACATCTCCATGTAAAACTCACGGACCATGGAGAGGTATATCCTCCCCCTGAGTGCGCAAATGTAGGTCCAACCTCTAAAAATAAAGACAAACCTTAGACTATTCTCCTCTCATGTTAGCTTGTCGAACTCGTTGATATACACTTGGCATTTGGCCATAACAGTTCTATAGCCTATCCAAGAAGTAGCCTGGGTTCCTTCCCTCCCACGTTTTCTAGTTGTCAAAGGATGAGCCATATTTTGTAAAAAGAAAAAACATTAGTATGCATATATATATAAAGGGAAACAAATTAACTATGTTTTGAAATACGTTCGAATGTAGAACTTAACATTCAAAAATTCGAACGTGTAGGTAATCACGTTTGAGTGTTAGGAGTCAAAAGACCTATGAAATGTTACATTCGAATGTTTCATGTAAATATGTTCAAATGTGCTAGTGAATTTGAACATATTTAACTTAATGTTCGAACTTATGAAAGTATACGTTCAAGCGTTAGGACTAAAACGTCCCATGAGACCTTAAATTTAAACGTTTGATGTGATGCCTCCAAATTCCGTTAGGGATCAGACGGATATTTGAAGCGTCGAGACATTCACTACAAGGTTACCTGCCCTGTTCATGACATATAAGATGCAATGTTCCTAACATGCATATAACATTATGCAATATTCGCAGCGGATAAATTTTTTTCTTTAGCAATACTATGCACCAAATTGAAAATATCCCAAATGCTTAAAACATACTTTATACATAAAGACCCATTGAACAACTAATATCACAACACTAGTCCAAAATGGTTATGATCCAAAAAGTACTAGATGTGCAACTCCATCATACAAGTAGTAATTTACGTTAACTACTATATTAACATTAAAGTCGCATCGTCGCTCAGTCAACTGTGTCTAGTTGATCAGTTCTTTATTCTCCTCCAGGTCCTGTAATAAGATCTACCATTCGGGGGTAATGGTAGTTGGGACTATCATAATGAGATTTGATTACAAATCTCAGTAAGTTAACAAAAAAACTTTCACACAGGCTAATGATGCATGGATGACAGTAAAATTATAAATGCATAATCAAATTCATAAGTAATTAAAGTGTAACTTGAAGTACAACATAGCATAATTGACATAACTTAAATTGAAACGTGAACTAAACTTGACTTGACATGAACTTGATCTGAAACTTGATTTAACATGAACTTGCTCTGAAACTTGACTTAACATGAACGTGATCTGAAACTTATTCTTTAACTGCTTAAATACATATTCCACAGTTGTTGTGGCTCCATGTATTTTACGTGTCACAATGCAGTTAAATACATACTCTACAGTTGTTGTGGCCTCATGTATTCTACGTGTCACAATTGTTGTGTCTCACGTAGTGTATACATCACAATTACTGTGACCCCATACTTCGTGTGCCACAGTTGTTGTGGACCCCACAAAACTGAATGTAACTCAAGATGAAACGTGACTAGAATACGAAAGGACAAAAGTCCTGACGTAACATAACATGACCTGAACATAACTTGAAAGACATGACCAACTTGAGATAGGGTTTTATCGTAACATGACTTAAACATGTAATACACAATATTTCATAACGTGATATCATATGTAACGGAAACATACTTAACATAACATACTTGCAACAGTGAATATGACATGACATACATGTAATAGATGGCATATTTAACATTATGTACTTGCAATATATGACAGAATATCTTATGTAACTGATGAAACTCATGACATAATAAATTTTATGTAACAGACAAATATGTGATGATTTGGCATGGCATGGCATATAAGATAACATACATACATACACTGTGGTTCCTTTACTTAGCACACATACACAGTAGACTGCTAGTAAGTTAAAAGTTAACTTACCTCGATCTTCGCATTTCTTATGAAAGCTCAAGCGTGATCACGAGGAACTGTAATTAGTGATTCTAACAGTTAGAACTAAATCACTAATAATTTAAAATATGAAAAAATACTAACTTAAGAGTAAAATTTTCATTTTACCCTCTACATATGAGAAAATGACTATTTTACCTCTAACTTAAGGGTTTTGCATGCTAATTCCAAAAGTCACCAAAATTTACATGCTTCATGTAAATTTTATCCTAAACTTAAATATCAATTTAGAAAAATTTAAAACTAATCACAACTATGAAAACTCCATAGGGCCGAAATTCCCATATGCTATTTCCATCGATTTTTATTTCTAACTTGTTGTGATCAACCTTTTGATCTATGATTTATAAAGATGTGATCTTTAAATCAAACCATCACATGATTTAAAAAGATGTCCTAAAACATATATAAGCTTCTAATTCAAGATCACATGGTTAAAAATTAACCAAAATATAAATTTAGCCAAGAACATCCACACTTTGGCCTATCCGAATATCTCTTTGCATAAAATTTCATATTTTTGAAACTAATATCAAATATTTTTAAAATAATATTATAACATGTATATAAGAGGCTTAGGATCCTTCAATAAAATTATCAAAACCATTGGAATAGGTTTAAACCACTAAAGATTTAAACTTTCTCAAAACAGAAACTATTTTTTCTCTTCCAGTTTCTAAGTTTCTAGATCTAAGAAAATATTTTATCAAAACCTTTAATCATGCAACAAATCCTCAACCAATAATCATATACACATGTTAACAATACTCCATAAAAATTTCAGACCAAGATCTATCCATTAGCTTGGTTAAAAACTCTAAAATATAACATATTCTCTAGTTTATCTCCCAGAATGACCTTTCTAGAGTTTAAACAATATTTGACTTACCAAATGATTTTCAAGTAGAACAAATAAGATATTCATGTAAACTATACTCAGAAAGAAACAACTTGTATGAAGGAGACTTTATGTTAAAACACTTACAAAATCTTTGAAATGGGCGTGCAAAAGAACACCTAAAAGCTGTTTGAGAGAGTGTTTGGTATTCTTTCAATGAAAAGTGTAAAGGAAAATGATTTCATGGGGAGTGGGTTGGAGATATTTATGCACAAGATATGGAAGAGGATGAGGCTGAAGTGAGGGTTGAATAATATCTATAAAAAATAAACTCAAGATATTTTTACCCAATAATATCCACGAAAATTAGCTCAAGATATTTTTACCCAATAATATCCACAAAAATTAGATCAAGATATTTTTACCCAAAAACATCCACAAATATCAGCTCAAGATATTTTTACTCAATAATATCCACAAAAATCGGTTTTTAAGATATTTTTACCCAAAAATATCCACAAATATCTGCCCAAGATATTTTCTAATGATAGAGTATAGACTTGGAAGAGTGAGGTAGCTCTTTGATTTTTTTCCTTCTAAAACCTTCTAGATCCTCTTGAAGACATCTGATTAACCATGTAGGAGGATAAAATTACTTGGCCAAAATCAATGCTAAGATGTCCAATTAAAACTTTTCTAACTTAATTTGGACATTCCATGCTTCTGATACCATAGTAAGTAATAACACTAACTATGTGGTTAGACTAAAACCTATACGATTAATGGATTCGTAAAAATATATGGGGTATTCATGAGATTCCTAAAGTCAATAGAAATTCCACAATTGAATTTCTAGCGGGCTCATGTTACATTTGATGTATATAGTTCAAATGTATACTTAAACATTCAAACTATATAAATGTTATGTTCGAATTTTAGGATTCAAAAGGCCAAGAAAATGTTACATTTGAATTTTTTAGTGTATAAACGTTCGAATGTAATAGTACATTCAAACGTATATTAACATTGTTCGGAGTATAGATTATCATTCAAATTTTGCCAGTGGGATGTTCGAATGTTCAAACGCAGAATTGGCTGAGTCGACTAGCCGTTTCCGATTTCCTCAAATATTTCATTAATCTTATAATATTCACCATTGAAATGAAATATAGACTGAGTGTAAACTATCTACCGTGGTCATTTGGCCATTGGCCACTGATGGTGGCCAGTAAATTAAGTTACAAATCCAGCCCCACATGGGTTTCGGTTGATACTGAAACCTCCTAAAAAATATTAAAAAAACACAATAAAAGAGAGAGATGGATACTAATATTTTATGTGATGGTTGTGGTGGTGATTGATGCTGGCGTGTGACAGATTCGATGGCTGAGTACAACGGTTTGTACATGGGAGTATATTGTGATTTTTGTGATTATGTTGTGATTGTGAGAGTATATTGTGATTGGCATATGTGTGATTTTTGTGATTATTTTGTGATTTGTGGGATTATATCATGTTTATGTGGTGATTTATTTTTTGATAGAAAATGATAGGAAATTAAAACAATACTAATTATGAATAAAATTAAATTAATTTTGTGGATACCTAATTATCAATTGAGCATGTAAAGAATGCATAATTAAATTACATAAATTAATTTTTTGAATAAAGAGATTTTAAATAATTAGAATACATAATTTCTTAAATTTTGAATAAGAATAACATACTAATATTAAAACCTTATACCTAATTAATAATGTATACTAAGATTAAAAGAAATAACTAATTAATAATCTATACTAAGATTAAGACATTATACCTAATTAATATTCTATACTAATATTAAAACAAATAAGTAATTAGGAATGTATATTACAATTAAAACAAATAACTAATTAAGAATGTATACTAAGATTGAAACAAATAATAATCAATAATATATACTAAGATTAAAACAAATAACTAATTAATAGTCTATATTAAGATTAAAGCAAATAAATAATTAATAATCTATGCTAAGATTAAAATAAATAACTAATTAATAATCTATACTAAGATTAAAACAAATAACTAATTAAGAATGTATACAAAGATTAAAACAAATAACTAATTAATAACCAACAAAACAAATAACTAACTCCACATACGATACTTAGAACAAAACATACTGAACTTATTCGAATCCCTTAGTTAAGACCCAACAATGGATTCTTTATTGAGGATTTTGAAAATGTTCAATATGAATATACATTATTTAAATTTATAACCATAATTATTTGGAATAAAGTATACATTAACCACACGTTACATATCTAATTTAAATGTACATATTAGATTGATAAATAATTATATCTAATTTAATTAATGCTAACTTTAAAATGTTAGAAAATTGTTACAATAACAAATAACCAATCCCACATACCATACTTAGGACAAAGCATACTAAATATTTTTGGAATCTTTAGTTAAGACCCAACAATAGATTATTTACTAAAGGTTTTGAAGAAGTTTAGTTTGAATATACTACTTATATGTTATAGCGTGTGTTATAGCTATATGTTATAGCTTGTGTGTTATAGCTATATGTTATATGTCATAGATAACCTTATATGTTATTTCTATTGCACATTTTCATTACTCTTTCTTTACACGTTCAGGATGGAAATTTTGGTGTCTTCTTCATTTGTTCTTTGGGTATATTGTTCGCATGGTAACAATCCCTCTTTGTGACCATGTATATTTGGAAAACTATGGGGAGACGCTGCCAAAATTTCTACTGTTGTGGAGAGTATAAGAGTGACAAAATTTGTGCAATATGGATAATAGAATTTCGAATAGGATAGGACCAACTACCTTTATCTAAAGAACATGGAGAATTGAATTAGAGCATGTGATGCATGTGAAATTAGTTTCCATTATACTAATCTATAGGTTTTTTTAGAAATGGAAAAAAGTTGGATGCATCTTGGCGATGGACTTCAAAAATAGTATCTATAAAATCTAACAGTGTTAGCATTAAAATCTAACTCAGAAAATAGTAATTTTCAAAAACTGTTTAAATTTGAAGACCTTTGTACTTAAAAGTATTAATTTTACCTATTGACGATCATCAATATCATGTTAGCTAATACACCGTAGGGTGAAGAAATTGACATCAAAAGCTAAAGCAAAAAACTTCTTTAGCATTGAAAGCTAAAGTGAAAATTATTGTTTAAAATAATAATTTTTGCATAAGGTTTAAATATTAGGAGCTTCTTCTATCAAGGAATGTTCTCTACCAGCCACCTTGAAAATAGTAGTACTCTATTGATTATCATGTTTGAATTTAGTAAGAAGCCGAAGTTACAGTAATTTTATCTCTAACTAATACATCATACAGAGGAACTCCTAAAATTTAAATCTTCTATGAAAATCATTGTTTTACACAATAATTTACAGGTTAAGACACAAAAACAATGATAGCTTCAAATCCTAACTCAAAAAACCACGATGAAAATAAAACAATAATTTTTAAATAGGTAAATTTTTTGTAACGCTCCAACTCCCATGTACAGACATGCGGAAATTGAGGTGTCAATATGATGACAACATAGATCATACACCTCATCAACAAGTACTAAGTGTGTGCACGTGCAACACATGTAAGACAAAGATGCAGCGGATAAGTTAAAGTCAATCAACTAAATATCATAATTGTTAAATATAAATTTGCTTAAATACAAGCGTTTCAAAAAGTAATACAGTTATCCAAATAAAAATATAATAAAGCCAAAATATAATAATCAAAAGTGAGAAATAAATCCTAGTACATGAAAAAGTGATCCCTGATCACTCCTTCAGCTAAGCCACATTCTCAGGCTCTATCTCATCATTTGCATCAAAATCTACAATACTATGAAACGGTACTGCAGGGTATCGAATACCTTTAGATTATGAATCTCAATAAATAATACACTAAACAATCCAAGAGATGAAAAGACATTCGTGCAACAACAATTATGCTTGCATATGATGAAATATTCATGAGACCCAAAAATTATCATTTTCTAAGAATAATTATTTCTAACACATGCCAAAATCTCATTTTGGCCCAAAAACCAAGTTCATTAAAAATAATATCCGCAATTTTTTCATAAATGACCCAGTATAAAAATCCACAATTTTTCTAAAAAATTGTTCATATAAATCAATTTATTAGAACCAAATATCTAATTTTAAACCATATGCACCATGATTTTCCATATGGATCATCCACATACCTTGACTCCCTTTGCCACACTACGGCTAACGACTGTGATGTGATTTCATAATGAGTGATGTCCAGTTTCGGCCTAGCGCATTTATGGTCAAGCATTCTCTAGCCCCCACTAGCAGAGAAGCTACGGAGTCGGCACTAGAGCGTTACTATCCGACCGATCCCGTTGTCGCTCAGCGACAACCTAGGAGACGTCACTTAGTATATTTCACTTTTGAGTGACTAGATGAGTGACTAGAGGAGTTCCATAGAGATAATGCCCCATATTGACTTGAGGTCGTTATACATACGTATCCAAAAATTAACTTACACATGAAAACCCATTTTTCATTTACAAACATGAACATGTGTGCAATTATGCAATATATATGACACAATACAAATATTCAACAGCCAACAAATCCCAGCATAATCCAATCACACAAACAATTCTGTCCTTCAATCCAACCGACCCCCAAACTTCTCAGACTCAACGTCCAGCACATCCAACCAGACTGCAAAAAATATGTTAGTACAAAAATATATTCAAATCTCATAAAATTCTTTGAAAAAATTACTTACAGTGGAAAAATATAACTTTTAGATGATCAAGGAGGTGCTAGAAGTGGCGGCACAACAACGTAACAATGCAAATTTGGATAAGGCCTTGGGTCTCAAAATACCCAATTTTGAATGTGGATAAACGAAAACTTGGGATGGTTAGGAAAGAATTTAAAAGTGTTGGTGAAACTTCTGGGTAGTGGTAGTTAGCTGTGGGTGGTGGCGGGAACGGCAGTTGAAAGCCAAAACACTCAAATTAGAAAATGCAATGGATAGGCTTCATCAATGATGGATCAGAATTGGGGAAGGGTGATTTGGGTGGCTTGAGGGCTGATGGTGGTGTGGTGAAAAATTAGTGGCCAATTGTGACAGATTGGTGCACTATAGTGAAAATGGCCCGCGGCTTGCAGCCGTGCTTGGGGGCTAATGGTGTCATGGAGTGGGTTAAAAATAGGTGGGGGTGTTCGTTGACCAGAGGTGAAAAGATTGGGAGGGGCGGTGTTGGCCACACCGGCGCTTGGCAGCTCACTAGAGGGTTGACAAAAAATGAACGGGGAGAGGGAGGGGGTGACTCACGCGTAGGAGGAGGGAAGTAGAGGAAGGAAAGGAGAAAAAGAAAGGAGAAAGAAAAAGAGGAGAAAAAGAAAAAGGAAAAAAGAAAAAGTGAGGAAAATAAATGAGGTCTGATTCTCATAACTTGGGTCATAAAATTGATCCAAAGAAAAGAATTTCAAAACAGTAAGTTGAGTAAAAGTAATTTAAACGTAGTGACTAGCTAAAATAAAGTAATAATAAAAAACTCACAACATAATAATTTTAAAGCCAAAAAATAAACTAATTTAAATTAAAGAGCAATTTAAATACAAAAAAATAATTAATATTAAGAAAGTATATCAAAATAAATTTCACTACTTAAAAATCTTAAAAACATGCTAAATTTAAAACAAGAGAACCAATCTTTAAATTAAATAAAATAATTATTCAATTAAAATACACTAAAATATGGGATATCACATTCTTTCTCATAAAAAAATTAAAGCTTTTATGGTTTAAGAAATTTATTGTATTATTCAAAATAAATTCAAATAAATTGTAATAATAAATTCAAAAACACCCAGGACATTCCTCCTTTTTGCAATTAAGAGTAGATATATTAAAAGAAGTTTTATAAAATAATTGAAAATTGTCATGAAAATCATTTTACTTTTCTTACATTTTTTAAGTATCTTTATTAGAACAACATTTCATTTTAACAAAAAAATTAAATTATTTTATTCAAATCTTATTGATTTGTCACTTTTTCTTTGAATAAGGGAGGAATGTTCTCGATTTTTTTGATTTGTTGTTGTAATTTGTCTTTTTTTGGTGGAAAATGAAATAAATGATTCATATATTAAATCATTTTTTTAATGATAAAGAACCTCTCAGTACATTGAAATTAAACAGCGAAGTAGTTGCAAACAAGGGTGGAAATTTCATCTAGAGATGAAGTACTAAATGTTTTACTTATATGGATTAGGCTATTACATTTTTCATAATTATTTCTAAGCTAATTCATTGAAATGTGATGATCCTAAAAATTTCTCCCTCATTCATGTTTATGCTACCACTCACACCAGTGCACACATCGAGTGGATTGATCCTGTCGCCAAAAATAAATTTGTAAGTGAGGTCATTTTGTATGAATAAATTATGTCAACATGTGAATGTATATTATAATTTCTTACTATTTCTTTTAATATGTTTCTTATTGTGTGTTTTCTTCATAATTATTGTAGGAAAAATGCTTGAGACACAATCAGCCTCTGAGGAATCTTCTCTTAGTGACATGGACATATTTACGCAGGTCCTTCGGACCAAGTTTGGTTTGGTAAGAGGTTTAAGACGTTCTTTCAAGCATTTCGATTTATCCTCCACGGCCTCGACTTTAGAAGCTAAAAATCATACCAAGGATTTGGATGCCGCATGCCAAGAAATTGAGTAGATGAAGTCAAGATAGCATGAGTTGGAGGCTCTCTTATTGTGGTAGTCTGATTTAGAGAAGCGTTTTCAGGAACGACAAAGAGACTAGGAGGAAAAGATACGCATTGAAGTTGAAGAACAAGTACAGAGGGAGATGCTTGTCTAGATGGAACATGTTATGTCACTGCAGTATGATCGTGGTGGGCGAGGAAAGAAGAAAAAATTAACTCTATCATTATTCAAAACTTTTGTCATCTAATTTTGCAACTCTCTAAATTATTTTCGTGAGATGATACTATTTATAGTGTAATATGACACAATTTGTATGCTTTTTATTTTATGAAATTATTAATTCAGTTCAGTATGTTCGAATGTAAACAAAGAATATTCAAACATGGCTTTATGTTGGAGCATAATTACACAGACGTACGATATACACGTTCGCTATTATGTTCGAATGTATAAACTCCACAAACATTCGAACTTATTTTGTTACAACTGAACAAATATTTCTTAATGCTTGAATGATTAAAAAAGATATGTTCGAACATATTTATTAATCATCTAAATGTTTAATTTTTGACATTTGAAAAATTGTCCAATAACGTGTGAATGCAAAATTCAAATGTCACATCACAAGCATTCGAATGTGTGTACATTCAAATGAAAAATATCAAACGTTAGATATTTATTGTTCAAATACTAATCGGTCGGGTAAATATTCGAATGTCATTTGATATGTTCAAACGTACTTTTTGTGACGGAACTTGATTGTCACAAAATCTCTTCATATTCAAATGCTGCATCTCACGATAGACTTCCGACAGTTACAAAAGGACTTTTAGTGACGGTCGTACAGTAAACTGTCATAAAATACTCTATGTGATGCCTTTTTGGTGACAATTGTGGTGACAGTTTCAAATTGTCACCAACAAGTTTTTGTGACGGTTTTCTTATTTTTAAAACTCAAAAAGATTATTGAGGAATAGAGAGGACAGAACAAACAACCAAGAACATATTCAAGTCATTGGCTATCTCAACGAGTCCTATATGAAATAAATTTGCAAAAACTTCAAAACCAAGACAGAAATATTTCAGCTTCTACTTGCTTTTTTTGCAATTGAAATTGGCACATTCACCAACTAGATGTAAATAATACTTTTTTACATGGTGAATTGCATGAAGAGGTTTACATAGACTTGCCTCCTGGACTGCCTAATCAGAACAACAAAGTTTGTAGACTTTTAAAAAGTCTCTATGGCCTTAAACGGGCATCTAGATAGTGGTTTGAGAAATTGTTTAACTCTCTCATTACCTATGGTTTCACTCAAGGAAAATTTGACTACTTATTGTTTATCAAAAAGTCAGCAATCTCTTTTATGACATTGCTTGTTTGTGTTGATGATGTGCTGCTAGCAAGTGATGGTTTGGAACAAATTTAGCTCTTGAAGAAGTTCTTACATGATCAATTTACAATTAAAGACTTGGGACCATTAAAATATTTTCTTGGTCTAGAACTAGCAAGATCTAAAACTGGCATTTCACTTTGCCAATGAAAATATGCCTTGGACATATTACAAGACATTGGTAACCTTGGCTCAAAACATACTGCATTTCTAATGGAATCAAATCTCAAACTAACTGCTAATGATCCAGAGCTTTATTAAGATCCATTAGAGTATAGAAGGCTGGTTGGTAGATTGTTATCCTTGACAATTACCAGACTAGATCTTGCCTATTCTGTCCAAGTGTTAAGTTAATTTCTAGCAAAACTAGCTATCAGTCATCACAAAGCAGCAATGAGGGTACTCAGGTATCTGAAAGCTATACTAGAGTAGGGTTTTTTTTTTCCTCCTCATCATCAAAACTTCAACTCAGAGCCTTCTCAGATAGTGATTGGGCAAGCTAGCTCGACACCAAGAGAAGCATAATAGGTTTTACAATATTTTTGGACAATTCCCTCATTTTGGAGAAGTCCAAAAAGCAAGCCACAATTAGTCAATCCTTTGCTAAAGTAGAGTATTGAGCTCTTGCAGCTACAACATGTGAGGTGCAATGGTTAGTCTATGCATTGCAAGACTTGCAGATTGATCATTGACAGCCCACAGCTTTATACACAGATAGGAAATTAGCAATGTCTATTACCACCAACCCAGTTCAGCATGAAATGACTAAACACACTACAAGAAAAACTAGCTATTGCAACGATTTTTATATTGTTGAAAAAAAAAATCGCTACAAAAGATGACCTAATGCAGTGATTTTTGAATCATTGCTTAGTTTCTACTTCGAAAGTCATAATTTTCCTTATTTTTATATTTGTAACGAAAAATATAATATTTACAACGATTTTGATTGTTGATATAAGTAAAAACATGTTGTAGCGCCCAAATGATCGTTTGTTATTAGGTGTGGGCGCCAAACTTCTCGCAAAATGTTTTATTCCCTCCTCCCCCCCCCCCCCCCCAATTTCTTTCCTGCTTCTCCACTTCTCTCTTTCTTTCCTTCTCCAAAATCGCACGAGTACCCAGTTCCGCCCAAGTTTAGCTCCTCCACCCCATTTTCAGAAGACCATTTCCCTTGTAGTGTCTCTGCCCTTGCATCGTCTCCCTCTTTCTTCTTCGTGGGTTAGAATCCCGAGTCCCACTTTTTATCCACTTTCTTCTTCTCCATTTTCATGTACCATTGCAAATCCACTCATCCTGAGCTTCGTTCTCGCTACAAGAACTAGCAAAATCTCAAATTCCATACTTGAGTGAAATTGTAGCATTGTGGGCTGGCAACCTATACTGCATGCATTCCAAAGAGAGAGAGTGTGATAGAGAGACAGGAGGGGAAGAAGAAAGCTTTTGAAAAAAAGCTGTGTTTCAGGAGGATAGGGAGAGCCCAATGCTACAGAGGTACACCACCGAAAGTCCCAACTAGCCTGATCGAGTTTCTCGATGTTTGTCACTTTGTTTGTTTTTTAATTAGCTTTTGGTTTCATGTATCTATGCTAATCTAGACATATTGGCGAATCTTGTTCATGCATTCAATTAGTTGCTGCTGCTCTTCATCTATCTCTCCCCAAGCAGTACCCTCATTGCTTTCCAAAAATTGTGCATTTCATGTTTTTTGGGGAATTTCTTTCACCGTGAATCTTTGGCATGTTGTTTCTGGGTAATTTGACCTTGAATCTTTGCCTTTTGTGGTTGTGGTGCTATAAGATGTAGGTATTAGATGTGATTAATTTTAGAGTGATATTTTGTGGTGCTATAAGATGCGGGTATTAGATTTGACAAATAATTCAATGTTAAGTCACTTGCACATTTTATCATATTTGTGTTACGGGCATCCTTAAGTTGAGAAGAATTTTATGTGCATTGGCAGATAGGAAACTATATAAGGGGTCGGGTAATACAATTGATCCATTAATCCACCAAATCCAAGTTTTAAGTCATCTCACATTTGGGGGCAATGAAAAACATAAGAAAGATGCTGACTATTACAAAATTCAGCTAGATGAAATGAGGGGAGAAATGCAAGTACTTTTGGAGAGACAAAATGAAACCGACAAGATGTTGAGTTTCTTCGCCAATTTTCCATCTCAAATAGAGACTCGGTTTGAGCTGCTTACCTTTAGAAATGCTAAGAATATCTTTTTTGGGGACTCTTTGGGTCATTTTTGGTAGTAGTGTTAAAATTTTCCTTTTTCAATGATATTGCATAACAGAGTACAAGAGTACAAATAGATACAAGATGAAGCTATTCTAGGATATACGAAATCTAAGGCTAGAAATAATGGTTGACCCTTTAAGGACGGGATTTTACAATGAAAGAATTCCTATAATTAATCTGATTTGTTCCCTATTTTATAGCTCACTCCAGCACTCCCCCTCAAGTTGGTGCATAGATGTCTCTAATGCCCAACTTGTCAAGTGAGATGTAAAAATTTTTGCTAGATACTGCTTTTGTGAGTATGTCCGCTAACTGGTCTTCAGACTTGACAAATGGGAATCGAATAATTTTTTCTTCAAGGTTCTGTTTAATGAAGTGTCGATTGACCTCAAAATGCTTGGTTAGATCATGTTGGAGAAGCTTATTAGAGATGTCAATGGCTGCTTTATTGTCACAGAATAGGTTCATTTCTGAGTTGGGAGCAAAACCTATCTTCGTTAGCAACCTTCTAAGCCAGAGAAGTATGCATAGGCCCTTGGCCATTCCTCGAAATTCTACTTTAGCACTAGATAATGCTACCACTTTTTATTTTTTGCTCCTTCATGTAACAAGATTGCCTCCTACAAATGTGAAATAGCTTGAGGTTGACTTCCTATCTGAAATATTTCCTACCCAGTCAGCGTCGGTGTAGCCATCAACCTTCTAATGATCATTTTTGAAAAACATTAGCCCTTTTCTAGGAGAAGACTTTAAGTACCGTAGAATTCTAATTACTGTATTCGAGAAGACTTTAAGTACCGTAGAATTCTAATTACTGTATTCATATGATCTTCACTAGGATAGTGCATGAATTGGCTCACTACACTCATAGTGTAAGCTATATCCGGTCGAGCATGTGACAAGTAAATGAGCTTGCCAACTATCCGTTGATACCTCTCTTTATCAGTAGGCACTTGATCGATATATTCCCCAAGTTTATGATTTTGAATAATGGGAGTATCGGTTGGTTTACATTACAGTAACCCCACTTTGGACAACAAATCTAATATATATTTTCTTTGAGATAAAAATATGCCTTGTCTCGATCTAGACACTTCAATTCCCAAGAAGTACTTGTCCTCCTAGGTTCTTCATTTCGAATTCAGCTGATAGTTGTTCTTGGAGTCCAGAAATTTCTTTTTTGTCATTACCCGTAATGATCATGTCATCTACATAAACAATTAATATTCTCACTTTTCCAAATTAGTGCTTTAGGAAGAGAGTGTGGTTCGAGTTACTCTGTTGAAAACCATATTTTTCCATAGCTGCACTGAATCGATCAAACCATGCATGGAGTGATTGTTTCAACCCGTACAAGGCTTTTTGTAGTTTACATACAACCTTGTTTTTTGAAGTTGCTGAGTACCCAGGTGGAACATCCATGAAAACTTCCTCTTCTAGATTGCCATGGAGGAAGGCATTCTTTACATCAAACTAGTGTAATGGCCAATCTAAATTTGCTGCAAGAGATAACAAAACTCTAACAATGTTTAGTTTCGCAATTGGTGAGAAAGTTTATTGATAATCGATACCATATGTCTGTGTATATCCCTTTGCCACGAGCCTCGCTTTGTATCAGTCAATTGATACATCAGCATTGTATTTAATGGAGAAGACCCATTTGTACGCTACTGCCTTCTTCCCTTCAGGTAGTGAAACTAGCCTCCAAGTGTCATTTTTTTGCAATGCCTTCGATTCCTCCTTTATCGCTTGACCCCATCTTGGATCAAAAAGTGCCTCTTCAACATTCCTAGGAATATAGTCTGAGGATAGTTGATGTGCAAAAGTCTTGAGTGGTTTGGATAGCTTGTGAGTAGACACATAGTTGGCAATAGTGTATTTGGATCGTCTATCTTCCACGTCTGGAGAGTATTAACTTGGTGGTTTGCCACGACTGTGTCTGTCAGGTAATACATATTGCACGGTTGCATTCAAATTATTAGTGTGTGAGGATATGGTAGGGAAACTTACCTCAGTGATATTCTCAAGAGAGGGGCCTTCGGGTACTAAAGAGTGGGGAACTTCATTCTCAGGAAAGGGGCCTTCGGCTTCATTACATTCCACACTTTCAGACTCAACTGGTATAACTATGTCACTTGCAGGTGCAGGAGCTTCATTACATTCCACTCTTTTAGACTCAACTGGTATTGGTTCATTCATATCCACCACTGGAGGGCTCTCAACATTCAGCCTTGTCTCGATGTTTCTGTCATTAGGCTGCTCTGAGTTGCATTCGGGCTATACTTGTTCTGAGTTGTATTCAAATTCTGGCCATGTAGTTGCCAACCAATTCAACTCTTCATCTCGAGGCTCCCCCTGAAGAGATGATTTGGTTGTCGGTGATGGAAAGAAGGTGTCTGACTTGAGAAATGTGACATCCATGGTGACGTAAGTACTGTTGGTGATGGGGTCGTAGCATCGATATCCTTTCTTATGCAGAGCATACCCCAAGAAAAGACATCGGATTGCACAAGGATCCAACTTGGTGAGTTGGTTCTTATGGAGATGAACAAATGTAACGCAACCAAACAGCTGGGGGGGGGGAAGCATTAATACAGTGGGCAAAGAAATATGGCCTGAGAGAATCTGTAAAGGAGTCTTAAAGTTTAAGACTTTAGAAGGCATTCGATTGAGTAGATACACTGTTGTGGCCACATTATCATCCCAATGTCAATGAGGTACATGTGCTCCAATCAATAAAGCCCGTGCCATCTCTAAGATATGTTGATTCTTCCTCTCGGCAGTGTCGTTTTGTTGAGGAGTCTGGGAACATGAAGTTTCATGAATGAGGCCATGGCTTTGGAAGTAAGTTTGAAATTTTTTATTGACATATTCACCTCCATTGTCAGTACGGAGGGTCTTGATCTTGGCTGAAAACTATGTTTGGACCATAACATGAAATGATTGAAAAACACCAAAAACTTCTTCTTTTTGTTTAAGCAAATACAACCAAGTCATTCGAGTGCAATCATCAACAAAAATTACGAACCACTTAATACCAGAAGGAGTAGGTACTGGGGAAGGTCCTCATACATCTGAGTGTATTAGAGAAAAAGGTGTATCCCTTTTTGTTTGGCGTACACGATAAGGGACTCTATGACTTTTGGCTATAATGCATGTCTCACACTTAAAATCCAAGTACTGTAAAGTAGAGAATAAATCTGGAAATAGATGTTTCAAATATCCAAAGGAAGGATGCCCCAAGCAATTGTGCATAAGCCAAATTCGCCTTTCTTTGTCACTACTTGCATGGTGTATGTGATTGGCTTTTCCTGAACTGAATTCATGCATGTAGTATAGTCCTCCATTTTTAGTACCACGCCTAATGATCTCCTTGGTGAGAATATTTTGGAGAAGACAAAAGGTAGGATACATTAACACCACACAATTGAGGTTTGTTCTAACTTGACTGACAGATAGTAATTTATTTGACAAAGAAGGAACAAGTAAAGTATGAGATAAAGAAAGGGAGGAGGATAAGGCAACTGTTCCAGCCCCTGTAACTGGATATTGGACTCCATTAGCATTTGCAATGTGACTTCTTCTGGGCTGAGTGATGTGTGAAAAATCAAGGGAATCAAAAGTCATGTGATTGATGGGAATAAAAAATCATGGGAATCCACATGACATCATCCCAATAATGAGATGTAACAAACACTTGTCCACGGTTACCTTGATCACTGAGGGGTGCGGAATTATTTGTTGATTCAAGTTGTGTAGTAAGGGACAATTGTGGTTCGACATTGACTACAGCTGCTCTACCTGTGCCTTCATTTATGCCAGCCCCCTCACGTTTTTTCCTTGCCTGAAAGTAACTCCACCAATCAGGATACCCATGTAACTTGAAACAAGTCTCACGAGTATGTTTCATGTTGCCACAATATGTGCATTTTCCTTCATCAGATTGAGGCTTAGATTTGGACGTTGGATTCGACTTCCTTGGTTTGAAACCTTTAGACACCATAACTACACCAGAAGCAATGTCTCCACTAGATGTCATGACAGTTTGCCGAATATCTTTTCGCCGAACATAGGTGTAGGCTTGCTCAACTGTAGGAAAGGGTTGTAACTAAATTACATCACTTTGAATATTATCCAGCAGGTCAGCCAAGCCATCAAGGAAGAAATAAACTCTCTCTTCCTGTAAAATGGAGTTATATTGCTAAAGATCATATACTTGGGATGTATTAGTTCCATCAAAGTAAGTCGTGGCAATAGAATTCCAAACCTGTTTTGCAGTTGGGAATCGAATGAAATTGCCAATCAAGGAGGGCTCCATCTAGTTGATCAACCATCCTTTGACGATGGCGTTTTCAGTCTGCCATTTTTGGAAGGATGGATTTGTTTCAAGAGGTTGTGAGGAGTCGCCAGTAATATATCCAAGTTTGTCTTTGCCAGAGATATACATCTCGATAACTTGGGACCATAAGGCATAGTTGAAACCATCCAACTTAATGCCAATGGGAACAGTTGAAGAATCTGATGGGGTGTGAGAGGAGGTCTGGACTTTGGTCAATGCCTCTGTCATTTTGGTTGTCCAATCATTAAGAATGGACTCTGCCATGGTTGTCGAGTACCAGAGCTTCTGGTCAGTGGGTGGATGGAGCAAAGATCCTAGGATCCCGCTCTGATACCATGTCAAAATTTTCCTTTTGAAATGATATTGCATAATAGAGTACAAGAGTACAAATAGATACAAGATGAAGCTATTCTAGGATATACGAAATCTAAGGCTAGAAATAATGGCTGGCCCTTTAAGGACGGGATTTTACAATGAAAGAATTCCTATAATTAATCTGATTTGTTCCCTATTTTATAGCTCACTCCAACAAGTAGGAGATACTTATAAAAAAAAATGGTATTAGGTAGGGCTGAAAGTCGAACGGTCCGGACCGGAAAAACCGACCGGACCGGACCGAATGGATTAAAAAAAAAATTATTATTTATATAATAGTTGTATATAATTAATTATATAATTATATATGGTATAAAAAAATATTAATAGTCTAATATAGATTGTAGTTATACTTATACTAATATAGTTATATAAATCACTATAACTAATACTTCAACAATAGTTATAGTGACCTATACTAATAGTTTACTATTAATACTAATATACTATCATATGATTTATATAGTTATACTAATCACTATAATTAATACTATGTATAGCTATATAGTATATTTATCACTATAATTAATATAATTTAATTATCAATATACTTATATTTAATTAATATAATTATCACTATATTATAATTTATATAGATATACTAATCATTATAGTTAATACTTATATAGTTATACTAAAGCACTAATTCACCACAACTAATATTACTAATATATAGCTATATTAATGGTCTAATACTATTATAATTTATATAGTTATACTAATCATAATAAGTTAATAACTAAATCACTAGAAATATAACTATATATATTTAGTATGAATGTATTATTATATTCTTTAATATATAACTATAATATATAGTACTAGTATATATTAATATATTATAAGAGTTATAGTATAAATATAATATATAAATTATAATATACTAAATCACTATAACAGTATAACTAATACTAATATATAGTTATACTAATAGTCTACTATTATATAGTTATACTAATCACTATAATTAAAACTAATATATAGCTATACAGTATACTTATATAGTTGTACTAATACTATTAGTATATTATATAGTCTAAGACTCTCAATTTTAATATAGTCTATATAGTTACAACTAATACTAATATTTATATTAATACTAATAATATAGAATACAGTTATACTAACTAACTGATTCAAGTTCAACATAACTAATATTACTAATATAATATAGTCAAATTGAATTACTAATAGTCTAATACTAATACAATTATATAGTTATACTAATTATAAATTCATAATAACTAAATCATTGTAAGTCTATAACTATATTATATATATATTTAGTATCAATGTATTACTATATTCTTTAATATATAACTATTAACTATAATATATAGTACTAGTATAACCGATCAAAAAAAAAAATATAGTACTAGTATATATATTAATGTATTAACATATTATAAAAGTTATAGTATAAATTATAATATATCATATATTTGTAAATTTATAATAGTATTAGTATAGTTAACTTAATATGTAATATGTTAGCATTAAATCACTATAACTACATAGAATATTAGTAATAAGAGTATAATTATTATTTAATATAATATTACATATATTATCACTATCATTACATATATTTATTAGTTATAGTATTAGTACTAGTATAGTTATTAGTACTAATAGACTAATAGTATTAGTTATTAATATTACATATAGTTACATATATTACATATATTACTATTATTATTACATGATATAGTTACATATATAGTTATCACTATTACTATTATTACATATAATTATTAGTTATAGTATTATTACTAATAGACTAATAGTAGTAGTGTATTACTAATATATATAATAGTATACTATATGTATATATATTAAATATGTCACAATATAATTACATAAGTATTAAACAAAATGTCATTGAAAAAAAAAAAAAAAAAAACTCATAGGGTGGACCGACCGGACCGAACGGGACCGGACCGGACCGTATGAAGTTCGGTCCGGTCCAGGGTGGGAAAACCCTGGACCGAATAGGTCCGGTCCGGTCTGTAAAACCTCCCCGGACCGGACCGAATTCACCCATAGTATTAGGGGATGGTGGGTGTCCAATAAATACATATATAAATATTTGCATATATATATATATTCATTGGGAGGTTAAATAGTTATGTTTTGTGGAAGATTTTGGGCAAGTGTTTTTTTTTTTTTTGGGCTTTTGACATATCCTTGTATAGGCATATGAGATTTTAAGGTTCTTATTTTGGGTTATCAAGAAACATGTCTCTTTTACTACTAATAGGGGGCAAATATGGTTATGATGGAATTAAGCATTACTAGTAAAAAGGAAGCATGTAAGTGTTTCTCAGCCACCACTTTTCTTCTATGATTATAAGGTCTATTGGCATGCACCCTAACTTTACAACTTGTTATACAGGATCAACAAATGGTATGTTTGGTCTTGGTCGTTGTATGACTTAGTTGTAAAAATTTGGATTGCATTAAAATTGCTGGGCAACAGGTCTAATCTTTTGCCAAGTTTGAGCAAAGCAACCTTGGGTCAAAGATTCTCCATGGGCTGGCTGAATAGGTACAACTTTGATTTGTTGATGAAACTGTGGTATTTTCAATTCCAGAATTTATTCACCTCTCCTCTTGGTTGCATGCCTAGCTTGTGTTGAATTTCTCATTGATCAATCTTTCCTTTTTAGGTTGGTTCTGCTAAAATTGGATTTGTGTAGTTGATAAGCAAAAAATAAGTGAATAATTAAGAGATGGCCTGTGAGATTTTGATGGAGCGAGGGTATGTTATTATAAAGAGAGGGTCTACAAGAATGAATGAAAAAATATAGAAGAGTAAAATACTTCTTGGTGGCTACAGCAATCTCCTGGTTTTGACTAATAGTCTACACCTCATGTTTGTCAGTACTAAGAAAGACTACTTAACAAAAATGCAAATAAAAAATAATTTGAAATTGATGAAGTCGTCCATGCAGATATGTACTTGGAACTCAGACTATCATGATGATAGCTATTATTGTTCGTAAACAATTTCTATCTGTTAAATTCCTACATAATCCATTATAGTTGAGTTATTTTAGTTCTTACATTACATTGCAACTCATAGATTCAAATGGTGCCTACTTTGGAATGACGTAGATAATACCCTCCCCAGGGAGGCTCTCCCTTCCCCCCTCCCCCACAAAAAGTAAGGTAAACACGAATAGCTTGTATATCTGAAAATATCTATGGCTACTTCTCTTTGAATCTCCAAGTGGGTCTTTTCAGCTTAATTCCAAATCATGTAAAAAAACTCAAGCATGTAGCTTTTATCTCATAAGAATCAAGGAATTGAATTGAATTTGGGTGTAAGATGTTAATAGTTACCTCTGCTTTATGTTTTTTTTTCTTTTTTTGCTTGCTTGTGCATGTAGAAATCTGTTCTCAAAGTGAACATCCATTGTGATGGATGTAAGCAGAAAGTGAAGAAAATCTCTATTTCAATTGATGGTACAAAATTCTGAATATACTAGTACCAAAATTGTAAAATACTATAGAACTTATTGCCTTTTTCTGATTTTTGAAAATTTATTAAATAGCCCCAAGATTAGCTGGTTCAAATCCACATACAGAAAAGCCCATGAGTAACAAGATCTGCATGGCAAGATTTTCTTCTCTTTTAAGGCTAGCTCATGAGTAATTTCAAAGGTTGGCTCTTTATTAGCTCTTCTTGAGTGGTTTGGGATGACATAATCACTTTTTCTATGTAGCAAACCTATAGAGAAGGTAACTCTATTGCTAACCAGGTAGCAAAAATTGGTGCGCGCTAAAGGTTTGTCTAAAGCTTTCTTTCAAGCTACCTCTCTTTTGCCTAGATTAGCATGAATAGAATCCAAATTAGATCATTTAAAATGGATTGCCAAAGTTTAGTCATACTTTGTAACTTTTAATCATTTTTGACATTTTAAAGTTTTATTAACATAGTTTAGTTTTCAGTGTTGTATAAATAGTTAGTTGGTATAGTTTTTTTTTTTTCCATTTGTTTTAGTACTTGGTTGTAACCCCAAGTTCTTATCTTTGTACATGGTGCTTTCTCACCAAATGTGAGGATTATTAATAAATCTGGAGGTACCATCTCTCTTCCTAAAATTAAAGAACATGGCTATCCATTTGGTATTAGAAATGTTTAAAGTGAATTTAATGTGTTAGTTGATAGCCTAGCTAATTATGGTGCCATGGGACATAAGCCAAGATTTTTCGTGTCTTCTTCAATTCCCTAAGCACCATATGATTCATGCATGTTATGTGCTCTATAGATCATACAAGTCTTTCTTCTATTCGATACTAACTCTTCTTTGTGTTTATTCCTTATACTCATCGTAATGATTTGTTTTCATAAGATTGTTCATTTTTTAAGGAATTCTGTTTTGAGTAATTTTACAAATTTATCATTTTAATACCTAAATTTATCTTCTTATATAAGCTAGGACTCGAAGTTAATTAAGAAAGTTGGGGTACTGTGATTAACAAAGTTGGTAAGAGAATCATCAAAGTATCTACTTTTAATTTTTTGAGGACGTATTACAAGTCCTATTGGCATGCACCCTAACTTTACGAGTTGTTCAACAGGTAACTCGAATGGAGATGAAAGGAAGATCGTGACAACTTTATAGAGATTTTTGATATTTACTCTGGCCTACATATTTGCTGATGGGTAACTCTTATATATCTTGAGTCCAAGTTTCACTAAATTTGGGGTAAAGAATTTCCAAAAGCTGCTTAATAAATAATATTAGCTTTGTTGTTATCGACAAATTACCCTTTAAAATTCATTCTAAAATATATAATTACTTGTAATGTTTCTCTATATTATATAATGGGACATATATATAAAATGTTGCACATTTGAAAGGTCCACAATGGATTCAAGTTATTTGCATAAAAGCCACACTGATATTAGAATATGATATTTGCTATTATTCTCATTTTCTCATGCTGCGCTATTACAATCTGTTTTCATATTTATAGACATCTTATAATACTTGAATCAAATCTACTCACCACTCACTGCATGACTTCTATCTAATATTCCTTCATTCTCTCACAAACCAATATTCTAGAATGTGACCAGACTTATTGGTCCTGAAAATGCTCAACTGGAATGAATGTATTTTCTAACTTGTATTGAGTCGTTGCAGCAGAATGTGTTGCCTAAATAATTTGGGATTTATATTGTGAGGTTTTGTGCATTATGTTCTGTATTTCCTTAGATTTTTCTTTCATGCCAAGTTGATGATTGTGCCTTCATTGTTGGGTTAGTTTCACTTAGTTTTTGCCCTTGTCATTGATTGAGTTCTTGTTTTTTATTAATTTCTTTTATCTCCCATAGGATATAAATCTGAAACCATTTATGTAATTTATTGGCTTGGAACCTCAATCAATACTTTAATACAAAGCCTTTACCGTATACACTACTAATGCTTTTGCATGGGCTTGAATTTATTGGGGATAATTGGTTATAAGGTCTAACTTGTGAGATTACAATGTGATTATTGTTTGCTAATTCACTGGAAGAGAAATGCACATATGTAGTGTTAGTTCATGTGGAGCAACTTAATTGTTTAAAAAAAAAAATTCTCTGCTTCTAATTAGTTGCGCTGATTGTGAAGAAGGTTTGTTTATGTAAAGTTTAATAATGAGGATCATCCAAGAATTATATCAACTTATAGGATGCATGAATCCCCCCCTTTTTAATTCTTTTTGGGTCAATCCATCCAAAAAAAAAAAAAAAAAGGATAAGGTTGTCAAGTGATTGAGCTGAAATATTGCATAGTTTAGCTATTTAAAACCAATATATTTTAAATTCTTCGTGACACTATTATTGGTTTTAGATGGAAAAATGGTTAATAAGCATAAATACGAGTTGTGATTTTTAATTGATTGATATCATGTTTATGCTTAATTTTATAACTATGATTTAATTAGACAATATTTCCTCACATATATAATCTATTTTTTTTTTATAATCTAGTTTTTTTTTTTTTTTAATTTGTATTTGAGTGCTATTTTTATCTCTTATTTTCAGCTCAAATAAAATTCACATGAAAGAAGCGGTGTACTTCAACAGCTAAAAAAGAAAAGACGAAGATTCTTGGTGGAGTATGAACATAAGGCTTGAGCGGCAACTTCTTGTTATTTAGCTTGACTTTTACGTTTACATTTCGGTGCTGTAAACGTGGTAAGCAGATCAATCAAATATTTGGAAGCTCTCGTGTCAGTTGGTGCAGTTAAAGTGGACGGAATTGGAGTGAAGATTGCCGTGCTTGACTTGTGGAGAGGGACACTTTAGAAAGTTGGTGGTGATTGCTTATGAGAAGTTGGCTGCAATTGGGATTGGAGGAATTGGTACCGACTTGAGGCAGCTATATATATATATATGTTGCTGGACGGTGCAGTAGGTACGAGAGAATGGGTGAGTAGAGAAGGAGACGTGCTTGACTTATAGAGAGGGAGACGTGTAAGGAGTGAAAGGAAGAGCTGTGCCATGCTTAAATTGCATTAAGGGAGTTGTACATCTTCACGTGGGAGTCTATAAGAAGAGAGAGTTTTATTGTGCTAAGGGAGTATTAAGGTGGGAGGCGGGAGAGAGATTTGATTGGGTGAGTAAAAGAGAGCAGTCGGTGGTGACTTAAAGGGTTGGCTGGGATTGATTTTCGGGAGAGTAGAGAGGTAGAAGGGTGATTAGAGAGGGAAGGTGAGTTGATTAGTAGGTGAGAGACGTGGGAGGTTTTTGGAGGTCTGGAGTTTTCATTTAAAGAAGTCGAAAGGAGATATAGGGCAGGTTACTGAGGGATAGAGGAGAGTTGAGGTGTGTTGGTCGTGAGTAGAGAGGGAAAGAAGAGAGGGGTACGTGGTTGGAATTGAGAGAAGAGAGAAAAAGAAGTGTCGGTGCAGGGTTGAAAGGAAGTGGCTGGAGTCATTTAATTGGCTGGGCTTTAATTTTCTGAGATGTGAAGTGGGGATTAAAGAAAGAGTCGGTCAGGATTTTATTTTTATTCTAGCTCTATTCTGGTACTTGCAACGTGTGAGTGGAAGAAAGAAGTGTTGTGTGCTGGAATTGAAAAGGAGTGAGTTGGTTGGTACTGTGTGAGGTCGGTTGGAGAGAATTGATTTTGCCGAGTAAATTTTCAGTGAGGGAGCTGGATGAAAAGGAGTGTTTTCGTTTGAGAGAAAGTTGGGAGTTAGTGGCAGCTCTCTTTCATTTTCATTTTTGTATTTTTCGCAGCTTGCTTAGTTCCTTCTTAATGTTTTGTAGTTCAGACTATTAATCGATTGGATTCCAAATTTTATTGTTTTTAAATTGTTGCCTAGTATTTCTTGTGTTTTATTTTAGTTTTCTAATGAATAATATTTATGTGATTTCTATAGTACTTGTAATAAATATGTTTGGCTAAATTTTAATACTAAGGTGAGAGGTGAAGTTTAATGATTTAAATATTATTTTCGAATCCACGTAAAATTTATTCTGCGAGCTTGATCGATTGAAGGATTTTATTATTAGATATTTTGATTATCTATATACTCATCTTGATTCATTGTGATTTTCGAATATAGTGAATGCTTGAGGAATCCCTGTGGTATTCAAATAGATTTGTGAATATTTTAATCATCAATCGTTCATGCTCAATCATAAGCAATTATTATTTTTTGATCTTAAATGCTAAATCTTCCAATTAAACGGAATCATGTTTCTAGTTTAATTGAAGTAAATCGATCGGAAACAATATCATAAATTATTAAACGGATCCTCGAAACCTTAGTCTTTCTCCATATCAATTCATTTTATCATTTTAGTTTGATTCAGTTATTTTATTAATCTTCATCTTTATATTCGATTGTACGTTTCTTCTAGTAATTTCGTTTCATTATCTAAATTTATTTTTTTTATCACAAAAGTCAATCCCTGTGGATTCGATCCTGTAAGATACTACAACACCTGTATACGGTGTTGTAGTATCTTTCTTACAGGTAAAACTGCACTAAATTTTTGGTTCATTAATTTGAGTCAAAGTTTAGGCGCAACATCAAGGTGGGTTATAAAAAACAAAGATAAGGTTGTCTCTTTACAATTTATTTAAATATCCTTTCATATAACTCCAAAAAAAAAGAACTTACAAATTGTATTTGTGCAAATCATATGCATCAACTAGTTGATGTTTTCTTCTTGATAATTGAAATGAAACATAGCTGGACAACAATTGCAATAATAGAAAGTTTGACTCCTACCTCTGACTGTTCATTGGCTTTTTCTCTTGCAACCACTCATAACTTTAAGCCTTTGTCATCATAGCCTCATCTAAACACTATTGTTGAACCCTAATCAAAGTACCAACAGAAGGCACAAACCAGAAGCATAAGAGAAATATCTACACAACTTAGTGTCAAATTCCTATTGTGAATTCTCTTACTGTTTTCTTAAGTTCTCCTAAGAATTTATTCATTTCTTCTTACACAAGACTCCACCATTTAATCCCCTCATATGCTCATGATTAAACCTTATCAGTAGCTAGATAATTGATCCCAAATAGAAGCAAAGTAGAAAATAATTTCATTCTGTATCAGAGGAAATAATTTAGCAATAAATTAGTAGATTTAATACTTGGTTCTCTTAACATTTCAGCCTCTTGTTTTTCATTTTCTCTTCCTTTATTCAATCCCTCCAGCTCAACCTCAAGAGGTGACATCAGAAATACCAAGTGAACTCAAATACTATGACTGCGCCTCAGGAAAATTAGTATTTTCGCCACCTCCATAGCATGATTTCATCAAGCCTATGTGCAATTAGTATGCACTCGGGTTATGTTATCTTTAGTTTAGATTCTTCTTTAGTTTATAATTTTTTATATATTACACATGACTGCTTTTGTGCAAAGCTCATTAATTTAAGTAATTGTATGGGATGTACATGCCAGCCTATACCAAGTGTATACATGCTATTGAATTTAGGCTATCATTAGTAGTAACTCATTGTTTTATGCTATATGATTGAAGTAGTTGGATGATATGAAATCTGTTTTGATTCGTGTTTTGATTATTTTAAACCCTTTATGACTGTGTTAAACTTGTGGAGATGAGAATGCATTTTTTTAACACTTTTCTTGTCAATAAATGTAAAAGCTTGGAACAGAATCTCGTCACTTGAAAACGATTATTCCTGTTCAACTGAATGTTGGTCATAAATTTAGCATAATCTATTATGGATCTTTTCGACACCATGAATCTGAAAGCATGTCCTTTTCATGGCCTCAAGAGCTACAACTCCTGCCTTTTCTCATGTACCTACTTCTTACTATATGACTATCTATTTTGGATGATATGAAATCTATTTTGAATCATGTTTTAATGGTTATCTTGTAGATATCCATGATACTCAAGAAATTGAAACTAACTATTTATTAATGTTCAAGAAATTGGTTGCTTGAATGTTGCTTTTGAAATATCTAACTAATGGTCCCAAAAACATGAATATCTACCAAATGTTTCCTATATGGTTGAGTGATTTTTTTTTTTTTTTTTTCATATTGTGGAAGAAGAAACTTAATTTGGTTGCTGCATCAATTGTAGTTTATCCTGATGTCTGTGTTTGCATATCAATCCTACATCCTCCTGGTGAGGACTCGAATAGCTATGAGCTTGCAAGTGAATTCAAGACACCGGTTTATACAGTATGTCATAAACACTTCAAACTAAAGCTCTCTTGCTTTCTTTTTATAAATATGGTAAATATGAGATTGGAAGTCTTTACTTTCCAAGTTCTGGTTCAAGAAATGTTGTGGTGTTATGTTCATATTCTAAAGCAGTTGTTGAACTGTAGATTAAATTGTAAAATGTTTTATATTATTTCTTTGTAAGTGCAAAATATTATTAAGCTTTGCTCATGGGCATCGATGAGTGTGTGAATATACTGATGGCAGGTTAGTTTGGATAGACTAAGTATAAAAATAAAACTTATGATGGTTCAATAAACTAATACCTTTAATAGTGGTTCAATGAACTAATATCTCTATCATAACTTACAAGAACAAAAGACTTTGAAGTAACTATTATATTAAGCTTTAGTAGATTGCATGTATACATATATTATGTACTTGACAAGAAAGTGGTAGTTTTTGCTGTATTTACCATGCAATACAAGCATGACTATTGTTAATAATAATATGTACAAATAATCTAGAGTTATCTTGCAATGGACGGGGATCAAGTTCTATCTTGCCTTCATATGGCATCAGATGTGATAGATGTAAAAAGCTAGTGAATCATCCTAAATTCCACATCTGAAGTATGGTTGATCAGCATTTGACCCAAAATACTAGTCCAAGGCATACATTTTTGCATATGACTTCACAATTCATGATCTTCTAACACAAGTGAAAAAAATTACTACTGAAGCATACAGTTTCAATGGTAATTTTTTTGTTTTAATTTTGTAATTTAGTATTTCCGGTGACTAAATTACTCTATTCTAGCGATTTTTTTGCATTTGGAAAAAACGCACTTGTGACAAAGAAATCAAGGGCTGCTTAAAAGCAAGAATATTTGCAACGATTATATGGGTATTTGTAGTGATTCATACCCATTGCAAATACTTCCAGGACCAATTTATGTACATTATTTCCAGCGATTTTTTGAGTTTTTCCAACGATTTAGATCGTTGCAATTAGGGCTGTTCATCTAGGTTCCGACCCGGAAATCCGGGTATACCCAACCCGGAACCCGGATTTGAAATCCGGGCCGGAACCCGGATGAACCCGGGTTTTGTAAAACCCGGATTCCGTATTGAAACCGCTTTTTTTTTCCTGTTGTATTTGGCTTTAAAAGCATAATTTTTTTTAATAAAAAACTATATTATATTAAAGATGTTTTAAGAAAAATCATTGTTAAAATGTGCTGCGAGGAAGTTGACGGTTGAAACTTGAAGATGCGAGGAAGTCGCTGAGGGTGGCGCAGCTGGAAAAGGCGAAGGAGAGGCTGAGAGAGTCCGGAATCGTAATCGTCTTGGGAAACGTTGTCTTCCTAAGGCCTGAGCAGGTAAAAATTTCTGCTTTCTTTCTATTTGTCCATTTCTTCATTTCGGGAATCGAGGGAAAAGGGAGAATTAATTTAGCAGCTGCAACTTAACTGAGAGTGGATGAATTTTCGGAACAGGAGAAGAGGCCATGAAGGGGGATATATCTAATTCTCAAAAAGCTATAAACAAATCCCATATTTTCTCATCAAGGTTTTCAATTAATGTATATCAAAAACCTTTGATTGCAGATAACAAAAGCCATCCAAAGCCTTATTCCTCTAGCGGGAGCCAACTCGAGTCATCAGCGACAAAAGGAGTTGGAGGAGATGGAGAAGCAGAAGGCGGCCATTGACAAGGAGGCCGATGTCTTGGTGTGCCAGGAACTCTGGTGTGGGCTGGGATTGTTGGTGGTCCAGACAGCTAGGTGCATGAGGCTAACATTTTGGGAGCTGTCATGGGATGTGATGGTGTCTGGAGCGACGACAGCTAGGGTTTTCAGAATATAAGATGATCAAGAGAGAGAGATAGCGTAGTGAGATAACAGGAAACCGGGTACTGGGTTCTTAATCCGGTACCCGGATTTTAAATCCATACCCGGACCGCATAGGTCCAGGTTTTGCAATCCGGGCTGGAACCCAGAACCAAAATCCGGTAAAACCGGATTTCGGGCCGGGCTGGATTTTATCCAGCCCGTATGAACAGTCCTAGTTGCAATAGAGCTTTCACAGCAATTTATTTGTACAGGGGTTACCAAATTCCAAGCATTTTAATTGGAATTTAAGGCGAAAAATATCCATACAAAAGAGTATTTTTTCTAACGATTTTTCATATTCATTGAAATTAATCAAAAGTGGTGCCTTTATAGCGGTGAACATGCAACAAAATTAAAATCGTTGCAATGGAGTAAATGCAACGATTTTAATGCCTTTTTGCAAAGATTTTGAGTGCTGCAAATGGCCTGATTCCTTGTATATCTACAAATTGACTCACTTAGTTCGAGAGAAATTACAAGAGAAGCTTATCAAGCTGTTTTACATTCTTTCTCGGCTACAGTTGGCAGATATACTTACCAAATCATTGGGTTCATTGTCTTTTTATCACACTATCCGCAAGATGAACATTCTCAGTATTCATGTTATCTTGAGGGAGGACGTTGGAGTATAGCATCTCATATAAGAAACATGGAGTTTATAAAGTCCAAAGAAGAAAAGGCCAAGGTTAAAGTAGACAATATACATTAGTTAGTTATTTTCTATTATCTTGATTTTCAGTATAAATAGATGTAAATACGGTGACCAACTCACTTGATTCATGCAATACAATTCCGTCAGATAGTTTACGTTCATCATCTTCTTTGTTTTTCATATTTTCATTTCCAGTTTATGACAGGTACATTACCATACCCTACTGCGGTCTGGCGGTGGAGGAGGAGGACGAGGATATGGGATATCCTTTTGTGCTGGCTGTAGTTCACGACGAGGATATTGGATATCCTTTGCTGCTGGTAGTACTACTGCAGTATGAGGATATGGGATATCCTTTTGTGCTGGCGGTAGTTCACGACGAGGAGATGGGATATCCTCTGCTGCTGGCTGTTTTACTGCAGTACGAGGATATGGGATATCCTTTTGTGCCGCGTGAATATCATCTTTTAGGAACTTGACTACCTTCTCAAACTGCTTGAAATCGTTAATAGAGCTAGCTGTGTCCACTTGGCTTTCCTTCAGACTAGGTGGCCATTGAAGGTTTCTTTGAATACCCTGAAAGTCTCCCCAACATTTTTTGGCTTGTTCATAGTTACCCAACGTGATATAAATGATAGCCTGTACGTGTAATCATTTTCACAATTAAAGGCAACAAACTTGTCAATATTAAATTAGAGCAGTGTTACATGTACTACTTACAATATTACTTATAATTTTACATACAAAACTCATTTTGTTGTTTTTTTAAAAAAAAAATTCAAATTTCATAATTCTCATCTTATCAATAGTTGATACGTAGAGAAATAAATTTTTTTTTTTTAAAAGTTTTTCTTATTTACAGTTAGCATTTTTTATTAAATTATGGTTTATAAAGAAAAATAATAATATCATATCACATCATGTGCACATGATCAACATAACATCATGATTACGTCTATAGTAATTGCATGTCGGTGTTAATACAACTAATATCTTTGCAACTATATGCTTAATTCAAACATTTTTTGTAATTAATAGATCGAGGGATAGGCGTAGCATGTGATTGATCAACTCATCATGAGTTGGATATAGAATATAATTTTTGACCCATGCAACTCCATAATTAATTACATGCATGAATATTAAATTATCTCATGCATGATAAGCTGGCGGCCGGGTGATCTTCAGTGAAATTAACAAGTGATCCCAATTGCCTAGTTGTGATTTAAATGCATGCATGATTTTTGGTTGTCAAGAAGGCAAAAGATCAGAGCTCCTTACCTTGTACAGTGGTCGTCGCGCATCAGTAATCTCTTCATCTTTCAAGCATTCGCAATTTAAAGCCTTTTCAAAATCTTCCTATGGATATATATGTTCAAATAGCTAGTGAGAAAATCTGGAGGAAACTGATAATGATATTATGCATGCTTTGCGTGCAATGTTGGATGGAAGTGATAAGTCCCTTGAAAACATTGCAACTATCATTGCTTTGTCATTGTATATATATTGGGAAATCAAGCTGTAGGCTAGGAAGCATATTCATGAAAGGGGTGAGGGTGCTTGTTTGCAGATCAGTTTGAGTTTAACACCTTGTATATAAGCATTTCGACGAGTGACATTTCAATCTCGTAGGCTGCTTGTGGTTTCCTCTGCTTCCGGGCCTCTCGAAATGCAGTTTCTAGCATCGTCACTGCCTCGCCTACTTCTCCGCTCATTTCCAGATTTTCCACAGCACGCTTCAACGAAAACAAGATTCTTAAATTATACCTCAAATTACAAGATTCTAAAATATTTTTAAATAGAAAACAAAGCTTTCTGAAGATGTAGTAGTCTAGCGAATTTAGAGAAAATTACACCATGTATATACCAGATCACGAATCGTAAGGAACGATTCATAAATTAGCTTTGCTTCTATATAATATCGTTTAAAAAACTATGGGACATATGGGGGAGAAAGCTCATGTAAGTTTGGTGAAGTTCATCTTCTACCTGAATTAAGAACTGAAATATTTGGCAATTTATACAAGTTTGATTGAAAAGTGTGCAAGATGATCAAGGTAGAGAAAGAGGCCTAACCTTCAGTTCACAGAAATCTGGATATGCATCTCCAAGTGCAGTCTTTAACTCATTGGTAGCCTCATCCAACACCATCGCATCCGCTCGGGTATGGCAATAATCAAGCAGTCTCTTCAAGGCTGGTTTGCCACCATGGAGCATTCCAATGGACGCGGATTTTGAAAGAACTGGTTGATTATTTTTAAAAGCACGACTTGCATAACCCCATGCTACATAAACGCCTGTAAATATGACAATGGGTACGGTTGCAGTTGCTGCCATTGCTCCATATTTATGTTTTCTAGAGAAACTTCTGAAAAGGTTTGCCATGTGATGATGTGAATTATATTCAAAGCTTATAATCGAGGAATAATTTCTTCTTAATTTGTAGCTGATCAAGCACCGTCGTACGTATCACGTGAGCAAGTTAAGGAGACGATAGAGGACTCATGTATTAGTAGCTTGCGAAAGGATATGAAATGGTTCCGATTACTAACTTGCAAGGTGGTTAAAGAATGTTGAGCATTTTCAGGAATCAAATTTCAAACTTTATAGAAAGGCTTGTTCCTCTCCTAGAAAAGAAGCAAGAACTTTGCCCATGCTTCCAAAGGAAATTCTTGTGACGTTTTAAGCAAAGCTTTATTCCAAATGCCAGTTCCACGTGGAACAAGAGGGAGAAAAATGTATTAGGCTATAACAGATAAAACAAGGTGTAAGGCCAGACCAGTAATAATACATGAGTCTTTTCCATCTGAGATGTCTCCAAGCCAAGTCCTTCCTTGAACATCTGTAACACGTTCATTCTCGTACTAGCTAGAAAGCATGAAAATATGCCTTGCCAGTTAGATGATGAGGCTTCGGTTTAAAGCAATCAACCGATACCTTGCTTAACAGCACTAGTACTAGTGGGCTCAAGAAAGTTAAAATTTGGCCAACATTTAACTAGAAAGCACAAAAAGGGACTACAGTGGACTCAACAAATTTACAGGAATTTTAACTTTCATCAATTCCATTGGCCAAATTTATTAAGCCCAAACTGCTAGCCAAAATAATATTTTGGCATAAAAAATTTCCATTCCCGCATCTACTCGTTTTGCATCCACTTGAAGTCTCTTTTAGATCAGTTAGTTCAAAGTCTCTATTAGACTCTTTCTTAGTAGTAAAAGCATAGCACTTTCCATAAAGTTTCATTCAACTAATAAGATTTTCGTCTTTCTCCAAGCTTCCAAATACTTCCATTGTTAAGGTTGTAATAATAGCCATGCGTGGCTTATGATTTTTCTTTCTATTTTTTTAAGGTAGTGTAGACTTTAGACTTTAATACAACTATAAACTTTAATACAACCATATATCAGTTGAAAAAATATGATCGTTGTAAAAAAATACCGTTAGAAAATTCTATCCGTTAGAATAATATGAATGTTAAAAAATTAATGTGTAATTTTTTAATAACGAATAAATATTCAAATTACAATTAGAATTAAAATAAATGAAAATGTCAAAATCAATATTTTAATAGAATAGTGAAAAATTTGTTGAGTTTGTTACTTGATGTTGTTGAAAAGTAGCTAGTTAAATTTGTAAAAATGAATTTCCTAATCAAATTTTGGTCAAACTGTGTTGAGCCCAATACTAGTGCTCTAAGTGGATAAAATACAATTCGTGTAAGTGATAGCCATTCTAATTTGTAACCAGCTAATCATTGCTACAATGTAATAGCCAATTAGGTTCTAATTCCTAAAAGCCGAAACTGCAACATGTAATCTGCACATTGCCTTTGCCATGGCCACCTGCCCGATCTAACCTTGCGCTATCCAAACTCGCCCGTTAATGGTGCTGCCAAGCCTCCCTTCAGCTTTAGCCCTTTATCCCTTTCCCTAATTAGTAACACTAACCTATGCATCTATCGTCGGCTAGGGCATGCGTTTAGTCCCATAGTTTGTGCCATGAATAGGATGTAAGAGAAAAATCCTCTGTTGTATTATAACTTTGTACACACATACAATCACAACATGCTTGCTGTTATATAAAATTTATGGTATGAACAATTTATAGCAACTAATTAATTACAATGCTAAAGACACGTTCCATGATACTAGCAACTGAAATTCTAGCTATCATGCATTGAGATTATTATTTGATTTGCATGTTTGGCTATTATTTTTTTCCTTACTGAGCAAAGTATCATTCTCGGTATTTCCCTTGATACGCCCCTGCAAGAATGGGCTACCATCAGCAAGACCGATCTTGTTACTGAGATATTGAGTCCTTTGTCGTGATAGTGGTTTGGTGAGTAGATCAGCAAGCTGATCCTGAGTATGCACATGCCGAACACTGAGTTTTCCTTTTTGTACCAAGTCACAGACAAAGTGAATGTCAATTTGAATATGCTTCATGCGTGAATGTTGAACTGGATTGAAGCTTAAATGTGTTGTACCGAGTTTGTAATTCTTGAACCAGCGAAGGATCCATATGGTCTCAGACGCAGCATTGGTAAGTGTACGATACTCTACTTTTGTAGAAGATCTTGTAATGAAGTGTGTTTCTTTGAGCTCCATGAGATTGGATTTGAACGAAGAAAAATGATATATGCTGATGTAGAGCTTTGATCATCAATGTTACCCACCCAATCTGCATTTGAGTAAGTTAAAAGAGTGGGAGCTACATTTTTGTGGAGCATAAGACCATGAAAATTTGTGTTTTTCAGCTAGAGCAGTAGGCACTTGGTTGCAGTCTAATGCGTGGTTGTTGGCCGATGCATGAATTGTGAAATCTTATTCACTCTAAACTAATGTCTGGCTTGGTTAGTGATAGATATTGCAATGCTCCAATGACTCTTCTGCACATAGTTTGGTCGATAGCTGAAGCACCATCCAATAATTTGAAGGACACGGATGTGGATAGAAGGGTGCTCACATCCTTTGCACCATCCATGCTAGTCTTTGACAGCAATTCCCTATAAAACGTTAAAATGCAGAACGTCAATCAAGATTCATAGACCAAATGGATATGGACAAACAAAAATGTAAACCTAAGACTTTTAGTGACTGTTGTACAGTAAACCATCACAAAATACTTTATGTGATGCCTTTTTGGTGACAATTGTGGTGACAATTTCAAATTGTTATGAAAAAGTTTTTGTGATAGTTTTCTTATTTTTAAAAAGGAAAAAGATTATCGAGGAATAGAGAGGACAGAACAAACAACCAAGAACATATTCAAGTCATTGGCTATCTCAACGAGTCCTATATGAAAGAGATTTGCAAGAACTTCACAACCAAGACAGAAACATTTCGCACAAAGCACACATCCAACTGGGTTTCCATAAACTACACCAAATCTATAGTAAGAAATTGCAAAAACCTCATAAACCGTTCAATTCTAGAACGTCAACCAAGATTCATAGACCAAATGCATATGGACAAACAAAAACATAAACCCAGATCTAATCTATCCAAATAAAATGGTGAAGCCAAGTTGGGCAAATCTGGGAGAAGCTACTTGTAAGCAGAGATTTGGGTCAATGGAAGCTCCTTGTGCTTACTCCGCTTCTATAACAGGACACGGAGTGGAGACCAAAGAGAGCAAGAGAGACCGGATGTCAAAGTTTTGTCTTTGTCTAAGACTCTAAGGGGGGATGGCGGCGATAGGTTTCATTGAGGGATGCTAGAGAGAGAGAGAGAGAGAGAGAGAGAGAGAGTAAAATGAAGTTAGGGGCCTAGGGTTTCTTCAGGCACTGAAGTCTTTAAGGAAATTGAAATGCTAATGGCATGATGCACAAAACAACATGCATTGAACTGTTTCTTTAAAATGTAACGAATTGCGGATATTCAATTATATAATCGGATCTGCAACCGGTTCTAGATTCGTAACTGGTTATCTTACTCGCCTGGATTTAATCAAGATTTCTGAGTTCTAGATCGGATCCTGGAAAAAAATGGGCCCAAATGCACATCCCTAAATGCATTACATATATAATATGCTAGTATGAGGTATCACATTTAAAACTGGAGACAATATTTGTTCGATGGTATTATAATTAAGTTGGTGTGGTACTTCAAGGATCGAGGACATTAATGGCCAGACATTAGATCCTTTATACTTGCAACACTTTTATAGGAATATTAACCACTATATATGGATATCTTATGATGAATTCGAAGACTTGCCCGTAAAGGGAGACGTTCCCTTTGTCGTGGTAATGACTAAATATTCTAATATATGCTCACCTCGTGGTATTCATGCCTCGCATATATATATATATATATATATGAACAAACGGATTTTGAGAACATGGGGGCATACGGATGACTTTATGAACTACCTCTGCTTCTTCAATTAGCTAGCTCTTGCATTTATTCCATCTTTTCCTGGCTGCTGACTGCTTTGATTTGTGTTCGTGTATCATGTTTTGCTCCTACTGCTCTGCAATTAAAATTGTATCTTCTCTAGAGCAGTACATGGTCAATTACCAATCTGTGCATTATACTAATTTGTAGTTTTCCGGACGTGTTGGCTTTTGTTAATTTAGTGCTTTGACGTAAATTATAAGGATTAATATCTTCATTTTAAGTGAAACTGATTGCTATTATCCATTTAGTTTAAAATATGAAGTATTTTAATTATATCACTACTTGTCAACATAATATGAAATGACCAAAATATAAAGGCTTTCTTGTTTTTCCACAATAAGAATTATGTGCCAAATAAGTTTGAGAGATCATCAGCTAGCCTATGATTTTTTGGCTTAATAGTTAGCACCTTGACTTGCCCCAATTTCCAAATATGAGAGGACGTGAAATATTATAAATTAATGTGAATTCCCCAAATTACAATTTCCTTAAAAAAATGTTTGGGAAAACATTTACACAATTCATAATTTTTGGTTGATAATTGCCTCCATTAATGGGGAATGAGAATTTGAGTTTGAAGTCAATGTAATTTTAGGGATCCATTTCCATATAATATGGCTTGTTTTGCAAATAATTTTGTTTAGCTTAATTATTTAATTCGTGTGAAAGTTACACTTACAAGTAATTGGCACTATGTCAGTTTATTAAAAAAAAAAAAAAAAGGAAGGTAATTGGCACTTTGGCGCTGTTCAGGGACTAACATTAATGTAATATAGTATTTTTATAATGTCCTATCCTGAATTTCTTAAACATTGTATTTCTTTAATTAATGATCATCACCATTATAAAAACAAATAGAATTACAAATACAAATACCATAAGCATTCAACATGATATAAATATTGTAGCTATAGGTACTGTTGGAGTATAGCATCCCATATAGAAAACCTGGAGTTAAAGTCCAAAGAAGAAAAAGGCCAAGGCTAATGTAGACAATATACATTAGTTAGTTATTTTCTATTATTTTGATTTTCAGTATAAATAGATGTAAATACAATGATCAACTCAATTGATTCATGCAATACAATTCCTTTAAGATAGTTTACATTCATCATCTTCTCTCTTTTTCATATTTTTATTTCCAGTTTATGAAACTCTTGACATGGTATCAGATTAGTAAATTTCGCAAACTCATTTTTCCTATTGGAAATTGATTCTTTCTCATTCTTTCTTCAAGTTTTTCTACACCACATTGATTTTGTTGTGACTTTTCTGCTCAATTTATCCAGTTCTTTTGATTTTCTGTCATTCTCGATTTTCTTGAAATGGCTTCATCAGCACTACTGACTCTATTAATGCAAATCCATCAGATAATTCATTAAGCCCATATTATTTGGATCCGAGTGATAACCCTGGTGCTCTTCTTGTCTAAGAGATTTTCAATGGTGATAACTATGTTGCTTGGAGCCGCTTGATCATCATTGCTTTATCTGTCAAGAATAAAGTAACATTCATTGATGGCTCAACTCGACCTCCAAACCTTTCTTAGTCAGTTCCTCACGCATCGTGGATGAGGGCTAATAATTTGGTACTTTCTTGGTTGATAAACTCAATTTTCAAAGATATTCGAAATAGCTTGTTGTATGTTAATTCAGCTCTTGATCTTTGGAATGAATTGAAGACATGGTACTTAAGAAGTGATGGACCAAGAGTTTTCCATCTTGAAAAATCTATGAGTTGTATAAACCAAGGCTCTTCATCTAGTACTGAGTATTTCAGTGCCTTCAAAGCATTATGGGATGAATATGTTAGTTTTCATCCTTTCCCAACTTGCACTTGTGGAAAAATGTCAAGTTGCACATGTGATCTTTCACTTTTTTGTTGCAAAGGCAGCAATTAGATCATGTTCTGAAATTTCTTGTCGGTTTAAACGAATCACATGCATCTATCATAGTCAATTACTTATTTCCATACCATTACCAACTATGACAAATGTTTCTTCTTTACTACTTCAAGAAGAGAGCCAAAGGCAACTAACCAACTTAGTCTCAAATGAAACTCATGCATTGTTGGTAAAATAGTTCACTACTCCAGCAGCAAACAAATACAAGTTCTCAAAAGAGAAGGCCAAGAAGTCTTCACTCCATTGTACACATTGTGGGTATAATGGACGCACTATTGATAAGTGCTTCCAACTTCATGGGTATTCTCCTGGCTAGACTGGACCAAAAGGAAAGAGAAACTATTCTGCTGCTCATGCTGCCATTTCAACCAATGAAGTCTGTGATCAAAATAAGGATGAGTCTCACATGGTTTCTTTAACCTCTAAAGAATTTAATAAACTTTTAGCTCTTGCCAATTCCTCACAATCTTCTCAGCCTTCTTCAAATATCCAGAATACCTTAGCTTGTAACCTTGTTACTTCTGCCCAATTCTCTGGTAATTTCTTCTACAATTCTATTTCTGCTATACCAAATCATTATTAGATATTAGGTACTGGTGCAATAGATCACATGATCTGTTCACCACATTTCTATTGTTTTCCTCCTAAACCAATCAATACATCTATAAATCTACCCAATGGATAGAATATACCAGCCACACACATTGGTATAATTTGCATTTCCAATAATCTTTTCATGCAAAATGTCTTGTGTGTACCCTCATTCTCCTTTAATCTTTTATCTGTTTCTAAGTTAACCCAACAATCTAATCTTTCTTTATCTTTGGAACTCATTGTCTTTTGCAGGACCAATCAAAGATGAGGATGATTGGGATTGCATTTGAAAAACAAGGGCTATATCATTTTGTACCTTCCAGCACAACCTCTAAATCTAATTCAGTTCATTTTTCTGCCTTTTCTAAAAAATCCCTAGACCTATGGCATTACAGATTAGGCCATGTATCTTTCTCTAGACTTTCTTCTCTCAAACACTTGGATTTTTCTATCTCTACGAATATATGTGATATATGTCCTTTGGCAAAGCAAAGAAAATTACCTTTCCCTGTATCATATACAAAATCTAATAAATTTTTTGATTTGGTTCATTGTGACATATGGGGTCCATTTGCTACTATTTCGTATTCAGGTTATAGGTATTTCTTGACAATTGTTGATGATTTTACACGTTAGACTTGGGTTTACATGCTTAAACCTAAATTCGAAGTTCCATTTCTGCTCAAAACATTTTGTATAATGATAAAAACTCAATTTAATGTTGTTGTAAAAAATCATAACGTCAGATAATGGATCTGAATTTTTTCTCACAGATTTTTATAGTGAAAATGGAATCTTACATCAAAAAAACTGTGTAGAAACCCCATAGCAAAATGGAATAGTTGAAAGAAAGTATCAACATTTACTTAGTACAGCTAGAGCACTAATGTTTCAATCAAATATTCTATTATCTTTTTGGAGTGACTGTGTTCCCACAACAGCTCATATAATCAACAGAATACCTACCCCTCTTCTTAATAATAAAACCCCTTATGAAATGCTTTTCAACAAAACACCAAAACTATCTCATTTAAAGGTATTTGATTGTGTCTGCTTTGCTTCTACACTTCAAAATCACAGACATAAATTCAATCCTAGAGCTGTCAAATGCATATTCCTCATGTACCCCTCTAATGTAAAGGGTTACAAAATCATGGATCTCAACACTAATAAAGTGTCATTTCTAGAAATGTCACATTCTATGAAAATATTCTTCCTTTTAAAGATACGTCTTCTAATCCATGAAGTAATACATTTCTATTCCCACTATCAGAAAACCGCGATTATTTTCTCACTAATCATACTGCTTTTCCTAATCAATCTATTTCATCAACTTCTCATGATGATAACCTTCCTTCAAACACTGACCAAGATGTGTCTATATCTCAAAATAATACTATTTCCAACGATCTACCATAACTCAGAAAATCAACTAGAATTTGAAAACCATCTATTCTTCTGCAGGATTACTATTGCAGTCAAGTTACCTCAAGTGCAGCCAATTCAACTTCTTCTAGTGATGGTTCTACTAAAGATAGGGGCATATATATCATATAAACCTAGCTTGAAACAAATAAGTTTTAACCGACTTCAACACAAAGACTTAATAAACATAACTGTGAGTTGATCGGCAGATTTCACAAAAGGTGTTAAAATGTCACCACTTAGAATCTTATCTCCAATGAAGTAACAATCAATCTCTATATGTTTAGTCTTCTCATGGAATACAGGATTAGAGGCAATATGCACTGTGGCTTGATTATCACAAAATAACTAGAGAGGGATTGGAGTTGGAAATCCAATCTCTTGAAGGAAGTGTTACAATCATGTCAGCTCACTAGCAGTATGAGTCATTCCCCTTTATTCAGCTTTTGCACTAGACCGAGCTACTACTATTTGTTTCTTACTCTTCCATATAAACAAGTTACCTTCCACAAAGGTACAATATTTAGTAGTAGATCTTCTATCTGAAGATGACCATGTCCAATCAGCATCTGAAAAGGCTTCAATCATAAGATGTTCATTTGGTCGATACAATAATTCAAGGCCAGAGACTCGCTTAAGATAACAAAGAATATGAATTACTTCATCCCAATGTAATATTCTAGGTGTTTGTAAAAATTGACTCAATACACTCATTGCATAAGAAATGTCTAGTCTAGTAATAATGAGTTAATTCAATTTTTCGACAAATTTTTTATACCTACCTGGATCTCCTAACAACTCTCCTTCCTCTTTCAAGAATTTATGATTTGGGTCCATAGGGGTCCAATAGGTCATGCATCCAAAATGCTGGTTTCTTCCGGAATGTCAAGTACATATTTCCTCTTAGATATGTTGATACCCTCTTTAGATCTACTAACTTCAATTCCTAGGAAATATCTAAACTTGCACAGTATTTTGTCTAAAATTGATCATGTAAACACTGCTTCAGCCTACCAATTCTAGGAGAGTCACTCCAAGTAACTACAATGTCGTCCACATATTGAACCAGCAAAATGTGACCTACATCACTATGTAGATGAAATACCGAATGGTCTGTTTGGCATTTATGAAGACCAAATGCCAATATAACATTAGAAAACTTCTCAAACCATGCTTGAGGATATGGGTAAAAGTTTAAACTGGAAAGCTGGCCCAAACAGGCTCGAACCAGTTGGTCAAGTTTTGAACTACTTAAGTTCGGGATCAGTTCCATGATTTCACAAACTGATTTCACAAACCAAAACCAACACCATAAAGCCAGAAACAAAAGAAACCAGCATACAATAACATAACTAAATAAATAAAAACAAGCAAACAAGCTCAAATCAATAAAACAAATAAAACATGTCAAATAAAAACTATACTTAAAATAAATTTTAAAACATAACTTTAAAAACATTCTGGTACTACCTACGGGACATGTGGTTTTACCCAGAGCCAAACCGCTCTGATACCACCTGTGACGCCCCCAAAACCCCACGCCCGAACACGGGGAAATCGAGACGTCCGGATGGTGACAACCCGGGTCACCATCCCATCGACGGGTGCCAAGTGTGTACAAAGGCAACAAATGTGCACAAGAAACACGCAGCGGATAACGAAAGTCATAACTAAGTACCAAAATTTTTCTTAACATAATATAAGCTGTTTAAAACATACTTAAATAAAATATTACAAAACACAAATACAGTTTTAAAACCATAAAGAAAAGCATAACATCAGCAACCCGGCGGAGCCGCATCCTCGGGCTCAGCCTCCTCCTTCTCATCCTCCAAACCTGCACCAAAAGCTACGGAACAAAAAATGGTTCCGCAGGTAAGTAAAACCCAAACACTACTAGATAAAAACACATAGAACTCAAACAATATGCATGAAACATGCCCAATGCACAAAGCCCATAAAACACGATTTTTCCACGCACGCCAAAAATCCCATTTGGCCCAAAAACATATCCTTTCCGAAAAACACGCCAAAAGTCACATTTGGCCGCCAAAAGTCCATTTGGCCCAATATCTCGCCAGAAGTCCATCCGGCCCAATATCTCGCCAGAAGTCCATCTGGCCCACGCCAAAAGTCCCATTTGGCCTCACAAACCATTATCCAATTTTAACCGTATACACCATGACCTCCCCTAGGGGTCATCCGCACACCCTGGCTCCAGTGTCACACCGTAGAGTACCACCACGCATGTGACACCTAACGAGCGATGCCCAGTTCCGCGCCCCGTGCGTTCGTAGCCAAGCATCCTCTAGCCCTCGCCAGCGAAGGGCCACGGAGTCGGTGAGTAGGGCGATGCCCGGTTCCGCGCCCGGCGCGTTCGTAGCCAAGCATCCCCTAGCCCCGCTCCCGTCATCGCTCTCGACAACTCAGGGGACATCACTCAGTTTATTCCGCTCCCGAGTGACCAGAGGAGCTCCACCGAGATAATAACCCATCCCGACTTGGGCTCGTGATACACACGCACCCGCAATACACTTACGCCAATACACAGGCTTTTCACATAAATCCACAAACACACGTGCATGCATCATGTAATGCCATAACAATGCATAATAAAATAATCCAACAATCATAAATCAAATAAACAGGCAACTCCGTCCTCCATCCATCCGACCCCCCAAAACTCCTCGGACTCAGTCCGGAATCAACCAACTAGCAGATAAAATAAATTGAATGAGCGATATATATTTAAATCTGAAAATAGAGTTTGGAAAATACTTACAGCGCTATACGGTATTTTTAGAAAGCTCGCGGCGTTGCAAACGGCGGAGGAAAAGCAACGTAACAATGTAATTTACACTGTGTCCGTGGGTAATAAATTACCCATTTTTGAACGGGGACAAACCAGGGCTTAGGATTGATAGGGAATGGCCTAGGGATGATTGTGGAGCTATTGGAAGTGGTGGTTGGCCGTGGGTGGCGGCGAAATCGCCGGAAATGGCCGGAAAACGCAAATCGGAAACTAAGCTCGTAGGAGCTGTTCCGGTGGTCGTTGGAGGCCGGAAATGGGTGGGTTAGGACAGCAAGGAGTCGGTGATGAAGTGGTAAAGAGGTGGTGGCCGGAGGTGGAGCGACGGCGGCGGATCGAGCCAAAAACCGTGTGGAAAGAAATGGCTCTAGGTGGCTAACGGCTGGCCGGATGGGGGAGATATTTGGTGGGGTGGTGCGCCGGAGGGAGGGGGTTCGAACGAGACCGGCGGCGAGCCAAACGGTGGCCGGACGGCGGCGGTCTGGGCTGAAGAAGATTCCGGCGACAGGGGCAAAAACAGAGCAGGTGCAGCGACTTCCGGCGGCTCTCGAAAGCTAACGGCTGGTCCGATGGCTTGAAAATTGGTGGGGATGATTTATGGTGGAAGGGGAAGAGAATGGTGGTGACGGTGCATCAAACGGTGGCCGGACGGCGGAGAACTGGCCGGTCAAAGTGGTGGCAACGGGAATGAGAAAAAGAGAGAGGACGCACGGGACGGAAGGAAAGGAAGAAGAAAGAGAAAAGAAAGAAAAAGAAAAGGAAAAAAGAAAGAAGAAAAGAAAAAAAAAAAAGAGAAAAAAGGAAAAGGAAATAGAGAAAAAGGAAAAAGATGTGAAAAGAAATGAGGTCCAATCCTCACTCCGGAAAACACGCCGAAAAGAGATTAAAAACCACAAAACAACTAAAAGAAATAAAACACAACATCAAATAAATTAAAAACCAATTTAAAACACAATAATTTAAAATAAATAAACCAATATATTAATTAAATTAAAAACAACCCTTCAGTGAAAATACACGTAAAAGCAGGTCATCACATCCTTCCCCCCTTAAAAACAAATTTCGTCCTCGAAATTTGCAAGATCAACCATCAGCGCCAAACAGATACAACATACAACTCCAAACATATTTGAGAGATACATATCATCGACAACTCCCAACAAATCCAATGGTTATTAACTTCACACCATAAATTGCTAATATCGACGACGCCTCTGCTTTACCTTCCGAATTTTCATCCTATTCCAACCTTGGTAACCTAATAGCCACTTCCAAAATTAACCATCAATAAACCAAATTGCACGCCCAAAAGATTAATCTCCCATTAAAACTTCGAATCACTACTAAATCCTCAAAATCAACACAAAATTTGAACTCCTAAGAATCTCCAAAAATCACGCTTTCGCGCACACTCTGATAACTCACCAAAATACATAAAGGCTATATCCTCAAAATTAATATCATGAAATATAAGCTCAAGCCACACCTAATCATAATAAAACCTTTATCACTTTTCCATAGAAAATCATATACTTCCAAAAACCTCAAATCTCCACTCATTCCTCAGTTGGCCATTGCTGCCCCAATCGAAAACCAACATTCCGCAAAATACATCCATTGATTGATGACAGAACCAGTACTAATCAACCTCCAGACCCCAATTTGAAAACATATAACATCATCCCCAAAATACACCTGTCTCTTCTAAAGATAAGGAACATCTCCAAAAGGCCCAAGTCCTTCCCCGCCAACCAACAAGAGCGCCTATAACCTCTATCCGATATCCCACACTTCAAGCTCATAACCTATATTTTGAATAACATCTAATCTTGCAATAACTAGCTCACTATAAACTCCCATTGACTTTACCTAGACATAATCAAAACGCTCTTGGTAACTCACCCACCTACTTATACCCTCAAAAACTTTAGTTTTAGCACAACTAATTCCTTCAATAGCACTTCACAAATAAATCTCAAGACAGGCCATACTGTTTAAATCTTCAATCCATCAAAACTATTAAACAACACTCATGAATCCTAATGTTTTATTACTTCATACATATGATCATGCTACCCACCTTTGATGCATAGGTTTCAACTTCCAAGATTCATTACTTCATACTCCACACATGGTGACCTAACGATCTCCTTTCAAGCTATATAACCATATCCCCAATTCTCCCAACTAGATACTTGATCTCCAAAGAAAAGTATAGCCTCACCAGTTTAAATTCCTGTGTGACCTCAAGTCACAATTAATTCTTGAAGATAGACTCAACCATTAATGCCAACCATCACTCCAATCTATTCACCACTATCACGTGTCGATCTCACACGTCCTTAGCCGAAACTAATAGTCATTCCAACACACAAATAGTCTATTACCACTATTTCCATCATCTCGACTTATATCTGCAAATCAACATGAATCATTCCTATATTTGCTTAACTTATACCCTTAACATTAGCAAATAGCTACCGCTTAAAACTTTATACTGAAAATGACCTTAAACCTACTAATAATCCGTTCCTAAAAGTCTCCAGAACATGAGGTCTCAACTTCAGTCAAATTCAATACCAACAATTAAACTATTGTTTCCAAAACCTCGATGGATCTATTTCTTTCGAACCGATAAAAATCATTTCCTAAAATCTACTATTACAACCTCGAGTTAACAATAATCATTTTCTAAACTAGCTCGATATCTTCAATCCTCAAAGAAAAACACTAATTGGATCATTACTTCCAATCCTCAAAGGAATCCACTCTAGAAAAACTTTCATATCAACAACTCAACTCGAATCAACCTCATTTTTAATGATTACAAACTAATCACTCACTAGAGTAGATCAAGCTACAGCACTAAGTCTGTAAAACTAAGAACTCAATTCTTATTATAAATCAGTCCTTCGACTCTGCAATTCTAAAACCTTTAATCAAATAAGAATCATCTTCCGGAACTTCTAAGATCAAGGAACTTACATCCCATAATAGAACAATCGACTCCCAAATCTTTCAAATTCTAAAACATTAATAGATAATAAATCATTTTCTGAAATTCTCAAGATTGGTGGTTTTAATCCAAATCATTCACCTTAAAAGCTTGTAAAATCTAAAGCCCCAATTGCCACCAAATTACTCATCCGAATCACGAAATTTACCACTCGAAATTTAATTATTCCCCTCCAAAGCTTGTCGAACTTAACACCTTAATTACCATAAACTTATATTCCTAAAATCTATAAGGCCCCAAACTTTAAAACTTTGCTGAAATTTCATAAAATCTAACATCGAAATTTGTTGAACTTACAACCTACTACGTTATAGACCACTTCATAAACTCCACGGAACCAAAGAACTCAATTATTCTACTTCCCTAAAAGATCACCCAAATCATTCCATTCTCTCCAAGCCTCGATAATAAAACAAACCACACAAGGCGTTCATCACTAAAGATTAGATTAGACCCCTACCTGCCATGACTCCAACATTCTGAGTCTCCGTAACCTCGCCTCCAACGGTACCAGGAGTCACTACGTACATTCGAGCCCGACCTAAAAGCCTCTAGTTAGTTCTATCACTGCGACGAGCTCCACGGTTTCCTTGAACTCTAATGGGGCACTCACCCACATGGGCTCTATTACAAACTCCGCAAATTGGCACTCGTCCTTCCATACGAACACTTGAGGACGCTTGCGATCGAGTTCCTGTCCGCTGAACAAACTTCTAAGGTGAACCCGAGCTACTTCCTTCACCAGAAAAACTCCGCCTCTTATGTCCTGGAGGGGAGCCCATACTCAAATTATTCTCTCGCTCCACAAGAGTGGCCACATCCACTAAATCCTAAAAGGTGGATATCCGGTGGCTGACCACCATTTTGCATATATCTGGTCGCAAACCTTAAATAAAATTCCCTTAAACATATCCTTAAAGTTCGTTGAACCTACACTCTCCTACCCTATAGCCTCGCTACATAAATTCTACAAAACCTTGACCTCAATCATCTTAAGCAACTTAAAGCTAATTTCTCTCCTCATTGCTACGTGAGTTCCCACCTTACAAAGATTGCCTAAACTATGACATTCCCTTCAGACCTCAACATCATACAAGCAAACCACATCGCAAAAAAAATTCAAACCTACAACACTAAAAGTTCCTGCCTAATAATAGTATCCTTGATTATACCGCCTTCCAGCCACAACACCACCTTTGACCCCCTTTAAGAAAACAAAAACAGATAAAACCAACAACATAAAGCCAAAAACCAAAACCAACACCATAAAGCCAGAAACAAAAGAAACCAGTATACAATAACATAACTAAATAAATAAAAACAAGCAAACAAGCTCAAATCAATAAAACAAATAAAACATGTCAAATAAAAACTATACTTAAAATAAATTTTAAAACATAACTTTAAAAACATTCTGGCACTACCTACGGGACATGTGGTTTTACCCAGAGCCAAACCGCTCTGATACCACCTGTGACTCCCCCAAAACCCCACGCCCGAACACGGGGAAATCGAGACGTCCGGATGGTGACAACCCGGGTCACCATCCCATCGACGGGTGCCAAGTGTGTACAAAGGCAACAAATGTGCACAAGAAACACGCAGCGGATAACGAAAGTCATAACTAAGTACCAGAATTTTTCTTAACATAATATAAGCTGTTTAAAACATACTTAAATAAAATATTACAAAACACAAATACAGTTTTAAAACCATAAAGAAAAGCATAACATCAGTAACCCGGCGGAGCCGCATCCTCGGGCTCAGCCTCCTCCTTCTCATCCTCCAAACCTGCACCAAAAGCTACGGAACCAAAAATGGTTCCGCAGGTAAGTAAAACCCAAACACTACCAGATAAAAACACATAGAACTCAAACAATATGCATGAAACATGCCCAATGCACAAAGCCCATAAAACACGATTTTTCCACGCACGCCAAAAATCCCATTTGGCCCAAAAACATATCCTTTCCGAAAAACACGCCAAAAGTCACATTTGGCCGCCAAAAGTCCATTTGGCCCAATATCTCGCCAGAAGTCCATCCGGCCCAATATCTCGCCAGAAGTCCATCTGGCCCACGCCAAAAGTCCCATTTGGCCTCACAAACCATTATCCAATTTTAACCGTATACACCATGACCTCCCCTAGGGGTCATCCGCACACCCTGGCTCCAGTGTCACACCGTAGAGTACCACCACGCATGTGACACCTAACGAGCGATGCCCAGTTCCGCGCCCCGCGCGTTCGTAGCCAAGCATCCTCTAGCCCTCGCCAGCGAAGGGCCACGGAGTCGGTGAGTAGGGCGATGCCCGGTTCCGCGCCCGGCGCGTTCGTAGCCAAGCATCCCCTAGCCCCGCTCCCGTCATCGCTCTCGACAACTCAGGGGACATCACTCAGTTTATTCCGCTCCCGAGTGACCAGAGGAGCTCCACCGAGATAATAACCCATCCCGGCTTGGGCTCGTGATACACACGCACCCGCAATACACTTACGCCAATACACAGGCTTTTCACATAAATCCACAAACACACGTGCATGCACCATGTAATGCCATAACAATGCATAATAAAATAATCCAACAATCATAAATCAAATAAACAGGAAACTCCATCCTCCATCCATCCGACCCCCCGAAACTCCTCGGACTCAATCCGGAATCAACCAACCAGCAGATAAAATAAATTGAATGAGCGATATATATTTAAATCTGAAAATAGAGTTTGGAAAATACTTACAGCGCTATACGGTATTTTTAGAAAGCTCGCGGCGTTGCAAACGGCGGAGGAAAAGCAACGTAACAGTGTAATTTACACTGTGTCCGTGGGTAATAAATTACCCATTTTTGAACGGGGACAAACCAGGGCTTAGGATTGATAGGGAATGGCCTAGGGATGATTGTGAAGCTATTGGAAGTGGTGGTTGGCCGTGGGTGGCGGCGAAATCGCCGGAAATGGCCGGAAAATGCAAATCGGAAACTAAGCTCGTAGGAGCTGTTCCGGTGGTTGTTGGAGGCCGGAAATGGGTGGGTTAGGACGGCAAGGAGTCGGTGATGAAGTGGTAAAGAGGTGGTGGCCGGAGGTGGAGCGACGGCGGCGGATCGAGCCAAAAACCGTGTGGAAAGAAATGGCTCTAGGTGGCTAACGGCTGGCCGGATGGGGGAGATATTTGGTGGGGTGGTGCGCCGGAGGGAGGGGGTTCGAACGAGACCGGCGGCGAGCCAAACGGTGGCCGGACGGCGGCGGTCTGGGCTGAAGAAGATTCCGGCGACAGGGGCAAAAACAGAGCAGGTGCAGCGACTTCCGGCGGCTCTCGAAAGCTAACGGCTGGTCCGATGGCTCTGAAAATTGGTGGGGATGATCTATGGTGGAAGGGGAAGAGAATGGTGGTGACGGTGCATCAAATGGTGGCCGGACGGTGGAGAACTGGCCGGTCAAAGTGGTGGCAACGGGAATGAGAAAAAGAGAGAGGACGCACGGGACGGAAGGAAAGGAAGAAGAAAGAGAAAAGAAAGAAAAAGAAAAGGAAAAAAGAAAGAAGAAAAGAAAAAAAAAAGAGAAAAAAGGAAAAGGAAATAGAGAAAAAGGAAAAATATGTGAAAAGAGATGAGGTCCAATCCTCACTCCGGAAAACACGCCGAAAAGAGATTAAAAACTACAAAACAACTAAAAGAAATAAAACACAACATCAAATAAATTAAAAACCAATTTAAAACACAATAATTTAAAATAAATAAACCAATATATTAATTAAATTAAAAACAACCCTTTAGTGAAAATACACGTAAAAGCGGGTCATCACACTAATGGTTGCTCCATATAAACTTCTTCATGAAAGTGGCCATGCAGAAATGCATTTTTAACATCCAATTGAAATAAGGGCCAGTCTAAATTTATTACAAAAAAAGGCAAAATTGGCGGCATTTATATGCGTGGTGTTTGTTTATGCGCCGGTAGATATATAAATTTACCGGCGCTTAATGTTTCCATCTGTAAATTATTGAAATTTCCAGCGTTTAAATTGTTACGCCGGTAATAATATATAGCTTTGGCGGCGTTTATAACAACGCCGCCAATATAGTAATTATGCGCCGGAAAATTAATAATTTCCCAGCATTTATATTGTTACGTCGATAATAATATAAGTTTTTTGTGGCATTTATTTAAACGTCACTAATTTATTGATTATACGCCGTTATATTAACTGTATTTTTCGGCGTTTATAATATTACGCTGATGATAATATATAGAATTAACGGTGTTTCACAAAACGCCGACAATTGATAAAGTTGACGCTAATAAAGTCTTGAATTTTACAGCGTTTATATCGTTTGAATAAATGCCGGCCATTGATTAATTTTATGCCAGTACATAAGTAGTTTTCCAGCATTTATAGTGTTACGCAACTATATAGTAGTAAAAATTATATAGCATTGGCAACTTTTACAAAATGTCAAAAATTGATCAATGAAATATCGGTAATTGATAAATGCACCAGCGTATATATTGTTATGCTGATAAGAATATATAGGGTCAATAGTGAAAGCTATAAAAAAATTATTGGTAGTAAAATAAATAATAATAAAAACTTATTTAAATGATACGAAAATATCCATAAAATCTTAATTAGTTGAATTTCTGAGATGCCCTACCGGTAAATGCCATATATCACATTCCAATTCTGGAGTTTCGGACCGGATATCTGGGTATGCCCAGCCCAGAAATCGGATTTCAAACCCAAACCGGGTTTGACTCGGATTATCCAGGTTATGACCCGGGTTGGAACCCAAATGAATCTGAATTCTTTAAAACTCAGAATTCGGGTTCTGCACTAAGCCAAGGTTTTCTCTTTTTTCTTCTTCTTCTTCTTTTTTTTTTTTTAATAAATAGAAAAGCCTATATATTATTAAATTTATGAAAAAAAATAAAAATTAATCTTGAAAAGCTTAATTTTTAAAAAAAATTTTACAAGCATATATTTCAAAAAATCATATTAAAAAACGTAATGCATTGAACATGGTCCATAATAATAAAAATATATCAAAATAGAAAAATTTATGTAAAAAATAACTAAAGTTAGAAACTAATTACCATTTTAACTAAATGCATGCAAAAGAAAATATGTACAATATTCATCATGTAAAAATGTATGCAACACAATATAATTCACTACATTATTTTGTATTTATACATTGCATTATAAAATAGAAAATTACAATATATAAATCATTTTGATTTTGGAGACATTGTTTTGGTCATGGTCCTCTCGGGTTTGGCAGTAGACTTTGGTTTTATCAGGTGGAGAGCTGGAATCTTCAAGTTTTGGGGCCCTTTTCATTTGGATTTGCTACACCCATGGAATTCTCAAATCTCCAATCTACAAAGAATTCAAAATATCTCTACTAAAAATATATATACATGTATGTAATTGACCAATAAGCAAATTGCAGTGCAGAAATTGACCTTAAATCAGATGGGAAGATGCAATCGATTCACCTAACAACCAAACTTCGTATCATCTGTGGATTGCAGAAAATACCCTCTATTCTTTTTGTTACTCACAGCTGTTGAATGATGCAAAAAATGCCCCAGGCTCATGAATTGTGGAGAGCAATTTTCATTTCATAGGCTTCCATTAAAATCCTAATATACTTGGCTTTTTTATTGCCTAGGATCAAGAAGCATGTTTTGTTTTTTGTTTTTTCCCTTTCTCTAATTTCTCAAAGCCAAGTGTGCTTTAGGGGTTGGATCAAAGGTCTATCCACACAATAAACAGCCAAGTAAACAAATTTCTAAAAAGGTGAGGTACCAGGCCAACACAAGAAGTAGGCTTGGCTATTAAAAATTAAAATACTAACACCAGTGTATCAAGAATAAAGCAATGGACCAACTATTTTACAACCAAGTTCAAGAAAAGTCAATGTGATGCTTTCATTTTTATCAATTATATATATGTATATATATTGTTTGAATTCAAGCAAGAGTTCAAACTCTATTTCCTTTTTTTTTTTTTTTTTCACAAAGAATTCAAACTTTTAACTTTTTAAAACAATGGACCCACTATTTTACAACCCAGTTCATGAAAAGCCAATGTGATGGTTTCACTTTATCAATTATATATGTGTATATATTGCTTGAATTCAAGCAAGAGTTCAAACTCTGTTTCTTTTTTTGTTTTTTTCACAAAGAATTCAAACTTTTAACTTTTGAGCATCATATCTCTACTTAAAAACCAAAAAACCATGAGCAACAAAGATCATAGCTAGCTAGTCCTCTTCATGTTTATGAATAAATCTACCAAAGCTTGACCAAACTTCATGTATATATATGCTTGAAAACTTACCAATAATTAGCTAAATTGAATAATAAAAGTAAACCAGATTGACAGTAGTCAAACTGCACTTTTTCATTTGCAACCCTCTCTAGTGCAAGTTTATCCTATGCCTTTACAGCATAGGTTACAAATGCTTCAACCTTATGAGCAACAGAAAACATTATATGGGCAATAATGCAGATCAAAACATCTCATGTTTTGATACATTGATCTCACCCAAACATTTTTGCCAAATTAAGTAGAACATTACATGCCAAAGACTTTATTTCAGTTACCAAATCTCACAACCACAATAGTCATATGCAGGGTGCTTCTTCTAAGCTACAAACAAATGTGGGAAGCATTAAAACAATGCTAGCAGCACCAACACCATCACACAATGCACACTCCATAAATAACATACCATTCCACTCAGGATTGTTAGATTGCTAATATTTTCTGAGCCTTTTATATGTTATATATTACAAGAAAACTGCATCCAAACTCTTATTTCCATTTGAATTTAAAGCTCATATATTTAAACTCTTGAGCCTTACATCTGAAGGCTTTAGATAGAAGTAGACAAGATATTAAGCTACACCAAGAAAATCATGCCATTCATAAGCACATTTTTTGTATAAAATATCAATAGAAACTATAATTTGGAGGATTGCGTAGAAGGGATAGCAATCAACCCCAATACACTGCCTCAACCCCAATCATCATCTTTAATAGGAATGAATACTAGCATGGAAGGTTCATATCCAATAGTTGATTTGAAAAAATATGGACCCCATATATAATCCATGATGGGGTATATTGTTTTTTTGATAAGTAAGAAATTTCCATGATGGGGTATATTAATAAATTGTATATCACAGTAGATTGTATATCAATATATATCAATCATGAAATGTGATTAGTCTTGATCCAAAAAGGGAGAACAAAAATAATAATAGCAAGGACAGAAAAGGAGAAATTCTTAAAAAGAAATATGAGTACCTAAAACTATTCTTTCAAAATCCCACATTATCGTAAAACAACTGAGCACATAAGGCTTAGGATTACAAACCTCATTTTTAGAGGAATGAGGGTTTTCAATGATCACTACATTTGAACTGTCTCATTCATGATTTAACATTGCAAAATTGTCATTAAGTGAGCACAAGATAAATGACAAGACCTCTGTAAACTCACACATTGCCATCTGGTAGAAAATCATGTAGTACTATCAATTCCTTCATAACATCACATAGGTAAAGAACATAATTTCTAGTTGGAGGTACAAATACAGTAATATTGAAGTTACTATCACCCAACACAGACTGCTTAGCACACATTGCACTTCATTTTAACAAATATATTTGAACTCCTCTGTTTTCATGGAAACCAAACAGAAAAAATCTACCAAACATACTAAAATTGATATCAGTGATAATAGCACTTCAATATTTAAAATGAGAGACAATCAAACCCGCAAGAAAAATAATCCCCAAATCTAACTCATATGGAGGTTAAGGTGGTGTTGAACGGAGCCACTCACGATGTAAAAGAGATACATAGACTCACAAGATTTAAGTTTTTCCTAGTTATGATTGGGAGTACTCTGTTTTTGACTAACAAAATTTATAGTTATGATTACAAACACATAACAAATATACATGCATACATACTCCATCCCAGAAAATACCCAAATTTCGCTATTTTGGATGCAGTTTATTAGTTTTCCATAATAGAGTATAATGTTCTTGGTGCTTGATGGTTTGTTTTGAAACTTATGTGAATCAAGTGTCCAAATATCTATCAACCTTAACAAAATCAAACCCAAACAACATCAACAAAATCAAACCCAACAACAAAATCAAGAGTAAAATCAGGCTAGGGTTTTAGATTTTACTGTTTCCTCACACACTGGAGAGAAGCTATCAGAAATTCATGCTGGAGAGAAGCTATCGCAGTGCCGTGTTGGAGAGAAGGAAGTGAAAAGGGAAGAAGACCACAAGAGAGAGAGGGAAGAAGAAGAGAAAGAAGAGGAAAAAAAACTAGAAGAAGAGAGAAGGAAGAGACACGGGAGAGGGACGAAGAAGAGAAGAAGAGAAAAAAAAATAGAAGCAGAGAAATAAGGTAAGGCACGAGAGAGGAAGGAGAAGAGAAAGAAGAGGAAAAAATTATTTTTGGTGGGAATGGTTCCCACATTTTTTTACAGTAAATTTTATTATGGACTGATATTTCGTCTTTAAAAATTATTGTTCGAATAATAAAATAGTTGTTTGAATGAAATTTTCAATCATAATGTTTTTTCAGAGAAATTTAAATTTGTCTCAAAAGATCTTTTAAAGACAAAAATAAATTTGTCCCTAAAACTTTTCATCCAAAGTTAAATTAGTTGTAGTGCTATCTACTAATAACTAGCAGAGGGTAATGATCACTTGCAGCCCATCCAATACCATTCATTTTCTAGATAATTTTAAAAAATTTGAACCGTGACATACATATATATGTCAATAGGTGTTTTCATTCAACCTATTCAAGAAATTAAAATGTCAGTAAGCTTGCTAGAAATTAATATCATGTTTTCAATCAAGAGTGAGATCGCATCATTCTAAAGGATTAGCATAAACAAGGTGATGCCATTAACATACAACAATTGCTAATTTCTTTAAAATTAGAAGAAGTAAAGTGTACATACCTTATTATATTCAAATACCTTTAATTTTTTTAAAAATTAGTAGCTACTATTGTTTAAAGGTTGGTAAGGCTTATGCACGTGATGATTAATTGGATAAGCAGGTTGGACATCAGCAAGCAAACAATTTATGATTCAAAAAGCATAGACTCTATGATCTCTCATTTTCTATATATATAGGTTGAGAAACATAAAGCCGAACTAGAAACTCAAAATGAGGAGAATGCAGCCTTAGAAACCCAGGTAAATAAACCGGAGAGGATATAAATGGTTCTAGTAAATTTGAGTGAGTTACATTTCATACATTATTCTTTAGTGGTCAAGTTGTATATATCCGTGTTATTTCAAGGTCTGTTTTTGCATTAATCTAACTACATTCTATTATTTAAAACTAGGAGCTAAGAGTTTGTTTAAGGTCTAATGGTCACGTTCTATATATTTACTGGCTAGGCGGCCACAATTTGATTGGCAATATAGTACAGTGTTGAAAAGTTTGTGTTGATAGTATATTTTATCATTAATAATATTAGTATTACTATATCACTATAATTAATAGTATCATAAGTGATATAGTATTAGTATAACTAATACTATAGTGATTTATATAATAATTTATATATAGACTTAAAGTATATTACAACTAGTAATAGAAGTTAGTATAAGACCATAAAGTATAGATTGTAATTAATATACATTATATACTAATGTATATTAGTATTACTAATTTACTAATATAATTAGCAAAATGAATATATGGAGAATTTATTAAGAGATAAAATGTTATTACTATATATTATATTTAAAGCATATGATCAATTAAATATTCATGTTTAAGATTATAATAACATTATTATATATATTTTTAATATTAACATAACATACTAAAATTATATAATAAATTATTGAAGTTATTAGAGATGCTGTTGACATGTTATGTTTTAACATTGTTCATCAGATATTATTATTATTATTAAAATCGAGCGAAGTAGTGTTTTGTATTTAGTTATTATCATTAAATTATCTTTTAAACAAAATAATAGTATAAAATCTTAGAAGTAAATGTGTTCAATTATATTTTTACTAAAATATTGTATGCATAAATAATATGTTAATAATAAAATAGATAAAATTGTCAAAAGTAAAAGAAGGTTGAAAATTTCAACTTGGCGCCTCATGCCCTCAACTCCCTCTCAAAATTTCAGTAAAATTTAAAACCCCTCTATTGTGCCCACGCTGTGCATCTTTTGTTCTCATACCTCTGTCTCTGTCGCTGTCTCTATCTCTCTCGATGTCTCTCTCTCTCTCTCGTCATCGCCGATGCTCTTGGCACCACCTTCGTCTCCAACGTCCGACCAACCACTACGGTAAGCTTTCTTCTTTTCTCATTCTCCCATGCTGCTTCCCCCTCTATGGGCGTGTGTGTCTCGGTCTACTATGTTATCGCATCTCCGTGCAGCACCACCATCGTCCGCATTCACTGAGTCACCTGTGGTAAGCTTTCTTCTTTCTGTCATTTTATTCTATTTCTCTCTCAAACCAGAAGTTACTGCTTTGTTTTTGTGAGGTCTTTTTTGTTTTTCAGTTATAAAATTTTGGAGTCTAGGGCTTGGAATAAGAGGCGTATGCTTAGGCTAGCATGGATTTGGGGATTTTTGTGCTTGTGGGGTTTGATATGAAATTATCAGCAGCAAATGAATGCCCTAACTTGTGATTTCAAAAGAAAGTTCTATAGTTTGGAGCTCAATCTATAGTTTAAACTTTTATAGAAGTTATGAGGGTTTACTATTCCTAGCCATGAATTCTACTTTGTTGAAGATAATACTTTATTGTAGGGATTAAAGATCTTAATATGACTAACCTATTTCAGTTCAGTTCCTTGGTATAGACAGGAAAGGTCGTTACTTTGTAGGATTTTTAAGGAAGTTTCTCATGCTTATGGATAAGAATGGCGTTTTAATTTGTTCAATGACTGATTCATTAAGTTCAAATTTGAATGTGTGACATATTATTTCAACCTTTCAGAGACTGCTGGCTGAATGACTAACCTATCAGTTCTAGAGCAATGATTACTTATTTCAGTTTCTCTTGTTCAATAATCAATATTGGCAAATATGGTAATTTTATAGCATGTATAAGTGAATGGAATTGCTGATTGACTTCACACTACTTGTCTTTATATTACACTAGTGTTCCCATCGAATATATTTCTTTTGGAATGCTAATTTTTGCGATTAAGAAATTCAAATATTTGGTGTAATCTTTTGCACTCTTTTGTAACCAACGCAAATGATCAAACTAAATGTTGTAAAGTTTGCCTTAACTTTTTAATTGGATGAGATTCATTTCAAGTAGTCTATGATTTGATCACAATGTATATATGCAATTTTCTGCTTAAATTTAGTTTCTAATTCAGTCTATTTGGCTTTAGTGGTTTGTGAAACTGAACAACTTAATGTCTCTTTTGTTTTCAAAGCCTAGTAAGGAAATTCTGGAAGCACTTGGTTCTAGAAACTTACCATTTGTAGTACCTTAATAAATATATACATGCATTCACAAAATATAATTATTTTCTTTTTTGTTGAATGAGTAATATCTAGAAAGGAGAATAATCTATTGAAGCCTTGGAAAGATGAAGATAATTTATCATGTTATGGTGCCATCCAAATTACCTTGTGTATGGTCAATCTTTTTATGTTTGCAACTCATCCCATGACATCATTATCTAGCTTGAGTATTCTCTGTGGATTGTGAATTAATTCTCTAATTTTTTGTGTACGGGTTGGCTTCACGTCTACGACTTCTTCATGGTTCTGTAAGGCACTATGGCTTGAATAGTGATGCGAATGGTGTATTATTGATGGTTGACATTGCTTATCCTAGCCATGATCTTAGGAATCCCTGTTATTGCACCTGATTTGCCCATCTTCAGAAAATATGTGAGTTCATTCAAGTTGTTCCCCACTTGCTTCAATGATTGCTTTAGTTTACAGGGGCCTACATTTCTCTTTCTTACATTTGTGAGGTGGTCTTTGAAAGAACATGTTTTTTTTTTTTGTCAGATTGGGTTTCTTCTCTCTGTTTTTATAGTTAATATTTGCTTTCTTATGCTACAGGTTCTGTTCTGCAGTAGCTTGGGAAAAAAACTTTTGAAGCATGCTAAGTTAACAGAAGACCAAGGAGTATGAAAAAACAGAAGACCAAGCTTTGTAGTTTATTGTTGTGTATTGGAGTTTAATTAAATCAATGTATTTGTTTTATAACGATCTTTGCAAATTAGTTCAAACAATGTAATAACCAATTGCATATTGTATGTTGCATGCATTTTACATGGCGATTTTTTATTTTATTTTTTTTAGTTGTTTATATTTATAGTTTTCTACATTTAGCTATTTTTTACTAAAATTTAGTTTTCCATTTTGATATATTTTAGGCTATAAGATTAGAAAAAAAAATGGGGGAAAAAAAAACAAACACCATACAAGCTTTTTGAAAAAAAAAAAAAAAAGGGTACAGCCCGAATTTCCGGGTTTCAAAAACCTAGATTTATTTGGGTTAACCTGAGTTGGAAACCTGGGTTCCGAGGATCCGAAACTCGGTTGAACAGCCCTAGTGTTTATGTTAATGCCGATATTTTAAAAGTTGGCGTCGTTTTGATAAACGTCATTAATAAATTCACCAAAATACTATTAGCGGCATTTTATTAAATGCCGCTAATTTTTATAATGCGCTGGTAACGTAATGTGATGACGTTTATATTAATTCCTCCATTTTAAAAATTGGCGTCGTTTTGATAAATGCCGTTAAGAAATTCACCAAAGTACTATTAGTGGCATTTAAATAAATGCCGCCAATTTATATGATGCGTCGGCAATGTAGTAGCCACGGCGTTTATGATAACGCCGCTAATATATGCCAAGGGATTGCAACGATAAAGTGGCGGTATTTCGAAAACCGCTGTTAATGTAGAGATTGTGGCGGCGTTTTAAGAAATGCCGCTACATTGTATATAAACGTCACTAATGAGATTTACAAATACCGACGTTTGCGCAAATGCCTGAATATGGAAATAGCGACCCTCCAGTACCGGCGAACACTTACGCCGGTAGAAAACCGCCATGAATTAATTAGCGGCGATTTTTCAGACAGTTTTCGGCACATAACCAGCGCTGCCAAATCCATCTTTTTTTGTAGTGAAATTAGCAGTAAGAAAGATCAACACTCAAATAAAGGAGATTTTGGCAACTAGAAAGAAAGTTTCCTCATAATCAATGCATAGGTTTGAGTGTAGCCCTTAGCAACCAATGGGGCTTTTAGACGTTCTATCAAACCATCAGGATGAAATTTGATTGTACATATCCATATCTTAGCAAATGACTTGATTAGCGAATCTAGATGGTCTACTATGTAGATCTTAACAATAGTCCATCGAGTGGTTAGTGTGACCATAAGGGGTGCACTTACAAAATTCTTGACCTCGAGTGTGATTACCTTTGGCATCATGTCCCCCACATAAGCCTCTACCACCTCGGCCTCCACACCCACCAAGAGCAATGTAGGAGGTAACTGCATCATGTAACTGTGACTTAAATTTAGTTGTCATGGATGCAGAAAAAATATTACAACTAAACTTGGAGATTGAAACTCCACACAATTTATGAGCAAGACCATAACTCAACTTGAAAGTCCAAGAAACATAATCTAGAAATATAGAAACTTACCCCAAATACCAGAAAAACAACTCGAACAACAAAATTTCAGTCCTGTATTGATTAGAATTATACTGTATTGGCATATATCGACTCTGGATTGCATTGTTTTGGCCGGTATCGAGTCTATATTGGCCGGTATCGATTTGTATTAGGTATCGGCCAAAACCTACTTCAACCTAAACTCAAAATCAGATTAGGAGAATAAGTGGTCTGGGAATTACGTGATCCTCATTACTAAATAGGCTTTATTCCAGATTATGACCAAGCTTTTAGTTTAGGTTTAGGTTATTCGCACTTGAGAATGAGATTGTTTATCCCTACAACTAAACACTACGTCCCTTTTACGTTGTCGGTGATAGGCATCACTTCTGGTAGCCGCTAACGATGGGGAACACGCCATAATGCACAAACAATTATAGGGAACTCACCCTTGTGTCCAATATCGAAGACGACACTGGAAACTTGTTGGAAACAACTTCAAACACCTACGGGCCGCTAACGACGAAGAGAGAAGTCAATGGGATGCACGAAGGATGATGACAAACTCGAACTCGACAACACCATCTGACAATCGTGAGCTCTAATACCATGTAGAAACTTATGGAGGGAAAATACTTCACTATATTTATTCATTGATGTACAATAGCATATATATAGTACATACAATTGACGATTATACTCTCACAAGTTACACTTATTACAACCATGTCCTCTAATAAGATATATTTAACTTTTTTAGGTTGAGACGAGTTTAGTTTTTTAGATTAAAATGTGTGAAGTGGGTTGAGATGAGTTTAAATTTTTTATTAGAAATTGAAAAGGTAGTAGGTCTCATCAATAATTGGTTTGATATGAATTGAGTTGGGTTTAAAAACCAAACACACTTAGGCTGCTTTTAGATGATCTATGAATAATAATGAAAAAGTAGTGAATAGTGATAAAAAAAGTAGTGAAAAAATAGATAATAGTTTATGAATAATAATGAACTGTTAGTAATAAAGTATTCTCAGATTACTTCACTTATAAAACACAACAGGCTCCATTTGGGTAGTAGAGTGTATTCATTATCCTTACTTTTAACTTACTTTTTATTACTTTTATTATTATTTAATATTTTATTATTACGTTTTTATTACTATCTATAAAATATTTGATATCATCTCACTGTCTAAACGCCCTTGTTTGTTTTTGCAGATGAGATGAGATAAGTTAAGTTAAAATTAAAGTTAAAAGTTGAATAAAATATTATTATAATATTTTTTTATTTTGATATTTAAAAAGATTAAATTGTTTATTTTATTTTATATAAAATTTTAAAAAAATTATAATAATTAAATAAAATAAGTTGAGAGTAGTTATAAAACAAAGTGTGCTTGAGATGAGCTGTAGAAACAAAACATAGACTACAAGAACCAGAGAAAGACACAAAACGTCAAACGAAGATGCTCAAAACTCAAAAAGTTACGAGTGCCTGCCACCTAAACCATAAAGTCACGCTCATGGCGCGTGTATAAATCGCCTTGGCGACAATGCCGAAGCAAACCGGTGCGGTGCCGCTTTCCAACGTCCACTTGCTTGCTTCCTTCGTTTCTGTCTTGCCCTTTCACAACCGTGAAAATGCAAACTGAATTCAGTCTTTAAATGCTATAAAAGAAAACTCCGAATAGACTCTGCCCCCTCCATCTCTCCCATTTCTTCCTTTTAATGGCCGCCTTTCGCTTACTAACCTCGCCTCCGACATCTGATCCGTGCCTTTGCTTCTTCCTTTTTACGCCCTCTATATCTTTCTCTCTGTCTCCGTAGCCATGCACTCTCATTCTCATCCTCTGAAGCTTACCCATTTCCATCGCCTACGCTTTTCCCGGTTGCCGAAACCTGCTCCTCTTTGCGCGCCCTCTCGCATTCGATCCGCTTTACTTTTTCCCCATGATCTCAAGGTAATTTTTTTTTTTCGCTCTTTTTCAAAGCTGCTTTGGCTAATTATGTTTTTGTTTATGCCAATGTTCGGTTCACTGAAAATTTTGTTAGGAGCGATTCTTTTTCGTTGAGCAATCAAACAGAGCTTTCTTTTGCTTTTCGTCATCATTGCCTTGGTTTGTTACCTTTTTCTTTTCGTGTAGTTAAATGCGCCGATTGTTCAAACATCTGGGTGCTGCTTACGACGCAGTCTTGTTCGATTTAAGGCCTTCGATGGGGTATTCTTTTAAGCTCTGATACTATAGGCTAATTTTTGGGATTAATTAGCTTGTTTCAGTTTCCTAAATGTGTACTTCCTCTGTACTTGGGCTGTCCCTAATATGTGGATTAATAAATTCTTCTTACTTATAAAAAAAAAAAAAATCCTAAATGAATTCATTCTTTTTGCTTTGCTTGATAGGATTCTGTCGACATACCATCCCTTGATGACGGGAGCGACATGGATGGGACAGCTGGATACGTGCTCTCATCCAGTGAAGGTGAAGAGAGCGACGCAGAAACTATGCTATATCCAGTAGCCGACGATGATATGCCTAAAGTCCTTGTGTCGACTGATGAGGCCTTTTCAGCGACTGCCCACCGGTTTGCAATGCTCGGGAGAAGCCGCAGGAAACGCAGGCAAGTATGCCGGCTATTCTGGTTATAATAAGCTTTATTTGTGTCCTCATTTTTTTTTTTTGGGGATTCTTTTATGATTATTGTTAACTGCTCAATCTTCTTTTAAAGACTGAGTTCTTGTAAATTCTGCGCATCCCGTCCCCTCCCGTTATTGGCTTGTGCTCTTGGGTTCTATTTGAGTAGTCATAATTGTAGTTTGTAAATCATGTGGCTTCTCCTTCCTTTTTTTTTTTTTTTTGGTATCAATGATAGATACGGTTTCTTCCTTTTGATCTCGGTCTTTTGCACGCTATAATTGCAGGATTAAACTTGGGGTTTTAATCAATATTGGACTCATAATCTTCTTGATGGTGCTTCTGTTATTCGTGGATTGGTGTGCATGGCGGATAGTTAGGCTGCCTTTAGAAACCTTTTACTTGACCCGCCCTTTTCTTATATCAGCCATTCTAGTCTCTTGTGCAGGCTATGTTTGTGTTCCATTACTGTATAGGTTCAGAATTCATCAAATAATCGAAAAAGAAGGGCCTGCTAAGCACTCCTTAAAAAAGAGAACTCCCACAATGGGTGGATTATTTTTTGTTCCTATAGGTGTAACTGTTGCCGGATTCATTGCTGGTTTTTCTTCCACTGAAGTGTCTGGAGCAGCAACAGCAACTCTAGCCTTTGCTGCAATTGGGCTACTTGCTGATATCTTAAGTGTCAGCAAGAATCAAAATAGTGGCTTATCGGCATGGACAAAAATTTTGTTGCAGGTGAAGCTTTTTTCACCGATTGCTTTTCTTCTTGATTATAATATGCTTATTGTTATTTGAGTTAGTTGTTAATTCCTAACAATCTTGCTAATAATTTTTAAATTGGGATACTGTACAGGTAGCTGTTGGGACCTGGTTTTCATTTTGGTTGGATACCACGAGTATATCGTCACCTTACAGCATGTATAGCTTCTTGTAACTAATCTGATCAACATTTTTCTGAGGGTAACTCACATGTCTATTCTCATGATGACAAACTTACAAGACAATGTCAACTTCTGTTATTTCTTTAAAGATTTTCACTTCTTTAAATATTTTTTGATACTTGAATATTTGATGATCTAATTAAATATGGCTCAAATGTGATTTAATTTTCACATTAAGAAACAGAGGTTGGCAAAGAAGGCTTTTTTCTTTTTTGTTTCTACCGGGGAGGGGGAGTGAGCAAAGAAAAAATGAAAGTAAGCAAGTTTTTTTAGAACTATTAACAATTTACAAAAAATAATATATTGCTGGATTTCTTAGTAGTTCAAGCAATATCAGCCATGATAGATGACCTACTGGACATATCTTCATTTACTGTTTGCCATCTATCATTGTACCTTTACGTGTACAATTTCTCTATCATCCTAGAAGTAATAAATCATTTACTTGATATTCAAGTTTTAATTCTTCAGAATTCTCACCAAGCTGTTAAAGATTTGTTTGATCTAGTTATGCCAACGGATTGTGGGTTAGATTGATGCCATGCATTTATCATATCATTTTCATTAATTAATGGAGGATATGCATCTAATGGTGAATACTGTGCTCAGACACTTGGTTCCTGCATATCTATGAGGTAGCTGCTTCCATTAGAATTTGCATTGAAGGTTCATCATTCGTTTTTTCTTGTGACAGAAAAATGTTGCTTCCTCTACCGGGACCAGTAGGACTTGTGTACCTGGGAAGATGTTATCTATTGTTGACTTCATTAAGTTTTGTGTCCATGGGAAATGGGGTTAACTTAACAGATGGTCTCGACGGACTGGCTGGAGGGACTGCTGCATTGGCTTTTATAGGAATGTCAATCGCAGTGCTTCCAATATGTTCTGGTTAGTATGGATGTTGTTAGCTAATGACATAAATTTAAGGGGGTATCTGTATTAATATGCAGAATATTTCATTATTTTATTTGTGTTTTGTGGTTTCTGTTTGAACTGAATGTATCCAGTAGGAACACTGTTGAGCTGATATATCTTGTTACTGTCCTGTTTTTCTTGTCAATATGTTTATGCTGTTTTCCTATCCTCTTGAGACTATCATACAATTCATCATTTTCTAAAGATCTCTTAATACTTCATATTTTTTTACTTGCGGTTTTTGACTTGCATGCTCAATCGTATTTTACTTTACTCAAATCTTTATAGCCACATTGGAGGTCCAAATATCTATTTGGAATTTGTTACCTAGAAAAAAAAAATCTTTTCGCAATTTGGCTTCATTTTCATCACTATGCTTGCACCTCAGAACTGGATCTACCTTATGAATAACAAATTTTAGACCCATCATATTCTACAGTTGCATCTTGCTGGTGGAGAATATTACTGTGACATTGAAAATTTGGTCTCCATAATATGCTGACTAAGTAGAATTATAAACCTAGCCTCTTCTCGATACTTCTTTAATGATAACTCTTGTTTTGCATCCTAAACCAGACCTTGCTATATTTGGGGCATCAATGGCAGGAGCCTGCGTTGGTTTTCTTTTGCACAACCGATACAGAGCATCTGTATTTATGGGGGACACTGGCTCCTTGGCACTTGGTGGAGCATTGGCTGCAATGGCTGGTTGTACTGGAATGTTCTTTCCATTGTTTATTTCGTCTGGAATATTTGTCATGGAGGCATCAACAGTTATCATACAGGTATGTTATCTTGGTTGCATCTATCTCGTCCATTTAAGTAACTAAATACTCTATCATTCATCTCGGAACCGCCACATTTAAGCAAGTTTTCCGCTGCTTCGACTACATTTTGTATCCTTGGTCACTGTTCCCCCCTTTAATTGTATCGCCTACAAAATGACTTTTGATAGACCTGATTGGTGAAAAATTGAAAATTAATTCACGTATTGCTGCACAACTTGTTGGGTAGGATTCATGTTGGCTACACCCAATTATTTGGTATACATCTGAATGTACAAACCCATGCATGCATATGGGTGTGTGATGAATTGTAGCTTAGCATGGCAATTGTGATCTTCAGAAAGTGCAATTTCCTGGTCTGATAACTGATTATACTTGTGTCATAGGTATTGTATTTTTTCAAGACGACCAAATGTTTGTGGGCAGCTGGGCGCTGTACATTCCGAATGGCTCCCCTTCATCATCACCTTGAGTTATGTGGGATCGAGGAACCAATCATTGTCGCAGGCGCATACGTGGTATCCTCCATATTGGCATTATTTGCTGCCTATGTGGGTCTTATTTCGGCATAACATCTCACAATCATGTTTTTCCATCAATTTTCTGATAGTTAGGGTCACCAAAGCCATAGTTCTTTGTTTATTCTTTATGCTTCTTTACTTCGATTTGAAGCTCTGTTTCCTAAGTGCGGAGGTGCCATCCTTTTTAGCTCGTCTGCTTTGAAAAATGCAAGCTAGCTAGAGGGTAATAGAGTGCAGAATAATCATACTCATACAATTAGTTTATAACTCATTATTCCACCAATCAATGTGAGAAAAAATGATATTAGCACATATGTGTTATATCATATTTTACAACCAGCCAATGTGAATCTCATTTATTAAAAATGTTAGAATTTTTTATGTTTAAAATTGCAAGTTTACGGTCTATTTTTGTTTTTTCTACTTCTTAAAGTTGAAAACTTTTAAGGCCTTGTTTGAAACATGGACTCATCTCAACTCAAATGAGTTGAGTTTAAATTTAAGCCTAGCCCACATCTAAACACACAACTCTTAAATCATTAAACGACATTTAATTCAAGACCTCTATACACATGATATCTACAATATTTTTCAACTCAATATGTCTTTACATCTTGGATCAATAACCTTTTTCAACTTTCTATAAATGCATTTTAACTCATTTTAACATTTAAATATATCCAAACTCATTTTAGGTGGGTTTTACAAAATTTATTTTATCATCTCAACTCATTATTATTCATAAATAGCTCAACTCAACATGTAGCCTAATACTCATAAGTGTTGAGCTTGAGACTCAATTATTCAAGTTAAGTTTAAGGGCTTGTCGGGTAATGAGGTATTCTTAAAACTTCTTATAATTTCATTTCTAAGAACATTGTTAATGGATTATGCATATATAAATGACAATTTTGATGAATGTAAGATAAATTTAGATTTTTGCTATTCCATTTACATAAGTCTCCACATTGAAATAGCTATTTTTTTAATTATATAATAATAAAATAATATAAAATAAATTTGACTTTAACTATTAGCATCAAATCTCTATATTAGATTATTTATTTATTATATAGTAATGAGTAATTAATAATTTAAAAAATATTTAATTTTTTTAATTATTATTTTATTTTATTTTATCATATTTTACTATTCTACTTATTATATGTTGATTAGTAATCATCTTCTAATTAAATTATGGATTAAAAAATTATATTTTTTCAATTGTCGTTTAACCACAAATGTCTAATTAAACCCATTTAAAATTCTATATAAATAAAGTCTTAATTACAAGTCAAATTTATATATTTTTCATCCAACTATATCTTTAATTTTCAAGTTTTATTCTATCCAACAACTATACGTACTCTATTTTCGAATCAAACTATCTTTTTAAGCTCGTATGCTTTGTAGTTTTTTTGTTTTTTTAAGTTTTTATTTTAAGTTCATATGCTTTGTAGTTTTAATTTTTTTAAGCTCATATGCTTGTCGTCCTCGTTTGTTGTTTCTTAGAGAGAGAGAGAGAGTGGGCACTTTTTCTTGCTCCCCAAACGGCACAATCTTAAGCAACAGACAGTGTAGCTTGAAATATAGTGAGAGCGTGGGTATGTGAACAAATCGATCTCTTGGTAACGGCCACTTGTGGTCGTACAGAGGTAGAAGGCTGTGTGAATTTTTATTTGGTGGCTGCTGATACTGGAATGGATTACAACAATGACAAGTAAATCTATCTTTTCCCTCCCACTCCCTCTATTTTTGTGAAACTTGTTTCTGGGTTTGTCACGGAAATGCAGATTCGTATGATATATTTTTCCTTTTCTTTGGCTCACTATTTTTTTTTCATTTGCATTTATTTGTTTTATTCTAGTTTTTCTTCACTTTTCTCAATCTTTTATGAAATGGATTTGCCTGATTTTATTCTTTTTTTATATAAACAATTTGGTGGAGATTAATTTACAGAGTTGCTATCGAGTGCCATCTGAGAGAGAGAGAGGCTAGATTTTGTTTGAAAGAGTGGGAGAAAGATGAAATACGACAAAGACAGGGAGGGACCATGCAGGTGGTGCGGTGGCTTCCCTGGTGTAAATGATCCTCCTTCACTTTCACAAGGCGGAATGACGAAAGGAAGAAAAGAATCATTCACTTTCACAAGGCGGAATGACGAAAAGAAGAAAAGAAGTGAAAATGGAGGAAAGAATTTGAGGGAAATAAAACTGATGGTAGTTGGTTATGGAAATATCCAGAGGAGAGAGAGAGAGAGAGAGTTATAGTAAAATAATAAAATAAAGATTTGCTCATTGTACAATAACAATTAAATTTGGTTTTATTTTTACACGTGCGGTGGCTAAAAGTTAAGAAATAAACACTACTTAAATACAAAATATTTTTCAATTTTAGATTTTCAACTTATTTATCCAAGAACTATCTAATTATTATCTAAACATAAAACTAATATAACTTTTCTAAACTTACAAACAAAATATAAAAAAATATAATTTCTCAAATTTTAAAATAAAAATAATATTCAAATATATTTTTTAATATATTTATTAACTATTTTCTCTTTTACTTCTCAAAACGCAATAAAACATCTTAATTCAAACTATTTACAAAACTCTGAAATATTCTAAGACTCAATTATTCAATTTGATATCCTGCTATTATCAATTTTAATAAATATTTTAATAAATTAAATGTAAAGAAAGTAAGATCTCAAATTGTATTAATATAATTTTTGTTTTAAAATTTAAAAAAATTGAATTATTTATTATATTTAGTATAAAAATTTAAAAATATTATAATAATTATATAAGATAAGTCTCATCTCATCGTGATAACCAAATCAAGCTATTCTATCGCAAGGCTATTATGTGTTGCCACTTTATTTGAGAAAAAGGAAATTACTATATGACCTATTATATTTTTAAAAATTATTTTTACAGATAATTTATCTAGTAATGCTTTATACAATTTGAATGTTTAAGTTCTGTATATTTTCTTTTTTTTGAAAAAAAATGAGATTGGTTATTAAAAAATAATTTTTTAATGTAAATTTTAGATTTATCTATTTTGTTAAAAGAAAGTATATAAGACTTTATAACGACAAATCCCTCTCATTTATAGGAAAAAAATGGTGGAATAGCACTTTAAAAAAATGGTGCAATAGGTACCTAAATTTAAAATAGTTAGTAGTTACAAACTAAAATGGTATGAAAAAATAATGGAAAATTTTAGTTGCAATCATAACAGCACATTAATATATATAATAATTTAATATGATTGATTAAAAAGTAGATTTTATTAAAAATAGTGCAGATTTAAATTTTGAATATAAAGGAATTAGTATTGGTATGCAGATTAGTGCGCGACTTTATTTGTACGTAATAAAACTTAAAAATAAAATATACCAAACTCAAAGATGCCTATTAATAATATGGAAAAAATCTAGTTGCAAGTATAACTCATATTAATATGTACATCAATCTAATGTGAATTGTCAAAAAGTAAATTTTATTAAAAAATTATTAATTTAAATTTTAAATATAAATAAATTAATATTTATATGTAGATTAATATATGAATTTGTTTGTATATAACAAACTTAATAATACGACAAAAAAGGAAAAAGCAGAAGGGTATTTCTGTAAATCTGATCTCAATTTACTTTCGTTCCAACAAAACCCTACCCTGATCCTCATATAAATCTGACGCCGTCCCACCGTCTCGTACTCTTTCACTTCCAGGAGTCCAGAGGTTTTCGCAGCCAAACGAAGTACCGGAGCATCTTCCGAAGCCCTAGAGTTCTTAATTTCATAACATCCAAGCCATGGTAGGCTACTCTTGAATATATTCTCTGCTCTCATGCATATCGTGTTCTTATTACGTCGTTTGCTTTCCAAAGTCATCACCTTCTTTCTGCGCTTAGATTGCATGTGAAACCTTCGAACCGCAAACCGTAGTTTAAGTGTCGTTTCTTCTCAGATCTAGAAGCTCTTTGGCTTCTTCAGGACTAAAGCCTTGTTTTTTCTTTGCGTAGATTGGGAAATTGATTCGCATTTTAAATAGACAATCTATAAAATTTTCGTAGTTTTATATCTACAGCTGATTTTCAGTCAATAATAGTAGATGTTGTGTTAGATAGAATAAGGTTTGTCACCTCGATTTGATTTGGGCGTTGGGCATTGTAATTTTTCTTTTTCTTTCTCTTTTTAAAGTGAATCCCTGTAATTTTTGTGTAAATACATTTCTTAAATAGTATATTTTACTTTCCATACAATAAAGATCTGAGAACGCTTGTCTAGTTATTTATACCTTCAACGTTTGTGCATTCCTTTCTGTAATATTCTCTTAATAAATGTACTATATATCTAGCCACTGAAACAAATATTATTTATCGGATTCACTTTAATAGAACTTGTTTTGAGCATGTCAAGTATGGCTAAAACCTCCTAGACTACTCCATTTCAATGTGCAGATGAAGCTTGGAGAACTTGTTTTACAATCTGTTTTACAATCAATAGAATCTGTTTCTTGGGCATTTCGTTTTCTTTTTGGGGGCAATGTGTAGTTTAGTTATTTACAATGATAGCAAACAGATCTTTACCTTCTTTTTGTGCAAATTTACCCTTTATTTTTTTGTTCAGAGGAGAGTAAAGTTCATTACCCATTCCCTTGTCTCAGTTTTCTTGAGTTTTGAATAGGCTTAAGCTGGTAACTTGACCCAATATTAGATGTCAAACTTTAGTGGATTGGCTCTGTTTGTAGCATACTGTGACCCATCGCTTGAGAATCGGAGCTGCTATGAAACATATAATTATTTGGGTTAGATATACTTATTAAAAAGTTTTTTGTGTTAGATATATCAGATTTATCATTAGGCTTGCAAGATTGCTGGATTTCTGACTCCTCTTGGCTTCAAATGTTTTGTAATGATGGATTATAGTCGAGGAAGAAGACTAGGGAGCCAAAGGAAGAAAATGTCACACTTGGACCCGCTGTAAGAGAAGGAGAACATGTTTTTGGTGTCGCCCATGTTTATGCATCCTTTAATGATACATTCATTGTAAGTGTAACATGTTTGATTGGTGCTCATGCAATTATAATTTCTTGGAGTATGGCAGAAAGTGAACTTTTTATTTGATTGTAGCATGTGACCGATCTGTCAGGCAGAGAAACACTTGTTCGCATTACTGGTATGTACACCATCTGTTTTGTAGTTTTATACAAAATCCATTATTTCATTCAAAAATTTTGGACCAGAGGTACATATCATGGCATTGCTTTGCATCTGTTAACTGTGTTTATTCTTCCTCCTAAAAATTATATATGCTCATTGGTTTGTAGTTGGTGCAGCATTGAGTTTTTTATTTTTATTTTTATTTTATATATATATATATAGTATGCTTTCCTACACACTTTTAATCTGATGTATGAAAATATTTTCTTTTGGTGGCTTTGGACTGCATCATGAACTAATTTCTGAACTTATAAGCTTAAGTCAATTCCTAATTGTAGGAGTTCTTTTCGAGCACTTGAATTTTTGGTGAGATCCTCTTTATATGCCGTTAATGTGCTTAAGAGAATCTCTGCACCAATTTATAAGCCTAAGGTGCGGTTTAGATAGTGAGATGAGATGGTTTTAGATGAAAGTTAAAAGTTGAATAAAATATTGTTAGAATATTATTTTTAATATTATTATTGTTTTGGACCGATAAAAAAAATATTATTATTGTTTTGGGGTTTGAAAAAGTTGAACTGTTTATTATATTTTGTGCGGGAATTTGGGAAAGTTGTAATGGTGAGATGAGATGAAACATTTTTGCCATCCAAACAGGGCCTAAATTCCTAATTGTAGGAGTTTTTTTCAAACACTTGAATTTTTTTTGAGATCCTCTTTATATGCCGTTAATGTGCTTAAGAGAATCTCCACACCTGCATTCCTGTAATAGTGTTTGATGACAGATGACTGAATAATCAATTGCATTTTGGATAGACAACTGCTATATAGTTTGTTATGTAATCTACATTTTGAAATACAGGTGGGATGAAGGTGAAGGCTGACAGAGACGAGTCTTCTCCATATGCTGCCATGCTTGCAGCACAGGATGTTGCTCAGAGATGCAAGGTCTTTGTCCAAATTCTATTTGTACTCTGAAACTGAGTGCTCAATGCTCTTTATGTATCTTTGAAAGAGCATCATTTATCTATTTTGGTCAAAATGTTCCCTTTCTCTGTTTTATTTTAAAAACAAATATGTATTTGCTGCATGTTATTTGAACATTTTGTGATAGGTCTTGGCCTTTTCCACCTTCCATCTTTATGAAATAGTACCATTATCTTCTCTCAAATTGCTAAGTTTCCATTTTATCCCTTGTGATATAAACTTTGAAGTTTTTATAAAGCAGGAACTTGGCATCACGGCTCTGCATATCAAGCTCCGTGCTACTGGTGGGAACAAGACAAAAACACCTGGTCCTGGGGCACAGTCTGCTCTTCGTGCTCTTGCTCGTTCTGGAATGAAAATTGGACGGATAGGTGAGGTTTTTGTTTCCATGAAGGCAATTTCCACTGTTTTGTGTTCGAATTGAATGGACAGAATGTTATAAAATGATAACATAAGACGCTAAGCTATTATTTTAGGGATGAAGTTTAAATCATCCAAAAAAAAATTAATTCAGTAAATAATAGCAAGATATGGCAATAGGAGTGCCGGTTGTTATTGCATTTCAGGTTTACTTTTTGGTTTGAAACTTTGTTTTGTAGTTCATTTTCCAGTGTGTTTGTGATGATTTAACTTTAATTTTACTTTGTGTTTCAGAGGATGTTACTCCAATTCCTAGTGACAGCACCCGTAGAAAGGGTGGTAGAAGAGGAAGAAGGCTCTGAGTTTGCTGTTCTTATTCTGTTACAGCTGCCCTTATTCTTGCACTCGTGGTTTCCATCAGAAATGGCAGACTTCTGAAATTAGCGACAATGCTACCCAATTTTGAAACTATTTTGTAATTCTACAAATATGGGATTTGCCAAAGATTCATTTTTAGGCTTATTTGGAAACCTCTCTATTAGACTTGAGATTGTGATTTATGGCTCTTTATATTGCGCTAATTATAATTATGATATATTGCACTATTTATTTCACTTAAATCCAATTTCCCAGATAGCTGCCTCTGCCTGCCATTGTAGTTGTATCAGCTACAATTCCAGCTTATGTGCTCCACTTTTGTGTTATCTCAAGCTCAAACCCCTGATGTTGAATCTCGAGGCTCTCTGCCTAAAAGTTGAAAAGATTACAATGGTCTTGGATTGATTTATTCTAATTTTGTTGGAAATTTAAAAAATTATGAAGGGTCCTTGCATTTTTCTATGGCAATCCAAACCCATCAATAAAATTAATTCTATTAGCATTTCTTTAATATATATATATATATATGTATATCCCGAACTTCTCAATATATATTTTTTTTTAACTCGAAACATGAGTCCATGCATCACACTTTTTTTTACCAAATGTATATATATAATAAGTAAACGAATTTAATTAATTTAAGAAAAATAAATTCAAATTTCTTAAAAAAAAATTAAAAATAATAATAATAAAAAAAGTGTGGTATGTAGGTTTATGTGTAGAAAATCTTTCTTTTTATTTTTTAGGGATAGGAAAATTTAAAATTTAGAATCTCAAATAATTCTTATCCACCCAAACAGCTTGGGAGATAGGCATATGAGTAGCTGCATTTCACATAGCTACATCATTTACATGTGAAGCATAACGAGCCAAATCATGAGCAGCCTCATTACCTAGTATGGACATGTTGGACATTACAAACATTAAACCTCCTTTTATTACGCCTTGTGTTTACTGCAATAGATGAAATAAAATTGTGTAGGATGTTGCTATTTCTTCTTGGAGAGCCTTAATCATCGTCAAGCAATCACTCTCTAGGATAAGAGAAAAGATATTTGCAACAGTAAGTTATGCAATTGCAGCGTAATCATTTTAAAAAAAGTGAATAAAATATGAGATTTACATGAAAAAAATTAATTTTTTAATAGTGGATTCCACTCTTTTTCAAAATGATTATGCGGCAGTTACGCATTTCACAGTTGTATGTAGAATAACTCCTAAGATAAGATGAGAAATGCCAAGTTGCAAACAGAATTGGAGTCCTTTGAACATTGCTAAGAGTTCCACTACCTCAAGATCTACAAAATCTTGTTCTATTTTACTGACAGCTAAAAGCACCTCACCATTCTGATCTCTTAATATTGCCCCCACCTCTGCCATCTATTGGTTAGAAAACATGGCTTCATCAACATTCAGTTTGAGAAAACCAGAAGGAGGGGGTTGCCAACTGCATTGAGACTTTAGCTTTGAGCTGGGATTAGTCATATGCTCCTGATAATATGTCTACATAGACAAAGTATGAGCTACTATCTACTTAGGACCAAGTTTGATCTTGTCATGCATCATCTTTTTTTCCCTAAACCAGAAACCTCATGCCATTAAAAAGAACAGACCCACATCTTCCATTGGTCATTTTCCTTTAAGTTCTAGTGCAACATTTAAGAAGCTCCTTTGGACCTCCTTATCTAGCAAGGTAGGCAAATACTTTCTCCATGTGTCTTGGACAGAAAAGCAATACAATAAGGCATATGAGAGACACGCTTGATCTTTACTACAAAAGCAACAAATAAGATCTACTTTGACATGTTTATGCAATAAGTTTACTTGAGTGGGTAGACAGTTCTTGCATGCCCACCATTCAAATATCTTCACCTTGCGAGGAACTTTCAACTTCCACAACACTTCCCATAGAGGGAGCAGTTGATTATGATGAGAGCTTTCTACATCAGTCTCTAACTCTCTTTCTGTCAATAGCTTGTTAACACTCTTCACACTGAATCTTCCATCCTTCTATTTTCCCCATATTCTCGTATCTTCACCACCTTCAGGACAAATTATAATCTTCAAAATATTTTAAACTATACTTGGATTGAATAGAGCTCTAATTTTTTGTACATCCCACCATTTTGTGTTGTTGTCAATAAGTGAATCAATAATTTCATTTCTGATATGCTCTACTTTTAAATTAAGTTTTTGTCGTAAGGAGTTGTGACTAGGGATCCAACAGTCATTATATATATATAGGGAAAACCTTCAAAACGGTCGGGTGTGTATTTCTCATTTACACCTACCAATAAAAATTTAGCGCATAGTAGACTTATTATATTTATGGTGGATGTGCATCCAGTTAAACCCCCTCTCCCTTCTCCCTTCTCTCTTTCCACTACCTCCTTCATCTTCATCTTCATTTTCATCTTCCTCCTCCTCCTCGTCTTCTTTCTCTACCAACCAGCCTTTTGTTGGAGCAGATCTGCATCGCATAAGCAACAGAGCATTTGGCGGAGGAGCAGCAGATGCAACAATATATTCATCATCAGTGATTCTCTCTCTCTCTCTCTCTCTCTCTCTCTCTCTCTCTCTCTCTCTCTCTCTCTCTCTCTCCCCTTAGTGATTTCCGTCCCCCTCTCTTCTCAAAGCAACTGCTATTTTCGTCCTTTTAAAAAAAAAAAAAAACCTAAAACCAATATTGCTCAATATCAATTTCTATGAAATACTGATAGTCTGAACTCTGAAAGCTTAAATCAAGAAACAAACAGGTGGCAATTACTTCTTTACGAAACTAGAAAATTCAAACAATATTCCATCCACCAACCTTAATAAACAAAAACAATTTGGCTTCAAAATATGACATAAATTTAGCTGATAAAAACAAGTAACCGCATAACTCTGTCATATACTCAATCTGGCATTGTACACGACCTGAGAGCTCATATATTGCTGGGGTATATGAAAACCCTAACTCTAGCCCCCATGGATTTCGGTAGAAGATTCGACTTCAAATATAAAGACCATCAGCTCTCTCGGTCCTTGAGAGGAGCAACAATCTGAGATTTGATGAAGGGGAGAGCAGGCCACGGGGTGGGTTGGGTTGGGGGGGGGGGGGGAAGGGGGGATATGTCAGAATGGTAAAAAAAAAAATTACCTGTGTACGAATCTACATTGTAATTTACTACATTTCTTACGTGGCAAGTTATGCTTTGTTGGTGTAAATTGACACTAGTCACCCAACCGGCCTAAAGTTGCACCCATGTATATATCTTCCTTCCATTTCCTACACACAACCGACATCCATTTAGAAGAAAATGGCTTCTAGACTCCTCTCCAGGCATAAGAAGGGTCTACCATAGTTTTGAATCAAAGAACTCAGAGTTTAGAAAGTATTTTGCCTTATACAACTTGTGCAACAATGTATCATTTTCTTGTAGAATCCTCTAGCCTTGTTTTGCCAAGAGAGCCATATTAAACTTCTTTAGATCTTTAAAACCCATGCCACCATAGAACTTAGACTCACGCATCTTACTCCAACTCACCCAATAAATTTTCTTTTCATTTTCTTTTCTGCCCCACTAGAATTGTGCCATCATCCCTTCCAACTTCTTGCATAAACATTCAGGTAGCTTAAAACAACTCATTGCATAATCAGGAATAGATAAGTCAACAGCTTTGATAAGAATCTCTTTACTACCTCGGGATAGATGTTTTTCGTTCCAAGCTTGCAGTTTTTGCCACACACGATGCTTAATACTAGAGAAAGCATTGACCTTAGCCTTGCCAATCATGGGTGGTAAGCCTAAATACTTTTCATATTGTTGAACATTGTTGTCCCCTATAATGACATGATTTTCTTTTTTATGTCAGCACTTGTGTTTTTGCTAAGAACCATAGCAATCTTGTCTCTATTGGTTTTCTAACCTGAGGCTAGCTCATATTTGTCCAGTAGCTCTTGAATCTGCTTGTTTATAGTGGTATCAACTTTGTAGAAGATCACACTATCATCTGCAAACAGTAGATGATTTAGACTCGGTGCCCTTCGATAGATTTGAGTTCCTGGTATAGTATGATTCATGTCTGCTTCTCTCAGAAGATGGATAAGCCCTTCAATACATAGAAGGAATATAATAGGGGATAGAGGGTCCCCTTGTCTTAAACCTCAACTAGGAATTATAGGACCATTAGGAATTCCATTGATTAGAATTGAAAAAGAAACAGAAGTAACGCACTTCATAATAAGATGAATCAGTTTAGCATCTAGACCAAGGTTCTCCATCATCTTTTAAGAAAAGTCTCACTCACCCCTATCATAGGCCTTGCTCATATCCAATTTGAGTGACATATACCATTTATCCCCACTCTTTTCTGTTTAAAGAAGTGAATAAGCTCATATCCAATGAGGACATTATCTGTAATAAGTCTACTTAGTACAAAGACACTTTGGGAATCAGAGATAATACAAGGTAGAACCTACTTCAATATATTAGCCAACACTTTTGAAATGAGTTTATAAGTGACATTATAAAGGCTAATAGGTTGAAAATCAGCAACTTTCAAAGGAGATTGTTTTTGGAAATCAGAACAGTAAAGGTCTTATTTAATTTTGATGGAAACGCACCACCATTAAGAGTATACAGCACAACTTTAGTCACTAAGTCACCAATAATATGCCAATATTTTTGGAAGAAAATAGGTGACATACCATCAAGTACAGGTGCTTTTGTGGGATGCATTTATAGCAAGGCCTGGTACACTTCCTCTTCTGTGAATCTGCAAGTCAGTTGCTTATTCATCTGATCTGTCACAAAATCCAATGAGCTTATGTGGTTTTATGAAGTAAAAAGGGATTGAAAATGCTCCACAATAAGATGATCTCTATGTTCTCCTTCCTTTCTTATGCCATCATCATCCTGAAGCCATTTTATGTAGTTCTTTTTCCTTCTGTGGGATGCTTTGGTATGGAAATATCTAGAGTTTTGGTCTCTAGCTTGTAACCACATGGCCTTAGATTTCTGGTGCCACATGATTTCCTCTCTTCCAAGCCATTTCTGGACTTCTTTTCGAGCCTTATTATGTGCTTCTAAATTAGAACAATTAGGATTAGTATCCTGAACCTTAGCAAGTTCTTTTTTGGCTACTTCCAGATTCTTATGGACCATACCAAACTTTTGTTTATTCCAATGAGTTAGCTGAATGCTACACCCTTCAATCTTCCTCATGACCACTTCAAAAGTCTCATCCCTTGAGCCACTATTCCACACTTCTTGAATAATATGTTTGCAACCTTCCTCCCCAACCTACATAGCTTTAAACCTGAAGGACTTTCTTCCTCTCCTTTCACAGCCACCATTAGTTTCCACCTACAGAGGGATATGATCAGAATAAGCCACACTCCCATGAGTAACAGTTGTATAAGGATAGTACTGGCACCAATGTGAATTGGCTAAAAACCTATCAATTCACTCACTTATACAAGCTGAGCCTCATCTTTTATTGCATTAGGAGTAAGGGACCCCATAGTAACCCAAGTCCCTCAAATCATAATCATTTAACTAATAGTGTAAAAAAAATGGGTAAACTGGTAAACCGGACCAAACTGGACTGAATCGGTGGGTTTGGTCCGGTACTGAGTTTAGTTCGATCCAGGACACGTTTTTATTTTTCTTAAAACCTGTCAAAATCGATCCAATTATGATTTTTCTTTTTCTAAAACTGGACCGGACCGGTTCATATATATATTTTAATTTTTTATATTGTATATAATTTTGATATATACTTATATATAAAATAGTTTTGTATAATATGATAAATTACTAATTAATATAATATTAAATTTAAAATCTTATATCACTATAGTTTATTGTATTAATAGTTATACTAATATTATATAGTGCATATTAATAGTTATACTAATACTATATCACTATATATTATAATACATTATTATAGTCTATAATACAATTATACTATATTATAATATACTACAATATATTATCACTATGATATTATATAGTATTAAATACTATATTATATAATATTATATATAGTATATTAAAACCGAAAACCGAAGTGCCAGTTTGGGAGGGTAACCAGTGCATAATCAGTTTTGAAAAATGTAAAACTGGTACATACCGGTTCGATCCTAAATTTTGTCCAAATTAGTTCGGTCCGATCCAGTATTGGTTTTATTTTTTTAAAAAAATTGGTCAAAATTAGTTCGGTTTTGGTTTTTCTTTTTCTAAAACTGGACTGGACCAGACCGATTCATATATATTTTTTTTAAAATTTTATAATGTATATAATTTTTATATATAATATATAATTATATATAAAATAGTTTTGTATTATATGATAAATTATTAATTAATATAATATTAAATTTTAAAATCTTATATCACTATATACTATAATATACTATAATATATTATTATATTATATATTATAACATATCACTATATTATAATATATAATATATCATTATAGTCTATAATACAATTATAATATACTACAATATATTATCACTATAGTATTATGTACTATAATATACTATATTATATATATATATTATATAATGTATAATATAGTATATTAAAACTGAAAAATCGGACCAGAACCGGTTTAGGAGGATAACCGGCGCTGAGTTCTTGAAAATGCAAAACTGGTTCATAATAGTTCCGTCTGAAGTTTTATCTAGAACCAGACCAAATCGGACCGGTTACGCTTCTAGTTGCACCATTACTTTCAACGGCAATTTGGGCTTGATCTTGGTGATTCTCTCCAGAACTAACATCAGTTGCCAAAACAGGTTCTACCATAATTTTCGTTATTTCCTTCTATTCCGCTGTTACTTCCTTCTATCCCGCTTCATTCAATTGTTGCCTTTTTTGATTATCTAACTGAGTAGGGGATGTTAGAGATGTTTGTTTTGATGTCTGCTTTGAAACACAATTGGCAACACCGCGCACTCCTGCAAAACCTGCACATAAACACTAACCATAAGGGAAACCAGTAACTGCAAATTCATCCTCGAAAGTCAACCACTTCCCACACTCCTTATGTCCATGTCCCAAACAGCCACAACAACAACAAAAGCGAGGCAACCTTTCAAAAGTAAACTGAACCCAACATACATGGTTTGAGCCAATCATAATTTTCTTCCTTTTTAATAGTGGTTTAGGCACATCTGGAGAGTGGCTCGTATCTGCATGAACTCACCCTATGCTAATTCATCTTTCTCAATATGAACTTCCACCACCTCACCTGGCCAGGTTGCCCACATACTGGTTCCTTGCCATAAGCGAAAGGTCGTGGATCCTAACTCAAAACGTGGCTCGTGTGAAATGAATCTGATGAACCTTATGCCTGCCATCAAATTCTTACATCAACACGAGTTGCTTATCAAACGACCATGGGCCTTCACGTATCACACGATCCTTATCCCTTATATCTTCAAACTCCACCAGAATGAGAATTGGATTGAAACTTCACCCCTTTCACTGGTATCCAGACCTTCTTCATAGTCTGTTTAAAGACCTCCTTATGATAATATTTATCCATAAACAACATCATGATCAAACACTTGCTACCTTTGGAGATTGCATCTTCCTACGGACTAACTTCCACATGAATATCTTCTTGCTCGTGCACAATAAGTGAAAGCTGCTCGTAAAGTTTATCAAGATTCTCCTCCATCACCATCCAAAGTCGTATTTGCATAGGATAATGAGGGAAAAAAAGAAAAAAAGGGCACTGTACAAGGACAGGAGATAAACCTCTATTTAGGGAGCCCTAGAGAGGGATTTTCTCAATATTTAGTTTGTGTAAATATGTATTTAAGTTCAGGTCATCCACGTGTGATACATTCTAGATCCTTCCCTTTCTTTCAAATTCAAAGAAATCTAGAAGGGCATAACATAGAAATCTAGAAGAAAACTCCTTAAATTGCTGGCGGCTACTTAATTACATGTATCATCATTTATTCAACCTTTGAAAATGCTGCAAGAAAATTAAGTGGCTTGACAATACGAAATTGGCTACAATTATTCCCATCAACACCCTCCCCAATACCACGTGGAATTAGTTGCAGACTTGTGTTCTTTTTTTTTATTTTATTTTTATTCATTGGTGGAACTGTGGCCGGTCCGGTCTCTCCGCTTTAGTGGGGACCATCAGACCTTCATTCCTTTTATTTTTGTGTTTTTCTTTTTTCTTTGACAAAAAAAAAAAAAAAAAAAAGACCCATTTGATGCTATCAAATTCTACTATTTTTCGATATTACCACAAAAGTATCAAAGTTATCACTCAAATCCCATTTTGAATCCCAGTTTTATCCCATTCTGATTGTTAAGATAAACAAAAAATAAATGATATTAAACCATTTTGATGGGTTAATATTAAATAATAGGGCACATTGAAAAAAGAAATAGTAATTTAGGAATAAAATTCGGTGCCCTACACACCAACTTTTTATTTAATGATAATCACTTGTAAGAGATAACAAAAGCGTTTTGTTTTATTTCATTATTATAATTTTATTAAAATCTCACATAAAATATAATAAATAATTTAATTTTTTAAAATTTTAAAATAATAATAATATTAAAAAATAATATTTTAAAAATATTTTATTTAATTATTAATTTTTATCTAAAGTCATCTCATCTATTATCCAAACTACAATTTAACAAAACGCATACGTTATATCTAATGATATCATTGACTTCTAAACTAATATTCACGGTGGAAAAAGAAAAGGTGAGCCATGTGCTTGCGTCAATACAAGAGACACGTGAATTTTACGTATATATTTATTTTAACTGAATATTGAAATGAATTCCCCTCTCAATATTAGTCATTCCCATGACAAGTCAAACCCTTTGATCTTTGAAGAGGAGAGAAAACTGCTGTCCCATGAGCTCTTAACATTCATTATCCATTCATATTTCATCGAACAACTAAACAAATGACATAATATAACGATAACATGACGTGTGCAGGTGAATCAGCAAATAATAGTTATATAGACGTGCAAGAATAAAGATTTTAAAGGGACAATAGATTTCCTCGTTAGTTGGCCTAAATAGATTTCCTCGTTAGTTGGTCTAAATGTATCTTTAAAATTGAGCTATTATCATACTTTTTTATATTTATCTATTTTATTTAAATTTAACTCTCACATTAAATTATCTATTTATTTTTTATATAATAATAAAATATTATTAATTGAATAATTTTTTTATTTAATTTATTTTTTTCACATTTTATAATTGTATTAATTAAATGTTAATAATAATTATATTCTAATTAAATTATTATTAAAAAAATCATATTTTCAAATATCATTTAATATTAATAACAAAAAAATATTTGATTAAACTCATCTAAAATTCTATTTAATTTTCTCAATTACTAACCAAATGGTATTTTTACTTGGAGTGAGAAAGTAGTATTTTAATGTTTGCTTGGAGTGAGAAAGTACTATTTTAATATTTGCTTGGAGTGAGAAACTAGTATTTTAATGTTTGCTTGGAGTGAGGAACTAGTATTTTAATATTTGATAAATCAATTGTAATCTTCTATATTTGGCTAAGAACTATAACAAAAGTCTATATTATTTTAGATATGTCCAATCTAATATAGAATCTTTTAATACAAATTATATAAATTTTGGTCATTCTTTCTAATTTGGCCAAGCCAATGAGAATGGTCTTAATATACAAAAAAGTAGTTGTTCTGTCTGGTTTGATAAGTGCTGCGGACTCTCTGATAACCATGTTGTTGTGCAACTGACCATGGCTAATTAATTAAAGAAAATTATAGACTAGGTTCATACAATTCATTTATTACTCTTAATTTAATTCTTACTATTCATTTATTACTCTTAATTTAATTAAAGATTAAGGTGGCCGATCGAGGAAACCTGTGTCATCATGTCTTTACAATAATGCTTTGCTTGCTACGACCACGACAACTGGTGAGAAACCCAGAATATAAAATGCCAAAGAGCAAGGGACGCCTAAAATGTCTAAGTCCACCCATAAGGTCGATCTTTTACGGTTCTTTCATGCATCCATCTTACATTCTTCACTGTCATGTTTTCTTAACTGTGTTATCACTTTTGGCATTCTATGCATTTATATAGATATCTAGATTTCAAACTGGAGAGAGAGAGAGAGAGAGAGAGAGAGAGAGAGAGAGAGAGTAAAGAACCGAAACTAATGACCCTTATAAATATTGCTTATTTGCTTGTCCAAAGCCAGCGACATATTTGATCCTCATTCTCCTAGCTCTGTTTTCATAGCTGGATCTTATCTGTTCACCCCCCCCCCCCCCCCTTCCCAAAAAAAAAACATATTTGGTCCTCATTATCCTAGCTCTATTTTCATAGCTGGATCTTACCTGTTCCCCCCCCCCCCCCCCAAAAAAAACATATTTGATCCTCATTCTCCTAGCTCTGTTTTCATAGCTGGATCTTATCTGTTTCCCCCCCGCCCCCGCCCCCGTCCCCGCGCAAAATAAAAAAACCCATCTCTACTCTACCGCCCGCCATTCAAAACTTCTTTAGACTCTTCCCTCGTCTCTATCTGTCCTCTGTTGATTTATTCAGCATTCAAATCCAAATCCCCCAGCAGTAAGGCACTTGCCGCCCCCAAAACACCTTTCAAACAAACATTTGATCCTCCCCTACGTACTACTTTGCCACCCCCTGTTTTTTTGACCACCTACGATCAGTCACCACCAATTATTATATATACCCTCCCACAACGCCGGCCATCTTAACCATTTCCCTCTCCCTCTCCAACTCCAAAAATAGAAAGTAGATCAACAATATACATTAATGATCTCCATCATCAGTACCTCTGTCACCCCAGTTTTGCCTTATCTCTTTTGCTTCATTGTCTTCCTCCTCTTCTTCGAACAAGTCTCTTACTTGAAGAAGAAAAAATGGGTCCCCGGTCCTGCCTTTGTCTTTCCCATCCTCGGCAGCGCTATCTCCTTGGTCCGTCATCCCACCCAGTTCTGGGACCTCCAGTCCTCCCTCGCCAAGTCCTCCGCTCTAGGCTTCTCCGCTAACTACATCATCGGTAGATTCATTATCTTCATCCGCGACACCGACCTCTCCCATAAGATCTTCGCCAATGTCCGCCCCGACGCCTTCCATCTCGTTGGCCACCCCTTTGGTAAGAAGCTCTTCGGCGACCACAACCTCATTTACATGATGGGTCAGGATCACAAGGATCTTCGCCGTCGCATCGTTCCCAATTTTACTCCCAAGGCGCTCTCCACCTACACTTCTCTTCAACAGATTATCATCCTTGACCATCTTAAGAAATGGGTCCGCCTCTCTTCTCAGAGCGCGATGAAACCGATTGCCCTGAGGAATCTGGTTCGTGACATGAACCTGGAAACCTCCCAGACGGTATTTGTTGGTCCGTATTTGGGCCGAGAGGCCCGCCAGAGGTTCAAGGTCGACTACAATCTCTTCAACGTTGGGCTCATGAAGCTGCCCATCGACTTTCCAGGGACGGCGTTTCGGAACGCCAGACTCGGCGTTGACCGGTTGGTAAAAACTCTCGCTGTCTGTGTGGAACAGAGCAAGGTGAGGATGGAGACGGGAGAGGACCCGTCCTGTTTGATCGATTTCTGGATGCAGGAGACTTTGAGGGAGCTGACGGCGGCATCCAGAGCCGGCGAGCCCGCTCCTGCTCACACCAGCGACCTCGAGATTGGCAGCTACCTCTTCGACTTTCTCTTCGCGGCGCAGGACGCGTCGACGTCGTCGCTGCTGTGGGCCGTGACGCTCCTCGACTCGCATCCTGAGGTGTTAGCAAAGGTTCGCGAGGAGGTTGAATCCAAATGGTCGCCGGACTCGGATTCCTTGATCACGGCGGAGCAGCTGGGGCAGATGAAGTACACGCAGGCGGTGGCGCGTGAGGTATTGAGGTACCGAACTCCGGCGACCATGGTGCCCCACATAGCAGGGGTGGACTTTCCTTTGACAGAAAATTACACTATTCCGAAGGGTACTATCGTATTTCCATCGGTGTACGAATCGTCATTCCAGGGTTTCAGCGAACCGGACCGATTCGATCCGGATAGGTTCTCAGAGGATCGACAGGAAGATCGGATATTCAAGCGGAACTACCTGGCGTTCGGAGCCGGGGCCCATCAGTGCTTAGGCCAGAGGTATGCACTGAATCACCTGGTCCTCTTCATCGCGATGTTCGCCACTTTGCTGGACTTCAGGCGCCACAGAACGGACGGCTGCGATGAGATCGCGTACGTCCCCACCATTTGCCCCAGAGACGATTGCATGGTTTTCCTCTCGCAGCGGTGCGCACGGTATCCCAATTTCTCCGTACGAAAGGTCTAAAATGCCCTTATTCCCTGTGGCCGGTGGCGGTTGGGGTGGGGCAACTGGTAATATTGTTTGTTTTGCCATGTTTGTCGAGGGATTCGTCAGGCCGTGTTCTTGTCTATCCATGTTGTAATCTCTTCGTTTTTATTTTTTTATTTTTTTCCGAGTTGTTTGTGCATAGAGCTTGTGGACGGTAAGGATTCTTTGGCAAGGGGTGTGTGTAGATCATTGAATGGTGGATCATTGGATTGGTGTGGAGAATAATTTTTATTTTTATTTTATTTTTTTAAAGGGGGAGTTGATCGGTGCAAGCAGAACGGGCTTGACTTCGATAACAAACTCTAAAAACACGTGCCGTAATTGTATGGAGTTTGTAATTGTTTGTAGTACAAGATATTGGACATTTTCATTTTTCCCATTGGAACTTTTACAACAATGGTGTTAAAACGAAAGACAGTCGGACTACGTAAATACGGACAGAACGTTACCATAAACAATCAAAATCATTGGATGTAGCTTTCCAACTTTTGACAGTTTTTCGTTACCATTTACGTAGGGACAATTCTAGGGCGACTATTTAAAAAATTCATTAATAAATTATATGAATTGGTTGTAAAATAAATGACAAAATAATTATAAATGTTAAAATGGTTTTTTAGTATTGTTATTTTGATAAAGAAATTATATAAAAATAATTTTATAAACTGACATAATTTTAATTGAATTATTAAATATGTTTTATAATAAAAATAATTTTATATTTTAATAAATTTCATTAAATTATATCAATTTATAGTATTATTTTTATATAATATTTTTATAATTAAAATTTTTTTGTTTGTGTTTTTTTTTTTTTTTTTTTATGGATACTCACTACAGACAACCCTACTACTTCCACGTGGCGATGCTGTCATACTGCCCCTGTCCATCCGCAATTCTAATTTAAAGTAGAAAAAGGTCATTTTGTTGGACGCATGCATGCCACTTGTCCAATATATATATATATATACACACACATATTGCAATAATTTTGCATGGCCCATACATATATAGGCCGGCGGCAAAGCAATACGGTTCACAGAACTTCACACGAGATTATTAATTAAGACATGATTGAAAAGGTTTCTGTTTTATTTTATTTTATTTTATTTATTTAGCATAACAATGGAGTTTTATTTGTTAGGAACTTAGGTGTTGTTTTTCATGTGGTCTATCTATCTACTTTCCATGCATTGGTTTGGTTACAGCTTATCTTTGTACGTTTTTCCCAATAATGCATGCATGATCTTGGCCTCTTCCATTGGCTGCATGTCTTCAGCTAAATGTGAATACATTGATCTTCCTTTTTCTGACTTCTGATTCTTTCTTGGATTACTTCCCCCAATGACTTCCACAAGTGCTCATTGCTTTGACCAACTTGAGATTTGAAGTCCATCCTTTCTTTCTTTTTTCTTTTTTAATAAAAAAAATAACGCCTTAATTTATGTTGAGATTTACTAAGATTAATTAGGAAAAAAATTTATTTATAAATACAACTGAATATTAATATATACATTAATCTAATTGATTGATAAAAAAATAGATTTTATTAAAAATAGTGTTAATTTAAATTTTAAATATAAAAAAATTAATAGTGATATACAGATTACTACGCAATTTTATTTGTAAGTATCAAAATTCTTAGAATTTAAAAATGAGATAAATTTTATATACAAAATAATTAGGAGTTGTTTGGATAGTAAGATGAGATAATTTTAGATAAAAGTTAAAAGTTGAATAGAATATTATTAGAATATTATTTTTTAATATTATTATTATTTTAAAATTTTAAATTATTTATTAGATTTTATGTGTAAATTTAAAAAATCTATAATGATGAAATGAGTTAAAATTATTTTTCAACCCAAACGACCCCACCATGGTCATAAAGTTTTTCAATTCTTAGGAACGAAAAACATGTGAAAGTCACAAGTATTAACACATGTTATTGAATGACCAAATATTCCCTTTTTTTTCCCCTATGGTAATTAATGTCCATGAGTTTTCTTTAGTCAATTTTTAAAAAAGTTCAAATACATGCACCCCCCATGTGCATTGATTGGACCACAATCCCTTTTGGAGCACTGTACTTGGCTTTTAACTTCATGTCAATGAACAAAATTGCAGTGTTTCATCTGAGACACAGACAAAGGTCACAATGTTTGTATTGGCTATTGGGTTACAACCGATTGCCTAGCCATATGTGTATTGACAAAACCAACATACTATTTCACAACACCTTATTTAGATAGGGAAAAAAAAAAAAGATTTTAACCAAGAATATTATTCTAAAGCCAAAATCATATATAATCCACGAATTATTCTATTTTCAAGTCAGTTTATAGAGCACATTATTCACACTAAAATCATCAGTTTAATTTTAAAATTTCTCTTCTAAATTAAATTATATCATATAAATATTTTATTAAAAAGTAATGTTACTCATTATTCCTTTTATCATTATCTTCTCATAATTTTATAATACGATATTATATTATTAGAAACTATTTATTATATTTTATTTACAGATCTATTATTTATGAATACCACATCAAGAGATATTGCTGAGAGGATGATAAATATATTTTTTTTCTTTATTAAATATGCTCTACACATTGAATTACAAAATATCACGAGGAGTAACGCAAAAATATTTAGACAATAATATAGCTTAAAATATTTAATTATATCCAAAGGTTGGTTGATGTTTGGACTTTGGATTATAGGTCATCATTGCATCAATTTTTTCAGCAGGCAACGGTCCAACGATGTAGAACGTTTGACTGGAATGATCAACGAAGGTACAACGCATAATATTACTTGATCACCACTTTCTTAGAACATTTTTTTCCCCTATAATTGATAATTGAAGACGAATTTGGTAATTGACAGTTTGGCTGGTCAAACCAAAAAGGGCGACAGAAAATATTTGCTCACGTGCCTTTTCCAACTGTACATTTTGGACTTTCCCTCTGTTTCTTGACTTGTTTTATAACCCGTTCATTTCGGAGACTTCTAAATTGTAAGGATGTACCTTGGAAAAATTTAATTTATAATAAAAAATTGAATTCAATTCTTTTCAAAGTTATTAATTGAACGGAGATAGACAGTTATACATAAAAAAATTTTTTAAAAATAAATTTATAAACTGACGTGATTGGTATAATTCATTAAATTATCTATTTTATAATAAAAATAATTTTATAATATGATGTCACGTTGGATTCTGAGTTTATTTTTATAAAAATTTTTTGTGACTAAAGTATTTTTTAAGTCATTATAGATGAGACACTTGCATACATAGGGCTGTTCATCCGGGTTCCGACCCGGGAACCCGGGTACACCCAAACTGGAACCCGGATTTGAAATCCGGGCCGGAAACCGGACCGGGTTAGCCCGGGTCAGATCTGGGCCGGAACCCGGATGAACCCGGGTTTTGTAAAACCCGGATTCCGGGTTCCGGATTGAACCCGGTATTTTTTTTTTTTTTTTTTTTGGGTTCTGGATTGAACCCGGTTACGGTGTTACACTCTGTCAAAACTCCAATACACATCTAGCAATTCAAATCTTTGCAGTTGAATCTCACTGTCATGCCATCACTCTCAGAATCGGAATTGTACATCAAAGACTCCTAATACATATTCAATCCCTAATTGTCCAAGTATACAACATTTCCAAGCTCGCCTTTTGACCTGGGTATGCTTTCTTTTTTTTTACAAAGGCATAATCAATAATCCAAAGCAATTTCAGAGAAGACAACCAGAAATACCAATAACCAGTCCTACAAGAAAAAAGTCAGGACTAGGCCGTTATATTGTCAATATTTGTTAAAAGGGAATAGAAATGCAGGACCATGAAACCTCTAATGACAATAAACGCCATGGTAAACGCCATGGTTAGTACATTTCTGTATAAAATATATGACAAGCATGACATATTCGCACCTACAATGTTCACATACAGATGCGATAAAAGGAAAGTAAATAACTACAAACTGAAAGATCTTACAACATCATTCTAGTTGCACGTGTGCAGTCTTTTACAAAGCATATGCCTTTAGTTTAAAACAACTGTTGCAGCATGACAGGAGAGAGACCAGTACTGCTTGCATTTTTAACCGGGGATTGGTTGATTCCTTGGCAGTCCAAAGCAAGATTTGGACTGGCATCCAAATCCAGATACAAGGAAAATCTTCTTCTAGCCTGTACTAGTAGCTTAAAATCTACTAACAGCCAAAGCTAATAAAACCCAAGACCTTAGTACATTCAAAACAGAACAAAACAAAAAATGAGGATTGAGATCTGGGCATTAAACACAAATAAATGAAAACAAAACAGACCCAAATCAACAAAGTACTCAAAGGAAAAAAACCCTAAAAAAACTACTGCAGATTTGAACTTGAACAGAGATGTAGCACAGATTGTCCCTAAAAAACCCATAAAAAAAACTTGAACATATCGAGCAAGAGAAACGGTGAGCCCGAAGTATGAAACCAAATCGAAAAATCGAATAGGAAGAACTCTGGATTTCTCCCAATGGCCTAAAGTATACGTAAAGACAAAACTCGAAAACAAAAAAATACCCATGTTTAACAAAAAATGGCAGATCTGCCTTCTTTGCTGGGTCGATCGAGAGAGAGAGAGAGAAGAGAGACTACCGATCTAAAGTCCGGCAGCGGCGGCGAGAGAGAGACAGACGGCGGCAAAAATTGAAGCGAAGGCCTAGGGTTACCTTCGTTCGGCTCGGACGAGAGAGAGAGAGAGAGAGAGAGAGAGAGAGAGAGAGAGAGAGAGAGAGAGAGAGAGAGAGAGAGAGAGAGAGAGAGAGAGAGAGAGAGAGAGGAGTAGAGAGAGACGAAATAAGAAACAACTTTTTTTTTTTTGTTTTTATAAAAACCGGGTACCGGGGTTAAAATCCGGTACCCATGAGTAATACCCGCAACCGGCCCGGATTGGGCCGGTTTTAATAATGTGGGTTTCGGCTCGGATCAAATCCGGGCCGAAACCCATAACCGGACACCCGGTTATCCGGGTTTCGGCCTGGGCCGGGTAAAACCCGGCCCATATGAACAGCCCTATGCATACACACCATTGATGTAATAAAATTCATATTGCAAATTAAATCATATCTTATCAGTGATGTTACCAGTATAATCTTTCTTCATTTCAATTCAAATCAAATAATTTTTTTTAAATAATCTAATCAAGTAATTGATTGTTCATTATACAAGTCGAATTCGAACGAGTAATAGGTGATTGAGATTTGTTTATTTAATTTTTACTTGAACACAAGTTGAGCTTGAACTTATCAACGGGTTACATATCATATTTACAAATAGCTCATTTATTCTTTTTCAAGTTGAGTTTGCCTTATACTTAGGGGTGATAATCGGCCAATTTGGACTGGAAAAACTGATCGGACCGGTACTAGTCCTAGTCGGTCTCGGTCCGAATTTTAGTGGACCGAAGTCATTCGATCCGGTCCACGATCCAGGAGTTTTTCACCCTGGACCGGACCGAATGAAATTTAATTAATTAATTTATTTATATATATTGATTATATAATAATTGTATATAATTAATTATATAATTTTTATCTAACCTAATTCTATTACTAACTCGCCATTAATTAATTATTAACTAATACTATTATTTAGAATTTTATACTAATACTAATATTTATACTAAATTACTAATACTAATAGAGTAATAGTCTAGACTCTAGACTCTAATATGGTATAAAAATAAAAATAAATACTAATAGTCTAATATAGAGTATAGTTATATAAGTTAAACTTATAATAATATAGACTATAGTTGTAACTTATACTAAAAACTAAGTGGGTAGTCTATAAATAATATTACTAATAGTCTAATATATATAAGTTTATAACTATACTATATTACTAATAGTCTAACCTATAACTATAATTTTCATCTAACCTAACTATATCACTAACTCGCCATTAAGTAATTACTATAGTTATACTATACTAATTATAATATAGTAATGATAGTCTAATATTAGTATAACTATACTAATTATAATAACTAATCACTTAACTTAACTATACTATATTATATAGTTATTATATAACTATACTATATTACTAATAGTCTAATACTAATTAATTATATTACTAATACTATTATATAGTTATACTAATTATAATAAGTAATCACTATAAGTCTATAACTATATATATTTAGTATTAAAGTATTGTTATATTCTTTAATGTATTAATTACTAATACTATTAAGTCTTAAGAGTTATGGTATAAATTACAATATATGTATAATTTTATACTAACACTAATATTTATACTAAATTACTAATACTAATAATCTAGACTCTAATATGGTATAAAAATAAAATAAATACTAATAGTTTAATATAGACTATAGACTATAGTTATACAACTTATACTAATAATTAATATAGTTATAACTTATACTAAATCACTAATACACTATAACTAATATTACTAATATATAGCTATACTATATTACCAGTAGTCTAATAGTCTAATACTAATACTATTATATAGTTATACTAATTATAATAAGTAATCACTATAAGTCTATAACTATATATATTTAGTATTAAAGTATTATTATATTCTTTAATGTATTACTAATACTATTAAGTATTAAGAGTTAGGGTATAAATTATAATATATGTATAATTTTATAATATGTATTATATATTCCATAATGTATTTTGTATCAATGTGTTGCCATATAATATATAATAATATATATTCCATAATGTATTTGTATCAATGTATAATATATAATAACACTATAATAGTATAATTAATAATATATAGTATTAGTATATATTAATATATTATAAGAGTTAATATATTATAGCATACTATAATTAATATTATATATATGTATAATAGTATAGTATTAATAATTCACGGTGCCGTTTTAGTCACTGCAGGTGAAAAAAAAGTAATTGGGTGGCGTTGTTTCACGCAACCTAGTTATTTTTTTTTTCAATCTAAAGCCCCTAAAATGGCGCCGTTTGGGTCCAATTTCGAACCAGACGGTACCGTTTTGTTCAGTTGATTTAACCCTCCCGAGTGAGAAACCCTAGGTTGCGATCCCCCCCATCGCGATCCCCCTCTTGCTGCCTTGCCCCTCCGTCGCAGACTCGTAGCAGGAAGTTTGGTTGGTCAGAGGTCTAGTGTTTATTCTTCGGTACTCTCTCTCTCTCTCTCTGTCTCTCTCTCTCTCTCTCTCACAGTGATAAATTTTGTTTTTTATTGTTTGTTGGTGATTGTTTGTTATCTTGATTAATTTGTTTTGATCTTAAGTCTAGTGTAATAGTGTAATTTGTATGGATAAACTAAAGTGCACATATAAGTAGGTGGATATTTTCTTTATTTTTCTTGTATGGATCTGTTTGTAATGGTACTCTTCCTTGAATTAGGCAAAGCCTAATTAGGTACTTGATCAAGCATTTTGTTGTATAAGGGAAGAGGTACTGTGGAGACTATGAAAAATTGTGGGTCTTTGGTCACTTTTCTAAATCTGCTAGGCTATATAGATTTTTTCCCAATATGTTTTGGTCACTTTTGAGTTTATCTATGACATTCTTCATAACATTTTTTTCCCCAATCTATTATACACATAGGATGGTAACTTTGATAAGTGAAGAAAAATCTGCACAAACTATATAGATTTTTTTCCCAAACTCGCATGCACATAAACAAATTAGCTGAGCTGACATTGAATTCCATTCGATTGATTGCTTAATGGGCGCCTGCTTAAAATCAAAGAAAATACCAAAAGAAATTTATCATTTATTAGGTGCATACACATTCTACTCTCATCTTATGGTATTAAAGATATTGTATAATTTGGAGAGTAATGTTAAATACAATTTTAAAGTATGTAAGTATACACATATTTTTAAAAAAATGGATAAATCTAAGATTTACATGAAAAATCAATTTTTTAACTATTGATCTTACTTTTTTCCAAATAGAGTATATTAGACTTAGTCATTTTAAAATTATATGTAACATTATTTTTTAAAATGAATATTTATATAAATAATTACATAGTATGGAGAAGAATATATAACACATTTATTTGGTATTTAAGTGCAACCTCTCCATCTGAATTAAGGCTGAGCAAAAATTCGAAAATCCGACTCCAGCTCCGCTCTGATTCCGACAAATTAGAGTCGGAGTTGGAGTTTTTTTTCCACTAAAAGTCGAAGTCGGAGGTGGAGGTGTCCCGACTCCGAATCCGCTCCGATCCGACTCCGATACACCGACTTCGACTCCGACTCTGACTCCGACTTCTACTCCGACTCCGACTCCGATATTGTGCATATTTTATAAAAATATTTGTTATCATTATATTAACATCTAATAAATAATAATGTATAAACATTATAATGAATAATATAAGTTAATATAGTTACTATAAGTTAATTTACATTACTAATTTACTATAAGTTACTATATAAGTTACTATAAGTTACTATATAAGTTACTATAGCTTATTTTATATTTTACATTACTAGTTTACTATAAGTCAATATATTATATACAATATATAGTTATATTATATATAATTATAGATTATATATATACTAGATATATTAAGGGCTTATATAATATATAGTTACTATACTATGTATTTTTTATGCATTAATCATATATATTTATATATTTTATATAACTATACCTTATATAGTTAATTTACATTACTAATTTACTATAAGTTACTATAGCTTATTTTATATTTTACATTACTAGTTTACTATAAGTCAATATATAATATATAGTTATAGTATATATAATATATAGTTATATTATATATAATTATAGATTATATATACTATATATATTAAGGGCTTATATAGTATATAGTTACTATACTATGTATTTTTTATGCATTAATCATATATATTTATATGTTTTATATAACTATACCTAATATAGTTAATTGGCATTACTAATTTACTATAAGTTACTATATAAGTTACTATATTTTATATAGTTAATTTATATTACTAATTTACTATAAGTTACTATATAATAATATAGTTACTATATAAGTTACTATACCTTATATAGTTAATTTACATTACTAATTTACTATAAGTTACTATAAGTTACTACATAAGTTACTATAGCTTATTTTATATTTTATATTACTAATTTAATATAAGTTAATATAGACTATATAGTTACTATATAAGTTACTATAGCTTATTTTATATTTTACATTACTAGTTTACTATAAGTTAATATATAATATATAGTTATATTATATATAATTATAGATTATATATATACTATAAATATTAAGGGCTTATATAATATATAGTTACTATACTATTTCTTTTTTATACATTAATCATATATATTTACATATTTTATATAACTATACCTTATATAGTTAATTTACATTACTAATTTACTATAAGTTACTATATAAGTTACTATACCTTATTTTAATCTCAAATATCTTATTTTATTTTATATATTATAATATTATATATATATAGTATAGTTTATATATATATATAATATACTATATAACTATATATATATACTGTATAGTATTAGAGTCATTAGACTATATATATTTATACTTATATAATACATATAGTTATACTTATATATAGGCCTGCACAGTGACCCGGTCCGATCAGATTTGGGCCTGATCCGATCCGACCCACGTATGAGACAGCATCAAACCGAACCGACCCGAACCGCAGATTTTCGAGTTGGGTCGAGCCCGTTCTTATTTCTTTCGATCGGCTCACCTCCTTGTTTGATTTGATTTCCAGACCCACGCAGCCACGATTTGCAGACTCTGACTCTCTGCTTGCAAATTGTACATTTCAGAAGAAATGGAAGGAAAATGGAGGATCTTTTCACCTGCTGGGGGACTTGAATCATAAACAGGTTCGTGTTGATTGTCATCCACCTCCCCATCCTGAACGTGGAAATTTGGCTCCCCATCTGTGCTCTCCTCCTTGCAATGAGATTCTCCAGGCGTTGATTCCTCTCAAGCTTGGAAGTCCCCAGATCCATGAGGTTCTTTTGGTCATCCTCAGTCCACTTGATTGCCGATTTACTTTCATCCTCTTTACCTCCGTGTGCTTCTTCCTCCTCGTCATCTTCGTTTTCGTCAACACCATCTTCTTCTACTTCTCCATGGATTTCCGATTCTTCATCCGACTCAACACTGACATCACTGCTTTCCGATTCTCCATGGTTTTACTTTATTATCATTTTTCAGAGCTTGATTTTGTCGGTTTAGCTGAATTCCCCTTTAGATCAAAGTAATCAGCTCTTCTATTGGTTTAGATGGGTTAAACTTTGGGTTCCTCGAACAGTTCAAGGTGGTGAACGGCGACGATGAACGGCTATTAGGGTTTGAGGATAAGACTGAGAGTGGGATTGATCGGGTCATCGGTTTCGACCGATAATTGTTTGTAATTAACCGTGATTGGGATTGATCCGATGAACCCGACTTTAGTCGGATGGTCCCATGTCGGGTCTGTCGGATGGATCGGGTCCAAGCTTTTTATGCACAGCCCTACTTATATAATATATAGTTATATTATATATAATAGTATAGTTAATATATATAGTATTAAAACAAAATTAATATTTGATTTAGGGTTTAAAAAAAAGGGGGGCTGAAAATACCAAAATAGAGCCCAAATGGCGTCGTTGGACTCTGTTTTGGTTGCCAAAACAGAGTTAATTGTAGTAAAACGACGCTGTTTTAGGGGTAAACGGCGCCGTTTACTTCAGTCAGGACTCCCGACTCAAGACCAGTTTAATTATTCCCCCCCCCCCCCCCCGACACTGAAGTCTGATAGTGTTTGATTAGGGTTTACTTTCAAAGTTCAGTCACTCAGCCCCCACGAAATGGTGCAGCCCCAGCCTTCAACTCCCTCAGCCCCCATGAAACGGCGCAGCCCCAGCCTCCGACGGCTTCTCCGGTATCTCCTCTCTCTCTCTCTCTCTCTCTCTCTCTAGTGTTTGATTCATGGATATGGGTTTGAAATCGTAGTCGGTGCCCCACTTATTCTTTTCGTTCTCCGGCGCCACGATATTATTTTTGATCATATTATCTATTTTAGTTGTTTTGATTTCTCTTTTATCTGTTATGGGTTTGGTTGTTGATTTATTTGTTGGTTGTTGATTGGTTTGTTGTTTTTTTTGAAGCTCTATTTTCAGGTGCCCCAGTCGACACTCGACAGTCCCCGTCGGCTGTCGCCCCGAGTCCCCACCCCCAGCCGGATATATCTATGATCACAGACCCAGTTCCCAACTTGGTCGAGTCCCTACGCCGTCGCATATCTGGGTCATCACATGGTGCCCACTGCCCTCCCACGGTCTCACCAACTCCGTCCCGACTCTGCTCCAACAGTCGGATTTGGAGCCGAAGCGAAGCATATAACCTTCGGAGCCAGAGTTGGAGGACCCAGATACCGACTCCGATCTGTCGGTGCTTAGCCTTAATCTGAATTGGGTGGAGATTGTCAATGACTCAATACTGGCAGTTTGAACCTAAAAGGCAGGTAGTAGTAGCTGACAGTGGCATGTGAACTATAATCCCTTCAAATTTCCAGACATACTTTTTCTTGGTAGGACCCAAAACCTATATGTATTTTCAAATCTACTAAACCTTTCTTTCCATATTTCAAATCTACATTATGAGACCAAATATTTTTGGCTTAAAAACATAATTAGTATATATATTTTGGAAGGTTAAATCTTAATTTCTCTTTATTTGTATACTACTTACAAGAAATCTGTTTGAGTAGATTAGAGAAATTAAGAGGCTCTTTATAGACTTTTATCCAAATCTCCATATATAATGATTATTCTTTCACAAGTTTGTGAGATGATTATCCAAATCTGCAGAATTTTTTCTTTCACAAGTTTGTGAGATTCTCTCTTTTGATTTGACCTTGGAGATCAGCATATAAATGTCCAACTTGAATTTTCTTTTCATTTATTTATTTATTTTCCTGAGAAATAATAATACCCACCGTGATGATTAATTAGGTTTAATCATTTATATTTGTCTTAAAAACTTGAACCGATGAAAAAGATCATTTCTAATATGTCATGCATTGTTTTAGGCTTTTAGCTTTGTTTTTTTAAAGGGTCTTGTTATTCATAACTTCACATATTATACATGATATGTTCTTTGTTGGTTTTTATACATAAAAAAAATCTAAGAAATTGAGCAATATTGTGAATCTGTGATGTACAAATTTGTTTCTGTTTTTTTTTTTTTTTTTTTTTTTTTTTTTTTTTTTTAATTTCTATCTATTGGCTATTATCATTACGAGACAACAAATCTGTTTTTTCTTGTTTTCCTGTGAATTTAATTTAAGTCTTTCCATTTTTGTAGATGGAGTCTTCTAAAAATTATGTGCAAGAGTCCACACAAGACATTCCTTCACCTCTATAGCCATCCAATGTAAGTAATAAATTGGTTGGTGGGCCACAACGCGGTGGAGTTAGGTCAATGGTTTGTGATCACTTTACAAAAATACCAAAAGGTGATCCCACTAAACCTTGGGCTGCTTGCAATTATTGTGGTGCTTTGTATGCATGTGATATGAAGACCAATGGTATGAAATCCATGAAATATCACATTGAGCACCAATGTAAAAAATGTCCGTTTAAAAAGACAGATAATTCCCAGACGACTCTAGGTTGGAAGGTGGAGGGAGGAAGTAGTAGTGGGGGACTTGTGCCCATTTCATTTAGTGTTGAGGCTTGCTGACAAGTCTTAGCAGAGATGATTATTTTTGATGAGTTACCCTTTAAGCATGCTGAAGGAGAGAGTTTCAGGAAGTTTATGCTTGTGGTTTGCTCTAAGTGGGTAAGGATTCCAACCCGAATGACGGTTGCCAAGGATTGCTTTAGTTTGTTTTTTAAGGAAAAACAAAAGTTGAAAAATGCTCTTCGAGGGCAGCGAATTTCCCTGACCACGGATACATGGACATCCGTGCAAAACCTAAACTATATGTGTTTGACAACATACTTTATTGATGATGACTGTAAATTACACAAGAGGATTCTATCATTTTCTTTGGTTAAAATCATAAGGGTAATACACTTGGTAATGGTATAGAGATGTGTTTGCATGATTGGGGGTGACCAAAAATACTTGTAATCACTCTTGATAATGCAAGTTCTAATAATAGGGCCGTTTCTTTTTTGAAGAAAAAAACCAAGTATAGGAGAGACATGGTTTTGGAACATGAATTCTTACATGTGTGATGTTGTGCCCATATTTTGAATTTAATCATTCATAAAGGGTTGAAAGAATATGATGAGTCTATTTTGAAGGTGATGGGTGTTGTGAAATATATTAAACCCTCCCCTCAAATGTGGGCAATATTCAAGAAATGTGTGGGTTTGGAAGATGTTCAATCCAAAAGCCAAGTTTGCTTAGATGCACCAACTAGGTAGAACTCCACCTATCTTATGTTGGAGAGGGCTTCAAAATTTAGAAAGGCTTTTGAGAGATTGGAGGAAGAAGATCCGTGTTTCCTTGGTAGTATTCAAGATGACGACGACGACTATGTTGATGATGAAGATGTGGTGAATAGAAGAAAGTCGAGGAAGTTAGAGATTCCCAATGCATCAAATTGGGAGAAGGTGAATTTATTTGTGAGGTTTCTTCAATTATTTCACGATGTAACGTTACACTTCTCGGGAGATGAATACGTAACTTGCAATATTTTTTTCCCAAAGTTGGTTGGTATTAAAGATGCTATTAACATGGAGTGTGAAGAACGAAGCCCTGTGATGGGATTAATGGACACAAATATGTTGAAAAAGTTTGAAAAGTATTGGGACAATTTGGAAAATCAGAATATGTTGCTGTATGTTGGGGTTCTTCTTGTTCCTAGGTTCAAGATGCGATATCTTGATTTTGGTTTGGGACAAATGTATGCACAAAATCCTACAAAAAAAAATTGATTTCAGTTGAAGGGTGAGAAATGCATTTATCCGCATTTATGAGGCATACAGGGAAAATGAAGAATGGAGTTCTCCTCAGTGCACAAGTTCTATACATGAAAATATAGGTCCTTCAGTTGACAAGAATGTGAGTATAAAGGCACAATTGATGGCACAATTTAAGTAACAGTTATAGTCAGAAGACAGTTTGGAAAGTAAGTTAGAGGTTGATAGATATCTAGCTGAAAGATGTGAGGATCAAGATGATAATTTTGACATTCTGAATTGGTAGAAGGTGAATTTAGTTAGATATTGTGTACTTTCAAAGGTTGCACGTGATGTACTTGCAATACCGATATCTACTGTGGCCTCTGAATCTACTTTTAGCACTACTGGTCATGTGCTTGACCCTTTCAAAAGTAGTTTAAATCCGATGAGTGTTGAGGGTCTCATATGTGCACAAAATTTACTTCGTTCTTCTTCTACTTCAATAAGCCTTAGGACTTTAATGGATGAAGTGGAGGAATTTGAGAAGCAGTTGGATATGGGTATTTAATGCATTTATTTTGTTGTTTATTTTGTTTTATAATATATGTTGTGTAAGGCTATTTAACTTATGTTTTAAATTTTTAGAGGAGTTTGCTGATTTTGTGGAGGCATCAAATTCAATGCCTACCAACCCAAATTTCAATGCTAATTAAAGACTAAACAAGTGAGAAGATTGTTGGTTATGGTTTTTCTTAAAGGCATTGTTCATGTGGGCCATTTGCCATAGATTTATTTTTTAATGTTTGAATTTTAAGTCTGCTTATGTTTTTAATTGTTTTTGCAATAAAGTGGCTAATATTGCATTTATATGACATGTATCAAATGCATCATGAAATTAATTATATGCTTTATTATATTGATGTATATTTTTGACATTGCAAATGCAATATATATATATATATATATATATGCCAATACTTGGATTATTATACATTTAATTTGAGGTTTGTTTGGTACTTTGGGTTTATGGTGTGTATTTTTTTCATTAATCCAGACTTCCAGTAATGAAATCACATGGGTCTAGTACTATTAGACACCTAAATAATTAGTTTGAACTCTATTTTTTTAAGCAACTTGAAAGCTCATCATGTAAATATATATATATATATATATATGCTTTTTGCTAACATAATATGTGTCATATCATTATTATAATTATTTTTTACTTTTTTTACGGGTCCTAAAATCAGTAACATATTTTGGTTGTTCATAGAGTCATAACTCATAAGATAATTGCTCAAACTCTCACTATATGTGGCATGTGCAAACTGCAGTGCATGAGTATCAGTAGTAAGAACTAAGAAGTAGCAGCTTTGTGGCAGTAGCAGGGAAGTAGCAGCAACGCTAGAAGTCTGGAAGTAGCAACTTTGTGGCTATGGTTTATTATGTATTTTGTTATTTTGTAGCAGTAGGCTGTAGCAGGGAAAGAACTTCATTTGGTTGCTAGTCTAGATGTGTTCATATATATATATATGTGTGTGTGTGTGTGTGTTTTATATTGATGTAAATCAGTAAATATGAGAGGGTAAGAGTCTAAGAAAGTGACAGCTGTGTATTATTATGTAATTGTTACTTGTATTTTTTTTTTTTTTTTATCTTTTTCTATTCAGACTTTTTAACATAAGATAACTTAGATATAAGTTATATTAGTTATAACTCATTACTTATTAGGTATTGTATTGATTAGGGATTGTTTTTAATTTCTTTATTTCTATTTTTTTATTTATTACTATGATTCTATGAATGGTGGATGATCTGGTTTAAGTTTTTTGGAATGGATGGAATTATAAAAATTGGAAGTCTGGCACTTTTGCAGTGCTGCAGCTGCACTAACATTCCATGTTAGTTTTTTCCCTTCAGGAAAACTTTCGGGAATATTATTTTTTGTAGTTATTCATAACATGACTTAGTGTAATAATGTTGATAATTGGAATATTTAATGTTTTCTGGAGTGCCGCACTAAAATAATTAGATTGATAATCTTGATTATTTTTGTTTTCCCTTCAAGATCTTTTTTTTAGTACTTTTGGACTTAAAATTGGATAAAATGTTTAGTGGGCCGAAAAAATTAAACATAGAATATAGGAATTTGGCCCAGTTTGGACCGAGCACCCCAAATGGGACCGAGAGACCGACCGGACCGACCCATCCCGAATGGGACCGGACTGAATCGGTCCTTATCCATTTAAGTCCGGTCTAGGGTGGAAAAACCCTGGACCGAATAGGTCCGGTCCGGTCCATAATACTCTCTCCGGATCGACCGGACCGGACCGAATGAACCCCTAATTATACTTGATTTTGATAAAGTAGATTATTTATATTATATCTTATATGTTTATTTACTAATTTGATAAACAAATTTTGAATTTCTTTTTTAGTATTATTATGAAGTTTATATATAGGATTGTTCATCTGGGTTCCAACCTAAGAACCCGGGTATACCTGGACTAGAACTTAGATTTTAAATCTGGGCCGAAACCTGGACCAGGTTAATTCGGATCAGACACAGGCTGAAACCTAGATAAATCTAGGTTTTTTCAAACCTAAATTCTGGGTTGAAACCCTTTTTTTTTTTAGTATGGGTGCATAATTTTTTTTTTTTTTTTGATAAAAGCCTATATTCCATTTAAAATGTTGAAAAGCATATTCGCCTATATTTATTAAAAAAATATTAAAAAAGTGTTGAAAATTATAATTTTATATAACAGCCAATATTTTATGAAAAACTTTTCTTGAGTCATCATTAAAAAGTATAATACTAATATTTTCCAGAATATTAAAAATATATAAAAATGAAAAACTAAAATGCATGCAATCCACTACATATTACATTATTTTGTTATTTACACATTACATTACATTGCAAAATACAAAACTACATGATATGAATTACAAAATAATTCCGGCATATAGCAACTTCCAAGTGATATGACTCAGAGAGATCCTGCAAATTCTATAAGAAAAAACGGTCAGTACAAAATTACTAAAATATGAGAAGGGGCTAATACGAAAAAAAGAAAAATACTAAAATGCGTAATGCAATTACAAAATCACAAAATTAGTACAAAATTAAATAACTATGTATAACTTTAATTATCACCATATTAAATAGAAATTAGCATCTATAGATTTCTAGGAATACCTTTATAAGTTGGATTTTGTAAAACTTCTATGCTCTACACATCTATAGAATTGGCTATTGCAGGATGACTTGTCCCCTACTTAGAAAAGACAAACAGATATCAACTACTGCTAGCCTGTGCTTAAACAACATTTCCAATACACTTAGCTACTGGTTCCCAAGTCAGTCACACATTTTCTTATGAAGATTCACATTAAAGTTCAATGCATCTAGCTACTTTGAAACAGGGTTGATTTCAAATGTGAATACAGAAACCTTTACATGGTTACTCCAGACTTGGTTGCAGTTTATGGATGGTATAGCTTCAAAAGCTATTATTACTGATCAAGACAGAGTAATTAAAAATGCAATGGCTATTGTCTTTCTAAAGAGTCTACATAGATTATGCATGTGAAATATGCTAAAGAAAATCCCCGAAAAGCTTGGGTCATATGCTGCCTACAAAATTGAACTAAAAAATCACCTGATAAAATGTGTGTACGACACTCAAACTATTGAGGAATTTGAGAAATGTTGGGATGAATTACTTAACACATACGACTTACATGAGAATATTTGGTTGAAAAGTGTATATGTTGAGTGTGAGCATTGGGTACTAATATTCTCAAAAGAATACTTCTGAGCTGGAATGAGTATAACAAGTGCAGTGTGAGTATAAATACTTTTTTTTTCTTTTTTATGGTTATGTTCATGTGAGGACAAACTTGAAGGAGTTTGTCAACCAGTTTGACAATACGCTAAGGAAGAAAATTGAGAATGAAAACAGTGCAGACTTCCACACATTTAGCGTCACCATTTCTTGTATATTTAGATCTCCAATTGAAAAGAGATTTCAAGAGTTGTACACAAACACTAAATTTAGGAAAGTCTAGTAGCAAGTTATGGGTGTGCTTGATATGGATCCATCTGTACATAGATCAGATGGTGTAATGAAAACATATCTGGTAGAAGATGAAGTTCGTCTTGAAGAGTTCAATAAGCTTGTTACACATTTAGTGAACTTCAATAAGAAAGGCTGCAATGCAAAGTGTTCATGTGGGTTATTTGAGATAAGAGGGATACTGTATAGGCATATTTTGGCCATATTCAAAGCTAACGGTGTAAAATTATTGCTAGATCGGTACATTTTAGATCGATGGAGGAAGGACATCAAGAAGAGATACATGTTAATCTACAATAGCTATAATGCAGGGGATTAGAGGTCAGATGGTAATAGATATTCAAGTCTGTTGAATATATTTTATCAGATGATAACTTATGCAGCGGGTTCCAATGAGCACTTTGAAGATGCAAAAAAGAAATTATATTCAATGATTGACTTATACCGTGAGAACCAACACCCTCATCTTTGACCCAAACAGATTCAAATGCGACGAGTTTTAAAGTTTATTTATTTTATGTGATAGATTCTTTTAGCAGTTCTTTATATGGAAGTTAAGAATTTGCATCATTTCTATAATTATATTATGTCATATTTAACAGTTATGTGCCCCTAACAGGTTTGAATGCTGGTTTTACGACATTGGATACAACTGTAGTTGGTAGTTCATAGCAAGTACTCATTCCAAATGTTGTGAGACGGAAAGGAAGACCCCATCTCTAAGGAGGGTATCCAGGATAGAGAAAGACATGCAGAACGTTAAAGCCAAACAGAAGAAAGCACCAGTCAGATGGAAACGTAAATAGGTGCATGTTTTAACATGAATGGTATTAAAAATACACATGTTTATGTGTGTTAGATTTATAATATAATTATATCAAATGAGTTTTGTTACTTGTTACTTTATTATTAGTGAAATGAAGGAGATGATACACTAGTCTCATACACTTGCAGGAATATATTTGGCCCATCAGAAGGAGATATCACCAATCCTAGACAAGTGTAGGTATATTAATTTTTATATTTTTATATTTTAGTTGCTACTTGCCTATGGAAGAAGTAACTGTTAGACTAATAATATTTGGAATTTTGTTGATCATCAACAGCCTATTTGAGATAGCTCAGTTTTTTACAGTAGTGGAACCCAGCATCGGGAAACAATGATTGGAAGCTAAGAAAGTGTAATAATCATAAAATTTTCACATTTTAATTGTAATAGTTACATTACATTAATATCTGCATATTAATCCTTACAGATGTAATTTGGGTTGAATGGATCATAGCCGGTGCAGCATGGGTGGGATGGATCATAACCGGAAAAATGATAAGGGCGAATGCATTTATGTTTAATTGTAAATTAGTGACTTTTATTATAGTTTGTGCCACTTGGCCCTAAGATAAGATGTTAAGAGTCATGTGATTTTGTATGGTCAATACATATATGTACAACATTTATTTATCCTGGAGTTGGTTTAAGTAATGAAAATGCCATCTTTTAAGTTTTGGCATTTTAGTTTATAAAAATGCTTGGTGATTGCAATAGGGATACTTTGGACACTTGAAGGGACTTGAAGGACACGGGTCCCATTTCAGTTTATGCTTGCCATTTTTTGTGGCATTTTATTTGCAGGACACAAGTCCCATTCTAATATGTCGGTGTGTAGACAATTAGAGAGTGATTAAAAGAAGATAAGAAGGGACTTGAAGCTTACAGTTCTTACTCAAGCACTCAGTACATAGAGAGCAACTGCCACCTATTTTACTATGCATTAACGTTGCTTATTTCATATTGCAGTTGGCATTAGGAGGATAGAGAGCAAAAGGAATGAATCTAGTGTACTTAGTAAAGGCAATCACAAACAAGCAATCATGCCATAATTCTGAAAATCTGATTCTAGAAAAGAATGTGCAATATAAAGTTATAAACCTCTATGGTCTTGGCTTTAAGAATGTGCAATAAGTTGTTGTACAGAAAAAGATAATTATAGAAATCTGCACCAGTATTCAGCTACTAAACACCATAAGAGGTAGAATGCCCAAAACCATTGCCTCCATTGATTATGATACAACTATTTTACAACCAATTTAGTGTCTGTCATGCCACAAGCATAAGAGGCAAAATGCCATAAAAAAGTCCCAAACTATTACACTGACTCACTAATTAACAGTCTAAATACCTTCAAACACTTAAACTACACATTCAGACCAAGCTACAACATAAAACCACTACCAAACTAAGTAACAACAAACAACAACTACAAAAGCCCAATACACTCGAAGAAGCATACGTGAACATCTTATTCCAACTTCTTGCTCAAGAAGTATCAATTCCTTCTTAAGAAACTTCACATCTCTACCATCTTGCACCATCTCTCTCTTCTCAACCTCATCCGCCCTCTTACAAAGCTCAATATCCCTCTTACAGATATCATAGAATCAAAACAAACAAAATATCAAATTTAATTAGACAACAACAAACTAGAGGTCAGCAACTAGAAAATACCCATGAAAGTGACCCACATGGAGGAGAAGACTGGTTCAGTAAAGACCATTTCGGTGGTAGTGGCTATGGCCCTTGAATATGACCCACAAGAGGAAGATTACCCATGCAAATACCTGCACAAATCCACTTGAAGATTTGAAGACCATGAAGTCGAAGACGAGCTCGAGAGGAAGACCACACCAGTGACACCATGAAGCCGAAGACATGCTCAAAGACCACTGACCAAAGCACCAACGCAAGAAGCAGGAATCCAAAAATGCATTCTCTGTTTTGTTCTGTTTTTGGTTTTTTTTTTTTTTAAATAGAAGTTGACGTGATGCCACGTCAGTCGACTCCGCGGCGATTGTACGTAGTAGAATTGTTTGTAGTATATTATCTAAGCTTTGAACTTGAACAACAACAGCATCATGACCTAATCTAGAAAATATCACTAACATATTAATAACTTATACCAAATATAAGACCAACCTAACTAATAAAATTTTATAGCACAAACTATAGCTCAATATGAGCCAATAAACGACACATAAACAAAATAGTTCATCATGGTGACTCAAGTTTATAATAGCATAGGCACATTGTCCAAAACACACCACGCCACCAATAGATTAGCCCAACCTCATTAGATTTACTTAAAATTCACCACAACACACGTTAATATTTACAATCTTATTTCCAACACATTTTAAGTTCATCTCCTCCTCCATCCATGACATTACAAATAGGGAACCCTCCAATAATCGTCTAACTATGGAATCACTCAATCTACAAATTTCAACATGCAAATAGAAACAATTAGTGTTGGAAGCCAAAGGTGGGAGGCGGCAGCAACGTTAGACGTCCCATTGAGAACAAAAATGTAGAGCAGAGAGAGAGAGAGAGAGAGAGAGAGAGAGAGAGAGAGAGAGTGTGTGTGTGTGTGTGCGCGTGTGTTGAGCAAGGTAAGAAATAAGATAAATGATATTTACAGTCGTAGAGCACACAAGCACTGTATAATCTCTTTGAGAAAAGTGAGTAAATATAGAATTTACATGAAAAATAATAATTTTTTAATAGTAAACCTCACTTTTTTCAAAACGATTGTACGGCGCATGCGTACTCCACGAATATATGTAGCATTACTCAATAAATAAAGGGGAAAGAGTAGTACTACATATACTTACATTTTTACTTACACTTTTACTTATAAGACTCATTTTATTAGTCTTCTTTTGAAATTCAAATTTTAAATTTCATATTTCATAATTTTTAACATATCAATGACTGACGTATAGAGAAGTAAGTTTTTTGTAAATTTTTTTAAAATACATTTAGCATTTTTCAAAGGAAAAACCTTGCATATTTTTTTCATCACTTAAAACGAGAGGGCCCTTCTTGGGGTTGGGCCGGATATTACAGGGTATTAGAAATATGATTTTTTTATTTTTTATTTTTTTCTCCTTTGAACATCTAAAATATCCTTTTTATTTTTTAAGTAATACATCTAAAATAGCCTAATTATAAATATAAAAACAATTTTATTTAATAAATAAAAAATTATTCAAGTTTATACTAATCTATTTTATTTTTATACAAGTTATCATTTAATAATTAATTATGATTTTATATTTGAAGATGATTCATTTATTAAATGAATTGAAGCAAATTCAAGTTCATCGTTGCCGATTTCAAACTATTTATCGCTAGACCGATCCATACCTTGCACGTACCCAAAATTGTTTAACTATAGGTCCATATTTTTCCTTCTTTGCCGCATCAAAATTTTCTGTTGCTGGGGAGGCGAACGGTAAACAATGAGCGAAGATGGGCAGGGCAGACGACTCATTGGCGATCAGCAGAGTCAATTTCACTACGGCACGTTTCAAGGCGTCGCCAACTACAACCCTCCCGCTCCGCAGCCACTGCCTCATCCTGTCGTCGGTTTTCCCCAGCCGGTTCCTCCGCCTGGATTCACTGTAGATTCCCGCTATAATCACCAACACCACCATCATCATTATGGATACCAAACCGTTCAAGGTATGACACCTCTCTATCTGGGGATTTTGATAAAGGATGCAGATATTAGTGAATTATTTCTCGGATATAATATAAGAACGAGATTGGGTGGAAAAACATAAAATGATAGGGCAATCAAACTTGTTTTTTTTATTGGTTACGGTACAAATTATAGTAACTCCACGAACGGAGGTTGTGAGAAGGGCCCAAGACAAAAAAAGAAAAAGAAGAAGAACGGAGGGTGTAAATTTTATACTAAATTAGTTTTATTGGGCTATTATTTAATAATAACGTCTTGGTGCTATTATTCATATGAGGAGATTTGAAAGAGTTAGTCAATTTAAATTGTATCTGTGTAAGTGCAATGATATGGAAGTTGAATTATTGAGCTAATCTTGCTCAAATTCTGTTTCCTTGCCCGAATGTGGCATGACATAACTTGGCCCTGATGTTGGATCCGAATGATCTCGAAAAGATGGATCTTACTTGAGTTTCTGCGCCTTGTTCTTTAATTTGGGATTACGACAGGTTGCAGAAACTATGCTTGTGATTCTGGGAGGGAGGGAGCGAGGGAGGGAGAGAGGATGCTATTTTTGATAAATTTGGAGCTGGAAATGACATTAAGTATAGTTGAATAACAGAAGAAACTAAAATTTTGAATCTGAGTGCAAAGAGGGCTGTAGATGCTAGTTGGGAAAACAACATCTGGCATCATATCTTAAGGTTAGGTAGAATTGCATTATGCAATACTTGCCACAAAGTTGCTCGAATTAAGATCACTTTTAGTGAAGTTAGAATTGTGAATCTCTGCGTTACAGTGATGATGCCTGGATTCATTACATTTTATGCCTTTTAACATGTCATGTAGAAATGGCTTGGACGTTTGAAGAACTTTTCAGCAACTTTTAAAAACCAAACCTGTTTTCATCAATTAGAAGGTTACTAGGATAGTTTCTTGCTATATATTGTAGTTGTTTGGAGGGAAATAATGGAGTTATTTTAAATTGAGAATAGTTAGCAGGAAAATCATTTTATAATGGGATATGGTGGGGAGTAGACAATTAGTTTACATTGTGGTGGTTGAGTTTGATTAAATGGAAAATTTTCCAATACATGATGCTTAACGGTGGACTATCTTGTACTTTAATGTTGAATAGATAGAGTTGCCTCTGAAGTGGGCTATATGAAGTGGTAAGGGTCTTGGGCTTGGTGGTATGCTCCCTCCAAGCCTAAGGTTCGAATCCTTTTGGATGCAAACATTTTTTAGGGGCCATTGTATTTGGGGAATTTCCCTTTGAATTACCTGAGGTTCATTTGCAGAAAAGTCCTTGCCGAGGGCCTATGCACCTCCTGGATTAGTTGGGATTTTGTTCTCAGTCACCCAATGCCAATCAGGAAAAAAATGTATATGTACATATTTTTGATAACTTATCACAAGAGATGATCTTGAAAACAGAGAAATAGGAGAGAAGAATAAACGGAGGAAGCAGGAGAAGAAGATGAAAAAAAAGGACAGAAACTACGCAACACCATTCTTCATAACAGTCAGGAATTTTATTAATCAGAGTCTGCTCGCTTGGAGTATGAAAAGGCCTATTTGAATTTTTCATATTTCCTTTTTGTCAAGTAATTGAAGATTTTATTGAAGGACCCAACAAGCATATCCTAGTACATTGAACGTATACAAAAGAAGCACCTAATTGGGAATATAAAAAGATACGAGGAAGTGTTGAAAACTCCATGACTGTTCTCCATTCTAACAAGACTATAACTCCTAATTTGGTCTTTGTCCAATATTTGAATAAGAGAAAACCCATGAAACCATGCTGAGGGCTCTGAAAAAGTACCGCAAGGGCTTTCGGGTCCAATGGTAATTACACTTTCCATAAATATGGGTGGTTGATGATGTAGTGTGTTAAAATCATTTATATGTTGCATGTGCATTCCACACTTAAAGCTTCTAGTTTTTTTTATTGATAACAACCCAAAAAATAGTACCTATAGAAAAAAAAAAAAAAAAAAACCCAAAAAATAGTAAAGCGACCCTTTTTATAAGTAAATGTGAAACAGACCCTTTTTTTCATGGCTGTATCAATAACTTTCCCATTTTTAAAATATATGAGTGTTTCTTTTTTTTATTTTTTTGGGGGGGGGGGGGGGAACATATTGGGAGTGCTTGGGGGGAGTTTGCCAGACACATTAGTTATGTGGTTCACAAGGGTTCCTATGTTACCTTTTAACAAGATGTTATGGGATGAGATTTTTAACAGCATTGCTGCTATTTGGAATTTGATCCCTATATGTCTCATGTGGTGCATTTGGCTTGAGAGAAATGGCCAGAGGTTCGAAGATTGGGAATGCTCATTGGATGATTTGACTGATCAGATTATAGATACTGCTAATTTTAAATGTTGCCTTACTCACTTGTACACGTGTCTCTCAAAACCAAGCCAAAGAAATAGCCGAGACTATTGATAGACGTAACTCTATTCCCCGTACGATTCTCCATCTTTCAAGTGAATATCTGATATGCACCCCCTCTCTTCCGCGGCCAAAATAAAAACTGCTGGTAGAAAGTCTAATCTAGGCTAATGTCATCTGCACTAGTCAGCAAATAAACACACCACCTTCTTGATGACAATGGCTTACCCAGAAATGGGAATTTGATATTCATTACTTCAAGTTCACTACTTCAACGCCTTCATCGACATCATATGTAATATGACCACAGCAACATGTAAATTGTGTATAATCCTAACCTCAACAAAATTATTTTCTCTTAATTGAAAACTAAAATAAGTTATGTTTTTTTCTGTTTTGGCGATCGTAATGAGAAAGCATGAACCTGTCCATAGCCATATTCTTCATAGTACTGCTTCTGAATAGCAGAGCTGAAGTAGAGGGACGTGTTGTATATGAGATATGAAGAGTGCTTCATCAAATTCAGCAGCATGAAATCGAAGTTCAACCCCACCACACCACGTTCACATCCCCAAAACGAAAAGATTCAACAAAAATGAAAACCTATGGAAATGAAATCCAGGCTGAGCTTCGAAGATTAGGAATGCTCATTGGGTGAACGTAGATTTTTTCAAATTTCGATAATTGTGTATCTTAAATACTTATTGATATTGCTGATAATGAGCAAGTTCTTATTGATATTCTTGAAAATTTTCCATCCTCATGATATTCTTATGCTGTTCAAGGTTATGCCATTGTTGAGGGAAGACCTGTCAGAGAGCCGTCACTTCCTTGCTGTGGTATCGGCATGGGCTGGGTCCTGTAAGTATGGATATTTCTTAATTATGTCACTTTAATTTCATCAACTCTTTTCGTATGTGTTTTAGGGATGGCAATAGGACTTGTAGAGTCAAAGAAATTGAAAAAAAAAGAGTTTTGCGGTTTCCAGCTGGCAGTGGCCATGCATTAATGGCATGAAGGATTTTTGGAAGAATATATATGGATACACATTTTACTGAGCCCAGTATGTTCATAATATATGCTGTATACAATGATGGAATCTTAAAATAGTCAATTGACTTGGTCAAACGAACAACTTTGGGCAATCATAGGTTTTGTTTGTCCATGGAGAGAATTTCTAGTCCCACACACTTTTCATGTAAGTTTAAGTTGCCTTGTGAGTTCTCTTTTATTGGCAATATTGGCTTGCCATTGCAATGTGTTTATTTGACTTCTTGCAAGTGTTGTGTATTTATGGCTCAATTGCTCTCCCACACCTAGTTGTAGACTGACTGACTTTTTTTTTTTTTTTTAATCAGTAATCAGGAAGTTTTATTCATAATAATAGGCAAAGCCCAAGTATACTTGAGAAATACCTAACTAGAGTTTACAATAGATTGACTGTCTTTAGCTAAGGCAGATGGTTGCCTTGCTGCCTAGTGCCTAGAGTTACTCATGGCAGTGGCACAAGACAAGAGTTGCATGAGCAGAGCATTTTAGTAATTGAGTGAGTTTTTTGTATATTGGTTGTAATCGACAAGTGACAACTCTTGCTTTCATATTTTTTGCAAGGTTTATAACTGGATTTTTTCTTGGTGGCATTCCCTGGTATATTGGGACTTTTATTTTACTTTGTGTACGAGTGGATTACAGAGAAAAACCTGGATATGTTGCATGCACAGTAGCTGTAAGTGTTCGTATTATACAGTATCTCATTTTTCTCTTGCATCAAGATGTTCACTGGTTATATTATTTGTTTTCAGTTTCATGATTCCATGTCCTAATATGGACTTCTTCAAGTAGTCTTGCTGGTGGTGTTATATATCGTTTGAGACTAGTTGTTTTTCTTCAAATGGCAATTTATTCATTTACTTTCTAAACTTGCAGTTAGGGCGATGGCACTGCAGTTCACAAAAATAATTATGTCTTAATTTACTCACGTTCTGGGAAGTTGTAGATAAGCTTCATGACCCGCTTCAACCTGACCTATTGAATGGACAGTTGGTGTTTGGGAATGAAACCTTAACGTTTTAACTTAAAGGAGGGGCTCCTCTTTACTTTTGGGTCAACCATGGTACTTATAAGTTTATTAGGAATATTCAGTGCTGGAAGTATTTAGAGTATGCAAGTATTCTTAAACTATAGTGTAAACAGTTAGTTATGACAAATTTATTCAGTTGCAGTAACAGAGGAAAGCTTTTGTTCCAGAGGTGAAAGAGATTAGAATAAGGGGAAATATGCGTTCTACTTTCCAACTAATAGGCGTGCTACATTTTGATCAAAAAACTATTAGAATTGACATGTACTTCTTAATTTTTTTTTTTTAAAAAAAAAAACAAATAACACTTGTTCAATTCAGACTGTTAAGGTGGATGAAAAATAGGTAAAAATAGGTGACATAACATGATATGTACATTACAACTTTTTAGCGGTCGGCAGGTAAAATCTGCCAGCTTTGTTTTTTAAAGTTTAGAACGCCTGCAAGTTGGAGAGTGAAAAGTATATTTTCAGCTTAAAATAACTATGAAAGTTTATTTTCTTGTATGCTTCCTCTGTACTTGGGCTTTGCCTATTTACGTGGATCAATAAAACCTCTTTTACCTATCAAAAAAAAAAAAAACTATGAAAGTTTCAGTGAGTTGTTTGTAGGAGTGCCTTGGCTAACCTCCTTGCTAGTAGGATGGTTTTTAGGTTTGAGAGATTTTATGCCCATGATATGTGTTGCGGTACCATTCCAAGTAGGGGGGGTCCCGTTCCATGTGGTTTCAAACTTCTTGCTAAAATGTCTAATCTGCCTTATTTGGGTAGAAGTCACCGCTCTGATTCTTTGGTTAATTCAAGACATCATGTTTTCAATCATTAGCGAACTCCATAGAACACCTTCTCCTCTCTCTCTCTCTCTCTCTCTCTCTCTCTCAGGTTTCTATTCCGAATTATACTGCCAGGCTTAAGATCTTTAAGGCTTTCTTAGACTTGCTGCTTACAATGCGCATGATCTATGCTAAGCATTGAGTGATGTTATCTTGTTGAATTGACCTTTTGTCTGGTTGCTCAGAAAAATATAGTTAAAGTCTGGTTGTACTCTTCTCATCTTTATTGGTATTTGTTATACATTTCTAATCTAGAGATTGATATTTTTTCCTTAACCCCCCACCCACCCCCCCCCCCCCCAAAACTCCCCTTGGCTGGCCGAGAGGCGAGAATTTATATATCTTACCATGTACGCTTAACTCTGTCTTTTTGTTTTTCAATAATTTCTACTCGAGCAGTCGCTTCTCGCCGTGATTGCTGTTATGTTTGGGGTAACAAAGGGTACTCGCCTGTGGTGAGATTAAGATCAGCTACAAAGTTGAATGTATAGATACCTGCATGCAAAAGAGCAACTGACTCGGACTCACAGGTTGTTCTACCTTGTATTTATGTAATTATATTTATGCTGTTGTGGCATGCTTTCTGACGTGCTTGCAAATGCCTACTTATCTAGTAGATTATTGCCAAATATTTGAAACTATCACGGAAATGAAATGAAAAGAAAAGAAAAATTTATAAACTTCAGCTTAAAATTTGTTCGTACTCCATTTATATACAGTTATAAATTCGGTGCATGTCTTTTTGACTGTCACACTGGCATCATATGCTTGTTCTGGATCGATCCAACCTGTCCTGGCTGCCGAGCACAATCTTAGCCAATAATGTACGTAGATTCCAAAGGTCGAAGAACAGGATTAAGAGTTTACAATTTATTAATTTTTGTTTTTTTGTTTTTAAAGAGCTTTACAATTTACAAACTGATACGCAACTCATCGTGATCTTTGAAACGGGATGAAAGACCACATCCTAATCTTGCAAAATCCGACATATGTACATTATAATATTTTATGTGATAAATGATATTTATAGTCGTGAATATGTAAGCGCTACATAATTTATTTGAAAAAAGTTAATAAATATAGAATTTATATGAAAATGTTATAATTTGTTAATAGTGAATTTTACTATTTTTCAAAATGATCGGTATGGTAAGTAACATTACTTTTTTTATAAATTTCTATGAAAGAAATGCAACCTTGAGCAATAATAATCAAGAGTCCTATAAGAGCTAGGTTTCGCTTCTGGCTGAATAAAAATGTCAGAAAAATTAGATTTTTCATTAACCAGGCCAAACACTTCATTTGCATCATAATCAGAATTTGGATATTTGTTTAATTATTATTATTTGATAGGTAATCAAGAATTTATATTTATAAAAATAGGCAAAGCCTAAGTTCACACATAGTATACATGAAAAAAACCTAACTAGAAGTTACAATAAAAAGAATAATATCATGTACACTTAGTCCGTTACAAACTACGCCCCCGCTCATAATAAATGGACATTTTCTTTTAATTATTATTTGGATCTTCTTCTACTGATATGTAGTAGCATCTCATGTCTTTGTAATATATATATGGATTAATATAAGAATAATATTAGTACGTCTTTTTATTTTGACTGTTCATGTATTTAATTTAATTTTTTTTACTTACTAATTAAATAATTGACTATTAGTGTTTTAATATTTTTTATATTTTTAAAAAATATTTAAACATGTTTAAATCATGTTTAAAATAAAAATCAAATAAAAAGAAATATATAATTTACACTGGGGAGAGAGGCATCGTAGTACTACTTTTAATATAAATAGATATATATATATATATACTAGGTAAGAGTAACGTGCAAAGTACGTTTGTCTAATTTTATGAAATGATTATTTGTAAAAAATAATATATATTTTACAAAAATTATTGATGTCACTTAATAATTTAAGGCATATTGGAGAAAATAAAAAAATTAGTTCAAAATATCATATAATCCAATACATGTTTATAACATCTATAATTTTAGCAAAGATGTATACGAAAAATTTAATAAAATTCGAACACAAACGGTAGTTCAAAATATGTGTCGTTTGATGTTTGTATTATAATTCATCAATTTATGTCATCTTGTAGACAATCAATAGAGACAACATTAAAATTCTTATTTTGCTGTTGGTTGAGTCGATCAGGGACAACATAAAGTTAAAACATAATCTTTTTATAAAATTTGTGGTATAATATTTTCTATATATAGCATATATATAAATCATAAAATATATTTTGAAATTATTGGCCGAATTTACTCTTTCTTGATTAGCTCAAGGATCACAGCATTTGTCACGTGCCTATCATAGCAAGCCCACGTATGGAATATGACTTAGCGGAAGCTACGTCCTACTATCATGAGAAAAAAAAACACTTTGATTAAACACACTTATATTATATATTATATGAGATTTTTAAATTTGAAATACTCAATAATAATCTGAGTTAATGAAACGTATAATATACATATATTATACTTAGGGATTCACGTCTTATACACCTAATACACGTGTATATGTTAAGGAGAAAGAGAAAAATATAATAACTAATCTTTAATTACTTATTATTATATAAACTATTAAGTATTATAATTATTGAGATTAATAAATCATATAACAACATTGAATGCTATCTCTCTCAACATTTATGTCTTCATTTTATGTGCCAAACCGTTAAAATAAACGGTGTTAACTTTAACGGAAAAATAAGAAAAACCGTTAAAACAAGATTTTCCGTTACATACACACTTTTTATATATAGAAGATATACACACACACATACATATATAATTTCTTTGTTTGTTTTTCAATCGGGCCTGGTCCTCTATAGTCTATCAGCCCAAAATTGCGAAGGTTCTTCTCCACGTGTAGGTATTCTATTAGTGGTCATTTATTTGTCTCACTGGTCAGTCACTTTATGCCTTTCTTTACAAATTAGGGTTTTTCATCTCTTAAGTCCGGGCTCATATATAATCAAAGAAAACCGTGCCATTCGCCTTCTTCTACACACCGAGAGAGATCGAGAGGCAGAGGCTTCGGAGATCTCAGCTTCTTATCGGAAATGGTTACTTTCAGGGTAAGTCTGCGTATCCTAGTTCTTAGATCCATTTCAAAACCTGTTCTTTTAGGGTTTCTATTCAAATAGATTTTCTCTGGTTTTGTTCGTAGTAGCTCTTGAGTTCTAATTATTTATGTTTGCTTGGTTCGTGAGAAAAGATAACAATGGAAATTGAAATCGTCCCTTCTTAGTTTGAGCTTCTCATTTAGGTGAAAAAAAAAAAAAGAACCGCATGAATAGATATCGCGATTTTCATTTTCGCTGAAACAAAAGTGTTGGGTCGGGGGGCCCGGAGGGGGGAGGGCTTGAGGGTAGGTTGGCTTTTTCTGAGTTTATGCTGAGGGTGTTTTCATTTGGAGTTGCAGTTTCACCAGTACCAAGTCGTTGGTAGGGCTCTGCCAACTGAAGCTGATGAGCACCCAAAGATTTACCGCATGAAGCTCTGGGCCACGAACGAGGTTCGCGCCAAGTCGAAGTTCTGGTGAGTGATTTAGTGGAGATCATTGTGGTTTTGGTCAATGTTGGGTTTTTTTTTTTGTGTTATCGATATGTGGGTCTCTTATTCTTTCTTTGCTTAATTCTGGTGTAATATATCTTGTTTGGTCTGGATTAGGTATTTTCTGAGGAAGTTGAAGAAGGTCAAGAAGAGCAATGGGCAAATGCTTGCTATCAATGAGGTATATTGTTGAATCTCACCTATGAGTCGATTGTCTATGAAATGATTTCTTGGATAATGTTCTAGGTAATTGTGCTTTTAGAACTCTGCTGTGTTCTTCATTCCAAAGAACCTAGTATTCTTTTTGTGCTTATGATTCACGATGTTTGTTAAAATATAGAGAGATGCTGAGCATGGTTATCAAATTAGCTGTAATTTTTTAGTGTTGGTGTTGCTTGTTTTGCTTTCCATATCAATTTGAGGACATGATGATTGTTATTTGATCATTTAATGTATTTCTTCCATGCAATGAAGCAATAAATTATTTTTGTGTGACACCCACCTGGTAGCCCAAGTGTTATGGGCGAACTTGTGTGCATGAGCCCCGTGTCACAGGTTTGATTCCCCCTAGGATCAAACTTCGATTTAAGCTGGGGGCCTTGGCGGTGGGTTATTGTGCTAGTCTCCCTGGGGGTTTAGGTTCCATGGGTGGGTCTTAATGGCTCAGCTGTGGGGTGGTTCCCCATTAAAAAAAAAAAAAAAGTTTGTGTGGTATTGTCTGCTGGTTGTGATTGAGACGTAAGAAATTGTGAGGGTATGGTTGGATAGTTGAAATTTTCTGATGGTAAGTTTGAGTAGAACGGGTAAGGTATGGGTCTTAAAATTGGAAAATTGGATCTGAAAATGGAAATGGGTCAAAGCTTGAGTTTTGTTGGATTTAATTCCCTTGAAATTGCAGTATTGTTTACATAGTCTTGTTCTGGTTTTGAAGCTGCACATCTTTCTTTATTTAGGCAATAATTTCTTAGCCTACTTTAATTACTCATTTTTATGTTGGGTTGCTTGTTATATAAAGAGGAAAACAATGGAATGGATGATTTTTATTGTTTCTGACTTGTATGTGGAAAACGAGTGAATATTCTATGTCTAGTTAGGTGTTCCTCTTGTATACTATGTCTACTAGGGCTACAAGCTTTTTGCGAATAAAATATTTATTAAAAGCATCTTTGTTATAAAAACGAGTGGATATCTCTTTGTAGGTTCAAATTGAATAATAGTATATAATCAGTTCATTATGTTGGGGGCCCTATTTCTGAGAAGAAGCATTTTATTGAAGATTATGATTATCGTCTGTTTTATTATCATTAACCCTATACATGACCTGGGTTGTGCAGATTTTTGAAAAGAACCCTACCAAGATTAAGAACTATGGTATCTGGTTGAGGTATCAAAGTCGAACGGGTTATCACAATATGTACAAGGAATACCGTGACACCACTCTAAACGGGGCTGTGGAACAGATGTACAATGAGATGGCTTCTCGACACAGAGTCAGGTTTCCTTGCATCCAAATTATCAAGACTGCCACCGTCCCAGCAAAACTCTGCAAGAGAGAGAGCACCAAGCAGTTTCACAACTCCAAAATCAAGTTCCCCTTGGTATTTAAGAAGGTCAGGCCACCTACTAGGAAGCTGAAGACCACATACAAGGCAACAAGGCCTAACTTGTTCATGTAATTTGATCATTTGAGGAATGAGCTCTGAAATGTTAAGAGTGGGGCGTAAAATCATTTTGGTAGAGACCATCGTATCGTTGAATGTTTCTTTTTGGATATTGTTTTATTTCAGAATCTTAGCAAACCAAAGATTTGGAGCTTGTCTTTGGGTTTTCCGAGAACTTCATTTATAAATTTTCTATGGGAGATTTTTTTGGTCATGGACTTCAATGATCTGGTTTTGATTGTTCGTGTTCTTGTATTACAAGTTTACAACCCGTTTAATTTTTTTCATTTTTTTTTTTTGGTTATATTTTTGGCATGATGTTGATTAGGAGGTGGGAAGAATGCTACTTGAACTGTAACAATCTAATTGCATTGCGTGCTTGATTAGATCCGTTTGGGTAGTGGAGTAATAAATTTATCATGGTATTTTTATTTTTTTTTTAAATCTATTTTTCACTTCTTTTTATTATTATTTACTACTATCTAATATTTTTTAACTATTTTTTTCGTTGTTATTCATAAAATATCTGAAATGAACTCCCGTTCTTCTACAGAGCAGCAACTGCAGTGGTACACTCAGTGCACTCACGACGCGGCTGTCTGTTTTTTTCTTTTTTCTTTATTTTTTAACACCCAAAACCTGCGTTTTGAGCGGATTTAAAATTCGGTTTCTTTTTCAGTCCCATTCAACAGCAATTGAAACTCGGATTCCAGTGTCCCAGTTTTGTGGAAGAAGCTATCTCGAATTTGAGGCTGTTATTCAATTTGAGCAACAAGTCTTTCTGATGGTCCAAACATTTGATAGAGACCAGAAAGATCGGGAAGCCGGGCAAAACTAAGCATATGGGTATCAAGAAAATCGATAAAAAAAGAACGGAATTCTCATTGAAACCTTGAAATGTTACCACGAGAGAGCAGGAAAAATGGACCTGAATTGACCGCTTCTCTCTGTTGACTACAACTTTCTCTTCCAATCCCTCTCTTCCTCTCTTGGGTTTCCAAATCCGAATGGTTTTGTTTTTGGTCGCCTACCACCCATAAGACTCAGATCCACAGGTTTATGGGCTTTTATCTTCGTCAACCCGCCATTAATTCCATCACCTCAATGGTTTTGTTTCTGGTCGCCTACCACCCATAAGACTCAGATCCACAGGTTCATGGGCTTTTATCTTCGTCAACCCGCCATTAATTCCATCACCTCAATGGCTGTTTGCAGATCCATTTTTCGGAACAGCCGTTGTTTGGGTCTCCATGTATGATTTCAGAGCAAAAATTTCAGATTTTCGAAATGATTGAGAGCTGAGAGACGTAATTCTTGAAACCAGTTCAGTGTTTTAATGAACCCGGTCCACACATAATGTGTACGATAGATTCACCCAAACAGTGGCTGCTCCAAAAAATATTTCATCAATCAAATGGTATTTTCTTTTCGTTGGAATAAGCAGGATTTTTGGTATATTTGTTTGAACGAGGAAGTCATATTGGTAGTGTTTGTTCGTGGTCCCTTGCATAGGAGTGTAATCGAGTTGGAGCAAGTAGTCACTGATCTAGTTTTATTCGTTTTGAGTTTTATTCGAACTTGAACTTAATAGAGTTTGAATATGTTTCAATTTGAAAAAATAATTTTTTTTTTTTGATAGGTAAATTATTTATATTAACTCTTATAACTTTACTTACTAAATTTAATATATGCATATGTCGACGACCGTTTTAAGAAATATTTATACATCGCGTGTATTATTAGAAATATAATTTATATTTTGTTTTAAAACTTGAAAGTACTTCCATTATAAGTCTTGAGTTCATAGAAGATTATACAAGTGAAGTAGAGTTCTATACAAGTTTATCATTTAATAACCAATTATAATTTGTGTTTACAAATGACTCATATGGCTGGGTTTGAAAGATGAACCAAACTCATCTCCTCTTAAACCAATCATTGATGATGGAGGGATATTTAGAATCTCGAAGGAATGAGTCCATGTGTTAAAGGCCTAAGTATGAGACGTCGGGATTGATCTACAAGCTCAAAGATTGATTCTACTGATATGCATTATAGATTATACATAATAGATAATACCTCCTATTGATTAGGAAGGTGATCACTTTATTTTACATGGAGAGTCTCCAAGATAGATTCTAGAACTAGTCGTTATTATCCTCATCATGCTCTTATAAATAACACCTGAAGGTAAATGTATTTACCATCTCACAAATTTCTATTGATATCACTTTTTTCAAACTTAAGCATCGGAGTTTCACTAGGTACCTCGTGCCACCTTCTCATTTTGTTATAGGTTATCCGTGCAGTTGGTGGTGTGGAACACGTTCTTAACCGATGTGATTCACTACTTTTTCAATTTTGTATAAAAAAAAAAAAAATTAAACTTATATCAACATACTTCATGCATTTCAACCTAAAATATTAAACCCATCTTAACCTAAAAAAATTAACTCATTTTAATAGGACTTACAAAATACTATTTATGAATCATAACCAAATTCATCTCAACATTCAAATACAGCCTTAATAAAGGAGTTAAGGAGTTTAGCCGAGTTGACCTTGAACAGCTTGTGAAGTAGTATTTCTGGCAATTCTGGGATCTGATTTTTGTTGTTAGGCAGATGTCATGTGAGGGTTTTATTTCTTCAATTCTGTTTTGAAGCTGTGCAGTAAAGTTGGTGACTTATTGTGAGTGAAGCACTTGCGTTTGAATGTTGAAGTAATTTCAGATGATCTTAGTTGATATATAAATAATAATATTTTACGGGTTATATATTTAAATATAAATAGATTGAAATATGCATTTAAATGTATAAAATAAGTTTAGATGAGTTTAACTTTTTATGAAAAATTAAAAAGATAATTAGTCGCACCAATGATTAATTTGAGATGGGTTGAGATCACTTAACCAACCGAACAATTTAGAAGCTGTGCCTAAGCTGCAGTCGGTGGTCTGGGTGTTGAGTGTTGTTCTTTTACCTCTTCTTGTCAAACTTGGAGTGTGTGGCCAAATGGTGATCTTCTTTTTCCTATCTCTCCGTGAAGTTTGGGAGTATGCTCTGCAATGTTACACAAAAATAGATTTTTAAGAGAGATGTTTCTAGTGGATTCATATGGGCACGAAATGGTATGCAGAAAACAGAACAGATACCTGTTTTGTATCCTTGACAATTCCAATCTGATGGACACTGCATCTAACTCTGGGTGTGGTAGTCCGCCCATCTTAGTGGCGTGGAAATTTGGAATGAAGGACCCAATCAATGTCTAAATAACCTTTGGAAAATGATACCATAGAGTCATAGACTATTCTACAATTTTTACTCAACTTTTTAATAAACTATTATTTATTTTGAATTCAAAGAAATTTAAAAGTTATTAAATTCTATTAAAGAATTATATAAAAATTATAAAATAATTGTGTCTTCATCGTAACGTTCATGAGCAATGTTGCTCTTCATATTTAATTTTGTCATTCTTAATCACACTTTCTTAAACTTAGACGACACGTTTTAATGTCGTCATTTAAATGATTGACATATAAAACAAATTATAATGCATCAAATAAAAAGTGTGATGGAGAATGACACAATAAAAAATGAAAGATGTCATTTCTCTAAGGTTTATATCCGTGAAATGAAATTATAAGAAGTAATCTTATGTCGGTATCGAAAAATGCTTCTTTTCACCCCATTTTTAGCCCATTATGAAATGATTGACACCCACCAAAGGAAGGTGCTTCCATCATCAAACGATGCTTCTTGTCTTGACAAATCTGTTTCTGTTCTACTTAAATCCATGAAATAAGGCTACCCTATGGTCTTTCATTTCATATGAAAGGCTATCTCCCTTAGCTTGAGACTTCTTTAACATCTTTTAAGCTTAAATTTTGGTGACTATTTAGTCACGGTGTACACAGGCACACGAGCTACGTAGTTAGAGATATTGCAGCAGATGCAAGTTTTTTCAACGTCAATCCCTCCAACCAAACAAAGAAGAAAGATGATATGGACAGCATACCAAATCTCTGATGATCTCTCTTCTGTTCGCTTTAGAAATTGCTCGTTGAAACATTGCAATACTAATGATGACCATGACTTTGCAGTGGATCCCTCCCTCTCTCTTAGTGCATTATCACAAATTGATGTTTTACCCTTTAACTTTGAGGACTGTCTAAAGCAAAATAAGTACTCCTTTTCAAGATTGGATTTATTCTTAAAACAAAGCAAAAAAGTGTTAGGAAATTCCGAAACCCCCACCCTTTTTTACTCTCTAGATCATTTCCAAAGATGAGAGATTACGACTAGTTTTTTTATTAATAAAATAACTCTATTTTTTCAAATTATGTCGAAGGAGGTGACGTGAAAATGTTTTTGACTCTAGTGGTTTAAATAACACATTGTAAATTGATTTATTGAAGAGTATCAAAAATTTTATATGCAATCACTTTTGCGTATTCCTTGCATACTCTAATGTGATTGGCTGCATTATTTTTTTAATATAAAATAATTATTTTGACTAATCATATCAGTGGAGTGTGTAAGGAGTACGCGAAAGTGACTGTATGTATACAAATAATAAACCTTTAGTATTTTTAATTTTTTTCCCACCAAAAAAGGGACTTGCCATGTGAAAGACAAGAATAACCCAATTGTCATTTTAAAAAATAAAAAAAGAAGGGAGTGGAACTAATATTAGAACTCAAAAGTGCAAACTGCAAACCGATGGTAAGTTGAAAAGAACAAAAAAATCCAACCTATATGCCTTTATTTGGGGCTATGCTATGAATTTTCTAGCTTTGATTATCACCAAGTAATGGAGACAATCAATGTTTCATTATTCACCATGTGATTGGATGTCGAGTATGGATGATATCTTCTACTATTTTTTTTTTCCTGCACTTTCAATGTTTGGTTATGTTTAACTGTATGAGGGGCAGTTGTCTTTACTTGAAATAGAATATGAGTAATTTTTTTCCACAAAAACAACAGTAAACCCCCCCTCCTCTCTCTCTCTTCACAGAAAAGAATTATCTGAGTCCTGCTGGAGCCTCGTGGATATGATCATAACTTTTCTTTCAGCAGTAAAATGGTAAAGCAAATACGCATCCTTATTGAATTATCTAAATATAAATGTAAAATTTGCATAATATAACATGATTTTACATTTAACTATTCCACTCAAAACTTATTTTTACATTAGATTATTCATCTATTAGTTAAAATAATAATATTTTTTTCAAAAAAAATTTCTATTAATTTTTTTTTCCAAATTAACAGTTTATATGGAAATACATTATTATTTTTTATTAAATAATATAGAGAAATAATGCACGAGGAAGAATGAGAATGGTGAGGGAGAATAGAGGGATCGAGAGAGAGAGAGTGTTTAAATATATTATTTTTTATTTATTTAGATGTGAAATAATAACGATCAAATTTGATTGCAAACCATAACTTTACTGTAACTAAAAGTCAAAAATTTTGAAATTAGATCATCCAATGTAGAGCATTGTCAAATTCTATTAACTAAATTTCCCATTGAATTTGTATTTGCATTATCCATTGAGGATGCTCATAACTCAACCTCGCCTCCCCCTCTCCTTTCCCTACTTTCCTGGTTTTACTTTTCAATGTCAAAAATGGAATTTAAAATTACACTGTTCATTCTAGATATACTACTCTCTTACTTCTACCAAAAACCAATCAATCAAAATGATGAATTCATTTGAATTTAAGAGTCTTTAGCCATGGGTTCGGTAACAAGAGGCGGTGATCAGAATTAGAAAGACGAGGCTCAACAAATTTAATCATTTGTATGCATTTGTCTTGAGGTGCTTTAATGCGTCCATAATCTATTGAATTGGGGTCATAGATCTCATGATGTCATGCCAGGGTGGATCGGTAGTTGTGTTTAAGAATTCTTCAAAGCTTTGTTAATATGCAGAGGCAGTTGAAATATACCTTCTGTCATCATGAAAAAGACATATCAATCTGAACATCCCCATATTATCAACTAACAGTCTAAGCTCATCCCATTATGTATTATTTACTGACTGTCGACCATGTTGTGCCTAACATGATTTTTGACGATAAAGTCATGAAGCAAATGCTTAAAAAAATGATGTAGAGTTGTGCAGAGTATGACAGACATGGTACCATGTCCATCATGCATCCCCTACGCGGTCCTTCTCAACCTTTCATCAACGAAAATTTTGACCCTTTTGTGTATGCAATCCCACATTCTCCTTTCTGTACCAAAAAGCTTGCCCATGTTAGCCCTACGTCGTTGAAATTGTTCGTACCCTCCCCGCCTTTTTGTTTTTTTTCGGTTTAATTTATGAATCCTAATCTTCTCACTCACACCAACCACCATGAATTGCATGACCATGCATATGAATGTCATAACCAACATATCTTGTTATTATCCATTTTGTATTCACTAATCATACCACACTCGGTTTCTTTGTACAGTAAAGAAGTGCAGTTTCTGGAACAGCAACCAAAACTAGCTTTAGTTAAAACTCTATTTAAAAGCTCTACCTCCCATTGCCACTGAAACAGACTTCAGCATAAAGCATCTACTTTCATAAAAAAATTAAGAAAGGCTGAACTTTGGAGAGGGATCGAGCGGCAGAGAAATTTCGGGTAGCGATCGAGGCAGCTTAGGATTTGTGGTTGTATTCTTGCTTTCCCTGGAGATTGAAAAATGCAGGTTTTTCAGAAGCTAGCACCTTTCACCATCTCTGCATACTGTGTTATTCTTCTACCATTAGCTGGCTGTTCATTCCACCAAAAAGTGAATCAGTCCGTCAGTCACAAGAGCATTACACACGACTTTCACAAGGTAACCCAGTTCTTCTTCAAGTTCCCTTTTTCCTCTTCTATCTTCTTCCTCTTCATCTTCTGGAGAAGTGCAAAGGAAGATTTTATTCACCATTAGCAAACTAACTTTCCCATTTTATTCTTGCATTAGTTTTACTATGAGCTTTTTAATAAGTACCAGAGGTAACAGTTATTTAGTCCCCTATTGCAGCTGAGTCCTCAGATGACATCTGATGTTGCAATTCATGGGTTTCTCCTATGGGTTTCACTTGGGTTCTTAATGCCTCTTGCGATACTTGCTATCAGAATGTCTAGAAGAGAGGAACCCCGGTCCAAAAGGCTCAAAGTTTTTTTCTACCTCCATGTTTTTGTGCAGGTATGATCTTCACTCTGTGCATACTATGCATACAGGTCCATCATCGAAACGTTGAAGAATGTATTCGCATCCATGCATATCCTCGTATTTTTTAATCATGGCAAACGAATGCAAATTCAGAGCTACAATATGAAACATTAAAAATTTGATCTTTTTCTACAAACAGCATCATGAAAGTTACTTGAACCTTAATGGGGTCCACAATTATTTTGGAAGAAAATAATTTTGTAGCCCACCGTTTGAAAACACTCGAGTTCAATTAGTTTCTCGAATTCCTAAAAATTGGCTTGGATGGCAAAAGAAGGTAGGGATTATGTAAATCTAGTGATTATGTAATCATATATTCTTTTTTCCTCGACTTCATTAGTAGGATACCCCCTAGGCTTTCTGTATCACAATGGTAATCACACGCTGAAAAATACTATAATCATTTCTACAGGAGCTAGCAAACTGCTGCTATCACTGACATATATATAATATTCCATTCCCCCAAGTTTACTAGATCAAATGATTTAGGCACCTTTCATGGGGCTATGGATGACTACAGGGGTGAGGTTTTTAAGAAATAGATGAATCAAAGAAGGCAAAAATCTTGCAAGTTCTTACACCAGCTCTTACTCCTGTCCTTCTTCTAAACCTTTGTCTCTCTACGTGCTAAATTCAATGTTTCTTCCTTTAACAGATACTGTCAGCGCTTCTTGCCACAGTTGGAGCTGTCTTATCGTTCAAAAAACTTGAGAACTCCTTCACCAACAGCCACCAAAGATTAGGACTAGCACTTTATGGTGCCATTTGGGTGCAAGCCTTGATCGGATTTTTCAGGCCTAAAAGGTAATTGGTACAATTTTCTCACGGTCTAAGTCTTACCATCGTTGATTCTCAATTAATGCCAAAGTTTAACCCACCAAAATTTAATTCATTGCATCATTTTCCTTCCTTTTGCAGGGGGAAGAAAGAGAGGAGTTTGTGGTACTTTGTGCATTGGATGCTTGGAACAATGATTTCTCTGTGTGGGATCATCAACATCTACACAGGCTTAAAAGCTTACAGTAACAAAACATCAAGAAGTGCGACCCTTTGGACCATACTTTTTACAGCAGAGGTCCTTTTCATTGCTTTCTTTTACCTCTTCCAAGACAAATGGGAATATATACAAAAGCAAGGTGTGGTTTTAGACAATGCACCTATCACAGTTTCTAATCAACAAATTCCCGATGGGCTCTACCAAAAGGAATTGCAGTCTGAACCATGTGGCAAGCGCATTAGATTTAAGAATTTGTTTGATTAATATGAGATTCTTTATTACCTTTTTTCTCTATTATTTTTCTTATAGTTGATCATTTGCACTTTGTTTTTTGATAACTGCACTGCAAGGCGATTTCTCAAAAGAATTATTGGAGTGCATGCAGCTATGCCCAAGGATTTTCCTTTTTCACGTGACATACGTACGCACTCTAGCTAGATATATCTTTGATGTGACACTGGCCATAGGAAATTATATATATGGAATTGATGGCGATTATGCAGTGCTTTGTTGGAGAATGTTACGAAGTTTGTATGTTTGCTTTTATAAAAATTTATATAAGAGAATATCACACATACCTTTCTCAAACCACCGTACACCATGTCTCTTTCAGTTCATGGAATAAAAGAAATCAAGTGAAGCCTTCGAGACTATTATTGTGGGTTTAGTTTGGTGGATGACAAGTCATGGATTCGGGTCTCTATGGACATAATGATAATACCAAGGAATTGAGATTCATATCCATTATCTAGAAGTGCATATTTCATTAAGAAGTGCTATAAATACACAGTAATAATATTAAAGTAAACTTACAAACTACGTGATTTCATATAATTTATTAAATCTATTTTATAACAAAAATAATTTTATAATCTGATATACTGCATCAAACCACACCAATTTGTAAATTTTTATTAGTATAATCCATTAGTGGCTAAATTATTTCTCTATTTTGATAACACTATATATATTAAGTGAAATTACCCAAGTACTCCTGTGTATTCACGAAATTATCTACAAATTCACTTGAACAAATTGATTAGATCTCAATCTTATAGTTATTTAATCAATCAAACATATAAAGTAAATAAATAAATTTTCACCAAGATTGGTAACGAAGGAAAATCTCTTAAAGAATTTTTTAAAGGTAAAACCCTACGGGACAGCTAAACCCAGAAAAGTCAATTTTATTATTTGAAAATCAAGTTATAAGTAAGTTCTCAATTACAAAACTTTCTTCAATTAACTCTCTTACTTAACCAAACAAACGATACGTTTGTCTCTAGCGCAGTAGTAGCTAGAATCTCTAACGATCTTCAGATATTGGCTTTTCTCCTAGAACTCTAGCGGCTGAAACTCGACCAATCAATTCTCCAACATGGAGCATGATCACACTCTTTGAGATAAACAATATGAAAATTCTCCAAGGAATTTTCTTATCAAAATATGCACTAAAAAGTGCTATAGAAAAATACCCAAATCTGAATCTCTACAAACCTAACCAGTAGGATCCCTTAAATAAACAATTTGAAAGCAGTTTTAGTTTGAGTAGGACTTTGCTGACGGAGTGAGTCTATCGCGAAGAGTTCTCCTGAAGGGATACTGACACCTGCGCTAAATCTTCTCTGCAGCAACAGATTTTATTTCAATTTCTTCTCTAGATAAATGCAGATTCCTTGGGACTCAATTTTCACACATATGATTTATCTAAAACAATATATAATAACTCATATATAAACTTAATATTGTCAATAAATAATTTACATTCATCCAAAATACAAACTTAATAATAGGATCAACTCTATCATTTTACTCACAGTCTTATCCAAACTTATCAATTTGATTATCTAGTCCAAGCCAAACTCTTGCATCTACATTAAAGAGATCCCACAAAGCAGGATTTATGTGGAAGAACCACAAATGTACTATCAAGACAAACTTGAGTTATATTACAGATCCAAACCTAGCCCACCAAAGGCATGGTAGGGTTAAGCTGGCATGGATGATGGCTCAAGTTCATCTTTCTAAAGTCCCTGTGGTTCTCTCGCTTCAATCATCCTTTGCCCGCATAGGTCCCTCTCAAAGGAACATCTTGTGAATAAAGGTACGCTACTATGATTATGCCCAAGTAGAGACTACCACTTTGATTTTCCATTTCCGTTTCCTTTTTATGAATTCAGCTATTTGTAAACTTATTTTTTGTATGAAATCATTCGACTGCCATCCAAGTAAACATATCTCCAGCTTAATATCAAGGGGAAGTTCAAAAACTTCACCGGCTGACAGCATGCGTCTTCTTCCAAGATATGCAGTCTCTGAAAGTGTGGCATGCCAGTCTAGAATTGAATATTTCTGGGAAGTAAACAAACTCTTGGCTCTTTGCAGTTTGCATATCTACCGAGTGGCTTGTGTAAGGCGATTCTCAAATAGTGTATAGAAAGGACCAAAATATATATTAAGAAAAAAAATTGGAGCAGGGTGTGGGTCCAACCCCAGAGGTTTTTGTGCAAATCCAAAATCCTAAACGACAAATTTTGCTGACTTTATATGGAGAATATCAAGGTTGGCATAATGCAAGCAAACGGGAAAAGTTGTGTGCATGTATGTGTATATATGCATATGTATACATATATATAGACATGGATATTAGTTAATTAATGTCCAAACTTCAACTGGAAAATCCCTGTTGAGTAGTCTTCAAATAATTTCCCGTTCTTACATTCCAGAAAAAAGGTTTTGTGGACACTCTGGTTCGTTTCTAAGCTGGAAGAAGAAAAGAGAGGAAGAGTTCAGTGGTATTAATTTCTTTTCTTTCCACTAGCAGCAAACTCAGCGAAAGATACTGACAAAACAGTAGTGAAATTTGTGAACAACAACAACACATTCCCATCTGCATTTTCATAAGCCAAAGAGAGAACCTTCTAGCTGCTACTTGCAGCGCCACGGCCCCATGTTCATCAATTTATGTGGTTTTCTACGTGTGCCATTGAATTCCTTCCTCTCAGAAGTTGCATCCAACAGAACCTCCACTAACTCAATACTACTAATTTGGCAGACCACCAATACTGCTTCCATATATATATATATATATAGAATATTGGGTAAGCATTGTTACTCTATTAATCAATACCAAAGGCAACATCAACACATAAATCTTACATGGTTAAATGCTTCTAAAATGAGAGTCATTATTCTGGCAAACTAGTTGCAGAATGAGAAAGAGTACGTGCATGGTCAGTCAGTTATCATGTAAATTATGCAATTGACAGTTAAAATTAAGTATTAATTGAGTCTTTTACCACTCATTGTTTGCCTTGCAATGTTCATGGGCAACAAAATGTATCACTTTCAAGTGGCATGAGATGGGAGCCCATCTAACATCATTTAGGTCCTCTATGCTCAGTTGGCATAAGGAAGTGTTTTTCCCTAAAACATATGAAAACACAAAGAAAATAATTAGATCAAATAAACTTAAGTCTTATAATTCTAATAAAAAATAAATTGATTGTAATGCACATTTTTATTAGAATTGAGGGGAAAAAATATTAATAATAACAATAAAAAAATAAAAATAAAAAACTCTTTCTTGCGTGATATAAATTAAATCTTGCATTTTTCAAGAGAGAAATTAGGACTTTATATCAACTTTGTCGTAGTCGATGTCCAAAAATCCAACTCCTGATCCGGACTCCAAGTATGGCCCAAACAACTTATATCGTGCTCCATTCAGACTCAGTTTAAACGATGTGGATACTGAACTGGATCTTGGGTTTTTTTGTGGGCCACTAATTTTTTGGACTCAAAGAAGTGTTATAATTAAAGATTTTTAAGATCCACAAAAAATTAAAGTGCATTAGGCCGCCCTATAGTTGGTCTCATCTCATTCTATTTAATTTCATCTCATCTAAATATTTAAATAATACTCAAATATAAATATTTTTTAATTTTTTTATACCTTTTCATCTAACCATTACTAATAATTATAGTATTAAATATAATTTAATAATGTATATTATATACATGATCACTATATATAAATAATTGTAATATATATGCTATATCTATAGTTAGTAATGTCAAAGTTGAATTCAGGGCGAGAGTAAAACTAGAGTCGGAGTTGGTCAAAGAAACACTATTTCTGACTCTGTCCCGTTTGAATTAAACAAGAAAGTGTTTAATCACATCTCATTTCATCATCAGTTTAAGAAAAATACTAAAGCCAAGTGCCGGATGCAAACGGCATGTAGACGGCGTGCCATGTTAGTTTCAATTTTTTTTATTTTTAATGAACCACATTGTTCAATGATATCACGATACTTCCTTAAACAAATTTACCAAATCACCCTGCAAGTCCCATCAAATTTTCAAGCTGTGACACTCTGTGCATAGATAACTTTTTATTTAAATAATCGAACTACCCTCATGTCCATACCTCTTAATCTTGTTGACAAAGCTGCGTAATTTTGTTTTTTTTCTAATCTTCAAAGTTGTGTAATTTGGTACCATACTAATTCAACGAAATTAGCATACTCTCTCTTCGTTTCCCTCTCATTTTTTTTCCCTTTCTTTTCCCTCTCCCTATTCATCTATGATCCCAAAGCCTTCTTCTGAATCTTTGAGAATAGGCCAGAGCAAAACTATCAAAAAGGGTCTTGTAAAGCCTTTTGTTGAATCTATCGTAGCATAGAAGCATTGCTCAGTGTTGAATCTTCTGTGATTCATTCATCTTTTCATCCAATGGAGGAATCTTCTAAGGATTATTATGAAAGCCAAGCACCAAAAATTGAGCTGCTTGGTGAGTTTGTGGTTGGAGAGATAAGTAGCTCTCTGAGGAGCTGTGGCACAAAAAATAGGAGGATATGAAGTGAAGATAGCATTTATTCCCTTTCTGCAAAGAAGAAGTCAGGAAGCAAGATCCATTCAGTTTCTTTACAGTCCTAGCCAACTTTCCCAGAGTTCTCTTCCATGAATTCTCATTCATATGCAAGATATATTATTGAGAAGAAAGTTGTGAAAAGGGTAGAGTTTAATGATGGCTCCACCACCTAGCTCTAGTTGCCGACGGAGAAGACCCACACGAAAATGAAGACCCAATGTCCCAAACGAACAAGAAGATTCAGACCCAATGTGGGTAGCAACAAACCTAGATGAGTCGAGCAGGAAGACGAAGTACTAACACGCACATGCGATTGAAAACCCAGACAAGCAAGAAGACGAAGATCCGGATGAACATGAGCTTTGTTTCAGTGCCTTTGTTTGGATTTTTTCTTTCTCATTTTGGTTTCACAATCTTTTGTCCTTTTTTTTTTCTTTTATCTGACATGGCATTAGCGACTCCGCACCGTTTGTACAAACCGACTATACATAAAAGAATTGTTCAATAAACATGCATGTCACAACATTACATTTAATTATATAGATTATATAAGATGGGATGATATAAGATGGGATGAGATAATTTTTTTTTTAAAGTTGAATAAAATATTATTATAATATAATTTTTTAATATTAATGTTGTTTTAAAATTTAAAAAAATTGAATAATTTATTATATTTTATATGAAATTTATGAAAATTATAATAATTAAATAAGATAAAATAAAATGAGATGTTTTGGATAAATAAATGAGAGTTAAGGTATATTTAGATGTTAAGAGTACCTTAACACTTTTCAACATACTTTATTACTATTCATTATTTTATTATAATTTTTCACATAATTTTTATTATTATTTATTATTATTTAATATTCTATTATTATTTTTATTTATTTATTTTTTTCATTATTATTTATAATATATTTCAATATTTCTTAGACACTCAAACCTAAGTGACAAGAGGAATGGTACACTTTACTTCAGCAATTGAAGGGCAAGGCCGCTAGCCAGCCAATCAATAACTGTTCAGCTGTGAAGCTCGGGCTCGGCGACTAAAAAATACACCGTTTGCACAGATATCAAGAAATATAAATGATTTAATCAGACATCATCTCCTTGTTCCTGATACAGGGTCGTCTCTTCCTTATCCTCACACTGCTTGGTAAACCTTTGCAGACTACAGTCACAATGGCTTCCCATTCCGACGACCATCATCACGACCACGACCACGACCATCATCATCACCACGAAGACCACGACCATCATCAAGTTCACGATCACACTCATGGGGATTCAACAACAAAGTCATGGGTCGGCCCCGATGGTAAGGTGTACCATAGCCATGATGGACTGGCACCGCACTCGCATGAACCCATATACTCCCCAGGCTATTTCAGCAGAAGAGCTCCGCCACTTGTCACCAGGGATTTCAGTGAGAGGGCTTTCACTGTTGGCATCGGTGGCCCAGTTGGTACTGGGTATCTCCTTTCTCCCTTCAATGTTCCATATGTTAGTTTCTTTACATTATTATCAACATTCCCAATCACCGTTGGATCACTATTAGTATTTTCTTCAAAGACGCGGAAATGATTGATTCTAATATCACACAAATCTTAAGTTCCCTATTCTTTTATGTAAAAGTCGGATTCATATGGGGATAGTTTCCTTGGAAGAGTACTCGGTACAGTAAATTTCTTTTAAAAGACGAGTCTTTTGCTTGGAGGGCTACTTTGGGTAAAATCTCAACCGCTGATAACCTTATACAAACAATGTTCCTAGTTGATTGGAGCTGCATGTGTAAAATAGTAGTGAATGTTTTGAAAGTTTCTGCTTCGTTGCCTTTTTGCGAGGGAGCTATAGTCCTTCGTCTTTTATGTTTATGGTGATCAATGGATGGTGCCAATGACAACGATGGATGTGTACTTTGGGAGGGGGGCGGGGGGATTTAAATTCACACGGATGTGTACTTATATGTCTTTTTAAGTCGGTGTTTGTTGATACTGGTAGCCATTTTGGGAACTCATTTATTCAAATTTTTCTTCTGAATTCATCAAGAAGGATTTTTCTCCCTCCCCTCAGAATTCTTTCTTGGATATGCTCAACTGTTTAAAAAGTAGGGACTTAGTAATCAAATTTAATTCCGATCCTATTTTGTAGTATATTCTATAAACATCCTTATTTGTAGTGAATTATCTTTCAATCCTCATCCCTCTAGTTGGGTGTTTCCCATTGCATACACATACTTGGGTTACGCCCCTTTAATAAACTTACTTTAAAAAATTATAAAAGAATATATATATATATATCATCTAGGCTCCAAGGTTTCTTACAGTTGTGCTATTTTGAACTTTGTTTGTTTCTTGTTATTGTTATTATGACTTGCTTCCTCATATCTGTTATTCTCTTGAAACGTAAACATGGATGACCAGAAGGGAAAATAAAGATGTTTGCTCCCCCGCCCCCTCTCCCTCCCCCCCTTTCTAGTAGATCCACTTTGTTTCATTTATGTATTCTGCATTTCTAGTCTGAATCCAACTCATAAATGGGTGTTGATGGAACGCTGTTTCATGCCTTACAGGAAAACAGCTTTAATGCTGGCTCTTTGCAAAGTATTGCGGGATAAGTACAGTCTTGCTGCAGTAAGTAGAAATTCTGATTTTATTTTATTTTTTAAATTTCTTCTCTTTTTCCTCCGTTCAAAGTTATTTATATTCCTACAATTTGGACTCGATAATTGCCACTCTCATTTGGAGGAGTTTAAAAATCACCTTTTATAAGCCCAACTTTAGCTCTTTTCTCTGCTTAACCAAACCATTAACAGACAAACCTGAGCGAAAACGAAGAAAGAAAGGGGAAGAAAGGATAAAGAATGCATCTTTCTTTTGTTCATAGCAGTATAGAAACTATTAATCTGATATATCTTACAACATTAATCAGCAGATGAGTATGCGTATGTTGTTTGTTCTTACTAAGCCTATGTGATAACTTTCTCTATTTTGAGTCTCTCTCCATTTCTGGGTGTTTGAAGTTTCTCTGGAACCTAATAGTAGAACCTTGCACAGTGGTTGATGTTTGCAAAGATATAAATAGGCATACAACTCACACAAAGGGGATCTGCATTTCTGGTTTTAGTGGTGCTTCTTTGGACTGAACTATAATAATTTCTCATCATTTGTTTCTAGATGTTACTTATATAATAAAATAAAATAAAAAATTGTTTCTAGACACAATCATGCACATAAATAGATACATAATGTTTGTATATTCTGTACCTCTGTAGATTCTGTGTTTGAACACCTATGTGAGGCAATTTATACCTTCATGTAGAGTTACTTGGGGGAAAATTCAATTTCCATCCTCAAACTAGAGGGCGTTTTTCATTTTACACCCCTATGATACCTCATATGATAAGGGTAGGTGGTGTGTAGGATCCCACATTGCTTGGGAAGGAAAAGTTCTTGCTCTTTATAAGGTTCCAATGGAGCTCCAATTATATTATTGACTAGTCTTTTTGGAGTATAGGTAATGTAGTTTGGGATTTCCATTAGGGTGTTACAAATAGTAGCAGAGCATATCCTAACAAAAAATGTGGGACTTGAGCCGTGCCATCTATGAAGAACAGGCCCAGTGAGGACGTCGGGAATTTAAGGGAGGGAGATTGTGATATCCCATATGATAAGGATAAGGGTAGGTGGGCTATGCCTATGCCTATTAATACTATCATTTACCTATAAAAGAAAAATGGTAGGTGGTGTATGGGATCCCATATTGTTTGGGAAAGAGAAGTTCTTGCTCTTTAGAAGGTTCTGGAACTACAATTGTATCATTCACTAGTCTTTTTGGAGTATAGGTCATGTGGCTTAGGCCTTTCATTGGGGCTTTACAACCCTAAACCGTCAAAATATACATATTGTGCCACCAAACTACCAAAACTTTGAAGTGCACACCCTACGTTGAGACCCAAGCGTCGAGATTGTGCCATGTCACTAATTGTCATCTATTAAGGGTAGAATTGGACGAATGTGCTAGTTGTCAGTTTTGGGTAATTTGATAGTTCAGGATGCAAAATGAAAGACACCCTATAATTTGAGGGTTAAATTGTGAGACAGCTAGAGTCTTGTGGTGTGAAGTATTCCGTCGAGTAGGGTTAAATTGGGTGATGGCGAAGTCAGTAGTTGAATTATTAGCTAGTTGGGCGATGCCGAGGGGAGATCTACATATCAAAGCTATGTGGAAGATGGTACCTATCTGCATTATGTGGTGCATTTGGCAAGAGCGAAATGAACGAACATTTGAAGATAAGGAGAGGACAACTGAGGAGCTTTGTATCTTATTTTTCAGCACTTTATTTCTGTGGTCTCTAGGTATAGACTTTAATGGCCTAAATGTACACGAGTTTCTAGTGACTACTATAGCCACCTAGATAGGTTTTACCTCTTGTATACCTTCTTGTGTACTTGGGCTATGCCTATTATTATTAATACTACCGTTTACTTATAAAAAAGAAATAATTTGAGGGAGGAAACTGTACTTGCCCATATTCTCAGGATGCAACCAAATCTTATTAGAAAGACACCCCGCACAGCCCCCTACTTCCATCTCTACAGATCCTAGACATAAATCTTGATTTGGAAAATGATACTTGGTCCCATGAATTTGCCCCGTCAAACTTACCGCTCGCCGCTTGGATATTTCAAATTTTTTTTTTTACTTAATAGTTAAGGAAGTGACTATTAGTGAAGGTGTGTATTTTTTTTTTTTTTTCTCTTAATGGTTAAAGATGTTTAAAAAATATTTGAAAGAAAATTGGAAAAAAAAAAAAAAAAGTGCAATTGTACTAATGGTAACTTTGAGGGGGCAAATTCAGGGGGTTGAGTAGCAGCACCCTCTTGATTTATTTAATCTCTTTCTAGGCTGTGTTGTACTTTTTTAAAAGTAAAATACAGCCTAGAATATTTAGCTTTGGACTTCCCTCTATATTTGGTCATGGAAGGGCAGAGGGTATTTTACCTGTCATCAACTCATTCAACCTGTTTTGGATATGGGTGTGTCCAAAATAATATGCTGCCGGTTTTTATTTATTTATTTATTTATATACATAAAAGACTTGAGCATGCAGTTGCAAGCAAGATTCCAGCTTTGTGAGGCTAACTTTTGCTTAGCCATAACATGTCATTGACCTTAACTCCTTGGGGTTGGCTCAAGTGGTAAAGTCCTTGGGCTTGGGGATATGCTCCCTCAGGTCTAAGGTTCAAATTCCTTTTGATTCAAATAATCTCTAGGAGCCATCGGATTAGGGGATCCGTAGTGCACTTGCAAGAACCTCATTGCCGAGGGAGATTGTGCACCCAGGGATTCAGAGGAGTGCATTAAAATTTTCTGAAAAATTTTGAATCTGTTTTGCTTGTTCCAAACTCCATGAGAACATACACATCCCTTTTAAAAGTCTCCTATAGTATTCATACAGAAGGATAAGATGGTCTAATCTTGAAGTTTGATATCACTGAGCCCATGCTAGAGCCTGTTTTTCATATTCTTCACGCACAACTAGTTAATTTATTACGTTTCTTCTATAAGATAAGATACATGAGGAAGAAAAGAAATTTAAACCTTTTATCTTCTGATTTTGAAATTGTAATTTTTCAGGTGACAAATGATATATTCACAAAAGAAGATGGTGAGTTCTTGGTAAAACATGGAGCACTTCCTGAAGAAAGGATACGTGCTGTCGAAACTGGGGGATGTCCACATGCTGCAATCCGTGAAGACATAAGCATTAATCTTGGTCCTCTTGAGGAGCTCTCTAACTTGTTCAAAGCAGACATACTTCTTTGTGAATCTGGGGGAGGTAACTTTACAAAAGATGATTGATGTGGTGGTAGTTTAATTTTGGTTGATGCAAACTGATATTAAAATTAGCATGTCACAAGTTAGTAACTGGCAATGATGGTCATATCAGAACGAGAATCAAAATGTAGAATTAATTTGATTTAAGATTTCATTTATGGAGATGCAGTTTAATTAGTGGGAGAAGAGCAGCAATGATAAAGTTGGGCAGTTTTTTTTCTCTTTTAGTGAAAACATGATGCATACTTGATGCCCCTTAAGAAAGAGGGTACAAGTTAGTTGCTCTAATTTCATTAAAAATTTACACTAATTAGTTCAGGATCTGTTTCTAAAAGAACGTTTCTGTTTCAAAACACAATTGTAAAAAAAATGCTTCCATGGCAAGCACCTATCGTATGTTAACGCTTGTGGAATTAAGTTTCAATGAGAAAAGGTTCAATATTCTCTTGAATTTGTGTTGATGCAGATAATTTAGCTGCCAACTTCAGTAGAGAACTGGCTGACTATATCATCTATATAATAGATGTATCTGGTGGTGATAAAATTCCTCGGAAAGGTGGCCCTGGTATCACCCAAGCTGATCTCCTTGTAAGTGTTTTCTTAAATTCATAACTGCTGCTTTGGCTGTGACACCCGTTTACTGTCAATTATCAATCTTTATAAACATAAAGAACTTGGGGAGTCTAATGGAAATGAGTCAATTGTTTTGGATTGCAGGTAATAAACAAGACTGACCTTGCACCAGCAGTTGGAGCTGATTTAACTGTCATGGAACGTGATGCACTTCGAATGCGTGATGGAGGGCCATTTGTCTTTGCTCAGGTCAGGTTGAGTACGTTTTTCTTATTTCTTTTGGTTGACGAAAACATGATGCAAGTTTGCCTTATTGGTATCACCTATCAAAATAAAGTTTGTTCTGTTGGTATTGCACAATTTGCCTTGTTCATGATGCATGTGATTTATATGTGCAGGTGAAGCATGGACTTGGTGTAGAGGAGATAGTGAACCACATACTACAGGCCTGGGGAGCAGCGACCGGAAAGAATCTTCACTGACTTCCATTTCGGGAAGTTGGTTCAGTTTGTATTTTGTATCTCAAGTCGCTATTGTATTGGGTAACTTTTTCAATGCCTGTGTGACTGCATTAGGGAATACTCACGACTTCGTTTCCATGTCTTCTTAATAATGAATATCTAGATACTAATTTATATTCGCCCCCCTTATAAATGGGTGTTTCTAATTTGGGTTGGGGGGCTATGGCAATTTGCTCTCGTGACTATGGGAGAGGAGTGTGAGAGGCAACACTAATGTGGAAAGTAGGACCAATTGCAAGGTGATTCTAAACTGCAATTCGAAGCATCCAAGTGTTTTGGTCAAGGGTTGTTGAAACTCTTGTCAAACTACAAATTTAGTAGAACTACAAAGGTGGAAGCTGAGCTAGACGGCGCATGGACACATAAAAAACCAAATGCTTCGGACGAGGAATACCCAGAGTGCCATTGAACTGAAGAAAAAAACCTCTCATGGAGGTGATTGAATTGGAAAGATTCGATGAAAAATGAGCAAATGTGTTAAAGATTCAATCATTGATTCAAAAGCCTTAGGACTCTTAAATATTAATTTGGTAAATTTTGAACTCCAAGGATCATAACATTCTATCATGCTTCTGAATCTGATGTTCACTGCGGTCCACTCTATCCATACTAATCCGGTGGTAGTCTTTTTTCTTTTGGCGGTTTCACTCATATATTAGTATTTAATGATTTAACACTATGTCCTTCATAATATTAAGACATTTTAAACTAGCTTATAGTTGCCCCCACTGTGACTTAAACTCGACATGGTCCATGATCTTATATCAATTGTTAAATATTTAATTATTGATTCAAAAGTACTAGAATTGTTGGATACTAATTTGATTAAATTTTCAACTTTCAAGATCATAACAAGCATGAGAATATATGGAGGGAAATGAAGTGGGAGTGTTGGAGAGGAGAGAGGGATCTCCCCGTCCAGTGCAACAAGAGATGAAGTTTTTTATATTTTTGATAATAAAGAGATGAAGTTGATAAAGAGAAGAAAATCAAGAATAACAAGAAAGAAGTGAAGGGGACGTATCCGAAAAAGAAGTGAAGGGGAGATATCACATTAAAGGAACGAAAATTTATGTCTTTTATCTAAAGAGTCGTGCTATATGCAGGCCTTTTAAATGGACTGTATTGCAGTCCCATGACGAAAATGACAAAATTATCCATACTTTCAAATATGAATAGACTAAATTACCCTCCTTCTACAACCTAAATCTTTTCACACATTTCAAATATAGCAAATATATTCCCCTCCCTGTCGTGCGTTCCCCCCAAATCTCCTCTACCATCGACGTCCCCTCCACCATCGAGAGACGCCACAACGAAGCTGCCGAAGACTTCGTTCAAGGTAAATTTTACTGGGTCTTGGTTGGAATTTTCGAGTAAGAACTAAAATCTTGTTTTGAAGGCATTCATTTGATTTTTGCTGCTCTAAATATGAGTTACTGCTTGTGCCTTTCAGTTCAGTGAGTGTACCTGGTCTTGGTTGGAATTTATCAACTTTCTTCTTGTTTTGAAGGCATTCATTTGATTTTTGTTGCTCTAAATATTATTGCTTGTGCCTTTCAGTTCAGTATGCGTGTACCTGGTGTTTTTGAGGAATTTATCAACTTTCGATTCTTCTTTGTTGAAGGCATTCATTTGATTTTTGCTGTTCTAAATATTATTGCTTGTGCCTTTCAGTTTAGTATGTGTGTGCCTGGTCTTGGTTGGAATTTATCAAATTTCTTCTTGTTTTGAAGGCATTTATTTGATGCATACTGAACTGATTTTTAGTATGCGTGTGCTGATTTTTACTGCTCTAAATTCATTTGATGACAATTTAGTATGCGTGTGCTGATTTTTACTGCTCTAAATTCATTTGATTTCAGTCCAATATGCGTGTGCTGGTGTGCTGATTTTTACTGCTCTAAATTCATTTGATTTCAGTCCAGTATGCGTGTGCTGGTGTGCTGATTTTTACTGCTCTAAATTCATTTGATTTCAGTCCAGTATGCGTGTGCTTTGTGTACCTGTTTTTGTTCATTTCAAGCCTATCCAAAAAACAACAGACTACCCACCCCCCTTTCATCTACCTCCCTGATCTCTCCCTCCTTTCCAACTTTTTCCCGTCCCCCCAAAGATCAAGCATTAATCCACCTCAAGGGATCAAGAAAAAATAAAAGTTAAAACCTATTGGGCCATATAATGGCCATTTAATATATATTGCATATCAGCTGCTAACTTTGAAAAGTTACCTAGCTTCTTCATTAATTAAACTCTTGGAGTACAATATGTAAATTTAATTAATTCATTAAACGCTTTGATCAAATATATAATTTAAGCACCATTATATAAATATATATAATTTGTTATATATAAAGGAGTTCATTTAATTACCATGCGTGCACATATAATCTTTGCTTTGGATAGTGTATTGGTAATGTCAGTAATATGCATGGGTTCATGATCAGAAGTCTAGTTTTAAAGTTGTCAGAAAATATTATGTACATGTTTTATCCCAACAAACTTGAAGAAATATATCAATATATCTACTCCATCATGCTTTTATATATCTTTTCTTTATGTTATTTTCATATTGCCTATTTAATTTTTTTTTTTTACTTTTATGTTGTGTTGTGCTTAAATATATCAAAATTATTGTTGATGGAGAAAGGGGAAGAATGCACATCTACTAGGCGACCGCTTTTTTTGATGAAAACAATAGATATGGATACCCCAAATGTTAGAAATGATGAGGAGGTAGTGCTGGAGAATGATGATGTTGATGTGGTATTAGAGCCAACACCGGCATATAATGATGATGGGGTTTCAGAACCAATGTCGGGAAATGATGATGATGGGGTTTCAGAGCCAACGCCAAGAAATGATGATGATGGAGTTTTAGAACCAACACCGGGGATGTTTTTTAAAACTGAGAAAGAACTCATTTATTACTACAAGTAATATGGGAGACAGGCTGGATTCAGCATAATGACCCAAAGAAGTAAAAGAGAAGAATATGGAACTGTTCGATATGTAACAGTTGGTTGTGCTCGTGGTGGTAAGACAAGGAAACGTATTACCAACCTTTCTAAACCACGCCCGACAACGAAAACTGATTGTAAGGCGAGAATTAATGCAAGTTTGGTTGATGGTGTCTTACGCATAACTACTGTCTATAATGTGCACAATCATGGGTTAAGTCCACAAAAGGCAAGATTTTTTAGATGTAATCGTGCAATTGATGATTCCGTGAAGAGGCAGTTAGATATTAATGACAAAGCAGGCATTGGTATGTCCAAAAGTTTTAACGCATTGGTTGTTGAGGCTGGTGGCTTTGAGAAACTTCCATTTATTGAAAAAGATGCAAGGAATTATATTGATAAGGCTCGACACCTTAGACTTGGCAAAGGAGGTGCACTTCGTGGTTATTTTGAGAGGATGCAGTATAAGAATGATGGGTTTTACTCATCGATGGATTTGGATGACGATGGTCGATTAAAAAACGTCTTTTGGGCCGATGCACGCAGCAGAGTGGCATATGAGTCTTTTGGGGATGTTGTAACATTTGATACAATATACCTAACAAATAGATATGGCATGTCATTTGCCCCGTTTGTGGGTGTGAACCACCATGGACAGTCAATACTTTTGGGAGCAGGCTTGATATCAAGTGAAAATACTGAAACATTTGTCTGGTTATTTGACACTTGGTTGAAGTGTATGGATGGGAGAGCACCAAAAGCTATCATCACTGATCAAGACAGAGCTATGAAAAATGCTATTGCAATAGTTTTTCCAAATACCCGGCATAGATACTGTTTGTGGCACATAATGAGAAAACTGCCAGAGAAGTTGAGCTCACATGCTGAATTTAAGTGTGGTTTGAAAAGTGCATTGCAACGATGTGTGTATGATTCTCTGACTTCTGACGAGTTTGAGAAGTCTTGGGAGGTGTTTATTGACACTTACAAATTGCATGAAAATGTCTGGCTTCAGAGTCTCTATAGTGAGCGCACGTATTGGGTTCCGGTATACCTGAAAAATACATTTTGGGCTGGGATGAGCACAACTCAGAGAAGTGAGAGCATGAATGCCTTTTTTGATGGATATGTACATTCATGAACTACATTGAAAGAATTCGTAGATCAATTCGACAATGCACTGATGAAGAAAGTAGAGAATGAGATGGCAGCGGATTTCCATTCATTTAATTGTATAGTCCCTTGTATATCTCATTTGCCCATGGAGAAAAAATTTCAAACAGTGTACACAAATTCCAAATTTAAGAAAATGCAATCAGAAGTAATGGGGATTATCTACTCTCACTGTGTTATCATAAAAACAGAAGGGGCAATTACTACGTATCAAGTTAATGACCAAAGAGAAGTTGAAGATGGCATCAAGAAGTCAACTTTGCAGGCGTACTTCAATGAAGAAGAGTGTGAGGCAAAGTGCATGTGTGGACTATTTGAGATGAGAGGAATTATATGTAGGCACATTCTTTCTATTTTTGCCGCAAGAGATGTCCAAGAGTTGCCAGAAAAATACATTATGGAGAGGTGGAGGAAGGACATTAAACATAGATATGCTCTCATTCGCAGCAGTTATGATGACTTGAATGGTAAAGCTAGTCGGTACTCTGGTTTGATAAAATTATGTTACGAAGTAGCTACAAATGCATGTGAAAGCGAAGATAATTCCCTGGACATGACAGAGAAGCTAAAGGCAATGAATTCAATTTACACCAAATCAAAGCCTCAGGCCACAGTTGCAAGCACTCATACTTCCATTTATGCTGAAACTGGTAGTTCGAAAAAAGTGTTGAGTCCTCGTGTTGTTAGAGGCAAAGGGAGGCCCCCATCAAAGAGGAGACAACCTATAATAGAGAAGCTGCAAACCAAAAACAAAAAGGCTGGTAGCAAGCGCCAAAGAAAAAGCGTAGGCAATTTAAATAATGTCATTTTGTTTTAACGCATTTATCTTTTACTTATATAATTTGTTTATGTATTTCAATGTAGGCAACATCACATACGGAAGATGTCTTAAACCCCACAGATGAGGTAATACTGCATGGCACACCACAAGGTGTTTCGCAAATATCTGCTACACAACAAAGTGTTATTTCTCAGGAAAATATTAAATCCATCATCCCTGAGAGTCCAAGTTTTGCATGATTTTTTACTTTGCCATATTTTACCCTACTTGCAGGTGAACATCGTATCTCATGGCCCTCTCGATAATTGATGAAAGACATGTAAGACTGCTGTGCTTAGACTGTTGCGCCAAAAGCTATTAATAAGATCTGAGCCCTCTCTATTTTGTATTCTTGTAAACTTGGTGTAGTGTTATGACGTTGGTGTATTGAAGAAGCTTGGATATTTATTGACATTTTAAATCGATATGTATTATGGAAGCTTGGATATTGCAACCATTTTAAATCGATATGTATTGCACAATCATGGATATTATAACCATTTTAAACTCTGTGTATTGAGATATGTTTCCTCATTCTCAAATTATTACAGGATCGTAATGTTCATGAGATTGGTAGAGAAAAGTTTTAACATGAGATAATTTCCTCACTTTTAGTATTGAAAAGATGGCAATCCAAATTGTCTAAAAGCATAACACTTATAATAACTGATAGGATATCACAGGTTCACAAAGTTCCATACACAACTGATGGGTTTGAATATTACAATATTCATAAAGGTTGTAAACCTATCTATTACAACCTACGTAACAACATTACATAGTTTGATACAAAGATACTTAATTTTTAACTGTTCTTGATCCTATCCAACAACAAAATATTAGAATTGCAAGTCCCCAATACATGCAGGATCGTATGCGTGTACGATTTATGTCTCGATCATTCAAATTGTCCTCCCACTTTTGGAGATATTCCTCCCACTGTTTGAGTTCTTCCTCTTTCTTTTGGAGTTTTTTTTTTTCTTTTGGAGTTCTTCCTCTTTTTTTTGGAGTTCTTCATCTCTCTTTTGGAAGGGATGTTCTCTTTCGCAGATAACTTTGTCTTCATTTTCTACTTCAATATCTGCCCATAAAAAGTACTTGCAGTAGGGCCTTCCCTACAGCAAACATCTAATTAGTGTGACAAATTATAATTAATACAAGAATGTTTGCACAAACAAGACTAATTAGTGTTTACCTCTCTATTATAATTTGGACAGGAATAAAAAGGTCGCATCGGATTTATTGGTGTTTTCGATAACTTTAGGCGTGCCATCTCTCCGCATAAACATTTTGGAGCATAATTCGAAGAATTCGATGAAGAAGACATTGCGTATCAAGAACAAAAACTCTCAATTGAAACTGTGTAGTGCTGCCCTGCTATATGCCTAAAGCAGTTAATTATGTAAAATATTATTATGTAAAAAAAAATGAAAGTTGGTAGGAGTGTAGTGAAAGCATAATCTGACAACATGAGATGAATTGGTAGCAATAAGATGTAGTTCAATCCCTTATATATATGGTGTCTATGCATGGATGTGTTTAGTAATAATATGTAGTTAATCTAAGAGTGTATGCCAATAAAAGAAGAAACAAGCATTCACTTCATTGACATAAATATTTATTGGGAAAAATATACTTACTCCCTCCAGCGTTCAGCATCGCAACCTAACAAAACTGACACAAACTACATGGTACAATCGTAACCAACAAATCTTAACGAAAATATCTATTTGATAGTTAACGGTAGTTAGAAGGTTCAGTATATGAATTTTGATAGTTCAGGATACAAAGTACTATAAAATACATGTTAGTTAGAAGGTGGAAAAAATGTATATTCTCCATCTTTCCGTTATGGCATTTCCAAAGCAAAGTGAAATTTACAGCGAACTTGGTTGAGTAGGCAAATCCAATATGAGTTTTCTTCGTGATTTGTTTTCCTCATTTCTTTTCTTAGTTTAAAGGTAATTAGCCTAACCGATTCCTCCAGCAGTGTACAGTTTAAAATTATATTTAAAAAAGAAAAAAGCTTATAAGTTATAGCAATCAGAATTTGGTATGTCCTGGTGCCAGGTTTTCTAGGCACGTGGGTGCATGCACCTTTCCTGACTCAACGCCAAGTGATTATGAATGAACCAATAGTAAAAACAGAGAAATTATATGCCGCTCATATTAATTACAACATAGAGTAAGAGTAAGAGTTTTAGATAATAACATAGAGTAAGAGTTTTGCAGTTTATATTACTTACAATTTGCTAAAATTTCTTTGTTAATGACCAAAGATACATTTTAACAAACATTTAGGGTGCACACAATCAAAACCAGAAAATTTATAATTACAAGTAAAGATCTTAACACAAATTTACAATGTGACAATATTAAACACACATGTACGATTTTCCATTATCAAACACCAATTACCAGAACCCCCTACCAATTTTCCAGCACAAAATACAAAGGGAAAAGAAAAATAAGATGGACTATAGTTTCGGAATACGTTACAGCACCGATTGGAAGCTGCGACGGAGATGGGGAGCCGTGACGGTACGATGACGGTGCCGAAGCTGCTGGGTATCGGACTGGGTCTACTGGATTTTGGGTCAATAGCTTCTGTCGATGATTTGGGTATGGGGTGACTTGGGTATCTGGGGGTGAAAGACTTGGGTATACTCCTTCTTTAGTATGTTACTCGTTTTGCTTTCAAAGAGCTTAAGATGTCTTTTGCACTTGGTCTCCGTGTAAATGAAATGAAACGACTCGTTTCATTATGTCTGTGTTGCAGTCCACTTAATCGGCCTGCAAGAAGAATTATTCTTATCTAAATGAAAAAGAAAAAGAAAACGAACTTATGACGATGTCCATGGGCCGAGCCGTTTACATAGAAATAAGGCCCGGCCCATGTACTCCACCGCCCCTAATTCTGTAAATTGAATTTCCCCTTCCCGATTCTCATACCAAGCCCTCGAACAGAGCAAAAAGTCGCAGAGCATTCCCCATTGAAATATATATCAGGAAAGAATGGGGGAAGAGGTGGAGAGGAAGAGGAGGGTCGTGGTCGAGTCGCTTGGATGGCTGACGGAGTCTTCCATAATGCCGAAGAAGCACAGGGCAATAGAAGGGGTGGGGCCCTCCTCCATCCTGGAACTCAAGGCCCACCTCTACAAGTCCCAGGAGGAGTCCAAACAAACCAAGGAACTCGCTGGCGTCCCCGACTCCGTCACTTTTCACCGCGCCAAGCAGAATATCGCCGCATCCGATTCCTTCTCCGCCAAGAACTCCGGCGTCGACGCTCGTGCCCACAAGTACCCTTCTCTTTCTGTGTTTCCCTTTTTGTTTTTGATTTTTCTCGTTTTGGATTGATTTTTATTGTAATTTTATTTTGTTTCTTGGGTTTATAATGAGAGAACTGATCTTGAAGGGTCATTATTTGAGTAGAATTAGGGTTCTAACTTGTGGGGTCATGATGATGATTTTTTTTACTGGTGATACTTAATTTAACCTTGCATGTAATTAAGGAAGAAACTTGCATGTAACATCAATTTTTGGTCGATAATGGATATGAAATTGGCAGTAGGTAACTTGCAATGGGGGTTCTTGAGCTGGCTTTTGTTAGCAACTGTTATTTACTTCTTCCATAATCTAGAGTTTTCATCTCCTAAATTAAAACTTCACCCGAAACTAATGACCCTTGAGTACGGGTGGCAATATGTTACACGACCCGTTAACCCAACACAAATACGACACGATAATAGCTGGTTAGGGTTTAGTCTTAACGGGTTCGGGTGAAAACGGATTGACCTGTTAAGACACGATTGCTTAACGGGTTGATAACGGGTCAACTCGTTTTGATCTGTTATGACACGTTAAGAAGTTCAATTACTTATACTCTTTTACCCAAAAGTAAAATTGTTAGAATTTTAATTTCGATATTTTTATTATTTAGATTGTAATTTTGGACTTATAGTTAGTTTTATAATTTTTATAGATATTGTGATTTTAACACTTATAGAAAATTATATTAAATTTAATCAAGTCAAACAGGTTAATTTCAGGCATATTCAACTCATTTACATAAACAGTTTGAAACGGGTCATAGTGTTTCGTGTCAACCTATTTAGTAATATTCACTAATGGGTCAAAACGGGTTGACACGACACGACACGTTATGTTAATGGGTCATGTTAGGGTTTGCGATTTTGACACGATAAGCTTAATGGGTCAGGTTAGAGTTTACCTATATAGTATAATATACATACTTTGACACGACATGAACACGATCCGTTAACACGATTTGACACCCCTACCCTTGAGAAAATCAATCTTCCCCTTTTATATATTCCAGTCTCATGATGATTTGATTACTGGTGAAGCTTAAGTTTCCTGTTGAACGTAATCAATACAATAACTGGTATTGAACTATGTATCTTTCTCGATGAGGATGATTGCTAGTAGAAGAATAATGTAACTATCTTGAGGTGAACATATAACTCCTTGCAATTCATCACTTTTCATTTTGGGAATTATTTCTATCAGTGTCCAAATAGGACATAGGATGACATAAGTATTGTGTCCTCTAGTGTCCACCATGCCACTGGACTCTAATTTGGCTTGCCACTTAAGTGGAATCATGTTTTGGTGTCAAAATCCAGGGACAAACTCGAGCTGAAAGCAGCTAATGATGGATCAGCCAGCTATGCAGCATTAGAGAGGAAGGCTGCATTGTATGATAAGCTAATGAGGGGAGAGCTATCTGACGAGGAAGATAAGGAGAAGTATTGTGTCGATTTCTTCCGCAAGAACGTTGAACAGGATGAATCAGAGCAATCTCAGGACCCAGATACTCCCGCTACAGTACCACCAGAAAGTGAAAATGGTGAAAATGATGCTTCTTTTTTGTTTAACACAAAACCCGTGGGGCTCGGAAGAACAGCTGGAACACTGGACAATGATGAACACAAGCGTTTTGTGAGGTGAGAGTCCTAGCCATTTCTTGTTTAGAACACAAAAGTTTTTTCTATTGTAAAATTCTTAGTAATAAATATGAATAAAACACAATTCGTTTAGATATGAATTAGGTGGGCAATGATTGATGAGGGCTTGGGCCTCTGGCAGTTCAATTGAAGTTATTAGTTTATAATCAAGAATTTTTGTTGGTCAATAATTTTATGCAAACTCATTTGTTCAGGTATAACACCATGCAAACTCATTTATTACACTTAACACTGTTATTTTCCTGTTTCTGCCACCTGTGCAGCCCTTGGGTTAGTAGGGACTTTGTTCTCGGACACCTGGTGCCAATTAAAGAAGCAAGTACCCGTGCCTGCTAGCCACTATAATTTGGTTGTGGCTGCTGTTTTTTACTCATCTAAGTTGCATTATTGTGGCTGAAAAGTCAAGAATGGCCTGGTTTCAGCAGTTGATGCTATTGACAAGCTGCTTAATTCTTAACTCTTTTAAGTTTTAATAATAAGCCTTCAATTATTGCTGTTACACAGCATTGACTTTACACTATCTGGCTTCAGATTGAACTCATTTGACAAGGACTATAAATATAATGTATTATCATCTGTATTCAACTAAGGATACAAGGAACGTAGTTCATGTGGATTTTAGGCAAAATCCTATCATAAAACTGAGGAATGCTTTTTGGCAACACATGTAAGTAGAACATAAATTTCTAGTAACAGCTAAGAAACTCTCAATTACCGTCTATGTTCTTTGGCTTGTTTGGTTGTGTATATCCCTGAGACCCCTGCCTGATTTTATTGTTTGAAAAATGTTGTTTGTGTCATACGAGTAAGGCTCAATGGCTCATAACATGTTTATTGTGTTTGTGGTTTCCTCAGGGAAGTTCATGAAGAAGTAAATCAAGCAAGAGAAAAGGCTTCTGAGCTCAAACTGCGCAGGCAAGAGCAAGCCGCAGCTCGTCGTGAGAAGCTGAGGCAGGCATATTTAAAGAAACGGCTGGAGAACCTGAAATCTGCTGCATCAAATTCAGAGCGGACATGATTAGCCGAAGGCTAGGTCATTGGTTTTTATTGTTCATGTTGGTTTTGCCGGCTCAAGCTTGTGGAAGTTTGTTGGTCCTCAACGTGTGAAAAATACACTTCATCAAGCATTCAATGTATTTTTCTTTTTGGTTTTTACTTGTGAACAGTAAAGTGTTTTATAATACAAACTAGATGATCAGCAACGTCCATTCCTCCCCCATTCTACTACTTCCCCCCACCCACCCACCAAACAAAAAAATAAAAGACTTGCAACTTTGATCCTTCTTTGTTCAGCTTTTGCCAGGCCTTGAATGGATTGCAGCATTTGATTCTGGTGCCGCAATGGAGAGTCATTGTGTCTGTTTCAGATATGTTGCATCCTTTGGCCTAACAGAAAGTGAATATGATCACAAGATTCCGGACTTCAAACGTGTCATGAGATTTCTAATCAATCCAAACTGGAAAATTGAACAGATGGATTTTGGAGAAAGATCTTATAGATGCTAGTAATCAAGTTGTCAGCTTAGTGACATTTTTCATCACAACCGAGCCAAACCTAAACAATCATTCAAATTTAAAACACACAAGTAATTCCCTTTTCACATTTACTTCAATGGTCTTCTGCAGAAAATGTAAAAAGGAAAGAATGGTAGTTGTTGTCAGAAGTGGGATTTGAACCCACGCCCTCGTTAGAGGACCAGAACTTGAGTCTGGCGCCTTAGACCACTCGGCCATCCTGACTTTTGTTTACTTTTATAGAGGAATATTTTATTTAATCCAATTTACGAAATAATTATTAGTCAGCTGCAAAACCGAAAGCAAAAGTAACCGAAAGCGACTCCGCTGGGGATCGAACCCAGAATCTCTGGTTCCGTAGACCAGCGCCTTATCCATTGGGCCACGGAGTCCACATTTGGTTAGAGGATGGTTGTCATTAATATATAACTTTAATTAGAGAGTCATCCCAACACTTTTAAAATTATTTTTTATTTTTAAAATTTTATTTTATTCTTATTAAACTAGTTGAATTGTTTTATTTATCATCCATATATTTCATACTTGTTATAGAAAAAATAAAATAAAATAAATATAATATGTGAGGATGATAAATAGAATTATTCCTCGTATCATTACCATTTTTTTATAAGCAAGCATAGCAACCACCTTGTCAACACTCACAATATTCAAAATAACGTACAATTATGATTCTTTTATATCTATCATGGGAAATGCACCCCAACACCGAGAGTAAGAGAAGTGGAGTTCTTTCATATAGCATCTTTTTCACAACTATGGTTTGAAGTCACTACCAATCAATCCAATAATTGAATCAACTCAAACTCTCTTTTGGTGATTTCCTCGTTGGTTCAGTTAAGAAATGTAGGACCAAACCTATGATTTATTGTCCATTTTTTTAATTTTATTCCATCTTCCCCCCGAGCAATACTGTGACGCCCCCAAATTTCATTTGAAGCGTCGAGACATGCAACACAAGGTTACCTGTAACAGCCCGCTAGAAATTCAATTGTGAAATTTCTATTAACTTTAAGAACCTCGTGAAAACCCCATAAGTTTTCACGAATCCATTAATCATATAGGTTTTTGTCTAACTACATAGTTAGTGTTATTATTTACTATGGTATCAGAAGTGTGTTTTTGATTATTGGAGATAGTTAGAAGTGACAAAATGTATTATGGTTTGTGCCATTAGACTCGGAGGGTTATTTAAAGTCTTATGGCGCAATAACATTTTTTCATATTTTCGGTCAAAACGTCTGTTTAAAACTGTAGATATTATTGGATAAAAAGAAATATCTTGAGGTAATTTTCATAGATATTATTAGATAAAAATATCTTAAGTTGATTTTTTTTTAGATATTATTGGATAGAATATTATAAGATAATCATTTATAGATTTTTTTTGGGTAGGAGAAAACTACACTCAACTCTCAAGTCCAGCCTCATCTCTTCCATATGTCATCCATAAGTATCTCCAGCCACCTCTCCCCACGAAATTATCTAATTACACCTTCCAATAAAAGATTATCAAACACTCTCTCTCAGATAGCTTTTAGGAGGTCTTTTGCACGCCCATTTCGAAGCTATTGTAAGTGTTTTATCATAAAGTCTCCTTCATATAAGTTGTTCCTTTTTGAGTCTAGTTTACATGGATATCTTATTTGCCCCATTTGAAGATCATTTGGTCAGTAAAATATTGTATAAACTATAGAAAGGTCATTCTGGGAGATAAACTGGAGAATATGTTATAGTTTGGAGTTTTTGACCAAGCTAATGGATAGATATTGGTCCGAAATTTTTATGGAGTATTGTTAACATGTATATGTGACTATTGGTTGAGGATTTTTGCATGATTAAAGGTTTTGATGAAAGATTTACTTAGATTTAGAAACTTAGAAACTGGAAGAAGAAAAACAGTTTCTGTTTTGAGAAAGTTTAACTCTTTGGTGGTCTAAACCTATTCTAATGACTTTAATAATTTTATTGGAGGATCCTAAGTATGTTATATACATGTTATATTATTATTTTGAAGATATTTGATGTTAGTTTCAAAGATATGAAATTTTATGCAAAGAGATATTCAAATAAGCCAAAGTGTGGATATTCTTGGCTAAATTTATGTTTTGGTTAATTTCTAACCATGTGATCTTGAATTAGAAACTTATATATGTTTTAGGACATCTTTTTAAACCATGTGATGGTTTGGTTTGAAAATCATATATTTATAAGTCATAGATCAAGAGATTTATCAAAACTAGTTGAGGAAAAAGTTTCTGTTTTTGAACTAAGTGTAAAACCAAAAACTCCAAATGTTATTTTGTGATTTTGGTGACTTTAGTTTGATGATTTAAAGCATGGTTGATGTTAGGATGATATTATGAATATGTTAGAAGTAAGATTTGATTTTTGAAATTCTTGGAGATGTTTTGATTTAAGGTCAAAACTTGTAATTCAAGTGCTTGGATCTTTTTACAAAAAAAGTTTGGTGTTGATTATTAGCTTTTTCTAAATGGATGTTTTAAGTATGGTTTTGAACTTAGGATTGGAAGATGTTTGTTGCAAAATTTTGGTTTAAGCATGAGTTTTGAAGTTGGAAGGAATTGCAACAAAAATAAAGGGAAATGACCTATGGATGTTTCAATCATAGTGTGTTCTTCATAGTTGTGTTTTGTTTTAAATTTTTCTGGGTTGATATTTAAGTTTAGGATAAAATTTACATGAGGAATGTAAATTTTAGAAACTTTTAGAGTTAGTATGCAAAATCCTTAAGTTATGGGTAAAACGGTCATTTTCCCACATGTAGAGAGTAAAATGAAAATTTTACTCTTTAAGTTAGTATTTTTCATATTTCAAATTATTAGTGATTTAGTTCTAACTTTTAGAATCACTAATTACAGTTCCTCGTGATCGCACTTGAAGTTTTATAAGAAACGCGGAGATCGAGGTAAGTTAGCTTTTAACTTACTAGCAGTCTACTGTGTATGTGTGCTAAGTAAAAGAATTACAGTGTATGTATGTATGTTATCATATATGTCATGCCATACCAAGTTATCATGTAATTGTCTATTATACAGAATTTATTCTGTCATCAATTTTTTTCTGTTACACAATATATTCTGTCATGTATTACTATACATTACAAATATGTCATGCTAAATATGTTGTTTGTTATATGTTATGCCATGTTACGAAATGTTATTATCTCAAGTTGGTTATGTATTTCAAATTATGTTCAAGTCACGTTATGTTACGTCAGAACTTCAGTCCTTTCATATTCCAGTCACATTTCATCTTGAGTATATTCAGTTTATGTAGAATACATGGGGCCACAACAACTGTAGAGTATGTATTTAACTACAATTGTGATGCGTAAAATACATGGGGCCACAACAACTGTGGAGTATGTATTTTTCATATTAAGTCAAGTTTTTGTAGAATACATGGGGCCACAACAACTGTGGAGTATGTATTTTTAATGTTAAGTCAAGTTTGTGTAAAATATATGGGGCCACAACAACTGTGGAGTATGTATTTTTCATGTTAAGTCAAGTTTGTGTAGAATACATGGGCCACAACAACTGTAGAGTATGTATTTTTAATGTTAAGTCAAGTTTGTGTAGAATACATGGGGCCACAACAACTGTGGAGTATGTATTTTTCATGTTAAGTCAAGTTTGTGTAGAATACATGGGGCCACAACAACTGTGGAGTATGTATTTTTAATGTTAAGTCAAGTTTGTGTAGAATACATGGGGCCACAACAACTGTAGAGTATGTATTTACATGTAGAATACATGGGGCCACAACAACTGTGGAGTATGTATTTTTCATGTTAATTCAAGTTTCAGAGCAAGTTCATGCTAAGTCAAGTTCAGTTCATGATTCAATTTAAGCTATGTCAATTATGCTATGTTGTACGCTAAGTTATGCTTTAATTACTTATGAATTTGATTATGCATTTATGCTTTTACTGTCATACATGCATCATTAGTCTGTATGGAAGTTTTTTGTTAACTTGCTGAGATTTGTAATCAAATCTCACTGTGGTAGTCCCAACTACCATTCCCCCCGAATGGTAGATCTTGTTACAGGACCTGAAGGAGGATCAGGAGCTGACCAACTAGACACAGTCGACTGAACGACGGTGCGTCGTTAATGTTAATATAGTAGTTAAATTACTACTTGTACGATGGAGTTGCATCTCCAGTACTATTGGATCATAACTATTTTGGAATAGTGCTGTGATCTTAGTTATTCAATGGATCTTTATGTATGAAGTATGTTTCAAGTATTGGGATATTTTCAGTTTGGTGCATAGTATTGCTAAAGAAAAAAATTATCCGCTGCGAATATTGCATAATGTTAGATGCATGTTAGGATTATTGCATCTTATATGTCATGAACGGGGGCAGGTAACCTTGTGTTGCATGTCTCGACGCTTCAAATGTCCGTCCGATCCCAAATGGAATTTGGGGGCGTCACATTACCTGCCCCCGTTCATGACATATAAGATGCAATATTCCTAACATGCATCTAACAATATGCAATATTCGCAGCGGATAAATTTTTTTCTTTAGCAATACTATGCACCAAATTGAAAATATCTCAAATGCTTAAAACATATTTCATACATAAAAATCCATTGAACAACTAAAATCACAACACTAGTCCAAAATGGTTATGATCCAAAAAGTACTAGAGATGCAACTCAATCGTACAAGTAGTAATTTACATTAATTACTATATTAACATTTATGTCGCACCGTCGCTTAGTCAACTGTGTCTAGTTGATCAGCTTCTGATTCTCCTTCAGGTCCTGTAACAAAATCTCGATCTCCGCATTTCTTATAAAACTTCAAATGCGATCACGAGGAAAAAAGCTTCGAAATGGGCGTGCAAAATAACTCCTAAAAGCTGTCCGAGAGAAAGTATTTGATATTCTTTTAAAGGAACGTGTAAATGAAGATAAGTTTGTAGGCGATGGCTGGAGCTACTTATGGATGAGATAAGGAAGATGATAAGGCTGGAGTTGAGAGTTGAGTGTAGTTTTCTCCTACCCAAAATATCTATAAATGATTATCTCATAATATTCTATCCAATAATATCTACAAAAAATCAACTTAAGATATTTTTATCTAATAATATCTATCAACTCAAAATATTTTTACCCAATAATATTCACGAAAATTACCTCAAGATATTTCTTTTTATCCAATAATATCTACAGTTTTAAACAGACGTTTTGTCCGAAAATATGAAAAAAAAAATGTTATTGCACCATAAGATTTTAAATAACCCTCCGAATCTAATGACACAAACTATAATACATTTTGACACTTCTAACTATCTCCAATAATCAAAAACACACTTCTGATACCATAGTAAATAATAACACTAACTATGTAGTTAGACAAAAACCTAAACGATTAATGGATTCGTGAAAACTTATGGAGTTTTCTATAAGTTTTCACGAGGTTCCTAAAGTTAATAGAAATTTCACAATTGAATTTCTAACGGGCTGTTACAAATACAATTATTGTTGTAATGAGATTTTTGTAAGGGGAACTCTACATTCACTTCTTGTTTCTCTTGAATGCATCTTTGATTTTTTTTTTTTTTTTTTTCTGCATAGACTAGTCTGCCTATAAGATCTAGTGTTTTTTTTTTTAATAATGTTATATACAGTCGTGAGTGTGCAAGCGTTATGAAAAAAAATATTCATTATTAAATAATTAATTTTTTATGTAGATCTCATATTTACTCACTTTTTTCAAATAGATGCGATACTTACATACTCAACGACAGTAAATATCATTTCTCTTATTATTTTTCCCTTGATTCAATGATGCTACCCTTCATCTGGAGGGATCGTGGGATTTAAAAGTTGGGAGTTCAAAACTTCAAACCCCTACGAGGGCTATGGTAAACTCTTCCAAACTTCCCCACACAAAAAATATATAAATTATTAGTGACTCAAATTAAAAATCTCACAAAGCTATAATCAATTGGCAAGGTGCCGTTACACAGTTAGCCCAGGCTGGTACGGGTTGTAGTGGAGTTAATTATAAATTATAGGGAAAGCCCACTACCTTAAAATGATCATGTTTGGGTTTAAACCAACATAACT